>NC_060125.1:171918439-174418439 GCF_021461395.2 Schistocerca americana
AGTGCTCAAAAACGTGTCCTGTCACAGTGAAGTCAAATTTAATATTTTTTGTGGAATCTAAAATTTAAAACACCTCTCTCACACCGGCCTGATTTAGCTTCACTGATCAGTATAGTAAAAACATGCGTATGTTAAGGGATCACGTTCACACAGTTCAATACTGTTATATCCTGATTAAATTGAGCTTAACTTAAATTCCATAAGGCAGTGAAGCAATTTCGAAGTCTCGGTGCGACGAAAATTGTCAGTCGATCTCCTGGAAACATTTGTAATAATTATTAACTTTCGGTGATCACATGGGGAAGACCGGAGATCTGCTGGTAAGACCGTGTTACCCTATTTATTTGAAGTAACTGGATATCTTGAGCATACAAAACGGTAGGTTCGTCCAGTGTAAATCAGACGTTCCCCACTGATCCCGTGCAACACAGCGTAGTAAGCAGACACTGTCAATAATAATCAGTTAAATAATACGCGAACACACTTACTTTAGTTTAGTTCATGTATTAAATTCCTTCTCATACAGAATCTCATCAAGATGGCGACTCGCCCAACAATACATACAAATGCATCCTTCTTTCACGACTAATCGGCAAGAAGTCCTCTATTCTTTTCATAAGAGAAAACATAGATAGCAGAGCAGCTATTCCATGGAGTAAATGGACGCTCCAAAGAATAATTGGGCTTGAAACTACTTTGCATTGATAATCGGTAAGATAAGAAGAGATATTTCGAGATATGTACTGAGTTATATAATTTATAAAATTTCTAAAAATATCGCGGAGAGACCGCTGCAAGAGACATTACAAGCCACGCCATCCGGCCTTTGTACTGCGCAGTACGGAAGCCATCGCCACATGGCAGAACAGAAATATCAGCACGACCATTGAACGCTCTAAGCATGGAAGTAGTCTAACTAATCTTGACACTCGCAAAATAACGTGGCACCGGTGCAGAAAAGTCTTTAGCGTCGTCTTATTGCAACCCCGGAGTTCTGTAGAAGCGCCTGCCTCAGTTGACTGTCACTTGTCTACCTACACACTTCGAGCTATCTATTTTTACTACACAGCAAGATACCACAGTCTTCGTGCAGCATCTCCTTCTTCTTTTGCTACTACCTTTATCCCGCGTCGTGCGCAGGGTCATCAGAGTTAAGTACGGATTTTCCAGGGTTAATTTTAAGCGGTGGCCGGATGCCCTTCTTGCCGCCACCCCATGCCGCCCGGAACGGAATTTATTTTATTTATTTATTTATTGTTCCGTGGGACCAAATTAAGGAGAAGTCTCCATCGTCATGGAACAAGTCAATACATGAAATTATAACACGATATTAGAAAGAGACAAAATGAAATATAAAAAAAACATATTCAGGTGACAAATAAGTTTAAATAAAGAAAATCAACAATGTAACACTTGAATTTGCTTAATTTTTTAGATCTTCCAGGAGCTCCTCGACAGAATAGAAGGAGTGAGCCATGAGGAAACTCTTCAGTTTAGACTTAAAAGAGTTTGGGCAACTGCTAAGATTTTTTAGTTCTTGTGGTAGCTTATTGAAAATGGATGCAGCAGAATACTGCACTCCTTTCTGCACAAGAGTCAAGGAAGTGCATTCCACATGCAGATTGGATTTCTGCCTAGTATTAACTGATTGAAAGCTGCTAACTCTTGGGAATAGGCTAATATTGCTAACAACAAACGACATTAAAGAAAATATATACTCTGAGGGCAATGTCAGAATTCCCAGACTGTTGAATATGGGTCTACAAGACGTTCTCGAACTTACACCACATATAACTCGAACAGCCCGTTTTTGAACCAAAAATACCCTTTTTGAATCAGAAGAATTTCCCCAAAAAATAATACCATACGACAGAAGCGTATGAAAATATGCGAAGTAGACTACTTTTCGTGTTGAAGTGTCACTTATTTCAGATACTGTTCTAATGGTAAATAAAGCAACATTTAGTTTCTGAACAAGATGCTGGACATGGGCTTTCCACAACAGCTTACTATCTATCTGAACGCCTAGGAACTTGAACTGTTCCGTCTCGCTTATAATATGCCCATTCTGTCTGATCAAACTATCGGTTCTTGTTGAATTGTGAGTTAGAAACTGTAAAAACTGAGTCTTACTGTGATTTAACATCAAATTATTTTCCACAAGCCACGAACTTATTTCATGAACTACAGTATTTGATACTGTTTCAATATTACACACAAGATCCTTGACTACCAAGCTGGTGTCATCAGCAAACAGAAATATTTTCGAATCACCTGTAGTACTAGAAGGCATATCATTTATATAAATAAGGAACAGCAGTGGCCCCAGCACCGACCCTTGGGGAACGCCCCACTTAACAGTGCCCCATTGGGACTGAACATCACTACCACTCTCAGTATTGCGGAGAATTACCTTCTGCTTTCTGTTCTTAAAGTAAGATGCGAACAAATTGTAAGCTACTCCCCTTACTCCATAATGGTCCAACTTCTGCAGTAATATTTTGTGGTCAACACAGTCAAAAGCCTTCGTTAAATCAAAGAAAACACCTAGCGTTCGCAACCTTTTATTTAATCCGTCTAAAACCTCACAGAGAAAAGAGAATATAGCATTTTCAGTTGTTAAACCATTTCTAAAACCAAACTCAACATTTGACAGCAAATTATGTGAATTTAAATGCTCCAGTAACCTTGTATATACAACCTTCTCGATAACTTTAGCAAACACCGATGGCATAGATATAGGTCTATAATTGTCAATATTATCCCCCTTTTTATAAAGTGGCTTCACTACTGAGTTCTTTAATCGGTCAGGAAACGGACCACTCCTAAAGGAAAAGTTATGGCTAAGTGCTGGGCTAACATACATAGAACAATACTTCAGTATTCTGCTAGTTACCCTGTCATATCCATGAGAGTTCTTGGTCTTTAGTGATTTAATTATTAACTCAATCTCCCTCTTGTCAGTATCATGGAGGAGCATTTCAGGTAACAGTGTCGGAACACTTTTTTCTAAGAGCGCTATATGATTCCCTGTTGGGACTAGGTACCCCAGCTGTGTGCGTCTAATGTAAATCGTGAAATAATGTGAATGTGTTTCAAATGTCTGTAAGTCGTGTAACTGAGGCGGGACGTGAGGACCAGCCCGGGATTCACCTAGTGGGATGTGGAAAACCGCCTAAAAACCACATCCAGGCCGAACGGCACACCGGTCCTCGTCGTTAATCCGCCGGGCAGATTCGATCCGGGGCCGGCGCGCCCACGCGAGTCCAGGAAGCAGCGCGTTAACGCTTTCGGCTACCCTGTGGGGCAGTCTTCGCCAGCATACGTGCAGCAAAATGCTTCATAATCAGGGACCTGTGATTATATGCAATGACGTCAAATGTTTGTCAGAAGGGTCAAGCGGGAAAGCAAATACACTAACGGAAAGAATCGCTGCACCGAAGAGTTGTGCAACATAAACTAAAGCTGTTAGGTGTGTTTATACATCTGAAAGACGGTATCTATTCAGATTTCGCGCCAGTCGCGTAAGAGTAGCGCTAGTGGTGCCTCTATAAGTATGCAAATCAGGTATGCTTTAAATACAAGCTGTAATGGTTGTTGAGTGATAGTTACGTTTGAGATTGGACCTGGTGAGTTGATATTAGTCAAGAATGCCTTTAAGGCTACAAGATGCTATTATCAGCACCTCACTGAGTTTGAAGAAGGTCGTATAACATGGCTACGAGGAGATAAATGTTCCTTCCTTGATACCGCAGAAAGACTTGGCAGGAAAGTGGTTACTGTGTATGATTGATGGCAGCGGTAGTCACGAAAATGTATTGTCGTAGGAAGGCTGGGCTCTGGGGCAACCACTTGGCACTATCGATTGGGAAGACTATCGCATTCAGCGTATGGCTCCAGCACATCGTACTGCATCTGGAGCAGTAATCTAAGCAGCAGTTGGCACCACAGTGACACAACGAACTGTTACGTATCGGTGAAATCTGGTTTCGCAGGACAGAGCGGATCAGGTTATGGTTGTGCAGGGGCCCGTAATCAGTTACTGTCAGTTGCACAAAACACACAAACTTTTATTTTCCTAAGAACCACTTAATTACACATTGTTTTAAAAGTATCAAAATAAAACAATATGGCTGAAGGCCTAGTTAAGAAAACTTGAAATACCTCCTGGGCTGAAGGCCCAAAACCACACCAAAAACAAGAAGAGCTGAAGGCCTGAACACAAGTTATAAAAAATTGCTTTAAAGAACACAAGTGGCTGAAGCTCTTACCTAAAAAAGTATTTCACGTAAAAACTCGGCTGAAGGCCACATACAAGACACTGAACAACTCAGGGCTTAGGGCCTGGATAACAAGAATTTCAGATACGACAAACGTCCGAAATTTAGTTTTTAAACAAATCAATCTTCACATTTTAATTAAGTTGGCTGAAGGTCTTATTTTAAAATTAAAACAAACTAAATTAATAGATGGCTGAAGGCCTCACACAGTACTTCAGAAAAAATGAAAATCACAATCTAAAACCGACAGAACAGTGGTGCTCAGAAGTGTACCAAAGGTCAGCCTTAGGCGGTAGCTCTAAGGTAAGGTGAGGTGAGACAGGCAGCCAAGAGTAAGGTTAAATAATCGGATGGCAACCCGACCCAGGGATGGCTGAAGGACTGACCAACAACCTAATCAATTCCCTTCTGCCCGACCAATGGCACGACAACGGTGCCGGCCGCGGTGGCCGTGCGGTTCTAGGCGCCCCAGTCCGGAGCCGCGCTGCTGCTGCGGTCGGAGGTTCGAATCCTGCCTCGGGCATGGGTGTATGTGATGTCCTTAGGTTAGTTAGGTTTAAGTAGTTCTAACAAGGGGAGGCCGCCGATTGTGAAATTCAGATTCGATTCATACTGCGCATAATAAAAGCTCATGGCCAGAGGTATAATGGGGCAAAGCACCAAGATGCACTTCTCAGCCGTTGTCGAGAAAATCGACAGTTAAAAGAAACCGTTGCGGTGAAATACTCTCTACGATTACTTATTTTCTACACCGTCGTGGTGCAGCGGTAAGCGGTCGGATTCGTAATCCGAAGGTCGCCGGATCGATTCTCGCGTCTTGCTACCTTTTTTTTAAGTATTTGTTTTTTGTAATTCAAAGCAATCAGTTGCAACAATTATGCATATAATAGGTTGTTGAAAGTCGTTTGTCGTGGAAAAACTGGCGACTTCGAACATCATTATGTTTTCCGCAAACAAAGTGGTATTTCACAAATTTTATTAATTATCTTCATAATATTAACCACGTATAGTTAACGGAAGACGTAGAAACGATATTCCGAAACGAATACGTATAGCGTAAGTCAAACGTTCGAATTAGAATAGAGACCCCACGAACACAAACTTGCTGTGGCAGGTATGAAATATAAACTCCGTTACTCGCTCGTTACACTTGAAGGACAGATGTTGAATGGGCCGAAACGAGCCGCCGCATAACAGCGTAGTTGCCTGCTAACTTCGAAAGAAGGTAGGTGCGGTCCCTAGCGCAACTTGTAACATCGTCGAAAATCAGTGCGGACGGGAGAGCTTTGGTACACCCTGTTAACCAAACGGAAAAATGGAGGCGGTACAATTGGAGAGCGATCCGCCTTCACCAACATGCATAAGCAATTCATTAATAGTTATATATATATATATATATATATATATAAATTACAAAAAACTAATAATAAAAAAATTGCATGGCGCGAGATTCGAACCGGCGACCTTCGAATTACGAACCCGAGTGCTTACCGCTGCGCCACGGCGCTGTAGAAAACTGTTAATCGTAGAGAGTATTTCACCGCAACGGTTTCTTTTAACTGTCGATTTTCTCGACAACGGCTGAGAAGTGCATCTTGGTGCTTTGCCACATTACACCTCTGGCCATGAGCTTTTATTATGCGCAGTATGAATCGAATCTGAATTTCACAATTGGCGGCCTCCCCTTGTAAGTTCTAGGGGACTGATGGCCACAGCAGTTGAGTCCCATAGTGCTCAGAGCCACGACAACGGTATCAGCCAAGGACGAAGATACCAGCAGCACTACATCTTCAAAATTGGCGTCTAAAAACAGCCAAGGAGCAATAACCACTCTAAAAATATGAACAAACAACTAATAGGCTGTCGAACTACACTCCATGCCGGATAGCATCAACACGGCGAGGGAAAAACACTCTGCTGCAAAACTACGCTAACTACCAGGACAAGTAACTGGGGCGTTAACGGCAACAAGACAGAAAATACTGCTGGTGCACTTCACTGACAAATAACAACCAATTTAATAGTTAAAGACCATACAGGAAGACGGCTGCAAAATTTTGCTGACTCCAACACACCATACGTTGCTGCTAGCCAGAACAGCCCGGGAAGCAACAACCGGCAATGAATGAAGAGATGTCACAGTAGTTAAGATTTCATAACAGGTTAACTGATCACTCAACTTCCGCGTCCAGGTTCGGTGGGCAACGAACTTTGTAGCTCTCGCAGCTAGCGCCTTGCAATCCGACTTCGCGTGCACGCCGTCAGCTGTCCCGGCCTGACTTTGCGCCACGGAGACTTCCTCGCTGCTCCGTCCCAACCGACCGACTGCCACACACACCACCACACGGAAATATAGCGGTCACGCAAAAGATGGTACAGCAGTACTAGTATCGATAAGTGCTGCTGCTCCCACTGACGGAGGCAAGTCAGCAACTCGTTATGATAGCAACTCAGGGAGAAATAAGACGCCACTCGATTGTTACAAAATGCCAAAGAACAAACGGCATCGACGCGAGCCGGACACGGCTCAATCAGTTACTGCAAGGATAGCTCTGAACCAGTGGCTCTATAGCGTACATTACACTATCCCAAAAGACCACCATTTGCGACTTCAATGGTGTCAAGCGAGAGCTCGTTGAAGGGCGGGATGGAGATCTGTTGTATTTCCTCAAGAAAGCTGATCCTGCTTCGGTGCCAGTGATGGCCGTGTATTGTTCAGAAGGAGGCCAGTCGAGGACCTGTGACCAACCTGTCTGCGTGCTGGACACACTGGGCCCACACCTGGACTTATGGTCTGGAGTGCGATTTCGTACGACAGCAGGAGCACTCTCGTAGTTATCCTACGCACCCAGATTACAAAACTGTACGTCAGGCTGGTGATTCGACCTATTGTGCTGCCATTCATGACCAGCGTTCGAAGGGGTGTTTTCCAACAGGGTCACACTCGCCTAAATACCGCTGTTGTAACTCAACATGCGCTACACTGTGGCGACATGTTGCCTTGGCCTACTCGATCACCAGAGTTGTCTCCAGTAGAGCATCATGGGACGACGGTCCAGCGTCATTCACAAACAGGATTAATGGTCCCTGTATTGACCGACCAAGTGCAACAGGCGTGGAACTCTATCCCATAAACTGACATCCTGCACTTGTACAACCCAATGTATGCACGTTTACATGTTTGTATTTAAATTCTGGCTATTATTGATATACTGCAAGTTCATATTTTCAATGGCTTAATTCACTCCTATATTAAACTGTGATTGACAAACTGCCAAGCTGGCCGTTGTGGCCGTGCGGTTCTAGGCGCTTCAGTCCGGAACCGCGCTGCTGCTACGGTCGCAGATTCGAATCCTGCCTCGGGCATGGATGTGTGTGCTGTCCTTAGGTTACTTAGGTTTAAGTAGTTCTAAGTCTTGGAGACTGATGACCTCAGGTGTTAAGTCCCATAGTGCTCAGAGCCATTTGAAAAAACAGCCAACCAAATTTTTTACGAAAACGTCGTTCAAAGGCTCAGGAAAAGACTGTATCGAGTAAGACTGGACATTAGAGACAAGTGGATGCTGCATCACATTAATGCTCCTTGTCACATGGCCACTTCCATCACTGAACTTTAGAAATTCCAGTTGTTTCACAATCCCCTATTCACCTAATATGAGTCCTTGTGACTTTTTTCTTTCACCAAAATTGAAAAAGTCTTAAAAGAAAGTCGTTTTGGAACTCTCGTAGGAGAGCTTCTGTGAAGTTCGGAAGGTGGGAAACGAGGTACTGGCGAAAGTAAAGTTGTGAGGACGGGTCTTGAGTTGTGCTTGGGTCGCTCAATTGGTAGAGCACTTGCCCGCGAAAGGTAAAGGTCCCGATTTCGAGTCTCGGTCTGGCACGTAGACAATATTAGTTGAAAAAATAAAAACTTTAGCAGATAAAAAAACTGTCTCATTTCTTTCCACACACACTTCGTATGTCAACGATGGAATAGGCTGGAGTATCCTGCCCGACAAAAATAAAAAAAATAAAAATAAAAAAAACAAAAAAACTACGCAAGTCATTTGGGTAGTGCATTCTCTAGATGCTCCACCTATAGATATGTGCTATCGCCACATCTTGCGTGCTAAAACTACGTGTGGGAGGGGGGAGGTGGGAGGGGGGAGGGGGGGGGGGAAGGGAATCTAACTTTGCAAAGAATGTGAAACCCTATGTTAACTGACATTACAAGCGAACAAATTACTGAGTTATAAGAATTCCAATTCTGTTCGTAGAATACAAAATTAGCTTCAGCGAAACCAACAGTAGCTCAACCAGATGACGATAGTGGCTCGAATTTTTACTGCCTGAACTTAAAAACTAGCTACGTAGGCACGCAATCGAACTTCGTGTGGTTGTAGACGTTTTGGAGATACTGGAGGCTGGCACGAACAGGATATCCTCCAGTGGCAACCAATTCGCAGGCGAGGTAATTATGCGTGTTTATTTTGTTTAGAATAGCTGCTCGCGTGCGCTCTGTGGCAGCTGTTCTGCGATTAGTTGGAGATGTCAGGCGAGTTACTTCCGAGAAATACCGCGGCCTGTAAAGCCCGCTCGCAGCTGGGAAGTCCCTAAGAAACATGAGCTGCTCCTCAGGACGGCTAGGCAGAGCACTGCGCATTGCGCAAGCACTGCATCACGTGGAACGCAGGTTAGTTCCCGGAGGAGTCAGAAGTAAAAGACTAATTATGCAGTTTCGAAAGTGTTGCTACATTCGTTTAATGCAAAGTGATCCTTGAAAGGGGGTAGTTTTCTCACAGGAGCTAGTATCGGTCAAAACAAGAAGAAAATTTCTGGTAATTATATGTCCTAAAGCTAATACTTGTTAAGATATAGCCCGTTTTCTTCCGACGAGTAACATGTTGTTTCCGGCGGTTTAGACCGTCACCGGAGTGCCATAGTAAATTACGACAATACGCATGTGTGGGTACATGAAAGTTCTCGAGAAATCGTGCAGGTCAGGCATCAGGATAGCTTCAGCGTCAACGTATGAGCAGAAATTTACGGTGACGCAGGGCCATACACTTCATCAAGCAGATTACTGGGTGCTGTGTATCATAGATTTCAATGCGATGAATAACCACAGCTACTGAAGACGATGATGAGGTCTCATATTCCGAGGAAGCTTAGGGGACGATCTGGGAGACCCGCACCGCTGACTAGGCAAGGTCCTAGCGCAGGTGGTTTGCCACTGCCTTCCTCCGACCGTAATGGGGTGAATGATGATGATGAAGACGACACAACACTCAGTCATCTCGAGTCAGGGAAAATCCCTGACCCCGCCGGGAATCGAACCCGAGATCCCGTGCGCGGGAAGCGAGAACGCTACCACAAGGCCACGAGCTGCGGACAGCTCCTGAAGAACGTTACGCTTGCAGAAAGACAACGACTACATTTTATGCACGACGGAGAACCTACGAATCTTACGACAGTACCTCACCACAGTGTTTCATGGGCGATGGGTTGGTTGAGGATGTCCGGTAGAATGGCTTTCTCGTTCACCGGACCTGAATCCGTTGGATTTCTGACTATGAGAACATTTAGGGGCATTGTGTATGCGCAACCCATCGTCAATGTACAGGCGCTACAGGAGCATGTGACCATTGAATATGACGCAGTCCTAAAGCAGTGAGGTGTAGCTGAAAGAGAGTGTGATCCACTGCAAATAAGGGCTCTTGGACCTATGAGGATGCGTGGTTTTCACATGCAGCACTGCCTATAGTGCCTACTTTTACGTAACAGACAGATGGGAATGAGACGAAGATTGGCTCATGTCTCAACAGGTACTGGTTTCCGGACATACCACTGTAGGAACGTTTCTTCTTGTGACTCTTCAAGCTTTCACGGCGAATGTGTTGTAAATAGTCTTCACGGGTTTGTCGGCGGATCACTTTGTGGCCACATGGACTTGATACTCTACCTACATTCCTCGAGCATCTGAATTCGCTCCATCCGAATATAAACTTCACAATGGAAGTGGAAAAAGATGGTGCTTAACCTTTCCTTGATGTCTTGGTACGAAGGAAAGCAGATGGAACCTTGGGACACAACGTCTACCGCAAGTGAAGGCATGCCGATCTATATCTGCAGGCCACAAGCTGACATCATCCTGCACAATGCATTACGTACGTTAGTTCATAGAACACGTATTGTATCTGATCCTGAGAGGCTGTCGAGTGAAATACAACATTTGAAGACAGTGTTCCGACAAAACGGTTATTCTGAGAGACAGATACGTAATGCATTCAGGCCCAGGCGAGTTCAATCTATGGAGCATAATGAAGATACGAAGACACCCACCACTTTGGCCTTTTTGCCGTATTTTGGTGCCATGCCGTCAAGAATCGGAAGAGTCCTCGGAAGATACGGAATTAAGTGTGTTTTTCAGCCATCTGCAAAACTGAGAAACCTATTGGGCCGGCCGGTGTGGCCATGCGGTTCTAGGCGCTTCAGTCTGGAACTGCGCGACCGCTACGGTCGCAGGTTCGAATCCTGCCTCGGGCATGGATGTGTGTGATCTCCTTATGTTAGTTAGGTTTAAGTAGTTCTAAGTTCTAGGGGTCTGATGACCTAAGAAGTTAAGTCCCATAGTGCTCAGAGCCATTTGAACAATTTTTTTTTTTTTTGTAAATGTCTTGTAAATGTATATACACACTACATGGAAATACTGCACATTATTTTATACATCATAAATGCTTCTGACACGAATAAATAGCTAATAAATGGGGTAAATGTATTAATTTGAGGTAAGGGATCCTGTTCCGGGAACAGCCGGGTCGAAAGTTATAAATGAAAATGTTTCTGATATCTCTGATAGTGGAATACATGTACCGGTACTGTTGTTCCTAAGACTGTAGAGTAGGCAACTTTCAGAAGTGTTACTATGGAGCAAAACAAAAAAGTTTAGTAAACATGGATTCTAAAATGTATACCTTAAAACCTATGGGCGCTTATTTAGTAGAAGAGACGTGTTTCACAGTTGCGAAGATCAACAGGTGCTCGTAGCTCTTAAGATATTCATTATAGAGCCCATATTTACCTACACTTCTTTCTAGTTTGGTCCATTTTACCACTTCCGAAAATTGTCTACGATCTTAACAACAAAATACCGGAACGTGTATTCCACTTTAAGAGGTATCAGAAAGGTTTATGCCTATAACTTTCGATTTGATCGTTCCTGCACTAGGCTACCTGACATTAAATTGATGCATCTAGCTTCCTCTTTCATCCCTGAAAGTTTGTAACACCCTCTATACCTGTTAGTCCAGTACGAATACAATACAATGACGAGCTATTACAATATTCAAAATCCGCCCCCATAGCTGAGTGGTCAGCGTGACGATTCCCGTCCTACGGGCCCGGGTTCGATTCCTAGCTGGGTTTGGGATTTTCTCCGCTCAGGGACTGGGTGTTGTCTTCATCATCATTTCATCCCCATCCGGCGCGCAGGTCGCCCAATGTGGCGTCAAATGTAATAAGACCCGCACCAAGGCAGCCGTACCTGCCCCGTAAGGGTCCTCCCGGCCAATGACGCCAAACGCTCGTTTCCGTTTCCACTATATTCGAACAGTCTTCCTTTCTGCGCAACAAAGGTTGGTTCTGCACGCCGTGCCTCTTAGGTCATTTCTCCGTGCTTTCAGAGCATTCACGCCAGTTTCCCCGGAAAACGAATCTGGGTGATGCCTCAGACGTTCTTTGCGGATTATGTGGAATAATTTTTTCAAAGTTATTAGCAGAAGAATTTTTCCCACATGTCGTCCTTCTTCCACTGCTCAGGAACAGCTAAGAAATTTATCAATCTTACATTTGAAATTAATATTTTATTCGGGAATTAAAAAAACGTATGCAGTTTATCATAAACACTAAAAACAATGCGTTTACCTAACAGCAACATTGACGGTTGGCAGGAAGAGGGAAAAGAAGGAACCACCCAGCCCCAGCACTGGTTGAATTCTACTTGGCACGGATTTCAATTTGCCAACTGAAACGCTTTCGGTTAAACGATGTTTCGGTCGATCAATAGTGTGCATCTCGATGCTCTGATTTACATTATTTTGTAATTTTTTTGACTTCAGTAAATTGTATTGTTCCAACACCCCCACAACGATACAGCAGCGAAGAGCTGCGTTTAAGAACCTTTAATTACTTTCTATGATGTATTTTGTTTAAATAAATGAAAGATATTTTTTACGTCTTCCTCGCTGCCGCAAAGGAGACACACTTCTGTTTTACCCCAAGTTACGACTAAGCACCTTTTCCATTACAAGTGCAGGAACCGTTTTGTAATGTGTAACATTTACGTAAATATCAAAAACTATATTTGAGTTAATTCAGTCAGTTCTTCTAATAATTTAATTAATAACTATCCATGTTTCTTGTTACAGCTTTAGATTGCCTGTGAGACAGTCGCCATACGCTGATAACAAATAGATGCATTTGGCCAGCAGAAATTGTCAATGCTTTTAGTGCAAATTGCACAGCCAAAATATCTAAGAACCTCATCTTCTCGAACGTTTAGTTCCGGAATCTCTAAATCCGATGCCTTCAAATTATTCTGTCATTATTCCAGTTTCAAATAACGCGGTCACAGCATCCCGTTTTTAAACAGGCAATGGCTCAATATTTTCTCAATAAGACTACAGGTCTTCCAACGAAACCCAAGCACTTAACGCCGCTGCGTAAGTGAGATGCTTCTTTATAACTGATCCTCCCATTTTTGCTAAATTTTATTTCAATCACTAAATAAATCGCCAGGTCCTGATGGGATTTTTATGCGACGATCCCGTGAAAGGGTTAGTGGTGGATATTGAATTTCGGCTGCTTCACTACGTGATATTGAATTTCAGCTGCTTCACTACGTGAGCAGGTCCTGGCATAGCGTATCCCAGGACAGTATTCGCCGTCTGTACGATCGACAGGGTGCCAGAGTCAACGCCTGCCACTGCCTGTGGAGGCTACACCATGTGCTGTAATGAATGTTTCAGCATGGGTCGAAACCGGCTATCTCAGAACCTTGTTGAGTTGATTTTGGGGAGCAGACCAAACTGCGACGTCATCTGTCTCATCGGATTAGGGAAGGATGTTGGTTGGTTGGTTGGTTTGGGGAAGGAGACCAGACAGCGTGGTCATCGGTCGCATCGGATTAGGGAAGGATGGGGAAGGAAGTCGGCCGTGCCCTTTCAGAGGAACCATCCCGGCATTTGCCTGGAGTGATTTAGGGAAATCACGGAAAACCTAAATCAGGATGGCCGGACGCGGGATTGAACCGTCGTCCTTCCGAATGCGAGTCCAGTGTGCTATATCTCAGAACCACTTGTGCTATTGGGCTGTAATGTAATCATTTCAGGTACCCCATACGCACCGTTTTAACAATAAATCTTGAGTGAATTCGAAACCTCTTAAAGGGCGTCCTATTTTATTCCTTCAATGTGTTTATGCAGACAGAAATTGTTTATGTACTGAATGTCGACAGACTTGAGGTGAGACATGAACACGAAACACTTTTTTTTTTTTTTTTTCAGGTGAGAGCGTTCCCGTGACGAAGACGCCGCTGCCCAAGACCGCCGGCGGCTACTACAACGCCCGAGAGGACAGCAACCACACGCTCTTCTGCGGGACAGAGGTAACCACACGACACGCCAGTCGCTCACGTCTCGCACGCGCGATTTATGTTGTCATCATATTCCTCTTCGTACCCCAACGAAAGCGGCAATCTCTGCGATATTTTCCTCGTTTTAGGGTGAACTGGCAATGAAGCTTACTGCTGCGAGTGGAGATGGAAGATATCTGGCTCTGTGCCAGACGTTGACATTCTCTTTGAACACGTCACAGTTCAGTGATACTCTACAATAACGGGCACAGGCTACAACCGTTAGAGACTGGAACCATGTCACCCAGCTATGAGTTGAAACTGAGAGGCGTTGTAACACATCTGCATACCTTGAGTAGATGTAAATGTCATGTGAGTAGCCCCCCACCCGTCGGGTAGATCGTTCGCCGGGTGCAAGTCTTTTGATTTGACGCCACTTCGGCGACTTGCGCGTCGATGGGGATGAAATGAGGATGATTAGGACAACGCAACACCCAGTCCCTGAGAGGAGAAAATCTCCGACACAGCCGGGAATCGAACCCGTGCCCTTAGGATTGACATTCTGCTGCGCTGACCACTCAGATACGGGGACGTACTGTTCCTTGCGTGAGGGAGAGACACTGTGGAATAAGCATAGAAATGTAGTATAATAATAGTAGAAAATAAAAAGTAAAAAAAAATTAATGCCTTAAACACTAGGGTGTAACAAAATGGTATGGCCAAGCTATCAGGAAACATTCCCCTCTCACAGAGGAATAAAGTATACTGTTTGGACATTATACCATTTCCATGTTAGAGCTCGGTTTCTACAACTCTTCGACACATTAAACTCTGGAAACTCACAGGAAAAGAACGAATCAGCACAGTATGAAACACTTTCCTACGTGAAATGTTCCAAATACCCTCCGTTAGCAAGGATACATGCATCAACCCGCAGTCGCATTGAATCCCTGACGCGCTGATGTGTTCCTGAAGAATTGCTTATTGTTGCACGGCTTTCCACAACACTAGCACGGAAATTCTGTACATCTTGTACGGGGGTTCGTACACAAGGCGTTTCAAATGCCCCCATAAATCAAAAGTCTAGTGAGTCTTGGTTCGGAGAGCGTGGAAGGCAAAGAATTCGTCCACCTCTACCTATACATCCATCACGGAATTTGTTATTTAGAAGCCTACTAACATTAACTCTGGAATGAGGAGGAGCTCCACCGTGCATGAAGTACATGCTTTATCGCACACATAAAGGCACATGTTCTAACAGAACAGGTACAGTATTTTCTTAAAAGCATCGTAAGTTCCTCTGTTGGGCCTGGATGGAGGAATATAAGGCTTTAAGGAAGAGTCACCAACAATCCAGGCCCACACGTTGAGAGAAAAACTTCGTTGATCACGTGATTCGACAATCGTGAGGATCGTGAGGATTCTCGACAGCCAATATATGCTGACTGTGACAATTTACAACCTGATCATGTTGAAACGAAGCCTCATCTGTGAACAACACATTTGCACTAAGGTGACGGCTGACGCATTGTTGAATGAAACATTCGCAGAAGTGTACTTGTGCAAAAAAATCAGATGCTTATAGTGCATGCACACGCTGTAGATGGTATGGGTATCGCAGTTTCTCACGTAGCACTCTCCAGACAGTCATGTGGTCAACATTACTTGTTGCAGCTAATTGACCTACGCTGACAGTAGGTTTGTCGACAATTGCACGAAGAAGTTCCTCCTCCAGTTGAGCTGTCCCCGATTTTCTAGGCTTTCCTAGTCGCGAGTGGTAGGCTTAAACGCCCCATTCTCGTTTAGACAACGATCAATTGGAATAAACGTCTTCCTGCAGGGGCACCGTAGTTCTGGAAATCTCTTTCGATACAAGCGTTCAACACCACGGTCATTACCATCTGCCAATCAACGCAGCAAATAGATGTCTTCGAACTTCGCATTTGAGCATATTTCCATTGCAATGTACCGGAGACCAAGTCCATGTTGAATATTAAATAACTGATGCTACGTGCTTGATGAACACTAAACAGACGATGCTACGTTACATACACTACTGGCCATTAAAATTGGTACTCCACGAAGATGACGTGCTACAGATGCGAAATTTAACCGACAGGAAGAAGATGCTATGATATGCAAATGATTAGCTTTCCAGAGCATTCACGCAAGGTGGGCGCCGGTGGCGACACCTACAACGTCCTGACATGAGGGAAGTTTCCAACCGATTTCTCATACTCAAACAGCAGTTGACCGGCGTTGCCTAGTGAAACGTTGTTGTGATGCCTTGTGTAAGGAGGAGAAATGCGTACCATCACGTTTCCGACTTCGATAAAGGTCGGATTGTAGCCTGTCGCGATTGCGGTTTATCGTATCGCGACATTGCTGCTCGCGTTGATAGAATCCAATGACTCTTAGCAGAATATGGAATCGGTGGGTTCAGGAGGGTAATACGAAACGCCGTGCTGGATCCCAACGGCCTAGTACCACTAGCAGTCGAGATGACTGGCATCTTATCCGCATGGCTGTAACGGATCGTGCAGCCACGTCTCGATCCCTGAGTAAATAGATGGGGGCGTTTGCAAGACAACCTGCACGAACAGTTCGACTACGTTTGCAGTAGCATGGACTATCAGCTCGGAGATCATGGCTGCGGTTACCCTTGACGCTGCATCACAGACAGAAGCGCCTGCGATGGTGTACTCACGTCGAACGTGGGTGAACGAATGGAAAAACGTCATTTTTTCGGATGAATCCAGGTTCTGCTTGCAGCATCACGATGGTCGCATCCGTATTTGGCGACATCGCGGTGAACACACATTGCAAGCGTGTATTCGTCTTCGCCATACTGGCTTATCACCCGGCGTGATGGTATGGAGTGCCATTGGTTACACGTCTCGGTCACCTCTTGTTCACATTGACGGCACTTTAAACAGCGGACGTTACATTTCAGATGTGTTACGACCTTTGGCTCGACCCTTCATTCGATCCCTGCGAAACCTTACATTTCAGCAGGATAATGCACGATCGGATGTTGCAGGTCCTGTACGGACCTTTCTGAATACAGAAAATGCTCGACTGCTGCCGTAGCCAGCACATTCTCCAGATCTCTCACGAACTGAAAACGTCTGGTCAATGGTGGCCCAGCAACTGGCTCGTGACAATACGCCAGTCACTACTCCTGATGAACTGTGGTATCGTGTGGAAGCGGCATGGGCAGCTGTACCAGTAAACGCCATCCAAGCTCTGTTTGACTCAATGCCCACTCGTATCAAGGCCGTTATTACAGCCAGAGGTGGCAGTTCTGGGTACTGATTTCTCAGGATTTATGTACCCAAATTGCGTGAAAATGTAATCACATGTCAGTTCTGGTATAATATATTTGTCCAATGAATACCCGTTTATCATCTGCATTTCTTCTTGGTGTAACAATTTTAATGGCCCGTAGTATATATATATATATATATATATATATATATATACTTTAGTTAACAGCTTCAGTTCTCACAATGGGATCCATAATGAACGTAACTGTAACCTTGTTGAGCCGGACGAGTTGTGACGGACAGGGATGTTTGGCGGCAGGTGATGCAGTCGCGAGGGCAGAAGGGCGGCTCTGCCAGGGCGCTGGTCCTGCGGACGGGCTACCTGACGGCCAAGGGCGAGCTGGTGCGGTCCATCCTGTACCCGCCGCCAGCCGACTTCCGCTTCGACCGAGACGTCGGCCGCTTCATCATTGTGCTCGGTATCATCTCCACCTGCGGTCTCATCTACACCATCGTCTCGAAGGTGAGCCCCACTCCCTCCTCTGTCTACACTAATTACTGGAAAAAATTAACTTTAGTCTGCACTGGCTGTTAACATTTACAGCAATTTCTCTCAGTAGCTACTACAATTAGGGTCCAGCGGGCTACTCTGCTTACGGGGCTAGTCCGTCTGAAATAAAAAATGTAGCAACAGTGCTCTAAGTTTCTTACAGTCAAGATCGTTTTGCCTCCAGTCTCTGACAGTATCTCTGTGAAGCCACATGTGGTGTAGTAAGAATGTTTCCTATTAAATTTATTGACAGGACAGGAGAACAAACTCTAGAAGTAAGCGAATTGTCATAGGTTACTGCCATAGTTGAATAATACAACCTAACAAATTAAGGAGCGCTCAATAACGTGAAATTTTAAACTGCTATTGTTATTTGTATAGGAACACACGTTATGCAGTGTGTGTATCAGCAAATATAGCTGGCTTTTCCACAAAAGTCTGATTTTCCGCGTCTTTGTCGAGCACCTGGGTCTATTTCGCCCCGTAGACGTGGGGCTATTACCGCTCCCTCAAATTATTAGTTTTGTAAGTAGGCTGTTTAGTGTTTTTATGTTGGTAACGCCACGTAGCGCTCTGTATGAAAATCACTGACTGTACTGTGTGCAGTCTGTGGCTGGTTGGACTCATTGTTGGAATATTCGCTTGTGTAGTGTTGGGCAGTTGGGTGTGAACAGCGCGTAGCGTTGGAGGTTAGCCGCCAGCAGTGTTGGATGTGGAGAGAGAGATGCCAGAGTTTTGAGAGGTTACTATAAGCGGACGATCTGGACGTGTGTCCGCCAGAAAAAGGAAATTTGTAAAGATGGATGTCAGGAACTGATGAGTTGACTTTTGAAAATTATTAAGGAAAATACATTGTTTGTTCTCTATCAAAATCTTTCATTTGCTAACTATGCCTATCAGTAGTTAGTGCCTTCAGTAGTTAGAATCTTTTATTTAGCTGGCAGTATTGACGCTCGCTGCATTGCAGTAGTTTGAGTAACGAAGATTTTTATGAGGTAAGTGATTCATGAAAGGTATAGGTTATTGTTAGTCAGGGCCATTCTTTTGTAGGGATTATTGAAGGTCAGATTGCGTTGCGCAAAAGGTATTGTGTGTCAGTTTAGTGATGATCAGAATAAGTAAAGAGAAAACTGTCCGCCCAGACCAAACGCAACGAACAATACCGAACAAAATGGGAAAAAAATTTAGAGCACTTGTCCGCGAAAGGCAAAGCTCCCGAGTTCGAGTCTCGGTCCAGCACACAGCTTTAATCTAACACAAAGTTTCATATGACGAAAATTGTTTACTTGTAGTAAATGCTTCTGTTTTTGACACTGAAATACGATGGGCATAATAGACTCTTGACTGAGTGTAATAACCCCACCATTTTGATATACTGTGATCGCTGCCTCCTGATGATGTTTGTTTAATACTTTGCGTAAAGAAATCTCGATCTTCTATATGCTGCAATGTATTCACAATTAAAATACTGTCATTGTATCACATGACAAATTTTTTAGAGTGTCATATCACATTATATAGGGCTTACAGTTGAATCGAGCGGAATAGCACCGCGGTGTCCTATGCCTTATCACACAGATAAGAAAAAAAATTAAATGTTTTACAAGTGAAAATGTTATTTGTCCCTACCAATCATGTTTCTCCGATTCGTGCTAGACTTCATCAGTGGCCTATACTAAAGGGTGAAACAAAAAAGGAACCTTTTTAATGCACAACGAAAATAGAAAAAATCCAATAAAATTTTTATTGGTAGCAGTTGAACCACTACAACTTGCCTTTAAAAGACTGCAATCCAAATTATCAATGTTTGAAAATTACGTCCTCCTGTGCATATGCATTCTTCCTATCTGCTCTTGAGCTTCCTCATTGATTGTTGCAACATATCAGCTGGGATAGCACGAATTTCGTCATGAGCTCTTTGTTTCGATTCATCTGGTTTTCTTACCTGAGTCGTGTAGACCCGACACTTAAGTTAGCTCCGCAAGAAAAATCCACAAACGGACAAATCCAGTGGTCTTCAGGGCCAGAGAACTTCTCCGGACCTTTAAATGACGCCGTTGCCAAGCAGTTCTCACAGAGCTGCCACTGATTGCGCTGCAGTGCGGGATGCAACAAAAGATTGCAGCATTCGAAAGACTAGATTCAATTACAGCGTATGAGGCAACTGCACGCAATACTGTGACCTCGCTGACGTGTAGAGGGCGTTCATGAACTTTATTACGGTTGCTGTCTGCCCAGTAACTGCTGTTTTGCTTTACCACGTAACCTCTGAGATGAAAATGGGTCAAAGCTTGTTCAGAAATTCATTATCCTCATTTATGTTTGCCATAATCTGCTGAAATAATTCTAAACGCAACTAGTAATCGTTCTCTTCAAGTTGTTGCACGATATGCAACTTCTTTCATTGTTTTTGTAAAACATTTTCATAGCAAAAGCACGCTACCGACCAAACCTCGGACCCTTAATTGCTAAATGGTGAAATTGTTTACAGGCCATGCTATCTGTTTCGCAGTGCTTCCAACAGCATGCATTTCTTTTGACTCTTTGCATTTAATACGAGTTTCAGTTAGGAAGTAAAGCCACCTACATTTTTTTATTTTACAATAAAATTTCCATACACATAGGATAACATCTACATCTATATCGATACTCTGCAAATCACATTTAAGTGCCTGGCAGAGAGTTCATCGAACCACCTTCATAATTCTCTATTATTCCAATCTCGTATAGCGCGCGGAAAGAATGAACACCTATATCTTTCCGTACGAGCTCTGATTTCCCTATTTTATCTTGGTGATCGTTCCTCCCTATGTAGGTCGGTGTCAACCAAATATTTTCACATTCGGAGGAGAAAGTTGGTGATTGGAATTTCGTGAGAAGATTCCGTCGTAACGAAAAACGCCTTTGTTTTAGCCGGGCGCGGTGGTCTCGCGGTTCTAGGCGCGCAGTCCGGAACCGTGCGACTGCTACGGTCGCGGGTTCGAATCCTGCCTCGGGCATGGATGTGTGTGATGTCCTTAGGTTAGTTAGGTTTAAGTAGTTCTAAGTTCTAGGGGACTTATGACCACAGCAGTTGAGTCCCATAGTGCTCAGAGCCATTTTTGAGCCTTTGTTTTAATGATGTACATCCCAAATCCTGAAACATTTCTGTGACACTCTGTCCCATATTTCGCGATAATACAAAACGTGCTGCCTTTCTTTGAACTTTGTCGACGTACTCCGTCAGTCCTATCTGGTAAGGATCCCACACCGCGCAGCAGAATTCTAAAATAGGACGGACAAGCGTAGTGTAGGCAGTCTCTTTAGTAGGTCTGTTACATTTTCTAACAAGGGAACCTCCCCATCGCACCCCCCTCAGATTTAGTTATAAGTTAGCACAGTGGATAGGCCCTGAAAGACTGAACACACTCCAGTCGAGAAAACAGGAAGAAGCTGTGTGGAACTACGAAAAAAATAAGCAAAATATACTCCATGTGCAAGATAGGCAACATCAAGAGCAAAATCTGAGGAGCGCCGTGGTCCCGTGGTTTGCGTGAGGAGCTGCGGAACGAGAGGTCCTTGGTTCAAGTCTTCCCTCGAGTGAAAATTTTTATTTTCACAAGTTATGATCTGTCCGTCGGTTCATTGACGTCTCTGTTCACTGTAATAAGGTTAGTGTCTGTTTTTTTGCGACCGCACCGCAAAACCGTTCGATTAGTAGACGAAAGGACGTGCCTCTCCAATGGGAACCGAAAACATTTGATCGCAAGGTCATAGGTCAACCGATTCCTCCACATGAAAATCCGTCTGATATATTCTATACGACACTGATGACGGCATGTGCGTCACATGACAGGAATATGTTGTCGACCCACCTAACTTGTACACTTGGCGAATGGGTAAAAAGATTCTTCTACCTTGCCCAATTTAGGTTTTCTTGTGGATGTGATAATCACACCCAAAAAAGTGATGAAAACATAAAGAGTTTGTCACATAAACTGCAACAAATGAATGCAACAGTTTCACAGTCGCACAGTTTTCCCTGTACTCTGTCAAAACATACGTTTTCCGTGTGTAGACCGTCAAATCCTGCATATGTCCAAGCAAATCTGAACATGTCCTGGAATTTTGGAGAGCGAAGTTGATTATGTGTGATTGCCTGATCTTTGATAATTGTCTGAAAATAAAAAATTAAACTTCTCACTCGAGGGAAGACTTGAACCAAGGGACCTCTCGTTCCGCAGATGTTCACGCTAGCCACGGGACCACGGCGCTCCTGATCTCACATTCTCCTTGATGTTGCCTATTTTACGCATGGACTACTCAGTTTGTATATTTTGCTTATTTTTTTCATAGTTCCACACAACTTCTTCCTGTTTTCTCGATTGATCTGTGTTCAGTTTTTCAGGGTCTATCCAATCCACTGTGCCAACTTACAACTAAATCTGAGGGGGGCGGGGGGGGGGGGGGGGGGGTGCGATGGGGAGGTTCCCTTGTAAGTATCCTGCCAATAGACGCTGTCTTTGGCTACCCTTCCCCACAACATTTTCTATGTGTCCCTTCAAATTTAAGTTCTTCGTAATTGTAATACATAGGTATTTGGTTGAATTAACGGCTTTTAGATTAGACTGATTTATCGTGTAACCGAAGTTCAACGAGTTCCTTTTAACACTAATGTTGATGGCCTCACACTTATTTAAAGTCAATTGCCACTTCTCGCACCATTCCGATATTTCTTCTAAATCGTTTTGCAGTTTGTTTTGATCTTCTGATGACTTTATTAGTCGATAAACGACAGCGTCATCTGCAAACAACCGAAGATGGCTGCTCATATTGTCTCCCAAATCGTTTATATAGATAAGGAGGAGCAAAGGGCCTATAACACTACCTTGGAGAACGCCACAAATCACTTCTGTTTTACTCGATGACTTTCCGTCAATTACTACAAACTGTGATCTCTCTAATAGGAAATCACAGATCCAGTCACATAACTGAGACGATATTCCATAAGCACGCAATTTCACTACGAGCCGCTCGTGTGGTACAGTGTCAAAAGCCTTCCGGAAATCCAGAAATACGAAATGGTTCAAATGGCTCTGAGCACTATGGGACGCAACTGCTGTGGTCATCAGTCCTCTAGAACTTAGAACTAATTAAACCTAACCAACCTAAGGACATCACACACATCCATGCCCGAGGCAGGATTCGAACCTGCGACCGTAGCAGCAGCGCGGCTCCGGACTGGAGCGCCTAGAACCGCACGACCACCGCGGCCGGCCCAGAAATACGGAATCGATCTGAAATGCCTTGTCAATAGCACTCAGCACTTCATGTGAATAAAGAGCTAGTTGTGTTTCACAAGAACGATGTTTTCTAAACCCATGTTGACTGTGTGACAATAGACCGTTTACTTCGAGGTAATTCATTATGTTCGAACACAATATATGTTCTAAAATCCTGCTGCATATGATTCCCACAGTACATTTACGAGCCATAATCGGGAGGTCAGTTCGTGCACAAAATCGTGCTTCACCAACACTTTCGCAGTTACGGGCGGCTGTAGAGGCAGCAGAAGCTCAGTGTTTCTGCAAGGAACTTCCAGCGACTTCTTGAGTCCACGCCACGTCCAGACGATGCACTATGCCGGGCAGAAGGAGGTCCGACACGACATTTGGAGATTTCCCATGACTTGTCACCTCAGTATAATACAATATCACAAGGATAATCATGTACGGCATACAGTTAAAACACACTAAGATCTATTTTGTGCGATCCTTTGCATACACTGATGATCCAAACCATTGTCATCACCTGCTTAACAACGTGTTGGTCCAAAATTGGAACGCAATACTGCAGCGATTCTGGGTAGCACGGATTCGACAAGTCCTTGATGGGGTTCCGGAGATACGTGGGACCAGCTGTCTTTGCACAGGATGACCAGAAGGAGGGTTCATTTGATACATCACATCCTGAGACATCAAGAAATCGTCAGTTCGGTAATATGGGGAAGTGTGGAGAGTAGCAATTTTAGTGCAGAGACAAAGACTTGAACACAGGAAGAAGACTCAGATGGATGTCGGTTGTCGCAGCTATGCAGGAACGAAAAGGCTGCCATAGGATAGACTAGCGTGGAGGTCAGCAAAAATCCCACTCAGGACAGAAGCCTTCACACATATCTGATTCACGAAGTAACTTCCTTACCGCAACAATCCCACGCTAAGCCGCGGAAACTTACTCACCAGTTGCAGCCGTGTTGCGCAGTATCAGAGCGCCATCTGTCTCAACCTCTGAATGGTCATTTACCACGTTCTATGATATCCGTCTATTATTCTCGTCAGCGCAGCAGAACACAATCTGGGAACCACCTCCAGGAAGCGGTTACGTGCTCGGCCGATGAATTACAGCCAGTCTCAGAGGCTCTATGGCATCCTACTGCTTGTATAACAGAAGGTCGAGAGCTGTTTAGGTGGTGTCGAGAGGCTGTTACTGCACGCATTTCCAAATGTCTGTTATAATATCACTTTGGATATGGAGCACCAGTGCCAACGACCGAAGGAAGGCAACCTTGAACAAAGATTATCTGGACCCCCTTGTTGGAGGTTAATGCAATGGGCCAAATAAACATTCATTAAAAAATCGCTTGTCAGAAACGCTGTAAGACTATAGAAGGAAGGATATTATAGAATTATATATAGAATTATATTATAGAATATTATAGAATACAGAATAGGTTATGGAAACTTGAGTATTCTGTTCGGTGTATAGAACATATTGAAAATTCTTCATTTAAGTTTCCTGCTTATATTGCTGAGTGGAATTGACTATACTGTCTCTTTACAATTCTTTATCATCTCAACACTGACCCACAATATCCTAGCGCAACGCAATCTGATTGCTCAAAATGACTTCAAATAGTTAATACAAGAGTCTAACCACTGTAGGCTCTAATTACTAATAGGCATGTGGTTAGCAAAGGAAAGATTTTGTTGCAGATCAAACAATTTATTTACCTTAAGAATGTAACAGTCAGTTAAAAAATTATATAATCGTCCATAACATCCAGTTCCAAAAATTATATAATCATCGACAAGTTGCATTTCCATGACGGAACACGTCCAGATCGTCCGCTCCCGCTAACACTTCAAACCTCTAACCTAACTACTCACATCCAACTTCCA
The DNA here is from genome assembly GCF_021461395.2 of Schistocerca americana. Lineage (NCBI taxonomy): Eukaryota > Metazoa > Arthropoda > Insecta > Orthoptera > Acrididae > Schistocerca > Schistocerca americana. Next base: position 171,943,303 of record NC_060125.1, read on the forward strand.
TCACTGCTGGCTGTTTACCTCCTAGTGTTAGTCCGACCAGCCACAGGTTCTTCTACAGAGTGCACACAGTGCTGTCAGAGTTATTAATGCAGAGCGCTACATAGCGTTGCCAACATACAAACACATAAACAGCTTACTTACAATATAAAGCCGGCAAAATAAAACAGGTGAAGTTATTAAAGAACTGTAAACTAGCAACCAAGATATTATTGTTCTCCCAGAAACAAAGAACAAAACACATAGAATGGAAGCCTTACGCAAATCTTTACTGTGTATACCAGTAACTCAGAGGCAGTCTTGGAATAACGATCCCCATGAAAAACGAACTCAGGAGAATGATCGCAGACCTAAAACCTACTGATCGAAATTTATTAAAAATTATATTAATATCATGGACACAAATGTATCATTTTGGAAGTGTAAAGAATCGTAACGGATGAAACAGTATATAAATTAAACTAATTTGTTAATAAATTATATGGAATAAAAGAGGATATTGGAAGAACTAGAGACACTATCACTGCAGGAGATTTTAACTGTAGAATAAATGTAAAATTGGATTCAAAATTATAGAGGCAGTAATTATGAATTAATAATGAGAGTGATAATAGCCTCTATGATATTTGTGTGCAAAATTCATTGGAAATCCTGAATCACTTTCAGCGACATGACGAAATACATAAATACACATGAAATTTAATACAGTACATCAAATATCAATAATAAGTTATCGCTAACCACCAAATAAAGATAAAAATACGTTAAGAGGGATATCTTCAGTAATCAGTATCTAATACATTGCAAATAATTTCCTTCCAGAGCAACAGAGGCTCACAAAGACAAGTGCTATGATACAGAAATCTCTACAAATAAGTCACTGTCCATTAATATTATTTAAATAACCTTGAGAATGAAAGTACTATATATTCTTTCAGAAGACACTATATGAAAAATTAGTAGAAACAACATTTTATGCTAAAGAAAATCGTTATCATCATACCATAAGTAAATTACATGAATCAGTAACAGAACTATTATAGGAAGAAATGAAATACATGAAATTTGAAAAAATATAATTCTTTAAAATAGCCAAATTCCAGAAATGTTATTAAGCCAAAATTAGGAAAATAGCTGAAGATATCCAGCGCTAATCCCGCCTGCTGGCTGCATTGTCAAGCTGGTGGAAGTAAGTCACTTAGAAGTAAGACATTTTGTTCGCGAACTAATCTTGCTGACAACTGCCCATGATATTGATCGCTCTCACTCACTGACATACCCTACTTGCCACTGGTGTCTCAGGACGCACGTGGAGTTATCATCGGTATTTCGAGGGGCAACTCGTCAGCCCTGCTCATTCAGCCATGCTCCTCTAGGTGACCCTGAATTTAGGGTTGTTTGGGAATTAGTTGGATCCTTTATTACATGTTATAGGTTTATTGCTAAAATGGCCATTCTTTGTACGCTTCCTGAACGTTCAGTTTCTTTTTCACTATGTCTTGCTGTATCGGAAGGATTCCACTACCTCCATGAGACGATTCCTGGATTCATCGTACTGTGTGCAGGTATAGAGGACATGACTGGAGTCCTCTTCCTTGCCACATGTACACCTGGCGCTGTCTTCTTTTTCAATCCATGGTCTGTCAACAGGCATGTAAGGCATTAAGACATAATTGTTTACCCCTCACCAAACCATCCGATATTGTCCCGCGCCTGGTGCCGAACTATAAGTTTCCCTACCATTCTGTGACCGGTTCCGTCTTTCCTGCCAGTTTTGTGTAAATCTCCCTTATCAATGTGTGACTCAATGTGATTGTTTTTGGCGCAGTCGATGCGGTTCATTCGGGCGTCGGACATCGCCATCAAGGCGCTGGACCTGTTCACGATCGTGATCCCGCCGGCGCTGCCCGCCACCATGACCGTGGGCAAGTTGTACGGCCAGAAGCGACTCGAGAAGGCGCGGATCTTCTGCATCAACTCCAGAGTCATCAACGTCTCCGGCTCCATCGACTGCATCTGTTTCGACAAGGTGAGCAGCCAATAACGTGGAAAAACATCAACGTTAGTGCGAGAGCTAAAGCCATACATGTACTTCATAACTGAACACATATATATAGGATAGGCAAAATAAAACCGTTCTGGTAAATATTTCATGCACCTTAAGTTAGGCAACCCATCTCATTTGATTCTCCTCGAGTGCATATGACGTAAGCTGAGTTGCGTATTTTAAGTTCCATGAAAGATTTTCTGGGACAGTTTCATTTACCTTTATACAGGGCAAACCAGAACTCCGTCAACAAACTTTCAGAGGTTGCAAATGATTCAAATGGCTCTGAGCACTATGGGACAACATCTGACTTCATCAGTCTCCTAGAACTTAGAACTACTTAAACCTAACTAACCTAAGGACATCACACACATCCATGCCCGAGGCAGGATTCGAACCTGCGACCGCCGGCCGCTGTGGCCGAGCGGTTCTAGCGCTACAGTCTGGAACCGCGCGACCGCTACGGTCGCAGATTCGAATCCTGCCTCGGGCATGGATGTGTGTGATGTCCTCAGGTTAGTTAGGTTTAAGTAGTTCTAAGTTCTAGGGGACTTATGACCACTGCAGTTAAGTCCCATAGTGCTCAGAGCCATTTGAAACATTTTTGAACCTGCGACAGTAGCAGTCGCGCGGTTCCGGACTGAAGCGCCTATAACCGCTCGGCCACCGCGGTCGGCTTCAGAGGTTGCAGTGAAGGCGAAAACAAGAAAAAATTGACCAGCAAACATGGGCTCAAAAATACAAGAGTCATTCAATAAGTGATGCAACATATTGTTTTTCTGAAAGGAGGTTGGGATTTTTTTTTTCAATATTCCAACACACATTATTATTCTTCATTCTTTTGCCTACAAAACCCTCTTTTCAACATACCTTCTGTTCAATGCGACGACTTTACGCCACTCTACTGGGAGGGCCTGTATACCCGTATGGCACCATTCTAGTCATCGACGCCAGAGCCAACATCGAGCTGCATCAAAAACATCCCCGTCATCAATGTGGTGCTTCTCGCGGAGTGCATCCTTCATTGAGCCAAACAGATGGAAGTTGGAAGGTGCGAGATCCGGGCTGTACGGTGGATGAGGAAGAACAGCGCAGAGAAGTTTCGTGAACTGCTCTCTGGTGCGCAAACTAGTGTGAGGCCTTGCGTTGTCATGGTGACGAAAAAGTTCGTTTGCGTTTTTGCGACGACGAACACACTGAAGCCGTTTCTTCAACTCCCTGAGGATAGCACAATATACTTCAGAGTTGAGCGCTGCATCATGGGGTAGGACATCAAACAGAACAGCCCCTTCAGAGTTCCAGAAGGCCGTCGCCTTTATTTCACCGCCTGGGAGTGCGGCTTTGGAGTTTTTCTTCGGGAAAGAGGCGATGTGGCGTTACTCCATGGATTGCCGTTTTATTTCCGGATCAAAGTGATGAACCCGCGTTTTACAGTCTGTGACGATGTTCGAATGAAAATTATCACGACCAACCTCGTAACGCGCAATCAGTTCCGTCGTAGCTCTTTATGGCCTTCTTTTAGGCGCCGACCAAAGTAGCGGGCACACACCGTTGAGTATCAAATGGTTCAAATGGCTCTAAGCACTATGGGACTCAACTGCTGAGGTCATTAGTCCCCTAGAACTTAGAACTAGTTAAACCTAACTAACCTAAGGACATCACAAACATCCATGCCCTAGGCAGGATTCGAACCTGCGACCGTAGCGGTCTTGCGGTTCCAGACTGCAGCGCCTTTAACCGCACGGCCACTTCGGCCGGCCGTTGAGTATCCCAGCTACTCTATGAGTCTGTCAGCGCACTACCGACAGAGACGTCTAGTTGTGCAGGCAAGTGTTTGATTGTGATCCGTCGATCACCTCGAATGAGTGTGTCCGCACGTTCCAACATTGCAGGAGTCACAACTGTGTTTAGCAGGCCAGCACGTAGGAGATCGCCCAATGACAACCGTGCATTTATCCACAGCCAGAACTGCAAGTGGCCGGCGCGGAGTGGCCGCGCGGTTAGAGGCGCGATGGGACGGATTGCGTGACCCCTCCCGCCGGAGGTCCGAGTCCTGTCTCGGGCATGGATGCGTGTGTTAAAAAAAAATGGCTCTGAGCGCTATGGGACTTAACCTCTGAGGTCATCAGTCCCCTAGACTTAGAACTAACTAAACCTAACTAACCTAAGGACATCACACACATCCACGTCCGAGGCAGGATTCGAACCTGCGACCGTAGCAGCAGTGCGGTTCCAGATTGAAGCGTCTAGAACCGCTCGGCCACAGCGGCTGGCGGTGTGTGTGAGTTGCTCTTAGCCTAAGTAACTTTAAATTAGTTTAAGTAGTGTGTGAGACTAGGGACCGATGACCTCAGCAGTTTGGTCCCTTAGGATTTCATACACATTTGAACATTTTTTTAACTGCAAGTACCTATTAATATATCAGATGCTCTGCTTTTTCGCCAAAAGAAACTCAATAACTTCACGATAAGGGATGACAGCAAAACAGTTGCAGGATAAAAATTTTTCATTAAAATTCTTGACTAAGCTAGTATGTATTTCACCGTCTACGTTACGCGAGATTCTGGCGCATTACGCTAGTGCCCTCTCTCGTTATATGTGTTCCATAGTGCAAGCTTCATCTGTTTGACACTAGGTCACAGGTAAATGGGTTCCATATTTTCTATTTTACATAAATGTTTTTAAATGGTCTGATATGTTTTATTTATTATGACAGAAAGTTTGAATTAACACAACTTTTAATAATTTTTGAAGCGCTTATGTAGGTATTCATGGATTTTAATATGCGCGAGTGTCTGGCACATACCACAAGTGCCCTCTCTCGGCGAAACCATCTGCCCTAGTGCTTTCACACTCTTGTCTCGATAGTTCATAGGCGAAATACTGGTGCTAAACTGTTCGCATTGACCCTGTGCCCATAGTCATGTTGTACAAATGGAGAAGATGTCTTAATTATTGACGACGCCTTTGGCACAATTGATTTATTAATCTCCATTGCATGATGTAATTTTAGATTTTTTACTTCTGATGAAGGTATATTTATATGTACCGAAACCTTGGTCAAGAATTTTAATAAAAATTTTTTATCCTGCAACTGTTTTGCTGTCATCCTTTATCGCGAAGAATTTCAACAGTTGCTGTTGCAGCCATGTTTAAAATCTTGAAACTCAATAACTCTCTTCTTTTGAAGGCTACGTATATCGCTGTCACCTACCGGACCTTCATGAAACAAGAGGTGCTCAAGCAGGAATATTCGACAATATCCCACAACAAATTCCGCCTTTCTTCAACCGAAATTAGCAGAGGAAAAAATCTGTTGCGTTACTTATTGAAATCCCATCATACATAGCTTACGACCTGTGAGGATTTGTTCATCATCGCTCCTCTGAAAGAAATCTCTTTGCTTTTCATATTATGAGAGGCGGTAGCATGGCTGAAACCAGAAAAAACGGTCCAGTATTATGGGCTCTAATGTGCATACCTTAAGAGCTACGAGCACATGTTGATCTTCGGTACAGTGAAACACATCTCTTCTGCTGAACAAGTGACCCTAGCTCTTATGATATCCATTTTAGAGCCCCTATTTACTGGACTTGTTTCTTGTTTTTGTCCATACTACCGCATTCAGGAATTTGAAAACAAAAGTGTTTGCGGTAGAAGAGATGTGTTTCACAATATCGAAGATGACCAAGTGCTAGACATTTATTTCTTCTTTTTGGTCGATACTACCACTTCCGAAAGTTTGTCGGTGGAGTTATGGTTCACCCTTTATAAAGGGTGTATCATAATTAATTGCAAAAAGAGCGTAGTGGAAAATATATTATTGTGAATGTGTGGTTACAATCCGGCACTGACTGCAGTATGAAATACTGTCCTGGTTAGGAACAACTGCTCATAACATGTTAGCTTTCACGGGCGGCGTCTTCATTAATGAAAGCTTCCGGGCTGAATTTCCATGGTCCAAATATAAAACTGCTTCTCCTTCCTGACGTTTCGTTGTCTACTGTGGGCAACATCTTCTGAGGTGAGTCGGCGATTGGCTGCTAGGCGCTGGGGGTCCCGCTTATATAGAGCGCTTAGATGGCGCCACCATTCATCGCGTGCTTTCTACTTTAAAACTATCTCTGGCTAGTGCCATCTCTCTCAATTATAGGTAATCGATAGTCACTTCGTTGGTACAGAGTCGACAGCCATATCTTGTCTAGTGGACAGGGCTAATAACATCTGTGAGCCAATTTATCTGCAAGATGAATTAAGCCATTTGCGAACGGCTTTCAAGAGAAATGGGTACACTGACAACGAAATAGATCGAGCACTTCACCCTAGAAGAGAAGTGTCCGAAAATACACGACAACAACAACCGTCGGCTGGAAAAGTTTTTCTTCTATTTATTCATAACATCACGGACCATATTGGTAAAGTTTTGGCCAAGTTTCAACTGGAGACAGTCTTTCGACCTACCAAGAAAATTAGTGAAAGTTTAAGATCGGTGAAAGACGCACGACACCTTTAGCTACCCCAGGTGTGTATAAAATTCCGTGTAGCTGTGGCATAGTTTATATTGGAACAACTAAAAGGAGTGTTAATACCCGCCTAACGGAATACAAAAGGAACTGTAGATTGGGACAAATTGACAAATCAGCTGTAGCGGAACACGTTTTCAAAGACGGTGATCACGAAATAAAATTTAGTGAGACAAACGTGATAACTATGACCTCACATTATTATACCCGCATGTATAGAGAAGCTACAGAGATCTACAAGCACGAAAATAATTTTAATAAAAAAGAAGAAGGATTAAAATTACACGCCGGCCGGTGTGGCCGTGCGGTTCTAGGCGCGTCAGTCTGGAACCGCGTGACCGCTACGGTCGCAGATTCGAATCCTGCCTCGGGCATGGATGTGTGTGACGTCCTTAGGTTAGTTAGGTTTAAGTAGTTCTAAGTTCTAGGGGACTGATGACCACAGATGTTGAGTCCCATAGTGCTCAGAGCTATTTGAACCATTTTTTTTAAAATTACACAAGATATGGCGGTCGACTCTGTATCGACGAAGTGACTATCGATTACCTATAATCGAGAGAGATGGCACTAGCCAGAGATAGTTTTAAAGTAGAAAGCACGCGATGAGTGGTGGCACCATCTAAGCGCTCAACATAAGCGAGACCCCCAGCGCCTAGCAGCCAGTCACCGACTCACCTCAGAAGATGTTGCCCGCAGTAGACAACGAAACCTCAGGAAGAAGAAGCAATTTTATATATGGACCACGGCAATTCAGCCCGGAAGTTTTAATTAATGAACTGCTCATATGTTATTTCAAAAGCCTTATGAATCTTAGAACGCACTTTGTCGCCTACCGTTGCCACTCTAGAGAGTAGTGTTCGCTTTCAAATCTTAATGTTCGTCAAAGAACGTCAGAGCCGGAGCTAGAGTTCTGAAGGACGTCTCAACCCCGGTCGCCGCACTAATGCACCCAACAGAGGCCAACGATCAATCGAGGTAACGCCGTGGTAGGACAGTTAACTCATATTCGGATGGATACTTGGTCAGACCAACAAACATCTGGCCATCGGGATTTTCCGTTACTTCCCTAAATCGCTTAAAGCGAATATCGAAATGATTGCTTCGAAAGGGCATGACACGATTACTTCCCCATCCTTGCTGCAAACCAAGCTTGTGCTCCATCTCTAATGACCTCGAATTCGACTGGACGATGAAATCTAATATTTTTCTTTCTTAGGAACGTTGGATGGGTTCCGCGGAAGTGAAGTGCGTCCACACTGAGGTGATAAAAGTCTGGTATAGCAATATGCACATAAACAGCTTGCGGTAGTATCACATACACAAGGTAAAAAAGGGCAGTAGATTGATGGCACTGTCATTTGTACTCATCTGATTCATGTGAAAATGTTTCCGGTGTAACTACGGCCGCACGACGGGAATAACAGACTTCGAATGTGGTATGCTAGTTGGATCTAGACGCATTGGACATTCCATTTCTGAAATCGTTAGAGAATTCAATATTCCGAGAGCCACAGTGTCAAGGAAGTGGCGAGAATACCAAATGTCAGGCATTACCTCTCACCACGGACAACGCAGCCCCGACAGCCTTCACTTAACGACCGAGAGCAGCGGCGTTTGCGTAGAGTTGTCAGTGCTAACAGACAAGCGACAATGCGTGAAATGGCCTCACAAATCAACGTAGGACGTACGACGAAAGTACTGTTATGACAGGCGGCGAAATCTGGTTCAAAAATGGTTCAAATGGCTCTGAGCACTATGGGACTTAACGTCTGCGGTCATCAGTCCCCTAGAACTTACAACTACTTAAACCTAACTAACCTAAGGACATCACACACATCCATGCCCGAGGCAGGATTCGAACCTGCGACCGTAGAGGTCACGCGGTTCCAGACTGAAGCACCTAGAACCGCATGGCCACACCGGCCGGTGCGAAATCTGGCATTAATGGACTATGGCAACAGGCGACCAACGCGAGTGCCTTTGCTAACAGCACAACAACGCCTACAGCGCCTCTCCTGGGCTCGTGACCATGTCGATTGGCCGTAGGCGACTGGAAAACCGTGGCCTCATCACATGAGTCCCGATTTCAGTTGGTAAGGGCTGATGGTAGGGTTCGAGTGTGGCGCTGACTCCAGGGAGCAACGGACCCAACTTGTCAATAAGTTGACACAGTCTTCATAATCATCTGGGCTATATTTACATGGAATGTTGTAGGGTCTCTGGGCCAACTGAACCGATCATTAACAGGAAATGGCTATGTTGGACCACTTGGGGACCATTTGCAGCCATTCATGCTCGCGAACCATGATGAAATTTTTATAGATGGCATTGTACCATGCCACAGTTTTCAAGATTGACTTGAAGAACAGTCTGGACAGCTCGACCGAGTGATTTGGCAACGTATATGACCCGACGTGAGTCCCAAGGAACATTTATGCGACATAATCGTGAGGTCAGTTCGTGCACAAAGTCGTGTACTGGTAATGCTTTCTTCTAGGCGCTTCAGTTTGGAACCGCGCGACCGCTACGATCGCAGGTTCGAATCCTACCTCGGGCATGGATGTGTGTGATGTCCTTAGCTTAGTTAGGTTTAAGTAGTTCTAAGTTCTAGGGGACTGATGACCTCAGATGTTAAGTCCCATAGTGCTCAGAGCCATTTGAACCATTTTTGGTAATGCTTTCGCGATTATGGACTGCCACAGAGACAGCATTACTCAGTATTTCTGCAGGGGATTTTCAGCGAATTGTTGTGTCCATGCTACGTCGAGTAGCCGCAATACACCGGGCAAAGGATGTCTGACGCGATATTAGGAGGTATCCCCCGGGTTTTGGCACCTCAGTGTAATGCAAAAAACAGCATACAAGACGCTGCTGCGATCAATTCCAAAGTATTGTTCCGTTGTTTGGAGTCGTTATCAAGTAGGCGTGACAACAGATGTCGAATGAATTGAGAAATGTGCTGCTAAGATCGATATTGTCCATAGCACCTTTGCCTATAAATAGGTACACTACAGGCCATTAAAATTGCTACACCAATAAGAAATGCAGATGATAAACGGGTATTCATTGGACAAATATATTGTACTAGAGCTGACATGTGATTTCATTTTCAAGCAGTTTGGGTGCATACATCCTGAGAAATCAGTACCCAGAACAACCATCTCTGGCCGTAACAACGGCCTTGATACGCCTGGGCATTGAGTCAGAGCTTGGATAGCGTATACGGGTACAGCTGCCCGTGCAGCTTCTACACGATACCACAGTTCATCAAGAGTAGTGACTGGCGTATTGTGACGAGCGAGTTGCTCGGCCACCATTGACCAGACGTTTTCAATTGGAGAGAGATTTGGAGAATGTGCTGGCCAGGGCAGCAGTCGAACATTTTCTGTATCCAGAAAGGCCTGTACAGGACTTGCAACATGCGGTCGTGCGTTATCCTGCTGAAATGTAGGGTTTCGCAGGGATCGAATGAAAGGTAGAGCCACGGGTCGTAACACATCTGAAATGTAACGTTCACTGTCCAAAGTGCCGTCAATGCGAACAAGAGGTGTCGGAGACGTGTAACCAATGGCACCCCATACCATGTCACCGGGTGATACGCCAGTATGGCGATGACGAATACACGCTTCCAATGTGCGTTCACCGCGATGTCTCCAAACACTGATGCGTCCATCATGATGCTCTAAACAGAACTTGGATTCATCCGAAAAAATGACGTTTTGCCATTCGTGCACCCAAGTTCGTCGTTGAGTACACCTTCGCAGGCGCTCCTGTCTGTAATACAGCGTCAAGGGTAACCGCAGCCACGGTCTCCGAGCTGATAGTCCATGCAGCTGCAAACGTCGTCGAACTGTTCGTGCAGATGGTTGTTGTCTTCCAAACGTCCCTATCTGTTCACTCAGGGATCGAGACGTGGCTGCACGATCCGTTACAGCCATGCCGATAAGATGCCTGTCATCTCGACTGCTAGTGGTACGAGGCCGTTGGGATCCAGCACAGCGTTCCGTATTACCCTCCTGAACCCACCAATTCCATATTCTGCTAACAGTCATTGGTTCTTGACCAACGCGAGCAGCAATGTCGCGATACTATACACCGCAATCGCGATTGGCTACAATCCGACCTTTATAAAAGTCGGAAACGTGATGGTACGAATTTCTCCTCCTTACACGAGGCATCACAACGATGTTTCACCAGGTAACACCGGTCAACTGCTGTTTGTGTATGAGAAATCGGTTGGAAACTTTCCTCATGCCAGCACGTTGTAGGTGTCGCTACCGGCGCCAACCTTGTGTGAATGCTCTGAAAAACTAATCATTTGCATATCACAGCATCTTCTTCCTGTCGGTTAAATTTCGCGTCTGTAGCATGTCATCTTCGTGGTGTAGCAATTTTAATGGCCAGTAGTGTATCTGTGGAACTGACGTCAGTGACAGACATGAAAATAAACTAAAAGTTGAGCTGGAAATGCCCGCATCTCGTGGTCGTGCGGTAGCGTTCTCGCTTCCCACGCTCGGGTTCCCGGGTTCGATTCCCGGCGGGGTCAGGGATTTTCTCTGCCTCGTGATGGCTGGGTGTTGTGTGCTGTCCTTAGGTTAGTTAGGTTTAAGTAGTTCTAAGTTCTAGGGGACTTATGACCACAGCAGTTGAGTCCCGTAGTGCTCAGAGCCATTTGAACCATTTGAGCTGGAAATGTAGTGAATGGAATCGAAGGAAAGTATGCCGCACCTTGTAGAATCAAACTGCTTGGGCCACTTAAGCATTCTCTACGTGTGACGTATTTTGAAGATGATGAGAACGTAATTCACGCATGGAAATTATTGCTACCAGCGCAGGACGAGAATTTTGTCTGATCATTCCGGTGGTGGATGCCAAGGAGTTGGTGGGTTTTGTGATACAGAGCAAAATAATAAACGGCACACGTAGAGTTCTTTAAATTTCTTTCACTTAAGCCAAAAAATAGCAACTCCAGAGTCTAACCCAATGCGAGCCCTTGAGATAAGCCGGTTCGATATCCACAACAACGACACAGGCTGAATGTCAACGCTTCGACTAGGCAGGCTGAACTGAACTAACAGACTGACTGGAAGTCAGTGTGGTGTTCTTTTATGTCGGATCCGTGGCGGTACTAACCGTGCTAGCCGAATAGGGTGTGTCTTGGAGCCGGGCGCTGATTGGTGGTGCAGTCACGTGGGTTACTGCCAGCTCCTAAACGTGGACTGGCGCGGTGTGGTATCGACAGCGCACGATACCACACGTTTGCCAACAGGGAATATGTGCTCTTCCACAACGCTAGCGTGACACCATAGAAAGTGATGGAGACTGTGTAGACAAATAGTGCATGTAAAAGAAATGTTGGCTAATATTGTCGCTATATTCTAGTTCTTAAGAATTAATACATGGTGGCGCACGAAATGTGTTACCATTTTGTTTTTGAATATAAACTTTACTGTCAATACAATCTGAAAGGAACATATACTACAATGATGAGCCGTCCATGGAGATTTGTTCTAACTCAGCACATGCTCAATATGTCCACCATTTCGTTACCTAACTTCCTTCAAACGAACACTGAAGTTAGTGAATACCCTACGACACATGTCTTCCGTAATTTCACTGCAAGCTTGAAGAATAAGTCTTCTGAGCTCCATTAAATCACGTGGACGTTTCGGGAGAACTTTTTAATTTAGGTACCCCCAAAGAAAAAAGTCACATGGATTGAGGTCTGTACTAATGGGGGGCCAATTTTGTTTGTCATTGAAGCGACCTGGAAACCTGAGTGAAATGCTCGTGAAAAAACTCCAACACAGTGTTTGCAATATGTGGCCTTGCTCCATCTTGCATGAACCACTGCGTGTTGAAGGGCAAGGCAGTGGCAAGAAGCTGTGGAATGAAGCTATTGCGAAGCATGCTCAAATAACGCTCGCTGTTCACAGTTTCTTCAAAGAAAAAGAGTCCAATAAGTCCGTGACTGGAAATTGCTGCCCACGCTGTAATCCTGGGAGCATAATGTTGTCGTTCATGAAGCACTTGTGGGTTTTCAGTGGCCCAAAAGCGTACATTTTGTTTGTTAACCACACCGTCTAAATGAAAATGCGCCTCGTCTGAAAACCAAATGTTGTTGAGAGTTTCTTCCCTATCCTCCGCCCACTGAGCTGCTTGTGTTCTTCAATGAGCTTCTGTTCGCAGGTCATCTTGTATGTGTACATGTGGAGGTCACGGTCAAGAATGCGTTGAACGGAGCGTCTGGATATTCCCAGTTGCACTGCTGCCTGTCTACACGATTTCCCGGGACTTCTCTGTACAGCAACTCGTACCGCTTCTTTATTCTCCGGCGAACAAACAGGCTTAAGCCGTCGGCACACGGACCGTGCATCCGAATGTTGAGCGTGCCGAGTTTCTGACGTCATAGTGTGGAATATCACGTTCGGGAGTCTTTCCGAACGTGCAGAGCAATATCTGGCATGTCAGATATTATGAGCGTGCGTCGGAGCGTTGACCAATGAGATGGCACAACGCCACCTACGTCACGTGCACGCTGTCTCCCTTCAGTACAGAGTTGTGAGGCGCCATATTGGCATTCATTTCAGGCCTATATGTATATATGCCGTTTCTGAGAACGAGTAAATTGAGAATCACTGAAAAACTCATTGTTAGCTGGGTGATTCGTTCCAATAAAACAGTGAGAAACATCGTATTCGTGGCAAAAGAATTATTGTAACTTGCGTATTATGAGAGTAGGCTATTTGAAGACAGCGACACACTGAAGATCCACCCAAAATGCATTGTTCTTGGTACAATTTGTTATAATTAAATTTCAATTAGTAACATAATTATTTATGATTAACGTTTTTATCAATACAATATGATTAAGAACGAGCAGCGTGTTGTTTGTTCAGCGTAATGAGTAGCGTCTCTGTCCAGAAATGACTTTTGGTGGGATGGTGGTTCGCGTCTTAACAGTTCAAAATTTTTTTTCCTAACATTCGCGTTTTCATTAGGTTCTGATACTTTATTATTAGTTTAATATAAGTATAAGCTATAATATTTGATGTTATGTAAATGTAAGTTTACCTTTTTTGAGGGGTGACTTTGCTGGATTGGCTTAATGTATAGGACAGCTTGCGCTACTTATATAAAGATATTTTGCTCCTTTTTCTTTTACTTTTCGTAATTCACATGTTGTAGAGATTCTGCTACTGGGTAGGAACAGTGATCAAGTAAGGCTGGCCTTGGGGTTTCACAAAAAAGTGGGCATGATGAAATAATAAACTTTATTTATTATTCTTACGCGGAGAAGTATTCCAAATTTGTACCGCACTGTTTGTGATGGAACTTTTAGAAGCATTTGTCCTTATTGATTGGACATGGTACTATCCTTTTCGTGGACGATGGAGGAAATGTCCGTTTTAATAGAGCTAGCGTGGGAATTTTACGCGCTCCCGTTGAGTAAACAGTGCGATTTACGAACTAGAAACATCCCTCAACTGCCGCTGGAGTGCGTTGCGATCGCGTATACCACGTTGGGGCCCACGTACCGTATGCACAAGTCGCATCGTTTCTGAGCGTTCAGCAGCACGTTGAACTTGGCACGCTCAACGTTAACGTTCGACAGCACGGTCCGTGTGCCGACGGCTTTAGGCCGAGGTCGCTTCGCTTCCAATACTGTTCCTTCCTGTACAAATTTATCGTACAACTTTGGATGGTCTTCTTGCAAGGGACCCATCGTGCATTAAACTGTTGTCGAAAACGCCTCTGAGTCACAACAAGGCTTTTCGTTTCATGAAAAAGTAACACAATTGCCGATCGCTGCTGTGTCGTCAGTCTTCCATTATCAGCCATTGCTGTTTACCAGAGTTGTGGCGATTCGTGAATGAGCCGTTCATTTGAACGACTCTAAATAAAGAATCGTAAGAATCGAATCGTGATACGGACGAATCGTCGTTCAAAAGAATCTTAAGAACGATTGCGTGTTTCCGAGTCGTGACGATTCCAAGTTCCAACGATTCATCGATTCTTAGTACGATATGCTTCGAAGGCAACTTCCGAATCATGCCGAGTCGTGCCGAATAATTACGACCGCCAGATGGCAGTCAAGTGGAGGATGCATGTGAACAGAGGAAGCTCGGAACTAACAAACGAAGTTCGTGGTCCGTAATATTACTCGTGAAAAACAAGCTGACACTTGGCGGTGTCGTCTTCTCACGTAAATAGTAGTGACAGCGGCAAGTTCTCAGACAAATTTAAAGCAAAATACGTATGCTTTGTATTTAGAAGATACGAAAGTTAAGCTAAATTTGCCTTGTGGGAGGGCTGTCAGCTGCGTTATGAATTACAAGGGTGATGTGGACTTGGGAAGACATCTTAGCACAGAAAAACATATTAAGATGATATGAGCCAAACCACGTCTGCCTCACTGCTAGATTTTGTTACTATAAAACAGACGTCTGTGGTTAGATACGTTCAAGCCACACAACCAAACTGGCATACCGCGTAATTTTGCACCATCTTTCGCACAAATCGACTCCTCTTTCCTGGCATACTGAAATAAAACAATAGATACAATCAAATCAAACGTGACCTTTCATCAATTAAGGCATTACACGTATAAATCTAGAATCACACTTGTAACGTCATATGCATGTTTACTCATAAATAAACTATTTCTGGCATATCTTATCATGACACAGTTCGATTCTAACCCCATTGACAATTTCAGACATGTCCTGCCATCTGTGAGTAAGATGTAGAACTTTTTGCATTCCGTAAGAATCGTGCCATCGCAGACTAGAATGAATCGTGAAAGAATCGTGAACGAATCGTAGGAATCGATTCGCAATGTGAGATTTAATCGTAGGAATCGAATTGCGAAAAAGAATCGTGTTGCCCAACTCTACTGTTTACTAGTCTCCTAGCGGCAGTTTCGTGAATTACACGTCATTTCGTAACTCATTTGTTTTTCCAAGCTCTGCTGGCACTGCTGGCACAGCGGGATATCTAATGTGCGTCGTAAATAGTGAAAGAAACAATTGGTGACACATTTCGTGCGCTACCCTGTGTATTATGAGAAAAAAAATTATACGTCTATATTTACTGGACGATCCTTATACGTAACAGTGACAGCGCATAGTGGTGTGTAGACGTGCAGAGTGTGTCATGTTGCAGACGGGCACGCTGACGGAGGACGGCCTGGACATGTGGGGCGTCGTGGAGGTGAAGCCCGAGGGACGGTTTCTGCAGCCCCCAGCCAGGGACCCACAGGAACTGCACGACGGACCCCTGAGGAGGGGCATGGCCTGCTGCCACTCGCTCAGCCTCATCGACGGCGAGTACGCCGGGGACCCGCTCGACGTCCGGGTCAGTGCACGCTGTTGTCCCACCTGCTGCTTTCCGAGTCACCATTTCACATTCATGTGAATCTCTTCCACCCACAGACATACAGATGAATTAAATCTCATCCACTCTTAGGCTAATCACAGAACAAAACTACTTCACTTTCAACAACAACTTATATTTGCAACAAGAGGGGCTACCCAGGGGTCCCCCATCAGTGGAACCTTTGCCAACATTTTCTTGAATCATATAGAGAACACAATAAATGCGCACACTCCCCTGCAGAGTGAGAATCTTATCCTGGAAACATCCCCCAGGCTGTGGCTAAGCCATGTCTCCGCAATGTCCTTTCTTTCAGGAGTGCTAGTTCGGCAAGGTTCGCAGGAGAGCTTCTGTAAGGTTTGGAAGGTAGGAGGCGAGGTACTAGCAGGACTAAAGCTGTGAGGACGGGGCATGAGTCGTTCTGGTTAGCTCAGTTGGTAGAGCACTTGCCTGCGAAAGGCAAAGGTCCCAAGTTCGAGTCTCGGTCCCGCACATAGTTTTAATCTGACAGGAAGTTTCATATCAGCGCACACTCCGCTGCAGAGTGAAAATCTCATTCTGGAAATATTTAATAACAACGTAAAACAAGAAGGGTACAGTATAATCTATTGGTACCGAGATGTGGATGACGTAATCTGTCCTGCAGATGAAACACAAAAAAGGATAGAAGAACTGCACTGTAACATCAGCACAGAACACCCACAGATCCACTTCAGAATGGAAACATAAAAAAACATGAAACTATATTTCTTGGATCTTACAATCACAAGAAACAACTAGCAGCATGAATTCTCCATCTACAGAAAACCCACGTCCACAAGCACTGCTATTCATAGCTCATCCAGCCACCCGACAGTGCATAAATATGCCAGTTTCACACACATGCTCCACGTGATAAACAGAACACCTCTTAAATCAGAAAACTACACACAGGAACTCAATATAATAAAACAAATTGCTGTTGAAAACGACTACAAAGCAGACGTCTTAAACAAACTCAATAACAAGGTAAAAAAGGAACATAAAAATAGCGGCCACCCACTCAAGAGCACAACCAAAGGATCTGAAAGCCAGAGGCAGAACACACAGCAGATCATATCACATCAGAAAGAAAGAGACAGATGGTGCACTCTAACATACAACAACAAAATATCTCATAGAATTGGAAACATCTTGAAATGCAAGGGATCCCAATAACATTTAGAACAAAGAACACCGTTCAAAAAAGACTAAGACCAGACAAAAGAACCTCAGACAAATTCAGCAGCGCTGGAATATATCAGCTCACATGTGACTCCTTTCAGGCCCAATACATAGGACAAACAAAGCAGAAATTTCCGAACGAGATACACAGAGGTTATGAGAGCTCTAAAGAGTGACAGCGCACATTCAACTTTCACAGTACACCTAAGGAACAAAACTATAACCCCACTAATATCGAAAGCGATCTACACATTCAGAAACACAGCAATAGTCTATACGGACAACCAACAGCAAAAGAAATTTACTACATGCAAAAGGCTATAGTGGAGGGGGAAAACGTGATAAACAAAAACACAACACTTTGCAACAACACACACTTTACCGCTCTGAGAGAACTGACCCAAGACATAGAGCAGAAACCACACACACGCTAAAGAACCACTTCCCCCATCACACACAGGGACATAAGTAAGGAACAGAAGTCGTCAGAGCTCCCGCTACAGCTTTCATAGCCTTCTCGCAACATGTGATACATTTCTCGAGATACACGCGAGCAGCAAGATGGCTTAATGTTTTGGATCATAAACAAAGTGCGAAAGTTTTGCTTTTCTGTCTATAGAATTAACTGCACGCCCTCCAATGAACGTGCGTACACGACAAACCAAGTAACAGCCTAATACACACCAAAGCTGAATCCACAACACTACCGCAGCCCCAAGTGTATAACGCTGATATACGTCAGTTCATCTTGTAATATTTCTTTACTAACAGCCGCTCACACAGTTGCAGATGACATGACGTTCGCTTAGAAAAACAACAGAAAAAGTACAGAAAATATGCCACAAACAGCGACAACAATTCTGAAAAACATGCAATAACGTACAACAAATAAGATAGTATGCAAGTATCCACAGAAAACTATATTTCAACAAACGAACAGTAAAAATGTAATAATGTGTTTCAGTGTTTGTATAACTACGCTATTTTCAGCATGTTTTAGATTTAAGGAACCCACTGATGATGGCGATATTTCTCGCTGAAACTAGTTTGTAAACAAACAACAAAGTCTTTTGCATCAAGGCGGACTCACAAGTCACATATTATTGCTCTTCCACTCTTCCATTGGACACATCTCGCGGTTGTACACATGTACTCGTAGATTCAAAAAGAAAGAACGAATTTCAACTATTTATTACAGACAAACTGTAAAGGATAAAAACACATTGTACATGTTATCTGATGGAGGAAGCTTCAAAGTTTTGACACAGATGCGCTGTTGTTTGTCGCAACATGGCGACTGCACTACAAAAGAAATCTTTTTGTGTGTTGGAATTCGCACGAAGTCAATCCATTGTTCAAGTACAATGTGCTTCCTGCCGTCGATTTGGCAAGAAGCCACCCCTGCGCAAGCTGATTTATGATTCGCATGCAAAATTCTCGGAAGTTGGCCTCATGTTAAAGGTAAGAGCACTGGCCGATTACGCACGTCTGATGAAAATGTCGAACTATCTGAGATGCGTTCTCGCGGAGTCCTAGGAATCCATAACACGCAGACCAGGAATTTCAACTTCCTCAAAGAACAAACGACGTGTCGTGTTCTGAAACGACGTCTGGACGCCTGCATATGAAGCGTTACGAGTTGCAGTTACTGCAGCAGTTGCGTCCCGGCGACCGCAACAGAAGGTGCGAATTTTGCATTTCATTTTTCCAGGATATGGCAGAGAACACTTTTTCCGAACGACTCATCTTTTCGGACAAATCGACGTTTCATGTGTCGGGTAAAGTAAACCGCCATACTGTAAGAACATGAGGTCACAAAGTCCTTGCGTCGTCGTCGAACATGAAAGAGACTCACCGAAACTGAATGTGTTTTGTGCCGTTTCTCTTCACGAAGTGTCCGCCCCTGGTAGCTGAGTGGTATGACGGAATGTCATATCTAACGGCCCTGGTTCGATTCCCGGCTGGGTCGGAGATTTACTGTGCTCAGGGACTGGGTGTTGTGTTGTCCTTATCATCATCCTTTCATCCCCATCGCCACGCAAGTCGCCGAAGTGGCGTCAACTCGAAAGACTTGCACCAGGCGAAATGTCTACATGACGGGAGGCCCCAGCCACACGGCATTTCCATTTTCATGCTCACAAAGTTCATGTACCTCTCTTTTTTGCGGAGAAAACAATGACAGGAATACCTGGACATGCTGCAAAATTCGTTGTTTCTCATACATGGGCATGCTGCAAAATTTCGTTGTTTCCTCAACTTCACGAAGAGTCCAATGATTCCATTTTTATGCATGACTGCGCCCCGCCTCACTTTCATCTCGAGGTGCGGCGTTATCTTAACACCATCCCAAAGAGATGGACAACAAGATCTTGTTCACTGCTTTTGGACTTCCACGTTACAAGACTTCACACTTTGTGACTTTTTGTGGGGGGTCCATGAAAGACAGAGTCTTGGTCTCTGCGCTCGCCTTACATGAAGTCTTGTGGGCAACGCCATACCACTGTGGACAACATCATACAGCAGCCAAAGAGAGAGAGAGAGAGGAGTTGAAAGCCGACTTTCACGGTAGATCCACGCCATTCCACTAGCTGGTGGACCGCAAATTTTCGGTGACGTGACCCTCGACATGGGTCGTAATGGGGAGTAAATAAACAGGGACCAGTTGGTTTGTGTGTGGAATGAAATGGAATGCCGTTTCGATGTTTCTCAAGAAACGCACGGTGGTCATGTTGAGTGTATGATATACTGTCAGTGCGAACATAAAACTTTGAGCCATAATCTGTCCAGAGACATTCGTAATATGTTTCTTTCATGGTTTGTCTGTAAAAAACAACAGAAATTTGTTCTTTCTTTTTGAACCACTCTGCATACATGTAGCTTGATTTGTACAAAGAGAGGTTCCGGTACTGTGAGCTTCAGGGGATGGCGGTTTTAAAATTTAGACTTCTTAAAACGTTATTTTAACGCTTTTCTGCGCATTTTAAAAGTTCGAATGCATTTCTACTGGTAAAAAATAAAGTTTTAACATACCACGTTTCAAAAACTGCAGCTCTGATTTTTTTTTTTTTTTTTTCACCAGAGGTACCGGTAATGTCACAAATCAAGCTCTTATTATATTTGCGAGATTGTATCATATAGTTCTGTTTTGTGGTTTTTAAAATTAGTCTTGTTATCTATGTGTTTTGTTCACTTAAAAACTATAATATTAGCCGGCCGCTGTGGTCGAGCGGTTCTAGCCGCTTCAGTCCGGAACCACGTGGCTGCTACGGTCGCAGTTGCGAATCCTGCCTCGGGCATGGATGTGTGTGATGTCCTTAGATTAGTTAGGTTTAAGCAGTTCTAAGTCTAGGGGACTGATGATCTCAGATGTTAAGTCCCATAGTGCTTAGAGAGATTTGAACCATTTTTAACTAGAATATTATGCCATTATAATTGTTTCTGAAGAGCAAAGGTAGCAATTAGCTCTCTTTCCAATCATCGATTGCAATTTCATCTATCATTTCCAAATGAAAACTGCGAATAAATCGTATGACTACAGAAAATTACGTAATAACATAACACATTATGATGCAAAAACATAAAATGGTTCAAATGGCTCTGAGCATTATGGGACTTTACATCTGAGATCATCAGTCCACTAGACTTAGAACTACTTAAACCTAACTAACCTAAGGACGTCACACACATCCATGCCCGAGGCAGGATTCGAATCTGCGACCGTAGCAGCTGTGCGGTTGCGGACTGAAGCGCCTAGAACCGCTCAGCCACAACGGCCGGCCGTAAAAACATAGCATTACAATAAAACATAATGGCAGCCGCAACAGATACAGTTTTTTTTTTTATTACTGAAGGGGGAAATAGGCAACGAGCTGTAAAAATACACATTTTTTTCTGAACTGAAATTGTAACTTGATCTGGTTAAGCAATACGTAGGTATGATACTATCATCTCGCAGTACATGATATTTTACAGTAGCTCTTCTTAGGAACAGATACACAATTACATTTACGGATTACAATCGCTTAAAAAGTCGATGATGGTTCCGTGAATTGTCGCATTTTATGATGTGAGCATAGTGTCGTTACAGTTTGCTTAGTTTCTCGCACAAAGGCATCCTTGAAAGGACTCATATTCGCCGTTTACTGTAGGAATTATTTGTAGCACAAATGCAGTTTCGCGGCAACGGCCGTAGTTTACATATGAACAGTGTGCAAGAACACTGATTTGCAGCGATTTACGTGAAAGTTGTTTACATCGTGAAAAGGCCTATTTTCGACAATGACAGACATGTCGGAGGATTTTAAAGTCTGGCTTGTGCTGAAGCAGAATCTTTAGCAGTTCCACTTGAAATTGCAATTGTGCTGGTGCCTGCAGAGTCTAAGTCCCTTATCGGCGCGCTTACGTAACCAAGGTCGTTCGCTCTCTATATAAGCGGGCAGTGCACGCCAGCGGAACACCTCCTCCTTTTCCTTGAAAGGATACGGATCCTGTACACCTCCCGTAAACTTGATCCTCCTCACCCGCTCGTGTCCCTGATCCTCTCCCACCCCCGCCCGCTGCCGCGCCTGTATTCCCACGTCCCACCCGGTCTCCATCTCTCCACCCTCCTTACCCTCTCCCAAGGTGGCTTCCGCCAGCTCCCCCTCCCTGATGATGTCCTCCTCCCCTGCATCTACCCCTCCTATCAACTTTGATCCTCCCCCCCCACCTCCTGTGTCCTTTCCTTCAGGCACCCTCCCTCCCCCCTTTCCCTTCCCTTCTCTTTCCTTTCCCCCCTCCCTCCTACCCTCTCCTCTGGGCTTCCCTCCCCCTTCCTCCCTCCCCCTCTCTCCTTTGCCCATGGCATCTCTGCTCTCCCCTCTCCCATTTCCCCTTCCTCCTCCTCCACCTCCTCTCTTGGCAGGTCCCCGGAGTCGTACACGCTGAGTGGACATTCGCGCGCCGGAGATCATCGCCATCAGTGTCTCGTGAGTGCCGTCGTGTTTCGTGTTCAGTGTTTCCGTCATACTCCATCGTTCACCTGTGCCATCGCCATCTTCAGTGTTAGTGCGTCGTGACAACAGTTTGTAGTGATTTATCGTCGAGTGTGAACGGCTCCGTGTTTGTCTTTATGTGTCTACTTTTTATTACCCACCGTTGTGTCACATTTGTGTATTCTTTCTGTTCTTTCTTTATCTCCTCTACGGCTGAAGAGCGGCGTACCATGCTGCTGACAGCCTGCCTGTTTGTACGGGTTTGAAAATAACAATAAAGAAAAAGAAAAAAAAAAAAAAAGCCAGCGGAACCATTCCGCTGTGAGCTCTATCTGCAACAGCAATGAAGCACTATGCCTCGTCGACGTGTCTACCGTCAACGCCGCCACCGCATGCCTGTCTACAAACATATTATAAGCCTCGAAAACAAACTTGGCACAAATGGAACAGCTCAATCTGTTATATTGAATGGACCTATATTTCTCCGTGGATGCCGAGTTAATTTTAGTCTCGATGCTGGCACAGGGAATACTGGAAGTGGATGGTTTACCCTTGCCATTGTTCGATGTGAGAATGCTTCTCTACAGCCAAGCGGGTTGCGTAACCAGCCGGCTAGGCGCCCAGCGGGCAGTGCGGCACTGTGCTTTGTTAATTTTTTAAAACTATTGCATCCTTGAGCCCCTGGTTCGAGATGTACCCTTGTCCGGTTAATGGCTGACGCTACAGTTCACACTTTATTAATAATTATAGTACAGAGTTACATCACCAGTTAGAGTTACATTTTCAGCAAGTACACCAAGTCCTTTCATCCGTACGTGTATTTTTTCATCATTACTAACTTTTCGACATGAGAGAGTATACAATGTAAAAGGCAAATTACTATATACATAACTAGGTCTAGATTGGGATTTAGCATCTATTCCACAATGCCAGGTCTTGTGTTATATTGAATGGACCTATATTTTTCCGTGGATGTCGAGTAAATTTCAGTCTTGATGCTGGCACTGGTAATACGGGTAGTCGATGGTTTACTCTAGCTATCATCCGATGTCTTGTGTAAACTGCAGTCAATAACTAACCCGGACCATGAGAAACTAAACAAAGTCATTTGTTGGCCACAATACCGCACACACCAAAAATGTGGCACAAACGATTTAGCAGGTATCTGACATCTATCCTGTGGAGTTGACTCGGGTAGTTACAGCTTTGGAAGTGTATTTTTATATGGAAGCGATTGCACATTTTCTGCTGTTCATCCCACACACTACTATGCCGTGGACGCCGTTACGCTTCTGTCTTCACCTGCTTGCACACTTGTTGGCATGACTCACTTGGTACTTGCAGATGTTCGAGTTCACGAAGTGGGAGCTAGTGGAAGAAGAAGAGGACGTGGCGGACGGGGAATGTGAGGAAGACGACGAGGACGAGGAGAACCTGCCGACGGTCGTGAGACCGCCTCCAGGAGAGAGCCAGGTAAGCCTGCATAAGAATTCATCCCCCAGTAACCATGGTGCAGCACATTCCTGCATATTGTCCTGGACCACGTGTATTACAGCGGAGTTCTTCAAAACACTTTACCCAGCTGAGTACATGCCATTGCCCCATAGTGTTTGAAAGTCAGTTTTCTTCCCCTCAGCTTGAAAGGTGTCCAGTCGTTGAAAAGACCATCCCTGCATGATGACTACAGTGCCTGACATTTACGACGGCGGCCGAGTTTAGGTTCGTTCCGCCCACCGAAGTCACAAAACACAGTCAGCCAATGAACAGAGAACGACGTTGCCACAGCTCGACTACAGTGCAGAGCACGGACGAGTGTCTTCAGTTTTAGAAACGTTCAGTCATAAATAAAGTAATTGAACAAAAGTAATGTCTTGATAGCAGACTTTCTGTAAAAGAAAACTTGGAAAAAGCATTCTTTATACTAATTGCTTCATATTCTATTAATTAATTAAACCAAACAAGCAATAAGCCTCTTAATTCAGGCAATAGCAAGGAAAATCATTTTCACTAACCGCTTTTTCGCAATAAAGAACAGCGGTAATTGTTTATTTCCTACTGTACTTCGACGAAACGTGAGTAATTCACAGTCATACCAACGGTGTTTGTCGGTATTTTGCGTGATACTTTAAAGTCCTCCAGGACTATGTGAAAGATTCCGAGTTCAAATCTTGTTCGATACTAAATATTTTCTTTATTTTAAAACAATATCGAAGTGTCTTACTTCATGAATTTTATTCGTTTGAATGTAATTTTTTGAAATGTCTAGTGGCAATTAAAATCGACCATACAGAAAGTATACGCTGTGGACTTTTACCTCTGCAAACTCTTCAAAATTTCGTGCAATGGTTTACTACATTTAATGCTGCACAATAACTGCTTTGAACATCTAAACAAAATTAAGTCATTTATGGGGGGAAGGTACCAGTCAAGAAGATGTGTAAAAATCAAATTTTTGGGCCGAATAGTTTCTGTGAAATCGAATGATAAGTGTGTCAAAGCAGTCTGAATACCATGTGTCTGCGAAGGCGAGCAGTGCAGTAATGACAAAATCGCGCATAGCGCAGAATGCGGGGAGCACGTCTCTGTAGCAGCGAAAGGCTTAATGCGGCCGCGGTGGCTTTACTTCATAAACTGCGCGCTCCCCCCGATACGTAAGTTTGCGAACTATACTACACTATGGCGCTGCTTCTCTTGGCGCGTGCAACTGGCAACGCAGCAATCTCCCGCGTCTGGGCGGGCATGCGCGAGCCGCCAAGATAAAAGAATTGAACTATAGTGCCTCAGACACAGACGTGGCTTGTAACATTTCTGTGTTTTAGGATGGTGTTGCTCATCTTCAGTCCGAATACTGGTTTAATGCACCTCTCAACACCCTATCCTGTGCAAGCCTTTTCATTTCCGCATAACTATAGCAATCTACATCCATTTGAACCAGGGAGAGGGATACCAAGAGAAGAATGCTGTAATTCATACCTTGGTCTTCCTCTAAAGTTTTTAACATCCCCCCTCCCCCACCCTATACAAGCACATACACTTCCCTCGATTACCAAACAGAATATTTCATGACGCCTCAGTATGCGTCCTATCAACCAGTCTCTTTTAGTCAAGTTATATTACAAATTTCTGGTTCCCCTAATTCGATTCAGTACTTCCTAATTAAAACTGTGTCCCGAGTTCGAGTCTCGGTCCGGCACACAGTTTTAATCTGCCAGGAAGTTTCATATCAGCGCACACTCCGCTGCAGAGTGAAAATTTCATTCTGGAAACATCCCCCAGGCTGTGGCTAAGCCATGTCTCCGCAATATCCTTTCTTTCAGGAGTGCTAGTTCTGCAAGGTTCGCAGAAGAGCTTCTGTAAAGTTTGGAAGGTAGGAGGCGAGGCACTGGCAGAAGTAAAGCTGTGGGGACGGGTCGTGATTCGTGCTTGGGTAGCTCAGTTGGTAGAGCACTTGCCCGCGAAAGGCAGAGGTCCAGAGTTCGAGTATCGATCCAGCACACAGTTTTAATCTGCCGGGAAGTTTCATATCAGCGCACACTCCGCTGCAGAGTGTAAATCTCATTCTGGAAACTTCGTAATTAGTTACTAGATCTACCCATCAACTGCAATTTTCTATAGCACTACATTCTTACCTTGTGTGAACTGCTCATTTTCCATTTTTCACTTCTATACAATACTTATAACCTCACATCTTTATACTGTCAGACATTTAAGTAACGTATCTGCCACGGGTCTCCCTGTACCAAATCTAGTGTTTCCTCTTGCTACTCCATGCGTGGCCGTGGTTCGTCACCTTGACTTCCGAATAAATCGAAAAATTTACGCAAACAAGTTACGGGAAAATCACATGACCACGTCTAAGCCTGTACTGAATTTTTTATGAAAGACAATCGTCTGTTTAATTTCAAAGCGTAAGGTGGAGCAGGAAGAAATTTTTGAGAGTGTACGTTTGGAACACAGTGTTGCACGGTAGTGGAACATGGACTGTGGGAAAACCAGAGAAGAAGAGATTCGAAGCATTTGAGATGTTTATGTTGAAAATTAGATTGACTGATAAGGTAGGAAATGAGGAGGTTCTCCGGAGAATCGACGAGGAAAAGAATACAGGGAAAACACTGACGAGAAGAAGGAACAGGATGATAGGACATCTGTTAAGACATCAGGGAATAGCCACCATGGTGCTAGAGGGAGTTTTAGAAGGTAAAAACTGTATAGGGAAAAATAAATTGGACTACATCCAGCAAATAATTGAGGATGTGGGTTGCAAGTGCTACGCTGAGCCGGCCGAGGTGGCCAAGCGGTTCTAGGCGCTACAGTCTGGAACCGCGCGACCGCTACGATCGCAGGTTCGAATCCTGCCTCGGGCATGGATGTGTGTGGTGTCCTTAGGTTAGTTAGGTTTAAGTAGTTCTAAGTTCTAGGGGACTGGTGACGTCAGAAGTTAAGTCCCATAGTGCTCAAAGCCATTTGAACCTTTTTTTTCCCCCCCTACGCTGAGACGAAGAGGTTGCCACAGGAGAGAAATTCATTGCGGGTCGCATCAGATCAGTCAGAAAACTTGAAACGTCCCCTTACAAAAATTTATAAATGACTGTGTTGATAAACCTCTTACATTCTTTGATTTTCAAACAGCTGAGCAAAACTGAACGTACTCAGACATTTCTATCTTTACTTATTCTGCTCATCACTAAACTGACACACATTATTTTTAGCGCAACGCAATCTGACTTTCAATAATCCCTACAAAAGAATGACCCTGACTAACAATAACCTATACCTTTCACGAATCACTTACCTCACAAGAATCTTCGTTATTCGAACTACTGCAATACACCGAGCGCCAATACTGCCAGCTAAATAAAGAGTCTGACTACTGAAGTCACTAACTACTGGTAGGCATAGTTAGCAAATGAGAGATTTTGAAAGAGAACAAACAATGTATTTACATTAATAGTGTTCAAAAGTCATAATATATGTATCAGTTCATGACATCCAGTCTTACAAATTTACTCTCTCTGATGGACACACGTCCAGATCATCCGCTCTCAAAACTCCGCCATCTCTCTCCCCACATCCACCACTGCTGGCGCCTCACCTCCAACTGCGCAACGCTGCGCGCTGTTAACAGCCAACTGCCCAACACTACAATAGCAAATTCGAACAATGCAAACCAGCCACAGACTGCACACAGCACAGTCAGTGATTTTCATACAGAGCGCTACGTGACGTCACCAAAATGAAAACCTAAACAGCCTACTTACAAACTTCACCGCCTATCGTCAGTATCGTTTTCATACTTAGCGATATCCACCAAACCAACAGTGAATGATCAGCGTCAGGATGAGATACTTTGACTGCATAGCATTCTGGCTATCATTTTGAAATTTACTTTAATTATTGAAAATAACTTATGTTAAATATTACTGTGACTTTAACCGTTCCAAGTTCAAAAGAAAGGCGACAAGACCAGTACCAATATCTGGATTAGCTGCAGTTATCTTCACTAATAATTTACTAAAATATGACGACAGTTTGACATTGTCGTTTCAAATTTATGCATTTAGTGAAATGATATCTTAGATATAAACTAACTCTTTTCAATATCACAAAAGGGAAAGCAGTTTTAAATGTTCTTAGATAGGAGTAAAACGTGAGTACAAAATTTAAGTTATTATAGTGTTCAAAATTCCAAACGTAGAATAGTTGCAATGAAGTGACTGTTTCTCCCTTATGCACGACTAATTATTAAATTACGAGTGGTTCTTGCCTCGTAGCAGATGTTTTTGTTGGTGGCGAATATGTTACACAATTTCTTTACGTCTCAAATACTGTCGTTTAATAGTGGTTCGCCAACTGCCAGCCAGAGACATTTTTCTTGAAGTCATTGTGTTGTAATTATTTGATCACAAAATGCGTCCAAAAATCCTTGCATCTGCGACTGTTAAATTTTAGATACGACTTACAATTATTGTGTAAATTGCTACACTATTTTGTAGACGATTTTATTTAGATTTTGTCACACGTAAACGCACATTTTGTTGTACACTTGAAAGCGTCATTCACACGACTTCAGTTTCTAATAAACAGACTCACTCAAAGTCAAAAATACTTTCCGTAATCAGAACTTATTACAGGAACGACACTGAATCTTTGTTGTGCGCCAGGGTCATCCAAACAAACTCATCAGGATGAAAGACGATGTAGTTCGCCCAGTTTAATTGGCGTACCGTTGCAGACCCTCATTCAGCATAATAAAAGTTCCTAGCGAGGTGTACGCTCATTACAATTACTAAATTAGTTTTACAATTATTAACAACTGTTTATTTATACTTATTCATACAGCTTTCAGATTTTTAAAAACAAAGATAATAACACGGCTTCGCCGGTTTCATCTACCAGTCATTGATTGTCATATTATCGACATTTAAAAACACAATATATTTAAAAAAATTCAATGTTTATTGTCTAATTAGGTAGTTTGATGTCGTTACGCCACACAATCCAGACAAACGCCTTTATTTTTTGGTGCAAGCAGTGGTGCAAATGATTCTGATCACAGTACACGAACGATCATCTGTGTTACCATCTCATAATGAGAACTGCGTCGCGTAACTTTTTTAGTTGCACAACACGGATAACCGTGTATGTACAAGCGGCCTGTTTATGACCCAATGTTTGCTTCCAGGACCCCAAGGAGATCTCGATAGTGCACCAGTTCCAGTTTTCCTCCAGACTGCAGCGCATGAGTGTCGTCACAATCACTGCTGGAGTCCAGGACTACGACATGTACTGCAAGGGATCCCCAGAGATGATCACCTCGCTATCCGATCCCAGCACAGGTGAGGTGTTTCCGCCGTATGCAGATATGCTGCGCGCTATACCTATTTCCTATTTCCATTGCTGTGTGGTAGTTAACACGTGATATCATTAAGCAAAAAGTGTAATAATGTTCATGCTGTTACTATTAGTCTTCAGTCTGAAGGCTGTTTTGATGCAGTCCTACACGACAGTCAATTCTGTGCAGGTGTCTTCATCTCTACATAATAATTCCAACATACACCCGCTTTATCCCAGTTAAAGTATTCATTCCCTGATCTTTCTGTGCAATATGTATCCCTCCATTTCCTTCTATTACGAAATTGACAAGTCCTTGATGCCTCAGGAGGTGTTTCTGTGTCATGTCCAAATTTTCTTTTATCCCCAAATCAGTTCAATATCTCTTCACAAGTTATCTGATCAGTCCAGCCAACCATGAGCGTTATACGAGGGCAGTTCAATAAGTAGTGCAACACATTTTTTTTTCTGAAACAGGGGTTGTTTTATTCAGCATTAAAATACACCAGGTTATTCCCCAATCTTTTAGCTACACAACACTATTTTTCAACGTGATCTCCATTCAATGCTACGGCCTTACGCCACCTTGAAATGAGGGCCTGTATGCCTGCACGGTACCATTCCACTGGTCGATGTCGGAGCCAACGTCGTACTGCATCAATAACTTCTTCATCATCCGCGTAGTGCCTCCCACGGATTGCGTCCTTCATTGGGCCAAACATATGGAAATCCGACGGTGCGAGATCGGGGCTGTAGGGTGCATGAGGAAGAACAGTCCACTGAAGTTTTGTGAGCTCCTCTCGGGTGCGAAGACTTGTGTGAGGTCTTGCGTTGTCATGAAGAAGGAGAAGTTCGTTCAGATTTTTGTGCCTACGAACACACTGAAGTCGTTTCTTCAATTTCTGAAGAGTAGCACAATACACTTCAGAGTTGATCGTTTGACCATGGGGAAGGACATCGAACAGAATAACCCCTTCAGCGTCCCAGAAGACTGTAACCATGACTTTACCGGCTGAGGGTATGGCTTTAAACTTTTTCTTGGTAGGGGAGTGGGTGTGGCGCCACTCCATTGATTGCCGTTTTGTTTCAGGTTTCGAAGTGATGAACCCATGTATCATCGCCTGTAACAATCTTTGACAAGAAATTGTCACCCTCAGCCACATGACGAGCAAGCAATTCCGCACAGATGGTTCTCCTTTGCTCTTTATGGTGTTCGGTTAGACAACGAGGGACCCAGCGGGAACAAACCTTTGAATATCCCAACTGGTGAACAATTGTGACAGCACTACCAACAGAGATGTCAAGTTGAGCACTGAGTTGTTTGATGGTGATCCGTCGATCATCTCGAACGAGTGTGTTCGCACGCTCCGCCATTGCAGGAGTCACAGCTGTGCACGGCCGGCCCGCACGCGGGAGATCAGACAGGCTTGCTTGACCTTGCGGCGATGATGACACACGCTTTGCCCAACGACTCACCGTGCTTTTGTCCACTGCTAGAGCATCGTAGACATTCTGCAAGCGCCTATGAATATCTGAGATGCCCTGGTTTTCCGCCAAAAGAAACTCGATCACTGCCCGTTGTTTGCAACGCACATCCGTTACAGACGCCATTTTAACAGCTCCGTACAGCGCTGCCACCTGTCGGAAATCAATGAAACTATACGAGACGAAGCGGGACTGTTTGAAAATATTCCACAAGAAATTTCCGGTTTTTTCAACCAAAATTGGCCGAGAAAAAAAATGTGTTGCATTACTTATTGAACTGCCCTCGTACTATGCTAACATATTTCAAAACCTTCTGTTGTCGTCTTATCTGTGCTGCATATTTTCGATGTTTCTCTTAGATGTAACGGTATACTCCAGACATATTTCAGAAAAGACACTGCAGCACAGACAGCTTTTTTAAAATTTGGTTACTGACCTGTAGTGTTCATATTGCGTAGCGTTCTTCAATTAAGTGTTGCGATGTTACCATGTTACAGTGTATCATTTTTTTTTGGGGGGGGGGGGGGGGCGATTTATAGAGCTGCTACCCTACTTTAAGAAACCGTTTAAAAATTCGTATGTTGGCGCTGTGACAAAGGAAGTAGTATACGGTGCATCCACAGGATCCGAAATGGCATAATTCGCTGTTCAAATAAAGTTATTTTGTGTTTAGCAGTGTTTACAAATACTCGCATATTCATTTGACTTAATACACATGTGGATACTTTCATTCCAATTGTCAGAACTGAAGTTAGAAATGATCCGAAGAAGAGCCACGTGTTTCGTATTAAATTATGAGAGCAGAAGTTCCAAGAAGACTCAGGCAACGTATTTTCACGCAGAAGAACGTGTAATTAGTTGAATGACGAACACTAACTTCACTTAACGAAAGTTTATTCAGCACTTGCACGTACAAGAGCGCGGAGAAAACTGCCTTCGGCCGGAACACATACGGTGTATATACAGATACAGAACATTCCAGTACAATGATTCTTGATATTTGTGGATACTGTAGAATGTACTCGAACCGAATATAGAAATAAAAATTTTACAGTTGAGTTTTCAATTTAGGACCTTCCATGCAACAGTCTAGTATCATAACCAGTACACCACGGTGACTGTGCTACGTAGCTTCTTCTGCGACAATATTACTTGCTCCCAAATACATCTCGCGAAAAGATCATGACGAGAAAATAATTTAGTAGCTTACCGACAATCTTTCTTCCCACGCTCCATTGACAAAAGAGATATGTAAGTGGGACACGACAGGGATACCAGCACTACCATCTACACTGTACCGTAAGGTGGCTTGCGGAATGTACATATTGAAGTACACTGCTGGCCACCGTAAATGCAACACCAAGAAAGACAAGAGGTAGCACAACAAAATTTATTTTGTAGATAACATGTTGACCAAGTATCAAATGATTACGTTTACAGACGTCTGTGACATGTGGTTCCTGCCAGAATCAGTAGCCAGAGTAGCCGTCATTGTTGGAGATCACCGCTGCCACACGTCTCGGCATTGAGTCAAAGAGACGTTGGATGTGTCCCTGGGGTACAGCAGCCCAAGCAGCTTCCACACGTTGCCAAAGATCATCTGGTGTGGCAGCTGGGGATGTAATCTGGGTCACTCGTTGAGCAACCATGGACCACATGTTTTCTATCGGCGAAAGATCCGGAGAGCGAGCCGGCCAGGGAAGCAATTCAATCGGTTATTGACGAAGAACCTTTGGAGCATGCGTGCCACGTGTGGTCGCGCATTATCCTGTTGAAATATGGCTGTGGCCGAGCCCTGAAGGTAAGGAAGGACAACTGGCTCCAGCACCTCGGATATGTAGCGCCGGCCATTTAAAGTACCGGCAATGCGTACTACAGGCGTGCGAGAGTAATATCCAATACCGCCCCATACCATAATACCCGGCGCAAGACCAGTGTGGCGGTGCATAATGCAGCTGTCCAGCATCCTCTCTCCACGGTGTCTCCACACTCGAATCCGACCATCGTGGTGCTGCAGACAGAAGCGTGCCTCGTCAGTAAAGACAACGTCATTCCATTCTGCCGTCCACATCCGTCTGTCATCACACCATTGGTGACGGAGACGTCTGTGGTTCTGCGTCAATGGTAGACGAAGCAATGGACGTCTTGCGGACAGACCACACTGCTGTAAACGGCGTCGAATGGTACGCGCAGACACTGGATGATGCGTTACAGACGCAATGTGCTGTGCTATGGTTCGGGATGTCACTGAGCGATCCGTCACTGCCATGCGCACAATTTGCCTATCAGCACGTGCAGTGGTGCACCGAGGTGAATGCGATCGACCACGTCGGTCCGTCGTACCCTCCTGCATCCAACGGTCACATATCCGCATTGCAGTTGTTTGGTTTCGTCCAACACGACTAGCGATTCCTCTGTGTGATAATCCACAATCTCGGTAAGCCACTATCCTTCCTCTGTCGAACTCGGATACTTGATCAAACGATGTTCGCTGTTGTCTACGAGGCATAACTGATCGTCTTGTGAAACCACCACAAAGTAAACACACGTGCCGAACGTACACTCGTCGAAATCGCCAAGCCTTAAATGGCGCTACGAGGTGGCCCCACAGGCGCACGTGATGTGCGTCTGCGCTGAAATTCTAATCAGTTGCATATCTCATCGCTGCAAACCCATGGTGTAAATTTCACTTGATTCGTATGCTTCCTTCAGGGTGTTGCATTTACGGTGGCCAGCAGTGTACATGCAGCTTAAAGTTTAAACATAGTTTTACAAGTGAGGACGCAGAAACTGTAATTTATGTAGATGCAGATCTAGATACAGATGCAGATCCAGATTTAAATGCATGTTTAGATTTTGGTGCAGATGCACATGCAGTTGTAACTGTAGATGCAGATGGGTACGTACATCTAAATGTAGCTGTAGAGGCAGACGATATAGACGCCTGTTCTAAAGATGTATATTGTAGATGTGGACATGCTGTAGGTGCACATGATGCAGATGTAGACTGTGTAGATGTCCTAGAAGATATACAGATTATGTAGATGTCCTAGATGCAGATGAAGATTATGTTCATGCAGATGCTAATCCAGATGATGCAGATGCATATGGTATAGATATAGATGTGTTATCAGTGCAGGTGTTAGTGGTGCAGACGCAGATTATGTAGCTTTAGGTGTCCCAGATGCAGATGTACATTTGTACACACAGTTTCATACTATGCAGATGCAGATGATGTAGATGCAATTTATACAGGGTGATTCAAAAAGAATACCACAACTTTAGGAATTTAAAACTCTGCAACGACAAAAGGCAGACCTAAGCACTATCTGTCGGCGAATTAAGGGAGCTATAAAGTTTCATTTAGTTGTATATTTGTTCGCCATTTCAGCCAATAAAGTTTTTGGTCCCTTTTTCTTCGAAGGTGCTACTGTAACTGGAGTACAGTATCTGGAGATGTTAGAGAATTGGCTGTTCCCTCAGCTCGAACAAGAAGCACAACAATTCATATTTCAGCAGGATGGAGCGCCACCACATTGGCACTTATCTGTCCGTAACTACCTGAACGTCAACTACCCGAGACGATGGATCGGCCGCCAGGCAGCCCGTGACAGAGCACGTCATCACTGGCCTCCAAGAAGCCCTGATATTACCCCCTGCGATTTTTTCTTATGGGGGTATGTTAAGGATATGGTGTTTCGGCCATCTCTCCCAGCCACCATTGATGATTTGAAACGAGAAATAACAGCAGCTATCCAAACTGTTACGCCTGATATGCTACAGAGAGTGTGGAACGAGTTGGAGTATCGGGTTGATATTGCTCGTGTGTCTGGAGGGGGCCATATTGAACATCTCTGAACTTGTTTTTGAGTGAAAAAAAACCTTTTTAAATACTCTTTGTAATGATGTATAACAGAAGGTTATATTATGATTCTTTCATTAAATACACCTTTTTAAAGTTGTGGTATTCTTTTTGAATCACCCTGTATAATTCTAGAAGCAGATGCAGATTATGTAGATGTAGATGGAGATTATATAGGTGTAGATGCATATATCGGTGAAGACGTAGAATAGGATGGGCGACAAAAGGACTGTCGCAGAGGATTGAGTCGATGCATTGGTCTACATTTCCCCTGCATCTTGATAAGAGCTTGCTCATTTTGCCGCCAGTGCCGACCGACCTGAACGAGACGCTGCACGAGTACACCAGCAAGGGCTACCGCGTGATCGCCATGGGCCACCGGCGACTGGCTCGCTCAACCAACCTGCAGAAGCTGGCGCGAGAGGACGCGGAGCGCGACCTGCGCTTCCTGGGCATCGTCATCCTGGAGAACCGCCTCAAGCCACAGACCACACCCGTCATCGCCGAGCTGACCGCGGCGCGCTTCAAGATCGTCATGATCACAGGCACGTGCCGCAGCCCAGCACCCTTCTACTCTAGCACAGCCGCTACCGTGGTTTACTGACTATAAGAATCAATTTTTTCTTCGAAAAATTGCCTCTTGTTAACGCTGTCTCTCTCCTGCCCCGCCATCGCAAAACCCAGAGCACTGTCTGGTCCATGATGCGTCATTGCAGTCTGACAAGGGAACCTCCCCATCGCACCCTCCTCAGATTTAGTTATAAGTTGGCACAGTGGGTAGGCCTTGATAAACTGAACACAGATCAATTGAGAAAACGGGAAGAAGTTGTGTGGAACTGTGAAAAAAATAAGCAAAATATACAAACTGAGTAGTCCATGGGCCACATAGGCAACATCATGCACAATGTGAGCTCAGGAGCGCCGTGGTCCCGTGGTAGCGTGAGCAGCTGCAGAACGAGAGGTCCTTGGTTGAAGTCTTCCCTGGAGTGAAAATTTTACTTTATTTATTTTTGCATAGTTATTATCTGTCCGTTCGTTCATTGACGTCTCTGTTCACTGTACTAAGTTTAGTGTCTGTGTTTTGCGACCGCATCGCAAAACCGTGCGATTAGTAGACGAAAGCACGTGCCTCTCCAATGGGAACCGAAAACATTTGATCGTAAGGTCATAGGTCATCCGATTCCTCCACAGGAAAACACATGTGATATATTCTATACGACACTGGTGACGGCATGTGCACCACATGACAGGAATATGTTGTCGACCCACCTAACTTGTACACTTGGCGATTCTTCTACCTTGCCCGATTTAGGTTTTCTAGTGGATGTGATAATCACTCCCAAAAAAGTGATGAAAACGTAAGAGTTTGTCACATAAACTGAAAAAAAAAAAAAAATTTCACTCAATGTAAGATTTGAACCAAGGACCTTCCGTTCCGCAGCTGCTCA
The DNA here is from genome assembly GCF_021461395.2 of Schistocerca americana. Lineage (NCBI taxonomy): Eukaryota > Metazoa > Arthropoda > Insecta > Orthoptera > Acrididae > Schistocerca > Schistocerca americana. The sequence continues at coordinate 171,979,047 of NC_060125.1, forward strand.
CGTTACCACGAGACCATTGCGCTGCTGCGATCATATTGTCCTTGATGTTGCATATGTTGCCATGAACTACTCAGTTTGTATATTTTGCTTATTTTTTCACAGTTCCACACAACTTCTTCCTGTTTTCTCAATTGATCTGTGTTCAGTTTTTCAAGGCCTATCCACTGTGCCAACTTATAACTAAATCTGAGGGGGGTGCGATGGGGAGGTTCCCTTGTGAGGTGCAAATGAACTTGAAAGTTTTTTTTTATCGTATGGCAATACATATACAAAACTATTGCAAGTTAGCATTTAATGTTATGTGAAGTCAATGTTATAGTAGAGAGACTGATGTGTGAGTGACGGTGCTCTGCTGACATATTGCAGGAGACAACATCCAGACGGCATCGAGCGTGGCCCGTGAGAGCGGCATCGTGCTGCCGCACGAGACCATCGTGGAGGTAACTGCCCGGGAGCTGCCCACGTCAGCACCGCAGGTCTACTTCACCAAGTCCACCATTGCGCCACCGGTACGTCATTCCTGCCACCACTCCTCTAATACTGCTTTCTTTTCTTTCCTTCTACACTGCTAAAATTACGTCGAACCGTTTACAAGACAGTCTACCAGGACTGGACCAAACGCCCGCGTCTCGTGGTCGTGCGGAAGCGTTCTCGCTTCCCACGCCCGGGTTCCCGGGTTCGATTCCCGGCGGGGTCAGGGATTTTCTCTGCCTCGTGATGGCTGGGTGTTGTGTGCTGTCCTTAGGTTAGTTAGGTTTAAGTAGTTCTAAGTTCTAGGGGACTGATGACCATAGATGTTAAGTCCCATAGTGCTCAGAGCCAGTTTTGAACTGGACCAAATCTGAGATCCAAAGCCGTTTCGATGCTCCTGGGATAACTGTTGTTTTGCGGCCTTCAGTCCAAAGATTAGTTTGACGCAGCTCCGTACGCGTCTGTCATAAGCAAGCCTCATCAACTCTGCATAACTAGCAACTTACATCCATTTGAACCCGCTAACTGTAGTCGGCCCGTAGTTTCCTCTGCAACTTTTATCCTCAGCGCTTCCTTTCAATAATAAACTGATTATTCTTTGGTCCCTCAATATGTGTCCTGTTAACCAGACCTTTCCGTTATTCAAGCTGTGCCACAAATCTCTTTTCTTCCCAGTTCGATTCAGTACCACCTCACTAGTTACTCTATTAGTAACTATGAGGCTTTTTGCAGGTGATGCAGTTATATATAATGAAGCACTATCTGAAAGAAGCTGCATAAATATTCAGTCATATCTTGATAAGATTTCAAAGTGGTGCAAAGATTGGCAGCTTGCTTTAAATGTTCAGAGATGTAAAATTATGCGCTCCACAAAACGCAAAAAGCACTGTAGTATCCTATGACTATAAAATCAATGAGTCACTGTTGGAATCGCCCAACACATACAAATACCTGGACGTAATACTCTATAGGGATATGAATTGGAATCATCACACGGGCTCAGTCGTGGCTGAAACAGGTGGTAGACATCGGTTATTGGTAGAATACTGGGGAAGTGCAGTCGGTCTACAAAGGAGATTGCTTTGCAAGTCACTCGCGACTCATCCCAGAATATTGCTCAAGTCTTTGGAACCCCTAGCAAATAGGACTAACAGGGAATATTGAACGTATACAAAGCAGAACAGTATGAATGGTCACAGGTTACTTTAATCCGTGGAAGAGTGTCACAGAGGTATTAAAGGCACTGAACTGGTAGGCTCTGGAAGAATCGGCTTTAAATGGTGACTCTAGGAATATACTACAACCCCTCGCATATTGCTAACATAGGGATCGTGAGAATAAGATTAGAGTAATTACCTCACTCACAGAGATATTCGAACACTCATCTTTCCCACAATCCATACGTGAATGGAACAGGAAGAATCCCTAAAAACTGGTACAATGGGATGTACCCTCTGCCATGACATCACGATGATTTGCAAAGTATAGATGCAGATGTAGATCTACCCAGCTAATCTTCAGCATTCGTCTGTAGCACCATTTTTTCGAAAGCTTCTGTTCTCTTCTCGTCTGCACTGTTTATCGTCCATGTTTCGCTTCTGTACAAAACTACACTCCAGATAAATATCTTCAGAAAAGACTTCCTAACACGAAAATTTATATGTGGTATTACCAAATATCTCTTTTTCAGGAATTACTTTCGTGCAGTAGTCATTTTGCATTTTTTACCCTCTCTTTTTTGGCCACCGTCACTTATTTTACTGCCCAAATAACAAAAATTGTCTACTGCTTTTAGTGCCCCTTTTTCCTAAACTAATTCCCTCACCATCGCGTGATCCGCACTCTTTTACCCTTGTTTTACCTTTTTTATATTCTTCTCGTGACCTCCTTTCATGGAATCCATTCCAGTTAAAGTTATCTTTGACGGCTCTGACAGAATTACAATGTCATCGGCAAGCCGCGAAGTTCTACCTTCTCCCTAAACATTAATTCCGCTTCCAACTTTACCGAGCGAGGTGGCGAAGTGGTTAGCACACTGGACTCGCATTCGGGAGGACGACGGTTCAGTCCCGTCTCCGGCCATCCTGATTTAGGTTTTCCGTGATTTCCCTAAATCGTTTCAGGCAAATGCCGGGATGGTTCCTTCGAAAGGGCACGGCCGATTTCCTTCCCAATCATTCCCTAACCCGAGCTTGCGCTCCGTCTCTAATGACCTCGTTGTCGACGGGACGTTGAACACTAACCACCACCACCACCCTTCCAACTTTCACCTTGGTTTCCTCTAGCTCTTGCTTAATACACAGACTGAATAACTTTGGGGATAGACAACAACACTGTCCCACTTCTTTAACTGCTGACTCCTTTTCATATATTGGCTCTTCCAACTGCAGTGCGCGTTTTGTATAAATTATAGATAATTTTGTCCCTGTATTTTATCCCTGGTACAGGCAAAAATCAAAAGAGTGTATTACAGTTAGTATCGTCAGAACCTTTCTCTAAATCAACAAGTTCTGTAACCGTAGGTTTGCCTTTCATCACCCCATCTTCTGAGATAAGACGTTTATCGGTACTGCCTTGCGTGTTCCTAACTCCCTCTGGAACCGCAATTGCTCTTGCCCGAGGTCGGCTACTACCGGAGCCTACCAGCCATAGCTTAGCCTCTTTCTTTGTGTCTGTGTTGGGAGTTTGTGAGTGAGAGCTGAGGCAGTATGCGTATTTTTGTAGCGCTCGCACAGAAAAATTTAAGTGCTCGTTTTTCCCGCGCGCCGTTCGAGAGTGGAATGCTAGGGGGACAGCTTGAAGGTGACTCATTGAACCCTCTGCCAGGCACTTTATTGTGAATAGCAGAATAATCACGCAGATGTAGATGTACAGTTCTTGATTTGATTCGAGGTTGGTTAAATACTGGATATTAGAAGTTGAACTCACGATGGATTAGCAAACGGGGAAAGTGTGTCAGCGAGTCCGGTGGAAAGGTGCCCAGAGCTTGGATTAACGCATGTGGCGAAACTTTTAAACAATTGTAGAAGGTTCCGGCCTTACCGCAAACTAATTCCAGTATTTTGCGGACTTGTATGTCCCTGGGTAGAAGTGTATTTGGTAGGAAAGGAGGAGCATTTGTAGCAGTGCGTAGAAATCTGTTTTGACGTGTTTTAATATTCCTTCCGTGTAGTATTCGATTTGTTTTTCTGGAAATCGTCGCTGAGTTTAGTATGAGGCCCAGGTACTTGATGTTTTTGTTTTACCGTGGTATCGACGCCGTTTGCAGCCATTTTAACGTCTTTAGATATACGTTTATATGAGTCTTAGCGAAATACACTACCGGCCATTAAAATTACTACACCACGAAAATGACGTGCTACGGAAGCGAAATTTAACCGACAGGGAGAAGATGCTGTGATATGCAAATGACTAGCTTTTCAGAGCATTCACACAAGGTTGGCGCCGGTGACGACACCTACAACGCTCTGACACGAGGAACGTTTCCAACCGATTTCTCATGCACAAACAGCAGTTGACCGGCGTTGCCTGGTGAAGCCTCGTGTAAAGAGCATAAATGCGTACCATTACGTTTCCAACTTTGATAAAGGTCGGATTGTAGCCTATCGCGATTGCTGTTTATCGTATCGCCACATTGCTGCTCGCGTTGGTCGAGATCCAATGACCGTTAGCAGAATACGGAATCGGTGGGATCATGAGTGTAATACGGAACGCCGTGCTGGATCCCAACGGCCTCGTATCACTAGCAGTCGAGATGACAGGCATCTTACCCGTATGGCTGTAACGGATCGAGCAGCTACCTCTCGATCCCTGAGTCAACAGATGGGGACGTTTGCAAGACAACAACCATCTGCACGAACAGTTCGACGACGTTTGCAGCAGCGTGGACTATCAGCTCTGAGACCAAGGCTGCGGTTATCCTTCACGCTGCACCAGAGACAGGAGCGCCTGCGATGGTGTACTCAACGACGAACCAGGCTGTACGAATGGCAAAACGTCATTTTTTCGGATGAATCCAGGTTCTGTTTACAGCATCATGATGGACGCATCCGTGTTTGGCGACATCGCGGTGAACGCACATTGGAAACGTGTATTCGTCATCGTCATATGGGGTGACATTGGTTACACGTCTCCGTCATCTCTTGTTCGCATTGACGGCACTCTGAACAGTGGACGTTACATTTCAGATGTGTTACGACCCGTGGCTCTACCCTTCATCGATTCCTGCGAAACCCTACATTTCAGCAGGATAATGCACGACCGCATGTTGCAGGTCCTGTATGGGCCTTTCTGGATACAGAAAATGTTCGACTGCTGCCCTGGCCAGCACATTCGCCAGATCTCTCACCAATTGAAAACGTTTGGTCAATGGTGACCGAGCAACTGGCTCGTCACAATACGCCAGTCACTACTCTAGATGAACTGTGGTATCGTGTTGAAGCTACATGGGCAGCTGTACCTGTACACGCCATCCAGGCTCTGTTCGACTAAATGCCCAGGCGTATCAAGGCCGTTATTACGGCCAGAGGTGGTTGTTCTGGGTACTGATTTCTCAGGATCTATGCACCCGAATTGCGTGAAAATGTAATCACATGTCAGTTCTAGTATAATATATTTGTCCAATGAATACCCATTTATCATCTGCATATCATCTTGGTGTAGCAATGTTAATGGCCAGTAGTGCAGATAGTGATCTCCCAGAGGAATGCCCATCGTTGAATATCTTCCATAAGTTCCTGAAGTTTTCGCGCAAAGTAGATCTATCCAAATTTACGTATGGCATTATGTCTGACATTTACATTCTTTGTAAAAAAAAGTGTTCTTTGCAAATCTGATTATTTAACTGCTAACAAGTATGAAATTAAAAGTTTGTATGTGCTAGAGACGAGACTCACTTGTGGTATAGGTCTACTGTATGCTCCTCTATAGAGTACCTTATCTGCACAACGTAGGGCACGCAAAACTAGATGTTGCATGAATCTCCTACTGCAAAAGCTTACTGAGAACAATGCATTAGATAGCGGGAAAGGCAACACAGTGGGGACCGACAATACCAGGGATCCACTGGTGTATTGCTGGCAGGAGCAGTCCAGTCTGCTTGAGAGGCCAGCCGGCCGGGGTGGCTGAGAGGTTCTAAGCGCTACAGTCTGGAACCGCGAAACCGCTACGGTCGCAGGTTCGAATCCTGCCTCGGGCATGGATGTGTGTGATGTCCTTAAGTTAGTTGGGTTTGTTGTTGTTGTTGCTGTGGTCTTCAGTCCTGAGACTGGTTTGAAGCAGCTCTCCATGCTACTCTATCCTGTGCAAGCTTCTTCACCTCCCAGTACGTACTGCAGCCTACATCCTTCTGAATCTCGTTAGTGTATTCATCTCTTGGTCTCCCTCTACGATTTTTACCCTCCACGCTGCCCTCCAATACTAAATTGGTGATCCCTTGATCCCTCAGAACATGTCCTACCAACCGATCCCTTCTTCTAGTCAAGTTGTGCCACAAACTCCTCTTCTCCCCAATCCTATTCAATACTTCCTCATTAGTTATGTGATCTACCCATCTAACCTTCAGCATACTTCTGTAGCACCACATTTCGAAAGCTTCTATTCTCTTCCTGTTCAAACTATTTATCGTCCATGTTTCACTTCCATACATGGCTACACTCCATACAAATACTTTCAGAAAGGACTTCCTGACACTTAAATCTATACTCGATGTCAACAAATTTCTCTTCTTCAGAAACGCTTTCCTTGCCATTGCCAGTCTACATTTTATATCCTCCCTACTTCGACCATCATCAGTTATTTTGCTCCCCAAATAGCAAAACTCCTTTACTACTTTAAGTGTCTCATTTCCTAATCTAATTCCCTCAGCCTCACCCGACTTAATTCGACTACATTCCATTATCCTCGTTTTACTTTTGTTGATGTTCATCTTATATCCTCCCTTCAAGACACTGGCCATAAGTAGTTCTAAGTTCTAGGGGACTGATGACCTCAGAAGTTAAGTCCCATAGTGCTCAGATCCATTTTCTTTTTTTTTTTGACAGGTCAATGGAGAAAGCTGAGATGGCATGCAATGCTGTTTCGTTTGTATCTTCTTTGTTTTGTGACGCTATTCGCCCTTGTGTATTCAAGTGTGATAGTTGATAGCCATGATGTAGCATCAAGTGTGGCTGGTGGTTGCGCAGAGCATGCCGTGCGACGGCGGGCTGAGCAACGCGGCGTTCGAGGTGTCGCCCGGGGACGAGGAGACGTGCGTCGGCGGCGGGGGCGGCGCGTCGCCCTATCGGCTGGCGGTCACGGGCCCCACGTGGGCGGCGCTGCGCAGCGCTCGGCAGGACCTGCTACCGCGGGTCGTGGCCGCCGGCGCCATCTTCGCGCGCATGTCCTCCGACCAGAAGCAGCAGCTCGTGCAGGAGCTGAAGGAGATGGGCTACTACGTGGGTCAGTACCCCAACCCATTATTCACCACTTCAGTGATCATGAATTTGTTTACCGTGTACTAGGGGCGTTCAATAAGTAATGCAACACCTTTTTTTCTGAAAAAAAGTTGGTTTTATCATGAAGCCAATACACCATATTATTCCCCACTCTTTTGTCTACAAAACCCTATTATTCAACATAATATCCGTTCAATGCGTCTTCCCTACACCACCTTAATAGAACAGCCTACATGCAAACATAATCAGTCTACCGCTGACGTCAGAGCCAAGTCTTGCTGCGTCAATAACGTCCCTATCATCCACGTTCTGCTTCCTTCATTGGGTCAAACAGATTGAAGTCAGAAAGTGCGAGATCCGAGCTGTAGGTCCACATTCTTAAGTACCCCAACTGGTCGACGACTTTGCCACTACTACCAACAGGGAAATGAATTTGTGTAGCGAGGTGTTTGATTGTGATCCGTTGATCACCTCGAATGAGAGTGTCCGCACGTTCCAACACTGCAGGAGTCACAGCCGTATGCGGCCGGCCATCTACATCTACATACATACTCCGCAATCCACCATACAGTGCGTGGCGGAGGGTACCTCGTACCACAGCTAGTATCTTCTCTCCCTGTTCCACTCCCAAACAGAACGAGGGAAAAATGACTGCCTACATGCCTCTATACGAGCCCTAATCTCTCTTATCTTATCTTTGTGGTCTTTCCGCGAAAAGTTGGCGGCAGTAAAATTGTAGTCCAGTCAGCCTCAAATGCTGGTTCTCTAAATTTCCTCAGTAGCGATTCACGAAAAGAACGCCTCCTTTCCTCTAGAGACTCCCACCCGAGTTCCTGAAGCATTTCCGTAACACTCGCGTGATGATCAAACCTACCAGTAACAAATCTAGCAGCCCGCCTCTGAACTGCTTCTACGTCCTCCCTCAATCCGACCTGATAGGGATCCCAAACGCTCGAGCAGTACTCAAGAATAGGTCGAATTAGTGTTTTATAAGCGGTCTCTTTTACAGATAAACCACATCTTCCCAAAATTCTACCAATGACCCGAAGATTACTATTCGCCTTCCCCACAACTGCCATTACATGCTTGTCCCACTTCATATCGCTGTGCAATGTTACGCTCAAATATTTAACCGACGTGACCGTGCCAAGCGCTACACTACTAATGGAGTATTCAAACATTACGGGATTCTATTTCCTATTCATCTGCATTAATTTACATTTATCTATATTTAGATATCATATAGATTTTCGCGATGTTGTTGTGATGATGACAGACACCTCGCCCAACGACTCACCGTGATTTTGTTTCCTGCCAGGTCTCCGTAGACATTCTGCAAGCACCTATAAATTTCTGCGATGCTCTGTTTTTCGGCCAAAAGAACCTCAATGACAGCTCTCTGCTTGGAACGTACCACCACCACAAATGTCATTTTCAAGGCTAGTTATAGAGCCGCAACCAGTTAGAGCTTCATGAAACTATAAAAGCTGAAACGGGAATATTCCACGATGTCCTACAACCAATTCCGCACTTTTTCAATCAAAATTGGTCGAGAAAACAATGTGTTTCTCTATGTATTGAGTGCTTCTCGTAGATAAGAACGAACATTGCCGTGACGCACTGCCTTGCTCATCTGCTGTCGGTTTGACTGAGGGTTCATGGGAGCAGTAGAGGGTAGAGTGGAATAGGTTTCTTTGGTGGGAATGGAAAGAGGTGGATCTCGATGTAGTAATTTTTATTGTAAGCTTTGAATTGCCAAAGATAAACTCAAATTATCAAATGATAATTAAAAAATTAAAATTAAAATCAACATCAACACACACACACAAACACATAGAAAAAGAAAGCTTCCACTACCACAACATCCCCACCAGAACACTCCATTTCATTGCCATCCTCTACAGCTCCCACGATATGTCTGTCAATTCTACAGCAAGGTCATGTACAGAGTGCAGCAAATAAGGTCGAAATGTACAGATGAGGCATATAATCAATTACTGGCCTATAGTGCGTGAAACTCAGCTTACCCTTTCCTCACATGCAAACTGTGGATGAACAACAAAGGGAAGATTCCACATTCCTAGGTTTCTGGAACGCGTGTACAAGGTGCCCACCCGTGATTGTACATACGGATTTCTTTCCCAGATACGTAGTGGGTCGAAGTCTTCTTAAGCAACACTCAGTACATTGTCCTCGCGGGCTAGTATTTATCAAAGGCACAGGTATCGTCGGGAGTGCCCGAGTGAAGTGTAAAAGGACCGCTGCTATTCTGTACATATATAAATGGTCTTTCGGACAAGGTGGACAGAAGCCTGTACCTGTTTCCTGAAGACGCTGTGGTGTCGTCGTTTAATGACTGTAGGAGGATACAAGCTGGTGTAATGAATGGCAGCTTGCTCTAAATGTATAAAAATTAAGTTAATGCAGATGAGTAGGAAAAACAACACCGTAACTTTCGAATACAGCATTAGTAGTGTGCTGCTTGACACGGTCATGTCGATTAAATATCTATGCGTAACGCTGCAGAGCAGTACGAAACGGAACAAGCAAGTAAGGACGATAGTAGAGAAGGCGAATGGTCGACATCGGTTTATTGGGAGATTGTTGGGAAGGTATGGTTCATTTATAAAGGGCGCCGCGTATAGAACGCTGGTGCGATCCATTCTTGAGTGCTGCTTATGTGTCTGGGATTCCCATCACGTCGGATTAAAGGAAGACATCGAAGCAATTCAGATGTGGGCTGCTATATTTGTTACTGGAAGGTTCGATCCAAATGCGAGCATGACGGAGATGCAGATGAACTCAAATGGGAATCGCTTCAGAGAAAACGACGTTCTTTTCGAGAAACACCAGTGAGAAAATTTAAAGAACCGGCATTTGAAGCTGCCTGCAGGACGACTTGACGATCTGACTGCAACTAACGTACATTTCCCGTAAGAATTACGAAAACAAGCGAAATTTAGGGCTCGTACGGAGCATATAGACACTCTATGCAGTTGTTCCCGCTCTATTCGCGAGTGGAACAGGAAAGGAAATGGGTAGCAGCAGTACAAAGTACCCTTCGCCATGCACCATATTGTGCCTGCGGAGCATGTATATAATTGTAGATGTAGATCTGGTGCCTACACAAGAACCTATGAACACATAAAAAGAATAGAAAACAAAAAAATTAAGTGGTAAATCACAATCTTTATATACGAATGCATGGTTTCGCTGCGATATGCACTGATAAAATTCTCTCGAGGTTCCAACCGCGTCAAATAGTTTAAAATCCATGAGCTGTCGGCCGAGTACTCTTTGGCCATTGTCGGGTGCTGACTGTTTCTTGGTTGCTGCTACCGTCCTTAAGCAGCTGCGCTGCCTTCCGTGACACCAGTGTTGCTCGTTACAGCTCCGGAGCGAGCAGCAGTGACGTCACAGAAGGCAGAGCGGCTATATGAGGACTACTCGACAATGGGCGAGGAGTACTCACCCAATTGCTTGTGAATTTAAACCACCTGTCGCGGCTGAAAGCTTGACAGAATCTGGCAGTCACAATCTTTATAATTGCAAATAGTAAGATAATATAACTCTATTGTTAGGAAACATTACATTTCTCACAATAAAATATATATTGACCACTGATGATGCCTAATATTTAAAAGTTTGCTTAAAAATAATAATAAATATTCAGTTGCGGTAAAAAGATAATCTTTGTCCTTATCTGCATGGTAAACCTAACTGAGATAGAATGGCTGTGGATACTACTTTCTTCTGGCTATTATTATTAATCGCATCAGAAGCATCAGATACATTGCACCTGATATTTCACCTCAGTAACAAATGAATGACCACAACTTGAATCGCCACACAGTTTAAAACCAGGAAATAGTCATGTCCACACCACTGCCATGCGCTGATGTAAGCTCTTCCCAAGAACACTGCACAGGGCCTAGTGAGGACAAGAGTACATAGACACACTGGACAGAAAGTTAATTGCCCCCAACAAACAACAAACTAATGTTAACACCACCTCTAGCCCTGATAATGGGCTCAATTCAGCGAGGGAGAGAATCCACAGGTTTCTTTAAACGTAGCACAAGCAGCTGAAAGCACTCATTGATGATTACATGTCATGCAGCTACCAGATCACGAGGATGTTGATTGCTAAGTTTAACTTTATTTTCCTTACTGTCACTGTTTTCAGTGGGTTTAAGGTCAGCTAATTTAGCAGATCAGTCAAAGTACGATAGGATGTCTCCGCATTCGTGAAACCAGGAACGCATGCGTGTAGCGCTGTGAACATGGGTGGCATCATCTAGGAACATGGACGCGACCACTGAGTACTCACCATGAAGTGGTAGAAGAACGGCAACGTTTGGTCACCAATACTGTTGCAACAAAGATCCTAGTTAAGTTTACAGTAACCTGAACAAATGGGCCAAAGCCATGGTACGAAAAACACTCCAAAACATCATAGAACCACCTCTGGCCTGAGCTACACACGCAACATACTGCAGGTTAACGCCTCATTGCGCCATCAGTGAAATCGACGCCTTTTGTCTTTTGAAAAAGAGGCAAATCGAGACTCGGCGGACCTCGCTATACACCTCCAGTCAGCTCTTATCCAGTTTTCGTGTTGTTTGATCTACTGAAGACATGCAGCTTTACATACTTTCGGGGGGCAATGGCTCATTTCACACAGGTCTCCATGCAATGTTCGCTCGGATCTGCTTGAGATGGACCTGCATCCACTGATAGCAGGGATTCCTCTCGGGTTTGGAGCCGTTAGACAAGGTTCTACACTCGTCTAGCTTACAATCTTTCTGCGTTACAGCCGGTGAGTGGTAGAATATTCCTTGTAGGCTTGTCCTTGTAGACACATTGGACAGCCCGCGCTAATACACTAACAAAATATTCAGGGATTGGTTATGCTATGAGTCTATACAACAGTCTGGCACGTGCATACAGCTTCACTGCTGTCACGTGACCGCCTGGTACCACTTCTACATCACCTACAGCACTTCAAAGCGACCAAGGTGCCCTTTTAGGTAGTTCAAGCTACCATTGTATCCAGTTGTGAGTTATTCCAATAGTGAGACCTATCGGTGTTCCTTCGATATTATCCTCCTCTCCAGCTGTGCAGTAGATGTGGTAAAACTGTGCCTAGATTTCAGTAGTGGAGTGCTCGGCTGTATACCTTGAATTCGTTGTGGCCTGCCACTTCACTTCCTATTGGAAGAGGTACAATGACAGCCAGATAATAATGTTTCTCAGTTGGGTTTGGCCATCAGCAGTCACTTATTAATCTGCAGCTTTCATTCAGGACACAGTCGACTTTCTTTTCATGTATTGATTTGTATTATACTAGACTAGCATACTCGCCAGTGGAGAAACCCATTGATCGAAAATCTCGTTTCCCACCACTTCCTTTACTCTGAAGTCTATGCGGAACCATCGATTTTGGAGACTATTTCTGAAGGTCTGAATTAGCTTCAAATCCTCGGCTATCTGAAGGTCAGAATGAAATTACTGATAGTGATGACGCTGTGGAGAGGCTGTAATTTAGATTTAACTATTATCAGGCGATAACCAGGACTGTTAGCAGGGGAGGTGGGATGAACTAACTGTGTAATAGTCAATACAGGTAACCGCTTAGGTTCATTGTGCACATTGTTCATTGAGCACAGGCGTGTACACACAGGACAGGTAATAGTCCGGATAAGGAGCAGCGCTGTTGCTTTTGTGTCTTGCAAAGCAATGTTTACACCGTTCCAAGTAATAAGTACCATCTTTTCTTACATGTGTAAGAACATTTTTCCAGAGATATGGAAACATGCCATTGTTAAACAACATTGTTTCACTACTGGCATCATTTCCAAAGTTTTTGAAAGAGTTATGTTCCCTAGAGTACTATCCTACCTGAGTAAAAATGATATCTACAGTAAATCACATTTTGCGTTTCAGAGGAGTTCTCAAACGGAAAATGTCATTTACAGGTTCACTCACCAAATAATACAAGCGTTAAAGAGCAAAATAAAGATTGCTTTTTTCTGCGAAATAATGCATTTGACTGTGTTACCCACAAAATTCTAATAAAGTAAGGTTTTATGGAGTTGATGCTATAGCCAACAAATGCATAACACCATATATAACCAAAAGGAAAAGTAATAATTTAACCAAAGTAAGCAGGGCAGACTCTTATGCCCGGGGAGTAATCATGTACGGAGTTGCACAAGGCTCAATCTTTGACCCACTATCGTTTCTTGTATACATCAAACATACAATAAACAGAATTAGCTCTTGGACACGATTTTAGTATTTTAGTCAGTCAGGAACAGAACAAATTCGGAAAGACATCAGGCAAGTCACAGAATTTACTCTGTGTATAGGTAAATAAAAACAATGTCACATGCACTGCGCCTTCATTTTATTTTTGGCTGTGGCATACTACACCATTATTAATTAAATATAGTTCTTGTCCCACAGATCTGACCAATATTTTTCCCAGCTGGACTCTCTCTGTTCTACTACCCATCTGCCTGTTATTTGGCTGAAAAATCCCTGACTCAAAAATGGCCTCTATTAATTACTAGGGATCATCAGTCTAGTGACTGATTCGACGCTGCTCGCCACTAATTCCATACCATCCTCTTCGTCCCAGAGTAGCACTTGCGCCCTACGTCCTCAATTTTTTGTGGATATCTTGCAGTCTCTGTCTTCCCCAACAGTTTTTTATCCTCTACAGCTTCCTTTAGTACCATAAAAATTGTTTCCTTTCTTTTCACATGTCCTATACTCCTGTCCCTTATCCTTTGCAGTGTTGAGTACACGAGTGTTTCTTCGCTATACTGCCGAGAATCTCTTCATTATCTCATCAATCCACCCAATTTTCAACATCCCTCTATTTCACAACATCTCAGACGCTTTGATTCTCTCGTTTTCTTCTATTTTCGCACTGTCCATGATTTACTACCACACAGTGCTGTGCCCCAAAACGTACATTCTCAGAAATTTCTTCCTCAATTTAAGACCGACGTTTGATACTAATAGACTTCTCTTGGCTAGGATTGCCCTTTTTTCCCGTGCTACTCTAACAAACATCCTTGTCTCGTCCTTCATACGTTATTTTGCATTCATGGAATCGGAATTCCTTACTCTCGTGTGCTTGATTGTCACCAACTTTGATGTCAAGACTATCGCTACTCTCATTTCCTCTACTCCCCATTATTTTCATCTTTTCGTCAGTTTACTCTCAAAAGATATTTTGTGGTCTCATCTTTTCGTCAGTTTACTCTCAAAAGATATTTTGTGGTCTGTGGACTGTTCGTTCCATTCACTAGGTCCTGTGATAGTGCTCCACTTTGCCTGAAGATAGCGATGTCATCAATGAATTTTATTACTGATATCCGTTTACCCTGAAGTTTACCTCCTCTCCTCCTCCTCCATCCCCCCCCCCCCCCCCCACCATCACCACCATCCCCGCGGACTTTGACCCCTCTTTCTGTTTCCGTCGTCGTTTCTTCGATTTATAGACTGAATAGTAGGGTCGAAATACTGTATCGCTGTCTTACACCTTTTTAGTCAGAACACTTCATTCTTGGTTCTACATCACCCGTCTTTGTTTACAGCTTACTCTATTTTTTCCGAATTCTTGCACCATTTCACGCTGTCCGCCATCAGTTTACAGAGTGGTCCATTGAGCGTGACGGGGCCAAATGTCTCACGAGATAAGCGTCAAACAAAAAAACTACAAAGAACGAACTTGTCTAGCTTGAAGGGGGAAACCAGATGATGCTATGGTTGGCCCGCTAGATGGCACTGCCATAGGTCAAACGGATATCAACTGCGTTTTTTTAAATAGAAACCCCCATTTTTTATTACATATTCGAATAGTACGTAAAGAAATATGAATGTTTTAGTTGGACCACTTTTTTCGCTTTGTGATGGATGGCGCTTTCGTGAGATATTTGGCCCGGTCACTATCAATGGACCACCCTGTAGATGCAGTACTTTCAGTAGGACCGATCTGGTGATATGCCATTGTTGTGTACTCGGTCTCGTAAAGGGTCATACTGCCGGGAGAGTGGTGTGCTGACCACATGCCCCTCCAAATCCGCATGCAGTGACGCCTGTGGGGTCAGGTTGACACGGCGGCCAGTCGGTACCCTTGGACCTTCACGGCCTGTTCGGGCGGAGTTTAGTTTAGTTTTAGTAAAATGACTAGAGTAAGTTTTTCGGTTACACTTGCCTCGGTGTGGAAATAACGGCGTCCCCTCCCCGACCCCCATCCCTACGACCCTTGACCCCTTTTTATGGTTTCTATCGTCGTTTCTTCGACTTAGACTGAATAGTAGGGTCGAAATACTGTATCTATGTCTTACACCTTTTTAGCCAGAACACTTCATTCTTGGTTCTGCATCACCCGTCTTTCTTTAGAGCTTACTCTATTTTTTTCTGAATTCTTGCACCATTTCACGTTGACCACCATCAGTATAGATGCGATCTGGTGATATGCCATTTGTGTGCAATGACTACCGTCCTCGTAAACAGACATACGCCAGGCAGAATGGTGTGCTGACCACACACCCCTCCATATCCGCATGCAGTGAGGCCTATGGGCTCAGGGTGACACGGCGGCCGGTCGGTACCGTTGGTCCTTGATGATCTGTTTGGGCAGATTTTGGTTTAGTTACGTTTTGTTATAATGACTAGAGTTCACATGTGCCTTGGAGTGCAAATAACGGGGTCCCTCTGCCCGCAGCCATGTGCGGGGACGGAGCCAACGACTGCGGCGCGCTCAAGGCGGCGCACGTGGGCATCTCGCTGTCCGAGGCGGAGGCGTCGGTGGCGTCGCCGTTCACGTCGCGAGAGCCCGACATCTCGTGCGTGCCGCGGATCGTGCGCGAGGGCCGCGCCGCGCTCGTCACCTCGTTCGGCATCTTCAAGTTCATGGTCGCCTACAGCATCGCCGAGTTCACGTCGGTGGCGCTGCTCTACGGCATCGACAGCAACCTCACCGACTTCGAGTTCCTCTTCATCGACATCTGCCTGGTGGTGCACTTCGCGCTCACCTTCGGCAACACGGAGGCGTTCGCGGGGCCGCTGGTGCCGGAGTCTCCCATGACCGGCCTCTACACCATCACGCCGATGCTCTCCCTGTGGTTGCAGGTGCTCGTCATCGTCGCCGGGCAGACCGCCGGCTTCTACGTGGTGCGGTTCTTCCCCTGGTTCGAGCCGTTCGACTTCGCCAAGGTGCAAACCTACGCGTGCTACGAGAACTACGGCGTCTTCTCGGTATCCATGTTCCAGTACATCATCGCGGCGATCGTGTTCTCCCAGGGGAAACCCTACCGCAAGTCGGTGTACACCAACCGCTACCTGCTCGCTTCGCTACTCGTTATGACGGGCGTCTGCGCCTACATAACCGTCTACCCGGCCCGTTGGATCATGAACTTCCTCCAGATCAAGCTGCCGCCCGCCTACGACGTGCGCGTCGTCATACTCTGCATGGCCGTCGCCTCCTTCGTCGTCGCAATGTTCCTCGAGAACTTCGTCGTCCAGTACCTGGTGTTCAAGAAAGCTCGCGCCAAGTTCTCCGTCTGCGGCCCGAAGGGTTCGCCGAAAGCGAAGCTGATCGAGGAGATGCGCGAGGACATCAGCTGGCCTCCCATCACCAAAGAAATTCCCCCCATCACTATGAACGGGATCGCCCCGACGACGTACAAGATCGATTACAGCTCCGGAGATACTACTGCTCAGACGAAATTATGATTTTGTCGGTGGTTAGTTTTTTATTAGACGGCTGACTTAGGCGGTTAGACAAAGCTTTATTGTAGGTAGTGTCAACACTGCTGGAAATAATTCACTGAAATAAAATAGAAATATCTGAGGGTCGTCAAGAAAATCCCGTTGTTGTACTGGTGGAGAATGTACAAAATTCGTATTTACTTAACTTCCGTCCACTATCGTAAGGAATGCAGAATGGTGCCACAAAAGATGTAGAGCTTGCACAATTTGTACATATGTATATATTTCCCACGGCATTAATTTTTTACTGTCGTATTAGATACATCTTCAGATTTGAACTTTCTTCCGCGTGTAATATTCTCAAAATACGCTGCAGTGTGTTCTAGCATTCTGATTATTATTAGGAACATCCAACCTAAAAAATCTGAGAATGTGTTCTTGCGATTGTTGCCAGATTTTAAAGTTGATGGTGTTATAATGCAACAGTTTGCTTCTGCTCCTTACAACTGAGTGCCTACGCGGTGTTTCTGTCAGCTAATGAAAAAAAATTAATTAGTAGACAAGTTCCTTCATGAAAGTTCAAATTTTGGCAGACTACCGAAAGGTCAATAAGTTCCATACAGAGTACAAAATAAGAGCTGTTTATCTCTTGTTGACAGAATGTTTCACTTCCTATTTGTGCAGCGTTCAAGTAAATGTTAGACTAGTTCCTTGAAACATTCCCTCTGAATTGAGCATAAAATTTGTCTAGAACATATTAAGAAAGGCAGGAATAAGTTTCAATGGTGGGTGATCTGATAAATCTGTGTAATGGTTATTTTGTTGCTCTACATCAACTGCTGCGATAGGAGCCACGTGTGTCTGTTTCGTGTAAAGTATGTTTATGTTTTGTGTTGCATAACGCAGATGTCTGACAGCTGACTGCCATGCAGTCAGTCACATGACAGCTGAATATCGATGTTAAGAGTCTTGTCTTATCATATGTATTGGCATCACAGCGGTGAATCATTTAGGAAGGTTGTGAGGTGATACGTATCAGTATTATTTCATTTTACCTTAAATCTGTACATCCTCTGAGCTTCAGGAATACAGTATATTTCCTATCACACTATTGACTTAATTATTTGATAAGCACAATAGTCCCAAGTATTTAGAAAAAGGTATTATTCACTGAAAACCTTGTATTGTGACATTTTCTTTCAATTTGCTGTGTTTCTGTTCTAATTCGCTGATCTGTTTGTCTTCAAAGCATATAAACAGGTGCAAAAATATATGGTACCCACGTTATTTTTAAGTACGCAGTATGCAACTTAATTGGTAAATTTCTGAGGTCAATGACAATGTTGTCTTCAAACCACGATTGATATTTTTTCGTTACTATTATTAGTTTATAAGAAATGCAAATTACTGTTGTTGTCTCATGTATAAATTTCTTACTTCATGATAACAAATAAAAGTGAACGTAAAGGAAGTATTCATATTTTGTGTTTAAAATGCCTACCCTGCAAGATAAAAGAAAAGACGCAGCAAGATGCACTGCGAAGTTTCAGACATAAAATAATGTAAACAGATTTAATACATTGCCATTCTATAGTGACTCCATATCAAGTACTAGAAGTTAGCTAGTGTTGTTTTCAGACCTTATTCTGACGTTGTACCACAATAGCAAGTCAGCAATCACGCAAACTACTAAGACATACAGAAGAAATTCCACTAGTGGAAAATGTTTTCAGTTTCATCAGTTACGCAGAGAGTATTAATACCGTTACACTGAATTAACTCGAGACACATTGTCTGTGGAGAAAATGGTTCAAATGGTTCTAAGCACTATGGGACTTAACATCTAAGATCATCAGTCCCCTAGACTTAGAACTATTTAAACCTAACTAACCTAAGGACATCACACTCATCCATACCCGAAGCAGAATTCTAACCTGCGACCGTAGCAGCAGCGTGGTTCCGGACTGAAGCGCCTAGAACCGCTCGGCCAAAGCGGCTGTCAATCTGTGGAGACATTAAAGTAATTTTCTGTTAGGCAGATATTGACGAACCCTAGAGTTTTTAATGTTCGGCTTCGGATTACTTTTTACAACAATAGAAGGAGGACATCCTGCAAGAACCATTCACAGCTTCTTATTAAATGGAGCTAATTTCAATGAGTGATATGTAAAAGCAAAAATGGATTCTTTATCTAACCGTGGTGGAAAATGTAAATAAAGGAACATACTGATCAGTTAAACTTAGACTGTAAAATCAAAATGCTGTAGTATAACAGAACAGTCAACAATAAACGCGGCTCACTGGTCACAGCACTGCAAATGTAATGTATTGCGAATACATAGAAAGAAGGATCCTTTATTGTATGATTATATGATAGCGGAACAAACACTGGTAGCAGTTACTTCTGTAAAATATCTGGGAGTAAGCATGCGGAACGATTTGAAGTGGAATGATCATATAAAGTTAATTGTTGGTAATGCGGGTACCAGGTTGAGATTCATTGGGAGAGTGCTTAGAAAATGTAGTCCATCAACAAAGGAGGTACCTTACAAAACACTCGTTCGACCTATACTTGAGTATTGCTCATCAGTGTAGGATCCGTACCAGATCGGTTTGACGGAGGAGATAGAGAAGATCCAAAGAAGAGCGGTGCGTTTCGTCACAGGGTTATTTGGTAACCGTGATAGCGTTACGGAGATGTTTAATAAACTCAAGTGGCAGACTCTGCAAGAGAGGCACTCTGCATCGCGGTGTAGCTTGCTTGCCAGGTTTCGAGAGGGTGCGTTTCTGGATGAGGTATCGAATATATTGTTTCCCCCTACTTATACCTCCCGAGGAGATCACGAATGTAAAATTAGAGAGATTAGAGCGCGCACGGAGGCTTTCAGACAGTCGTTCTTCCCGCGAACCATACGCGACTGGAACAGGAAAGGGAGGTAATGACAGTGGCACGTAAAGTGCCCTCCGCCACACACCGTTGGGTGGCTTGCGGAGTATAAATGTAAATGTAGATGTAGCTGTAACTGTCAAAACTGGCCGGTATCTCAGTGGGCAAACTTCCTACATTCCCATAAATTAAACTTCAGAGTAGACTGCCAGCGGTGTGTGATTTTCAATTTGTGCTTTAAGAATGGTGGGGCTTCACCAGCTGAAATATCTGTTGTCACTATGTACTACCCCACCACCTCCTCTTTACGCAATGCAGATGTCCAAGGAAGACTAAAGTATCATTTGGTGTGGAAGGATTTTTTATCAACTCTAAATTATGGTCCTACAGGCTTCAAAAGCCTGGTGGAATAGTGATGCTGTAATTTAATTTTGTGACCACTGTTTATTACAAATCTTTACACAAAACGAGTGCAGTAGTTGCACTGAAATATAACACGAACATGTTTAATAACATCCTACTCACTGATAAATTATCGCAAGGACATGGAACAGTTACATGTAACTAAGGTTGACACAGATTCAAGATAAAAAATCTATAGGTCGGTTACTACATTATTAGCACACTGATCTGTTTCGCGATCTGACGTCAGTGGTGGTGTTCGTAATGAAGGGCATCTTTCTCATCTTCATTAACACCTACGCTTGCTGAGTACATTGCAACATATACACACCACAGACGATTGCAGATCTTACCATTTTTCTAACAGCGTAGTTGTGCTGTCCGCCAGTGCTGCTGTCGGCGGCCGCTATGTTGGACAATGCCTGTGAATCCCGAAAAGCTACCTAATGCAAACCCTACATCATGCTCCAGTTGGAGCTGCAAAGTGAAATGACTGTTTTTCACCCCGAATTCTGCGAGCAGAATTCGAAATGATTCTCTCACTAACAGTTCCTCCTGTCTTTCCTTGTAACATTCTTGGAGAGACAATTCTAGCCTCTCACGAGCAGTCATCCAATAACAAGTGTCCAACGTCCTGGAGAGTCTTCCCACTTCTCAGTAATGTACCTCAACTATTGCGTCAGACCAGACAGACCAATGGAATTCCTGTAATTTCATGCCCAGAGGCCTACAGCTGAAGAAAGGAATGTGTTTTGGCTCTGTCATGTCGGTGCTTCAAAGAAGTGCGTTATCAAGCTCTTTCCTACAATCCTCCTAAGAATCCTATCTGCTTTATATACACAAAAGGGCCAAAAAACTGGAATTCAAATACAGAGATAGGACAACGGGCAGAATACGAAGCTGCGGTCGGCAACGCCTATGTAAGAAAACAAGTGTCTGGCGCAGTTGTTAGGCCGATATTATACAATCATATTTCTTTGACAAAGAAATATGATCAAATATTCGTCAAAGTTCTTTGACTAAGATCTTTGACGTGGCGCTAGAAAGGGATATTACAATGTCGTCATATTTTTCGTCAAATATCAAGATGGCGGGCGAAAACTTGTTATTATGTACTGGAGTTGGTAGTGCCACAATTGCATTGTGTGTATTTGGAAGAAAAGCAGCGGAAAAAGGAAACATACTTGGATGATACCCTAGGTATTACGCCGAGATAGGAAAAGCGTTCAGCAAAATTTGTTAAGAAAGCTGCAACTGGAGGAAGACAAGTCTTAATATATAAATTACTTATGAATGGATGAGGGAGTATTTCAGTATTTGCTCAGTAAAGTGGCTTCTCATATTACAAAACAGAATACTCTGCTGAGAAATGTTATACGTGCAAAAGACAGGCAAACTGCGACACTGCGATTTCTTGATACATAAGAGAGCTACTCTAGTTCAGAACACAGCACCCGAATAGCACATTCCACATTAAACAAAATAAGTCAAGAAACGTGTGAAGCGATTTATAAATCACTGAATGAAGAATATGTGAAGGTAAATAAATGTTTATCGCACTATAAAGGCAATAAGAACTACTTTTAATTTTGAATAATTTAATTAATTGAGTTAATGTTCCAACAACTACAAAATTAATAAAAAGTACGAAACAGATGAGGCATTTTTTGATTTGTGGCATCCAGATTTCAGAAATAGACAGAGTAGAATGGAAAGCTAAGAAAGAATTTTTGATTTTAGAATGTGACAACATCCTCTATTCCGGCTTGCTAAAAAGCTGCCTGGATGTCTCCAGATGTAGAAGTGGATGGCTGTAGCTGTGATTGAGAGCATGAAGTCGCCTGCAGCATATTTCACCTGCCCATCAACACACAATTAATAGCATGCACTCTGCCCCTTGCCAACCCACCACCCTAGTCGAAGCAAGTGTATAAAAAAGATGGGTCGAAGGAACAAACCAACTTTGAAGCCATGTTTACAAACACACTACAGAGACGTCAAATAGATGTTTCGACGCCAGCTCTCGAAGTGGTTACATTTCACATTCCAGTGAACAGAAGACGTACGACTCTTATAATAAAATCTACGACGAGGCCCTAGATTTGATGATATTTAATTCACGACAGGTGAAATTTGACAGAGTTCCCTATTACACCATCAAATTTCTTTGACATAAATATTTTGCATATCAACTTTGACCAAAAAAAAATCATCGTGTAATACCGGCCTTAAATCGGTTACTGCTGCTCCAATGGAAGGTTATCAAGATTTAAGTGAGTTTGAATGTGATGTTATAGTCGGCGCACGAGCCATGGGACACAGCATCACCGAGGTAGCGATGAAATGGGAATTTCCCCGAATGACCACATCGCGAGTGTACCGTGAATATCAGGAATCAGGTAAAACATCAAATCTTCGATATCGTTGCGGCCGGAAAAAGATCTTGCAAAAATGGGATCAACTACGACTGAAGAGAATCGTGCAACGTGACAGAAGTGCAACGCTTCCGCAAATTGCTGCCGATTTCAGTGCTCGACCATCAAAAAGTGTAAGAGTGCGAACCATTCAATGAAACAACGTCGATATGGACTTTCGGAGCCGAAAACCCACTCGTGTATCCTTGATGAAGCACGCCACAAAGCCTTACGCCTCGCCTAGCACGTCAACACAGACATTGGGCTGTTGATGACTGAAAACAAGTTGCCTGGTCGGACGAGTCTCGTTTCAAATTGTATCGAGCGGATGGAGGTGTGCGGGTATGGAATCCTCATGAATCCATGGACCCTGCATGTCAGAAGGGGACTGTTGAAGCTGGCGGAGGCTCTGTAATGGTCTGGAGCGTGTACAGTTGGACTGATATGAGACCCCTGATAACGTCTAGATACGACTCTGGCAGGTAATACGTACGCAACCATCCTATCTGCGTCTGTTCATGTCCACTGCGCACTCCGACAGACTTGGGTAATTCCAAAAAATGGTTCAAATGGCTCTGAGCACTTTGGGACTTAACATCTGAGGTCATCAGTCCCCTAGAACTTAGAACTACTTAAACCTAACTAACCTAAGGACATCACACACATCCATGCCCGAGGAAGGATTCGAACCTGCGACCGTAGTAGGTGCTCGGTTCCGGACTGATGCGCCTAGAACCGCTCGGCCACATCAGCCGGCAAAGAATTTGCATTAAAGTTTGCTTGAAAATGGAATAAAGTGTAGCACCACATCCGAAATGTTGACTGTGGCTATTGGCGAATCTGCTATGAGTAAGACGAGAGTTTACAAGTAGTGTAAACGTTTCATAGAAGGTGGGGAAGACACTGAAGAGGGCAACCGCCCTGGACGCCCTAGGACATCAATTACTGACAAACATGTAGAATAAGTAAAGAAAGTAGTCCTGAAAAATTGACGAATTACCATCAGAGAGGTTGCTGATGTTGTCGGCATATCCTTTGGCCCATGCCAAGGAATTTTTTCGGATGTTCTGGGTATGAAACGCGTAGGAGCAAAGATGTTCCGAAATTGTTGATTTCAACCAAAAATGACTTCGCGCAGACATCGCACAGGAATTGCTGAATGAAGTCGACAACGATTCAGAACTTCTAAAGAAGGTTAACAAATGATGAATCATGCATATACAGATATGACGTTGAAACCAATGTCCAATCGCCCCAATGGAGACTACCTGAAGAGCAAGCGTCGAAAAGCAAATCGCCAACTTCGATCACATGTGGAGGTTCTTCTCACTGTTTTCTTGATTACTGTCGGATATTGCATCATGAATTCCTAAGGAATACTACTTGCAAGCTATTTTGATCCGTACGCTTGAATCTGTCCGAAGAAAACGACCAGAGCTGTGGCAAAACCACTCGTGAAAGCTGCATCACGCTAATGCTCCCGTTCACACCTCAAGGTTTGTTCGTGATTACTTGACAGAAAACAAAACCGTTATGTTGCCTCAGCCACCGTATTCGCCCCGTGCGACTTCTTTCTATGGCTGAAAAGAACTATGAAAGGACGGCGTTTTGCCACTATTGATCAGATAAAAACAGAATCTCTGAATGAGCCGAACACCATAACGAAGAGGCTTTCGTATGTATATCGAAAACTGACACATGTAAACATATGTTATAGTAGAAGTAAAAACTTTCTACTAATCAAGGGATTCATAAACTGGATGTTCACGAGATACTTGTGAACGTGACGTTACGAGCCGCCACTGACTTCAGTATGATATATTGCCCTAGATGGTACAAACATATTTCAAATGTGAACTTTACGATGAAGTATTTGAGTAGGCATGCCTATACCAGTTTCTCTGGCCCTTCAGTGTATGTATATGTGCATGTATGGACTTATACGTGTATGTTCCACATCTCATCCTAAGCCACTGGACCGATTTCAAACAAACTTGGTACCTTCCCCCTTAGTGTCATGCAACGATCGCTATCGTGGAACCTATCATAGTTCAGGATATGTGACGTCATAAACAATGAGAAGTGTGAAAACTGCCGCATCATGGATGACGTTTAAATTCACTACTTCTGTGCTGCTAATTATATCCGCAATAGATTTCGCAAAAAGTACCCAAATCTGCGCTAAATGCACCTACAAAATTATGTCATGGAGATATGACATCATAATCAATGAGATGCGCGAAAAACTGCCGAATTGTGCATGACGTTTAAATTTATTCTTTTCTCCTAACTCTATTCGCAACATATTTCACAGACAGTATCCGCGTGTGCCGCTGAATGTACCTACACCAAAACAGCATTGTATGAGACAGAGTTCAAGAGATATAATGTCATAAACACTAACTTGCCTGAAAAAAATGCCGCATCGTGCATGAAGTTTTGACACATTTATTCTTTACTGCTTAGACACTCCCACAGTCAAGTCAGATTAAGGAAATCCCTGACACCTGGTAGCGCTTTAATAGCTTTCAACTGCGAAGCGCAAACGGCTGTAAACGAGAATAATATCCATCTAAAGAACTATAGAGTGGTGTTACTACGGAGAGGTTAACAAATTCGTGTAGTAGAGTTGCAATTACCATTGCAATCAATAAGTCGTAGCGACCGTCTGTTAAGTACTGCGGTGTGGATTTGACATTTCCATGTTTTTCTCATGGACCACTTTGTCTCTTGCTCAAGGATAGGCTCACCCAAGAATTTATTCATCGTTGCTCTTGGACATTTAACTAAATATATTGTTCATAATCAAGTCTTGAATTAAATAAACTTTGCAGAGACTTTGTATTTTGAATGCGATGGATCTTAATTTAGATATTTTACTTACACATGTGTACATTACGCACATTTCTGTGTACCACTGTTTCATAATTAAAATGTGCTTTCAGGAATACATGGAAATGAAATTTTTCCGATATTACTCTGAAAACACAATGTAAGTATGCTGTTTATGTTTTCTTTATGTAAGTAGGCTGTTTAGGTTCTCTTATTGGCAACGTTACGTAGCGCTCAATATGAAAATCACTGGCTGTGCTGTGTGCAGTCTGTGGCTAGTTTGCATTGTTGTCTGCCATTGTAGTGTTGGGCAGCGGCAGCTGGATGTGAACAGCGCGTAGCGTTGCGCAGTTGGAGGTGAGCCGCCAGCAGTGGTGGATGTGGGGAGAGAGATGGCGGAGTTTTGAAATTTGTCATGAACTGCTATATTTATATATGATGATATCAAGGTAAATACATTGTTTGTTCTCTATTAATATCTTTCATTTGCTAACTATCCCTATCAGTAGTTAGTGCCTTCCATAGTTTGAATCCTTTATTTAGCTGGCAGTAGTGGCGCTCGCTGTATTGCAGTAACTTGAGCAGCGAAGATTTTTGTGAGGTAAGTGATTTGTGAAAGGTAATAGTTCAATGTTAGTCAGGGCCATTCTTTTGAAGGGAATTTTGAAAGTCAGATTGCGTTGCGCTAACAAAATATTGTGTGTCAGTTTAAGCACAGTCCTGTATAATTGTTCAAAGGGGACGTTTCATAACAATTCATTGTTGGTTTCCGTGTCAAACAGACAATTGGCAAAAAGAATACCTCGGCAATGCCGGGTTTGTAAATTACAAAAAGTAAAATAAATATCTGGCATTTACAGTAAGTAATACAGAGTCAGATTTGCGATATTCATTTGTTTATGTATCGCATAGTTTTTTCCCTCTACATATTTCGTTAGTAAACAAAATTTGTTTTGACCGTGTATTTGCTATCGTGAAACGGTCGTCCAAGTTCCCAGCTGTGTGGCTTGGGAACAAATGCCCGCTACGCTCCCCCTGTCTCGACCCGGACTAAGACATTTCTCACTGTATGTGTGATTCGAGCTTGTCCGCAGTCACATGGCGGCCGATCCGAAGTGATAGATTAAGGACAGAAGAGGGTTGCTTTGCTCTACTGAAACAAGTGTCGACTACGGACTGCGTTTGAGAGGTATAATTTGTGAAGGAAGGATCACAATTATGTCAGTAATGATCTCACACAAGATAAAGAGGCACTGAAATCTACTGCAAAAGTATTGTTGGATACCAGGTAGTGACTACAGAACTGCGACACGAACCTCGGTCAGTCAAGGTTCAAAATGGTTCAAATGGCTCTGAGCACTGTGGGGCTTAACATCTGAGGTCATCAGTCCCCTAGAACTTAGAACTACTTAAACCTAACTAACCTAAGGACATCACACATTTCCATGCCCGATGCAGGATTCGAACCTGCGATCGTAGCAGTTGCGCGGTTCCGGGCTGAAGCGCCTAGAACCGCTCGTCCAGAAATGTCTGAGAATGTACATTTTGGAGCACAGCAGTGTGTCGTAGTAAATCATGGACAGATGCACATATAAGTTATTTAGGAAGACTTACAATGGGAAGAAATAAAAGACTTACATGAGGGTGAGTGTGATGGATACGGTCTAATAAATGAAAGCGAGAGCAGAAGAAGGAAGATTACCAAAACTCCTATTTCATGGACGCACCTAAGGTGCACACCTATGCAGCAGCGCCCAAACCGTTCGTGTTTGGAATTGCGTACTGGTTCACGTCTCCCTGTTACACGATGCATGCGAGCTAGTCCTGGTGCGAACCCACGCACGCGCACTAGACGCTTACACCGCGCGAATCTCGAAGGGGACTGGTTCGTTTCTTGTAAAATTGTGTATTCTAATTAAAAATTTACGCGGGTTCAGCTTAATAAATTACAATAACAAGAAATAAAAATAATTACTTAATAATTATTTATATTTGTCGTTATTATTATTTATTAAGTAACTGTTGTTCTCTTACGTAACTATTACGGAATTGTCTTACTACTATTTTGAATTATGGTGGGAACTATTGGTTTTATATTATGACACTTGGCAGCGTAAAAATAAGTTTATCTAAATTTACGCTTATACAGTATTTTGCACATGGTAGATGCGGTTGTTTTTGGAGCTATTGCTCTGGCAGTATCTGTAACCCTAAGGATTAGGGCACGATTCCTGGATTTCGCTGCTGGCCACAGACGTTGACTACAATAGTAAACTATAAACAGTAACAAGTAGATAGCACTCTCGGATTATCCCCTTCAACGCATGCAAGAGTTATCGCCTCTAGTGGGCATGTGCAGATTCGCGAGAGTTTAGAACTGTTTCCCAGATAATATAGCTAGTTATTCTCTTAGTTCCATCTTTCCTATCAGATGGCTGTCGTTCTAAAGCTGTACTGTTCGTGGCGGATGGTCGGTTAATACCCCCTATACAGCAGCATGGAAGCGATGATTGTAACTGTTGTGAACTGGCAACGCAGCCAATCCACAGTGACGGGTAACCGAAAGGCACGCGCTTAAACTCACGCAGGCTGGCGTGAGGTCTAAAACAGGATACGTAATGAATGCTATAGAGAAAAGTACGTAGCTGCTGGAATACTTAACTTTAATCCACAATTGGTGAACATTGGTCTTGTTACTGTACATGCTTCATTAGATACATAGCAAAGGATAAATGGCGCCTTGCTAGGTCGTAGCAATTGACTTAGCTGAAGGCTATGCTAACTATCGTCTCGGCAGATGAGAGCGTAATTCTCAGTGAACCTTCCCTAGCAAAGTCGGCTGCACAACTGGGGCGAGTGCCAGGACGTCTCTCTAGACCTGCCGTGTGGTGGCGCTCGGTCTGCAATTACGGACAGTGGCGACACGCGGGTCCGACGTATACTAGCGGACCGCGGCCGATTTAAAAGCTACCACCTAGCAAGTGTGGTGTCTGCCGGTGACACCACAGTAACTACGACTAGCCATCGTAATTTCAGATCACGCGATTGTCGCAACTAGTGGGGATCAATACCATGGACTGAATCTCCGATTAACCGGTGGTATTAGGTCGACCTCCTGACGCTTGTGGCACTCAGTTAAATAATGTCTAAATGGCACCTAAACGCTAGGATCACGTCATCTGGAGACTAACTTAACCAGCCACGGAAACGCTTCTGGACTGCGGAAGAAATCTTGTCGGGATGAGGCAGAACCCTTGCTGTGGCGGTTGTTTTAGCACCTCGAGTTTCTCAGAAAATGGCCGACTGCGCAGAAAGCTCTACTGTTCTAGAAAACATAACAGCGCTCATTTGCACAGTGTTGGACAGGCTCCGACTTAGGTTGGCTTGGCTAGCACCGCCTTCTTCTAACGGTCAGAACGGCTTCTCTTGCGCCCTTGGTGTGTTCATGCCCAAACGACAGTTCAGATTAGGTACGAACGGCGCCCTCGCTAAGGGAAACGCCATCTTGGCAAAAACTGTCAACTCTTGAATTAGGAGCAATCACAGCCCGTTAAATTTATGGACAATAATCTCATACCGTGGCATCATAACTGTCTATTTGGTATTTCTCGACCAATACACCAAAAAAAATCACGAATAAGTTAGAGTTAATGTTAATAATTTTACCTCGAAATAATGTTTGTTAGCCTCAAAGGCTTGTTAAGCTCTAATCCAGATGTGAAAATAGTAGTTTGCCACCCCTGGAGAAAGTGGTATTACTTTATTTTTCACCAAAATCACAAATTTTGGATCTAAATACATCTGCAAGTAAGAGTTTGTGGGTACTACGTTGTACTGAGACATAAACAAACTTGGTCGACTTTTTTCAGTGGTATAACTGAAAAAGTAAAATCAGCACAGAAACTGTTATGCAATAGGTAAGAGATAATTGGAAACAGAAAAGTTTTTAAAACTGCAGGAAACAAACACATTAAATGGGAACTTAATACTAACACATATGCTGTGACGGAACGGACAATACATAACAGACATCAGTCTCACAAACAAGAAGGAAGGTGTTCTCAGAAATGGACCAAAAAGCAACAACGCCATCCAGTCTCTCCCTCTCTCTCTCTCTCTCTCTCTCTCTCTCTCTCTCTATCTATCTATCTATCTATCTCTCTCTCTCTCTCTCTCTCTCTCTCACACACACACACACACACACACACACACACACACACACTACAGGGAATGTCAGCAACAAATCTAAACTTACGTTATGAAACATGTATATGATAACAGTGTTTGTGTTGCAAGTTGGTTGCCTCCGTGTTGGCAGCGCTGTGTAGCGCTTTGCATTGGATCTCTGACTGCGCCTTCTTAGTAAGAGACCCTGTGGCTGGTCGTTGTTGGAAGTTAATCACCAGTACTGTTGGGCAGTTGGAAGTTAGTCGCCAGCAGTGATGGAAGTACTGTTGGGCAGTTGGAGGTGAACAGCCAGCAGTGATGGATGTTAAATGTGAGAAGTTAACATTGATGGAGGGTAGAGGTCTGAAGCGTTAGCGTAGGCTAACGATCTGTACATGTTCGACTTGGAGATTGATTATTATTCATGATTATATATCTTTGTACTGGATGTCAATGACGATTTATATTCGTTTCTGAACTGGATGTCACATTATTAAGGTAAAGAAATACATTATTTGGTTTGCAAAAAAAAATTTTTCTTTGCTAACCACATGCCTACTAGTAGTTAGTGACTTTAGTAGTTAGAATCTCTTATTTATCGGGCAGTACTGACGCTCGCTGTATTGCAGTAGTTCGCGTAATGAAGATTTTTGTGAGGTAAGTACTTAATGAAATGTATAGGTTATTGTTAACATTTCTTTTTAAACAGGACCATTCTTTTGAGTTAATTTGGTAACAGTCAGATCACGTTACCACTGTATATTGAGAGTAATTAATGAATACGAAGAATTTGAGTTCTGTTTGCCAGGGCAAATTCAGTAGGTCAGTGTTGTAAGGACTAGCAAAGTTACACTTGCATTCAAGCTCACTCAGCAGTTTACGCAAATATTTTATTAAGAATTTTCAGTGTGTGAATTCCTAAGGGACCAAACTACTGAGGGCATCGGTCCCTAGACTTACACACTACTTAAACTAACTTATGCTAAGAACAACACACACACACACACACCCTTGCCCAAGGGAGGACTCGAACCTCCGGCGGGAGGGGCCGCCCATAAGAGAACTGTCAGTGCAGATCTAAGGAGATAACATGTAGCAGAAATAATCTTAAGCAACAAGTTTAAAATACTCACAAATAAGAAAGTCATTTCCAGGAATAGATGTGAAAAAATAAAACTGCACTAATAAGAAAGCTTCCGAAGAGAACACTTATGTCATCATGCATGAGGACTATTACAACGAAAAAAAAGTTAATTGTATCTGTAACAAAGTAAGTGAAAGAAAAGAAGCCATTGATGTGCCTGCAGCAAGAAATAAAATTCTTACACAACAAAAAAGACCTTACTCTCAAGAAAACCCAGTGTTATATCATGGGCTGAAACTATCATTACAAAACAGGTTACAAACCATGCATAAATAGCATCGTAAAAATAAAACTTATAAAAAATATCTGCAGCGGTGCATGCCAAACCTCTGTCTGCGGTACACAACTCTAACTAGTACGTTTGAGGCTATACAACTGAAATTTGACTTTAAATACATTTCAGCTGCTTAAGGCCCGATTGTGACTATATTCCATACGCTTTCTTCAATGATATGAGATTTTAGAAGCCTACTGAGGTGTCTGTCAGACATTGATATTGCACGCAGCCTCAAAGACATGAAAGGATGGAGATCTGTCATGCAGTTTCGAAATCATCGTTCTTAAGTTTTCCAGAGTGCCTGGGGCGAACAGCAGATGACGAAATCCCCACAGAGGCTGTAACCTCCCCCTTACTAATCGATATATCCCGCTTGCGATATAAAATATGACCGTGCATCGCGTGTATGCCTAATGGATTTTTACTACTATCTTTCCCGATGAAGTAATACAGATAAGTAGGGGGAAAGTGTACAACCGAGCCTTCTGATGGAAAAGACAACTAAAATTAAAAGTAATTAAGCCTAACAGGGCTATCATTTGGAAAAATGAAAGTTATTTTGTGCATTCACTCACGAACAACACTGGACATAAAACGGGTACCACTGATCATGAATCCAAAAGTTACACTAGTGAACGAAAGGGAAATAATTAACGGTCGGCAGCCCACTAGGGCAATTTACAACCAAAATCCTGTACAAGATGATGGGAAAGAAAAACATGTATTATTAAACACTGACGTGCCAACTGAAGGTTGTCACGTTTCTTGACACTAATTTTAAGTGAGTATGTAATGATAAAGAAAACTGAGAAGTCACTCTTACGTTACGTTTGGCATTAAATTTTGAAAAAGGCAATCGAGTAATGATTTACTAACATACAATTAAACTGTATGTTAGTATTGAACTTCGTTACGTGAACAATCACTTTCAGTGATCTCAACATTATGCCATCAAAGAAATTTAGAAAAAAAGCAAGCACTTCTTACTTTGCCATTACTTACTTTGAAAATTGGATTTCATATTATTGTCTGAACAACTGAGCCATTTTTACTGACTTGAACATAATTAAATACTAGAATATGTAGCAAACCAAACTGTGATGAGCTCCAAGCCATACGTAAAATAAATAAAACTTCCACACTCTTAATTTGTGCATTTCTTTAGACTTGGGTTTTTTTCAGTGATTGATTCTCAAACTCGAAAAATGAAATTGCTTTACTTTAGTCATATACTGAAACCTCTGTTGTACAAGAGTTAACTGAAAGTAAACTGAGGCTAAAATTCTTAAAAGTGAAATTATTCATTAATAAACTGTTTGTAACTATTCAATTTGTTTCTTATGACACTCAGTTAGCAAATAAGGGAAAAAAGGAACAAGGATCCTGCTTGGTAACAATGCCTGAGGGCAATGAGGGCACACTCACCCTGCGTTTAACTGATTATTATTTAAATAAATTTTATCAATCTGTCACATTCAGTTCTGCTGCTGGGTTAGCTCTTAGTACTTTCTACCAACGAAGAGTCTTACTTCAGTGCTGTGCATACGAAGAAACTCGGAGCCAACGACGAAAGTGTGTTGCTGGATCTCCTGCTATTGTTGAATACGGTAGCATCTTGTGGAGCCACAGCCAATTACAGGAACGGGCAATCGTAATTAATACAGCCTCTTCCGCCCGTCCACTGTCCGTACTCCTGCTACTAGACGTCTGGCTGGCGCGCATACACGATGCCGCCGAAAATGGTACTCTCTATTGTGAGAGCGTTAACACCACACTTCCGCACACTACAAGCGCTGGAACCCATCTCCCTCTCTCTCCACACGTTCCACGTAACAACTCACTACCCAAAGATTTTGCAACGCACAAGCACTGCTATTGTCGTTGCTAGTCGATGCAAATAACAATTCCTTTGACTTTTGCCTAGAGCTTATAAGTTTCACAGTAAGACACAAATAAATACAATGAAACGTCAACAGACCTGTACCTAAATTTACACTTACAGTGAAGCAATGTCCTTACTTATTAAAAGAAAGCATTTAAATTACAAATATTTACATACAATTCAGAAAAAAATTATACATCGGTAGCAGGTGCCATGCGTCTTGCATTTTCGGTGTTTCAAAGTCTTGAGATTTCTCAGAGGTACAGGAGATGGGATTTTGGGAAATTACAAATAGTGGAATGACTTATTGAGTATTACACTGGAATACTTTTAATATGTTTAAACGGAACATTTTTCTGCCTTGAGTGCCTGCAACATATCGCTCAAAAGCAACGTATGTTGAAAAATAACTCGATTTGCAGAATTCAAAACCCGAGCTGTTCTGTCAAATATAGGAACAGATAAAGGACGAGTTTTCCCTGAATGTATGAGGGGAAAAAAGACAATTTGCTTCTACTTGTGCTGAATAGGGACACTTTGACTTCTACTTCTTCTGATAGAGACTTAGGTTTGAGACGTTTTGTGGGAGATATCTCATGAACGTAATTTAAGGTGTTGTTTGGAAGTGTAAGTCAAGACTGCACGTGAGAGTCATTGCTGACAGACACCTGGTGGTGTCCCACCTAAATGCAAGCACCAGACACACAATAGTTGCAGACTGCAGGTACTGTTTTCACCTACATGCAGCGCGACAGTTGCACATCGACGCACCCCACCAGTTTAGATGTCACCACCTGGTAAACAAAGGTACAACACAACCATTAACAATATTCCGTCAGCCAAAGCTTTACACTCAGTAAAGTAATAATGAAATTATTATCAGTAAAATAGGCATACGATGGTTTAAGTGATGATAGGAAGAGGTCATTTTAAATGATTCAGTTTAATACACTGTTAAATGCTGTAAAAATAATTATCATCAATTTAGCGCAAATAAAAGAAATTATAATGTAGCATCGTTACGTTTCCGTAGTTCTATTACTATTGACTGAAAATGCCAGACTCAAATGCACTGTTTCAGTAAGTATATTTGAGTGCAACTTACCACATGTAAAAGCTTTGTTTCCAATTAACGACATCAGTTAACGGAAAATTTCCCTTCTCCAAAGGATATCATTACTGATGATGATGTACTTTGTATATCACTAAATTAACTGTGTTGTTACTAAGCTAAGTTGTAACCTCCCCCTCACTTATCGACCTTAATGACAGTGAAAAATTAAACCGCGTGTACCTAATGGAAATTTGGGAAAAGCAATCGTCACCAAAGTTAATCTGTCGGTAAAGAGGGAGGAAAGGGTTACATCTAAATGAAAGGAAAAATGCAAATGAAACTGGTGGAAATTAATTTTGAAAGGGGTAAAGTTAATAAAGAAAGTAAATGTGCGGCGGTTACGTTAACAATCAACTAGCGGTAATTAGATATTTGAGATTTGGGAGAAATTACGGTCGCCAGTCCTATGGACAATTACTATAGTAACTGAAAAAGAAAGGTTATTACACATATAATTATCACTAAGAGCGTGGCAACTGAAGGTTGACACGTGTAGTGTGAAAACTGAAAGTTTGTCAGAAGTAATAAATTTCGCTACACTCTGACTTAATTTAGCAAAAGAATTAATAAAACCGGAAAATTGAAAGTTAATTTAGTGACTGAAATTAATAGTGAGCTTTGATTCTGAAGCACATCGAAATTCAGTAAAATACGGTTAGTCTTGGGCTACCTCAACAATCATTTCCAAAGCTACTTGAATCTACGCAATTTAGAAATAAGAGATTTAACTTTGAACTTGAATTAAATGATTCTGAACAATTAACGATAGTAAAATTTAGTGCGTACCAAGCTGAGCTGCAGTCACAGGTAAGCTAAAATACGGTAAAAAAACTCGCACTCTTAATTTGTGCTTGTGTAATCTAAATATTGTAGCCAGCTATGAATACCTTAACTGAACTTTGAAATTAAAGCAGTGAAATCGAATGATATTACTTTAATGCTGGCGTTTGAATTTCAACGACACTCGGGTTCATTCCGGAAAAGGAAGGGGCCCTGATTGGTAATGCAATTGGGACAATGAGTAACAAAGGTTCATGTTACGTTGTTGTAATTTAGTGAGAAAATTTAACAGTTTGAAAAGCTGAGGTCTGCCATACAGTTCTAAAACTTTACGTGCTACCAGTCTTCCTTTTTGGTTGATTGAAGGTTTGAAGTCGTCGATCGAGGAGGTGGCGACAGTCACTCTTTGTCGGCCGTCGCTGTTGCAGAAGCTGGATGTTGGCGCGCCTTCTTCTCGACACGGTCTCCAGCAGAAACGGGCTCTTGATGTGTGCCAGCTAACGTTTCCCGTCCGCGACACCATGTCAGAAACTAACATAGCAAGTCGGGCGCAATTACATGCTGCCAAACCCCGAAAGATCGGCAACTCACGGGAGCGTCACTCAACACACCTGCTCCACTGCCCTCCTCCAGCCAGACTCTCCTCTGCCCGCGCTCCACGCGGCCGAGTTCACACTACCAAAGATCCTAAACACTTTGGTTTTCCACACGACCTATCGATGTATTCGTTCAATAGCATAGTTATCCCTAGGCAAGACCCAGCGTCAAAATACAAATAGTATTTACAAAACAAAACAATTATACATCAACATAAATGCATGTGTATACAAATAGTAAAACAATTACAATATACAAAGACACAGAAACGTCATATCTTCAGGTAACAAAATAAGGAAAAAAATTTATAGTACAATAGATGGAAATAGGAGGATATGCATTTCCGGCGTTACAAAGTGATAGGTCATTTATTGACAGCCAATAAACTTTCTAGATATTTCATTTAGTGTGACTTATGTTGTTACATCTCTATTAGATTGATTGTGAAACGTCTATTGTGGGCTTGGAACTTGATACCAACTTTATCAGTTTAAAATGGAACGCATCTATATACAGCAGAAGTAGAAGTGGTCCCAACATTGAACTCTAGAGCTTCGTGCACATTTACACTGTACAAGTGTGGTGGGGAGGGGGGGGGGGGGAGGGTTCTTCTAGTATCACTGTCTCTTCTTCCTTTTCATGTTTCATCTCCTGTACCAGTTTCTGCTCATACGGAATATTAGCAATAATTTGCACCCATTAAAAACAAGAATCATGATAAAAAACTGTAAAAACTGTATGAGTTACCTGATATGTTCCTTTGCTTCCTATGAATAAAATGAAAGTCAACCGCTTCCTCTTTGTACCACGAAATCAGTATGCTTTGTTGGTGATGTGCTAGACGACATATTTAGCGGATTGATCACTGAGAAAATCTAAATTGCTGATTCAGAATATTATATTTCCATTTATGTTACATCAGTCCTAATTATATCAGGAAAGAAATGAGTCGGTAGCTACTAATACCTGATTTCATACCATTCTCAAAGAAGGGTCAAATATTGGCACTTGGTTTAGTGCAATAGTTTACGAAAACAACACTGTTTTAATATTTTTCGTGAAATGTAACCTGTCCAGTGATAACCTTTGCTTTTTGTAGAGTTAATTATTTTTTACTGTTTCCCATGGAAGAATTTGGAGTTGTCTTGTATTGGTTAAATATCTGTAGTAGTGACTGTTGTCCATACCGATTTTACAGGTTATCTTCGGAAAATTATTGTTAAAGATGCTTGCTATTTGTTTTTTGTCATAGACCATTTGTTCATTACCTTTTATTCTTAGGTGTTCTTTTCCTTGATGATATTTCCAGTTTCCTATCTACTTGCATTCCATTCTATTTCAACTGATTCCCAAAATTATTAATTTATGGCGTAACATGCTAACTTTACGAGCTTTTTTATAACTCAAAAAGGAACAATACTTTTTATAATATGGCCGTTTCGTTATCTCTTCCTGCTACATGATGCTTCACTGTCAAAAAAAAATGGTTCCTTTTAAAGGGGTCTGTTATGATGTAACCGTTTCGACAGATTTCGTAGTCAACACTTGATTTTGAGTTGATAAGTTGACTTTTACAGTTAACTGATCATCATATCCAGTTAACCCAATTAAAAATGGACGAACATTAACTTTGCTTTGTTACCACATGAAAAGTGTTATCTATTGAGCTGTAATTCTACTGGGAAAGTTTGTGACTGAGTTTAAACTGTAAGTATAGTATTTGTATATATTTCTGCACATACATTTACAAAATAATTATCTGAAATAACTATAAATTATAATTTGTTCCTGCGCCAAATTTGAGGTAAATAACACGATTGAAACTAATCAAAACTGCATTTAGGGGATCTGTACTTTCTTCACTTCTTGATGACACATTCACTCAGACATAAATGAATTTCAGTTTAGTTACTTTTATTGGCAATAGTTTACAGAACAAGAAAACATAAACAAACAAAAACGAACTTTCCACTATATCAATCACACAGTTAACAGTATACAATAATCACAGACATTCCGTTAGGAGGAGCAAACAGACAACATCTGTAGCATTTCACTGAAATAAAATACTAAATTTACGTAGTGGACCACGATAAACTGCCGTTCTTGCTCTACTTCAATAAAATTAATCAAAACGACTTCAATTGCATTGCAGAAAGCAGCACAATGTCTCAAATTGGCCAGCTATGGTCCATTTCATAATGTCTCCATGTGTTGTTCCATGCAAAAATTACTTGTGTCTACGGGTCTATGATTTTGAATCTACATTAAGAACATCAGGATCACCAAGATGACCTCCTGACTGAGCAAAAATTCTATTTAAAACCAGCTTAGATTGCGCCTATCATTATCAGCCATCATAAAATGTCACGTCATCATACTTGAGATATATATATATATATATATATATATATATATATATATAAAAGACTGTCATAAAATAAAACCATTGGGGTTGTGTTATAGTCATAACCGCTGACAAAAAATCATAAGGAATCACAACAATAGTATTCATTAGCCTTACAACGCAAGGTGCCTTGTTTTTTAACAGACCGGTGTTGTAAGTGCTCAAATCACAACAAATGTAGTGTGAGAGCACGATCGCTGCCGTTTATTAACTTAACGTATAGATACAAAAGGAACTGGTCATTATACAGACCGTGGACGTGACACAGCGGGAGCACAATCATGGTCAATTATGACTGCAGTGAACATGGAAACTTTGTAATTGGAACATGGGTCTATTGAATCGATTTGTCTGCACCAGTAATTTACACCTTCCGCCAAACGTTAAAACCATGCCAGGACAGACCATCTGAAGAAGAAGTTCTCCTTGGGACATGTGCTGTTGGTTAGGATGGGCCAGCAGAGCCAGTACGGTGTTATGCTATGGGAAAATTCGCTTGAAGCTCCCCAGAACACACAATGGGTAGTCACAACGTTTAATTTATCACTTTATGAAACTCACATATCGACTCACACCACAATTTTGTAGTAATGGAGAGTAAACTGAAGTTTAAAAATAATCGCCAAGAAGAATCTATGTAGAAAGAAATGAGATACTAAAATGCTGAGAAATAATGAGGGGTGTTTGTAGTTCTACAAGACTGTAGATAAAAAAAACGGCAATCACAGAAGCTAAACAGACAAATATAAGGAAGTAACTGCAAAGAAACGTTGGGTAATAGAAGAAATATTTCAGTTGTTTGAAGCAAGAAGGATGTTCAAAAATGTTGGGAAAAGACAGGAATACAGCAATTGATGGCACTTAGGAATGAAACAATGGAAAGTGCAGAGAAGCCAAGCTGAAATGGCTCCAGAAAAAATCCGAAAAAATCAAACAACAAATGGTTGTCAGAAAGACTGCTTCAGCAAATACAAAAGGTAAGACTACCGTCAGTTGAATTAAAAGCAAAGGCGTGAACGTTAAGGTTGCAAAAGGAATTTCACCGTTAAATGAAAATGACGTAGAGTATATTCATGCTTGTATGAGGGAGAACAACTGTTTGATGACATGACAGAAGAAAATATGGGAGTCGATATGAAAAACATAAAGCATTCAAATCTGAGTTAGGTTTTAACAGGTATTAGGAAGACTTGCGATCAAATAAGGTGGAAGGAAGATCTAACATTTCTTCGAAATTTCTAAAGTCACCTGGGGAAATGGCAACTTAAAGACTATTAAAT
Organism: Schistocerca americana; assembly: GCF_021461395.2. NCBI lineage: Eukaryota > Metazoa > Arthropoda > Insecta > Orthoptera > Acrididae > Schistocerca > Schistocerca americana. The sequence continues at coordinate 172,017,864 of NC_060125.1, forward strand.
TAGTTGATCTATATAATCCATGAATCTGCAGGAATATCATCAGACGTTTGGGTAAATATTATCCACACACTCCCGAATACAGCAAGGACAGATAATTGCGAGAACTATCGCACAATTAGCTTAACAACCCATGCATTCAAGTTGCTGACAAGAATAATATACAGAAGAATGGAAAAGAAAGTTGAGGATCCGCAGGATGACGACCAGTTTCGTTTTAAAAAAGATAAAGGCACCAGAGTGGCAGTTCCGATGTTGAGGTTGTTAACAGAAGCTACACTTCAGAAAAATCAAGACATGTTCATAGGATGTGTCGATCTAGAAAAAGCGTTCGACAATGTAAAAAGGTGTAGCATGTTCAAAATTCCTGGGAAAATGGGTACACGGGACGAGTGACAATTATTGAACTCTATGAAATAAAATCGTCATAACTTCTGAACGATTTGCATTACGACATTCAAACTGCACGGTTGGCCGCGAAGCATGATGGGAATTATTATGTGCATGCGCACGCGCCTTGTTTTTGTTGGCCATTCGCACATGAAAATATCACGGTACACCGTTCCTGAGGCGTATAGCTCTTGTGAAGGCCTACTATGAGAGAAACAGCAGCCCAGCTGTGTCTCAAAGGAAGAAAGCGACCGAGTTCAAGCTGAAGAAAACCGGTCCAAGGTGCTAACAATCAAGAATTTGATTCGCAAGTTTGAGAAAAAATCCGTGTTGGTAATGTCGGTCATCGAAAAAGGGTAAAAACGCCTAAAAACATCGACAAGATACTAGCTGTGTTTCAAACCAGCCCCAGGAGATCGATCAGACGAGCTGCACAACAGGTGGGAATCAATTGGGAGACACTGCGACAAATTGTTGTTGAAGACCTGCATCTCTTCCCATACAAAATTCAAACCCACCAGCCATTAAGCCCCAGGGCCATGGAACAGCGGTTGTGCTTTGTCAACACTATTGTCCACAGAATTGACGAATACGACTTTGATGTGAATATGGTTTGGTTTAGCGACGAAGCTCACTTTCATTTGGATGGGTTCGTCAACAAGCAAAATTGGCGCATTTGGGGGACTAAGAATCCACATTTCGCGATCGAGAAGTCTTTTCACCCTCAATGGGTGACTGTGCGGTGAACAATGTCCAGTCACGGAATAATAGGTGCGATATTCCTTGATGGCACAGTGACTACCATATGGTATGAGAAGACTGGAAGATGATTTCATCCCAGTTACCCAAAGCGGCCCTGACTTTGACAAGATATGTTTCATGCAAGATGGATGTCGACCCCATCGAAGCAGGAGAGTGTTTGATGTACTGGAGGAGCACTTTAGCACTTTGGGGATGCATTCCTACTCTGGGGTACTCCGAGGGCCACTGTCTTGGCCCTCAATTGGCCTCCATATTCTCTGGATCAGAACACATTCGACTCCTTTTTGTGAGGCTATATTAAAAACAAGGTGTACAGAAATAACCCCAAAACCATTGCTGATTTGAAAACAGCCATTCAGGAGGTCATCAACAGCATCGATGTTCCGAAACTTCAGCGGGTCATGCAGAATTTCGCTTCTCGACTGCGCCATACTATCGCCAATCATGGTAGGCATATCGAACATGTCATAACCTAAATCCGAATATCTGTAGTGAAGTTTACATGTTGAATAAAGTGTGAACACGTCGTAGTTTATAACTAATTGACGTTCATTAATTGTCAGCGTGTATATGGAAAGACGGGTATATTACGACTACTGTTCTGAGATATGAAGTTGTTAATGCAGTTCATGTGTAATTACTTAACTGCATTACATTTGAACGTTTATTCTGTAGTATACGAACTGTCTGTTAGCGTTATGACCCAACAGATGTCATTTTATACCTCTTATTTGCACATTGATTTTATTTCTATATGATGTTACCTGATTACAAAAGGAAATGCTAATGAAAGAATCTGCGATATGTATTATCTATTCTTGACACTGAAACCTACAGTCTTTATATTAAAGTGTGTCTTGATCTATCTTCCACATTTGAGATGATGGTTTCTGGAGCATACCAGAACGTGCTCTGGCAGCGAAACCTAGCTTTGTGAGTCACTCCTTTCATGTTGACGTCCCTGTAAATTTCCGTTGCAGTAAATTTCGTGTTTAGATAACTAAGTTAAGGAAGAAACCCATAATTAGTCGTTTTTTAATTTATGTATTATTATTGTTCATTGTGCTTCCCAGCAACAACTGTTAGCATACAAAAGTAGTACCAGTCGTACAACTTTGATCTATCTTGTTAGACACTTTTTCAAACAATAAAATAGCTTTTGCACTTATTTCGTTATCTTACTTGTAATGCTTACATCTTCGTTGCACAGTGGACACCCTACCCCAAATCGCGGTTTTATTGAGCCTTCACACTTTCACAACATCCATGTTAAGCTCTGTCCTCTCACTGTTACCACCCGACTCAAACTGACGTGGCGTCCCTTCAGCTTGGTGCCTCTACCTGCGTTGAATACTGTGATCACGTGGACAGCACGCAGAGGTTGACAGTATCAAAACATGCGTCTTTCACGCGATCGTCAGAAGAGCACAGTACTCTTCTAAACATTTTGTTTCCTTTCCTTTACAGCTACATCAGACAGGCACTCAGCTCAGTAACAGATTCAAATATTCATTTACATCTAACAGTTTTAATCATCTCTGCAGTGATGAAAACATGAGGTGACGTATGAGGTGTCTGAGGGCATGGTCACCTTACACATGTAACATACAACTAGCAGAAGAACAAAGAGGGTAAAACATGAATAAAAGATCAAGAACGAAGTGCTCGAATTATAAAGGGTAAAAGACATGAATGTAGTCTTTTGCCACCACCGAAAAGTCTATATATCGAAGGAACAGCAAAGGAAATAAAAGCAAAAGTTAAGGAGTGGGATTAAAATTTAGGGTGAAGTTACACTACTGGCCATTAAAATTGCTGCACCAAGAAGGAATGCAGATGATAAACGGGTGTTCATTGCACAAGTATATTGTACTAGAACTGACATATAATTACATTTTCACGCAATTTGGGTCCATAGATCCTGAGAAATCAGTACCCAGAACAACCAGCTCTGGCCGTAATAACGGCCTTGATACGCCTGGGCATTGAGTCAGAGCTTGGATGGACTGTACAGGTACAGCTGCCCATGCAGCTTCAACACGATATCACAGTTCATGAAGTGTAGTGACGAGCCAGTTGCTCGGCCACCATTGACCAGATGTTTCAATTGGTGAGAGAACTGGAGAATGTGCTGGCCAGGGCAGCAGTCAAACATTTTCTTTATCCGCAAAGGTCCGTACAGGACCTGCAACATGCGGCCTTGCATTATGCTACTGAAATGTGGGGTTTCGCAGGGATCCAATGAACCGTGCGGTTCTAGGCGCTACAGTCTGGAGCCGAGCGACCGCTACGGTCTCAGGTTCGAATCCCGCCTCGGGCATGGATGTGTGTGATGTCCTTAGGTTAGTTACGTTTAATTAGTTCTAAGTTCTAGGCGACTGATGACCTCAGAAGTTAAATCGCATAGTGCTCAGAGCAATTTGAAATGGTTCAAACGGCTCTGAGCACTATGGGACTTAACTGTTTGTCTATGAGAAAACGGTTGGAAACTTTCCTCATGTCAGCTCGTTGTAGGTGTCGCCACCGGCGCCAACCTTGTATGAATGCTCTGAAAAGCTAATCATTTTCATATCACAGCATCTTCTTCCTGTCCGTTAAATTTCGAGTCTGTAGCACGTCATCTTCGTGGTGCAGCAATTTTAATGGCCAGTAGTGTATATCAGTGATAAGATTTGCTGATGATATTGCTATCCTATGTGAAAATGAGAACGAATTATAGGACCTGTCGCGTGACATAGACAAAGTAAACCAAAAGAGACAAAAGTACTGAGAAGTTTTCGGAAATCAAAACAGCGTTAAAGTTCACATCAATATTAGAGATCACGTAGTAGATGAAGTGCACGAATTGTGTTACTCTGGAAGCCGAAAACGCATAATGGACGAAACAAGAGAGTGAAAAGCAACAGACTAGCCAGGCAAAGAGAAGATTCCCATTTTTTTAAAAAAAATTGACTGTAACAAACACAGGCCTTAATTTTGGAGAAGAAATTTCTGGTAATATTTTTCCTGAGTATGAAAGAGGATAAAAGGCTGTGGCAAATACCAAAAAGTAAAGAGTCGAAATATTTTAGGTGTGATGTTACAGAAGGATGTTGAAAGTTAGGTGGACTGATATGACGAGAAAAGACGATATTTTCTGCAGTGTCGGTGAGGAAAGGAACATATGGAGAATACTGACAGGAAGAAGGGTCAAGACGAAATGTCATTTGTTCAAATGTCTGAGTATAACTTCGATAGTACTAGAGGGAATAGAACAGGGAAAAAATTGTAGAGGAAACAAGACATTGGAAGTTAAGTCCTCCTCTGAGATGAAGAGGCAGGCACAGGAGAAGCCGTGGCAGGCTGCATCAAACTAGTCAGACGGCAAACAGAAAAATGTTTGTTTATATACTGTCTCGCACACTAACCTGAGAAACTGTTCATTTCTTTTTTGGGTGAACCACTGAACCCGAACAGTACGTGGTGATAGGTGGTCGATGTACTCGGAAGAAGAGGCGATGGTTAAGAAATATTCGGAGTTCTCAAAGAATCAACATTTGAAGTTTTACATACTGGTGTCACGGTCAGTGTAAGTGCAGAACCAGTGCCTAGTGAGGCCATATGGCTGGTCACTAATTTGCCGATGTCCTTCACACTTGCTTTCCTAGCTTCTGACTTATAAATTGCATCAAATACTTAATCTTATAATTTGTGAGTTCAGGTGTGGTGAAATTCCCAAAAATTTTCAAAATATTGCCGCAAATGTAGCATTACCTATCTTCTTTGTGTATTGCCTCCACACACTCTTAGGTGGCACGCTTTCCTGCACTGGCTTGAAGACTTACTCCACACTCTGTATAAACAATCTTTTCGGCCGTGGTGAATCGACGACTTCCACTGCCTGCTTTACTCTTGCGTCTCGAGTGCTAGGGCTTCCAAATCTCTTTCAACTAAATGAAACTATATGATTCCAGCAACCTTTACAGGTCTCGAACGTCTATGATGAATATATGCAGACGGAAGCGACTAATAAAAATTTGCACAGAGGTCGGGATTCGAACCTGGGTCTTCTGCTCACGAGGCAGATATGCTAACCACTACGACATCCTGCCACAGTGTCCCGTACACTTTCACGGACTATCCTATGACGCCTCCTTTCTCAATCCACATTCCCATTCACGCCTTAGCCCCGCTCGGCATTTCCCATAAATTTGATCAGCATTTCAGAGCCTCTCCAACTCTCGGATCTTCACAGAGAGATAGTCTGGTATTTAGTTCTTCATCATCTGTGCCGCCTAACCACTTCTCACGTGATGGTGCATTGGTGCTGTACACTTCAGCCAAATCAGTATGGATTGTTGCAGTTTTGTTCCCCTCACAAGTCAGAAAACTAACATTTGCCTAAAAGAAGCGTAATCACAGGTGATAGCTGCAATTTGAAACTAGATATACAACTTGAATTTCTGTCTCAGCTTCGAATTAAGTGGCAGTTAAGTGACAAAAAATTTAACTCAGAACTAATCTCAGGGTTCAAAAGCATTTGGTCACATTGCTAATACACATTGTCTACGATAATGGTTGAATTGCTGCTGAGCCAGATTTGTCCTCGCTATGTACTGCCGAGTGTGCCTTTTACAAGAAAATTGATTTATTTTTTTCTACCAGTATGATTAGTTGCCATGTATAATTTCATTCGAAACTATGATAACGACGTTCCCCATGCAGTGAGTGAGCAGACACACGATGACTACATCAAATTTAAACAGAAGCAGTTTCGTCCTTCAAACCTAACAAGGTTTATCTTAAAAATAAGACTCACCTTTTTTGTTATACCAAAACTCTGGTAATTCGAGTATACCGAAATCTATCTCTTATATGCTGTCAGCATCGATATCACTATTACATTTTATTGAAAAATAACCTCATCGATATCTCAGAAAATATCAATAGTTAATCTCAGTTGTGCTGTCAGCACCAATGTCACCAGTGAGCTCAATACTAAACTGGGGCGAATGCTCAACGCGTCTTTCCATGGAAAACCATAATGTTTGGCGTGTACGCCGTATTGGCGGGGAGCATTCTGGTTTGCTAGTACTGCTTGTTCCTGCGACTTCGGAGTGATTCTTTCATTGAACTACAAATTAAATATAGACAGCATTATGTAGTATAAGTAAACAATAATTTCATTTTCTTCGTTTAGTAGGACAATTTGACAGCTTGCCCCAATCTATCATTGCGACTGGCGATTGTGACGTATTGTGTGACGGCTTGGCTTCGTGGAGTAGTCACTCCAGTTTAGTATTGAGCTCGCTCGATGACAGATGATCAAAATACCGATGTCAGAAAATATCTATATTTCATTTACTGTATAGGGTGATTCAGCTCACCCTACCTATGAGTTTTATGCAACCAGCAACAGCTTAAAATACCACGAGCAACATTTTCATATTCTCTCGCTCACTATGCGTAAACTACTTGTCTTACAGAAAAAATGAACAGGACCTTTATGTAGCAAATTTAATGTAGTTAAATTTTGTTATATGCTGGAGGTCACAGTTTTCGAGTTATTCAAGAACAATACGCTTTGAAGGTCACTTTTGTACGTTTTTCTCGAATAATTCGAAAACTACGGCCTCTAGGGAAAACGTATAGTAGTAAAAAATGTAAATACATTAAATTTGTCAAATAAAGGTCCCGTTCATTTTCTCGGTTGGACTAAGAGTTTGCACATAGCGATGGAGAGAATATGAAAAATCTTGCTCGCGGTATTTGAAGGCATTACGGGTTGCACAAAACTCAGGTAATGGAGCAAAATCCCCATGTATATGTCCACTACCGATATCACTAAAATGATGAGCGAAAAGTCGACATATCGATACTTCAGAATATTTTGTTATCTCTGGTCACGGGTCCCTGAGCTGCAGCAGAACCGCAGTGTAGGAAGCGGCGGCGGCTGCGACGCTGGTCAACAGCCCGTGGTGCACCGAGAAGAATGCTGTGGACAATCCCAGCCCGCCTCCACTGCCAGCTGCTAGCTGCAGCTGCAGCTGCAGACGCCACAGGGTCAGCTGTGGGTGTCCAGTCAGCTGTAGCACGCGACGCACCTCTCGATCAGTCTCGTAGTCCAACTGGCGGATCCTCTCGCCAGCGCCACACGTCCCCAACAGCCACCAAGCCTATTAGGTAATGAAGTCATCCCTGGAGAACTGTTCAAAAGTTCAGAAAAGAAATGCATGGTAGATTTATAAAATTGTCTCCAGTTTTCAGCAACGTAAAATTGTTAAATATCCACGAGCTTACGGCTAACTGGTCCTCCGCCAGTGTCAAGCAGTAACTGTCATGTGTTTGCAGTTCTTTACTGTTATTTGCATTCGCCAAGAATGGGAGGGATGGCAATGGATATAACCACTCTTCGATCAAAGATATTTATATGTGATAACCATTTGAGTACATAGTAGTAAGCACCAGTGTCCCCCATATAACTACTAGTATAAGACATAGGTATACTCTGAAATCGTATCGATAGCTCAGTAAGATACTTATGCAAAGGGCGTTCAAAAAGTTTTGCACAGTCGTCTCTAATTTTTTATTTTTTGCGGGAGGAGACTGAAATTTTTTGTGACCATACTTCGAACATTTAGCTATACACTGAGCCGACTCAGTGTAGCCTCCATCAGCTGTGACGCATCTGGCCCAATGTTCTTTCCATGATGTAAATGCACTTTGGTAAAATTCTGAGTATTGACACAGGAAATAAGGTATTTCTCACCATCAAATGTTTTACCACTCGACCAAAGAGGTAAAAATCAGATGGAGCCAAGTCCGGACTGTAGGGAGGATGAGGAACAATTCGCCAACCCATTTTTCTGATGCATCAGATCATCTTAGTATGCGTTCGAATTATTATTTTAAGAATAATAATAAAAAAATTGTGTTTGATTCATTTGGTGGAAATATTCCATAATATGGTTACATATCTCGTTTCACATAAGTTATGCTATAATGGAAAACGAGTTCAGAATTTTGATGAAGTAATATGTGGTCATTTGTTTCTATTAGTTTTAAAATTGTTATGTATGAATTACAATTTTAATGATATTTTCACTTCAATAAATGGGCATTTATGGAAATAAGGTGCAGCCTAAAAGTCACATGAGTAATGGTCAGATGACTTTAGGAACATAAAAAAGGTATTGGAAGCAAAAATTAATTTAAAAACAAAAAGTTTAATTAAACAATTCCATTAACAGTTATGTGTCATTTTTAAAGCAGCTGAAGGATATATTGATTTTAAAGGTAGAAGAATAGCAGATATAAAAATTCCAGTAAATGGTTACAATACTGTTAATAAACAGTCCTTAGAAAAAGAATATGTTACAAAACCCGAATGTACATGTAATTTGATGCAGTTAGAATAATTATATCAGAAAAACATATTTTAATGAAGATGTTCACAGATTCATCAAGATGATTTTTACAGTGTAGGAAGTCATAATGAAAAAAGTGAAAAGCAAGCATACAGATCTTACATTTGCTTTAGATAGGTGTAACAGACTAGAAAATATAGTATATGGTACACAAATAATTGAATTTACATTTATGACTGGAGATGAACACAAAATCCACACTTTTGAATATGATTTCAGGCTTGAGAGAATTATTGTTGTTGGTAAGAATATAATCAGAGATTTAGAATTGGACGATTTTGATATTACAGGAAGTGTATCTGGTAAACTACACAAAGTAAATAACCATAATCAATGAATAATTATACATAATTCAAATTTTCTCATTGTGACATTAAAGGATAAAATAAAAACTGTTCTAGTGGATGTAAAGCCTGTGTGGTTGGAACACCGCACAGAGATGATATTACAGCAGACGACTTATACAAAGTGGCAAAAATGACGACAGTGTCCCAACCACAGAGGCTAGGGGGTGCTTGATATACACTATCACCTATGGCAACGGCGTCCCTACTACAAAAGGTATAGGGCTCTACTCTAGTCACAAATGATGTTGAAAATGAGTGGGAGAAGTTACCTGAATTTTAAATAATTGTCAATTTCTCGAGATTTAATTAGTTATAATTATTATTTATTATTTATTATCTTTTATATAACAACTGGAACAAACTTTAAAATTTACGATTTATTGCTTAAGCATGTAACTACTGTTGGTCACCAAGGAAGGCATTAACTTCTGCCCACATGTTGTCGGCCGTTATTTAAGCTCATACAGAGAACCAACCATGATAGTTACCACCCATGCACTGGCAGGGTGACAACTCTAGCGAGTGACCAAATGGGTATAAAAATCTGATTATTTATGTAACTTTAACTAATCGCTTGTAGATTACATACATGATTACCTACTAATATTATAACTTTACAGTGTAAATTACAGTGAAGATGACCCCATCCTGGGTTGAAACCAGTTAGTGGCAAAATAAATAATGCAATTGTGACTCTCATTTTGAATAATTGACTATAAGGATGATGTGATATTAATCGTTGAAAAGTGAATAAGAGGAGGAACATTATAAATTTTTAAAATATATGTTAAAACCAATAATAAATAAAAGAAAGATTTTGATAGTAAAAATATATCAAATTATCTAGCGTATTTAGATGCAAATAATTTATATTAATATGCTATTGGTCAGTATTTATCTTATGGAGAATTTGAATGGGATTATCTAGTTTCTTTTGATAGTACAAACATAAGTAAAATTTCAGATACTGATGAAATTGGATGTATTTTCAAAGTAGATTTCGAATATCCAGAAGAATGACATGATTTAGATAATTAGTTACTGCTTGCTCTTGAAAATGAAATTGTGCCTGGAACTAAAGAAAGCAAGTTGTTGACTACTCTGAACGATAAAAATAAGTATGTAGGTCATTATAGGAACTTTAAGAAGTATTCATCATTAGGAATGAAATTAACAAAAATACATAGTTTTAAAATATAATCATACAGATTGGTCAAGGAAGTATAATTTTGAAAAATATTTCTATAAACTAATGAGTAATTCAGTCTTTGGCAAGACAATGGAAAATATTAGAAATAGAGTTGATATAAAATTCATGTCAGATGGAGCAAAAGGTGATAAATTAATAGCAAAGCCAAACTATATATGAACTATATATAATGAAAATGTTGCTTCATTATGAATAAGACAAAAATCACGTCAAGTATACACACTATGCTCGTATGAGTATACTTGATTTATCTAAAGAACTGATGTATGACTTTTACTACAGAATAATGAAACCAAAATATGGAGAAAATATTTAATTGTGTTATCAAGATACAGACTGAAGATTTTTTTGCTGATGTGAAATCGATGATTGATAAATTTGATAGTAGTGATTATCCTGAAAATAATATTTGTGGTACCTGTATTCCGCAAGTTAAAAAGAAAGTTGCAGGAAAAATGAAAGACGGATGCAATGGAAAAATAATGAAAGAATTTTGTGCCCTTAGAGCTATGCTGATAATGTTGCTGATAAAACAGGGAAAAAATCTAAAGGAGTTAATGAATCTATTGTCAAAAATAGACTAAGCTTAGATGATTACAGACCTTGTTTGTTTAACAATATGAATCAGTACAGAAGAATAAATATAATTCAAATTGAAAAACACAAGATATACACGTTTAAAATAGACAACAAAGCATTGATCTCTCATGATAACAAAAGATATGTTTCGGAAAATAAAATAAGAATATTACTACATGGTTATCGCAAATTATAAAAAACTTAACAAGAATTTTTTTATATAAATGGAGACTCTAATCAAGAAGTTCAACAATGCAAGTGTCTTGTAGAAGATTAAAAATGAAGTGAGTTAGAAAAACATGTTTTATATAATGTTAATGGATATGGAGAAAACATTTGTATTGAGCTTGATAATGAATTTAAGATTATTTTACCAGATAGAAATTGTAAAGTAAGTACTGTGTAGGATTTTCAGTTAGTTGAAAATGAACAGATAAAAATGAAACATAAAGGAATGAAGAAACTTAAAAATAGAAATAATGAATTTCACGATATTGAATTCACAATGTGAAAATTTGGAGTTTTTGATTGTGAATTTATTGTTGCAGGGTTCTCAAAGCAGAACGCTGGAAATTCAACATATAATTCCTGGATGTATGTCCATACACCCCAAAAAAATAAAAGATATTTTTTACAGTCACCATAATGCATTTTATTTATTTTCTTATGTTCATCTTTTATGAAAGAATAATCATTTTGAAAATTAGTGAACATGATACAAAAAATTCATTCTTATTAATTTTTCTAAGTAATCTAAATGAAATTAAGTGAGTTAGACCTGAAAAGTGGATTATAGTAGGATTTTTTGGTAGGTTATGGGTTAGTTTTCATTTTCTACTGAAGGAATGAGTGAAATGAGTCAGTGAGCTGGAAAATGGAAACTAACATAGAACCTACCAAAACATCATATTCAAACCGCCAATGGGTGGAAGCAAGATGAGAGAATCATGGATATGATTCATGAGTTGGATCACTAACCCATCACTTATTTTTTCAGTGTGATGCTATCTTTTAACAAAATTTCAATTTCTCACCAACAGAAGGAGTGGTGGTCATCATAACAAAATAAACTATTGTACAGAAGTTATAACGTGATATGTAGTATAAACCTGATATTTACAACTCCACTGTGCCGCTATTTGCCTACCTTAAGAAAATTCATAGGTAATGAGGCTTCTGGGTCCCTTAAGAGAAGTCCGAAAGTGAGGAGTCATCCTGTGTGAGAGGTAAAGTATGCTCTTGGCACTCCATCATGAGCCAAGAATGAGTTTAGTATTCTGTTCCTATGATGCAAGATATAACTGATATGAAATTGATATGAACAGATTTTTAACCTGATGAGAGAATACTTAGAGGAAATATACACTATGGCATTGTGTTCTACAGGATTTTCACAACAAGTAACGATACTTTAGTGAAGTGGTGTGTTTGCTTCGATGTCTTCTGTCTTCAAAAAATAAATTTTATAAAAGGGGGAAATCTACAGTTTGTGTGAGAAATTCGGAGTGTATGGACAACAACACCCCTGTCTCAGACTGGGTAAGGTGGATTTTTTAAAGTGGGGAGAGTCCATGTTGGGGTAAAAGAGGCTCATAACTGAACTGTGAAGGGGAGACAAAAAGGTGTCCCTTTCAGAGGGATGGGGGACAGTAAAGCGGAGTGGGAGGGGTGAGGTGTCTGAGAAGAAGGTATTATACCCAGAGGATCATAAATAAATCCACAGGAGTGATAAACAATAACAATAAGTTAAGGGGGAGGAGAGATGTGGTTTAATTGATCATTTTAATTCATTGGCATATCAATTTAATATCAGAAATGCACCAAATCTAGCTTTGCACCACTACTTCATAAACAATGGCGATACCTCAGCATATATTTTGTTGGTACGACATCAGTTTATTTAAATGTATTTCATGGTATTAACTCTAAAGAGGCATAAAATCGATTCAGTCTTCAAGCATCCATAAAAAATTCGACAACTCACGAGTCCTGCGGACATGATGTAGGCGTCACAATGCAGGGATATTCAAACTACCATGTGGGACAGACAATTTATGTTGGACAGATTGTACACATTATTGGACGATGCAATATGGAAGATGTGGGGTGAGTCTGGCTATGGTATCCTGAAAAACCAACGGTAGCAAATCATGCCCTGGAAAATGGACACCAGACTCCATTTGACGAGACATCTGTAATTCTACTGACAAGTTATTTCTGCGATAATGTTGTAAAAGAAGCGATTGGGATAAATATTTTCCACAACACCCCTCCCCACTGCCCCCCCAAAAAACAGTGATTTGCAGTTAACCGCAGATTGGGATCCAGGGACCAAAGGGCTGAAGCGGATGTAATGCATGTGCAATGAGTACATTGCCTTATAAGGCATTGGACAGGCAATACTGCGAGTGTATACCCGGCTTAATTTAATTTCATATTATTTGGTACAGTGAAGTAATAAATGTGAACATGAACCACTCTGTAGGAAAGTACTTCCAACAAATATTATTAATTGCATGTGTCACATTTTTATCATACATAAAAGTTGACTGGCACTGCGCAAAACCCATATGTCTGTTGTCAGCCCTGAGCAAGATGGAGAAAATTATCCACCAATACCATTCCTTCCTCACCCTGCGGCAATTGTCAGTCAACTTTCTGAAACCACCCCCCCCCCCCTCCCCCTCGCCCAAGTTCATTAGAAAGTGAATAAGCTACAAGCTATCGTGGTATTTCAGAATTTCTAAAAATGTCAGTTGACAAGCAGTGACAAAAGGTCTCGAGAGCACTGGCGTATAATAACATATGTGAATACATCGCCCTCCTTTTGTCAAAAAATCATGCACCATCGACATCTGTGCAGAGCATGGTCTTCCTCATCTAAAATATAAGGTGCTTGACGTGGTAGTGCTTACAAAAACAATAGCATACTGTGTTATTAAAAAGCCACATCCAGTCAGAAGCATCAAGAAAACAAACCTTGTATATTTACTGCAAATCACACCACATTCGATTGGTCATCTAACTGACACATGTGCATGACTGCATGGGAAAATTTTAACTGTCAGTGATAGAATAAAAATACAAAGGGCGTTCAAAAAGTTTTGCACAGACGTCTCTAATTTTTTTTTTTTTTTTTTTTTGGTGGAGCATGAAGTTTTTTGTGAACATAGTTGGAACATTTAGCTATAAGTTGGTATACAAAAGTATTTTCTTTCATTTGCAGGTGAGCCATAATGGACCTTGAAGTAGAAGTCAGGTTGCGACAAAGGTTGGTGATGGAGTTCCTCTTCAAGACTGGCAATGGCTCTGCCACATCGATTCACAGGAAGTTCCTATCTGATTATGTGGACGACACACTGGATTGCAGCAGTATCCAGCGGTACTTGCAGAGGTTTAAAGAAGGTGACTTCTCTCTACTGGACAATCCACGATGCAGTAGGCCATCGAGGGCAGTGAGTGATGTGAATGAAGAGGCCGTTGATCAAATCATCCAAAATGACAGATGTGTGTCGACATGACAGTTTGCTCGAATTACTTGATTGTCATTGGGTAGCGTGGTATCACTGGTGCAGTCACTTGGGTACAGAAAAATCTGTGCATGTTGGGTGCCTAGATTATTGACAAGAGAAATGAAAACGACAAGGAAGGATGTGTGCGAGGCTCTCATGAAGACCTTTACTGAAGAATGGAAACAGTGTTTTGGCTGTGTCATTACGCAGGATGAAACATGGTTTTTTTCGTCCGAACCTGTAGTGACGTCATTCGAGTTCCCCTTGGGCCTAATTTTCCACATTCTAAATTTTTTGTTCGTTAGGTAAATCATCAATCATAAAATGCCATTAAATATTTAATTTTTAATTGTTTAAATAATGCTTCTACATCAAAATTAGATTGGATCTTGTATATTTCTATGCTAATAATCTCTTCTGTCTTTATGTTTTTTATCTTGATCTCTTGTTTTTCACGATTGTAAGAATATGCTAACAGTACATTCAATGAGATTGACTTATCATATATTTCTATTTCATTCTGCCCCTTAATTCCAAGTTCTCTCCATGAAGAAACAATAAAAGATCTTATAGGTGCGATTCTAAAATTCTCAATTCCTAAATTTCTCATATGAGCTAAAATGGGTTTTTGATTTCCTTTTCAGGCATCATTTCGATGACATGCCATTCTTCAGAACAACATTACACTTGTACTTCCAATATATATTTTATTGTCAATGTTGTTTATAATCTTGTATATTGTGCCATGCATTAAATTCATTTAAATACAATATACACTCCTGGAAATGAAAAAAAGAACACATTGACACCGGTGTGTCAGCTCCACCATACTTGCTCCGGACACTGCGAGAGGGCTGTACAAGCAATGATCACACGCACGGCACAGCGGACACACCAGGAACCGCGGTGTTGGCCGTCGAATGGCGCTAGCTGCGCAGCATTTGTGCACCGCCGCCGTCAGTGTCAGCCAGTTTGCCGTGGCATACGGAGCTCCATCGCAGTCTTTAACACTGGTAGCATGCCGCGACAGTGTGGACGTGAACCGTATGTGCAGTTGACGGACTTTGAGCGAGGGCGTATAGTGGGCATGCGGGAGGCCGGGTGGACGTACCCCCGAATTGCTCAACACGTGGGGCGTGAGGTCTCCACAGTACATCGATGTTGTCGCCAGTGGTCGGTGCAAGGTGCACGTCCCCGTCGACCTGGGACCGGACCGCAGCGACGCACGGATGCACGCCAAGACCGTAGGATCCTACGCAGTGCCGTAGGGGACCGCACCGCCACTTCCCAGCAAATTAGGGACACTGTTGCTCCTGGGGTATCGGCGAGGACCATTCGCAACCGTCTCCATGAAGATGGGCTACGGTCCCGCACACCGCTAGGCCGTCTTCCGCTCACGCCCCAACATCGTGCAGCCCGCCTCCAGTGGTGTCGCGACAGGCGTGAATGGAGGGACGAATGGTGACGTGTCGTCTTCAGCGATGAGAGTCGCTTCTGCCTTGGTGCCAATGATGGTCGTATGCGTGTTTGGCGCCGTGCAGGTGAGCGCCACAATCAGGACTGCATACGACCGAGGCACACAGGGCCAACACCCGGCATCATGGTGTGGGGAGCGATCTCCTACACTGGCCGTACACCACTGGTGATCGTCGAGGGGACACTGAATAGTGCACGGTACATCCAAACCGTCATCGAACCCATCGTTCTACCATTCCTAGACCGGCAAGGGAACTTGCTGTTCCAACAGGACAATGCACGTCCGCATGTATCCCGTGCCACCCAACGTGCTCTAGAAGGTGTAAGTCAACTACCCTGGCCAGCAAGATCTCCGGATCTGTCCCCCATTGAGCATGTTTGGGACTGGATGAAGCGTCGTCTCACGCGGTCTGCACGTCCAGCACGAACGCTGGTCCAACTGAGGCGCCAGGTGGAAATGGCATGGCAAGCCGTTCCACAGGACTACATCCAGCATCTCTACGATCGTCTCCATGGGAGAATAGCAGCCTGCATTGCTGCGAAAGGTGGATATACACTGTACTAGTGCCGACATTGTGCATGCTCTGTTGCCTGTGTCTATGTGCCTGTGGTTCTGTCAGTGTGATCATGTGATGTATCTGACCCCAGGAATGTGTCAATAAAGTTTCCCCTTCCTGGGACAATGAATTCACGGTGTTCTTATTTCAATTTCCAGGAGTGTATTTTATTAGAAGAAAAAAATATTAATTTTATAATCCCCAACCATTTCCATCTAGTAAACGGTCGACAGTAATTAAATATAGGTAGATGCATCTCTGGCACAGGTAAATTATTTGAAGCCCAATTTACTAGACCTTTACCACATTTTTCACTTTTCCAAAATGTATGTGGTAAATGATTCAAAAATCTAGCCAAAATGGATTATTTATAATAAAATCACTAAATTTGTTTGGTAGCATCTACATCATTCCCACTTTTTCACTATGATAATTTTTTTATTTCCAGCTATTTCTTCTCCTTGAATTACTGCTCACATATCAACTAAATTTCTAAAATGATTCATCAAGACATATCGGACTGGTTTCTCTGAATAATTTTTAACTAAACCTTCACCTGTTTTTGCATCTCAATAAGCTAAATCTGATGATACTTGATATATTTTTGGAAAATAGACAGTAACTGTTTCATTTATCAGTTTGTTGTATTTTTTACCTCTATTTGATTTGATTTTATTCGGTTTATATTCAGAATATAGTGATTCTAAATGGTACGCCATATCTGCATAATTTGCTAAATCAATGTAATCAAATTTTTCACCCATATCATCTATAGTAATTTGTTTTTTTAGTTAAAAGGTCCTTTAGACCAGTTGTGCCTTCATATTCATTTCCACCAATTTTTAATTTGTCACCATCGAAATCAACTCCAAATCACATAACAACTTTAAATCTATCAACAGGTTTTAATTCAAAATTTGGATATTCATTATGATTAATATACTTTACCACTCTTTCACTAATGTTTATTTTTTTTACTTTTGTCTTTAGACTGTGTCTCTTTTATTTTTTTATTGGACTGTATCTCTTTTTAATCCTATTCAAGATTTAGAAATTACTATAACTGACGAAAATGACAATCTGATTGACTTTAATGTTGCTTATGCAACCGTTGTTTTAAAAATGACTTAATGAATTTATTCTTAAAAAATCAGTTTTATCAGTTTCACTCATTCCCTGTGAATGGGAAGACAAAAAATAATTATATGCACCCAACAAGAATACAGAGATTGAAATAAATATTGGGGATGGATTGCTTCATCTACAGAATATATATTTGCAAAATGGAAGATTCAAAATTTTCCGACAGGAAGTGTGGAATATTAATCCTCAAAATAATTTTCTCAAATCATACAATGCATTTCTCGAATTCAAACGAGCTACACTCCTCAGATCAGTCACCTAGATAACTCTATATGATTTCATAAACAACTATCCTGTCTATGTGATTAACATGACTCATGGAAAGAATACTGCATCTTCACAGAAAATAAATATGGAACTTTGTGCAACTTATAATGGAAACATTTTAAAGAACGTAGTTCTTATATAGGAAAACAATGGTCTGTAGTTATTATAAATAAATCAGAAGCAGTCTTGATCGCTTAAGAAATTAGGTATGTCAGTTAGAAAATTAAGTCCAATTCTCATTTTTCTGACTAGCTCTTTTATGTAGATTATGTTAGCATTTTCAGTCTTCAAAATTGCTTAATATTTGAGTGAGATCGATGAACAGCGCTGAGAGTTTTCAATTTTTATTTAATCTGACAGTGAGTGGCCTCTAGATAAAGACATTGCAAAATTTCCTGTCGCAGCAGGCAAAGTCACGCGATGAGTGAAATTACATAAACATTTTCTTGTGCTGCTCGCAGAAGAACATTCTCTCACACTGCTCATGGAAGAACATTCTCTTGTGCTGAACTAAACAGTTCAGAACTAATTTCATTCAGAGATGGTGCTGATGTACAATCCATTGAAAATAACTGGGGAACATGTTTCACTTTAAACAAAAATTAATTATTTTTTACAGTGTTTTTCAGTATTTATACTAACTTTTATATGTTACTTACATTTCATCACTACAAATAAAATGCGAAAATGTGAAGAAAATAATTTATTTACATTAAAAATAAACTGACAATAGTAGTGTTTTTAGAAAGTAGTTTGTCACTCGAATACCAACTATATATACAATCTTAGAAGTTCTTTACTCTGTCAAACCGCTTAACTGAATATACAGACTGATGTATTTTGGCCATTATCTCACAAAGTCATCGAAACATCAGTGGTTTTAGGAGAGATAGCCATTGGACAAAACAATCGACACCCTCGCCTGTGTTCTTAATAACGAATAAATGAAGTGCTTCTGTTTATTCAGAACTTACTCTTCCTGTACTGATGTGTACATAGGGTCAGAGGAGTCCAAAAAGGACAATGTGGTTGTTCTTCTGCAGTTTCTGCGAATGAATTTTTATTTGTCCTATTAAATTTTATAATCTATAAATGGACAATACCAAAAAGCTAAAGCAGTGTGATGACTGTCTAAATAGAAAGAATGTTAATGAAATTCGTAAAAATTAGTATTAAAAATATGGATTTTGTTGGATTTGTAAAGAATGTGTATCGAGACATCATAAAATAAAGTTACATGTGAATGTGGTAGAGCTGTTGGTAAAAAACACCAAAAAATCGTAAATCTTATGGATGCTCAAGAAGAAAGAGATAGGAAAATTTTGGGTAAGGAATCGATTTCTTATATACATTTTATTTATTTTCTTGCATTCACCTTTTATAAAACAATGTTAAATTTTATATCTTTATGTCCACTTTTTGTATGAAAACAAATAGTTTGGAAATTGGTGAACAGGATACAAAAAATATCCATATTTATTAACTTTTCTAAATAATTTAAATGTAATTAAGTGAGTTAGACCTGATTATAGTAGGATGTTTTGGTAGGTTCAGGGTAAGTTTTCATTTTCTAGTGAAGGAATAAGTGAAACAAGTGAGTCAGCTAGAAAATGGACACTGAGCCAGATTCCACCAAAATATCCTACTAGCTAATCATTGATATCAATCTGATTGACTAATTAATTAAATTTGTACTAAAAGCCTCTTTGAATAGTGAGTAATTATTTTCTGCAGTCGAATTACACTCGCCAGGTAACCACTACAGACGCTTCTGTGACATCTCACTCGACTTTCCACAGGCCAGGTAGTCACTTCCACCAAAACCAAAATGGGTGGTAACCATCGTCAAGCAGCTGAAGATATCCAGTGCTAATTCGTTTTGTCTGTCAGTTACTTTGTCATGCTGGTGGAAGTAAGTCACTTAGAATTTCTGTTCACTGCTCCCAAACAATCCTGCTGATCCCTGTCAGTCTACTGGGGCAGAAGAATGTTTCACTCTCTTATCCACCCTTGTAATGCCGGTGCCCCCATCCCTGCCACCTGAACTGGCCCACACCCGAACACCTACCACCAGTGCCGTCAGGTCGCTAACCTATACCCGCACGTCTGGTTGTACTGCTCCCTGTCAACAAGCCACAGCTCACTGTGCTGCACAGCTATTAATGGTACCAGACTCGCAAAAGTTTTCCTATTCTTCTCAGAAGGACTGGGGGCATAAATGTCGCTGGGCTTGCTGTTTTTACCTAGTATACCTACTGCAATCACATAGTCATGTCGATGTAGGAGACATGATTTCTCACCTTTGACAGAGATGAACTTGACAAATGTACCACACAGATAGCTGCTAAAGCCGTCACACACATTTGAAAGTGTTTATCAGTTGTACTTCTCCTTCCACCAAGAAGTTGAAGGCTGCTAGACGCTTCAGAGCTGAATAAGCTCACATGACAAATCACAGACATGAGTATATACTGAACAAGTGAACAATCCACCACACACCACAACACACACACACACACACACACACACACACACACACACACACACACACACACACACACATGGAGTCTATGGCAGAGAGGAAGGGTATGCCCAATCATGAGGCCGACCCTTTAGTAGTACAGGTAGCACAGTGTATTCATTGCAAGGTGGTATACCTACTCCAACAGGGGTTTTGGGTGCAATAAATGTGGAATTGAAAGCATACAAATTGCAGTTATTAGCGAAATACTGTCACATAGTTTCAAAACATCAGTCATGGCTATTTAAGTATAGTGATACTGTGCGTGGTGCTCCCTCTCACCATTAAAAAATGTACTACTGAAGCTACAGTGTTCCACTCCATAAAGATGCATATAGATCCCCTTTTCATTTCGAAATGCTGATCTTAGAATGAGTGAGTGACTGAAATCATGAAGAGCACATCTCCATCTCAATGCTCCCACTACCTTAAATAAAACAAAACCATAGAGCAACTTCCACTCCACTGCAACACATACCACTTGCTGTAGACCCTGTGTGTTCACAACACTTTGTTGCTTTAGAAATATCCTGTAATGACTCTTATAGCAACACCAAGCACAATAAGTATTGGTAAGTATTGGAGCACTTACACTGAAATATGGAAATGCCAAGACAGAATGTGTCACAGCGCCCCCACCTTTATACCTCACTGTACATTCTCAATTCCCACTGTAGCTTTGGGGTCAATGTCAGCTGCTAGTCTGACATGAACACATATAGACCCATTTGTGGTTAAATGATATGTACTGGTGAACAGTAACATTGATTCAACAGCTCAACACTACATAGTTGCTGTGTAACAATCCTATGGACCTACATTTGTACATCTTATGTGACAGATATATGAAGCATAATCATCATGTGGATACTGTGAGAACTGTATAGGTAGGCATACTACATTCAAATATGTGATGGGAAAAAATCTCTGGGACAGATGACATATTTCTCCCAGAAATAAATGGGATGGATTAGGGTATGAATGGAAATATATAGGCAATATTTAACTCAATCAGCATGTTCAAGTTAGAGAGATGGATAATCGATAATAAAGGTGCAACGTACACTCTACCATGCACTGTACAGCCGCTTGCAGCATATTTGTTCCACATGTGGAATGTTCATAGGTCATTGGACTTGTCTGCAAGCAGTTGGGATGACCTGTGGTGCAGTTGGTAGTAGACCTGTACGTAACTAAATCTACTGCACATTAAAAGGACTAGAAATCCCGAATATTGTCTTCAGAATCTTAAATGCTGTAAAATGCCTTACAGTAAGCATCTGGAGGGAGGTGAAGTAGAATGCATATGCCACAACCAGATACATTTGCTGGAATGTTAAGGGAAGGTTCAAATGGCTCTGAGCACTATGGGACTTAACAGCTGTGGTCATCAGTTTAAGGGAAGGAGTCCTAACACTATGGACTGGTAAGTCGGTGAGCTAATGCAGCAGAATACGTCAGGCTCATTGTCATCTGCATGGATTTTTAAGGGAGGTACGATTCATATACTACGATGTGACGGTGTAGGAGGCGAGTGATCGTAAATACCGTCTGTATTTCACCTACAGTCTGTTACACTACAATTCCGATTGAGGTGTAAGATGTACTAAGATGGCTGCTGTTGCTGGAGGGAACATTGACATTGATTTCGCATGCCTTGTACATGTTGCTTAACATGCTCTCGATGTATGATAGTTGAATAAGCGTCTAAGTACTCATTTTGCTTCTAAATAAATAACTAGCCCTACTCATACGCGAACTATCCACATGGATATACTCTGCTCTAGTTTGATTAGTAATATCATGGTCAATCCACTATCGAACAGTGCATGGGGGTAAAAGAAGACCAATTCTATGATTAAGTCCCGAATCCCACCTTCCTCGTGCAGCAGCTCTGGATTATGCCTGGGGGTGTGAAGCTGTAGCACCAATGTAAATTATTCAATGAATAGTGCACTGGAAGCCCTGTCATAATGTAAGATTCGTTTTATGGCGGTAGGCTCCATTTGAAGAAAGATAATGTATTTCTCACAGAACACTATACTATCAATGAAGGCACTGACACCATTACACTGTCGTATTTCTAGAATAGTAATCACAGTAATACCATAAATGAGATTAGGACTAGTTCAGGGAGATATTTATAGCGATCATTCGGTATCGATGAATTGAAGATGTTATGCTTCTGAATTTTTTCGTGCAGTCCATGTATACACTGCATTGTTTTGACTTTCCTCCTATACATTAGTATGTCATCTTTCTCATTGTGATAGCCCTCTACCTAGTTAGTAATGGGTGGAAGACTAGACGTCTTCTAACTCATGGAACAGCGCTGTCAAAACGTGATGGGATTTCGAGAGAATTAGCAGGAGCCTGTGACTTGGAACGGGGCATCTCTTACTCATGGAAATCAGGTGTATTCAAATCGAAGACTGAAAGATTCATGAGAATATGACAGGTTAGCGATATCCTGAAGAAAGGGGAGTTCAGAGGTGAGCTCTACACAGCTTCTGCTAAGTGTGGTTGGCAAACATATTAAAACCATTGACATCTGTCTCACAAAGAGACTGCAATGAGAAAATTTTGGACTAGTACGAAAATTTTTACCGAGAGACAATCAGCAGGAGAAGTTTCATCTTCCGTTTTCTCAATAAATAAGAGACAACATTATTTTGTGAGGTTTGTGTGCCTATAAATGGATGGACTGATCTCTTAATAGGCAGAGGAAATTTACATCTACATTTATATCCATACTTCACACGCCATCATAAGGTGTGTGGTGGAGGATACCCTATATCATTACTAGACATTTCCTTCAAATTACAGTCACAAATGGAGCAAGGAGGTAAAAAGACTGCTTATATGCCTCCATATGAACGTTAATTCTCGTTTCTCGTCTTTGTGTTTCTGACTCGAAATATATGTTGGCTGCAGCAGAATCCTTCTGCAGTCAGCTTCAGATTTCAGTTCTCAATAGTGCATCTCGAAAACAATATCATCTTCCCTCCAAAAATTTCCATTTGAGTACTTGAACACCAGGTCTGGAGGCTCATACACACTTGGGATGGAGTTGCTATTGTTCATTGGGTCAGCCTTTCTGGCATGTTTAGGAAACATCTCTCATAACGTTTTGGTTTGCAGATGGGAAGAGGGAAAGCATATTGCTCAACATCTTGGTATTTAGCCCAGCTACATTTAAGTGACTAGTCCTGAGAAGAATAGTGAGCCGTGCGTGGCTCGTGTTCGTGCCACATCTCATTTGACATCCTGTTTTTACTGTACTGCCACCTCGTTATGTTAATTTCAATTACTGGTGTCACTGAGTTGCCGCCTGGCCTGCTCATGAGCGGCGGCAGCGGCGCTTCTCGATCTGCTAGTGAGTTGGGAGGCGTTAGCAGTGCACTTCGGACCTGGCAGTGTTTCACTTAGGACACTGCAGAAGTTCAGTCGGGGCGCGGCTGCAGTGAGGTCCGGACAGCCATGACTCGCGCAACAGTTGCTGATACATATCACTTGAGTGCGGACCACCTTGGTTAGTCATCGGTTGGTCGTCTTGTCGGACGACGAGTATGTTGGCCGGCGATCGCTTATGGGTTGCCTGCGTGTGCCGACTAGTAATTCGTCCTTGTTATTGCACATTTGCTGCCGTTAGTATTGTCTAGTCCTTCGTGCAAGTGTTCGTGAAACTGTGTGTAGCTTGTGATGTCGACTGCTCAGTGATTTTACTGC
Organism: Schistocerca americana; assembly: GCF_021461395.2. Classification (NCBI taxonomy): domain Eukaryota; kingdom Metazoa; phylum Arthropoda; class Insecta; order Orthoptera; family Acrididae; genus Schistocerca; species Schistocerca americana. The sequence continues at coordinate 172,041,760 of NC_060125.1, forward strand.
TGTCTCCACGCTGATGTGTGGCAGTCGGTCGGTTGGCGTGGAGCAATGAGGAAATCTCCATGGGCCGCAGTTTGCCCGGTCCCACTGGTGGTTGGAGTGTGTGGGGCTTTTCCCATTGCTACATGGTCCGTGGCTCACCGACCCTGGACACGAAAGTTGAGTTTGGATTTAATTTGTCAGCAACTCAAGACTGTTCGCATTGTGCTGTTCAGTCCTCGTTGTTGGCTGTTGGGACATTCCCGTGAGCAACAATGTGTGTGTTCGAGTTGGCAAAGTCTATAACTGTATTCGGTTATTTGCAATGGAAGTGCACCAGCGAATTTTTTGTCTTCTGGCCATTAACGTTCCGGTTACCTGCCCTGGCCGTTGACGTAAATTTAGGCAGTGTCCTTTCCTCGCCGTGTTGTCACTGTCCAGCACGGTGTGTAGTTCGACGGCTCAATGTACGCTTGGTTGTTGGCGTCCATATCTTTTACGTTTGCATTGAACTCCTGGTTGTGTGCTGGTCGAGTGGAGCGCAAGTTACCTTGCCAGTGGGTCCATTTACTGCGAGTTGGTTGGGTTGTCGTCGGATCGAAAATGATTGGGCTGACTACCTGTCTCACCTAAGTGAACATTAGTATTTCAAGTGCTGGCCGACCTCGAAACTTCTGAGCGCCATTACACGCACTGCCTTTTCTTATTTTCTGTTGTGTGTACTTGTGTGACTCATAGCCGATGGTTTTGAATTAAAGTTCAATCGTTTTTAATGGTGTTTTAAGTCGTGGCCCTTCGGCCACTTTAAAATTAAAATCCCTTGCTTATCAAGTGTTAGATTGTTTGGGCCTTCAGCCTCATTAATATATTGTTTAAGGATAAACCCTTGGGCCTTCTGCCTAGTAAAATTATTTTAGTTGTGTTTTAAGTCATGAGCCTACAGCCATTTTAAAATTAAAGTTCCTTGCTTGTCAAGTGTTATATTGTTTGGGGCCTTCAGCCTAATTTAAGATAAGCCTTTTGTTGTTTAAATTTATTTTACCTTGAGTTTTAAGTCGTGGGGCCTTCAGCCGTTTTTAAGGATCTTTGTCTTTCGAGCATGAGACTGTTTGGGGCCCATCAGCCTAATTCAAGATAACGCCTTCTGCCTTGTGTTTATTTAATTTTACCTTGAGCCTTAAATCATCGACCTTCAGCGATCTTTAAATTAAGGTTGTTGCTTTTCAAGTGAGATTTTTGGACCATCAGCCAACTTATAGAACTTACTTAATGTGAGGCCTTCTGCCTTCTAAATATTCTTTTTGATGTCTGAATTTATGTGTCAATGACTTTTAGCCTTTTTTTCAATTAAAGTGGTTGTGCCCTAAAGGCATAAGATAGTGTGGCGTATTCAGCCGATAACTAAGTTCAAGAATTTGTACTGTAATGTTTGGTCTAATAAATAAAGTTATTTGTGTTCGAGTGTAACTGACAGCCACTCATTTTGACCCCTTTCCACAATTCCAACTACCTGTCCTGTCCTGCGGGTTCAGCAGGGCGTTTCAAATAGGACAACTTTGGTGAGTCTGTATGTCACAGCAAGCCATGGCTTGTCGAACAGGAGCGGTACAACCCAGACATGCAGGTGAAAGTTTGTGACCCTATGGTAGCACTGGCAGCCATTTGCATGTGAAGTGGTGGCGATGGCAGGGACGGGGGCAGAGGCACTGCGGGGGTGAAGAACAGAGGGAAACATTCTACTGGTCCAACAGACCAAAAGGTCTCAGCAAGATTAATTCTGGAGCAGTGAACTGGAATTCTAAGTGACTTACTTCCACCAGCATGACAAGGCAACAGACAGACAGCATGTAATTGGCGTTGGATATCTTCTGCTATTTGACAATGCTTACCACCCATTTTGGCATTGGAAGTAGTTGCTACCAAGGTTGTGGGAAGTCCATAGAGACGTCACAGAAGCAACTGTGACAGTTATGTGGCAAATGTTAACTGACTGCAGGAACTAAAGTTACTTACCAGGCAAAGGACTTTTATTCTCAGTTTAACTAATTAGTAATCAATCTGATATCAATGATAAGCTACTGGGTGTGTGGAAGTGAGCGCAAGAGTACCACAGATATGGTTCGTGAGTTGTAGCGGTAATCAAGCCTTTTTCCATTGTGGTGAGATCTTCGAAAGAAATTTTAATTTCCCGCCTACAAAGGGAGAGATGGCCATCATAATAAAATTAGCTATATTACCGAATTTATAAACTGATATGTAGTATTAACCTGATATTTACAATTCCTTTGAGCTGCTATTTGCCTACCTTAAGAGACTTCATAGGTGATGAAGCATCTGGGTAACACGGTTCAGAAATGAGGAGACATCCTGTGAGAGAGGTAGGGTATGTTCTTAGCACTCCATCATGAACGACTAATGTATTTAACATTCCAGTGTTGTGATGTAGAACATAACAGATGTTTAGCTGATAAGAACAGATTTTTTACCTGATGAGAGAATTCTTAGCGCAAATATAGCCTATGGCATACTGTTGAGTCTATGTCAGGGGTGGTATTGCAGTTAGAACTATACATCCAAGCTGCACCTGCTTGTCTTGCAGCATGCCACAGCCAGTAGCATGGGGGCTTGGCCGACCAGAAGCAGCAGCTAAGCCTGTGCCCACTGGTTAGTTACAAAGAAAGCCTCCAGCTAGTCCACTCTTACATGTAGCTACAAAGGTAAGTCCCGGTGATGGCACTAAGTGGCACAATAGAGAACTAACCGATATGTTGGTTGGTTGATGACAGAAGCAGATGGGTATTTTGCGAGTATACTCTGATTTTTTTGTGGAAATTTGAGAAGATTCAATAGTGTGAGTGCGCTGAAAGATTATTCCCCCAATATAAATTGATTGTTTGATGGCTGGGGATTGGTATGTCTGGTGTGTGGATACTGGGAGATGGGCATGGGTGCCTGAGGCCAATATGGATACATGTCTCTAGACCTCCACCTGCTGGTATGGTCGCAGCTCCCAGCACTTGTGCATTCAGCAGATGATGCCCACTTCACGATCGCAAGTGTGGTTTTTTCATCAGATATATTTAGTGAAAACACTATGGTGGAGGAGGGTGTTTCTGTTCTCAAACTTCAGTGCATACAAGACCTCCAATATCTTTAGTGTTACGATCTGTTTGTGGCAAAGATTTAATTACTTGATTTGCAAAATGTATGCATGTTGAAAATATGTTTTTATTACAAAGAAGTTTCATTGTAAGATGGTGGTGAGTGTTTTAAGTGATCTATTTGATTTACACCATTCAGAGCTTTTGTCCCTACCTTGCTTCCTGTAAATTGTTAAATAATTAATCTGATAGGGTAATGAAAATGGACTTTTCCCACCATTTCTGATATCACTATTTCTCCAGCCCAAAGAGAACCACAGCTCAGCATTTGCCACAAGCATAATTAATTAATTAAATTAATGTTGAAGTATATATATATATATATATATATATATATATATATATATAAGGGAGTAATGGAGTGGAAAGGTTTGGAGGTTTCTCAGAAGGATGGATTATCCCCAGGGGGTCATACATGAACATCCACTGGTCACAAACCGTTTACTGAACAAGTTAATGAGAGGGAGAAGTGTGATTTAATTGATCGATTTCAATAATTAGCATACCAATTCAGTATCAGACGTGCCCCAGAACTCGCTTTGACCCACTACTTACGTACACTGACGCATAAAAATCGCAACACCAAAGAGTTGTGAGACATAAACGAGAGTTAGTAGGTGTGTATAGTATTTCGTCCATCTTCAGCAACTGTAGTCGTATATAATAAAATAATAAGCAACGAGTTGCATAAAGGAAATTCAATTTCCTTACTGGTTTCGATAGGCATAACCTTATGAAGATGGGCACTAAGTGACTGAAGCCAGTAAAGGAATTAAATTTCCTGTACGCAACTGGCTGCTTATTACTATGAGGGCTATTCAGAAAGTAGGGAACGTTTTGGCAATAAAAAACTAAGTACAAGAAATACATTGTATTACATACATCTGAAAGAGCGACTGACATACTACTTTTCCACATAGTCAGCAAAGACATTGAGGCACTTATCGTAGCGGTGCACAAGTTTTGAAAGACATTCGTCGTAAAATTCTACCGCCTGAGACTTCAGCCAGTAGGTCAGACCCGCCTGGAGTTCCGCATCGTCGTCAAAGCGCTGTGCTGCAAGCCAGTTCTTCATCTTGGGAAACAAGTGGATGGTGCTTGGTGCAAGATCCAGGCTGTAGGGCGGATGAGGAAAAATTTCCCATCTGTATGAATTAAGGAGTTCATTAGTGCAGTTTGCCGTGTGAGGGCGGGCATTGTCGTGCAAAAACAAAATTTTGAACGTTAGCTTTCCTCGGTGTTTGTTTTGAACTGCTCTTCTAAGGCTGTGCAAAGTTTGACAGTACCGGACAGAATTTATGGTTGTTCCACGTTCGAGAAAATCAATAATAAGCACACCTTGCCTATCCCAAAAGAATGTCGCCGTCAACAAGGTTTGTAAACATTTTCTTCGATTTTGGGGGGACCTTGTGTGCCCCCTCTCCATGGACCGTAGTTTTGTCTCGCAATTGACGTGTTTCACCTATGTCTCGTCACCGGTTACGATTCGCTCCAGCAATGAATCACCGTGTTTGTGGTAGACCTCCAGAAATGTCAATGTTGCCCCCATTAGCTGTTCTTTATGGTGCTCTGTAAGCATTTTATGCATGTATCGTGCACAAAATTTGTGGTAGCCTAGCTTTTGAGTGACAATTTCAAACAACAAAGTCCCTGAAACTTGTGAAAAAGAACGCGAAAGCTCCGTTACTGTGAAGCGACGTTGTTCACGATTTGTTTCATCAACTTTGGCGACAAGATTGTCACTCACATTACTCGGGCGTCCACTCTTCTCTTCCATCATGATCTTTGTTTCGGCCATTTTTTAACCGAATGCACCATTTTCGGACGCACCTCACAACTGGCAGGATTTTCGATTGCAGCGCACATTTCAAATTCGAATATCGCGCAGAGATGGATGCCGACTGAGCTGCCGAACACGCACATACCAAAATATACGCGGCGTCAGACGAAAACGTTCCCTAGTTTCTGAATAGCCCTCGTACATTATGTAGGAGCGTCTCTACATGTGAAAGGTGAAGTCTATTCAGATTTCACACCAGTAGCATAAGAGTTTCGCTAGTAGTGCCACAATGAGGATGCAAATCACGTTTGCTTTAAATTCATGCTGTAACTTTCATGAGGGTTAGTTACCTTTGAGATTGAACAGGAGTTGATGTTTTCAAGCATGACTTTAAGGTGACAATGAGACCATTATCAACACCTCACCGAATTTGAACGAGGTCGTGCAATAGGCCTATGAGAAGTTGGATGTTCCTTCTGCAATACTGCAGAGAGACTTGGCAGGAATGTAGCCATTGTACACGATTGGTAGCAGCGGTGGCCACGAGAAGATGCTATTGCAAGGAGACTGGGCTCCGTATAGGCACTTGGCATTACTGAGAGGGAAGACCATGGTATTTGGGATATGGCTCATGCGCATCATACTGCATTTTCAGCATAAACTTGAACAGTAGTCACACCATCACAAATTGGTTGCTTCAAGGACAGCTCCAAGACAGACGTCCCGTCGCATGCATTCCACTGACACCAAACCACCACCATTTGCGACTGTTGTGTTTTCTGATGAAAGCTAGTTCTGCCTTGGTGCCATTGATGGCCAATGTTGATTAGAAGACGGCCAGTTGAGGACCTGCAACCAACCTGTCTCCCTGCTAGACACACTGGGCGTACACTGGAAGCTATGGTCTAGCATGCTATACTACTGGCCATTAAAATTGCTACACCACGAAGATGACGTGCTACAGAAGCGAAATTTAACCGACAGGAAGAAGATGCTGTGACATGCAAATGATCAGCTTTTCAGAGCATTCACACAAGGATGGCGTCGGTGGTGACACTTACAACGCGCTGACATGAGGAAAATTTCCAACCGATTTCTCATACACAAGTAGAAGTTGCACAGCGTTGCCTGGTGAAACGTTGTTGTGATGCCTCGTGTAAGGAGGAGAAATGCGTACCATCACGTTTACGACTTTGATAAAGGTCGGATTGTAGCCTATCGCGATTGCGGTTTATCGTATCGCGACATTGCTGCAGAATATGGAATCGGTGGGTTCAGAAGAGTAATACGGAACGCCGTGCTGGATCCCAACGGCCTCGTATCACTAGCAGTCAACATGAAAGGCATCTTATCCGCATGGCTGTAACGGATCGTGCAGCCACGTCTCGATCCCTGAGTCAACAGACGGGGACGTTTGCAAGACAACAACCATCTGCACGAACAGTTCGACGACGTTTGCAGCAGCATGGACTATCAGCTCGTAGACCATGGTTGCTGTTACCCTTGACGCTGCATCACAGACAGGAGCGCCTGCGATGGTGTACGCAACGACATCTACATCTACATCTATACTCCGCGAGCCACCTTACGGTGTGTGGCGGAGGGTACTTATTGTACCACTATCTGATCCCCCCTTCCCTGTTCCATTCACGAATTGTGCGTGGGAAGAACGACTGCTTGTAAGTCTCCGTATTTGCTCTAATTTCTAGGATCTTTTCGTTGTGATCATTACGCGAGATATATGTGGGCGGTAGTAATATGTTGCCCATCTCTTCCCGGAATGTGCTCTCTCGTAATTTCGATAATAAACCTCTCCGTATTGCGTAACGCCTTTCTTGAAGTGTCCGCCACTGGAGCTTGTTCAGCATCTCCGTAACGCTCTCGCGCTGACTAAATGTCCCCATGACGAATCGCGCTGCTTTTCGCTGGATCATGTCTATCTCTTCTATTAATCCAACCTGGTAAGGGTCCCATACTGATGAGCAATACTCAAGAATCGGACGAACAAGCGTTTTGTAAGCTACTTCTTTCGTCGATGAGTCACATTTTCTTAGAATTCTTCCTATGAATCTCAACCTGGCGCCTGCTTTTCCCACTATTTGTTTTATGTGATCATTCCACTTCAGATCGCTCCGGATAGTAACTCCTAAGTATTTTACGGTCGTTACCGCTTCCAATGATTTACCACCTATGGCATAATCGTACTGGAATGGATTTCTGCCCCTATGTATGCGCATTATATTACATTTATCTACGTTTAGGGAAAGCTGCCAGCTGTCGCACCATGCATTAATCCTCTGCAGGTCCTCCTGGAGTACGTACGAGTCTTCTGATGTTGCTACTTTCTTGTAGACAACCGTGTCATCTGCAAATAGCCTCACGGAGCTACCGATGTTGTCAACTAAGTCATTTATGTATATTGTAAACAATAAAGGTCCTATCACGCTGCGGTACTCCCGAAATTACCTCTACATCTGCAGATTTTGAACCGTTAAGAATGACATGTTGTGTTCTTTCTTCTAGGAAATCCTGAATCCAATCACAAACCTGGTCCGATATTCCGTAAGCTCGTATTTTTTTCACTAAACGTAAGTGCGGAACCGTATCAAATGCCTTCCTGAAGTCCAGGAATACGGCATCAATCTGCTCGCCAGTGTCTACGGCACTGTGAATTTCTTGGGCAAATAGGGCGAGCTGAGTTTCACATGATCTCTGTTTGCGGAATCCATGTTGGTTATGATGAAGGAGATTTGTATTATCTAAGAACGTCATAATACGAGAACACAAAACATGTTCCATTATTCTACAACAGATTGACGTAAGCGAAATAGGCCTATAATTATTCGCATCTGATTTATGACCCTTCTTGAAAATGGGAACGACCTGCGCTTTCTTCCAGTCGCTAGGTACTTTACGTTCTTCCAGCGATCTACGATAAATTGCTGATAGAAAGGGGGCAAGTTCTTTAGCATAATCACTGTAGAATCTTAAGGGTATCTCGTCTGGTTCGGATGCTTTTCCGCTACTAAGTGATAGCAGTTGTTTTTCAATTCCGATATCGTTTATTTCAATATTTTCCATTTTGGCGTCCGTGCGACGGCTGAAGTCAGGGACCGTGTTACGATTTTCCGCAGTGAAACAGTTTCGGAACACTGAATTCAGTATTTCTGCCTTTCTTCGGTCGTCCTCTGTTTCGGTGCCATCGTGGTCAACGAGTGACTGAATAGGAGATTTAGATCCGCTTACCGATTTTACATATGACCAAAACTTTTTAGGGTTCTTGTTTAGATTGTTTGCCAATGTTTTATGTTCGAATTCGTTGAATGCTTCTCTCATTGCTCTCTTTACGCTCTTTTTCGCTTCGTTCAGCTTTTCCTTATCAGCTATGATTCGACTACTCTTAAACCTATGATGAAGCTTTCTTTGTTTCCGTAGTACCTTTCGTACATGATTGTTATACCACGGTGGATCTTTCCCCTCGCTTTGGACCTTAGTCGGTACGAACTTATCTAAGGCGTACTGGACGATGTTTCTGAATTTTTTCCATTTTTGTTCCACATCCTCTTCCTCAGAAATGAACGTTTGATGGTGGTCACTCAGATATTCTGCGATTTGTGCCCTATCACTCTTGTTAAGCAAATATATTTTCCTTCCTTTCTTGGCATTTCTTATTACACTTGTAGTCATTGATGCAACCACTGACTTATGATCACTGATACCCTCTTCTACATTCACGGAGTCGAAAAGTTCCGGTCTATTTGTTGCTATGAGGTCTAAAACGTTAGCTTCACGAGTTGGTTCTCTAACTATCTGCTCGAAGTAATTCTCGGACAAGGCAGTCAGGATAATGTCACAAGAGTCTCTGTCCCTGGCTCCAGTTCTGATTGTGTGACTATCCCATTCTATACCTGGTAGATTGAAGTCTCCCCCTATTACAATAGTATGATCACGAAACTTCTTCACGACGTTCTGCAGGTTCTCTCTGAGGCGCTCAACTACTACGGTTGCTGATGCAGGTGGTCTATAGAAGCATCCGACTATCATATCTGACCCACCTTTGATACTTAACTTAACCCAGATTATTTCACATTCGCATTCGCTAATAACTTCACTGGATATTATTGAATTCTTTACTGCTATAAATACTCCTCCACCATTGGCGTTTATCCTATCCTTGCGGTATATATTCCATTCTGTGTCTAGGATTTCGTTACTGTTCACTTCCGGTTTTAACCAACTTTCCGTTCCTAATACTATATGCGCACTATTACCTTCAATAAGAGATACTAATTCAGGAACCTTGCCCTGGATACTCCTGCAGTTTACCAATATTACGTTAACTTTTCCTGTTTTTGGTCTCTGAGGACGGACGTTCTTTATCAACGATGATAATGTCCTCTCTGGTAAGCCGTCAGGTATTTTATCGTTTCGCCCAAGGGGGGGTCCCTCTAACCTAAAAAACCCCCGTGTGCACGCCACACGTACTCTGCTACCCTAGTAGCTGCTTCCGGTGTGTAGTGCACGCCTGACCTGTCTAGGGGGGCCCTACAGTTCTCTACCCAATAACGGAGGTCGATGAATTTGCAACCATTATAGTCGCAGAGTCGTCTGAGCCTCTGGTTTAGACCCTCCACACGGCTCCAAACCAGAGGACCGCGATCGACTCTGGGCACTATGCTGCAGATATTAAGCTCAGCTTGCACTCCGCGTGCGATGCTGGTTGTCTTCACCAAATCAGCCAGCCGCCGGAAGGAACCAAGGATGGCCTCAGAACCCAAGCGGCAGGCGTCATTCGTTCCGACATGTGCTACTATCTGCAGCCGGTCACACCCAGTGCGTTCAATAGCTGCCGGAAGGGCCTCCTCCACATTACGGACGAGACCCCCCGGCAAGCACACCGAGTGCACACTGGCATTCTTCCCCGACCTACCCGCTATTTTCCTGAGGGGCTCCATAACCCGCCTAACGTTGGAGCTCCCTATAACTAATAGGCCCGCCCTCTGTGACTGTCGGGACCTTGCCGGAGAATCGGCCACTGGCCCAACAGGCGAGGCATCCTGTGGTGGCTCGGAAACGATGTCATCACCACTAGGAAGCACCCCGTACCTGTTGGAAAGGGGTAAGGCAGCTGCCACGCGGCCAGATCCCACCTTCGCCTTTCGGCCAGGCACGCGCGAGCCCACCACTGTCCGCCATTCACCCTGGAGTGATGGCTGACCGGTAAGATGCTCACTGCCGGAAGACGCAGCGACATCAGGGGTTCCATGTGATTCCAAGGCCACCGAAGTAGGCATAGGTCTCACCACAGTTGCCCCAACGCCACTACGAGCGTCGGTGCACGAATCGCAAAACGTCATTTTTTCGGATGAATCCAGGTTCTGTTTACAGCATCATGGTGATCGCATCCGTGTTTGGCGACATCGCGGTGAACGCACGTTGGAAGCGTGTATTCGTCATTGCCATACTGGAGTATCACCCGGCGTGATGGTATGGGGTGCCAATAGTTACACGTCTCGCTCACCTCTTGTTCGCACTGATGGCACTTTGAACAGTGGACTTTACATTTCAGATGTGTTACGACCCGCGACTCTACCCTTCATTCCATCCCTGCGAAACCCTACATTTCAGCAGGATAAGGCACGATCACATGTTGCAGGTCCTGTACGGGCCTTTCTGGTTACAGAAAATGTTCGACTGCTGCCCCGGGCAGCACATTCTCCAGATCTCTCACCAATTGAAAACGTCTGGCCGATGGTGGCCGAGCAACTGGCTTGTCACAATACGCCTGTCACTACTCTTGATGAACTGTGGTAACGTGTTGAAGTTGGATGGGCAACTGTACCTGTACACGCCATCGAAGCTCTGTTTGACTCAATGCCCAGGAGTGTCAAGGCCGTTATTACGGCCAGAGGTGGTTATTCTGGGTACTGATTTCTCAGGATCTATGCACCAAAATTGCGTGAAAATGTAATCACATGTCAGTTCTAGTATAATATATTTGTCCAATGAATACACGTTTATCATCTGCATTTCTTCGTGGTGTAGCAATTTTAATGGCCAGTAGGGTATATCTTATGACAGCAGGAGCACTTTCGTGGTCATCCCATGCATACTGACTGCAAATTTATACATCAATCTGGTGATTCAACACTTTGTGCTGCCATTCACGAACAGCATTCCAGGGGGTGTTTCCCATCGGGATAACTCTCGCCCACGTATCGCTGTTGTAACCGAACATGCTCTACTCAGCGTCGATATCTTGCCTTGGCCTACTCGATCACCAAATTTGTCTCCAATAGTGCTCATATGGGACATCACTGGACAACAACTCCAGAGTCGTCCATAAACAGCATTAACTGTCCCTTATTGACCGGCCAAGTGTAACAGGCATGGAACTCCATCCCACAAGCTGATATCGAGATTCTGTACAGCACTATGCATTTATGTTTGCATGCTTGCAATCAACATTCTGGCAGTTTCACCAGTTGTTAATGTACCACAACTTCACATTTCTATGACTTACCTCACGCTTACATTAACCTGTGATGTTGCAATGTCAGTCACTTACATAGGTTACCTGGACAGATGTATTCCTGAATTTTCATTAATCTACATGGGGCAGTTGGAAAATAAGTTTCCCCTGCCGACTGTGGTCAAAGTTGTGTGTGAAAGGAAAAAAAGACAATGAAACATTAAAGATAAACCATATCTTTATTTGTCCACATAATTTCCAATTACATTGAGACATTCGTCATACCGCTTTATAAGCTTCAAAAAGTCTTCCAGGAAAAGTCAGGGCGTTGCATAAGGAAGAAGTGTTGAACGGCTTGTTTGATGTAAGCACTGCTGCCAAAGCGCATTCCACCGAGAGTCTTCTTCAAAGCAGGAAACAGATGGAGATCACTTGGTGCGAGATTCTGACTGTAAGGCTGATGGTGTAGGCGCTCCCAACCAAGAGCTGCAATATGGTTTTGCGTTGCCGTCGCCGTGTGTGGTCTCGCATTGTCTTCCAACGGCAGGACGCCAGATCTGAGAAGGCCAAGCCGCTTTTTCCGGATCACCTCTTTCAGTTTCGACACAGTGGCACAGTACCGCGCAGCATTGGTGGTTGCATCCTCCAGAAAGTCCAGCAGCAAAACTCCTTTGGCGTCTCAGGAAACGGTGAGTAGCACGGAGTGCTTTTGAACTTCTTTTCGACAGGTGATGACCGATGTTTCCACTCCATGGATGCCGCCTTCGATTCGCGGGTGTAATGCTGGACCCACGATTCACCCCGCGTCACAACCCGAAACAGAAGGTCACTGCCACATTCATGGTAACGCACGAGCTGTTCCAGGCTGAACGCCATGCGTTGTTCCATGTGTGTCGGAGTCAGTTGGCAGGGCACCCATCGTGCTGTCACCATCCTGTATCGAAGAATGTCGTGGATGATCTTGTGAGCTCGCTTATGTCCAAGTTCTGCCGCTACTCCATCGATTGTGATACGCCGTTTCGCTTTAATCATATCATCCACCCTCCTGACATTTGCATCTGTAGTGGCCGTGCGCTTCCGTACAGGTCTCGGTATGTCCTGCACTTGCTGGCGTCCTTCGCTGAATTGGCACCATCTCCGTACCATTTGCCTCGACATCACATACACTTCAACAAGACGGTTATGAATTTCTGTGGCTGATAATACACGTGCCCATTCATAACGAATAACGGCTCTCACTACCTTCCGCCATTGACCACGACTCCAAAACGCATCTCCTCTCCATAGCTCCGGGTAAAGACCAAGCGGCTGGCCTCCACTTTGCGCAGGCATTGCGACAGCGCTATCTACTTGATCGCGGTTGACCTCTACCCAATGGTGTATCGGTGTCTTGCACGTGCGCGTTCACCTGACGCATCACCTTTCGCCCATACCACAAAACTCTGTCCACAGTCGACAGGGGAAACTTATTTTCCAACTCCCCTATCTATCTATCGCTTGCGCCTTTGTCTCGCATTTTGCGCGGGGTTGGCGCGGTTAAATCGGAATCGGCATGTTAATTTGAAGGGGTGGCCGGATGTCCTACCTGCCGCCACCCCGTACCCTCCAGGATGGAATCAGAGTACCCCATCTGTCTGTGTCTAGTGTAAATCACGGAAAAGTGTGGATGTGTTGCAAATGTCTGTGAGTCGTGTAACTGAGGCGGGATGTGGGGACCAGCCCGCTATTCACCTAGAGGGATGTGGAAAATCGCCTAAAAACCACATCCAGGCTGGCCGGCACACCTGCCCTCGTCGTTAATCCGGCGGGCGGATTCGATCCGGGGCCGGCGCGCCTGCTCGAGTCCAGGAAGCAGCGCATTAGCGCTCTCGGCTGACCTGGCGAGTATTTTCCAACTCCCCCTCGTACATTAATTATTTTTTGATTTTGTGATTTATTTTCCACCAGTGTATTTTACTGTATTTTAATTTTCTCATAATATATATAACTTCTTTCTTAATTTTTAAACTTAATTATCTTTAAGAATCATAGATGCTGGCCGAAAGTGGTCATTTCATTTGAAATTAATGTGACTGTGCCGGACAATAAATTATTGCATATGATGATAGTAACTGCTCTCGAAAGAACAGATACCACTGGTGACTGTGCAGCTTCTCTAGAATAAATGATAATTAATTGAAGTGCTCAGCTGCCAACAGGTGTTGTTGGTTGGTTGTTGGTTGTTGTGGGGAAGGAGACCAGACAGCGAGGTCATTGGTCTCATCGGATTAGGGAAGGATGGGGAAGGAAGTCGGCCGCGCCCTTTGAAAGGAACCATCCCGGCATTTACCTGGAGCGATTTAGGGAAATCACGGAAAACCTAAATCAGGATGGCCGGACGCGGGATTGAACCGTCGTCCTCCCGAATGCGAGGTGTTGTTGATATACCGCGATGGGAACAGATGAAAATGTGTGCCCCAACCTGGACTCGAACCCGTGATCTCCTGCTAACATGGTAGACGCTCAATCCATCATTTTTTTTAAAATCTTTATTGAACAAACGGAGAGTACATATATATACACAATGCAACAGTTCTTCAAGGTACCAGTTAAACATATACAAATGAGTGTTAGGTAAACAAATAATTAGAATAACATTAAATACAACAAAATATAACATATCCTGATTTCTTTTTTTTTTTTAATAATTTGTATTGAACAAACTAAAAGTACATATACAGGGTGTTACAAAAAGGTACGCCCAAACATTCCTCACACACAGAGAAAGAAAATATGTTATGTGGACATGTCTCCGAAAACGCTTACTTTCCATGTTGGAGCTCACTTTATTACTTCTCTTCAAATCACATTAATCATGGAATGGAAACACACAGCAACAGAACGTACCAGCGTGACTTCAAACACTTTGTTACAGGAAATGTTCAAAATGTCCTCCGTTAGCGAGAATACATGCATCCACCCTCCGTCGCATGGAATCCCTGATGCGCTGATGCAGCCCTGGAGAATGGCGTATTGTATCACAGCCGTCCACAATACGAGCACGAAGAGTCTCTACATTTGGTACCGGGGTTGCGTAGACAAGAACTTTCAAATGTCCCCATAAATGAAAGTCAAGAGGGCTGAGGTCAGGAGAGCGTGGAGGCCATGGAATTGGTCCGCCTCTACCAATCCATCGGTCACCGAATCTGTTGTTGAGAAGCGTACAAACACTTCGACTGAAATGTGCAGGAGCTCCATCGCGCATGAACCACATGTTGTGTCGCACTTGTAAAGGCACATGTTCTAGCAGCACAGGTAGAGTATCCCGTATGAAATCATGATAACGTGCTCCATAGAGCGTAGGTGGACGAAACTAAAATGAGCTCTAACATGGAAATTAAGCGTTTCCGGACACATGACCACATAACATCTTTTCTTTATTTGTGCGTGAGGAATGTTTCCTGAAAGTTTGGCCGTACCTTTTTGTAACACCCTGTATATTCACTATGCAAGAGTTCTTCAAGGTATCAGTTAAACATATACAAATGACTGTTAGTTAAACAAAAAAAAATATTAAAAAGAAAAACATTAAATACAACAAAATATAACATATTCTGTCTTCTTCCATTTTTTTTTTTTTTTTGACCGATGCATGAGAACATGGGTAAGGGTGTTGCATCATGTGACATGTAGGCATGGTACACCCCAACTTTGAGGGGGGGTCAAGGAAGAGGCTGCGAAGATAACCGGCAAAAGTTTGTCGGTAAGATGGTTTTCGGGTGAGGGTGCTATGCGCGGTCACAACTTTGTACCAGAAGTCAAGGACTGTATGCGGACCACTCTGAAAGAGGTATTCTAAAGCCTGTCCTCGAAACCAGATTAGCGTATGGTGCTTAGCAAGAGGGTAGTGAAATGTCTGGGGCAACAACAGGAAATCCGGGGTTACCGTCGTTAGCGGGGCACGGAGGTAAAAGCCCACGATTCGTTGGATGAGGAGCCATACGTTTTGTTTTAGGGGGCACGTAAGACGGTGCTCGTCGGTGTCTTCGAGCTGATAGTCAGGGCAGAGCGGGGAGGTGGCCAGTCCTATGCGATAAAGTCGACTATTAGTCGGGAATTTTCCATAGACTAAAACATACCAGAGTGCAGACACAGACGACGGTAAAAAGGGTGCATGCACACACCCCCAAACCGTGCGCCAGTTAATGTCAGGATGCTGTAGCACCATGGGGTCGCAAGGGTTGGACAGCATAAACAAACGATAATAATCTTTTGTACGGGGAGGACGGGTGACTGGAAGATCGGCCCGAACGTAGCTGAGTTCTATGAAACAATTGGCGACGTGGTACAATAATGGAGAAATAGGTGCCACATTGATCGGTGGATCGAAAGAAGCTGGTCAGAGGATATCTAAGAGACGGGAGACCGGCCCCTGCCAGTGCCGCAACAAAGTGTGGACAAAGAGTGCAGAAGATCGTGCCCGCACGTTGACGAGTCCGAGGCCACCTTTTGCAGGAGGCAGTGTTAGAGTGTTGTAGCGGGCTTTGAAAAGTGCGCCTGCTGACACGAAATATCCAAAGGCTGATTGGATGCGGCGGCCAAGGAGTAACGGCATTGGGAGGATCTGAGCGACGTGTACCAGTTTAGGGGCGACATACATGTTGACATAGGACACACGTTGGAGGTGGTTTAAGTTACGGTGCACTTGACCGCGGACATGGTGTCGAATCGACTGTAAAAGCCGCCGGTAAGCCAGGGCCACTGCGCGGTGTGTGGAGCTCGTAAGTTCGATACCCAAGTAACGAAGGGAGGCACTGACTGGGAGTGGGATCGGCACCATAGCCGGGAGGCCGCGCCCAATGTGCATCATAGTCGATTTACGGACATTAAGAATGCTACCAGAAAGACGTCCATACTGGTGGATCCATTAGATGGCGTCATTGAGTTCCGTGGAGGAGCAGGTGAGAAAGAGGAGATCGTCCGCATAACCCCTACAGTGAAAGGTGTAGTCACGCAAAGTGAGGTCCTGCAGTCTAGAGGTAAGTTCAATGATGAGGGGCTCAAGTGCAATGGCATATAGTAAAGTAGACACAGGGCATCCTTGGCGCACAGATCGGCGTATAGGAATCGGTCCTACAAGCCTCCCATTGACTTGTACCATCGAGACCGCGGGAAGTAGTAACCGGCGAATGGCATCGACAAAAAGTAATGGGAACCCCATACGCGTCGCCACCATGAGGAGGAATGGGTGTCGAACGCGATCAAAGGCACTCGTGAAATCGACGGATACCAGTGCTGCACGAAGGCGACAAACCGACGCCAGTGCAATGAGGTCACGGCATTCCCCTAGGGCTGTTTGTAAGGTGGCCCCACAAACACGTGCAGTCTGCTCAGGTGAAAGGACCGTAGGTAAGACGGTGCGTATGCGCGTTGCTAAGAGGCGTGCATAGATTTTATAGTCTCCATTCAGTAGTCTAAGGGGGCGATATGCAGAGACATGAGACCCTCCCTTCGGTTTAGGCACAGGTAGAAGAATGCCAGTGACGAATTCAGGTGGAATTGGGAAGGACGGAGCAAAGAGTTCCTGAATCATTTCCGTCCAGCGAGGAAGCATTAACGTGGTGAACGCCCTGTAAAACTCCACTGGGAGACCATCTGGTCCGGGTGATTTGTTCTTGGTCCCTTTGTTGATCGCATCTACCACCTCTTCTGCGGTGATTGCAGATATCATGGACGTTGACTCCGCTACGGTGAGGGTCCGATCAGGGGAAGGACGGAGTTCATCAGGAATGGGCGTCGCCATCGGTTCATCATCATAAAATTGGCGATAATGTTCAGTAAAGGCAGACACCACTGCCGCCTGTGTTGTGTGGTGAACACCATCGGAGGTCGTGATGTTGGGGACGAAAAGTCGACGTCGGCGACTATGGTCGGATGCGGCATGGGTTGTGGATGGGGTTTCGTCGTGGAGGAGGTCTTATCGTCGGGAACGCACCACGACACCATGCAGTCGTGCACGTTGAAGAGAGAGGAGACGAGCTTTAGTACGTTGTCGTTCCCTATGGGTGTCAGGTGATGGAGGGAGCGCATCGAGCTCACGGAGGACGGCGTAGTGAAAATTTGTGGTGTCTCGATGCCATGCTGCTGCTTCCTTGCCACATTGTATGAAGGCCTTTCTGGTCGCAGGTTTGGCACATTTGAGCCACCAATGGAACGTGGATGTGTGCTGCGGAAGACGTCTTTCGCAAGACGCCCATGTAGTGGCAATACATTGTCGGCAGTGTGCATTTTTAAGGAGGGAGGTATTAAGCTTCCAGTAACCTCTGCTGTGCCACACTGACTGAGGTGGCAGAGCCAGGGAGCAAATGACGGCGCAGTGGTCCGAAAATGAAAGGGGCCATCATTCAGCTTGGGCGACTTCATTGCCAAGGTGGGCAGAGACATAAAACCGGTCCAGTCTGCTCGCAGAATGTGCTGTATAATGGGTAAAACCAGGGGTGTTGCCATGAATTTTCTCCCAAACGTCCACTAGATGAAAATCTTCGATTAAGGTGAGCAGCGCCGGGCATGGCGAATAACCAGGCATTTGGTCCTGCGGATGGAGGACACAGTTGAAATCACCTCCGATGATAAGGCAATCATAGCGTCCAGAAAACGGGGGCGCCACGTAATGTCCGAAGAAAGTGGACCGCTGCCGACGTTTCGTGGAGCCAGACGGAGCTTAGATATTGATGACGCGCGTGTCGAAGATGGTAACAGCCATACCCCTTCCACAGGGACGGATTGTCGTGTCCCTGAGTGGGATTCCTTCGCGTATGTAGAAAGCCACTCCACGCCCTGATTGATCACATGTGGACGTGTATGAGACGTAGACTGGTGGTAGTGTGGCAACGCGTACTACCTGAAGAAGGGCGACGTCGACGTCAGAGGCCCGAAGCATGTCACATAGGAGTTGCAGCTTGGGTGCAGTGCCGATCATGTTGATGTTCAGTGTGGCAAACCGGTATGTTTGTTTCAGTGGTGGTGGACGCGCATCTACCATCACCAAGGGAAGTAAGAGGAGGGCACCGACAGGAAGTCCCGTCCCATCAGCTGCAATGCCTCGCTTTTGATGTTAACAGGCAGCCTCATCCGGCGGAGGTAACTCATCCGGAGGAGGGGGCGTACCTTCCTCAATGTCGTCGGCCCATGCTCCTGTGCCGTGGGTCTGTCCAATGTCCATGGGAATTGCGTCGTGGTGAGAGAGATCTGGAGTTGTCGGCGGGGAGACAGGCGTCTCAACCGCCGCACCGATCGTTACATTGTGCGTGGCGACCTCCACGGTGGTCCCGTCCTGCGGAACGTCTTGTTCATCGTGAAAGTTGTCCGCCGACCTCTGCGTGGAAATGTCGGCTGGTTGGGTGTCGTCTTAGTCGTCGCGGGTGGCGACGCTTTGAGAGCCCGTGGGTGGACGGCGACGGCGTTTGCGCCTACGTGGCGAGCGTTGTTTGCGCACGTGTTCCTCAGTGTCGGACCACGGCAAGGAGGAGCGTCGACCTCGTTCGAAGACGTCGGTGGGTACAATGAAATTGTCAAACAGATGTTGTGAAGAAGTACTGTTCTCCTCAGCGTCCGGTGCGGGAGCCTGTTCGGCGGCAAGGTTGTCAGGTGGGACGTCTGTACCGTCCGTTGGTGACTGGGACGGTGGGACGTGCCGATCGGGAGGACCGGGCGACGGACTGGACGAAACTGTAGACGTGGCAAGAGCCGCTGCGTAAGTGACCGGGAGGGCGGTCATCGTGGGTGTGACGGACGCTTCCGACAACGGGAGCTGCGCGACACGTCGTTGAATGCATTCAGACAGTAGGTGACCTTCTTTCCCGCAACCGGAACAGGTCCGAGGTTGGCCGTCGTACATTATAATGGCACGGCAGCCTCCGATACGTAGATAGGAAGGCACGCGTTTCTGCAACTCGATGCGGACCTGTCTAACACCGTTTAAAACGGGATAGGTTTGAAATTGGACCCATCGTTCGGCAACATGTTCCAGAACGTTGCCATAGGGACGGAGCGCCTCGATGACGACGTCTGCAGGTAGTTCGAACGGCAGTTCGAAGATCCTTATCGTCCGTGTGCCGAGACCTGCGTGATCGACGGTAACGGGTGCGACGTTGCCGTCGGAATGACAGAAGTGCAGTCGACGTTTTGCCTCTTGAAGCACCTTGTCGCACGCCGCATCGTTGATCATTTTGATGTAGACGGTACTGCTAACTATGGACAAGTGGATACCAATTAGATCCGTTGGTGGTATTTTAACTTCATCGCGAATAAATCGTTCTACCTCCAGGGCCTTGGGTTCGGGCGAAGTCGGAACAAAAGTTGAAACGTAATGTTTTCTTCCGATAGTTGTGCGCCATGGTGGTCTAGAAACGAAAACGGCACTTACAGCGGCCGAAGTAAACACAAACACACGGTGCGCGCCTCGCCCGCAGCGCTCTGGCTCGTGACCGCCTCGCAGCACTGCCGGCGGCAGACTGTTCCATCTGAGCCACCGAGAACACAGGTGAATAGCACGGCTGCAGGGACTTATCCCTTGCACACTTCCCGCGAGAGCCACATTCCGGTGGGCAAAAACCTATTAGATACATTATGTATGTAGATTGTGGACGGTTGGGAATGTAGGCCTCACGGGAAGCGTGCAATGTATAAGTCCCTTCAGCCGCGCTCTTCATCTGTGTTCTCAGTGGCTCAGATGCATCGAGCGTCTTCCATGTTAGCAGGAGATCCCGGGTTCGAGTCCCGGTCGGGGCACACATTTTCATCTGTCCCCACCGAGGTATATCAACAACACCTGTCGGCAGCTGAGGGCTCCAGTTAATTACCATTTAGTAAATTATTGCCTCACTACTTGCAGTTTTGATAACTTTTACGAAGTCTGGTATCTAGGAGTATGTTACTGGTCGCTCTGACAGGGATCATGAAGACTACACAGTCATCCTAACTGCGCACCATACACAAATGTAATGGAATCAATAGGAACCCCAATGACTGGAGCAGTGTAAAGTACCCTCGCCCATGCGTTTAACAGTGTGTATGCAGATGTAGATACGAATGAGCTGAGCCTCACCGACAGCAGCAGCAGGCCGCAGTAGAAGGCGTCGTTGTCGTCATGCGGGCGCCTCCTCACGAAGAAGCAGGCGCTGCAGACGACGCCCCACCAGCCGCTCAACATCAGCGCCACCAGTAGCGGAGCCATCGTGCTGCTCACCCCCTGCAGCGCCTCCCGCAGCCCCAGGTGCGCCGACCGCAGCGAGGACAGCTTGCCTTCTGGCAACACGACGACCACTGCCGTGTGAGCTCTATGACCGTAACGTTTTTCAGTGTAAACACATTGGATGTTATGACTGCGTGTGCTTCTGAAATCTAAACTGCCATTACTGTATCAAAAGAATATATGGAAGTTCCAGTAATTACCATGGTAACTACGATGGTTGTTTTTTAAGTAAGGGCCGTTTTTATTTTTAAAAAAAGATACAAATACTTTTGTAAAAAAACTTTTATTTTCTGATTCTACACACTTTTACCTATTTCTACATAGTTGCCTTGTTTATTTAAGCACTTGTCATACCGTACAACTAAGTTTTTAATTCCCTCTTCAAAGAATTCGGCCGTCTGCTCCGACAGCCAAGAGTTCACGGCCGCTTTCACTTCATCGTCGTCATTGAAGCGCTGCCCGCCAAGACGGTGTTTCAGGTACCGGAAAAGGTAGCAAGGTCGGGGCTGTATGGTGCATGGTCCAAAACTTCCCACCCAAAAGAATCAATCAAATCCCGAGTCTTTTGAGAGGTGTGAGGTCTAGCGTTATCGTGCAGGAGCAAAACTCCTTTTGTCAGCATGCCGCGCCTTTTGTCTTGAATTGCTCTGCGGAGCTTCTTTAGAGTTGCACAGTAGGCATCTGAGTTGGTTGTCGTTCCTCGTGGCATAAAGTCCACTAGCAAAACACGGCGCCGGTCCCAGAACACAGTTGCCATAATCTTGCGCTTTGACAGCGTCTGTTTGGCTTTGACCTTGACGGGTGAGGTTGTGTGTCGCCATTCCATCCATTGTCGGTTGCTTTCGGGAGTGATATGGGATACCCATGTTTCATCTCCAGTGACAATTTGACTCAACATGTCATCCCCTTCTTCATCGTAACGAATCAAAAAGTCCAATGAAGTGGCAAACCTCTTCCCTTTGTGGTCCTCTGTGAGGAATCTGGGTACCCACCGAGAACATAGTTTCTTAAATTTTATGTTTCCAGACACAATTTTGTACAAAACCGATCTTGAAACTTGTGGAAATTCCAAAGAAAGAGTGGAAATTGTGAATCTTCTGTCCTCACGAATCTTTGTTTCGACTGCAGCCACCAAATCATTAGGTATCACAGAGGGCCGGCCTGAGCGTTCTTCGTCATGGACGTTTTGACGGCCATTTTTAAACTCTCTAACCCATTGACGCACTTTACCTTCATTCATTTCATTCAAGCCATAAACTTTTGTTAACTGACGATGAATTTCTGCAGCTAATAGGCTTCTCGCGGTCAAAAAACGTATCACTGACCGTATCTCACAAGCGGCGGGCGATTCAATAATCGTAAACATTATAAAGTAGCACAGCGATGCGTACACGTCAGCTACAGAGCTGCAACTTGCATCAGTGTGAACGGGAAGGATGCCGGCAAGTGGCGCGGTGGCTTGTTGCGGCGTCCGCGCGAACTACGGGACCATACGTGCGAACGGCCCTTACTTAAAAAAACAACCCTCGTAGTATACGCTGTACTGCCAAAAGTCATGGAATACCTCCTAAGATAATGTTGGGCCTCATTTTTCCACGTGTAGCGCAACAATTTGACGTGGCATGGACTCAACAAGCCTTTGGAACAACCCTGCAGAAATGATATTTCTGCCTCTGTAGCCGTCCATAATTGCGTAATTGCGAAAGCGCTTCCAGTGAAGAATTTTGGTCACAAACTAGCCTCTCAATTATGTCCCATAACAGAGAGGTGTGACTGGTCAAATCATTCATTCGAATTGTACAGAATGTTCTTCACACCAGTCGTAAACAACTGTGGTTCAGTGACATGAAGTCCATGAACAGCTGCAAATGATCTCCAAGTAGCCAAACATAACCATTTCCAATAAATTAGTGGTTCAGTTAGACCCGAATATCCAGTCCATTCCATGTAAACACAGACCACAACATTATGGAGCCACCACGAGCTGTCACACTGATCTGTTGACAACTTGGTCCATGGCTTTGTGAGGTCTGCGCCACACTCGAACCTTACCATCAGCTCTTACCAACTGAAATCGGCTCTCCTCTGAGCAGGCCACAGTTTTCCTGTAGTCTAGAGTCCAACTGATACTTCTGAGCCCAGAAGAGGCAATCTACATCAACATCTACATATATACTCCGCTAGCCACCAAGCAGTGTGTGGAGGAGGCCACAATTCGCACCAAAGTCATATTCCCCCCCCCCCCCCCCCCCCCCCCCCCCCCCCCGCCCCCCGCCTCTGTTCCACTCGTGGATCGCGCGTGGGAAAAACGACTGTCTGAACGCCTCAGTACAAGCTCCAATTTCCCTTATCTTTGAATGGTAACCATTGCGCGATTTGAAAGTTGGTGGTAATAATATACACTCTACATCCTCGGTGAAGATCGGATTTTGGAATTTAGCGAGCAGCCACTTCCGTTTAGCGCGCCGTCTATCTGCAAGTGTGTCCCACTTCAAATTTTCTATGAGATTTGTAAGGCTCTCGCGATGGCTAAATGAACCAGTCACGAGTCTTGCCGCTCTTCTTTGGACTTTCTCAATCTCTTGAATCAGACCCAACTGGTAAGGATCCCATACAGATGAACAATACTCTAAGACTGGACGAACTAACGTATTGTAAGCTCTTTCCTTCGTTGAAGGAGTGCATCACTTGAGGATTCTACCAATAAACCGCAATCTAGAATTCGCCTTACCTGTTACTTGTGTAATCTGATCATTCCATTTGAGATCATTTCGAATAATCACACCCAGATACTTGACGGATGTTACCGCTTCCAAAGACGGGGCATTTATTTTGTACTCGTACATTAATGGGGATTTTCGCCTTGTTATACACAGTAGGTTACACTTGTATTGTATTGTATTTTATGTAACTGGGGGCCTAGAAAGGACGGAGAGGCTCCATCCCTGGCGCAGCCGCAGTAGTCCACAACCCCACCACGGCTACCACAGTCTACTTCACCGCTCCGCTACCCCACACTGAACCCAGCGTTATTGTGCGGTTGGGCCCCCTGTCAAACCTCCCAGGGAACGTCTCACACCAGAAGAGTGTAAACCCTACGTTTGCGTGGTAGAGCAATGTTGGTGTACGCATACTTGGAGAACTTGTTTGCGCAGCAATCGCCGACATAGTGTAGCTGAGGCGGAATAAGGGGAACCAGCCAGCATTCGCCGAGGCAGATAGAAAACCGCCTAAAAACCATCGACAGAGTGGCCGGCTCACCGGACCTCGACACAAGTCCGCCGGACGGACCAGGCGCTCCTTCCCGCCCGGAATGCCGTGCGGGCCGGTTACGCTTTCTAATGTTGAGAGATAACTGCCAGTCATTACACCATGCATTTATTTGCTGCAAATCCTCATTGATTTGTTCACAACTTTCGTGTGATACTACTTTCCTGTAGACTACAGCATCATCGGTCAACAGTCTAATGCCGCTGTCAATACCATCAACCAGATCGTTTATGTAAATCGCAAAAAGGAGCGGACCTATTACGCTGCCCTGGGGCACACCTGAAGTTACGCTTGTTTCTGCTGAAGTCACCCCATTCAGGACGACATACTGCTCCCTGTCTGCTGGAGAAGTTTCTATCCAACCCCATATGCCATCAGATAGACAGTAAGCGTGCACTCTCTGTAGCAAGCGACAGTGCGGAACTGAGTCGAACGCCTTTCGAAAGCCGAGAAATATGGCATCAACGTGGGAGCCGGTATCTAGAGCCTGCACAAAGAGGGCCAGCTGTGTCTCGCATGACCACTGTTTCCTAAAACCGTGCTGGTTTCTGCAGATGAGCTTCTCAGAGTCTAGAAAGGTCATTTTGTCTGAACACAAAATATGTTCCATGATTCCACTACAAATCTATGTCAGTGAAATTGGCCGGTAATTATGTGCCTCCGATTTTCTACCTTTTTGTAGATTACTTTGACCTGGGCCTTCTTCCGGTCCCGTGCAACTTTCCGCCGTTCCAGTGATCTCTGACAGATGATGGATAAGAATTGTGCTATATTTGTAGCATAGTCAACATAAAATCGTACGGGGATAACGTCTGGGCCAGATTCGTTCCTGGCGTCTAATGATCTTAACTGTTTTACGAGGTGCATTCAAGTTCTAAGGCCTCCGATTTTTTTTCTCCGGACTGGAAAGAGATAGAAACATGCGCATTGTTTTAAAATGAGGCCGCGTTCATTGTCAATACATCCCAGAGATGGCAGCACCGTAAGGCAGATGGAATTTTAGCGCCAGCGGCGAGAATGAGAACTGTTTTAAATACTTAAAATGGCGACGTTTTCCTTACTTGAACAGCGTGCAATCATTCGTTTTCTGAATTTGCGTGGTGTGAAACCAATTGAAATTCATCGACAGTTGAAGGAGACATGTGGTGATGGAGTTATGGATGTGTCGAAAGTGCGTTCGTGGGTGCGACAGTTTAATGAAGGCGGAACATCGTGTGTCAAACAAACCGAAGCAACCTTGGGCTCGCACAAGCCGGTCTGACAACATGATCGAGAAAGTGGAGAGAATTGTTTTGGGGGATCGTCGAATGACTGTTGAATAGATCGCCTCCAGAGTTGGCGTTTCTGTGAGTTCTGTGCACACAATCCTGCATGACGACCTGAAAATCCGAAAAGTGTCATCCAGGTGGGTGCCACGAATGCTGACGGACGACCACATGGGTGCCCGAGTGGCATGTTGCCAAGCAATGTTGACGCGCAACGACAGCATGAATGGGACTTTCTTTTCGTTGGTTGTGACAATGGATGAGACGTGGATGCCATTTTTCAATCCAGAAACAAAGAGCCAGTCAGCTCAATGGAAGCACACAGATTCACCGCCACCAAAAATTTCGGGTAACCGCCAGTGCTGAAAAAATGATGGTGTCCATGTTCTGGGACAGCGAGGGCGTAATTCTTACCCATTGCGTTCCAAAGGGCACTACGGTAACAGGTGCATCCTACGAAAATGTTTTGAAGAACAAATTCCTTCCTGCACTGCAACAAAAACGTCCGGGAAGGGCTGCCCGTGTGCTGTTTCGCCAAGAGAACGCACCCGCACATCGTGCTAACGTTACGCAACAGTTTCTTCGTGATAACAACTCTGAAGTGATTCCTCATGCTCCCTACTCACCTGACCTGGCTCCTAGCGACTTTTGGCTTTTTCCAACACTGAAAGACACTCTCCGTGGCCGCACATTCACCAGCTGTGCTGCTATTGCCTCAGCGATTTTCCAGTGGTCAAAACAGACTCCTAAAGAAGCCTTCGCCGCTGTCATGGAATCATGGCGTCAGCGTTGTGAAAAATGTGTACGTCTGCAGGGCGATTACGTCGAGAAGTAACGCCAGTTTCATTGATTTCGGGTGAGTAGGTAATTAGAAAAAAAATCGGAGGCCTTAGAACTTGAATGCACCTCGTACAATCCCAGATACACGAAACACTATGTCAGCCATCCTTGCGTTTGTTCGATAATTGAAAGGGGAAATGGTGATGCAGTCATCTACCGTAAACGAGTTTTTGAAAGCAAGTGATGTGCGGTTAGCAAAGGCACTCGCGTCGGTCGTCTGCGCCATAGCGCATTAACGGCAAATTTCACCACACTGTCCTACCGGATACGTTAGTCGTACAGCCCACAATGATTTCCGCAGTTATTTCACCTATCGGTGCTTGTCTGTTAGCACTGACAACTCTTAGCAAAAGCAGCTGTTTTTGGTCATTAAAGTGAAGCCTGTGGCCTGCAGTCTCGGCCATGGTAAGAGGTAACGCCAGAAATGTGGTACTCTAGGCACGCTCTTGACACTGTGGATAGCGAAGTATTGAATTCCCTAACGATTTCCGAAATGGAGACTGTGTCTAGCTCCAACTACCGTTCCAAGTTCAAAATCCATTAATTCCCGTCGTGCAGCCATAATCACGTCGGAAACCTTTCCATATAAACCACCTGAGTACAAATAATTTGGTAGTGCCGCCAATGCACTGTTCTTTTATACCTTAGGTACGTGATACTACCACCTTCTGTATAGCCGGCCGGTGTGGCCGAGCGGCTCTCGGCAATTCAGTCTGGAACCGCGCGACCTCTACGGTCGCAGGTTCGAACCCTGCCTCGAGCATGGATGTGTGTGATGTCCTTAGGTTAGTTAGGTTTAAGTGCTTCTAAGTTCTAGGGGACTGATGACCTCAGATGTTAAGTCCCATAGTGCTCAGAGCCATTTGAATCATTTGAACTTTCTGAATATGTGCATTTAGCTATCCTGTTACTTTTGTCATTTCAGTGTACAGTTAATGTGTAAAAGATCGATTATTTTTAAATTTGATACAGGTAGAGTGGAAGCGATTTGAATACTCCAACCATACGAAAACACTATAATAATTTTCAACACGTCGCTTAGTCATTTGTTTCAGCTGTGTCTACTTAGTCATCAACACATTACTTGTTTTTATTTAGACAGTGAACTCCTTTGAGTATGAAAGCATGAAAATGAAGATGGGCACAAGTCTGAAACCGGCCTCGTGTTGAATAAAATCAACTTCTATTGTGACTGGCAGCGGTTATTATTCTACACCCCATAAAGGAACATTCACGGAGTATGGATAAAATTCAATTTATGTAGTTAAAATTGACCTTTGTTTCGGTACTGCCAGGAATATCTTCTTCAGAAGCACATTCTGTTACCAAAAAGCTACCTCAAAGACAGCCAGTAATTTCTAACTGCCTGTTACGATGTAAAGGGATTGAAATACCCAACTGTAAAATGAAATATTTCCTTACATTGGTAACATTAAAGCAGTTTATGTGAATCATGAGCCAATTACCTGAAGTCATATGCAGTAACTATAACTAAAATAAATGAACTTGTGGCAACTGGTTGGCTGTTTTAATACCTATTGAACTTACTCTTAGCTGCTGTTGTCAGCTATCTTCAAAATTGTGGGGTAGGTATCTGTTATCACTTCATCACGCACCTCTCTTATCACTCCACTTACAGCAACAGACAACTTGATCTATTACATGTTACTGATATGTTTTTGAAATTATTCCTCTTATCCCATCAAGATCGACACATTAAATTTTGACAGATAGGAAGGTTTCAAAGTTCCAGCTTTGATAGCATTAATGGGAGGAAGAGATCCTTAGGAATGTGAAGCGTACTTATTATTATATTAGTGCCTCCATCATTTTGTTTTCCTTACGCGCTGAGCACGGATTTAGCTATTTGTCGCCATTATGCAGAGAAAAATACTCCCGCTTCTCATATCGACATAAATATACCTCCAGGTAACTTCCACCTGTACGTAACTGAATACTAAGACTGCTACTAATAATAACATTAATAATAATAATAAATATAAGTATATTGAACCCACGACACTCAAACGAGGCAGAGCTATTTCTTTGTAGCAGATTAAACAATCACGTCTTTTCCAGTTTCCTGTGTTATGTCAGAACTCATGGCAAGCCCGTTGATTCGATCCTGCGACATGGATGATCACAAATAATTCTTGAGTCTTTTGGCATGGTTTTCATGCAACACGGTAAACGTAGTATTTAGGGAGGTGGTTTTTATTTCGTTTTATGTTATTTATATCCATATTATTGTGAGTTAGGTTTGCATTATCTTTTCAAGATTTGTCAGTAAAATGTTTAAAAAAAACATTTACAGCTTTTAACCCTTAAAACTCGCCGTCCCTCATAATCTGATGTCCATAGTAGCTGCCTAGTCTGCCTATGCCTAAATACGCCTCTAGCACTGACACTAGTAAAAATGAATTTACAGTTTGCTTCAAACACAGCCTGCAGAACTACTGCAAAGTAGCTTCTATAATCAAGAAACATAGAGCCTGACCAGTTGGGGCTTAGAATTGGGATATGCTTTCCATAACTGGAACTTGGACAGTTCAGGAACCCCTGCTCCTTGTAGAAAACATCAGCTGTCACTTTGAATTCTGTTGCCAACGGTGGATTCATGTGCAACGACTGTAAAGTAGGCAACAACAGTGGTAAAACTCATTTGACAATCAGAGATACATTAGTTATTATTACTTTGAATTCTCCTACTAGGGTAGCATATGAGTCCCCTGTTGCCTAGAATCTCAGATTAAAAATAAAATATAATTCTGTTACTTTCTGTTGTCTATTTATGTACATATTTTGCCTGTTAACTGGTATTGGTTTTTATTCAATGTTTCTACGAAGATATTTTTTCGTTTATTCCAGCAGTCTGCTATGTTAAGAAGAAATGGAATAGGTTTTCAACAGCAATTCAAAGAAAATTTGAGCAATCGCCCTAGATTCGCTTCGTGTGATGCTGCTCACAAAGGTCTATTATCGTGGTCGTGTTTCTATGCTAGGTTGTTCTTATGAAATTAGTAATAACCTAGAGTAACCACTGGGAAGTTGCATCCAGTCTATTGCAGTGATAACATTGAACAAATCATTGAGCATAATTCAGAGTTCAAAACCAAAAGTGTTATTGAAATCGTTGCAATGACCCAGAAAATTAATTAAGAGCTGTAAACACCTTTAAGACCAAATCTGAATTACTGTGTACATAAGGATTAACTAATGGGAAGAATTTATGGCCCTAGCTGGGGACCCTAAATAGAGAGTTGCATAATATTAAAAATGAGATTAATTGAAGGTGTTAACAGAAACAAGTTTTAAATGAACATTAATTTATTCAAGTAAAATACAAACATGAAACATATCTGACTATGACAAACTGCCTATTGGCTTCTGTCTCTGGTTCTTGCCGGTAATGGAGGGTGAAGCTTTGACAATGCCAGCCACTCTGCTGGCGAAACATCAGAAAAATCATTAGATGAACGTCGGCCGAAGAACCCGAGACAGAAGCCAATAGGCAGTTTGTCAACAAGTGACTACGAAAGCCTTAACAATTTTGTATATCTGACTATCTTATAATTTCAGTTAATATAACAAAGCTGCACTACACTGATTACACAAAGTAAATCTGCAGGCTTTCAGGGTTACTTGGAAGTCTTCAGAATGTGCCCTTTATGTGCACCTGGCTTTCAAAAATAACATGTGGGCTTCCATGTCAACGACACAGTGACTGTCAGCCTGACAGACTGAGAAACGCATGCAGGTAGCCGAAACACTGCCTGGTTTGAGAGAGATAATGCAATGATCTGACTAAATTCTGACCAAGGGTTGTCCGAAGGTGCTGATGCTGCTAAAACTGCTCACCGTGAATTACCAGCCTCGGACGTGCAGAGCATTCCCGTCGCGATTTTCTCTCTGACATACAGGGTGAGGGATATGGTTCTGCCAATAAGAACTCTGGATCTCGGACGAACACCTTGATTCACCTTCGTCTCCATCCCCAAACAAATCCCAATTTTCTATCTGAGTCATACAGCCGCCTCTTTCCTTCCCGCCAAACAAGACGTGACCGTCAATCTCTGCATAAGAACACTCAGCCTGCCAATAGCGTAATTACTTCTTCTGCAAAAATCCCAACAAGAAAAACACGTCGTATTAAAACTCCAATGACTCTTCGATCCAACCCTCTTTTCCAAAAGACTTTTCGCTATGGTCCATCTCTCTGATATCACGAGCAATTTTACCAGTAACGTGATTTTAAGCCCAGCAGGTAGCCTTGGATCGCAGGTCCCAGAAAGTATAGAACTGCTATGGATTCTAGACTCTTATTTTGCGGCATGCCGTGCTTCTTTACGAAAGTGCTAGATTGTTATCTACTGAAAGCACTCTTCAGAACAAGGCAGAGTACCAGTCTCTCACTGATAAAAGTTCCTCCCCTCAGCACTGCTCGGACCCTAGGCTGGAGACGAATAATACACAAACATTAGCACTGGTTCCCTGGGACTCGCCCAGCGATGCAACTTTCATGGAGACAGCGCCCTACACTACCTACCCTGTGCAAAGGCAGAGTCCCTGGTGGCTGCTCAGGATCGCTTTTCTTTGTCGTCGGACATTGCCTTGCCCGTCCCAGGTAAAGTACTCTCTGAAATTAAAGAAAAAGGAGACCTGCACCATCTCAAATGTAGTTAAGATATTATGTCAGTTAGAGGTCAGTACATACAGTCACTGGAGTTTAGTTCGCTTTTATAAGCCATTCTTTTAATACTCGGCGTCCTCATTCTCCACTTGGTACGGTGCTATTCTCGTAGCAAATGGAGTATATATGTCAGATGACTTGCCAGTTTTGAAGAGTATGTGAAGCCAGCAGCCAACCAACAGCATCTTTAGCATCACCAAAGCCTTCCGCTGTGGCCGAGTGGTTCTAGGCGCTTCAGTCCAGAACCGCGCTGCTGCTACGGTCGCAGGTTCGTATCCTGCCTCAGACACGGATGTGTGTGATGTCCTTAGGTTAGTTAGGTTTAAGTAGTTCTAAGCATAGGGGACTGACGACCTTAGATGTTAGGTCCCATATTGCTTAGAGCCATTTGAAGCATCACCAACTTCTCCACTGCTGTCTTATTGCCCTGAAACACCTCCTATCCCGACACAAATATAGCTATGGCGATCCAGCAACACCTAGACAAAAAGTTTTATCTATTTTACATTTGCGGCATTACAAGCCACGTCAACGTATCTATAACGCCATCACAGAAATGTGGCACACCATGTGCCAAAATATATCACGTGACAAGCCATGCCCCCAAATATATTATGTGACACGCCATGCCTCCCATCTATGATGGCAAGGTGCCTTCCTTTTAATTATAATATCGACTGCACAATATCATCAGTATGGCGACTACAAAACATTAATAAATGCAACATGACACTGGCGGTAAAATCAAAGAAAATTTGATAAAATTTAAGCATTTAAAAATATTCAAAAAATCCAAGATAGCAGAATTATCCCAGTTGTGCTTCTATCCCCTGCTCCAGCCTCTCCCTCACCCCTCCCCTTCCCACTATTCAAATCAGAGTCTAGTATTTTAAGACCACTAATACAAACCAACCAATCACAATATAGTACATTACCAGTTATTAAAATAAAACAGCCAGTCACGAATCTCCAGAGTATATGCCTTGGCTGTGCTCAAAGTGTCTGAACAATGTGAAATTTATGTGCCATGTATAAACATTTTAACACAAAAATAGTTCATAAAGGGTGGGACTTGCTGTATTTCAATATTTGAAATACATCAACAAAACACACACATACATACATACAGAAACACAGACAGGCACACATACACACATTCACATGCTGTCAGTAGTGGGATAAAACAGGTTCTGAAGTACTTTTGATATCAAAATTGTTATGCTAATTAATTAAAATGTGACAGCTGATTGATTTATGACCGTAACCTATTGTTATGATAATTGATTTATGATGCCTTGAGGATACCTACAGCTATACAAATTTATTTGTGATCTCCTGGAGATAATCTGTCCTTCTCAGTAACCCTCCCATACCTCCTCCACCATCTCTCTGGAAAACCGAACATTTTTTGGTCCTCTCTCCCCAGCTCAGTTATGAACCATTTTTCCTCCTCCTGAGGAATCCCCCCCCTCCCCTGCCCCACTCGCCTCACCCCTTCCCCACTTTTCCTCCCCTCACCCACTTGTGAATTAGTGGGAAAAAGGCTCAGTCTGTATTGGAATGAAAGAATCTCATGGCACGAAATTCAAATCAGTGTTGAAAATATATTGTTCAGTTCAATTTGCATATTCTTTATTTAATCACTTTGTCGGAGACAGGGCTCCCCTCATGGGTAGAGCTCGCATCTGACACCTACCCCCACTGGCCCTGACATGATGACTGTAACCACAAGGATTGGAATGAAGTGTGGTATATGAGCTGTTATTCTGGGTCACCCACATGCACGTAACCTACAAGTTTAAAAGAAAAACAATAGACGTATGTGATAGGAAATTTTAAAGAACAACGGGTCTAATGAACCTCATTTTTCTAAATCTCACAAATACTGTAAATTATTCACCCAAAGATCTGGAGATACATAGTAAAATACTGCAATTGACTGATGTGTGTAGCAAAGTGGGAAACTGGTGCAGTGTGAAATAAAGAACCATTATAAAACCTGTATTAGCTGCTTGCTATAGCTTTAGTGACGGTACTGACAGCCAGCATAAAAGAGTCTGCAATCAAACCCCACAGTACATATACTACGAGGATCCCAACTCCTCATGGCATCAGCTGCTGCTGGTAACACTGCTCATTGAATGAGATTGTTCCATTAATCTCTTACCTTAGAGACATAGGTATAATCGAATAAGTATGGAGACAGTGGTTCGAGAACTGCACAAAACAGCGTGCAAAATACACTCCTGGAAATGGAAAAAAGAACACATTGACACCGGTGTGTCTGACCCACCATACTAGCTCCGGACACTCCGAGAGGGCTGTACAAGCAATGATCACACGCACGGCACAGCGGACACACCAGGAACCGCGGTGTTGGCCGTCAAATAGCGCTAGCTGCGCAGCATTTGTGCACCACCGCCGTCAGTGTCAGCCAGTTTGCCGTGGCATACGGAGCTCCATCGCAGTCATTAACACTGGTAGCATGCCGCGACAGCGTGGACGTGAACCGTATGTGCAGTTGACGGACTCTGAGCGAGGGCGTATAGTGGGCATGCGGGAGGCCGGGTGGACGTACCGCCGAATTGCTCAACACGTGGGGCGTGAGGTCTCCACAGTACATCGATGTTTTCGCCAGTGGTCGGCGGAAGGTGCACGTGCCCGTCGACCTGGGACCGGACCGCAGCGACGCACGGATGCACGCCAAGACCGTAGGATCCTACGCAGTGCCGTAGGGGACCGCACCGCCACTTCCCAGCAAATTAGGGACACTGTTGCTCCTGGGGTATCGGCGAGGACCATTCGCAACCGTCTCCATGAAGCTGGGCTACGGTCCCGCACACCGTTAGGCCGTCTTCCGCTCACGCCCCAACATCGTGCAGCCCGCCTCCAGTGGTGTCGCGGCAGGCGTGAATGGAGGGACGAATGGAAACGTGTCGTCTTCAGCGATGAGAGTCGCTTCTGCCTTGGTACCAATGATGGTCGTATGCATGTTTGGCGCCGTGCAGGTGAGCGCCACAATCAGGACTGCATACGACCGAGGCACACAGGGCCAACACCCGGCATCATGGTGTGGGGAGCGATCTCCTACACTGGCCGTACACCACTGGTGATCGTCGAGGGGACACTGAATAGCGCACGGTACATCCAAACCGTCATCGAACCCATCGTCCTACCATTCCTAGACCGGCAAGGGAACTTGCTGTTCCAACAGGACAATGCACGTCCGCATGTATCCCGTGCCACCCAACGTGCTCTAGAAGGTGTAAGTCAACTACCCTGGCCAGCAAGATCTCCGGATCTGTCCCCCATTGAGCATGTTTGGGACTGGATGAAGCGTCGTCTCACGCGGTCTGCACGTCCAGCACGAACGCTGGTCCAACTGAGGCGCCAGGTGGAAATGGCATGGCAAGCCGTTCCACAGGACTTCATCCAGCATCTCTACGATCGTCTCCATGGGAGAATAGCAGCCTGCATTGCTGCGAAAGGTGGATATACACTGTACTAGTGCCGACATTGTGCATGCTCTGTTGCCTGTGTCTATGTGCCTGTGGCTCTGTCAGTGTGATCATGTGATGTATCTGACCCCAGGAATGTGTCAATAAAGTTTCCCCTTCCTGGGACAATGAATTCACGGTGTTCTTATTTCAATTTCCAGGAGTGTATTATTAAAGATTTGGATGACGTATGGCAGGCTGATCTTGTAAATATGTGGGAATATTGACATGTGACTAATAGATTGAAATATACTTTAATGGTTGTTGATACATACTCCAAATTTGTCTGAGTATAACCTATTAAAACAAAAATGAAGTGAGATGTTGTGGCGCTATTTGAGCGTTTGCTACAGACAGGGTCAAATCGATGCCTGGACAACCTCCACACCAGTCATGGTGGAGAGTTTTACATTAGGTATTATAAGACCGTGATGCAGCTGTATGGAATACATCTCAACTCAACACCTGAAGGTGAGCATCATGAAACGTTTAAACAGAACAATGAAAGGTCAAATGTGGATGTGTTTTAATCTACATGGCTCATATAAATGGATGGATATCCTTGCAGAAATAACGGCACAGAATAAAAGAAACAAACATAGCACATTAAGAATGAGACCCTTCAATGTTCATGATAAAGGACTCATAGATAGGATATACTATCGTATTAAAATTCTGGATGCACATAAACAATTTTTATGTGGGTGATTTAGTGTGTATCTCAAAATACAAGATAGATTTAAGAAGTCATACCTCACAAACTGCTTGTCTGAGATATTCAGTCTGCAAAGTGTACAAAACAAATCCCAGAACTTACATCTCAGAGGATAGCAATGGCGCTGATATTTCAGTATGCTTTTACACAGAGGAAATACGAAGAGCTCAGAACCACATGAGTTTCTCCTAGAGTGTGTCATAAGACATCAAGGGAATAGAGCACTAATTAAATGGCTTGGTTTTCCTGCAACACAAAATGGCTTGATTTACGCTGACTTTATGCTATACAATGAGGCACACACAGCGCAGCCAGCACTGAAGCGTAACCTGCACAATGGGAGACCCATTATAGGAGGTGGTGGTATTCTCGACAAACTTCCAGCTGAAATCCACATTTTGGGGTATAATTACTGCAGACCTGGTACAAAGCTTCTAAACCGTTTGGATCGTGGTGGTAAGGGGATTCACTTGCTGGATGAGGCGTGTTTGGAACACACCACTGCATACGCAAAGCATAAAGATCTCCCAGTACACCACGCTGCAGGTCGAATTTTAGCTGATAAAACAAAGCAACAGGCGAGAAAGGATATTGGTATAGGGCAGCGCATTGCAGCATTTGTATTTGATAAAAGCATGTCTGGTAAAATTAAGTTGGTCTTAGGTGTGAATTCCGAACAACTTATGAACGCCACACGCCATGCACTGAAGCGGAAGAAGACATCGATGAAGAAGAAGAAGCGAGGGCAGTGGTGTTTAAAAAACTGTATCCCTACAGCGATGTATGGGGCTAAAAGTGTCTTGAAGCATAAAGGACCAGTTAAAGCACCCGAAGTTCTGCGAACACCCAGGACATCATGCGGAATTATCCCCTTTCTCATTCCTGTCCTTGCAGGTCCCTCAGCGATTGGTTCACTGGTTGGTGGTGCTGTGACTATTGTCAGAACAGACAAGAAAGCACAGAACTCCCAGGAGCGACTAGAGAAAATAAGAAGACATAACCACATGATTGTGTATTGTGGGTATTGAACTGTGGACTGTGCGGTTCGGCCCCCTGTGGACCCCCCTGGGAACGTCTCATAGAAGACGAGTGTAACCCGAAAGTTTGCGTGGTAGAGTAACTATGGTGTACGCATGCATGGAGACAGTGTCTGTGCAGCAACCGCCGACACTGTGTAACTGAGGCGGAGTAAGGGGAACCAGCCTGCATTCGCCGAGGCAGGTGGAAAACCGCCTTAAAAACCATCCAAACGCTGGCCTGCACACCAAACCTCGACACTAATCCAACGGGTGGATTCGTGCTTGATGGAAACACCAGCTTTCAGAGAAGGACTATACCTGAAACCATACAAGAAAGGACTAGGTCTCATCATAAATAAAAAAAAGCCCATTAGCTAACCTACCAGGCCTAATGCTTACAAATACAGATCTGCTTAAACTGGTCAGCAAAAAATTCAGCATTCCAAGACTCTATTGTGCGTTTATGTTGAGCACATTACCAAAGACTATATGTAAATCTGGAGAATGTGGAATTGTGAATTTAGATGTTACCGGGCGACCAGAAACCCACTGGGTGGTGTATGTTAGGAAAAATACAAATAATGTCCACTATTTCGACTATTTTACTGGAGACCTGTAGCCACCAGAAGAGTTACTATCAGAGGACGTGTGTTCTACAATTTTCATAGCTAACAAGACTTTAACACTTACTTGTGTGGGCATCTGTACATTAAACTTCCAGGCACCAGTTGAGGTTCAGATCTCAGTATTACTCACAAATTGTTTACCGCCGATTGATTTACGCTATGGGTAGTGGAGTACTGTACTGACTGGACTGGAGACATACAACAGCATTTCGAACATCACAGAGGCTAACAATAAACTTCATCTGGAAATTAATAGTGGAAAATAAACTGAAGTTATAGAACTTTGTGCATACCATATTGACGATTTAAACGGCGTTTTAAAACGGTCTGGAAAAGGGATTGTGCTATGTGCAAACATCGACACACTTAAACCTGAAATAAAGACGCCAAATGTAATCACTGATTTTAACCAGAAAGGTTCAATAGCACGGCTGCTGGGTTTCACAAAAGCACACGTTTTGAAGGAGGACACTAATAAATTGTACAGAACCGATCATTCAGTGGATATACTATCTGTCAGCACAACCTGTGTCAAGTGTAACATTGCAGCAAACTCCTATCCCTACAATAGATTGATTCATTACATTTATGGTTTCTTCCCATCAGTTGGTACTGGGTATAAGGTCGTTGAGACTCCTACAAATACTACACTCCTGGAAATAGAAATAAGAACACCGTGAATTCATTGTCCCAGGAAGGGGAAACTTTATTGACACATTCCTGGGGTCAGATACATCACATGATCACACTGACAGAACCACAGGCACATAGACACAGGCAACAGAGCATGCACAATGTCGGCACTAGTACAGTGTATATCCACCTTTCGCAGCAATGCAGGCTGCTATTCTCCCATGGAGACGATCGTAGAGATGCTGGATGTAGTCCTGTGGAACGGCTTGCCATGCCATTTCCACCTGGCGCCTCAGTTGGACCAGCGTTCGTGCTGGACGTGCAGACCGCGTGAGACGACGCTTCATCCAGTCCCAAACATGCTCAATGGGGGACAGATCCGGAGATCTTGCTGGCCAGGGTAGTTGACTTACACCTTCTAGAGCACGTTGGGTGGCACGGGATACATGCGGACGTGCATTGTCCTGTTGGAACAGCAAGTTCCCTTGCCGGTCTAGGAATGGTAGAACGATGGGTTCGATGACGGTTTGGATGTACCGTGCACTATTCAGTGTCCCCTCGACGATCACCAGTGGTGTACGGCCAGTGTAGGAGATCGCTCCCCACACCATGATGCCGGGTGTTGGCCCTGTGTGCCTCGGTCGTATGCAGTCCTGATTGTGGCGCTCACCTGCACGGCGCCAAACACGCATACGACCATCATTGGCACCAAGGCAGAAGCGACTCTCATCGCTGAAGACGACACGTCTCCATTCGTCCCTCCATTCACGCCCGTCGCGACACCAATGGAGGCGGGCTGCACGATGTTGGGGCGTGAGCGGAAGACGGCCTAACGGTGTGCGGGACCGTAGCCCAGCTTCGTGGAGACGGTTGCGAATGGTCCTCGCCGATACCCCAGGAGCAACAGTGTCCCTAATTTGCTGGGAAGTGGCGGTGCGGTCCCCTACGGCACTGCGTAGGATCCTACGGTCTTGGCCTGCATCCGTGCGTCGCTGCGGTCCGGTCCCAGGTCGACGGGCACGTGCACCTTCCGCCGACCACTGGCGACAACATCAATGTACTGTGGAGACCTCACGCCCCACGTGTTGAGCAGTTCGGCGGTACGTCCACCCGGCCTCCCGCATGCCCACTATACGCCCTCGCTCAAAGTCCGTCAACTGCACATACGATTCACGTCCACGCTGTCGCGGCATGCTACCAGTGTTAAAGACTGCGATGGAGCTCCGTATGCCACGGCAAACTGGCTGACACTGACGGCGGCGGTGCACAAATGCTGCGCAGCTAGCGCCATTCGACGGCCAACACCGCGGTTCCTGGTGTGTCCGCTGTGCCGTGCGTGTGATCATTGCTTGTACAGCCCTCTCGCAGTGTCCGGAGCAAGTATGGTGGGTCTGACACACCGGTGTCAATGTGTTCTTTTTTCCATTTCCAGGAGTGTATTTACCTCCCAGTAAAAGTTCAGACATTGGACTATCTGGAGCTACGCATTGTGGGCTAAGATAACCAACTCATCGACATTCTTGACGACGAAACCATTGCACAGCTACATCTAAAGCAGAGCCACCAATGACCGTGAACGTGCAGAAACCTATCCGAATCGGAAGCAGTGGCAGCGTCTTTTAACTTGCTCGACCAGAAGCAGCGGCGGCGGCCTTCAACGAGTCAGGGCTCGTAGCAGTCCCCCAGCGTCGTCATAGTGTCAATGAAGACGTGATTGGCGTTAGCTATAAAGCCAATGTGCACAACGCACATGGTGGCATTTCACAACAGAGCAGCAACTTGATAAAACGTGCAAACTACGAGTTTCTTATATCACTAGGTCTTAAACCTCGCATTGACGTCGTTCGATATAACTAGCCTAAGTGGAATGCGACAAGCATATTGTATGCAAGGAATATTTATCGCATAAACCTTATGCATCAACCACATTTAACAAGAATGATGAAATTAGGATCGTCACCCAACACCAAGATGTTTTAATACTCCCATGCAAGAGTGTCATATATCTTGATTTACGAAAAGGGATTTATGGATTCTTCCCATTAGTTGGAACAGGGTATACGGTTGGCATCAAATGCTTTAGCTTTGCTGTTTCGTGAGAAACGATATGAACTTAAGGGGTCGACAGTGACCATACATGCAATGTAACCATAACATCAATTCTTAAAACGTAACTGTGCGGCTCGTCCCGGCGGAGGTTCGAGTCCTCCCTCTGGCATGGGTGTGTGTGTTTGTCCTTAGAATAGTTTAGGCTAAGTAGCGTGTAAGCTTAGGGACTGATGACCTTAGCAGTTAAGTCCCATAAGATTTGACACACACACACACACACACACACACACACACACACACACACAAACACACTTAAAACGTATGTGTCTGCTTCTCCACCCGATTTGAACGATTTAGAAAATGCTGGATGGTTCACAGATGAATCACTGGGTAGAATAGTGAAAGAGTACAAGCGATTTACTGCATGTATGTCTCTAAAACTGATTATGGGATACTTTGAAGATATGCGGCAAATTGCCCTGAATGCTAAACAGGAACTTATTCTGTTACAGAGTGCAACGGATAACAACTCACGCACTCGAGGAGCTCAAGAGAAGAACGAGAGCACCATCAATAAAATAATATGAAAAATGCCACGTATAACTGCATCGGGTGAGCAGTATTTGATCTTTTAAAAGTTCTGAATGCGAGTGTATTTCTACCATTATCTGTCCGCTCATGGGAGGACAAATGTGGGCTATTAAGACCTCTCCTCAACTGAAGATGCCCCCGTTTATGACACTTCATTTCAGACCAACAGAAGAGGGCATCTAGCAAATGATTCCACCAAAGTTAGCAGCTGCAGGTTAACTAACGCCAGAGTCTACCTGAACTCCGAATTCTAGTCGTACGATAATTTACACCTGCAGTGGAATGAAAATGTATACAGCCTAGCATATGACATGCATGCGTGGTTCTATGCTTCATACTATGAAGAGAAAGTATGTGTACTCTTTTCACGGAAATTCAAGGATCTGGCGCCAGGCATCATAAAAAATTGCTCGAAACGTAACGAGATAATTAAATCTGGACCTGTAGATGTACGAATTGAATTTGAGTCTTCAGCAAATTTCCCGGAACACTTTGCAGCGTATGCTCTAGTTGTGCATATCGTACGATTACTATTGCGCACTCACCAGTGTTGTGCAGCGAGCTGGTAAATGATCAGGTGCCAAGTCACACGCAGAGCATTTCACAATGGCATCTAAAGGTTTGAACATCATTGCAGACGCTCAGGATTTCTATGATGTTGAGCATAGAGGACATGTCGAAATAAAAGATACCATGTTCATATATATATATATATATATATATATATATATATATATATATATATATATATAGTTAAGGCTTACCAGCCATCGACCATATTCTTCTGTGCGGATGCACAAACAGTGCCATAACTCTTACGGGAATCGGCAAAAATCCGCGAGTAATGAGTATAATGGGCATGGGCACTATGAATATAGTGCGGGCAATAAGTTGGGAATGTGGCTCTCACGGGAGGCGTGCCAGAGATAAGTCCCTGCAGTCGCACTATCATCTGCGTCCTCTGTGGCTCGGAACACACATCAAGGATTTACTGATTGATTAATTTGGGTCTGAAAAAAAATGATGATGAGGAACCTCAGGCTGCAGAAGAAGAAAATGTGCATGCTGAACTGCCACCAGTTGAAGATGACAGTGGAGGTGCTAAATGTGTGCTACTGCTAAAGACTGAATATCATTCCTCATTCTTTGAATGCTGTAATTTATGACTGCAATTATCTGTCACCTTATTTATGTCACTTCATTGTAAGCTAGCCATTTTTGTTACTGTTTTTGTGGAATAAAAAAAAAGCTGGATAGAGCGTCTGCCATGTATGCAGGAGATCCCGGGTTTGAGTCCAGGTCGGGGCACACATTTTTAACCGTCCCCGTTGACGTACATCAACGCCTGTATGCAGCTAGGGGTATTCATTTCATTGTAAACCTTAAGGATATTTTCAAACCTTTCCTAAACTTTTTCTCGCTCACATGCTTAAAGCAAATACTTGACACACTGATTTGTTTTTAAACAGATGTTTCAAGCTGTTTTACACAAGACAGTTAGATTCTTTAAAGAACTGAGGCTTACTGGTACCTTTAGAAACTCCAGAGACTTGTCGAATCTGTGTCATTAAGAAATGCTGCTGTATTGCGTTCCCGAGTTCGACCAAATGTTCAAATGTGTGTGAAATCTTATGGGACTTAACTGCTGAGGTCATCAGTCCCTAAGCTTACACACTACTTAACCTAAATTATTCTAAGGACAAACACGCACACCCACGCCAGAGGGAGGTCTCGAACCTCCGCCGGGACCAGCCGCGCAGTCCATGACTGCAGCGCCTGAGACCGCTCGGCTAACCCCCCTCGGCCGAGTTGGACCGGCACACTGTTATGAAGGTGATAATGTTTCCACTCATCAGTACATTCTAAGACCTTGAACAGGGACGAAAGAATATGTGGAGTGTTCAGTAGGTAATGAACACATTTTTTTTTCC
Organism: Schistocerca americana; assembly: GCF_021461395.2. Classification (NCBI taxonomy): domain Eukaryota; kingdom Metazoa; phylum Arthropoda; class Insecta; order Orthoptera; family Acrididae; genus Schistocerca; species Schistocerca americana. Next base: position 172,083,507 of record NC_060125.1, read on the forward strand.
TGAAAGCAGGTTGGTTTTATTCAGGATTCCAAAATACCCTATTATTCCCCATTGTTTTGGCTCCAAAACTCTGTTTTTCAATATAATCTCCATTCGATGTGATGGCTTTGTGCCATGTTACTGGGAGGGCCTATATGCTCGCATGGTACAACTCCACGAGTCAACGTCGGAGACAGCGTGTTGCTGCATCAGTAGCCTCCGAGACGCAAGTCGGAAGGTGCGAGGTCCGGGCTGTAGGGTGGATGAGGAAGAACAGTCCAGTGAAGTTTTGTGAGCTCCTCTCTGGTGTGCAGACTTGTGTGAGGCCTTGCGTATTCATGGAGAAGTTCACTTGCATTTTTGTGGCGACGAACACGCTGAAGCCGTTTCTTCAATTTCCTGAGTTTTGAATGGCTCTGAGCACTATGGGACTTAACTTCTAAGGTCATCAGTCCCCTATAACTTAGAACTACTTAAAACTAACTAACCTAAGGACATCACATACATCCATGCCCGAGGCAGGATTCGAACCTGCGACCGTAGCAGCCGCGCGATTCCAGACTGTAGATAGTTTTTTTTTTTTTTTTTTCCAGCTTGACTCTTCCCATGAGCTAATTCCTAATATCTCCATACTAAATATGCAAGTTAGTGCTGCTCGACACTTTCAGTTTACAATAACCACACCAACATCACTCGCGAGTGTGTACGTACTTTTTACGTGCACTGTTACCTACCCGTGTTGACTCAAATGGCCAATGAGGCACTTCCTGCTGTCAGCACGGGGTAGATAACGGCACGTGCAGCCAGGCGATATGCGAGCAGCGGTGACCTTCCTGTAAGCCATGATAGGAAGCCACGAAGACTATTACCTGATAGTCCGGCACCTCCTATCGTACAGCAGTGTGAAATTTTTGCAGTATTCGTGCAGCTACTATTCGAAAAAGTATTTCACGATACCTACCGTGCTGTGACAGACTGTAGCGGCTAGAACGGCTCGGCCACCCCGGCCAGCTTTCCTGAGTTTATTGTTGCACCATGAAGGAGGACATCAAACAGAATAACCCTTTCAGAGTCTCAGAAGACCTTCGCCATGACTTTACCAGCTGATGGAGCAGCTTTGACCTTTTTCTTCGGGGGAGAGGTGGTGTGGTGCCAGTGCATGGATAGCTGTTTTGTTTCAGGTTCGAAGTCATGAAGTCTGCAATGATGTTCAACAAACAATTTTCACTATAAGCCTCGTAACGGAGAAGCAATTCTGCACAGGTGGTCCTTCGTTGCTGTGATAGGCGGTGAGGAACCCAGCAGGGCCACACCTCTCAGTACCCCAGTTGGGATGAGTCAGCAGTATCTACAGAGACGTCCAGTTCTGCAACGAAGTGTTTAAATTTTGATCCGTCGATCACCTCGGATGGGAGAATCCACACGTTCCAACAGTGCAGGGGTCACAGCTGTGTTCGCCCGGCAATGATAACAGACGCCTTGCCCAGCAACTCACCGTGCTTTGCTTGGCTCAAATGACTCTGAGCACTATGGCACTTAACATCTGAGGTCATCAGCCCCCTACACTTAGAACTACTTAAACCTAACTAACCTATGGACATCACACACATCCATGCTCGAGGCAGGATTCGAACCTGCGACTGTAGCAGCAGCGCGGGTCCAGACTGAAGTGCCTAGAACCGCTCGGCCACAACGGCCGGCGTGCTTTGTTTCACTGCCAGGTCTCCATAGACGGTCTGGAAGTGACTCTTTGCTTGGAATGCACCTCCGTTACAGATACCATTTTGAAGGCTACATACATTGAGGTGACAAAAGTTATGGCATAGCAGTATCCACAGATACAGATGGCGGTAGCACCGCGTACACAAAACACAAAAGGGCAGTGCATTGGCGGAACTGTCATTTGTACACAGACATTCCTGTAAAAAGATTTCCACGTGATTATGGTTGGACGATGGGAAATAACAGATTTTGAATGCGGAATAGTAGTTGGAGCTAGATGAATGGGACATTCGATTTCGGAAATCGTTTGGTAATTCAGTATTCCGAGATCCACAGAGTCGCGAGTGTGCCCAGAAAACCGAATTTCAGGCATTACCTCTCACCACGGACAACGCAGTGGCCGATGATGGCCCTCACTTAACGACCAGGAGCAGCGCCGTTTGTGTAGAGTTGTCAGAGCTAACAGACAAATAACAGCAGAAATGGAAGTGGTTCAAATGGCTCTAAGCACTTTGGGGCTAAACATCTGAGGTCATCAGTCCCCTAGACTTAGAACTACTTAAACCTAACTAACCTAAGGACATCACACACATCCATGTCCGAGGCAGGATTCGAACCTGCGACCGTAGCAACAGCGCGGTTCCGGACTGAAGCGTCTAGAACCGCTCGGCCACAGCGGACGGTAAATGAAATTATCCGTTAGGACAGTGTGGCGAAATCTGGTGTTAATGGGCTATGGCAGCAGATGACCGATGCGAGTGCCCTTGCTAACAACACGACATCGCCTGCAGCGTCTCATGGTCTCGTGACCATATCGGTTGGACTCTAGACTACCGGAAAAGCGCCTCCTGGTCGAGTTCCGATTGATGGTACGGTTAGAGTGTTGCGCAGGACACACGAAGTCATGGACCCAAGTTGTCGACAAGGCACTGTGCAAGCTACTGGTGGCTCCATAATGGTGTAGACCGTGTTTATATGGAATGAACTGGATCCTCTGGTCCGACTGCTACTTCGAGGCCATTTGCAGCTAATCATGAACTTCATATTCCAAAACAACAATATAATTTTTGCGGATGAAAATGCGCCATCTCACAGTGCCATAATTGTTCGCGATTGGTTTGAAAAATATTCAGGGAACTTCGAGCGAATCATTTGGTCTTACAGATCACCCGAGATGAAGTCCAACCAACACTTATGAGAGATAATCAAGAGGTCAGTTCGTGCACCAAACCCCGCACTGGCAGCACTTTCGTAATTATAGGCAGTTATGGAGGCAGTATGGCTCAATATTTCTGCAGGGGACTTCCAGCAACAAGTAGATTCCATGTCACATCCAGCTGCTGCAGTGCGCCAGGGAAAACGAGGTTGGTTGGTTGGTTGGTTGATTTGGGCAAGGAAACCAAACATCGAGGTCATCGGTCCCATCGGATTAGGGAAGCATGGGGGTGGAAGTCGGCCGTGCCCTTTCATAGGAACCATCCTGACATTTGCCTAAAGCGATTTAGGGAAATCACAGAAAACCTAAATCGGGATGGCCGGACGCGCGTTTGAACAGTCGTCCTCCCGAATGCGAGTCCAGTGTGCTAACCACTGCGCCACCTCGCTCGGTTCAAAATGGTTCAAATGGCTCTAAGTACTATGGGACTTAACATCTGAGGTCATCAGTCCCCTAGACTTAGAACTGTTGTTGTTGTTGTGGTCTTCAGCCCTGAGACTGGTTTGATGCAGCTATCCATGCTACTCTATCCTGTGCAAGCTTCTTCATCTGCCAGTACTTACTGCAACCTAAGTCCTTCTGAATCTGCTTAGTGTATTCCTCTCTTGGTCTCCCTCTACGATTTTTACCCTCCACACTGCCCTCCAATGCTAAATTTGTGATCCCTTGATGCCTCAGAACGTGTCCTACCAACCCGTCCCTTCTTCTTGTCAAGTTGTGCCACAAACTCCTCTTCTCCCCAATTCTATTCAATATCTCCTCATTATTTATGTGATCTACCCATCTAATATTCAGCATTCTTCTGTAGCACTACATTTCGAAAGTTTCTATTCTCTTCTTGTCCAAACTATTTATCGTCCATGTTTCACTTCCATACATGGCTACGTTCCATACAAATACTTTCAGAAACGACTTCCTGACACTTAAATCTGTACTCGATGTTAGCCGGCCAGGTTGGTCGAGGGGTTCTAGGCGCTACAGTCTGGAACCACGCGACCGCTACGGACGCAGGTTCGAATCCTGCCTCGGTCATGGATGTATGTGATGTCCTTAGGTTAGTTAGGTTTAAGTAGTTCTAAGTTCTAGGGGACTGATGACCTCTGTAGTTAAGTCCCATAGTGCTCAGAGCCATTTTATACTCTATGTTAACAAATTTCTCTTCTTCAGAAACGCTTTCCTTGCCATTGCCAGTCTACATTTTATATCCTCTCTACTGCGACCATCATCAGTTACTTTGCTCCTCAAATAGCAAAACTCCTTTACTACTTTAAGTGTCTCATTTCCTAATCTAATTCCCTCCCTAAGAACTACTTAAACGTAACTAACCTGAGGACATCACACACAACCACGCCTGAGGTAGCATTCGAACCTGTGACCGCAGCAGTGTGGTTCTGGACTGAAGCGCCTAGAACCGCTCGGCCACAGCAGCCGGCTAGGAACCTCGCTGGGTAAAAGTAGGTCTGACACAATATTAAGCGATATGTGTCAATGTTGGTGCCCGCATCTGATGGAACTTTATGAAACTATAGGGGCTGAAGCAGGAATATTCCTGAATGCCCTACAAAAAATCTCACATCTTTTCAACCGATACAGGACGAGAAAAATATGTGTTGCGTAATGTATTGAATGTCCCTCCTACAAAGAGGGAAATTGTGGTGTCACCGGCAGACACCACACTTGCTAGGTGGTAGCCTTTAAATCGGCCGCGGTCCGTTAGTATACGTCGGACCTGCGTGTCGCCACTATCAGTGATTGCAGATCGAGCGCCGCCACACGGCAGGTCTAGTCTAGAGAGACTCCCTAGCACTCGCCCCAGTTGTACAGCCGACTTTGCTAGCGATGGTTCACTGTCTACATACGCTCTCACTTGCAGAGACGATAGTTTAGCATTGCCTTTAGCTACGTCGTTTGCTACGACCTAGCAAGGCACCACATTCAGTAATTAGTCTAGAGAGACTCCCTAGCACTCGCCCCAGTTGTACAGCCGACTTTGCTAGCGATGGTTCACTGTCTACATACGCTCTCGCTTGCAGAGACGATAGTTTAGCATTGCCTTTAGCTACGTCGTTTGCTACGACCTAGCAAGGCACCATATTCAGTAATTAGAATGAATTCTGAACAGACAATATTGTGAATCATGTACTGTCAAGAGCGACGTTCATCATTAATGGATTAAAGTTAAGTATCAAACTAATTACGTTCGCTTTCTGACTTCTCATTCCTTGTCATGTTCCAGACCTCACGTCAGTATAATTCTTCCCTCCTCACGCCAGCCTGCGTGAGCTAAAACGCGTGCATTTCGGTCTCCTCTAGTAATACGGCGTTGGCTCTTCTGCCAACACAGAAGAAATAATCACAGGTTGTTGTGTCCTTTAGGACTAACCTAGAAGCGCGTCATCAATCCGGCGCTCCACTGCAGCGAGCTCCCTGCTGATGCGCTCCACCGCGTGGCTGTAGCCCCGCACAAGCGCGAGCAGCTGCAGCAGCGCGACGGAGGCGAGCAGGCGGTGCCACGAGGACGCCAGCAGGAACCACGAGGCGCCCGTGGCCGCAGAGGCTGCCGCCCACGCCGCGTGTCCGGTCAGCGCCGCCCACGCGTGCCACGTGACTCCGACGGGGCGGAGGTGACGAGCGAAGCGCGACAGCTGGCGGCGGCGACGCGGCGACACTGCGGGCCAGAGGGCGGCCGCCGCCAGCGACACCGCTCCGGCGACGCCGGAGTTAACGACCAGCGCCGCAGGAGTCCACGCGCTCAGCTCCTGCTGCTCGCGCACGCACAGCAACGCCCAGGCGACGGGCAGCAGCCCGCACAGCAGGAACAGCCACGCCGCGGAGTAGGAGCAGGGGAGGCGGCAGCAGCGGGGCCGCCCCGGCCGCAGGGGTGCCAACCCCAGCAACAGACACACCCACTCCAGCAGGGCTGCGTGCTAGACAGTCCACCCACTCCGGACACTTGTAGAACAAAGTGGCAGTTATATCAAAACGTTAGAAACAGTCAAAATCTAAATGCAGCAGCCCATTACAAATAGCATTGTAAGGTGCTTAAAAAGGTTATTAGGAAGGCAAAAGGTATGTGGTATGCAGATAGAATTGCTAAGTCTCAGGATAAAATTAAAACCATATGGTCAGTCGTAAACGAAGTGGCTGGTCTGCAGAGACATGTCGAGGACATAGAATCAGTGCGTAGTGGGAATGTCCGTGTTACTGAAAAGTCGCATATATGTACAGTATTTAATAATCACTTTCTGACTATAGCAGGTGAACTAAATAGAAACCTAGTCCCAACAGGGAATCATATAGCGCTCGTAGAAAAAAGCGTTCCGAGACTGTTACCTGAAATGCTCCTCCATGATACTGACAAGAAGGAGATTGAGTTAATAATTAAATCACTAAAGACCAAGAACTCTCATGGATATGACAGGGTATCTAGCAGAATAGTGAAGTATTGTTCTATGTATGTTACCCCAGTACTTAGCCATATCTGTAACTTTTCCTTTAGGAGTGGTCGGTTTCCTGACCGATTAAAGTACTAGGTAGTGAAGCCACTTTACAAAAAGGGAGGCAGGGATAATGTTGACAATTATAGACCTATTTCTATGCCATCGGTGTTTGCTAAAGTTATCGAGAAGGTTGTATATACAAGGTTACTGGAGCATTTAAATTCACATAATTTGTTGTCAAATGTACAGTTTGGTTTTAGAAATGGTTTGACAACTGAAAATGCTATATTCTCTTTTCTCTGTGAGGTTTTGGACGGATTAAATAAAAGGTTGCGAACTCTAGGTGTTTTCTTTGATTTAACGAAAGCTTTCGACTGTGTTGACCACAAAATATTCCTGCAGAAGTTGGACCATTATGGAGTAAGGGGAGTAGCTTACAATTGGTTCGCCTCTTACTTTAAGAACAGAAATCAAAAGGTAATTCTCCGCAATATTGACAGTGGTAGTGATGTTCAGTCCCAATGGGGCATTCTTAAGTGGGGCATTCCCCAAGGGTCGGTGCTGGGGCCACTGCTGTTTCTTATTTATATAAATGATATGCCTTCTAGTATTACAGGTGATTCAAAAATATTTCTGTTTGCTGATGACACCAGCTTGCTATGAAGAATCTTGTGTGTAATATTGAAACATTATCAAATAATGTAGTTCATGAAATAAGGTCGTGGCTTGTGGAAAATAATTTGATGCTAATTCACAGTAAGACTCAGTTTTTACCGTTTCTAACTCACAATTCAACAAGAACTGATATTTTGATCAGACAGAATGGGCATATTATAAGCAAGACGGAACAGTTCAATTTCCTAGGCGTTCGGATGGATAGTAAGCTGTTGTGGAAAGATCATGTTCAGGATCTTGTTCAGAAACTAAATGCTGCTTTATTTACCATTATAACAGTATCTGAAATAAGTGACAGTTCAACACGAAAAGTAGTCTACTTCGCATATTTTCATACGCTTATGTCGCATGGTATTATTTTTTGGGGTAATTCCTGTGTTACATTGTTGATTTTCTTTATTTAAAATTACGAATTGTCGCCTGAATACGTTTCTTGTATTTCATTTTATCTGTTTCTACTATCGTGTTATAATTTCATGTATTGACTCGTTCCATGACCATGGAGACTTCTCCTTAATTTGGTCCCACGGAACAATAAATAAACTCATCTACCCCGGTTGAACGGTTTTCAAATACAGCAGAGTTCCCCTATTCCCAACTTGACTTAAAATGTGATTAATATCAACTTCAATCGACAGGCATCTTGTGACTGATTGGTGTTTAATTTTAACGGGTTTGGCTCCTTCATTTATTGCTTTAAACTACTCCCTATATATAGCTTGTCGAGAAGGGTCGTCGAGCAGATGCGCAAAACTATAGGCCTATATCTCTGACATCTATCTGTTGTAGAATTTTAGAACATGTTTTTTGCTCGCTTATCATGTCATTTCTGGAAACCCAGAATCTACTCTGTAGCAATCAACATGGATTCCAGAAACAGTGATCGTGTGAGACGCAACTCGCTTTATTTGTTCATGAGACCCAGAAAATATTAGATACAGGCTCCCAGGTAGACGCTATTTTCCTTGACTTCCGGAAGGCGTTCGATACAGTTCCGGACTGTCGCTTGATAAACAAAGTAAGAGCCTACGGAATATCAGACCAGCTGTGTGGCTGGATTGAAGAGTTTTTAGCAAACAGAACGCGGCATGTAGTTCTCAATGCAGAGACGTCTACAGACGTTAAAGTAACCTCTGGCGTACCACAGGGGAGTGTTATGGGACCATTGCTTTTCACAATATATATAAATGACCTAATAGATAGTGTAGGAAGTTCCATGCGGCTTTTCTTCGGATGATGCTTTAGTATACAGAGAAGTTGCAGCATTAGAAAATTGCAGCGAAATGCAGGAAGATCTGCAGCGGATAGGCACTTGGTGCAGGGAGCGGCAACTGACCCTTAACATAGACAAATTTAATGTATTGCGAATACATAGAAAGAAGGATCCTTTATTGTACGATAATTTGATAGCGGAACAAACACTGGTAGCAGTGACTTCTGTAAAATATCTGCGAGTATGCGTGCGGATCGATTTGAAGTGGAATGATCATATAAAATTAATTGTTGGTAAGGCGGGTGCCAGGTTGAGATTCATTGGGAGAGTCCTTAGAAAATGTAGTCCATCAACAAAGGAGGAGGCATACAAAACATTCGTTCCACCTATACTTGAGTACTGCTCATCAGTGTGGGATCCGTACCAGGTCGGGTTAACAGAGGAGATAGAGAAGATCCAAAGAAGAGCGGCGAATTTCGTCACAGGGTTATTTGGTAAGCGTGATAGCATTACGGAGGTGTTTAGCAAACTCAAGTGGCAGATTCTTCAAGAGAGGCGCTGTGCATCGCGGTGAAGCTTGCTGTCCAGGTTTCGAGAGGGTGCGTTTCTGGATGAGGTATCGAATATATTGCTTCCCCTTACTTATACCTCCCGAGGAGATCACGAATGTAAAATTAGAGAGATTCGAGCGCACACGGAGGCTTTCCGGCAGTCGTTCTTCCCGCGAACCATACGCGAGTGGAACAGGAAAGGGAGGTAATGACAGTGGCACGTAAAGTGCCCTCCGCCACACACCGTTGGGTGGCTTGCGGAGTATACATGTAGATGTAGATGTAGATGTAGAGAAGAAGATTTAGAAAACCAAGAGTGACTTACACAAATTAAGAACTCAAGATTCCTTGGTAGCATTTTGGCAGCAGAGGACACAGCTAACTGAACTGAATGGCAAACGGGGTGGATCAATTCAAGATTAGGGACCTCACATTTTAGTTTCTGGTAAACCATGCTGTTAATACCCCCCATTTTTCGTTGTTAGTTGTTAACCAGGGACCTAGAAACGATGAAGAGTCTCCATCCCCGCCGCAGCCTCAGTGGTCCACAACCCCACGACGACTACCGCAGTCCACTTTACCCCTCCGCCGCCCCACTCCGAACCCAGGGTTATTGTCCTGTTCGGCCCCCGGTGGACCCCCCAGGAAATGTCTCATACCAGGTGAGTGTAACCCCTATGTTTGTGTGGTAGAGTAATGGTGGTGTACACGTACGTGAAGTACTTGTTTGCACAGCAATTACCAACATTGTGTAGCTGAGGGGGAATAAGGGGAACCAGCCTGCATTCACCGAGGCAGATGGAAAACCTCATACTTAAATGTAGACTTTCACAGCCGGAAATATCATGTCCATTATAATTATCCGGGCTGTTATGCCGTGGTCGTTGCAGAGCCGTAAGCGTTATACCGAAGTTTCTGAAGATAAAGCGACTGCTCTATTCGGGAAAGGCACAACGCATTTTCAAACGGACTGAGGAGGCCTTACTACGAGAGCGCATTCAGCAGACACGACGGGACTTAGCAAGCACAAACTGTAAGTTAATGTCTAATGTCTCTCCATATTACGATCAGTAATAAGCTGTGCGGCAGCGACTGGGATAAAATTGATAGACTACTGCATGATACCATGGGGAAGCGTATGTTGACAACGTCTAGTAGACAGAAGAAGAAGTTTGATAATTTGCTACCTAATCAGACTGTTCGGCACTTAGACTTCTCCCGGACCGTTATCAATTTGTCCAAACGTTCGTTATCTGACGATGAGACATCTGTGCTTGCCAAGGGAGGAAATTTTGGTGTTAGTTCGCGTTTTGTGCCCACGGAAGAAATTATAGCCAGTGTAGAAGCAGGAATTCGCAGTGTGGATTCTGTAACAGCTGAAGTAATCCGTATAGAAACAGTGAGAATATTAGCCAATGCAAAACCGCCGAAAAGTAATATAACTGTGGGTGAGAGAAGAGCTTTAAAACTCCTGAATGACGACGATAGTATTTTGGTTCTCGCAGCTGACAAAGGAAGCGCAACGGTGGTTATGGATGTGGCCGACTATCAGAGTAAAATTACTGATCTACTGGATCCGCAAGCATATAGGAAGCTGAATAAGGACCCCACTAACAACGTTCTCAGAACTGTGTCGCGTTTAATAAAAACGTCCTCCATTGAAGAGAGCGTACAGAAAGGTCTCTGCAATTCGGTTGCGCTACCACCGAGGCTTTATGGATTGCCCAAAATTCATAAAGAAAATGTGCCGTTAAGACCGATACTAAGTGCCATTGGTTCGCCCACCTACTCGTTAGCCAAGTTTTTGACTACGCTGTTAAAACCACATGTGGGCCGTTCGGACTCATAAAAAGAATTCGACACATTTCATCAGCAGATTGAATGGCATAGTGGTCCAGCCGGAGGACATATTGGTCAGCTTCGTTGTGGTATCGTTGTTTACCATGGTTCCGCTTAATGATGTATTGGAACAGCTGGATCGAATTTTTCCTGCCGATATTTCAGAACTGTTTAAGTGTTGTTTGACGACCACATACTTCAAGTGGAATGAACAGTTTTATGAGCAAACGGATGGCGTGGCTAAGGGAAGCCCCCTAAGTCCCGTAATTGCAAACTTCTTTATGGAGAAATTCGAAGAACAGGCCTTAGGTACTGCCAGCAAAAAACCAAATGTATGGTTCCGATACGTGGATGACACGTTTGTGCTGTGGAGACATGGTAGGGAGGAACTAAGCCGGTTCCACGAACATCTGAACAGTATAAACTCGAGAATTCAGTTTACAATGGAGGAGGAGGTAGACAGCAAATTACATTTCCTCGATGTGCTTGTTTTTAGAAACGAAAATGGTAGTTTGGGCCACTCAGTATACCGCAAACCCACGCACACGGACCGTTATTTGCACCGGGATTCGAATCACCACCCACAACAGAAGCGGGGTGTTATCAAGACGTGCCGGCCGCGGTGCTCTAGCGGTTCTAGGCGCGCAGTCCGGAACCGCGCAACTGCTACGGTCGCAGGTTCGAATCCTGCCTCGGACATGGATGTGTGTGATGTCCTTAGGTTAGTTAGGTTTAAGTAGTTCTAAGTTCTAGGGGACTGATGACCACAGATGTTAAGTCCCATAGTGCTCAGGGCCATTATCAAGACGTTAGCGGACAGAGCTAAAAATATTTGTGAACCTGAGTTGCTCGACGCTGAGATGGAACATCTCCACAATGCACTAATGAAGAACGGATATTCGTCCGCCGAAATAAAACGTGCGTTGAGGCAGCCACGCAGAAATCATACTGACGTACAGGCTACTGCAAAATCTAAGGTTTTCCTGTCGTTTGTTAAAAATGTAACGGAAACAATAGGGAGGATCTTGACGAAGCGGAACATTACCGTAATTTAAAAGCCCACCAGGAAGATACAAGAATACCTTAAGCCTGCCAAGGACGCTCGCAAACCATTGGAAAAAGCTGGAGTGTATAGGATCCCATGCAGCTGTGGTGATGTTTATGTGGGTACCACTAAAAGATCTGTTTCTAAACGTTTGGAAGAGCACAAAGGAAATTGTAGAAGAGGAGAAACGGAACGATCAGCTGTTGCGGAGCATGCTTTCCAGCCAGGGAACCACAATATTCGTTTCGAGGAGACGCAAGTACTAGCGGCCACAAGCGGATATTACGAAAGGCTCTACAGGGAGGCAATCGAAATCGCTAAACACCCAAATAATTTCAACCGAAAGGAGGAGGGCGTGAAATTAAACGGTATATGGATGCCGGTGTTAAAGAAGATGTGTACCACCCGTCCACTACTGGGTGATGGCAACGGCGATCGACGGCGACGGACAGGGGCCAATTTCACTGACGTTGTCAAAACACGTGACGTCACACCGCGGTGCGGGAGCGCCCGGACACGGAATTTAGCGGCAGTCAGTAGAGAGCCAATGGGTGTGTTGGACCTTCCATCGACCTACGGACCCCCTTGAAGATGTCTCCCGCAGTCGGAGACGAAACGTTGGGAATTGAGACAAAATTCATCAACCGACCACGGCATAACAGCCCGGATAATTATAATGGACAAGATGGAAAACAGCCAAAAACCATCCACAGACTGGCCGGGTCACCAGACCTCGACACAAGTCTGCCGTGCGGATTCATGCCAGGCACCAGGTGCCCCTTCCCAGCAGTGCGTTAGAGCGCTCGGCCAACCGGGTGGGCATGCCCACCATTACTGAGGTATTATCCATACCAATTCCTCTCATTTTTTAATGTCTAGACCATAATCTGAAAGTAATGATTTTACTCCAGTAAAAATACATTCAGCATTCCTCTGTTCTAGTTCAACAATTCTTAAAAAGGTGTAAATATCTCTGCTTTGTTGTTTTGAAAAATATACAATGCACACAACCAACAATTTTCTGACAAAAATGTCTGTGGATTCATCTATAAGAAGACTGAAAGTCCATTACCAATATCTATCTGTAGTTCTGATTTAAACTGCTGGAAGAGAATGCTCCTGATCACAGCACTGCTCGTTGTACGGTGTAGCCGAAAAAGAGATGCCAACAGGGCAGCATACCATTAGGTGTTGTTGACTGCACTGTCGTCTTCTTTGTTGTTGATATGAGCTGTCTGTCTTTTGTTGCGCTATATTCATTGTGATTTCTACGAAAATGAGTGACGATGGGCTTGCTGGTTCATCACGGGGACTATCTGCTACTCCGTTTCGGAAAAGAAAGCCAGTTTTCAGGAGCTCATGGAAGTTCAAAACACAGGATTCTGTTGCCTGCGCTGGGTGCTTACAATACATGGAGGTGGAGTTTGCTCCCCACTCCCCTCGCAGCCCATCACTCCACGCAGCATTGCTTGTCCGCACTCCCCTCTGTCCACAAACCCTGCTCGACAGATGCTAAGTTACAATTCACGTGAAATACCATACACTAATGTATGACGCTGACTATACAGAATTCGCAGCATTAGCTCAGAGAGCATAGCATAGTTTTGTTAGTGTGCTGTTGGTGCTAGAGGCATGTATAATATATTTAAAGCCAGTTTGAATCCTGATGGTGGATGATAGTTTCGCTGCCAGTATTTGGCTGGCCCAGGGGCCCTATGTTGTATCTTTTCGCCATTTTGTCGATCGGTTCGGTACGCGATAGCACCGAACGGTCTTATTTTCGAAACAGAGCCCAAAATTATTCAGTACGCATTTCGAAAGTGATGCGAACGGTCCTATCGAACCTCGCGCCAACCAATGAAAACTAATCTGCCTCAGATCCGCGCGTACGCACTGCAGCGCCACAGTGGCACGAACTCGAAGAGGCTAGCAGGCGACACAGGCATGCCATTCTTCACAGTACCGAAAAGTGTGGTTAGAGTACGGAATACTGTTCAAATTTCGCTGACAACAGGCTTCCACGAATGCATAATAATGGTAGAATATTGACTGTCCTCTAGAAACTGTCACATTATGTTATTTTATTCTCATTAACATCTACGTCTTGTTTTGGGATTGGGTTGGGTTGTTTGTAGGAAGAGACAAAACTGCGAGGTCATCGGTCTCATCGGATTACGGAAGGATGGGGAAGGAAGTCGGCAGTGCCCTTTCAGAGGAATCGTCCCGGCATTTGCCTGGAGCGATTAAGGGAAATCACGGAAACCCTAAATCAGGATGGCCGGACGCGGGATTGAACCGTCGTCCTCCCGAATGCAAGTCCAGTGTGCTAACCACTGCACCACCTCGCTCGGTGGCCGTCTTGTTTTGGATTTTACGTTTCGGAATATGAGTTAGGAATGAAGTGTAGTACCAAATTGTACAAATACATTTATAGAAACACCAGAAAAATTCGTCATTTCTTGTTTCCTGTCGTTCCTTCGTTGCTTTAAAATTCATGGAGCTACATTCCATCTAGGCGACTATATCAAGGCAGTTTGTTTATTGTCATACGCGTTTCGCTTCCTTTATTCGTGATGATGCCTCACAAGTAAAAGAAGCGAAGAGTGCATGAGGAATAAACTGTCTTCAATTAGTTGCATAGACGGAACATACCTGCAAGAGCCCGAAAAATTGTTTAAGAGTATGTCAAAGAATAAAAAGATGCATCGAATGTGGTAGTAGCTCGCTCCTAGAGAAGCAAATGATGAAGTAGCCTACTTCCCTATATGATACATCAACGATTTGGTTCATAAAAACAAAATTTAAAAAATCGCCTTTTCGAGAGCGTGTGGCGAGTGCAGCCATAGAAGTTCGTTGTAGTTTATAACATGCATCTAATGAATCAAAATGTTTCATATACGGTGGTATAGTCTGAAAATATTGTGGTGGGAACCTTTCATCTGCTGTAAGAATAATATGTGGTGCTCACCCACGATCATCTTGTAGACATCTGTTTAAGGAGTTGGGCATTCTGACTACTGCTTCACACCACATTTATTCCCTCATGAAGTTTGTTGTAAATAATCCACTACAGTTCAAAAGGAACAATTATGTACATTATTACAACAGCAGATAGAGAAATGACGTTCATCACTGCACATTAAGGCTGTCTTTAACACAGAAAGGGGTACGCAATGCTGCAACAAAAATTTTTGATTACTTATCCAGTGATATAAAATGTCCAATAGACAGCAAAGTATATTTTGAAAACAAACTGAGAAACTTTCTCCTTGACAACTCCTACCCTATAGAAAAATTTCTGTTATTGTCATGTGCAAAATACAGTGTGTAGGAATTACTAACTCACATCTTTATATCTTTTTTTCCTTTTTGTAAAAAGAAAACTTAGAAATATTCAGAATGTAACCATATGTACAAATCAGTCTGCGATGTGAAAGTAAAATGACTCATTCCACATCACTACGATCTGTAGTGCAAAATGATCCAAGGAACATGTAATTGACTAACAAAGTGGCTGACGCCTTACGTCGTGGAGGTACTTGGATTCCAACAATCAGGGTTTAGGAAAGGAGAGTTAACTGTAGTCCAACTGCATGTAATAAGGCAAGTGCTATGAAAGAGCCGAGAATTTCGCAAAGAGGGACATCGTCTTCTTGTGGATTTCCAAAAAGCGTATCAAAGTATGGACAGGTAAACAATATGGCAAGGACTGGAAAGGGCGCTGGTTTCCAGAAAACTGGAATGCGACAGGGAGTCTGCCTCTCCCCCCATCTGTTTAATCTGGACCCGGAAAGGGCCCTGAGAGAAGTAACAAACATGGAGACAGGAATTCAGCTGGGTAAAAGCATCAACAGCCTGGCCTGTGAGGATGATGCAGTTTTAGTAACACAGAAAGAGCAAGATCTGGTTCGGCTGACAAGAGCGTTAATGGAAGAGGCAATGAGATCAAGCTTGAAGATGAATATGGATAAGAACAGATAACTCATAGTGAGCAGAGAGGCCGATGACATACTTTTAGTTGTGGACGGTAATGCCTTTGAGAGGGTAAAAGAGTTCAAATATCTTGGGCAGAGTTGTCAGACTACTGCCGGCTACCATAACTAAGTGTAGATTACGGTAATTTTCCTAGTAGCTTTGGTCAGTTAAGAGCATACCCGCGTTTTCTGTGCGTTAGGTGTGTTGCATATCTGACGGGTGTTACATTATAACGAGCGCTTTCTTTACGTATTCGATCAGTACCTTGCAAGATTCTCCTAAAAACCTGGAGCGGTGAACCATCTAGAAAGTGAATGAGGTTACATTAGGGACAAGTTGACCTAGAGAACGTTTCGTACTACATAGTTATCCTCCTGTCTGTTACTTAACAATAAACAGTATTTGCAGCAAAACTGAAATAGTCGATGTTTTAATTCAGGTTTATTCGAAAATTGTTGATTTGTAACGTGAAACAGAGGGATTCGTAGTAAAAATAAAGAAAACAATACAGATTTATCATACACCGCTAGAAAACTCAATTTCCTCAACAATAAGGTAAAATAAAAAAGACGTAAAACAAAAATATGTGAAACATCGCATCAGTACTTTGTCGAACTTACATAAAACACGTTTCTGTTACTCATAAACAACGTCCACATTTATTTATGATAACGGGAAACTTTTGTGTTTGATCATGACTAAGACCGTTATACTGATATATATATAAGTAATTGCTTTGGTCACTTATAAGCGCAGAAGTAACGCTATCAACTAATTTTTTTATTAGCTATAAAATGCAATTTGTATTCTGTAAAGATATAAAATATACAATACAATAAACTAACACAGAATGGTGTGATATTTTAGTTATGTGCAAAACAAACAATCAAACAAATAAATAAAAAAACAAAGAGAAGTCGTCAGCCCCAATTTTCTCTCTTTCACGTTCATTTATGTTTCTTTCCTTACAAAATCTACCAATACTACCGGTAATGGTACCATTTACTACATCATTTATGTAGCATACCAAAACTACCGAACCCGTAGTTTTGGTACAGCGCAACTCTTACCTTGTTGTGACAATACTCGGTGAAAGGAACGAGGTAGACCAGGAAATAATGGAAAGAATTGAAGCAGGAAAGAGGTCAAGGTTTGCTTTCGGAAAGCTTCTGAAGTCCTGGCTTCTATTGAGATCGAAGGAGGTTAGGATCTACAGGACATAAATTCAACCTGTTGCTCTGTACAGAGCAGAGACCTGGACTGTGAAACAAAAGATAGAAAGAAAACTCCTGACATTTGAAAATACTGTTCCGAGACAGATTTTTGGACCAGAGAGGATGAGACAACTAGAGGAAAAGACAAAAAAATTACGAACTGCAGGAGTTGTAAAAAACGCTGAACATTGTCATCAGAGAGAGAAGATCTAAGTGGTGTGGACAAGTAACGCGTTGAGAAGGCCAGATCACCAGACAGGTGGTGGAAGAAGACTTTAGAGAGGCCGGCCGCTGTGACCGAGCGCCTCTAGGCACTTCAGTCCGGAACCGCGCAGCTGCTACGGTCGCGGGTTGGAATCCTGCCTCGGGCATGGATGTGTGTGATGTCCTTAGGTTAGTTAGGTTTAAGTAGATCTAAGTGTAGGGGACTGATGACCTCAGATGTTAAGTCCCATAGTGCTCAGAGCCATTTGAACCATTTGAAGACTTAGAGACAACAGACCGAGGGGAAGAGAAAGACCGAGATGGATTGACGGGATCAGAGAGGTCATGAGTACGACGGAACTAGCTGGGGAAGAATACAGGGATAGAGGAAGAGGAAGGAGGCTGACTGGCGAGACCAAAGAGCGACTGCGATTTGTGTGGACAACCTAGTCAGTAAGTAAGTAAAACTATTTTCATTTAATGACTTGTTGGAAGTGGTAAAGAAACTGAAAATTAGTTTCGATGGAAACCGTCTACATTATGAATTTTCTGTTTTTAAATCTGTAGTATCATTTCTTGATAGGGAGGATAATAATTGTTGAAAAGTGTGGAGTGAGTTTTTGGAAAAAACAGACATCTAATCCGTTGAAAATAATGTAGCATGCCTTCGAAATTCCCGTCAGTAATGCGCACGTTGAACAAGTGTTTAGTGTAATGAGTGCGGTATGGTCGTATGCTAGAGGAGGAGGAGGAGTGAGGATATGAGTGTTTAATGCCCCTCGACCACGAGATCATTAGAGATGGAGCTCAAGCTCGTATTAGGGAAGGATGGGGAAGGAAATGGGCCATGCCCTTTCAAAGGAAACATTCCGGCATTTGCCTGAAGCGATTTAGGGAAATCACGGAAAACCTAAATCAGGATGACCGGACGCGGGTTTGAAGCCTCGTCCTCCCGAACGTCGGATGCTAGAAACAGAATGTCCGTTGAATCTGTAAAAGCCTAGGTTTGTGTTAAGAAAAATTTGAAAACGACATATGAAGATTATTTTTCATGCTGGTTTTAAAAGTATTGTGAAACACTTCACATGATAATAAAATAATACACTCCTGGAAATTGAAATAAGAACACCGTGAATTCATTGTCCCAGGAAGGGGAAACTTTATTGACATATTCCTGGGGTCAGATACATCACATGATCACACTGACAGAACCACAGGCACATAGACACAGGCAACAGAGCATGCACAATGTCGGCACTAGTACAGTGTATATCCACCTTTCGCAGCAATGCAGGCTGCTATTCTCCCATGGAGACGATCGTAGAGATGCTGGATGTAGTCCTGTGGAACGACTTGCCATGCCATTTCCACCTGGCGCCTCAGTTGGACCAGCGTTCGTGCTGGACGTGCAGACCGCCTGAGACGACGCTTCATCCAGTCCCAAACATGCTCAATGGAGGACAGATCCGGAGATCTTGCTGGCCAGAGTAGTTGACTTACACCTTCTAGAGCACGTTGGGTGGCACGGGATACATGCGGACGTGCATTGTCCTGTTGGAACAGCAAGTTCCCTTGCCGGTCTAGGAATGGTAGAACGATGGGTTCGATGACGGTTTGGATGTACCGTGCACTATTCAGTGTCCCCTCGACGATCACCAGTGGTGTACGGCCAGTGTAGGAGATCGCTCCCCACACCATGATGCCGGGTGTTGGCCCTGTGTGTCTCGGTCGTATGCAGTCCTGATTGTGGCGCTCACCTGCACGGCGCCAAACACGCATACGACCATCATTGGCACCAAGGCAGAAGCGACTCTCATCGCTGAAGACGACACGTCTCCATTCGTCCCTCCATTCACGCCTGTCGCGACACCACTGGAGGCGGGCTGCACGATGTTGGGGCGTGAGCGGAAGACGGCCTAACGGTGTGCGGAATCGTAGCCCAGCTTCATGGAGACGGTTGCGAATGGTCCTCGCCGATACTCCAGGAGCAACAGTGTCCCTAATTTGCTGGGAAGTGGCGGTGCGGTCCCCGATGGCACTGCGTAGGATCCTACGGTCTTGGCGTGCATCCGTGCGTCGCTGCGGTCCGGTCCCAGGTCGACGGGCACGTGCACCTTCCGCAGACCACTGGCGACAACATCGATGTACTGTGGAGACCTCACGCCCCACGTGTTGAGCAATTCGGCGGTACGTCCACCCGGCCTCCCGCATGCCCACTATACGCCCTCGCTCAAAGTCCGTCAACTGCACATACGGTTCACGTCCACGCTGTCGCGGCATGCTACCAGTGTTAAAGACTGCGATGGAGCTCCGTATGCCACGGCAAACTGGCTGACACTGACGGCGGCGGTGCACAAATGCTGCGCAGCTAGCGCCATTCGACGGCCAACACCGCGGTTACTGGTGTGTCCGCTATGCCGTGCGTGTGATCATTGCTTGTACAGCCCTCTCGCAGTGTCCGGAGCAAGAATGGTGGGTCTGACACACCGGTGTCAATGTGTTCTTTTTTCCATTTCCAGGAGTGTATATATAGAAGAAGGGGCTCTAGAAACATCAGTTATTGTTTGCAGGTGACGTAAACAAACTAAAAGACTGGTAAGCTGATAACGAGAACATTACGTCTTGCCTAGACTGGGTGAGATGATGAAAGAAACAGCTCCACCTTCCCAGAGATTTTAACATATCGGTTAAAAAACATACTGACCATATTGCTGTTCACTTCAAGATGTATGGATAAACCGCTTTATTTTACTAAATCTCGGTGCACTTTAGGCGTGGTGTAGATCTGCAGTAGTGCTGACGTGTGATTTGCAACAATGTTTTTACGTACGAGGTGCGGCTAGAAAAAAACCGGACTGATGCTGGAAAAAACATTTATTTACAATTATTTACAATGTCATGTTATCTCCTTCAATGTACTCTCCTCCTCGGTCTCTACACCGCTCCGTACGAATTTTCCACTGTTCATAGCAATGCTGCAGATCATTTTCGGTAAGTCCATACATTACTTCCGTCGCTTTTTCTTTTACTGCTTCAACAGTCTCAAACCTACATCTACATCTACATCTATACTCCGCGAGCCACCTTACGGTGTGTGGCGGAGGGTACTTATTGTACCACTATCTGATCCCCCCTTCCCTGTTCCATTCACGAATTGTGCGTGGGAAGAACGACTGCTTGTAAGTCTCCGTATTTGCTCTAATTTCTCGGATCTTTTCGTTGTGATCATTACGCGAGATATATGTGGGCGGTAGTAATATGTTGCCCATTTCTTCCCGGAATGTGCTCTCTCGTAATTTCGATAATAAACCTCTCCGTATTGCGTAACGCCTTTCTTGAAGTGTCCGCCACTGGAGCTTGTTCAGCATCTCCGTAACGCTCTCGCGCTGACTAAATGTCCCCATGACGAATCGCGCTGCTTTTCGCTGGATCATGTCTATCTCTTCTATTAATCCAACCTGGTAAGGGTCCCATACTGATGAGCAATACTCAAGAATCGGACGAACAAGCGTTTTGTAAGCTACTTCTTTCGTCGATGAGTCACATTTTCTTAGAATTCTTCCTATGAATCTCAACCTGGCGCCTGCTTTTCCCACTATTTGTTTTATGTGATCATTCCACTTCAGATCGCTCCGGATAGTAACTCCTAAGTATTTTACGGTCGTTACCGCTTCCAATGATTTACCACCTATGGCATAATCGTACTGGAATGGATTTCTGCCCCTATGTATACGCATTATATTACATTTATCTACGTTTAGGGAAAGCTGCCAGCTGTCGCACCATGCATTAATCCTCTGCAGGTCCTCCTGGAGTACGTACGAGTCTTCTGATGTTGCTACTTTCTTGTAGACAACCGTGTCATCTGCAAATAGCCTCACGGAGCTACCGATGTTGTCAACTAAGTCATTTATGTATATTGTAAACAATAAAGGTCCTATCACGCTTCCCTGCGGTACTCCCGAAATTACCTCTACATCTGCAGATTTTGAACAGTTAAGAATGACATGTTGTGTTCTTTCTTCTAGGAAATCCTGAATCCAATCACAAACCTGGTCCGATATTCCGTAAGCTCGTATTTTTTTCACTAAACGTAAGTGCGGAACCGTATCAAATGCCTTCCTGAAGTCCATGAATACGGCATCAATCTGCTCGCCAGTGTCTACGGCACTGTGAATTTCTTGGGCAAATAGGGCGAGCTGAGTTTCACATGATCTCTGTTTGCGGAATCCATGTTGGTTATGATGAAGGAGATTTGTATTATCTAAGAACGTCATAATACGAGAACACAAAACATGTTCCATTGTTCTACAACAGATTGACGTAAGCGAAATAGGCCTATAATTATTCGCATCTGATTTATGACCCTTCTTGAAAATGGGAACGACTTGCGCTTTCTTCCAGTCGCTAGGTACTTTACGTTCTTCCAGCGATCTACGATAAATTGCTGATAGAAAGGGGGCACGTTCTTTAGCATAATCACTGTAGAATCTTAAGGGTATCTCGTCTGGTCCGGATGCTTTTCCGCTACTAAGTGATAGCAGTTGTTTTTCAATTCCGATATCGTTTATTTCAATATTTTCCATTTTGGCGTCCGTGCGACGGCTGAAGTCAGGGACCGTGTTACGATTTTCCGCAGTGAAACAGTTTCGGAACACTGAATTCAGTATTTCTGCCTTTCTTCGGTCGTCCTCTGTTTCGGTGCCATCGTGGTCAACGAGTGACTGAATAGGGGATTTAGATCCGCTTACCGATTTTACATATGACCAAAACTTTTTAGGGTTCTTGTTTAGATTGTTTGCCAATGTTTTATGTTCGAATTCGTTGAATGCTTCTCTCATTGCTCTCTTTACGCTCTTTTTCGCTTCGTTCAGCTTTTCCTTATCAGCTATGATTCGACTACTCTTAAACCTATGATGAAGCTTTCTTTGTTTCCGTAGTACCTTTCGTACATGATTGTTATACCACGGTGGATCTTTCCCCTCGCTTTGGACCTTAGTCGGTACGAACTTATCTAAGGCGTACTGGACGATGTTTCTGAATTTTTTCCATTTTTGTTCCACATCCTCTTCCTCAGAAATGAACGTTTGATGGTGGTCACTCAGATATTCTGCGATTTGTGCCCTATCACTCTTGTTAAGCAAATATATTTTCCTTCCTTTCTTGGCATTTCTTATTACACTTGTAGTCATTGATGCAACCACTGACTTATGATCACTGATACCCTCTTCTACATTCACGGAGTCGAAAAGTTCCGGTCTATTTGTTGCTATGAGGTCTAAAACGTTAGCTTCACGAGTTGGTTCTCTAACTATCCGCTCGAAGTAATTCTCGGACAAGGCAGTCAGGATAATGTCACAAGAGTCTCTGTCCCTGGCTCCAGTTCTGATTGTGTGACTATCCCATTCTATACCTGGTAGATTGAAGTCTCCCCCTATTACAATAGTATGATCACGAAACTTCTTCACGACGTTCTGCAGGTTCTCTCTGAGGCGCTCAACTACTACGGTTGCTGATGCAGGTGGTCTATAGAAGCATCCGACTATCATATCTGACCCACCTTTGATACTTAACTTAACCCAGATTATTTCACATTCGCATTCGCTAATAACTTCACTGGATATTATTGAATTCTTTACTGCTATAAATACTCCTCCACCATTGGCGTTTATCCTATCCTTGCGGTATATATTCCATTCTGTGTCTAGGATTTCGTTACTGTTCACTTCCGGTTTTAACCAACTTTCCGTTCCTAATACTATATGCGCACTATTTCCTTCAATAAGAGATACTAATTCAGGAACCTTGCCCTGGATACTCCTGCAGTTTACCAATATTACGTTAACTTTTCCTGTTTTTGGTCTCTGAGGACGGACGTTCATTATCAACGATGATAATGTCCTCTCTGGTAAGCCGTCAGGTATTTTATCGTTTCGCCCAAGGGGGGGTCCCTCTAACCTAAAAAACCCCCGTGTGCACGCCACACGTACTCTGCTACCCTAGTAGCTGCTTCCGGTGTGTAGTGCACGCCTGACCTGTCTAGGGGGGCCCTACAGTTCTCCACCCAATAACGGAGGTCGATGAATTTGCAACCATTATAGTCGCAGAGTCGTCTGAGCCTCTGGTTTAGACCCTCCACACGGCTCCAAACCAGAGGACCGCGATCGACTCTGGGCACTATGCTGCAGATATTAAGCTCAGCTTGCACTCCGCGTGCGATGCTGGTTGTCTTCACCAAATCAGCCAGCCGCCGGAAGGAACCAAGGATGGCCTCAGAACCCAAGCGGCAGGCGTCATTCGTTCCGACATGTGCTACTATCTGCAGCCGGTCACACCCAGTGCGTTCAATAGCTGCCGGAAGGGCCTCCTCCACATTACGGACGAGACCCCCCGGCAAGCACACCGAGTGCACACTGGCATTCTTCCCCGACCTACCCGCTATTTTCCTGAGGGGCTCCATAACCCGCCTACCGTTGGAGCTCCCTATAACTAATAGGCCCGCCCTCTGTGACTGTCGGGACCTTGCCGGAGAATCGGCCACTGGCCCAACAGACGAGGCATCCTGTGGTGGCTCGGAAACGATGTCATCACCACTAGGAAGCACCCCGTACCTGTTGGAAAGGGGTAAGGCAGCTGCCACGCGGCCAGATCCCACCTTTGCCTTTCGGCCAGGCACGCGCGAGGTTACCACTGTCCGCCATTCACCCTGGAGTGATGGCTGACCGGTAAGATGCTCACTGCCGGAAGACGCAGCGACATCAGGGGTTCCATGTGATTCCAAGGCCACCGAAGTAGGCATAGGTCTCACCACAGTTGCCCCAACGCCACTACGAGCCGACGCCTGCGCCTCGAGCTCGATGAGCCTAACAGACAAAGCCTCCACCTGCCCCCGAAGAGTGGCCAATTCTCCTTGCGTCCGCTCACAACAACCACAGTCCCTACACATGACTATGTTTACCCTACTCTATACGGTGACAAATTCCCAAGATAATCTTCTGATGAGCTACTCTGATAATCAAGAAACACTCACTGAAATACGAGACGCGAAAACAACGCTAGGTTTTCCCAGAAAAACTATTTAAAAGCTAAGCGCAGCAAACAAGTACAAAAACGCTTTATACAAACAGTATAGTTCCTTTCAAAGCTGACTCGACTTTAGGGAAAAGAAAAAAGTCACAGGGGGCCAAATCAGGCGAGTAGGGTGGATGATCTAAGATGGGAATGTTGTGTTTTGCCAAAAACGTCTTCACTGACAACGCACTGTGAGCTGGGGCATTGTCTTGGTGAAGGATCCATGACTTTTTTCTCCACAAATCGTTCCGTTTTCTCCGTACTCGTTCACGTAGGGTAGCCAGGACCCTAATGTAGTAATGCTGATTCACTGTTTGTCCCTCTGGTACCCAATCAATGTGCACAATCCCTTTGATGTCAAAAAAAAAAACAATCATCATTGCCTTGAATTTCGATTTTGACATTCGTGCTTTTTTTTTGTCGTGGAGAACCAGGAGTTTTCCAATGCATCGATTGGCGTTTAGTTTCGGGATCGTAAGTAAAAAACCACGATTCATCGCAAGTAATAACATTTTGTAAGAAGGTGGGATCACTTCCAATGTTTTCCAGGATGTCAGAACAAATCATTCTTCGGCGTTCCTTCTGTTCAATTGTGAGACACTCTGGAACCATTTTTGAACACACTTTGTTCATGTTGAAACTTTCATGAAGAATCTGTCTAACACTTTCCTTGTCAACTCCTGTTAACTCAGACACTGCTCTGATTGTTAAACGACGATCTTGTCGAACAAGTTTACCGATTTTTTCAATGTTTGCATCAGTTTTTGCTGACAATGGTCTGCCAGTGCGAGTGTCATCACTGGTGTCTTCGCGGCCATCTTTAAATCGTTTAAACCACTCAAACACTTGTGTTCGCGATAAACAATCATCGCCGTACACTTGTTGTAACATTACAAACGTTTCACTTGCAGATTTTCCTAGTTTGAAACAAAATTTGATATTAACACGCTGTTCTTTCTGTACACTCAACATTTTCCGACGCACAGACAAAACGTCAACTACTTAAAACAGTCGCCACGGGCAGACTGAGTGCAGGAGGCAGATGAAACTCGAGCAGTAGGCGGAGCGAGAGTCACGTGACAGGCCACGCGACTTTCAGCCTTATTGCATTCGTTTTATTGTTTCACCAGTACTAGTCCGGTTTTTTTCTAGCCACACCTCGTATTTAGTTGAATTTAATGTTGTCAGTAACCGAGTTACGTACATTTTAGTAATTTATACAACAATTCAGATGCAAAAATATTTAATCTGAAGGTCCACTGTGCTTTCAAAGTATGCTAGGACTGTCGAACTCTGGTTTTAGAGATAAGTTTTAGACGTGAGAATAACATCGCTTGCTTTGCTAACTCTCGTTGCCCTTTAAGCTGTCGGGCAGACCGGCACTTGTGTTATGTGAGTGGTTTGTAACTAAATTTTGTGTATAAACACGTGTAGCAAAACACAGTACTATTGTGTGCTGTATTCTAGTTTTGGGCTTGCTGCACGCTATAGGATTTTGAGGTGTGATCCTTTGTTTACAAAACGATCGTTGCATCACTGCAGGACGTAATGCAAGAGTATATCTTTCAATCCTATGCAGTTTTCATCTACACTGCATTAAAGTGCGAAATGACTTATCAAGCAAAAATTGTCATGATGTCTTGTGACACGTTTCTGCTGCCTTTGCTTCAGTTTACTGATTTTAGTGTATTTGTCGTAATATTTGAAAGAAGTTTGGTTGCAATTATTAACGCAGTTTTCCAGGTTGTGATCACATTTGAAAATGACGATTCAGTGCGTCGAAACTAGTTATGTAACCTTTTAAAAATTTCATTGTTTTAATGACTGTGGCTTGACAACCGTTTGTGGTGTTCAATAAAGATTTTAAATTCCATTTATAACACTGCACCAGCATTTATGTAGCTTGTATAATCAAATACCAAACATGTTTTATTACGTACTAGGCCCTATGAGAACAAATAGTCCTGTCACGGAAAAGCCACGTATAACACTACTGTCCGCTACTGCTATACCATAACCTCGAAGCTGGAGGCAGTTTGCAAAACAGAATTATTTTGTTAGAGCAATTATGGTATAAAGCAACAGAGCAGTGTCACCCTCTGAGAGGAATTTTGTTATGTTGACCGTATTGTACCTAACGGAAGTGGCTTATCGGAAGTGAAAGTCAGAATTACGTAAACATTTAAACCGTAACAAATAATATTTTACTTAGGTATACTGTTTAAAGAGTAAAGAAAACGGTCGCCAGCCTAATTAGGCAAGAGAATGATTAACATTCTTGTTTAAGAAATTAGGTATGAGTAACTTTAACGGACAAACACAACCTAGACTTGGCCACACGCGAGTGCAATGAACTCTGACACATACATATGTTTACGGTAAGATTGAAGCTAACAGCTAGAGCAGCACAAACTATTTGCATAAATATAACAAATAACGAAACACACTATCACTTTCAGTGCTTATTCAAACTGAATGGTCTTTATAACGTTATTATTACTATTCACTGCAGAATCATTAATTGGACATAGGTTCAGTATTATTGTTCAAATATTTTCCTACCTGACATAAAATTATAAATGCAGTGAATATCTCTCAACTAAATACTATTCTATTTAGAATGAAAGTTAAATGGAATTCACTAACAGATTACTTCTCACTGTCTTTTGAATAAAGAAATTATGGTTTTCCTAAATAGTGGTCTTCCCGTTACTTGTTACCTAGCATTAGCGCAATAGACAAACTGTGGATCCTGTTATACTATTAATATGCACTTCCAATACACAAGAGAGACAAACACTTAGCAATCATGAACATGTAATTTTCTACTATTGCAGTTTTCCACATTTACTACAGTGAAACACAATGTTGACAAATTTGCAAGAAACTGACTCACCTTTTAAAATTTACTACAGGTAGCACTATGATCATTAACTAAGCAAAATTTTATAAGCCTCAATTTTAAGAACTTTAATTTATAAAAGAAACAGCAAATTGTCTTTATTACCACTGTCTTCTACTTTCAAGTAAATGATTAAATAGGTGACTTTGAAACTTCACAAAACTACATTTACTGCCTCCCACAGTTTCACTAAATCCACAGTAAATCTGAATATTCGCTTCTCATCAAAGACCAAACAACATTATGTAATTAACTATCTAACTTTCAGGCTTTCATTTTTTCCACAAAATAGGACACTCGGTAATCATAGTTCAAATGGAGAGGAACCTGAGAGGTGTTGTGATAGGGGAAAAAATCAAGGTAGGTACATCAATTCAGTTATAAATTACCTTATATTTGAGCACACTAACACATCCACTAAGCTGATCCTTCTCTGTACATCATTATAGCATTCCCATGCAATGATTGCGCAATGTGGTGGCAACTGCATGTTGGTAGGTGGAATTGCAGGTAGAATTGCTGGACTCTGTCATTTCTTGGTGGCGATGATAGATACAAATTCCAGAATAGTTCCAGCTATTTACCCATCCATCTGAGGCATTGGAAAGTAGCAGAAAAAGCCTCTCTCGGAATCAGCACAATATACAACTTTACATGGCAGTGCACAGTTTGGTAGCTCGTCCCCGACTGACTTTTGTTCCACCTTTTCTGCCTAGGCCAACCACAACTTGCGCGCGCTACTCAGTTCCGTTCCCATGGGGAACCACGCTACCTCTTACACACGACATAATTAAGAACCCTAAGTGAGGGTCAGCAGTTTACATAACAGCAAACAAACATTTTAAATAAAACAGAACATTTGCACATATTGACATTTCTATAAAAAAATTATTCACACAGAAATTACAATCATATAAAGTAACTTTTGTCTCTCTCCAACTGGGACAGAGAATTTAAATAACAGATATACTACATTGCATAGAATCAAGCCACGACATCAAAGTTTTAAACAAAGAAAAGAGTATACAATTTTGTGTTATCTATTCAATCAAAAACATTCACAGAAGCTCAACGGAGTAACATTAAACCAAAGCAAAAGGCAAAATAAATCCGTACAGCATTAGAGCCATGGTGTTACACATTCAGTCGCAATCCTTGAAGACAATTATGTAGAAATACATAAATTTTAGGTATTTAGATGATTTCACAAAGATCGATTTACAGACATGGAGCAACCTATAATATATTTCAGTCGTGCCAATAAGCGAGCTGCGTGTGTTTTAATAAGTAATACAGACTGAAGGAATGTTTCACGAAGACTGACGGTATGGAGCTGTGTTGGGACAGGTTATGAATGGAAAGGGGTTTATTGATTGGATGGGAGTAGATGTTGTAGTACAGGATACTGTACTGCTGTCGCGCCATGACTGGGGTGGAATATCGATGGAGCTGCAAGGGAAATTTGTTGGAGGGTGTGTGATCCTTGGAAGGGGTGTGTATTTTAGACGACGTGGTAAGGATTGCGATGACATCTTCAGCAGTATTAGGTGGGCAGAGTAAGTCACTGGGATGTATAAGATGACAATGGGTCGGATGGGCGTGGTTAGTTTTGGTTTGACAGGTGGGAGCTTAGCTCTGCATTTGGAGGAGTAGTTATAACGGGTATCGTTGCAAGTGTTGCAGGTGGGGGGAGGGGGGGGGAGTTGGACATCGTTTTGGAAAACAGAAGGCTCTACAAAGATCAACGCAGAAGTTACAAGCAAATTATATAGCACTCGACACGAAATAAGCAACAAATATAAAACCTTGTCATCCTAGTAGCAACTTCATTAACGAACTAGATATATGTAGTTGTAAAGACGCATTTTACTTCGACTACCATTCCAAAAAACTTCAAAATGCTATAAAAAAATCAGCTTCCATCTTGGGATTCTATCGAACAGCATACTACACAGCTGTTTCTTGGAACTGCTGACAGATGCCAGTGCAGCAGTCAGTCTTCTGGTTATCACATTAAAAGTATATTCTCAATGCTGTTTCTAATGCATTTTAGAAGAAAGGGCGACTTGAATGTGTAGATGTGTAGATTGGGTTCTACAAAATCTTCAATAGATGTCAGAGACCGATAAAGATAATAGAGCATGGACGCGTGTATTGGATATTGACAACTGCCGCATCTCCCTGCTCACGAGAGTGCCTTCCTGTGCGGTAAGTTAAGAGGACGTGCTAAAACGTAACGCCTTCGACTTTTTCATGTGAAAATTCTGAAAGCTATTTAAATAGAAAAGAATTTATTAACATTCTACATCTTTATTCTTTATTTCTACCTGTTTATTTCTCAGCACAGTCACCCTGGCAGATGAACACATTTCTTCCCAACGAGAGACCTGTTTGTTGATTCTGTCACTGTCAAATGTTTGACTTTGTTGGTGGAGCCACAACCACACCTCTGCTTGCACCGCATCATCACTATCAATGTGAAGCCCGTCACTGTCAAATGTTTGACTTTGTTGGTGGAGTGACAACCACAACTCTGCTTGCACAGCTTCATCACTATAAATGTGAAGCCCATCACTGTCAAATGCTTGACTTTGTTGGCGGAGCCACAAACTCACCTCTGCTTGCACCGCATCATCACTATCAATGTGAAGCCCGTCACTGTCAAATGTTTGACTTTGTTGGCGGAGTCACAACCACAACTCTGCTTGCACCGCTTCATCACTATAAATGTGAAGCCCATCACTGTCAAATGCTTGACTTTGTTGGCGGAGCCACAAACTCACCTCTGCTTGCACCGCATCATCACTATCAATGTGAAGCCCGTCACTGTCAAATGTTTGAATTTGTTGTCGGAGCCACAACCTCACCTCTGCTTCCACCGCATCATCACTATCAATGTGAAGCCCGTCACTGTCAAATGTTTGACTTTGTTGGCGGAGCCACAACCTCAGCTCTGCTTGCACCGCTTCATCACTATCAATGTGAAGCCCTCGAAGGTGTTCTTTAAATTTTTGAAACAGATGAAAATGGGATGCAGCCAAGTTGGGACTGTATGGAGAATGATCGATGACAGTGACGCCAAGGCGTCGAATTGTAGATGTCGCAGCCCGTAGACGTGGCGTTGTCATGCTGAAGGAGGGAGTGCTCCATGTGTGTGCGAATTCTTCGAATTCGTGAAATTTGATTACAGCACGCTGTTCCTCACGAACCGTCATACTTACGCTGCACACTGCAGTCTTACATGCAACAGTTCGGAGCTCTCTAGTGCCAGAGGGTTGCAACTTGCGTTAGCGAACCGGGAAAGTTGACCAAGTAATACGCATGACATGTGATACGTCAACCGATACTGAGAACGGAGTAAAAAATTCGGAGCCATTACTTTCCAGCCTTCATACAAAGCAAGTTCTCGAGCACCGGGCTGCAGTCACAATGAGATCGACACAGTTGGATTCCACCGACGATCGACAACGGCCAAAGGCGGCTGATCTTCTCAAATCAGTATGCCAGTATGTGTGTGTTCACAATACAAACGATCTCATCTCCTAAAAGTATAGACATCAGATGATAATTGGTGAAATTCAAATCAATTTGTTTTATACTGTCGAATCGGCTGTCGCTCGCACGCACGAATATGGACTGTGGAGACTGATTAGTCCAAGTAAGGAGTCCGTGACATCCTGAAGTTAAAAATTATCATAGTCGGAATATAGCACGGGACCTATGGACTGAAACTGCAGCTTTATCTGAAACCACAAAAAGGCAAAACCATCATCAGAAAATTAGGATGTAAATTACAACCTTAAAAAAAAAAAGAAATTATGCAAGTGAAGGGTGGCGTATATAATACACTACTGGCCATTAAAATTGCTACACCACGAAGATGACGTACTACAGACGCGAAATTTAACCGACAGGAAGAAGTGATATGCAAATGATGAGCTTTCCAGAGTATTCACTCAAGGTTGGCGCCGGTGGCGACACCTACAACGTGCTGACATGAGGAAAGTTTCCAACAAATTGTTCAAATGGCTATGGGCACTATAGGACTAAACGTCTGAGGTCATCAGTCCCCTAGAACTTAGAACTAGTTAAACCTAACTAACCTAAGGACATCACACACATCCGTGCCCGAGGCAAGTTTCGAACCTGAGACCTAGCGGTCGCGCGCTTCCAGACTGTAGCGCCTAGAACCGCTCGGCCACCTCGGCCGGCCAAAGTTTCCAACAGATTTCTCATACACAAACAGCGGTTGACCGGCGTTGCCTGATGAAACGTTGTTGTGATGCCTCGCGTAAGGAGGAGAAATGAGCAAAATCACGTTTCCGACTTTGATAAAGGTCGGATTGTAGCCTATCGCGATTGCGGTTTATCGTATCGCGACATTGCTGCTCGCGTTGGTCGAGATCCAATGACTGCTAGCAGAATATTGAATCGGTTTGTTCAGGAGGGTAATACGGAACGCCGTGCTGGATCCCAACGGCCTCGTTACACTAGTAGTCGAGATGACAAGCACCTTATCCGCATGGCTGTAACGGATCGTGCAGCCACGTCTCGATCCCTGAGTCAACAGATGAGGACGTTTGCAAAACAACAACCATCTGCACGAACAGTTGGACGATGTTTGTAGCAGCATGGACTATCAGCTCGGACACCAAGGCTGCGGTTACCCTTGACGCTGCATCACAGACAGGAGCGGCTGTGATGGTGTACTCAACGACGAACCTGGGTGCACGAATGGAAAAACGTCATTTTTCGGATGAATCCAGGTTCTGTTTACAGCATCATGATGGTCGCATCCGTGTTTGGCGACATCGTGGTGAACGCATATTGGAAGCGTGTATTCGTCATCGCCATACTGGCGTATCACCCGGCGTGATGGTATGGGCTGCCATGGGTTACACGTCAGGGTCACCTCTTGTTCGCATTGACGCCACTTTGAACAGCGAACGTTACATTTCAGATGTATTACGGCCCGTGGCTCTATCCTTCATTCGATCCCTGCGAAACCCTACTTTTCAGCAGGATAATGCACGACTGCATGTTGCAGTTCCTGTACGGGCCTTTCTGGATACAGAAAATGTTCGACTGCTGCCCTGGCCAGCAAATTCTCCAGATCTCTCACCAATTCAAAACGTCTAGTCAATGGTGGCCGAGCAACTGGCTCGTCGCAATACGCCAGTCCCTACTCTTGATGAACTGTGGTATCGTGTTGAAGCTGCATGGGCAGCTGTATCTGTACACGCCATCGAAGCTCTGTTTGACTCAATGCCCAGGGGTATCAAGGCCGTTATTACGGCCAGAGGTGGTTGTTCTGGGTAGTGATTTCTCAGGATCTATGCACCCAAATTGCGTGAAAATGTAATCACATGTCAGTTGTAGTATAATATATTTGTCCAATGAATACCCGTTTATCACCTGCATTTCTTCTTGGTGTAGCAATTTTAATGGCCAGTAGTGTACATGAAGTTGGGGTAGTGGATTTTTCTGGGTTATGGTAGACGGGCAATAATGTCAGCTAATTATCATTACTGCTTATTGGTGTTTGTATGCCAGCTGGATGTTGATTCTATTGCTTGTGGTGGTTTGCAAATGTGGTATGTGTTCCGCCTTTTCAGTGTTTTAGATGCTCAGAGCGTATTATTCTAAAATGTATGTTTATCGTTCATACGTATGCTGACTGAGAGTCATTGAAGATTAACTGACTGAATTTATTTAAAGTTGTGCAGAGTCTTTGTAATCTTTCTTATTTCAATATTGCCACGAATCTTCTCGAGTATGTAATAGAAGTATCTCTCTTATTCTCATATTTTCGTAAAACTTGTTTAGTTATTCCAGTAACTAAGAAAGGAGTGTATAGTACTTGCCAAGTACTTTTTGAGACAGTTATAGCTCATTCACATGCGTTTGGCGTCTTTTTGATTGCAAAAGCCGCAATGCACCACTTGTCTGCAAGCATAGTCATCATGGCATCCAGCTCGCCCAAGAAGGTTAAAACAGATAGTACCCTCCTTGACAGAACAGATTCCATCCTAACCTAACATCTTTCCTCCCTCCAGAAATTGATGAAGGACACTATACTGTCAGCCAATATTGTAGGACGACGTCTGGCAACGGCGTCTTGCGACAGTTGTCGCTCTCAAGGCAGAACACTAAGACTAAGCAGGTCATTGCCCATGTTACGATACGGAAGCAGAGAACGACAGTAGCGCTCCTCGTTGCCTCACAGGGAACTTCGAATACCTGAAAACATGGCGCGAAAATCCATATTCTTACTTTGATGATAATATTTTGCATTTATACTTAATTGGTGGGCCTCATAGTTTCGTGTTAAGTGCATACCTGGGAACTTTTTGTAATCTTGGAAAGTAATGCATACGATAATATCAATCAATAACTAAGATCAGCTTCTTGTGTCTGCAGTTTACATTCGTGTAAATTACATCGGAGTATGAGAGGTGGCATGAGCCCCCTCTCATATTTCTATATTACGATTTTCGTCTCTAATTGCATGCGGTGAAAAGTTGCTATTCCTTCACACGCGGACTTCCCACGCAGCGTCTCTCGTCACCCAGGTGGTCTGGTGACAGGCGGGCTCTGCTGATCTCGAGAGGGTCAAGGCGACGGGTGTGAGGCAGTCGAGTGAATACTTTCCAGATGCCGACATTGTCAAGAGACACGCCCGCAGGGGCCTGAAGTAGCGGCTGGGCTAGAGGTTCCGTTACTTCGCAGAAACTTAGCGAAAACACTTTCTGGCGGGCTACCAGCAAGGCATGGGAATGACTTGTGTACCCAGATAGTTGTGGCGGGAAAATTCCTGCGCTTTCTGCAATATAGTAACTGTGATTGGCTTGCTCAGGGCATAGCTCCGTGACGTAGCAAAATCAGCGCAGAAATTGGCGCCAAGAATCTCCATTGGTGGAATGGTAGTGCTCCGGCAATGGAGTGGAATTTTCCGCCGGTTTTCGAGTTGCTGATTGGAACGTTTAACCACGGCCACTGTCGTGGGGGCGGGAATGTTCTGTGTTCGGCCTGTACGGGTGCTCAGAAGTAGTCGTCTCTCACCTTTCGGTGGAAGTAGGTTACAAGACTGAGCTCTCACTGCTCGGGTCAGCCTGCCTTCCGTGGGCTGCCTAATATACTTTTATTTAATTAAGTTTCGACTTCAATGTAACTTTCCGTGTACAGTTGGCAATTGAGCGTTCTGTGTACAAGAGGCCTATGTTGTCTGTCTTGAGCAGTTTTGGCTAATGTTGACTGTATCGGAGTTACTGGATGACTTCGCTTGTTAAAATCAATCACTGTACCGTCAGTGATTGTGCGGCGAGCTTTCTTCGTCTCCCTCAGAGGCGCATTTGTATTGCTAGGAAGTCTTTAGAATGGAACAACCAGGCCAGGATAATTTGTTTCGGGCTATACTCGCGACGTTATCAACACCACGACGGGCCGTCGAAGCAACCAGCCATCGCCTCCGGTACGCCAAATCGTGTTCTTGCAGTTAAG
The DNA here is from genome assembly GCF_021461395.2 of Schistocerca americana. NCBI lineage: Eukaryota > Metazoa > Arthropoda > Insecta > Orthoptera > Acrididae > Schistocerca > Schistocerca americana. The sequence goes on from NC_060125.1 coordinate 172,118,053, forward strand.
AAGACAGATTGGTAATGTATGTCCGCAGCACCGGCAGACAGGGATTTTCCTAGGTGATAATCAGAGCTCAGCAGAGCGCGCCTGTTCGTCTTTTTCTAACTTTGTTCTGTCTTGGGTAGCAGCAATTAATGTTGGGCTGGCTATGTGTTTTCTCTTAAGATTTGAGTTGCAAGGAATTGGCTCCACATACCACTTCGTCAGAATCCTCACAATCTAGTTTAGGCACAACTTCACATTCACAGTGTTTGTTTGAGTATTCAATTTGAGCCAATTTGATGTATTGTAAATGTTTCATGTGTTTTTGTTTATTATTTTGTGTTTAGTCTTAATAAATCATATTGTTATTTTGGACAGAACTTTCATTCCGTTAATCGGTAGAGCAACCCTATCATTCCTCACTATGTTAATGAAACCTTCGTTTATTTAACTTATTTATTAAATTAAATTATTGCAGGTGCCAAACTCTCTTCTACTCCACTGGCAGGGTTGATTAAAGTCAGTTCGTGTATTTTTTTTAAATCCTTGTGCAACAGCAAAAGTCGGAGTTAGAATAGGGGGGGCTTAGAGCATCATTTACATATGTAGATTCTAGAAGAATTTAGTGTTAAATACACTGCTAACCCCGGCACCTCGCATAAAATGGCGACCCTGCCAGGATCTTTCCTCTGAACCTTCTGATAAGCAAACAGTAGTATTAGTAGGGACACTCAGAATTTTTTTTGCTTAATTTTTTATTGATTAATACCCAAGTTTTTTTCTGGTAGTTCTGTGTTTAGTTTTAAGTAGTGGAGCATGATTACAGTTTTTGTTTCAGTGTATATATTTTGTTGTTCATTGTTTTTTTTTGTGTTCCTTTGATGGTGTGTCTGTACCACATCACACTTTGTCGGGTTTGTGTGCAGTTTCTGTAACACAACAAATCATGCGTATAATTACAGCATTGGAGCGACGTTGTTGAAATTTTATGTCTATGTGTAAAAATATATGGAGTAGATTAATTTAACTGTGCATTTTAGATAAATTTGTTTTTCATGAATGATAACGAGAAGTAAGGCACGACTATTATCGAGTGAAGCTAAAACAAAAGAGGATAGCATAATGGATAAGGGGCAGTTTACTGACGGGAATAGGTTCGGAGATGAGATGAGCACATTTTTAGCAGGACAGGACGCCAGGGTCATTGATGAGGAAGGTGATTTGAACGCGATCTTAGAGCAGCGTTGTGGCCGTGATTATGATAGTGAAGTAGAGGATGAAACAGAGATAGGCACACAGATCGAGACGGTAGCAGAAGTTTATAATCAAATGAACGAGAGCAGACAGTGGCTAGCTCGGCCACGTCAGAGCTCTAGCGCACAGGTGTCCAGAGTTACATCTCCCACGTTTGAAGAGGATCAAAAAGATGACGTAAACCCAATACGGAGCTTCCTACGATCAATGAAAGAAGAAGCTGACGAACAACGTAAGAAAGAGAAGGAAGGAGCTGACGAACAGCGTAAGAAGGACACTGAGGCAATAATTTCGCATATAGGGAAAATTCGTTGGGAATTACTAACAATAAAGAAAGAATGTGAAGAAGTAAAACAAATGTCAATGGCTGCAGAAAAAGTAGCAGGCCTGGCCAAAACGGCAGCAATAGGGGCAATGAAAGTCGCGGAAGCAACTTCTAAACTCGCAGGGCGCTTGCGACGTACAACACAATCCCACTCAAAATCCCTAGCGTTCTTAAAAACTCAGGGTAATATCGCGAACACCACGAAACGAATGCAAGAAGTAGAGAGTCGGATAGCAAAACTAGAGCAAAACGGGCACACGAGCACTGTGCGTTCGGATACCAATGATGGAAAACACAGAATTGTGTCTCCGAGGAAAATCCCGCCGTGCTCTAGGTGCGGAACTAACAATGCACACGCAGAAACAGCGAGTAATAGCTCCAATAATTATAGCCCACTTAGGAGAGTGAATTCTGATTGCCACTTCCACTGTGATACAGAGGTAGCACATCACAGTTATCAGCAAGCTAGAACAGGACACTCAGCAGACGTGCAAGTATCGGAAACGAGTGACAACACCAGTGCGAGGATCAGACAGGATTTTGATCACAATCACTTCCTGTCGATACTAAAATTCCAGAAGTTCAAAGAAAATGAAGGGTCGATGCATCCGAAGAGCTGGGTGATGCAGTTTACAAATTCATTACCGGCATCATGGCCAACCCAGGCAAAATTAGAATTCATGTGTGGACACATCGAATTCCAAGCCGCGGAAAAGATGCGGGGTGTGGCAGTGACGTGTCGGACTTATCAGGAATTTGTTGGCGCATTCCTGCGGGCCTACTGGTCAAAGGAAACGCAAGACAGGATTAAAGAGGAAATAATATTTTGTCCTGAACTGGAAGTGTCCGGGCATAGGAGCGCAACCAAATTTCTTGATGATTTACTCAAGAAGAATCAATTTTTAGATAGTCCATATAGCAAGGGGGAAACCATTAAATTTTGCTTTTCCAAATTGCCAGTTAGGTACCAACAGACACTTGTCGGGAAGTGTGGATCTGACATAGAAGCATTCGAGAGTCTATTGCGCGAACTCGAAGTAGTCTTAGATAAACAAGTTGCAAAGGACAGGAAGAAGGAGCATAGTAACAAATACCACGGGCCAGAAAGGGAAGACGACAACAGATCGCATAATCGCACTGGTCAGTTAGGAAACCAGGGTTACGGAAGTCAAGGTTACGCTATTCAAGGTTATGGAAACCAAAGACACGGAAACCAGAACGTCAGGGAGCAGGGTCAATCTAGACAAGGACTCTGGGATAGGAGTAATAACGAACGGCAAAGCGACCGTAATTGGAGAGAGCGAAACCAAGGACAACAGTGGAACCAGGAGATTGAAACTAGACCCGCAAATCCTAATGCACGTCAGAGGAGGGGGAGCATAACAAGGGATTGACACCGGACTAGTGCGAACACAGGCCGCCGGAATTTCGCACGTAATCTCGGACCTGGCCAACTACGGATGATACATTACGAAGATTTATCAGAAATCCTGCTCGAAGAACATAAAACAACTCCTCGACAGGATCGGCAGCCTCTTATCACAGTAGCAATAGCTGAAAAGAGTATGAATGCGATAATAGATAGTGGAAGCTACATAATAGCAATATCTGAGGCAGCATACAAGAGGTGCTCTCAGGAGATGGACTGGCCTGTCCTATCGGTTAAGAAAACCAAAATAAAAGGGGCATTAGCGGGTAAATGTACGGAGGTCATCCAACAAACAAGACTGGAATTCTCCTGCCAAGGACACAAAATAGAGTCTAACTTCTGGATCGTGCCAAATATGGCGATCGACATGATAATAGGAACGGACTTCCTAAATTAACATGAAGCGATAGTTGATCTAGGACGAGATGAAGTGGTTTTGAGGAAAGGGAATCCCGTCCACATTAAGTTCGACGACCAGCTGATCCCAGCTCAACTACCATCTAACTGTGTACGGATAAACTATGCGTGTCTGAAAGACAGAAAGGAAGAACAGGTCGACGTTGCGGGTAGGGGAGAGGACACGGATGAGAATGAAGTCGGAATAATGGGAGAAATAAAGGAGAAAATAGGAAAAAAAGTGGAAGCAATAAAGAATATAAGGTGCGACCACCGCAAAGAACTTCATAAATTACTAGTAGAACATGCGGAGGTCTTCCTTCCCAAGACAGGATCAATAAAGAACTTCCAATATGAATTTCGTGTACGTCCGCACAACCAGTTTCGTGTGCCACCCTATCCAATCCCCTTGGCATATCGACAGAAAGTAGCAGCTGAAATTACGCGAATGCTGAGTGAAGGAATAATAGAACCTACGGCTTCAGCCTATAATAACCCGTTAAGAGTAGTCGAGAAGGCAGATGGTAGTATTCGTTTAGTCTTGGACTCGCGACAAATTAATACCATAATAGAACCCGAAACAGACAGACCGGAACGATTAGAGGAACTCTTACAAAACTTCCATGGAATATCAATCTTCTCATCAGTTGATCTAAAATCGAGTTTCTGGCAGATCGAGCTCCATCCAAATTGCAGACAGTACACAGCCTTTTTAGCATTTGGAAGATGTTACCGGTTTCGTCGTCTCCCATTTGGTTTGAACATTTCGTCTGCCGCATTCATTCGGGGGCTGGACGGCATACTAAGCGATAATTTGAAACGTCATGTCACCAGCTATGTGGACGATTTGCTGATCGCGGAGAAATCTTGGGGAGAGCACAATGCGGTCCTCGGTGAACTCCTTGCGACATTCAAGGAATACGGAGTGACTATCAATATAAAAAAATCGAATATTGGGACGTCCTCTGTCAAATTTCTAGGACATATCATCACGGGTGAGGGCATTGCGCCAAATCCCGAAAAGATCGAAGCGTTTGAAAAGTTTCCCATTATACGACAAAGAAGCAGTTAAGGGGGTTCTTGGGGATTATAAATTTTTACAACCGCTTTATACATGTCAAAACTCAGAGCAGTCCTAGGTTGCATCAACTTACAGGAAAGAAGATTCCTTGGGAATGGGATGAGGCGGCCGAATCCGAATGGAAAGCATTGAAATTCGCATTATTACAAGCACCGATCCTCTCACACCCAAATTTAGCGGAAGAGCTTTGCATAGTCACGGACAGTTCATACTCAGGTCTGGGTGTCATGGTGTTCCAAAACTATGTACATGAAGGAAACAGGGTGTGGAAGACAATTGCGTTTGGTAGCAGAGTACTAGCCAAGAGTGAGAGGAATTACTCAGTAACCGAGTTAGAGGCGCTGGCTATTGTATGGGCGTTTGAAAAATTCAGATACCTTCTGTTTGGTCGCAAGACGAGAGTCTACACAGACCACAAGGCACTCGAGTTCCTGATGACTGCAAAGCTTAATCACAGGCGGCTCATTGGGTGGGCATCATATCTGCAGCAGTACAACTTTTCGATAGAATATATCCCCGGCAGTCAGAACATTATTGCAGACGCCTTATCACGGTCACCGATCGGATTTGAGCACAACATGGAAGAAGATCTGGAGGAAAATCACTACTGCCTTTTCCGTATGCAGAAAGTAGCCTTTGAAAATTTTATTACCTGTAGTATGCAGGACATCAAGAAGGAGCAAGACAAGGACCCTGCCCTAGTGTTATTGAAACAGAAATGGACAGACAGAAGACACGCCACCACCATGCGGAAAGGCATAATTTTCCACCGAAATTATGCCAATGACACTGAATGGGGGGTATGCATCCCTGAACACCTAATAAACAAGGTTATCTGGCATACTCACCTCAGCTATGGACACTTCGGACCACGCAAGTGCAATCTCAAGCTAAGGACCGTGTGTTACTTTCGAAACATGGAGCGTCGAATTCGGAGGGTACTGTCGGTGTGTAAAGACTGCCCAAAGGCTAAGCACACCACTGTGAGCATGCAGGCACCATTATACCCAATCGTACCGACCAAATTAAGACAATTAGCAGCAACAGATTTGATGGGACCTTTGCCAAGAACAAGAAGAGGATATACTTACGTACTAGTGTTTGTTGAACTAACGTCCAAATACGTTACCTTTACGCTACTGAAGAGGGCGACAGGACGAACTGTATCACGAGCCCTAACCCGGGATTTCCTACCACAGGTTGGTCATGTGAGTAAAATTATTTCTGATAACGGGCCACAGTTTAAGTCAAAAACATGGAAGGAGACGTTGCGTGGATGTAAAATTGATCCCATTTTTATATCTTCACACCATCCGAGCTCGAATGCTGCAGAACGGGTTATTAAGGAACTCGGAAACTTGTGCCGGTTGTACTGTAACAAACAGCACACTACATGGGACGTTTTCCTTAAAGACTTCCAGGAGGTGATCAATGAGGCACCCCATGGGATAACAAAATTGGCACCCATTACAGTACTGAAAAACCGGATTCCTGAGGACTTGATAACCGAGGTCGTAAACTTCCCACCAAGGGCGCGAACGCAGCACCAAGCCATAGTGGATTTGGCTCTCAAGAGGATACGGGCTGCAGCAGAGGTCAGGAAGAGACGTGCCGACAGGAGAGCTCGTCTACGACACTTCCAAATTGGACAAAGGGTGCTCGTGAAGTCTTTCCGACTTTCGAACAAACAAAAAATGAAATGCCAAAAATTCTATTCTGTTTACAACGGCCCGTACCGTATAAGGAGAGCAGCTCACCACAATGGTTATGAATTGGAGACGCTGAAAGGAAAGAAGTCCATAGGACTCCACCACATCTCTCACATAAAGGAGTTCGTGGAATAGTAGTAGTGTAAATGGTGTACATAGTAGAATAGGCAAATACATGAACCTTGCTATAGTAGTAGTGTAAGTGGTGTACATAGTAGAATAGGCAAATATATGAACCTTTCTTCGGGGAACAATAATTATTGCATTAATAGATTAAGACTGTTAAATTATTAACACGCTGCATTGTCTCACATAAGAATTTACTGCTGCTATCCTTTTTTGTTTCTGTTCGCGACTTCCAATGTCGATGGAGTAGGAGACACTACCTTTCCATGAGCAATGTTTTAGTCCTTTCCTGTCTGGTGTCCATGTTGAGGGATAGTGATGAGTGAGGAAATGTCGCACAAACGGGCGCATCCAAGAACGTGCTCTTAGAAGCGTTCTGAGAAGTCGTGATACGCTCCATAGCGGCCACAACCAGTTCGTGAGACGTTCATAACAATGCTTGCAGGCACGCGTCAGTGCACTGCAAGATTGTGGTATATTGCGTGATTTCGAGGATGAATATGGGCAGTATAGTTTTTACAGTGATGCGCCAGCATCGTTGTCTTGCAAGTCGGGGTGAACCTGTGAGCGTTTGACTCCAATGGTGCCCTAGACGGTAGAAATGCGGGCTTAAAGCCTACCATGCCAATGTGCTGGTTGGGGATTTAGCGTGCTGCTTGTGACTGTCGCAGTTGAATAACCAAGGAATTATACTTGGAGATTCGTGACATACTGTATAGCTGGTGTGTGGTGGGCGACGGAATCCTCAACAGGAACCAGTCCTGGCTTGGTCATATTACATTGCCTCTGGAAAGGTGTGCTTTGATCGCGAAAACCGCATAACATAGAGAAAGAAGTTGCAACTATAAATTTATTGTCATGTATAGCCATGGCTAACCCAGTCTCTGGAGTTTCAGAGAGGCGTAGTGAGAAGTCGGAGGCCATGTCGTACGGCGCGCACATCACTGTCGTCAATAGCGGCGAGCAGCGAGACATCTCAGCGTAACACGAATTATGTAAGAGTGTTGTATAAGGTAAAAAAAAAATAGAGAGAGTACCATATACTAGGATAAGTTAAAATTTAGGATTTAACAATAACTAGATCCTTAATATTGTGGTGGTAGAAAACCACAAGTGTTTGGCGCGCGCCTGTCGGGATGTTATTTTTCAGGTTATCAAATCACAGACCCGAGATGGAGGGACGACCGGCGAGCGAACGTAGAATAGTTGCATGTTCTTTATAGCTCAGTAAAACTTCAGCCTGCATAATAACATAATTTATTCAGAAGACATAGAATGTAGATCGTTGGCATATGGTAGTTAATTCTTGAGCATGTCTACTGTCGATCTATATAAGTAATAGTAATATTGGTGCGGGCCCGCACATTTAGTTGTTCATCCATTACATAGCAGCAGTTATCACACACCATGTACAATACTGAGATCGGTCTCTACACAAATATCAAACTAAATTATTTCCATGTCTAGATTAGATACACCAAGATTTTGTTATAATGATAGCTACAGATAAATAACTATAAAATCAAAATTAGAGTGTCTGAAATGACAGACCATCAATGTATCGTTATGTAAATTTATTATAACATGGAAGGTCATGGCATAAGATTTTTGTAAGAATTGTGCAGATGACGGGGATCGTGGAAATGCAAAGGCCAGCCGGAGCAAAACCAAGAGGTCATCGGCTACCTGCAAGAAGAGAGCGTCAGCGCGCCACCTGACGTGAAGGGCGCGAAAGCATCCGGTCCTACAAGCTGACAGTCACCGGGCCGTATACCTGAGGGATTAGGCGGCAGACAGCCCTCGCCGGGCCACAAGCGAAAGTGAGGCTGGCCGTTGACACTGACACGCGACCCACACCCGACAGCCTGCTAGCTCTCCGGACGCGGCAGCCGTTTGGAGGGATTCCCTGCGGCAGACCACGTTGTCGTGAGTACACGAAGAAGATCACATATCGTGTCAGAACCTGCGCCTCATGTGCCTCAGGACAGAAAGGGACGCTATATACTCACCTGTCTGGGTTTTTGCAACTCACTAGCATTGGCCGATCTGCATACACAAAGCAGTATCGTGCCACACTAACAAATGAATGGTCTCATTTCCAACTTCTCCTCTCTATTAGAGAGCAGTTGTAGCAATCGTCGCTCCTAGTTCGATCCTGTATGGATGACCTCACACACTTGTGGAGTCACTCCACGTGCCATCATCCCTCGTCGGACTGCAATATTGGGAAACGTAAAGTACTGTCTAGCGAGAGAAGAGACCTAGACTAGTGATGCATCCCAACAAGTAGACCTCAGAGACAATTAATCGACGTGAGGAGAGCCTATCACTGTGTCTTCCTATCATACTGTCGCGATCGTATGCGTGAGTCTTGGTGCAATCTCAACAGAGTACTGCAGATGCTCCAGCACACCCTATTGCCGTTGCAACAACGTAGCAACAACACCCGACGTTTAGCCCTATGTGATGTCAGTACTGTGGAATTTGTGAAGTGCTTCGAATATTTCTAACAATGTGATTTAGTGCCTCATTCTCAGCACAGTCGTGAACATTGTGCAATGTGCACGCACAACTTGATGCCCCATGAACCTTGTTTTTTTTCTTAAATTTCTTTCTCTAGTGTTGTTTTTGTAATGTATGTTATACCTTGTATGTGTTTGTGTTTTACACTGTAATTCTTATTACAAATTACTGTATTGTTCTCCACACCATGTTGTTTTTTTTTGTATTTTGTATTTATTGTTGTGTGTATGCAAACAGTGTGACTGAAGTCCCCATAAACTGAAGCAGATACCACCACTGTCATTGTGAATGGACCATCAGTTCAGAGAATATTTTGTAAAGGTTATTCTTGCTGCAGGGAGACAGAATGAATCGGAGGTTGTAACTAGATTCTGAAACCTCACAAAGAGATTGTTAACTTAAATAGTATCATGTGTGAGTGAGTTCAGGTTAGTTTCATGATTCAAATTGTTGTAAAATCTTGGGCATTTAACTGCGGAGCACTCCAACTCTGATTGTAAAGAATAAACTGCTCCATATTTGGCTCACATGCCCGGGCCATATTTAGAACGGGAATGTCTGTGTGAATCGGTGTTTGGAAGGGGCTCCCTGGGTATGGATGTGTGATGTGAGTGTTAGTGTTCCATATTAAGAAGGTGAAGTTGGCTACATTATAAATAATCCTCCCTCTATGAGCTGCATTTTTCGGTTGCAGTGGTTTTTTTTTATAGAGTGCAGCATGTGGAGTCAGTTTATAAGATTGTTCTTGGGCGATTGACTCACTACCTTGCTCCTAAGTGAGCAAACCGCTCAAAAATTACAATCTAAAATGATGTAGGGGCTATGAGAGGTGGCATGAGCCCCCTCTCATATTTCTATCTTACGATTTTCGTCTCTAATTGCATGCGGTGAAGGTTGCTATTCCTTCACACGCGGACTTCCCACGCAGCGTCTCTCGTCACCCAGGTGGTCCGGTGACAAGCGGGCACTGCTGATCTCGAGGGGGTTAAGCCAATGGGTGTGAGGCAGTCGAGTGAATGCTTTCCAGACGCCAACATTGTCAAGAGACATGCCCGCAGGGGCCTGAAGTAGCGGCTGGGCTAGAGGTTCCGTTACTTCGCAGAAACTTAGCGAAAACACTTTCTGGCGGGCTACCAGCGAGACGTGGGAATGACTTGTGAACCCAGGCAGTTGTGGCGGGAAAATTCCCGCGCTTTCTGCAATATAGTAACTGTGATTGGCTTGCTCAGGGCATAGCTCCGTGACGTAGCAAAATCAGCGCAGAAATTGGCGCCAAGAATCTCCATTGGTGGAATGGTAGTGCTCCGGCAATGGAGTGGAATTTTCCGCCGGTTTTCGAGTTGCTGATTGGAACGTTTAACCACGGCCACTGTCATGGGGGCGGGAATGTTCTGTGTTTGGCCTGTACGGGTGCTCAGAAGTAGTCGTCTCTCGCCTTTCGGTGGAAGTAGGTTACAAGACTGAGCTCTCGCTGCTCGGGTCAGCCTGCCTTCCGTGGGCTGCCTAATATACTTTTATTTAATTGTAACTGTTTGACGAAGTTGCTGAAGTTTCGACTTCAACGTAACTTTCCGTGTACAGTTGGCAATTGAGCCTTCTGTGGACAAGAGGCCTATGTTGTCTGTCTTGAGCAGTTTTGGCTAATGTTGACTGTATCGGAGTTACTGGGTGACTTCGCTTGTTAAAATCAATCACTGTACCATCAGTGATTGTGTTCCGAGCTTTCTTCATCTCCCTCAGAGGCGCATTTGTATTGCTAGGAAGTCTTTAGTCTGGAACAACCAGGCCAGGATAATTTGTTTCGGGCTATACTTGCGACGTTATCATCACCACGACGATCCGTCGAAGCAACCAGCCATCGCCTCCGGTACGCCAGATCGTGTTCTTGCAGTTAAGAAGACAGATTGGTAATGTATGTCCGCAGCACCGGCAGACAGGGATTTTCCTAGGTGATAATCAGAGCTCAGCAGAGTGCGCCTGTTCGTCTTTTTCTAACTTTGTTCTGTCTTGGGTAGCAACAATTAATGTTGGGTTGGCTATGTGTTTTCTCTTAAGATTTAAGTTGCAAGGAATTGGCTCCACATACCACTTCGTTAGAATCCTCACAATCTAGTTTAGGCACAACTTCACATTCACAGCGTTTGTTTGAGTATCCAATTTGAGCCAATTTGATGTATTGTAAATGTTTCATGTGTTTTTGTTCATTATTTTGTGTTTAGTCTTAATAAATCATATTGTTATTTTGGACAGAACTTTCATTCTGTTAATCGGTAGAGCAACCCTATCATTCCTCACTATGTTAATGAAACCTTCATTTATTTAACTTAGTTATCAAATTAAAATATTGCAGGTGCCAAACTCTCTTCTACTCCACTGGCAGGGTTGATTAGAGTCAGTTCGCGTATTTTTTTTTAATCCTTGTGCAACAGCAAAAGTCAGAGTTAGAATAGGGGGGGCTTAGAGCATCATTTACATATGTAGATTCTAGAAGAATTTAGTGTTAAATACACTGCTAGCCCCGGCACCTCGCAAGTAGCTTTTGACTGTAAAATTATTTATTTGTAGAATACAATATTGCAATTTCCGCAGTGTGATCATTTTCAAGTGGAAATAACTGCGCTTTAGCACATGTCAAAACTTAATACTCACCTGACATGACCACAGAACCTGGTTTCATCACATTGTGTTCCTGGTTATACTTCTTGTATGTATTGCACACTTTGAACTGAATTCTGCTCAAGTTTTGCTCACAACCATAATATTGGGTCGAGTAGATGATTCCATATTTGTTTTTGTTTCACTTAAAACAGAAGCTGATTCCGTAGCTTGGTGTTCTGTGGAATCATACATAAAGTAATGGAAATAAGTACTCACACACTAGAGCGTGGAAAAGTAAACCGCCTTTATTGACAATACGAACCAAAAACACTAATTGGATATGCACTAGACACATTGGCCAGTCGCCAATGCAGCTATGCTGGTATATAGAACGAGAATGAACAAGCCTTTACAAAACAAAATACAAAACCGTCTGCCAAGTTCTCTACTGCTCTAGGAATTAAGTATTCATACACCAACAGAAAATGACACTTCTAACAAAGACAGAATATGTTTAATACTTCGTATGCATACCCTTCCGATGTATTACTTCTAGCAACCTCCGTGGCATGGAATGGACAAATTTTCTTGTAGTTTCCGACGTGATACCTTCCCATTCTCGAAGGAGAGTCTCTTTCAAAGAGGTCATACTACGGATGTCGTGTTTTTTCACTCGTGTTTCCAGCTCACTCCACAAGTGTCCGATGGGATTCAGGTCCGGGCTCTGAGCTGATGTTTTAAGAGTGTGTGGAGTGTTGTAGAGCAACCACAGCCGGACAATTTGCGCCGTATGTTTGGGATCATTGTCCTGTTGGAAGTAATAATTTCCGGGAAGACCCAAGGCGTCAACACTCTGTTGTTAAGTTCTGTTTACAAATGTTCATATACATAAAGCTGTCCGTGGTACCTTCCACAAACACTAATTTTCCGACACCGGAGGCTGACATACAGCCCCATACCATCACTCCACCACCTCCGTGCTTCACCGTGGATTGAATGTTGTTTCGGTCGAGGCCTGTATTCGGCCTTCTCCAGACCAAGATCTTACCATCATTGTGCACGATATTAAATTTGCTTTCATCATTAAACAATACAGTATCCCAGAAGACTGCTGTCTTGGATACATGCTGTTTCGCGAATTCCAACCGCCACTTCCAGTTCTTTTTGCTGATGTAGGGCTTTCGTCTCGGGAACCTGGCTCTGTAGACCGAACGATTGAGAATGGTACGAACTGCCCTTGGAGTAATGTCCTTTCGGAAGTGGTCATGTACGTATGCGGATAGTGCCGACGTTGTCGTTTTCGTGTTTTTCTTGTTGATTCTTAGTAGCATTCTGGTCTCTCTTGTTGTAAGCTTCTGTGGACGACCGTTTCGTGCACTGTTTATTACTAAATGTCTGTTCTTATATCGCTCAATGATAGATTGCACTGTCACTCGGCTTCGTCCTATGATGTTCGCAGTTTCGGCATACGACTTGTGTTGAAGATATTGGGCGACAACGATGTTTCGTTCCTCAATGGCCGTTTCCCCCCCTTGCGGCCCGTTCTGCTGTTCCACGGTACCCACGTCCGACGTGCTGTTGCTTCACGGCCGCTACACGACTACACAAGTGTGGCCTGCATTCCGGGGCTGCGTCAGCCGTTTGTTTGATTGAAAGTAGTCCGCTGTATGAATACATTTTGCCCTGTCGTAGACGGTGCGGCGTGTAACATATTTTATTTTCCCAGAATAGATTCATGCCGTACGGGAAGCTTTATTACCAAGAACATGGTTATCTGACGCTACATCATCGTAGTTATTCGTATCGGCGCTGTGGGTGATTTACTATCCCAACATCATAGGACGAAGCCGAGTGACAGTGCAATCTATCATTGAGCGATATAAGATAGTTTGTCACCACCTACTGTATGAATACTTATTTCTATGACTGTATTTGTTCTGCTTACGAATCTGTGTGGGAACTGTTAAAGTGCACTGAAAGTATATTGCTCGTAATCTACTTTGTTTTTGCTCACATCAATTTTTCGTGCTACTCACATTTAATTGGAAGCTCCGAAATTTTCATTTTAATGGGAGGGAGAGCATCAGTACTGAGTGACAGGAAGACGAACTTAGCCTGTGTTCTGCGAGTAATAATAGAGAGTAAATGTATTTGAATGTAGGAGGCACAGGAAACCACTTCATAACGAGAAGTTATGTTTCTTTGCTTTTTAGAAATAAAGTGTTCTATTAAGTTGAAAGTGTTATGTAGAGATCATTCTGGATTCCTGTCACCGGCCATCACAACTTCTCTCCTTCCTTGTTGTGTCGGTGCTGACTTCCACAGTAGCCGACACAATATAATTAACGTTACCAACACACTTTATTCTGCGAGGGTTGGAACTTAAATAGTGGCAGCTATTTATTCACAACCGATACAAAAGAGTTACATGTTTGCACTTGTTACTGTCCTTCAAAGTAGTAACCAGCGTTGTGTAGAACCCGTTGCCAGCGATGTGGAAGGCTTAATATAGTGTTAGCAGAGCCTGTTCTGTTGCTGGTGCGAATGGAGCCTGTAGAATCTCTGGAACAGTTCTGAAGCGAATGCCACGAAGTCGTTCCTTCATCTTCGGAATCAAATCAAAGTCAGAAGGACTTAAGTCCGGGAAGTATGGTGGATGGCACAGTACTTCCCAGTCCCATCGACCGAACAGAGCAGCCACAGCTTACGCTGTATGTGCCCGTGCATTGTCGTGCAAAATGATGGGTGGGTTGCTCAGAAAGTGCCACCGCTTCTTTCGCAAAGCTGGTTGCAGGTGATGCTCCAAAAACGAACAATAATACTGTGCATTGACATTCTGCCGTGGAGGAACGTAATGCGTTAGGATAACACCATCACAGTCGTACACGAGAATCACCATAACTTTAGACTGCTCCATTCGAACCAACAGACTCTGCTAACGGTATACTACGCCTTCCACATCGCTGGCAACGTTTCTACACAACGCTGGTGACTACTTTGAAGGACAGTAACTGGTGCAAACATGTAACTCTTTTTGTATCGGTTGTGAATAAATAGTTGCCACTATTTAAGTTTCAACCCTCGTATCAAGCTGAAGTTAAACTTCTGCTGAAATCGGCTAAATGCTTATTATTGTTATTTACCCGCCTAAAAATGAAACTTAAATGCACCGATAACTTACTAAGATATGTTTTGTTATTGTCATTGCATAATATTAATATTATTACTGCTTTTAAATGGAAGTTTAGTACGTTCCACCGCAGTAATGTAGTTCAAGGCACATTATTTCATTATATGAACGTGAGACGTCTGTTCTTTCGGACATGTCCAAAAAACATACACCAAACATTCAAATAATTAATTCAGCGTAGCTGGACAACAGACCACCTTCATCCATGCAGATGCACATATAGGTCCGACCTCCTGTAGGAATCTCACAGTAGTGAGCCTGGGGGAAATGGACAGGGACTGCAGATAGGTGGCGTTCGATGCGAATGTGGATCGGCCATGAGGTGTACCGAGATAGTCCGACCAGGTGCGATAATGCTGTGTCCCAGATGGCGCAGTGGTTAACGCACTTGACAAGTAAACAGGAGGTCCTGGGTTCGAATCCCAGTCCGGTACACATTTTCATCCGCCGCCTTTGATGATGCGTAATGTCCCGATGTAGCCGACAACAGTGATCTCCCTCAGTTTCCTTTCTTTTTTTCCCCTCAATTTACACACAATATTTCACTTTCCTTCTCATCCTGCCGTAGGATGTCTTGCGTGTCCACTGCTGAAGTTCGAAGGCCTGGTGGAGAACTATCTGTGGCGTCTGCTATGTCATGGTGCCTCAAGAAGTATAGGTTCAAATGGCTCTGAGCACTATAGGACTAAAGTCATCAGTCCCCCAGAACTTAGAACTACTTAAACCTAACTAACCTAAGGACATCACACACATCCATGCCCGAGGCAGGATTCGAACGTGCGACCGTAGCGGTCGCGCGGTTCCAGACTGTAGTGCCTAGAACCGCTCGGCCACCCCGGCCGGCAGAAGTATAGGCCTGTCACACCGCAGCTAACAATTTAGTGACACGCACGTCCGGAGATTCATCTACGGGTTGACATACATATGTCCTCAAATCACAGATTTTGCAAAGAACAGCACGTATTCTCGAACAAGATTTCAAAATACGTTGGGTAGATGTGTTCTCCTCTTCCCTCGCCTTCAACATGCCGTGAATACGGCGACTCTGGTTGTCGTTCCGCTGTTAGCGCTTGGGCGTTAGATAGCTTTAGTGGGCCGGTGTGAGTGTCAAAGAAACGGTGCGCCAAAGTTTTTAAATCTGTTATTTCAGAAGGTCACCACTGAGTACTATCAGAACTATGGTCCAAATTTTCACGTGGGTTCGATTGCTGGGGCTGTTATTTTGCAAGTGCGTTTTTTCTCCTTAAAATATTATTTAGAGTTTGATATTTCGTTGTAAGACTACGAAATATACCCGAGGCAAGAAGCAACACCATTCAAAGCAGAATTATGTATTTATTCCGAGAGAAGATGTAATAAAGGCTCCTACGATGGAGTTCTCCATTAAATGTACGAAATTACGGAGAGTAGATGTGCCAAAAAAATAAAAAATAAAACATGTGCAATATACTTGCAACGCATTTAAGTCTAGCAGTTCTCTTATGGATTCGTAAGCAATACATGACTCCGTAGTACACAGTGCGATGAAACCAACTTCTGCTCTATACGAAACAAAAACAAATAGATAAACATTTACCGCAAACAATATCACCGATGTAAGCAAAAAATTAGGTAGAATGTGAGCGACATATTTACAATGTAATTCAAAAATTGCATAATCACCCACGAAGTAGTAATTAGGAACTCAGTGCGATGAAACCACCTTCTGTTTACTATGAAATGAAAACAATTTTGGAAGACTTCTAAATCACCCAATGAGAAAACGATATGAAGAAGTATTTATAAACTTGCTGCACTCCAAGAGGTCTGGCAACGAACCAAGGTCGTGTTACCGAAAACTGAAGGCATTGCTTATGCTACAAAGAGTGCATCAGGGGCTGGGTTTATTTCAGTTTTAAGTTGGATTATAGTGTGTGTAAGTCTGATGTTTTCAGATTTGTTCCTTGGATATTCGTTAGGAAACAAGGCCTCTAAAATTTATTTGCAGAGGGGGTGAGGGGTGGGCGGGGGGGGGGGGGGGGTAGGGGGGGGGGGGGCAAAACCTTAGTCACGTCATTGTGTAATACACGCTGTATAAAAAAAAATCCGATTTGGCAAGTCTATGCTTCTGAAACTAATAAACATATACAATGAATTTTGTTTTTTGATGAATGGTAAACTCAAAAAGTTTTTTCATATCTTTCGAAAGGTCTTCAATATGCCCCACTTGAGATGCACAGCATATGCCAATACGGTATTCAAATTGTTCCCACATTGCAGCGAGCATGTCTTCCCAGCTGCTGTTAATGTCGCAGTTCATTCGTTGTTGTTGGTAACGGAGGTACATAAACAGAGTCTTTTACAACGCCCACAAAAAATAACCACATACAGCCAGGTCCGGTGACCTTGGAGGCCAGTAATGTAAGGCTGAATCATTTGGTCCAGTGAGACCGATCCATGGTTCAGTAGCCCTTTGATTTAAAAATTTCCACACTTCCAGATGCCAGTGTCACGGTGCAGTCGTTCGAATCAGTCTCCAACTGTGGGAAAGGAAAGAACTGAAGCGTATAGAGATATGTGCTTCCTATAACAGTCTTCTCGGCAAAGAAAAATTGACCATACAGCTTTTCTTGTGAAACTGCACAAAACACATTACATTTTGGAGTATCCCTCTCATGTTGTACAACTTCATGTGGTTGTTCCATACCCCATATTCTCACATTATGATGGTTCACCTTTCCATTTAAATGGAACGTTGCCTCTTCACTAAACACTAAGCGTGAAAGAAAACTTTCATCCTCCACCTTGCCAAGAACGAAATTACAGCTCCACACGTTGTTTGTTGTTTGTCACCTTTACGAAGAGCTTGCAGTAGCTGAATTTTGTATGGTTTCATGTGTAAACGTCGACGCAATACACGCCAGACGGACGTCTGGGGCATGTTCATCAGTCGAGCTGCGCGGCGAACCGATTTCTGCGGACTCCTTGTGTGAGACTATGGTGGATGCCTTCGACGCCTGTGTTAGACATTTGGAGACGGCCCGGCGATTTGCATTTACACAAACAACCAGTTTCTCGGAATAGTTCACGACATCGTCTGATGCTCTGTGCTGCAGGAGGATACACACTGTACTTAGTAAGAAAGACACGCTGAACAGTTATTGCTGACCCGCACTGCGCAAAACGTAGAACACAAAATGCTTTCTGTTGTCCCGACACCATTTTTACTAGAACTGAAGTGAGCGAACACAGCAGCTACCTAGCGGGACCCATGTAAAACGCGAGAGCTTGCTCTTTCCTACATGTTGTGTACATAATTCCGCGTAGTCAGCGCGTATACAACTTTCCCACTAGAGCGCGGCCCGCTAAGCACAACAGCGCAGGCGCAGTGCTCGTCCGTCTCCGCACTACGAGATGGCGCTGCCATAGAGACGGACCAAATTCTGCTTCCGTCCATCCGCGTATTAGTATTTAATGCAGCCAATGAGATTGCTGCTAACATAGAACCTTTTCTCCTCGCGGATCACACTCGCGCAGTGATTCATGAACGCGCGAGGTATTATAACAAGTGTACAGACCTCCGATTAGTCAGTCTGCATTTGTCTGCACCAGTCAGTACCAGTCTGCATTAGTCTGTACCAGTCTGTACGAGTTCTACATTTGTCTGTGCCAGTCGATAGTCAAGTTTCAGTCTGCACCCAATAAGATTACCATATTCCTGTAATAGCCATGAAGATAAATGTATAGACACTTTTGTCAAGTATCAGAGATATATGTGAGAATAAGATTAACGTACCAATGCCAAAGGAACTTCAGATTGTCAAGTGTAAATATCATCCAGAACCAAGTTAAGCAATTTTTATGCTTGTTATTATTTTAATAAATGTGTGTGAAAATTAATCCAGTTCTGTTTAAAGTTGGTCACCGTCAATCTGCTACTCTAAGCATGCAAGTGGCATTTCTATCGTCTGAAATAACGGTAGAAGATAAACACGCCACGATAAGACCACGAGACATATTGCTGACACTCGCCTACTTCGTTAGAGTGACAAGTCAAATAATCTGATGGTGTGTGTACTGAAGGTCTTACAGTACGCACACCACACTACAGTACATTGTTCATGCACGTATCTCAAATAACATAATACACACATCAAAAAATGTTTTGCTTCACCCCGGTTACCAGAACTCCTGAAGAGAAACGTTGACTGTGGATACAGTCCCTTTCACTGTTCAGAGATGTCACTAGACACGCCCAATGATATAAACAACCATGCACGAGCAGCGCCAAATAGACGGAGGGGTCCGACAGCCGATCAGTTCCAGTCACTCCACCAGGAAGGAGGTACACGGCTCGTGTTCTCTGTAGTTCAACCATGCCTAGACAGTCAATACCGTGGTTCGATCGCGTCCGCATTGTTACTTTGTGCCAGGAAGGGCTCTCAACAAGGGAAGTGTCTAGGCGTCTCGAAGTGAACCAAAGTGATATTGTTCGGACATTGCAGAGATACTGAGAGACAGGAACTGTCGATGACAGGCCTCGCTCAGGCCGCCCAAGGGCTACTTCTGCAGTGGATGACCGCTACCTCGGATTATGGTTCGGAGGAACCCCGTCAGCACCGACACCATGTTGAATAGTGCGCTTCGTGCAGCCACAGGACGTCGTGTTACGACTCAAACTGTGCGCAATAGGCTGTATGATGCACAACTTCACTCCGTCTTTGCAACCATGACACCATGCAGCGCGGTACAGATGGGCCCAACAACATGCCGAATGGACCGCTCAGGATTGGCATCACGTTCTCTTCACCGATGAGTGTCGCATATGCCTTAACCCAATCAATCGTCGGAGACGTGTTTGGAGGCAACTCGGTCAGGCTGAACGCCTTAGACACACTGCCCAGCAAGTGAAGCAAGGTGAAGGTTTCTTGCTGTTTTGGGATGGCATTATGTGGGGCCGACGTACGCCGCTGGTAGTCATGGAAGGTGGCGTAACGGCTGTACGATACGTGAATGCCATCCTCCGACCGATAGTGCATCCATATCGGCAGCATATTGGCGAGGCATTCGTCTTCTTGAACGACAATTCGCGCCCCCATCATGCACATATTGTGAATGTCTTCATGATAACAACATCGCTTGACTAGAGCGGCCAGCATGTTCTCCAGACATGAACCCTATCGAACATGCCTTGGAGGGATTTAAAAGGGCTGTTTATGGACGACGTGACCAACCAACCATTCTGAGGGATCTATGCCGAATCGCCGTTGAGGAGTGGGACAATCTGGACTAACAGTGCCTTGATGAACTTGTGGATAGTATGCCACGACAAATGCAAGAGGACGTGCTACTGGGTATTAGAGGTACCGGTGTGTACAGCAATCTGGACCACCACCTCTGAAGGTCTCGCTGTATGGTAGTACAACCTGCAACGTATGATTTTCATGAGCAATAAAAAGGGCGGCAATGATGTTTGTGTTGATGTCTATTCCAATTTTCTGTACAGGTTCCGGAACTCTAGGAACCGAGGTGATGCAAAACTTTTTTTGATCTGTCTAGCTGTGATTTTTTTTTTAAATCGGATGTTTGTTTTTGATACACTCAGTGTTAGACGTTATAAAGAGCCCAGGTTTATAATTTTACATTTTGCATGTTTGAGGCTGGAGGTGCGTAAAAGTCTCAAAGAGACAAGAAAGTAGAGAGAGAGAGAGAGAGAGAGAGAGAGAGAGATTTCAAGTAATTTCTATATGATAAGCGTCCCGTATTCTAAGCACATATCTCAGATAATATCTAATTAAGGGTGCTAAAGGTCATGTCCTTGAGTGCCGTAAATACATGAACACACGCAGTCTCTCTCTCTCATGAACACAAAACACTGAAGAATTTGCGGCTACAGTAATCAAATCAAAACGACGTCTAGAATGCTGACCAGATTTTTAAAAGCAAGCGACGCAATTAAGTTTGTTGAATAGTGTACCTTCACGGAATCTTCTTTCTTGTCGATCGTAACGGGCGACATAACGTTTGTCGAATTCAGTATCTTACTCCTTTTGCTTTTATAGTTGGAATATTTTTAGCTAGGAATCAAGAACATGGGGAGGGATAGCATTTTATTAAGCTTCCGAGTAGTGAAACGAATTTAATGCCTGTCGTCAACAGGGAAATGATATTTCTCAGGAAATATATGGCCATCT
This sequence comes from Schistocerca americana, assembly GCF_021461395.2. NCBI lineage: Eukaryota > Metazoa > Arthropoda > Insecta > Orthoptera > Acrididae > Schistocerca > Schistocerca americana. Next base: position 172,138,833 of record NC_060125.1, read on the forward strand.
AGTCAAACAGCTGGTAGCAACAATCAATCATCGCATTCGTTTGGATATACGTTAGGCGTTCTACGACACGTAGCACTTTCTTTATACGTTATCGGGGACGGAGGTTTTCATTTTACTTGCTTAAATTTTTATTTGAACTTGACAGGAAGAATAAATTGAGGTAGTTGCTCTTGTTTCACACATTTCATTTTTCGTATTCAGACAGCGTTCGGGTGCGAATGTTAAAAAGTTTGCCATACCGTACGCTTTTTCTTTCTGACATCGATCGTCTTGCAGTGTTGGGCTGTTACGGTCTGTCACCTACAGAGCAGGGTTTAGCTTCGGCCGGAACGTACCAGAAAGCTGTTCCGCCTCCTTCCAGAACTTTTTTTTTTCTTTAACTCACTGGAACGAGTTGGCACCGGAGATTTAATATAGTGCACGAGTGCTAAATCGCAAAGTCAGTAATATCTGCACTGCGCTAGCACCAGCAAACGTGTCATTGGGTGACCAACGTCTTGCGATGGGCAAGGGCGTGGGCGAGGTACTGTTTGTGTGTGTGTGTGTGTGTGTGTGTGTGTGTGTGTGTGTGTGCAGGAAAAGTTGAGCTTCGTTCCGAAATTTTGATCGGTACATATCGGTAACCATCGTGTCGATCATCATTTGTTCACGACTGCCAGCCTCGGATTTACGATATTTCCGAACCGGGACAGAAACGAAATAGACCTTTCTAATATTATACCAACTGCATTACACGCCAAATAAGCGAGACTGTTTTGGCACAAATTGTCATTTTTATGTACCCCATTTACACAAATAACACGACAGAATACAATTCATGAAGTACCAATATCACATGTCCATTAGGCCTACTATATGCAAAAAGTGTTATATTAGGAAATAGTTTCACATTTCATTCATACGCTCCAGTTTCTTAAGCATGAGATCGAAAAGTAGTACTACGAAATTTTTACACAAATTTCGAATTGTCATATTCTTCCATATAATTTGTACGATGTCCCTGTTTTTTCTCCTTCCTCGTTCTAACAAACAATCATGTCATCACTAATTCTCTAACTACTCCTGTCATTGTCAAAACTTGTTCTCCGGTTTACTTCACTAACCCTGCCAGAATCACCGGTTTAGTTACCCGCGTTTATTCTCCTGTTAGGCGTTACTACGTGTTCGTATAATGCGTTTTCCGCACTATTACGAGAATTGACTTAAGCGGCTGCTAACCGGGGACTATACAACTGGCCCTTATCAGTATAGCGATCTGGCCAAAATTTCCTCTCAGAATTTTGTTTTCTTGGATACAGTGAGAAGATAATATATAATCTTTCTTAACTGTTATTCCTGTTAGCAGTTTATTCGCTCTCGTTGTCTGAATCTATGGATTTCGCTAATAATTTTAACAACGCTGATCATTCGTACACCCAACCAACCACATAAACAAACAGCGATTGGCATTCACCAGTTTGGTTTTATTCGACTCAGCTTGTATAGGCCATACCCTTTTTTTCTGCAGGAAAGTTTTTTATTTCAAGATACGACGGTCATTCCCCTGGCAGAGACACCACGTACATTAAGCAAGCTTTCAAAACTCAACTTACGATTCGTTCAGAAATCAACTTAGAATGTGTTCAAAAATGTTCAAAAACCAAAAGGGATGCGTTTCAAAATCATATGAATAATCGACAGACCAACGAGCGCCGGATGCCAAGCGCTTTGTGAAACAAGGTCTTTTTCTTCAAAAATATGCCCCCCCCCCCCCCCCCGCCCTTCTAGACCTCTATATCAGGGCCTGACGACTGCCATCAAGAGATCTGCCGTGTAATGGAATGAGCATTCGGACGCGCAGAAGATGAATTCTGTCGCTAGTATCGCTTTATTTATTTGATTCCACGACTTTTGCGTATAGTAAATATTCAGTAGACCTGCAGCCTCAGAGGCTCGGAGATTAATCTCGCGTTACTTAAGTGTATATTCAGTTAGTGAGTAGCGTAGTAGTTACTAAGCTGTTTGTTCTGAAATTGGTGACCGTTCTAATCAGAGTAGGTGCCAGCTGTCGCCTGTGACATCTCCAGGATATCAACTTATGTATTTAGCTTCTCCTGAGTTTTATTAATAGTATATATTTGTTTAATTGCTTACGTGTTTTGTTATTTAAGGCGTTTAATGGCTCTGAGCACTATGGGACTTAACATCTGAGGTCATCAGTCCCCTAGAACTTACAACTACTTAAACCTAACTAACCTAAGGACATCACACGCATTCATGCCCGAGGCAGCATTCGAACCTGCGACCGTTGCAGTAGCGCGGTTCCGGACTGAAGTGCCTAGAACCACTCGGCCACCGTGGCCGGCTTTAAGAAGTTTAGTCTCGCGCTTTTTGTTAGCTGTAAGTGTAAAGCTGAGTACGTAGCTCAGTTGTCATTTCTCCTGAACAACCAGCTACATAATTCACTGAGATATCAGCATCCCTGGGTTACACGTCAGGAGGGTAACATGTTGCTTATCTAGGTTTCGGTCAGCTTTTACTGTTTACTCTTCAGTTAGTGTTGCTATGATGAGTAGGATGTGCGCCTGCTGTGTGCAAACGCCGGAAGAGCTGGCCGCAGTTCGCGAACAGTTGAATGTTGTTTTGGCTGTGATCAGGCGCCTTCAGGCTACCGACACGGGGTGTAGCGGCGGTGGAGATTCTGGAGCGTCGCATGGGATACCTCAAGTGTCGCTTATTTCGACCAATGGCTACTTGGTTCAAATGGCTCTGAGCACTATGCGACTTAACTTCTGAGGTCATCAGTCGCCTAGAACTTAGAACTAATTAAACCTAACTAACCTAAGGACATCACACACATCCATGCCCGAGGCAGGATTCGAACCTGCGACCGTAGCGGCCGCTCGGCTCCAGACTGTAGCGCCTAGAACCGCACGGTCACTCCGGCCGGCAATGGCTCTACTGCCGAGGTACCCTCTAGTGTACCCGACGCAGTGGATCCGCAGGGTGAGTGGTGGATGGTATGTGCGTCGAGACGGAGGGCCAATGTGGAGGCCGGCCGTATGGTCCTCTGTACACCATGCGAGTGAACGGGTGGCCGTTCCTTCGGCAGCGTTCGAGCAGTAACACGTGGGCAGGGGTTTGCTAGTTAATGGGAGCTCCAATGTTAGGCGTGTTATGGAGCCCCCAAGGAAGATAGCGTTCAGGGCTGGAAAAAAAGCCAATGTGCACTCGATATGTCTTCCTTATCCGAATTGTGGAGGCGGCTTTGCCTGTGGCTATCGAGCGTGCAGGGTGCAGCCATCTGCTCGCAGGTGATGAAGACTGCTGGTCTCAAGCACGGGATGCAAACAGAGCTCGCAATTTACGGCATCGTTCCCAGAGTCGAGGGTCTCAACCAAAGGCTTCATCGTCTCTGTGACGGTCTTGGCTGCAGATTTCTGGACATGAGTTATTGGGTGGGGATTTGCAGGACTCCCCGTGAGATGTCAGGCGTGCACTATACAAAGCTTGAGGCACTCTCACGAACACTCGCTAGTAGATACGCATACAGGAAAATGAGACCGCATTCAATGTAAAGACAGCTGGGCTGTAAAAACTTTATCCGTAAACTTTAGAAATATCGGTACCAAAGTTCGCGAATTTACTGGCCTCCAGGAAAGTTCCCCACATCAAATTATTTTTAGGACTGAGAGCTGGCTAAAACCCGAAGTGAAAAATTCTGAGATATTTAACGAGTCTTGGAATGCTTATCGGAAAGACAGATGAGACACCATAGGAGGGGGAGTGTTATTGCTGTCGACAAAAATATTATCTCTATTGAGGTTCAAACTGACAGTGATAGTGAAGTTATGTGGTCGCGCACAACAGGTCTACGTGAAACCAAGTTAATTATTGGATGTTTTTATCGTGCACCGGCACCCCGGTGACAATTCTAGAGTCATTCACAGAAAGTCTACAGTCAGTTGTGAATAAATAGCCAGATTATGCAATACTAGTTGCTGGTGACTTTAACCTGCCGAGTATAGACTGGGATGTGTATGGATTCATTGCAGGGGGTACAGACAGACAGTCATGCGAAGTACTTTTGAACATGTTTTCCAAAAACCATATTGAGCAGCTAGTTCGGCAGCCCACGCGCAACGGAAATTCCTTGGACCATGTAGCTGCAAACAGGACAGACCTTATCGATGGCCTCAGTATAGAGACGGGGATTAGTGATCATGATGCCATCACAGCGACTATGGTTACGAAAGTTAATAAATCAGTCAAGTGGACTAGGAGAGTGTTTCTGATAGAAAGAGAAGATAAGCAGATGTTAGCATCTGACTTAGACAATGAACTTCAGTCATTTACTTCCAGATTGATACACACAGAGGAATTATGGGCAAAATTTAAACAGATTGTATTCCGTGCTCTGGACAAGAATGTGCCTAGTAAGTGGATTAAGGACGGAAAAGACCCACCATGTTTTAATAACGAAATTCAGAAACTGCTGAGGAAGCAAAGACTTTTGCACTCTCGGTTCAGAAGCGTAAGCGCAAATGACGACAGGCAGCAATTAGGAGAGATCTGTGCGCGAAGCATACAACAGCTGCCACCGTCATACGTTGGCTAAAGATCTGGCGGAGAACCCGAAAAAATTCTGGTCCTATGTAAAAGTGCTAAGCGCGTCTAAGGCTTCCGTTCAGTCACACGTTGAACAGTCTGGTTTGGCAGCAGACGATGGCAAAAGGAAGGCTGAAGTTTTAAATTCCACGTTTCAGGAATCGTTCATGCAGGAGAATCGTACATAAATACCGTTGTTTGACCATCACTCAGAGTCCTGTATAGATGACATAGCAATAAGCATCCCTGGTTCAGAGCAACAACTGAAAGAGTTGAAAATAAAAAAGACGCCAGTTCCGGATGGTTCAATCCTTGGACCTATTTTATTTCTGTTCTATGCAAATGACTTGCCTCTGAATATAAATACTCATTTAACTTCGGTTTTAAAAAGAGTACTCTACGTCATTGGTCCCCTACTTAGTTTGCTTTTATCGTGAATCTGTCCACCAGCGTGAAGTGCCAAGCGACTGTAAAAAATCGCAGTTGACTCCTGTATATAAGAAGGGTAAAAGAAGGGACCCACAAAACTACAGACCAATATACACTCCTGGAAATGGAAAAAAGAACACATTGACACCGGTGTGTCAGACCCACCATACTTGCTCCGGACACTGCGAGAGGGCTGTACAAGCAATGATCACACGCACGGCACAGCGGACACACCAGGAACCGCGGTGTTGGCCGTCGAATGGCGCTAGCTGCGCAGCATTTGTGCACCGCCGCCGTCAGTGTCAGCCAGTTTGCCGTGGCATACGGAGCTCCATCGCAGTCTTTAACACTGGTAGCATGCCGCGACAGCGTGGACGTGAACCGTATGTGCAGTTGACGGACTTTGAGTGAGGGCGTATAGTGGGCATGCGGGAGGCCGGGTGGACGTGCCGCCGAATTGCTCAACACGTGGAGCGTGAGGTCTCCACAGTACATCGATGTTGTCGCCAGTGGTCGGCGGAAGGTGCACGTGCCCGTCGACCTGGGACCGGACCGCAGCGACGCACGGATGCACGCCAAGACCGTAGGATCCTACGCAGTGCCGTAGGGGACCGCACCGCCACTTCCCAGCAAATTAGGGACACTGTTGCTCCTGGGGTATCGGCGAGGACCATTCGCAACCGTCTCCATGCAGCTGGGCTACGGTCCCGCACACCGTTAGGCCGTCTTCCGCTCACGCCCCAACAGCGTGCAGCCCGCTTCCAGTGGTGTCGCGACAGGCGTGAATGGAGGGACGAATGGAGACGTGTCGTCTTCAGCGATGAGAGTCGCTTCTGCCTTGGTGCCAATGATGGTCGTATGCGTGTTTGGCGCCGTGCAGGTGAGCGCCACAATCAGGACTGCATACGACCGAGGCACACAGGGCCAACACCTGGCATCATGGTGTGGGGAGCGATCTCCTACACTGGCCGTACACCACTGATGATCGTCGAGGGGACACTGAATAGTGCACGGTACATCCAAACCGTCATCAAACCCATCGTTCTACCATTCCTAGACCGGCAAGGGAACTTGCTGTTCCAACAGGACAATGCACGTCCGCATGTATCCCGTGCCACCCAACGTGCTCTACAAGGTGTACGTCAGCTACCCTGGCCAGCAAGGTCTCCGGATCTGTCCCCCATTGAGCATGTTTGGGACTGGATGAAGCGTCGTCTCACGCGGTCTGCACGTCCAGCACGAACGCTGGTCCAACTGAGGCGCCAGGTGGAAATGGCATGGCAAGCCGTTCCACAGGACTACATCCAGCATCTCTACGATCGTCTCCACGGGAGAATAGCAGCCTGCATTGCTGCGAAAGGTGGATATACACTGTACTAGTGCCGACATTGTGCATGCTCTGTTGCCTGTGTCTATGTGCCTGTGGTTCTGTCAGTGTGATCATGTGATGTATCTGACCCCAGGAATGTGTCAATAAAGTTTCCCCTTCCTGGGACAATGAATTCACGGTGTTCTTATTTCAATTTCCAGGAGTGTATTAAATTTAGCTCGTGCTAAATCCAGCTTGCTCTTTTCTCACGTGATATACTGCGAACTATCGATCAAGGACAACAGGCAGATTCCATATTTCTAGATACCCGGAAAGCATTCGACACAAAGGTACGAGCATACGGAACTGGTTCCCAGATACGTGACTGCCTCGAAAACTTGTTAAGTAATAGAATCCAGTATGTTGTCCTCGATGGTGAGTGTTCATCGGAGACAGGGGTAACATGAGGGATGCCCCAGGCGAGTGTGATAGGACTGTTGCAACTTTGTACATACATAAATGATCTGGCAGGCAGGGTAGACAGCAATCAGCGATTGTTGGCTGATGATGCTTTGGTGAACAGGAATGTGTCGAAGGTCAGTAACTGTAGGATCATAAACGCACACTCCGTGTTCAGGCCACAAGTGGCCCATCGGGACCATCCGACCGCCGTGTCCTCCTCAGATGAGGATGCGGATAGGAGGGGCATGTGGTCAGCACACCGCTCTCCCAGTCGTTACGATGGTTTTCTGTGACCGGGGCCACTACTATTCGGTCGAGTAGCGCCTCAATTGGCATCACGAGGCTGAGTGCTCCCAGAAAAACGGCAACAGCGCATGACGGCCCGGATTTTCAACCATCCAAGGGCCGGCCACACCCGACAGCGCTTAACTTCGGTGATCTGACGGGAACCGGTGGATCCACTGCGGCAAGGCCGGTGCCCAGGATCATAGATGACCTAGACAAAATTTCCAGTTGGTGTGATGAACGGCAGCTGGCTCTAAATATATAAAAATGTAAGTTAACCTGAATGAGTAGGAAAAACAAACTCGTAATGGTCGGTTGTAGCATTAGTAGTGTCCTGCTTGACACAGTCACATCGTTTATTTATCTGGGCGTAACATTGCGAAGTGGTATGAAATGGAACTAGCATGCGAGGATTGTGGTAGGGGAGGCGAATGGTGGACTTCAATTTATTGAGAGAATTTTAGGAAAATGTGGTTCATCTGTAAAGGAGATCGCATCTAGGACGTTAGGGCAACCAGTTCTGGAGTACTGCTCGAGTGTTTGGGATCCACACCAGGTCAGATTGAAAGAAGACTCTGAAGCAGTTCAAGGGCGAGCTGTTAGATTTGATACCAGAAGGTTCGATCAGAATGCAGCCATTACGGATATGCTTCCCTGGAGGGAAGAAGACATTTATTTCGAAGAACGCTAGTGAGAAAGTTTAGAGAACCGGCATTTGAAGCTGACTGCAGAACGATCTTACTGCCGCCAACGCATATTTCGCATAGGGACCACTAAGATAAGATACAACAAATTGGGGCTCGTTTAGATTGCTGAAACTGCAGGCATCTCAACTGAGCGAGTCCTGCATGGAGAATTTGGCACAAAGAACCTATGTGCCAGGTGAGTGCCGCAATTGTTCACAGCCGACCAAAAGCGCATCTGGCACAACATTTCACCTTATTGTCTGGTGATGTTTAATCGCAATCCGCACCGATTTGTGACTGTTGATGAAACCTGTATCCGTGGTTACACGAGGCGTGTTTTTTGAGTAAGTACCGTTCTGCCACACCGCGGTCACAGCGCTGCGGTCGGCGTTCTGCGCAAGCGCACTGGATACCTACATGTATTGTCTATGCACTGACGCCATTAGTCTGATTCTTCCTTGTTTACGTTGTGTACTGAGTGTTTAAAATGCCTCCGATAATCGTGAGTCCCGCCGACTGTGAAGTACTGGCTGTTATAAGATTTCTTAGTGCTAAAGGCCTAAAAGCGATCGATATTCATCGTGAGATCTGCGCAGTTTACGGAGAAAATATTACGAGTGATGGAATGGTAGGAAAATGGGTAGAGCATTTAAGGATGGCCGAACAAATGTGCATGATGAACAGTGGAGTGGGCATCCCTCGCTCGTTAATGAAAGTTTGGTGCAGGAAGTGGACAATAAGGTAAGAGAAACCTCCTTGCGGGATGACTTTCCTAATGTTTCTCGTAGTGTTTTGTATGGCATTGTGACCGAGCACTTGAATTACCGAAAATTGTGCGCAAATTGGGTACCGAAAATGTTGACGGATGTGCACGAAACCAAACGTTTGGACAGTGCATTGACTTTCCTTGAGCGGTACCACAATGACAGTGATGATTTCTTAAGCCAAACTGTTACGGGCGATGAAACATGGGTGGCCTACGTCACACCAGAATCAAAGAAACAGTCCATGGAATAGCGGCATTCAGATTCACCCAGAAAAGTGAAGTTTAAGCAAACAATTTCTGCCCGGAAAATCATGTGCACAGTTTTTTGGGTTAGAAAAGGAGTATTGCCTGTGGAATTTCCGCCTCGTAATGCGACAATCAACGCAGCAGCTTACTGTAAGACATTGCACAATCTACGCCGTTCAGTTCAGAACAAAAGATGTGGCAAGTTGTGCAAGGGCATCGTTTTGCTGCAAGACAATGCCCGTCCGCATGTGGAGAATCAGACGAAAGATTTCATCACATCTTTTCGATGGGAAACACTAGATCATCCTCCGTACAGCCCCGATCTTGCGCCCAGTGACTACCATCTGTTCCTGCACTTGAAGAAACACCTGGGCGGTCAACATCTTCAAGACGATGACGAAGTCAAAACAGTGGTGATGCAGTGGTTAACAAGTTAGGTGGCAGACTTCTATGAGAAGGGTATTCAAAAATTGGTACAACGTCTTGACAAGTGCCTCAATATTGACGGAAATTATGTAGAAAATTAGATTAGGGTACAGACTTTCATGTAAAAATAAAATTATAGAGATATCTTAGCGCGTCTTTTTTAAAATTTCAAAACGGTACTTACTTAAAAAACACGCCTTGTACACCAGAGTCAAAACAGTTCTGGAAACAGGGGACAAAGCCTGTTGGAAGCGCACCAAAGAAGGCAAAGGTCATTTTGTCATCTGGTAAGGCGATGGCCACTGTCGTTTGGAACTGCCAAGGAATAATCCTCATAGATTACTTGCAAAAAGGCAGAACAGTAATTGGACCCTATTATGCTTCATTCCTTGATCGTCTGAAACTTGTGTTGGCTGAAAAATAACAAGGTAGACACGCAAAAAAAATGCTCCTTCACCAGGGTGGTGCACAATCCCACACATCGATAACAATGGCGGAAATGCATGAATTGAGCTTTCAGTTGGTTCCTCATTCACATTTATTCGCCACCCTTAGCCTCAAGTTACTTCTTCCTGCTCCCTAACTCGAAACTTTGAACTGCTCGGAAAAAATTTTCATCAAATGAGGTGATAGTTGCAGTCAACGCGTATTTTGCAAAGTTTGACAGAACCTGTTTTTCCTATGGGGTGAAAAAGTTGGAGGATCGCTGGACCAAGAGTATATTTCTCAAGTGAGAGTATGTCGAAAAATAAGGCGAGTTGTTTACGAAACAAGCATTTTTCTTACTTTTTTACATACTTATCAAACCATCCTCGTATTTGGAGCTATCATTTTTTCACTATAATTTAGTATTTTTTGTAATTGAGCTCCTTAAGAATGTAGAATGAGTCAAGGTGTAAATTAACAGAGAGAAGAAACTAAAAAATCTAGTTCGATATGTTATGTTAGTATTAACTGTCATTAACTGGCAATGCTTGCTAACGTGAAAAATGCTGAGCTCCATTGTGGATTGTAGTTCATGTTAAACTCAAGGTTACTGTTACCCCATCGCCAAGGTGGCCCCTGCGGGCTGGCAACACATCTAACACCACACAGGACCAAGGTTGTCTATGCCCAAGGCGTAAGCAATGGTAAATACCGACTGTTTTGGAAACAGACATTCCGCGTACTACTTCCTGCAGAGGGAGTTCGAGATGGTCTGCAGGAAGTATTACTACACCAACATCAAATTGGCTGGCCAATACTATTTAAAGGCTAGAACCAGCACCGAACGTCGGTTCACGCCGAATATCGACCTGAAGGACGTCTCCTCGTAAGACTATGTCTTTGCCATCAGAATAGGACTTGGAATTAAGCGTACGTGTGTTATCAAGAACTCTTGTGGGAAGCGTACAAGTTATCTTTTGTTGTCTCTAGATGGAAATTCTTACTGGCTTTGTGATTGTGACTTTTCGTTGTTATTCAGTCATTTCCATGTAGACTCACGTAAATAAAAGTTGTGTTGTAAAAACTTTCGATTTGTCAGTTACAGCACAAGTGGTGGCGAGTTTGTGCCTGTGTGTGTCTTTATCATGGTGGAAATACTGCTTCAGCAGCTGATCCAAAGTGTGCACGACTTACTACGAGGTTTTCAACAGTTTTGCCAGAAATCTCACGATACACAGGAACGTTTCTTTACGGAACTCTTGAAAAATTAGCCTGTTCCGCCGCCCCCGCTGTTCCCGCTTTCAACGAGGATACTGAAGATTGGGAAACATATGAGAAGCGGCTCCTGTAGCATTTTCACATCCACCACGTTGTCCAAGAGGCTGCTCGTCGTTCCTACTTTTTGTCCTGGAACCAGTCCAAAGTATATGTTCTCTTGACGAAACTACACCCTCGACCTCCGGATTCTTTGACTTTTTCCCAGATTTGTGAGGTTCTCGCGGCCTGCTACCGACGACGGTTCCACATTTGGCTGCCCGGGTCGAATTCTACCAGTGTCGCAAGAAGGCAGGCCAGTCCTATCGCCAGTGGGCAGCGGAACTGCAAGGTCTCAGCAAGAAGTGTCACTTCACCACATGGGTCTCCAAAGAACCCTACACAGACGAGATGGTCCGTGACAACCTCATCCAGGTTGCCCCTAACGCGGCTTTCTGACGAGACGCCCTCAGACTTGACAACCCTACTCTGGACCAGATCATAGATCCAGCATTCAAGTACAAAGTCTCTACAGTGGCCGACAAGCATTTAGAATCCTGGGCGGAAGTGTCGTCCCTCCAAGACCACAACGCCTCGAAGCCCGTCGGATCACTGGCGGAGGTCGAAGACGTTGCCACCATCCGTTCCGATGACTGACACTGGCCGCCAGGTTCAGCACAGCATCAGGAGGGTAGCCACCCTGTCCAGGACTTCGCACCCTCGACCGGCTCCGTGGGTCCGGCAAGGAATGTCAGTGCACAGAGGCCCCTGCGCCCTCGCCAGCACCGCCAGCCCCTCCAGCTGCCGTCCTGCCCAGGTTGTTTTCAGGACCATGCACAGGAAGACTGCCCTGACAGGTGGGCGTACTGTACAGTGTGTACCCATAACGGACATGTCAGTTCAGTCTGCCACTCTTGGCAGCCTCCTCCTCCTCTGTGGGGGTGCGATACCCATTGATTTCAACCAGGTGCAGTCTTTCGGATCTTCCAAGCTGATGATCAATGTTCAGGTCAATGGCCGGTCGCTGCAGATGCAGGTGGATAGCGGAGCAGCAGTCTCACTGATCAACAATTCCTCTTATGCAAAGATTGGGGCCTCCTTACTTATAATAAGCAAGCGATCGCTCTCTTGGGTCAGTTCACAGCTTTTGTCCTGTATAAATTGGTTTGCCGGGAAGTCACCTACCTTATGGTCAACAATGCAGCCATCGCAGACCTCTTTGGTTTGGATGCTTTCCAAGTCTTTGGCTTTGCCATCGATGACAATGTTCATCTGGTGTCTTCCCAGGTTCCATTTCCGGCAGTCGATACCTTGTGCACGGAATTCCAGGACCTCTTCTCGCCAGGTATTGGCTGTGCTCAAGATTTTCAGGCGTCGCTCCAGCTGAAACCGTCTGCCTGCCCGAAGTGCTTCCAGGCTCAGCAGGTTCCCCTCGCCCTCCAGCATCCTCTTAAACAGGAACTGGACCATCTCACCATGGAGGGAGTCATCACTCCGGTCCGTTACAGTTCGTGGGTGACACTCTTAGTCGTCCTCAAGATACCAGATGGGCGTCTGTGGGTTTGTGGTAACTTCAAGGCTACGCTAAACCCTCAGCTACAGTTTGAAGACTGTCCCCTTCCCCATCCTGAGAACCGCTTCTCCAAGCTCGCTGGGGGGACAATTTTTTTCGAATATCGATCTTGCCAACGCCTACCTCCAAATACCATTTGATGAGGCTTCTACTCACTTGGCCGTCGTCCACACACCATATGGGCTGTTCTGGTTGAACCACCTAATGTATGGCATCGCTAGTGCACCAGCCATCTTTCAGCATTACTTGGAACAGCTTTGCAGGATGTGCCCGGATGTATCAACATACCTCGATGACATTGTCGTCACTGGCCATGTCATGGATGAACATCCCAGTTGTCTGCAACAATTGTTCCTGCGCCTGCGGACTTTGGGCCTAAAATGCAACCTTGCTAAATGTTTTTCAACCTCTTGTCTCCTACCTGGGTCACATCATTTCCCGAAATAGCATATCTCCTACCTCCTCCCACGTCGCTGCTATAGAGGCACTTCCTCGTCTGAGCAACATCCCAAATGCGGTCTTTCCTGGGTAAAATTGCGCACTATCGAAAGTTCATTTCCTCCACTGCTCACATTGCGGCGCCCCTCCATCGCCTATGCGAAAAGACTGTGCCTTTTCATTGGTCCCCGGCTTATGAATCGGCTTTCTGAACCTTAAAGTGGGGGTTGCGCATGGCGAAGTGTCTCTTGCCGTATACCCCCTCTCTTCCTCTTCTCTTGGCTATGGACGCCTCAGACTATGATGTTAGGGCTGTCCTTTTGCACCATCTACTGGATGGATCAGAATGCTCAGTGGCGTACACATCTAAATCCCTTAAAGAGTCCCAATGCAAATATTCCAAAATTGAGAAGGAGGCCCTCACCATCATGTTTGCCTGTACCAAATTCCTCCTGTAGCTTTATGGTATGTCTTTTCGTTTAATCACTGACCATAAACCCCCTTGTGGCCTGAATTTCACCAGCAGCCCAGTTACCCACGAAGACTTCCCACCAGCCGGCCGCGGTGGCCGTGCGGTTCTAGGCACTCCAGTCCGGAGCCGCGCTGCTGCTACGGTCGCAGGTTCGAATCCTGCCTCGGGCATGGGTGTGTGTGTGATGTCCTTAGGTTAGTTAGGTTTAAATAGTTCTAAGTTCTAGGGGACTGATGACCACAGCAGTTGAGTCCCACAGTGCTCAGAGCCAGCCAAGACTTCCCACCGCCTGCAGCGATTGGCCCTGTTCCTTTCACATATTAGGTAAACCATCCATTTACAGCCCACCGCTCAGCATGCCAACGCCAACACCTTGTCCCAGCTTCCCTCCAGCCGGGATTCGGCATTCGATTCATCAGACATCCTAATTTTTCAGGTCAATGAAGATATACAGGCGGCGTTAGCAGCTTTCCCCATCGCAGCTGCGTGGGTGGCCGCCGCGACGGCCGCAGATCCGCTCCTGCACCTGGTACACCGCTATGATCTCCATGGTTGGCTGATGCTTCTTCCGCCTCGCGCCCAGGCTGACCTCCAATTCTTTTTCTCCATCCGCCATCAACTGACGGCCATCAACGGGGTGCTACTCCATGTGGAAGATGACACCAATCCACGAGTCATCGTACCAACTTCCCTGCAGTACCGGATTCTCAGCATCTTACTTCAAGGTCACTGGGATAATGCGCGGATGAAAACCTTCGCACGTCGTCATGTCTTTTGGGAAGGCATGATGACGGACGTGGAGCTCGTGGTTTGGGGTTGTCAGCAGTGTGCCCAGGCCCTTCCCGCTCCACACCAGGCGTTCCAATCATGGCCGGCCACTTCCCTCCCGTGGGAACGCATCCATATGGATTTTGCGGGACCCTTACTCGACACTTACTGGTTGCTCATCACGGATGCCTACTCCCACTTCCCTTTCATTGTCCAATGCTCCTCTATCACCACAGAGACTGCTATTATGGCCCTGTCCAATATATTTTCCATTGGAGGCCTTCCCGTCACCTTGGTCACTGATAACAGCCTGCAATTTTGCAGTCATGAGTTCGCCAAATTCTGCCACGATAATGGTATCCACCATGTCTTTATCCCACCTTTTCATCCACAATCCAATGGTGGAGTGGAGCACGTTGTTCACAAATTTAAAATTTAGATGCAGAAGTACACGGAGGACTGTTCTCTGGAAGATGCTCTTATGTTATTTCTTAGTTCCTACAGGACCATGCCAGTGGATGACAAGAGTCCAGCCGAACTGCTCCATAGTCACCAGCCTCAGACCCTACTCCATCTCCTCTTGCTGTGGGTGGCACCTCGCGCCTGGTCCAGTGCTTCCCGATATTCATTCGGCTCCCCTATGTGGGGGCGCGATTTTGGGTCCCAGCCCCGCTGGCTGCCGGAGATTGTTCTCTGGCCCCGTGGTCAACAACTGTTCGATGTCTGCCTGGACGACAGGGTGGTTTCACGTCACCGCAACCAACTCCATCCTCGTTTCCTCGACCAGCCACAGCCCGAAACGCTGGCTTCTCTCTCTCTCCCATCGCCGGCCCCTTCCGTGAGGCCTATGTTGCTGCCCTCTCCTCAGTTAGTGGGGGATCTTCCAGGAAATGCCCAACAGCTGCCAGCTACTAGCCCCGTGCCGCCTGCGCCTCATCCGGACCTGGGACAACCCTGGGACCTTCCCTGGGATCCACTTCCCGGCCTCTCTTCGGCGCCATCAAGGTTGGACGACGCAGACGTTCCCATGCCGCTTGCCCAGCCCACTGTCGCCTCACCACCACTTCAACGTTCCCTCCACATCGCATGGAATGCGGCGCCCTACTCACTGGCAGTCGGTTTCCACCGCCTCCTCCAGGATGACTTAGATGCCGATCGGCCTACGGCACCGGGCTGCCTTGGTGCTCTTCCCCCGTGGTCGCCAGTGCCACTCCACCAATTCCAAGGGGGGAGGGGTGTTACGCCATCGCCAGGGTAGCCCCTGTGGGCCGGCAACATATCTTACACCACACAGGACTGAGGTTGTCTATGCCCAAAGCGTAAGCAATGGTAAACATCGGCTGTTTTGGAAACAAACATTCTGCGTACTACTTCCTGCAGAGGGAGTTCGAGATGGTCTGCAGAAAGTATTACTACACAAACATCTAATTGGCTAACCAATACTATTTTAAGGCTAGAGCCAGCACCGGACGTCAGTTCACGCCGAATACCGACCTCAAGGAAGTCTCCTTGGAAGACTACGTCTTTGCCATCAGAATAGGACTTGGAAGCAAGTGTATGTGTGTTACCACGGACTCTTGTGGGAAACGTACAAGTTATCTTTTGTTCCCTCTAGTAGGAAATTCTTACTGGCTTTGTGATTGTGACTTTTCGTTGTTATTCAGTCATTTCCACGTAGACTCACGTAAATAAAAGTTGTGTTATAAAAACTTTCAAATTGTCAGTTACAACAGTTACCCTGTAACTGGGTGGGTAAGTCACTTCATAAGTTGGAGGAACGCAAGGGCATACCACCTCCAATAGACTCGTAGCTAGTAAGCAACCAACCTTGGGTCGATTACAACTATACCTTTTTTTTTAATGATAATCACTCTGCCCTTTCGATTATTACAAAATAAATGCTTAAATACTTACTACTGCACACTGAAATAAACTGCTTCTTCTCTAGTTAGTCTATGTAGTTGTTGTATACTGCTAGCGCTTCTTACATTAGAAGTTTACACAAATACACCTAGAACTGTCAAAGCATAATAATTATTTAAATATTTGTTGCAATGAAAACTAGTATCCGAGTTCACAATAAAGCAGCTGAATTTAAAACTACAAGCAATACCCAGTTTTCCCATTTTATGTACTCTAATGTTTTTTACAACTGGAACACTCAAACTATGGGCAAATAAATATGAATTTAAAGGATGTATGGATCAGTATGTCTGTAGTAAGTGATTGAGAGTGTAACACATCGTGTTACGAACCGTTCCAAGAACGCCTTGTGCCGTAAACAGCCCATGGGTAGCCGGCTGTGCAAGGCCAGAAACAAAGGATGACTATAGAAGTCGTTACAAAGATTCAAGTTTAAATGGAGCATGAAAGAAAATATCGCCTTTCCAATGGCGCCTGCACCTGCCCTATGTTAGGAAAACTCTAGAACAAAAAAGAAGCGGCTAGTTCTATGGTCTAGCAGGCGACAGCTAATTGCTTGACTACCCAGCAAGTTGGCACAAGAACTACTTTTTTCAGTCGCAGCCACACCCATCAGCATCGCCCCTCCGGGACATGTGGAACAACTACACTATGTTATCAAAAGTGTACAAACACCCTCAAAAACATATATTTTTCATATTAGGTGCATTGTTCTGCCACCTACTGCCAGGTACTCCATATCAGCGACCTCAGTAGTCATTAGACACCGTGAGAGAGCAGAACTGGGCGCTCTGCGGAACTCACGGACTTTGAACGTGGTCAGGTGATTGGGTGTCACTTGTGTCATATGTCTGTACGCTAGATATCCACATTCCAAAACATCCCTAGGTCCACTGTTTCCAATGTGATAGTGAAGTGGAAACTTGAAGGGACATGTACAGCACAAAAGCATACAGGCTGACCTCATCTGTTGCCTGACAGAGACTCCCGACAGTTGAAGAGGGTCGTTATGTGTAATAAGCAGACATCTATCCAGACCATCACACAGGAATTCCAAACTGCATCAGGATCTACTGCAAGTACTGTTACAGCTAGGCGGGAGGTGAGAAAACTTGGATTTCATGGTCGAGTGGCTGCTCATAAGCCACACATCACACTCATAAATGCCAGACGACGCCTCGCTTGTTGTAAGGAGCATAAACAGTGGACGATTGAGCAGTGGAAAAACGTTGTGTCGAGTAATGAATCATGGTATACAATGTGGCGATCCGATGGCAGGGTGTGGGTATGGCGAATTCCCAGTGAACGTCATCCGCCAATGTGTCTAGTGCCAACAGTAAAATTTGGAGGCGGTGGTGTAATGGTGTGGTCATGTTTTTCATGGAGGGGGCTTGCACCCCTTGTTGTTTTGCATGGCACTATCACAGCACAGGCCCGCATTGATGTTTTAAGCACTTTCTGGCTTCCCACTGTTGAAGGCAATTCTGGGATGGCGATTGCATCTTTCAACACGATCGAGCACCTGTTCATAATGTATGGCCTTTGGCGGAGTGGTTACACAACAATAACATCCCTATAATGGACTGGCATCCACAGGTTTCTGACCTGAATCATATAGGATACCTATGGGATGCTTTGGAACACCGACTTAATGCCAAGCCTCACCAACTGACATCGATACCTCTCTTCAGTGCAGCACTCCGTGAAGAATGGGCTGCCATTCCCCAAGAAACTTTCCAGCACCTGATTGACGTATGCCTGCAAAATTGGAAGCTGTCATCAAGGCTAAGGGTGGGCCACCATTACCGATAGAGGGCGGCATGAACGTGTAAGTCATTTTCAGCCAGGTGTCTGGATACATTTGATCACATAGTGTACTTCAAAGGAGAACTAGCTGCTCTCTCGCCCTAGATTGCGGCTAGTCTATAGGTACACTCCGCCATGCTGTGGTAAAGTTTAATTGTTCGTTACTTTGGGTACAGTCTAGTACTGATGCTCAGATTTGATTGGCATTTCAGTCATTTGGCGATCACGAGTATTTCAGAATACTACAGGAGAGCAGCAGTGACAGCCATGCTGTAAGATTCACTTAAGCCTATAGTACCCCATTTTTAGTGCCTAAATATAGGTACCATGGTTCAGTATTTGTCTGAACTGTCCTCAAGTTTGACTGTACATCAATGCTCCTTTTGTAAGTCATTCTGTAAATGTTTCTATGTCAGTGGAGGCTACCCTTGGCTAAGAGTAACGTTTTCTGTACTAATATCAGAGTATATCTCTTTGTGTTATTTTCTAAATCTTTTATTAGTGTTGAATTTCTACAAACTTTCCCCCAGTATCCATTCAGATCAACAGTTCCCTGGAAGTAGGGTCCATAGTCCACACCTTCCCACAGTCTGATACTGGGTAGAATATTAATATGATACCTCGATGGCATATCAGTATTTACTCTGCCTGTTAATTGGGACAAGCTCTTTTCCTTCAGCCCGCCTGGATACAAGAACTGTGGAAGTCTTTTCAAATGAGGTAGTGCAATATTGCTAAGACATTGCACACACATTGGCCTGTCACTGCGTTCTTCTGTGTGACTGGAAAACTCAGTGCCATTCCAAGTTCATCCCATGAAGTGTCCTCATACTATGTGGTAAAGTAAAATCAAGTACCAGTATGCCTCGATAAGCTCAAAGGGTACAATATCTGCAAGTGAGAGAACATTTGATCTCTCAGGAATAAAGGGTGAACATTAATAAAACTGACAATCTGTAGGGATGGATTCCTGACTGGACATGGAGGAAAAATGGCCCTGTAAGCATGTGTTCAGAAATGCACCATTGCCACGGTAGATGATGCTGACAAATGAAAGTTCCTCTGACCACATGTCTTATGTTCCTTGTGTATTGTAGGCAGCATGATTGATGCAGCATACTGCAAGCAGCAGAGGGTCTGGTATTCATGTTGGGAACAAGCCAAGATGGTGTTTGTGTACAGCCAAGCTGATGGAGGCAGTCAAGAGTCAGAAAGTACCCTCACAGACACCAGCCATATCATACAACATGCAGGGAGGCGGTAGATTGAGAGTACACACGATTTGAAAAACTGCCTGTACAACCCGGTCCTCCCTATCTAGTATACATAAGGTCCACCACCTTCCTGCATATTCATCTGTATGAATGGATCCCTTAACCATACAAATGCCCAAAAAGGGCTTAAAATGTTGTGTAATGTGATTGGTGTCTGTGAGGGTACTTGTTTTGGCACAGCCGTATTTCCTCCATTGCCGTGCACAAACACCATCTTGGCTTGTTCCTGACATGAATACCAGATCATTCTGATGCTTACAGTACACTGTGTCAATCACACAGCCTGCAACACACAAGGACACACCGGCACATGGTCAGAGGAACTGTCATTTGTCAGTGCCATCTGCCACGGCAATGATGCATTTCCAGACACATGTTCATAGGACCCTTTTTCCTCATTTCCAGTCAGGAATTCATCCTTGCAGTTTGCCTCTTTTATTAATGTTCACCCTGTAGATATACAGTACTTATTTGAAAAGCAAACAAGCTTCAGTTTGTTCCACTGGTATTTGTTTATTATGAACTCACTGTTGGCTCATTACGACCTTATCAGATGACAATGGTCAGACTATGTTAAGATAGTCTAATGTGAAAGAAACAAGACTCACATTTTCTAATCAGCAATGATAAAACTGATTTATTAAACAATAGTGGACTCACATTTTCTAATCCGCAAGGATAAAACTGATATATTAAACAATAGTGGAGTGCGTAAAACCACTAGTTTTGATTGTAGCAAACTGTGTATCGTTATTGGTCTAACAGACACGGCTTTAGAAGCCACACGTGGACATGTGCTGAGGGACGGTCATAGATACAAAGTTAACTCAGGAGTTCTGCATATAGGCAGCAAAAGGAAAAAACAAAGACATAAGCTCACTGCAAATAACAAAACCATCATCAATGTGATTTGTACTTGACTTTTGCTTTCATTACAGTTCTTAGTGTTATGATTTTATGTCTATCACACTTGTCCTCATATTGGAATGCCTAAGCTTTATTTTTAAGAATTTATTTTTCATCATTCTGTGCAGCCCTACTGTAATTTTTGACCATTAATTTTATAATTTTAGTATTGGGACTCCTACAGTCTTACCGCCCCGCACCCTCCTGGCCCCCACCCCAAGGACCACGTGTCAGTGGGGTGGGACGGTGTGCCCCAGTGACAATGATAGCCACTGTATAGATGCAACCACATTTGACTTTTTGATAGTTGCAGGAGCAATAGTTGAAATGATTGACTGATCTGGCCTTGTATCATTAACCAGTGTGGCCTTGCCATGTTGGTACTGCAAACAGCTGAAAGCTGGGAGGGAGGGGGTGGGGACTACAGCTATTATGTTTCCCAAGGACATGTAGCAAGTTGGCTGACAGCCAGATGGTGTTGTGGGGAGCAGAGGAAGTAAGCCCAGACCCCCACACTGACCACCAAGGGGTGATAAGCCATATAGGCGGGGACAAGGTACATCTACCTTCAACACTGCACACGTATCTCAATGAGGAACTTGAAACTTTCAACATAGGGCAGGAGCATGTACAGGAACTCTGGCTTAAGTTTAAAAGAATAGTTGACCATGCACTGAATGGGTATGTATCAGGTAGAACAGTTCATAATGGGAGGGAATCTCCATGCTATATAGTCACTGTAAAGAAACTTCTGAAGAGATTGAGATTACTGCATAATAGGTGTAAACCAAAGTGTAGGGCTATAGACAGAGAGATGCTGAATGAAACACGTTTAGCTGTTAAGAGAGCAATGCTTGATGTCTTCAATGACTACAATGGCAGAATACTGTCAAGTGATCTTTCACAGAACCCAAAGAAATTCTGGCTGTATGGTTACAGCTGTTAGTGGCACCAATTTGGCTTTAGGAAGGGCAAATCCACAGTCCATGCCATTGACTCCCTGATTAAAAAAGTGCTTAATGCTTATGAAGGAAAAAATTTTGCTCAGGCTACCTTTTGTGATCTTAGCAAAGCCTTCGATTCTGTGGAGCATAATTCACTCAACAAACTAGTTTATTACGGAATTACAAACAGTGAAGTTGACAACATTTTTGAATCTTTCCTCAGCAACCGTAGACAAATTGTTTGTATTGGTAAACAGAGATCACAGCTAGCTGAAGTTAAGTGTGGTGTGCCACAAGGCTCAGTATTAGGACCTCTGCTATTTATCCTAATGACAAACGATCTATTATCCTACATAAATACTCACTCCATTCTCTATGCAGATGATACCACTTTTTCAATATCAGCTCAGACATTGATATGCTCCAAACTGTGGCAAAAGACACAATATCAGAGGCATCAGTCTGGATACGAGCTAATGGGTTCCTGCTTAATGAGAGTAAAACTCAAAAGATTGTATTTAGTTTGAGAGATCCGCCAGCAGAAGACTTCAAGAATAGTGTTAAGTTCTTAGGTATTGTTATAGATACTAAACTGACTTGGGAGCACATATTAAATACATTAGTGCAAGGCTGTCTAGAGTGGTGTATTTGTTAAAGAATTTAATAAACCATGTACCTGCGGCCTATGTAAGATCAGCCTACTTTGCTTTTTTTCAAAGTATTATATCTTATGGGCTTTTAATATGGGGCAATAGCTCACACCTTCAGGACGTTTTGGTACTTCAGAAGAAAGTAATTCGAATTATCACAAACAGTGATAAACTGGCCCACTGCAAACCACTGTTTATCAACTTAAAAATATTAACTGTGATAAACATGTATATTTACACTGCCCTACTGCATATAAAGAGCAACTTATCAGAATACCAGTGTAGAAGAGATGTACACTCTCATGGAACCAGAAATAGTAGCAATCTTGACATACCTTACTACAGATTATCCAAGTCATTGAACAGCTACGAAGTGGTGGGTATGAAGATGTTTAATAATTTGCCACTAGAATCGGTAGAAGCTCCATTTGATTTATTTAAAGACAAATTGTTCAGTTGGTTAGCTGCAAATCCATACTACTCACTTCAGGAATTTTACGACTGTAAAATATCATAGTGGTACCGATTTAGAGAGTGCAGCATAATTTCTTTAACTGAATCAGTTATGATGCAATGCTTTCATATTATTTCATTTTAAATATTGTATTTTATGTAAAACCTATGTCACATATTGATCCTTAACCCATGTATATATGCTGTATAACTTGTATTTCATTCATTCATTCATTCAAAGTTAGTGTCCAGTGCATAGTGGAAAAGACAGAAACTGAAATTGACGGCATACCAAAGTGAAAGCTGAAATGCTTAACTCCTTTTTCAAACGTTCCTTTACAAAGGAAAACCCAGGAGAATTTAATCCCCATACAACTGTAAAGATGAATGATGTAAGTACTAGTGTCAGTGGTGCTGAGAAACAGCCAATAAAATTGAACAAAGCTCCAGGGCCCAATGGAATCCCTGTCAGATTATATACTGAATTTGTGGCTGAGTTAGCCCCTCTTCTCACTGAAATCTGTTGTTGATTCCTTAAACAAAAATCATGCCCAATACTTGGAAAAAAGCACAGGTCACACCCACCTACAAGTTGGGTAGCAGAAGTGATTAACAAAACTACCATCCAATATCCTTGACATTGATCTGTTCTAGAATCTTAGAACATATTCTGAGCTCCAACAAATTGAGGTATCTTGAACAGAATGATCTCCTCAGCGAAAAACAGCATGGATTTTGAAAACATCAATCACATGAGCCCCAATTCGCACTTTTGTTACATGACATACTGACAGCTTTGGATCAAGGCAGTCAGGTGGATGGATGCAGTATTTCTTTATTTCAGAAATGCATTTGACTCAGTATCACACCTACGCTTATTGTCAAAAAGTATGATCATACTGGGTATCAAGTGAAATTTGTGACTGGATTGAGGACTTTTTTGTAGGGAGGACACCGCTTTTTACCTTGGATGGAGAGTCATCATCAGATGTAGAAGTAACTTCAGATGTACCCCAAGGAAGTGTGTTGGAACCCTTGCTGTTCATGTTGTATGTTAATGACCTTGCAGACAATATTAATAGTAAAATGAGGCTTTTTGCAGATCTATAATGAGGTACTATCTGAAGGAAGCTGCATAAATATTCAGTCATAACTTAATAAGACTTAAAAGTAGTACAGAGATTGGCAGCTTGCTTCAAATGTTCAGAAATTTTGCACCTCACAAAACGAAAAAACATAGTATCCTATAACTATAATATCAATGAGTCTCTGCTGGAATCGGCCAACTCATACAAATGTATCGGTTTAACGCTTTGTAGGGATATGAAACAGAATGATCACATAACTTCAGTTGTGGGTAAAACAGGTGGTAGACTTGGGTTTATTTGCAGAATGCTGGTGAAGTGCAATTAACCTACAAATGAGATTACTAACAAAACACTCGTGCGACCAATTCCAGAATATTGCTCAAGTGTATGGGACCTGTACCAGGTAGGACTAGCAGCAGGTATTGAACATGTACAGAGAAGGGCAGCACGAATAATCAAGTTAATTTAATTCTTGGGAGAATATCACAGAGATACTGAAGTATCTGAACCAGAAGACTCTTGAAGGTAGACATAAGCTATCCCGAGAAAGTCTATTAATAAAGTTTCAAGAATCAGCTTTAAATGATCACTCTATGAACATATTACAAGCACCTCTGTATCACTCACATAGGGATTGTGAAGATAAAATTAGAATAATTAGTGCATGCACAGAGGCATTGAGACAATCCCGTGCTCCATATGTGAATGGAACAGGAAGAAACCTTAATAAGTGGTATAATGTGACGTACCCTCTGCCGTGCACTTCACGGTGGTTTGCAGACTACAGATGTAGATCTAGAACAACATGGTGATGCAGCAGACAACAATGAATACTTCACACAGTACTGCCAGCTTAGTAATGTTGGCTGGAACCAAAACCAAATGACTATTGGAAGAAGCCTTCCTTTTTCTACTAACATATCAATTCAGGAATAGGGAGTAGATCAGCCATGTTACCATTAACACACTGTACTGTATGGTTTAATGATATTGACATTCTCTAGGGTGAAATATTCCAGAGGTAAAATAGTACTTCAGTCATATCTCCAGGTGTGGTCTACTTGGGAAGATGTATTCAGGAATAACAAGTGTAGTGCTCTGTCACAGTGTGCAATGTTAGAGCCCTGAATTAAGTGGATAGGGTAGAGAATTTGAAAAGAGAAATGGAAGGCTGAAGTTATATGTAAAGTGAATGAAGTGTGGTGGTACAAAGAATAGGGCTTCTGGCCAGACTGAAACAGTGTTATCAACACACAATGAAACATGGGTAAGCCAAGACTAGGTCTGAAAATGAATAATAAAATAGAAATTGTGTGAGCTTCTATGAACATCAGAGTGAATCTTTTATCATAGCCAAGATAGATACAAAGCCAACACCTGCAACAGTAGTACAATTTATATGCCTTCTAAATCACTTTGATGATGATGGGTTTGAAAGATGTATGATGAGAAAACATAAATTATTTTCATCATTAAGGGAGACTACAATTTAATTGTGATGGGGCATGGGGGGGGGGGGGGGGGGCAATTCACTACAATAGTAGCAAAATGAAAAGAAGGGAATCAGTTGGAGAATCTGGACTGTCAGGGGTAGGGGAGGGGGGGGGGGGTGAAGTATGAAAGGGGAATCACCTGGTATAATTTTACACATAGTACAATTTAATCATTACTAATATTTGGTCTAAGAATAATGAAATAAGATTGTGTATGTGGAAATGGCCAAGAAACACCAGATGGTTCCAGATTTATTATGCAGTATAATGGTAAGACATGGATTTTGAAAGCTGATTTTGAACTGCAAAACATTTCCAGAGGACAGATGTGGACTCTGACCATAATTTATTGGTTATAACATGCAGATTAAAACTGAAAAAAGTCCAGAAAGATGACATATTAAGCAAATGGGCTGCAGATAAATTGTCTGTCTTCTGAGATTGCATCCCATGTTCATGCATATCACCAAAACCCAAATGAATCTTCCCCAAGGTTGGCTTCTACCAGTCTTTCCATTTTTCTGTGCATAATGTGTGTTAATATTCTGCAACCAAGACTTAGTAAACTGATAATTTAGTTATATTCACACCTGTCACCATGCGCCCTCTTTGGAACTGGAATAACTTCACAGTTCTTGAAGTCTGAGTACATTTTGTCCACCTCATATATCTTACATATCATGTAGAATAGTTGTTATGGTATATTCTCTCAAGTGTCTCAATAATTCTGAGGGAATGCTGTCAACTTGGAGTGCCTAGTTTTGGCCCTGGTGCTCTGTGAAATTATAGTCATACTATCATATCTGCCATCTCATTTTCTTCTACTGCCACTTTCCTTTCCTCAACAGTGTCTTCAAGTTTGCTCAGCTATTTATTCTTTCCAGATTTCATTTTTTCCATATACATACAGCCACTTCTCTTATCAATCTCAATTTTTAGATGTTTGAACTCCACTTTCCTGTTTCACTTGCTGTATTTTCATATTTTCTCCTTGTGTGAATTAAATTCAATATCTTGTGGGATAACAAAAGATTTCTATTGGGCCTTATCTCTTTGCCTTCTTGATAGTCTGCTGGCTTTATCTACTAGTTTCATGTCACAGTAGTTCATTCATCTTCCATTGTGTTCCTTTCCTCTGTTGCAATCAATGGCTGCCTACAAAGAGTTCCCCTTGCAGTATAGCTACAGCTATAGAAGTCCATTTTGTAAATTGAAGGAACTGCACAACTGCCTCTTGGTATTATTAATGAATGCAAAAATCTGTGTCATAATTTAGTTAATTATGACACAATTCAGGTACATAAGGTTTTTCTGTGTTTGGTTGTATGTAGGTTACACAATACTGGTGTTTGTTCTTTTGATGTACACATTCTCTCCTATCCTAATACCATGACTTTTCTTTTCCCCTTGTCCCCTTTTTTCACTGCACTTTTCCTATACTGCACTTTGGTTTAAACCATTCCACCTATCATAGCCCCCCCCCCCCCCCATGAACAATGGACCTTGCTGTTGGTGGGGAGGCTTGCGTGCCTCAGCGATACAGATGGCTGTACCGTAGGTGCAACCACAATGGAGGGGTATCTGTTGAGAGGCCAGACAAACGTGTCGTTCCTGAAGAGGGGCAGCAGCCTTTTCAGTAGTTGCAGGGGCAACAGTCTGGATGATTGACTGATCTGGCCTTGTAACACTAACCGAAAAGGCCTTGCTGTGCTGGTACAGCTGGTACAGCGAACGGCTGAAATCAAAGGGAAACTACAGCCGTAATTTTTCCAGAGGGCATGCAGCTTTACTGTATGCTTAAATGATGATGGCGTCCTCTTGGGTAAAATATTCCGGAGGTAAAATAGTCCCCCATTCGGATCTCCGGGTGGGGACTACTCAAGAGGACGGCATTATCAGGAGAAAGAAAACTGGCGTTCTGCGGATGGAGCATGGAATGTCAGATCCCTTAATCGGGCAGGTAGGTTAGAAAACTTAAAAAGGGAAATGGATAGGTTAAAGTTAGATATAGTGGGAATTAGTGAAGTTCAGTGGCAGGAGGAACAAGACTTTTGGTCAGGTGCATACAGGGTTATAAATACAAAATCAAATAGGGATAATTCAGGAGTAGGTTTAATAATGAATAAAAAAATAGGAGTGTGGGTAAGCTACTACAAACAGCATAGTGAACGCATTATTATGGCCAAGATAGACACGAAGCCCACACCAACTACAGCAGTACAAGTTTATATGCCAACTAGCTCTGCAGATGAAGAAGAAATTGATGAAATGTATGATGAGATAAAAGAAATTATTCAGGTAGTGAAGGGAGACGAAAATTTAATAGTCATGGGTGACTGGAATTCGAGAGTAGGAAAAGGGAGAAAAGGAAACATAGCAGGTGAATATGGATTGGGGGAAAGAAATGAAAGAGCAAGCCGTCTGGTAGAATTTTGCACAGAGCGTAACTTAATCATACCAACACTTGGTTCAAGAATCATAAAAGAAGGTTGTACACATGGAAGAATCCTGGAAATACTAGGCGGTATCAGATAGATTATACAATGGTAAGACAGAGATTTAGGAACCAGGTATTAAATTGTAAGACATTTCCAGGGACAGATGTGGACTCTGACCACAATCTGTTGGTTATGAGCTGTAGAATAAAACTGAAGAAACTGCAAAAAGGTGGGAATTTAAGGAGATGAGACCTGGACAAACTGATTAAACCAGCGGTTGTACAGAGTTTCAGGGAGAGCATAAGGGAACAATTGACAGAAATGGGGGGAAAAAATACAGTAGAATAAGAATGAGTAGCTCTGAGGGATGAAGTAGTGAAGGCAGCAGAGTTTGTATTCCGTAAAAATATTGGAACACGGGAGGCAATACTGACCCTACGACTTATCTTAGAAGAAAGGTTAAGGAAAGGCAAACCTACGTTTCTAGCATTTGTAGACTTAGAGAAAGCTTTTGACAATGTTGACTGGAATACTCTCTTTCAAATTCTGAAGGTGGCAGGGGTAAAATACAGGGAGCAAAAGGCTATTTACAATTTGTACAGAAACCAGATGGCAGTTATAAGACTCGAGGGACATGAAAGGGAAGCAGCGGTTGGGAAGGGAGTGAGACAGGGTTGTAGCCTCTCCCCGATGTTATTCAATCTGTATACTGAGCAAGCACTAAAGGAAACAAAAGAATAATTCGGAGTAGGTATTAAAATCCATGGAGAAGAAATAAAAACTTTGAGGTTCGCCGACGACATTGTAATTCTGTCAGAGACAGCAAAGGACTTGCAAGAGCAGTTGAACAGAATGGACAGTGTCTTGAAAGGAGGATATAAGATGTACATCAACAAAAGCAAAACGAGGATAATGGAATGCACTCGAATTAAGTCAGGTGATGCTGAGGGAATTAGATTAGGAAATGAGACACTTAAAGTAGTAAAGGAGTTTTGCTATTTGGGGAGCAAAATAACTGATGATGGTCGAAGTAGAGAGGATATAAAATGTAGACTGGCAATGGCAAGGAAAGCATTTCTGAAGAAGAAAAATTTGTTAACATCGAATATAGATTTAAGTGTCAGGAAGTCGTTTCTGAAAGTATTTGTATGGAGTGTAGCCATGTACGGAAGTGAAACATGGACGATAAATAGTTTGGACAAGAAGAGAATAGAAGCTTTCAAAATGTGGTGCTACAGAAGGATGCTGAAGATTAGATGGGTAGATCACATAACTAATGAGGAGGTATTGAATAGAATTGGGGAGAAGAGGAGTTTGTGGCACAACTTGACAAGAAGAAGGGACTGGTTGGTAGGACATGTTCTGAGGCATCAAGGGATCACAAATTTAGCATTGGAGGGCAGTGTGGAGGGTAAAAATCGTAGAGGGAGACCAAGAGATGAATACACTAAGCAGATTCAGAAGGATGTAGGTTGCAGTAGGTACTGGGAGATGAAGAAGCTTGCACAGGATAGAGTAACATGGAGAGCTGCATCAAACCAGTCTCAGGACTGAAGACCACAACACCAACAACAACAACAACAACAACAACAACAACAACCTATCATAGATCTAGATTATGCTCCATCTGTGTTATGAGCGATGTACATCCTCACTACTAGTGCCCAGCAACTATTTACTACTCACGGTTTTCCTGTTTGTTGGGCCGGTCAGGCACTGTTCACAGAGTCAATGTAATTGCATCTACATAAAGTGTTCCTTTTCCTTTTTTATCATATTTTAGATCCTCTGTGGTTCAGTTGACTCTTGATTGGGTAAATTCTTCAGACATGAAACTTTTGCAATGACAACATTGGCGTGGAAGATGACCTCAGTCAGTTAAGTGTTCTTTTTGTGAGTAATGTCCCATCTCCAGTTTACTGATTCGTTTCAAAGTTCTTAAGTGTATGTAACTGCTTATCTGTTACATCTTTTATTTTTTGACAATTGGTTGCACTATTCTTGTAATATATCCTTTTAATCCTTACATTTTATAGCAGATGATGGAATTTAGATGTTTTGGAAGTTAGGTGAGTAACGGAACACAGCTTTAGGAGGGGTGGGAAATATCTCAGGTATGCTGTCCCTCATTTCAGAGAATGACAAAAGGTAATCATAGCCCTGGTTCTTGGGAGTGGTGGCAAGATAGGGAGTGTGAGAGGCTCCATTTCGAGACTAAGTCTGGGGGATAGTGCCAGTCTATGAAGGCCACGGTGAGACCCTCACCATACTGAGCAAGGGTGTTTTCGTCACTGCAGATATGGTTTCCCTGGGTGGCCAGGCTGCATGGGAGGGATTTTTTTGATGTGAAAGGGATGGCAGCTGTCAAAATGCAGGTATTGTTGGTGGTTGGTGGGTTTAATGCAGGTAGAGCTGTGGATGGAGCTATCAGAGAGGAGGAGATCAACATCTAGGAAATGGCACATTGTGTTAAGGAGGACTACGTGAGGTACAATTGGTTGGCGGTGTTGAAATTTTTTCAGTGAGGACACAATATCCAGCCACAATGGGGTATCCAGGATTGTTGGGTTTGTGGATAGCATGTAGAAGGTGGGTATGTGGAGGAGGTGAGGAGGAAAATGGATTCAGGTGAGATGTGATGGGAAAGACCTAAGACTTTAAGCAGGGGTTGGAATTTGTGTTGGACTTCTGGGGTGGGATCACCCTGGCAAATTTTATAGATGGAGGCATCAGATAATTGGTGGAGGCCTTCTGCCAGGTAGTTACGATTCATAACAACAGTGCTGTAACCTTTGTCTGCAGGTAGGTTGATTAAGTCAGGATTTTTTTTTTTTTGACATTGTGTATGGTGGTTCTTTCTTCTACTGAAAGGTTGGTGTTCTGAGGAAGGGACCAGGGAAAGGCTGGCAAAGCAAAATTTGAGGTAAGGAATTTCCAGAAGGTGACCAGTGAGTGGTTAGGTAGGAGGGGGGAGGGGGAGTGATTTCAGTTGGATGGTGGTAAGAACTGGGAGAGGGAGGGTTCATTGCTGGAATTAGGTTGGCTTTGATTGGAAGGATTGATGGCACAGAAGTGTTTCCGTTGCAGAGATAGGGAGAAGGAGAGTAAGTCTTCAACAAATCCAGCAAGATTAAATTTGAGTTTAGGGCTAAAGGTGAGGCCTTTGGATAGGACTGGAGACAAAGGATATAAATAATATGCTTACCTTTTTATGGAGCATCTAGAGGAGAACTTCCTAACCTCCCAAAACACCAAACCCCTAATCTGGTTCAGTTTCATTGATGATACCTTCATGATCTGGACTCAGGGCCAAGATAGCCTATCATTGTTCCTTCACAACCTCAACACCTTGTCTCCCATTCACCTCACATGGTCCTCCTCAACCCAGCATGCCACCTAAATGTTGACCTCCTCCTCTCTAATGGCTCCAACCACATCTATGACCACATTAAAACCACCAACAGTACCTGCATTTTGACAGCTGCCATCTCTTTCTATCAAAAAAATCTCTCCCATACAGCCTGGCCACATGGGGATGGCATATCTGCAGTGACAAAAACTCCCTTGCCCAGTATGCTGAGAGTCTCGCCACGGCCATTACAGATAGGCGCTATCCCCCAGACTTAGTCCACAAACAGATAACCTAACACTCCATATCCTCCCACCAGCCCAATGAACCAGTCACAAAGGAGTGTCCCCTTCATCACCCAGTACCACCAAGGACTGGAACAACTGAACCACATCCTTCACCAGGGTTTTGATTGTCTATCATCATGCCCTGAAATGAGGGACAGCATACCTGAGATACTTCCCACTCCCCCTAAAGTACGTTCTGTCACCAACCTAACCTCGACAGTATCATAGTTCATCCCTGTGCCTCTCCCAATCCCAAACCTTTGCCACAAGGATCATATCTCTGTGGATGACCCAGGTGCAAAACATGCCCAATCCACCCACTCCAGTACTGTCACATGTGTATCCTACCCCATCATGTGCTGGGCCATCTGTGAAAGCAGCCATGTCATTTGCCAGTGCTGGTGCAATAAATGCACAGCTTTTTATATTTGTATGACTACCAACCAGCTGTCATCCAGGATGA
Organism: Schistocerca americana; assembly: GCF_021461395.2. Taxonomy (NCBI): domain Eukaryota; kingdom Metazoa; phylum Arthropoda; class Insecta; order Orthoptera; family Acrididae; genus Schistocerca; species Schistocerca americana. The sequence continues at coordinate 172,170,034 of NC_060125.1, forward strand.
ACAGCCACTGCCAAACTGTGGCCAACAGCAAATTAGACCATCCTGTGGCACAACATGTAGCTGAATATAACATACTTTATTTCAATGGCTGATTCACCACTCAACCTTCTGGATCCTTCCCTCCACTGCAAGCTTTTATGAACTGCACAGATGGGAGTTATCCTTACAACACATTCTTTGCTTCCACAATTCTCCCAGCCTCAACCTATGGTAACATATTGTCCCCACTCATTCCACCCAACAGTTTCGACCCCCTCTGACAATCATGTCCTCCCCATTTTCATTTCCTACCTGGTTTATTTGCTGCCCTCTGCCATGCATCCACCCATCTTTTCCCACTGCTCTCCTCTCCTTTCTCCCATCTCCCTGTCTCACAAACTCCCTGCATTCTAGTTCCTTCACACTCTACCAGTGTTTGTTTCTCTGCCCACCAATACATTACTCTCCCTTCACCTTTCCTGCCCCTTCCAGATTGCTGTTTGCATCCCACATCATAGTTATATTTGGGCTCGAGATGCTGGAGCTGGCATTTGTGTGTGCATGAGGTGTACTTCTTTGGTGCGTCTGTGTTTTATTGATTAAGCCTGTGGCTGAAAGCTTTATGTAAGTGTGTTTTAATTGTGCCTGTCTGCGACGGACACGTCTTCTTTGTGGTAAGCAGCAATCTGTCTTTTCCTACACTGTTGATATTCATACCTAGAGTTTCCATTGTTTGATTTTTGCCAAATGGCTTTCTTCCATCCTGCAACCCTGTGACATTTTCCTTTGTTATAAAAACTGCATGTGCTTTTGAGCTGCAATGTATGAACAATCGGTGTGCACAACACAGACTTCATGATTGTGTGGATTGTTGATACAGCATCTAATGCCCCAGATTCTTTTCCCTGATAGTTATAATTATATTTATTCCTACTGATCCCACTTTATCCCTCATCCTGATGTACTTAAGTGTTTTGTTTTCCTCACCTGCCCTTGCTACACAAACTTTTGATCCTCAGCCTAACCCAACCCCCTCTTCACTTGTTGCTACAAACACACACTCCCATAGTTCATTGTTCCTTGCCACCCACATTTCAGTATGTTTTTAACTTATTTCTGTATGTTTTGTTGTGATTTCACATGATTTGTTGTATTTTTGTGTATTTTTAGTATCTGTGTGCATTTTTACTTATCTGTGCATATTTTTGCGTATTTGTGCATGTTTCTGCGTGTATTTACGTATTTTCTACACATCTTTACATGTCTTTTCACTTATGCAGCTCCTCTCACAAACATCAACACCTATTTTGCCCATTTCTGTGTCATTCCCATTTTCTTTAGACCATTCCTGACACAGTGGACCCTTGCTCCGTCTTTCTGCAACAGTTCAGAAAAGTATCCCTTTTCCCTGGCTAAAATATCCTATTTCTCGAATACTTTCTAAACCATGGAATCCTCCCAAATGGCCTAACTGTAAAGATTCCTTTCTCTGGATCTCACCCCACCTTTCACAATGACCTTCACCTTCACCACTCGAATCACCTATCCTCCACCATCTCTATCCCTTTACCTCCTGGATCCCTACTCGTCACTGTTGATGCCACCTCCCTATACACCAGCATCCATCATCCCCGTCATCTTACCTTTTCCAATGTCGTTCAGACTCAAACGCCTTACCTCATTCCTCATACAGCCTACTAACTTCATCCTAACCCACAAATACTTCTCATTTGAAGGGAAGGTATATAAACAAATTCATGGCACAGCCATGGGCACCCGCATGGCACCCCCCTATGCCAACCTTTTTATGGGCCATTTAGAGGAGACCTTCCTAGCCTCCCAAAACACCAAACCCCTAGTCTGGTCCAGGTTCATTGATGATACCTTCATAATCTGGACTCAGGGCCATGGCACCCTATCTTTGCTCCTTCAGAACCTCAGCATCTTCTCACCCATCCACTTCATGTGGTCCTCATCAGCCCAGTCTGCCACCTTCCTAAATGTTGACTTCCACCTCTCTGATGGCTCCAGCCACACCTCTGTCTACATTAAACCCACCAGTCACCAACACCACCTGCATTTTGACAACTGTCATCCCTTTAACACCAAAAAATCCCTTCTATGCAGTCTGGCCAGAGGTCAGGTCTATAGTGACAAAACTCTCTTGCTTGATATGCTGAAGGGTCTCACCAAGGCCTTCACAGACAGGCACTAACCCCCAGACCTAGTCCGCAAGCTGATCTCCTGTGCCATTTCCTCTCACACCCCCTATCATCCCACCACTCCCAAGAACCAGCCACAAAGGATGTCCACCCTTCATCACCCAGTACCATCCAGCCTGGAACAACTGAACCACATCCTTGACCAGGGCTTTGAGTACCTATACCTTGAAATAAGGGACATCCAACTGAGATAATCCTAAAATGGTGCTCCATCGCCCACCCAACCTCCACAACATTCTACCCCATCCCTACGCCACTCACAACCCCAACCCCTTGCCACAAGGTCTATATCCCTGTGGAAGACCCACGTGCAAAACCTGCCCAATCCACCCACCCAGCACTTCCTAAGCCATTCCTGTCACAGATTTATACTACCCCATCAGGGCCAAGCCACCTGTGAAATCAGCCATGTGTCACAACATGCAGCTGAACATAACACACTTGATTTCCGTGGATGCTTCACTACCTGAACCATGTGGATCCTCTTCACCTCCAACTTCTTTGAACGGAGCAGATGGGAGTTAATAAAACCAAGTCCATGGCATTTCAAGGCCCATAACCTCTCAGTTTTATATTCATAATGGAACCCAAAACTTCTGAACAACTTAGCACCTTTATTTATTTATTTATTTAGTCCTTCAAATCCTATATGTATAGAATATATACAAAGATATTTGACATGGTTAGGTATTTACAAGATAAAATACAGTTTGTATTGCAATCCTAAGGACTAGATATTGAAGTAATTTAGCAAAGATTCATAGATACAACAAACATTACAGGCAACATACAATGTAGAATATTAATAATGCATCTTTATTTTTGTTGTTTGGCTGTCAGACTGTAAAAGTAATGATCAATTAAATATGCCTTTACTTCAGCCTTAAAACTACAGACTTTATCTATTGTTTTAATATGGTTAGGTAGATTATTGAAAATCTTTATCCCAGTATGTAGTGTTCCTTTTTGGCACAATGATGTTCTCACCTGTTTCATATGAAGGTCTGATTTTTGCCTTGTATTGTGTGCATGTATATCTTCATTTTTTAATAAGATATCTGGGTGTCTATCGATATATTGTTTGATGAAAACTGATGTTTCGAAGATAAAAATGCAAGGAAGAGGAAGAACTGACAGTTTTTTGAATATGGGTCTGCATGATTTTGTATTGTTTACCCCTTCAATAATTCTTAGTATTCTCTTTTGCATCCTGAAAAGTTTAATATTTGTTGTTGTATTTCCTCAGAAGAGTATACCATATTTAATTACAGAGTGCACATAGGAGTAGTATACATTTAACAGGCTGGCTTTGCTGCAACAAGTTTTTAAGATCCGTATCATGTAACAGGTTTTGCTTAGTTTTCTTTGCAAATATTCAGTGTGTACCTGCCATTTTGTGTTGCTCTGGAGCCAGAGTCCCAGAAATTTAGTGCTGTCAACACTTTCAAGAACTCCGTCCCTAAGTTCTATTTCTATGTTTGGGTGGTGTCTTCCTTTTACATTATAGAAGTTCAGTGCTACTGTCTTTTCTTTATTTATAATTAGCTTGTTGTAGCTGAATCACTGTTCTACACTAAGTTTTTCTTCCGTTTTACCACTAATAAGGAAGCTTGTATTGTCTGCAAATTGGAGGGTAGTTTGGCAATACTTGTTGTACATAAGATCTTTGACATAGTGGAGAAACAGAATGGGTCCCAATACTGATCCTTGAGGGACGCCATATTACACATTTTCATATCCTGAATAGTAGTAGCTGATTTTGTTATGATCAGTATATTGCCCTTCAACCACCTGTTTACAACCACATAGGTATGTCTTGAGCCACTCATTGGATATACCTCTAATTCCTAATTGGTCAAGCTTCTGCAGTAGGGCATTATGGTCAATGACGTCAAAAGCTTTAGATAAATCAAGACATATGCCTGTCACAAACTCACTTGCATCCAGTTTAGTATAGATTTCATTAAGAAATTCAAACATTGCTCTTTCAGTTGAATAGCCTTTCCTGAAGCCATGCTGTGAAGGAGAGAGAATTTTATTTTTATTTAGGAAATCAGACAATCTCTTATAAAAAAAAACTTTTTCTAAAATTTTTGAAAATACAGGCATTAGGGCTATTGGTCTATAATTTGAAACACATTCTGGATTTCCTTTTTTGAACAGTCGTTTCAGTTTTGCTGTTTTTAAGCATGAAGGGAAGGTTCCTGATGCCAGTGAGCTGTTGCACAAGTGTATCAAAGGTTCAGCTAAGGCAAGACAGCATTTTTTAATAATTGCATCTGGTACTCCATCAATTCCACATGAGTACCCTGTTTTCAAGGTTTTTATAACTGATAAAATTTCTTCAGTATTTGTGGGTGAAAGGAACAAAGATTTAGACACATTTCTCACACTATTGCATGATGGAGGTGATATTTTGTTGTGTTCTTCCAGTCCACTCACCAACTGTTCACTTATGTTTGCAAAATATTTGTTGAAGGTCCCTTCAATTTCTGTTGGGCAAGAAATCATTTGTCCTTCATAACATAAGTTCATATTTTTATATTGTTAAGTTTCACTTGTTGTTTGATTTTTTATAACTTCCCATATAGCTTTAGATTTGTTTTTTTAATTTTCAATGTATTTGTCATTTGCCATTGTTTTAGCTTTCCTTACAACATTTTTGAGGATCCTCTTGTAATTCTTCAGGTACAAATGAAATTCAGGAGGCATGTTCTGTGTCTTTGCTACATCATGTAATCTTCTTTTCTCTGCACAAGAGATTCTAATACATGTTGTAATCCATTTGTTCTTTTTGAAGTTAGGTTGACATTCTTGTTTTTTTAATGGAAATGCAGCTTCAAAGTATGACATGGAGATTTCCATGAATTTTTCAAACTTTTTGTTAGTATTTTCACAAGTATACACTTCATACCAAGTTTCTTCACTTAGTCTCTGTACAAAAAGGTTTATTTGTATGTTAGTGAATTTCCTTGCTTCTTTTACAAGTTCCTCTTTCTCAGTTGTTTCACTTGCGATGTGCAAAGCAATAAACTGTGCATAGTGATCACTGAAGCCAGTATTAAGATTTCCGGCACAGAAATTGTGATTTACATTTGTGTTTATCAATATTTGATCAATTGTTAAGCTAGTTGTTGGTGTAACTCTTGTAGGAGAGTCTATGGTGGCTTTTATGTTATATGTTTCTAGTAGGGTCATCAAGCTTTGCTGGTCTTTTGAGATTTCTTGAAAACCAATATTAAAATCTCCACATATGATCACTGTTTTGTTGAAGTTTTTTATAGTATTAAAAGCTGCTTCTAGTTGATGACAGAAATCATTTAAGTTCCCATCAGGCCTCCTATATACACAGATGATTATTAATTTTAATGCAGAGAGTTCAACTGCGGATACTTCAAAAACTTTCTCTTCAGCTAACAGTTCAATGGGTTTTATGTTACAATAATCAGTGCCATTTTAACAAATATACATGACCCTCCATGACTGTATGTAATCCTAGAAAATGATGATGAAAGTTTTGCAAGTTTTGTGACTGACATTACATCTTTAGGAAGCCAGTGTTCAGTTATACACATTACAGAAGCGTTTTTTAGCTCATCGGTACATAAAATTTCAACTTCACTTAATTTGTTTAGCAATGATTGGACATTTTGATGAATCAGCATGAAATTAAAGGATTTGGCATATTGTTAGACTTTGGCATATTTAATTGATCACTTACCTTTACCTTGTCAATAAAAAATCATTCAGGTGTGCTGGAAGTACTGCTTTTCTTTTCCCGACTGCACCTAATCTTCTATTATCATCTGCAGCAGAATTTTCTTCTGTGTCTGGCTCCCGTGGTAGTTGTTCAGCTGCTGATCCTACTGTTGATAATATTGCTGGTTGTGTTAGAGCTGGGTCTGCAATTGGTAGAGCAAATGGGTTGTGATATATCATATCTTGGCAAACCCCATATTTCAAATAGTTGTAATCAAAAATGTTAAATGACTGTGTTCAAAAGATGTGCAATACATGCATAGTACATTCATAATGTGGAAGGGATTGCAGTGTCTTGCATATGTTAGCACCTTGGTCAGTGGCAAACCTTATTAAGGCGCTGGGAACTTACTCCTAAATTAATAACTGAGTTTATACAGCATAGCAGTTCCATCTATAATATATCACTGTTCAGTTTCACAGTTGACACCATTTGCACTAATTGTGCGTAAATTATTCCTAGTATATTGTTAAAGTCAAGATTACTTTCCTTTCCCAAGTAGACAGTATCCTGATTCGTATTTGATATATGAGGAGGTACCCCAAAAAAAACCTGAATAATATTGCCCTGGGAGAAGCTTGTGTAGTATGCATTTCTGCCACTGGGCATATTTTGTGCAACTCATTCCATGTTCAGTGGCGCCTGTGTTGTTGACCTGGCTTGTTTTGCTCATCTGCACTGACTGTTTTTACTAGCACTGTTTTGTTCTTGTTTCATTTTTTATGACAAGTTTAAGTGAACAACATGCAGCTGTGAAATTTTGTTCCCTACTCGGTAAACATGCTGCTAAAACTGTTTTAATGTGGAAAACAGCTTACCAAGATGACACTATGGGGAAAACTCAAGTGTATGAGTGATTTGCTCAACATGTCAATTGACAACAAACCTCATCCTAGATGTCGGTTAACTACCTGAATCGACAAAAATATTGAAAAAATGCAAGAGCTTGTGCTCATAGACCATCAATAGAGAAGTGATCAAATGTCAGGGATTAGTGGGTTATCTTGGAGCTCAGTTCAGTGAATTGTGGCAGACAGGAGATTGGTTCTCCCACCACTACAATGCACCTGCACACACAGCCATCTCTGATAGTCTTTGGCTAAAAGTGGCATAGTTCTGCTGCCCCATGCACCTTACTCACCTGAACTGGCTCTGTGCAACTTTTTATTTACATGCATGAAAAGGGGCATAAAAGGACTCTGATGTGACAACACTGAATAAGTCAAGGAAAACAAAGAGGGAGTGGAGCTGTCAGCCATTTGTAAAGATGACTACAAAAAAATGTTTTGAACAGTGGAAGCACTGGTGGGGCAAATATTTTGAAGGAGTTAAGCTTGTTTTGTAAGCAATTTAAAAATCTATAGCTTTCAATTTATTTATTTTCTTTAGTCCTTGTACCCTCCCATTGCTTGATTTAATTCTTCTTTTGTTGGTGTTTTCATCATTTTGATTATACTTGAAAATGGTCCATGCAGTTCATGTCCCAGTTTTTTGATGCAGAGATCATTTCAATATAAAATAAACTGTATTATTTGTAAAATACAAGAAGATTACAGTGTTGTAGAAAGGATAGTTGCTATGCACTACACAGCGGAGATGCTGAGCCGCAGATACACGCAACAAAAAGACTGCCAGAAAGCGAGCTTGTGGCCAACAAGGCCTTCTTTGAAATTGGAGAGTAAACACACAGACAAATATGTGTGCAACAGCAAGTCACACGCACATGACCACAGTCTCTGGCAGCTGAAGCTGCACTCTACTAGTTTCAGTTGGTCATGTGGGTATGAGTTGCGTCTGAATGAGTGTGTTCTACTTTTGAAGCAGGCCCTGTTGGACACAAGCTTGCTTTCTGTCCTTTTGTTGTGCGTATCTGTGACTCAGCATCTCCACTGTGTATTGAGTAACAACTATCCTTTTCATAATTCTGGTACATTCCATCCTGGATTTTCCATAGTTTGATACAGGGAGACTAAAATTTTGTTTACAATTGATCCCAGACAGATCACACAGTTCTAAACAACCCAGTCCAAAAGTATAATTAAACAGTGACGATTTCTTCAACATTTCTGTAGCGCATCGGATAGAAATATATATTTTTCATGAATGGGACAAAGGCAACAGATAGGCATCACCTTGACAACCTTTCCAATAAAGAGAAGCTATAAATGTATACAGATCTTAATTTTCTTAATGTTGTAGTAGACAGTTTTACTCATTGCGCTGTAATAAGATGAGGCAATTTCTTGAAACCAGGCCTTAGTTTGACACATTTCCGAACAAAATCCTTTTTCCTATGATCAGTGGTTCAGGTTAGTATATTCATCAAGCAATTATATTAATAATGAAGATATGTTCACTCTCATAAAAATGTAACTAGGTGAAATTTTAAATGAAATACTTTTTAAGAATCATATGTAAACATTTCACCATAATCCAGATCAAACAGTTTTTGAATGTAAAACTTTAATACTTCATTGAAGTTTTACAAATACTCATTACATAGTTGCATTGTGGACGTGTCGCAGACTTCCCTCACCTCATCTGTCTACCATCAATACCTCATACTGACCCTCTGCAACAAGGTTATTAAAAAGGCTCCATATACTAACTAACTACTGAATACCACAACCTAAAAAAAGACATGTTTCAATAGTTCACATTGTTTCACAGACATCAGTACAATTAAACTGCGATAACATGTGTACAGAATATTGTTCAAATGATGAGTACATTTTGTAATACTTAAATTGTTAGATAGATTTTAAATATAGCTTTTATAACGGATTTTTAATAATTTGTATTTGGTAAGAATAAGTTTATCTGCTGATAGCTTGTATAGAAAACAAAACTGATCTCATAGGGTAATCAGTATTATCAAAAAAGGCAAAAATATAAAGAAACAAGTTTTTAAAATGTGGTGGAAAAAATAGAGCATAGTAAATGAAATACAAAAATAAATAAATAATGGAAACTGAAAGGTTGGAAAGTCAGTAGTGTAAGGAAAAAATAGGTTGCTACTTACTGTAAAGACGAAATGTTAAGCTGCAGACAGGGACAATTAAAAGACACTTACATATTAGCTTTTGGCTGCATCCTTTGTCAGAAAAAGACAGAGAAACACACACACATTCATTCACACAAGCAACCACAGCTCATGCACACATGACTGTCATCTCCAGCAGCTTGGAGAATGCAACTGTTGTGTGGAATGGTAGCAGCAGTTTAGAGGGGAAGAGGAAGGAATAGTAGTGTATGGGTGGCCCACATACATTTCCTTTCTAACCCTGCACAACCACCTTCTATATGCTCCCCAAAATCCACAAACTCAACAATTCTGGATGTAACATTGTGACTAATTATTGTGCCCCCACTAAAAGAATTTTGGCCCCCATTGGTGAACACCTACAACTATTCTGTACAGCATTACTCTTCTCAGCAACCTTTCTGAAGTAATCATCCTATCTGCAGACAGAGACTCCACTATTGTTACTATGAATTGCAGTGACTACCAGATGGAAGACCTCTGCCAGTTATCTGAATCCTCCTCCTGTACACTAAGCTAAAGTGATCTCATCCCTGAAGTCCAGCACAATCTCCAATATCTTCTTAAAGTGTTAGGTACTTCCTAGAACCTCTTCCCTGAATCCATTTCCCTCCTCACCCTTGACACCCTGCATGCCCAGCTTCTACATGCTCCCCAAAATCCACAAATCCAACCATCTTGGACACCCCACTGTTGCTTGTTATTGTGCCCCCACTGAAAGAATTTCAGCTCTCATAGACCAACACAACACCTCCAACCAAATGCTCATAATCTAGCCTCCTATGCCAGAGATACCAATGCTCCCTTCACCAACTCTCCACCATCCCCACCACTTCACCTCCAGGATCCCTGCTCGTCGTTTTTGAAGCTCCCTGCCTATACACCAACGTCCTTCATCCCTAAAGTCTTACTGCTATTGAACACTACCTTCCTGAACATCCTTCAGACTCCAGACTCCTTACCTCATTCCTCGTACACATTACCGACTTCATCCTAACCCACAAGTACTTATCATTTGAAAGGAAGGTATACAAACAAATCTGCAACACAGCCATAAGCACCAGCATCCTGCCTACCTGTGCAAAACTGATTATGGGACATTTTGAGGAGACCTTCCAAGCTTCCTAAAATGCCAAACCCCAGCCTGCTTCAGGTTCATTAATGATATTTCATAATCTAGATTCATTACCACGTTCCCTCCCAGCCACTCCACCTGGTACTCCTCAACCAAGGGTGCCATCTTCCTGGATGCTGAACTACTACTCTCTGATGACTCCATCCACACCTCTGTCCACATTAATTGCACCAACCACCAACAGCACCTGCATTCCGACAACTGTCATCCCTTCCAAACCAATAAATCCAAGCCATACAGCCTAGCCACCTGCGGGCAGTGTATCTGCAGGGACAAAACTTCCTTTCCCAGTATGCTGAGGGTCTCACCAAGGCCTTCACAGATAGGCACTATCCCCACACCGTCCGCAAACAGATCTCCTGTGCCATTTCCCCTAACACCCTGAATCCTCTCACCATCCCAGGAACCAGCCACAAAGGAGTGCCCCCTTTGTGATCCAATAGTACACCCGGACTGGAACAACTGAACCACATCCTTTGCTAGGGCTTTGATTACCTATCATCATGCCTTGAAATGGGGGACATTCTATCCAAGATCAATACCACCCCATCCAAAGTGGTGTTCTGTCACCCACCCAACCTCAGCAACATCCTAGTCCATTCCTATGCCACTCCCAATCCCAACCCTTTGCAAAAAGGATGATATCTCTGTTGAAAGCCCAGGTGCAGGTCCTGCCAAATCCATCCCCAACACTTCCTATTCCAGTGCTGTCACAGACTTATCTTATCCTGTCAGAGGCCAGACCACCTGTGAAAGCAGCCATGTCACATACCAGCTCTGTTGCAATCATTGCACAGCTTTTTACATTGGTACAGTTGCCAACCAGCTGCCCAACAGGATGAATGGCCACTGCCAAACTGTGGCCAAGAGCAAAGTAGACCATGCTGTGGCACAACATGCAGCTGAACAGACCATGCTCGATTTCACTGGCTGCTTTACTACCCGAGCTATCTGGATCCTCCCCTCCACCAACTGCACAGATGGGAGTTAGCCTTACAACACACTCTCTGCTCCTGAAATTATCCCAGCCTCAACCTACAGTAACATACTGTCCACATGCCCTCCATCTAACAGTTTCCACCCCCTCTGTCCCATCACTTCATCCCTATTCTCGTCTCCCACCCTCCTTGTGTGCTACCCTTTGCCAAAGCACTCTCCCATCTTTCCTTGCTCATCTCCTCTTTTTGTCTGTTCCCCCCTCCATGTCTCTGCCCCACAGCCTTCTGAAATTGTGCCTGTTGGCCGTTTAGTCCCTGCACACACGGCCAGGAAATGCCTGTGTTACCCTCCATCCATGCATGCACTGCTATCCCTTTTCCTGCCTGTCCCCTCATGACTGCTGCTTCCTTTCCACACCCCATCTGCATTCTGGTCCGAGCTGCCAGAGAGGACAGTTGCGTGCATGTCAGCTGTGGCTGCTTATGTGAATGAATGTGTGTGCGTGTGTTTCTTTTTCTGATTAAGGCTGTGGCTGAAAACTAATGTGTGTATTTTAATTGTGCCTGTCTGCAATTTGATGTGTAATCTTTATGGTAAGTACCAATCTATCTTTTTCTTACACTGTTAAATAAATAAATAGCCACCAAACATCACAATGAATATGCAAACTCGCACACAGAAAATACATTTTGCGAATGCCAAGAAATAACATTAGAATGAGAATGGTATTGAGAGGTTCATCTGACACATCTGTATCATCATATACTACTGCACAGATATCACAAAAGTACAGATTTGTTTCAACTTGAAAGGCAGTGATCAGCGGCCAATGGAAGCCTTATTACTGTGGTGTAGTGTTTCTAGAACCACTCTGCCTTTTACCGTCTCAAACACACGATGTTTTAGATGTGAGAGTGGAATGATAGAATCCTACCTACTGCGAGTCACACGTTTGTGTGTGCAGGTTTAAAGTTTGTTGTAAGAGGAACGGCACTGACAAGTACTTGTCGGTCGATCCACGGAAGTCGTAGTGAAAGAGCAAGGAAGCGCTATGGAACTTCTGGGTTAATCTGAGCTGTTTTGTAATTGATTATTGATAGTGACAAAGAACAATGAGTTGAGGAAGATTTAAGTAACCCTTATCTTGGACTTGCTGGAGGCAAGATGTATTTTACGATTTGTTTGTAATAGAGTTATGGCTGTTAAGCCAACTCTTTTCTAAAATGCACTTAAATCTGTTTCTAATGTGAGACGATACTAGTGACTTGTAAAAAGTCAAATGTTTATACGCGAAGTGCAAGTTTTGTTCTTTATGAAGCTCAAATATACTGATAGTTGTTGAAAAGTATTCTTTGAGTACCTAACTATCTTGCCAGTAGAGAGAGTCTTAAAGATTCCTGTAACTAGCATCATTCTTCCGAGAAGAAGTTTATAGATATTCCAGAAGCCGGCTATCTAGAGAAGAAGATCGGCTGTATACACCAAGTAAATAGACCCATATAAGAGAAGTGGGAAGTTTGCACATACACTTCACACACTCTTAGTCATCAAAAATGTTAAGAGTGGGTCCTGGGTTTATTTGACAGCCCATAGTGTGTGAATATAGTAGTCATACCAAAAGAGGTAATAGACGGTACAAGTATGTAAAGGTTTTGTTGTGATTATCACTACTTAAATGTAAAAACTGTGACAGATGCATATCCAATCCATAACATTATGGAAACACTAGACAATCTAGACCAGTGCCACTACTTTACAATAATGAATCTGAGAAATGGGTGCCACCACTTGCAGGTAGCCCTGGAAGATGGACAGAAGGCTGCTTTTAGGACCCGACCTGTTTTGTCTGAGAAACGTGCCAGTCATGTTCCAGAGGTTATTAGATGCAAGTCTTTGGACGTTAACTGCAAAAATTCGGTGGTTTATTTGGACATTAGTGTCATATTTTTGAGGGATATGCCAAAGCATGTGGAACACCTAGAAAATGTGTCAGCAGGTTAGGATGTGCATGTCTGACACTTAACATAGACAAGTGCCATTTTGCACAAACACGGGTAAATTATACTGGGTATGTGATTACTTGGAAAGGTGTTTAAATTGGTTCTCTTAACAGAGGCAACCCAGAACTTCACAGCACCATGAACAACAAAACTAGAGGGTGTCCAGAAAGTCTTTCCCTGATTACATAAATTGATAACTCTGGCTAGAAGTAAGATACAAATATGAAACTGGTGTCTATTTGTTTACAAACTATCAAAGTTTTTTTCACACATCAGTAAACTTCCACATGAGCACCCTTGGTAGCAAATAGCACATCTAGGCGATATTCAATTTCTGTCCACACATTAGCCAACATCACTGGAGGGATCGATTCAACGACTATGGTTATTGGTTGCCGCAGGGTTTCAAGATCTGGTACACGTGTTCAGTAGACCTTGTCCTTGACATAACGCCATAAAAATAAGTCTAATGGGGTTATGTCAGGAGAGCGTGGAGGCCAAACCGTTGGCCCATCACGACCAATCCATCGCCCAGGAAAGGTCATATCGAGATAGGCACGGACGTCCAAACCCCTCAGTCAAAACCCAATGAGGCGGTGCACCGTCTTGCTGAAACAAGACATCGGGGTGATACTGAAGCAGTTGAAGAACAACATACAGTTGCAACATGTACAGATACATTGCAGATGTGACGGTAGCCTCAACGAAGAAGAATGGCCTGATAATTCGATCGTGCAGTAGCGCGCACCAAACATTCACCTTTGGACTGCCTCTGGTGCACTCCATGACCTCGCCAGGAGGATTGTGAACCCCAAATGTGCACATTGTGGAGATTCACTACTCCACTGACAAAAAAGGTCGCTTTGTCGGAAAAGGCAATTCGTCTGAGATAACCATCATCATCTTTAATACATGATAGCATTTCGACCGCAAAGTCATATCGACCTGTACTGTCATTGGGCAACAAGGTCTGAACGATTTGCACTTTGTATGCACGAAACAATAAACGTTTGTGTACAATGTCATGGAGAGAGCTTTTTGGCATCTGTAATTCACGTGAGGCCCTGCGCACCAATTTCTTCGGTCTTCGCAGAAAAGACCGCCTTACAGCTTCCACCCTGTCTGCTAAGGTTCTTGGTCGACCAGACCTTGGAAGGTCAGCAACCAACCCTGTGTTCTTGAACTTCTCATATCAGGCTTTAATGCTCTTGGCATCAGGTGGATTCCTTCCAAATGTTGTCTGGAAGTGTGTCTGCACTGTGGTTGGTAATCGTGTCTCATGGTACCACAGGACACACTGTGCCTTCTCCTGACTGGTTAACATGGCTTCTTGGGCACTGCACCTCATCCACTACTTACGTACTGCGAACCTAAAACAGAAAAAAAAAACTTTGATAGTTGTAAACAATTCAACACAAGTTTCATATTTTTATCTTACTTCTAGCCTGAGTTATCAATTTATGTAATCACGGAAAGTCTTTTCGGACACCCTGTACAATCATTTCTGGATTTAAGCAATTATTAAACAGCATTCAAGACACTGAAGACAGTATTGATTTCTGATACAGAACTAGCCTTTTCTGATTTTGAGAAGGAATTTATTCCCTTCTGTGATGCTAGCAATGGGGCAGCTGGCTGTATTTTAAGCCCGAACATCAGTGGGCAGAAACATGCAGCAGCATATGCTACTCTCAGAATTTCAAGTCACCAACTCTCTCCTCCAAATATGACAGTATTTTGAGGTGCTGACCTACACAGGGGGGAAATGATGATCATAGTAAAATAAGGAAAATCAAAGCTCCCACAGAAAGATGTGTGTTCATTTCTTCTGCACGCTGTTCGAGAGTGGAATAACAATTATTGTTAAGGTAGTTTGATGAACCCTCTGCCAGGGGTGCAACTCTGATTTGCACAGTAGCCAAATAGATGAATATTTGTTAATGAAGTGGAGTGGAACTACTTCACCATGGAAAAGTAGACAGTATGAGAAACGTATGGGACAGTGTACTTTCATTGCTAATTATATGGATAGAAGTTTAAGGTCATCACAGACCATGCGTCATTAAAATTGTTGCTAGTGCTAAAAGACCCACCCAGTAGGTTAATGAGATGGGCATTCAGACTCAGTTTGATTACTATTGTGGATGGAAGTTTAAGGTCGTCACAAATAAGTCAGTGAAACAGTTAATAGTGCTAAAAGACTCATCAAGTATGTTAACAAGATGGGCAGCCAGCGAGTTTTATTATGAGGTAGTCCACAAACCAGGCAAGAAAAACGCAAATACAGATACCCTAAGTAGAAAAATTCCAGTGTTAGAGGCAATGGGAAAGAGTTTAATAGACTGTCAGAGAGCACAGGAGGCTGAGTAGGACTGTGAGGTATTTAGACGACAACCGCAATTCATGGCACATGAGGTCTCGCTCTGCAGAATGACAACATACGGTCCACATGTAGCAGTCCTGGAAACGTTTAAGCATGAAGTGCTGTGTCAAGCGCATGGCCATGTGTTGTCAGGTCATGAAGGAAGCCAAGTGACACAGATGTGTGGCAGAAAGATTTAACTGGTAAACAATGTTGAATAATACCTGAAGGATTGTGTGCCATGTGCAAAGATAGCTAGTCTTATTCGTAAGAAAAATCCCTTCACAAATACTGCCAGAGGCATTGAAACCTTTTCAAATGATTGGACTCAATATTTTGGGACCTTTAAATAAGACACTTTCTGGGAATACACATGTCGAATCATTTTTCCAAACTCTATCCCGTTTTCCCAAACCTGACCATTCCTTTTACTTCACTCCTCTTCCTTCCCCTTCAACCCTGCTGCCAGAGCGGTAGCCACTGGCTCTGAAAGCTTGCAAGTTGTTGTACCTTTTATATGTGTGTTCTCCTGCCACCACTTGGTGAGTAGATTTTTCATCCATCCAGTTAAATTATATTTTCAAAAACTGATTATTTTCATTGATATATTTGTATTGAGAGTTGTTATATCACTGTCATATTCATGTGTTGTTTCTTAGTTTTGTATATGCAAGTTTTTGAAGGAGGTAGGGGATAACAGTTCCTTCCATTAGGTAGTGGTTCACCAGCAGCAGCTGTAGATATTGTGTTCAACTGTTGGAGACAGTTGTGTTATTTTTCTCAGCATGCACAGGTGATGGCAAGTCATCATTGGACACTGAGGTTAACTGCTGATGTGAGGGACACAAGGAAAAGTCCATAGATTGCAGAAAGTGTTCACGGAGCTAAATAAGGAAGTAGAGGATAACAAAATTCTCATTGATGGACAGGGTGAATACCAGGAAATGAAGATGGCATATGGAAAGCTGATAGTTCGTGGCATCTCTTTCTGTTCCCGCAAATGCTAGCATACATTGGTGTAAAACATTACATGTGACTAGTATTTGTCATTACAGATACTCTTTGACGTCAGTGATGTAGACGTTTTCATGCCTCTTTTGACAGTTAACTGTTCGTCCTTTGACACTTTTAAGCTATCCTGTATAGACGTGTTTTATGTTGAAATAAATGTTCAGTTCTACCAGATACCACGTATTTGGTGGCCCTGCCTATAACACCGCTTTAACAGCTTCAGCATTCTGCACCAAATCGTAATGGGTACGTTTATTACTTTCACGTCAGGTGCACCGCACTTGTTCTCACGCAAAAATGGACAAACTGCCAGTCACCATAGGGCCAGCTGCGGTCAGCACAATTAATAGGGTTACAATTAAACCCCCGCCACTCTGGCAACACAACCCAGTGTTGTGGTTTGCACATCTTGAAAGCCAATTCGTCCTTGCGCAGATATCAGCAGGCGACAGACAGTATAGCACTAACAAGAGACTTAGCTGCTGAGGTACACGATATCATTGCTGCACCACCCAATGCTGAATGGTATGCATCAATTAAGAACATGCTAGTGATGCACCTATCACAATCGCAAGTGAAGCGACTAGACAAGCTTTTTATGGACTGAGGAGCTTGACGATCGAACTTTGTCACAGTTTTCATGCTTTTTGCACACTGGCAAGCAACACAATATTTGGTTCTCCTAATTACCTTCTGAAACTCAAAAAATTCTGATAGTACGTGCAGGCGATTTAAATGCACTAGCGCAAACAGCGGACAGGGTCGCCGAGATGTATCCTGCAAGAAACGTGTCAAAACTGACACCATGGCAAGAGAATATGTCTGCAGTGACACTAGCATCACGCCAGTCATGATTAACAGAGCTTATGATGCAAGTAGCTGCCTTAGAAATGACACTCATGCGTCATTGACCTCGCCACCAGTCATCAAGATGTAACTGCTCGCCCTCAGCACAAAATCTGTATTGATGCCACAAGAAATTTGGCAACAATGCACAGAAGTGTACTACCAAGCAAGTGTAAACATGAAGCAGAAAATGTAGCACCAACAACTACTCATACCAGTAACACATGTTGACTTTTTGTCCAGCCTGCAACACAAAAGTACAATACCTAGTGGACATGGGGGGCAGGAGTAACCCGTGCACCCAGTAACCCCTGCACCCTGCTGGAGCTGCGACAATTCTTATCTGTTTGCTGCTAATAATTCTTAAGATTAAAATACACAGTCAGGTCACCTTGTTGCTTAATCTTGGACTACACCGTACATGTGAGTGGCACTTCACAGTAGTGGACATATTGCAGCCTATCATAGAACCTGATTTTTTTATCCTTTTATGATCTTATACATGACCTCCAACACAAACAGTTAATCAATTCCATTACAAACCTGCATACTCCAGTTAAGGTGTGTTGTATCACTGATGACAGTATGCATGATAGCAGGAGATGCACCGTACACACGATTACTAAAAGAATTTCCTGAAATTGTGCATCAGTCACCTACTCTCCTACCAGTTGAACACACAATGGCACATCACATTTTGACCACACCAGGCCAGCCCTCTCATACTAGACACCTGATGCCAGAGAAGTTGCAAGTGGTGAAACAGGCACTCCGCGGCATGCTGTCAATGGGCATTTGCT
Source organism: Schistocerca americana (assembly GCF_021461395.2). NCBI lineage: Eukaryota > Metazoa > Arthropoda > Insecta > Orthoptera > Acrididae > Schistocerca > Schistocerca americana. Next base: position 172,188,131 of record NC_060125.1, read on the forward strand.
GAGTTTTGAATAGCAGTCGGGCAGCCCCAATCCATGTGATATCAAAAAAAGAACAGACGGTGTCCATGTTGCAATTACCAACAGCTCAATGCAATAACGACCCTGGATCAGTAGCCGGTGCCACATATAGAAGACTTCTCTGCATGTTCATGGCAGGACTGTATTTTCCACTATTGAGCTAGTCCAGGTGTTTTATCAGATCCCTGTTGCAATAGATATCCCCAAGACAACAGTGACAACACCTTTAAGTATATTAGATTTCACTAGGATGCCGTTTGGTCAGTGCAACGCTGCACTGACATTTAAGTGTTTCATGGATGAGACCACTAGGGACTTAAGACTTCATTTACGTTTACACAGATGATATTTTGCTGATGTCTGTGAAGGAAGAATGGGCCCTATTACAATCCGAGAGCTACGCTGGTTTTTAGGGGTCATAAATTTTTACCAAAGATTTGTATACAATTATGTATCAATAACGATGCCCCTGACTGAATTTCTTAAGGGTACACCAAAGCCAAATGACAAGTTGCATTGCACAAGTGAAGCAGATGACACTTTTCAAGTCGTAAAAACAGCAACTGCAGAGGCTCCACTTGCACTTATGGTTGATGCCTTGTATACAGCCATTGGCGCCAGGCTGCAGCAACAGGTCGAGCATTGTTGGCAACCCATATCATTCTTCTGTCGGAAGTTGTCACCGTCACAGCAATGTCGAGCAACCTACGACAGCAAACTGTACGCAAGCTTACGCTGCAGTCAAGGTATTTACTAGAAGGCCGACAGTTCACTATATACAGATCACAAACCACTAACCTACATCTATGCTGTAAAACCAGAGAAAGCATCGCTGAGCCAATTACACCATTTAGATTACATTATCCAATTCACCACCTGCATTTTTATATACAAGGGAAGCTGAACATACCAGTGGATGTGCTATCACGTGTAGAGGCTGTGGAAACGACAGCAGACAGATGCTCACATGTTGAAGCTGTAACGGCTACTATTGAGTTTGATGCCCTCACACAGGCCCAACAACATAACGAGCTACAAGATTTGTTGAAACAACCAGGACAACTGAAGTTACCATGTGTCCCAATGCCTGAAGCAAATTCAGAATTTTATTTTGACCTATCAGGAGTCCATTTGTGCCGCAATACTTTCAAGCACAAGCAATTGCACCAGTATACAATCTGGCACATCCAGGAGTACACGCCACTATTAGATTCGTCAAACAAAATTTCGTCTGGCCTGGAATGCACGCAACAAAATTTCGTCTGGCCTGGAATGCACGCAGACTGCAAAACATTTGTCAAGCAATGCATGGCAAGTCAATGAATAAGATCACACAGCACGTCAGAGCACCGATAAGTGCATTTCTGCCACCAAATCAATGTTTCGCATTTCTTCTGCCGATTCAATGTTTCGAACATCTGCACATTGATATTGTAGGCCCGCTCAGTCTCAAAATGCTATAATTAGGGTCTTACACTTGTGGAACGATTTACCAAGTGGCCTAAAGCATTCCCCATGAAAGAAATCACAGCCGACCGTGGTTGGATTGCCGGATTTGGCAGCCACTACGGATTACCACAGATCAAGGATGACAATTCAAAGCCTACAAGAATTCGAAGCCAGACCAACTCAAGCCTGCATTTTTTTATGCATTGGGCACAGCAAGGACTGCAGAAGGCAAACACGAAGATAAGAATGTAGCTCCAGGAAATGTCACTGTACCCCAAAGCCACCACAAGACACTACAGATGAAATGTGTGTCTGAGAAGAGAACACCAAAGACTGTTACCTCAGATCCTGCTGCAACCACTGGCTCCAGTGGCACAACACCAGGTTTCAAGAAAGCTGTGGTAAAGTGCGCATAGAGCAGCGTGTGAAGTTTAACCTGCAATATCGTTGATACTGGGTACTGGAGGGGGGGGGGGGGGGGGGGGGGGCATGTACCATCTCACTGTCCCCGCAAGCACGAGTGTACAGTGGTGTATAAACATTCCATGTGACTAGTATATGTCATTATAGTTACTCTTTTGACATTAGTGGTACAGATCGTTCCATGCCTCGACAGTTAACTGTTCATCCTTTCACACTTGTAAGCTGTCTTGTATAGTCATGTTTTATGTGGAAATAAATGTTTAGTGCTACCAGATACCACAAGTTCAATTGACATAAATTGTTGACATTGTACCACAGATTTCGGTTTGTAGGAAAATAGGTTGGTTAGATGCTAGACGAATTAATCATTTCAGAGCATGGAGGAGCTCATGCTCATCACAGAGTGACCTACTAGAGTGTGTAAGGGGGATCACGATCTGTCCAGCCAGGGGATTGCAGACCGACATATGTCAGATGCAGCTGGTTCTAGGGAGGATGAGGGCAACACCAGAAAAAAGTGTAAGCACCATGCCACATTTCAAAAAGATAAAAATGCATTCACCACACTTACCTCAATACACACCCTGAATCTCAATCTCATACATTTCTTAGATACACCTGTTGCATCTCAGCAGGGCAAAATTTCCATGAGGCACTTGTTGCAACATACTCAGTAATACCAGGAGAACCAACAAAGAAACATAGTAACCATAAATGCTATGACCACTATCTTTGGTATGTTGCTGATAGCAATTTGCATACTTTACTTTTGTCACAGGCTTAGAAATGTAGATCTGCCAGATTTAGACTAGCATACATCACAATATAGAACAAGGGACTTGTACGGAGAATGACCCAAGCACAACTGAAGAAAAAGGCTCAAACTTCAGAATGACACTGTAGAGTAAGGAGTACAGTAATATATGTAACCAGCTTTTGAGTGCAATGGAGTTTGCACCAGGCACAAATATGTAATTAAATTTTTGAAGTGGTGTAAAAGGTAAGCAGGTGTAATATCCAGAACAAATTTTCTGAAGTGAGGGAGGAATGCAGCACAGCAGAATAACTTCATTCTGCAGTCTTTAAGTTTTTATTTAAGTTCCATTACACAAGCTCAGAATGGAATGTGTTGAGCTGAACTGGTGTGTCAGTTATGTCAAGATGACTTACCACCAATGCAATACACCTCAGGACTGGGGCAGACAGAAATTTAAGCACCACTGTACTGCCCTGTCTGCAGGTAAAAATTGCACTGTGATGTAAAACAATGTAACCCTGTGGCTTAACAACACTAAAAATTTAAACTTCAACAGAAAATCTGAGGTCAAAGGCCTAGAATCGTTATGACAGGTCCTATAAATGGGGACAAATATGATTGTGTAATTAGAGCCACTGCATAATAGCCAGGGTCTCAGATCTTATAAATAACACAGCTTTTGGAGCACAAGACACATTTTATTGTCTGCCATTCTGTCAGTATGAAAGAACTAGAGAGAACATTATCACAAATCCAACCTTTCTGTAATTTAGAGAAGCTGACAAAAAAGTGACTTTTCTTGAAGAAAATTAGTTACGGCACCACTTTCTCTCCCATAAATGAAAGCTTTAAAATAACACTGAAGTACAGCAAATACCACCATAGACCCAATCATGGAAAGTATTTTAGGACATGGAATGAGTAAAGGTTGGAACCAACAGAAACAGCCATCAAAAACTATTTGTGCATGCAAAGAATTGAAACAAGGATTGTAAAGATGAATATAAAAATTAGAAATAAAGATAGTTTAATCGTTAGCCCTAAGGACCTGGCCAACTCTATAAACAATCACTCTAATAATATAGCAACCAAACTTCAAGAAAATATTTCAAAAATACACCATACAGCTACAGAAAACCACTGGGGACAAAATCATTAGGACTGTATATGTATGTAAGTGTGAAATGTCCACAGGACTAGGCGATATAAGAAATGTGTGTACTAAAAGACTGTATTAGTTGCATAAAAGCAACCTAGTAGACATAAATGAGTCATTCTCATCAGGTTTATTCCCTGATTACCTGAAGCATGCAAAAATTCTTTCTATACTTAAAAAAAACAGACTGGTTTCATTATTCTCAAAAATAATAGAAACTATTATGAGAAAGAGATTTACGAAATATTTATTTAAATTATCAACTTCTCCACAAAGAACAGTTTGGTTTCTGGTACAGAAAGGGAACAGAAGCTGCTATAACATAATTTACAACAGTAGTTTTACAAGCCCTCAATAAAGGAGAGCACGTAACAGTAAAGTATTTGACACAATTGATCAAGAAATATTTCTAGGTAAACTTTAAGCACTGGGAATAAGGAGGGCTATAAGTAAATAGTTTATGTCTCACCTAGCAGACAAGAGTGCAAAGTGTAGAAACATCCCAAATTTCAAATGGCTCAAATGAAATAGTGAAACATCCTTCAGATCACAAATATTTGAACATTATAGACCCTCAAGGCAGAATGTTAGGCCCAATGCTGTTTCTCATTACAGTTTTCCTGGACCCGCTGCACTAAGGGATGAGCAGTGTACAGTGCACAGAGACTTTGGAGGGCGCTGAGAGTCTGAGCATAAGACACAATTGGGAAGGCTGTGTCACTGGATGTACTCCGTGGCTTGATACAAGGCGAAAATCTCGGCTGTGAATACTGAGGAGTTGGCTGGAAGCCAATATCGAAAGACATGGGTGCCAATGATGAATGCACACCCGACCCCGTCAGTCCGAGAACCATCAGTGTATACGAAGGTACTATCGCTAAGTTCGTGAAACTGGAGGCGATAGACCAAGGCTGGAGTAGTGTCCTTAGGAAGCGAATGAAGGCCAAGGTTAACACAGGCTGCTTCACGAAGCCAAGGTGGTGAAGGGTTCACACCCATGGGGAAAGTTGCAGGTAGTGTGAAGTTAGGCCGCCAAAGCAAGTGGCAAAAGCACACGCCATGAGGAACGAGGAAGAGGGACGAGTCCCATACCGATGATCTAAAGGATCATCAAAGGAGGCGGCATAGGAAGGGTCACCATGCATGGCAAACGGCATGCATACCTGCTGAGGAGAAAGTCACGGAGGTAGGACAGTGGTAGCTCAGCAGCTTCAGCATACAAACTATCAACCAGACTTGTGTAAAAGGCACCTGTGGCCAAACGGATGCCACGATGGTGGTTAGTGTTGAGAAAGCGTAAAAGGGATGGGCGTGCAGATGCATAAACAAAGCACCCCATAGTCTAGTTTCAAACAGATAAGGGACCGGTACAAACAGGGGAGGGTGGTTCGATCGGCACCCCAAGAAGTACCATTGAGGACACTGAGGGACTGGGAGAACCAAGAGTGTTTCCTATCAAGCATGAGACCCAGGAATTTCGTAGTGTCAACGAACAGAAGGGGAACAGGCCCAAAATGTAGAGATGGTGGGAGAAACCATTTGCACCGCCAAAAATTCATAGATATGGTTTTGTCATTGGAAAAGTGAAAGCCATTGGCGATGGTCCAGGAGTGAAGATGGTCAAGACAGCACTGAAGACACCACTCTGTGAGATACGTCTGTGGAGAACTGCAATAGATGGCAAAATCATCGACAAAAAGGGAGCCGGAGATGCCCGGCGGAAGACAGGCCACGGTAGGGTTCATGGCAATAGCAAAGAGGATGCCACTCAGGCCAGAACCCTGAGGCACACCATTTTCCTGAATAAAGGTGTCCGAAAAAGCAGAACCCACACGCACCTTGAAAACTCGGTCTTGTAAATATGGCCTAAGAAAGAAGGGCAGGCGCCCACGGAAGCGCCACGTGTAAAGAGTACGGAGGATACCAGTTCTCCAGCAGGTGTCACAGGCCTTCTCCAAATCGAAAAAACACTGCCAGTGTGGGATTTCCACAGAAAACCATTCATGAAATGGGTGGACAAAGTAATGAGATGGTCAACTGCAGAACGCTGCGCTCGATATCCACACTGTGCATTTGTGAGTAAATGGCGAGATTCGAGCCACCATACCACCTGGGCATGAATCATTTGTTCCATCATCTTGCAAACACAACTGGTAAGAGTGTTTGGGCAGTAGCTGGAAGGAAGGTTTTTGTCCTTACCGAGCTTAGGTATGGATACGACTGTGGCTTCACACCAGGGTCCAGGAAATGTGCCCTAAGCCCAGATGTGGTTGTATGTGTTAAGCAGAAAGTGCTTGCCCGCAAGAGAGAGGTGCGGCAACATCTGAATATGGATAGCGTTTGGCCCTGGGTCAGAGGACTGGGATGAACTGAGAGCATGATCTAGCTCCCTAATTGTGAAGGCGGCATTGTAGCACGATTTGGAAAAGAGAAGGGTATCGCCCAAGCCTTCTCCACCCGTTTCCTGGGTGATAGTGGGAAGAGCTCGAAACTTCTGCAAAAGGTGTCCCAAGGTGTTTGAGATAGCAATAGGATCCACTATGACATCGGCACTTACTGTCAGGCCGGAAATGGGGGAATGGATCTTGGTTCCAGAGAGCCGTTGGAGGTTGGCACACACAACAGAGGAAGGTGTCAAACCAGCTCTTTTGCTATCCCGAAGAACTCGCCGACACTTTGCACGCATCTGTTTATAATGACTGCAGTTTGCCAGTGAAGGGCGGCGGTTAAAAATGCGGAGAGCACGTCTCCATCCACGAACTGTGTCGCGGCATGCCTCAGTCCACCAAGGGACTGGGACACGTGGTAAAGAGGAAGTGCAAGGAATGGTACGTTCTGTAGCAGTACAAATAACATTTGTGAGATAGTCCACCTGGTCATCACAACTGAGGAAATCCTGTTCTGCAAAGGTCGCCAGGGAGGATGACAGTTGACAGTCAGCCTTAGTAAGCTGCCATTTGAGCATGCATGTGGATGGTGTAGGAGTCAGCAGACAGAGAGCACACAGGAAGTGGTCACTCGAGTAGGCGTCAGAAAGAACGGAACATTCAAGACGAGGGGCACGCTGGGCAGCGCTCAATGATAGGACCAAATGGGAATAGGTGTGTGAGGAGTCAGAAAGAAAAGTGGGTGCACCAGTGTCAAGGCCGAAGGGGTTGAGTTAGTTAAGAATGTCTGCCAAGAGGGCACCTCTCTGACAGGCCCTGGGAGAACCACAAAGGGGATGATGTGCATTAAAGTCACTGAGTAGCAAAATCGGTGAAGGTAGCTGCCCAATAAGCTGAAAGAAGTCAGCCCTGGTGACACTGAAGGACAGAGGTACATAAATGGTACAGAGGGAGAAAGTCAGGTTGGGGAAGTCAACAGCCAGAAGACGGGTAGTGAGGGAGATGGGTTGACTATGAAGGTCATCCCGTATAAGCAGCATGACGCCCCATGAGATGGGATGCCGACCTCAGGGGGAAGGTCAAAACAGATCAGTAAGTAATGTGGAAGCTCAAAGCAGTCTTGAGGACGCAATTTCATTTCCTGAAGGCAAAGTACGAGGGGATGCTAGAAGCAGCCACAAATTCTCTTTGTGGGACCAAAGGCCGCGAATGTTCCATTGGAGGACAGTCATGAGGAGGAAGGGATGTAGGGGTGTCAACTCAGTGTCTGCCGAGGGACAACCGGTGGAGAGTCACTACTGCAGGGCACAGAAGCAGGAGGATCCTGTTCCATAGGGTCCACACAAGCGTCGTTATGCTTGTGCAGTCGGTCGGTGAAATCCAATGCCAAAAAACTGTTGGTGGTGCGCACCAGCGAGACACACACTGGCCGGGCTAAACGACCAAGTGACGACACCGTCGAGCAGGATCTTCGAGTTGGTGAAGGGGAAGACCGTTTGTCTTTAGCGGACTTCTTCGAGCCCTTCTGCTTAGAGGAAGACTTGGGTGTTGGTTGGCTGAGGGACGGAGGAAGTCTTCCCGGGATTACTCCTTCTGGCCTTTCCTGCCTGCCGGTTGTGTAGTGGGTAGCTTCACTTCACAAGGTGAGTTTGACAGTTTGTTGCACAGCAGGACAGGGGGACGGTGATGCTACCTTAACACTGGGTGAATTCACAACCTCAGAGCCAAATTTGAGGTCATATGTCTGTGTAGCCATGTCCTTCATGGAGCAAGGGGTAACAAGAACTGAACTGTAAGTGCCAGATAGTGGAACACAGGGTTTGCGGCTAGCCAATAACTTGCGAGCTACTGGGTAAGGCACATATTCCTTTAGCCGAATCTCTTTAACAGCCCACTCGTCGAGATACACGAGACAATCCTGGGAGGATGCGGCATGGCCGCCATTGCAATTGATACAGTGGGGAGAAGGAGGCGGACATTCGCCCTTGTGTGCATCCCTGCCACAGGTTACGGATTTGGCCAGGTGTCGACAAGATGTTCTAGTGTGATTGAATCGATGACACTAATAACAGCGCATCAGATTCGGAATGTGGAGCCGGACTGAGATGATTTCGTAGCCTGCTTTAATCATGGATGGCAGCACCTCCGTATCAAAAGTAAGAAAAAGAGTGCGGGTGGGCACCAAGGAAGAATCGACCTTTTTCATGACACGATGAATGGCAATCACACCCAGATCGGAGAGGTAAGATAGTATTTCAGCCTCAGTCAGAATGTCCAGCAGCCCATTCTAAACTATACCACAAGAGAGAATTCAAAGTTCTATGTGCCTCCACACAAACAGGGTAGCCATGGAGAAGCAGGGCAGCAAGAAGTAGTTGTGCTCGAGTCTCAGAAGCAGTCTCCAAAAGCAAAGTGCCATTCCGTAAACGAGAGCAGGATTTCACAGGGCCATCAATGGCATCAACGCTTTTTTGAATAATAAACGGATTGACCATGGCGAAGGACTGACCATCTTCAGTACATGACAACAAGGAACCGCGGTGCAGCAGGAATGGTCTTCAAATCAGTAGCCTCATTAAGTTTTCATTTCGCCAATGTCAATGGAGAGAATGAATGACTCATTGCGAGGAAATCCCCATGATTGCCAGCGTCTCTAATGGCACACTCCTTCCAGCTGGGGGCCCCTACACACAGGGGTTCTCCCACCTTAGGTGATTGTTCACACCTCAGGTCACACCTCCCGAACACCTGACAGAGGGACCAATGGGCAATCTGAGAAGCTTACAGCTCATCACCCCTCCCTGGGCCTGGCCTGTACCAGGGGATACGTGGGAACTCCACCTGTCGACCCGGGGCTGGGAATTACACATTACCCAGTCACCTTTTACGCATCAGACATGTGGGCCGGCCTTCAGGAGCGCACAGGGAAAAGGAGGAAGAAAAATGAGGATCCTCAAACACCGAAGAGGAGGAACAAGAGAAGAAAGGAAACAAAGAAAGGAGAAAAGGAGCCAAAAAGAAAGTTGAGATTGTTCGCAGGTCAGCAACAGAATGTAGAACATTCCCAATAATACACCAGACATGTTCCCCAAGGGAGGGGAAAAAGAATAGCAAGAGGATAGACATGCAGCATGGAAGGGAAAAAGTGCTGCAAAGGCTGGGGCCCCATGGTAGCCAAGCACAAACCTGCCAAAAAGTGACGAGCCCCCTGGGGGGATATTTGCTGATGACAGCAACATGATAATTACAGATATGACACCAGAAATGTTAGAAGTAAAAGTTGAAAAGACACTTACAGCTGTCCACAACTGATCACATAACAATCAAGTAGCCCTTAATGTAAAAAACACTAACAATAACATCTACATAAAAAAATCTAATACAACAAAACTAGAAGTACATACTGAAACCATAGTGCTATAAAATTTTTAGGTATGTATGTCCAACAATTCAATTCAGATGAACATATCACTGTACTTGGAAAAAATTAGCACAGTATGCTATGCCTTACAAATATTAATCACAGTAGCTCATGCCTAAAACCACCATAATTTGCACACATACATTTTAACATCAGCTGTGATATTATATTCTGGGGTGTAGATGCTCAGAATGTGGAAAATGTATTCAAATTGCAAAAATGAGCCACCAGAATGAGAAAGAGCCACAAAAGAGCCCACTGCATTGAGCTATTCAAGAAATGGGGTATTCTGACAGTTACAAGTTAATGTGTTTCAAACTGCAGTTTTATATTAAAAAAAAAGTTGAGCAACATACAGCAAAACAGCTCTATACATGATTATCAAGCCAAATGTAGTAAATGCTTGTACTTAAATGAATAGAGCATGGACTTCTTTTTAACCAAGGGTCAAGATATATAATAAACTGTTAAAATATATCAAAACATAAAGAAACACAATAAATTTAAGAAATCTTAAAAAACATTTACTAAAAAACAGTTTTTACTCCATTAAAGATTTCATTAAACATAAAATTATTGCAAATAAAAGATCAAGTTTACCAACTACAAAGCAGAGAAAAGGGCCAGAGTGTACTTTTAAGCAACACAATGCATTGCAGTTTGTAATTTACTCCATGAAATCTACATCTAAAAATAAGGTATTACCAGAGGAATCTTCATTTCTCTTGTTTGAAACATGTTTTGCCTGCTTTAGGTAATTCAGTGATAAAGACACACACACGTGAGATTACGACATCTATACAAAGATATTTGTCTACGGATGAACGAAGAAATAAATTCTTACCAGCAGAAAAGTACTTACACCAACAATGAGAATAAGTACTAACTGGCATAATTACACAGTCCCTGGACAAAGAGGCACATGTTTTTAACATTTTCATGAAAAATCTCAAAAGCAGAACACAATAATAAAAGGAGACATAATGCATATTATTGACTGAAATCTGTTTTATAAAACACTATACAGATAGTAATAATAATAGTCATAATATACTACTACTACTACTACTACTACTACTACTAATAATAATAATAATAATAATAATAATAATAGTAATAATAATGCCATTTAATCACTACATTAAACTTTTCCCTACATTTCACTGTAGTTAACCCTTGAGCAATGGTGGCAGGGCAGTTCTCACTCCCTTCTCTCTCACATCAGCATCAGTCAAGTTACAATAGTTCACAGCAAATCTGCTGCATATTAATATAAAATAAAATAAATACATCACAATTAAAAGTACATTACATATAAAGTATTTATCTTCCATTATTTCCATCAACAGCATTCTTGCAGCTTAATATACTGACTCATAACATTAATTCACTTCATCAGGAGAAGCATTCATCAGCAACTTACAAAGAGTTGTGAACAAACTTTACCCAATAAGTGAATTCTGCACTGTTATTTCACTTAGTACTGTACTTCGGTCATTAAATCTTCTCTGTCACGTTTCTCACAATTATCTGTAGCAATATCTAAAAGATTTTTAATATATACATACAGTTGATAACTATCTAACCGTTTTCATGATATGGTTTAAACATTCTGATTATTCATTGTCCACAAGCCAGATAATTTACATGATTTTGTTAATACATACATAACTGAAAGAATATTTAACTCCAGCCACTTCATGTCATTCACAAAAAGCCACACCCACTTCAAACAAATGAATCAATCATGGATTGCACAGAATATCTGGAATATCACTGACCAATGTAATCACTTTCACTAGTATACGCATAAAGGGCACATCTGGCAATACTAATTGAATTTCATTTTGTAACTTATGGAGCAAGAAAAAAAAACTAAAAATAATTGCGAGGATGAAACATTTTTTATTAATTTCCCACAAATGTCTAACTTCTGTTATTACAATAGAATGATTACAAAAGATAGTATCGCATGTTTTGACCAGTCTGCTACATAAACATACTCTATATGCAAATAATAAACACATCATCTAAAGAGCATATATATATATATATATATATATATATATATATATATATATATATATATAGTAAGGTGCAAGGACATGAAATTTGACTTATTGCACGAGTAATAACAAGTTATAAGAACAAAAGTATGGTCTTCCAATTCCATGATGGCCAACAGAATATTTTACACGGTACTCATACATATACAATTAATTTCATTTTGTGGAGATTTCATACACACATTTAACACATTTATAGAAAGAAACAAACACACAATATGCACTGCTTTCAGAACTCTGGTGCTAAAGTACCACATCACAAAATTTATTTTTTTAAAATGGGGTAGTATAGTGATACTGAGTTATAGATTTGGCCAACATATTGGGATTTCTTATTCTGACTGTTATCCAAAATGTCTGAGTTTCAGCAATTTCAAAATAAACCTCTGTCTCATGTCTCTCCCTCTGTCATATAAATTTACCTAGGCACCAGCACACTTGCACTGTTTATTTACTGGGATTATTCCAGTTTCATGTAAATGACATGGAAAATAATTTTAAAGTTTTGTACTGTTGTCTTAAAACATGAATTTTTTATTTAGTGAAAAGCCACACTTTCTCATACAAAACCCAGGCACTTTTAGATTTTTAATGCAATTAAACTTATTGGAGCTTTTTTTATGGTACCTTCAGTTCATTATGCAACACATGTACATTCTTCGCAACCACAACTCATGCAAGAATTTTCACATGAAAATGTTCTCTAGTTCACAGTACCAAATACTGCGACTAAAATTCATTACATCATATGTGTAAAACTGCTCAAAAATTTCAGATTGGTCTTTGTTTGTTCAATGTATTACATAAGCAGTGTACCAGCAATTAGTGCCAATAATACCAATTCTAATATCCACATTTTCAGGAAACAGTATTCTGTGGAAGAGCTTTAAGTAAACTTTGTCCATCCCATCACAATAATTTTTTTAGCTGTCACAAGACTATCCTTAGACGAGTTCTGAATAAATTAAGAAATGCTATACAAACAGAAAATATAGTTCTGCGAATACTTTCTTGGCATTACATGAGCAGTACATTTAGATTAATTAAATATTCATAATAGACAATACTCTGTGCATTTATATGATTCATATCATTATCTTACCTCTCCCACCACAAGCTGTTAACAACACAAATAATTTTTGATCTAGTTATTTCTATTAACTGGGATTTTAAATTTTATCGAATGTAAAAACACCTAACTGTATGGGGCACACTTTTAAATAAATTAAGAAGTGCAAATGGTTAAAAAATACAGTACTTCAAATTGCAGTATATCACCTACATTTTTGATGCCTGTTCTCACATCTGGAGCCAACATAATTTTACAGTGATGGCCCATACCATACTCTGAGGAGAGAGAACAGTGGAAAGGTTGTGTAGACATATGGGACTTTCAATTACTTTCTCTTTTTATGACAATCAATCTCAGGAATAAAATACATTAACATTGGAAAGATATTGATTTTTCTTCACTTTTATGTAGATACAGCACCACCTCACATATATGTTCCCAGTAATTAACAAGATATTATTGTCCCACTGTGAATGTATCAGGATTGTGTAATTAATATTAACAATTATCCAAAAATAAATGCACAGCTCATTATTCCACTTTCTTCATGGTGACGTTGCAAGCAAAAACAATCTTTCTGACTGCAATCTATGACTTGACAATGAGCTTAAGTCTGCAAAAATTTCTTACATTTACCAATTACGAAGGAAGCCTGAAATTCAGTTCGTCACACATTTCAAAATCAAAACAACATCCTTGACAGGAAAAGTAAAAATCCTCTTAAGTTAACTCTTCAACCTTTCAAGTTAAGCAAATAACCATACAACACAGTACGAAGGCTATATCCAATACTGACTTAATGTCCTCTATTTTTTAAAACTTTCAGTCATCATAACTGCACACATTATCCTCTCCAGACCAACAGCCCTTAGTATATGTGACAAGTATGATAGGAATTACTATGCTACATTTTGAAATGTGTAATGAAACTTGCAAGAAAGTACTAAGCACAATGTCAGTTCACCACAATGAGATTCTTGCTCAACTGATCGCCCTTGGAACGTTACAGGCAGCATTTCATGTGCTGAGTGAGGTAAGGGTCAGTATAATTCTGTGCTGCATTGTATTCAGAAACCAGGCGTTTGATGAGTGACAGTTTTTCATGCAGATACTGAAACCTCTTCTTGGCATCTTGGAACTCCTGATCACGCTTTGTTTCCTCATATTCCTGAATAATTTGTTTTTGTATGCTCTGTAAAAACAAAGTTTGAGAATGGTAATACATTCAAGAAATGTAATTGATTTAACTACCTATTACTTAAAACTGAAAGCTTTCCAAGTTCATCTCTAATCATACCTTCCATTCAGGGCTAAACTTTACTTGTTGCTTTAAGCTCTTTTCTAAATCAGCAAATCTCTGGGAAACTTTTTCAACTTCAGAGTGAAGTCTTCTGTATTCTGAATAATCTGCATTGAAGTCGGCTTTATATTTACTCCATTGCTCCCTGTTCATTATTTTTGTGTAATTCCTGTAAAAATTAGTAACAGTTAATGGACTGAAAGGATTTCTACAATTTACTGATTTAGTGTGACAAACTGAGTCAGAAAAAAATTTTTCCTAATTTGTTACCATAATATCCACTAGAAATATCAAGCATACTCACTCTAATGTCCAATGTAATATAGAAGTTGAAAATAACATTAAGAACTACAAAGATAATTTACACAGAAAAGAAATATGTTCTCACAGTGTACCAGTTATTGGGGCTTCTTCCCAATGCGAGTCATATATGAAGTGTATTTATATGTTGCCATTGCTTAAATGAGTCATTCCATGTCAAATCAACACCTATTTTACCTCACCCTCTTAGATTTTGCTGAAAGTTGTTATAGTGGGCACTGAGACTAAGAAAAATACCAAATTTCAATTTTTTATCTCAAACCATTCCTGAAATATGGCTATGTAAACTTTTCAAAAACAGCCAAAAATGTGTGAACGGACTTTTTTTAAATTGTCCTAGGAGCTGCCCTAATCGAGCTAGAGAACTGGGAATGGTGTCATTTTGCATGCTCTTTCCAGGGATATACAACAAAACATAGCTTCTAATTAATAACCTTTTCCAAATACTAATTTATATTCTGATTTAATTTTAATTTTTTTTTACAAAAAGTACATAACTGAAAATTTTCAAAATATTTCCATAACTACTTCATACTATTGTAAATCACATGGCAAAATATAAATCTGGGATGATGATGGGTTCATTGTTAAAAAAATATTCCAGACTCTTGTTTTTCACTGGCCCTAGTTTGACCAAATTGACCTTTAACAAACAGGAACTTCTTTAAAATATACTGAAAGGTAAGTAAAAAAAGTATTAGAAATATCAAAACATCACCTTATTAAACGAAAACTAATCAGCATATTTTATAATTAAGTTGACTGCTTATTTTAATTTCATACAACTTCACTAACAATATATTAACCGATATAACAAAAACAAGAAATTGAGCATTTAACTACAAACTGAAATAAAGTATGAATAAGTACAAGTATTTACATAATAGTTCTGGTCAATGATGTTTGAAATGGAACTATTAAACAAATTAAATACGTAATGCTTGTTTGTAAGTAAGAGGTATCTGTACATAGCTAAATTTAACACAATAGGTACTAACAATAATTTTGAAACAACTTTCTATAAAATATACATTAACACTAACCTGACACAAAAATTAAGTTTTGAGTTGAAAGCAGTTTCCCAATAAACTGTCTAGGAACTTCACATATTACATTTTAATAAAGCTGACTGGGTTTGGTTTACATCACTTTCATTAAGAATGTATGTTCTCCCTGTAGGAATAAATGGATTCACATTTGTGAGAACATCCAGGATAAGAGAACGACTTACCTGGTCCACATGGATGAAGAAAAGTTATTTTCACTTCATCAAGTTCTTCGTTTTTTTCTAAAATGTACCCAAGTCACCAGTTTCTGCCATATACAGTGGTGACATAGCCTGATACATCTTGTAACTTCAGTTTGTCTGGTGATTTAGTTACTGCCCTCTCCCAACTCTGTATGTCACGTGAGGAAGTATTTGACAATTAATTTTGATGTAGTGTTGGGAATGAAAGTGTGAAATTGCTGTGTTCCTTTGATTGTCAATGCCTCTTCAAGTCGGCTTTTTAAGAATATTTCTGAAGCAGCGTAGTCTTCTTGAGTGGAATATGCAAAATCAACATTTGTGATATTATCTACTGCCCACTCAAATATATCTCGTGCTGTTTGGATCTTATTTTGGTATGGCCTTTGCAAACTTACACGAGCTGCCAGTCTCTTTACTGAACCCCCTACTCCATCGCAAGGCCCTTTCCCATGTGCTGTGGCTGAAAAGTGCCACTCAGCTTTTATGTTGAAGTCTTCCTAATGAAGGCAAAGGTTCAGGAAGTTTTTCTTATTTTTATACTGAGCGGCAGAACTGTCAGAATAATAGTATATCTTTTTTGGAATCTTTTGAAATTTATTTGTTAGATATGAAGTTAGCTTCTTTTGAAAGGTTTAAACCGCAGTTGTATTGTGCTCCAGGCAATCAGAAACAATGACAAAGCTCATATGCTCAATTTTGTCTTCCTGTTTGTAATATATAACAAAAGGGTGCATGGTAATCTGTTGTCTTGTCCAGTGGAAACTCAGAGCTTCATCCTGTAGAACTATACTATAATTTTCTGAAAAATCACATATGACAACAAATTCAGATTCCATAAGGTTTTCTCTTGTGGAGTTACGGAATGTTCGTTGTTGCTTGGCAATGAAGTCATGCCGAATCAAAGTCGACATCTTACTACAAAATAAATCTATGAATTCTTCAGAAGTTTTCTGAACAATTTCCAAATTACATCAGTCAACTGACATCCACTGTTGGAACTGAACTTGTTCAATTAAGTTTTCATGAAAAAGAGTCTTAAAATTTTACGTATGACAGTTTCTCCTGGGCAGTATTCACAGTTTCCCATGTTCCAATCCACTGATGATGGGTTGCAAAGCATTTTTGCAATGCACTGCTTATAATTGTTTAAGCTGCTGCTCGTTACTGTATTTAGTTTGGCATTTTCTATCATTAATTTTATGTTTTGGTGAGTTGTGCACATGCAGACAGTGTGTGTGTGCCACTCGCGCCAGCCAATACACAATGTTTTGGTCTCAACGCAGCAAATTTAGAGAAACCTATTTTTATGCTAGGAAACTTGTCTTTAAAATGTTTGTAAGCTTCTTTAAGGTTACACAAAATAAGTCGTTTGATATTTTTGTTTCATTTCCACTTGTTTCTGTAATTGTCACACAATCTTTAATACCTGGCATTGCCCTGCTAACTTTATCATTTTCATAAAATGTATGTACAATTTTGACAGTTTCTGTTGGTAAACACTTCCCTGGTTTTGGACCTTCCATGAATCCTCTCTCTTTCAAAATTTTTTTGGACTGCCGAACAATGTAATTAGGAGCATTAAATTCCCTCATTTTCCTGACACTCCACTTTTCAGGTAAACTTGTAAGAATCAGTTTTTTTGAGTACTTATAGAATTTTTAAAGTTTCTTTTAAGATTTTAAAGAACGGATTCATCGGTATCAGTATCTGACGAAGTTTCAGGAGCAACAAAAAGTTTACGTGTCATTGAAGAGATTTTCTTCACTTTTGATTTGGCGTAATGCCTAGATATTAGTTTTCTCTTGTCAATTGGGGACTCGCCTAGTTCTTGAAGTGTTGTGTTAAATGTTTTAACAGCTACTGAAGTTGGAGTGAAGTCAGGGTCTTGGTCTCGGATGATTATCTCTGACCCAGAAGATTCTTCAACACTTTCATCACTGATGGGCTCTGGTATATTTTTCCTACATTTATCACAAATCTTGGCACCACTTGGTATTTGAGGACATAATTTGGGCATCCATGTTGTGACATTTCTCAGTTTTTTTCGGTCTCTAATAAAATGATTTTACTTCTTCAATGGATTACAACACTGCACTCTTACAGCACTGCACTTTTTACTTGGTTCCATATTTATACAAAAACCACTTATAAACTGCCCTTCAATGTATAGATTTACTTGAAAATGAACTATTAAATATAATAGATACAGACTGGTCAACACAGAGGTAACAGTTGATTTGCACTAAAGGCACACAAAACCTTAGAAGGTAACAATGCAGACTACATCATCTCAACAATGGCTCCAGTCTCCGAATTATTGTACAGACATCACGCCCTATGTATACGGTCCTCTACTGACGTACTACCTTAAAGGTCAGTTTGGTCAAACTAGGGCCGTTAGTGAAAAACAAGAGTCCGGAATAATTTTTTTTAAACAATGAACCCATCATCATCCCACATTTATATTTTGCCATGTGATTTACAACAGTATGAAGTAGTTAAGGAAATATTTTGAAAATTTTCAATTATGTACTTCTTGCAAAAAAATTAAATCAAAATATTAATTACCATTTTGAAAAAGGTTATTAATTAGAAGCTATGTTTTTTGTCTATCACTGGAAAGAGCATGAAAAATGCTGCAAAATGACACCTTTCCCAGTTCTCTAGTTCAATTAGGGCAGCTCCTACGGCAATTTAAAAAAAGTCCGTTCACACATTTTGGGCCAGTTTTTGAAAAGTTTACATGACCATATTTCAGGAATGGTTTGAGGAGTAAAATTGAAATTTGGTATTTTTCTTAGTTTCAGCACCAACCTTCAGCAAAATGTAAGAGGGTGAAGTAAAATTTTTATTTAAAGTGTGTTGATCTGACATGGAATGACTCAAATGCCTCAGTGCGAGCCGTAATTAGTTCAATTCTCTCTTGACGACCTCTAGAGTGTGATACATATGAGGTTGTAGTATATTCATGGATTTCTCACTTGGTGCTGGTCCTTTTAAACTATTTAAGCAGGCTTTGACAAGATAGTTTGTGTTTATCTTCAGTCTTCCAGTTCCGTTTTTTCAGCATTTCTGTCATACTTTCTCAAAAAAAACCTGTTATCATTAGTGCCACACTTCTCTGTGTACATATTCACTGTCGCCCATTACTCATTACTCTTATATGGTACAGGCCCCACAAAGTTGAGCAATATTGTAGGATGGGTCACAGAAGTGTTCTGTAATCTCCTTTTGTAGATAGATTACATTTTTTTCTAGAATTCTCTTAATGAATCTTAGTCTGTCACCAGCTTTACCTGCAACTAAGCCTATGTGACTGTTCCATTTCATATCCCTACAAACTGTTGCACCCAGTTAGTTGTATGATTTGACAGGTCGCACTTGTGTCTGATCGACATTCTAGTCGGGGGATACTATTTCTTTTTTTACTGATATTTGAACACAAATTCTGACTACAATAGCAACTGAAGCATTGAAATGCATAGTAATAATGTTTCGATACAATATGAATCAGCTTATTAAGGTCTCTAACTGATAAAGTATAAAATAGACACAAACTAGTTTCAACTGTTTAGTATAATTAGGAATACTCAAATAGCAAGTAATTCATGAAAGGAAATATAACACGAGATCTGTAATAATTTGTGTTAAAAATGTAACAATTTAAGTAAAGCCCAGCTTCTGCGTCCCCGGCATTAATGTTGTACCCCATTTTAGGGCAATTTTTATCGCTCTCGTCAAATTTCCTCTGATCACAATGTTAATTCACACCCGATTTTACGTTAACATAATGTTTGCCGACATTTGCGCTTTATGGAACAATATTTTGTGGATAAAAAACTTCAGTAATAGACATAAACTTACACTGACATGGCGACAGTCTTCAAGTAGTGTTTACTATCGTTAGGTGGTGTTCTTCTTTCTTCACACGCTTAGTCACCTGTTCTCAATCGGTAAAGCCGAAGCACTGGCCATTGTCCAATATCCTGCCGTTGCCTCTCGGAATGGTGGCTGATGGGAGTAAGTAGGTTCGTGACCAATCACAGCCATTTTCAAACTTTCTCAGCTGCGCTTGCGCGATTCCTGATCATCACACTGACACACTCAGACACCACAGCGGTGAACGCATGTTTCGGATATTTGTTGTTAAAATGTTTAGCGACGTGTGGCGCCAGTTGGCGCTACTGTGGGGGTAACTTTGCTCTTGTGCGTTGCACAAAGTTCCTGTCTAACTAATTGAAGAGACGTTCAGTGATGTTTTTATTTCATGCAGGTCCCGAAAATTTATTTTCATTGTCAGTTGCAAATATTCACGTAAGAACTTTTTTGTGATGATTCACAAACAAACTATGTGAGTCTTGTTTCGCGTTTGTGATTTTCTGCATAATTGAGGAGAGACAGGTTCTTATAACCTCAAAAAGACGATATTAGCGCATGATACGCAAAACGACTCATACGTAAACTTCGCACAAAATCCTTGCGAAAATATTTGCCCTTGATAGTGAGAATAAATCCTCGAAACGAAAAAGTACGGAGCTAGTGTAGTGTTTCATTATTTAAATGATGAATGATACAGTTGCAGGCTTTCACCTCCTTCTAACAAAAAAGTTTTTGCTTCCCAGTTACCAGTTCCAGCGGCTAAACGTGGTACAAAATTCAGAAATCCTTTATTGGATAATAAAAATCCTGCCGAGTATTTTGATGCATGTTATGTACACATATGAAACAATAACGCAAAGAGGGATCCTATACGTAACTTGATATTTTCTCTCATTTTACGTCATTTTTTTAAAGTCACTTGAAATGAGAAAATTGTGGTTTCACTGAATAAAAATTAATAACCTATCACATAAATGAGACAAAACACATTTCTGTAAATAAATATCGCAAACTTCGTGATAATTATAACTTAAAGTCAGATCTTCGACACAAGTCTTTAAGCAGTGGCTACAAATGCGTTTTCATCCATTTTGGCAAATCTATTGGAAGATTTATAGAAATCACTTGAATGCCAGAACGAAGACAAATTCTCTCGACAGCTATAAAGTCTTTTTTTTTACTCCACGCACTTAATTATAATTATGAAGTCACTAGCTTCAATTCCTGAAAAATCCCCATCTTCTTCAATGTCTTTGTTCTAAGAAACATCATATTATTCTAATGCCAATTAAGTACATTCACCTTACGATGAATTTAGTCCTTGTGGAGTAGGTTTCTTCATTCTCTTTTTCTTTTACTCTGTGACAGAGGCTTCTTATTTCAGACGAGCCTTTACAGGTGAACTCGTAACGATAAGAGTCTTCTCTCTTTTGGCTACAACTATTTCTTTTTCAGGGGCCACACTATGGGAATGGAAGCAAGGCTTCAGGAGACACAGATAATTCTTCTAGGAGTTCTTGTTCATAAGGACAAGAAGAAATGAGATTACCACTAGAGATACCAGAAGTTGAAGGAACTGGATCGCTAGAAGACATCAGAAAAAGTGGAGCAACTGTACCTGGAACTATACTAGGGATGTTACTTTCCAAAACAAGTCTTTCATTGTCAGGTGGCTCAAATGGCCGGTCTGTCGCAGATGAACACAGAAAATCTGCTTTCCTAAATGTTTCATCATTGAAAGGCATTATACCTGTTGCTTCGAAACCTTTGCTGATGATCGAGGGATTGAAAGCGGATGGAAATGCTCCACTCATTAAGCCCACTATACCATAGATAACAAAGTGTCTGACCAGGATGATTTAGTAGCCATCTATCACAAGCTTTATTGTAATAGTATGTGGAAGGCCCATGAATGGCAACATCCAAAGGTTTATGGCTGCAGTGTGGCAGTATCATTAATAAAACTATGAAAACTTTGGCAAATGTTATTGCCCTGATTGACATTTCGCTTTCATGATTGCTTTTCTTTGCTTGGCCAATTAAGTTTGACAAAATGTCCCAATATGTCCATAAATATGTCTCCAATCATCCATCGTGAGGTATGAGCTGCCCCCGCCTTTCCAAGTGGGCTTATGTGGAGCATATGATCTTGAAAATGGACATGTTGGAACACAAAAGATGGTGAAACTGCATTTCCAATGCTCCCAATAATGCTACATATGGTTACAAGTGTACCTCTTTATAGTGAAGCTATAGAAGTGACAGAGCATAGATCTTTGTGTAAAGGTTTCACCAAGGAGGATCATGTTACAATAGTGGGTGGAGCAGGGAACAGTGTCAATAGGGAGCAGTACTACAGTATTGAGAGCGACCTGGTAAAAATAGCATTAGCAACGAACCATACTAATGTTGAGTTTGTTTCAAGTGGTACAATCGACCCCAGTCGAACAGCTCCGTGAAGAGGGTCAATATGGAGTTGGATGAACTGCTTCGGGCTGGTGCTGGGTCAGGGATTGGTTTGGTTCCTCTTGACACTATTGGTAGGTGGGGCTTTACTTCTCATGGCCTGCATCCCAGTAGAATAGGAAAGGATATACTGGCCAGGTTGATCGTGAATTCTTTAAAGGGAGACACTGCGACTCATGGAACTAGTTCTTTTTTATGGCAAGCTTATTATCTACACATTCAATATTGAAACAAGATGTATCTGAAAATGTTAAGCATAATACTTGTGAAGACAAGTAACAGTAAATTTACTACATCAAAATATCAGCAGCTTAAAAAACAAAATTAATGAATTTCAGATCTTTTTAGATGAGCTACAGACTACAAATCATAAGGATATTATTTGTATTTCTGAACATCATTTAGCCAGTGAAATTGAAATGCTTCATATGGAAGGGTATACTTTAGCTTCAAAATATTGTAGAAAAGAGATGGAGGAAGGAGGAGTTGCCACTTACATTAGAAAGGGTCACAATTATAAAAACATTGACTTTCTTAAATACTGTAGTGATCAGCATTTTGAACCACGTGCCACACAAGTAGAAACACATAAAAGAAAAATAATTATAGTCACAGATATACAGGGCTCCAACTGGTAATCTGTAGCTATTCACTAAACTAACTTCTAAAAATAATGAATTCATACTAAGTGGAGATTTTAATTTAAATTTTCTGGAGGATAGTCACTCAAGATCCATACTGGTCTCTTACCTCTTCTTATAATCTCAATCCCTTAGTACAGTTTCCAACCAGGGTTATGGGTACCAGCAGCACTGCTATTGATAACATTTTCATAGATGCTACCACACTAGCAAATCATAGTATAAATCCAATATTTAATGGCCTTTCGGATCATGATGCCCAGTTGTACGAATAATAAATTAAACAAGAATTGAAGGTATAAAAAACTGTTTGAGGAATACAGACTGGAAACATGTATAAAATTTACCCAGGATAAATGAAAAATATAACTCTTTCTCTAATATGGTCATAGGTCACATAGAAAACTGCAGCCCTAAGAAAGTAATCAAAGCAAATACACTCCTGGAAATTGAAATAAGAACACCGTGAATTCATTGTCCCAGGAAGGGGAAACTTTATTGACACATTCCTGGGGTCAGATACATCACATGATCACACTGACAGAACCACAGGCACATAGACACAGGCAACAGAGCATGCACAATGTCGGCACTAGTGCAGTGTATATCCACCTTTCGCAGCAATGCAGGCTGCTATTCTCCCATGGAGACGATCGTAGAGATGCTGGATGTAGTCCTGTGGAACGGCTTGCCATGCCATTTCCACCTGGTGCCTCAGTTGGACCAGCGTTCGTGCTGGACGTGCAGACCGCGTGAGATGATGCTTCATCCAGTCCCAAACATGCTCAATGGGGGACAGATCCGGAGATCTTGCTGGCCAGGGTAGTTGACTTACACCTTCTAGAGCACGTTGGGTGGCACGGGATACATGCGGACGTGCGTTGTCCTGTTGGAACAGCAAGTTCCCTTGCCGGTCTAGGAATGGTAGAACGATGGGTTCGATGACGGTTTGGATGTACCGTGCACTATTCAGTGTCCCCTCGACGATCACCAGTGGTGTACGGCCAGTGTAGGAGATCGCTCCCCACACCATGATGCCGGGTGTTGGCCCTGTGTGCCTCGGTCGTATGCAGTCCTGATTGTGGCGCTCACCTGCACGGCGCCAAACACGCATACGACCATCATTGGCACCAAGGCAAAAGCGACTCTCATCGCTGAAGACGACACGTCTCCATTCGTCCCTCCATTCACGCCTGTCGCGACACCACTGGAGGCGGGCTGCACGATGTTGGGGCGTGAGCGGAAGACGGCCTAACGGTGTGCGGGACCGTAGCCCAGCTTCATGGAGACGGTTGCGAATGGTCCTCGCCGATACCCCAGGAGCAACAGTGTCCCTAATTTGCTGGGAAGTGGCGGTGCGGTCCCCTACGGCACTGCGTAGAATCCTACGGTCTTGGCGTGCATCCGTGCGTCGCTGCGGTCAGGTCCCAGGTCGACGGGCACGTGCACCTTCCGCCGACCACTGGCGACAACATCGATGTACTGTGGAGACCTCACGCCCCACGTGTTGAGCAATTCGGCGGTACGTCCACCCGGCCTCCCGCATGCCCACTATACGCCCTCGCTCAAAGTCCGTCAACAAAACATACGGTTCACGTCCACGCTGTCGCGGCATGCTACCAGTGTTAAAGACTGCGATGGAGCTCCGTATGCCACGGCAAACTGGCTGACACTGATGGCGGCGGTGCACAAATGCTGTGCAGCTAGCGCCATTCGACGGCCAACACCGCGGTTCCTGGTGTGTCCGCTGTGCCGTGCGTGTGATCATTGCTTGTACAGGCCTCTCGCAGTGTCCGGAGCAAATATGGTGGGTCTGACACACCGGTGTCAATGTGTTCTTTTTTCCATTTCCAGGAGTGTAGATTTAATGTTTCAAAACCTTGGGTTACAAATGGAATAAAAGTATCTTGCAACACAAAAGGAAGACTGTACTTAATGCAAGGGGAAAACAATGACTACAGAGCTAGATCACATTAAAAATTATATTGTAAAATCCTAAACAAAGTAATCAGAACCTCAAAATGTATTTATTTTCAAGAAAAATAAATGCCTCTAATAACAAGATAAAAACTATATGGAACATACTAAAAAGTGAAACAGGAAAAACTAATCAGATCAATAAAGAAATTATGTTAAATGCAAATAATGAGTTGATTAGAGATACCTTCAAAATTGCTGACACTTTCAACATTTTCCTTTCAGTAGCAGACAACTTAGGTTTGCAGAGTTCCTCAGAAGACAGCTTAAAATATTTAAAAAATGCATTTCTGCAGAAGCTGACAAAATTCTGCTATATCCTACCTCACCGAAAGAGATTTCTAATATTATTAGCTCTCTTAAAAAGAAATGTCCCAGTGGTTATGATGATATCAGCACTACCATGATTAAATGTTGCTCCTCAGAACTTTGTGACATACTGAGTTACTTATGTAATGAGTCCCTCCACAGTGGCACTTTTCCAGATAGGCTTAAATATGCTATTGTAAAACCATTACACAAAAAAGAGACAAATCATCAGTGGAAAACTTCCGTCCCATTGCTACTTTCAAAAGTGTTTAAAAGGGTTATGTACAGTAGACTTTCTAACACTTAGTACAGAAAAATATTCTCATTCTCAATGACTTTGGATTTTGGAAAGGATTGTCAACTGATCAAGCTGTATTCACTTTTACAGATGATATATTAGAATCAATAAATCAAAAGTTATTACTACTTGGAATATTCTGTGATCTGGCTAAAGCTTTTGGTTGTGTTAAGCATGATACTCTTATAAAAAAGTTAAAATATTGTGGGATAACAGGAGTAGCAGGCTCATGGTTCTCATCCTATCTTTTCAATAGAAAACAGTGTGTGTCTGTATCAGGCTTACCACATAGCAATAGTCATATGAAACCATCACGTAAGGGATGCCCCCCCCCCCCCCCCCACCAGGACTCTGTTCTGGGCCCCGAGTTGTTCCTATTATATATTAATGACCTTCCATATGCAGTGTCACAAAAAGCAAATTTTGTCTTATTTGCAGATGATACAAGTACTGGTATAAAAAACAGTACCCGTAATCTCACTGAGCAATCAGCTAATGAAATATTTGTAATTATCAATGGGTGGTTCACAGAAAATGGATTGTCACTGAATTTTGACAAGACCCAGTACATAGAGTTTAGTACCTCACAAAGAATACCTGACCCTATAATTATAATGTATTCAAACAACGAAATTAAAGCTGTAGACAGTGTCAAATTTTTAGGGCTACAAATTGACCACAACCTAAATTGGGAAACTCACACTATAGACTTAATAGAACAGCTCAGTTCAGTTACATTTGCAGTAAGCATGATGGCAGAAATAGGTGATTCAAAAATGAAGAAGTTAGTTTATTCGGCCTACTTCCATTCACTAATGAGCTATGGTATCATCTTTTGGGGAAATTCCTCTCACAAAGAGAACATTTTCGAAATTCAGAAACGAGTCATTAGAATTATATCTCATGCCAGTTCTACATTATCATGCAGAGACCTCTTTAACAAACTTGGTATTCTAACTACTATTTCTCAGTACATGTACTCACTGATGTCCTTTGTCATTTCCAACATGTCTCTTTTTACAGAAAATAGTGCAAAACACGATTATAACACCAGAACCAAAGCAATCTGTATAAGGACTATTAAAGCTTAACATTAGTACAAAAAGGAGTCAAATACATGGGTATTCATTTATTCAGTAACTTACCAGAGCATATCAAAGGTCTTGTAAGTGATGAAGATCAGTTTCAGAGTGAATTAAAGAACTACCTGTTGGCCAACTCCTCCTACTCCATCGATGAATATCTTCACAAGGATCATAGCTCATAACTCTGTCTGCACTTAAAAAAAAAAAGCCAACCAACCAACTTTGTCTCTTTCCACATCCTAGAGACTCCTCTCCAAGGGATCCATAGAAAACGATAAATGTAATGTAATGTAATATTTCCAACTTGCCTCTGGGCACATGGAGATGCTATCTTTTCCGGCTTCCATATTGTTGTGAGGCCAGTCTCACCAAAGTTGTGGATGTCTTCTGGTCCAAATTTGAATTTTTTTAAAAAGTTTCTTTCAAATTGGTATAAGATTTATTAAAATGTGACCTATTGAAACTAGTTGCATGAATCAGACTAGTAGCTTCAGGCTGTCTAAGAGAGAGCTTATGTTGTTGCCAGTGTTCCAGAAGTTACTTGTTGTTAGCTAAAGTAAATTCATATGCTAACTTCCACGTAACTGTGAAAGATAAACCATGATGCATACCAGCAATTTCTTTTAAGTGGTAACACTGCTGGTATAAACACCTTTTTGTGCTCGCTTTACTCAGTTTACGTCACAGTCATCAGTAGATTTGCTGATGAAACATTTTAGCGTTGTTCATGGAATTTTAAATTTCTTAGATGCTGCACCAATACTAGTTCCTTCTTCGGTAGGTGTCACTGCTAATTTGAGATCTTACACTGAATTTGATCAGTGGTTGATTCAATGATTACAATGTGGCATCTGAAAGTAAAAACTTGTAATTCAACCAAAATAGGTCTCATGTACACTTTATCACAATTTGTACAAAGTATGACACAAAATGCTTTTGAAATTAAAAAGATCTATAAATTACAAAAGTGGAAGACACTGGAAACAACTTCCACTACAATTTACTAGCAAGGATCAGTTGATCTGACCTGTCCGGTTAACTTGACTCTTGACAGCAAAGTTATTGAAGAAGCAATTTCTTTTATACTTATGAAGGATAGGAAGTTTGCCATTTAATGGTGAATCAACAGCTCCCTGTTGACAGTGAGGACCAGAGTATCTTCTGTTGCAGCAACTAGAGTATCACTGCATTAGAGGAAGAAGGTACCTGACTCCTGCCGTAGCCACGGCTGAAGTTGTAGCTGATATTACCCCTGTTGCTTACATTTTTACGATGTTGTGATTGCTGCTGCCAGCATCACTGCTGTTGTTATTGGCAACACCATCAATGGCAATGTTGTGGGTCCAGGTCCATGGGGTTGGCTAATGAGAACAGTGCGGACAAGGGGCGCATCATGCATCTGCTTCTCCTGGAGCGCCCTGGTGGCACCAACAGGCAGCTGCAAAGGCCATGCGGTCCTGTGAAGCTGTGAATCTGGAGGAAGAAAAGCAGCAGATTCATGGGGCAAATGATATGCGTGAATTTGGTTCTGGTGGTGGCACTGCTAACCATTGGGATCTGCAATTGAGTACATATAAGAGCCAATGTGTTCCTGGCTCATGCCTCTTTCCCAGCGCCCACTGTTACCATAAACCCTGAAAAGAACAAGATCGCACAGTGCAAAGCTATGCTTGCGACCATTGGCAGTGCTGGATGCTGCAATGGGTGAAGCAAGTGTAGCAGCGTCCGATGGTGGCTGTCATGCAGAAGTTCCACCAGTGATGGTCCGTCTCATGGGTGGGAGCAATAGGAAGCGAGAAAGAGTTGCAGTGCCTGTTCCCATGTGTGAGTGGTGCGTAGGTTGGCCATCTGTTGCTTGAAAGCACGTATGTAGTGTTCTGCTTCCCCTTTGGATTGTGGGTGAAACACAGCACTTGTTAGATGATAAATGTCATTGTGTTCACAAAACTGTTCGAAGTCACATGAAGTAATCTGTGGTCTGTTGTCCAATACAAGTACTTCTGGCAAACCTTTGATGCAAATATTGAGGACAATGCTTGAATGGTGCTAAGTGATGTGGTAGAAGCCATACACACCACAAATGAGAACTTGCTAAAAGAGCCAATGAGTGCCCCAGAATGGCCCTGCAAAGTCAATGTGCACTTGTTGCCACAGCAGTTGAGTCTTAGGCCAAGCTGAGAATGTTTGTGGTGGAGCGGGTTGATTCTCCACGCATGCACATCATTGTGACGCCATCAGTTCTATATGGGCGTGTATGCCCTGCGAAGCACAGTGCTGGCATGCTAACTGTTTAGTGCAAATGTCATTTCTGGAGCAACCACAACACTTTGGGAATAAGCACAGATGATTGTCCACTGTCATTTCAAACTAGAATCAATCCCTGTTGAACTGAAAGGCTATGCCGGCATGCAGAATATTGGCATACAACGGAATTCTGGATGCTTTTCAATGAGCAAGGACAAGATGTGCAAATGTAATGCAACAAAATCTTGAGATCTGAGTCTGCTTCCATGGCCTGTGCTATTTTTCTGTAGTGCAAGGGAATAGTTTCCAGCAATTCAGAGTCGTGTGCATTGATTTGGCAACAAGATGTGGCAGATGCATCAAAATCAGAGACTGGGCCAATCGGAAGGTGAGATAAGGTATCTGTATTGGCATGCTTTACCATATGTCTGTATATGATTTCATACTAATGCTGTGACAGCAACAAAGCCCAGCATTGCAAGTTTTGAGCAATGTGTGTAGGAACTGGCTTTGATGGATGAAACACGGACTGCAAAGGCTTGTGGTCACTAGATAGAACTTGCAACCATACCAATAGTGATGGAATTTTGTCACAGCATACACAATAGCAAGAGCCTCTTTTTTCATATGAAGATAATTGCACTGAGTTTGAGTGAGCAACTTTGAGGCAAAAGTAATATCTCTGTCGTGTTCACCAATTGTGTGTGAAAGCACAGCATGTGATTCCATAGGAAGAAGCATCGACTTGCAAAATTACTGGCTTGGCAGTGTCAAAGAACACTAAATACCTGTCACAAAGCAAAGCCTTTTCGAGTTTCTGAAATGCATCTTGACAGTCTTTAGTCCACACAAAAGGCACATTTTCGCGACTAAAGTGATTCAATGGAGCCACGATCTGAGCGGCATTCGGTATGAACTGAATGTAGTATGTCGTCTTGCCTGGTACTGATGGTAGTTCAGAGACATTGTGAGGAACAGGCAGGTCATGGATTGCAAACAAATGAGATTGGAGAAAGTGCACACCCTGACTTTATCATACAATCTAAGTACTGGAGTTAAGTTTGAAAAAGTCACACTTTTCGAGATGACACTTGAGTCCTGCTTCTGACAACATCCAAAAAAGCGTACACAAATGGGCAATGCATTCCTCTGGTGTATGATCTGAGATGACATCATCATCAAAGTAGTTCAAACAAAATGGCACTTTAGCAATTGAGGTGTTCTGAGTAACATTGAAAAATGGCGGGTGCAGAAGCACTGCTGAAGGGCAAACACAAATACTTGAACAATCTTAAGTGGTTATTTACAACAAACACTTTCTGTGATTCTTCATCCAATGGAATCTGCAAGTAAGCATCACACACATCTGTCTTAGAAAAGTAACGTCCTGCGCCAAGCCTGTCCATGAGTTCCTCAGGGCGAGGTAACGGATAAGTGTCAACTACAGTCTGTAGGTTGACTGTAGACTTGAAGTCAACACAAATTCGAATGTGACCAGATGGCTTAGGCAAAAAGTTAGAGGACTCGCCCATTGACTAGCTCGAATGGGAGCAATTACACCATTATCTAGCAATTCTTTCAACTCACTGGCTACTTTGTCTCTTAAAGGAATTGGAAAGGGGTGGTCCCAGAAAGTCTTAGTTTGTGCATTGTCTTTCAATGTAACATGCTCTACAAAGTTATTAGCTTTTCTCATTCCTTCTGAAAATAGTTCAGGAAATTTTTTAAGCAAGCTAGCAACACTGTCTGTTGGATCACAAGACGATGTCGAAAGTATGTTGTCGTGGATGCTGAAGCCAAACAAGTCAAAGACATCTAAACCAGAAATGTTCTCGCTGTCTCTTAATTTCAACACAGTAAAATTCACTGCCCCAGTGTGAGATTTGTAAGAGCCAGGCACACACATTGTCCAAGCACTGGAATTTCCTGTCCGTTGTCAGCAGTGAGGTGCTTGCTGGGTTCAGAAAGGCACGGTGTGCCTAACTGTTTGTACGTGGCACAATTAAGCAAAGTTACTGAGGCACCTGTATCTAACTGAAAGTTCACATGATGGCCAGCAACGTGTAATGAGACAAATAGTTTGTCTGTTTACATGGCTGTCCATGTGGCTGTGTGCATGCATATTGCTGCGGCTGCTTGGGACGGTCGCGAGCAAGGGGTGTCTCGACTCAACAAATCGGGGCCTGGTCAAACCTGCCAGCCATTATGGCACCTGAATCATATTGCTCTAAGATCTGCAATATGTGAGGAAGTGTTGGATAAAAGTACTATAAGATCTGCTCCCATATTCTACTATTGGGGACATTGAATGTTACAGCATATCTAATCATTAAATCGCTGTAAAAGTTGCCACAACTACACTTAAATTTGCATTTCCTATTCATGCCCATTAATTCCACTTTAAAAAAGGCAAAAAATACGCATCCTCTCAACCCGGATTATGGCAACCTCTGGAAAATGCGGTGGAGAGAATCTGTGCCCCAAAGCCTGCAGAATATGCCATGCATCAATGTCCAACCACCAGGATTCAATTTGCCAAGGAAAACTTGGACGACCCTGAATCGAATTCGGACAAATAACGGCAGATGTGCAGACAGCCTCCACAGGTGGGGTAAAATCACCACCCCGAGATGTGACTGCCGTGCGGACCGGCAGACGATTCGTCACATCGTGGAAGATTGCCCTCTGAGACGTTTTGCAGGAGACCCCAATGAGTTTCTGACCGCGACTGAAAGTGCAATAGACTATGTCACAAATCTGGATGTTTGTTTGTGAACTTTTGTTTGTTATATACACTATTTTTAAACACTTTTATATCTACAACTATATGTTACACACTGTGACTACTCTTTATTTCTGTGTCTTATGATTTTTATGTCTTTTCTATATGATGTGTTATATGCCATAAGCTAAATAAATAAAATCCCACTAATAGTACATCTGTTCTGAATTTTTTTGAAAATGAAAAAACTGATATCTGGCTGCAGATACTTGAACTTGCTGGTCACAGTACGTGGTTAATGCAGTGATTACTTCGTTGTAACTGAGTTCATTGGGAGACGCAGTTGCGAATAGGTTTTGTATTAACCTGAACACTGGGTACCCTGCAATCAAAAGAAAGTATTGTAGCTTCACAGTACCTTGAACTCAATGAACTGCACAATGAGCTTGGAACTGTGTCAGGTACTCAAGCCATTTCTCTTCTGTGTTGTTAAATTGCTGGAACAGTGGTATGCTGGTCAGTGACACTTGTTGGTCAGTCTGTAGGATGGCAGAGACAGCTTGTGCAGCCAGAAGTAGTAGTAATGTTGCCAGCAAGGAGCAATTTGTTAGATCGGAATCTGAAAAGCTTGTGTTAGATCCCTTACACTGGCTGCCTGCGGCTGAGGCATGGGGGCGGGGGGTGGAGGGGACAGGGTAGCCATGGTTTACACAAATACGTTACAGCAAAAAAAGTAAGTAAAGCCTCAGAAAAGAGAAATTTGATTAGTTTTACAGCTCCCCTCCTGGAATATGTGCAAAAACACAACAATATATTAGCAATGAGCACCCTTGCAAGCTAAAACACAAGAGAAGCTAGGAAAATCTTCTTCTGAATTGTATTCATCACCCTCTTTTATGTTGTCTTGTTATTTCTTGTAGGCTTGTACCAAGGGAGCAAGGAGAGGGTGGTGTTTGATAGCCAGTATCCTCTTTCTATAACACAAACTGCACACGTATATTAACTTGCTTCTTTAGTCATAAGAATAAGATATCTCCTTAAATTAAGAAAGTCATTGTGGTACAAGCTCTCTGTAATAGTCCACATTAGTCTCACTGCTGGTGAAGTACAAGTCTGCTATGCCCACTGTTCTGGTTGCTATGTGCTTCCTGTCTCTGAGCTAGCGGCAGAGCTAACTGCTGCTGCGACTTCCACTGGGCTGTGACTGAGGACAGACTGGAACTCACTCAGTACAACAGACTGGCCCTCTGGTCTGTGGTGGTGATCTAAATACTGGCAGCTGAGAGGGTGTTGGCAGCACGTTTCTTGTGAGTCTGTTTTTGGCCTCTGTCAATCTTTCTGCAATGTCTTTGCCACCTGGTGTGCTGGCGTCAGCTTATGCCAGCACAGTCCTGGTATCTATACTATTCCTGGCACTGGCAGAGGGGCTCAGAATCCTGTCAATTTTGGACTTTCCCCACACTCTTTCCTCGGTGTTTTGTCATTGCCACTTAAACCACTGCATCTGCCCTGTAATGCTGTGTTACGTGACTCAATAAAACACCGAACAGCTGAGTGCCGTAATGTGTCAGTGTGCACTCTGGTGGAGGACATTTCCTTGTTACTCACTACACTAAACACACCATCAGAAACAGTATCAGATGCAAATTGTCTTCTTTTCTGTCTGTGATAGAAATACTGTCCCTGCCCAGTCCACAGTAACGCCTGTTGGAGCTGCACCCCTCTGTTTCCATATCCAGTGGTTGTCTGTTCACAACTTTTTCACAGCTTAAAGGCCACCTGTCTACAAAAGTACTATTCCTTTGAGCAGGGGAGTACTTCTGTTGGATGAAACACTCTCTCTGTCACTAAACTGCTTGTTCGATGATGACCCTTCGCATTCACTAAAAGGTCTCCCGTCAGAAGAAAGGTTATGCCTTTCTCCACATGGTCTCCTGTCCCAGTTTTCTTCCTCATCACATTCTGCAGTGATAACATGCCTAATCCTACCCAGGAGCAAAGGAAACCAGCTGCTGCACCACCATTGTTATTATTGTTTCCTGTCATAGTGCAAGGGAACCGCTGATCTGGTTTTCATTAATGTGATATGTGATGCTTTTTTGGAGGTAGTCCATCTGCACCTTCAAAATGCCCAAGCCGCCACCATCGCTGGTTTCGAGTGTTATGACTTCAAGTTGAACAAATATATTTCAAGGAAGACACAATACATGGAAGTCACAGATCAAGTAAACAGAGTAAGATGTGTGTACACTTTAACAGTCAAATCATAACTGAGTTTGAGTCAAGCTGCCACTGGCTGGTTGCTTAGGAAGCACTGCTGCTGCATGACTGGCAGACAGCGCCGCATGTAGAGGACGCACATAACTGCACGGCGGCACTTTGAAAGATCGGTGAGACACAACACTTTTCCCCCCTTTGAAGTTTTTGCACCGGTCTTGATGGAGGTGGCCTGTAAATTGCTAACGTCCATAGGTGTTGTTTGACTGGCCATAAAGTCTCGAGGAGGAGGCTTCCCGTATGGACGGAAGTGTCCCCGATGATAACGGGTCGAGATGACAGGAGATGTGGGGATTGAATCTGCTGGGGACCCGTGCACCAATCTGCCTGTTGGGGCAAGTCCGGTTGTTGTAACAGGAAACATGGGCGATGTGTCCGTAGGAGAAGGAGGCGAGTAGAGTTGCACCGACAGATAATAGTCATCTGGTTCCTGCATGGGCACATCTCCTGGTGGCGTCAGTTCTTGTGTTGTCACAGATATGATGGTGAGAGGACTGTGTTGTGAATAATGAGAGATTCCAGTATCCCGAGCATCAGGTAGAGCCGAAGGTGGTGTAGCGGCATCTGGAACAGGCGTTGCCGGCACACGAGGCCGAAGCTGGTCCGGATGACGCACTGCAACACCCATGTCCATCTGGATTTCATACAGGCGTTGGCCACGGTGTCGTAAGATGTGGCCAGGACTCCATTTTCGGCGTCTGCCAAATCCCCATACCCATACAAGGTCGTCAGCGGTGAACCGGCCAAGCGAAGGCACCCGCGGCCGTGAGGTGGAAGGCCGCAGAAGATGAAGTAGCATGCGGGGCTGTGGGCCATGTAAGAGCTCAGCCGGGCTGTGGTCGCCCATGGGGGTGAAACAGTAAGAAGCCAGAAATTGGAGAAGTGCATCATCAGCAGCAGAAGAAGTCAGGAGTTTCCTCATCTGAGCCTTAAATGTGCGGACCAGTTGTTCAGCCTCACCGTTTGACTGTGGATGGAATGGAGAGGCCGTGACATGCATGACTCTGTGACGGGCACAAAAATCCGCAAAATCGGAAGAGGCAAATTGCAGACCATTATCAGTAACAAGAGTAGAGGGAACGCCTTCCAAAGAGAAAATGCGAGCTAGAGCATTGGTGGTTGCTGCGGTGGTAGGCAACGTGCAATGGACAATGAAAGGAAAGTTAGAGTAGGTGTCAATAATGAGAAGCCAATAAGTACCTAAAAAAGGTCCCACGAAGTCAGCATGAATACGCTCCCAGGGCTTCTCAGGCGAAGGCCACGGTGACAAAGATGACTTCGGAGCAGCGGCCTGTGACGCACAAGGGCCGCAGGCAGCGACCATGTGTGCGATTTCAGAGTCGATGCCGGGCCAGTACACATGACGGCACACCAGAGATTTTGTGCAGGAGACACCCCAGTGCTCCTGGTGAAGGAGGCACAAGACCGAAGCACGCAAAGACGCAGGTACCACAACACGCGGCAAAGCATTGTTGGTGGAAAGGAGGATAACACCATCCCTAGACGTGAGGCAGTAACGCAAAGTGTAATAGTTCCGCAATGGATCAGAATCTTATCGGACATACGATCTGGCCAACCCTTCTGAATACAGCGTAAAACCCGGGAGAAGATAGAGTCAGAACCCGTAGTAGCCACCAGCCGGTCCCCGGTGATGGGGAACCCGTCCACAACTCGCTGCTCGGCAACATCCAGGTGGAAACACAAAAGTTTGTCCCTATCGAATGCCAGATCAGGACCCATGGGAAGGCGAGACAGTGCATCAGCATTCGCATGTTGAGCCGTCGGCCGGAAATGAATCTCATAATTGAAACAAGACAAGTAAAGAGCCCAACGCTGGAGGCGGTGTGCAGCCTTGTCGGGAAGTGACGTTGATGGATGAAACAAAGAAACAAGTGGTTTGTGATACATAACAAGATGAAATTTGGATCCATAGATAAAAACACCAAATTTATGAGGAGCATAAATAATGGCCAAAGCTTCTTTTTCAATTTGAGAAGACTTTTGTTGGGCATCCGTGAGCGTTTTGGAGGCATAAGCAATAGGTTGTTCAGAACCATCAGAAAAACGGTGCACAAGGACTGCATTGACCCCGTATTGAGAGGCATCCGTGGCAAGAACAACATGTTGGCCAGGTCGTTAAGTAGCCAGGCATGGGGCCTGTTTCAGCATAGTCTTCAGTTTCTGGAAAGCTGCATTGCATGACGCGGACCAGTGAAAAGGCACATTTTTATGCAACAGGCGATGCAGCGGCTGAGCCACCAAAGCAGCAGGCAGTAAAAACTGTGATAGTATGCTATTTTCCCCAAGAAGGCTTGCAGTTCCTTAACAGATGTAGGGCGAGGAAGGGCATCGATCGCAGCGACAGTTTGCTGAAGCGGACGAATACCATCCCGAGAGAGTTGAAACCCCAAGTACGTGATAGATGCCTGAAAAATTTTTTATTTCTGATGATTATACTTAAGACCGGCAGTCTGTAAGACACGAAAAAGTGTGAGGGGATTTTGAACATGTTTGTCAGTGGTGGAGCAAGTGACAACAACGTCGTCCTGATAATTTATACACCCAGAGACAGTGAGCAATAATTGATCCAAGAATCGCTGAAAGAGAGCAAGGGCACTGGCAACCCCGAATGGCAATCATTGGTATTGATAGAGGCCAAAAGGCGTGTTAAGGACAAGAAACTTCCGGGAGGCAGCGTCGAGAGGAAGTTGATGATAAGCTTCTGACAGGTCAAGTTTAGAAAAATACTGGCCTCCAGCAAGTTTAGTAAACAATTCTTCAGGTCGAGGCATAGGGTAAGTGTCGATACAGTGGCTGAGCAATTACAGTGGCTTTGAAATCGCCACAGAGACAAATATCACCATTTGGCTTAGCAACGACAACGACAGGAGAGGACCACTCACTGGAAGTGACAGGAAGCAAGACCCCTGAAGCAGTGAGACGATCCAGCTCCCGTTTGACCTGATCACAAAGGGTCACAGGAATGGGCCGAGCCCAAAAAAACTTAGGCCGAGCAGTGGGTTTGAGCATGATATGAGCTTCAAAGTCGTTTGTGCGGCCTAACCCAGGAGAAAAAAGGGACGAAAATGTCGTTGAATAGGAATAGCATCAGAGACGATATTGACAGAGTCATCTATGGAGAACCCAAAAACGCGAAAGGCATCAAAACCAAAAAGATTCTCCGCGTTACTATGGTCGACCACAAATATGACAACAGTGCGAACGACAGATTTGTAAGATACCTCGGCATCAAATTGTCCCAAGAGAGAAATCTTCTGTTTATTGTAAGTCCGTGATTGCCTAGTGACAGGTGACAGGATTGGAGAACCCAACTGAAGATACGTCTGAAAATTGATGATAGTGGCAGCAGAACCAGTATCCACCTGCATGCAAACATCTTGATCAAGTATTTGGACAGTGAGGAATAACTTCCCTGAAAGGGAAGAAGTACAATTGACAGACAACACAGAATCAGAATCAGCGTCATGTTCATGAACATCATGTATGCAGTCGGATTTGCAAATGGATGACACGTGGCCCAACGTTGTGGACAATCTTCTCGTGAATGTTTCGTAAAACACCGCGGATGTGAAGGAAGTTGCCGTGGGTTTTGCTGCAGTTTCTTAGAGGTTTGTTTATGGTTAGGCCGAGGCTGCGCTTGGGAGTGTACTGTGGCCATGTCGGCTGGCTGGGACACGCCACATGCTTCGTCAACATCGCACAGAGGTTGTATTTCCCCAACATTGCCTCATGCCTCTATTTGCGCTCCAGCTGCACGAGAAATTTCAAAAGACTGAGCGATGGATAGGACTTCATCTCGAGTCAGATTTTCCAACTGAAGGGCACGTTGCCTAACTTCTTTGTTGAGCGCCGATCGGATAATAGCATCCCGTACCGTGGAATCGGCGTAGGATTCTTTGTGAACTTCAGTAACAAATTGACACTTTCTACTGAGGCCATGAAGTTCAGCAGCCCAAGCATGATAGGATTGATTCGTTTGTTTTTGACAACAATAAAAGGCAACACGAGAGGCTACCACATGTGTTTGCTTTTGAAAATAGATGGACAGAAGTGAGCACATTTCAGCTAAGGACAAAGACACAGGATCTTTCAAAGGAGCCAATTGTGACAACAACCGATACATTTGAGGTGAAATCCATGAAAGGAACAGAGACTTACATGTTTGTTCATCCGCGACATGAAATGCCAAGAAGTGCTGTCGAAGACGTTATCCGTAATCAGACCAGTCTTCCACCATCTCCTCATAAGGAGGAAAAGGAGGTAGAGACAACGAGAGACGCCCCACATTTGATGCCGCGATGAAATCACGAATCGCATTTGTGAGAAGCATTTGCTGTTCTATGAGACCTTGCAATAGCTGCTCTAAAGTAGCCATGGAAACATGTGGTTCAACAATGGAAAAGAAAAATCACTACCTCATCGCCAATTGTTATAACTTCAAGTTGAACAAATATATTTCAAGGAAGATGCAATACATGAAAGTGACAGATCAAGTAAACAGAGTAAGATGTGTGTAGACTTTAACAGTCAAATCATAACTGAGTCCGAGTCTAGCGGCTGCTGGCTGGCTGGCCACTTAGGCAGACAGCGCCGCATGTAGAGGACGCGCGTAACAGTGCGGCGGCACTTTGAAAGATTGGTGAGTCACAACATCGAGGTTCTGTGGCTGCATGGAAAATATGTAACAGGCGAATTACCAAAAGGGGACAACAAAAATGAAAACAAATGATTAAAAATTTTATCAACAATACTTAATTACTTACTTCCATGTTGCATTTTTGTTATATAGCTCAACAGATAGAAACACACATTGTCATTACCTTTAACATTCTATGTATATAATTTCAGAAAACGACCAATGGAATGTACTGGATGGAATACTGATAATATGAATTATGATAGATTAGTATTCACCACCAGAGGATTCATTGACTGGGACTCAATGCCCGGAGATGACAGTGGTCGTGTGTGTGTGTGTGTGTGTGTGTGTGTGTGTGTGTGTCAGCTGTGTGAGTATGAAAGTGTGTGCTTTTTCTGAAGCTGAAAGAGGACTGTCCAGTACCTTAGTCTTCTTTCAGATGTGCATGTCTACCACTCAGTTCCTTCCCTGTGAGATGAGCAGCAATGTCCCCCTAGACTACAACTCACTGTAAACATGCACACATGCATGCACGTACGTGCGTGTGCATTAATTCGCACAAGCAAGCACACCTCATGCACACATGACCACCAGATCCAGCAGCTCAGACCAGAATGCAACCATCATGTAGAAGCGTCAACCTGGTGGGGGCTGGGAAGGCCCCATCACGGTGCATCTCTTTCATTTGCAATCCAAAGATGAGGCAGAGCACATCACATGAACTTTCAAAACGCAAATGTGCACTTATGTCACAAAATTTCTGGCAGAGGAGTCCTTTACATTTTTGCTCTTACACTACCAGCAGCCACAGGCAGTGCTCCATCTCCTGTGTCATGCAGCATCATTGACATCACTGTAGTTTGTGTCAGAAAGTGCAGTCTGGACTCAATGGTTCAGATGACACCTGCATCAGACTCGAGACACCATCCACAGTCAGTGCGGGCACCATGTGTTCATGGTGTGTATCAATGATCATCTTGTGACACACTGTAACAATCTGCTGAGCACTGTGGTGAATCACTATGTGGACATCTCTTCCACTTTCATCCCAGTTTGCAAAGGCAGCACATCAACTGGGCCACGGCTGGCCATCCTCCTGATGTGGTCTCTGGCTGCTCCATCAGTGGACCAGTCCCACAGAGATGTTATGGCTTGGCCTCTTTATGCCCCTGTAGTGCCTTCTCTGAGCACTATGGTGGGTCCAGATGAATCCCTGTGAATCACTATGTGGACATCTCTTCCACTGTCATCCCAGTTTGCAAGGGCAGCACATCAACTGGGTCACGGCTGGCCACCCTCCCGATGTGGTCTCTGGCTGCTCCATCAGTGGACCAGTCCCACAGAGATGTTATGGCTTGGCCTCTTTATGCCCCTGTAGTGCCTTCTCTGAGCACTATGGTGGGCCCAGATGAATCCCTGTGAATCACTATGTGGACATGTCTTCCACTGTCATCCCAGTTTGCAAGGGCAGCACATCAACTGGGCCACGGCTGGCCACCCTCCCGATGTGGTCTCTGGCTGCTCCACCAGTGGACCAGTCCCACAGAGATGTTACGGCTTGGCCTCTTGATGCCCCTGTAGTGCCTTCTCTACAGCATGGGATGGCAGGGCTTCACTGGTGCACCCACATGCTCCTCCCTACACCAATCCAGGTGCCTCCTATATGGATGGTGGCAACTGCAGTCCACCTGCTAGCGCTGCCTTCATTTTGTCTGGATGTTGTGGCACCAGAAATCGACACCTAGAGACAAGTCCAATGTCTACGGGATGCCAGGGTCCTCCACCTGCTGTCCTGGAGGGGGCAGAAGGTGCTCATGTCTGTGGTTGCGCACTTTCATCTTTCATCCCTAGTTGCTGATAAGTACAAACCGAG
Organism: Schistocerca americana; assembly: GCF_021461395.2. Lineage (NCBI taxonomy): Eukaryota > Metazoa > Arthropoda > Insecta > Orthoptera > Acrididae > Schistocerca > Schistocerca americana. Next base: position 172,228,181 of record NC_060125.1, read on the forward strand.
AACTGTTCATGCCCAGGAGAACCACTTCAGACAATACTGACGTGAACCATCAGTGTGCCCTGGACAACATGGCATCTGGTCGCTCTTATCTCCCTGAGGGAAAAAGGGGGGGGGGGGGGTAGTAACCCACACATTACTGCACCTCTATTGCAGTGCATATTGATACATTTTTTTGTTTGGATAGCACACGTTCGGCTGCTCTGGGTCCCCACTGGAAACTGCTGACCTTGGTCCAATGCCTCTATCACCTGCAGCCAATGGAAAGGGGCCCTTGGCAGGGAAATACTTCATATAAAACCATGTACCGTCTCTGGCCAGCAGTGTTATGTATGTTCTCTGAACTGTACTGTACTCATACTGTCACACCATGACTTAATAAACAGTTGGTTTCTTACAAATGTGTCTTTTATTGTGTGTGGCATTCAGACAGAATTATTTACTCTGCCCAAAGTAACAGATGCCAGCAAATGTCAATTACAGTAGAAGGAACATATTAACAGTGCAATTAGAAGAGTACAATACACCTAAGAAATTGTAACAAGAAACAGAATGTGATGAAAGTCCCTTCTTCTTTACTACTAAATGAAAACAAGTGTGGAACACTTTAAATGACACAATAAGAAAATGAGATGATGAAGATTTCGTAAATGTGCAACAATCCAAATGACCTGGCAGTGAACCACAGTTGCGCTACTAGAAGTTCCTATGTGTGTTTCGCTCCCTGCTGTCATGACAAATTATTTGTATTTGTATTTCTTTATTGGTCCTGTAAATTGTATTTAGGTACATATTTTGCACAAATGATGTAGGACAAGTCAGGTTGGTACAGTATATACATCATCATACACATTTTTATTTTGAAAGGATAAATAATTAAAAATTATTCAACACATGTTGAATATTGATGACAAATTTAATATAATAAAATAAAATGATAGACTTATTAAGAATATTTTAGCAATTACACTACACTTTTCTGGTACTCTAAAAACTCGGAAACAGAATAGAAGCAGTGGTCAAGCAAGTACTCTTTCAGTTTCACTTTAAACTTTTAATCTGTCAGTGTTTTGCCATGATTTCAAGACTCCACCTTTCCAAAGATTAGTTTGGTTGGCATGTGCCACATACAAAGTTTCACTGTTAGCCAGCTTGTAAAAGTTGCTGTCTCATTTCCTGTTTATATCTTTGTCTTCACTGTTTGTTTACATGTGGTGAAGATGATAGTTATTTGAAGAACATTCCCACTTATTGTTTGCATTTTCATGTAAAGATAACTAGGGTTAGTGTAAAGGTATTCAAAAGTGTGATTTGGCATAGGAACTGGAAAACATTGTTTGAATGTCATTAACCATGGAAGAACTAAGATGTGTCAATGCAGCTGATACTCAGAGCTCCAGTAAAAGTTATGCACATTCCCCTCCTGCTACTGCTGCTATTAGGAAGTTGAAACATGCTGAAATATGTATAAAATGCTAGACAATGGAAAGGAAGCTTTCGAAAATATCATTCAAAATAAATGGTATGATTTTCTTGAACAAAATTAGTATTACAAGAAACGTTTTCCATGTAACTGTTCTCTACAAGTTGAACACCATATTGGTCTGGCTGGTCACTTTATTCTAATCTTCAATTGTCTTGGGAGAGAACAGCACTGTCTGGTGGAGCATGTACGGGCTCGATGGTAGCGTGACAAGGCTGTGTGGGAGAGAGGGAGTAAATGGGGAGCAGAAAAGGAGAAGAGCAGAGAAGGGAAAAGACTGGTCATCACAGTGGCAGAGCAGCACACAGTGAGTGTGAGAGGACTGAGTATGGAGTAGGTGATAGGGCAGAGGGGGTGGAAACTGTTCAGTGGAGGGTGTGGAGACAGTAGGCTACTGTAGGTTGAGGATGAGATAATTTTGGGAGCAGAGAATGTGTTGTAAGGATAATTCTGATCTGCAAAGTTCAGAAAAGTTGGTGGTGGAGATAGGATCCAGATGACACATGTGGTAATGAAGCATGTTACAATCAACTCCATGTTGTGCCATAGGGTGGTCCACTTTGCTCTGGGCTACTGTTTGCAGTGGTCTTTCATCTCGGTGGACAGCTGATTGGTAGTCGTACCAACATAAAAAGTTATGTAATGAGTGCAGCCAAGTGGCTATATAACATGGCTGCTTTCACTGTTGTCCCAGCCTGTGATGGCATAGGATAAGCTGGTGACAAGACCAAAATGGGAAGTGCTGGTTGGGTGGATTGGGCAGATCTTGCACTTGGGTCTTCAACAAGCATATGATCCCTGTGGCAAGGGGTTGGGATTGGGAGTGACTTAGGAATGGACTAAGATGTTGTGGAGGTCAGGAGGGTGACAGAACACCACTTTTGGTGTGTAGCATGTCACTCCATTTCAGGGCACGATGATATAACACTGAAGAAAGGATGTGACTCAGTTCTTCCAGTCCTGGGTATGACGAAGGGGATACACCATTGTAAATGGTCCTTGGGGGTGGTGGGGAAATGGCACAGGAAATCTGTGGACTGGGCCAGGGGGGTCAGTGTCTGTCTGTGAAGGGCTTTGTGGGACCTCCAGCACAATGGGCTATGGAGCTCTTGTCACTGCAAATATGCTGCCCTTTGGTGGCCAGGCTGCATGGGAGGGATTTTTTGGTGTACAGCAGATAAAAGCTGTTGAAATGCAGGTATTGTTGGTAGTTGGTGGGTTTAATGTGGACACATAGGTGTGGGAGGAGCCATCAGAGAGAAGGTGTAAACATCAAGGAAGATGGCATGCTGAGTTGTGGAAGACCAGTTGAAGTGAACAAGACAGAGGGTGTTGGAGTTGCAAAGGAATGGGGATAGGGTGTCTTGGTCCTGAGTCCAGATAACAAAGATATTATCGATGAACCTGAACCAGGCTAGGGGTTTGGCGTTTTGGGAGGTTAGCAAGGTCTCCTCCAGATGGACCATGAACAGGTTGGCATAGAAGGCTACTATGTGGGTGCCCATGGCTGTGCCACAGATTTCCCTTCAAAGGGGAAGGAGTTGTGTATTAGGATAAAGTTAGTAAGGTGTATGGGGAACGAGGAGGTGGGCTGCCACCTGAAGGATGTTGGGAGAAGTAGTGTTCAATAGCACCAAGTCCATGGGCATGATGGATGTTGGTATACAGAGATGTGTCATCAACAGTGACCAGTGGGGATCTAAGAGATAAGGGGGGGGGGAGGGGAGGGGGAGGGGGGGGGAAGTGGTGTCTGTGAAGGAACTGGTTGGTATCTTTGACATGGAAGGCTAGATTTCAGGCAACTGGCTGGAGGTGTTGGTCAAAAATGGGCCGAAATTCTTTCAGTGGAGGCACAACAATCAGGCACAATGGAGTGTCTAGGATTACCAGGTTTGTGGATTTTGTGGAGCACATAGAAGGTGGGTGATTGGGTTGTCATAAGGGTGAGGCGGGAAATGGACTTAGGGTAGATGTTCTGGGAGGGTTCTGCGATGGGATCACTCTTGCAGAGTTTATAGGTGGAGCAGTAGGACAATTGACAGAATTTATAGGTGGAGTGGTCAGACAATTGGCAGAGTTCATAGCTGGAGTAGTCAGACAGTTGGTGGAGTCCTTCAGTCAGGTAGTCACTGTGATTAATAATGACAGTAGTGGAAGCTTTGCCTGTAGGTAGTTTGATTAAGTCAGGATTTGTTTTGAGGCTGTGTATGGCTATCTTTTCTTCTGCTGAAAGGTTGGTGTCCTGAGGAAGGGGCCTGTGGAAGGATGGTGAGGCAAGTTGGGCATAAGGAATACCTGGAAGGTGACCACGTGGTGGTTTAGTAGGAGGAGAGGAGGATCATGGTGATATGAACTGAGAGTGGCAGGGTTCATGTTGAGATTAGGTTGGCTTTGGTTGGAGGGATTGGTCACAAAGAATTGTTTCCACTGCAAGGATCAGAAGAAGGAGAGTAGGTCTTAAACAAATCCAATATGGTTAAATTTGGGTGTAGGGCTGATAGTGATGACGTTTGTTAGGAGTGAAACTTCTGTGGGGCTGAGGATTTTGGTGCAAAGTTTAACAAAGTTCTGAGATTGTTTCTGCTCTGGATGTAGTGCAGTGTTGATAGGGAGTTCTGGGGATAAAGCAAGCTAAGAAGGTCAGATAGGCAAGATCTGGATGCTATGAGGGATTGACAAGGGCAGACACTGTGGGTAGGATAGGGGTTAGATAGTGGTACACCAAGGTGGCTGTAGGATGTCAGCAGGTTGGATTACTTATGGAGGTTGTGTCAGAAATGCTCTTCCAGGCACTGGAGAGCAAGGGATTCAATTTCAGAGCATGGTGTATGTAGTAGGGACTGCCCAGCAGCAGTATCTTACAGTGGGAGCAGAGGTGGTAATGGAATGCCTGTGCCATGGTGATGTAGCTGTGTTTCAACAACTGCCATCCCTCCCACTCCAAAAGATTCCTCCCATACAGCCTGGCCACCCAGGAACAGTGCACCTGCAGTGGCAAGAACTCCCTTACCCAATACACTCAACATCTCACAAAGGCCTTCACAGACAGGCACTGTCCACCAGTCCGACTCCTGAAACAGATTTCCCATGCCATTTCCCCATACACCCCCAAAGACCGGCTACAAAGGAGTGTCTCTTTTGTTGGCCAATACCAAACCAGACTGGAACAACTGAATCACCTCCTTTATAAGGGCTTTGATTATCTATCATTGTGCCCTGAAACGAGGCATGTCCTATCTCCTGAAGTAGTGTTCTGTCATCCACCCTACCTGCACAACATCCTAGTTGATCCCTATGCCACTCCCAACACCAACTCCTTGCCACAGGGATCATACCTCTGTGAAAGACTCAGGTGCAAGACCTGCCCAATTCACCCACACCACCACTTCCTATTTCAGTCCTGTCACAGACTTATTTTACCCCATTAGAAGGCACACCACGTGTGAAGCAGCCATATTATATACCAGCTCTGCTGCAGTCATTGCATGGCTTTTTATATTTGTATGATGCCATCCTTCTGTCCACCAGGGTGAATGGTCACTGCCTTACTGTGGACAAGAGCAAAGTGGACAACCCTGTGGGACAATTGGAGCTGAACATTACATGCTTGTTTTCAATGGCTGCTTCACAGTTCAGGCCATCTGGATCCTATGTTCCACCATCAGCTTTTCTGAACTGCACAGATGGGAGATACAACAATTCTCCTCTACCAAAATCATCCTGGCCTCAATTTATGGTAACCTACTGTCTCCACACCTTTCACCAAACAGTTTCTGACCTATCACCTCCTCCTTGTTCATGTCCCCTCACTCTCATTGTGCAATACTCTCTGCAAACACACTCGCCCATCTTTTCCTGTTTTCTCTTTCTCTCCCCATCCCCCTCTTTTTCCCTTCCCTTTCCAAACCCAATTCTGGATTTCTGCTTTCATTCAGTGTGATAGTTGCATTCCGGCCAGAGCTTGCTTGTATGAATGTGTGTGTTTTCTCTTCTGAGGAAGGCTTTAACCAAAAGTTAAATGTGTAATAATCTTTTAATTGTGCCTGTCTGCAATTTAGTGTGTCATCTGTGTGGTTGACAGCTATCTATTTTTTTCCATAATATTGATCTTTTGTGAGTAGAAAGTTAATCCTTACTTAATAACTTTTTAAAATAGGTCAGATTTTACCACATGTAATGCTTACTTGAGTGGATTTATTTATCAGGCTCATGTGTTAATAAGGTCTCATTACAGTGGAAGAAGAAAAGACAAGCTGTCAACAAGCACTATTTAAATTGAACTGACATAAATTTTAGTCTTCATTTTCACATCACCCAAAAAGATACTTGCATAATTTGGGACAAATGTTGACAAGCTGTCACTGTTCAAAGTAATATACATCAAAAGCTTGTGTTATAAATCTGACACAGAACTTCAACTTGGTTATAAATCACCAATGACAACTTCTTTGTTCCCCTCTGATAAATTACATTTCAGTTATTCAAATGTCAAGACTGCAATAGCAAATTCAGTTTTATTTTCACTCATTGTTAAATTAATGATCTCCAGATAAAACTTTTTTATCAGTACTGGTTAATGTAACAATGTCTGTCAAACGACAAAGGAATACTTTCCTTTGCAAACACACTGAATTTCATCATTCTTTGTGTCATTAGTATCAGTAATATCAGTGTAAGTTGCACATCATTTTATCTGTAATTTCAACACTCAGTTGTCATCTGATGATGGCCTAAAATGCTTACATGATGTGACTGTTATATATTTATAGCAGTATTAAGAATGGGGCATAAGAGTTTCATTGGGTATTGCATTTGTGCAATGCACAGCAGAATACCTTTTTTTTTTTTTTTTTTTAAGTCTTACATAAGAAGCTGAAAGTGACTTTGTGTTAAAATAAATGCTATTTTGCAGACACTGACACACTGCACGTGATGTATAAACATGTTAAAATAATGCCTTATAAGACAATAACTGTATACACCTGTTGTTAGGATATTCTCCTTTGGTACAGGTGAACCTATGATTGTCAGGTTCATGACCAAAATTGATTTAACCTTCGTTAAAGCAGTCCAGCACTGCCTAGCCAAAATATTTCAAATAAGAAATAGATAATTGTCATTGAAGGACCTTACTGTAGCAACATGTTGATAAGCATTTCATTCATTGCTCAAAACATGACAACAAATCCAATATGACAACAAATCCAATTCTGCTACTGAAGTAATCTGTAAATCAGCTACTCACTTGAAATCCTTGGGATGAGCAAAGACTGCAAGAGGGATCATGTTCCCCTTTGGAAATTCATCAGTGTTTTGCTACTATCATTAATTTTCTTCCCAGGGCTTTGTGTGAATAACAACATTGTACATAGTTATCAAATTCACAATTCCAGCTTTTATATTTATGAGTGAAAAAATTCTGGATGTGATATTGTCTCAGAAACATTTCCTGAAACTTTCCTCACTCCACTCAGGTGATAATTAAATGTTCTTTTTCTTGTGACTTGGAAACACTTGCTTTAAAATATGATTTCAAAAACATGTTTGCTCTCCTGAAAGGCTTCATCACATGCAAATCTGACACTAACTCCCCAGAAAGGATTGAGTCTGAACCACTGTCCCCTGAATCTCAGCAAATGTGAGAACCACCTCTTTTTCCCACATGCCTACATGGTCCATTCAAGAAGAGGAAGAAAGTGATGTCTTCCCTCAAATATTTACATGATAAGAAAGATTATGTTTGCAACAGCCGTACATATTCCTGCATCATCTCTTATTTCCGGGAACTCCAGACAGATGGCAGCATTTAAGTAGTCTTCTAAATAGAACATGTAACTGAGGTACATTCTGAGCAAACAGCAGTTATCAGACTTCTTTCTGCAGAAAACCAGACCATCATAAATGTTCACATGCCTTTAAAGAATGTCTATGGAAACCGGGGCAATGGATAAAGTGTGGTAAGTTGCTGAGAAAAAGTCATCAAAAGAATGAGGAGAAGGAAATCTTTCTGAATCCTATGTGAAGACTAGCTACCCACAACTCAGACATTTGAAAAGTTGCAGTGTGCAGGCACACTTGTTCAAGGTGATCGAAGAAATACTATTGAGCAACTTAGTGCCTATACTGACTGTGCTGCTAGAATTGACAACTGTATACCAGCTTCAAAGGTTTGTAGTCACTGGGCTCCTTGGAGCCTAACTGTATAGCATCAAGAGTAAAACACATTACAAGGCTGATAATGACTTGTCAAACTTGGTCACAGATGGTGAAATGTGGGTTCATCACTTTCAGCCTGAAATGCAATAGCACTCCACAGGCAGCACAACATTTTTTCTTCAAAGAAGTAGTTTGAGAGAGCACCACCAGCTGGTAAAGTCACAGCTGGGACTCTGTGGGTTATTCTGTTCAGTGACCACTTCTGTAGTCAAATAATTGGCTTCAGAATCTATTGTGACACTCATAGAAAAATGAAGAAATGATAACAGCATGCCTGTGGCCACAAAAATGTGAACACACATCTCCTTTCCACAGTTAACATAATGCCAGACAAATGTTTGTGCACCAACTTGAGGACCACAAAATTTTGGTGACTTCTCTCCCATCTGCCATACAGGTCAGATCTCGAAACTTCCTGGCAGATTCAGGTCAGATCTCGCACCTCCTGACTTCAATCTCTTTGGCCCACTGAAGGGTGGATCCCCTGGAAGAACTACACCAATGATGAGAAAGTTACTGATGCAACAAGAACTCAGCTGAGACAGAGAGAGGGGTACCATTACGGCATATAGGCTCTCACATTAAGGTAGTATAATGCCACAGGAATGAACAGAGATTATTTAGAAAAGCACAGTTTTATAGCAAAGAAGTGTGGAACAATAACAGTGCATTTAAATCATGAATAAAACCATCTTGCTATGGTAAAAAAATGTTGTGCATTACATACTGAATGACCCTCTCATAAAACTCAGTAGGATGCATGAAACAATGGAAACTTTAAGTTGGAATATTAAGAATATAACGAAAAGATAAATTGCTACTTACAAAAAAGATGACACATTAAGTTGCAGCCAGGCACGGCAAAAAGACACTGCCGGAGATGAAGATGATGATGATTTTTGTGTGTGTGTGTGTGTGTGTGTGTGTGTGTGTGTGTGTGTGTCTGTCTGTCTGTCTTTTAGTGTGCCTGCCTGCAACTCAATGTGTCATCTTTACTGTGAGCAGCAATCTATCTTTTTCTTATACTGTTGATATTTCAACATTTTCATCTTGTTATTAATTTCAGAAACCTATGTATGAATGAATGACCCACTGCCTTTCAGTACACAGTATGTAACATATAACAGATTGCAAAATGGATTTATCGAACATTGACCCCTTAGTTATTTCAAACTTTGTTCTAAGACTGATCATTAGAGTCTTGTGACATATAACTTGGGTGAATGACACAGCCAGGAAATATGAGGAAGTAAGTTCCAGTTTTCATGATACCAGGGTGGAACAGCTCTGATAATGAAACCTGTACAATGTCTATGATTAGATTAGATTAGATTAGATTAATACTAGTTCCATGGATCATGAATACGATATTTCGTAATGATGTGGAATGAGTCGAATTTTCCTATACATGACATAATTAGGTTAATTTAACAACATACTTAAGTTAATATAACAACTTTATCTTTTTGTGTTTTTTTGTTTTTCTTTATTTTTTATTTTTATTTTTTTTATTTTTTTAATATTTTGTTTTGGTTTTTTTTTCTTTTTTTTCTTAATTTATATCTAAAAATTCCTCTATGGAGTAGAAGGAGTTGTCATTCAGAAATTCTTTTAATTTCTTCTTAAATACTTGTTGGTTATCTGTCAGACTTTTGATACTATTTGGTAAGTGACCAAAGACTTTAGTGCCAGTATAATTCACCCCTTTCTGTGCCAAAGTTAGATTTAATCTTGAATAGTGAAGATCGTCCTTTCTCCTAGTATTGTAGTTATGCACACTGCTATTACTTTTGAATTGGGTTTGGTTGTTAATAACAAATTTCATAAGAGAGTATATATACTGAGAAGCTACTGTGAATATCCCTAGATCCTTAAATAAATGTCTGCAGGATGATCTTGGGTGGACTCCAGCTATTATTCTGATTACACGCTTTTGTGCAATAAATACTTTATTCCTCAGTGATGAATTACCCTAAAATATGATGCCATATGAAAGCAATGAGTGAAAATAGGCGTAGTAAGCTAATTTACTAAGATGTTTATCACCAAAATTTGCAATGACCCTTATTGCATAAGTAGCTGAACTCAAACGTTTCAGCAGATCATCAATGTGTTTCTTCCAATTTAATCTCTCATCAATGGACATACCTAAAAATTTGGAATATTCTACCTTAGCTATATGCTTCTGATTAAGGTCTATATTTATTAATGGCGTCATACCATTCACTGTACGGAACTGTATGTACTGTGTCTTATCAAAATTCAGTGAGAGTCTGTTTACAAGGAACCACTTAGTAATTTTCTGAAAGACAGTATTGACAATTTCATCAGTTAATTCTTGTTTCTCAGGTGTGATTACTATACTTGTATCATCAGCAAAGAGAACTAACTTTGCCTCTTCATGAATATAGAATGGCAAGTCATTAACATATAATAAGAACAACAAAGGACCCAAGACTGACCTTGTGGAACCCCATTCTTGATAGTTCCCCAGTTTGAGGAATGTGCTGATCTTTGCATGTTACGAGAACTACTTATTTCAACTTTCTGCACTCTTCCAGTTAGGTACGAATTAAACCATTTGTTCACTGTCCCACTCATGCCACAATACTTGAGCTTGTCTAGCAGAATTTCATGATTTACACAATCAAAAGCCTTTGAGAGATCACAAAAAATCCCAATGGGTGGTGTTCGGTTATTCAGATCATTCAAAATTTGACTGGTGAAAGCATATATGGCATTTTCTGTTGAAAAACCTTTCTGGAAACCAAACTGACATTTTGTTAGTACTTCATTTTTACAGATATGTGAAGCTACTCTTGAATACATTACTTTCTCAAAAATTTTGGATAAAGCTGTTAGAAAGGAGATTGGACGGTAATTGTTGACATCAGATCTATCCCCCTTTTTATGCAAAGGTATAACAATAGCATATTTCAGTCTATCTGGGAAAATGCCCTGTTCCAGAGAGCTATTACACAGGTGGCTGAGAATCTTACTTATCTGTTGAGAACAAGCTTTTAGTATTTTGCTGGAAATGCCATCAATTCCATGTGAGTTTTTGCTTTTAAGCAAGTTTATTATTTTCCTAATTTCAGAGGGAGAAGTGGGTGAGATTTCAATTGTATCAAATTGCATAGGTATGGCCTCTTCCATTAACAGCCTAGCATCTTCTAATGAACACCTGGATCCTACTATATCCACAACATTTAGAAAATGATTATTAAAAATATTTTCAACTTCTGACTTTTTGTTTGTAAAGTTTTCATTCAATTTGATGGTAATACTGTCTTCCTCTGCTCTTGGTTGACCTGTTTCTCTTTTAATAATATTCCAAATTGTTTTAATTTTATTATCAGAGTTGCTGATTTCAGACATGATACACATACTCCTGGATTTTTTAGTAACTTTTCTTAATATAACACAGTAGTTTTTATAATTTTTGATAGTTTCTGGGTCACTACTCTTTCTTGCTGTGAGATACATTTCCCTTTTCCGGTTACAAGATATTTTTATACCCTTAGTAAGCCATGGTTTGTTACAAGGTTTCTTACGAGTATATTTAACTATTTTCTTGGGGGAGCAGTTTTCAAATGCATTTACAAAAATGTCATGAAATGAATTATATTTTAAATTGGCATCAGGTTCACGGTACACCTCATCCCAGTCTAACTGCTGTAGGCTTTCCCTGAAATTTGCAATTGTTAAATCGTTGACTGAACGTACTACTTTGGAGGACTGTTTAGTATTGCTGAATGGAGCTATGTCATATATTGTAACTAGCTGTGCACCATGATCAGAAAGACCATTCTCAACAGGCTGAGCATTTATCTGGTTAAACTTATCTTGGTCTATAAAGAAGTTATCTATCAGTGAGCTGCTATCCTTTACCACCCGAGTAGGAAAATCAATAACGGGTGTCAAATTGAAAGAACCGAGTAATACTTCAAGGTCATTTTTCCTATTACCCTCTTTCAGAGAATCTACATTGAAGTCCCCACAAATAATAATTTGCTTCCCCCTGTCTGACAGATAGCACAACAAGGAGTCCAAATTTTTCAGAAACCGATGAAAATTTCCTGATGGGGACCTATATACAGTTACAATTATAAATGTGCCTTTATTTAATTTAAGCTCACAGGCACATGCTTCTATATGTTTCTCTACACAAAACTTTTTTGTTTCTATACTTTTTGCACAATGATAACTTTTGACATATATGGCAACTCCTCCTTTCTCCATATTTTCTCTCATTACATGTGCAGAGAGCTTATAACCACTTACATTTACCTTATCCATATCAGTAACAATGTGATGCTCAGACAGGCATAGTATATCTATTTCATTCTCAGCTTCTAAATCTTCTAAACAAACCAGAAGCTCATCTACTTTATTCTTTAAACTCCCAATATTTTGATGAAATATACTTACATTATTTTTAATTATACTTTTATGAGAACCTTTCCTTATTCTAACATTTGCAGTACTCTCCTGTCTGAGTTTCTCATTGTGCTTAGGCCTAGTTCCTATGCCAGTGGTCACATGGTGTTCAGAGAGGCAGATTATGTCAACTGGGTTGGGTGACTTTAATTCATCAATGCACTTACCTAGGACTGAGATACAACTTGGTGGAGATAAAATTTCTGGTAATTGGTGAAAATTTATAATTGATAGCTGTGATTGGTGATCCAATGTGCTAGAATTGTGCTGTTTAATTTCTTTCCTAAACTGAAGATTTGTTTCAATCCTGACCTCTCGTAGAACTTGACATCTTTCTGTCTTACCTATCCTAAAAAAAGGTGCTGCTCCAACACCTGTAACCACTGGTATTTTACCATTCATGGCAGTGCCTCCCCCCCTTAAATTTCGTGCTATTACCCCAGCCAGTTTCCCCTTCCCTTTCCTGTTGAGATGTAGGCCGTGCCTGGTATAGTCCCACCTACTGAGATAATCAACAGGAACCACACCAATATGAGCCCCCGCACCTGACCCAAGCAGCCGTTCCAACTCCAAATTAACTCTCCCAACAGAAGAGTTCAAATGAGGTCGGTCATGGCGTCTCAGGACAGATACAAATTCAACATTGGTGTGTCTCGATGCCGACACAGTCTTTACCAGGTCACACTCTATACTGTACCCAGGATCTCTGTCGATGCTGTTCCCTGGCCCTCCCACAATAACCACGGTGTCTTCCCTGGTAAATCCTTTACAGAGTGAACCTAAATCCTCTGTCACCTGATCCAGACTAGCACTTGGTTTGAAAAAATTTGTGACCTGGTATTCTGGTCCTAATTCCTCCTGCAGAAGTTGGCCTACACCTCTGGCATGAGAACTGCCTAACAACAAAACTTTCTTCCTTTTCGATGACTTTCCTACATTCTTTTTCAATTTCCTATTGAAAGTTTGTTGTGTCCTGTCTACACCTACCTCTGCTTGAGGCTCATCAGTTTCTAACTGAAGCAACAGGTCAAACTTATTTTTGACATTCACCACAAAACTGTCAGACTTAGTTCTAGGCCTGTTCCTTCTACCTGTTGCCACTTCCCACCTCTCTTTGCCCTTCTCCCTCCTTAACCTGTCCAGATCTTCCCTAGCCTGATCTAGCTCAGCCTGAAGGGCAGCAATTTTCCCCTCCTGTTCCACTATCTTCCTATCTCTGCTGCAAATCCTACATAACCACTGATGAGCCTGATCCACTTTCCCAACACCCACACCACTGCAGTCCCCCCAGTGAAAAAAACTACTGCATCCATCACACCAAACCCCGGAACTAACAATTCTACGGCAAGTCAGGCACTTCTCACTCATGGCAAAAATAATACTTTAGCTAGAATAAATCAATTAAATTACCGAAAATCAAAAAAGACGTTACAAGAATTAAGCCTATTCACAAATGTATATAAGCAAGTTTCTGATTTAAAATTCCGCTGTTTTTCTGAGATCTGTATTAAAACAACGAAGGTATATGCTATTTATTATATATTTCACTCGATGGAATGAAAAAAAGGACAATTAAACGAGATACTTTAACTTTGATTCTCCAAAAACGTTACGAGAATTAGGCCTATAAACAAATGTATATAGGCAAGTTTCTGATATAAAGTTACACTGTTTTTCTGAAATCTGTATTAAAACAATGACGTTATACGCTATTTACGGTAGTTTACTTATTTGTTACCGAGAAAGTAGTTAAATTACCGTGAAACAAGAAACAAACACGTTTACAAAATTTAAGCCTAAGCGCGACTTCGCGAAGTTACGATCTTTTCGTGTTTTCTGAAAAAATACGCAAAGAAAAGTCAAACCTTTAACGGCAAGACTAAACGATACACTAATGCACGTATTTAATTTGTTGTCGGCGTTAAACTAAATTATATTCCTGTCTAAATCACTTAACTTTCTGGAAATGGTTTCTGGTGTCACTTACTCGGCGGCTATCTTGTTATTAATTTCAGAAACCTATGTATGAATGAATGACCCACTGCCTTTCAGTACACAGTATGTAACATATAACAGATTGCAAAATGGATTTATCGAACATTGACCCCTTAGTTATTTCAAACTTTGTTCTAAGACTGATCATTAGAGTCTTGTGACATATAACTTGGGTGAATGACACAGCTGGGAAATATGAGGAAGTAAGTTCCAGTTTTCATGATACCAGGGTGGAACAGCTCTGATAATGAAACCTGTACAATGTCTATGAGAAATATTGCATATTTGTTGGATACTAATGCTAATGTTACATCAGTTGGAGTGCATCATATTAGAAAGTTGAGTGCTGAGTGGATGCATGAAAATTTTAGAAAAACAGGAGCAAGCTACAGTTACATGCTGCAGATATTAGTTACGTGCACCTGGAAAGGGGAAAATTTCTTCCCAATGTAATTATACAGAACATCCGACAGAAGTTTAGAAACCAGGTATTTGACAACAATATCAAAGTGCATACATTCCTCTGTAAAATGTCTCCCACTTCATCTGGCCACTTGTACAACAGCTTGTACAACAGACTATTTTATCCAAAAAAATATTTCTTTGGGTCATGGCCCTGTAATAAATGTGTCAATTGAAATTAATAACTTAAAAAAGGGAAGTTAGAAATAGATAGCCTTGGTGTAGCAAATCAGTTCAAATTATTCAATAAAGGGAAATATTCCAGTGCAGATAGTATACCAGTTAAGCTCATTTCAGAGGATGCTGATATAATAGTTCCATACTTAACAATCATATACAAGTGCTCGCATGACAAAAGATCTGTTCCTCAAGATTGGAAATTTGCACAGGTCACACCAATACTTAAGAAAGGAAATAGGGGAAATTCACTAACTTACAGGCCCATATCACTGATGTTGATTTGCGATAGGATTTTGGAATATATATTGTGTTCGAACTTATGAGTTACCTCAAAGAAAACAATCTATTGACATATATTCAGCATCAATTCAGAAAATATCATCCTTCTGAACCAGAATTAGCTCTTTATTTGCCCAAAATAATGAGTCATATTGAGAGGGATCTCAAATTGGTTTCATGTTTCTAGATTTACAAAAGACTTTTGATACTGTTCCTCACACGTGGCTTTCAATCAAACTGTGTGCCTGTGGAGTATCATCTCAGTTGTGCAATTGGATTTGTGATTTCTTGTCAGGAAGGTCACAGTTCATAGTAGTTGATGGAAGATCACTGAGTGAAATAGAAATTATATCTGGCATTCCCAAAGGATGTGTTATAAGCCCTTTGCTGTTTCTAATCCATATACATGATTTAGGAGACAAACTGAGCAGTCATCTTTAATTATTTGCAAATGCTGCCATTTACTGTCTAGTGAAATCATAAGAAACTAAAATGAATTCCAGAATGATTTAGCAAGATATCTGTGGCGCAAAAAGTGGAATCCAACCAGAAATAATGGAAAGCGTGACATTATCCACATGAGTACTAAAAGGAATCAATTAAATTACAATTACATGATAAATCACAAAGATCTAAAGGCTGCCAATTCAACTAAATATCTTTGAATAACAAATATGAAAAACTTAAACTGGAACTATTGCATAGATAATGTCATGGGGAAGGAAAACCAAAGACTGTGTTTTACTGCTAAAACACATGGAAGAGGCCACAGGTTTACTGAAGAGACCGCCTACTCTAGAGTAGGCAGCCTCTAAACTGGCTGAGTACTGCTGTGCTAGAGTACTGCTGTGTGATATGAGATTCTTACCAAAGAGGATTAACAGAGCACATCCAAAAAGTTCAAAGAATGGCAACTTGTTTTGTAATAGTGTGAAATAGGGGAGTATGTGTCACAGATATGATATCAGAGTGAAGGTGGGTGCTATTAAAGCAAAGGCATTTTTTGTTGCAGCGACATATTTTCATGAAATTTCTAATACCAACGTTCTTATCTGAATGTGAAAATATTTTGTTGACAGCCACCAAATGAGCACTATAAATATGATAAATCAGAGCTTGCAAGGAAAGATTTAAGTTTTCATTTTTCCCAGATGCTGTTTGAGAGTGAACAGTAGAGAAATAGCTTGAAAGTGGTTCCATGAACCCTCTGCCGGGCACTTAAGTGTGAACTGCAGAGTAGTCATGTATATTAGATGTAGAAATAAAGAAACATTAAGATGAATTGAAACAAAACAATTTAAAAACTGACCTGATGAATTCAAAATTATCTAAATTTTTGGTCAGTTGGCCAAAGAAAGCATAGACAGCAATTCATAACACAATGTAATATACAAAGGAATAAGCCAGGCTGCAAAAATCACGTTAGGCATAAGAGAAAATTTGAATCTCTTAGGTAGCTTCAAAGAAGTCACTTACAAGTTGTATCAACATGAAGTACTATAAAGCAAAATCAGAGACTGAACAGAAACCTGAAGAAACTCAGTCATTTTATTTTTAGAAGGAACTGATACTACGTAGAAATAGATAACATCATTCTGAGGATGTGGAAAAGAAAAGATATCAGCCTCTTACATATGAATTAGAAATGATTATTATGCTCAGAGGAAAGAACAAACAGAAGAGGAATACATTCTGAAGACATATGTACACACTGCCACTGGAAACATGTTGTGTGGCAGACATGTTTCCTAAGGTATCTTTTAATATGTCTGCAACTTTGATTCTTGTTAATGTATTTGTCCACATAGACAGCAACCATTTCTTGTAGTGTGTTTCCATTACCTGCAATGCTATTGTTTATATAATATTCACATTGTCTGCTACATTATGTATATGATGAAACTATATTGATACGGGGTGCAGCACTGTTACTACTCAAGAGTTCAAGCAAATGAAGACAAAGGTGTCATTGCATCACCAGTGGAAAAAAAACTATAGAAGAGGTGGTGGGGAGAGTGTTGTATATTTATTTCATATTTCAAAACAAGCTGTATCTCAGCTACTAAAGAAACTGCAGAAATGTAAAACTAAGAAGTGTAAGTTTGTATGCAGTGTCTGCATCACTGCTCCAGCTTTTGCTGTTTTCCACCTACTGCTTCTTCCATCAGTATTGCATGACAAGTGATCAGTTTTTTTTTGTCAATGCAGTTCCTGCTGGTTTAAAAAAATACAGCAGTTTTCTGCAGAGATTCTTGGTTTTTTATAATTGTTCTTATAATCCTACTTTGAGTATTCCACAGCCAACTCTCTGCCTGATACACCAATGCCAACTCTATAATCTACTCCACTCCATTATTTGTGAAACAAACTCAATAATTGAAGATGAAATCACAACACAAAATGTAAGCATAAGCTATAATTGTGCAGTGTGGTGATATTTGGTGGACAGCCAGATATATTTTTCCATTGACCTCTACCAGCAGTGCCATAGACAGTTGCTTCTGTGTCGACAACATGTGGGATAATTACAGTTTTGTTAGTGATGGGTGTGAAAAAGCATCCTGTGAAACTAAATGCCGTGTCTGAAAACTACTGTGAACAGGTAGTTGGGAAGCCCATTCATGATGGAAATATATTGGATCTGATGGCAACAGACAGATCTGATCTCACTGAGGATGTCCAAATCAAATTGGTATCACATATCATTAGACTAGTGTAGCAACAGTGATTACCAAAGGGCAAATGAAGATTGATATGTTCAGCAGACTAGATAAAAAGCAGTAGTGAATGACACAGGAACTGAAATTAAGGGTAGCACAGCAAAAGCAGAAATACTGAGCCCGGTTTCCAAATGGTCTAGACAAATCAAAGATCATTACCCCAATTTAAATCTCCCACTACTGCAAATAAGAGTGAAATAGACATTAATGTCAGTGGTGTTGATAAACAGCTGAAACTTCTAAAATTAAACAAAACTACAGTGCTCAATGGAAGTTTTTTTGCATCCATCTACAAGAAGGGTACTAGAAGTAATCCACAAATCTACCTTCCAATATCCATAATATCCATTTGTTGTAGAATCTTAGAATGTATTCTGAATCCAAATGTAATGACATATTACCAACAGAATAAAACCATGCCAGTCAGCTTGGATTCTAAAAAGATCGGTCATGTCAAACACAACTTGCAATTTTGTCACAAGACACCCTGAAAGTAATGGATCCAGGCAGTCAGGTAGCTGCTGTATTTCTTGACTTTAAAGCAGCATGTGACACAACACCCCAACAATTACCATCAAAAGTACAGTCATACGAGCTATCACGTGAAATATGAGACTGGATTCAGGATTTCTTAGTGAGCGGATGCAATATTTTATCTGGTGTGGAGGGCCATCGATAGATGTAAAAGTAACTTCAGGTATTTCCCATCAATGTGTGTTGGGACACTTGCTGCTTTGTATACTAAACACTTTGCACGCAATATTAATAGTAATTACAGACTTTTTACACATGCTGCAGTTATCTATAACCAGAAAAGCTGCACAAATATTCATTTTAAACTTGATTAGATTTCTGATCAGTGTAAATATTAGCAATTAGCTTTAAATGTCCAGAAATATAAAACTGTGCACTTCACAAAAAAAAAAAAAGAAAAGAAAACCTGTATGAGTATGAACTGGAAGAATCTCAAGGGGTCATTCATCCATAAAACAGGTTGTAGACTTCAGTTCATTGGTAGCATACTAGGAAAATGCTTGTGAAACACTTGAGTGGCCCGTCCTAGAATTTTGATGAAGTATGTGGAACCTGTACCAAATAGGACTAACAAGGAACACTGAATGCATACAAAGATGAGTAACATGAATGGTCAAAAACCTACATACAAAGTTTTTAGAACCAGCTTTAAGTGAGAAATCTAGGTATATATTGCAATCTGCTATATACCAATACCAAAGGAATTTCAAAGACAAGATTGGTCTAGCCATAGTGCAGACAAAAATGTTTGAGCAATCTTCCTTTCTGTGTTTCATATGTGAATGGATCCTAAAGAAGTCCTAATAACTGGAGCAATTGGAAGTACCATCCACCATGCACTTAAGAAAGTTGTTTGGAGAGCATAGATAAATACATGTTTCGAGCTGTAAGATAAATAAAATAAATAAATAAATAAATGTAGATGGGCATATATCTCTCCATCTTCTTCCCTCACGTCCCCTGCTTACACTGGGACAGGTGGTTTATGCCCCATGTCCCTCCCTAAGCCTTTTCTTTACCCCCTATTGATTTTGTCTTTCTTCCATATTCAACCAATCCACTTCAGCCCAAATCAACCACACACAACAGAGGGACCATAGACCCTGAAAGCTCAGGTAGACTATTTGATTTCTTATGTATGTACCACCCATTTCTCAAAGCTTTATATAAATATTGACTGATGTCATTATAATATCATTTTGTTATTTTTACTGGAAGTTGCAATTTTATTAACAAAAAGTAGTCATTTATGTAGTAAGAGAGAGCTTGTACTCAACAAACAGGGAATTTAAATTGTGGTGATGTTACTGACATAGCCCATTATTGTTATAAGGCCAATCATCATTAGTGCTTTATATGACTACATGTTAAAATAATAGTATATAATTATCAGTTAAAGTCTATGAAGACTGGAATCTTATCTAAGAGAGGAGTTGCTGAAGAAAACTGAAGTCAGTTATAGCATTGAGACAGGGAGAGGGGTGTTTCCAGTCCTCACTCATTGCATCAAGATCCAAAGTATCAAATTACTAATACATAACTAAAAGAAGAAAGGAAAAAATATAATTGTACAAGAGTAAAAAGTAATGGAAAAGATTAAATAATGCAGAAGTGATGGTTTAATTTTTTTTAAAAATATTGTAACATTTGTAGTTGATGTTGCTGTTGTTGTGCATACAGTTATTCTTAAGAGACTGAAAAACAATTTTCTGCAGAATCTCACTTGAGAACATAATGGACACAAGCAATGTAAGAAATACACTACAAGAAATAACTGTACTACTACTAAGGCCCAGCCACAGGCAGTGGCTAACTACTTCTCTATGTCGAAGAATATATGTGTGCTGTGCAGAAAAAACTTAATAAATGTGGAATAACTTTTTCAGTGAAGTGCAATAACGATGCTCCATATTATACAGTCTTGAGTCTTTCTTGGGATCGCACCAAGAACAGAAAATGCTGGATCTCCTAAGCTCCTTTCTCAGCTCGAAACATTAACTGTGATTACTGTTAGTTATCTTTTTGTTGTCAAGTCTGTCTGCCAAATGTACCATCCTTCAATGTGTTAAGCACAGAAAATGTCTTGCTCTCTCATTTTTGTACTTCAGTACCCAAAAATAAGTATCTAATGACTTAAGGAGTCATTTATTATTTCATTATTTTCAATTATTTATTCTGAATACTCTCCCTTGCAACTGATAAGGATGTCTGCCTCTCTGGTATTAGTATTCATTTTAACTGAAGCTGCTCCACTCAGGCATCTCTGACTGCAAAGGGATAGTTGTCACTCTAAAAGTAGTTTGCCTTCTAAGCACACTTTCTCCACAACAAGGACCTAAAAATTCAATTTCTGGGGTGCTACTAGAATCTCATAGCACATTACATGCACTGAAATCTTCAAAGAGAGAAATACTTAGTGAAGATGCTGAACTACCTACAGAATCATTGTATGATAAATAAACAAAATATAACCCCCCCCCCCCCCCCGGCTGGGTTCATTAAATAATGAGAAAATTGGGAGCTAGATACCTTATCAGTGTTGAGGTCATTAGAAACAAAGTGATAGTTCACATTAGGCAAGAATAGAGAATTACCTGGCCATATTTTTGTTGAACTGATCATCATTGCATCACCTCAAGTAAGTTTCTGAAGACTGGGGTTTCAACAGATTCCTCTCAAATACATGGCAGTTGTCTTAACCACTGCATCTCATCACTATTTGTCAGCAACTAATAGGTGTAAATAACAATAATGCTTGTGTCCTGGATCCAGATGTAGCCAGTTCATTTCCTGGCTGTCAATAAAATACACATCACTGGCATTCATCTTGTAAGTACAGGAGATGTGGCTGCATTTAGTTTCTTATCAATCTAGCCCTAGATTTAATTCCCAATCTGTCAGTTATAAATTATCAAATGAGAACACATAATTTGATGCACTGTGGTCTGTATATTGTGTGGGGATGGAAGTTAAGCTCAATAGTCAAGTTGGTGGTATTTGATCAGTATCTGATATGAGGGGTACCCAAAAGAAACCACTAATTTTTTGGTGGGCAGAGCTGTTGTGGTACCATGTTTTTCCACTAGGAGTGCATAGATTGAACATTCCAGAATTAGTAAGCTGACAGCTGTCAACATCCTCACAATTTGGTAGCCACACATTATCGTCAATAAGTGGCTTCCACTGGATATGGCATACCTTCCTTGGTGAACTGTGTCAATTATCGAAAGCTGGAGGGTGTTAAGTGATGTAATGTGGTATCTCCTGGGCGTGACTAGCTTTTTGTCTGGCATGCTTGTGTTTTTCTCTCTGATTCTTCAGTTTATCCAAAACAGT
Source organism: Schistocerca americana (assembly GCF_021461395.2). Lineage (NCBI taxonomy): Eukaryota > Metazoa > Arthropoda > Insecta > Orthoptera > Acrididae > Schistocerca > Schistocerca americana. The sequence goes on from NC_060125.1 coordinate 172,249,823, forward strand.
ACAAACATAAACTTATACTTCATAAAACCTTGCTACAGTTGCACATTCTAAACACTTATATGTCTTCCATATCATCCTGATATCAAAGAGCAGTGAAGGTAAGGTACAGTTTTAAAATATCATCAGAAAGAAACAGTATTTTCAGATTTCTGTATAGATCCCACATGGCAATGGTATTGGAATCCTTTTTAGATAAAAATCAAAATGTAGATGGATTCAAGAACTGCGCAGCTAATAATTCTCTACAGGAAACTTCTTGTACAAAACACTATTGCAAGATGATACAGCTAAAAGGTAAGTGGTTGTTAATAAAAAACATTGCTCCTCGCATGTTCCTTTCACTGGACATACATGTGGAGTTTACATGTGGAGTTTATGTACTGATTGTGGATCTTATTTACTGTCATTGAGAGCTGCCATTGTTATTAGTTCTCATATTTCTGCGACTTCCATGTATCTGGCAGTGGAAAATTTGGCACTACTGTTACAGGCATGTTCAGTTCTTTATAGGCTGAATGAAATAATTACATCTTTCCACACTATACATTGTTTTCAAAGCTATCTATTTCATTTACAAACAGACAAGTCATTGTTTTTGTTGGCAAGATAGCCACAATTTCCACTCTTTAAACTCAGTGGAGGTGCAGCCTACACCTGTTTTCCTTTCATTTCATCATCCCTTCAACTACAGTCATAATATGTGCTCAACTGTTCTACCTTTTCAATTAATTATAATCTTTACTTCGCATATTTAATTCATATTAGGATATCATCATTCCACAATCAATTCATCTGTTCTTTAACACTCTCCTGCAACAACACATTTCAAAGGCTTCTAATCATTTCATGTATGCCTCCCACATTGACCATAATTCACAACTATATAGAAATATGCTCCAAATGTGGCGTTTTATTAAGCATTTTCTGGCCTCGAGGTTTATAGTTTTAGACTTTAGGAGGAGTTACATTTTATGGAAAGCTCTTTCTCCTTGTGCAGTCATTACTAGTATGTTGTGATACCTCTGCTGGTGACCATTTTCACCAACTGACAGTGCCAGCGACCCCGCACGAGGGGAAATTCGCACCCCATAGATCAACTACCAGAGATGTATTCTGCAAACCTGCTGGACACCGTAGCCTTGCGTAAGGCAGGACACCTTGCAAAAAGTCTGGTGGACAATGCGAAATGTGCAGATAACTTAGGGGCTCTTGCAGAAAGTAGGATGGGAAATAGGAACAAAGCACCAAGACTCCATACAGGGAGGCAAATAAAACTAAAGAACTGCAGATGAAGTCATCCTACTTTTAAAAAATTTGTTATACTATAAAGAGGTTGCATATAAATCACAAATGCCAGCAGATTCTTAGACAAAGCACATGCAGAGATAGCCATTACAAAGAAGTGTTATATGGCTACTTTCACAGCAACTCAGGAATGCAGAACAACATCAGAACAATGTGTGATCAATGCTGGAAGCAGCCTTGACAGAGAAATTGTGAGAAAGAATCAGATTTGAGTCACACACCAGCCCACACGAGACAGAAAATTTTCACACCATTCTGGGAGGTGTGCTCATGAAAAAGTGATCAGTCACTGGGCGGTGCTGCAAATTTAATGTGCCAATGATAATGCCAAGAGGAGGAAAATTTCAAGGAGCCAGTGTGCTTAGCAGAGTGATGGAAGTGAAGAGTGAGTCGGTGAGACAGCACGGAAGCAAGAGGACACAGAGGTTCTTACATCTGTGACCTGCTTCTGACTCTGACCACTGTGATATGCTTCTTTTGCTACAGTAACACACAGCAACAATGTGTAGACCATACCTGGGCCTCACCAAAGAGCCAAGGGTCACTGATGATAGCTGCTGACTCGCTGCCACTGCTACAAGGCAATATGCCATACTGGCCCAGCGTCTGCTGCCTGCATTAATTTGATGAATGACAAGGAAGCATGGTGAGATGATTCATTCCCCCCTCCTTCCCTTTTATAACCAAGTTGTGTCCATGCCTAGTCAAATTGGCCCTGATATTTTTAATTTTATATAGAAAAAGTAAGTAACAAAAGCTAATATTTCATATTTTGATCTGCCAAACAACCTGTTCTCTTCTATTATCAATTCTTTAATCTCATAATTGTTATCTTTTTTTGTTGTTTGAGTTTTCCTCCATGTTGATGTCACTTAATCATTGCCAGCCAGTGTCGGGAAATGCAATTAGTTATCTGCAATCCATTTCATGCAAGAAGTCAAAGAATTCTCAGTTGACCACATTGTTCACAGTAAGCATGGGGCAATGTAATCAGTACTCTGAACATCAGTTTATGCAAGAGAGCAAATAACTCTCAATTCACTAAATTTTTGGTGCCCAGTATGGGGTAATCACATTTGTAATTTGCATGCTGTGTGATATCACAGAGAATTTTGAAGGATTCACTACATTTTTGGCACCGCACATGAGGCTTCATTTCGATTTCATTCTCACATTTTCACTAGTGTGAGGCTATCTAAAATTTCAGATACGACTCAGAAGTGTGTGCTGAGTCTGCTGGAAATTTACAGTATGAAATATACGTAGCTGTTTCTAGTGTATCTAGTTTAAATTCCCACAACCTTCCCTGTATTTTGTGAAGTAGTTTTAGAATGTTTAGTTTGTTGTTTTGAATATTCTGTTTCATGTTTCTATTGTTCTGCTTGCTGCTAACAACGTTGCCATCAGCATCTGTGTAAATTTGTTCTGTGGACTACTGTTTGTTTGTGGACTCATTTGCTGTGCAACTGACATCTGGGACATTGATTAATATGGGAACAGCTGGGCCCAAGGAGGAGACTTCAGGAGTGAGTTAGGAAACGCCAAGCATGTCTGTGGGGAGTATGCACAATCAGAGTGCATTAGAAACTGGCAGGCCACATGAGGAAAGTTTGGAGGAAAGTGAGGAAATGCCAGGCAAACCTCTGAGGAGTTCACTAGAAACTGACAGACCAATTGAAATTTGAGGGTGAGCAAGGAAACACAACGCACATCTTAGGTGATACGCAAAGTCAGAATCCATGGGATTGAATTTTCATGATCTCAGTTAATCGCCATAAGGGAGGAGAATAAAATATGATTCTAAAGACAGGAAGCCAAGCTAAAACTTTGTAATCAAAAGGCTTATGAGTAGATCACTGAAGTTTGGCATGAACTGGGGACTGAAACCAAAGAGGTACAGTCTGGATGAGGAGAGACAAGCATGTGAAAAGAAGGTTGAGATGCAGACTCACAGGTAAACATGTAAATGACTGACATCCCCACTTGCATGGGTGAGGAAAGAGGAAACACAAACAACAGTGTCAGCCCTCGAGCAAGAAGTGTCTGCAATATGACAAGGTAATGTCCTTGCAGTGCAGGTCATGCCAAAGAATTTGCAGGCCATATTTCCAATTCATGGGGTGGACATACCAGTGCCTAAGTTCAGTTGAACATTCAATACCCACCTGAAGGCGTACCTAAAGTACACTCCTGGAAATGGAAAAAAGAACACATTGACACCGGTGTGTCAGACCCACCATACTTGCTCCGGACACTGCGAGAGGGCTGTACAAGCAATGATCACATGCACGGCACAGCGGACACACCAGGAACCGCGGTGTTGGCCGTCGAATGGCGCTAGCTGCGCAGTATTTGTGCACCGCCGCCGTCAGTGTCAGCCAGTTTGCCGTGGCATACGGAGCTCCATCGCAGTCTTTAACACTGGTAGCATGCCGCGACAGCGTGGACGTGAACCGTATGTGCAGTTGACGGACTTTGAGCAAGGGCATATAGTGGGCATGCGGGAGGCCGGGTGGACGTACCGCCGAATTGCTCAACACGTGGGGCGTGAGGTCTCCACAGTACATCGATGTTGTCGCCAGTGGTCGGCGGAAGGTGCACGTGCCCGTCGACCTGGGACCGGACCGCAGCGACGCACGGATGCACGCCAAGACCGTAGGATCCTACGCAGTGCCGTAGGGGACCGCACCGCCACTTTCCAGCAAATTAGGGACACTGTTGCTCCTGGGGTATCGGCGAGGACCATTCGCAACCGTCTCCATGAAGCTGGGCTACGGTCCTGCACACCGTTAGGCCGTCTTCCGCTCACGCCCCAACATCGTGCAGCCCGCCTCCAGTGGTGTCGCGACAGGCGTGAATGGAGGGACGAATGGAGATGTGTTGTCTTCAGCGATGAGAGTCGCTTCTGCCTTGGTGCCAATGATGGTCGTATGCGTGTTTGGCGCCGTGCAGGTGAGCGCCACAATCAGGACTGCATACGACCGAGGCACACAGGGCCAACACCCGGCATCATGGTGTGGGGAGCGATCTCCTACACTGGCCGTACACCACTGGTGATCGTCGAGGGGACACTGAATAGTGCACGGTACATCCAAACCATCATCGAACCCATCGTTCTACCATTCCTAGACCGGCAAGGGAACTTGCTGTTCCAACAGGACAATGCACGTCCGCATTTATCCCGTGCCACCCAACGTGCTCTAGAAGGTGTAAGTCAACTACCCTGGCCAGCAAGATCTCCAGATCTGTCCCCCATTGAGCATGTTTGGGACTGGATGAAGCGTCGTCTCACGCGGTCTGCACGTCCAGCACGAATGCTGGTCCAACTGAGGCACCAGGTGGAAATGGCATGGCAAGCCGTTCCACAGGACTACATCCAGCATCTCTACGATCGTCTCCATGGGAGAATAGCAGCCTGCATTGCTGCGAAAGGTGGATATACACTGTACTAGTGCCGACATTGTGCATGCTCTGTTGCCTGTGTCTATGTGCCTGTGGTTCTGTCAGTGTGATCATGTGATGTATCTGACCCCAGGAATGTGTCAATAAAGTTTCCCCTTCCTGGGACAATGAATTCACGGTGTTCTTATTTCAATTTCCAGGAGTGTATTTAGATGCATATCTGCATGCGAAAGAGATGGCAGAATGTAACGCTTTACTTGTAACATGGCAGATGATCAAACAAGGAGAGGCTGAGTGGTTTGATGCAACAATTTGCAAGAACAGTAGTTACAAGGTTTTCTGCACTAAGTTTCTAGCAACTTACTGGAACCTGGCTACACAGGCAAGTGCAAAGATGAGCATATATCGGGCATAGTAAGAACCACAGTCAGCCAATCCACATGCCAATCCCTGGCAACATAAGCTGCGGACTTTGTAGTTTTGGTGGGATACTTATATGACAAAATGACACATGAGGAATGGTGTAGTGCAATGTGCTCACATTTTCCTCTCATCTACAGTATGCTCTCATCAAGGCACTGTCAAGAAAACAGTTCCTTGATATTTTAACATGTTCGGACAGCACTGAAGAGCAGGAGAAATAAAGTATGGCACTTGTTAACACAATGAGGGCAGAAAATAGGACAGCACAAATGTTTGTGCAGTGCAGTGACAGACAGAATTAGACTAATAACAAAGGAAAGAAGAAGGGAAGAGGTGAGATCAGGGTAGAAGGTATGGTACATACTAGGGAGAGTTCAAGGCAAGATCAAAACACCGGACCACAGATGCGACATGAATTGCGTGCAAGCATCGCATAATGAGAGCAATGGAGGTTCACCATCATTTGCCCCACCTCAAGTAGATACGCATGTGACTGCACAAATGAATGACCAAAGACAAAGAGATATCACAGGGGACACGTCAGTAGGGAAAGGACATCACATACGCTGTGTGTGGTACTGGCAATTGCAAGTGCAAGATGACATTTACCGGTACTGTCATAATTCAAAGTGCTGGAAACAACAGACAATGGGTGTCCTTTCTAAGAGACAATCTCCAATCCTTCCAAACTGACTATGCAAATGTAGAGGAGATGTGGCTCAAATTCAAAGATATAGCAGCAACAGCAATTGAGAGATTCACACCTCATAAATTGGTAAGAGATGGAACTGATCCCCCATGGTACACAAAACAGGTCCGAACGCTGTTGCAGAGGCAACGGAAAAAGCATGCGAAGTTCAGAAGAACGCGAAATCCCGAAGATTGGCTAAAATTTACGGACGCGCGAAATTTGGCACGGACTTCAATGCGAAATGCCTTTAATAGGTTCCACAATGAAACATTGTCTCGAAATTTGGTAGAAAATCCGAAGAAATTCTGGTCGTATGTAAAGTACACAAGCAGTAAGACGCAGTCCATACCTTCGCTGCGCAGTGCCAATGGTACTGTTACCGACGACTGTGCCGCTAAAGCGGAGTTATTGAATGCAGTTTTCCGAAATTCCTTCACCGGGGAAGACGAATGGAATATTCCAGAATTTGAAACACAAACAGCTGCTAGCATGAGTTTCTTAGAAGTAGATACCTTAGGGGTTGCGAAGCAACTCAAATCACTTGATACGGGCAAGTCTTCAGGTCCAGATTGTATACCAATTAGGTTCCTTTCAGATTACGCTGATACAATAGCTCCCTACTTAGCAATCATATACAACCGCTCGCTCACCGATAGATCTGTACCTACATATTGGAAAATTGTGCAGGTTGCACCAGTGTTTAAGAAGGGTAGTAGGAGTAATCCATCGAACTACAGACCTATATCATTGACGTCGGTTTGCAATAGTGTTTTGGAGCATATACTGTATTCAAATATTATGAATCACCTCAAAGGGAACGATCTATTGATACATAATCAGCATGATTTCAGAAAACATCGTTCTTGTGCAACGCAGCTAGCTCTTTATTCGCACAAAGTAATGGCCGCTATCAACAGGGGATCTCAAGTTGATTCCGTATTTCTAGATTTCCGGAAAGCTTTTGACACTGTTTCTCACAAGTGACTTCTAATCAAGCTGCGGGCCTATGGGGTATCGTCTCAGTTGTCCGACTGGATTCGTGATTTCTTGTCAGGAAGGTCACAGTTCATAGTAATAGACGGCAAATCATCGAGTAAAACTGAAGTGATATCAGGTGTTCCCCAGGGAAGCGTCCTGGGACCTCTGCTGTTCCTGATCTATATAAATGACCTGGGTGACAATCTGAGCAGTTCTCTTAGGTTGTTCGCAGATGATGCTGTAATTTACCATCTAGTAAGGTCATCCGAAGACCAGTATCAGTTGCAAAGCGATTTAGAAAAGATTGCTGTATGGTGTGGCAGGTGGTAGTTGACGCTAAATAACGAAAAGTGTGAGGTGATCCACATGAGTTCCAAAAGAAATCTGTTGGAATTCGATTACTTGATAAATAGTACAATTCTCAAGGCTGTCAATTCAACTAAGTACCTGGGTGTTAAAATTACGAACAATTTCAGTTGGAAAGACCACATAGATAATATTGTGGGGAAGGTGAGCCAAAGGTTGCGTTTCATTGGCAGGACACTTAGAAGATGCAACAAGTCTACTAAAGAGACAGCTTACACTACACTCGTTCGTCCTCTGATAGAATATTGCTGCGCGGTGTTGGATCCTTACCAGGTGGGATTGACGGAGGACATCGAAAGGGTGCAAAAAAGGGCAACTAGTTTTGTATTATCACCTAATAGGGGAGAGAGTGTGGCAGATATGATACGCGAGCTGGGATGGAAGTCATTAAAGCAAAGACGTTTTTCGTCGCAGCGAGATCTATTTACGAAGTTTCAGTCACCAACTTTCTCTTCCGAATGCGAAAATATTTTGTTGAGCCCAACCTACATAGGTAGGAATGATCATCATAATAAAATAAGAGAAATCAGAGCTTGAACAGAAAGGTTTAGATGTTCATTTTTCCCGCGTGCTGTTCGGGAGTGGAATGGTAGAGAGATAGTATGATTGTGGTTCGATGAATCCTCTGCCAAGCACTTAAATGTGAATTGCGGAGTAGACATGTAGATGTAGTATGTGGTATTACGTAACATTCCGCCAGTGCGGACGGTATTTGCCTTGTGATACATTACTCGTGTTAAAAAATGGACTTATTGTGATAACCATGGAAGAAATCAAGACAAGAACATGTGTTGGAAGTGACACCACTCTCAATGTCTTTTCACGAAAAACTGGTGGAAAGTGGTAGTAAATTATCTGAGATGCCTGTAAGAGGAATCTCACCAATTCCAGCTTTTGGATAAAAAAGAAGAAGGTAGAAAAGCAGGTCTTGGTGTCACTAAGTGGCAGAAGAAGTAGTTTTCAGTTGACAGCAGTTGTCATTTGTGGGTTGTCACTAGAGTCTATAATTGGCAATGACGTACTCTCAAGTAGCACAGTGAATCATGGACTGGACCACTAAAACCATGGTCAGTTTGAGCGAAGTTCTGGTCACATGGACTGCAGAGAGCACTAAGGGCATTATAAATTCATGCAAGGAGGATAACGTAGTTTTCACAGATGGGTCACGGAAGCTAAAAGGTGATTTATTAGAGAACACAGGGGTTTAAAATGAAGTCACTTTGCCGTCCACCAGTCATCATGATAATTTCACACAAACAGTCAATGAAAGAAAATCTGACAGGCATGATGTGACTGGTCATGTGTCAGAGACCCATGCACACCTGATAAATTGATCACGTCTCACTCTCAAACAAGCGACATGGCACATGGCACCGTGTATACAGACAATCAGCTAAAAGTGGGTGTAGAGGGTGCAAGGCTGGTCTGAGGACACAAGATAACCCTCAACTGAGCCAGGAGCAGACAGGAGATGGAGAAAGTATCATGGGATTCAGGGATACATTCTTGTTCCTATCAGGGAGATTTCAGGGAGTGGTCCACAAGTTTAGAGTAATGTATGATCAGCCGCCGACAAGGAAAGCACACCCACTGGTGTGGAAGCACTGAAAAGCTACCAGAGAAGCGATGCAGCTGATGGAGGCAGCTGGAGTCATATCATAGACTGCATTAGAATTTGTGAATCTGCTCGCAGTTGTGCCTAAGACAGATAGATCAGCCCACTGTTGCCTCCATGTGAGGGTGTTAAATGATCACATTGAAGCAGAGGGAGGCTGCAACCTATCCAGAACACACTGTGCCAGTTCTTGTGGAAAATTTTTCTGTCAACATTTGATATTACAGCCAGTTTCAATCAAGTTGAGCTCAATTCATCCTGCAGGAAGTACACTGCATTCCTATATGAAGGGGAACAGTATGTGTACAAGCGAGTACCATTCAGACTTAAGGATTCAAGTTCAGCATTTTTAAGGGCCCTGAATGGCATAATCACATCAGAGATTAGAGAATTTTGTGTTGCCTACATGAAAGACATAATAGTAGTGTCTGCAATATTCGAAGAACATATGGGTCACCTGAATCAGCTGCTGGCAGTACTCCAGAGGTATGGTGTGACGGTCAGGCCTGACAAAGTGAACCGGTGTGCAAACAGGGTGGTATATCTGGGGTTTAAGATCTCACCGGAAGGTATTCGTCCATAAAACTGCAAATTGTTGGAGATCATGAAAATGAAACGGCCTTCCCAGGTACATGAATAAGGACAGTTCTTTGGGCCGAGTTCATTTTACAGAGGGCACATTGTCAACTTCACGCAGATGTTGAGTCCTCTTACATGCTGTTGGAGAAGGGCAAGAAGTGAAGCAGTGGAATAGAGGAGGAAAATGCTTTCGAGAAGGTAAAGTTTGTGTTCCATGACAGTACTTGTTTGGCGCACCCTGACTTTGTTGCAACCTTTCCAATTCTTCACAGATGCAAGTGCGCATAGCGTTGTGGGATATCTACAACAATAAAGCAAGGATGGGAATGTGCACGTTGTGGCCACATGTAGCCAGAAACTAGTGGATGCTATTTCATTATCAAACTAGAAATGCTGGCCATTGTCTATGTGACAAAACAGTTAAGGAGTTAAATGCTTAGCTGGAAAACTGGTTTATATACAGATCACCATGCTCTAATGTTCCTAAGAACCATCAGATACATGTGTAACAGAATCATGTGGCGGGGCCTGCTTATTTAAGAATATGATCTGGAAATTGATTATTGGCAGGATAAACTTAACAAATTTGTTGACTAGTTAAGCCAAAATCCAGTAATGTAGGAGGGAGTTAGTTGCAGCACAAGACAAATGGCCAGAAATCAGGTGAGTGAAGGTCTTTGTGCTGTGCAGTGCATGTGTAGAGGATGGACAAATGAAAAATATTGCTCTATTGTGCATGGTCAATTGGAGGGTATATTTTTAGTGGCATATGAATGAACAAAGGTGAGAAATTTGGCTCCCTGATGCACTTTTGGAGGTTTAATTGAGTGCTGTCGCCAGTACCTTGGCCACTGCAGAGTGACAAAATTGTTTTTGACAGTCACCAAGGAGTGGGAATATGCTGAACTCAGGCTGAAGGTTATGGAGACAATGTGACATGTGCCAGCATATCAAACATCTGAACGTGACTGTTCAATGTGAAATGCTTGCCAGCACACCAGAAGTACTAAATGACTTGGTGTGTGTTAATCATTACGGTCCTCAGCCGAAGTGCAGTTTGGGCAACAGTTTATTATCATTGTCATGGATGCATTTGCTAAGGAAGGCAGGGTTTACACCACTAATAAAAAGCTGTGTAAAAAGTCTGACAGAAGATTGTATGTGTACAAGTGGTAAGCCCAACAGAGTCCTCTCAGACCATACTACTATTGTCACATCCCTAAGATAGATGGCAGGATTAGAAAAGGAAGGGATCAGAGTGACCTCAGTTAGGAACCTTCTATCCAATCCTGTGGAACCATACATGAAGCAGCTAGGAGAGTCCTTTAACATATTGGTTTCTGACAGACACAATGTCTGGGACCAATACCATCCTAAGATAAGGAGGTACTTCAGTGAGGCCATGCACTGCAGTACAGAATACAGAAAAACAGACCAACAGTTTCAGAAACTGGAGAAGTCTGTGGCTGAGAGAATTGTCAAACCTTCGATGGGAGTAGAGGGAGAGAGAGACACACACCAGAACATGTGAACCAGGCCTGAGAGTTCATGCTGAAGAAGGTGACAGAAAGAATTGAAAGGGAGCAGGGAAAAGGGTGAAGACTTGTGAGACTGAGGACCAAGTCCTCGTGAGAATACATATGGTGTCGAATGCTGAAAAGAAAAAGACAGCAAAGTTCTCCCATGTGTATGAGGGCCCATACTCAGTAGAACAGGTAATAGCACCAAATGCCTATGCAATTTATGACAATCAGCATGAGACTGGGAGCCTGAGGGCACGTGTGCCTCAGTAGCATACAGCAGTAGTGGTATAAACATATTTATTAGTCACAGAAATTAAAATATAGAATGTACAAAATGAAATTGTCTGTAATAAATGACAGCAAACTTACAGTTTCTTTCCACATAAATGGTTTATAGTAATTTGTTTCTCAGTAACAATATATAACTAGTACTACAGATGGTAAAGTATAATAAAAGCTGAAACAAATGAAGACAGAAAATTTTGGAGGTAGTTTGTAAAGTCATTTTCTTGGTCTTCAAGATATTCATTTATTGAGTAGCAACATTTATCAATTAAAAGTTTTCTAAGTTCCAATTTAAAATTTGGATTGTCCTTTAAATCTTTAACATACTGAGGCAGTGCATTATAGAGCTTAATGCCCATGTGGCTTACATGCTTCTGAGTTCGTGTTCCTTGTTGTGGACTGGCAAGACAGCCAATCCACAGTGACGGGTAACCGAAAGGCATGTGCTTAAACTCACGCAGGCTGGCGTGAGGTCTGAAACAGGATACGTAATGAATGCTATAAAGAAAAGTACGTAGATGCTGGAATACTTAACTTTAATCCACAATTGGTGAACTTTGGTCTTGTTACTGTACATGCTTCATTAGATACATAGCAAAGGATAAATGGCACCTTGCTAGGTCGTAGCAATTGACTTAGCTGAAGGCTATGCTAACTATCGTCTCGGCAAATGAGAGCGTAATTCTCAGTGAACCTTTCCTAGCAACGTCGGCTGTACAACTGGGGCGAGTGCTAGTAAGTCTCTCTAGACCTGCCGTGTGGTGGCGCTCGGTCTGCGATCACTGACAGTGGCGACACACGGGTCCGACGTATACTAATGGACGGCGGCCGATTTAAAGGCTACCACCTAGCAAGTGTGGTGTCTGGCGGTGACACCACATTCCTCTTACTTGTTTTATGTGGAGATCATTCTTGTTCCTTGTGTTATAGTTGTGACAGTCTGCATTTGTGTGGTGATTGCTTAGATTAGCTTTGGTTAAGAGTACACATTTAAGTATATAGACTGATGGCAGAGTAAGTATTCCTAACTTTTTGAAAAGAGGTCTGCAGTGAGCTTGTGTCGGACTGTGGGTAATTATTCAAACAGCCTGTTTTTGTAAAATAAAAAGTCTTTCAAATTAGATTTTGAGCTAGCCCAGAACACCATTCCAAATGAGGCAACAGAATGAAAGTATCCAAAGTATGCCATTCTGATGCCTTCTAGAGTGCAAACATTTGCAATAACTCTCAGTGCAAAGGAGGCTGAGTTAAGTCTGTGTGTAAGAAATTTTATATGGTGTTTCCAATTCATAGCTTCATCTATATGCATTCCTAACACTTTTGCAAAATGCACTCTCTCTATTAGTGTGTCATCCAGTTCTAGATTAATGTCTTCATCCTGAATCATTTTACCAAACTGTATGTAATTTGTTTTCTTTGCATTGAGTGTAAGTTTATTTGTACTGAACTAAGTCTCAATACTTTTTAGGATTTTGTCAGTAGTTACTGTAACCAGTTTTTAAAGTCGCTCACTATCAGACTTGTGTCATCTGCATATAGTACAGTTTTGGCTGTATCATATTGTAACTGTAAATCATTGACATATATGAGGAAAAGTAGTGGCCATAAGATGCTGCCCTGGAGTACTCCTAAAAGGAACTTCTTTTGCTTCTGAAACTAACCTTATTTTTTGATTTGAATTTACAGTGGTGAGCTCTACAATCTGAGGTCTGTTTTTGAGATATGACTCAAACCACATTTTAACTCTTCCTCTAGTACCTACTGCTTCCAGCTTATGAAGGATGATTTCATGGCAGACCGTATCGAAAGCTTTAGATAGATCTAAATTGATTCCTACTACACTTTTGTTTTTCTCCAAATTTTTAATTATTTCTTTGGTGTAGTCTATGACTGCAGTTTCTGTGCTTTGTTTTGCATGAAAACCATGTTGATTACTATTCCAAAGTTTATTATTGTCTAGGTAACTAGTGACTCTCAATTTCATCAGTTTCTCTAATATTTTGGAGGAAGCAGAAAGAAGTGATATGGGACGGTAGTTTTCTATTTTATGTCTGTCTCCATTTTTAAATAGTGGCCTCACTTTTGAGATCTTCAGTCACTGAGGAAACACACCTTCACTAAAGGATAAATTTGCAAAATGTGCTAAAGGTTTTGCAATCTGCACTGCAGTCCTTATTATGATTGAAACTGGTACTTCATCAACACCTGCTGCCATTTTTGGTTTTAAGCTTCTAATCACTCTAATTACTTCCTGTTCATTTGTTGAAGGAATATTCATGCTGCAGGCAACCCTTGCAGCATGAATTATTTTTTGTTTTGTGAAGTTTAAGTTTAGTGAATGTGGTACATTTAAAAAATAGTTACTAATATAGTTTGCCATTTCCTTCTTTTCTATATTGCAATTTTCGCTGCTTTTGAGTATTATTTCTTCCTCTTCTCCAAAGGTAGTAGCTTCATTCCTCACAATGTTGCATATGGTTTGTGGTTTGTTGTCCGAGTTACTGATTAAATTGTCATTATATAGCAACTTTGCCTTAGCTATTGCCTTTCGGTATATTTTTGCATATTCTACAAACTGTGGATCTCAGCAAGTTTTAATTTCTTGGTTCAGTCTTTTCATGGTTCACTGGAAGTCCTAATGCCTGTAGTTATCCAAGGTTAGTGTGCTTTTTGTTCTGAAGACTTGGACTTCACTAACTTTTTAGGGAAATTCATTTCAAATTGTGACAAATGTAGAAGAAAAGGTATTATATGCATTATTTGCACTTGATTCTGATCTCACATCTGTCCAGATTTCATTGGTTAGACAGTTAACAAAATTTGTGCAGTTTTCTTTAGGAAAAATTCTTTTATAAGTGTGGCAAGATGTTTTTTTTTTCACAGGCATTAGGGGAACGGTAAGCACAAGAGCATTGTGATCAGATAAACCAAGGTCAGTGTTATTTACCTCCAATTCATTGGAATCTATGTTTGAGAATATATTATCTGTGAGGGTCTGTGATGTGTGTGTTATTCGGGTAGGACCTATTACATAGGGTAACATGTTAAAACTCTGTAAAATATTCAGAAATTTATCTTTAACTGTATTATTGCACATAAGATTTATGTTAAAATCCCCACAAAGAAGCACAGTAGCTTTTTCATTCCACCCAATGTTTGACATAATTTCTAGTTTTGAAAAAAAAAAATTATCTACATCTCCACATGGTGACCTGTACACAATCATTACTATCATTTTCCTTTGCTTACCATACAAGTCAATAGCAGCTGCTTCAAAATGCTTTTTCTACACTTAACTTTTCAATATCACTTCTCCTTTTGAATTTTATCCCTGGTTTTGTATAAATACAGACACCATCACTTCTGGCATTTTCCCTACATTAAGAGCTAGCTAGTCTAAAAAGGTGTATAATGATGTTTAATTCATATTCCCTACACCAATGCTCCGAAAGATACAAGCACTTAATGTTAAACTCATCTAAAGCAACTTCTAGTTCAAGGTATTTATTTCTTAGAGACTGAATATTTAGATTCATAACTTGAAAAGAATTTGATGGGAGCCTCGATTTAGTTACACTTACAGTTTGTTTTATTGAACTGGTTGTAGAGAAGTTGAAAGTTCTGTAATGCAACTTTTCCTGCTCTGGGGTGGAAAAAATCCTGGTTCATTAATGAAGGCCGTTTTGGTCTTAAGCTCATTTTTCCATTCTTCGGTGTGTCGGTTGTCACTATAGGCTGCACTGATCTGGTTTTTCCGTTATTCATGCAACTACTTGGAATAGTGGAGTGTTTCCCTAAATTATTGATCTTGCTTTCAGACTTCTGTGCGCTTGTTCCAGCAGGAGTGAGCTGTACTGCATTTGTTATTACATTGGTTCTTGAAGCTGTTGGAATACATAATTTGTTTTGGAGTAGTCCTTTAGGCACAGCTTTTGTAGTTAGAGAAGGTGCCGTGGTTGTTACCTCCGTATCTATACACATATTAGAGTACTGTGTTGGGTCTTCTGCTTCCATTTGTAATATAATAGGATCATCATCTTTCTTGTCAATAAATTTACAGATGAGCTTTTTTATTTCTGTACAGGCATATTGCTTTCCCATATTATTCAAATGCATACCATGTCTGGTATAATGCACTCTTTCTAAGCCATCAAGTTTTAAAAACAATGTATTTGGGAAGGCTTTGGTAATCTTTTCCAGTTTTCTGTTCGTGACTTCAATTTCCTTGTTTACACACAAACTTGGAACCAGATCTTTTCTGAGTGGTATGCTTGATAACACTACATTTAGATTTTTTAAATTATTCAAGGCCCTTCTAGCAGATCTGATGGCTTCTCTGGCATTGTTTTGGTAGACATCATTTGACCCACCAAATATCAAAACAACGTCCTTTTTAGTTTGTGGGACTGCTAGTGTTTTTCAGTCCTGTGTGACTTCATTCATTGGAGCACCTGGCTTAACTATACCTGTTGCATTAGCTTGTAGTTCTTTCAACATTTCTGCTATTTTTCGGAACGCAGCTCCTGCTAGTTCATTGCTATTTCCATGTATGTTATTGTTTTTTTTTGTGTATACTTAATTGAAATACTGTGTGTTTATTTTTTCATCGCATTGTTTTACCACCTCATATTCATATTCATATTCATAAGAATGAAATGACACTAGCGTAGAAGGTGAGAAACACTTATGCACCATAATTTGATGAGATTTCTGTTGCTGTGGACAGAGGTGCCAAAAGTACCTTTTGGTTGGTTAAGAAGACATTTCTATATTTGCAAAGTAGTGCCTGAAAAGTGAATTTAGGCATGTTAGGATTCTTTTGCATGTTATAAGTTATGGGTATACATAGTTGAGTACATGTGCGATCTTTTTTTATTATTATTATTATTATTATTATTAGTGTGGACAGTCGAGTCTTGTTTGTGCAGCTCACACAGCTGACACTATTTAACCTAGTAAATAAGAAGGAGGCCTCCCAAAGATCAGTGATGTGTACATTTACATAATGTTTGTAGGGTCTGTGGTAGAAAAGTAGGTGTCATTTTATTCTTTTATGAAATATAGGGTAGGAAAACAAATTCACTGGGAAGGAACACATCGCACTGTTGGTAAAAATGTTAAGGCATTACCCATCCAGTTGTACATGGTTGGCTCGTGGCAGTCCAATAATTTATTTCATTAAAAATGTATTGTTTTATGTGAGCAAGTGTTTGACTTGACACCCATCTTGCATCCATTTTATAGAGCTTGATGATGAACATTACTACTGTTCAAAGTCAACTTTGTGTCACATGTCTTAATTCTTAGAGTCTTTTGTGTTTTCCATGTTGGCATTTCTGACACATAATTCTTTGATAAACATCATTACACTATAAAGTTAATTTTTGTTTCATGTGTCTTAATTCTGTGTGTCTTGTATGTGTATAGTTTTTTTCCATTTGTGACATATATCTCCTTAATTAACAGTATTACCGTGTATGTTTTATTTTTATTTTCACAGGTCTTGGTTCCATATTTATATTTCATATGTCTTATGTACATCTTTTACATCAACACCACATTCAATGTGACCTGTGCTCCTCACATGCTTTTTACTTGTTGTGGTCTATGTTTGTGTCAGGTTATCAAGGGGATCCAATAACATAAATAGTTAACTGGGCTTAACATACTAGGGCACAACTGAATGTGTAATATCCCCACAACACCCCATGAGAGTGAAATGTTAGTGCTGTTACTAGGGAGTGAAGATTTTTGTTTTCTTTTTGAAGTATTTGTGTGACAGGCCAAGTAAACATAAATGGCCACTTTGCTGTGACTCTCAGCATTCTGTATCAAACGCTTAAGACTCATAACAATGAGCTGTGTGATACCTCCGCTGGTGGCCACTTTTGCTGATTCACAGCACCAGTGGCCCAGCACAAGGGGAACGTTGAGCCCCATAGTGCTCTGCAAACACACAAACACATAAGAGGTAGTGGATGTTCCAGTCTCACTTAAGATAGGACACCTTGGGAAGAGCCTGGCAGACAGATAAAAACATGCAGATAACTGAGGGGTCCCTGCAGACACCCTGGGATGAAGCAGAAACACAAAGCACCAAGAATTTGCAGAGGTAGATGAGTGAAACTAAAGAACTGCAGAAGAAATCAGCCTGCTTAAAAAAATTTGCTACGCAGTAAGAAGTTGCTGTAAATCATGAATGCCAGCCTATTCTTACATGAAGCACAAACATAAGATTGTCCAGGTCTCATGTGGAGATAGCTATTAAAAAGAAGTGTTGTGTCACTGCTTTCACAGCAACTTAGAAATGCAGTACAATGTCAGAACAACATGTGACCAATGCTGGGAACAGCCTTGACAGTGAAATCGTGAGAAAGACAAATTCTCGACTTACACACCACCCTACATAGGATAGAAAATTTCCACCATGCACTGGCATGTGTCATCATGAAACGGTGATATGTCATTGGATGGCAGGGCAAATATAATCCACCAATGTCAATGCTAAGAGGCAGAAAATTTCAAGACGTTGTTGAGCTTAGTAGAGTGATGAAAGTGATGAGGGAGTTGGTGAGTCAGCGTGGAAGGAAAAAAGATATGGGGCTCTTCCATCCATTACCTACATATACCTCCCATCGTCATGATATCACTGCTTCAGCAACACGTGGCAACTACACAAAAACCATGTCACAAAGCCACAGGTCACTGATGAGAGATGCCAACTCGCCGCCATTGCTATGAAGTGATGTGTCTTAACAACTCAGCATCTGCTGACGATGTAATCACGTGATGAATGACCAGGCAGAATGGTAAGATGATTCGTTCTCCCCATCCTTATCCTTCATAATTGAATCATGTCCACATGCAGTCAAATCGGTCCTAATATTTTTAATTTTATGCAGAAAAAGTGCAGTAACATAAGCTAATATTTGATATTTTAATCATCTAAACACTCTGTTCCCTTTGATTGTTAATCCCTTAATCTCGGAATCTTTTGCTGTTTGAGTTTTCTTGATTGCTGATGTCACTTAATCATTGCCACCCAACATGGGGCAATATAATCAGTAATCTGCATGTCAGTTTATACCATAGACCAAAGAACACTTGATTCACAACTATGTCTGTCTTCCATCTACCTTCTATACCTATTCTGTGTCTGAGACAGCAAACTTTATCCATCTCTTCAAGAGTCTCTTGATGAAGTTTAACATTTAACCATCCAACATATCCTACCACTGCTCACCAATGCCTCAGTTATCTTTTTGGTTATGTGCATATTATAGTCATTGGCTAGCACAGTTTTATTGCATTAAGCACCTGCCTCAGTTTCTATCCACTTCTGATGACCAGCAAGCTGTATCACATTGATTTTCTGTTTGTGAAATTCAGCTCTCGCATTGAGATTGACCTTTACTTCGACATTGTCTCATCAATACAAAAACTAAAAATCAGTAGACACATCTTTCCAGGTTTTGATGGCTTGAACATAGACTGCTTGATACAAAGAGGATAGGATTCCCTTAAACCCCTGTAATTGATACCACATTGCCAGGAACAGAAATCACTTTTCTTGTTACACAATATCAAAAGCCTTCTCCAAATCTATAAACACAGTGTATCTCTTAAGTGCTTCTTCTTCTTCTTCTTCTTCTTCTTCTCCTGAAACCAAACTGGACCCCTTCTAATTTACTTTCAGTTTTCCTTTCCATTTCTCGATAAAGTAATCGTATGAGTACTTCTGATGTGTCTTATACTATACTATGTGGTAATTCTCATTTTTCTTGGATCTTACTTTCTTCAGAAGTGTAATAACATTTTTATGAAACTTTAATAGATATTCCAATATGAAAAGAATAAAATAAAATTAGAAAAGGCAGCCATTTACTTCTTGAGTTGAATGATGTGTGGTGCTTTCAGACCCACAAACAGCTTTTGAGCCTGCCCCCCCCCCTTTTTTTAAACTTCTTGGATACTCAAAATCACTAACCCCACTCATGGCTACAGTGACACTGTTTACAACCATTTGTGGGTGGTTGCTCAGATTGACAGGAGTGAGGTAAGAGGAAAGACGTGTGTAAACCCACAAGGAGTAGGAAGTATGGGACAAGGTCTGGGTGAGGAATTAATGGGAGATATGATGGGGGAAACAAGTGCTTCTCAGCAGCACTAGTTAATGAGAATTAGAGAGAGAGAGAGAGAGAGAGAGAGAGAGAGAGAGAGAGAGAGAGAGAGAGAGAGAAAATGAGAAAATAGAAATGAGTGTTTGGCGTCATTGGCCGGGTGTCCCCTTATAGGGCTGGTCCGGCCACCTTGGTGGAGGTCTTATTACATGTAATGCCACATTGGGCGACCTGGATGCTGGATGGGGATGATGAAGACAACACAACATCCAGTCCCTGGGTGAAAAAAAATCTCCAACCCAGCCGGGAATTGAACCCGGGCCCCTTACGAGGGCAGTCCGTTACACTGGCCATTCAGCTATCGGTGCATAGAGAGAGAGAGTTGGAGGGGAAGAAGGGGTGGAAACATGATGGAAGACTGAAAAGTACAAGCTTTGGACTGGACGGGAGGGGTGTGAAAACCAACAGGAAAGGAAATGTGACAGTAAGCAGAAGGAATTGGGAACAGAACAAAGAGTTCTGATGATGACTTTAAAAGCAAACTTGACCTTATTATTCATTTAAACCTCTGTTCAGATCAACACACGAACCATCAACTGGATGTCCATTTTGGCAGCTGTCATCATGTCCACCTTAATTAGTCCCATCCCAACAGTCATAGCATCCATGCACACCACTCTGCAGTTGGACACAAAAACTATCCAAATACACTGATAATCTTTTCAGAGTCTTTACATACAGATAATATCCTGCCCAGCTAGTTCAGAAACAAATTCCTTGTGCAACCATTTCGTAGGAGAGAAACAAATTATTCACCACTTTGTACCAGACACTGACCGATACTGCCTTTATAATTCAGTATGACCTCACTACCTCAGGTAGTGAAGGGAGACGAAAATTTAATAGTCATGGGTGACTGGAATTCGTCAGTAGGAAAAGGGAGAGAAGGAAACATAGTAGGTGAATATGGGTTGGGGGGAAGAAATGAAAGAGGAAGCCGCCTTGTAGAATTTTGCACAGAGCATAACTTAATCATAGCTAACACTTGGTTCAAGAATCATAAAAGAAGGTTGTATACCTGGAGATACTAAAAGGTATCAGATAGATTATATAATGGTAAGACAGAGATTTAGGAACCAGGTTTTAAATTGTAAGACATTTCCAGGGGCAGATGTGGATTCTGACCACAATCTACTGGTTATGAACTGCAGATTGAAACTGAAGAAACTGCAAAAAGGTGGCAATCTAAGGAGATGGGACCTGGATAAACTGAAAGAACCAGAGGTTGTACAGAGTTTCAGGGAGAGCATAAGGGAACAATTGACAGGAATGGGGGAAAGAAATACAGTAGAAGAAGAATGGGTAGCTCTGAGAGATGAGGTAGTGAAGGCAGCAGACGATCAAGTAGGTAAAAAGGTGAGGGCTAATAGAAATCCTTGGGTAACAGAAGAAATATTGAATTTAATTGATGAAAGGAGAAAATATAAAAATGCAGTAAATGAAGCAGGCAAAAAGGAATACAAACGTCTCAAAAATGAGATCGACAGGAAGTGCAAAATGGCTAAGCAGGGATGGCTAGAGGACAAATGTAAGGATGTAGAGGCTTGTCTCACTAGGGGTAAGATAGATACTGCCTACAGGAAAATTAAAGAGACCTTTGGAGAGAAGAGAACCACTTGTATGAATATCAAGAGCTCAGATGACAACCCAGTTCTAAGCAAAGAAGGGAAGGCAGAAAGGTGGAAGGAGTATATAGAGGGTTTATACAAGGGCGATGTACTTGAGGACAATATTATGGAAATGGAAGAGGATGTAGATGAAGACGAAATGGGAGATAAGACACTGCGTGAAGAGTTTGACAGAGCACTGAAAGACCTGAGTCGAAAAAAGGCCCCGGGAGTAGACAACATTCCATTAGAACTACTGATGGCCTTGGGAGAGCCAGTCATGACAGAACTCTACCATCTGGTGAGCAAGATGTATGAGACAGGCGAAATACCCTCAGACTTCAAGAAGAATATAATAATTCCAATCCCAAAGAAAGCAGGTGTTGACAGATGTGAAAATTACCGAACTATCAGTTTAATAAGTCACAGCTGCAAAATACTAACGCAAATTCTTTACAGACGAATGGAAAAACTGGTAGAAGCGGACCTCGGGGAAGATCAGTTTGGATTCCGTAGAAATGTTGGAACACGTGAGGCAATACTAACCTTACGACTTATCTCAGAAGAAAGATTAAGAAAAGGCAAACCTACGTTTCTAGCATTTGTAGACTTAGAGAAAGCTTTTGACAATGTTCACTGGAATACTCTCTTTCAAATTCTGAAGGTGGCAGGTATAAAATACAGGGAGCGAAAGGCTATTTACAACTTGTACAGAAATCAGATGGTAGTTATAAGAGTCGAGGGGCATGAAAGGGAAGCAGTGGTTGGGAAAGGAGTGAGACAGGGTTGTAGCCTCTCCCCAATGTTATTCAATCTGTATATTGAGCAAGCAGTAAAGGAAACAAAAGAAAAATTCGGAGCAGGTATTAAAATTCATGGAGAAGAAGTAAAAACTTTGAGGTTCGCCGATGACATTGTAATTCTGTCAGAGGCAGCAAAGGACTTGGAAGAGCAGTTGAACGGAATGGACAGTGTCTTGAAAGGAGGATATAAGATGAACATCAACAAAAGCAAAACGAGGATAATGGAATGTAGTCAAATTAAATCGGGTGATGCTGAGGGAATTAGATTAGGAAATGAGACACTTAAACTAGTAAATAACTTTTGCTTTTTGTGGAGCAAAACAACTGATGATCGTCGAAGTAGAGAGGATATAAAATGTAGACTGGCAATGGCAAGGAAATCGTTTCTGAAGAAGAGAAATTTGTTAACATCAAGTATAGATTTAAGTGTCAGGAAGTCGTTTCTGAAAGTATTTGTATGGAGTGTAGCCATGTATGGAAGTGAAACATGGACGATAACTAGTTTGGACAAGAAGAGAATAGAAGCTTTCGAAATGTGGTGCTACAGAAGAATGCTGAAGATAAGGTGGGTAGATCACGTAACTAATGATGAGGTATTGAATAGGATTGGGGAGAAGAGAAGTTTGTGGCACAACTTGACTAGAAGAAGGGATCGGTTGGTAGGACATGTTCTGAGGCATCAAGGGATCACCAATTTAGTATTGGAGGGCAGCGTGGAGGGTAAAAATCGTAGAGGGAGACCGAGAGATGAATACACTAAACAGATTCAGAAGGATGTAGGCTGCAGTAGGTACTGGGAGATGAAGAAGCTTGCACAGGATAGAGTAGCATGGAGAGCTGCATCAAACCAGTCTCAGAACTGAAGACCACAACAACCACAACAACAACAACCACAACAACAACAACCACAACAACAACAACAACATCATGACCTTAGCCATAGATAATTTCACAAAGTGACTGCCACATGCTTAGTGATGGATGTTTCACTGCCAGGCACCCAGCATTAGGTCTGAGACTCTGTTGTGGCTGCCACCAGCCACACAGTGTCAATGGCACAGTTCTGCTGTTGCCACCAGCAGCCACACAGCAGTTAATGTGTTAATCCAGGCCTTTGGTTACATTTCAGCAAGCATTGAGATGATAACTGGTCTATTCTGTTCTCATCTCCAATAGTAAATTATGTCGCACATGCAACCTCTGCAGTATTTTAGCCCATTCCTGCTTCCAGTCCTGAACAACACAGGTTATTCTACTGGATTGAAGATGGGTCCTATATACTTATACTTACATAGCCCAGTTACAAACATTTTATCCAGTAAAAGGCAGAGTCATGTGCAGAGGTAGATATTTTATACACTGGCCATCTGTAATCAGTGTACAGCAAGTTTGTGTGAATAGCTAACCAGCTGTATTCCCAAACAGTGACTAACTGCAAATGCAGTGATCCAGTTCAAATATTATTTATTTATTCACAAATAGCTTTCATAAATGCCATTGCAAAGGAGAGCCTTCTGGGGTGTGGAACGAGTCATGTTATACATTAACAGACAGAAGCAACCTCCTAAGTGCCTCCAAAAAAAAAAAAAAAAAAAAAAACACTGTTTTGGCAGTAGAAAAACTGGCAGCTGACTGGGAATTGTCATTTGTCACACCTCTTGACCCCCATATCATTTCTAACTCACAATGGCAAGCTTTTGGTTTGCATCGTTTGGTCCATGGTTCTAACTAAGGGCATACTGTTACCCTACTCTTAATTCTACCATGGCTGCCATCTATGTAGCACCATACGGAGCAAGAACTACCATTTAGGTGCCTAACATTGGTCTGGTTATGTGATGTTGATTATTCATGTTGCCACTGGCATGGCTTTGCCACTTTGTTACATCCAGTCAGTAATTTATGTGTTCGATTCCAGCAAGTGGTGTTTGTTTACCAAGAGAGCTCTGCTTTAAATCATATACTACTGCTTTTTTATTTGCAAGTTACGATGACTCACTTGTGGAATCAAAGAAAGGGAGTCATATAAAATATGTCCGAATTACTTCACAACCTCAACGATAATGCCAGATGAGGCACCATTATGTATTTTACTGCGAACAGTAGAGATAATATGGCACAAACATCAGAAGTGGAAACCTGTGATCAAGAAATGAAGTTTCAGTCTCTGAGGAAAGATATTGGTGAAAGAAGAACTGTTACCGATTTTGACAATTACAAAAACAGTGTTGTCCTCCACATAGTACTCCAGTTCTATGGAAGAGTATAGTACAAAGCAAAAGGTGGCAGGTGTCTTACACAGTAAGACTGGTCCCACAGGAGTCTGTCATCCAACTAACAAAATTCTGAAATCTTTTGGATAAAGGTACAGAAAATGTAAAGCTGCAAGAAGGATTTTGATGGCCAGATCTAATACTGTAGCAACTAGGGCAACTTTTCTGGAAAAAAAAAATGCACAACATTAGGAAAGAAAATCATTTATAAACCATTATTTATCTATTTGAGACATGGATCAGTCAAACTCATGACAGAAGGCTCGCCTGACATGATTCGAAGAGCAATGAAAGCTGGAAAGTGCCAACTGACAAAGGAAAAGGGCTTACCATTGTCATCCACCACTGTATTGTATGCAGATGATACGACTTTTCTCCATAGCAGTAACAGTCTTAATGATCTTAAAACCTGTGCTGAAAATACACTCACTCATGCAGCATATTGGTTCAGAGCAAATAGTTTCCTGCTAAATGAAAATAAAACTCAGCAGATAATCTTCACTCTAAGAGACAAGCCACTATCTGATGACCCTAGTTCTGTTAAATTCCTGGGAGTTTATTTAGACGAAAAGTTATCCTGGGGCCAACATGTAAACTATATTAGTAGTAAACTATCTAGAGTAATTTATTTATTAAGACAACTCAGAAATTGTGTACCTGAAACATACATCAGATCATCTTATTTTGCATTTTTCCAGAGTATAATATCCTATGGCATTATCTCGTGGGGTAACTGTAGTCATATACATGACATCCTATTATTGCAGAAGAAAGCCATTAGGATAATTACAAATTCTTCACATAAGGCTCACTGCAAACCCTTATTTACTAAACAAAAAATTATGACTGTAATAAACCTCTATATATACAATGTCTTAATCTTTACGAAGAAGAACCTACAAGATGTGAAACGTAGAGAAAATGTACATTGTTACAACACAAGAAGCATCAAACACATATACACGCCTTACCACAGACTATCAAAATCAATAAATAGCTATGAAGTCACAGGGCACAAGCTATTTAATAAGCTGCCACATGCCATACAGGATCTTCCTGAACATACATTCAAAGAAAGACTGCATGAATGGTTTATTGCCCACCCATTCTATGATATCAATGAATTCTTCAACTGTAAAATGCAGTAATCTAACAGATGACCCACTGCACATTGATTTTAATATAAGCTAAAATATTTCAGTAGTCAATACCTTATCATACTGTATTATAAATTGTAACTTCATTTGACGTTGTCAATTGCTGTAATGGCCTAAAGACAATAAAATCTTTATTATTATTATTATTATCATCAGAATATCACTTCATCAAAAGCTCCATGCTGATAGTTATTATGTAAAACAACACAGGTGATTATAAGGAGATGAATAAAGATGTGTTTAACAACTGACTTTTGGATCTGTTAGGTCATTATGTGATGGTTATAGACCTTTTTTTTTTTTTTTTTTTTTTTTAAAAAAAAAAGAGGCCATTTTTAACTGAAGAACAAATAAAGACAAAATGGATAGAAGAGAAAAATACACCCAACAGTAAATATACTGCCTGACAAAGAAAGTGAAATGCCCCAAAGGGAGGGAACTAAACAAAACTTGACAGATTGAGAGGGTATGTGATATTAGTTCAGTGATTAGAAATTTGAGTCAAAATTACAAAGAATTTTTCAGTACGAGTCTATTTAGTGGTATCATGTTACACTATCTCAGGCTGAATGGATGAACTAGTTCAGTTGGGAAAGGTGTCACAAAACTGTTGTATCCTTCCCTGAGACAACCTGGCCCAGATCTGTTTTAACTAGCCCTTGATATTTTCGGCACTGGCCCAGGGGCGGAGTTACACCTGCCATGTGTAGATGAGCACTCTCCAGCTGAAAAAGATTACCACAATATTTTTTGAATGATTTCTTGAAGCCTTCATCTGCCATTCTCTTTATTTCCTGTATAATTGTACAATTTCAGCCTTAGGCCATTTTTAAGTATCTAAAACCGAAGTTTCATACGTTGGATACATTAGTGACACTTGTGATTTTGATGTAGGAACAAATTATATCTGTAGATATACTACTCACAGTCTAACTTATTTTATGAATGATTATTTAGTAACAGATTATGTTGTATACGTCATTGCTCCTATGACGACATGTTATGCTCGTAAATTAGTTTGAGGTGTTCACGCCATTTTGGGACCACATTACTTTTGAGCAATTGTTGCAAAGCTCTGATATATTATGTACTTAGCACTAGGAAGATTATAATTATTTTACATAAATTTGCTACTTAACCTGCATATGCTTTTGTTCTCAGTTACATGCAATTATCGTTCATCATTGGTATAAATATGACTGTATGTAATTTCTTTAAAATAATTGGTGAATATTTGTTCTGTTATTGTAGGAGCACGTCATTTTTAAATAGTTGGTACAAAGATCTTACATATCACATTTATCACAGTATTCTAATGGAATAGTACTGAGAACCACAAGAGTCTAGTAAAAACTGCTTTATGGTTGAGTTAGGTTTTGCATTACACATATGAGCAACGACATATATGACATAATCTGTTACTAAAAACTCATCCATAAAGTGAGTTAGAATGCGCCTAGTATACCTGTATCTACAAATATGACTTGTTCATACATCAAAATTACAAATGTCGCTAATATATCCAATGTATGAAACTTCCATTTTAGATACTTCAAGGCCAAAATTGTACAGTCATTGCACAATCATACAGGAAATAAAGAGAATGGCAGCTGAAGGCTTCAAGAAATCATTCAAAACATTCATCGCAGCTGTGGACCCTATCACACTGAAAATTATAGTACCACAATATTGTCACATGAGGATTCAGGAAGTCTGTAAAGTACAGTTGTGCCATGAAAATTTCTCAATCATTAATAGCTGTTAACTGCAGTTATAAACTATGGTGCCAGGAGTAACACCATGTGCCTCTCCAAAACATTGTAAAAATGGAACATCCCAGGTCACCACCATGCTCGCCAACCCAGAACATTGAGAGTAGTGCAGAATGCGATCCATTGCTGAACACTTTGCATTGCCATTCATCAGCAATCTACGCTTCAATATCACGGCCCATTCCAAACACAGCATTTTGCATTGTGATATTAATGGCAGCTTACACATGGGACAGTAATTTATTAGTTCAATGGCCACTAGTCTCTGCCCAACAATGCAGGATGACACAGAATTTTGCAAGGTGTCCAGAGTTGTTCTGGAATTGGAGGTGTAAATATATAGCTGGGGTTAGAATGTTCTCGGCATACAATGTGGCAACCCTGCTCTTGATGGTCAGATGCTGTCAGCTAGAACCTTAATGATGGGTATATATGCCTTCACATTCCCATGTAGTCCAACATGGGGCCACTGTCACATCCAAATCTGGATTCTGCACAGTCAACCAGCCAGCCAAACTCTGTCACATGCTGTTAACACTGTCTCAAACAAGTATGTGGTATCTCTATGTCTATCACGATGATTGTTCGACATCTGTCACTGTTCATGCCCTTTACATACCCAACCAGGCCTGGTAACCAAACTAAACATGAACAACACTAATGCACTCTGGAGGCAGTTGTACTTGTCCCAGCAAGCTGTGACTTGCCAATGGTGTATATGTGCACAAATTTGCATTGACATCTAACTATGTCTTCTGGATGCTCCACTTTTTTTTTATGCAGACACAATTAAAAGCAAATGAGTCCAGAAGTCCACAATAAGAACATTAACAATGATATTGAAGAAAATTAGATTAAATGCGTACAGGATCTGCATTTTCTGCTTTGTACCAAATTAGTTAGTTTCAAGTTCTATGGATCAATTTGCACGATAAACTGTAATGAAGTGAAATGAGTCATTTTACATTCACATCACAGATTAATTTGAAAATACAGCTATCTGCTAAATATTTATAATTTTTTTTAATGTGCAGATGTCACCTAATGTTCCCTACCACCACCTTTTACACATTACAATAATAGAAATTATTCTAAGGAATAACTTGCTAATGAACTGTTGTTGTTGTTGTTGTTGTTGTTGTTGTGGTCTTCAGTCCTGAGACTGGTTTGATGCAGCTCTCCATGCTACTCTATGCTGTGCAAGCTTCTTCATCTCCCAGTACCTACTGTAGTCCACCCCCAGCAGCTGAGTGGTCAACGCGACAGACTGTCAATCCAAAGGGCCCGGGTTCGATTCCCGGCTGGGTCGGAGATTTTCTCCGCTCAGGGACTGAGTGTTGTGTTGTGTTGTCCTACTCATCATCATTTCATCCCCATCGATGCGCAAGTCGCCGAAATTTCATTGAAAAAGAAGCAGTCAGAAGCTTTTAGAAATTGTTTTGAAGATCTTTGACATTGCAATCATTGAAAAAAATTTCTAGCAGAAGAAAAAATTTGAAAACATGGCTTCATGTATGGGCAGACAATGAGCAGTTCACTCTGTGATTGATATAGTTTATGTACTAAGTTAAGACAAACTAACATTAGATAGTAACCTATAATGAGAACCACATGTGTACAGTTAAAGGTAGTATCACATCACAAAACTGTAATTTATGTAACACCCATACTGTACATCATTATGTATTGTAAAACAAAATGTATTGTAGATGATTGTGCATCATGTACGTATTGTGCAAACTAATTGCATGTACAAAAGATAATTTACTGGACCAATAAAAATCAGAATCGCAATATTCCTTGTTAATTTATTATTCCCTTGCTGAGAACCAGCCTAATTTTGTGTTTTTATTCAGAACCTAAATTAATACTTATATTTTTATTTGTTATTTTTTACCAAAAATGTATACTTTCAAAGTAAGTCTACACAATCAGTAGTTTGTGTAATTTAGAGGATTTTTCAATGTTACAATCTGACAAAAAAATGACTGTTTTTCCTTGAAATAGAAGTTTATGTTACTACTCTCTCCCATAAGTAAATGGCTTAAGATAATATGATAATAGGAACATGGATGCTCTGCTTATGAAACTGAGCTCTTTCTCGTGCTTTTACAGGCACAACATGTAGTACTTAGCATTTTCATTAGTATATTCATGCAGTGACTTCATTTTGGAGTGATATCCAAGTGACGGGATAAAGATGAATAGCAATAACGAGAACTCATGAACTTCACCTCCCAACATATTGTAGTTTTCTTTCTTCTCCTTCCCCTCATCTCCCTTCCCTTCTAATTCTTAATCACACTATTCATTTCTCATCCTCTTAATCATCACTCTGTCAACATCACCTCTGGACTGAAGTGCGCTTACTAATGTAGTATCTTTTTATCCCCTACTCTTTCTCATATTTTGCGCAAGGCGAACGGTCTACCCGACGGGAGGCCCTAG
The DNA here is from genome assembly GCF_021461395.2 of Schistocerca americana. Classification (NCBI taxonomy): domain Eukaryota; kingdom Metazoa; phylum Arthropoda; class Insecta; order Orthoptera; family Acrididae; genus Schistocerca; species Schistocerca americana. The sequence continues at coordinate 172,279,230 of NC_060125.1, forward strand.
CCACACGGCATTTCCATTTCCATTTTGCGCATCCCCTCAGTCTCATTGCAGATGGTCCCTCTCATCCTGGAGCCCAGGTGACTGGCCTTCCCTTTTAATCTACCCCCCTTCAGTCCCTCTCTCAGACCCAAGGTGGGAACTGTGTAAATCTCTCTCTGTGTGTGTGTGTGTGTGTGTGTGTGTGTGTGTGTGTGTGTGTGTGTGTGTGTGTGTCAGCAGTACTAAATTTGATTGTTTCACTCAGAGCACGTTAAATTTCATTCTTTTTCATTTGATTTGCATATCAATTATTTTAATTCCAGATATCTCAAATTATAACTAGTTCCTTAGGAACGGAAGGAAAGAGAGGTAAGGGAAAATATTTCAGTTTTGTAACAGGTAAAAATGGTAGAGTGGTAATTAGAGGGTGAAATACTTCATCAATGGGTGAGGGAAAACTGGAAATAAGCATTGCATAAGAAAAAAAACAACAAATGTGATTTTGATTGCTGCATGCATATAAGTAATAGGATTTATTTTTTTTGTATGTTTTGTGTAAGTTTATATGTCCCATAAGACAAACATTTTTTTAAACAAATCCAGCAATAGATCTAAACCAAACAAGACATTGTCATATATCCATTATCCCAAATCACAAATGATACAGTAACCCTGCCTTCTGCAGACATGAGGTCTCATTTGTGATTTCTTTTCCCAAGTGGCACACACGAAAACAAATCTGTCATACATGTTCCTGTGCTCAGCACCATCTACAACAAGTTTGTGCTCATGGAATGTTTCAGCTCATTTTGAAATATATTTTAAATATGTCATTAAACTCTTAGAACAATGTAGCACTCAGTTAACAATATACTTATAAAGCCAGAAGACACTATAAAAATTAGCAGCATCATCAACAATTGCATGATGATGAGAATGTATACATCTATCAATGCCACGATACAACTGAGTGTCAAATGTAATATATATCTGAGCTTACTAGCAGAATAGTACCTTTATTACAGCTCCATTTCTGGAAGATGAGATTCAATTTGATTGTAGAGTAAGCCTTATAATTAAGAAATTTGGAATAACATTCCACACTTTTGCAATACAATGTGCATCATTTTTGGAAATGGGTCCTGCTCCTCTGAGAGTTGTGTCAGCTCATATTAATTGTCATATTTGTATTTAAAGATGCATTGGTTCATCAAAGTATTTCCGCAAGTGACAAATTTCTTTTAGTGGTAATCATACATGAAGCTAGAGATTTTGGAAGTGTGCTCACTATAACAGTGTTGAATCTAAAGGGTACCTGCCAATACAACAATTCTATATTAAAAATTAATGTACTACACTACAATCAGCTCTGGTTACTTGTAAAGAAAACCACCTGTGTTCACTAAATACTATAAACAAAAAGTTCCTTTCTCTTGCTGATCTCTGGTGGGGTACGTGAGACAACTTTTGAGACACTGGGGGAAAAAAATCAATCCTTGTCTTAGTTTGACCAATGTAGAACACAAATAATCAAACCATCAGAACAACCTAATAAAAATGTATACTGTATTAAAATCGGATGTGTGTGCTTCATGCAGTTAATGCAGAATTTACATTATTTCAGTGTTTCCACTCTCTACAACCAAAGTGAATCTGCTAAATAATACTGAATGTTAAAACAACCTCAGTTAGAAAGCCTACACTTGAACAATAACTTTAAACCAGTAACAACAATCATTACAATAATGACACAGATTGTTCCTAACAAAACTTCCATAATTTTTGAAATAACAAACCAACCAACGTACCAGTATACATTAGTAATGCAACCAAATGCCAATTTCTGCATTTATGTTGCTATTTAAAAGAACTGAATCATGATTCATTCACAATGCTTCAGAAGGAATTACAAAAACATACATACATGTATACATATTTACATAGTAAATTCAACAATAAATTAATATTTTCCTGCTACAAACATAAATAAACCTCATATAAAACAATATCCACACACACAAATCACAATTTCAAAAGCAGTTGACAAAAATCACCAGAGCAAAACAGCAGCACATTGATATCAGTTGATTTACCTTCACTGCCACTTGGGAAACTTTAAAGCCATATCGGTTCACCTTGCTTGTGGAGTCTGCTTGCATTCTGTTCTATTTTGAGATTCAGCAATGCGGTAAAAATAGGAGAATAAACTTTATCTTTTATTAAAAATAAAGTATATAATTATCATCATTAAGCATGTCTTTAGTATATGGCTTCCATAATTGTGATGTCATTATCTCTCTTGTGCAGTTAGCTTTTCCAGTGTGAGATATGTGATACCTACTACAACTCACTTCCCTGCAATAATGAAGGCCCATAACAGAAACAATGTAATGTCAATATTTCAAACAATTCTTAGGATAATTGACGATTTTAATTTGTATAAACCTGGTATGGAGAATGAGACACTCATATTAGTAATACACAACAGAACAATTAGCAAGTGCTCTTTTATTTTTAAAAAATCACAAGTGAAACATATATTGTTCTTGGTCCCTCATTAAATTATTAAGTGTAAGCCTATCTGCACTAACAAACCAGTTACGAGGTACATCTTTATGTTACTACTTTAGCTAGTTGCTGAATCTTGTGTGTGCATATTCATACAAAGTGATAAATACAAGCACTTAAATGTATTATTGTCAGATATGCCAGTTACTCCACAAGCATTTACGAATCCTTACCAGCAGAACAGTACTTACGCCAACAGTGAGAATAAATATCCCACTAGCTGGTATAATTACACAATCCCCGGACTAAGAAGAGCATTTTTTTTTTCAACATTTTTATGTAAAATCTCAAAAGCAGAACACAATAATGAAAGAAGACAGAATGCATATTATTGTATGATATCCTTTTTATAAAACACTATACAGACAGTAATAATAATAGTCATAATAATAATAATAATGATAATATAATAATCAAGGTCAGGGAAGAATTCCGGTCGTCACCAATGTTCCAGGCCAGGGCAGCAATAAATGAATGGAGGCCATCCACATTGTTTATGTATACAGCATCGTAAGCACAGTCGCCAGGATGAGTAGTTACCATCCTTTTTAGAAATATAAATAGCATAACTTCTGATCAAAAATGTTCTTGATCACAAAAAGTTTATTATACAGTATTTCCCTTTCAAATATTTTCCACAACCAAGCACATTTATAGTTATTACAACTGCCATTTAATCGCTACATTAAACTTTTCTTCACTTTTCACTGTAGTTAATCCTTGGCAATGGTGGCAGGACAGTTCTCACTCCATTCTCTCACACATCAGCATCAGTCAAGTTACAATAGTTAGCAGCAAATCTGCTGCAGGAATGAGCATCTATTAATAAAAAATAAAATAAAAAAAATACATCACAGTCAAAAATATATTATGTATAAAGTATTTATCTTCCATTATTTCCATCAACGATGTTCTTGCAGCTTAATATACTCCGACACTTTATCAGGAGAAGCATTCACCAGTAACTTACATAGGGTGGTGAACAAACTTTACCCAATAAGTGAATTCTGCACTGTTATTTCACTTAGTACTGTACTTTGGTCATTAAATCTTCTCTGTCATGTTTCTCAAAATTATCTGTACCAATATCTAAAAGATTTTTAATATATATATACACACAGTTGCTAACTATCTTACAGTTTTCGAGATATGGTTTGAGCATTCTGATTATCCATTACCCACAAGCTAGATAATTTACACGATTTTGTTAATGGATACATAACTGAAAGAACATTTAACTCCAATCACTTCATCTCATGCACAAAAACCACATACACTCAAACAAATGAAAGAACCATCATGGATTGCACAGAACATTTGGGATATCACTGACCAATCTGACTGAGTAATCAGTTTCACCAGTATATGTATGAAGGACACCTCTGGAAATAATATTTCAAATTAGTTTTTGTAACTGACAGAGCAGAAAAACACCACTTTAATATTAATGATGAGTAGGAAACTCTTATTTGCACTTCTAATGAATTCCCATAAATGTGTAACTTCTGCTGTTACAATAAAATGATAACAAGAGTTAGTAAGTAACACATCTTTCAACTAGTGTGCTACATAAACATACTCTATATCGAAAGAATTAACACATTATCTAAAGAGTGTACAAACATGTGATTTTGGTATGGTGCAAAGAAATTAAATTTGACTTTAATACAGGAGTAATAACAAAAACAAAAGTATGTTCTTCAAACAACATCATGATGTCCCACAAAATATTTTATATGGTATTCCTACACCTACAATTGATTAGATTTTTTGAAAATCTCTCAGATATACTTGACAAATTTACTGAAAGGAACAAAAGCACAAAATCCACTTTTTTCATAACACTGGGGCCACAGTACCTGTACCACAAAATTTATTTTTAAAAATGGTGCAATATGCTGAGATTGTGCTATAGATCTGACCAATATACTGATTTCCTATTATGATCCCATTACCCAAAATGTTTTCCCTTGTTGCATCAACTTCAAAATAAACCTTTGCCTCATGTCTGTGCTTCTGTCACATCAATTTGCCCCCTCATCTGTCAACTTTCATTGTTTATTTAATGGAAGTATTCCAATTTCATACAAAATAGCAGGCAGTATTAACAATTTTTAATGTAATTTAAATTGTTACAGCTTTTTTATGGTACCTTCGTAACCACAACTCGTGCAAGAATCTTCACATAAAAGTGTTCCCTACTTCACAGTACCAAACCACCAGCATTAAAATTCACTACGTCATCCATGTAAAACTGCTTAAAAGTTTCAGATTAGTCTTTCTTTGTTCACTGTATTATATTAGCAGTGCACCAGAGATTAGTGTAAATAATTCCAATTCTAATAATTTATTTTTCAGACAACAATATTCTGTGGTACAGCTTTATGTAAACTTTGTCCTTCCCATCACAATGAACTTTTTAGCTCTGAGAAGACTACCCCAGATGGATTCTAAAGAAATGAAGAAATCCCACAGTAACACAAAATATAAATTTGTGAATGCTTTCTTGGCTTTACATGAGCATTATGTTGAGATTCATGAAATACTCATAATAGCCAATTTACTGTACATTTGTATGATGCATATAATGATCCTACCTCTCTCCAGTTCAAGCTATTAATAACACAAATGGCATTTGATCTAGTTATCTCTACTGACTGGGACTGGAAATTTTTTAGATTGTAGAATGCTTAACTGTATTGAGCACATTTTTAAAACGGAAAGGAAGAAGATACTGTTATGCAAATTGTATATTATGGGAATTGTGAAGTGCAAATGGTTCAAAAATACACTGCTTCATATCACAATACATCACCCACACTTTTGATACCTGTTCTCTCATCAGCAATCAATATAATTTTACCATTACATTTCAATATGTTTAACATTTATGGAAGACTATCAATTTTAAAACAATAAATAATTTCTTTGTACAAGTAGTTTACATGAGGTTAATATCTTTCTTGCTGGAAGTTGGGGGAAAATTTCCAGTGGCTAACTATTATAAAGGCACTGTTCAGTTCAGCTATAGCACTAGCTCCTATGAGACCATAACATTTTTAAGGAAAGAGAGAACAGGAATCTGGTGAAATAAAATACCACAAACAAACCACACACTACTTTTGGAAGATGGCCAACACTCTAAACTGAGGAGATAAAACCGCACAAAGGCTGTGTACAAAAAATGGGACTTTAAATTACTTCCACTATTTATGGCATAATCTAAATCTTAGGAATAACAAACATTAACATCAGAAAGATAGTGACTTTTCTTCACTTTTATGTAGACACAGCACCATCTCACATAAGTTCTCAATAATTTACAAGATATTATTGTTCCACTATGAAAGTATCAGGATTGTGTTATTAATATCAATCATTATTCAGAAATAAATGCAGAGCTCATTATTCCACACACTTCATGATGGAGTTTCATGCAAAAAACACAATCTTTCTCACTCCCGGTGATGACTTAACAATGAACCTAAGTCTGCACAAATTTCTTACACTTACTAATTACAAAAGAAGCATGAAATTCATTTAATCTCTCTCTCTCTCACACACACACACACATTTCAAGATCAAAACAACACCCTTGATGGGAGAAGTAAAATAATCCTCTTAAGGTAACTCTTGAACCTTTCGAGTAAAGCAGATAACCATACAACACAGTGCGAAGGCTATATCTAATACTGACTTACTGTTTAATGTACTTTGTTTTTGTGAACTTTGTTTTTATGAACTTTCAAGCATTGTAACTGCACACTTTATCCTCTCCAGATCAACAGCCGTCACAGTTAAAAATACCAGTTAGGAGCAAATTCTGGGATCTGTGACATTTGTGATAGGAATTATTACTCTACATTTTCAAGTGTAATGAAAACTGCAAGTAAGTACTAAGCACAATGCCAGTTAACCACCACGAGATTCCTGCTCGACTGATCGTTGTTGGAACATTAAAGGCAGCATTTCATGTGCTGAGTGAGGCCAGGGTCAGTTACAGTTCTGTGCTGCATCATATTCAGAAACCAGGCGTTTGATGTGTGATAATTTTTCATGCAGATACTGAAACCTCTTTTTGATTCCTTGGAGCTTCTGATCCCGTTTGGTTTCTTCATATTCCCGAATAATTTGTTTCTGAATGCTCTGCAACAACAAAATTTTAGTATGTTAAGACATTAAATAAGTGTAACAACTATTGACCATGTATTAGTTAAAACTCAAAGCTTCCCAAATTCATCTCTATTCATACCTTCCATCCAGAGCTAAACTTTACTTGTTGGTTTAAGCTCTTTTCTAAATGAGCAAATCTCTGAGAAACTTTTTCAACTTCAGAGTGAAGTCTTCTGTATTCTGAATAATCTGCATTGAAGTCTGCTTTGTATTTACTCCGTTGCTCACTGTTCATTATTTTTGTGTAGTTCCTGTGAACATTAGTAACAGTTAATAGACCGAAAGGATTCCTACAGTTTAGTGACATAGTGCAACTGAAAATTAGCCTGAAGAAGATTTTTTCCTAATTTATTATCAATAACGGACACTAGAAATTTCAAGTGTATTCACTCTAATGTCAAATGTGACACAGAAGTTGAAAATAACATATTAAGAACTACAAAGATGATTGTATAGGAAAGAAAGGTATTTTTACATAAATAAAGTCATTAACATTTATCTACAACCATAGCCTGCAAACCACTTCGAACTGCATGGCAGAGGTTACTTCCCAGTGTACCAGTTATGGGAGCTTCTTCCCAATTCCACTCATGTATGATGTGTGGGAAGAATGATTGCTTAGATGCCTTGTGTGAACTGTCATTATTTAAATTTTCTCTTCACAACCTCTAGGGAGTGATGCATAGGGTGGTGTTATATATTCCTAGATTTCTCACTAGAAGCTTTTTTAAGCAGGCTCTGACAGGATAGTTTGCATTTATCTTCAGTCTTCCAAGAGTGAAACAAGCCTGTGATCATTCAAATTGCTCTTCTTTGTGTACACATTCAATATCACCCATTTCTTCTACTTTGTACAGATCCCACAAAGTTGAGCAATATTCTAAGATGGGTCACACAAGTGTTTTGTAGGCAATCTCATTTTGCAGACTGATTATATTTTCTAATATTTTTTACCAACAAATAAGCTTATGTGACTGTTCCACTTCATATCGCTATACATTACTTCATATCGCTATAATACATCGCTGCACCCAGTTACTGGTATGAGGTGATGGATTCTAGTTGCAACAGACTGATATTCTAGTCATGGGATACTATACTTATTTTTTACAGATATTTGTGCACACATCCTACTGACTCAGCATTGAAATGTATAGCAATAATGCCCCTTACAAACAATACGAAGCAGCTTTTTAGGTCTGAAGTAATTTAACACAAAAACTTTCTCCTTGTTAAAGAAAAATTTTCCATTACTATTATTACTTTTCTTCTTCTTGTTTCGAATGGGCCTACTTTGGACCACGGTTGTTCAACAGCGTGGCTTTGATCTTTGCCCAGTACTGTCTCATCCACTGCCGATGTAACTCCTTCCTTTCTTCTGTCCAGGGGGGACCTTTCCTTCGGGACTTTTCCTGAAATCCTTGGGCTTCCTTCAGGGTACATCTCTCAGACTGTCTGTTCTGGAGATCAGTTATTCCTAGTTATTTAATGACCTTTTCAGTTTCTGTCAATCAAGTGTTGCGAACCTTCTTGTTTTGCTAGAAAATGAACAGATGGTTGGTCAATCTCTTTGCATGCAGTCTTGCAACATGGCAATTGAAAGCTACCCACACAGAGAGTCTCTCGATAGGTTCATAGAGTTCAGAGTTATGTCACCTTTTGAATTCTTGATCTTCTTCTACCAGGCCTACGATCTTCCTGAGGATTCTCCTCTCTCCGACTTCCAATTTCTCCATCAGACCTCTCCAGTTCATGGGAAGACATTCCATGGCATACAAGGTGTTGGGTGTATGATGTGTAGTGCAAGTTTCAGGTTGTGTGGCAGGCATTTTTTGTTGTAGCTGTTCATAGTCAGTCGATAGGCTAGTTCACCTTGTTGACTCTCATGAATAATGACATTTTTTCTGATAAGTTTGGTTCAATCCATTCGCCAAGATACTTAAACTTTTCAGTCCTTTTGATGTTTCACTGGTCTAGTAACATCACTCTGTTAGCTTCTTTGATGTTGGTAAAGAGCTCTGTTTTCTCCAGTGAAACTTCTAGATCCACTTTGGTTGCCTGTTTTCTGAGGTAGTTTACCCGCATTGTTGTCATTTCAAGAGAATCAGCAAACAGTGCCAAGTCACCTGCAAAAGCCAGGCAATCTACAACCAGTCCTTCGTTCTTACGGCCCAATTAGACACCACACTGAACACCCATATTGTTGAGTTCCTTGTGCCATTCTCTCACAACCTTTACAAGTACACAGTTGAAGAGAAGTGGGGAGAGTCCATCCCATTGCCTCACTCCAGTTTTTATCTCTAAGCTTTCTGAGGTCTCACCTCTAAATTTATTATTACTATTATTATTACTATTACTGTTACTGTTATTATTGTTACTGCTATTACTACTACTTTTCTATATCTGATTGTGTTTAAGAATGGGGAACACCCACAACAATTTTTATTGTTGATAATAATTAGGAATAGTCAAATACCAAGTAATCTTAATATGAAAATTTTAACTAGATAGCTGTAATAATCTGTGTTAAAAATGAAACAAATGAAGTTTAACTTCACTTCTACGTTCTCACCATTCAACATTTTATCACTCTTAAGAACAATTTTTATTGCTCTTGTTAAATTTCCAATGTTCACAGTGTTAATTCATGCCCAATTTTGTGTTAACGTACTTGTTCCCATGATCTATGTTTGATGAAACAATGTTCGTGGAGAAAAGCTGATGAAACGGACATAAAATTACACTGGCATGGGACTGGCCTCCGAATAGTGTTTAAAATCGTTATGCGGTTAAGTTTCTCGACACCATGGTACTCTACCCAATAGATCTAAATTGGTAGAAGTTGAAACAATTCGTGCTTTACATCTGCCGCTGCCAAGCTCTATACGGCATGGTGGCCAATTAGAATTAGGTCTCTTTGAATTAAGGTATCATGACAAATCACAACCCCTTTTGAACTGTCTCTGCTGTACTTTGGCAGATTCGTGTTTATCATAATCGGTCTACCTTTGGGATGCAAGATAAATTTAGAAGATAATAGTTAACACAAGACAGATAAAGCAAACTGAATTTCAAATGTATGTATAAATTTCCTCTTTCGTAGTACATAGTAAGAAAATGGAATTACACCTGCTGGTACATCAGGGAGGACTTAAAAGTAGATTTTACATAACAGATCACTCCATAAACAGAACATTATGGGAATTTGAGGACTTAAAAATACAGTTAGTTTTGCAACAAGTCATCACACGAAAATTATCCATATTAAACAGAGTAGATATACTAAAAAGTTACTGAAGAAGCAATGTCTTTCATACTTACGAAAGATAATCAGCAAATGGAAGTTCGCCATTTAATGGTTGATCAACAGCTTCCTGTTGACAGTGGGGACTGGAGTAAGAATCTGCTGTTGCAGCAACAGTATTCTCTGTGTTAGAGGAAGAAGGTACATGGCCGCTGGAGTAGCCATTTCTCTGGTCACTGTTGCTATTACTATGGCTTAAGTTGTTGCTTGCATTACTCCTGTTGCTTACATTGTTATTGATGTTGCGATTGCTGCTGTTGCTGCCACCACCACTGACACTGTTATTGGAGACACCATTGTAATTACCATTCCCAGCATTTCTGCTGAAGGAACTGCTGTTATTGCAATTACCATTCCACCTGTCATTTCGACTGTCCTGGTATCTACCACTATTCCTGGCACTGGCGGATGGGCTTGGAACCCTGCCACTTTCTGTCTTTCCCCATACACTCTCTTCCCTCAGTGTTTTGTTACTGCCATTTAAACCACTGCTTCTGCCAGGTGATGAAGTGTTAGGTGACTGATTAAAACACTGAACAGCTGAGCGATCAACTGTATCACTGTGCACACTTGTGGAGGACATTTCCTTGTTACTCACTACACTAAACACACTCTCAGCAACAGTATCAGATGCAAACTGTCTTCTTTCTCTGTCTGCAGTAGAAAAACTGCCCCTATCCGGTCCACAGTAACGCCTGTCGGAGCTGCCACTTTCTGTTTCCATTGCTAATGGTCGCCTTTCCAAAACGTTTTCACCACTTAAGGGCCGCCTCTCTGCAAAAGTACTATTCCTTTCAGCAAGGGAACGTCTATCAGATGAAGCACTATCTCTGTCACTAAACCGCCTGTCCGATGATGGCCCTTCTCGTTCACTAAAAGTTCTCCTATCAGAAGAAAGGTTATCCCTTTCCACATATGGTCTCCTGTCCCTGTTTTCTTCCTCATCGCGTTCTGGAGTATTGACATGCCTAACCCCATCCAGGAGTGAAGGAAGTCCGGCAGCTGCACCACCACTACTATTATTATTATTATTACTATTTCCTGTCCTCGTGGATGGCAGCTGCTGATCTGGTTTCCGATAATGTGATACGCGATGCTTCTTGGAAGGTAGTCCATCTGCGCCTTCAAAATATCCAGGCCTCTTGAGATTTGAAGACACAGGTGGTGGTGGGCTGCCCGGGTGGGTGCTGGTAGGAGAGTGTCCACTGCCCGAGCTGCCACCATCACTGCTCCCTGGGGGTGTGAGGTTCTGCGGCTTGTGGCTACATGGAATAAATGTAATAAGTGAATTACTTAAAGGGGACAACATAAAGTAAATTACTAGAAATTTTATCCACAGTTTTTAATTAATTACTTCTGTGTTCCATTTTTGTTATGTATCTGAACATACCCCATCCCACAATGGAAAACATTTTTACCATAGTTCCTAAGAGGAGTAGGGGGGAGGTAAGGTGTGTGTGTGTGTGTGTGTGTGTGTGTGTGTGTGTGTGTGTGTGTGTGTGATTTTTTGAGAGAGAGAGAGAGAGAGAGAGAGAGAGAGAGAGAGAGAGAGAGAGAGAGAGAGACCAAGCTACAATTTATTGGGTCTTCATTAAGGAAGCATTGTGGAAACATACGATGTCATCACTTTTAACATGCTACGTGTAAAATTACAGAATTCTAACAATGGAATATACTGTCTAGACCAACAGTAATATGAATTATGATAGACTGCTACATGTCACAGGATGAGGTGTTGACTGGGACTCCATGCCCTGTGATGACAGTGGCCATACGCATGTGAATAGTGTAAGTATGAAACAGTGTGCGTTTTCCAAAAGCAGAAGATGGGCTTTTTCCAATAGCTTGGTCTACTTTTAAGCAGGTGGGTTCACCGTTAAGTGCCTCCTGTTTGTAATGAGTAACAAAATATCCTAATTCATGTCGTCAATTTCAGAAACCTATGTATGAATCTCATATCTAACATATAAAAGATTACAAAATAGATTTATGGAACACTGAGCTCTCAGTTATTTCAAACTATGTCCTATGCCTGACCAAAGCAGTCTTATAGTGTATAACTTGGGTGAATGACACAGCCCGAAAATATGAGGAAGTTAGATTCAATTTTCATGACACCAGGATGTCAGAATAATGGAACGTGCACAATGTCTCCCACTGCTTTTCAATACTCATATCTAACATATAAAAGATTCTAACTGAAGATTATAACTATTCAAATGTTTACACAAATGAAGAGAATGATGTCACTGAATCAGCAGAGGGGGGGAAAAAAAGGAAACTAGAAAAGAAATTGAATTAAAATTCTGCAAAAGATGGTGTGGGGGGGTGGGGGTTTGAAAGTTTGGTGTTATTCTCCACTTTTGGCAATGAGAGATCTTAAATACTACAGAAACTGCAGAAGTGGAAAACCAAGCCATGTAAGTTTGTGTACCACATCAAAACTGCTCCATTTTGCTAGTCTCCACCTTATGCTTCTTCCATTGGTATCACATGACAACCAATTAAATTTTTTTCTCAATGCAATTGCTGCTGATTTAAGAATCAACAGCCATTTTCTACAGACTCTGTTTTTACTATTAATCTTTTAGTCCTACTTAGGACATTCCACAGGCACCTCTGTCTGATGCAGCAAAATCAACTAACAGTCTGTGAAACAAACTCACTATCTGCAGATGAAACAGCAACACAATATATAGACACAACTATAACTGTGCAGGTGTGATATTTGGTGGCTGGCCAGGAATCTTGATTCCTTTGAACACCACTGGCATTGCCACTGAAAGCTGCTTCCATGTTTCCAACATGCAAACAAAGGCTACTAAGTAGCAGCTGGAAACACTGCTTGAAAAATTGTTGGAAACTTGTTGCAATCTAACTGGGAATGTGGCTTTCAAGGAAATATAGAAAGTATCGACATATTAAAGGGAGCATAACACAGAAACACAAATTTGCTGTTCACGTAAGTAATACAGAAAATGAAAGGAATTGGAGCATGTCAACAACATTGGCACATGATGTTGAATGACATGTTGTCTAATTAGAACTAAATGATATTACTGTATCTCACAACACTTAGAAACAACACAACTAAAATTAAGAATGTAGTGAACACCAAAACTGAAAGGGACGAAATATCTTAATGGTAAGCATTCTGATATGTAAGAAAGACAATTTGACACTAAGGGTGCATGTAGCAACACAAAAGAATAAATATAGTGGAACTGAAGGTGGAGTTCTCCACCAAGACATAACCTATTACAGGATGAATCTTAACCCTTCTAACAACATTGGCAGTAATGGAATTACCCCAGTTAATATTTTCCATGTATGTTTATATTTTCTCTCATGTTTACAATTTTATTTATTTTCTGTGATTCATGTGGGTGTCCTTGTTACCCCTTTGGAGAGTGTTTGTTATGAAATTTGTAGCAAATAGAATTTTATTTACAGCCTCACTACTCCTCCAAGCAGAAGTAAAGAAAGTTATATTTTAATCAAAATTGTTGTCACACTGTACTTGGATTTTCATTGTTCAGTTGGGAAAACCATGATAATAATAAGTTTATAGCTCTACTTTGCTGTTACTTTGATCTGTGATATTCTTAGCTTTTATTTCTAAGCTTACACATGGACTAGCGTTACTGTCTGCAGGAGGCTGAAAGATTTATAAATACTGATAGTCCAGATTATCTGTGTGAAGGAGACTGTGATGTGAATTTGAGGTATAATGTAGAGGAAAAGATAGTCTTTAAATTAATGAAGATGTTACTGATGGTTGTACAAATGAATGAAAGGTGTCAAAGGACAAAGCTACCAGGGACAGAAAATTATGAGACGATGTTACCAAGCTTGAAGCTCCAACTCTTTCAAGTATATTCAAACCTAAAAGAAGCCGACTTTGCATTTTACACTCTTCCATCAATCAAGAAGGGCATTTCAAAATATTGTTTGACAAAAACCTGATGTAATACACAACAGTAAAACTGTACAATCAAACGTAAAATATTATGTTTGCTCTCTTTTTTCCTATGAACATGGTTGATGTTATATGTAAGACATATCAATGAAAAAGATCAAGAAGTTTTTAATACATACAATGAAACTTGCCCACAACAATCTGTAGAATGGCACAACATATGTAAAGTCCCATAGTGCTCAGAGCGTTGTGTTTTTTTTTTTTTTTTTTTTTTTTTGGCACAACATAAGACACTAGGCGTTGTTGGCATTATTTCCATACTACTGACTGCAGGAAGAAACTCGTGGAATCACGATAGTGTTTCCGAGTAATAGATTATCCATCCAGCTTTTAGAAATGCATTTTTCACAGCTGTTATGTCACACCAGATTTCAATAATTACCAGCTGTTTTGAGATAATAGCACTCGACATCAGAACTGCAGATGCAAATTACAAGCGTCAAGCAGTAAGAGAGGTTTTCAACATCTTTGTGACCGCATCATAAATGTTTACAACCTAATGAGTACCTAACTGTTTATGAAAGACTGGTACCTTACGACAGCAGTTACCCATTGTGAGTATACATGAAATCTAAACTAGGGATGTACACAATGAAAATATGGGTATGCGCAGATGCTATGAGTGGATACATATGTAATTTTGAAGTATATACAATTATGAAAGACAACCAGACAGAAGTAAATCAAGGGCAACATGTCACACTGGATATGTGTGAATTATATTTTCGGCATGGCAGGGGAATATTTTTTACCGCTAACTGAGAACTTATTGGATCGCAATTTAACATTAGCTGTAACTCTAAGAGAGCAAACAAAAGAGAAATATCACATAAATTTTGCCTAATGTAACAAGAAAGGAAAAATCCTCACGATTTACATTTACAAAGAGATGACTATTGTCTTGAACATTCCAAAGAAAAAGAAGTGTGTTATTATGCTTTCACGGCAACACCATGATGACTCTGTTGATTAAAAAGAAAATGCTCACTATAATGAGATTAAAGGGGGAGTGGACATGGCTGATATAATGCCAGACATACAGCTATGTACGTACAACAAATAGTTGGCAGTACCGAATATTTATGGACATAGTAAACATGCACATATTCTTTAGTCACAAAAATATCCAGACCTATTTATGTGTGTGTGTGTGTGTGTGTGTGTGTGTGTGTTTGTGTGTGTGTGTGTGTGTGTGTGTGTGTGTTTTTAGGGCGCTCAACTACTGTCATTAGCGCCCAGTCACAAGTGTTCAAATGTGTGTGAAATCTTATGGGACTTAACTGCTAAGGTCATCAGTCTTTAAGCTTACACACTACTTAACCTAAATTATACTAAGGACAGACAGACACACACCCATGCCCGAGGGAGGACTCAAACCTCCGCCGGGACCAGCCGCTCAGCCCATGACTGCAGTGCCTTAGACCGCTCGGCTAATCCATCGCGGCAGTCACAAGTGTCAGTGCACTAATAGTGTAGAAAAAATGCAAGGGGGGCAACACCAGAAAGTACTTACAAAGACATAGATAAACAAAATAAAAGAGTTAGATCTCTTTGGACAAGTCCGTCAATGTAATAAAACTAAGGACACGAACAGCTGCTCGAGTGTCATCAGCTAAAAGTTCCTGTAAGGTAGATAGCAGACACAGGACAACACGAGAGTGAATAAAACAGGGACACGACAATAAAACATGGCGCACCATCAATGGATGACCACAGGGGCACTGCGGGGTGGCATCACCGGACAACAGGTAGCAGTGGCTAAATTGGCAATGCCCTATCTGCAAGCTGGCCAAAATGACCTCCTCTCGCCGGGAAGGGCGTGAGGAGGTCGTCCAAGCCGTCGGGATCGGTTTGATGGCCCTAAGCTTATTTTCATGGAGAGAGGACCAAGCCTCGTGCCACAATGATGAAACGCGCTGACAAAGAACCCCACTAACATCAGTTGATGGGACACAAAAGGAAGCTGTCCGAGGCAGGAGGACACCAGCCTTGGTCGCAGCATCAGTAGCTTCGTTCCCAGGCACACCAACGTCGCCTGGAATCCACAAAAAAAAAAAAAAAGGACACAAGTGCCGGTATCAGCTAGTGACTGAAGGGACCGTTGAATTCGTTGCACGAGAGGGTGGTCCGAATATGGGTCACGGAGACTCTGAATGGTGCTCAAAGAATCAGAGCAGATGGCATAGGGAGAATGACTATGGTGGCGGATATACTGAACAGCCCGATACAGACCAAAAAGCTCAGCTGTAAAACTTGAACACCGGGCAAGGAGCCAGTATTGAAAGGTATCATCCCCAATGACAAAGGCACATCTGATGCCAGCGGTAGTCTTTGAGCCATCTGTGTAAATAAAGACGTTATTAGTGAGCCTCAAACGAAGTTCAACAAACCTCAAGCAGGATAGCGAATCCGCGATCCTCTCCTTTGGGAGCGAGCTGAGTTCAAGGTGAACGCGAACCTGAGCCTGGAGCCAAGGTGGCGTCGGGCTCTCACCCACTCAAAAAGTCGTAGTGAGAGTAAAATCAAGTTGCTGAAGCAGGCGACGAAAGCGAACTCCAGAAGGTAACAAAGCAGAGACATACAGCCCGTATTGGCGGTCTAGAGTGTCGTCAAAGAAGGAGAAATGTGACGGGTGGTCGGGTATTGACATCAGTCAGCAGGCGTACTGACAAAACAAAATATTGCGCCGGTAGTTTAGCGGTAATGCAGCAGATTCGGCATACAGACTCTCAACAGGGCTGGTGTAGAATGCTCCAGTCGCCAGACGTATCCCCCGATGGTGGCTAGAGTTTAGACAGCGTAAGGTGGACGGCCGGGCAGAAAAGTAGACAAAGCTCCCATAATCCAGCATTATATCCAGACAGACAGAAAGATTTCACAAGATGGAGGAAGGCTTTCCTTCAAGAATTTATGCGTAAGTTTGCGAAACAGCATGTGGAAGTACAAGTAAGAAATCCACTTTGACTACATACATAAGCATTGAAGTTGTTAGAATTTAAGTAAATAAGACATGTTCTCTTGAAGGTACAAAAGAAAAGTCACCAACAGGATGAATATGCGTGTTGCATGTTGCATCTGCAGTATGCAGATCAGAAAACTAGATTCATGTGCATAAAGTGGAGAGGAAAAGAAAGAAAAAGAAGTGTGCCAAAACTCTAGAAGAGAGACAATTGTGGCAATATGTTCTCAATATTAGGAGAAGTCACCTCATAATTTTCAGATAACATTAATGGGAAACTGCCAGTTATGTAAAAATAGTAAAAAACTGTCAATTGCATAGTCATTTATTAAAAATAATACCGGTTTCTGCCTCTAGTAATAGCCCAGATAATGCACTGTAACGATAAAGATTAAAAGTGCTTTTTTACAAAGGGAAGTTGGAAAACAATAAAAAGGATACACTTTAAAATGATGTATTATTATCCATCTGGATAAAGACAATGCTGGGAATGGCTATGCCGAACCCACTCTCAAAACTGCTCCTCATAGCTGAGCAGCCAAGGGTCAAATAGAGTGATAGAGGACATGTATGAGCTGCATGATGTGAATACTAGCCAATGGGAAGTGATTTACATGTCTTACGTTACGATTTGAACACCCATTTGCAAAAAGTACATAAATTTAACTGTAAATTACTAAAAAGACAAAGTTCAATACTCTATGGATATCATTTACATTAAAACCAGTTTCATACAACAGTAAATAATAATTCTTCCGGGTTATATGGTCGTGGTCCATGGAATTATTCTATTCTTAACATTTCGTCCAATACTACGTTGGACATCCTCAGAGGTATGGCTGGTCCTGCTGAGTCCTGCCGACTGATGAGTTACATTTTACCTTTGACTAGTTTTATCTCTGCTACTATGTGCAAGCTAGACCACGTCCACTTTCCTCGGTATTTAGGCTGCTCTCCGACGCCCGACTCGTCAGTCGGCAGGACTCAGCAGGACCAGTCAATACCTCTGACGATGTCCAACGTAGTATTGGACGAAACGTTAGGAATAGAAGAATTCCATGGACCATGGCCATATAACCCGGAAGAATTATCAACAACAGTACCATCCGGTCGTGAAAGCCTTCATTGTATGAGTAAATAATAAGCCAACAGGATAGGACAAACTATAACCCAGACTGTAATCCGGAAACAATAGTTAGCATTATGAAGACATTGTTTCCATGACAACTGCTATGAAGTCATCAATTATACACCCATAATAAAATAAGATATAAAAAGTACCAATTTAATGATTAAATACACCTGTATTCAAATTGATACAACTGGTTCGATAAAAATACTTCGAAGTAATAGGGGAATTTTTTTTCAGACTTCCCAAAGTCAGTCAGCTGTGTGCTATCTGAAGGTGACCTACTACGAGAGGCCAAAACTGGTCACATTTGTAATAAACGACTGTGCAATCAATACTGTTTTTACTAATTTCATCCCAAAAGACTAAATATATTTGTTATTTAAAATTTGGATTTTCTGTTCTGAATGCAAAATGACTATACAGTAATTTATCTCTGTTTGGATAATAAGGCATTAACAATTGCTTAAACATTCCATTTACATTATGGGACCTCACCCTTTGCAGTCAGTGCTCCCACCAAGTTATCGAGCTCAATTTGCAAGCCTCCTCGGAGCATCATTTCTAACCTATTTTCCAAACTACACGGAAGTTTTTCTCTTGCAAACCTCTAACAGGAATTGGAAACTAAAGTTTCTGGCGATTTGTAAACCAGCAAAACCATGGCTATACATGAAACTCGGTGAAGAAGCTGTCACGACTTGAGAAGGATATGTTTATATGGTTGTTAGTCACATTTTCCATACATCATTTCAATGATTGTTTTGTCAAAATGATGTGGGTTGAGTTAGTTTACAGGTTATGTATACAAGGTTAGTGTTAACATTAATAAACGCATTTTTTGTTTTTTAAATAGAAATTTGGGCATGGAATAGCAGTTGAACAGGAGAAACTATTCTAGGTTAGACTTAAGAATCGCTTTGCTCCCAGTCGACTCTGCAAAAGCGCAAGGATGGTGTTTAGAGAAACACAACTGCTGCAGTAATTATGAACTCATAGTAGTCAAGCAATCATTTATACCCTTCCTAGTTTTGTGTTGTGATACTAATTTTATTTTTGGTATGATTTTTACTGGATGAAAACTCTGCTTTTGAAATGGTAATACTTTTCCCATCTTTGCAGACTGAATACATTCAAAAAGAGAGTGCAGTACATACTGCAAAATACTAACCGCTTCAGCATCTGTCTTTCCTGCTCGCTATAGAAAGGCCAGTCCTCTTGTACATCATTCCATATGTTACGCATTAGATGAAATGTGTTCTCTGTCATGCGTGCTATCTGCTTGAGAACATCACTGACACACTTTCTGTCGCGGTCTGTTATACCATCTGCAATACACAATTGTAATATAAAACACAGGATACTTTATGTTTTAATGCATCTCTTGGCAGTACTGCACATCAGCCAATGTTACTGTCAGACATAAAATGCTGAATACATGCTAGAATCAAATTGCAGTCACAATCTGTTCAGTTCAAGCATCATTAGTAGAAAAATAAAACTTTTAAATAAACTTAGCTACAGGTACACCAGCATGAGTAAACATATGAAACTATTTATTGGCATGAGAGAATAAGTGGCACATCGAAAAGGTAAAAAAGGAGTAAACAGAAGAACTCTAAGCAGAATTCCTCCTGAAAAAATACAATTAATACATAACAAGTAGTGTCCATATAGCGGAAGTCTATTTTGTACGAAAACTGTAAAATGTTTTCTTTGTACAACTAATTACTATACCTAGTAGTCCCACACATTCTCTGTAGCGAACTATCAAGCGGCAGATCAACTGATATCTGTACTCTTTTGAAACTGGAGTAGCAACTCCCATGCTTTAGCTATTTACTTTTAGGACATCATCTACAACAACAATGTGTTTTGATATCCTGCTTCTTCCAGCACATATTTCATGAAAATCAGTCTACACTAATCCCCTTGGTAACAGCCACAGAAAATGTGTGTGAATACCATACCAATATTTGTCCAGTTTATAAAATAATGTCACTGTTAGCAATAATATTACAGTAAGCACATTTCAGAGAACAGTATTCCTACAAAGGCACAGCCAAAGAATTTTAATTATCAGCAATGATATGTTTCGGGCTGCAATGGGCAAATATGCATACCTTTTCTGAGTCTCTCATACACTTCTGGTTTCTTGTATGGTCTGACAGCAAGAAGGTGTATTAGCCGTTCCCTAGAAAGATTTGCAGCAACTGTAGTAACGGTATGTGCAGTTTTCCTACAGAATTACTGTACAGCAAATAACAGAATCAAAAAATGGGAAGCAGTTAGTCTGTCGTATAAGGGCTACATGCAAGTTACACAAACTACAGAAGTAATAAAGGATTTTAGATGCTGCACAACAAAGCCTAACTTATTGTTGAAGTATTACTTCCTCATAAATTTTGAAAAGTATGTCTCATTGCGTAATACTATTCCATCTAGGGCAGTTATCAGAATAAATGTTTTATGGCTCATGTTTACAAGGTACTAACACATTTAGATTTGTTTTGGGTAAGTTGTGTTATATAACCAAAAAACTATGGCACTGTAGTATAAATTATTTGTACCACTGTATAAAAGAGGGAAAATACACATGCAAATTTTTTTTTCCTTTTTGGCCTAGATTGTACCACTAACCAGGTCCGCACTGATGACAGAACACAAATGTGAAGGGCCACGTCCGATTGGTTATAATCAGAAAAATTTGTGGAAGTGATGTAGCTAAGCAAACTACCATTTGTGTCTTTCAGTTAACTTTCAAAATATAATATATTATGCTATTTACTCTGATACAGGGGATTATTGATTTTATTCAAATAATATCAGGATTACTGTGATCATAATCATACAAGATAACAATAAAGCTCTGGCTTAAAAAGAAAGTCCAAACCTGTTATGCTTAGAGCAATTAAGAATTATATGTTTATTTTCAATACAAAAAATTCACATACATCGTAAACGTGCAGTCAGAAGGCTCTACCAACCTTAGAGGCCGCCGCATGATATCTGTGTTAACAGTCTTCTGGCCACCGGTGTTCCCTGAAGGTTTGGTTCGGATGGAGTTTTGGGGAGAACCCCCACTGGACATGCTGTTGTGGGCAGGAAGGTAACCATTCGTAGACGGCTTCACATTTGACGGAAACGGTTTGCTGGCGGGCGGTTGCCGAGTGTTCAGAACAGGCAAGTCCTTTTCTTTCTGCACAGGTGGGACTGTGTTGCCAATATTCCTAGCAGGAATACCTCTCACTTTTATTTTCACCTTTTTGCCAATGCCTGGACCTCCAGGCTTTATTTCTCTTGTGCTGCAGGGGAAAAAAAATAATTACATAGAGCACATATTATGAAAAATGACAACCTTTTTTAATATAGCATGCTGCTTTTCCAACACCACTTGTTTAGGGAATCAAAGCATCAGCAATTCAAATGACCAATTTCGACTGAAATATTTATTACTTTATCTTAGTCCACAATGACAGGCACATGGTTATGAAAATATCCATGATATTCATCTCCCATTATCCCCAATACAAGTGGGTCCTTTCATCCTGACTTAACAGCCTTTTATATTTACTGTGCTTCAAAATATTCATCTTTCCTTCCCGCAAAAGGAACTAATGGTTCCAAAAGCTACTAGTGTGTCTTGTACTTTTGTACACGTGTAACGGCAGTAAAGAGTTTTGCCTTCTGAAACTTCGCCCTCGTCAGTGATTACCTCTCAATTTTATAAGATATATGTGCTATCAAATTTTGCTTTAAAAACTAATTTTTATTACTTATTTTAATGTGACTACATCCAGGGCCAATCTGAGCCCCAACCAAAACAAGCAGCCACTTGAGATGCC
Source organism: Schistocerca americana (assembly GCF_021461395.2). NCBI lineage: Eukaryota > Metazoa > Arthropoda > Insecta > Orthoptera > Acrididae > Schistocerca > Schistocerca americana. The sequence continues at coordinate 172,301,166 of NC_060125.1, forward strand.
AAGCCAAGAGGGTTGTCGAAGGCGACCCAGTGGCAAATTTGTACACAGAATGCATCATGATTAGTGATGAAAACAACGCATTTCCATGCTTATTAAATTTAGATTAATTTTGCAAGGTCTTACTAAGAGCCCAAGTTAGACTATAATGTTTGAGGGAGGGAAAGAGGAGACGAGTGCACTAATTATAGTCTCTTGTGCAGAAAAATGGGAGGGGGGGGGGGGGGGGGGCTGGATCCAAACAACCATGTTGCTTATGTGGAAAAATGTTCTTAAACCAGCCCTGGTTACATCTTCAAAATGACACTTGTTACTATTCAACTGTTACATTTATTCCCAAGAATCAATGGTACAAACAATAATCTTTAGAAGATCTCAATTGGTGACCCAGAGGTTCATTCAGATTACTGACGTTAGCTTCTTTTTCACAGCATATGTCTAAAATACACATAATTTGTTACTCTTATGAGATCACTTCAGATTTTTCTACCAATAATCAATCATCACAGAGTTCATTTGTCATCAGCAATAGGTTAATCAGATCTACGTTGTGATTTTTCAAACTGTTAATGTTGAACTGTGAATGGAACACTTCGAAATTTCTGGTAAATTACTATCTCCTGCCCTATCCTCATTTTGTTTGCAAAATATAAATCCCCACATAGTTAGTATTTTATCATTATGAAAATAATTTCCTCTGATTATAGACAATTATAAGATATTTTAGACCAATACATCTCTCAACTAAGCAGACACAGTTGTTAAAAAGTGGTGTAATATGTACGAGAGAGAGAGAGAGAGAGAGAGAGAGAGAGAGAGAGAGAGAACGGGGAGGTTACAAAAACAGAGCAACTAGTACCAGTTCCTTTTCTGGTTCTCTTCTGCTTTTGCCAACTGGTCTCTTGTCCTGTCATATACGTCATCTTTGGCATGTATTCGCATTTTGCACGGTAGTGCACCCAAGGGCTCCAGTGACCTATTGGAACAAAACACAATTTTTAGGTATTGTCAATGTGGAAGTAATATTAAGACAAAAAAAGAGAAAAAACAAAATGGTGATGATAAATTATGATGGATGATGCTAGTCTTCATTTGAGAAATACGCCTTTTACAGCTCAAGAACACTCCGAAACGAAATGTAACAAATGTGGTAGCACATGGAGCGGTAAAGCAATGTGATCATAAATTCACACTGGAGGTTTTGTAACAATGTGAAGAGACATGGAATGCCTGTAAAAGTGATACAGGACTGTACTTCTATTTACAATAAAGTTTGCAGCACACAGGGAGGGTGTTCTTAAATATACAGATGGCTACATTTGAAATAAAATGTAAAAGCTCTCATTCTAATAATTTTCTATTTCATGATCATCTTGACACTGAGAAATTACTCATGTTATACATACTATCTCAACTTCTTTAGCCAGGCGCAGAGAATTTGTAATTCTAATTGAATAAAAAAATATCTTAAACTGAAAGATAAAACAACTGCAATCCTGTGTTTCATATATACTTAATAAATACTTTAAAGTTTATGTAATCTTAACACTAGTTCACACTATATGTAAAACTATTACTGACGTGGAACTGTTCTGCTTGACGCATTCGAAACTTCCTTGTGGCCCCTCGATATCTGCGTTTGTCGACAGGCTGAACTTGAAGCCTGCTTGGCCAAGGCTGGACTCGCATGACGGAAAGGTTAGGGTCTGCAATAGAAAGAAAACTTCTGTTTATGTGGTGGTAAGAGAAAAATATGAAACTGAGATGCATACAACAAAATCCAAACTAAACTGATGCCAATGAATCTAGCCAGTGTTTCACAGACAATGTCAGCAAAATAGTGTTCAGAAAGTAAAACTTCATTCATTCGCAAAACTCTCTATTGCACAATGATAAAACAGTTTTTGTGATGAGCTATGTTGCAGCTTCTGCTGAAGTTCTGTACAAGACCTAAGTTGATCCAATAACCTTTAAGTATTTTTGAAGCTACCAGATAGGTAACAGCTTCTCTGACCCGTATGTAGCTTAAATGGACTGGCATAAAACCAGCCACTGACTGAAGTCTGTTGCTTCCCATCCTAAGTTTTTATCATCAAAAGCAGATGCTGAGTTTCAATTTTAAGAGCTCTGTACCTTTAGTGAGTACAAGATAAATCGTGTTTCATAGGATTCGTAACTTAACTCTGATTTCACATAGTTCATAAAAAGTTTCGTCTCTTATTTCCCCTCGGTAGTGAGATATTCACCAGCTATACACGTGCGATCCTACCTCTAATACAGTTGTGGCAATAGCACCTTTCAGTAAACCCACACTGCTATAAATATCATTGCCACAATCACCTTACATACAGAAGGAACACCATGAAAGGAAAGCCTTTTTCCTCTTCCTCCAATAGTATATATTTGGTATTTTGTTTGGTCAATAATGACTTGCACATATGATGACTTTCTTAAAACTCTTTGATTTGTTGCCTTGGAAACATGTGCACAACAGGATGTTGGCATATTTCGGGGGCATATGCAGATGGCAATAGGATCATGTGCCCAAGGTATAAAAGGGTAATGCAATGGTGGAGCTGTCATTTGTACTTGGGTGATTCATGTACAAAGGTTTCCAACATGATTATGGCCGCAAAATCTGAATTATCAGACTTGGAACGCGGAACAGTAGTTGGACCTAGACGCATGGGACATTCCATATTGGATAGCTGCTGCGACTGCCAAATTTCAGGCATTAACCCTCGGCTCAGGCAATACAGCAGCCAACTGCCTTCACTTGACGACCAAGAGCAATAGAGTTTTGAGTTGTCAGTCTCTTTGCTAACAACACCTCTTCAGGGATTGTGACCATGTTGGTTGGACCCTCAATGATTGGAAAACTGTGGCCTTGGGAAATGCTTTTCGATTTCAGATGGTAAGATCTGATGGTATCATTGGAGACCCCATGAAGCCATGGACCCAAGTTGTAAACAAGGCACTGTACAAGCTGTTTATGGTTCCATAATGGTGTGGGCTGTGTTCACATGGAATGGAATGGGTCCTCTGGTCCATCTGAAGTGGTTATTGACTGGAAATGTTTATGTCTGGCAACGTGGAGATCATTTGCAGACATTCATGGATGACAATGTGCCATGTCACTGGACCACAATTGTTCGCAGCTGGTTTAAAGAACATCCTGGACAATTCGAGCGAATGATGTGGCCACCCAGATCTCACCCGACATGAATGCCATCGAATATTCAAGGAATATAATCGAGAGATCGGTTCATACACAAAATCCAGCACTGACAACACTTTCGCAATTATCGACAGTTATAAAGGCAGCGTGGCACAGTATTTCTGCAGGGGCTTCTAACGATTTGTTGAGTCCATGCCACATCGAGTTGCTGCACAAACCCGGGTGAAAGGCCTGACACGATATTAGGATGTATCCCAAGACCCTCGGTGTAAAATAATTCAGCGACAATTTCAACCCCCCTCCCAAAACACACACACACACACACACAAAGGGATAACGATTTTGGATAAAACAGCTTGTAACTAAAAGGAACCTGTGCGATTTATTGAAAAAGAGCGACATAAGAGTGTAGACCACAAGAGTGCAGAAACATCCTAGGCCAATTGCAGATTATCGTCATATCTGGGTGCGGATGGGAACGACGACGTTACACTCTCGTCCACAAAATTGTATACAAATGGCAGGACGACTCATCACGAGCTTCGAGTCCCGGATCTGTCAGGTTGCCAACCTTACAACCCACTTTCCCCTGCGCCGCGGAAGCAAGTAGCAGCTCTCCCAAGGACGTTGCGCCTAGTGACGTCAACTTCTGCGTCGTATCTCTCGGCTGCAAACCACTCTCTAGCTACTACCAAACAAAATTCCTGTACCTAATCAGCCGAGTTATCATATGTCCATTTATTCGACTCCCGAAGTGGATTTTCCAATGCAAATAATTCAAGTGTGAACATCGGAACACTTCACCGTGATTCATTACACTGCAAAAATAACAATCTTCGCAACGAAACACGCGGACTGCGGCGGAATGTTGGATGTCATGGACGGATGTGCACTCCCACCATTTTTTTTCGCGGGAAGAGCAGAATAAATGCCAAATGAAGTGTAACGTGCGAAAGCTGCCGTCTCAAAAGCATAATTTTACTAGATTTTTTTTTTTTAAATTTGTTACCCAAGCATCCGTGTGATGATGCGACTAATGACAGTAACAACATTTTTAAGAGTTTAATTTTTAGTTGCATTAAACAAACGCTAGGCAATGGTTCATGTAATAAGCGGGTCAACGCCGATGTACCATTTGGGTCTACCTGTATTTTCCGGTCATCCAAGTACATATTTTATGTGGTTTCTTTTAATAGTTTAGGGTAAACGTGGTGGTGCATCCTTCAATAATGCCTCATCTGGTTGCTATTCCGTTTTTCGGCGAGCTAAGCGAATTCTCAGTCTTTAACGAGCTCGATGTTGACCTCACGAACCATGGCTTCCTTTTTGTCCCTACCACAAAAATACTTGGGATATTTATCAACTTTGAGTCAACTGGCGACTAGAGCACAAGAGAAATCATTTTGTGTGTTGGAATTTGGGCGCAATTATTCCACTGTTCAAGGGCAACGTGCATTCCGCCGTCGATTCGGCACGAAGCCACCTCTCCACAAGCAGATTTATGACTGGCTTACAAAATTCTTGAAGTTGGTTGCACATGCAAAGGGAAGGGCACGGATCGGCCACAAACGTTTGATGAAATGTCGAGCGTATCCGAGGTGCGTCCACACGGAGCCCTCGAAATTCAAGAGATGTGCAGGCCAGGAACTTCAGCTTCCTCGAACAACGGTGTTCTGAAACGACACTTGCAATATGAAGCCTCAGAAGTTGCAGCTACTGCAGCAATTGCGTCCCGGCGACCGCAACATAAGGTAGGAGCTTTGCATTTCAGTTCTCCAGGATATGGTAGAGGACACTTTTTTCAAACGACTCGTCTTTTCGGACGAATCGACGTATCATCTATCGCGTAAAGTAAACCGTCTAATAGAAGTACTTCGAGGACACAAAATCCTGCCGTCGTCGTCAGACAGGGAAAAGACTAACCGAAACTGTGTGTTGTGCCATTTCTGTTCATAAAATTTATGGGCTTTTCTTTTTGTGGAGGAAAATGAAAGCAATGTCATTCCTGGACACGCTGCGAAGTCAGTTGTTTGTTCAGTTTCACGAAGTTTCCATCGATTTCATTTTTATGCATGACGGCGCCCAGCCTCACTTCCACCTTGAGATGCGGTGTGTTATCCGATTTTCACTATCTCCCAGGAGGTGGATGAGATCTTGTTCATTGCTCTTGGTCTCCCAGTCACCAGACCTCGCCCTAGTGATTTTTTTTTTCTGTGGGTTACATAAAAGGCAATAGTCGTTGTCCCACCTATGGCAAGCTACCCTTCACGAGCTGAGAAATCGGGTTGTTGAAATTGTTGATTCAATGAACAGGAACCTATTCATTCGTGTGAGGAATGAAATAGATTATCGTTTCGATGTTCCTCGATAAACGCATGGTGAACATGTTGATTATGTGGTGTAGTGCCAGTGCCAACATAAAACTTTGAATCCTCCTCTATCCATTGACATGCGCAATGTGTTTCTATATTTCATAGTTTGTAATAAACAACTGAACTCAGTTCGAATATTTGAAGGCATTCTCCCTGTGGAATCTTCACTGTATGTATCAGTCTACAGTAGAACACGAGACAACTCTAAGGTGAAAGCTAGTGTTTTTAGATACATTATCTGGCACATCTGGATTGTTTCCAAATTATATTTTCGCGAGAAGTATTTTCTTGAAATGTGGCGTCTGCTGGTACTTACTTTTTTTATTCCCATCCCTTACGCGAACTTTTTTCTTGAGGTATTCCTGTACGGAGCATGTTATTTGTTGATTTCGTGCATTGTTCGATAATTTATAAAACTCAATACAAATATTTTTTGATTCTTGTTCACTAAATTTCTGAAAGCATTTTATTCGACATTTACGCAGTTGTTCACAGGTTTCACCTGGCTGTTGTACTCCTGTTTTCGAAATGTATTGCTTCCCTCTTATCTTGACTTTTTTCCTAATATTACGAGCCCATTTTGCTCGGTCAGATGTTCGTTTTCTTGTGTACTATTTCCCTAGAAAATTTTGCCCTGCTGTTACATCAACTGCTAACCTACCCACAGAATTGCTATTAGTTTCAGAACAGGTCATTTTCTTTTACGTTGTTTATTGTTTCGTGCTAAAATCGCAAACTCTGAAGAATCGAAATTTGCTGTTGGGATATATTCAGACGCAATGTCTGAAAACAATGAACGAGAACAACTAGCAGTTTCAGATGCAGTTATATCATTCAGATTTTTGCGTTTGACACATGGTTTAATCCCTTTCGTTTTATTAGATTAATTGCATTATTTTCAGACGTGGAGGGTGTAGACATGTTAGCAATGACAGTTTTGTGTCTAGAGTGTTCACACAAACCATCGCCAGAAAAATCGACATCTTCGTCTGATCCAAGTGATTTTCAGAGCATACGTCCTCGAACCCAGTAGAACTAAATTGAAGCAACTCGCAGCTTTTGAAATCACATTAATCCAAATCATAACAAGCAATTTTACTCGTAAAGAATAGAACATTTTGCAATCACTACATTTTTTTCCTTGAAGGATGTTGCTAACGTCTGTGATATGCCCTCCTCTCAACAGAAACATGTTTCCGCAATATTCAACGTTACTTTAAAGTCAGTCGAGATTTATCAATCACAAGCTGAAGTAAAAGAATGAATAACGGCAAGTCAAATATCAACATGTGCGTCCTTGTGTTCCAGCATTGAAAACATGACAGATCCTTCACCAACGTATACAATAATTATAGTTGCATCAAGTTCTTCCGTATTTATGACATGACACTAGTTTACCGAGAGCCACGTCTTGACGTTCACCTTGAAGACATACTTTTGTTATTCTTACATTTAAAACTTGTTAACTTTCTTTGCTACTTATGTAACATCTAAAATTATTGAAAAACTGACATTGGTTTTTCTTGTATTAAGCCACATATTGGATTTCAATTTTCATCGAACCTATACGCGTTTCAAAACGAAAGTCTGACTCTCCCCACCGCGCTCTGGTTAAGTAGTCATACCTCAATTCTACGGCAGGCTCCTATTTGTCCAAAATGGATATCCTATTACCTGTTTCAACTTTAGGTCAAACGAAATTTATATGCTGACAAACAGGCAATAACATTTTTGAAGAATTGCAGGCAGGACTTTCCCACCAGGACACAATGGAGAGCTTCAATTAAAATCTGTGAATTCGCTCTGAAACGCGCGAAAGTTCGATACAAACTTAAATATAGACGTGATATGACTTCACTAATTAAATGGTATTCTTTAGAAGAAAGGCGACGTTCTTCTGAATCTGTCTGGTAAGTTTATGAGACCAGTTATTCGAGGTATGCAATATAATAACTGAACTTCCTCCTGTATAAACGAGGGTTGGAACTTTAATAGTGGCAACTATTTATTTACAGGTCGTACAAAACAGATTCGTGTTTCGAAGTACACTACTGGCCATTAAAGTTGCTACACCAAGAAGAAATTCAGATGATAAACGGGTATTCATTGCACAAATATATTATACTAGAACTGATACGTGATTACATTTTCACGCAATTTGGGTGCATAGATCCTGAGAAAACAGTACCCACAACCACCACCTCTAGCCGTAATAACGGCCTCGACACGCTTGGGCATTGAGTAAAACAGAGCTTGGATGGCGTGTACAGGTATAGCTGCCCATGCAGCTTCAACAAGATACCATAGTTCATCAATAGTAGTGACTGGCGTTGAACATTTTCTGTATCCAGAAAGGCCCGTACAGGACCTGCAACATGCGGTCGTGCATTATCCTGCTGAAATTAGGGTTTCGCAGGGATCGAATGAAGGGTAGAGCCACGGGTCGTAACACATGTGAAATGTATAACGTCCACTGTTCAAAGTGCCGTCAATGCGAACAAGAGGTGACCCTGACGTGTAACCAATGGCACCCCATACCATCACGCCAGGTGATACGTCAGTATGGCGATGACGAATACACACTTCCAATGTTGTTCACCGCTATGTCGCCAAACACGGATGCGACCATCATGATGCTGTGAACAGAACCTGCATTCATTCGAAAAAATGACGTTTTGACATTCGTGCACTCAGGTTCGTCGTTGAGTACATCATCGCAGGCGCTCGTCTGTGACGCAGCGTCCAGGGTAACCGCAGCCATGATTTCCGAGCTGATAGTCCATGCTACTTCAAACGTCGTCGAACTGTTCGCGCAGATGGTTTTTGTCTTGCAAACGTCCCCATCTGTTGACTCAGGGATCGAGACGTTGCTGCACGATTCGTTAGAGCCATGCGGATAAGATGCCTATCATCTCGACTGCTAGTGATACGAGGCCGTTGGGATCCAGCACGGCGTTCCGTATTACCCTCCTGAACCCACCGATTCCATACTCGGCTAACAGTCACTGGACCTCGACCAACGCGAGCAGCCATGTCGCGATACGATAAACCGCAATCGCGATAGGCTACAATCCGACCTTTAGCGAAGTCGGAAACGTGATGGTAGGCATTTCTCCTCCTTACACGACCCATCACAACAACGTTTCACTAGGCAACGCCGGTCAGCTGCTGTTTGTGTTTGAGAAATCGGTTGGAAACTTTTCTCACGTCAGCACGTTGTAGGTGTCGCCACCGGCGCCAACCTTATGTGAATGCTCTGAAAAGCTGATCATTTGCATATCACAGCATCTTCTTCCTGTCGGTTAATTTTCGAGCCTGTAGCACGTCATCTTCGTCGTGTAGCAATTTTAATGGCCAGTAGTGTATTACTGACCTTCAAAGTTGTCGCGAGTATTGTGTATAACCCGTTGCGCAGCGATGTGCAAGTCGTAGAATACTCTTAGCAGTGCCAGTTGTGTTGACAGTTCGAGCGGCGCCGTCTACTACCCGACGAATTTGTCGCAGTTCTGAAGCGAATGCCGTTAAGTGTTTCCTTCAGCTTAGAAATCGAGTTAACTCATGAGGGCTTAAGTTGGGGGAGTGCAGTAGGTGATATAGCTCTTAGCAGCCCCATCAGCCAAACAAATCAGTAACAACCCACACAGTAGGTGCCTGAGCACTGTCCTGCAGAAAGTGTCATCACTTTTATCTCTACGATGTTAATTTTTGGAACACAACCTACAACCAACTTAGAACTGCTGCAAATTCGTCGGGTAATAGACCGCGCAGCTCGAACTGTCAACACAACTGGCACTGCTAGGTATCCTACGGCTTCCACATCACTGGCAACGGGTTATACACAATGCTGGTGACTACTTTCGAAGGTCAGTAAAACTTTGAAACACGTATCTATTTTGTACGCGCTGTAAATAAATAGTTGCCACTATTGAAGTTCCAGCCCTCGTATTTCGCATACAGACCATGAGATTATAATAGGAGATTATAACCCGTACGGAGACATACAATCTGCATTTGTCCCCTGGTTAGTATGTGAGTGGAACATGTCAGAGTGGCTAAACTGGTGCGCGTATCATTTAAATAATGACCTTTTTTTACAGTTGTTAATACATACATGAAAACGTCTTTTTATGTGCTTCAAATTCGATGTTTCTTCTGCACGTGTACTAAGTTTCGAACAATTCCGACAGGTGGCAGAGGCGTAATGAAGCTTCAAACTGGCGTCTATGCAATACACTTGTTACAAGCAACGTACTGTAACTGAATTCTCGGCTGCGGACAAAGAAACAGTGGTGAACATCCATAAATGTATGTGAGCAATGTATCATGATGATGCAACTAGTCGTAGTACTGTTGGACGATGGGTGAAGAGAGTTAAAGCGTCAGAAATAGCAGAAACTGAGCTGTACAATCGTCCACATTTGGGACGTTCTGACACAGTCCCAGTTCCCCATGTTGTGAATCCGGAGGATTCGTGCAGATCGGGGCATCACAACTCCACAACTAGTTCTACAGCTACCGGTGAGCGTTGGATGTGCCTGTGCAATGACAGACTTTCTTATATTCGACGGTGTGCTCAAGATGGGTTCCACGAGTGCTCACAACGGACTACAAAATTCAAAGAAAAGCCACTTCATGTGAATCGCTGAAGGAGTTTGAGGCCAATGAAGATGAATTTCTGTCACGGATGATTACAAACGACGAAACCTGGATGCTTCACTTCGTACCGGAAACAAAAAGGACGTCACCAGAAAACAAAAAAATCAAGGCAACTCCCTCTGCTGGCAAAGTCATGATGAGGGTCTTTTGGTATTATTATGATGGTATAATTGCCGGCCGAAGTGGCCGTGCGGTTAAAGGCGCTGCAGTCTGGAACCGCAAGACCGCTACGGTCGCAGGTTCGAATCCTGCCTCGGGCATGGATGTTTGTGATGTCCTTAGGATAGTTAGGTTTAACTAGTTCTAAGTTCTAGGGGACTAATGACCTCAGCAGTTGAGTCCCATAGTGTTCAGAGCCATTTGAACCATTTTTTTTGATGGTATAATTCTCGCGGATGCGTTGGCAAAAGCAAGCATCAATTCAGAGGCGGTTGTGAAGACTCTGAACAAATTCAACCATTTCCGACATATAGGTCTGACAGTAATTCAAAAGAAATCTTTCGCCACCAGAATGCGCTCCCACTAACACGCCTCGAACGCGGGACATACATCGCCAGACGGGGTTGGACGTCACCGTCTCTTCCACACTACAGGCAAGACCTGGCGCCACCGGACCTCCACCTGATCAGATCCATTAGGAATGGTTTGTGACTGAAACAAACCTACTGGACTTCCATCGTTCGGACCACACAAGACTTCTCTGCGTGGGGCACACTTTGAAGATGACGACAGCGTAGTTCATACAGTGAAAACGTGGCTATGGACAAGAGCTTTTACGACAAAATGTGATGGAAGCTACGTAGAAAATTATTACATGTATTGGGTTGGTGCAGAAGTTCGTAGCGTTTTTCGAGAAGTTTAATACACGCAACAAATACGCATAAGAGACTTTAGTCATCTATAATATATTCTCCTTCAGTATTTACAATAGTTTGCCTACGGTGGGGTAACACTTCGATTCCGGGACTGCACAAATTACGCGGTTTTCGGACGAAGAACCCGTCGAGCCACATTGGGAGCACATTTTCATTCCGGAAACGAAGTTCCTTGAAGGCTGTTCGCTAGAGCGCCCGAAAGGTACAAATCTGAGGACGCAAGATGAGGTGAATAACGTGGCTCCGGAATGACTTTCCAAACCAACTCTTGCATATTTATAGAAAGCGGGCGTGAGTTACCGTGTAGTAGTATCACTTCACTCAGTCTTCCCGGTCGCTGTTCCTGGATTGCGTCTACAAGACGTTTCAGTTGACAATAAATGTCAGTAGTCGTGGTTACACCTTGGGGAAGCAATTCTCAGTACACCACACCGTCGCTGTTCCACCACATTCATAAGATTAGCTATTGTCCAGCTCTTTGTACGGGAACTCAACAATTCCTTTCTTTTCCGTATGTTAGGACAAAGACACCATTTCTCGCCACTTGTAACGATACAGGAAGGGCATGGTCGGTGTTGTTCACGAGCCAATTGATGACGAGCGAGCAGAGATGCCCATCTGGCCACCCACTGATATTTGCGATTTTGGCTTTAAGCATGCGGTACCCATACACTCTATTTTTGAACCTTCCCCACAGCATACAATGTCGCACAATGGTGCAATGATCCATGTTAGTGTACTCGAAAACTGGCACATGTGATGAACTGAACTAATGTGTTTACATGATCTTCTTCAAACCCTGGAGGTCTTCCTGAACGTGAAAGTACACTAATTTTGAAACGACCCTCCTTATAACGAGAAAACCATTTTCTTGCCGTGCTCTGTCCAACGGCGTTATCCCCATTCAAGACGCAAATATATCTGGCAGCCTCCGCTGCTGTCACCCCTACACTGAACGCAAACAAAAGAATCCGTCGGAAATCTTCCGATTTCTCCAACTGGCACTCCGTTTTCTAGCGGCCACAGCTCCGCTCACTATCTCCACATGACAGTAACTCAAATAGCAGCAGTAAAACACAAAATAAAAATTACCGACAAATAAACTCGCAGTAACCGGAATACCAACATGCAAAACAAAAAGCGCTACGAACTTCTACATGAACCTAATAAAAGAAATGCTGACTGAATCATCAAATTCTATCTTTTATGAATAAGTACTTTCTGAGAAAAAAAAAACTGCGGGGCATTATTTATCGAACCACGTCTATACGAAGGGCTCTCTTGACACCCAGAATGCAATGACTTAAAGAGGTGTACTGGTACGTAGATGCGTATAATGTGGTAGCGATTGCTGACTCTGCCCGACGGCCGCGTAACAGTGAACCAAACATGTTTTCACGTTTCGACAGAGGGCTGGTAGCGTGGGAGGCCGTCCCGCCAACAGCCCCGGTGTCGCCGGGACGTCGCGGCGCCAGCGGTGGCGTCGGCGTCGCCCGGCGCCGGTCCGACGTCGCTCACCCCGCCACCAGCGCCGACGCCGACGCCGACGCGGCGCCCCAGAGTGGCGCGTCGCCGCGCTTCTGCCCGTGAATACCTTGTTCCAACGGCGAGGTGGTCGAGCTTCTCTTTCCGGACGAGCGCTGGTGTGTATTATAGGCATTTTGCGAGAATGTATGCCTGTTACCACCCATCGAACTTACTTTGTACAATGAACACTACGAACGCACGGCGAGTCATACAATATACTCTGAGGAAGGTTACAAAGTTCAGAAACTTTCATTAGAGTTTCAGATTTGTCTCTAACACAATGTGGTATCTCAGCGCACAAGTTAGAACTCCGTTACTTAGAAAAAGGCCAAATTTGTGCATAAGATTGCACGTACTGGCACTGTTGACTGTCAATTACCGTCGCATGTGGTGCGATCGTATCACGAAGCTATTGTCAACGCCACTGTGGGCTTCGCTGCCAGCGTCTGGCCGCATCGCCCTAGACTAGGCAGCTACAAAACAATACTTCGATGATTTCAACGGAGCGTACTTGTGATGCTCACCGTTGCCTTTCGCAGTGTGCCTGTAGAGAGTTTACTGGTGACTCTCGCTATGTCCGCTGAATATCGTGGTACATTACAGGGCAGCGCTGCATTGGTTGGGGCCTGAGCAATGTGATCGTGTGTACGAGACCACAGGAACTCCGATTACTGACAAAAAAGACATTTACGTGCCTGGAAGTTAGACGAATGGCAGACTGACGGACACTAGCAGCACTGCATATTGCCAAGCATCAGGAACAGGCTCAAATTGCGCAGCACTGCCCTTACTCGAGGTATGATGAACTTATTAACAGGTCACGGTCCGTATCCCAAACAATTTCAATTTCATGGAGTGGCATATAGTAACACACCAACCTGTGACTGTGGAAGGAAGGTTCCGCTGATCATGTCGTTCACAGATGCCCCCTTTTCTAGGCAGAGATAGAGAGGGATCGCAGACAGACTGCGATCAGCAAACAATTGGAATTGACCAAAACGTGTGGACTAAAGTCAATACGACAACACGTCTAAGATCAAGTGGACGCTCTGAATATCAAAATAATATCAATAAATCCCAAGAAGCGTTTCGTCAATTACAAATTATGACGGGCATCCACACAGGTATGCGTAGAATCGAGGACTGCTGACGTAAGCACCTACCAGTGGGGGTGATATACAACAGCGTAGCAACAACAAGTTTAGAAGTAGGTCTAACTCTAGTTAGTCGGCAAACCTCCTGACGGAGCGAGGTGGCGAAGTGGTTAGCACATTGGACTCGTATTTGAGAGGACGACGGTTCAAACCCGCGTCCGGCCATCCTGATTTAGGTTTTCAGTTATTTCCCTAAATTGCTTCAGGCTAATGCCGGGAGGATTTCTTCGAAAGCTCACGGCCGACTTCCTTCCCCTTCCTTCCATAATCCGATGGGACCGATGACGTCGCTGTTTGGTCCCCTACCCTAGATCAACAGACCGACCGACCAACCAAACCACCCACCCACCCACCCACCCAGAACTGAGTTGTGACCCCCGACTGTGCTTTCCACACAAGATGCGTAGGACTGAAGCTCAGATGATTATGGGAGCACATACCACAGCGAGAACGCAATATATGGCCAGTATTAACACCAGCTGATGCTACTTTGTACCGTTTAAACACAGTACTGCAGCTGCTCAAGTTTTTACTTCGTGAAAAAAGATGTAGAAACGGAAAGATCCTGGCATGTTTCTTAAGGCTGACGGAATAAACAAGATTTTTGACTCGATACCGCATAGAACTTAAGTTTCTTGTCAAACGAGAGACAGCGCGCCAATCAATAAGGTGTTAAAGTTCTATCATCCCATCTGCTGTTATTCCACTGTTATGTAACTTTCAGCAGCCATTCCAGTTTAGAGTTGACCGGTCAATACTGACCGAGGGAACCACACAAATTGAAGCGCACCGCACTTATTTTGAACGCATCCAGTTATTACACGACAAAAATACGAAGACCCACTAATAATATGAACTACAATTTCACTGCCGAGAAGCACAACGGCATACTGTCCCAAGAGAGCAACGAAATCGATATAGATTTATTATTGATTTACTTTACCTTTACCTTTAGGGGAAAAAAATGATTACCGCCTACAAATTTTATTATTATTTCAAGCTGGAAACTGCTGTATAACCGTACCACAGAAGACGTGGTACAATCCGGTGAATATTTATACTCTAATATCTAACAATAGATAGCACTCAGAAAAAAGCATGACACAAAAAAGAGGTCTACAAAATTCACCCCAAGCGATCTAACTTGAGTAAAACAGCCACTAAAGAATATCTTCTGAAAGGTAACTGTAAATAAACACACAGAAGTCGTCCATGCAAGAGCCCCAAGTACAAGACTTATTGTAACGTCTCACTACTGCTCCCTTGAAATAAAATTGCTCTCCATTAACACTTCGTGTCGAGAAACCTGTACAGTAATGGTGGGACTCTTTTAGTTTCAGATCGTTAACGGAAATCGCCGAATGAATAAACTACGTACAATTACAGGAAAGAAAGTGAGGACGGAATAGTTCGTCACCAAGTGCTAGTCCCTGTTTTGCATTAGAGAACTGGTTCAATAATGTGACAACCAACAAAATGAACTTCATGACCCTGCTATGGCAATTTCTTTTATTTTCCTTGTCAACAGCCCAATGAGCCATCATGTCTATTACGGTTATTAAACACCGTATTCTCGCAGTCCAGTTTAATGGATAAGGAGTTAACTTACATGTAGCTGATAATATTATTACGAATGTTTTCTATAATGGTGCTACATTCTCGTTTTCTGGGGAGAAGGGTCACAGATGTCACAAATTTTACGTAATACTTGTAAAACACATTTTTATTCTGACTTGGGCAAAAAGTTCATTTTTCAGTCACTTTTGTCCAACGGGTAAAAATTTCAAATATCTATACAAATATCTGAAATTTTTCTGGTGGCGTTCTGTAAACTGTAAGACGCCTACTCTCTCACACATTGCGTCGCAAGCTTTTTCTGTTGATCCGTGTAAGAGTTTCGAATGAAGTAACTTTTGAATTTGAGGTTGCTCCTCACTTATGTGATGATACCTCTTTCCTGCTTGGACAACAGTAAGTGGCAGGTTTATAATCTTTTACACAGTGGATTACGATCTTTTCAAGATCAACAACTGCAACGCGATGTGAGGGAAGCAGCTACTTGTGAGGCGTGCATTAAGGGCGTCCGCATATACTTCGTCAACAAGAGAGTAAGATTCTAAAAATGCGTTTCGATGTAAGTGATACGTTAAGTTTGCAAACGTGTAGTGCCTTAAAAACTAAATTTTATAAGCAGTACACAAAACTTACTGTATATCAAAAAACTGGTATGACCTGCCTTCATACAGAAGTATAGATTATTATATATTAAAAATATGTAGCCTATGTCTGTCCGAACGTTTACTGAAGTATCGTGTAAAAATATGAAGTAAATCGGTTGATAACCTTTCGAAATTTTGATAACAACCTAAAATTACAACTTGTCTTTATAGTCTATAATAAGAGAGATTATTTTGATACCTAAACAATACTCTTACTTCAACATTATAGTAGAAGAGCATATTTGTATACTATTAATAAGAATATAGTTGGCACAAGTTGAAATTACATCCTCATGTGATTAAACCCACGGTATCAAACCAGTTACGAACTAAAGCTAGAACGTAATTACAAAAAATATATTCACATTTCCGTAACGTTATATTGGGTCTGAACGTTAAAAATGTGGAATAGGAAAACAAGTAAGAACGGCTGAGAAAATCTTGTTGGATGTCGACAAAAATAACAAACAGAAGATTCTCCCCGAATTGAAGAAAAGGAGACTAATTTTTAAAAAATAATTTATCCTGTAATAATATAATCTGCGACACTGATTACCGAACTTAACCTATGTA
Organism: Schistocerca americana; assembly: GCF_021461395.2. Taxonomy (NCBI): domain Eukaryota; kingdom Metazoa; phylum Arthropoda; class Insecta; order Orthoptera; family Acrididae; genus Schistocerca; species Schistocerca americana. The sequence goes on from NC_060125.1 coordinate 172,317,717, forward strand.
TTGTATGGCACTGGGAACCTTGAAACGACGGAGAGGCTTCGTGCCCACCGTTGTCCTCAATAGTTGACAACCCTACCGCAGTCCACTTCACCCCTCCGCCGCCCCACACCGAACCCAGGGTTATTGTGCGGTTCGGCCCCCGGTGGACTCCACAGTACATTCTTCTCCCTCATTAAGATACTTTGCGGCATACGGCTATTTTACAACAGATGGCACAATGATGACTATTCAGTTTTGTGACTGCACTAGCTCATCCTTGATTTACGTTTTTAGTTCTGACGCGTCTTTGCCTTAACCCAAATTGAAAAGTTTGAGCGTCACTTGCTAGTGAATCGTTTTTTATTTTATTTGTATTAAGTATTTGCTTAGTTCGTGAGGCGAAGATGGAGGAAGAACTGACGCTAGCCTATCAAGATGTGGGATACCGCCAATAGAAGTCACACACAGGTTAACCTGCTTGCCTGGTTAGCACCTTTTAAATGCAGCACACGGGCTCATTTCCACCTCTCGCATGCTAGCTCGCTGCAATGTACTGGTCAGTTTTTATCAACTGCTATTTATCTTGTGACTGGTGAGACTTTCGTGCTCGCATGGGTGGCCGTACATATTGTCAACGAACTGATGCTAATCGCGGTGTCCACTGTGTATTGTCCCACACTGTTCTTTCTGAGGTGGCTACGAATGATGAACACGAAGCAACAGCGTGTATTATTTACAAGATATTAAATGAAGAGCAAGCTACTGAAGGACGCACAGCAACATTAGACGGACAGCCTGGGTTGGATCGTGCAAAAAAAGACGCAAATGAAAACGGAGGAGGCAGGCACCATTGTGAAGAATATAGCAAATTAGCAGAACTGTATTTATTCTAAGGCGCGGATGGTGGCTGCCGTGGCTATAAGCTGCGGAGACTGCGGTGCGGGTGAAAGCTGTTACGTAAGAAACGAGGATCGGCCGGAAAACAGGGAGAAACTAATGTCCTTACAGGGACACTATGCGGACCCCAACAGCGACATCTCACTGCTCACAGTCCTTCACTTTGCAACGCGACAACTAAAAGAAAAAAACTAAAAGAAAAAAAATGTGTCTTAGACACTACTGTCGCATCTGGAATATAAAAAAAACGGAAATGAGAATGAATAAGTTACAATAACAAATACATAGTAACGACGCAGCATATTATCTTTGAGTAGAGTAATCGACAAAAATAAAATTAACTTCCAGGGAAATGTACTGTGACATTTTCTGTGCATGTCGCATATCAATGACCTTGCACACAATCTTAGTATTAGCCCCAGACTTTTTGCATTTACGCACAGTGTCCCTCCCGAGCGTCGCCAGGCGCAGTTTCCTTGACCTTCCCGTAGAAATTTGCAATTTCGTTTCTGCAAGTCTAAGTGGAGTCAGAAGTACTGCTCGTTACGTCTTTCATGTGACGTCCTGTGTTGACGGAAAACGTCTGTTTTTTGAAGTGGAATTTTATGTGTCCTTACGTTAGAGCGGTCCCAAATTAGTGCGCTGTTTTATCGATATGTATTAACAGGTGCAGTAAAACACGAAGAACAGCCAATACCCAAGCAGCGACAGCATCGCCCTGGCCGGTGCTGCTGCTAACGCCGTGCAGCGCTGCTCACAAGGGAACCTCCCCATCGCACCCCCGTCAGATTTAGTTATAAGTTGGCACAGTGGATGGGCCTTGAAAAACTGAACACAGATCAATCGAGAAAACAGGAAGAAGTTGTGTGGGACTATGAAAAAAATAAGCAAAATATACCAAGTGAGTAGTCCATGCGCAAGATAGGCAACAACAAGGATGTTGTAAGCTCAGGAGCGCCGTGGTCCCGTGGTAAACGTGAGCAACTGCGGAACGAGAGGTCTTTGTTCAAGTCTTCCCTCGAGCGAAAAGTTTAATTTTTTATTTTCAGACAATAATCAAAGTTCAGGCACTCACACATAATCAACTTCCCTCCCCAAAATTCCAGGACATGTTCAGATATGCTTGGACATATGCAGGATCTGACGGTCTACACACGGAAAAATTTTAAAACATTAAAAACATATATTTTCACAGAGCACAGGGAAAACTGTGCGACTGTGAAACTGTTGCATTCATTTGTTGCAGTTTATGTGACAAACTCTTATGTTTTCATCACTTTTTTGGGAGTGATTATCATGTCCACAAGAAAACCTGAATCGGGCACGGTAGAAGAATCTTTTTATCCATTCGCCAAGTGTACAAGCTAGGTTGGTGGACAATATATTCCTGTCATGTGACGCACATGCAGTCACCAGTGTCGTATAGAATATATCAGTCGTGTTTTCCTGTGGAGGAATCGGTTGACCTATGACGTTGCGATCAAATGTTTTCGGTTCCCATTGGAGAGCCACGTCCTTTCGTCTACTAATCGCACCGTTTTGCGCTGCGGTCGCAAAACACAGACACTAAACTTATTACAGTGAACAGAGACGTCAGTGAACGAACGGACAGATCATAACTCTGCGAAAAAAGGAAGTAAACTTTTCACTCGAGGGAAGACTTGAACCAAGGATATCTCGTTCCGCAGCTGCTCACGCTAACCACATGACCACGGCGCTCCTGAGCTCACGCTATCCTTGTGTTGCCTATCCTGCGCATGGACTACTCCGTTTGTATATTTTGCTTATTTTTTCATAGTTCCACACAACTTCTTCCTGTTTTATAGATTGATGTGTGTTCAGTTTTTCAAGGCCTATCCACTATGCCAACTTATAACTAAATCTGAGGGGGGTGCGATGGGGAGGTTCCCTTGTCAGTATTATTATCCCACAACCAAAACACAATCTCCATCGACACAGTGCGAAAAACAAAACCAGCAACGAATCTGGAGTACGTGCAGATGTTGCATCGCAGGAAAATGCTTGAAATAACGGGGTCCTTACTGGCTACAACGAATGAAGAAAATAAGAATGGACGGATGTAGCCACAATACCACATAAGCTAATGAAATTTAGTCTTGTGGAAGACACCATACCTGAGTACTTAGCAGAATGGTGGGGTAAGTTTTAATACTACAGATGTCTGGAAAACCTCACCAGTCTCCTTTACGGTAGACGTAAGTGTATTATTCGAAGCTATCACCGTGGATGCCACTATGCTAAAATTCACCTATGGAACGTATTTATAAAGAACAAAAACTTTCCTGCCATCGCTTCGCTTGGGAGCGAAGCAGCACGCCCAGAGAGCGAGAGAAGCAGCCAAGTAGGTCACGAAGGTCGTTGCTCCTTAATGAAACTACATTCCCGTGTTTACTGCAGTCATTGGTAGCAAATAAGCGTTCACTACTATGATTTACGGAGAGGTACAATTCTTATACAGTACACTGGCAAAACATCAAATGTAAAGCGGACATTACTTGACATCAAAGATGGTCACTGTAGCATCTTTCAGTCAAGTGGAAGTCCCTACTGCACTAAGACCACTGTTATACAGGGTGTTAAAAAAAGGTACGGCCAAACTTTCAGGAAACATTCCTCACATACAAAGAAAGAAAACATGTTATGTGGACATGTGTCCGGAAACGCTTACTTTCCATGTTAGAGCTCATTTTATTACTTCTCTTCAAATCACATTAATCATGGAATGGAAACACACAGCAACAGAACGTACCAGCGTGATTTCAAACACTTTGTTTCAGGAAATGTTCAAAACGTCCTCCGTTAGCGAGGATACATGCATCCACCCTCCGTCGCATGGAATCCCTCATGCGCTGATGCAGCCCTGGGGAACGGCGTATTGTATCACAGACGTCCACCATACGAGCACGAAGAGTCTCTACATTTGGAGCCGGGGTTGCGTACACAAGAGCTTTCAAATGCCCCCATAAATTAAAGTCAAGAGGGTTGAGGTCAGGAGAGCGTGCAGGCCACGGAATTGGTCCGCCTCTACCAATCCATCGGTCACCGAATCTGTTGTTGAGAAGCGTACGAACACTTCGACTGAAATGTGCAAAAGCTCCATCGTGCATGAACCACATGTTGTGTCGTACTTGTAAAGGCACATGTTCTAGCAACACAGGTAGAGTATCCCGTATGAAATCATGATAACGTGCTCCATTGAGCGTAGGTGGAAGAACATGGGGCCCAATCAAGGCATCACCAACAATGCCTGCCCAAACGTTCACAGAAAATTTGTGTTGATGACGTGATTGCATAATTGCGTGCGGATTCTCGTCAGCCCACACATGTTGATTGGTTGGTTGGTTTGTTTGGGGAAGGAGACCAGACAGCGTGATCATCAGGCCCATCGGATTAGGGAAGGATTGGGAAGGAAGTCGGCCGTGCCCTTTCAGAGGAACCATCCCGGCATTTGCCTGGAGTGATTTAGGGAAATCACGGAAAACCTCAATCAGGATGGCCGGACGCGGGATCCACACATGTTGATTGTGAAAATTTACAATTTGATCATGTTGAAATGAAGCCTCATGCGTAAAGAGAACATCTGCACTGAAATGAGAATTGACACATTGTTGGATGAAACATTCGCAGAAGTGTACCCGTGGAGGCCAATCAGCTGCTGATAGTGCCCGCACACACTGTATATACTACGGAAACAACTGGTTCTCCCGTAGCACTCTCCATACAGAGAAGTGGTCAACGTTACCTTGTACAGCAGCAACTTCTCTGACGCTGACATTAGGTTTATCGTCAACTGCACGAAGAATTGCCTCGTCCATTGCAGGTGTCCTCGTCGTTATAGGTCTTCCCCAGTCACGAGTCATAGGCTGGAATGTTCCGTGCTCCCTAAGACGCCGATCAATTGCTTCGAACGTCTTCCTGTCGGGACACCTTCGTTCTGGCAATCTGTCTCGATACAAACGTACCGCGCCACGGCTATTGCCCCGTGCCAATCCATACATCAAATGGGCATCTGCGAACTCCGCATTTGTAAACATTGCACTGACTGCAAAACCAAGTTCGTCATGAACACTAACCTGTTGATGCTACGTACTGATGTGCTTGATGCTAGTACTGTAGAGCAAAGAGTCGCATGTCAACACAAGCACCGAAGTCAACATTACCTTCCTTCCATTGGGCCAACTGGCGGTGAATCGAGGAATCACAGTACATACTGACGAAACTAAAATGAGCTCTAACATGGAAATCAAGCGTTTCCGGACACATGTCCACATAACATCTTTTCTTTATTTGTGTGTGAGGAATGTCTTCTGAAAGTTTGGCCGTATCTTTTTGTAACACCCTGTATAATGGAGACGCTCACATTTTATTTATTACGTGTAGCAAAATTAACCAAAAGGAGTGTGCTTAAAGAATGAAATGCCCACTAACTTTTTACATGCATGAATGGTAGTGTAACACATGCAGCGTGAATGAAGTCTCCAAACAGCTTGCACTTTTCACTGATATCACAGATACCCAGTCGTCAATTGGTAAAAATCTAAAGACTTTTGGCTAACGTCGCATCTGTGTTAGCAATAACGAACTTAAACAAGTAAACGATACTCCGTTGTATGATTAGGAACAAGAGTACTGGCGAATGTTCTTAATTTTAAGACAGTGTGATTAAGATATAGCGTCATACCAATGACGAGGTCATGAGAGACTAAGCACAAGCTCTGATTGAGGGGAGGAGAGGGGGAAGAAATCAGCAGTGTCTTTATCAGACGTACCACCGTGCGGCTTTGTGAATCACAGAAAACCCCCAAATACTAATGGACGTGGGAGCCTCCGCCCCCCCAGGATGCGAGACGCAGTCTTCCGGCCACTGCGCCACCTCGCTCGGTTCACGGATATACGTGACAACTGTTATTTAGTAATTAGTACATAGCGATATACGTCATTAAGCACGCCTAAACGCGTAATATTTAAAGTACCACTGTTTGGAAACACTGAAAATGTTCATTAGCTCTGCACTCTACTCCTGCAGTAGCCAATTTCACATTAGAAAGCTAGAGCCTTATCTTTGGCTACTTCCATTCCAGCGGTAATTAGTGCGGGATGAGGCTGCTTTTACATATTTCCTGTAACCTCTAAACTAGGCGCTCAATAAATGAACGCACTATGCGCCATCTTCGGCTGCCAAATCGATCTAAGCTTGCTCAGTGATACCACGTAGAAACATTACGTTCTGAAATGACAATATTTTCAACCTTCGATTGAAGTTATTTTTCACTATAGGCTGATTTATGATATTTTTAAACGGTAGTTGACGTACATGAGCATGCCGTTAACCTATCTAGCTGCGAGCATTTGGCGAGCCAACATTAAAGTTAGGTAGTCAGTCACACGTAGATTGGTATAAAACATTTTAAACAGTAGCAACCCTGCTACTTTTTAGAAGTTTTGTTATCAGTAGTATGCATGATTACCTGTCGTAAGTTTTTATGTTCGCCCTCCATATGCTTGTAACAGGAGAGCGTTGGTGGCTCGAGCTCATACACTTCAACTACAACTTGAATATGGCGCAATAGGCGGAATTGGTGAATGGTGGGGAATAGAAACTAATTACAATCGAAGGAGGAAAATGTCATTACAGATATTTTGTGTGTCTGTGGGCACACTACACAGTCAATAGTTTTAGTCTGTGCCGTTCGAACTCCATGTATGTCACAGAACGTGCCAGCTATATCGAAACGACAAACGGCAGATAAAATGGCCTCGAACTCTGATGGCCCGCGAGACGGACGCGAGCGAGTGACCTTGGAATGGGCCAGGGCCCCGGTCCGAGACGCAATGAGACCAATCAGACGTCACAGGTCTGCTTTTCGAGCGAGCGCGAGAGCCCGCCACCGCCGAGCATCGCGCTGGCCCCAAGCGACGAGCCAGCAACAGCGGAGCAGGTTGCGCCACTGTCGCCACCTGACGTCACTGCGCGCGGATTGGTCGGCTCGGCGGCGTGACGTCGGCGGAGGCGGCGCCACGGAACGTATTTAAGGGCAGCCGCAGGAGTTTTCGAGCGCGGCAGCGGAGCTCGGCCGGCTGGCCGCCAGGGTCCCGGTGAGTGGGCTCTTCGTGGAGGGCCCGTGGCGCTGACGTCGTAGGCTGCAGCGGGCGGCAGCACGGAGGGAGCGAGCAATGCTTGGGAAGAGACGGGCAGTACGAGGGCTACGCCTTGCGTTCCGCAATGGAAGGATTGTCCTCGCCCATGGGATGTTAAGAAATTTGGGACATAACGTTTCTACTGCTCAGTATGCCTCGCCGATGTCGCCAAATCCACCAGATAAAGGCATTAGATACCGGAATGGGGAAAATAACTTTCAACTGGGGCAATTTCGAGATTCAGCGCGGCATGGAGTAGTTCCTTACGACTGTAGGAGTTGGTGTGCACGAGTGGCTCACAACCGTATTTTATACGTAATGAGCTAAGATTTTACGAAATTAATCTGAGTAACGGGACTAGGATCGCATTATCACTTGAATATGTAAAACCGGTCAAACTAGCTAAGACAATGGGAAATGTGGAATACGGAATGATAACCCGTAGAGTAGGTAGCTGGAGAGAGATCAATTTATTTAAATTTTCTCTCTACATTATCAGCACTTATCACCTCGCCCACGTCTGACACCTACAGCCATGATAAGCGTTTCGCAAGATTATGTTTGTCTTACACCTACGTGACCACTTGATAAGACTGTCATACCGATGACCGTAATTAATTGTTATTAAATAAACCCACAAAAAGAAAAAGCGCTTAAAAAGTTTGAGGCAAAAGATAAATTATGTAGTGGAAGAAAGAGGGGGGGAGAAAGGTTTGCAGACCTGACAGGGAGCGCCTCGATGAGCTCAACTATGGGGGTAATGGCGACATGGGTTTGAGCGAGGAAACGTTATGTCCCAAAATAGTTAAAGTTTTAGTACACATAATTCAGCGCCTAGAGGCGCAGTACCATCATCTGTAGGACGCTCCAGGCGCGATCTTCGTTTCACGTAAGATATGTTCGATGTAAGGTACGGACTAAAATCCTACCACTATTTCACAGTTGCGAAACAGTAGTAAAATTCTGTAACGTTGACGTACGTAGTAAAAGTAGTAGCACATCTTTACATAAAGAAAACGGCGTCGTCATTGTGTATGCAGTATACCGTGACAGAGACTTTTAAATAGTTGAGAAGCATGTACGATTTCCCACGTAACGTTGACATATTACTTCACAAATGGTTCCGTCATATAGACACAAGCGATCCGACATGTGATAGTAGACAAAGAAGCAAATATGTTGTATTGTTAATACTCGTGCCTACCGACGTACTTCTTGAAGTACGTCACATAAGTAATTCGAATACAATGCCTGAACAGCGCAGTCCGTTGTAAGCGTCACTACGTCTTGCCGCTTCTCGCTTCCACGCCCTGTTTCAGATGAATTTGACTGCGAACGGTGGCGCGTTTATGTCAACATATACATACGTTACTGATATAGGTATTAACTGTGGATGATAATATAGGCCACTCTCACTTCTCGATGAGTTTGCTTTCATTTCTTGAACCGCTAACGAAGTATTAGGAGTTCCTACATTATTTGGGACACCCATGGAGTAATGCATGTAGTGGAAACTGTGGCGATTATACCGAAAAGCCGAGCAGCGCGTGCACGGGGGATACTATTATTTCTGTGCTAGGCGGGTGAGGGCGGCAGCGGCGACACGATGAAGGGAATAATCGCATTCCTGGTTCAACCTTGGGCAACGAGGCCGGCTGGGACCGCTCCGGCTGCCAAGTTTCTCAACGCACAACTGGCGTGTGCGCTGAAGGCGGCCTCAGACTCGAAATAACTACGTTACCACAGCTCTCATCTCGTGTACATAGAAATGCTGACAGCTATGAGACCACAGACTCTTCCAAAGGCCTAATCGAACGTCTATTCACACGCCGGCACTGACTACTTCTCATATTCGGCTTAAATTTTCCTGTCGACCGGAAGCATTTGTCGTTAAGTCCAGTCTTCCCTCACACCTCTCATTTCTGAGTGTGATGTTTAACATCTTTTGTAGGACCATGCAGTAACGCACGTTGCCAGCAGCACAATCGATGGATGAAACTATAGGCTCCAGGAACCGCCAACTGCACATAATTCTGGAATCACAACTAGTGCCATACGAAACTCGAAACGCGCACGCAGTGCATGGAATGGATATAGGATCACTCATTATCTATCAAAACTGTGGATCAGGTAGCCTTCATCTTTTCTCAGTATAATGTTGTTCCTACGTTGGGCAGTCCCTTGTCTCCCACATTTTACATTACTTTACTGTCGTCTCGTTCCTGGACTTCCAAACTAAGCTTTGGGTAACGTTTTTCTTGTATTTCTGTTTCTTACGTATTTCCTAATCTTGTCAATTCGCGACTGGCGGCCGTATTTTGTTTCATTTCCATTCATATATACTTCGTAATGTACGTCTGTGAAGTGCACAGCGAAGTGGGATGCATAACAGCATTACAACTTAACACATACAATGTCATCTTTACAATTCGAATTCCTGGCTTGTTTAACAAACACAACATCATTAGCCACGACGCGTTCCGGATATAAAACTATCTTCTGGTAACAATCTTTGGTTTTATGTTGTCACCTGAAGGTGGAGTGTCAAACGCTTCGCTAGTAATCCTTTTTTGAAGCTGCTTAAGGAGCGTCTGAATTAATATTACTAGAATGCTTCAATTTTACTTCTGTTGTGCTTTTCCACTAGTAATTACGGCCCGCGCAATAGCAGTCGCAGTTCCTCAAAGTCTTTGGTAAACACTGTTTTTCTCACTAAACCAAGCACAGCCATTTCTGAATCTTCACTTGGCATCAGTGGTCTATTTGAGTCATTATGTTTTTCTATTTCTTCAATGCTGCAGCCTGTAAGTTTCCCCAGAGGAATGAAAAGCGAAGAGATGATCACAAAGCGATTACGGAGATAGACCCAGAGCAGTAATTAAACAAAAAAGCCATCTCACGACTGTATGACGTATCCCACCGCAGCGAAGCAGAGCACGTAGTCCCTGTCGCTTATTTCCAATTAAGTCAGTGCCTTCAACAGTATCGAAAGCGCCAGGGTCTTCGGTAGAAAACCGAAGACGACATTATTCGTCACAGGTTTCTACTTGGCGAGGTGAAAGGCGCCACGCAGCTGCGGTATTCTGGAATATGATTCAACGCGGCCTGTTCTGTTCCGCCTCTGGACGTACACAATAGCGCACGAGAAAGTGTTGCGACAGCTCAGCCGTGTACATGGACAAACAGCAAGTCGCACATTAAAAACATTATAACGCGGCTGAGAATGGTTGTAACATCGCGAAGGAATTTTTCACTGCAGCTTCACTTCCTTTCGTCAGTCTGACTTCACACTCAACTACAAGAGAGGAAACAAACCAAATGATTTGCAATATTATTGTTGTAATTCCACATTCGTTAATTTTTTGCCTTGAGGAGGATGGAAATTTGTTAGGATATGAGGAAACTGTTGCAATTTCGCGTAATCTGGTGTCGGGCATACGTTTATTTGCTCAATAAGCAAATTATCTAATTTAGTTTATTATCTATAATGGTGCTGGAAGGCATATCCGGGGTTAAACACACACAAAATTTAAGAGAGTAAGTGCGTGTTTTTATTATAAATAGGAGAGGTAAATATTGTGTAAAGCCAAATCTCTGGAAGTCTACGCTTTGTAGGGAGAGCACCACTGTGACGTTCTGTGTCGCATAGGGTTACATATACAGTAGGATGTATGGAAAGTGTGTGCACACAGCTTCCACAGTCGGCATTGTTCTTTTCTCCGGAAGTACAAATGAGAGAAACAAGTGACGTGAATTGTTCACTGCAAGGTTGTCCATCGAAGCACACACTTCATTTCTTCGTACTGTAACTGGATTCATCGGATGTTCCTAAAACGCATCATAACAACGGAAAATGATTGCTGCACTAGTCAATTAGTATCACCTAAAATAAGTCGTTGATGATTTCATGTTTGCCAGTATCATTCTCGGAGTAGGAACGGTTATCTTGAGTCAAAGGGGGCAAAAAAAAAAAGAGCGTCGAATTGCTCAAATACAACCATTACTGTACTGCACTCTTATTTTAGTGGGTATGTGTATCTATTGTTTCTAATGGTGTTTCTGAAAAGACTCATACGTGATCGTATCTACATACGAACCTGTAGCTTTTTTTAATAAATTGTCTTAATTAAGAAGGTAGCACTTTTTAGAGAACGTTGTATGTTCTGTTAAGAGCTTTCTCTGAGAACTGATTTCTTTTACATATTTTCCAGTTCACCGCGACACTGACACCGTCGGTATACATCAAGAAACGACCAAAACCACTGAAAATAGACAGGCAGTTTTGCTACTGGTGCTAATCTACGTCGATTAGAATGACTCTGTGGTTAACGTATCAGCGAGTCGAGTGATAGATACCAGTCGCCAGCCAATCGCTGTTCTCGCTGTGTTGCCTGTTTTCTACGTAAATTGCTGAGGCTTTGTCACGCAAGGCTGGCTTGCACACCGGCAACACTGCCTCCCGTCATTGAAATCTGTCAATCCCGACGTTATTTAATTCGAGGTATAGTTTCACCATCTGACACAGGGCTACCGAGGGAGCTTCTGTTGTACATACACGGCGTATCATAATGAAGATCGGAGTTTGACACAGGTGAGAGTACAGATAATAAAAGCAAACAGATTCAACTAAACTTGCATACGTAAACGAACTTATGGCGAAATAACCGCGGATATTTTGTTATGAGCAACTAGGGACTTCAGTATGACATACTTTCCTGTTTCGTATAATTGAATTTGAAGTGTTACTTTTTTCGACTTGGTCCCCATCTATTTGGGCTCAAATTTCATCCATGACCTACCTAACAATAAATACAATGCTACTTACCACATTACGCGTTAATGTTTTCCGTGCACTCGTATCTGTCAAAGAAGAAGTTTCAAGTGTCATCCTCGCATCTGAATGCAATACTACACTCGTCTCTTTATTCAGTTCCGATTTCTTTCAAACATTCCTTGGTCTCTCTCGTAAATATTGATGACTGCGCAGTTCGCTGCTCCAATTCAACCGTGACTTCACTTCAGAGATGACCCCAGACAGTCATCCAGAGGGTGGAACTCGAGTGATCTGCGAGACACCGAAGTCCAGGTCCTGTTCGACCTATTCAACTTTGATTATATTCCGGCGTTATATGTTTTAAGTAGCAAAATGTGTCGATGTCCCATCATTTAGGATCGTCGTTTCCAACTGGGCCATGGGTGGTTTGTGCTCAATTCGACGCGGCCTTAATCGAAAGAAAAAAAATTATTTTGCAAATGCATTTGCACTAACTACGACAGTATTTCGTGCCGAATTAGGAGACAGCTCGTAACCAACAAATTAGCAAGAAGCTCGTTTGCGGACCCCTGTTTACTGTAGCGTCTTTACTTCTATTTCGTACACTTTAATCTGTGTCAGTTTCCGTCATGAATTATGATACACATAGCAGGGGTAGTCAAAGTTTTAATCCCACCACGAATAAACAAAGTTACATAATTTTTACTTTTTTGTGGGCACATGTCTGCAGATCTGGTACATACTGAAATCCCCGCACCTCAACTCCGTGTCACTCCGCTAAAAGAGCCAAATAAAACTGCACAGATCATTGGCGAAGTGGAGTATCGTGCAGCAATTCCTTTAAGGCAGCAACGGAGAAATTTTTCAGGCTGTGCCACACCGATCCAGAAGGCTGAAGAAGATGCGTGGACTTTTCCATGTCACCAAGTGATTGCGTCATTTTACTTTGGATCCTATAAACGCATGCTGTAGTATTGCGCCGCGTGGATTTCAGTGCGTGCCAGAACTGCAGACATGTGCCCGCAAACAGACAAAATAAATAAATTACGTAACTATTTCCCCAGATATGATTTTTACTACTTTGAGCAACTACGTAGCTATAAGCAATAGTAAAGTTCGAGTCTCGGTCCGGCACACAGTTTTAATCTGCCAGGAAGTTTCATATCAGCGCACACTCCGCTGCAGTGTGAAAATCTCATTCTGCAGGATGGAGCTCCACCCCATATTGCTAGACGCGTGAAAGATCTCTTGCGGGCGTCGTTTGGTGGTGATCGTATGCTCAGCCGCCACTTCCGTCATGCTTGGCCTCCCAGACCTCAGTCCGTGCGATTATTGGCTTTGGGGTTACCTGAAGTCGCGAGTGTATCGTGATCGACCGACATCTCTAGGAATACTGAAAGGCAATATCCGACGCAAATGCCTCACCATAACTCCGGACATGCTTTACAGTGCTGTTCACGTTATTCCTCGACTACAGCTATTGTTGAGGAACGGTGGTGGACATATTTAGCATTACTTGTAAAGAACATCATATTTGCTTTGTCTTCACGTGTGTCAATTGGTACCTCTCTACATACATTACTGTGGGATTTATTCAGTTTTCAAGTTTATACTGACTTTTTGATCACCCGGTATGTAAGATGCAGTAGTTATGCAGTGATTAAAGAGACTGACAGGATAAAGCAGCGTTGGTAGCTGCGTCAAACCAGTCTTCGGACTGACGACCACCACCACCACCACCACCACCACCCTGAATTTTACACACACACACACACACACACACACACACACACACACACACAGGAGTCTGGCCTCGGCAGCGAGACAGTGGTCATGTGTGAGCCGCGTTTGTGTGAATGTGTGTGTGTTGCCTCGTTCAGAAGGAGGCCTGTTGGCCGAAAGCTTACTTTTTAACAGTCTTTTGTTGTTGTGTCTGTCTGCGACTCAACATCTCCACTGTATGGTGAGTAGCATTCCATCTTTTTCATGATATTGTCATAATACTTAGTTTCACGCAATCGGTGATCGCCGTAGAACAACACGGCGCCTACGGGTCTCGCCGTGGACCGGCCTCCACAAATCGACGTCAGGTGCACCGCTGACAGCGTTTCAGCGGTGTTTTCGCCGCGGGCCCACGCAGCCGGCGGCTGGCTCTGTAACGGTGCCGGCTTGCCGCCTGGCGGCCTGACCTCGGCGCGGCACGTTCCCGTCCCGGCGCGGAGCCGCGAAGGTCGAAAGTAACCACGCCGGCCGCCGCGACAGCACCGGCACCGTCTTAAGGGCTCGCAGCTCTCTGCTCCCACGACCGGTTCTCCGCTTCCATCGGCGCGCGGTTTCACTTCCAGCCCTTGTCAGACAGTCTCTCTGGTTCCAGCCGTGCAGCACACGCAGACAATACTCGCCGATAAAGTGACTCTCCACACGGCACGTGACGGCAACGCCGTCACGTGACACAATGCTCTCCCGTTGCAACCTATACACGGCGTCCCTTCGCACCCTGAACGGTATCAAACGCCACTCTCACGCCAAACCTTTTCCCTACTTCTGCATACACATACCTCGCAATTGAGCTCCGACGAGATAGGAGATACTGGTTCAATTATTTACTAGAACTCTGCAGCGAAGTGTGTGCTGATTTGGAACTTGCTGACTGCTAAAAATCTATGTGGCGGACCGGGACTCTAATCTGGAGCATTTGTCTTTGGCGAGTAGTGCGCTATCGACTGACCTATCTAAGCACTACTCTCGATATGCCCGCCCCCCCCCCCCCCCCCCCCCCCCCGCAAGTTTACGTCCGCCAGTAGTGCGATACAATCGCTCCGGTAACAACTTCTGTGGAGTTTGGAGAGCAGATCAGACGTAGTGGCGGAAGTAAAGCCGTAGAGATGGGTCGCGAGTTGTGTCGGGCATGGGTACCTCAGTCGGGTACTTGCCCGCGTGGAAGGTGAAGCTCCTAGATTCGAGTTCCCCACCATGACACAGTTTCATTGCCCTTCTGCGGGTCTAAAACTGGTACAGTGGGTGGACTAAGTCAGTATGGAGCAAGTGTACTGGAAGAAATGCTGAAGTTTCTTTAACTTATGCCGTTCCTAAAATATTTACCATCAAATAGCATTTTTAATGTTAGAATCACATTTCCGCCATTCGACCGTGTAAACTTCTTTATTTTATATTACATCATGATTTCGACCTTGAACCATTAACAAGTACAACAATGTTGGATATAAAGATACTTAAATTAAAGTCATCATCAAGATCTACTGATCTCGATAGATCATGATCTACTTAAGATCTACTGAATTCAGTAGATATTGACGATGAGCGATGAGTTCACTTAAAGTATAATGACTGTGGCCCAACAATATGAGAAGAAATTTTTTATACCTCCAATGATTTGGCTAATTTATGAACGTGTCAATAAACGGAAGATGAGGACTCTCCAAACTATCCAACTCTGGCAGCAAAAGCAACTTGGCTGCATTCGAAAAATTAACTAGATCGGTATCTCCATTTTGGCGGTTATACGGTCAAGAACGCACGCTAGCCGTTGTAAGCCCACAACGTTCATTCGTCAAAGTGAAAATAGATTATATTTTAAGAAAATATCTGAAGCGAAAGGACCCCTCACCTTGTATATGGGATTCGGGGAAGCCAAGTTATCCCGAAAGCACGGAGATTTACTGCTTGAAATTCCCTGCCTTGCTTTTCAACCGCACTCCGAAAGGAATGGCGAGAAACCTCCGTTCTCAGAACACCGATCCGTGGCCACTGCTTAACTACGGGACGGATGTAACCAGCCTATGTGTAACATGCATTATGTTCTATTCTTGTAATGGAAACGTTTTGACTCGGAGATACTTCCTATTAATGCAGTACCACGCTATCTTGGCTCTTCGGCTCAGTACTTTAACCCCACTGCAACGGTAAATTACTATCTCGTGTAAGGGAATAGTGCGCGAAAATTCACAAAAACAAACGACGTAGCAACTGAGTTACTGTACAGGACCCTCTATACAGATGCGAACGTGGCGTGATAAGGTTGCCGTGCCGGCCGAAGTGGTCGAGCGGTTCTAGGCGCTACAATCTGGAACCGCGCGACAGCTACGGTCGCAGGTTCGAATCCTGGCTCGGTCATGGATGTGTGTGATGTCCCTATGTTATTTAGGTTTAAGTAGTTATAAGTTCTAGGGGACTGATGACCTCAGCAGTTAAGTCCCATAGTGCTCAGAGCCATTTGAACCAAGGTTGCCGTCACTGCGCGAACGTATCTTCCACTGCTTCCGTCGACTCCATACACGAGGCGCCTATCATCCAATACTGCATCGGAGTGTGCATATTTTATCACTGATGGAAACAGAACCCGAGCCACTAAAAGCGATTAAGGTTAAAGAGTGAAGAGGCTAGAGGGTATTTAAATGTGTAGTCTACGGAGAGTACTTGAGTCAATGGAAACGTAATAAATGCACATGCATTGGCGTGTACATCTTCTTTGGGCAATGCATTCCTGTCGACGATGGGCTCACTGCAGGCGGAGCATCTGCTTTGATCGGAAAAAGCTATCATCCCGCATTCACCTGAAGTGACTTAGGAAACCCCTATACACCATACTCTTGGAAGGACGGACATGGAACTGAACCGCCTCTCCTCCCCCCTCCCCCCGCCCCCACCCATAGCCTAATGCCTTAAGCACTGCTTCACCTCGCTAAGACGCGTGTTTCGTGCCCACTAATTAACGAGATCCGATAAATAATGAGCCATGCACATTTTGCTATGTATTAAGATTGTTATCTGTTTCCAATTGATCTCTCACAGAGTGGGCTTTCAGTTACACTCATTTCAGCGTACACCAAGGTACTAAGTGAAGCACATCTTTGTGGGGAGAAAAGTGTTGGTTTCTTCCTTAAACCTAGACCCCTGCTACGCCTGGACTTGATGGCTCGAGTCTCTAGGAACTCTCTCTTCCTTACTACTGCGAACAGCACGGACGCCACTAGTCTGTCACATTATTTCCATGATTTTTTTTAGACGTATCCTCGTGATGTCATATATATATATATATATATATATATATATATATATATATATATATGTGTGTGTGTGTGTGTTGCACTGCAGAAGCCAACGCGACGTCGGCGGACTTGGCAACACATCACAAGTGTTTTAAATTTTAATTCCAGCTGCAATAATACCAATTTTCGCATTGAGCGACAGGAAAAACGATCATCGGTCGGAGCGTCGAAGGGTTAATCGGCAGAGGATCGTGCAACGAAGTCACGCTCCGAAGTGACTAGCGTCTCGTATTTCCCAGTGACGTCAGCTGCCCGCGTTGCCAGGTACGCTGAAGGTTCCACGTGCCGCGCTAAGAACGGGGACAAGCAGGGATGTACGTCTGCCGAGTGAAAAATAGATCGCTCGGACCTTATGCTGTCGGCGCATTTGCGTCCGCTGGCCGTCGGGCACTGAACTCGAGAGACTACAGTCAGAAAGCAGGCACGAACAACGGCATACAACGGTTCATACTGTTTTCTGACTCTGTTCCCTGAGCAGTGACCAGCAGAAAATTTGTTGCTGTGAGATGATCTAAAGCTATAAAACCCGAATTGCACGTCACTGCTCACCAGCAGCATCGTGGGAACATGTACAAAACATCTGAAACATTTGGAATACTCGCGACAATAGTTACCAGGTTTAAACTTGTTCAGTAATAATTAGCCTTCAACTCGTTTTCAACAAATCTCCTCCACCGCAAGTGCCTACTTGCAAATTCGTCATGCCAGTTGTCTCCGGCCACGCCCGTTTCCCTTTCCGGCACATTAAGGCACTGTCAACTAATAAAAAGATATCCTGATACGATCCAAGTATACGACTGGTTTGAAGAATATATCACTGCCAAAATCAAGAAAGTTAATAATGAAGAGCGAACGTCTGACAGGAACGACATTACTGTAGTGTTTGTACCATGACGGTGTAACAGAATTCCTAATGTTCTGAACATATGTGAACCGTTAATCAGATCATGTCTGAAGTATTCGCAGCTAATTTCCTGACGATGCTACTGTGTACAACGGCCACTGGTTGGCTGTAGTTGTGTAAAATGTCTGAGCATTTTTAAGCCGAGGCAAATCCCCAGGATAAATGCCTGGGCAAATGCCCAAAATTCGTAAATGCCCGGGCACTTGTGAATTTTAAAGACTGACAAATGGCGCTTATAAAAAAATTTAAGTTTATAATTTGCATTGGAAAAGCTGTTTTGCAACACACTTTCTTTACTGACTGGGTAACCAAGTTGAAATAGCTGCTTAAAATTTAGAGGAAATAAATTGGTCTGTAAACGTAACTTTTTACGTCTTTAATGAGGTCAGTTCTTGGTGTAGACTAATATCAGAATGGAAGCCTCAAGGTCTTGGGTATCGATTCTTTGTTTTTAAATCTTTTTTATATTAGTGTTCTCATTTTATCTTCACAGTAGTACAGTCATACTAAAGTAGATAAAGAAAGGAGCAGAAAAGAAACTGAAGACTGTCTCAAATGTCGCTACATCTGAGAATGAATCATTTTTCTTTCTTTTTTCACTGAAAACAGTTTAACATGTAAGAATACTGTTACCATTAAGAAACAGACGCCAGCTCTTTAAATATTCAGTAATAATTTTGCAATCAATAATCATTCTTCAAGAATATTCTGAGATTTGACATGGATTACAAAGCGTGTCACATTACAAAGCGATTACCTATGGACAATGTTTTTATAGCGCGAGAGAGAGAGAGAGAGAGAGAGAGAGAGAGAGAGAGAGAGAGAGAGAGAGAGACGGGGGGGGGGGGGGGGGGTAAAAAGAGAAAAGACTATAAATGGTAAGTGGCTGTCAGCAAGACGCGCTCTTCCTTGGTACACCAAGCTAAAATCTATAGAAATAAAGGCAATGAATGATATACGTAGGTTTAAGAGGACACATTAACTTTTAATATCTGGCTTATCGTTCCATCCCTTATTTTAATTAGTAAACTATACATTCCAACAGTAAAAACTTAAAAAAAAAAACACTTTCTTACATAAAATGTCCAGGTTTTGGGCATTTAAAACTGCTTTCGGAAAATTCTTGGGCAAATGCCACTTTATAAATGTCCTGCTCACTGGGCATTTGCCCAACCCACATCACTAGTTGGCTGTAAACAAACGACGAACCACTTTAAGTACGAATAGGCGTGAAGTAATGCGCATCAAAACGAGGAAAAAAAACGACACAGTATAAAATTACAGCGCTAGTTAAAAGCTTCTGGAGCTTCTGAAATCGTTTAAATATCTAGACATCACTGCAATAAACGATGTGAAGCGTGATGAATACGTGGAATTTGTGCAAAGTAAGACCAGTTTAGAGACACGTGGCTACTCTTCATGGTCCTAAAGCACATACTAAATCGTTAAAGGTATAGTCTACGTGTTACGAATTTACTGGGGACAAAGGTGACGTTGAATTTGAGAACTCCTGTTTGAGGAAGGAAAAAAAAAAAAACCTTGGGTCTGTAGGTGTTTCTCGTTGTACTTGTTTCTTCTCCTGGTTGGAGCAGCAACCAAATTAATTATTATACAGGGGAGCACAAAGTCTTGCCCTGATTATAACAATTTATTACAAAATAACAGTTTGACATAATATTTTACATTTGATGCCGTTACATAGGATAGTGTTATTGGTTTTTATTAAGACCGCTTACGTTAGTAAACCTCAACGTGTGCTCCCTTGGTAGCTCGGAGAATGTTGAGACGATATTCCAGTTCCCGTCAGGTGTTTCGTAACATGTGTTCTGTCACAGTACCCACAGCAGCTTGTATCCTAGCCTTCAGTTCGTCGACGTCAGCAACTGGTGTGAGGAAGACTCTGTCCTTGATATAGCCCACGAAAAAAAGTCAAGGGCCGTAATGTCTGGAGAGCGGGATGGCCAGGGCGTTGGACCTTTCCTTCCAATCAACCTATCCGGAAATGTTTCACCCAGGTAATCACGCACTATTTGGGGGTGGGGGAGGAGGCGGAGGTGCTCTATCTTGCTGGAAAATTATCCATGGTTGATATTCTTCTAACTGTGGGGCAATGAACTGTTGCAAAACGTCTAAGTAAATGTTAGCGGTAATGGATTTTTCCGCGATGAAAACCTGCCTCGACCTTCTTCGAGCTACCAAGGAACCACACGTTGAGGTTTACTAATGTAAGTGGTCTGAAAAATAAATTAGTAACAATAACCTACGTAACGGCATCAAATGTAACTTCGTATGTCAAAGGTTATTCTGTTATAAATTTTTACAATCAGGGCAAGAAATTGTGCTCACCCTGTACAATTAAAAGACTGCCGGAAAATAAGCACTGGAAGCAGTCACATTCATTAAATATCTGAGAATGCACGTACGCATTACGTGTCGTCTCTTCTCGAAGGGGATACCTCGATACCTTAGCGAACACTTCGTTCAATCGATAACTGATTATTCTTTGTCAGTCTGGGGTCCATACCAGTCAGGATTGACAGAGAATGGAGAAGGTTAGGTTCGTGTTGTAAGCGACTCATTTAAAAATTTCGAAAGCCTACATTCCCTGAAGAATCTTATTTCCTTCCTTACTTAACAGAGATACGATCTCTCACAGAGGTATCAACAACCGTTCTTTCCTAGCACCATTAGCGACTGTAGAAGGGAAAGGAAGGGGGCAGTGCGGCGTGGAGACAGTCGTACACAAATTATCCTCCGCCACACGCCGCATTTGGCTTGCCGAATATGGCTGTAGCTGCTTCTTGACCACAAGCATCTCCCACGTCACAGTATGTAACGTCTTCGCCCCACACATCTGAAACAGCCCAGCCGGGCTGTAGGGAGCTGGAGAAGAGTTGAAAGCGACGAGACGCGAGCAGCAAAGTGGAGCCGACGAGAGCTGAGCTGTCCGGGGAAAGCCGGCGTCCATTGGCCGCTCCAGCCGTGACCCACATGCTACTGGAGCGCGCACCTCGCGCCGCTTCCTTCCAGTCGTGGCCCAAGCCTCACACATACCGCTACAGAAGCTGGCAATACTCTGAGGTGGAGGCATTCACCACCGGCCAAAAGTTCAATTCAGCAGCATCTCACTGTTCATAATATACCCATCATGAGCGTTAAAGCTGCCAAATATGAGGAGATCTTCCCTATCAGGAATTAAAATTTCTTCTCGCCCAATTTACGAATGGTGAGCGGGAAGAATAATTTCTTTTATCTAGATCTACGTGCTGTATTGGTCTACGAGAAGAACACGAAAGAAGCTGCCGGACTGAGAAAGACAAACTCTTAGAATCATTCAAGAATGGTTTCGCGGATTGATTAATGTCTTTCTTTTGATTGTACGCTAGCTGACACTTTAACGTACATCTGATACACTTTAGCGCGACGCAAATGACATTGTGACACGGATGTTGCCTTTTTAATCGACCTGCTATGACACACACACACACACACACACACACACACACACACACACACACACACACACACTTAGACCACTATTTCAGTACAGTCCATACGAATTCTTTGCTAGCTGTATTTCGTATACTGTTTCCCAGCAATCTACCAATGAATCAAAGTCTCTAATTTTATTTACCAACAGCTCAGTAAATGCGATAGTTCCATTACCATCACCAGGCATTTTTCTCCTCAGTATTTTCATTGGCTGGCTAATGCTAGTTTCACTAATCGCTTAAAGATTTTTACTGTTCGTATAGCGCCTAAGTTCATCATTCTCTACTATACGTGATGGTGGCAGCCCCTACACTAGGTTGACGAAGTGGCCGGATCTGATTAGGTATTGCAGTAATTTTTAGTGCCTACCCGCTAAATCGTTAAATATATAACACCGACAGTATGGACCCTATGACACTTCTTCGGAGCACATCCGACATCACACCCGCGGCTGTGGATGACAACATTCTGTATTTTGTCTTCCAGTAAGTTTTCACTCCGATACAAACCTGGCTACATGTTAATTCTGCCTATGATTCTTATTAGTTTATAAATAAGACAAGTTAGTCAATGGTAAGTGCACTTCTTTTAACTATAAATTAAACCTACATTTTTTTTAATTTTTACACAATCCTATGCATCTAGTTCAATACAACCAGACTTGCCCGTTGTTGTTTTAATCATGCAGTCGCCTGAAACATCGGAGGTCACCGTCTGCAAAATTGTTACCGCGTTAGCGGGAAACGAACGGTTAAAAATTTTTTTTCAGTTCAAATACAGCAGTTACAAACTCTCGAAAAATTACCATTACTTCATATACGAAATGAAGTCGTATCTTCCTATCAGAGAAATGCACGAACTAAAATGTGATCAGTTCTGCCTGTTTTAACATTCGGATGTTATCTCTACTGTATTAATTAACTTTATTGTTCAGCGAGAAACAGTAATGAGTAATTGTTAGTCAGTCTTTTTACTTTGACCTTTGCATAATTCCACTGGTAATTAGAATAAACTAAATATTGTAGGTACCTGAGTGTAACAGTACCGTTACTTTGTTCTTCAATGTCCGCTAGGAAAAAGAAGAGCGCTTTAATTAACCGTGTGTGTGTGTGTGTGTGTGTGTGTGTGTGTGTGTGTGTGGGCGCGTGCGTGCGTGCGCTGACGAGATGAGAAACTCAGCGAGAGAAAGACGAGATGCCTAACTTACTTTGTTATCAACTGTTAGCAGCAGGCCGGTGTTTATCTTACAATACGACATAAATAGCTTTATATCAAGCGATCGATAAAGCTTTCCATGTCGTCCTTTCTGTTTCTTGCACTACATCTGACGTGTCTCAACGCACTGCGTCTTACTATCCGCAGCGCGCTTGAAATAATTTAAGTAACTCTTTAACGTCTTCACCGAAGAACTTTAGACGATCAATTGGGAGCATAAATAAGAAAATTTCGAGTAAATTAATGATGTTAAGTTACGCTTTGAGGGAGTAAGTGTATGACGCAGGAAAAAGAAAAATTGAGAAGAAACGAGAATGAGCGAGCATCTTGGCAGAATCAAAAACAGTCACTGTTAAGGGTGATGATTTAATAGTCAGACCTGCACCGATGCAAAAGAAAACAAAATAAACTTTTGCCTGCAGTAATAAAAAATTTTCGATGTAACTTAAGCTATCAACAGGCTGCCATGTAAAAATATTTAGCTCTTCACAAACTAAGTACGCTACATGTTAGTATTCACGGTGAATAAATCTATCTACACCACCAATAGTTTAGAGGAATGCGTTAACTGATCCTATTCACCGCAGTGACTACTGGACTAACAGCGATATCGGTTTGCAGCAAACAAATTGGAAGTCTGAATATTCGAAGCAAACAATACATCTGGCTTCGGTTGACTGGAGGCGGTAGACACAAAAGTGGAACATCTACGCACCTGACAGACATGTATTTCAAACGTGTGTACTTGATACTAGAATAATGATGTACGAAATGAAAATCTCTTATATCGCTAGGTTGGGAAATTGCTAAGGATTAAAGCTGCCTAAATCTGATAACGTATTCGTACTCGTCCCAACTGTGCACTCTTCCACTGCCAAATAAGAATGTGTAAGTGTAACGTTTTCGTGTATGTGACTATGAAACGTGCAAGCGGAGCGAAGCATAGTGTAGCGTATTAGTGTGTTTGTGGCGATGTCAATGAAGAGAGAGGAAGGTGAGAGTGAAGTACTGCTTTAACAGCCTACTTCTGTCGTATAGTAACATGACTACCTAACTTTACTCTTGGGACAAGTGGATCACCTTCGACAATAACACGCCGCCTTTTCTTGCTATACTACAGACCAATTTTGAACATTAACTTCGGACATCGGTGCATAATCAGTTGATCAACGATTTTTACTTGACAATGTCTCCTTCCTCTTGCCAGCCAGATATTAGCTACATTCGAGTTTAGGGCTGCCGAGCTAACGCGCGTCCTTTACTACGGAGTGTTGAGCAAGTGACAATAATGGAAATGATGGTCCGACGAAAACGTAATTTGACGAGAAGCTCGTACGTTACGAGCAAGTGCAAGGAGAAAGTAAGATTTATGGGCGATTGCCTTGCAACACTAGCAGTTGGATTATAGTGCATCTTCGGTGTCGGCAATGTACTATAAACATATACAGGACAGTAAAACTATCCCTTCTCTGGTAAGCAAAATATAACCGTGATGTAAGTAGCAGAGAGACACACACACACACACACACACACACACACACACACACACACACACACACACACACACACACAGAGAGAGAGAGAGAGAGAGAGAGAGAGAGAGAGAGAGAGAGAGAGAGAGAGAGTGTGTATTCTATGTTGTAAGGAAAAAACTCAGATGGTTTAACTTCTTGTTACTGTCGATCCAAATCAACTTACCTGAGCCACCCAGTCACTCGCGCGTAATTGCTTATGCAGTTGTGAACAGCGTGTAATTGCTTATACAGCTATCAACGAAGTCCTTTGAGTGTTCACGTATTCTATATTTCAGAACACTATTTACTTTCTGACTGCAATTGTGTAGTCCCAGGCTCCAATCTTACTAGCAGCTTTTTTTCACTTTCACGTCATTTCTATATTTATTAACACATAGGCATTTTACTTGACAAATACTGAATTATGATTTTTTGATGAAAACACCATTTTATTGTTAATTACTTGTCACGTGAAAGAAAATTAAAATTTTATGCAAGCGTGTGAGACGCCTTTTTGTTAAATTAAAAAAAATAATTATATACGCCAATAACACCGTATTATCTCTGTAAATATTGTATAAAATTTTATGTTATTCAGAATGAGATTTTCACTCTGTAGCGGAGTGTGCGCTGATATGAAACTTCCTGGCAGATTAAAACTGTGTGCCGGAACGAGACTAACTCGGGACCCGAGTTCGAATCTCGGTCCGGCACACAGTTTTAATCTGCCAGGAAGTTGTATGTTATTGTTAATGCTCGTATTTTCATTCGAATAGTATTTACAAATACAAAGACATTATTACTACTGCTAAAAATTATGGTTCAATATTTGATTATTAATATTTCCATTTATTAATAAATATAAGTTCAATAAAGGTAAAAAAATGGTATCACCGAGATTCGAACTAGCGACTTGACGATAGAATGCTCTTACGCTATACATTCACCTACCGGCGAATACCTCAAGAAGCCTGAAATGTTTGTACTTTTCCTCTTCAGAGTGATTTTTTCGATTTTGTTTTGTCTTCCTATAATTGAGTCTTATTACGTCTGGAAATTTATGTCCGCGCAGTATTCTCCAAAGTCGGTACGTATGGAGAAAATAGAAGATATCTCCTTGTAAGAGTAACATTATCCCGGATCACAGAGAGAAAGACAGAGGCACTTTCACAAGTAAAGGCCGAAAGGGAGGAAACATTGGTACCGGTCAGCAACAGTGGCCGCCCCGACAGGAAACTCTAGAACGCTGGAAGCGAGGTGTCATCGGACACCGAGCGCACGGGTTCCCGCGCCTGCGGCACAACGCAGCTGTTCCGTGCACGCAGCGTGTGCTCTGGAATGTGAGACAAGCCACGCCAGTGAGGGAAGCGTCGCGAGGCGCCGTCGGCGTGCGCGTCGTCGGCGCTCAGCAGGGGACGGCTTGCCGCGCCGCTCTGGACTGGACGCGTGTCGGCGCGCCAGAATAGCGGTGACGCTAAATATAAAGCCATCGCCGAACCGAACCTGTGCCGTTTGTCAAGGGGGCCACTCCAGCGGTCCTCACACCGACCGGGCCACTCCCCGGCGAAAATTACTCCTCTCTAGCGTTTGTCGTCCTTGGCTGCATTATTCCTCCCCTAGTACAGTCGAATCTGGGTTACTCTGTGAAGCTAATAGCCAGGGTGCTGTTGCCACCACTTCCTTTAAGTGATAATGCGCAGACGTCTACTGGATCAAACCGAACTGAACAGATATCTGTATTGATTTAGTACAGAAGGCAATACGAATAATTGTTGCTGATCAAGCTTCTATGATGAACACTATCATTACACACTGCAAGAAGGCCTCTTAACTTTGATTTAGTACAAATTAGCTACATTTTGCTTTGTTCTTAGCCTCAATGACGAAATGACGCTGAAAACTGTATTATCATTATCTGATGCATTTCACATACATAAAACCAGGGCGTCTCTACATAAAAGTTGAACCCGAGCCCCAACTAACTTTCGGAACTTATTCAGGGATGTTTTGTAAGTATTTTCGTCCCTGGGGTCTGTGCTCACCGGTGGTTCATTACATAATAATAGCGTAATTACGGTTTATTCGGTTTCTTACCCGAATTACCTGAGTTTCTGTGAAAATAGCTTCAAAACAGTGAAGAAGCCAGTAGTATGTATTCACCAAAACGTACAAGAAAATGCACAGACTAATTGAACAACGCTCAAATGCCGTCCCTGTGGGACTGTTCCATTGCACTCTATGAACCAATACACCAGATGCATACCGGTCAAATCGTCATCTGTACACCTGTTTCCATCCTTCCGTGTACCACTGTCAACTGAAACCGCCGAAATCCAAGCTTCAAGACGAAGAAAGTCTGGTTTCAATCACAAGATGCAGCGCACGCCACAGTACGTGCACACGGTTTCGGTATAACACAGATACAAAGGCAAGTGGAGATGAAATAAATTCAATTACTCTTTAATAAGACGCCGGAGACCAGTGGTCCCTCACAGCAAAATACTTATAAAATATCCATAAACGGACCCCAGAAATTTTGTCGGCGGAGTTCGAACTCACCCTGTGTGTAGTCACGTTTCATTTTCGGAACATTGTGAGACAAGCTGACCTACCTGCAAAACAAAGTGACTCCCAGTAAACGGTGACAAACATTCAACTCCCCTATAGCCATTTCATACCCGAATTTGGACAAATAAAATGTTTCATTATTTCTACATACCTCAGGAAATGCAATACGTAGTGCACGTTTCAAATATTATACAAACCTAAGGTCGGCGTCGCTGTTTTAGGAACCAAACGCCAGTTAGTTAACACGTTTCGATCGCCGACATAGCCTGAAGATTTCTGCAAATTTAATTGGATATGAACAGCTAATTTTTGATCATATTTACGAGGTTGAAAAAAAAAGTTCAATTGAACACAGACAAAATGGAAATTTTAACTTGAATTTTAATAACCAACAGCCTCAGTTGCACCGTTTACCTAGAATTTACCTAGGTTTCCTCTTACCTCGTGGCTGCCGCATCGCGGTCGCGAAGTGGGGCCGAGGAGGTTTCGGATAAGTTTTTACAGTCTGACGATAATTTATGGATTTGTAGTTTTAGCTTGACGATGTCCACTATGGACAAACGGTAGTTACCGTTATTCTGAAGAAGTTTGGGTTATCCCGACTGAAACCTAGGTAAATTCTAGATAAACGGTGCAACTGAGGCTGTTGGTTATTAAAATTAAAATATTTATACAGTTGCTGACAGGGCCGCGAAATGTTAAAAATATTTTTAAAAAATGGAAATGACAGATTTCCTTAAGCAAGCTTAATATTGCAGCTAAGTTTTTTCCTTTTTTTATTACGTTATCCCCTATTGTAGAATCTGAATCAATGTCACGCTCATCCTTTTTAATATCCCCCTCTAACCTTGTGTCTCCCTGCCCTCCGCAGCATACTTACATGATTATCATGGTGAAGGTCAGATTAGGACGGTTCGCACTCGCTCGGTAGAAAGGATAATGCGGATTTTTCTTCTAAAACATGGCATCTGTGTGTACTCCAACAGTAGTAATAGTTCTCTCTAAGAAGACCGTCGGCGTGGCGGTTGACGGCAGTAGCTGTTTCCATAGCAGTCTGACCGATATTCACTCGTTTGTCCGTCGCTACCAACCTTAGTTGTCCGCTAGCATGCCGACACTGTTGTAGCACATGTCGCTTTTGTGTCAATTTCGCCCAATGTTTACTGTCATACAATGTAGATACAAATATCGGGAAGTGGTTGCCAACTTGTATAGCTCCTTTTACAAGTACGTGGATGAATTGAATACAACGTCGTTTCTTCAGCAAGAGCGAGTTGATAGCATGTCCCTGGAGTGGAGTGAGTACCAACCACGAAATTCTGTTTTTACCAATGAAATAATTATCACTGCGCCAAGAGTAGTCGCAGCGGCTAACGCCGAGCCGTAACTACAGACACTGGCCCATCCACCGCGTTAACAATGCGACAGCTGAAATTTGCCGGTAGGACTCTGCAACTCGGGTTGCACATGCGCACAGGTTACTTTCCTCTTACCGTGTCCCTTAATCCTCTGACAGCGGTCATCCTGTACCGCGACCTCGGTATTCGCATCAGCCGTAGCGCCGACAGTTTTTTTACAGACGGAAAGACGCTGACTACGTAGTGCTCGTAGTACTGACAGTACCTTAACGCCCTGTGCTACCACATTAACTACAATCGACTCTCCTACTGTCTCTAATGATCTCGATGTCGACAAGACGTTACACCCAGTCTTCCTTCCTTTCCTTGGAGTCTCTTAAGGAGGGTAGGACGTGAAACGGGCCGACTTGGAGCAGAAGAGGCACCACAGGACATTTTCATTTCCACTGTCTATACCTTTACAAATAAATTCATAAAATTTTGTCAGCATGACCAGGAAGGATTCAGGATTCACACTCATAGCAGAGGAAGTTCAAAAACATAAAAAACAAATTTTTTTACATGTGAAATTTCATCATTTTTTCACTTGGTATTGTCTGCATTTGTTGCTGAAAGTTCACTTTTCTTCATAAGTAAGAGATTCTTCGACGAATTTTGCACAGCATACAAACCATACTTACAGGTGTATGAAACTCTAGAATTTCCCAAATCCGCTAAAAACTGTGGTAAAAATTGAGATAATTAACTATAAAATTCGAGTTTTCTCTAAAGACGAAGTTTAAAACGTAACTGCCCATTCATTTTTCCATAGATTAAATAAATTCTACAGTTTCATACGCCTGTAAGTATGGTTTGTAAGCTGTGCAAAATTCATCGAAGAATCACACTTACTTATGAAGAAAAGTGTACCTATAGCAACAAATGCAGCCAACAGTAATTTTAAAAAATCATGATACTTCACATTTAAA
The DNA here is from genome assembly GCF_021461395.2 of Schistocerca americana. Lineage (NCBI taxonomy): Eukaryota > Metazoa > Arthropoda > Insecta > Orthoptera > Acrididae > Schistocerca > Schistocerca americana. Next base: position 172,346,614 of record NC_060125.1, read on the forward strand.
AAATATTTTTTCATGTTTTTGGACTTCCACTGCTACGAGTGTGAATCCTGAATCCTTCCTGGTCATGCTGACAAAGTCTTATGAATTTATTTGTAAAGGTATAGACAGGGCAAATTAAAATGTCCTGTGGTGCCTCTCCTCCTCGAAGTCGGCCCGTTTGACGTCCTACCCCCCTTAAACACTCCGCGCCCCATCGCTTAACGACAAGGCACGTTTGCCGAGAGCCGTGGCGAATGCAGACGCAGACGGAAACGCCGCGGCTCGCCAGCGGTCAGAGATGCAGAGCACAGTTATGAGGATGCACGTGAGTCCTCAATCTCGCTATTACGTGTGTGTGGGAGGCCGGCGAAAATAGCAGCGCTGACGGGCGGCCGGCCGGCGAGCCGCGCCCACGTGGTTCGCTGCGGCCCACACAATGCCTGCCCTACGCGCTCAACCTGTTGCCCCGGCGGCTATCCAACTCCTCTCCATCCGCCAAAGGAGCGATCGCATACTCGCCTGTGTTGGCCACTAGAACTGACGACGCCGATGCTCATTCAAGTGCGAGTAACACCTGGCGTGAACTGAACGTCACCGTCAAATGACTAAGCACTATGGGACTTAACATTTGAGGTCATCAGTCCCCTACAACTTAGAACTACTTAAACCTAACTAACCTGAGGACATCACACACATCCATGCCCGAGGCATGATTCGAACCTGCGACGGTAGTAGCAGCGCGGTTCCGGTCTGAAGCGCCTAAAACCGCTCATCCACAACGTCATTGTCACGTTAGGCCACGCTACTGCCACGCGATCGCCCGATCAAGCGACTTGTGCAACTTACAGGAAGACTGCGTTAGTAAAAATTTTGTGCGGCTCACTGGCCTGCTGCCAGCCTATTAATTAAGGGGACGCCACTTCAGCGATTTGGGTGTCCCAAACTTGCCCCAATTATCCAACCGGGGAAAAGGGGCCTACAGTTTAACCGGAATCCGAACCCAGTACGTTGTCCTCGATGGTGACTTCATCGGAGGTGAGGGTATCATCTGTAGTGCCCCAGGGAAGTGTGGTAGGTCCGCTGTTGTTTTCTATCTACATAAATGATCTTTTGGATAGGGTGGATAGCAATGTGCGGCTGTTTGCTGATGATGCTGTGGTGTACGGGAAGGTGTCGTCGTTGAGTGACTGTAGGAGGATACAAGATGACTTGGACAGGATTTGTAACTGGTGTAAAGAATGGCAGCTAACTCTAAATATAGATAAATGTAAATTAATGCAGATGAATAGGAAAAAGAATCCCGTAATGTTTGAATACTCCAGTAGTAGCGTAGCGCTTGACAGTCACGTCGATTAAATATTTGGGCGTAACATTGCACAGCGATATGGAGTGGGACAAGCATGTAATGGCAGTTGTGGGGAAGGCGGATAGTCGTGTTCAGTTCATTGGTAGAATTTTGGGAAGATGTGGTTCATCTGTAAAGGAGAACGCTTATAAAACACTAATACGACCTATTCTTGAGTACTGCTCGAGCGTTTGGGATCCCTATCAGGTCGGATTGAGGGAGCACATAGAAGCAATTCAGAGGCGGGCTGCTAGATTTGTTACTGGTAGGTTTGATCATCATCATGGGAGTGTTACGGAAATGCTTCAGGAACTCGGGTGGGAGACTCTAGAGGAAAGGAGGCGTTCCTGTCGTGAATCGCTAGTGAGGAAATTTAGAGAACTAAAATTTGAGGCTGACTGCAGTACAATTTTACTGCCGCCAACTTACATTTCGCGGAAAGACCACAAAGGTAAGATAAGAGAGATTAGGGCTCGTACAGAGGCATATAGGCTGTCATTTTTCCCTCGTTCTGTTTGTGAGTGGAACAGGGAGAGAAGATGCTAGTTGTGGTACGAGGTACCCTCCGCCACGCACCGTATGGTGGATTACGAAGTATGTATGTAGATGTAGACTCCTCACAATGTTGAGAGGCTATGTTAAAAACGCAGACTGCGTTTAGTTTCAACCTAAAGAAACTGTCAGTGGTATCTGCATTTATGAAGAGCGAAGGCGAATAAAATAATGGTTATTCCTGGCCTTGTTCATTCGGTAACTTTTACACTCTGAAAGAAGACCTATTAATTTCAGCATATATTTGCCATAAAAAATACAGAACAGCAACATTTAGGATAGTGTTCACACCGGCCTTTCGCCTTGGCCTTTTCCCTCCGATTGCGAAGTAATACATTCTCTGTTTCATCGACGGTAAGTATCGATATGGAGACATTTCTTATAGATAAAATCACGACGTCTCTACATTCCAACCATACTTCTATTCGGAAGTCTGAACAACTCCATCAGTTCTTAATTTTTCTGGTTTCGGTATACCTGGGAGGACTATACCGTAACCGCTCCAAAAAAGAATTCTTCGCACTTTTGTTAAAAATTTCAGCTGTCTTTCTACATCTTTTTTTTCCCAAATCTTGACATCATCCAGCTGGCGACAAAGTTTCCTCAAATATTTCTTCAATAAATATACAATATTGAGCGCGTAATACATGTAGTAACGGCTGTTACTGCAAAATAACTTTACAAAATTTAAACTGATACCGTCTGAATTGAACAGCTTTTTGTAACAATATTGTCATTGCTGCTATTAAGACATTGCAGAAATTTACACTGCATTTTCACCACGTTAAAAACGAAACAAACACACACACACACACACACACAGACAGATCCATAGCTTACTGAATACATACCCCCTCTTACAGAACCACTATTCAGAAGCATCAGTACCATAAATTTTGTCAAATCCACGTTGGTGCGTAGTGTCCTACATCTGATGATACGGTTTGTATGGAGTGGTTCTCTCTCCTTCCCCCCCCCCCCCCCCCCCCCTCCCCGAACACTCCACCACTGAATCCAATCTCATGCTCAAATAGAGAGATCTACAGCACTTCGAAATTCAAGAGCCAATATCCCTTGGCATAAAATGCGAAGACGCGCCCATTATCTGTTACGTTAAAGTCAGTGGTCACTATGAACTATCGGGATTGTCTATGGTATGTGATAATACTGACGCCGTGTACGGAATTCATGTGGCATTATACGGCTGAGTACGTTGTAAATACATTACTAGGTCTTTCGTAAGCCCCCTGTCATTCCGTACTTCAGTACTAATAAGCATGAAACTTTCAAGATAATGGTTGAACAACGGCACATCATTGCAATGAAAAAATGGTATGACATCCCACCTCCGTTCGGTTTTTCTGTAACAAAAGAAGTACATAATAAAACGAAGACGTGATTCGCCCTGAATTACACGTGAGACGACCGGAAGCTGCAAAGTAAATGGAGTTAATCCGTGCATTTGAAACAGCTCTTTGAGGCCACTGATACGTCTGCTTGTTGTAGAGACGACCTTGCACAGCATGTGATTCCCGCTTTGGAAGAAACTGTTGAAATCGCTGGTTTAATGCAAGGTTGTTAATAAAATCAACATTGTCTTTCTCAATTGTTTAACTTTCTCCGTCCACGCCTCGTTCCTATTCTATTACACATGGAACATTTCTCTACGGCTTTTTTGTTTCACGGCATCAGATTTGCACATGGTGGCCAAAAGAGGAATTAATTGTTTTCCAGCATAACTCGGTTCCCGATTAACACATCAGCATATCTACCGAGCTTTGCTCCCATATGATAACTACAACAAACACTGGGCCTCCGTGAGAAACTGTACTTTTCTTGTAACTTCCCCTTATCTCTGTTTTGCCTATTTCTAAGGCAAATGTGAGCGTGGAATAAATTTCTGATTTTAATATCACGGGAACCAACTTTTGAGTTGTTAACAGTTTTACGTTACAAAAATTCTGCAAGCACAGGTAAAAACCGCGATACCCGATGTCCGCTGAGCACAATAATAATAATAATAATAATAATAAACTAACGACAATGCCTTGTTGATGGAGTCCTCCTTCCCTATCCCACGCCAACCGTACCATTTGGTTGCAGTTGCTGTAGTTCATAACTTTTTGTGATATGAATGTTCTGGACATACTAACATATATTTTTTCCTACGACTCTTCGTTCCAAGATGTTTTTCTATCACGCTGTTATGTCTAATAAGGTGTCCAATCAATTTAGCTTGTGTTCTCTGTATGATGTTAATCAGTGTCCTTTGCTCTTTAATTTCTTATAGTGTTTCTTCGTCAGTCAGATTCTCTTTCATTCCAGGACGTTTTTGTGGCTCTTCTCCAAAACAACATCTCTACTGCTTACAGTTTTTTTTTTCCTTTTCTTCTTTCGTCGGAGTCCATGCTCCACAATCACAACTTAAAATGCACCAAATAAATGTACTGCTGAAATTCTTTCTTGTTTGTGTGTAAGGCGATTGTTAACAAATTACTCTTCTTTCTGAATGTTTGTGTAATCACTGCAATTTTTCTTTCAATATCCACTGCACATATGATGTCATTTGTCACTGTACTTCCCAAGTAGCAGAATTCATTTACTTTAACTAGTATTTTGTCCTTTTTCTTATTATTTGCCCTCACTTGTCTGTTCGTTTTATCTACCTCTCATTATTTTAGTCTTATTCATGTTTATTCTCAGTTTGTGACTATCCAAAGCAGCAGGAAAGATTTTCAACATATAGCTCATATCTCTTTCAGTATCCCTTAACACTGCTATAGTATCAGTGAATCGAATACATCGTATTTGTGCCCGCATCTCGTGGTCGTGCGGTAGCGTTCTCGCTTCCCACGCCCGGGTTCCCGGGTTCGATTCCCGGCGGGGTCAGGGATTTTCTCTGCCTCGTGATGGCTGGGTGTTGTGTGCTGTCCTTAGGTTAGTTAGGTTTAAGTAGTTCTAAGTTCTAGGGGACTTATGACCACAGCAGTTGAGTCCCATAGTGCTCAGAGCCATTTGAACCATCGTATTTGTTTAACCACAGAAGCTGAAGAACGAACACCGTGACTTTGTTGAAACGCTGAAGTGCTGGGTTGTCGATTATGCCCACCGACTGTTCTTCTTCTTCCCCCTAATCCTTGCCTTTTCCCCCATCTCCATGGGAGCGACAGTGTTGTTATGGGTTACGGTAATGTCGGTGACGGTGGATGGCCGAAGTTCTTCCTGACGCTACTATTCTAACCGGGACAGCATCTGTCTGCGACTTAAGTAAGTTTCATGTTAAAATGTGAGAATGTTTTCCAAATGTGTTTGCGTAGTGGGGTACCGGTCCGGTATTTACTTAGTTTGATCTGGGAAACCGCTTTTAAACAACATCAAGGAGGCCGGTTCATCAACTCTAGTCGTTAATCCGCAAGGCAGATTCAATCCGGTGCATGCTCGCCTCCCCGACTCCTGGAAGCGGCGCTTTCATGCTCGGCTATCCACTCAACATCGCACGTAAGGGCTGGTAAAGTAGTTACGCTTTCAGCTTGCCTTCCTCGCCGTAGAGATGGTTGGTCCTACGCTGCGCTGTAACGTGTGATGGGCGGCTGCGCTTACGGATGCTAAAAAATTGGCTTGAGGACTACTGCCGGTGGTGCCACGGGCAGGGGAGCGCGGTGATGCAAGCGCGGATATGGAAGCGGATCGGCTTGGGCAACGCCTGCATCCGCGACCGGGAGCGCACGGCCCGGCCCAGACCACGTGGGCGACGCAGGGGCACGCCCACGGCCGCCGCAGCTGCCACTGACGTCTGCACCGTCACCTCTGCTCTGTACACCGCCTCAAACGGCGCAGGCAGCTCGGCATTCTGGAAAAACTCTTCTCTTGGGCCGCATCCTTTGTGTACTTCTGGAGGCCTTTCGGCGCAGTACGTTAACGACTAACGTATTGCCGAAATATTCGGAGGGAATTTACACTGATGTTTCCGATCTGTGATGTGAAGATGGTCGTTTATCTCATCAGCCGTGTTTATCGACTAAGGTAGAACTGTCGTAAACCCCACGGTTGGGAACACAACCACAGTGCTTTACTAGGCGAGGTCCTACTGGGTATGGTATCCCGCTGCTTTACTCCAACCTCTAAACTGACTTACCCAGCTAACTGAAGGGGGACCTGTAGTTTGACGTGGATACCGAACGACGGTGTAACTTGGCATTTTTCACACTGAGAAACATTGCAAGAGAAATGACACACACACACACACACACACACACACACACACACACACACACACACACACACACACACACGATAAATTCAGGAAGTTGAACTGTAAAAAAATAGTTTCTGTAGTTGAAATAATACACGTCGATTTGTTGGCAAAAGACTCGGTAAGTTTCATCAGGCAAGGGCTGGCAAAGTGCTGGCGTGTAGTTCAAAATGGTTCTGAGCACTATGGGACTTAACATCTGAGGTCAAAAATGGCTCAGAGTACTATGGGACTCAACATCTGTGGTCATCAGTCCCCTAGAACTTAGAACTACTTAAACCTAACTAACCTAAGGACGTCACACACATCCATGCCCGAGGCAGGATTCGAACCTGCGACCGTAGCAGTCGCGCGGTTCCAGACTGAAGCGCCTAGAACCGCTCGGCCACATCGGCCGGCGGCGTGTAGTTCTTAATCCGGAAAATGTGCGACAGGGCTATAGTCGTTAGGTCTAAATGGCACTGTAGTTAGTGATAGGTCCGAAGGATGAGTACACTGAGCTCGGCAGCCGCCTTGGTGTTATTCCTGAGGGTATGTTGTGTACCGTATACTCGCAAGTCCCGGTCTTAACCATCTCTCCAGTCTCTGACATCGCTATCGAAAACCCAAATATGATGTGAATGAGTGCCGGTGGTTAAGCACCAGAGGAGAAATATCTGCCAGCAACGTCGCAGGCGAGTTAGTGGTTGCACACAGCTCTGTCGTCAGTAGATATTTCTGCGTGATTCTTCAACTTCTTTCGGTATAATTCTTGACGAAATAGTTCACGGGTGAACTGCCAGATGTCAGTGTCCAACGGTCGCAATATTTCGGAAAGCGATCACGTTACCATTATCAATTGCACTGATGAGTCGACTAATTAAGAGTTAGCGTGGCACTTCTATCTCCTCCCCTGGCAGTGAATTCGTCACTGCACCTGATGGCGTCAACGTAATCGCGGGCTGAAATTTGTGCCATCGGCAACGATATACGGCCGTTCACCCGTGAACAATGTCAGATGTTACTGTCTAAGACGTAGACTTGTTGGGCGCGTGCGCGCGCGCGTGGTAAGGTAATGATGTTAACTCGAAGATTTGTTTTCATCATCATAGTGATTCCCCTAATCTTTGAAGGAACATGCCCAACCTGTTGTAAGGGGAACTATTAACGTGAGCTCCAACCCACAGACGAATTCCGCAGTTTTCACGTTAGCAAATATTGACAGAGAAATGAAGAGTGACAGATAAAAATCTGAAGACTGACAAGGGATCGAATCGAGACCTTTAGATACCTGCTCTAGCAGTTATCCCTGAGTGTTACAAACACGCGAAAGTGTGTTACAACTCCAATCAGTTTCGGAAGTAAAAATCCTACTTGTCTGGTATGCTACGTGGAAAGTCTTGGAACAACCAAGCAACCCTACTTCCTGTGTCCGAGGAGAGAACAAGAAGCCTGAACTGTTTCGTCTTTGAATGGCCTTATCTTTTTAAAAGGTGCCTCTCCCACATGGTGAAATCTATATAACTTTTAACCCATTCCCTGTGTGGTACTCGACACTGTCCCTCAACGAGTCAAGCCTGCCAAATATTTCTAAACGGAGACACGCAGTATTATCTCTCGCCTCAGTCACGGACTTTGCCGCAGCACTTGCAAAGGATGCCAACATTACTGAGGTCCGTGCTGCGTACAGTCACCTCTAAAGACCAGATAGGTGGCGGGGACGAACTTCTGCGAAGGCGGCACAAGTCGTAACCAAATATAGAGCGGCGAGATACGAAGGGGGGACCACAGTGTGGCGTGGCGAGACGGCTCGAATGCAGGTCAACGCGAGAAAAAAAGCGAGAAGTGGGGAGGAGAGGGGAAACGAGGGGAGTGCCGAGGAGGGGAGGGGACGCCACTTGGGGAGGGGCGGCTGGCTCTAGAATAGACGCGCCCGGCCCGTATATAAGCGGCGCCCGCAGCATCGCGACGCTGCCGGTGGCCACGTCGGTTATCTCTGCCCGGCGCTTCGCTCGCGTTATTTTATTACATCGCTAAGAGCAGGCGGAGAGTTACGCTCTGACGTCCGACGCGCAGGGGCCAGCAAAACTTCTAATTTCCGAAAACTTGAACAGAGATTGCCAACAAGCTACTCCACCCAGAATCAATACTTTTGACTCTACGAGCGACGAAAGCTTCTCGTGCTTATATCTGAAGTCGAAGTAGCTTTGTGACTGAACTCATTACAACTCAGACAATAAATCTAAAGCTGACGAGTCCGACCACCACTTCGCCTCCCAAGGACATTATGGTAATCTCTTACTTCACCTCTAGAAATGCTCTGTTTGTGGGACGAACGCCGAAACTCGACGCGGTTTGGTGACGACGTAGGCCTAAACACGACGATAAAATCAGAGAAATTAGAGTGTGTAGAGGGACTTACAAACAGTCGTTCGTCCTATGGAACAAGAGCAATTAGTCGAGGAAGAAAGGTTAAGAATTGCGAGAGCCAATGCGACTCTTCGCCATACGTGGTTTCCTGAGAATAAGTGTATCTTCAATATATCTCTAAAACTGGCTATTGAAGCCAATTCTCGGGACAGATGACATGAAGTGATACCACATTCAACAGGACAAAGATTACTACAATACTGTTATGCTCAATCCAACATTCGGATTGATAATAGTTTCCATTCACCTGTAATCAAAAATGTCCTTAAGCAGAATTTATCCCTGCCCCTTTTTTTAACAGCTACATTTATTTGACTACGATTTCTACTGAACTCCGTTCGCTCACAGCGCAAAATTACGTTGTCCTCAACTAGGGAAATTAATTTACACGCGAACTGGGATTATTTGAGCACAGTTTGAGCTTGTGACTGGTGCAACGTACCGAGGCTTCGAATAGGGAAGAGTATATTCCTCGCTTGGTAGTTCCGAGGCAGGTGGCGCAGTAGTAAGACATCGGAATTGAATTTGACAGGACGGCGGTTCGAATCACGATCCGGCCATCTAGGTCGGGGTTTTCAGTGAGTTCCCTAACTTGCTTAAGGCTAAGTAACTCCGAGATGGTTCCTACGAGAGGGGGACGTCCGATTTCCTCCTCAATCCTTCGCCGTTCAGAGCATGTGCTCCGTCTCTAATGACATAGTGACGACGGGACAAACCGTAATTTTCCCTCCTTCCTTCCGCTCATGGGGCAGACTGGCATACCGTAATTTGTTATTCTCACGAACTAGAGGGAGTATGAGCATGTTGCAGTACTATACCATTTTCTGAAAATGTTAGAATATCCGGCGTACAAGCGTATTTTAGAAATGATGTGAATGTAATGTAAGGGCTTTGCAGCCAGCAGGCATTAACAAGAGATTGTTTGTAGTGCCGCCTAACAGATTCGGCGATACGAACAGCAACGAAACTTTCTTATCCGTCTCCGTACAACGCACTGCAAAAGAGCACCAGTGTTTTATCAGTAAGGATTGCAAATACTTCTGCGCAGCTGGTGACAGCGACGATTCACACTGAGCATCGTACACCTCAACGTACGTCAAAAGAACGGAACAGCTCTTTACTGTGCCATTTGATGTCCTGATTCTGGTACAAAACTCCAGCTCACGGTGTCACTATCTGCAGTTTTTGGTGACATTGCCGCAAAGAAGAGAAAGCGTGACTTTCCATTCGCAGGCGCACTTAAAATGCTGAAACGACGGACATGCTCCGCTTTCACTCACACAGCATTCGATTTTTAAAAGCCCTGCGTAGTCGAGAATTCATCAGCGAACTTTCCCGACGGCGCAGGAGAGCAGCGATCCACTTCGATGATGCCGCGTCGCGTGACTTGCAGTTCGATGCCACACTCCATACCGTGCTTGAAATGAATTATTCTTTTTTCCCCACAGTTTCAGTTAATACTAAATTTACAAAAACTGACGAATCGAGATATTCCGATGCGTAGAAAAACTACATACACGAACGGATGAAACCGATTTTCCTGGCCACGCCCGACTGCCACTGACGGAACTGTGGCCCCTTTCACAAAGCGTCAAAGGCTGAATATATCCAGTCGAACAGGTTCGCCTTTGTAAGAGACATGCTCCGTCAGCCACAATACAATGTGGCTGTGCTAGGTTCAATAGCTTCTTAAAAAAAGGGGCTTAAACAAAAAATAAGTACTCTGAAATGCAAGGCGCCTTTAAAAAGAAAGCTTAGCGAAGGATTCACCAACTACATCAGTACATCAATTGCCTTCAAATGCCTTTATTACTTGCGACTTGCTGCACACACACACACACACACACACACACACACACACACACACACACGTGCCAGTAGTAATAAGTAATCTTCAACTTTTCTCCAGCTTTCAGGGTTTCAGAAGTAATGTTCCGTTCTTTTTTCCAATTCATTCATTATGCTCTACGTTTCTAAATCGCGACGAGTTGCGCGTGGTTTGAAACCGAGTAAACTCTAACCAAAGACAAGTCAGAAAGACAACATGTGCAACATTCTGGCTGCAGGAGGTAGTTAGAAAGCTGCACATACCACAAAACAAAATCTGCTTGGCTAACATCATGACAAAGGAGTTACACAGGAGAGGCAACTAAGCTACTGTACAAACTGTATTACGAACTCAAATAACTCTATTTGAAGTCTGATTGTGGAGAACACACACATGACTTGTGTTGCAACTGAAGAAAACCGCAAATTTTTTATATTTAATATTTGCACTTACACGCAATAACAAGCTTTCAACGAGTAGTTACTGATTCTCAGCGAAGCAATTATTAGAAAATATCTCAAGAGACAATGGAAAGTTAGTGTCTGGGTTAGGCCCGGAGCAAAGAAACAACATAAGAACTGACGTTACGTTATAGGAACATGACTTACCTCTCAAAGACAACGACTGATGCTGACAACTACGTGTTACTCTTTGCGATATTCATGGAGTGTGCTCCAGTGATCAGCTATTTAAAGTATGTGAATATTATAATCGATAACTCATCAGTTACTAAGTGTAACATGTGGAGAAATTCCCGACACCATAATTTCAAATTATCCGTTCGCCAATAGTTTGTCAATAGTAGTACAGGTCGACTAGAGACATGGAAAAATATGTAAGACTTAATTCATATCGCACTACGTAAGTACGCGGCGTTAATAAATACGCCTGTTCCAGAGCGACAATGAGGGATCAAAGCCATGGAATTATTGCCCGAACTATGTGACAACGTTCGTCAATTATCTTAAATTTTGTGGAGTGCCTTTTTAATTCTGAATTAATAATATTTCAAGTCAACTGTTGCCCATCGAGAAATCTTTTACGTAGTCAACTGAGACTACTCCGCGATTTGATTCTATGTTTCTACTCCTGATACTCAAGTTTACCTTACTCACTGACCGATGACCTCGTAGTTTGGTCCCTTACTCCGCCTTTAAACAAACCAACCTCACTCATTAGCGAAGTGCTCTCTTTCAGTGTTATCTTCGAGCGAGGAAAGCAAAATGAGTCACTTACTTGATCGAAAACAAATAACATGTTGTGCTCTCCATGACTCAAGCATTTACAGCAACGCCAGAAGGAATATGGACCGGTACCGTTCGACAAGGTCGTTGTATTAACGTTTTACGGCCAGACATTACGTATTAGAGGAAAGAGACACTGCACTCTATCGTCCTTGCATGCAGTTTGTTAAAATTGAAAAATACCGTACGGTTTTAAATTTGTGTAATAACTTGAGTAAAATGCAAAGGACAGTGTGTTATCAGTAACACAGACGTTAGGGAGTTTCTACCATTAAGCTACACACACACATCCCTGCAAGTCTTGACTGTAGTTAGATGGTTACAGTAGTAATAACGTCAATATGCGTAACCTGACTCCCAAAAGTAGCCAATCAGACAATAATTCGCAATGAAAAGGGAGTAACAGCATAATTTGCAATTTGATACGAGATCCGATTATTGTAAGCCCCAAATCCTAATGACAACTGCTGCAAAGTATACTAAATGAACCAACAAAAGTGCTACATATTGTAACTTCAGATTTAAGTGTTCAAGTTATTCAACAAGCCCAATACCCTTTTACCTGATACTTTAAGGAAACACCTTCACCGGCGTCCAAGGAGAGAAAGCCCCACAGAAGGGCTGCTAAAGAGGCTGTGCTATAGTTACTACATGATACGAATATGACGTACAAATGTGGGCTGGGGGATATGCAGCAGCATCAGCATCGAGAGGATGAGGACACGAAAGGTAGAGAGGAAAAAAAGGAGAGGGAGAGGAGGGAGGGAGGGAGGGAGGGAGGGAGGGAGGGAGAGAGAGAGAGAGAGAGAGGGGGGGGAGAGAGAGAGAGAGAGAGAGAGAGAGAGAGAGAGAGAGAGAGAGAGAGAGAGAATATTACTGAGGTGTAGCTTCGGCTACACGATAAGTCACGGGAACGTTTGGTTGTCGTTTGCCAACCGATGGCGCAGGATGAAGAGAACATGACCAGCTCGCGTGACAAGACGCACGAATACACTTAAAGCGTTTAAACACCTGGCATAGCAGGGTCGGAAGTGTCCGACGTAAGACTGCACGTGACACGCCTTTTGCTAGCGGTTAGGGGACTTGCACAGTGGTGTAATACAAAGCGCTCTGTCACTGAGAACCTTGTACAGCGTTAGCAGCTGTCACTTCCATTTATTTGGAATTATCAATCTTGTCTTTCATTAAAAAGAACCGAGTTTAGAGGCATAAAAGGCACACCACGAAGCTGTGACACAGTTACGTCCTCATCACCCTGATGCGAAACAGTAGAGAGAGAGAGAGAGAGTATCATGCAATCAATGGCTTTCATTTCAAATGGTTACAACTGTAATGGCATTCGTGGACTAAATAAGCAGGACCGTTAAGTACTTTTCCTATGATTCCTTCTGAAATTAACTGTTGTAAAATTGCTATGTAGACAGGAAAAAACTATAGTAAAACTTCCGTTAATGAGACTAACTGATGACGTCGGCGGAAGAAAGTGCTAACCCACAAATGTGTACTGCGAGTTGATGTTCGATTAACTTCGGAAACAAAAAAAACCTAAATACAATAAAACAGAGAAATGTGTTCAGTGGACAGCATTTTCTAATTTTATAAAATTAAATTACTTTTAATCTGTTTGTAATGTATTCGGAAAAACAACTCATAAGCTGATCAAACTACTACTTACTTAATTGAAGGTAAGCATTTTCTTCCGAGGCCTTTGGTTTACTTTAAGAATGCTGTGTGAAATTAAAATCCGAGTTCTCCAGAAGAGAACCTCATTTTGTATCTCTACTTTTTGGAAGATAGCTCAAACTACATCACACTGCTAGGAAGTTTCCTAGCTATCTATAAGGACAGTGTTAGTTTATGTGTGGTTTGCCCAGGAATGTAGAAATTGCTAACAGATGCGTACTAAGTACTTACCTATTCGAGAGGACAGGAAACAAAACGAAGAAAGGGCAATGGGCGGCAGTGAAAGTCTCCGGAAAAAACCGTAGACTGACGTACTTTCAAAATGTAATACTACTTAGTACTGTCAAATGAATTATCGATATCGCAATGGTAAGTCATTAGTTTCCACACATCATCCGAATAACCTTTAATTTTCGTTGTCACACAGTTGCTTTGGCATTAAACCAAGGAGTTCGGATGAGTGCGTCAAACTGATAACATGATTATACGTTGTTGCAACCTATGCCTTTTTTCGAAAGGATCCATTATTCGGGGAAATTGAGCCCTGCATATTTGTTGGAAGCTACCGCCGTTTTGTTCGAGCTCCATTACCGAGAATCACATCTGAATTTCTTGCTACGGAATAGATTATGTTTATGTGCTCGAACTATCCCATCATCCCTATATCCAGGTACACATAGGATGGAGGGCCTACAAATACGCAGCCCAAAGAATGTTATTACTTCATTCCGTTGTGGAAAACATGCGTAACACCTTCTTTCCTTGTGTGGTTTAACAACGGCTCGAATATCTTGTCATGCCTCTAGTAGCGGAAATACAGCCATCGAGGCAGTATTTACGGCAAGAATAGGTTACATGAAGTTTGAGCGTCGAGTCTATGTTCTAAATGACAAGTCGGCAGTACAGCTTGTGGGATCTTGAAGAGATGTATTGTTCAGTTAATAATCTGACGGAAACCCCAGAAAACCGCCATCAAAATGATACTACTATGAAATTCCGTTAGAGGAGAATTAGGAGACGTTTGTCGTCATTTCCTTTCCATAAGTGATTTTCCGTATCTGCAGGTGACGCACGCTTACACGTATCGCACAAAGAACAGTCCGCTGCAAGCGGCAGCCGTCATTCTCTCCATTCGGTATTCCCCGATAACGTATCTCCACTAAAAATGTGCCCTGCTCTACTGCACTTCTCCTTAAAAACGTGCCTCGCTGTTAACTTGCATATCGAAGTAAGTTATAGCGAAATGCCATAAACAGAACTGTGAGTACACTCAGCTTATCCGAAGCGGATGCTAACACCGTTACTCTAAACGAAATCTGTTATAGGCTTTGACTAATTGGAGTTTTTTTAAATAGTAAGTCGTTACCTTCCATCGTCTTCGAACAGACTCATCCAGGCAGGCATTGGAGAACTCAACAATTCAATGTGGACACCGAATCACAGCGCAGTTTGGTATTTGTTACACTAGCAAATCACTGTCAAAAGCGAGAGAAGCGACAAGTGATAGAAAATATCGTTAGATTGACTGGGAATCGATCCCCCAGATCTCTGAATTTGTAGTCTGATATTTTATCTAAAGAGCTACCGAGTAAGCTATACACTGCGAGTATTACTGCATCGTGCTGGACACCAAATATCACTACGGTGAATTTAACAGCCGTTATTTTCCAACTATCGACACAGACGTGATCTGCCTTTTACCACAGTAAATCAGTCTCTGATTTCATACTTCCTTGCACACTGAAATTGTCTGCCAGAGCGGGACTCGAACCCCCTGGCCTGTATTAGCAAAGTGAGTGCACGACAACTTCTGTTAAGTTCAGAAAGCAGCAGAGAGGTACGGACAATAAAGCAGAGTGGTTAAGAAACAGCAAATTTGGGAGAAGAAGGAAGTGGGGGAGCGAGAGGAGTTTAAATTCTTAGACGGAAATCAAAGCTTCATTACACTAAGCAGGTTAAATAAGATCAAGTTGCAATAGTTACAGGATAGACTTGCGTGAAGAACTACAAGAAACTAAGTCTTCGCACTGAAAACAACAATTGGAGAACAGCAAGCGCTGTTTGGACATAGAAATTTGCTATTTAAAAGGTGTGCTCGTAAATGACGATTATGGCACATTTCTCTTCAGTTTCGTTCCTTTTTTCAACTGCATTTGCGGCTACTGTTTTTGAGGACATCAACACCATGTTCCATTTAAAGTTGCCTTACACAGTCAGCGAACAGCTTCGACTACGCAGCGGAGAAGCACCGGGGAATGCAACAGCTTTTTCTGCACAGTGACAGACGACGATGTCAGGCGTCGCGTGCGCAAGGCGGCACCAGCTGACGGATGCAGCGTCAGCCTGTTTACGTGCCGGCTGGCTGTTGCGATACAACGCGATACACGGTACGGGGGGAACAACCGTCGCCTCACCTCACGCCATCAACAGTTGGGCTACGCGGCCTTGTCACAATCGCCCACGTATGCTCAAACGGCCATCCGGAAACCAACCTGGTTGCTAATCTGCTACGTGCATTATTTTAGCTACTACTGCTAATATTTCATAATAATAATAATAATGTTCAATTACCCGAAAGTTCCTAAATGCAATGTAACATATACCGTACAGTTACAAGGAAGTCGCGCTTGATCAAGGTCCGCGTCACTTTCCTTTTAACCAGACCTAAGGTCTGAGAAAGGAAAGAAGAAGATGATAATAATAATAATAATAATAATAATAATAATAATAATAATAATAATAATAATAATACTATTTTAGTCCACAGCCAAAATCGTGTGTTCTTTCAATTGGTCATTGATTAATTTATTAATACATCAGTTTTCAGCACATTCCTCAGTAATGAGGAACCTTCAGAAATAAGCCATGTAATCAACAGAATGTATTAGTAATTAACATGCCACTTGTGCTTCCACAGGCTATTAATGTGATGTAGGCATCTGTGTCTCAGTTCGCGATCCCACAAAACAGTTTCCATCCCTCCCAAGATAAATTATTCCTCCCTAAATCCTTACGGTTCATGGCCGGGCATATTCAGTTTAAAAAGCCAAATTTACACATCACAGCTGCAGCTAATGTGAACGTACGATATTTTCAGTAGCATTTCAAACAATATTGATTACACGACAGATTGGACACTGTCGCTGAAGATCATTAGCGTCAAGATATTCGTTGGCTCCTGAAGGGGAAATAGTGACAAGAATGTCAAGTGCACAAAGTTTTCCCTTTTATCTGCTCTCAGCAGTAAGATTTCATATACATAGTTCAGAAACGATGATACTACAAAAATATGCCACTCTGGACTTGGTTGACAAAGCATTCAGTGTGACGTCACACCTCAGTGTCTTATCACCCCTGGTCAACACAACAGTCAACTGTCTCGAGAGCTACACGCAACCTGGTGTGCGCGACGTAGCGACGATCCAGCAACAAACTTTGCAACAATTCAATGCCATTCTACACCTTTCCCTTCGCGCGTCCATAACCGTCTGCTTCCGAAGGATAATTCCCGAGTGACTGTAGTGTATTTCACGAGTGCACATCATAATAGTGTAATATGAAGCCATACTTGGTAAAACTGAAAATGACCGTAAGTGTGTAACTAAGAGGCAAAACTATCACCACAGCATAACTGTAATAATGGTGCTTCATCTTTATGTAAGTACAGATATTTTTCATCAAATGCTGCCTTACCACTTACAATTGTCCCACTTGTATTTGTGTGGTCTCCAGCAAATAATTTTTTTTGTATTTATACAGTGGTCTCCAAAAGGACAAAAATGTACATGAATGTATAAACACCTGAAGATGGGCGCAAGCCTGAAACCGGTCGAGTGAAAATAAACAACCTTCATTGTGACTGGTAGCAGATAATTTTCTACACCTCAACAGGCATTACATGCATTGATCAAAATTGATAGTGCATTGAGAATGGCTAGTTTCTAACTGAAATCTAGATCTGCCAATAAAATTTCAAAAGGACGACTGATAGCTGAAATCTGTTATTTACATTTTCGAGACTTTTAATTTCAAGTTTGAAGTCGGATAATAAATGATAAAATAAACATTTTTCCCGAGTGATGTAATCACAAATTAACAATTTCGGGTTTTTCCTGGTACTGCGAAACCTTGTTTCTTGCTAAATGTCATGATTCTATGTCAACGTAAGTACTCAGTAGGTTTTAATGAGTGAGTTTTCTAGTATAAAAACATGTGGCATAAATAGCGATATCTTTCGATTGTACTGACCTGGAAGCTTAAAATTTTTACACCGTCAAAGGGACCATAGAACTTAATACCTGACATAAATTTGAACTCGATACGTCCACTCGTTCCTCAGAAACAGGATTATTAACAGTCGGAGGGACGGACGGACGGACGGATAGACGAACGGGAAGACAGACGGGCAAAAGCGACAACAAAGCGACCCTATGGCGGTTCTGTTTTTGCAAATTGATGTATGGAGCACTTAAATTAGCAGAAATTTTATATTTTAATTATTTACACTCAATTTAATGAGTATCACATTTATTTTGAAGCTTAAATAGTAGAACAATTGAGTTTCTTGTGAAAGGTTTTAAGGATTTGAGGAATTGCCTTGAATGGAAATGAATTATTTCTATTTTTACTTCGGAAATTTATTTCTGTTACCTAGGAATGTCGCTATAGTATTCATTTTAAAATAATAACTAACTCATTTCCACAATCACTCGATTTGGATTTATTTTTTAAGGTCTTACCAAGCGCCTAACGAAAGGCAATTAATAGCGGGGTGAGGAAGGGAGGGTGAGAGGGAGAGGCACCAAATGCCATGTCGATCGTGTCGAAAAATGTTCTTGAACCGGCTATCAGAGTACTGCATATGAACGTGCTTTACTGCAGTATACGAGGGTTGTTTTTCAAGTAGGGGCCGTTCGCGCGTATAGTCCCGTAGTTCGTGCGGACGCCGCAACAAGCCACCGCGCCACTTGCCGGCATCCTTCCCGTTCACACTGATGCAAGTTGCAGCTCTGTAGCTGACGTGTACGCATCGCTGTGCTACTTTATAATGTTTACGATTATTAAATCGCCCGCCGCGTGTGAGATACGGTCAGTGAAACGTTTTTTGACCGCGAGAAGCCTATCAGCTGCAGAAATTCATCGTCAGTTAACAGAAGTTTATGGCTTGAATGCAATGACTGAAGGTAAAGTGCGTCAATGGGTTAGAGAGTTTAAAAATGGTCGTCAAAACGTCCATGACGAAGAACGCTCAGGCCGGCCCTATGTGATCACTGATGATTTGGTGGCTGCAGACGAAACAATGACTAGTGAGGACAGAAGATTCACAATTTCCACTCTTTCTTTGAAATTTCCACAAGTTTGTACAAAATTGTGTCTGAAAACCTAAACTTTAAGAAACTGTGTTCTCGGTGGGTACCCAGACTCCTCACAGAGGACCACAAAGGGAAGAGATTTGCCACTTCATTGGACTTTTTGATTCGTTACGAGGAAGAAGGGGATGGCATGTTGAGTCAAATTGTCACTGGAGATGAAACATGGGTATCCCATATCACTCCCGAAAGCAAGCGACAATCGATGGAATGGCGACACACAACCTCACCCGTCAAGGTCAAAGCCAAACAGACGCTGTCAAAGCGCAAGATTATGGCAACTGTGTTCTGGGACCGGCGCGGTGTTTTGCTAGTGGAGTTTATGCCACGAGGAACGACAATCAACTCAGATGCCTACTCTGCAACTCTAAAGAAGCTCCGCAGAGCAATTCAAAACAAAAGGCGCGGCATGCTGACAAAAGGAGTTTTGCTCCTGCACGATAACGCTAGGCCTCGCACCTCTCAAAAGACTCGGGATTTGATTGATTCTTTTGGCTGGGAAGTTTTGGACCATGCACCATACAGCCCCGACCTTGCTCCTAGCGATTTTCACCTTTTCCGGTACCTGAAACACCATCTTGGCGGGCAGCGCTTCAATGACGACGATGAAGTGAAAGCGGCCGTGAACTCTTGGCTGTCGGAGCAGACGGCCGAATTCTTTGAAGAGGGAATTAAAAACTTAGTTGTACAGTATGACAAGTGCTTCAATAAACAAGGCAACTATGTAGAAAAATAGGTAAAAGTGTATAGAATTAGAAAATAAAAGTTCTTTTACAAAAGTATTTGTATCTTTTTTTTTTAAATAAAAACGGCCCTTACTTAAAAAACAACCCTCGTAAAAGACAGATGAATAGACTCGAATTAATGGCGGCTACAACTCATACATCTACATCACTACTCTGCAATTCACATTTAAGTGCTTGGCAGAGGGTTCATCGAACCACAATCATACTATCTCTCTACCATTCCACTCCCGAACAGCGCGCGGGAAAAACGAACACCTAAACCTTTCTGTTAGGGCTCTGATTTCTCCAATTTTATTCTGATGATCATTCCTACTTATGTAGGTTGGGCTCAACAAAATATTTTCGCATTCGGAAGAGAAAGTTGGTGACTGAAATTTCGTAAATAGATCTCGCCGCGACGAAAAACGTCTTTGCTTTAATGAGTTCCATCCCAACTCGCGTATCATATCTGCCACACTCTCTCCCCTATTACTTGATAATACAAAACGAGCTGCCCTTTTTTGCACCCTTTCGATGTCCTCCGTCAATCCCACCTGCTAAGGATCCCACACTGCGCAGCAATATTCTAACAGAGGACGAGCGAGTGTAGTGTAAGCTGTCTCGTTAGTTGACTTGTTGCATCTTCTAAGTGTCCTGCCAATGAAACGCAACCTTTGGCTCGCCTTCCCTACAATATTATCTATGTGGTCTTTCCAACTGAAGTTGTTCGTAATTTTAACACCCAGGTACTTGGTTGAATTGACAGCCTTGAGAATTGTACTATTTATCGAGTAATCGAATTCCATAACCCGGAACATCAGGTTTTCCGTCATTTAAAAGGAAAAAAAACAAATGCAATATCCCTGGCCAGGCTCCCTGTTGGGAGCTCACGCTTCTTTGCAGCGGCTGCCGGAAGCAGCGCCGGCATCCGTTTCGGCCAGGTGCTCCACTTGCCCACTGGAGTGGAATCGACGCTGCCCAGCTGGCTTGAGAGGGTACGTCGGTCGCGGGGTGTCTCCTTCGTAGAAATTAGTGCCTGGAGTTCAGTGCATAGAGCTGAAGGCTAGCGCGGTTTAAGTGCCGTTTACAATATTTTTTACTATCTTGTCGCGTGGTTAACACACAGTAACGTAAAGCCCATAGCGAATACAACGTTCCTGGAATTAAAATCTCTCACTGTTTACGAAGTCTCTGTTCTGATATGGAGAAAAAAACTGCGCATTAAAGAAACTGATGTGTGATACAGAAAGACGCAACAAATAAAAACCGCAAAGCTGAACTATACAGCTTATCCAGAAAATTGTTTAGTGTGATTATCGCGACACTTTTTAGTGCAATTGACATCAATCGATAATTGTATTGTCTGTTTTCTGCTCCACTGTTCGGGGAAGTGTTTGTTTAAATGGAAAGTAATCAGCTGCTCATTTGCCCTCGTTGGTTCTCATTCTGTTTACAATCACCCCAGGATGTTCTTGGGTGGTCAAGGCCAGACAGATTTCCAAGGTTAAGTCGGGATTTCATGAGATCCGAAATTACAGTATCTTCCTAGGCTTGTTTCCAGTATTGATCAATATCAAAGTATTTTTTTTTTTCTTAAGCGTACAGCTTCTGTAAATGGTGGTTTTCTAGAGTGGAGTCGTTTAATATTTATGTAATCAGAAGACGAATGAAAAGGCAGTTGTTGATTGTTTGGAATTTTTCAAATTTATTAGGGAATTGTTTGTTCTCTTCGCAGCTGTAGTGAAGGTATATGGCGTAGCACTGGTAGCCAGAACGTGGAAATGCTCTCAATCGTGTCGGGAATCATTCGCATCGTGTGATTTAGTTCGATGTTTCTTTTCTCGATGTGGCGTCTTAAGCCAGAGGGGGGCAAGCAGTATTCCGCTACAACTCGTAAATAAATCAGAGCTAAAGCTGTTGTTCGTAACGTAGATATCAAAGAGCCCCATGTGTTACCGTGAAGCTTCTGTATTATGTTATTCCTTGAACGGAGTTTGGAATTGCTTTATCAGGTGTTACTTATAGTTTAACATTCTGTCGGAAATGACAGACACTTACCGAGTTTTGATATGAGTTAAGGTGACATTGCAGAAAGGACTTTCATGTTCAATGTTACTAAGATTTTTGTTGAGGCGTTGTGTAGCTAGAGCTCAATCGTCAGCGCATCCAAATTTCAGACGTACTGGAGCAAGCGTATCAGTAATATACATGCTAGTGATCAGATGAGCTAAGACGGACCCTTGAGGAAGACAATTTTTCCATTCCAACTGTTTGCTCCATGCATTCCCAATAATCGCTTAGTACGTTCAACTGCTAAGTTTATTTCCTAGCAGCCTTTTTCACTCTTGTGAAGGTAATTTTATAGAGACAGATAATTGGAGTAAAAAACCTAATACATCACAGTTACATTATTTTTTGTAGCGAGGCATCGGAGACTACGGCTCCCCTGTAACAATGTATTCCTATTCGACCGGTCGTCTCTGGACCTGATACCATGGAGTAGTGGAGGTATAACTACCGCGAGGTGATAGAAGGCGGAGCTGGAGAGGCTGCAGCAGCAGCAGATAACTGCTACAACCAGCTAGGTGGGCAGCCCGCGGCCTTGGGGGCTGCCTGAGGTGAGTCAGAGCGTGACCTGCTTGCTGGCTCCCTGGGACATAGCCGCCTCCAGCAATGCTGCCCTCTGAGAACGGCGCCGAACATGCCACCGCGCCTATCATGGATCCTAAGTGGAACACCAACACACGCTTTCAATTCTACAAACAAAAGTCACTTTCTTGTTACTCTATAAGTATCTGTGGACATGGAGACAAAGCACCACTCCGGTCGAATAAGCCTCGGGGAATGCAAATAAAGTGACGTTCCTCGTGTGACATATACCATGAGATTGAATGCCAGCTTGCGTTGCGAGAACTTGTCGCGCTGATGGAAGTATGTAAGCTGAACAGAGAGGAATGAGAAACCGTTCTAGTAACTGTATGAGCCGCTAATTGATTGTTATGGCCCGGCGCTTAGGAACGAGCTTGTCAGGAGACGACTGCGCTGGTCGGCTGTTAGCCTGCTACAGTTGCGACCATCTATGGATAGAATCTGAACGGTGAAAGCACGGGTTGGCAACAAGGTGCTGGACGTCCTAACCACATCGAAGAACGTGGACGTCGGACGCTTGCCCGTACTTTAAATCAAAATAGACGGCGATCTTTGGAAAATCCAAACACAGAGAACAATGCTGGTGCAAGCACAAGTGTTTCGGAGCACGCCGTTCAGCGCACAGTGTTGAATGGGAGTTCCGCAGCAGACAACCCCTAAGTGGTCCCTAGTTGACCCAGCATCGTCAATCACGATTGCAGCGGGCACGCGGTCATCGAGATCGGACCGTGAATGAAATGAAACGAACCATCTGGTCAGGTGAATCATGTTTTTTGCTACACAAGTCGACAGTCGTGCTCGAATACGTCGTCATCCAGACGAATGACTGCTCGACATGCACCATGCCAAAGGGGCGTGCCAGTGGGGGCACCACCCTGCTACGAGGAACATTCACCTGGTCTTCCATGGGACCTGTGGTACTAAGCGATGACATCATGACAGATGCGGGCGATATCAACAGTATTGTGGACCACCCGCAGCTCTTCAAGCTTGACATCTCCCCCGACGTCGATGTCTCCCTCCAGCACTGTAGCTGTGCAAGGTGGTCAGAACTGTGCTACGGTGGTTTGAAGAGCATGATAGCGAACTTATGTTGATGTCACCAAATTCGGTTAATCTGATCCTGATGGAACACATCTGGGACGCTATCAGTTGCTAGTTCTGCACCCAAAAATCACCGGTGCGTAATTTACTGGAATTGCGTGATTTGTGCGTAGACATCTCCTGCTACGTAACTATGGAATCCCATCAAGGACTTTATTCCATGTCACTCAGAATCACCGTTGTATTGCGTTCCAAAGGTAAACCAAAACTCAGGTATGCAGGTTGTCATCGTAACGTCTAGGCCGATTAGTGAATGAAAACCACCGAATGCGCTGCAGTAGATGCAGGGAACAGTATTATCGTAGAGATGTTAACCCTCTTCTTGTGAAGAAAAAGGCTTCCGCTGTTTGTCTAAACCACACCACGCGGCTGACAGAAACGTTTGTCAGGCAATATATCGACTGATGTCCTCCACCATTTTGATCCATCTGCGTTAGTCATTTCGATGTATATCAAAGAGACAAACTTTGTTTCCTCCGGCAGTAATATCTAAATCAATATGGCCCACTGGAATTTGCTCTTATTTCTCCCAAACGCCAATTCTTGCCTCAACTAATGCGCCGTCTTCCTCAGTAACAAGATGAACTCCATAGCTGATGAATGACGACGATACAGATGATGATATGATAGGCAGCAGTTTCTCGGTACCTGTTACAAGTAACTGCTGCGTTTTCCTATGAAATGAAAATAAAATTATGAAGCATGATGTATAAAGTCAGCGAACGTTTATTAGAATGCAATTTAGAGAGATCCTGGAAAATATGAACGGACGAACAGACGGCGACTTCATCCGCGTCATCCAGAACGCCAGTGTCTGAATACTATGTCACCTCGCTCCGTTTGATGGCATCTATCTTACAATACAGACGTCTAACTATGCGTCACGGATCGACTCGCAATTTCAACTTGGCAGAACTTTTCCCCTTCCTTCCCAATGTTACAGACTCTACCGGTAGTCGTAGAAGAATAGCAGACATGATACATCTTGCGGATTGAATGACAATCAGTCTACCTACGAACCGTTATCGTTATGGAAGATTTTTCCAACAGCAACTACTAATTATACAATATTCGGCACGTTAAATCACGTCATGTTACAGTGTAAACTATTTTCTGTCGTAATGATCTTCGAAAGCTTACGTTTCACCTTTCATCTGTCGCAGATTGTGCAACGGGAAATTTATATTTACAGTGTGTCCGCACAGGCCATGAAGTGGCATGATTACGTCCAGCTCAAAGTTATTACAGTGCTAAACCTTCCCGTAACTAGTATCTGTAGATATACGTGGAGGAAGAAATGACACAGGCAAAAACAGTAACTTTTAGCAGACACGTGTAATTGGAAATTAAAAGTTATTTAAGTCAAAGACAAAATTTTTCTTCCTCGGAATCTTGTTTCATTTACTAATAACACATGACTAATGGAAACAAGGAGAAACTTATGACTCATCAAAAACACAGATGTTTCAAGCTAAATGAGCAAAAAATAGCAGAGGAAAGAAGTAGAACTTTTTAGCTTTTCTAAGACTGAAGGTCGATTCAGATTGTGAAGCATTTTATTTCGACTACATGTGTACTGCTGGTCAAAGGCAAATTTTACTTCTAATTCGACTCCCAGCTTACCTGTCTAATGACATTTGGAGTTCTTAAATTTAATAGGAATTTTTATGTACACACTGTGCTTAAAAAGGGACGCACAGTGACTTCGAGGCGAAGGGCATGGGAAAGGCTGGTTGTAGAATGGAGTGAGTAGTAATGAAAAGAGGAAGGAAGAATTAATGAAAATAGAAAGCAAGACAGCAAAAAACAAAGAGAGAGAGAGAGAGAGAGAGAGAGAGAGAGAGAGAGAGTGTGTGTGTGTGTGTGTGTGTGTGTGTGTGAAGAGAGTCGAAATAATACTGCATTAATATTTAATGCCAAATGCCTAAAGTACTTCACACGTGCACACTGCTTCATTACATGAAAAATAAAGCACGAAGTCTACGCCAATGACCGTTCCAGAAAGTGTTTTCAAGCATGCCTAACAGAAAATTCCACCGCGACAGCCACGAAAACGTCGCGCAGCGATAGGCCAGAGAAGTCATTAATAGCCTTGGAGGGGAAAACAATTTAGTGTAATATCCCCTGCAGCATCACGTGTACCCGACTCCAAGGCAAGGCGCCCTTCTCCCACTGAAGGTCAATTTCATACCTGTCCCCGGCACAGAACCGTAGTCACATAGCTACGCATTAATTCAGAGACCAGCACGCACGTAACCGACGAAAAAATATCCTTTCCAGCCCTAATCATACTGCCACTCGGCAACTAAATCTCTTACCATAGAAGGTAAAGGAAGAGCGAAATAATAATCATTAATACGGTAAGAAATTCAAATAATTGTCCAACTGACGATTTTCATTAATTGTTTATGAACTGGTGGTGGTAACAGTCTTCTCGCATTCTTCAGATATTATCTCCACAAAAATTCCTTCAACTGTCGTGGCAAATGTAGTACTCAGTTGTCTCAACCGTTGCGAAATAATAATACGCTCTTTATTATTGTGAAAGGTTCTCGAAAGATTTCTACTGAGATTCATAGGAAGGTAGGTTATCGTTTAACGTCTCAAGAAGGAAGGAAGTTTTAACATTTTGTCGACATAGATATCACTGAAGACGAAGCTAGAACAAGGATACAGGAGGAACTAAACGTTGATTTGAAAGAAGTCATCCTGGCATTCGCGTTACGCCATTCACAGAAACCACAGAAAACCAAAATCCGTATGCTCGAACGAAGACGTGAAACTAATATGCCACGTCTACTGATACTCTGCCGCCACTCAACATTATGTCCTTGTATTACACAAACATGTTTCAGTAACTACAGTTTCAAACCTGGCTGCCATTTACACTGCACTCGATAAGTTTGCAGCAAGACAATTCCGATTAATCTCGCTATGTAACAATGACTCCTTTCAACTGCGTCACTTTCTAACGAAGTGAATTAGAATCAGGTGTATGCAAGGAGAATGTATGTCGAAAAGCATTTCCTACTTGTAATGTAACCGGAGCTGGTTCTCCAATTGCCCGCTTTTAGTTCGCCGTTTGCAGCACGTGGCAGGCGTTATTGGCAAACATCCAGGCCGAAATCGAGAAAGCAGGGTTCACCTTTCTCTTTGTACCCGCGACAAAAAACAGTTGTATTAAAAAAGTACCTCCTCCATCCACCTATTCGAATAGAATTCCCATAAAACAGTATCCCTTCTTGCGCCTCTGAATGTTTATGACGTCATATCTTCGAAGTTATTTTTCATACAATGATACAATTTTGCTGGTGCATTCTGTGGTTACTGTAAAATGAGTTACGAACGCCATGCCTGACGTTAAACACAGAAAATTTAGTATGCGATAAACTTTTTCCTGACATTTTCAAGTGTGTGTGTGTGTGTGGGGGGGGGGGGGGGGGGGCGAGATATAGTGAGAAAAAGTTTCGAAAAGGTTTGAAATTGTGTGTGAAGTTCGTTGTAAGTCGCCAAGTGCTCTTTCTCAGAGACTACGAAAATTCAATCTACGTAATTTGCACGCCTTGATTTATGCCGCATCCCGACCTATACATGTGAATTATTGGAAGTCAAATTATTTCTGCCACTGGCAACTAATAGGCAATCTTCAACTGGATTGGTTAGCCGGGTGACCTTTGAGCCCTTTATTAATATTGATCAGTTAAAAACAAAAAAAATGAATATGAAAGAACAGGAGGAAAGAAAAGATTTCAGACTGGGGATGATAATTGTAAAGGACTGAAGACGACAGTTTGTGGAATGAACCACGCATTTTGCATATAATCACGATTTATTACCGAATGTGCATTCTTCTTTTAAACAAGGAGTACAAACATGGTGCTGGTCATAGACTACAACGGAGAATGAAAGATTCCCGCCCCCAATAGTCGCATTTTGTGGCTCATCTTTTTCGTATTGACCCATTTCCTGTAGTTCTAGTCATCGAAAAGACGGGCGCCATTTGGTAGTTCGCAGAGAGAAGAAGAGAAAAGAATTCTGTTTCGTATTTACGGTACAGTTTCGACAGTAAAGTGTTTCTCGTGTATGGAGCGGAACACACAACAAGGTCTATGACCTGGCAACAAGAAGCTTGGGAAAAGCATGCCGTGTGTGCCACGAAGGCGCCAAGCAACGCAGAGCAGCCGCGGCCGGCGCGCAGCACGCGTCCTATGGCCACGCGATAACCCCGGCAGGCTGTCTGTGCCCGCATGCGGCCGTTGGCAACGGCAGAGCGCTCACATTACGGCCGGGCAGATCTCCACAGCTGCCCAATCGGGATACCGGCTGCTCTTATCACACCATCATCCACAGGCTCTCATTAGTAGGTACTTCCAGTCCACATGCAAAGAAGAAAGAACTAAAAACGTCGTACAGGCTATCTCGGTCGGAGGGGGAAAACTTATCTCCGTCGAATTATCTTGATAAAGGTGCCGCAAGTAGCGCCATGTGCAGTGTTGAAGCCGAAGATCTTTCTGAGACATTCATTGATTGAAAATTTCGTAGACAGTGGATTGCTTTGGCGCATTCTTATTTACAGTACGTTTCGCTGCGCATTCTTAAACAGAATGCATCATCTTGTTCCCGTAATTAATTCCTTCTATATGGTGGGTACATCATCAGTAATGTCATCTGCTCACAGCATAAGCAATGTCATCAACTGCTCATAACAACAATGACGCCAAGAGGTAATCACGACGAAACTTGTATCTAGACAATTTTCAAGTCCATAGTGACCAGTAACAAATAATTTCGAGGTTGTGATTTTGAGAGCTGCAGCCGAAATGAAGAACAACAATGTTTTGGTATGAAGGAGACTTCAGAAGACACTTCTGACCTGCTCGTGTCAAAGGTGTTATCAGAAAAGCAGATGCTGTTATCGGCGTAAGTAAGGACTCGAGTACTCACTCTGTGCCCTAGATTCAAGCTAAAGGAATCGGCGACACAACAAGATGAGCTGCTGTAACCTGCAAACTGTTTGACGACCTGATACACATTACCAAACACAATATGCGTGACATATGCTTAATTGAAATGGTATTTTAAATAAAGGAATTACTAATCGGAAGCTTAATTTAAATGCCATTGCCGAATAACTGTATTGGAGGTAGCATGAACTTTTTTTCCTCTAATCTGGTACTTAATTAGCTGACGGTGCGGGATAACCACAATTCCATTTAAATTTGTACTAGTATATGAGTTAAAATGAAGTAATCAAAGAAGATTTGAGTCCACCACGACCTCATTAGACAGCACAAGCTAGATGTGGGGAAGGAAATCGACTGTGTGTCCACACAGAAAAAGAGTCATTCAGCTTAAGCTATTTAAGGAAACCACGGACATCTTAAATCTGGATGGGCAGACGGAGATCTGAACCACAGTCCTCCATAATACAGGTCCATCGTCGCGCCACACTGCTCAACGAAGTGAACACGCTGTACTTCCGGGAGCCGCAATTTTGTCACAGATCAAACGGAATAAGTTTTTAATAACACACTTTTCGCTAATTGAAGCGAACTACATCTACTATCCGGACTTTATATGAAGTGTACAGTAGAGTGAAATATTTATTGTACAATATTTTAGGATCTCTACCTGCTCCATTATCGGAATGAGTATGGGAAGAATAATTACTTATGTTTGTCTGCAGTTATTGTTATTAGTCTACCTCTAAGAGCATTTTCACCGCCTTTAGGAAGCGATACGTTGATAGCGGACGAATAGGTGTAGATACTACCCCGAAAATAAAATTGACGAGGTGTGAGATGACTCGTGCACTGAGCGTTGCGTGCAAACATGATTATGTATATACAGTTCATCCAATCCGGGAATCTAAAATCTAAGATTTTTGCCTATTACTGACGTTGCCACTGGCAAGTTATTGGTCTCATGGAATCCAAGACTTTGAGAATGTATTAATTTCCAATTTGAATTCGGACAGCAAATGACATAAGAAATATTTTTTTCGTGTGATATACATACAAATTAATTTTTGGATTTTTTTTCCTTTGTCTATAGCGTGAAACCTTGCTTCTTAGCAAGTTTCATGATTTTTTTATCAACGGGAAGTACTCTCTAGGTTTTGATGAGTGAGTCCGAGTGCCAAAACATGTAACAAATGGTTCATTTTGGACTGCACTGACTTAGAGGCTTCACTTTTATACAAAGCCAAGGAGGGTCCGTAGGCGTTAATATGTGACAAATTTCGAGTTTAGACGTCTACCCTTTCCTGAGAAAAACTACTGTTTTGAACAGTCGGACAGATAGCAAAGTGATCCTATAACGGTTCCATTTTTACCGATTGATGTACGGAATTCTAGGTAGGAATTTAATAAACAGGCCATTAGACGTTTTCTTCGCAGTGTCTGCCGCCTGATATTTTTGGAAGTATCTGTTTCACACTCTCATGAAATAAATACTTATGTGTCCATCCGCACTGTCCTTTTTCTCTACTTTGACATGGGTGTATCCCAGTTCGACATAAGGTGTGTCCCACACGTATGAACGGTAATGCTGTACAGGCTGTGTAAGTGTTACGTAAGCAATCAATCCTGCCTGCGCAAAAGCCGTAGTTTCTCAGTGTCCTTCAATGAACCGAAGCTTGTTATTTGCTCTTCCTACAACTTTAACCAATGGCTTAGTTACACTCCCCAAGTTCAACACCTTGCTGTGAAGTGAAATGTAAATCGGGAATTGAATAGAAGTACATAGTCAAGAAATAGGGTCTACAACATATGTTTTCTTTTTCTAGTATTTATTCAGTCACCGTTACTTCCGTACTCTGGTGTGATAGCCTCCAGCGTGTGACGCGCAGCTACCATGACTGACAGGTTGGTTCGCAGCAAGTTTAAAGACATGTACGTAACGGGTGGGCCAAACTGGTGTTTTTCGGATTGCTTTGGGTCAACTAGTTTTTTTTTTTTTTCGCGTTCAGTCCAGGATAGTGGAAACAAAAGGCGAAATAATGATGAGGATTCTTAACTGGTGCAGACAGCTTTGCTTTCCATTTCACGCGTCTGGCGGCTACTGCGGGGTGTGACCCTGTGGTGAAGCCTTGCCGGAGAGCGCGAGAGGACACCTCGCCCCCCTCCCCCGCCACGGCGGCTAACTTTAGACGTCGCGGCGGGTATGCGAGGGTCTAGCAAGCGTGGGCGGGCGCCGACCCACCGCTCGCCTAACTGAGTCACTTGGCTGCTGACACGGCTCCCGTCCACGTGTTTACGGCCACTTACTCACGATCGTTAGCTAATGATCCTATTTTCCACAGCTGGTACAGTTCCGGACCGATAGTACTGCTATATTGTCTCCCGCGGAAGACGACCCCAGCCCAGTCGTAAAGCTGGGGACAGAGTCGAAAAGGATTTCCCGGAGGCATGAGTTACTGTATGAGTTACTGTGTGTGAGTGTGAGTGTGTGTGTGTGTGTGTGTAAACTAAGTCAGTTGTCATTGAAGGGGAGGGACGATATTATACAGGGCGTACCTTAGTCAACAGGGAAATCTGACACGAGTGACGAAGTATACGATAACGGACACAAAAACCGTTCCAGTAAACATAGCCAAACGAGGCGCTTGAGAGAGAATTTTCGTGAGGATGGATAAGTGCCACCACGAACTTGGATGTGAAATATCTTCTAACTGCTACAGATGTTTTTAGCTTTAGTTCCCATCTAATTGGGCTCGAACTTCGGTTTTTTTTTTTTTTTTTTTTTTTTTTTAGATAAACGCTGTTAAGTTCATATTTCTCTGTACTGTGCATAATATCACAGAAATTACTGCCTAGTATCACATAAAGTTAGTGTAATATATATGCTGCGTACACCTTTGTTTCTGGCTCTTTGGGCAGATATCTGAATCCAACTTACTTCAGCACATGGTGTAATTCGCACACCTTCGACGTAACTACAGTTTGCGTGCACGTTTCATTACCTTTTCTGTTGGCACTGTCTATTGCTGTCTCCTGAGTGTCTATAAATTTAATTACGTTGACAGCAAGACGTCGCGCCGTTTGCCGTGATCCCTTTCCCTCATTGCATTTCGAGATAATAACGCGCACAACTTTGAACTGAAACACGGCTGTACGTAGTCACGTAATCAAGTTAGTTCGTTTTATGTATTTATTTATCCACGAAATCATTTTCAGAGTATGGGATAAACGTTATAGCAACTGCCGAGACGCATATACCTTTTTGTTACAATATTTTAAAAAAATACGTCCATTCTGAAGGACAGAATATTGATATCTTTGCATTACAATTTTTCAATTTGTACTTGTATCACTTTTAAAAAAAATTTGTTTACTTTGTCATCCGATTTCAGACAAAATTAAAAAAATCCGCGAAAGTCATGGAATTTATGGGTCCGATATCTTGCCAGTATCAATATCGAAAACAGGCAAATGGCGCCGAGATAGATTGGCGATATGGATGAACTGTCTATACATAATCAAGTTGGTACGGAACCCTCTCAGAGCGCGAGTAGTCCTAGCACCTGGCCAATATTTCGATGTTTCTGTACTGTAGAGAACAGAGTATACAGATTGGGTACTAATTGTAAGTTAATTATCATAGTAATCAGGATTATTGCACCGTGGATAAAATTAAAGTACATTTGACACAAATTGGTCTCCATCAATTCAGCAACAGAATAAAAACCACGCTGGAGTAGAAACATTCTTCCCGAAAGTGAGGTTTTTTTTATTGACATGGGGAACTCACCATACGTCATTCTCTGAAAATCTAAATTATGTTAACGGCCTTGCCTCGTTGAATACACCCGCTCCCCATGTCACCGAAGTTAAGCAGCTACAGGCATTGCCGGTACTTGGATGAGTAACCGCTCGAGTACGTCACGCGCTGTTGACAATTTTCCCTTTGGATTTCCGGCACAGGAGGAGTTGTTCTGACAACCCTGCGACGTATACTGTTGCAGGCACGTGGAAAATTACATTCGCCGATTACAGAAGTTCCCTATTCTCAGTGCTCAGCAAAGGGAAATCTAGAGCATAGCCGGTGCATTTAAGACACACGCCTTGATCTATCATAAACTGCAAGCTCGCCTTGATTCATGATTAACTGCACGCTCCAATTTTCGAGAAAATGCTTAAATATGCGTGGTTTGCCTTGAAGTCATAGCCATGTTGCGAGGTATTTAGTAACGTTAACGAGGTTGCATTCCCTAATGATATTCATACGAAAAATTTTGACTGTAATGTGCAATGTATCCGAGAAAACTACGGTAAAACACCTAGGGCACAACTATTAATCATGTTCGCTTTGATCACGGCGATTAAAGCTTTACAAGCAAATTCAAGACACAAAAAATTCAGTTTCAGCACTAAAAGCGAACTTTAATTTCTCGCTTCCATTAGTTATCTGAAACTATCTTCATACTGGCTACACGAGCTGGCGCGATATCAACCGAGCACTCCTGGTTGGCGCTCTGTTACAAGCTACAGGCGATACAGATTCCAAACGAAAAAGAATGATGGAAACAAAAAAATAACAGCAAATAAAATGGTCTATACGGTAATGAAAATGACGCGACTAAGGCTTAACAATAAAAATAATTATCAGCCATATGAATAAGGATATAAAAATAAACAAATATTAAATCGCTAACAAAATTTGGATCCACGACCTGCACATCATGACTTTATCTTAACCACTATGCTATACCTCCATTTATCGAGACAGCATCATTTTTATTCGCCTGCAGAACCAATTCCAACGATGATTTGCTGATTTCATGAACATCACGCAATGTCGTATTAAGTTCATCTACTTGGCAACGGCGGTCAGTTGGAGCGCGGCGTTGAGCACTCTGATTGGAGTTAATCAGCTCCAACGCGTGAGGTGTCAACTAACAAGTAATTTTAATTCAACTATAGATATTGTTGGTATTACGTTTGTGCATAGGTTAGTAGCGTTTTTGTTTTGCATGTTCGCATTCCGGTAGCTATGGGTTTATTTCTCGATTGTCATTTTTTATTTGCAGTTCACTGTTGCTATTTGAGTTTACATATTGTCATTTTGTCGTCATTTGTAGACAGTGAGTAGAGCTGGGGATGCTACAAAATAGAGTGGGAAGTGGGGAAATCTGATCATCTTCGATATACGATTCCGTTTGAATTCAACAGATGGGTGACCGCAGAGGAACCATCAGCAAACGTTAGCACCGTTCATCGGGATGATGCCATTGGGCAGAACACGGCAAGAAAATGGTTTTTTCGCTTTAAAACGATCATTTTGAAATTAGTAACTTCACGTTCAGGAATACATTCGAGGTCTGATGATAGTTTACAAGCGCACTAGTTCACAAGCGCACTAGTTTACAAGCACCAGTCCACAATGATCCACGTCAGTGTCCTCGAAAAAAAGTAAGATTGGGTTTAACGTCCCGTCGACATCGAGGCCAGAGACGGAGCACAATCTTGTATTGAGTTACGGATGGGGAACGAAATCGGTCGTGCTCTTTCAAAGGAGCCACCCCGGTATTTGCAGGAGCGATTTAAGGAAGTCACGGAAAACCTGACTCTGGATGGCTGCACGCGGGTTTCAACAGTCATCATTGTAATACAGAACTGACAGATGTAATGGACTGTGACCATCCCAGCATCGTGCGAGATTTCTATGCATGGAGAAGGTTCAAAACTCGTATGTATGGGTACCGCACGCCCGAAGCCACAATTACAACAATCAGCGGGTGGTCATACGTGCATTTCTGCTTGCTCGTATCAATTGGCTCGTCAAGAACACCGACCAGTCCTGTGCTGCATCTTCACAAGTGACGAGAAATGGTGTCTGTACGCTAAAATAAGGAAATAAAGGAATATCTGATCCCAAACAAAGCAGCTACTCCCCGCACAAAGACCTGCGCGCATCCGCAAAAAGTAATGTTATGCATCTGGTAGAACAACGACGGTGTACTACCATCAGCGCTGGCGTTGTCAACAACTGAAATGTCTTGTAGACACAGTCCAAGGACGACGACCAGGAAGACTGAGTGAAGTGATACTACTCCACGGTATCTCCCGCCAGCATTCTACTAGACCGTTCACCTGATCTTGTGTCCTCAGTTTTTCGTCTTTTGGGCACTGTATGAAACAGCCTTCAAGGAACTCACTTTTCGGATGAAAATGCGCTCCGAACATGGCTCGACGAGTTCTTCGCCACAAAACCACGTGATTTCTACTGTCGCGGATTCGGAAAGTCACCCCAGCGTCGGCGGATTGTTGTAAATAGCGAAGGAGAATGCATTATTGATGACTGAAGACTCTGTAACATGTACCTCTTGTGTTTATTATACTTAACCCTTTCGTGGGCAAAATTATTGAGCAGTTTTTTTTAATGAATGGAGAGCAGATAGTAGTTAACAGATACGTATATTTATCACACAGAATAACAAATTTGCTCCAACTGTGAGAGCGAGGTCACACAAGGTGGGAAGTATTCTTCTCACTGCCCTTTCTTGGAGTTAAATGACAAAAACAACTTTTTCAATATATGTCATATTTATTTGATAAATTTAGCTCTCTTGTTACAATGATTGTTCACAATTACTCGCCATGAAATTTTCTGAAACATGGGTCTATGCAAAGTGGTATTTGACAATATGTACAAACACAGCGAGTGCTCTTTTCCTCAGCTTTGGTACTACAATGACGGCACGTCCAGTAGTTTTCTCCTAAAATGGGTTGATGCTCCCCTACAGCCACATGACGAAAATATTCAGGTACTTTACCCCTTTTTGCCAGAAAGACAGGTTTTTGTCCACGCCTTTTTTGGAATGAGAAGCCAGCGATCAATTGTCTGGCTAGATGGATCCTGTATGTGAGCTGATCATGCTGTCCACTTTCTCTTTCACTTATTTACCACAGGATAAAACTGTTCACTGCAGCAACGTCCACCAGGAAATAAAATATTCTGTGCCAACATTTTACAGAACGTCTGCCAGTAGCATACCTTTCTCGTAATTGATCAAATTTATCGACACCACCCATTATTTTGTTGTATTCTGCCACAACTTCAGGACAAGAAATCTCTGTACTAGTACCCTGCTTGTTTTACCTTTTCACTGTGGCTGTTTCTCATGGGTCATGAATTGAGGACAGGAAAGTGACTGGACGGTTATCCATCCATTTTACTGCAGAAATGGCTCCTTTTCATTCTAACTGGAATTCTACTCGTTCCAATTTTACGTTTTCCTTCATAAATTTGGGTAAATCAAAAGTATTTACCTTATACTATAGCTTTGAGGAAAAAAAATCACAAAATGTCACGCAAACAGCACTGAAAGGCTCCTCTACGGAGCAAAACAGCTATACAATGCCTCTGCGCGAAGATACAGCTAAAACGGCGGGAACTTCAGATTGGAAGTAGTACCATATACTGTTCACTAGGTGGTAGCACCGTACAGAGGTGGGAACTGTGAATCCCACGGGACTAGGAGCGAGTTTATTGTAGTGGGAAGCGTGTTTCCCACGGCTCACGAAAGGGTTAAGAAAAAATGCTACGAAGTCTTGCACCAAGCCAATACGGTGTCATTCTAGTCTTAGCAATGCTACTGCTGACCAGTGGCCAATATTTCCCTGGCGCTGCAGCGACGGCAAGCAGCACGCGGGCGCTCGCACGGCGCGACAGATGGGCCCGCCAGAAGAGGGGGTGCCGGCCGAGAAGACGGGCCGGTTGGGACGCCGCTCTTCGGGCAACGCGGAGGCCGGCCCGCGCGATCCGGATCGATAGCGTGCCGCGGCGCGGCATGGCGTGGGATGGCGCTAGGCGCTGCGGCCGCACCGCCGTTCCACGGCGACGCCGACGCCACGGCTCCCCTCGGCTGTCTTTCACCGGTCTAGCCGGCGCACGTCTGCCTGCTCCTTACGCCACGTTCGCCCGCAACACACCACTACTAGGGGGCGCCAGACAAATGAACACGCCTGCTCTGGGATGAACACCTAATTCCTGGACATTGTTCCTCGACTTATCTGCTAAGCACGTCTTCGTTTGTTGTCCCATCCGTACAGGATCCTTCAAAAACCGCGCGTATTTTTTTACACTGACAGAAAAAAACCTAACCACCAAAAAATAATGTACAGTAACGGTAAGACATTTGTCTTGGTAGTATATTTGAGATTCAAGTGATGAACATCGCAAGATCATAGGTTGGTGTAAGCGCGAGATAAGCAGTTGCAAATGTGAAATTCTGGCACATTACTAACCGGTGGAATCTACAGTATGTTGAATGTAAGCATGCAAACGTGCATGCATTATGTTGTACAGGTGTCGGAGGTCAGTTTGTGGGATGGAGTTCCATGCCTGTCGCACTTGGCTGGTCAATACGGTGACGGTTAATGCTGTTTGTGGATGACGCTGGAGTTGCCGACCGATGATGTCCCACATGTGCTGGATTGGAGACGGATCTGGTGATCGAGCTGGCCAAGGCAATATGTCGATACTCAGCAGAGCATGTTGGATTAACAGCGGTATGTGGGCGAGCGTTATCCTGCTGGAAAACACTCCTTGGAATGCAGTTCATGAATGACAGGCAAACAAGTCGACTAACCTGATTGACGTTTAATATAATACCTTTCGTGTGTAAAAGACTTCTCCAACAGAGAGGTTTGGCAGAGGTCAAAGTCAACTTTTACAGTGTGTTCAGAATATTTGTTCATGATAATGTGGCACTTCTTTTCACGGGCTTTTACGCAAGACCAGGTTAGTTTTACACACTTCCTGGCATTCTTAGATTTCTACGACCTCAGTTTTCAATTCGAGCTCCTTGAGCAGGTGTCACTCTGAAGGTTACCAAAGACAAGATTAAAATTCTTATAAACCACTGTCTTAAATTTTGACACGTAACAGCTTTTAGTGCCTGCTTGTCATTGTTGTTTACAACAATTTTGCCGGATTATATTTACATTTAATGTGCAGGGGCAAATTGACCTACGCATTTTCCCTCTGCTATAGTGACACTGTCTACTCTTACACGTCAAAATGTGCTCTTTCACTTCTTG
Source organism: Schistocerca americana (assembly GCF_021461395.2). NCBI lineage: Eukaryota > Metazoa > Arthropoda > Insecta > Orthoptera > Acrididae > Schistocerca > Schistocerca americana. The sequence goes on from NC_060125.1 coordinate 172,383,798, forward strand.
GGTCATAACTACGTCGGCTTGAGTTACTCTTGAGCCACCTCTTCGTTCCTGTAGTACAGTTCCATGTTCTTGATAGTGCTGAACAATCCAGGTTATCCGCTATTGCGATACGTCTCGTATTTTTTGAAATATAGCAGCACAAATTGATGCACTGATTTAGAAGCCGTAGCTTTAATGGGTTCTACAACACATCTTGCTGGTGCTGAGATACTCATGTTTGATAGAAGGATGCATGTTGCTTGCTCTTATCTCCTGCAGGATGTAATCTGTTATCGGAGTATGATGTCAGAAGAAGAAAGTTTTGCATGACAGTCTTTCCCTCCATAGATCCTTGCCTCAGTTCTTTCACAACGTCGCTTGTCAATATCAGGCACAGCACTTTACTTTGAATATCGAGATGATTTTGCTTTGTAGAGATTTGACTGCTTCGCATCTCTTTTTACGATCACCACGCGTTTCCTTCACAGAAATATTATATTCACCAATTCACCACGACTTCAGATATTCACTATTTAAAATGACTGTAGTCTTCTAGACTTCTAATGTCCAAGAAGTGGCGGTAATTGTCATCCGACGCACATAACAGCTATCGTCAATGACCGTGGTTTAACACTGCCCGCGCAAACAAAATACACACACGGTGCGGTGGCTAATGCGAGCTCCCATTAGCTACCATGCCGACTGTCAGCTTAACTGGCGTGCACAATAATACGCCCTGCCATCTACCGCCAAGCAAAACAATTGTTCCAGCAGTGCCATAACACAGTCGAAAAGTACTTGTTTCTGAGATCTATCGCATATTAAATTATGAGAAAACCCAGCAATCCCTCTAACGTCTTTGGCTAATTAAGTAACACAAAGCGTGTTTTCAGAAGACCCTTACAGACAGATGAGGAGAGTTCTGCAAAAAGGAGCTATACTCTCTGTTCTATAAGCGAGGAATAAAACAAGTTTTGCTAAAGCCGGATGCACAGGTTGTAGAGAAAGTGAAACAGTATGTGATAAAGCGAGTTTTGCGAAACGGCCCTCATTTGGAGATTCTCTGCTCATGTTATTGTCGTGACGGCATACCGAGTTCAGGGAAAATACTGTAACCAAGACGCCTGAATGTACGCGTCAAGATACCATAGTATTAAAGAAAATAGTGTCACCAGATCTATATACACAAAACATCCCCGACAGGCAAACCTTGAAGAGGCTGCAGGAATGGTACGAGTAGTATATAATCCGAGTACCGTAATATGTTTTAGATATTAATTAGTTTCCTACATCAGCATGTGATTACGCTGGATATCACTCCAAACCGACATATTCTACGTAGTTCGATGTGCGTTCGTGGTTTCGCAAAGATTTCGTCGCGCAAGTCGTCGTTTAAAGTGGATTCCACGGTCACAATGATCTTAGCAATCTAAGGGGCCGCAGGCGACGCATACTGGGCTCCTATTGGTGAAGCACCGAGTTTAAATCTTTGTCGGGCCACTCCAATGCCGATCTTCAGTGGCACCCATAAATTACTCCGAGGGGAATGAAATGCTAGTTCCTTCAACAAAGCCCGGTCTACTTCCACTTTTCTCACCCTTCTTCCTTGTCTCCCCCCCCCCCCCCTCCTCCATAAAAATGTCCTGGCTAAGCGCTCTGTCACTGATAACACACAAGCCATTAGCAGCTAATCTACCGACCTTAACTAACCAAAACACCAGCTTTTGCAACACTGTGGCAGCGTGAAACAACTGCATGGCTGTGCTGACATGCTTGTACTACCCGACCGCGATATTGTTGCACTTGGCCTGCAGTGCCCATTATCTAAGACACGCGGTGACTTTACAGTAACGAGTAAAGTGGTTACTAAGGAAAAAGCATCGCACTGAGAAAGATAAAGACAACTGTGCGTTTCCTAGTCAGGGATTCAGCGTGTCCTCGTGAAATATCACGATACAAATTCATGATAAACTGACCGAAGCGCTCTCAATAACAGATGCAATAATATTGTGGCTAACTAATAACTATAGCAGAGTACTAGTCTTGTTTCTAATCACAATCGGCTGTGAAAAGGAAATACTGTAGCAGAACCGTTTCTCCAAAGTCGCGCTTGCCTCAACGCCTTCCAGTTCGCAGAAAGATGGCACCGATTACTACCATAATGACAATTACAGGAAAACTTGCATTCTCTTTGACACATAGAAAAAGTTAAAGTACACTCATTATAACCGTATCCGATGGAGTACAAACTAAATCTTTCGACCTTAAAAGCTTTTTGCTTTGACTGGAAAGAAGGAAGGAAGGAAGACTAATGTTTAACATTCCGTGGCCAACGAGGTCATCAGAAATGGAGCACAAGCTCTGACTGCTTCAAGCGTGAGGTAGGAAATCAGCTTGGCGATTTCAATGGAACCGTTTGGGTACTTCAATCAAGCGTTTCAGAGTATTTACAGGAAACCTAAAGCTACATGATCGGAGGGGGATTTCAACCCCTGTCCTCTGGGATACATACGAGTCCAGTGTCTTACCATTGCTCCTTATCGCTCTGTACTGTCACTGGAAAACTGAATTGTCGCACAGCAGTGATACAGACGAATTTCTACACTACTTGCCATGTGCATTTTCAGAGAATTTCTGCGAACATGGGACGTAGTTGTACGCTCTTAGAGGTCACGACAAAAATTTCTATTGAGTATACCTACTGACGAAAAATGTGTTTGACAACTATTATGTACAGTTTCTTCAGTATCTCTACGATATCCATAATTAAATCCATTTCGATAATCAGAATTTTTAATTATATTCCGCATAAGTTCGAAGAGTGTCGTTAACTAAAAGATGTGAGGGCAGAATTGACGCTGAAATGAACTTACTCTAAAGAGAAGTAAGCTGTGTTTGACGTTCGATGAAAGCTAGAATGCGAAGGAGCTACGGAAGTGCTGAAAATAAAAGGAAGGAAGGGACAGCCATGACAAGAAATTAGAACCTTCCGTTGATCGCGAAGTAATTCGAGACTATGCACAAGCACGAACAAGATAAATATGGAAAAGGAAAATTTGGCCGTCCCTTCTCAAACGTACATACTGGCATTTTCCATACATTTTGGATAATGACGGAAAACCTGACCCGCATTACCTAACAAGAATCTGAAGACCCAACCCTACCAGACAACACCTTGGAGCTTGAAGAAACACACCTATACGCAGTTGGGTTCGAATCGCCGTTTAACGTGCTCTAAAAAATCAAAAGTGAATGTGTGTAAGTGCACGAGAGTTTAGCACTTACATTTGATTCCTCTGTACTCCATGATAAATTAGTTGCTTACGGTACTATGATCTTTAACCACAACTCACAACACAGAATGTCGAGGTTATAGCGTCACATCTTGGCTGTACCGCACACGAGACGTCTATAGTACACACAGTACAGATTTAAGTAAAGATCACTTCAATTCTTCAACACGCGATGGTGAAGACAAACTACCGGAAATTATGATCGTATTCTGATTTCGCTGGTAACGGGATGTTTACAATGTCCATGACGATTGCATGTTTCCCGGTGAAAAGTCGCAGGGTAAACCAGTATTCCACCCTCAAAATTTCGGCGATTGGCGAGGGATATTTTCTGAATATTTTTGGTGTAAGGGACAAGTGGTCACTGGTGGCTCTCTACAAAGTACGTTTAGTCCGATTTCACAGCACACACCACGCCCTCATATTATCCTTTTTCCGCACTGCACTAAAAATAGCTGTACAACAACGCAGTGAATGTTGACGGCATGCGCTCTGAATCTTGTATCGCAACAAACTTGTTCAATTCACCCACTGTACGTGCCGTTGACAACAGTATTCCTCACTTTACGTCTCGCTCTCAATCTCGTATTTAGTACAGCTCGTTTGTGTCTATGGTTTGCTTTCCCGTAAGTTAGCTGTACATTAACACTGATACACAGCGCCATGGACAGGTTTACTGGTGCAGAGTTGATCGATCTGTGACTGAAACGGAAAAGCAGCACAACAACGGACTGCTGAGCTGGTTCCTATAGCGACAGCAACGGTACCAAAGTACTTTCGCATTTTTACGTGGGCGTCTGCGAGGAGCTGGATCCTTCTGTGTTATGGTTATTACATATTACGGGCACTTTCATTGTTGTGAAGGTATTTTCACAGAAACAAAGTACTTTATGTATAAAGCAAACAGAACAGGATTACATTATTACTCTGTAATGAGTCACATAAGACGAAAGGTAACTTAAAATATTCAGAAAATATCTCTAAACAAACTCTGCAGGCCGACTTCGTGTTTGCATTATATTTATTAACAACACAAGCGCTTAGTTTGTCACTTGTATTTACGTTTCTGCGGGCTTCACTTCTCATTCCCCCCACCCCCAACTGCAGTAGCCCGTTTGCAGACTGTCGTGATCCACTATTTTTTTTTCATTTTCTTATTTTTTTTCAAACTGTGGTCACACTTTGCCGGATATGCGGGTACACTGTCCACGAACGGGGCAGCGATGAATGAGAATCCGAGGCGAAGCGAGTGGCCGTTGCGCAGGAAGCGGCAGCGTCGGTTCGGGACGCGAGCGCACACGCCGCCTTATGTAACGCCGCCGGTTCCCTACGAAGCAGCCTTGACATGCAATTGGCGTATCTCGCGTAGCCGCTTACGTCTCACTCCAGACTCGAATGCACTTCCAGTTGCTCCAGACTGCGCCGAATTGTGCACTATCGATAACAACGTACCAAGCCATAACAGATGGAGTCCTCGAAAACACTTTCACAATGTTTCCTGCACGGCCTAACAAAAATAGGAGATAATGATCAAGCTCTCGGCCCTTTTTGTATTTGGGATCGGCAGCATTAGATTTTCGCAGCAGTCTCTTCCTCACTCACAAAGCGAACAAGACCAGATCACAACTTACTCCTACACTTGAAAGTACAATCCTTGCCAAAAAGAAATTTTGCTGCACTTTCCTGTATGTGCTTATTTTCTTTGTGGTCATCCATACACACGGGCAGTTCTTCACGAATCGTCAAACACCAACAGCAGAAACGTAGCGCTTTAAGATGAAGTTCTTTTTTTCGTATTTTCAAAATGTCGTTGGCAGCTCTCTGGCAAGACCTCGTTTGTGGTTATTATTGGTCAACTTGCTAAGAAGTAGTTAGTTTTCTGGTACAAACTATGTAACAAATGACGCAGCGTAACAGCAAATAAGTCATCAAGACTATTTTGATTACATACTCCTTTCCACCTTTCACTGGACCATACTATATTTACTTTCCTAAATTGCCCATCACGCTACCACGACAAACAGCGTTTGGGTCTTATTAAGTACGTTTTATTTGGATAACCAGCTTCCACACGAGGTACAGGCCATCTGAAACTGCCTACTACGAAGCGCAGTTTGTCAGCATAGTGAGGATTGAGAGAAATTTTCCAGTAATTGCATGTTTTTGAAGATGTCACGTTTCACGTGTTAAAACCGATTATGGAAATACGGCTCTGAGCACTATGCGACTTCTGAGGTCATCAGTCGCCTGGAACTTAGAACTAACCAACCTAACTAACATAAGGACATCACACACATCCATGCCTGAGGCAGGATTCGAATCTGCGACCGTCGATTATGGAAATAAAACATACCAAGTGATCGAGTCGCTGTCTTTCTTCGTTGCAACTACAGTGGTCCCGGTTCCTCGAGAAACCCCTTCCTTCAATTATGAGGTGCCCTATATGATAGCGCTAGATTCTAAGGTTCAAATAATGGTTTCTGGTAACTGGATGTTGGGCCAGTATCCTGGATTACACCCCGAAACCTCGCACACTGTCTCACGGGATACGGATGTGTGGCACTGACGTGGTGACATCTATTGCATGGGGACGTCTACTTCACTGGTGCTACAGACGACTGGTAGGCAGCAGGTTTCACTCTCCCATTATCGTTATCATTCATAACAAAACCACCGCACTACTAAAACACACTACCCTGCCGTGTCCTATTATGTACTTACCAGACATCGCCACAGTGTTCGGGAACTCAGGTCTTCAGGGCGCACTTACTGATCAAATCCTCCGACGATATCAATGAGAAACCTAAGTCGCCTAGATACAATTTGTCAACAAGATTCATATTCGTCACATTTTGATGTGTGGAAAGGTTGTTCAAGCGTTGTATACGAAGGGATACCAAGCAGAAACTATCTCGGAAAGTCTCAAAAACGCCCATGCAGATAGGTCACAGTGGAATAGATTTAGTTAACATGACATGAGCTATCTTTTAAAAATATCACAGTCACGTCATTTTTTTAGTTCCTGTAGTCAATGAGTCGCAGCACGTGACTTTCACGGCACAGTGCATAAATTTTGTGTGTTGGCTGCCAAATGACTAGCGGTACAGAAGTAGTCCCTGCCTGTGTGGATACAAACATGGGTGAAGCATTAATTGCTCACGCAAATGAGTCCCCGAGACCCTTTACAGGTAGTCACCAGGAAGACAAGTTAACGCCAAGTACATCGTACATTATAAAATGAAGGAACTCGCATGCTGGCAGTACTAATAAAATAATAATTTTCAGTTTCCATCCACGGAGCGAAAAGTTATATAAAACACGTACAGAAATCACTCCGTAGTAGGACGTGAAAGAGAATTAGCAGTGGAAAAAGGACAGAGAGAGAGAGAGAGAGAGAGAGAGAGAGAGAGAGAGAGAGAGAGAGAGAGAGATGTAGACTATTCCCGACGTTATTAAGACTGTACATTAAGTAGGAAGTAAACGAAGCAAAGAGGAAATACGGAAAGAAAATTAAAGTGCAGGTAGAAGAAATGTGTTTGCTGAGGGCCTTTTAATCCTCTCCAAGACAGCAAAGCATTTGGAAGGGCTGCTGAAAGGAATGGACAGTGTGTTGAAAAGATATTATAAGTGTAGTATGGTCGCTTATCGGTACTGCGGAGCCGGCGTCCCGGGGATTCCTGCGGGCGCCGTGAGAGTAGCTTTAAACGTCGCCACCAACCGGATGACCTGGCCAATGAAGAACCTCCAGACCGCCGACCAATGAAGACCGCCGGGGCAGTGTTATAAGCAACGGGCACCTGGGCATCTTTTCTCGTTGAAGATTAGTTCCGTGTTGCTAGTTGGTGCCGAACGTGACAATGCGCTGTTAATACCTAGCTCTACAGGCAAACATTCAAATGTACTTAGATACACGCCTATGTCGGGCGTATGCTCTTAGGTAGCCACGCCTGCCGCAAAAGTTAACGAAGGAGTTCTTTTACAACAAGTTTAGTAAGATATTTATTTAAAGTGCACTTGTGTCAACTAATCTTGTGCTTGTCTGCCTAGACTGTTATGGCGACAGATCCCTTAGGCCACCTTCCACCAATTTTTCCATTAGTAATCAGGACATAACACGTGGCTCCTTTAAACTTAACTGTTACCGACTCTTTATCGTAACAACAAGATTAATAACAATACACGTATATCAAGCGTAATACAGTGTAGTCGAACTAAATCAGGGGATGGTGAGAAAATGAGATTAAGAAATGAGACACTAGGAGTAGTAAATGAGAATTGATATTTCGAAGAGCAAAGTAAGTGACAGTGGCCGAATTAGAGAGGATATCAAATGCAGACTAGCACCAACAGAAATAGTATTTCTGGAAAGGAGAAATATTTTAACAGCTAATATAAACACGAGGAAAGAATTTTCTGAATATATCTCTTTGGGCTGTAGTCTTATACGGCAATGAAACATTGATGATAAACAGGAAATACGATTTTATAAACAAATGTTTAAGAGTCGATGGGTAAACGGGTAACTAATACAGGAATATTGAACCGAATTGAGGAAGAAATTAACTTGTGGCACCATGTGGCTCAAAGAATGGTTCGGTTGATCGGCTACATCCAGAAGCGTAAAGAATTCGTGAATTTGGTCATGGAGGGAAATGTGTGGTAAAACTGTAGGGAGAAATCAAGGCTTGACTACAGTATTAAAGTTCACGTAGCTGAAAGTTGCGTAGTTATGTAGAGACGAGGAGTCGTACGGAGAATGATTTAGTGTCGAAATCTGCAGCACACCAGTCTGCGGACAGAAAACAATAACATTTCTATTAGAAAGAACTAGTAAGCCTAGTGTTGTAGCCGATAAAGCCCCCTGCCTGGGGCACTAAGGGGGAGAGCAGCGCTGGCAGGGCTTAAATGCGGCCACTGGCGAGCGCTGCGCGGCACGGCGTGGCGCTGTTATTGCCGTGGCGAGGCGAGCCAACAACTTTCATTCGGGACCGGTTCTCACCCGATAGCCGGCCTAGCTGCCGGACCGGCTAGGCGACATACGGCACGGGCAAAAGTACTCGGCGCTCGTGCCGGCGCCCGGCGGCAAGGAAACGGCCAGCGGCAGCGCCACTCTGCGGGCGCCAGAGTGACGCCGTCCAGGGGGAACGGGCCCGCTCGAGTAATCCCGAGCCCACGACAATACCGTGGGACCGCCGGGCCATCCGCTTCATTATGGCGCCGGCGGCTTTCTCTTCCCCGTTTCCACGCCACTGGACAGCCGTAATGGGCTCGAGCCCAAGGAAACACTGTACCTCCAACACCTGCCACCAGATAAGAACAGGAGTATGATGGTCGGAAGAAACGCGCTCACCGCATTTATGATGAAAGCAGGATCGCACACTTACCCTGGAGTTACATTGCGTCATCGTTATTATAAAGTGTTCTTTCTAATAACAGGTCCCCGACACCAATGTTGTCTCCATCTGATACGGTTCCAGGTGAACTGTTCCGCACGCTAGTATCTTCCTCTTTTCACTTCACCCAACATTTCTATTCTTCTCCTTCCTGTTTTTTTCTCTCTGCACTGTACCTCCTGCAGATGTTTTCGCTATTCTTTTTCCTCACACAATATGTCCCACCCAATCTGCTTGCCTTTTATTAACCAAGCTTGGACAGCTCATTGTTCCTTCGCCCTTTCTAGCACTTCACTGTTTTCCACTGTATGAACTCTGTACCTTGTTCATCCTCTTCCAAACTCTTATCTCAAGTGCTTCAATTTTGTCTGTTTGTCTCTTGTTCTAAGTCCAGCTTCCACAGTTGCAGAGGAAGAACCACTGCACGCTAAGCATTTAATAACCTTTTTCGTACCTCGAATCCTGATTTGCTGCAATTACTGATCTTATTTCTTTTTCAATCGTCCAATTATTAAATAGTTTGCCCCAAATATCTGTACTGTGCAACCTACTCAATTTGACATCTTGTTTTCGCTTTCATATCTTGTTTGTCTTATATTCTCTTCACCCCAAGGTTTTCTTTGTTTTTATTTTCATTCCGTGCTTCTGCAGTTAGAGTCTGGAGAGTGTTCTTCGCAGAGAGATTGTTTTAACTGAAAGTAGTACCATGTCATAAGCAAATATGATGCAAAGGGTGGTCATAATTATCAACTCGAATAAAACGACGTGATTATTTTTTGTCTGCTTACACGTACGTATCTACAGTCTACTTATAGACACAAACTTCCTCGCCATAGTACCACAGCACGCCATTACAGGACCCTTCCAACACATCGCATTGCATAAGCAAGCTGAATTTTTACACCGTAATGTCGACTATCAGTTACTGGCGATGTCACAGTATCACTGTGCATCATACACGAGTTACAGGCGATCACTAACCGACTTTAAGGACCATTCCTCGCTGAAACGTCCTCAGAAACGTCAATACTATCTTCACACTTGCAGTACTTACATGTCAAAGCAGTCTTCAAAGTCTTGACAGCGTACTTATGTGCACAATAACATTTCCGTCGTTATTGCTGCTCACAATACTACTAGGGTTGTTCTTATTACATTCAGAAAGCGAAAGTTTACGTCTAGAAGCACTGCCTGTAGACTTTTGAAGCAACTGATGTGTATTATTCGGTTGTGTTTGGAACTGGTTGCCGCGAAACTTTCGTTTGGGGCTAAATTTTTTTACTCTCGGCATTTGTAGCACAGGAAATACACACACACACACACACACACACACACACACACACACACACACACGAACAATAACTACAACCACAAGCGTACGAAATTCCGAAATCATATATTCTCAGATCTTTGTTTACATTCGAACCATAGCCTTCTAGACAGGCCTGTACTTTCGTTCCGGGAGTCAGTGCCTTCTTCAATACACCTGGTGTGTTAACGATCCGTAACTAACGACGGAGAAAACTGAAGAACAAAATGATGCATCAGGTATTCTGCCGCACTTCAAATTGACAGATGGGCGTGGCCCCTGTGGACCATTATGTTCAACCTCAATTTTAGAACTAACGGAAAATGATAATGCCCATAAACCATACATTCTTGAAATCAGCATGAAATGCTCTTTTCTATAGACCAAGACAATTTTCTTTTTTTTCAAATTTTGGCCATTTTCACGAGTAGGTGTTTTGTGAGTGTTATTACATGTCTGCATGACTGAAGCGAATAATACAGCAACGGAGATTATCTGTGCTCCCCAAGTCAAACTGAGGCTGTTCCAACCATTTTTTAAAAAATAATGGAGGAGCAGCAGCCAACAAAATATTTTTCATGGCGGTAATTACACACTGAAGCGGAAATTGGTGCATCGCACTTAGTCGAATTCATGGACGATAGAGGCGAGCGTTCTGCATCGGGCATTCAAAAGTAAGAACGTTTCATTTTGAGGTATCTAAAGCGTAATTTAAATTAGTTAGCATCTGTCGTTTAAGATGCTAAGTTGCGACGCTACTGCGTGAAGTACTGTCAGCAGGCATCCGAGCGAGACAAAATCACTTTGCAATCTCAGCCTCCTGCAAAAATCATTTAAAAAAGTGTGGTACAGAGCGCTATTATCTCTACGAATGCCAAAAATCTACTTAATTTTATTTGGAGCAGAAATCACGTTACGTTTTGAAATGGGCGAGATATTTCAGTCTCTGAAACAGTTTGAAAGTTATCACTTCATATCTTGACAACTATTGAGCGGTGAGTCGATTACCAAAATACCACGTTCGGTAACGGATGTAAAGTTTCGTATCGCGTTGCGTTTATTATGTGTAAGCCTCAGCAAAGGTTTTTTATTTATTTTCTTTTATTATTTTTTAGAAATTGTTCGATACTTAAATCTTAAGAAATAGTCTCCTACTAAAATCATGTAAAAATTTTGAGTTTTACATTTGATATGGATCTTTGTGGAGTAGGTAAACAAGTCAAAATTTTATTAAGGGCTGCAGAATTTTTGTAAATAATACGGAATTTTCGCATCGAGAAAAGCTTTTTACATGAGAATGAGCAGACACACTGCTTTGCGCAGCCAAAGTGACAAGACGTTAGAAGCCCACAATACCAGGCACCTACTGGCTTGTTTACGACATTCCAGCCGACTATCGGATGCCAAATACTTTAAATCGGACTGAAGACTCGTTTCCAACAGATGCAGGAGACAGCTTCCACAATGAAGATGTGAATGGCCGCAGAATTGGACGGCTATCGGTATGTGGCAGCTAGCGCCCCCACACCTGCGCGCAGTGCGTTGCGTCAGGTTCGCGACGCCGCGCCGTACTTGTGCAACTCGCGAGGTGGGGCGGCACGCCGGCGTCTATCGTGCCCGCGATCTCCATTACTGGCCGCACTCGCGTTCACCGGTCGCTGATCGCATGCGGCAGTGTGGAGAGGTGAGGGGGAGCGGGGGCAGCTGTTAATCGCCCGAGCCACCGTTTAACCGGCCCCACTCAACACGGCTCTAGCGAGGCCAAATGAACACCTCCAGCTACACAGATACTTGTTTCCGTGGATTTTCTGGACCGCAAATGCAGGGCGAGTCCAACGCAGCGGCTATGCCTGACGTCTTTGAAGCTACGTCTTAAATTTGAAGTACAAACAAATGCACGAGTCGCGCTGATTGATAACCAGTGGCGAATACACAGGAAAGTACGAAGCTACTGAGTGACAGGCACTGCTAGATAAGTGAGATCTGGAAAGGGTAACAGACAGAAAGGTAAGGTAGGTGTAACGTTTGTGGTGTCACCGCCGGACACCACACTTGCTAGGTGGTAGCTTTAAATCGGCCGCGGTCCATTAGTACATGTCGGACCCGCGTGTCGCCACTGTCAGTGATCGCAGACCGAGCGCCACCACAAGGCAGGTCTCGCGATACGGGATAGCACTCGCCCCAGTTGTACAGCCGACGTAGCTAGCAATTGCCAATTCTATGTCTTTTTGCTTTCCAATACATTAGAAAAATATTGTTCACATTTATAGTTGCCAAAACTTATAATTAAAAACGGTCGAGTCTATTATCATGACAGAGAAAGACTCAAATTCGACAAAAAATTTAAATACAAACGGAGAAGGTTTTAGAAATGAAATAAACGAACTCAACACGGTAATGCAATAAAAACAATAACTATGAAAATTGAAAACTGAAAACTAAATGTAATGAATTTTAAAACTTACCTTATATCTACTATATAACTTTGAATCGAATAAAGTTTTGCGTATTTTTTTAAAAAAGAAGGTTCGATTCTTGGCAGGGGACTGGGTGTTGTTTGTCCATCATTTTCATCGTCATTGACTCTCAATTCGCTGATGTAGCGTCACCTAAAAAAGGAGTTGCAAAACGGAGGCTGAACTCCGCCGCATTGGCCTCCCAGCCAACAATGCCATACGATAATTTCATTTTTTACAGTAGCTGACGCATGACGCCATAAACTGAAAAGAGGTTACAACAATGAAAGCTACTAGCCGGTTATAGCAATCATGGGAAATTCCGACTTACATTCTGATTTGCTGCTGTAATGAAACGTTACTCTCGGGCCTGAGCGTCAAATCTTACATTTCCGTTTATTAATTATAATTAAATTGACATCGAGATTTTATTTATAACAGTATGGAAGAACCTCTTCATATTGCGCTAATTTTGTTATTAACTTTCAAAGAACAGAATAACTTGAACGACCCAAATCACTTCACGTGTCGGATTCGAGCCGAATGGCCTCCTAAGTAGTTAGTGGAGGAGTCCAACAATTAGATTGGATGGACTGCAATGCGCGTCTAAGATCGCGAGTCTGCGAGCGCAAGTAGAGCTTATGAAAGTGTAAATTGGCTTGTGAAACGTTATCAATATTTCCCACTGCTGAAAATGAGACAATTGTATTTTGACCGATATTACTAAACCAAATTACACAGTTTGCAATTTTATTTGAAGGAATGAGCAAAATTAAAAAAAATGTTGGCACGTCTTTAAAATTGGGAACTTATTATTTCAGTACGTAAGAGCCTAAACCTGCTTCATGGTAGTTCAATTAAGCAGCCGACTGAAGATTAACGTGCTACCTCTGAGTTGGGGCCACTACCTCACTATAAGATTGGTGGACATTTTAGAAATTCTGTGGTTTGTTTCGACGCTGCAACGCACGACTAGGCCCCTTAAATGTTCTGCTTCTTCACTATACATGGAGGCAATTACGCCCCAGTTGCAGAACGGAATCGCAACCGGACTTCTGATTGACTTGCGTCATATTCAGCGGCGAAGAATGTATTGCGAATATCTTTGTATAGAAAAGTAAAGTGTACAATCACGACGAAAATTGTTCTTGGGCTTCTCTTTTATCTGAGTAAGACTGTAGGTGTCTTCCAACGTTATCGTAAGGAAGAGCGCGAACTCTAGGACAAACCACCTGTAGTTTTGACGCTGGAGCCAGATTTTTCCACCTGTAATCGTCGCATGATATTCTTTCTTCACTGCCGTTTAACTGTGACACATCGCCTACGAGAATTACTTTGAATGCCTCAAAACTTTTAAGCACGACACCCCTCATGTGACGGCCCAATGACAGCGTTGCACTGTCACGAGAGTCCTTGTACGCAAAGACAACGACAGCATCCCTTCGTAATCAGAATATTGTGACTTCCTCCCTTTGTGTGTTCATACGCTGAGAGTATTAAGTGGTCCATGTGCAGGTTGCTGTTGAGTGTTCTCCACTTGGTGCAGTAATCAACATAAATGTGTATTGTGGATTAAAAGCAAAGATCAGACTCTTTGGTGCAGTTTGTGAAACGGTGTGTAACAATTTCGGCTGCGACGGAAGAGGCTATTTCGGTATTCTTCAAACTGACATCTGATCTTTGTTTTTCAGAAGGAATTACCTGGATAGCAATGTAGAGCTTCACATCTATTACAAATGAAAATTAAAGCCTGGCTATTCCTCATCCAAGTTTGGACGCTGACAACAGCGATAACAGCTAAAGAAACTTTGCTGCTTAACAAACGCTATAGCATGCAAGAATTCACAAATTTAATCGTGAAACGACATCAACTTAACGTATTTCTAATTTCGCCAATGCTGGTTTACAACATGGAATCTTAGGAGGATGTGCGGCGGTCCGTTTGCCGATAGAACGTGTCACGCGCGTACACAGAGTGCGGGTATCGGACAGCATAAATGGATAAAAAAAAGTAGTACTTCTAATAAAGTATCAGATTCCACTATGATCACGCACTGAAAACCGAACAATACAGAGTAGAGCTAAAAATTCAAGAAAGAAAAAAATAGGGCTCCAGATTCTCCACAATGGTCGTCTGTGATAATTCCAGAAACATTAACATATTCTCGGCAACATTGAACTAATGTCAAACTGTTGCCGAAAATACAAGTGAAACAACAATACCAGCCGATACCACTGCTTTTGACAAACACATTCGCAAACTTAATGAGATATTAAGAAAATTCTAGCTTTGACGTTGCAGAATTAACCCCCTTCGATCTGTACTGGAGAAATTTAGTTACCCACGAATTTGGTTTGAATACACCTCCGTTTCCAAGAAGATAAATGAAGTTAAATTTGTAATAACAGACCAGACCTTGGGGAATGTGGCATTTCGTAAGACTAATTACAGGAGGTGGGCAGTTTTAAGAAGTTTAACTTTATCTCGAAAGGCATTCCTTCTGTTGCACAGTCCACCTGATCAAAATTGTTCAAATGGCTCTGAGCAGTTAACATCTGAGCTCATCAACCCGGTAGAACTTAGGACTACTTAAACCTAACTAACGAAGGACATCACACACATCCATGCCCGAGGCAGGATTCGAACCTGCGACCGTAACGGTCGCGCGGTTTCAGACTGAAGCGCCTAGAACCGCTCGCCCACTCCGGCCGGCCCACCTGATCTTTTCCCGAAAATGAACAATGCTTTAAAAGGCTGTCATTTTGGGAGTCTGGATAACACTCAAAAGAATGTGGCTAATATGCTGAAGGGCCTACCAGTTGAAGCCTTTCAGGGCTGTACCAAGACTGGGAACAACAACTCCTCCAGAGTATAGCTGCTGAAGGAGACTACCAGTACTTTGAAAAGGAGACTACCAATACTTTGAAAAGGAGACTACCAATACTTTGAAAAGGAGACTACCAATACTTTGAAAAGGAGACTACCAATACTTTGAAAAGGAGACTACCAATACTTTGAAAAGGAGACTACCAATACTTTGAAAAGGAGACTACCAATACTTTGAAAAGGAGACTACCAATACTTTGAAAAGGAGACTACCAATACTTTGAAAAGGAGACTACCAATACTTTGAAAAGGAGACTACCAATACTTTGAAAAGGAGACTACCAATACTTTGAAAAGGAGACTACCAATACTTTGAAAAGGAGACTACCAATACTTTGAAAAGGAGACTACCAATACTTTGAAAAGGAGACTACCAATACTTTGAAAAGGAGACTACCAATACTTTGAAAAGGAGACTACCAATACTTTGAAAAGGAGACTACCAATACTTTGAAAAGGAGACTACCAATACTTTGAAAAGGAGACTACCAATATTCTGAAAAGGAGACTACCAATATTTTGAAAAGGACACTATTAGTATTCTGAAGGGGACAACACTATTGTCTCAGCCTCACTATCCCAAACTGATGTCCACTGAGCTAATGTTAGAACAGCATGTCAGAGCTGGTTTTCTGACCGTGCCAGTGCACGATACCGGCGCGCTGGAGCATTTAATGACAGCTGTCACCCTTAAGGCAAGCCTCAGAACTGTTTCCTTTTTTGCATTGTACAATGGAATCGGGTACCGTCTGTTGGGAATTTCGATGTAACAAACCGGCAGAGGGCCCAGCGACGGCACAGGGCGCGTGGCTTATGAAACACCGGCACGAGCGACCGAGCGGGGCCCAGATGTAAATTAGCCTCTCACTTTCTACGTGACAGGCGGGCGGCTGGCGCGGCAGCGCAGCGCTGTGCGGCAAGTTGCGCAATGGCTGCAGCTATAGGGAGGCGGTGGAGGCGGCGGCGGCGGCGGCGTCGCCAGGCTGCGGTTCATCGGCGGCCGGCGGCAGGAAAAACGTCCGCCGCAACTCGATCCACCCGCGCTGCGGTCTCGCGGGCCGCCGATCGACACCCGAGTGCGCGCCGCCGTTCCGGTTACACCGCCGGCCTCCGTAATCCGCTACGTGGTTACGCCCTAAATCTAGGCCACCTCGCCGCACTCAGTGTAGACACATGTGCCGCGCTCCTACACCTGTATCAATGCTCCGCAGTTCGCATTCCGCTCTGTCTCCTCGATTCGGCGGTCAGCAGAAAGTCTGAATTCAGCTATGTGGCACCCACATTACACAGTATTTTTCTTTACGATTCGGAAGAGCAGTTGAACGGAATGGACAGTGCTTTGAAAGGAGGATATAAGATGAACACCAACAAAAGCAAAACGAGGATAATGCAATGTAGTCGTATTAAGTCGGGTGATGCTCGGGGAATTAGATTAGGAAATGAGACACTTAAAGTAGTAAGGGAGTTTTGCTGTTTGGGGAGCAAAATAACTTATGATGGTCGAAGTAGAGAGGATATAAAATGTAGACTGGCAATGGCAAGGAAAGCGTTTCTGAAGAAGAGAAATTTGTTAACAAGGAGTATAGATTTAAGTGTCACGAAGTCGTTTCTGAAAGTATTTGTATGGATCGTAGGCATGTATGGAAGTGAAACATGGACGATAAATAGTTTATACAAGAAGAAAATAGAAGCTTCCGAAATGTGGTGCTACAGAAGAATGCTGAAGATTAAATGGGTAGATCACATTACTAATGAGTAGGTATTGAATAGAATTGGAAAGAAGAGAAATTTGTGGCAAAACATGACTAGAAGAAGGGATTGGTTGGTAGGACATGTTCTGAGGCAACAAGGGATCACCAATTTAGTATTGGAGGGCAGCGTGGAGGGTGAAAGTCGTAGAGGGAGACCAAGAGATGAATACATTAAGCAGATTCAGAAGGATGTAGGTTGCAGTAGGTACTGGGTGATGAACCTTGCACAGGATAGACTAGCATGGAGAGCTGCATCAAACCAGTCTCTGGACTGAAAACCACAACAACAACGATTTAAATTAGTTGGCATCTGGTGTTCAAAGGTCAAAGTTGCGACGCTGTCGCGAAAAGTAGGCTGCTGTCGAGGAAGCTATCCGCGACGACAGAAAATCGCTTTAAGGAGCATGTCCTACATAACTCGCACAAAAACAGTAAGATTCGCGTATTGTGTGTATCTTTATACCGCGTCTAAGCCTGTCCAAAAAATCGGTTCATTTTAGTTAGGGCCTTTTTTTTTTTAAACGGTTGTAATTTCAATCTTGACACATCGTATGTCGAAAACCATTAAACTCACTAAATTCTTGTTTCTGTTGACTACAGCAATACTTCAGTCGGCAACGGATCTTTCCAAAGTTGCGTATCGCATTGAGTTTGCCATATACAAGCTTCGGGGAAAAGGCGAATTTTTTAAAATTTTGTGAATACCCAACACGCAATAGGTTCGAAGTTTTAAATCCACAAAAAGCACGTAAAAATTCTGAAATAGATCTTTATAGTGTCTTTAAGTATATGAAAACTGCCTTCACTTTAACGGAGGAAAGAGGTACGTTTTTTCTTGAAATATTCGCTTTCTGAAAAGCCCCCTATCTGTCAACTGACTAACTTTAAATGGGACTATAGCTGTCGTATAATAGCAAAGTGGTTAACACAGTCCATTGTCAAGAGTTGCATAGGAATCGACTGCGGTAACGACAAGGATCTTTCTTGGTGGAAGGGACAGAACGAGGTATATTTAGCGTTCTCATAACAAAGACAGGAAATATTGCGAGAAGCTGTTGCTTACAGCTGTTTCAATCGCACTGCCCAGGCTTACTATGACTGTGTCGTACGGTTGCATTTTGAATAAATAAAAATGAAAATGAGTCTCATGGCATTACTGGCTGCGAGTCCCTCAAAAGGAATGTTCATCCACCTGGAGCACGTCTTTTTACTGGACGCCACTGCAGCAAATTTCGTGCTCCAGTAATCCTATCAGGGAAAGGGGACCTACAGCTTACTTAATGTGGAATCAGAACCATGTATCGCATCCTGGCATACCTCCACATCACTGAGGGGTGAAGGCTACAGGAAGCGCAACATGAAAAATTTGAAGGTCTGACCGGGGTTCAATACCCTGATCTTCCGGTTTCCATGCATCCACTTTACCAACATAATGTAGAAAAAAAAGAACTAATTACGAACGTGGCCGCACGCATTTGAGAAGTTTCCTCTTTTTTTTTCCTCGATACTTTTATTCACAGTATTCAGCAGTGAATTATGCGCAGTCCATTAAAATACTTTCGGCCATTTTGATAACAACTGTATAATGTGCACAAGCTAAATAGGCTCGGTGCTGAAACTTCCTGGCTGAAACAGTGTGGGACTGGGAAGTCAATCAGAACCTTTCCTTACTTTGGCAAAGCTCTTACGCTCAGAAATATTGAGGCATGACTAAGACGCGCCCTCATAACTTCAGTTCTGCTAGTGCTTCCTTCCGACTGTCCGAACTTCACAGAAGTTCTGCTGCCTAACTTGCTGGTTAGCACTCCTGGTGGGGGGGGGGGGGGGGGGGGAGGAGGAGCCGATAAATGGCTAGGGCACAGGTTGGGGGACTGTTTCCACAACAACTATCTCACTCTGCAGCTGAGTCTGCATTGTTTTGAAACTTGCTAGCAGGTTAAAATTGTACGTCGTAACAGGACCTGCAACCTTGAGTTTCGAGGGCAGTACTACAAATGGTCGAGTTATCCACGCACGACTCACGATTCGTCCACACAGCTTCACTTCTGCCCAGAAACTCTTCCCACTTTCCAAACCTCACGGAGTTTTTCAGCGTACCTCCGTGAAAGGATTGCTCAGTTGGTTGGAGCATTCGCCGCTTAAGACAAGGATCCGTCTTCAAGTCCCCGCCCGGCATACAGCTTTAATTTGCCAGAAAACTTTAAACCAGCGCACAGAACACTGTAGATAAAGATTCCTTCTGAGAAGACCAGTGGAGTTTTGAGAGCGCGCCTCGTTAGTGACGCGGTAACCAACGGCGCCCACCATGCAGCACTGCACTAGAGAGTACTAGCTGAGGCAATCGCAGCGTATTGGAATGCGGCCGAGGCGCCTTCTCGCGCCTCGCTACACAAGCGACTGGAATTCACAACAATGTTAGCTCACGCGCAGGGTCATGCTTTCAGTCGGTGGCATTTCCCCGGCCTTCAGGCTGACCGAGAGCTAAGCATCCCGCACTTTCTCCGAGCCGCAGCCACCTCCAGCACTCTAATATTAGTGTTCATCAATCGTATCACTGCCGTGGGATGGTATCACACACCGCCTGTCTGCCTGGCGGCTAATTTGCAGGGGTTGGGCAAAAATACGAAAACACCGCAACAAATGCATGTTTCAACATAAATGCAGAAACGCTAGCCATGCCTGAAGGTTGCACTCTTCTATTTGACCACGAACGGCATCTGTGGACGTTGTTAAGTGTCAGAAGTTGTGAGTGCATTATGTAGGAGCTAAGTGAATTCGAATGCGGCCAAACTGTTGCTACTTGGGTGGTGGGTGCTTCCGTAACCAAGGTGTTCGAAGTTTTAGGAGTTCCAAGAGACACCGTATCGAAGATTTACACCGCACACTGGGAAAGCGTAAAAACATCCACTAAGGCACAAAGCGGGTGAAAGCGTGTGTTGAGTAATCACGACAGACTGTCACTGAAGAGGATTGCCACGAGGATGGCCGCTGAAAAAGTCACCGTGGAACTGAGTGCCGCACTTCCGAACTCAGTTAGTCCCAAAGGAGCTCCATAAACAGGGAACTGCACGGCGAGCTGCAATTCCAAAATTAATTATCGGTGACGCAATTGCGCGTAACAGGAAAAGGTGGTGCCGAAATCATAAAACCTGGACTATGGAGCAGTAAGAGAACATCATTTGGTTATGTTTCCACCTTCTGGTCGAGTTTACGATCCAAGAGTGAAAGAACGCGGGGGTTCGGTGACCATTTGGAAGCCCTATCGTGGTGTTCCATGCGTCCCATGCTTACTTTGCAAGGTCGCATTACTGCCACGAATTATACCACTATTTTGGCTGATCAAGTTCATCCCATGGTACGTGTTTGTTCCCCAATGGCGATGCTGCGTTCCAAGACGACAAAGCCCCTGTTTTATACAGCTCGCATCGTCCAGGGCTAGCTTTGTGAGAACGAGAACGAACTGTCGCATCTCTCCTGGCCATCAGCCACCATATCACAATATTACTGAGCCGTTGTGTTCTTCTTTGAAGAGAAAAGCGCGTGATCGCTATCCACATCAATCACTCATCTGAACTTCATACTAATTTGCAGGGAGAATGGTCTAGGGTTCCCATGATATTGCAGGAAGAATGGTTTAAGATTCCTTTGAAAACCATTCAGAATCTATATTTATCCATTCCGAAATGATTATAAGCCGTTCTGAATGTCAACGGGTTCGTTACATTTCATTAGGCAGGGTAACGTGTTTTCGGTGTTTCGATATTTTTGTCCACACCTGTATATATGGTATAGGCGGGAATAGATGAAGAAACAAGATCAGTAGAAAAACGTATGTCACATTATCCATTTCTAAAAATTATTCACTATTATATCGTCACTCTTAATCCCATTTTTATGTTGTAATGTGGATGAGTTACAACGATACAGCAGCCTTCTAATCACAGTCTTTAAGGTCATCAGTTACTGGTATTTGTTTCATCACTGTCAGTATTTTCGTCACTTTCCTTCCAAAGCACACTGTCCTCACTACCAACCACGACATTAGACACCATGACAGAATCTGTTGGTGCTGTGACACTTGACTGAGAATCCACTTACAAACAATGTCGTGCTTATCCTGCCAGGACTGACTGACTTTACAATCCATTTCTAGATGTCAATGGATATAGTATTATCGCTTATAATGATTATTCGATGTACAGCTAGGTTGATAGCTTTATCAACCATTGTCTTGCCGCCTGTGGAAAATATTTCGGTGCAGTGCTCCATAACCATTCCGTAATATGCAGTGCCAATGAGCGAATACACTGAATGTACGAATACACTGAATGTACGAATACACTGAATGTACGAATACACTGAATGTACGAATACACTGAATGTACAAATACACTGAATGTACGAATACACTGAATGTACGAATACACTGAATGTACGAATACACTGAATGTACGAATACACTGAATGTACGAATACACTGAATGTACGAATACACTGAATGTACGAATACACTGAATGTACGAATACACTGAATGTACGAATACACTGAATGTACGAATACACTGAATGTACGAATACACTGAATGTACGAATACACTGAATGTACGAATACACTGAATGTACGAATACACTGAATGTACGAATACACTGAATGTACGAAAAATCCTCGCAGCGAAACAATTCTAACTGTTGCCAGCACAAGGCAATCAATGGTCTTTGATACTAACGATGTGTCATGCTTCAGACTGACTGTCTTCATACTGTACCTACTATTGACTAAGCCTGAGCCTCTGAGGAAGTTGGCAAAGCAGTGCTTTGCAACAAAGGCGGTGAAAGTGATCTACGAAATATACGTGTTCATATATGGATCCATCTTAAAATGTTGAAAAAAATTAAAACTCTGTCTTTGTTTACGAACGAATAAGGACACAGCGACGTGAGGAATTCTCATGCACACGATTCTCTCTGTGGCACTCACAATCAGGCATTGGAAAATGGACCTGGAGCACGAGGAAGCAACGGGTAAAAAATTAAAATTAGGTCGCCGAAGCGCTGGAGGTGTCCACGATCCAGCAACAAGAATTCGTTGCTCCATTTCACGACCGATTGTTTCCGAAGCAGAATCTGGGTGATTTGTAACAATATAATATAGAAACTTTGTCCGTCAACGAACTGTTGAGCTGCGCAACGTCTCTCTCAGATTCCCTAAAGTCTTAAATTTCCATTAGATTTGCCTGACTTTTCCAGTAAATTCGATTTCCCTGATAATTTCCAATTTTCCGAGCTTTCCGGACAAATAGCCATCAAGGTTCTGAAAATTTGCAAATGGAATCCAAGAAATTGATCCAGAAGGTCTAAATTAATTCTAGGAAATAAGAGCAGCCAAAGCCTGAACCCAGTGCCGCAACGCGCCGCTTCTGACGGTCCACACAGTGTTAGGATAGGTTAGGTAGCGCGCCCTCGCAGCCCAGAACGCCGCTGCCCTCGTGTGACGGGTGGAGCAGACACGAGCGCCTTGGCTGCGGGCCTTGGGCGACGCCGGAAGCGTGATTCACGGGGGCACGCGTTCAGCTCGCCGCAGCAGAGCTGACATTTCGCCAACCGCCGCGCCGCCTGCGCACGGGCGCTGCATTCCGCGGCCCGTTTTACGGGCCACTTCAGACGGATGCCGGGTTGTCTTCGGCAAGCAGCGCCGGTTCCCTAAATCATCCTGATCCAAGTCGGACATTAGTGTTCCTGTGATCACTTCCCACCCAACGGAATAAAATCACAAAAATCTGACAGCTATGAGAAGCTTGAAGATATATGGCCCAGTACACACACTAACACATTTAAACAGACCATATTCATTACAAATTATCACAGTCCAGATCGTAATAAAATCCAGTATGAACTAAATCTGTTCCATATCTAGAAAACGAACTGGTCTGAAGATCGTTGTTAGTCAGCCGAAAGCCACTGTCTAGTTTGCTTTGCATTGTATTCTAATGTAATGAAGACTATTAAAATTTGCAGTATGTCAGAGAAACCGCAATGTCTCCTACACTGGACAGTGTCGGGTTTTGCGTATCACATCTAACTTATGTGACTTTCGGAATCCAAACAACAGATTTTACTCTCTGGAAGTACGTAAAATACATTCTCTTCGTGCTAATACGCTGGGTTTCGTTGTCTTCAAAGTTTTGTTCCTCGTACTCACTACATTGGTACCGTAAACTGTTTTTTCACTGCTTGCAGGCTGATGCCAAGCCTTTTTGCTTGCATGCGAGAAAAGGAGCTTGCGTATCCAACCGCCCCCCCCCCCCCTCCCCCATATAAAGAGTATTCCATTTGGCCTTCTCAAGCCTGAAGATAATGAGCACAAGCGGTGCTGGACTTTCTCATCCAACAAAAATCTGAGAGTGTCACCGGGAATAGACCCCGATATTTCCTCGAAAGTAAACACTGACCATAACGACTAAACCATAAAGGTGTGGATACTTTAAGGCTCCTACAGGCATCCTATTTTACTTACCGCTTAAAAATTAAGTACATCAGCTCGAACAACTAAAACCAAATAAAAATTATTTTGAAATACAGAGATGTGTGTGTTCTACCATCGACCAAGGTTATTTACCTTTGGACCTCTAATTATTTACAATCGCTGAAGAAGCAATACCTTGAAGCCGACAACTCTGACAACCAGATTCACAGGAGTCCAAAACGCACTTTACGCCTATCTGAGAAACTAAGAGTGCGCTTAAAACAATGTACAGCACGTTAACGCGGGCAGCACTTGCCGAGTCAAATTTCCCAAAACGTAAGTTGCTGTGTTGTCGTACCTTGTTCCCTTACTTGCCACAGAAGTGCAAACGTAGAGGTACAATGAACTGACTCAAATATAGAATGAAACAGCTCGTAACAAGAAATTAGATAACTTAATCATTGTGACATCTAATAGTAAACTCATCCAGCGCGTACACGCCTAAAAATTGCTTAGAATATTAACACGTTTCCTTTATCAGGTGTTCATATTGTACCAATCTTCTGGTCGTCCTGTATCACTTTTTACCAAGAGGTCACTCTTTGTGCTCAGTTTTGCAATATGTCCTCGCTAATTATCTTAGATACTGTATGAATTTTATCACTTCATAGTTTCACCTTCCTCCCACTCGTTCCATTCCCAAGCTCCGAATGACCAATCGCATCATCCACTAAATTGATCTTTTTGTAAGTGTCATTTCACATACTTTTTGTATTCCTTCCAGTACCTCTCCTTTTCATTTTTTATCTGGCCAATAAATTTTTAAAATAATTCACTCATCCATCGCAGTTCAGTTGCATGAAGCCTTTTATCCCGTGATTTCCCCACTGTCTACGCATAATTTCCGTGCAACACTGTACTTCAAGAGATTTAAGAAATCCGTCCTCTGTTCTATGCCAATATTTGGTATCAGGAGACGTATTTTGCTGAAGAAATGTAATTTTTTGTCTTGCATGAAACTGCTGTTAATGTTTCCCTTGGTTCTCCTCTGCATACTTCCCTCTTACAAATTAAGTAGCGCATTTAGTTCAATTCTGCCACGTTTTTCCCAACGGCAGCCATTAGTAGTCAGGGAATCAGTAATTTGTTCAAAAATGGTTCACATGGCTCTGAGCACTATGGGACTTACCATCTGAGGTCACAAGTCCCCTAGTCTTAGAACTACCTAAACCTAACTAACCTAAGGACATCACACACATTCCATGCCCGAGGCAGGGTTCAGTACTCCAATATCAGATATTTCTGCCAGGCTAAAGGGAGAGAATTTTATAGTGCATTGCTATTTCACTTGTCATAGCGGCTCCCTGACGGAATCAAGAGTTTGGGCAGCAAGTTCTTGTTGAACACGTCGGACAGAAACATTGACGTCAGTGAACACACGCTACATTTGCATCCGCATTAGGAAACTAAAGTCGCCTTGACACGGATTCGTGCGCGAGCGTAGACAGAACAATTTGTTGGATGGACCGGGCGGTAAGACTTCGAGACAACCACAGCCAGTACGCTTCTCTTTTCTACGGACGACGTCAGCGGTTGCGCTTTGGTAGCCGCCTTATTATTGCAGTTTCCCCACTGTCTGTGGCGCTAATGAGAAGCTCTGCGGAAGGCCAGCCACTTGTAGAACAAGGCAGTTCTCCTGCAGCAGAAACAATCAGGCAGGTTGAACGGTAAACTGTACGAGGCTGTTTCACCCTGACCAATGACGAGGTCGTCGTAGCTTTGTACTATGTAAGTTTGGCATAGGTTTTATTAATGTTACAGGCGAGGCAATTCTATCTTGGAAGCAACTCAAGTTTTGATCAAGGTGATAAGCGCAGTTCAGTTTTAATTAGCTAGTAGAAAGAAGTAATTGTACAGAACCGAGAATCCAATAAAAAGAGCGAAAAAGATGTAAGCGAGGCAATCTTTCACTTCGAGGTTATATGCTA
The DNA here is from genome assembly GCF_021461395.2 of Schistocerca americana. Lineage (NCBI taxonomy): Eukaryota > Metazoa > Arthropoda > Insecta > Orthoptera > Acrididae > Schistocerca > Schistocerca americana. Next base: position 172,409,317 of record NC_060125.1, read on the forward strand.
ACACGAGTCTTGTTCTTGATTAGGAGAGAGAGAATATGAGTGTTCTTGATCATGACTTTTGTTTCGTACTTTTCTAATGCGTATTTCTCAGTATATGCAGAGTCTCTCGTAGGCGTATCGCTCACGCTGCTTTTGCAACTGTCCTGACACCAAAGAAACTGTGGCCATCCCAGATGGCATGGTGGTCGTTAACGACCTAACGGAAGTTCCGAACGGGATTCGTACAGATTGGTTATTCTTTTACTCTCGCGTAAGGAAGTAAATGAATCGTTTCTAAGCCTACATTATATTTAAAATTCGTATGTTACCGCTAAATCGTACAACGAACTAGTGCAGGCCTTAATTGTCTGAGGATAATTTGATTAAGAATTGAACCATATGGTGGAAAGCCTATTAAAGTAGAGATAATCCTAGTAACTGGTTATTTGAAAGAAAGACTAATTTCTGCTGAGTTCATAAATTTTAAAACAAGTTCGATTCAGAGTTTAACTAAGATACCACACTCCGGATCATAAGCGTTTCCAGAATAGGGCAAAACTTTTAAAAGCGATATAGAAAAGCTGTTTCAGTTTTTCAAGGAAACGGTGGGACAAAGTACGGGCGTTCCAACGACAAAAATGGTTGGGAAACATCAAGTGTCCATCTAGCGAGGGAACGAAAAACGTTCCCTTTATTTATTTTTTAAATATCGTCGCTTGCGAAATTTGCCTTAGTTTCTGACTGGCATGTATTTCACGAAACTACTGTTGTCGGGTACAGGTGGACAGACGGATGATAACTGAATCCCCACTAGTGGCAACAGGTGCACGCTTAAATTGTGCCTGTAGTGTCTCATGCACTCAAGGTAAAGCGGACAATTTTGTGAATTGCCAAAAGGGTCCAGAGTCAGCCATTTACAATATGCGCTTGTATCTCTCTTGTTATGGACCAGTGAATTTAAACGTTGTTTAATTGATGTTAAGAACTGTATTATGCTACACACAGCTGCACCAATATTATATATAATACGGCGCTTAAATCTGGACTAAGGACAATGAAAGCTTTTATAAAAAGCAAATTTATTCAAACAAAATAAAAACGAAAATCCTTTTACATTTAAGTAGGGGTAACTTTCAAGAGTAGCATACTCGATGTAGTCCCCTTCAGCCGTAATGACCGCCTCCAATCTTGTCCATATTCACGAATGCTGCTTCGATAGCGGTGCATAGAGATGTGACATTAGGGTGCCTTGTCTTGTTGGTAACTCTTTGGACAACTGCGAACATAGTAGTCGAGGGCTATTAGGGGGCCACAACTCCTTTGACGACAACATGTCAACGTTTTCCGAGATCCAGTTTTGAACTAAATGGCTAGTACAAGGTCGTCCTCTGCCGTCCAACGCATTGTTCCACAGCGATTGCCCCGGGTCGTCCTAAATCAGGGCCTGAACCTCTCGATGACTGCCGCAGTTCGTGACACGCGTTTCCTCGGATAAAGTCTTCTCGCCGGGTTAGCGGAACCTTACTCAGACTTCTGTGACGCATTATATTTGGCCACAATATCGGAAACAGTTGATCCGGGTACCCTGATTTACGCGCAGCACCATGTATATGTATGTATGGAGGGAGACGTTATTGCGGGTGAACAGGGCTACATGGAGTAAGATACCGTTGCTTGTATGTGAAATGATTTTCATTTTCGTTTTGTTTTAATAAATTTTCTTACAGTTTCATTTGTCTTTTGTCCGGATTTAAGCGCTATCATCGGCTCCGAAAAACATCTCAGCTATGCATTTGCGTAACTGAAATAGTAGTTATCAGATACATGTATATTGTTCCATCACTAACAGTAGCTGTATATACTAACCTGTATGTCTATTTAACCTCATACGCGTTTGTGTTTTAGCTGTATACTACTACCACCCTCATAAGAAAGATCTTTAATTCTTTCCACAACACCATTACGAGAACAGATGTCGAGCTCAAACAGTAAATACCCCTTAATGTACCGAACACTGCAAAATGTCTGAAGAATAGAACTCACGACTCACTCCTTTGTAAAATACAAACGTAGTGCAACTGTGACAACAGTACTTAAAGAGTTGCGTATCTTGCATTCCAATAAAAAGGGTCTTCGCTGAACTATGTACAAAGTTATTAATCTGACAGCTAAAAATATTAGGATGCGAGATTATACAGGTCAGTAAGCCCGAAGAAAAAACGAAATATCTGGAACTTCACCATGCTGCTTGTTAGATCAAGATGATATCAGTAGTATTCACCACTGCGATTTACATGGATACCTCCGCATAATATTATGCAAAACCAACTTCCTAGCTCATTACAACGGGAAACTAATGTACATGAACTATCATAAAAATAAGCAGTTTTAATTTTCAGTATTTACTCACCCCCTCGTTGCCTAGGAACTGGATAGTAGGTGATCTGGTAAACTTGCTCTGAAAAAAATAAAAGCAAAATGTTAGCTTCGCAGACTATCAATGAAATATTATTTACGCACAAAAAATTATTTCAGTCTAAAGCAGCAGTGCTCACTGACAAGTACCCACAATTTGCAATCATACGGCAATAAACATTAACACTACAGTTCCAAAATGTGACGCAGCTTGTTGAACGGTCAGCTAAATTATACACTGGAAGCTTAATTCGTGGCACTGTCAGAGCGCTTTTGTAACCAGAACTCCAGCAGTAGAGGAGCATTCCCGGGTATGAAGGAACTGCACCATTTCTCAAAATGAGTTAATTATTTTCTGAAGAGTAAAACACATTAAATGCAATACGGACAATGTGCCTCAACATCTAGACACGTGCAAAGACAAGACCGACTATTTCTCATTTCAAAACTTTTCAGAGCATTTAAAATCTCCGATACTGAGACGAGACATTTTTCTTGGTTGATAAAGTGTGCAGTTCTTGGTTTCGAAGAAAGCTACATCCTTCTCGAAGAACTGCATTATGGTATTCTAGCTGAAGCCACGCTCATTTCTAACGAAAAGGTCACCCTTCCTATACATCCCCTCCGTGTTCTGATCACAGTTACCTTCAAGGCAATGACAGTTGATGCGTGTCGGCGAATCATCGCTGTCACCAATGATGGTAGTCTTGTCCAAAATGCTGCTATACGTGATAACGATAATGGTTGCTTCGAAATATTAATTTTAAGAACACAATCTTCAGTCAGCAGATACCCAAGATCGATTTTTAGTTTCCTTTGCTGTGTTTGGAGTTAATCACATCAAAACGAACAGTGGATTAATTCTAACGCCACTATAAAAAGCACAAAACCTGTAAGTATGCGTTAGAAAGTGGGACGTTACAGAAGTAAGGAATTACAATGTGAATGAAAATATTGTTTACGTTTCTATCATTTTAATGAGGAAGAACCTTTTACCCAAACAACGTTTAGCTAGAGATGTTCTGAAACCGAAGCACTGTGTGCAAGTCCTCCAACACAGTGGCATTTCTGTGCGTTTAACTTTTTACTTCTTTGCGGGGTCAGCTAACACCAAAGCCAGAAGAGGTATGGAACAAAGGTTCGGCCGGTGGGAAAGGGTGAGGGGGGTTGGGATGGTGGTGGTGGTTTCAGGATGCTGAACAACATAATTATCAATGCCCTTTCATAACATGAAATGAATGCTTAGTGAGAAATTCTTTATAAGCTACATTCTTGGGACAACTGCCCACAGACATATATTTACATACTTGAAAGACCGTCTGAGATTACAGGTACTGGTTGCTTATCAATATACTAAAAACTGACAATAAAATGGACGTGTGGAAGCCCGCATGCTAACATGCAGGTTCAATCCCTTTCTTTACACTTAAATAAAACTATAATGCGGTTATGAAACAAAATACTTAATACAAGGAGAATTGGTTGAATCAAGTGCTGAATGGTAAACCCTGCTACATGTGGCCGGCTAACTATAAACAGTCGAAGAGCCAGCCACTGTGAGAGCGAGTAAATACTGGATAATTCTAAACACTCATGTTGAAAGTCCTGAAATGAATACCAGAGTCCTAATTTAAAAATATACAAAGTATGATCAAAAAGTAAATGGAATTTTTGTTTTTCCTACAGAACTTTTATATATTCTTCAACATCAACTTTGTCCCCTTCAAAGTAATCTCCCTAGGATACACTACATTTGTGTCAGTCCTTTTATTATCTTGGAAGCACTTCTGGAACTCACTTTTCGTTATGGTGCTCAGCTCTTACAGCGAGTCTGTTTTTACCTCATCCATGGTGGCAAAACGACGTCCTCTGTTGATTCTCTTCACTCTCGGAAACAGAAAGAAATCGCAGGGGGCCATGTCCGGCGAATACTGTGGCTGAAGCCAAAAAATAAAAAAAAAATCACGAACGACCACTGAGGTGTGAGCGGGAGCGCTGTTTTCAGTCCAGAGACTGGTGACCCCCATCAGTTATTTTGCTCCCCGAATAGAAAAACTAATCTACTACTTTAAGTGTCTGTCTTCCCAATATAATTAGCTCAGCATCACCTGATTTAGTTAGACTACATTCCACTATCCTCGTTTTGCTTTTGTTGATGTTCATCCTATAGCCTCCTTTCAAGACACTGTCCATTCCGTTAAACTGCTCTTCCAGGTCCTTTACGGTCTCTGATAGAATTACACTGTCATCGGCAAATCTCAAGGTTTTTATTTCTTCTCCATGGATTTTAATTCTTACTCCAAACTTTCCTTTTGTTTCCTTTACTGCTTCCTTAGTGTATAGATTGAATAACATCAGGGATAGGCTACAACCCTGTCTCACTTCCTTCCCACCCACAGCTTCCCTTTCATGCCCCTCGACTCGTAACTGCCATCTGGTTTCTGTACAAATCGTAAATAGCCTTTCGCTCCCTGTATTTGACCCCTGCCACCTTCAGAATTTGGAAGAGTATTCCAGTCAACATTGTCACAAGCTTTCTCTAAGTCTGCAAATGCTATGAACGTAAGTTTGCCTTTCCTTAACCTATCTTCTAAGGTAAGTCATAGGGTCAGTATTGCCTCACACGTTCCAACATTTCTACGGAATCCAAACTGATCTTCCCCGACGTCGGTTTCTACTAGTTTTTCCATTCGTCTGTGAATAATTCGTGTCAGTATTTTGCAGCCGTGACTTATTACACTGGTAGTTTGGTAATTTTCGCACCTGTCAACACCTGCTTTCTTTGGGATTGGAATAATAATATTCTTCTTGAAGTCTGAGGGTATTTCGCCTGGGCCGGCCGGTGTGGCCGTGTGGTTCTAGGCGCTTCCGTCTGGAACCGCGCGACGGCTACGGTCGCAGATTCGAATCCTGCCTCGGGCATGATTGTGTGTGACGTCCTTAGGTTAGTTGATGCCATAACCGTATACTGAAGTGTCGTCACTTGTTATAACCTCGTTTAGAAGCTCTGGATCGTTGTCGACCGTATTCAGCAATTCCTGAGCGGTGTCTACGCGACGTTTTTGATCGAAATTCAATAATTTCGGAACAACCTTTGCTGCAACTCGTTTCATGCCCAAAACATCCGAAAAAATTCTTGCCATGAACGAAAGGATATGGCAACTTCATCAGCAGCTCCTCTGACAGTGGTTTGGTGATTTTCCAGATCCGTTTTCTTCACTTTTTCCACATTGTCGTCAGTAAATGATGTGCATGGGCGTCCAGGACGGTCGTCGTTTTCAATGTTTTCTCAGGCCTATTTGAAACGTTTATACCACTCGTAAACTCTTGTCTTACTCATAGTATATTCGCCAAAGGTCACAATCAACATTTCGAATGAGGTCCTGCACTTTATTCCGTTCTCCAAGGAAAACACACATTTTTGATAGAGTTTTTCGAAAGAAAAATCTCGCCAAGCACTCGGAAACACGTGTAACCTTTTCGAATGTCAACAATAAACTAAATATTCCGAACAACAGAAAATGTAAAACATTACGAAAATGTTTAACACAAAGATAAACAATTTTGAAAATCGGATGTAAAAGCCCACAAAATTAAAAAAGTACCGTTATTTTTGGAACATATGTCGTATATTAAAAGAGACGTGGACACACCGTCAAAATAGAAAACTGATTCAGATAATCGTGACTGGCTTTGTCACGGACTGTAAGGATAAACCACCCACTTCATACATAGTAAAATAACCTACCCAACATTTCGCGCACGAGTCACGACAACACAAAACCTTGAAAAGTTTTCCATACTCACCTCACTGTTATTTAAAACTGTGGAGAAAAAGACTGTTTGAGCATCCAGCAGAAGAGGTTGCTATAAACGACTAAGATCTCATTTAACTACGCCGCTGGCCCCAAAGTTGCACAATAATTGCAACACCACTTCACTGTGAGTAAGGATTTATGTGCAACCAGCGACCCATCTCGCCTTCGCACGGGTAGCACTTTAGTATCTACTACTGGACTTGTCTGGCGTTGCGGTAGTAAACTATACACGCAACCCTTACTCGTGAAGTTAGTCTACCAGTGAAAAGCGCATCAAAATCCTTACAGTAGTTCCTGAGATTAGCCTTGGCATACAGAGAACAATGCGGGGTCTTTATATATGTATCACGCACCGGTAATTGGCCCACGTCTGCAGTAAAAGGTGATACAACACACTACAGGGGCCCCCCCACCAGAGGCGACGTGTGCGCGTGCGGAGTAAACATGTTGCTTTTCCGGAGCCACACAGGCTGGACGCGTGACCTTGCTTCCTTGGCTCAGACGTGCCGCCTTCCACGCAACACAAGCTCCCCCACCATTGCCAGCTCACCGACTACTTTCTAACCCGCGTTACTACTCATGCTCTCTCCAGTCTATCAACACTGCTCATTACAGAGCACGTTTCCCAAAACTTGGCACCGGAAGTAAAGTGGTAGTCTCGAGCTTCACTGCAATATGATCTGCGCCTCATCGCTGGCCAAACAAAACAGCACAATGAAACTTCCTGGCAGATTAAAAAAACAGCACAATGCTAATAATTGCTTCAGCCGTATCTGCTCCGCTATCACCTCAAGTTCCCAGTGAGTTCACATCTTTCCTTATCCCAACGTGCCTTATGCACATCAACCATTCTCACGTCTATGCAATTAAAAGTAGTCACACACTTACTGCTTTCCCTTGGTGACTTCCAGTTTTTTTATTTTAAAGCCGCCACACACCTAAGTCCATACTGATGTTTCGCCTCCTGCTGCCGGAGAGAGATGGTCGGATTATCTGGCGTTCACTGCTTAAGAAAACTAATAGTCAACTGTCTGTCCGTATCCGCGCAACGGTCCTAATGTCGTGACGTCATCCGACCGTTGTCGAAGAATGCCGTTAGAACGGACGTCTTCCTTGGTATTGCTGTTAAATCAGCGCTACCGGCACTTGCTTTATTGAAGTCCAAATCCCATAATTCGATTAACATTATCTCCCCATCCGTTGTCAAAGTTATTCTCGCACTTTTTAAATTCTGTAACTTCTATATATCCCAGCGTAACAGTGATTAGACCTTCGCCTTTGGTTCGGAGAATTTTACACTGCCGACATTCTGTCTTCTGGTTGATGCAAATGGAGCCATCGTTTCAGATAATCTACTATTAGCTTTCCCCTTACGTGACCAACGAATGGTGTGTATAACATATTACGATTTTTCTTCTAACTTCAATACGGTCAGACAACACTTTCATCATTGATTTTCTTGACGAGAAAGTGCTGGGAAAGAAAGAAGACCACTTTTGTGTGTGCCTATCGCAAGCACTAAATATTTTTCCTCTTGCAGGTGAATACTAGGAATTCGTTCACATAAAGGTTTTTGGTTTACTAGAGTGAATTTTCATGTTGATATCACCACCACATTTGGCATTTGCTTTTACACAGAGAACACAAACGAAATAATATCGAAGTATCTGTTACATTCCACATAACAGTTGGCGAAAACATCCGCTGCCTTGTTTAGTAAACAATGGTGCTACTCAGCACAAACAAGGGCTATTCCAATACACTATATGATCAAAATTATCCGGACACCTATTAGTCGATATTAATATCGGGTATGTCCACACTTCGACTTTATGACGCCTGTAACTCTGCTGGCGACACTTTCACTGAGGTGTCCAAATGTCTTTGGAGGAATGGCAGTATTCTTCCTGAAGAGCTGAATGCATGGAAGGTGGTCGCCGGGTTCTGGAGCGAAGTCGACGTTTGAACTCATTCCAAAGATGATCCAGAGGGTTCAAGTGGAGACTCTGGGCAGACCAGGCCATTTAAGCAACTCACTGTGCACAAACATTTGCTTCACAGATGCTGCTTTATGGCAAGGGGCACTGTCATGGTAATAGAATCGTCTCCAAACTTTTCCTCTACTGTAAGAGATATACAATACGGTAAAACATGTTCAATCCTTCCGTATTTAGCGTTTCCTTATGAACAAAGACAGGACCACACGAATAGTTTACGTCACAGTTCGGGAAATCTCGGGTTCTGTTCGACCTTTTGATCTGCCTGCGATCTAGTGACTTTTTTTTGGATACTATCAGAACGACCTGCCCTAGCGTTCTTAATGCAGTATTGAGTTTAATAATAAAAATAACTGTGGAACAGGGGCTGAAATATCTTTTAGGATGCAGGTCATGCGTAATAACGGCAATTAATAAATAAATGAAAGATTTCTATCACGATTCTGTCCTATTCTGGAGCTTTCGCTCGTCCCGCTATCTAGTGACGTCTGATGGTACTATTTGCATGTCGAATCTTGCCGCTGTAATTCATTCTCGCTATTAAAAACAGGTTTGTTCGAAGTCTGTAACATTCAGATGAAACAATCACGAAAATGAATCAAGGTTCAGTCTTCCTTTCAAATTGATTAAAATCTGGTGACGTTTTTATCTCGTATTCTAATGTATGTACAGGGATTGAACTGCTCATCTGAAACCTACTCGGCAAGCCACTGAAATCTTGTACTGGGTTCAATAAAGTGTTACTTTTATAGAGGACGTCTTTGTCTTTATTATCTTTATGTGAATATTAGCACAAATGTTTACATATCCACACATATCGGCACTGTATGCGAAACTGTATTGCAAATTTGTTCGAACGCAGTAGAAATCAATACTGTTTTCTCCGGTGTTGCATGAAATTATCGAATTTTAAATTTTCAGCAAAGCCATAGCTTATTGGTGAGGCTAGTTCGTAGTTCCTTGCATGTCTCTTGCACTCCCGCCGTGCGAATCAAATGTCACGTGATTGTTCGAACAAGCTCGATACTGTACCGTACTCTGTCGTGTTATCAGGAAATCTCGAGCCCCTTCGAACGCGAGTATCGTTTAGCCAGCACTAGATAACGGTCTCCAAACATCCGCCAAAGCCAAACCCTTCCTCCCTATTGCTAATGAGTGTAGTGTGATTGATCACTCCAATTTCCAGTCATCCGCTTCCCAGTGATGCCTCTTCCGCAACACCTCAAGCATCGCTTAGCACTGCCTACAGAAATGTGTGGCTTGGAATAGCTGCTCGACCACTGTTCCCAACTCTTTCACCCCTACGCGGTCACTGCGTTACGTTGACTGATAACGGAACTCAGGAGTGATTTCTCCCGCTGATTTCATGCGATTTTTACAACCAGCCTCCGATATGTTAGATAATTTGTGTCCGTCAGTTAATTACATCCACCTGGGCTTGGGTTATCTGTGCTTGTTCCTTCATGTTTCCACTTCACTAATTGCTAACTTGAGCAGCTTTAAAAGGATTGAAATGCCTTTATGGATTTGTTACTCAGGTTACATCCAATGACAAGTCCATATTCGATATCAGTGAGCTGTGCTTACTGACCATTCTGCTATTACTGTTTTTCTACCGATAGCACAATACCCGCAGCCAGTACATGGCGGGTCGGCCTTTTGGGACTCCATAGGTCAATATCGCATTACATAAGAGTGTTCGGATATTTTTGATCAGATAGTGTATGTGAAAGTGTCTTGCTCTCTTTCTCTTATGGCTGGAAACGTGGACTCGAGTCGGTAACATATGGTCACGCTGCCCATCTCCCAATTTTTGGGTAATGCCACCATTGCAGTGCAGCTTCGCGGTCTCTTCTGCGGACCGTCAGAAATTCCAAAACAACTTGTACGAATTATGCAGTCTCCGATATGATGGATAGCCGAAGCAGCTATGCCGCTCTTGAAAGAGAAACGAGGGGAGACGTTTTGAGGACAGCGCCTGGCGGTGGGAAACCACGCGCGAAAGCGCTAATTGTACAGCGGCAGTAGCAGCTCGTGGCCATCACACTAAAGCCCGCTCTGTCCGGCTGTCTGGTCAGCGGCCAGGGAAAGTCGTCCGGGAGAGCGGCACCCCGCCGCGCGAAAAAGAGGAGACAAGGCTGCTTAGAAACCTCCACCAAGCGGCACGCGCGCCGCCGTCAAAGGGCGCCGGCATAGTCTCCACAATGATACGGGTGAGCTCCTCGTAGCACACAAATTTTCTGCACAAACCGCTGTCACTCGTTGAAGGCAGTCGTGATTCAATGTCTTGATGAAATACGACACTGAATTGCCACAGTAGGTAGGGATCTCTCCATCGCAGGTCAATAAAAAAATAATAAAAATAAATTATTCATCTAGTCCCCGAAATCCCTAACAAACAAAGCCTCAGAAATAAAGTTCACGGGCGAAAGTCTGAAGCCCTCTCGAGTATCACAAATAAAAACGGGGAAGAAAGAAACTGTGTAAATTCAAGAAAACTGCCTGGCATTTGCAGACAAGTTCTACTGTACTTTGTATACACACTAACGAAAGCAGAGGAACTAGTCAATAGCTTGTAACAGTCAGCTTGTACAGCAGATTTAAGGAAGAATCTAATTTACCAGTAACAGAAAAATGCAACATTCATTTATAACAGGAAGACGTTGGTCAAACAGAAAAGTCCACAAAATTTACGCATCCAGGCAAGAGAATCCACCAAAATTAGTTAGAAACGCTGCCTTAAATGAAATGATAAACAAAATGGAAAGGACAAAAAGAAAAAGAAAATATTTGCAATATGCCTAGCACTGAATTATAAATTAGGCAAACTAGAAATATATGAAGAACAATTGAGGAAGAATTGTAAGTCCAATAAAATGCAAAGAGAATTTAAGGCGTAAAGACGAAAAGCATGAAAAATAACAGAAACAATAAGGAACTTAAGACTGATTTTATTTCACATTCATGCACAATGAACGACAACATGATAAAAAAAAGATCTTCAAGTAGCTTCGGGAACTACGACGTCAGAACAAACTAAAGAAAAAACATCGTGTTTTGCAATTATAAATAAATCAGTCTCTGGCTGCAAAGATGATTTTTAATTTCTTTATTGCATAATCGATTACACAACAAAGAAATTAAAAATCATCTTTGCAACTAGAAGCTAATATATTTCTAATTGCAAATCATCATACAGCTGCGTTCTTACCGTTCACTACGATGGAAAGTGAAAACAAAATGTGTGCTTTTAAAAACTGAAAACGAAACTTGGATTTACAGGTCTCTGTAGAATATGCACCTCTAATTCTGTGGAAAGCATTAACACCCGCACCTGAAGAGGTACGGTAAGGTCTCTTCGTAACACTCCTGTCATGTATGCAGGCGCCTGTGCCCTCTAGACATCAGAGTACTGAGTTATGTCCTATGACGGTATGAAGAATAGAGACCATACCTTTCACTGGTGGCATTCTGATACTGGCGAAACTCCCGTTTGTAACTGCAAGTACCTGAATGAAGTCATCCGACCTCGACACGATAACAAGTACGTTCACTAACAACGCGCGCAAGAGACATTTCGAATTTTATGGCCATATTTATAGAATTGATAACAAGAGGCTCAGCAAAAAATACTAATCATCAATAATTCAAAGTTAAAAATTAGTTGATTAGAGTGAACTAGGGAATTTTACAAAATACGAATATCCTAAAAGAAATCGTGATAAATCGTTTACCCTTTACAAAACTAGTAACAAAGCACAACTTACGGATGAACTTGAAAAGAAGGCTACTAAGAGATGATCAGATAAGCGGACGAAAAAAACTGAATTCCTAAAGTGATTTTGCGAGGGTAAGGTGGTAAAAACCATCACGCCAACTACTGAGCTCCAACGCGGCCCTTGCATAACAAAACGAAGAAATAATAAACTATTTTATTCTGATAGAAAAACTGGTGCAGGTGCATGTTTACAAAGGTGAAACACACGTAAATCAAATCTGAGGCGATTGGTTTCCTTGTGTTGCACCCATGAAGCAGCAAACACGAGAAAGTTACGCGTTTTTAGTTAGCTGTGACTATAAATATCGAATGACTTACAGGTGGTTTGGAAGCACTGGGTGACAGGACGCTGTGTTTTTTACGAGAACCGACCAATAAATTCTGCGCTTCACTGTCCTCTATGGGGGAGCGTATGGCATTGGTGGCCGGGAGACCCCTCGCGGGGCAGTTCGGCCGCCGCTCCAAAACTTCTTTAACGCCACTACGGCGACTGAGTGAATGAGGATGAAAGTCACACAACACCCAATCACATCTCGAGGCAGAGAAAATCCCTGACCCCGCCGGGAATAGAACCCGGGACCCCGTGCATGGGAAGCGAGAACGCTACCGCAAGACCACGAGCCTCGGACAGGGGTGGGAAGTGCGCTTTGCACAGAGCACAAAGCACTGTCGTGATCTTTCTTTTGCTTTTACGTCGCTGCATGCACTGTTGTGAAATGCGGCTTCGAAGTTTACGAGCCTTACTGAAAAACGCAGCGACTCCCACCATTTTCAGAGTTTTCAATGAAGGATAACTTCCAAGATGCGAATGGACATCAGAGGCATCTCCATAATTCTTTCAACAGTCACGAAGAAATTACTTTGAAATAACCCAAACGGTTTTTAATTGATCGTGATATCTCTTCCACACACGGAAGCATGCATACGTTTTACTAAAAACTCTCATTCAGCAACAAAAACTACATTTTCACTATTCTGATTTCCTATCCAAGCTCTTTAAATACACGTTATGCTACAGTTCAAAGAAGCTATTAATAGTATTGGTGAGATTCCTATAGGAGAGTGACTTAGTAACATCAAAACAAGCATGTCAATGAAGAGAAACTACGGATGCATAGTGTAGCTTCTACACAGTGAATCTTCTTCTAATGTTAGGCGGTAGATACATATTTTTATGAACTTCTGACAGTATCAGAGGAATCCGACGACTGGATGAAACGACGGTTAACAGAAACAGAGTTCCGTGGCACGGCTCTTTCCTTGCTATAGTTTGTGGCCACGTAATAACAAAAAACACTAGACGACAGATCTGTAACGCAACACAACCATGTTGTTCGATACAACAGAGCTGCCTGGAGAACAATTTATTGCAGCTGATCGACAGAGAGAGATGATGAATGCAACTTAGTAGTAGAGAGCCTCTTTTTCGGAAGATAATGCGACCAACGCCGCATTTTCCAGGGTCTTTTTATGTCACCTTGAACTCCTCCTTGGGAAGCGTTTATGCAACGTGCGCTCTATAGTGCCCAATTGAAGCCTGTAATACTTCTCTGATCAGTCACATAAGAACAAGTTATGACCATCTCTCCGTTTCTGGACAAATTATATTTAGCTTCACATTGAATTCAAAACACTTAACTCTACGCTGTTGCTTTCCAACTGTGACAGTAACAGCAATTACTAGAACGCTGTTGCAAAAGAAGACAGCAGAAATGGTTTTATTTCCCTTGTGAGACAATGACTGACTCGTGTTCCTATATACTATTATGGATCCCTACCTCTTTTCAAACGAAACTGATTCACATACTTTCCTGTTGAAGGCATTGGTGCAACTACGTGCACTATATGGAGTTCTGACTTCAATTTTCCACTCCGTACTACAACATTTAACTGTCTGCACAGTTTAAATAAATCGCTAATTCTATTTCTTTTTCCTGATATATTTGATTGCGCCCGCTTTTTCGGAGACCAGAGAAAATCCTTTATCTGCACAGTTAAGTGTTAACAGTGGCGGCTACCTGAGCGGCACGGTAGTTGTTCACTTTGCTGTGGGAGTAAAATCCTTAGCAGAGAGTTTATTCTAGAGGCTACAAATTCAAGGCCACTTTCATTGTTTGGGGTCGTATGGAAACAATGTCATAGAATGGAGACCTGACTTGGGAGGAAAGTATGGGTTGTTTTATGGACGACTGCTTGATGTCCTACGAATCTATGTGAATGCTGACGGCATTTTCCCCATAGCTCGCGTAGTGTCTGCCTAGAATGCAGTATCCAGACGTGGTGTTGTGGCTCGCAGTAAAATACAAGCACACCGTAGGCCGCTTTGCTATTGCCTGTATGGTTACGGCATAACGCGAATGCGTGTGGAGGGTTATCTACTGTTTACAAGGCGTCTCGCCTTGGTTGGCGCCTCGCCAAAACTTTTATTCCGCGATATTGGTGCTCGACAGATGCGACCAAAATAACTAAGCAGTTTGGTCAGTCACTGTGTATTGTTTTATTTGACATTGTTAAAACACTGTTCTCGTATTTGAGGTACTTCACTCAAGGAACACCCTGGCTAAAAAATAATCTCGGAATTAATCACAGATATCTATTTGTTCTTCCAAGACAGAAATTAAGTGCATTTCAGCTGATCTAGTCTTATGTTGGCACTGTGTGTGATGGCTTTGTATTTCCAAATAAATACATAAATGAATAATAATAAATCTGCGACAGATACAGTTTAAGCAAACGGAGAGAGTACGACTAATGACAACGTACACACTTTGGCACCACATACAGAAAACATTTTTTGTGCATTTTTCTTCGTTTCTCTTAAAATTCTGGAATGTAGTCTTCTATTCAACAGAGATTCCCTAGTGAATGGGTTACGTCGATGAACAGTTAACATCGAAGTGTGTAGGTACAGAATGAAACCCATGACATGAAATTCGACGAGAGTGTTGCCTCCCTTTCCTAGCTAACACGTAACAGTAAGGATTTTCTTTACAAGGTAATTAAAAATTAAATCATCCCATGTTGCATTGTTAATTGAAAATGCAGTCTTAACCGGTTTCAAACGAACAGATCTAATTTTAGATGGCAACACGTTTTATTAGAGGTTGTAACAGCAAAATACCGTTAGTTACAAACATGATCACGACAGCTTATTGGGATGTTGGTGCTTTAAAGAATTCGAAAAACATGCCAACGATCAAAATCTGTGTCGTTCGCGAATGGTTTCCTTCTGGCGTCAAATGCTTCACACCTTTTTTTAAGAACCAAGTAAGTAATGGTACATATTTTCACATACCCATGGTCTGGTCACGTCAATTTTCGCATGACAGTATTTTTTGTTTGCAGTTTTCAGTACAGGCCGACTTCCTGTTCATTACACGTATATTAAGGAAATATACCTAACGATGCGCTGCCTGAATAACTCACACACAATCCTTGTAAAGTGACTACCTACAACTACAGATCCACCCTAACAAATTCAGCACGACTCACCCTCACAGTGTCTGCGGATACCTCTCCTACTTTCAGGGTCAAGTTACAGGTCAGAGTCCCACAGTCAGTCAGAGTCCCACAGTCAGTCAGAGTCCCACAGTCAGTCAGAGTCCCACAGTCAGTCAGAGTCCCACAGTCAGTCAGAGTCCCACAGTCAGTCAGAGTCCCACAGTCAGTCAGAGAGTTGCAATCTGCCAGTAACTTCCAAAAACAGTGAAAGTTTATCGTCTCGTGACACAGAGCACAAGCTTAGCTTGGCCATAAATTGAGCGAAAAATTAATCTAAGCACATGAAAGGTTGCTACATGGCATTCGCCGTAATTTATATGGGTGTATCACCGAGAACTGTGTTGAACGCCGCTGCTTCCTAATAGAAGTCCAACGCCTTCACCAGTCCGCTCTGCTATCATCTGATTATTGGACCTCTATCTAGGGGTACGGCTATACAGTGAAGTTAGTGAAATCCCACAGTCTTCCACAGCGCACAGCGGCTTGGCTCATCGCAAATTACAGAGGAGGCAGCTGTGATGCGGGTGTTCGGAATTCGGCTCACGCGGCATGCGGGACAACCCACCGCCAAGACGACGTAAGGAGACAGTCCGCAGACGAAACAGGCGGAAAAGCGACAGAGGAGGGACAGAGGAAGGGAAGTCGCCATCTACATATGTCCTTGCACACTATCACCCTTTACTCTATGATGCAATTTCCAAAATTTTGCCTAGCCAGATGCATTACGCAACACACACAAGACTGCAATGTCGAGGTAAGTGCTGATCAGGTTAAGCACAATGTCGATAACAGAAGACGAACAATGGATCGTAATATAGCAACGGACCCAGTACATGGTTGAACAGTCATGGAAACTAGCCAGTTTTCGGAGAGACCCAATACTCGGGAAATAAAAACTTCAAGGTTAGTCGATGACCTCGTATTTCGGTCAGAGACGGCCAAGGGCTTGGAGAATCAGGTGAACAGGTTGGATGGAGCCTTGAAAAGAGGTTGCAAGACAAATATGACTCAAAATAAAAAATAGGATGAAAAATGAAATAAGTTAACACTGAGCGAACTATTAGGAAATGAGACGCTGCAAAGAATAGGCGAGTTTTGTTATTTGGACAACGAATTAACTGGCAACGGCGGTGTAACACAAAAGTGTATACTAGTTTTTAATTCAGTTTTATTTGGTTGTTGCAGAGCCCATTTCACCAAACAATTATTTCACATAACAAAGATATAAACAAGACTCTGGTCTGACTTCGTCACATAACATAAAACATAACTGAACGAGATAACTAGTCACAAGTACTAATCGGACTGCACCATTACAATACAAGTCACGGAATTTGAACACAAAATCTAATTTCATACGTACACGCGATGAAACGTAAAGATCCTCAAATTTTGACGTCCACTTTTACAAACATGCATGAAATAGCAGATTTATCTAGGAATGGACCTATTCATGGAGTTAAGAGCTACTCTCTAAGAGAAAAACAGTCCTTAATTTTTAATAAATTGCATAGTGCAATTGTTCTTGGATGACTATTCACCACATTCTACTGGTACCTGTACAATGTCCTTGTCAACGGGGCAAGGATCACAGCTTGGCGAGAGAATTAATTTTAACAAAGGTCTTGTTTAATTAGTATTCACGTGACCCGCTCTGACTCTGTTCATAGTAACGATTTCTGTTCTCATTAGCGCCAAGCTGAGAAACAGTGTTGCGTGGAATCTGTTGCGGAGTCGCCTGATACTATGTACCTATGTTGTTACGTACGGTTCATGTCCACTAACTGTAAATTTCGTTTTTGCTTGGTTGGTGAGTCAACTACGAAAATCACTATGTCGACAACGCGTAGCAAGAGGAACTTCCCTGAAAGCTATTAATATCTTAACATCCAAAATAAACTGGCATTAGGGAGACGAAGTACGAATATTTTAGGTTACGATTTATCGTAGCTTTTACTGATATCAACTGAAACTTCAAGTTTTCTGTTAGCAGGCACAATTTTTTTTTACTTTCTGTGCACGTTTCGGATGTTTAAACCTCGATAATCAGGCGGATTCATGTAAGCTTTGACACATGCGTTTGTTACGTGTACAACTTTCAGAGAGCCCCGTGGTACTGACTCCAGTGGTCACAGGCCCTTTTTCCTGTGGTGTTTACATAACACACACTTTGAAAAACAATGTTTAAAAAATGTATGTGATGTAAATACGATAGAGACACGACTCTGTGAGCACCGGAGACAGATCATTTTCACTTGTGTCGCGATTACTTATAAAGGCACTGCATACAATCCAAACAGGACATCCGCAATGCTAATCAACCGATTTACATTAAAATTCAAGCAGGAGAAAAGCAACTACTGATGAACTAAGTGTACAAACTGAAACCTCGGCTCGTGAGACTGTCAATACGATCTGTGGAAAAGCGAAGAAAGTGTTCGATACAGGAAGACAAAAGGCATCGATTCCATATGGCATTCGCAGAACTCCAGCATGGTATCACGAGTTCACATATTAACGAGTAGTGTTGTGTTAGCTGGGAGTTGGGTCAGAATTGAGTCCTTATTTAGAAATGAATCAACTCACAAGGGTGGTTGGCCTCGATAGCGAAACGTTTTTAGTTTCTCTGGGAATTTCTTGGAGGAAACAAAGGAACTTTTTTTCTGAGTCATCAGTTTCCTGTCTGGTTTGATGCGGTCCTCCACGAAATCCTCTCTTGTGCCAACCTCTTCATTTCAAAGTATCACAGCGAATCTGGACATGATCGAAATTTTGTCACTGCCTCTTGCTCGGATGGGGATCTTTAATGGGATTATAGTTCCAGTTAATCCCAACTCTGCTTCCAACACATGTGCTTTAGCGAGTTACCTTTCGCGCTTAACCACCAAGTTTCAAGCTACAAATTTTTAGTAGAAATAGGTTGGTTCAAGGCAATAAAAAGGTTAAACCGGTAATATGAAGCTCTATTCGGAACACAGTAAAAGCAGGCTCGACTTGTCGCACCTACGACTTAAATATCGATTAGCCAGTGTGAAAAGAAAGTTATTGGATGACATGGTGTCGAACACAAACCATAAGATGCTGAAAATTGAGTGCGTACACTGGGTGACGATATTTTCAAATCTGTGTTAAAATAGACTACGGAGGGGGAGAGGGACAAACTTTTTTCAATGGGCGGCGACTTTAGCGTAGGTCAGACGCATAACGTGCGATGACCTCACTGCGCAATAGCCGCAGGTCGGAGTGCGAGGTGGTGACTTTACGAGCTGGCCATGCAGGCAAAGCTCGAGCCCGACCACAGGGTCCGCAGCGGGATTATGTCGCGAGACATCAAAGCGGCTGTGCGCGCGGCCGGCCGAGCGCGTGCCACGCATCGCTGCGCGACTCCTCTGCTCGCGAACCGTCTAATCACGTCACCGCAAGCGCCGCTGCACTCTGCTGTACCTACCCGGTGTCAAAAAGGTTGGACACAAGCTTCTCCTTACTTTCTGACAACCGCCACCAACACACTTGGCCATGAACGACCTCACACCTAGCCAATTACTTCAGCCTTGTTTCGTCCGTGTTTGCAGTACATTCTCTCTACACTAAGGTGGCAAAAGTCATGGGATAGCGATATGCAAACATACAGATAGCGGTAGTATCGCGTACACTATGTGTAACTGTGCAGTACATTAGCGGAGCTGTCACTTATGTTCATGCGATTTGTGTGAAAAGGTATCCCACGCGATTATGGCCGCACGACGAGAACTAACAGACTCTGAACGCAGAACGGTAGTTGGAGCTAGATGCATGGGACGTTACATCGGTAGGGAATTCAACAGTCCGTGATCCACAGTGTGAAGAGTGTGCCGAAAACACCAAATTTCAGGCATTACCTCTCACAACGGACAACACTGGCCGGCGACCTTCACTTAACGACCGAGAGCAACGGCGTTTACGTTGAGTTTCCAGTTATAACAGACAAGCAACACTGCGTGAAATAACCGCAGAATAAATGTGGGACGTACGATGAACGTATGTATTAGGACAGTGTGGCGAAATTTGGCGTTAATGGGCTACGGCAGCAGACGACCGACGCGAATGTCTTTGCTAACAGCACATCGTCTGCCGCGCCTCTCCTGAGTTCCTGACTTCCTCGGTTAGACCCTAGACGACTGGAAAACCGTGAACTGGTCAGACGTGTCCCGATTTCAGTTGGTAAGAGCTGATCGTAGGGTTCGAGATTGGTGCAGACTCGAAGAAGCCAAGGACCCAAGTTGTCAGCAAGGCAATATGCAAGCTGGTGGTGGCTCCATAATAGTGTGGGCTGCGTTTACATGGAGTGTACTGGGTCCACTCGTCCAAATGAACCGAACACTGACTGGAAATGGTTATGGTTCGGCTACTTTGATACCATCTGCAGCCATTCATGGATTTCATGTTCCCACACATGTCAACTGGCCACTACTGTTCGAGACTGGTTTGCAGAATACTCTGGACAGTTCGAGTGAGCGGTTTGGCCACCCAAATCGCCCTAATGGAACCCCATAGACCATTTATGGGACATAATCGAGAAGTCAGTTCGTGCACAAAATTCGGCACCGGCACCACTTTCGCACTTACGGACGGCATGGCTCAATATTCCTGCAGGGGACTACCGAAGACTTATTGGGTCCATGCCAGGTAGAACTGCGCTATGCCGGACAAGAGGTGGTCCGACGCGGTACTGGGAGGTATCCCATGACTTGTCACCACAGCTTAACACACAATGTTAACAGATTATGCACAGACGTCAGCTGAAGTCTTGAAGCTATCACAGGAATCCGAATTGCTTCTTTTTGGGCGGCGACATTATCATTCTAAAACATACTTCAAGGAACTCTGAGTTCGTTTCTTGTACCGTGTGATTCTCTTGTTTTGCACACAGGTGGTATCATTTTTTCTCGTCTAATGGACGCCGGCATGAAGGCTTGCTCAGCAACCGCACTATGTTCCGTAAACAATAATGTGAACCAAATTCGAACTTAGCCCAAAAAGGCAAAACGCAATTCGCAAACGAAAGCCAGGGTCTGAACACTGCTTGAATAGTTCTTCCTGTCGAAAGTGTCTCCCACAAGCCACGACGGAAGTGTTGAACGTTTTACGTGAAGCCATACACTCCTATTCGGCACAAAAGAACGATCGTCAAATTTCCGATAATGGTATCCGCCGCGTGTTGCCCAGATATGCGCCGTCTCAGCCCACCAACAGCAACCAACAGCCCCTCGAAACGTACCAGTTGAAACGTTCCTCCTTTTCAGTCGTCTCTGAGCTTCTGTAGCGTCTAGTGAAGACCTGTTGCGGCTGTGGCCGGAGTCCATGAACTTTCCACTCCGAGCGGTGCGCGGGACAAATAATGCGACGTTCTGCTCCTTAGACTTACTCCGAAACGTTTGTTGGTGGACCTGGATAAGTTCTAGTCCCTGGTGCACATATGCTACAGAGCCAAAGGGTCGCCAGCCTCGCTTGGACCCGCGAGGCAGGATTAAATAAGGCACTTCCACTACAGCACTACTCCATACCCTGCATGCTCTCAAAGGAATCCCAAATCCGACCACTGGACTGGATAACGATCACCGCAATCAGTCTCTGCACCGTCATCGCCCGATTTCAACAATCTCCCCAGTAAGAACACAGTCTACGCGAGACCTCCACAATTCAAATTTCTGTTGAAGCAACCACCGTTTCTAATGTCGATCCTCAAGTCCCTTTCTTCCGCCAGACAACGTCTGCAGCTAGCCCGTTGCTCCACGCCGTTAGACCGCCTCTTAGTCAAGAGTTTGTGTTCGCACACTAACATCAAACACCCACCTCGAAAACCAGCAACAGATCAAAATGTTCCCCACGTGCGCGAAATGGCGTGCATTTCCGAACACTTCAGAAATTTCCACATCGACAGAAACAACCTCACTGCTCCCCGACTACGAACTTCCAAAATACGCCTCCATACCACCACCTTCGCACAAAGCTCAACACTTATCCTGCACCCTACCACCGCCACTCGACCGACTCCTCGATTTCGCGAGTTGCACACAGCTCCAAGGCGTTTTCACATGCTGATCAGCCGATCAGCCTCCAGAGCATTACCATTTGCCATTCTCTGCTAGCGCTCAGAGTACATCTGTAAAGTGCTGCTGCCTGGCAGCACTTTCAATTGTTTGTTACCAAAGTGTTCCGGGAAATGACTGCTATTCTGTGAGAAACACCCTCGCCTTGGCATACCACCTAGTCCAGCCAGGCCAGGCCAGAAACCGTTACCCATCTTTCTTCTCCAGGCTGGAGAATAGCCGCGACACCACGGACTCTGGCAAGATGGAACTGTCACTCACAATAGCGGCCGGCACTCGCGAATCGACGTGACCCGGAAATCATGCGTTAAACAGTAGAAAGAACTCTGTTTCCCTGCTACAATTCAAATCTGCATCCCATCCTAGCAATGGCTTCGTGCACTTCTAAAATCATATCGGCTGATGAGATGTATTAATCTGTAACTCGTTTAATATTGGAATTACGATTAGTCTTTTCCACCTTTACTAATTGAGGACGCTGCATCTCGCAAGCGGCTTTTTAAGTCAGTGTGTTCCATTTTGAATACTAGATCATTTCATGTCCATCATTCGCGTTGATAAACGGTTTTTATCAACTGACATGATTAAAATAATCAGTCAGTAAATATTTCCTTTTGGTACTACAGTGCGCTGAAAACAGTGGAAATCTAATAAGTTTTTATTCAAAGACGTACATAAAATATGTAAGTTTGTACAAAAAATTTGCAGAGCGAGGGGCAATTCTGTAGAGAAGCAGCTGATCCACATTCACCGATGAAAGTCAATGTAAAATACAATACCGTAAACTGCAAAACATTTTCCTACTAGTAACTCCGTACTTACTGGTGATAGGTCTCTCAACACCACCTGTAATGGAAATACGGACGAAACCTAACATTTCCAGTGTTTTTAGGAAATCAGTTCTTTCAGAAATATCTGAAGTCTGCCTCTGTAAACGTTGCACGGATACACACACTTATACAGTGACTACAGAAAACCAACATACGAAAAACCAGTTTCAAATTTCTCTTCGTTACTGCCAACTTTCATACAGCAATATCTACATTTCAGAGCAATTTGTACTGTACTCTGTCAACTGATATATTTTCCTTCCGTTTCATTCCACATACTTTTTTTCTATATAAAATTTCCACTATAGCTTGCTGCAATGAATTGCCACAAGTCTCGTCCAACTATCTTCCTGCAATCATAGACAAGACGTGGGACGTAAGCCTGCATATCAAGAAACTTATTTTAAAGAATTTATCTAACTTGTCAAGTAGTAAAATGTCAGCTGTACGTATGTAGTATACTGTTTACCGATAACGGGCAGCATTCTTCCGTAAACGACGGAGATTTGGTAATGTAACCAACCCCCCACAATATGACTACCAGTCGGCATGAAACGACAGAAAGCTGTAACGAATTATGTGACAGTGAGGGAAATTGAGCAAGAGCAAGTCAACCAGTGCGTTAAGCTCAGCTGTGTCTGGGCTTTAGGGAGACGACACTGGCAGCGTTATCTCTTATTTCGTTAAGGGCATTTATCACAAAGAAAGACGGCGACTGCCAAGATAAGGATTCTACGTGACTGACAAGTTTCAGCGTAAATTATTTCAGAGCGGTGCATACACATCTACAAGGCAGCCCAGCTTATTTTAATGATTAGCAGTAAACAATCAGCCATTTCGTTCCCCCACCATTCTAGCTCAGAAAACTGAACATTTATTTATCTACCAAGTAGGATGGTACACAGGATGCGTGCTACCTACTAACAAATACCAAATCCAATTGGATACTTCACCACGGATGCATCCTGCAACGTGCTGTAGCGTAAATTGCTCACATTAAAACTACGTACTGAAGATGGACTCTGAACAGGATAAATTCTTTTGCCCGGAAAAAAGGGGTTTTCGGCATCCGTTAACAAATCCTAGTACCATCGCAGCGTCTTCTCGCTCAGTATGCAGCTGATAACATGCTTATGTTTGCACAACGACTGCATAATTGTAGCACTGGGGTAAAATGCGGCCTTCAGATTCAGCACGACCGGTTCTCGATTAGGGCGATCTGCTATACGCCTTTCGTCATTCCCTTTATCGCAATGGATGGTAACGGTTACTGCCCCTGGAGTCTACTCATAACAAACCCTCTCACAACGTACGTATATTAATTAAATCCCCAGCACATAACGAGTGTTATGTTCACTTCTGCGACTATAATTCAGCTGCCGCAACGGTTGATCGCATTAGTTTCGACTTAAATATTTAAGGGCATTTAAAACAAATGTATGAATTATTAAGTATTATTATTATTTCTTTCTTGTCTCAGACGTTATGTCTGTTTAAAAATGGAAGGTGACGCGGACCTTGATCAAGCGTGACTTCCTTTTAACTGTACGGTATATGTCACATTGCATTTAGGAACTTTCGGGTAATTGAACAAGTGTCAATAATTACAGATTTCTGTAGTTGTATATATAAGTTTGGATGTAGCTGTATTGCATTGATGTACTGGTGGATATTGTGTGGTATGACTCCTGTAGTTGATAGTATAATTGGTATAATGTCAACTTTATCCTGATGCCACATATCCTTGACTTCCTCAGCCAGTTGGATGTATTTTTCAATTTTTTCTCCTGTTTTCTTTTGTATATTTGTTGTACTGGGTATGGATATTTCGATTAGTTGTGTTAATTTCTTCTTTTTATTGGTGAGTATGATGTCAGGTTTGTTATGCGGTGTTGTTTTATCTGTTATAATGATTCTGTTCCAGTATAATTTGTATTCATCGTTCTCCAGTACATTTTGTGGTGCATACTTGTATGTGGGAACATGTTGTTTTATAAGTTTATGTTGTAAGGCAACCTGTTGATGTATTATTTTTGTTACACTGTCATGTCTTCTGGGGTATTCTGTATTTGCTAGTATTGTACATCCACTTGTGATGTAATCTACTGTTTCTATTTGTTGTTTGCAAAGTCTGCATTTATATGTTGTGGTATTGGGATATTTAATAATATGCTTGCTGTAATATCTGGTGTTTATTGTTTGATCCTGTATTGCAATCATGAATCCTTCCGTCTCACTGTATATATTGCCTTTTCTTAGCCATGTGTTGGATGTGTCTTGATCGCTGTGTGGCTGTGTTAGATGATACGGGTGCTTGCCATGTAGTGTTTTCTTTTTCCAATTTACTTTCTTCATATCTGTTGATGTTATGTGATCTAAAGGGTTGTAGAAGTGGTTATGAAATTGCAGTGTTGTAGCCGATGTATTTATATGAGTGATTGCTTTGTGTATTTTGCTAGTTTCTGCTCGTTCTATAAAGAATTTTCTTAAATTGTCTACCTGTCCATAATGTAGGTTTTTTATGTCGATAAATCCCCTTCCTCCTTCATTTCTGCTTATTATTATTATTATTGTGGTGGTTGTTATGAAGTCGAAATATATACACGGGGAGAAAGTTAATCAGTACAGTCAAAGTACTTCCTAACAAGTCGTATAGGACACAGATGTTACGGGTATTGAGTTACGTATCACTTGCGTTCCAAGATAGCGCCCCCGTTCCACGATACCTAACAAGGAAGCCAGACTCAAGGACATCCGCTTCTCTAGGCAGATAGCCTGCTTCTAAATGTCAATGTCTCACTAACTAACACGTTACAGTTTATAAGAGAATAATCTCATTCAAACCGAGCTGTACCTCCCAAGAACACCCCTGTCGCCAAAGATGCATGTATGTGCGGAAGGGTATCTATTTCAGGGGAGCAGATTTATTCTAAAGAATACACGAATCATGTATTTGTGGTACCAGTACTAAGCAGAATCCAGAAGCATGCGTGGTGGCGAGATCAAGTGCCTGTACACTTTAAACCTGTAACAATCTTTGAAGTACGATCCTGAGATAATGGTAAGTGCCACGTACTATTATGACCTATTTGCGATTATGTGCTCGTGCCAAAAAAATAAAGAAAGAGAGAAATAAAATTGCGACAGTTCTGACCTACCTATGAGAACATAGGTAGCGTATGTAGGAATCCCGTTAATACATTGGATATGACCCGTTTCACGATAAGCATTCTAACGCACAGGAAAAAAGACGAGTAAACTTGTACGTTCACCTTAACGGTATGTTAGTCATTCGCAACAGAATACCGCTAGGTGAATTCCAGCTGTGAATGAATTGCCGCAGTGAGGCACGAAGCTCGAGG
This sequence comes from Schistocerca americana, assembly GCF_021461395.2. Classification (NCBI taxonomy): domain Eukaryota; kingdom Metazoa; phylum Arthropoda; class Insecta; order Orthoptera; family Acrididae; genus Schistocerca; species Schistocerca americana. The sequence goes on from NC_060125.1 coordinate 172,435,086, forward strand.
ACAAGCGGTCCTCTGCAGAAAAGAGCTACATTCGTCTTCAACGACCAGCACCTACACTCTGTCTCACACAGAGGGGCTACTAAGACGATGGTTGGCGCCTCGGACACGTCAGCCGAATGCCAACTCTGTCCCTTTTCACGCACTATGCACGCTGCATTTCGCAACGGAATAACCCTCAACTTTCCCTCTGCGAGGAGCCGTTTCAAAACCTAGTTTCGATTGCACCAGCACTATGGCTCCGTTACCTCACTGAACGGCGAAACTGCTCTAATCGCGTCGCTGCAGAAGGACGGTGATGCGCGGGTACCCGCGTGCCGACAATTTCGGAAATGTCAAAGCGATCCGCACTAGACTCTGAAGCTTTGCTGTTATATAAATTTCCCTTAGCTTTGGGTCTGACAGGAGACATCGAAGGTAATCAAAAGACGTCGCTAAGAACGTGACAGGTTGGTAACGGAGATGTTCGGCGAATTTAAATGGAAATATGAACAAACTGAACGGTTTTGACGCACAACCCACCTGCATCAATTAATAGAACGTGTATTCTAAGCACAGTTCTACCGCCGCCATGGTACGTCTCCGGTAGGGACAATCAGATTAGAGGGAGACCAGAGTACGCGCAGAACGAAAGAGCAAAACAAATTTTTTTTTCAGGCAGTGACTAATGTCGACAAAGTACTCACCGCCATGTGCTGTACAGCAGCAGTACACACATAGATATAATACTAAAGCTCTTCCTGGTTAGTGTTGAATGACACAAGATCGTTACTGTTTTCCACTTAAATTGTACCTTCACAGAAATAGAGTATTATACCGAATAAATTAATAAAAGATGGTACTGATCCCCCATGGTATACGAAACAGTCCACAACACTGTTGCAGAAGCAATGAAAAAAGCATGCCACATTTAAAAGGCAACAAGATCGCCAACACTGGCATTGTTTTAATGAAGCTCAAACTTCGCGCAGACTTCAATGCGAGATACTGTAAATAGTTTCCATAACGAAACCCTGTCCCGAAAGCTGACAGAAAACTCAAAGAGATTCTGCTCATATGTAAAGTGCTCCAGCAGTAAGACAATATATTCACTACGTGATATGACGGGTAACAGCGCCACTAAAGCGGAGTTATTTAACACATATTTCCTATATTCCTTCACCGAAGGAAATATTCCAGAATTAGAACCAAGAATAGTTGCCAACATGAATAACTTGGGAATAGATATCTAATCACTTAATAAAGGCAAATCATCTGGTCCAGACAGTATACAAATTATGTTTCTTTCAAATTATGCTGATACAACAGCCCTATACTTAGCACTGCTATGCAACCGCTCGCTTGACGAAATATCCGTACATGGAGACTGGAAAGTTGCACAGGTCACACCCTTACTCAAGAAAGGAAATAGAAGGAAATCATTGAATTACTTACCTGTATCACTGACGTCGATGTGTTCAAACATTATGAACTCTAAGCTAACGGTACAGTCAGCACGGATTTAGAAAATACCTTTACTGTGAACCACGACTAGTTCTTTGTTCTCAAGAAGTAATGAATGCTACCGACAGGGACTCAAACTGACTCCTTATGTCTAGATCTCCAAATGGCTTCTAACACTGTTCTCACAAGAGACTCCTAATCAAATTGCGCGTCTATGATGTATCACCTGAGTTGTGCGATTCGATTCGTGATTTCCTGTCAGAAAGAGCACAGCACATAATAACGGACGGGAAATCATCGAGTAAAACAGAAGTGATATCTGGCGTTGCCCAAGGAAGTGTTATAGGCCTTTTGCTGTTCCAAACCTACATAAACGATTTAGGAAACAACCTGGGCAGCCATGCTATTTATCGTCTGCTAAATTCATCGGAAGAACAAAACCAATCAGGCAAGATATCTGTATGGTGCGGAAAGTAACAGCTGTCGCTCAATAAGGAGAAGTGTGAGGTCATCCACATTAGGACTAAAATGAATCCGTTAAATTTCTGTTACACAATACATATAAAAATCTGAAGGCTTTCAATTCAACTAAATGCCTAGGAATTTCAATAACGAAAAACTTAAATGGGAACTATCACATAGATAATGTGGTGGAGAAAGCGAACCAAAGTCTGCCTTTTAATGGTACAACACTTAAAAAGCAGCAAATGGTCTACTAAAGGGAGTACCTACCCAATGTCTGTCTGCCCTCTGATAGAGCACTGCTATGCAGTACGGAATCCTTACCAGACAGGGGCGACGGCGGACATCGAAACATTGCAGAGGTCAGCTCGTTTTGTACTATCTCGAAATAGGGGAAAAAGTGTCATGGATATTATATGCAAGTTCGGGAGGCAATCATTAAAACAAATGCGTTTTTCGTTGTGGCGACATCTTTTCACGAAATATCAGTCTCCAACTTTCTTCTCCGAACGCGAAAATTTATTGTCGCCAACCTACATAGGAAGAAAGGATCATCGTAATACAGTATGAGAAATGCTCTGTTACAAAGTTGAATGGCGGAGAAACAGTCTGAAGGTAGTTCGAAGAACCCTGCGTCAGGCACTTAAGGTTGAATTGCACAGTAGTGATGTAGATGTAGACATGATATAGCCATGGATAACGTCGGAAGGGTGAGAGATTATTCGTGCTGTCTAGAGCGAAGTTACAACGCCACAAAGCTATGGTGACAATGTCTACGAAGAATCGATGATTGGTGCAGGGACTGTCAACATAAATACACTCCTGGAAATGGAAAAAAGAACACATTGACACCGGTGTGTCAGACCCACCATACTTGCTCCGGACACTGCGAGAGGGCTGTACAAGCAATGATCACACGCACGGCACAGCGGACACACCAGGAACCGCGGTGTTGGCCGTCGAATGGCGCTAGCTGCGCAGCATTTGTGCACCGCCGCCGTCAGTGTCAGCCAGTTTGCCGTGGCATACGGAGCTCCATCGCAGTCTTTAACACTGGTAGCATGCCGCGACAGCGTGGACGTGAACCGTATGTGCAGTTGACATACTTTGAGCGAGGGCCTATAGTGGGCATGCGGGAGGCCGGGTGGACGTACCGCCGAATTGCTCAACACGTGGGGCGTGAGGTCTCCACAGTACATCGATGTTGTCGCCAGTGGTCGGCGGAAGGTGCACGTGCCCGTCGACCTGGGACCGGACCGCAGCGACGCACGGATGCACGCCAAGACCGTAGGATCCTACGCAGTGCCGTAGGGGACCGCACCGCCACTTCCCAGCAAATTAGGGACACTGTTGCTCCTGGGGTATCGGCGAGGACCATTCGCAACCGTCTCCATGAAGCTGGGCTACGGTCCCGCACACCGTTAGGCCGTCTTCCGCTCATGCCCCAACATCGTGCAGCCCGCCTTCAGTGGTGTCGCGACAGGCGTGAATGGAGGGACGAATGGAGACGTGTCGTCTTCAGCGATGAGAGTCGCTTCTGCCTTGGTGTCAATGATGGTCGTATGCGTGTTTGGCGCCGTGCAGGTGAGCGCCACAATCAGGACTGCATACGACCGAGGCACACAGGGCCAACACCCGGCATCATGGTGTGGGGAGCGATCTCCTACACTGGCCGTACACCACTGGTGACCGTCGAGGGGACACTGAATAGTGCACGGTACATCCAAACCGTCATCGAACCCATCGTTCTACCATTCCTAGACCGGCAAGGGAACTTGCTGTTCCAACAGGACAATGCACGTCCGCATGTATCCCGTGCCACCCAACGTGCTCTAGAAGGTGTAAGTCAGCTACCCTGGCCAGCAAGATCTCCGGATCTGTCCCCCATTGAACATGTTTGGGACTGGATGAAGCGTCGTCTCACGCGGTCTGCACGTCCAGCACGAACGCTGGTCCAACTGAGGCGCCAGGTGGAAATGGCATGGCAAGCCGTTCCACAGGACTACATCCAGCATCTCTACGATCGTCTCCATGGGAGAATAGCAGCCTGCATTGCTGCGAAAGGTGGATATACACTGTACTAGTGCCCACATTGTGCATGCTCTGTTGCCTGTGTCTATGTGCCTGTGGTTCTGTCAGTGTGATCATGTGATGTATCTGACCCCAGGAATGTGTCAATAAAGCTTCCCCTTCCTGGGACAATGAATTCACGGTGTTCTTATTTCAATTTCCAGGAGTGTATGTGTCGCACGTAAATAGGCGGAGACTCATCACTGTTCTGCCACGATATTGGCGACAAATCCATGGAAACAGCAGCAACTCTAATATATATATATATATATATATATATATATATATATATATATATATATATATATATATATATATAAAGAAACTATCGAAGGCAATCTAAAACTGTATGACCACATGAAACTACTATTAGGAAAAGCTGATAGCAGGCTGAGACCTAAGTGAAGAATAGCATGGAAATTTAACTTCTCTATGAACAACGTAGCTTACGAAACATTCGTTGACGGATTCTTGACTACTGCACGTCAGTCTGGACCCACACAGCAGATAGGATAACAAGGTGAGTTTGATATGGTCCAAAGAGGATAGGTGCGTTTCGTCACCAGTTCATTTAGTAAGCTGGAAAAAGTTACGGAGATGCTCATCGAACTCCACTGCCAAACGCTACAAAAGGGGCGTCGCGCATTATGGAGAAGTTTGGTGTTAAAATTCCGACAGCATACGTCCGCAAGTACAGCCGAAGAAATTTACTTCCACCCACACATATCTTCTCGAAGTACCACAAAATTAGAAAAATTATATCACATATGGAAGCTTATGGACGATCTTTCTTCCCACGGACCAGTCGCGAATGTAGCACGGAAAGGGCGGAAATGGTAATGTTGTAAGAAGAACCCTCCACACACAACGTAAGAACTATAGACGTAGTATGTGTATCCACAGAAAATGTACATATGATTCGCAGTATCAAACTCGGCAAACGTTGTCTCAGCAGGTCTCGGACGTCCGAAAAGCCGGTGTCGTCGGCAGACCATCTCCCTAGTCGGCGCGTGCAAGCACTATACGTGATGGCATCTCCGGGTTGCGCGACGTCAACAGGGAAGCGGGCCCGTACGGTACCGCGGCGCCCACTGCCTACCGTCCACCGTGGTCGGACACTGGTAACGGGCGGCCGAGCCGCCTCTTAACTGGGTTAGTGGTACGTATGGCCAACACACTGACACTCTTGTGACCCGCGTCAGCTGAGCGACGAACGCCTGCACAGACGACACGAGCCGCGGGACTAGCTGGCAAGTGCTTTCTTGGGTGTGCTAGCGAAGTAGTGGTAGTACGACGGAAGGTTGATTGTAACACCACAGTGCTTCGTTAGGAATAAACTTATCCTTGCTCTGATTTTAGAACCTAATCGCCCATCTGCACAGTGTAACAAGAATTCAGAAAAAAAAACAGCAAAATATATAAAAGTCGGTTGACAACACAGCGTTAATTGCCGGACAGTTTAAACTCGTTTTCCATATATCTGAAAAACGAAAGGTTGAAAAAGTCTTCTGTCGTTATATACGTATATTACATTTACACCAATTAAAAAAAATACAAGTTGAAAATCAGTAAGGTGCGACAACTATGAACCTAATTAGGTTTATGTTCTCATTGTAGAACCAAGATATCTGAAAGTTATTTTTTGTTTTTCTAGGGCAGCTTCAGCAGGACGGTAAATATGGAAAAATAATACAAGTCGATAGAGAAACACATTTACTCTCATGACAATGAAAAACCATGAAATACCACATACAAATTTTACACATAAAATCTGAAGATGGCTTTGACGTATCATATAACCCTTTCTTTTACATTCTATTAACTTTGATGGGATACACACCCCCAACTAACCTGACGCACCAAAGGAACCGGTATAAGCATCCGAATTCAAATATAGAGATACGTAAAGAGGCAGAATATGCCTATGTAAGACAACAAGAGTCTGACGGAGTTATTAGATTCGTTACAATTGCAAGTTACCACGATTTAAGTTAATTTGAACGTAGTACTATAGCCGGCGCGAGAGCGATGGGACACAATATCTTCGAGGTAGCAATCAAGTGGGGATTTTCCCGTGTGTCCATTTCACGAGTGTACCGTGAATAACAGGAATCCGGTAAAACATCAAATCTCAAACATCGCTACGGCCGGAAAGAGATTCTGAAAGAACGAGACCAACGACGACTTAAGAGAATCGTTCAACGTGACAGAAGTGCAACCCTTCCGCAAATTGCTACAGCTTTCAATGCTGGGCCATCAACTTGTGTAAGTGCGCAAAAGATTCAACGAAACCTCATCAATATGACCTGTCGAAGGCCCACTCGTGTACCCTTGATGACTGCACGACACAAAACTTTACGCCTCGCCCGCCGCGGTGGTCTCGCGGTTCTAGGCGCTCAGTCCGGAACCGCGCGACTGCTACGATCGCAGGTTCGAATCCTGCCTCGGGCATGGATGTGTGTGATGTTCTTAGGTTAGTAAGGTTTAAGTAGTTCTAAGTTCTAGGGGACTGATGACCTCAGATGTTAAGTCCCATAGTGCTCAGAGCCATTTGAACCATTTTTTTACGCCTCGCCTGTGCCATTAACACAGACATTGGACCATTGATGACTGGAAACATGTTGCCTGGTCGGACGATTGTCATTTCAAATTATATCGAGCGCATGGACGTGTACGGGTATGGAGACAACTTTATGAATCCACGGACCCTGCATGTCAACAGGGGACTGTTCAAGGTGGTTGAGGCGCTCTAATGGTTTAGGGCGTGTGCAGTTGGAGTGATATGGGACCCCTGATATGTCTAGATACGACTCTGACACGTGACACGTACGTAACCATCATGTCTGATCAGCTGCATCCGTTCATGTCCACTGTGCATTCCGACGGACTTGGGCAATTCCAGCAGGACAGTGCGACATCTCACACGTCCACAATTGCAATAGAGTGGCTCCAGGAACACTCATCTGAGCTTAAACACTTCCGCTGGCCATCAAACTCCCCACACATGAACATTATTGAGCATATCTGGGATGCCTTGCAACGTGCTATTCATAAGACATATCCACCCCCGTAGTCTTATGGTTGTATGAAAAACCCTGCCGGATTCATGATGTCAGTTCCCTCCAGCACTGCTTCAGACATTAGTTGAGTCCATGCCACGTCATCTTGCGGTACTTCTGAGTGCTCGTGGGGTCTCTACACGATATTAGGCACGTGAACCAGTTTCTATGGCTCTTCAGCGTAGCTACAGATGATGTACAGTCCAACTGTTTTGAAGCATTATTCCACACGTCAGTGAAGCAATGTCTATAACGTACTTGGAAACTCAATTACAGACATTCTTGGAACGGAGACTATAGTGATCTGCTTTGATTTTCGTTTAACACGTGCACCATACCAGCTATAAACGGATGTCACCACATTCCACCACTCACACTCTTCTATATAACCACCCTGTGGTTCGTAGTATTTTCTTCCACGCCCTGAAAGTTTCTGGATAGACGGCAGCAACAGACAGACATGGGACAGGCGCCCCAACGCTCAGAACTGTATTAGTTCAGAGGGATGTGTGTGCTCAGTGACCACGAAGGGGTAATAAAATGCTACGAGTATTAAGCTGCTAGCTTTCATACTCAGATAAATAATAAGGAAACTAAGCTAACGATGTGCACAGCAGGTGACCATGCTGGAAAGCCAAATGTCTAAGAGGCTCAGCAAAGATTAGGCAAATTTGTCTTTCTCAGAAGTATAACAGATGAATAAGGGAGAGGGAAGAACGACACAGAAATCTGGGCTGCACACGGCAAAAGCATTTTCTAACTAAAGGAACAGCTGCTAGCATTCAAAATTATAAACTTCAGATTAGGAAAAAAGTTCAGGAAAGACGAGGAAAAAAGTTCATGAAAGACGAGGAAAAAAGTTCATGAAAGACGAGGAAAAAAGTTCATGAAAGACGAGGAAAAAAGTTCATGAAAGACGAGGAAAAAAGTTCATGAAAGACGAGGAAAAAAGTTCATGAAAGATGAGGGAAAAAGTTCATGAAAGATGAGGGAAAAAGTTCATGAAACGTTATGACACAGCACAGCTCTGTATAGCTGCTAAAATATTCACGTTAGAAATACGGTGTTGCAGGGGACTGTTGAAGAGCAGACGAATTCATCGAATACGGTCTTCACGTCCTGCAATGAGCCACCTTTTAAGTCTAATAGACAAAATAAAGAAGCGAAAAGAGAGAAACGTTCTGTACGTATTACGACACGAATCGTTGCTGGAAACTGTCTTTACAGGGCTGATGGAAGGAAAGAACCGCAGCGATAAACCTAGACGTAAGTACATAACGTAGATAGTTGTTGATATAATATGCAGGACGTATCCGTTATGATGAAATGAAGATGGGTGGCAAGCAACATGAACGGAAAACTGCATAAACCAATCTCAGAGGCCGAAACATCAGAGATCAACAGTAACCAGTGCTGTTTTTCTGGGGGAACGCTGGGGGGGGGGGGGGGGGGGGGGGGGGTGAATGCGTACCCCTAAACTTTTTTGTCGACAAAGTAATTTTTTTACTTTGTTGAGAACTTGGAAGAGTGCCAAAGTTTTATTTCACGGACGTAATTCTTTTATTTCATTTTTTCGTATTGGTAATTGCAATACGAACGATACCAGTACAGTTTTTGGTGGGAAAAGCAATGTCATTAACTGGAGGGTTGATTGGCCTCGCCTGTTTCATCTGAGGTGTATTATAGTGTACTATACCATTTTCTTTTATTGTTAAGTAGTTGATGGGAATCGCATGCTTCATTTGAGGTGATGTAAACTGAAGTGTTTGATACCACAATGTCTTGTATGTTTGGGTGTTTCTCAGTATCGCCTGCTTCATTTGAGCTGGAGTCGACTGAAAAGTCCGATACCCTTTTTTTAGTCCGACGTGTTGATGTCGTCATGGCTAAAAGCAGACGGGTGGTATCCCATGCTTCAGTAATAAGTAATTTTTGATGCATTATATCCAATGTCGGAGTAGCATCAAACTTTTTTTTCAGAAAAAAAAGCAATGATAGTAACGTTCAGGAGTCGTAATAAAGTTTAAAAAATCTAATATGGGGGTGAAAATACTAGCGCCGAGTGAAGAGGCCATCAACGCAATTAACGGCGCCGGAAGTTTTGTCCATTATAGTTTTCACTCTGTGCGTTTCGCGAATGATTCACAATAAGGAGCGCAGTGCACAGTGTGCCCACTTCTATTTGAGTGCTGACTACAGCTTGCAGCCGCAGTGACTTCGAAAACATGTACTACTACACTTAGCACAGTGAATAGCGACTCTCATGCTTCCACAGCTAGCAGAGGAATGGCTGCTTGCTTTAGCGCAGGCAGCTTTTGCTTAAACCAGTCAGATTGCAAAAGGAAGATCGTAAGTTAGGTGAGCCTGAGCGACAAGAAACTAAGCCACTGCTGGCTGTCCACTGACAAGATGAAATTGCACTCAAGGATGCAGCGTTCCTCATGCGTCCTCGATCCCCCCTCAGCGCACTGCAGCCGGTATACAAGACAAGTAAAGAGGCAACCTGTATGGCGTAAAATATTTGTTGTTCGCTCTTGTAAGCACATACAAATCAGCCCGTAGTCATTGCTGACTCATTCATAACCCAGAAATAACTATTTCATGGTCTACGTTGATATCAGATTTTCTTGTTTTCACATTAATCAGCAATATGTATTGTCCTCTACTTTCAAGACAAACGTTTATGTGACTTGCCTGAAGTGGGAAAATAAACATGGCCCATTTAAAACATTCTTCTTTGCGCGAGATCCCGCTCCCGAGTTCCCGGGTTCGATTCCCGGCGGGGTCAGGGATTTTCTCTGCCTCGTGATGACTGGGTGTTGTGTGCTGTCCTTAGGTTAGTTAGGTTTAAATAGTTCTAAGTTCTGGGGGACTGATAACCATAGATGTTAGTCCCATAGTGCTCAGAGTCATTTTGTGCGAGAACCCAGCGGAAAAAATAAGAATTTTAACAGCACCACCATTACTCATCTGAAGAGTAACATTGTGATTATTGCAAAAACGAAAGAGGATTTGCATCGAATCGAGCGAAAATAAATTTGTGTTGCTTAAAAAATAGCTTAGTACCCAAAAATGATATGACTGCCGTATGGCCCAGTAGCCGAAGGCCGCTTTTGACTGCAATAATTACGACTTGTAGATGAAACAAATGTAAAAATGAGATCACGCAGGAAAGGAAGTACTGGCAGGCGCAGAAACACGCGGCTATAAAGAGAATACAGAAATATATTTCTAGTAACCCTTACGACAAAGACGGAAAGAAAGGAAGAAAGGATGAGGGGAAGGGGGAGGATCAGAAACAGAGAGGACGAGCGATAAAGTCAGGTTTGAGCCAGGGGACATACTCGCATACAATGGTGCATACAGAACTGTGTACACTACGAACCCGGTAACATAGGCGCACTGTCTGCATTAACGTGGTTGCCGTTTTGCAAAAACCAGAATGATTTTCAGCGACTCAGTCCAACTGTCTGCTACATTCGAGTTCTGCAGCTCATGAACGGTGAACTATCGAATTTCCATACAATGCCCAGGGGACAAACAGGACTGTTCCGCTTCGTTCCTCCACCGTCAGTTACAGGTAAGTCGGCCGGATGGCGACTTTACGCTAGAATTAGATTCGCCGGTCCACCGATGCGCACCAACCGGGAAGGACGATAACACAATGAATGAAGTATTCCATTGTATCACAAACTCGCTAAGCAGCACTGTTTTCATTTTTTTCTGTACCAGACACTAAAGGCTAAGTAACATTTAAGAAAACGAAAACTAGTTGTAGCTCAATCAATCATTTCAAATTACAGTAATGGAAGGTGTATTCGTTGTCTTATTCCAACAACCGAGTTGAAGAGGGATGCAGCAAACCAAATTATCGCCGCACCGTTGTCATGGTCTCCAACGTCAGAGCACTACAAGACACGCAATCAATCATCAATACCTTCTTTCAACGTAATTCAATGGGTCAATTACAGGGCGTCCACGCATGATAACAGTAATCCTGTACAGATCTATTAAGTACATGGCAAGACGTCCCTCACTTACAAACTGAACTTTGCTTCCACATGCAAGTTCCCGGGTTCTCTCCTGAATTAGTCTCTATTATGTTCCGCGTACTTACGCACCGACGTGCATTTTAACATAAAATTAAGTAAAACAAACAGTAACAGATCAATATCAATTTTACAACTGCAGCTCTTACATGCCGTGCAAGAGTTAGGCGATATCTACTTGTTGATAACAAATACCTCAGGGTACGCAACATAGACTGGAAACTTAATATCGTCTGTTTCTTTCTTTACTAGTAAAAAATTACTTGTACTGACGAATTTCTGCTAAAGTTGATACCATTCGCTCACTTATGAGTAACTCTAGATCTTACAAATATCTGAGTGACAACAGAATAAAGCAAAACCGTCGAAGTTGTTTCACCGATTGGTACATACACGAAAGAATGCTCAGGTGCGGCTTAGCGTAAATTTAAGCTCACCTCACACATGAACTAAAAAGGATGAAACCGAAACTGGCTGACGGCTTGTGTTCGTAGCTCAGGCGCTTACGGTGGCACAAAATCTCATTGTCGAACTCCTAGTTACTGCCACCATCCGTGTGTTCACACTTATTACGCTGCCCTAACATTAGTGGTAAAAATCTGTTTACATATTTGTAAACTAAAATTTCTCGTGGAGAGAAACTGTAGCAAACTTTGTTTCTTAAATTAGATGGCACGATTACATCATAATTTGATAGGATTAATGAAAAACTGTTTTGAGATAGAGAATATCAAACGTGTGTACCACTTAACCTTACTAGGTGGGGAGGGTGGGTGGTTGTAGTGATGGACAGAGGGGGCGGGGGGAGGCCGTGTAGGTAGTAGACAGGAGAAAGACGTTTAGTTCTACGTCCTTTACTTGTTAACCAATGAAAGGCTATGGATCTTTAGCCACAACTATCGGTCAGAAGAAGGGTTTGGTATCTCGCGTTCGCGTTCACAAGTCGCGGCCGCGCTACGGCAAATGCGCGCGTGCCCAGGTGCTTATGCGACGACGGCGTCGCCAAGTGGGAAGCAGCTGCGTCGTCTTCTACGGTATGTAAGCACTGTCAATAGCGGGGACATCCTGTTATGCATCTCGGGGCGTCGCCCGGTATCATATATCCGAGTCGATGACACGCGCCGCCGGGACAGATACAGCGATGACAGGCCTCGCGATCGGCTGGAAATCTCGTTTATTCCTGCTGATCTCGACACTAACTTTCCTGCCACAGAGAAGCTATCTAGTGTTGAGAACTGACAGACGAGTCGCAGCTGCTATTCGGTGATGGTGTGTATCAGTTCTGGCAACATGAAGTGGACACCTGTTAGCCCAGCGGCAATATACAGTGTACACCCAGTTGATGACAGGATGGCGATCCACGGTTATTCGTGCTACTGCACTGACGAGAGTTTCGCAGTACGACTGTTTAGATCAGCGTCGAAAGCATTAGTGACGAAATAATCTGCTTTACAGCACAATAACTGTAGCACATTTGAAATCTGCATTTATGTTTTGACATCTGGTTAGCACTGCAAGCATGTTCTGAGTAATCATAAATTACGCTGCTTAAGACTAGAGGCTGTGGCTTCGGGAGTGTTGGCACCCCTCCGACATCGGTAGCCCGAGTAGAATCCTAGAGATAGTTGACATTCTATTCCGTTAACGTCGGTAGATAGCCATGTCGGTCTATCGGGCAGCACATCAGGCCCTGGCCTGCAGGTTCCGGGTTCAATCCTGGACAGGGACGGTAATTTTTTCTCGTTCCAGAAAGGCTACATTACCTGCAGTCAGACCAACATCCCGGTCACGGGATTTTGTCACAGAGGTTTGAAGTTGGCAAGTGGGAAAATGATTAACGATTAAGAAGCATAGCTCTGGTATACTGACCAGTCCGAATGTAGTTTTCAGGCGTTTTCTAGTTCTGGCTAGACAAACGCCTGGATGGTTACCAAACTCAGCTTTAAGAAACATGATGAACGAATAGTTAACACGATTCACAGACAGATGCTGCACACGACTTTTATTCTTTAGGTTCAACTGAGGCCATGGCGGCAAGAAGAGCATCGATAAATGGAGTTACGGCCAGAAATAGATAAACCATAGTTAATCTGGTGACCACAGGACTACACTACGAAAGATATGCTCCACATACATTTATGAACAATGTGAATGAATGTTACATTAACTGAAGTGTGTATTACGCCCGCGACTAGATAAATCAAGTAGTGTTACAGAAATAGTTAATAACGTGTTGAGGGGAGGTGGCCGAGTGGTTCTAGGTGTTACAGTCTGGAATCACGCGACCGCTACGGTCGCAGCTTCGAATCCTGCCTTGGGCATTGATGTGTGTGATTTCCTTAGGTTAGTTAGGTTTAAGTAGTTCTAAGTTCTAGGGGATTGATGACCTCAGAAGTTAAGTCCCATAGTGCTCAGAGCAATTTGAACCATTTTTTTGACGAGGGGAAAAAATAAAGCATGCGTGTCAATAAAAAAAATACAATAATTTCGCGCAGCCGAAGAGGTAAGAAAAAGCAAATGACATTTTCACCACGATTATGAATCACTGCTCTACACGTATCTTAAATAATCTAACCTAAAAGCGAAAAAAAGGAAGACACTATATGACACAGTGAAACAATCTTATTGATGCTCTTTCAAGACAATTCGTATAGGAAATGAACAATAAATTGTTCGCGTAACGAATATGCTTGCATGAGGAAATTTAATCAACAACAAACATGCTTAACAGCATCTTTTAATTTTTCCAGTCACCCAAAACGTAGGCCCAACCATCGAACAATTGAACCAGAACTTGTTTTGTAAATATAACTGCTTTTCCTGCTGCTAGTTGCTTTATTTATATTTAAAAAAAAGGAAACACACCGTCGACTCTATGCCCCCCCTCACACACACACACACACACACACACACACACAGACAGAAAGAGAGAGAGAGAGAGAGAGAGAGAGAGAGAGAGAGAGAGAGAGAGAGAGACGGTATAAACATAAACAGAAGTTAGTAACGAACATATACTTCGTTAGGTTGGCAATAAATAGGTAACCAAACCAAAGAAGATGAAACACGTAATGGAGTCGTAATATTTACGCTGTGAAAAAGCAGTGTACGACGAAATAGTTGTATCGAGTGACAGAACAACAATAGTCCACCACAAAAAAACTGAGAGAAACCTGGTGAAAAGTGTGTGGAAGGCGAGAACACAAAGATGTGATTATATGGCAGTGATAAAAGTGGTGGTGCTACCTCCAGACCAGATGTGAGGAAACGCAGATCAGCAAATCGTAAGCAATTATTTTTTTTTTAGAAAAAAATCGCGAATGAACTGTTTGATAATCTGTAACTAACAAAACTGTATCGTTACAGATCCCATTGATGATGCCTTAGAACAGGAGAAGGCGAAACGCGTATGGGATAAATGAAGTAACTAGCAGCAGGAAAAGGCAGTTTTATTTACAAAATATGCTTGCTGCGGAGGATGGCCACACGAACAAACTCGTTAGTTCAACCAGTTTTTTTTCCTTACATATGCGGCGGCCACTCTGATTAATACTTGGTATCAGGATCTGTTACATTACAGCACTAACATATACATAAATTAAAAACAGTCAAGGAAATATATTCTCCAACAGAAGATCCACTCTATGTAGCATCTACACTGGTAAATGGTGCATCAGCAGATATGAACTGCGCTAAAAGTGTAGATTAATTGTTACGGACGATAATTTTAAGAATGTTTCGTATGGTACAGTACAATCCATAAAACAGAAGTGATTGCGTGTTTAATATCTCGGGGCCATGCTACAGATCTAAGATACCTCCTGAAAGCAGCCATCGAACATTAGCTGAACGAAGTGTAAAATCCTATTAGCAATATCCTTTTCACACATATCACGCAAGTGCAAATGACGACTCCGCCAATATGGCCAACTGGCTATGTGCATATTGCTGTCCCATGACTTTTGTCACCTCAGTGTCTATAGTTATCGCGAAAGCTGTTAGGAAAATTTGGAGAAGCTGTATTCGAAGCAGACAGTACGTCATTATGCTCCACCAAAGTATATCCCGAGTAGCCGTGATGAAAGTAAGATATCAGGGAGCGTACGCAAAGCATACGGTCAGTTTTTTTCTCGCTGAGTACGCGAATGGAAGAGGAAAGAAAATTTATAGTGTTGGTAGGATGTATGCACTGCTATGCACCGAAGTGGCTTGCGGAGTATTTATCTAGATGGTTCCACAATGAAAATCAAATTATTCCTATGAGCGAAAAGAGAAAAAACAGAGCGCTAAAGGAAACGCGCGACAGCCACGCATGGCGGAGGACGCGAAAGCAATGAATGAGCCGGTGTGGTGTTTTGGCAGGGTGGCGACGGCAGCTGCAGCGGTAAGTGGTGGGCAGGTCCTTCGGAACGCGTCGCGAGGCGGCGGAGGCACGGGGCGGGCGCGTGACCGCGCCGGTCAAGGACGCAGCGCCGGTGCGGTCACCGCCACCGCACTACACCTGGCTACTGCCTGCCGACCGGCACAGGCGCAGGCCGCACCTCGCCATAAGCGGCAGGGGCGTTCATGAAAAACACACTATCTAAAAGACCGCACCAATCCCACAAATTCCAAGATACATCACAGAAATTTCGTACCATGCTTTAAATGAAGTTAATGCTTTTATTGTCCAGTTCCTTGGATTGTAACAGTGTGACTTTTTGCAATTTTGTCATATGATGACATGATGGAGACCGTGGCTGTTGTTTGAAGACAAATGTTGATAGTGTTGGGACAGCAACCAGCCACAAATTTACTTTCAGTTCCTTTATTCAAAGGGTACAGTTACCGGTTTCGAATCGTTGTGATTCATCCTCAGACGGTTTATACGCTTTCTTTACGACATGTGGTGTGTTTTTTTACAGATTAATTGTCCTAAAATATAAATAATACATAATTATAAACATGCCACACACAGATGGTTGCGTTACAGATTTTCGTTGCATGTGACTTACGTGAAATGTCGGTTTGGAGTGTTTGTTTTCGTAACATTCTTCCAACAGATCTGAATACGTTCCCACTGCATTCTTATTGTTGCACACGTAAATTTTTCTCGCTGAACACTTTAGATTTGTCACTGAGAAGATTTCTATCACGCACCACATGTATTGATATATACAAAGAGCTCTTACTAACATATGAGTATCAAAGATGCTATGATATATCGTAACATTTGACGATTGTGTCCTATGTTTGGAAAGGGTCATATATTCATTTATGCAACTGTAATGCCTTTTACAATAGTACAGACACATTGCCTTTTTAAAAAAAAAACCTTTACAATTAATGTAACAATATCAACTCACTTCCGTGGGACTAAATTAGCTCCTCGTGACTACAAAAGTCAAGGTGACACAGAAAAATTCAGAGTCTGCCAGTAACAGTGGTAATTGTCCTAATTAACAATTTTGGTAAGGTGGTTCACAGTTTGAAGCAAAGAGCAGAGCTTGGCCGTTACTTCTGTTCGTTCTAAGACACTGTTTCCTCTTCTCCACATATTCAAATCACAAGTGCTCAGCTTTCCAAACCTCGAGGTGCGCCTGCTTCGCTGGTATACCTTTTATTCGACCAGTAACTGGCTCCTCACATTCACCGGTACCGATGGAGAACCTTTTAACAACTAGACAGTCATCCACTGTGCTAAAGATGTATTTGGGTCGTCTCAACACAGATTCTGTCAAATTTTCTGGAATCAGAGCTCGTTTAGAAGTACTCATTTTGAGCTCGTGCACCGTATCACTGCGTGACACTCCAAATGATTACCGCAACAAGCGCACTACCACGCAGTTTTTTTCCGCTATATGTACCATAACCACGTAAAGATGCCTATTTCCATTTGTGATCTTCGCATGCCATACAGTCTCTGCCTTCGTAACCAATAAGCCATTTTCCGTCGTGCAGTACATAAATTATTTCGTGATGTTATACTAGGAGATAGTGCCTGCATCGGTGGGACCATTATCTGTTTATCCAACTTTACTGCCTCCCGCCATTGATTTATTTTCTTTCTTCAAGGATTGTTTGTATGATATAATTACTTGCTTTAGGCATATGCAGAACCTACATACATAGGGTATCAACATTGTTTCTGCCACGCTGCTGCTTCTAATACCGTAATGAATCACCACCTTGCCCGTGTTCATGCCGTCTCTCAGCTACAGAATTCATTACTGCGCTGTAAATTTTAGTCCATCTACCCAACTCTCATTAGTATTACAATCCCTGTAAAACTTTTCGACGATTAACCACTAACAGCCTACACGGCGCATTCTCGTTGTAACTTTTCAAGCATACAGCAGTTTTTAAAACACTGGCTGCCAACAGAAGTGAAGCACTACCGATGATTGTTACCTGCAAGATAGACAGCTGGACAGTTGGCCATATGGCACATCTAGGTTTGGGGAAGGACAGAAGAGGAACTCAACTGTGACCCTTTCCAGAATTTGGGGAAACCATGGAAAGCCTAAATCTGAATGAAGGAACGGAAATCTGAACCGCTGTCCTCCCGAAAACGAGTGAAGTGTCTTAACCACTGCGTCACCTTGCGTACTGAACACTTACATGCTTGGACTCCACCGAGGTACATCATTTTTTCGCCCGTGTTCTACTTTTTTTTTTTAGGGCAAGTTTCGCTTCCATATGTAAGTGGGGGAACATGGAAAATTTCTTGTTTGTACCTTCGAAATCAAATACTTGGCAGATGTATGATGTTGCTGAAGTATTAGCTAAGTAGTTCACACTGGCTAGAAGTCCACACACATTACTGTGGTGCTCAATGAGTCGTTAGAGCCGTTCAGAACTCGCCACGTCCCTGGGGTGTCTGCTTTCCTGAAATATTTACACTCAAAAATGGAAAGCTATTCCGGAAAATGGGTCGTCAATAAATACCGGCGTCGTACTAGATGGCTGCTACATACGTTGGAGGCTGCTACGTAGTAGCGGCGGGAAGGGCCAAAGGTGATAGCTTATCACTGAGGGGACGGACTATCCCCCTCCCCGAGTGCGCAGATAGCATCCGGCATACTGCACCTGCGCTGCACCGAGCCACCCAGCGCCTTAGTTACCCTGGTCTTTCTGAGTGGGTAGACCGAGGCAAATGAGCGGTATCTGCAACGCATAAAGTCGCTGAGCCTTGAGTGATCTCTGTTACCGGTCCCAACAGCATCTGGCAGCGTTACACTAGTATCAAAAAACTTGCACACTGTCAAGAAATGAGAGCGTTTCCTGAGCAGGGTTTCAAAATTAAAGACATCACTGCTTTCAAACCGAGCAAGGAAACGCCAGGAACGAAAATAGTAAATGATGTCTTTGTTAAAGTTACATCTGAAAATTTTCGCTGGAAGAAACCAACAGTAAAACGTTTGCTTTCACAAAGTTTTGCAATGAAATTGAATTTCAGGATAGGGAAAATACGTTAACTTCCTAATTTCTTTTACTTACGTCCTATGGGATAATATTATGGGGTAAATATTCAATTATGCAAGAACTATTCATTGTACAAAAGAAAGTGATTAGAATTATGTATAGAGTTTGCAGGCGTACTTCTTACAGTCGTCTGTTTAAGCTATTGGGAACATTAATCACAGCCTCTCAGTTCATTTATGCTTTGATGAAATTTGCTGTCCACAAACGATTGTCGTTTGAGAATAAGAAAGCTCTTTACAAATACAATACAAGGAGGAAAAATTACTCCACTTTCCTCTGGCGAATCTAACTTTGGCACTGTTAAGAGCTATATATACGCAGCTATTTAACTCGTGATAATTTGCTCTCTGAAATAAAATGTCACCACCCAGAAAAATTTTGTCAAATTTAGATCAAAGTTATTTTTCCAAGCAATTCCTCATGTACCAAATAAGAAAAAATCGGTAAAGAATCAAAAAAACTTTTATACAACTAGTAAGTATATACGGTTAGCTCTACATGTCATGTCACAAAATCTCGAGCGGATCAGGCACGCTCTACATAAGGTAGATCAAGAGCTCTACTGGCAATCGATCTAATTCACTAATGAGAAACAGTAGCACCAAGCTTTGCTAGATTTGTTGGTGGCAGCTGACGGGTCACTCTTCATTCCCCCAGTGCTTCCCATAGACGTTGTTATCTTCGGGATACTAATCCGACGGCCTCGCTTGCGTATTGTTGTTGTTGTTGTTCTTGTGGTGGTGGTGGTCTTCAGTCCTGAGACTGGTTTGATGCAGCTCTCCATGCTACTCTATCCTGTGCAAGCTTCTTCATCTCCCAGTACTTACTGCAACCTACATCCTTCTGAATCTGCTTAATGTATTCATCTCTTGGTCTCCCTCTACGATTTTTACCCTCCACGCTGCCCTCCAATGCTAAATTTGTGATTCCTTGATGCCTCAAAACATGTCCTACCAACCGATCCCTTCTTCTAGTCAGGTTGTGCCACAAACTTCTCTTCTCCCCAATCCTATTCAATAACTCCTCATTAGTTACGTGATCCACCCACCTTATCTTCAGCATTCTTCTGTAGCACCACATTTCGAAAGCTTCTATTCTCTTCTTGTCCGAACTAGTTATCGTCCATGTTTCACTTCCATACATGGCTACACTCCACACAAACACTTTCAGAAACGACTTCCTGACACTTAAATCTATACACGATGTTAACAAATTTCTCTTCTTCAGAAACGATTTCCTTGCCATTGCCAGTCTACATTTTATATCCTCTCTACTTCGACCATCATCAGTTATTTTACTCCCTAAATAGCAAAACTCGTTTACTACTTTAAGTGTCTCATTTCCTAATCTAATTCCCTCAGCATCACCCGATTTAATTTGACTACATTGCATTATCCTCGTTTTGCTTTTGTTGATGTTCATCTTATATCCTCCTTTCAAGACACTGTCCATTCCGTTCAACTGCTCTTCCAAGTCCTTTGCTGCCTCTGACAGAATTACAATGTCATCGGCGAACCTCAAAGTTTTTACTTCTTCTCCATGAATTTTAATACCTACTCAGAATTTTTCTTTTGTTTCCTGTACTGCTTGCTCAATATACAGATTGAATAACATCGGGGAGAGGCTACAACCCTGTCTCACTCCTTTCCCAACCACTGCTTCCCTTTCATGCCCCTCGACTCATAACTGCCATCTGGTTTCTGTACAAATTGTAAATAGCCTTTCGCTCCCTGTATTTTACCCCTGCCACCTTCAGAATTCGAAAGAGAGTATTCCAGTTAACATTGTCAAAAGCTTTCTCTAAGTCTACAAATGCTAGAAACGTAGGTTTGCCTTTTCTTAATCTTTCTTCTAAGGTAAGTCGTAAGGTTAGTATTGCCTCACGTGTTCCAACATTTCTACGGAATCCAAACTGATCTTCCCCGAGGTCCGCTTCTACCAGTTTTTCCATTCGTCTGTAAAGAATTCGCGTTAGTATTTTGCAGCTGTGACTTATTAAAATGATAGTTTGGTAATTTTCACATCTGTCTACACCTGCTTTCTTTGGGATTGGAATTATTATATTCATGAAGTCTGAGGGTATTTCGCCTGTCTCAAACATCTTGCTCACCAGATGGTAGAGTTTTGTCATGACTGGCTCTCCCAAGGCCATCAGTAGTTCTAATGGAATGTTGTCTACTCCCGGGACCTTGTTTCGACTCAGGTCTTTCAGTGCTCTGTCAAACTCTTCACGCAGTATCTTATCTCCCATTTCGTCTTCATCTACATCCTCTTCCATTTCCATAATATTGTCCTCAAGTACATCGCCCTTGTATAGACGCTCTATATACTCCTTCCACCTTTCTGCCTTCCCTTCTTTGCTTAGAACTGGGTTGCCATCTGAGCTCTTGATATTCATACAAGTGGTTCTCTTCTCTCCAAAGGTCTCTTTAATTTTCCTGTAGGCAGTATCTATCTTACCCCTAGTGAGACAAGCCTCTACATCTTTACATTTGTCCTCTAGCCATCCCTGTTTAGCCATTTTGCACTTCCTGTCGATCTCATTTTTGAGACGTTTGTATTCCTTTTTGCCTGCTTCATTTACTGCATTTTTATATTTTCTCCTTTCATCAATTAAATTCAATATTTCTTCTGTTACCCAAGGATTTCTATTAGCCCTCGTCTTTTTACCTACTTGATCCTCTGCTGCCTTCACTACTTCATCCCTCAAAGCTACCCATTCTTCTTCTACTGTATTTCTTTCCCCCATTCCTGTCAATTGTTCCCTTATGCTCTCCCTGAAACTCTGTACAACCTCTGGTTCTTTCAGTTTATCCAGGTCCCACCTCAAATTCCCACCTTTTTGCAGTTTCTTCAGTTTCAATCTGCAGTTCATAACCAATAGATTGTGGTCAGAGTCCACATCTGCCCCTGGAAATGTCTTACAATTTAAAACCTGGTTCCTAAATCTCTGCCTTACCATTATACAGGGTGATTCAAAAAGAATAGCACAAATTTAAAAATGTGTATTTAATGAAAGAAACATAATATAACCTTCTGTTATACATCATTACAAATAGTATTTAAAAAGGTTTTTTTTTCACTCAAAAACAAGTTCAGAGATGTTCAATATGGCCCCCTCCAGACACACGAGCAATATCAACCCGATACTCCCACTCGTTCCACACTCTCTGTAGCATATCAGGCGTAACAGTTTGGATAGCTGCTGTTATTTCTCGTTTCAAATCATCAATGGTGGCTGGGAGAGGTGGTCGAAACACCATATCCTTAACAAACCCCCATAAGAAAAAATCGCAGGGGGTAAGATCAGGGTTTCTTGGAGGCCAGTGATGAAGTGCTCTGTCACGGGCTGCCTGGCGGCCGATCCATCGCCTCGGGTAGTTGACGTTCAGGTAGTTACGGACAGATAAGTGCCAATGTGGTGGCGCTCCATCCGGCTGAAATATGAATTATTGTGCTTCTTGTTCCAGCTGAGGGAACGGCCAATTCTCTAACATCTCCAGATACTGTAGTCCAGTTACAGTAGCACCTTCGAAGAAAAAGGGACCAAAAACTTTATTTGCTGAAATGGCGAACAAATGTACAACTAAATGAAACTTTATAGCTCCCTTAATTCGCCGACAGATAGTGCTTAACTCTGCCTTTTGTCGTTGCAGAGTTTTAAATTCCTAAAGTTGTCGTATTCTTTTTGAATCACCCTGTATAATCTGATACCTTTTAGTATCTCCAGGATTCTTCCAGGTATACAACCTTCTTTCATGATTCTTGAACCAAGTGTTAGCTATGATTAAGTTATGCTCTGTGCAAAATTCTACAAGGCGGCTTCCTCTTTCATTTCTTCCCCCCAATCCATATTCACCTATGTTTCCTTCTCTCCCTTTTCCTACTCTCGAATTCCAGTCACCCGTGACTATTAAATTTTCGTCTCCCTTCACTACCTGAATAATTTCTTTTATCTCGTCATACATTTCATCTATTTCTTCATCATCTGCAGAGCTAGTTGGCATATAAACTTGTACTACTGTAGTAGGCATGGGCTTTGTGTCTATCTTGGCCACAATAATGCGTTCACTATGCTGTTTGTAGTAGCTAACCCGCACTCTTATTTTTTTATTCGTTATTAAACCTACTCCTGCATTACCCTTATTTGATTTTGTATTTATAACCCTGTAATCACCAGACCAAAAGTCTTGTTCCTCCTGCCACCGAACTTCGCTACTTCCCACTATATTTAACTTTAACCTATCCATTTCCCTTTTTAAATTTTCTAACTTGCGTACGCCAGTCCAATATGCCTCCCCGCACCACGACTTCACAACGATACTAGTAGCACTATATACCGTGCTCCCTATACATAGTTTGTAAAATTTCTTGTCACGATATGTGCTACAGCAGAAAATACTGACAGCACAGAAAGTCTTCCAGAATGACTGACAACTGAACGATGACGACAATAGGAAACTTACAGACATTAAACTACAAATGTAGCAACCAAAATTATAGCCGTAAGGGATTTAAGCAGAATCTTCCTTTAATAAACAACGGATTTTATAGTTACGACATATGATGTATCCGCTACATTGAAACATTTTGCCCGAGCATGCAAACGATAACTAAAATGTACCACTTCACGCAAGCTATTACTGACTTTACCAGCGGTTAGCATATGGGAAAGTGCAGAAGTTCTTTCTGTTATACTCCAAGAAGTCAGTGAACGACCTTAAAGGGACTGTACGCTTAACGACCCAGCCGACGAAGCACTTCGCCCGGTGACCGCGGGCAATAGGGGTGTCCCAGAGCTGCATTCATCCGTCTGCGCGTTTCCCAGCACTCTTCAAGCCACAGCTGTAGCAGTAGGTTATACAAGTACGCCATTTCTTGTATAGAACAAAAAACTCTTTTATTAACATTAATAAACACTCGGTCAGACGTCCGCAAGCATCTGCGAGGAATTTAAACCCTGCAAATGTTGGTTCAATGAACGAATTTCGCTTTAAGAGTGCTCCACTGAATTAGCGGGTAAGTTATTTAAGAACAGACGGGCAATTATTTCTAAAAGTGTCCCGTTCCTGTAGCTGAAGTACTTTCGGAATGTGCGAAACAAGACGATGGCTCAGTGTATATTGAAGAGTAGTGTAGTCAAACTGATAGAGGATCGTTTAATGGGCTCAATGATCACAGCTACATATTCATTACTTCACACAGGTGCATCGATTACAATGCAGATCACTGAATTTACACTTTCTATTAACGAACAACACATGCTTCCTGACAACAAATCTGGTAGTTTGTGTATGCACCAAATAGGTCTCAGAGTTTAGTGCGTTATGCGCCAGCGCAGCAACACAAATAATTGGAAGGTATGGGTATAATGTGATAGCAAGCAAAAAACAAGGACCAATCATTACGTTTTAGAATATTTTTTCGATTTCGTTCTTGGAGCTAATCCATAACCGAGGTAGTCAAAATCTATTGCAATTTTCACAGAATCCAAAATTTAAGTATAGCAATCGTTCCGTGCACCTGGCTATTCAAATTCGTAAGGCACTGAGCTTAAGGTAGGCATGGCATTTGACGATTAGTGGTTGTAGTCATCGAACTTTGGCCTACTTACAGTCATTTGCAGCTTTATTCCTTCTTGTGCGAAGAAAGAATAAAAACAGGAGGCGCTGTGGATCATGTGATTTACTATTAAAATTCCGAGACCGTGCCTTCATGGAAGGGTCGGGCAATCTGTAACTTTCACACAGGTTTCGCGAACCGATCACGATGAGGAAATTAGAGAAATTAAAGAGTCCATAAGGAGGTTCACCGCCAACCTTTCTTCTCACACGACATTCGCAAATGGCACAGAGGGGGGGGGGGGGGGGTAGGAGGAGGAGGAGGAAGAAGAAGGAAGTGGTACCAGAAGCACCCTCCGCCACACACCATAATGTGGCTTACGGGTTACAGATGTAGAAACTGTTCCTTTCCATGTTTACCACATCCAAGTTACAAAGTAAATGTGATTAAAGTTCGACGTCAGTCATGCAAAAACGTCGGAGTTACTTTATTCTACTGTTTGTACTTTACATTTAAACTTTGGCTTCCGAAAATGTTCATGTGATAATACGACCGGTGCACCAGTTACATCAATGGTAACTGATGGATTTACGTACTGCTATAGCATTACGAGCCTTACTAGCACTGTAGTCCTTTATAACACCATCGACACATTGACGCATTACGAGAACCGTATATCGCTCTACGCTCAACGAAATTCCCCGCGCACATATGAGGAAAGTAATCTCTTTCAACGTCATCGGACAGGGGAAAGACTGCGAAAAACTGCAAATAAGGCTGTGAAAGCATAGCTTCAAACAAGATAAAGAGGGAAATACTTTAGTGATCAAAACTGACGAACAAAAGGGACAGAAAAGAACAGAAAGGGGAAAGTTGAGCAACTACTTAAGACCGTTATTTCCTCCACAAATTGGAACTGTGTTGTCTACATTGGAAATTTATACTCCTGCTTCGCCATGCCCATACATGAGATTCGAAAGTAATGAAAAGCAGTCATATTTTCTTGTTTTCACTTTCGCTTGAAGCAAATTTTTCTCTGGTGGCTGGGTTTAAACCGTAATGTCACAAAAACGCCATCTGGACCCTCTTTTGCGGAGTAGGCTCTTGGAGAAGTCGGCATGGATCCTTAAGTACTCAATAGCGACACAATTTCTGCGTTAAATCGTCAATGTGAGGGTGCGCCGGTTACAGTAAACTGGCAGTGGTGCAGTTACTTTGAAGAGGTCACATACGAACGAACTGCTGACTGTAGTCACCACTGACCACCGCTTCAAGTTGAAGTTTTGGGATCGGTTACGATATGAAAAATATTTCCATCGTAGGTCAGTACACGTCGATAAAGGATTGGTAATAAGAGCTCTCTGTGGCCTAATTTCACGGCGTAATCCAGCAATGACAGAACTGTCTGATAAAAGCTTGCTGACAGCTCCAGGAGTTTCACATCACCGACAATTTGTCTGTAAGGGGACCCAGAATTCGTGCTGGTCATATTAAGTGGCCGGAGCCGAATGCTCCTCTTCCACCAGAAGTTTGATACATTTGCATTTAACTCTCCACATATATAATGGAGTTCGTGTACTTCAAATGGATGAAAAATGTGTACCAACAGGCCGTATTCGGAATACCACAGTATTTGGAATACCACAGTGCTCCAAGACTGCAAAAAGACCGTGTGTGTTGCCACCGGCCAGAAAAGCCCAACGCACAATCTGCGTCATCGTTCATGGGATTCAGAACTAGTCGCCAGGAGCTTTTCATATTTTGCCCCACATCATCTTCACACTCAAGATACGTTACAAATGTTCTATCTTTATAAATTTCATGTCAATTTGTGTAGCGCTCACGTTCGGTTTTGCAGTAGTCTGGTCTTAACCTCTTTGGCCCTGTGATGATGCTGTATAGGCTAGTAACTGTGTGCAAGCAAGACACCTCAAATAAAGCAATTACTTAGTAAGGGAAGGGCGGGGTCTCCTGTCCCATTAATGAGGACGCCAAGTGAATTTGATGGATACAACAGATACAGAGAAGAAAAACGCTTGAAATCAATTTTCATTGCATGTGATTAGAGCATCCAACTTCATAAAGGAGAATTCCGTATAAAAGATCTTTTATGTTTAATAGGACGTTTCAACAGTAAAATTATCATAACAATGGATATAAACGAAGGAATAGCCTCAGGGTCAAGATGTCTGTACTCACCAAGAAATCCACTCAAAAGTAAAGCTTTGTCTATCACCACAAAGATGAAGATATACACTATCATCTGCCCCATAGAACTGTACGGTTCAGAAAGCTGGACGTTTACGAAGAATGATAAAGAAAAACTGAATGTTTTCGAAAGAAAAATGAGAAAAATCTGCGGACCTGTGTTGGAGAATTGCGTATGGAGAATTCGAAAAAACAATGAAATTTATCAGCTAATGTAGCAACCCACTAACATCCAGAAATTAAAAAGCAGAAGACTGCAATGGGCTGGACATGTGGTTAGAATGGAAAACAACAGAATCACCAAAAAAGCGTTTGAAGGAACTCTCCAGGCAAGAAGACCATTGGGCCGACCTCTTACAAGGTGGAAAGATGACAGAAGGACATCGTAGCATTAGGTATTTCCGCAGGGTGGAGAGAGACTGCGAGAGATAGCAAGCGGTGGAATCAGATAGTTTATGCAGCGCGTGGTCTACAGGGCCTGTGATAGCTGAGGAGAAAAGAAGAAGAAGAAGAACGTAAATAGTTTTTGATTTCTGTGAGGATGGAACTGCTTTGAGGGTTTGGCAAGGTGTATAAAGTATTCCAGTGACAGGCAGCTAGGCCAATAAACTGAAGACAACGAAAAACCTATTTTAAGGGAAGAAACGTCATAGTGCATATGATCTTCATTGTGACATACGTAAATGTAATGCTTTACGAATTAATAACTCTACAGTACTGGCAGAAAAAAAAGCGTGTGTCGCCTGTGAAGTACAACGCAGCTCACTGTGTTATGTTCGTTCATTGTCTTTCGTCAACTGACCGCCTACTCCGTCTTCAAGCTGTCTCCTGAAATAGTATCGGTAATATCCGGACAGAGCGCCCTAGTCAGTAACTCTGTCGCATCCGCTCTGTCCAGTTCTACCCCCGCCAAATGATCTCTTCCTCCGGCCAGCGTCACTTCCTACAGGCAGCGCCGAGTGCCGGGGATAGCCGGATGGATCTCAGACGTACTCCTTAGTTAACCACATCCGCTGACCACCTCTACCCCGAATAGTTTCTCTGCGCGAGACATCAGGCAGTTTGAAACTTGCAACATCGAAATGTAGACTGACACTGTGTGGACAAAAGGTAGTTGTCGGATATGGACGAACCTTTATTTTGTGGAATGTTCTCACTGTACATTCATGTTAACGAAAAGTGGCACCCGACTACGACGATACACCCATGATGCGTAGCAATACTTCCTCCTACGTCATGCCAGTGGTAACTATTATAATTGGGGTAATGACGGTTCCAATACGAAGCAACAACATCCAAGTAACTTTTTGCTCGCAAGCACCGAAACTGGAATTTAAGATAAAAACAATCACGTTACCACAATGTAAAAGAGGGAAAAGGACTTGACTGCATACGATATTTACGACGTTAAGTGTAATCTGTCATATGTGACGACACTGCTGATTCACAGTACCTAGCGCCTCTTGAATATGCGCGGAGTATCGTTGCAAATTTACAAGACAACCCCAAAGGAATTATACGAAGTCGTTACTGTCCACTATATATACACAGAGTGTCATTTCAAAGAGTCGTCAGGCGCATTTTATTTGATGTGGCGGCCAGAAATCTCGTGTTTGCAATGCGTAACTGGGGCCAACCCACACAAATATTGCTCATCAAGCCTTTCATCCAACGTTCAGGGTTGACGGAAAGCTATTTGTTTCCCGTTTCAGTGAAAATTGTTTTTAAAACGCAATTTTTAGTGGCCGTTCAACAGAGCGGTCCCAAAAATTTTCAAATATGTGTGTATTCCTAAGGGACCAAACTGCTTAGGTCAACGGTCACTGGACTTACACACTACTTACACTAACTTATGCTAAGAACGACACAAACACCCATGCCCAAGGCAGGACTCGAACCTCTGGCGGGAGGGGCCGCGCAGTCCATGAGATGACGCCTGAAACCGCGAGGCTAGAGCTGTCCCAAATTAAAATAATGTGATATTAGTTGGTGTTAGTTTTATCAATAAGTATTACTGGGAACAGTGGAACACTACGAATAACCAGTACCAGAAGCGAGTAAGCGGACGTCCATTAATTGCGTGAGGTTTGTTCAGGATTTGCACTGCTGTAACATAAATAGGAACGACAGAAAATTGTAACGAAATACAGTAAGATCCGTAAAGGATGGACGATTGGTGTGGATGACTCTCAAACATATCTAACGTATTTCGCAGTGCTGGTCAGGAACACCCATTATTGTTAACTACTTTGTTGGCGGCAGATCACTAAGAACGTATCTACCGTACAATGCCCGCAGTAATCACCCAAAGTGACAAGAGCACAATGACCACGTAGAACTAAATGTACAGAAGGTGGATGCAAGGCCAAGATTTACTGGAAGAATCATAAGGAAATGTAATCTTCAGGAAATACAATTCACCCATGGGAGCATTGACATGCAAGGCATTTGTTCGCCCGATTCCTGATTAATTCTCATCAGGCGGGGACACTTGAAAGGCTGGATTAACAGAACTTTTTCCACCTGTCATTCTTACTCCTGAAGAGAGTGTGTGTTCTGATCAGAGAGCTTATGCTCCCTTCAGTTATGAATTTAGCATTTCTCCATTTATTTTTTGATGGGGAGAAAGCAGAATTTTGAATGACTTCTCTTTCGTTTTTCTTTTCCTGATTTGGTTTTGGTTTGAGAATGTAAATTATTATCCCAGTATTACCAGTATCACGAAACTTATCATTCGCAAAAACAGAATCACCTTCACGGTTATTGTCGGAATAACTTGGAAACACTGTCACATTACTCTTTTTCACAGTTCTAACAATGTCACTATCACTGGAGTCGTCCACGGAATCATGAAACCATTCATTCGCACAGTCATTCGGATCTCCGTATTCATTAGAAACAGCTGAATAATCATCGTCAAAAACCTCCACAAGTTTTCGTGGATTTCGTTCCGTTTTCTGAACAGGCCCATCGTTAAAAGCACGAACAACTTCAAGACGAAAATGGTAACTATTTTAATCATTGTAATACAATCAAAATACTAAATAAGCAGAAAGTACACAAAGGCAGTCAACTACGATACACTGACTACTGGTGTAAACTTCCTACATCGACAGAGTTCTTAAAATATATCACAGAACATGGCATCTACTGATGGCGCGTGAAAAGCATGAAATTTTGCGAAATCCGTCCGTAACGGATGGAGCGTCAAACGCACATCAACTAGGCAACTGTCCGCAATATGTTAACGTAGCACGTGGGGCAAACGCTTCTAAAATATCACGTGGGATTATTTCGAAGGTAGTAGATTTGATAGTTTTTTATAGTTTGCTTTCTTTGATTTTTTATAAGAGATGATTTGTATTGCTGGCTGGTCCTGCAGTTCCATTTCGTTGTATTCTTCGTCCGTTTTCTTGATA
Source organism: Schistocerca americana (assembly GCF_021461395.2). Classification (NCBI taxonomy): domain Eukaryota; kingdom Metazoa; phylum Arthropoda; class Insecta; order Orthoptera; family Acrididae; genus Schistocerca; species Schistocerca americana. The sequence goes on from NC_060125.1 coordinate 172,464,816, forward strand.
CGTTAGGCTATTGTATGTGGCGGGTAAATGCACTGCACTCTTAGAATATTGAAAATTATGATTTTATCCTTAAGTAGTTCAGTCGTCTGTGTATTTGTGCCTAGTTTCTCCGGTCCGATTTTACTAGCAAATACGATGAGTGTGTGCGAAATGTTTTCATTGGCTATTTAGTTGCCTCCTTCCGCAAACAACTCGCATAATCACCACAACGCAAGTAAAATCAGAGAAATTAGAGTTAATGCCAGCCGCTGTGTCCGCTTCAGTCCGGAACCACGCTGCTGCTACGGTCGCAGGTTCGAATTATGCCTCGGGCATGGATGTGTGTGATGTCCCATAGTGCTTAGAGCCATTAGAACCTTTTGAGTTAATGCGGAGGTTTGCCGACAATTACTGTTCCCACGCGCCATTCGCCAATGGAACAGGAACAGTGGCACCGACAATGTGGCTTGAAGAGTAAACAAATGAATGTAGTGTTAGTAAATGCACAGCTTTATGTAGCTGTGCAATTAACTATAATCACTGTATCGGCGAGGCCGAGGATTCGCACTACAGCGAATGGTGGTGTCCAGTAACGGCTGGGAAACGCGGCTTGCGCAAAAGCGACACTGCTCCGCGCCGTGTTCAATTGCCCAAGCCGGGCCGTGAGGCAGCGTTGCGACACCGAGACGCTACGCTCGCTGGTTGGCATGTTCCCCTCCACGCCACCACTGCATCGCACATACTTCACGTCTCGCGAGCGGCGCTATCAATAAGGCCAAATCTCGAAGTTGACCTATACTATTTTCCATTTGATAATACTATCACTGCAGCGTGGGCCACCTCATCGCATTCAGCGGTTGAATGATCCTCTTGTATGTCAAATAATGCTATCTCGAGAGGTAAATTGAACCAATGAAATCGTGGGTCAAACCAAGAAGTTTGCCAGAATCTGATTCGCATAATACACTGACCGACTCTTATGCGACATCAATAATTATAATACAGACAAATTAAAGCAATCACAGAGGAAAAGCCCTCCATCATCATACCTGCACCGCCTGGAGAACTTTAAAATTGACGGATATGAGCTACCACTTTTCCATGAGCACCCGAAGGAGGAACAGAAGTCTGGTTTATCTTCATTGGCGGCCTTTTAGTATTCTGTTCATCCGTTTTATTTTGCATCCACTGTAAATACATGAAATCGTCAACAGGGTCAATAGCGCCATTGTTAACCTTACTAACTTTCTTTCGCATGCAGGTAATGTTTAATTTTCATGTCAACTTAATACTTCTAACTGGTATTCTTTCATTACTTAATGGCTCTGAGCACTATGGGACTTAACATCGATGGTCATCAGTCCCCTAGAACTTAGAACTACTTAAACCTAACTAACCTAAGGACATCAGACAACACCCAGTCATCACGAGGCAGAGAAAATCCCTGACCCCGCCGGGAATCGAACCCGGCACCCGGGCGCGGGAAGCGAGAACGCTACCGCACGACCACGAGCTGCGGACTCAGTACTTAATGAAGCTCCTCCTCATTCCCTTTGTGACTTCCTTCACGCCTTAGAGCCCTTAGTATGTTGTGTAGCTGACATAATATCATCGCACACGCCGCCTCAGCCCGTAATCCTATTTTGTGCCATTAAAACTTTACTGCGGCTTAGGCAGCGTTCACCGCAAATTACCTTCATCACTGCCGCTATAAGAGATGGAAATATTGCACCGTAATTAGCTACGACCAGGAAAGCGGTGGTAAGAAACTTTCTCCTTCAACGTTTGCTACTCGACAATACTAGAGAAGCTGAATGGACGATGTTTGGCAGCAAATATTGTAACGTGTCAGTGACACATTCCACACCATTACGAAATGTATTGATGATCTATGAGGCTACTAATAATGTAATGTAATGAAACCTCTTTCGCTAATATCCGGAACATTAATTCCACGACTCCTCAACTGCACATTAAGTATTTCCTTTCATATTATAGTCAAACGCATAGTTTTCATTTCTGCCTCTGAAAGTGTTCCAACGCAGGATATGCTTTTCTTTTAGTTTGCTTGGTATTAAGTACACCATTCACACAGAGTTGTTACAACACGTCACTACAATCTATGAGATAATTTAATACGATATACACAAGTAGATACTATTTAAATTGTCACAGTCACCAAAGCTGCTGATTTAACACAAAAATTTATTTGCTACCGGTTTCAATTGCACTATCACCATACTTAACATTGTGTTATCTATTTATGTGGGAATCTATTACAGCCATAACCAGCGATGAAAATATATTGCATGGTAATTATAGTAGCCACATGGTTTCAGTCACAAACTGTGAACCGTAGGATTTATTACAAAACCATGCCCAGAACTTATCAGCATATGATACTTTCCCGGTTTTCACCTAAAGGTCAATGATATTCTGTTTCTTTAGCAGGGCAAATTGTGTTTGCGTATAATGACTTGAGATCGAACAACTTCTATCTAGCAATTAACAAACAATCGTCTGTTAGCCAGATTGCTCTGTTCACTTACAAGATCCAAAAAGCAGGAGATAGCGCAGTTAAGATCGCTTTCCGATTCAGTCCCATACCGTTGCATAGCAAACTGAATACTTGCACATGAGATATCGGGAGACAAATATTATGGCCTGAAGACTTCCTTCTCAATGAAGAACCAGCGAAGGTAGCGTCTGGTGTACCTAAGACAGTGTGTAAGGGCCACTGTCGTTCGCAATATACAGAACACCCCCTCCTCCCGATCTTTAAAGGATCAGATTGTCTTGCATACAACAGCTTCCAATGTTTCATAATATTTCCAAATGAATGTATGTGTTAAACGTGTAAGCGATAAAAAGTTTAGAAAAGGTGTGAAATTATGTATAAAGTTTGCCGGAAGTCGCCAAGTGCTCTCATCCTCAAATACTGGATATTATGAGTAAGTTGTGCGCCGATAATTAGCTGTCGCAATACGTATAAAGGCATATACACTGTTTCTAAAATTAATACTTAACTGTTTGTGTTAAATTTATAAAGTAATATTATACCTCTTAATAAGTAAATCATGATAGCATTTTAAATTTCTAATTAGGTCAATAATCATACGAAATACTGACAAAATTGTTCTCCCTGGAAGCCGCTAGATAGGCAACCTCGAACTTTAATTTTGCTCCCTGGTCTCAATTAGTGTTTAATAATGGAGGTAATGATCTCACGGACATAATCCGTAGACCTCTGGCGCTATTTTCAGACGACTAAGGAGTTGTGAACACGGCCGTGGCATTGATAGCAACTTTCTAAGAAATGTAGACACGCTTGCACATGATCAGCACTAGCTGGTAATATTGGTAACTCACTGTAGACTTTAATAAATGTAATGAAAGACGCGTACATAGACGAAAAGGTACGATATCGCTTGAGTAAGCGATCAGCTAAGTTACAAGCTTCAAATTTCTGTCCGGAGTGATTTAAGGTGGACCGAGTGTACAAAATGTAACCGTGTGGAAAGAAGACCCAGAAGCAATACTAAGAAAGTGTAAATTCACGCACCGAGGAGGTAGCTTATAAAACCTTTCTTCGAAGTGTGAGTTCTGATGTCGGCGTGGGACTCTTACTAAACTAAATTAACGGAAGAGATACGAAAGATTCAGACAACAGTTCCTCAGGCCGATTTTTGTTTGATCAGTGTAGGACTGTCACAGAAATGTTCAATGAATAAAGAAAAAAACTCCGCGTTCCATACTAAGTTAATACACTATTTGTGAGACATGACATAGTTAAGAAGACATGCTATCTGTAATACTTCACAATAAATCTGGCTTGATCGCAGTACAGGAATGCAGTTAGTGCAGTGTTGTCAGAAAAAACGGTACACTGCGGAACAGAGACTGTGCACACGGTAAAAAATGTTTTGCATCACCCCAGTTCCCAGGACTCGCGAATATACAAGTTGACTGTGGATATTGTATCACAGACACAGACCTTTTGACTGTTCAGAGATGTCACTAAACCGACCCAAAGACGTAAACAATCATGCATGAGCAGTGCCTATTGGGGCGAGTCCGACAGCCGATCAGATCCAGGCATTCCACCAGGAAAGAGATAGTGGTTCGATCGCGTCCGCATTGTTACCTCGTGCCAGGAAGGGCTCTGAACAAAGGAAGTGTCCAGGCGTCTTTAAGTGAAACAAAGCGATTTTGTTCGGACATGGAGGAGATACAAAGAGACAGGAACCGTCGATGACATGCTTCGCTCAGGCTGCCCAAAGGCTACCACAGCAGTGGATGACCGCTGCCTACGGATTATGGCTCTGAGGAACCCTGACAGCAACGCCACCACGTTGAATAATGCTTTTCGTGCAGCCACAGGACGTCGTGGTACGAGTCAAACTGTGCGCAATAGGCTGCATCATGCGCAACTTCACTCCTGACGACCATGATGAGGTCCATCTTTGCAACCACGACACCATGCAGTGCGGTGCAGATGGGCTCAACAACATGCCGAATGGACCGCTCAGTATTGGCAACACGTTCTCTTCGCTAATGAGTGTCTCATATGTCCTCAACCAGACAATCGTCGGAGACGTGTTTGGAAGCAACCCGATCAGGCTGAACACCTTAGACACACTGTCCAGCGAGTGCAGCAAGGTGGGGGTTCCCTGCTGTTTTGGGGTGGCATTATGTGGGGCCGACGTGCGCCGCTGGTGGTCATGGAAGGCGCCGTAACGGCTGTACGATATGTGAACGCCATCCTCCGACTGACAGTACAACCATATCGGCAGCATATTGGCGAGGTATTCGTCTTCATGCACAATTCCCCGGAAATATTCGGGCTTGTCCGTAATGCTATAGACAGTCTTTTGTTCCGTGTGGTATGGAATAGGAACGGGGTACTGTTGAAGTACGTTCCCTCAGCGCACACCGTACGGTGATTTGCCCGAGTATAGATTCATAAAAGTGGCCTGCAAAATATTTCATGCATCATAAGGTAAGCAATCTGGGCGTGAATGTTTTAAGTTAGGCTTTCTGTATTAAGATGCATGAACTATTTTTTTGGGCCCAGTTTTAATCTACCCACACCGTATACGCTTCCCAACAAGTCCATCCTGTATACGCTTCCCATCAAGTCATGTAAACAGCTTTAATAATTAATAACCGAACGGTAAGGAGCGATTATTTCTTTCTCCACAGGCACACCTCTGCGACAGCGACGGCAGTGCGTTGAGACCAGGAAGTTTGCACTGTCGCCCACGCGCACGCCGCCGCGCTGTCTCACGCCCACGCATGTTTCCCCGACACATGTCGGGCCCTTGCGTAACAGCCGCTCAAGTGGCCCCTGCGAGGAACTCCTGTCGAACGTTAGCGAAAGTCGAACGGCACCCGGCGATATTCGACATTAAGGAACGACTACGCTCTGGTGGTGTGTCGTCGAGAGACTTGTCTCCATGGTTACCTGTAATGGTGCTATTAAAGTCTCTGAATTATATAAACATATTGAGCTGTTCTCCGAAGAACGAAACGGAATAAATTCAGTCGAGGTGCGTGTCGCCATCAGTTCCTGGGCAGATGTATTTTCTTCCGGTTGTTTTCCGTACTCGTCCATAACTCTTAGTACGTTGAACAGCGGCTATCCCGCATACAAGCTTACTTCGTAAGCAGCAAGTCGGTAAGTACGCAAGTTTACAACGAAAACGAAAATTCCACAGAACGATGAGGAAAGAAGGATGGAAGAAACGAGTATTTGTAAGCGTTATGTAAGAAGTAGGACAGTCTTTGGCTCAGTGATCAAGAGGATACTGCCAAAGATGGTAGCGCTTATCTTTCTGAAATGCAGAAAAATGAAATATTTGCTATGTAACTGCATAATCCAAGACACTTTCGTAGAGATCCTAAATTTCATATATAATCCCTTTTGTTTACGTTGAACTCGTCGGGTGTTTGTTACCGTCAACAGACAATGGTAACACTTTTTGAACAAAATGGAATATTGAAGTGACACGAACATCGTTATCTGCAAGATAATGTACGGAGATTCATGTATCCTAAGGACCCATCCGAAGCTAATCGTCGCCGTTCACCGAAGAACTAGATAATATTTATGAAGACTCCCTGCCGTGCATCGTAAAATACAAAAATATCAGTTACAATTGAGTAAAATAAGTTTTCATCACGATCATAAAATTAAACAAAAATCGATACCAAGAACTGTTATAATCACTGTATGAAAATCAAAACTTTTTGTATGATTGTATTTCGGAACAATCTTCGTTTTCCACTCTTGCAGCAATTTGAAACAGCAGCATTTTATGAGGAACAGAAGCAATTCGACAATCAGAGGGAAGGAGAAATTGACAAAAAATTGGTAGCACCTCATAAAATCATCAATAGATAACTCTGACAAATATCCTCAGGAAACTCAGGAAAGCATACTCCGTCGGAGAGGTTACATCCACGTGAAATTATATGCTCCGCGAGTTACCGTGTAGTCATGGTGAAGGGTGCTGCCTAACAAGTACGAAAACTGTTGCCCACTAGCTGATGAACGCTCCTCTTAACCACTGGCTTCCGCGAGAACGTTATCTTCTTCCAACAATATCCACCAAATTTCCCTGGACATTACTGTCACATTTTCGAGTGGGCTATGACGAGCTGCCGCGAAGCTAAGAGAGCCCCTTTGAATTTCTTGGACTAGTTTTGTACGCTGCTTGCTTAGAGTGCTATAAAACACAGAAAATGTGACGTATTGCGAGGTCTTTTAAGAAGTGACGGCAGCGAGGCGTTACCAGGAATATGTCACGGAGCCCATGTGACGTTTTTGTGGACGCTAGGATCTGCGCAGGCAGCGCCTGGGGATCTCCCACAGCGGTGATTGCTTCGGCTACTCTTTGTGATGCGCGATACGCTGCGCCCACACGACTGCTTACACCGCATTCGACTCGCATTCCTCTTTCGGCATTACGGCTCTTCTATCAGCTACCTCGCGTACGTTAACCCCGCCTGTAAATAGAATGCCCTCCGTTCGCCCTCAAGACGTGCGCTTTTCACTTACACCAACGTACTATGCTCTGCGATACTTTACCTCCACTCCGCAAACAGCACCAGATGCGTGTAATAGTGTTCTTTCCAAATGATTTCTTTCTGCCTTTTTCACGCCGGCTTAGTAATTTATCCGCAACACCTGCTTTTACACGAATAACTCAATTCCCTTTTGAACTATATATTTTTTAGTTCAGCATCAGCAGATAATTTTCATCGGAAATAAGTCATTATGAACAAACAAGCTACGGTTAATTTAATCCATGACGCGTAAGGGCACCCTTTTTTCTTTTAATACGGTACGTTACTTTCTCTTATCACGACCATTCGAAGAAGAGCGAAAATCGCTTAAATGTGAAACCTTATTTATTGAGAAACAATAATAATTTTGTCTTCACTTTGAGTTTAGGCCTTTATTGATACCCTTAACTTCTGGGCCCTGTAGCCATTTGTGCCACCTTATTTTCTTCCCATGAAAAGCCTTCGTAATTGAACGTTTAGATTCTTTTAATAATTGCTAATGAAAAACTTTTGATGTAGAAAACATTATTTGTGGAGAGAGAACGCTAACAGGTGAAGTAGCCGTTTTCGCGACTAGTATGTAGGAACATGGCAACACGGAACTGGACGCCGTACGACAGCTGGCAATACGCGTTACTCCTGCTACGGCGGCAACCAGCACAAATCCTAGCCCTATCCTTCGCTGCCTGGTCATTTGGGCAAACAGCTGAGACGCGCGTACTTGGCCAATATTGCAACGGGAGGATGCAGTAATGCGCTTCACATAATGTTCGCTCTCCACTGAGCGTCCCCTCATACTTTTTTTCAGTATCACACTATAGCACGGCTGCTCCAAATGACACTTCCTGCGTATTATATGCAATTGTTTTCTCTGTAAAAAAAAAAAAAAAAATAGGTTAAGAAACAATTTTACTTACTGTTGTTTCAGCGAACCCCCTCTCTCCCTCCAAATTCTTCAAAGAGTTGGATTACCATGTATGAAAGCATTCATGCGAAGTTTATGACGTCGTATCTCGTGAACGATCCGTCGTATATTTAATTTTTCTGGTACACTCAGAGGTATCTGTGTGCACTTTGATAAATCTGTTGCTAATGGAGTTAGTAGTAAAGAAGTAAAAAATTTTAAACTTAATGCTTGATGCTGTTCATCTCATATATATGGGAGGGTGGCGGGGGAAATGGGTGGGGGGCGGTGGGGCGCGTCAGCGAGAAAAAGTTTCGAAAAGGTTTGAAATTATGTCTGAATTTTGTTGGAACTCGCGAAGCGGTCTTATTGCCAAATACTGGAAGAATATAGCCTGGATAAACTGCGCGCCATGTGTTACGTTGCCTCAAGACACACACAGTTTCCAACTTAAATACTTGTGTGTTGAACTTTTGACATAACATTGTACCACTTAAATGAGTAGGTTAGGAAGCCATTTTAATTTCTTTAATTCGTTCAATAATTCTATGAAACACTGAGAATCAAATTTTAGTTGCCCCAGAGGCTGTTAGAAAGGCAATCTGCGACAGACTGGGTACATGTTTTGGCCATTTAGTACATAATACAGGGTGTACCATAATTAATAGCGTGAACACATGCAGTTGGAAGTACACGGTATTACAAGCAAAAAAGTCTTTGTAAAAACAGGTCTGCGAACGAACCATTTGCACACAATTGCGACTTCGTGGTTATCAGAGACTACTGACATGAATCTGCGTCAACACCGCATACCGGTCCGTGGTGTTGTCTCTGTTTACATTTTTGAGACGCAGAGTTGCAAACAGAAAGGACATGGCACTGCAGTACACAGAGTGCCACTCATGTCAGTTGTTCGAGCAGCACCAGTTGTGTTAGTGTTGGTAATAACAAGGAGCATTACAGTAACGAGACGTATGCGAATACGCTTTTCATATGCGGTACGGTTAACCACAATACACAGGAGGCTGCACGCTTGTTCAAATAAGCATACCATGTTCAAAGGCATCCCGGGAGTCGAACGTTTACAATGGTGCATCAATGCCTCCGAGAAACTGGAGCTTTGCGCATGCGGGTACGAATTACACTTATGGTTGAAGATGTGATGCTGGAAACAGTCTAACACTCCCCAGGTATCTCGACAAGGACACCCGAGACACAAATTACTAAAACGAACCACAGTAGAGTACAGAGAATAACGCATTGCAAACTGCGAGCACTGAATGTGTGGTCACGGTACTGCGTGATCGCCTTATTGAACCGTACACGCTATCATGGGAACTGAATGGACGTAACTACCTTCGGTTTCTGCGAAATTGTACTGTAGGACTGCTTCAGGATTGTCCCTTACAACAACGCCACATAGGATGTTGTACATACACGATGGAGCACCGGCACATTCTGCCACTATGGTGAGACATCTAACGCGCCGATATGGTCAAAGACGGATCGGGCGACCTCTGCTGTGGCCTGGAAGGTTACCATAAGTGAATCTCTTGTCTTTTCGTGTTTGGGGCCAACTTAAAGGTATGGTGTACGGCAATTCCATTAACACGGTTGAAGAATTGGAGAAGACACTCATCTATGCTTGTCAAGAATTTCGAAACTGTAGCCTTTGGGTGTTGGTGTGTCTAAAATGATCCGAAACTCACTGCGGCGAAGGATACATACCTGAATCCGTGTACAAGGACGACACTTTGAACACTATCTTTAATTACGAGTATAGTCACGTAAACGTTATCGTGTTCACTCAAAACACCTGAACTTCTGCCAAAATATCTCGAATAAATTTTCTTCATGTTCTACAGCATTGTTAATTTTTCTTAGCTGGGATGACGTTTACAGAGAAGCAAGTAAGTGGTAGATGGTAACCACAGAGTTGTAGTTATCCTTACAAACAATTCATTCGCGGACCCACGTTTACTGACACTTTTGATTCTAGTATCGTCTACTTTTAACGGAATGCGTTTACGCCATTACTTATGATACACACTGTGTAGACAAGCAATAAAGATCTTGGGCAGTTGTGACATTGGGTTTCGTACATTAGCTTGCAATATTCAATAAGCTACATTGACTAACTCCAAATATGGGGGAAAATGTGACTTGTCATAGTAGCATGAAATTGTCCAGCGAAACATGAAAATTTCGCTTCTTTTTCATAGCACGTTAACACGAAATTTAAACTAGCGTGGACGTAAGTTCTGTTGTTAAGTTCGGAACACTTATTTATACTTTCCTATACACAAGAGTATCTTCAACGGTAATAGTGCTAACTCCATCTGATAAATTGTTTGTTTACATCAGTAGCACTGGTGAATCCACTGCGCTCCTTTCGGGGTACACCTGATGTTAACTTACGATTCTCTTGAGCTGTCTCCGCTTAGTATAATGCAGTGGATTTTACTAGCTGAGCAGAAATCGAGCCTGTTGCATGTCTGAAGATACTCCGTATGATCATACTACGGTAATTAGTCGACGATGCGGTAATGCTGAACGTCTTTCGGAAATCTACGATGACAGAATCATTCTACTCCGTTTTCAAGTTATTGTTTAATTTATGAATAAACTAACTTTCGCAGGGACGTCTTCTTTTCTGATACGGCGCTAATTCTTCACGGGAAGAATACTTCCCCCCAACGATATTATACTATTCGAGATTAAAACATAATTACGATATTGCGGCAGATGGAAATTTACTGGTCTATAATTCACAACATTCGGTCATTTACGCTTTTGCAAAAAGGAATGACCTGTCCTTTACTGGCGTTGGCGAATGAAACGTTCGCTGGATGATCAGTCCAAAATCGAATTCTGGTCTTTCAGAAGAGCGCTACGATACGATCAACAACATATGTCATTACAGTTATATTCAGACGAAGGTGTTCACAGAACAATGCTATTCAACAGAATTTCATTTAAACATACAAATTATGTTTTTGTAATAATATACCGCAACAACAACTGCAGTTATAAATTATACATGAGCCAGAGTCCTTACACATCATCAAGGCAACATTAAAGGAACTGCTAAACAACAATAGTAAATAGAAGTTTGAGAGTGCCTTAGTGATTAATATTTGAAAAACTATAATTATTTTTCAGTCCACGAATTTTCACGGTCGACAGCATTGCCTTTGGCGAAATGGGGATCTCTCCTCTGCCTCTGAACATACCAGACACAGGCAGACAAAAGAACAAGTGCGAGATAGGCTGTGGCTATCTGCAGACACTCAAATGTGTTTGGTCCCAAAGACACGCAGTCTTGCCACAAACGCTTTTCTTCCTACTCCGCTTCTTACTCTAAGGCATTTCCCAATTTTGCAGTCTAGATTTCCGCCAGATGATAGTGGTACTTTAGGGCAGACTATGTTCCGTAGGTTGTTGAGCCTAGCTCGCCGTAGACGGTGTCTCGATATGCTACATATAGTATCTTAAAGATTTGTACTGCTCAGGAAGTTTTATCTAGTTCCGGTATGGATGTCAATGGATCAAGCTAAGAAGTCGTTGTGAACTCGTTCGTAAAAAAAGCCTAAAACGAACTTTGCACGGTCCGGTTTACCTGTAGGATTTGTTATCTGGAGCTGCGGTAGTCCCCTTTCTCTCGTGAAGTACCTTGTCTCATTCCCTTGCTAGTCACGGTTGTGCCGCCACCCAGTCCTGGGTTCGGTCTCGGTCACGTCGTGCGGCCGCAACTTTTCCTGGGGGGCATTTGCGAGCACCGTGAGGCCGCCATCACGGACCTCCCATCGCCGCTTTCATCTCTCGGACACGCAGGCTGTTCCGCATTTGTTCTGCGACTGCGGCCTGGCTGCTCTGCGGTCACGCCCACGTCACGTCAGTGAGTTTTTGAACTTTCCTTTCAATTGTCTGTCGCTCCCAGAATAACGATCGGACTCTGCAGAGTTTCACGTATAAACTTTCATAACTACACTACAGCAAACAGTTCAGTTCGCCGACCTTTAATAAACCAGAGCACTTTGTGCAACACTGAGGAAAGTGGTTACTATTTTTCAGATTCCCCAGAGCACGCTAGTGATGCTTTGTTACACTTGTGATGCTTTGTTACACTGTGGAGTGCTTTATCTGACTTAAAAAAATTATACCTACTTACAATTTATGTGTGGTTATAAGCTGCCTAGCTGCAGGGGAGTTTATTAGTGGACATTTACGATACACTTAAAGTCTTCTAACTGGCACGAGTAAATACAACTAATATACACCCAGTTGCTTACACTTCTCTACAGGAGTCTTCAGGGAGTGCGTAATAAATGCAATTGCAGCATGGTATTTTATATCGAAAATTTTATCTCTAAAGATAATACCGTCCCGAAACATTATTCCATTAGCCAACGAAAGGTTGTATTCCGATCAAATTAACATTATGACATTTTGGAAAAAAAGAAGGAATTCGACGTCACTGAGAGGAAGGAAGGCAGTACCGAGGGTTATAGTTTCACGTCCCGTCAACGATGAGGTCAATAGAGACGGAGGACATCACGCACAGAAAAAGGATGGTTCAATGACATCGGCAGAGTCCTTTACAAAGGAAGCATCCTGGCATTTCTGTCAATCAATTTCGTGAAATAATGGAATATTAAACCTCAGTATCGGCAGGGGATCTAAGCCAAGGTCCTCTAGAATACAAGTTTTATATTCTGTCACTGAACAACAAAATCATAAATAACTCAAGAATCAAGCCATGCTTTAACTAATCGTTTAGGACGATTGTTTAATACGCAGACGCACGGATTTTGTATGAATAGACCCCCCCCCTCCTCCTCTCTCTCTCTCTCTCTCTCTCTCTCTCTCTCTCTCTCTCTCTCTCTCTCTCTATCCCCCCCCCCCCCCCTCCTCTCCCTCTCTCTAAATGACACTTGATCGCTGTATATTTGTTGAACGTTGTTTTAGATACTATCTTTCCCTGAGCTCTACTGTAGCTGTTGGAGCTAAATCATACTTAAGAGGCATATAAAGCGTTTATTTTCGTCCCACGAACGAGAAAAAAACCAATTTCAGTAAATTTTAATATACCATTCCTTTGGTTTCTCCCTATCTGGTGGTCTTAATTTTCTTCTCATAATCACAAAAAGTAATTATTTACGCACAATCAATACGACCTAGAAAGGTAAGAACATAAAGCTGATGCACCTGTTCACGAATTTCTTATGAAACCGGCCGTATTCAGTAACAAGCAAAAGATAAAAGGTAAAGTTCCGCGTTCTGCCCCTCGACTGTCTAATAGGGACCTACCGAGTGCCATGACACACTCCGCCAATGGCGTCGCTGGATGCGATATAGTGGGGCAAGTGGTCAGCACTTCGCTCTCCAGGTCGTTGTCGGGTTGCTTGACCTCGTAACCGCTACCAATCGGTCCAGTAAGCTCCTCGACTTGTCTCATGTGGCTGCCCACCAAGAAAATATCCCTGGCAGCACGGGAAATCGAGCCCTGGTCCCCCGCATGGCTATCTGCGGCGCTGACCCCTATGCTGCAGATGTGGATGGTGGTGGTGGTTAGTGTTTAACGTCCCGTCGACAACGAGGTCATTAGAGACGGAGCGCAAGCTCGGGTTAGGGAAGGATTGGGAAGGAAATCGGCCGTGCCCTTTCAAAGGAACCATCCCGGCATTTGCCTGAAACGATTTAGGGAAATCACGGAAAACCTAAATCAGGATGGCTGGAGACGGGATTGAACCGTCGTCCTCCCGAATGCGAGTCCAGTGTGCTAACCACTGCGCCACCTCGCTCGGTACAGATGTGGATGTGTTCAGTAATACAGAGAGCTGAAACTCTGAAAGAAGAACTTTGTATTCGCTTGAATAAACTCACATCCATTGATCGTAAATGGAACCACTGTGAAAGACAATAAAAGCTTCCTGAGAACAGCAGGATTCGGAATGAAGTATACTTGTAAAAGCGATACAGCAAATGCATCAGTTCGCATCTATCTTCTGATAACAACAAATCGGTAAGGGACGTGAGAGATTCAATAAAACACGTAAGCAGAGCTTTTGTTGTGCGAGGAGACCTCGCGTTATCTTTCTGAACTACAGATTACTGACAAAAGCGGCTGGTTCAGAGTCCCTGTAAAAATGGAATTAATTTATAGTTTTATTGAGAAAAGGTAGTCATGAGCGTCGACATGCGCCTGTCGACAAAACACAATGCACGACATCTCGTAATATTGCGCTACTCTGACATCCTGAAATACAAAGCTCGCCGATGTGCTTTATGAAATGCGAAACCAAGTAGCGATAACAATTGGTACACGCAAAATATATTTCACCACCACGAATTTTTCTGTAACAAAATACTCTTGCTCGCTGTCTTTATTACACGTTGGGCGAGTAAATAAGCTGTTGCGAAAAATAAAGTCGTCAGAGTAATTTGGACACCTTGCTAACTAAACGCGTCACTAGTATATGCCGCAAGTCTTAAAAAGAGAAACCTTCTGGAAATTTCTACACTTTTTGCATAAAATCGAAATCACCAGATTAAAAAAATGTACACAGATGCTGCCTAGACGTATGGGGTGGTTGCAATTTTCGACTGAAATCTACGGTTTTCTTACTCTTTCGGATAATCGGTGCCTTGTAATTAACATCAAGTGATATGTCACTGATGTGTGGGTCGTATAACAGAAGCGAACCTTGGCAATGCTCGCATGTGCTCATCAAACAAGTATGTAGTCAGCCAACCACGAGTGGAGCCGTTTACTTGCCCCAAGAGTTATAATCTTATTTGTTGGCCAAGTTGCGAAGGGACCATCGATTTTAGCTGTATTCTGACGAACCGCAATCAACGAACTTATTTCTGAACAGACGCTAAACTAAAATACGTGCGAGATGACTTGATAAATTTGTTTCTTCGTGGCGTGCACTTTGAATTTCTTTACTCACACAAACTTTAATTATCACCTTACGATCTTCGTACGGAGATTTTACGAAAACTACCTTCTGTTCTGCACTCATGAGGATTTCATGTGTGTGGGTGATTTTAGTCCTAAGTACTTTCAGTGGCTAGTGCAACAGACTCGCCACACGTACGATAATTATCAGAATTTTTTCGATATACGTAGAGGCTGTTATTCACTTGGCTTCAAACCACTGGCCTGCCGCAGCTACTTAAACTCGATAAATTTCTTGCCATTCTGGAAACCTTCCAAGCACAAGATGCCATAAATGGGGCCACGTGCTTGCGACACGATTATTAGACCAGGTGGGCGGCCCTACTTGCTTCTCATTCGCCGCTCATGCATAGTAAAATAAAAACGAATGGCGCTAAACAGTTTCTGAAGGGGATTCTTTCTGCCACGAATCGTGACTGAGCCCTACACATCCACATATTTCTAGCAAGATGAACCAAGGCAAAAGAATTAGGGCTGTACACGCGGACAATAGTCCGTACACAGATAAAAGCTAAGTGCCATTTATATTTCACGTAAGTGCTTCCACTCTAAACAATCCCTGCGCAGTGGTAAGTGCATGGAGTGGTTTTCGGGTGGACAGATATTTACGTCTCCGTTTGACCATCCAGATTTAGGTTTTCCGTGACATCGCTAAATCGGATCTTCGCTTTTCGCGAGCAGTACTCTTATGAACTGCACTATCCAAGAACCACTCGCAAACTGGCTCACAGCTTTAGTATCTACATTACTTCTCCCTCAAATTCGAAATGTAATATATTTTGAGAACAGGACGCCGTGCACCGTCTGATTTAAACCACCTCGCCGTTAAATGATCATAGTTACGAAAAATATACGTTGTACAGATTTCTCCCACCCTACGATCGATGTTCAGAGGGCAACGCTACCAACCAAATACACCACGATGCTGATAATGCTATGCAGACTTCCGCTGCGATAAGCGTATTGACCAATTTCAGAGTGATCCGCAGGTTTTCATTCGAAAACTACACCGCATCTGACTGTCGTAGGGTATTTATTAACAGCAATACAAAAAGAAAACCCATCATTTGTCATGCATTTTTATTCATGTTCTCCACAGCCACCCTTACCACTGAGACTCAAAGTCTTTATTAAAAAGAAAATTGATGGCTCAAAGAGTAAACTATACCTTTAGGAAAGTCCAAACAGTTTTCTAAAATAATCATTTTAATTAGTTTTCTGTGTCTGCTCAATCTCTTCTTGTGTTCTACTCTTATCTTCATCTCTGTATTCTTATCACACAGCATTCTCGCTATCTTGCTTTGCTTGTTCTAAATTGCATGGTCTCTCCTCTATTGTCTTTTCCATTGCCGAAATGACATTTGCCCTGAAGATGGCATTACTATCTCTTCATGTTGTGTGGCTCGTCTATATTTTCTTATTTTCTCCAATTTTTTTATATTAGACTACCGATCCACTCCGAACTTTATCTTGCTGCTGCTGTGGTCTTCTGTCGAAAGATTGGTTTGGTGGAGCTCTTCATGTTAGCCTATCCTGTGTAGTCCCCATTTCTGCTTAACTACTACAACCTACGTCCATTTGAAAAATTCTGATAGTCAGTCTTAGTCTTCCTCTACAATTCTTACTCCGTACACATCCCTCCATCAACAAAATGACTGTTCCTTCACGGTTCAAAATGTATGCTATTACGCGATCCTTTCTTTCAGTCAAGCTGTTCAACACATTTCTTTTCCAAGCAATTCAATACAGTATCTGTTCGTATCCTGAGTATAACAAAAAGGTAGAGATGCTCGGTAAATGTTTAACAACAATACACTCCTCCTCCGTCTCTAATTTGACAAACTGTTTTCTGTCTAAACCCCGGATGACAGAACGTTATCTGGATGTCCCGTGATATGAAAATGTATTCGCCCTCACTCTGAAATGAACAATTAATATATTGGACCAACCGACAGCAGCTTCAAGATGTATTGCAACAATTCTATGGATGATACTGCCAGGAATTTATTGTCTTTATGGACTGTAAACAACAGTTAACTCCACTGTGGGCACATCGCACACGAATGTGTATTGTTTTTCAAGCTAGCGCAACCAACATCGATGCAACAGGCAGTCGTTTGTTGTGAAGAGCAAGCTGTTTACAAACACGTGCCTCGCACGCATTTCTCCAATACGACTGCGCACCCCCTGATTTATTCGTTTCCAGCCACTGTCTGGCTCAATGGACGATTACTCAGTTTAGAATCTTCTGCCGCCTGTATAATATTGATCAACATAATTTGAGACACCCTGCACAGTTCCTATTATTTATTTAAAACTATACTTCACAGTCCACTAGCTTCAGAATGTCATGACTACGGAAGTCGACGATAGTTTTTCCAACTCTTTTAGTTACAAAAATGGTTCAAATGGCTCTGAGCACTATGGGACTCAACTTCTAAGGTCATCAGTCCCCCATAACTTAGAACTACTTAAACCTAACTAACCTAAGGACATCACACACATCCATGCCCGAGGCAGGATTCGAACCTGCGACCGTAGCGGTCGCGCGGCTCCTAACTGTAGCGCCTAGAACCGCTCGGCCGCCCCGGCCGGCTTTTAGTTACAACAAATGAATGAAATGCATGAACGGACAGTCGTCATGTCTCTGTGTGTCACGCGAAGTGCGCGGTAAGAATGTGGCTGCGAGTAGTGAGGTAATCTAGTCAGGGCGATGTATGCTGTACTAAAATCGTTTTCGTGAATGCAACTACGTGAAAAGTCAGAAATATGACTGACTTGAAGAGGTTTAACAGATATATAAATTAAACGCATCAAGTCTTGGGTGCACTGATGCTTCTGGAAATGTCAACTTCTCCATTTGTGTACGTGGTCTCAGTTACTATTGTACCATTAGTTTATTACAAAGCAGATTCAGAAGGATGTGGGATGCAGTAGTTATTTGGAGATGAAGAGGCTTGCACAGGATGGAGTAGCATTGAGAGCGGCATCAAACCTGTCTATGGACTGAAGACCACAGTAACAAAGTTTATTACTACTAGTACTGTGTACGCAGCTACCGATATTTGTATCTTCCTTACAGTACACGTTACGTTTTCCTCAGTTCAAAGGTAGCGAATGGAAGGATTTTCTCGTCCTGTCATAAAAAATAAAAAAGAGACTACAACCGGGCGGGCAATGAAACACAACCAGGCTGGCAATCAAGTCTAATAGTACGGAAATATTTTTTCGACAGAATAACAGTCCACCGGCAGTGGCTAGGAGGAAGAGACAGAGGGTGGTGGTCGGGAGGGGGGGTGGGTTATGTGGGGACGACTGCTCCCTCGCTCCCCACGGCAACCCTCGTAGGCATTTTTCTGGGCTGCCTACCGTACGAAGGTCGCTCAAAGTTTTACTAATCACCTCCAAAAATAAAGCTACGTAATTTCCTGGACACGCGTCTACAGCGCTGCTTCACAATGACATAGCCACGCCGGAGAACCGCAGCACGCCGCTATGAGCTGAAAAAAAAATGACGCAGCACTTTGATGAAGCACAGTATTGTACGGCAATTTTCGCCAACAGCGGGAATATTGCAGCTGTACCAAGCCAATCCAGATGGTTAAGGAAATCAGGTGGTTTAGCCTGTCACTGATGCAGTATTACAACTGCTACCGTAAACGAACTACCGCACGATACTCTCTCCTTAACGGGCTGCGTCCGCTTGTTTGGGTTCTCTAGTGGCGCGCTACGGTACCGTGTTGCGTGGATTTCATTGGGTACCAGGGCTGCAGTCAGGCAAATGCAAACAAATGCAAACAAATGCAAACAATCATATAACTTTGGTTTTTGTAGCTCTAACAGCAAACGTGCTTCTATATAAAATCATAGGAATTCACATAAAACTACAGGGTGCGTCAAAAAAATGTATACACACTTTGAACTGTCACAGACAATTTATTTCCCGTTCTACAAGGTTAAATATCTATGAGAAAGAAATGTTATGTTTCTTCAACAGGTGGCAGCAGTGGCAAGGAAGTAACTGCAACATGGCGGACGTGCGTTTGAGCTTTGAAGCGCGGAAGCAGATAATTAAGTGGTACTGGAAGTTTGAGAATGTAGCTGCGGTTCGAAGACAGTGGAGAAGTGAGTATGGTACAGAACCACCTTCAAGGTTAACAATTACAGGTCTACGAGACAAATTCGAAATTCATGGGACAGTGTGTGATCTGCATAAAGGTTGATCAGGGCGACCTCGAACAGCTACAAGTGATGATTCCACAACTGCGGTCTTGGAACTGTTTCAGCTTTCGCCTCAAAAATCTTCAAGGCAAGCGACGCGTGAGAGTAATGTAACTGCTAGTAGTGTGCTACGCATTCTGAAGAAAGGCAAATTTCGTGTGTACATTCCAAGGCTGGTGCAACAGCTAAGTGACGACGATCCAGATCAAAGGTTAGAATTTTGTGAATTGGTTCAGGAGATGGTGAGACGTAAACCGCGATTTATGGATAGCATAATTTGGTCGGATGAAGCCCAATTCAAACTCAATGGAACTGTCAATAGGCACAATTGTGTGTACTGGGCTGAAGATAATCCTCAAATTACAGTTGAAAAGGTTGTGAATTTGCCTGGTGTAAATGTGCGGTGTGGTTTGCCTGCAAGGGGACTCATTGGGCCTTTCCGCTTTGAAGGTACTGTTACTGGAGAAACGTACCTAACAATGCTTGCTAGACATTCGTGCATTATACGGTAACGATAAGTTATTTCCAACAAGATGGCGCCCCGCCGCACTATCATAGGGACGTACGAGCATACCTGCTGGATCACAATGTGCCCGGCCAGTGGATAGGACGCAAGGGACCAATCGAGTTTCCTGCACGCTCTCGAGAGCCCACGCCGCTGGATTTCTTCTTATGGGGCACAGTAAAAAAATGAAAATGGAAAATGTCGTGTGGCTAGGGCCTCCCGTCGGGTAGACCGTTCGCCTGGTGCAGGTCTTTCGATTTGACGCCACTTCGGCGACCTGCGCGTCGATGGGGATGAAATGATGATAATTAGGACAACACAACACCCAGTCCCTGAGCGGAGAAAATCACCGACCCAGCCGGGAATCGAACCCGGGCCCTTAGGATTGACAGTCTGGCACAGTAAAAGATGAGGTGTACAAACGTAAACCACGTAACCTGGACACACTTTGGAATGAGATTCAGGCGGTGTGCGCAGAAATCTCATTGGACACTTTGGTACGATGTACGGAATCAGTGGTGACTCGTACTCAGATATGTATTGATGCTGAAGTCCGCCAGTTTGAACATTAATCACATTTGCGAAGTACATTTATTTTTCCAATTGGACTTTAAGCTTTCCATTTCCAGAAATTTAACTTCGTAGAACGGGAAATAAATTTTCTATGACGCTTCAAAGTGTGTATACATTTTTTTGACGCACCCTGTGTTTTCTTCGAGGTGATAACAGAAACTTTTGACTGCCCGTCGTACGCAATAGACGCCACATCTGAAAGCACCATGTCGCGCCCTACAGCGGAACAACAGTGCAGCTTTCCTGTTATCCTTGAACGATGGGCCGCGGTATCACGTGTCTCTGGAGACCGCGAGAAAACACAGCGCGGTGAAGCAGCCTGACGGGTGGAACAAATAATACCTGACCGCGCCGTTTAGGCCGGCCCGCCGGACCCGGCTTGCCACCGGGGACCGACCCGGCACCCCAGGGCCGGGACCCGGCCTTGGAACAGTTGCCTGCTTGGCGGTCGCTCAGAGCAGTGCGCAATCCGCGAGTCGATCAAATTGCAACACGACTGTCTCAACCGAACGCGACACAACTACAGGAAAGTTCTCTCGCTACCGAACGAAAATATCTTTGCACACAGCAGTTATTACCTTATTTTACGAATTAGTCTCTCCGCCAAGCTGAGAGAAATTGCCCAGTGTGAGATCTTCAAGTCTCTTCAATCATTCCTGATTAATTCAACGAAAAAAATCCTCCCTCCCTCCCTCCCTCCCTCGCCAACCTACCTAATAATGTTCTTTGTAGGCGCATATTATACCAGAAATAAACGCTACAACAGTTACTGCGTCTACCGGGCAAGAAGATTTCTTGTTACTTCCCTCCGATTTATTGAATCATACAGCTAAAAGCTTACTATAACAGTAAAACTTATACACAGAAATAACAATATACAAATTAACAGTAACTGCAAATAATTACAAATGCCTAAAAAGGTACAATATATGTAGCTGAATAAACTTGTTAACTACACACAAAATAGAAAAAAAATGAACTGAACAGAGATTGAGAAGCATACATCTGAAGATTTAGAGTGCTTTTCCAACCACAAATAGAGCAGATTTTATATAAACACGATACAATATCGCAGGAAACTACAGAGGGCTTTGTAGATTTAAAGATATTCATCATATTATAGAACAGGAGCACTTGTGGGTAGGGACACTTAATTTTGTGCTCCGAAGAAATTCCAAGAAAACACAGAGTGGTCGACATCATCTTTCCTGTGACAGTCCCAGAAAGGATTATCCCTTATGTTTATGTGATGTAAGAAGAAAGGAGTTTAACCATGGTTGGTACACATTCGTACCAAGATAGATATCAGCTTCCTGTTCGCCTGACATTTTCTGAAACATGAACAGTTATTTGGATGATGGATAAAATTTTTTGATGATTCATTAGTGATCATTCACTGTCGTGCAAATTACATACCAACATCAATATATCGATGGTAGGCAATCTCAGAACTCCAGCTATCTGTGAAAACATCGTAATTCCAGTGAATTCAATAACAAAGAGAGATTTGAAACACCATTGATTCCTCTAATGTGTCAATAACTAGGCTTCTGTTATATAGTTACATATGTAGCAATTTTTGCATCTCGTGTAAGATTCCATCCATATGCACGTTTATGGGGCAACACATTTCCACTGTTAGTGTATCATGAATGCAACGAGGAGCTACGATCAAGGAAATGGAACCCCTGATTATTTCTTTTGCTAGTGTCTGAAATAAGGTATCAATCGCACTTTTTCATTATTTTAGTCGACAAAAATAACAAGACTGCTGTCTATAATTAAACGCATTTCGTTGAGAGGATATGCTCTATTCGCTATCAGACAAAAGTGAAATTATCATGAAACTATGCAGCCTTTCATCACAACAATATATTTTATTTTGGTTAGTTACATATTCCGCCAGTCATGTATGCGGTATTTGGCTTGGAATGCGATACACACTGGTGAGCCAAAACATTACAACCACCTGCTTAATAGCATGTTGTTCCACCTACGGAACACAATACAACAGCAGTTCCGCGTGGCGTAGTTTCGACAAGTCCTTGCTATGTTTCCGGAGATATGTGGTAGCAGGTGTTTACGCTCAGGTCACGCGATACCCACAAATTAAGGGTCCGTCGTCAGTGGCCGTGGAGCTGGCCCCGATATATTCCAAGATGTTTTTCACTGGGCTCAGACCCGTTGAAACGGTTGGCCATGGCATCAGTGAGAGTTCAATATCATTCTCAAACCACTGTAGTATTATTCTGGCCTTGTGACAAGAACAGTTGTCCTGTCAAATGATGCCATCAGCGTCCCGGAGATGAGGAGAGACATCAAGCATGAAGGGATGCAGGCGAACCTAAATAACGTTCTTACCAGTAATAGTTCTTTCTGCGAACAATTCTCAACTGGAACGTGGAAGAGGGGAATGACACTGGTACACAAAGTATCTTCCGCCACATACCGTAAGGTTGCTTGTGGAGAACAGATTTAGATGTCGTTCAGAGCCATCACGGTGCCCTTTATTACTACCGCTGGTACCACTGAAGCTCAGGCTGATGACTTCCACAGCATAGTACTGGCTCCAACGGCCTAGCGCGGTGCACGTTTCGAACAGCCGTTCGCGTGGACGAGTTGCGTATCCGGACACGATCAAAGGACCTGACGTAGCAGTAAACGTTGGCGATGTGCTCCTACACACTTGCGGCTGTGCCAACAAGTCAGATTTCACACAGATCGCTGCCCATCCTACTTAACAGAGTGAGCAGCCTACTCGTTCTGTGATGAGGTATCTACGTTCAACACCATGACGCCTTCAACCACTTTTCATCGATGCTCTCGATACTATCACGTAGCCAGCCGGGCACCTTCGTCGTTCCCGAGACTCACTTCCCAGGCGTTGGGCCACAACAACTTGTCCTTTGTCAAAGTCGCTTATGTCAATGGATTTCCCCATTGGTAGCCCATATAATCACTAGAATGATTCCCCATTTGTCTCTGCTCCATTTACGTAGTTTCCTCACCGCGTCACGTGCCACCAGGCGGCATTCAGTTGCACGATGAGCAGAGGTCATAATGTTTTGGCTCATCAGTGTAAGTAAGGCTGTTGCCGTATTTCGTGTCCTACAAATACAACTTTTGGATTTTTGTTGCAAATGTGCTATCTGAAGTATCAAAATATGGTTCAAATGGCTCTAACCACTATGGGACTTAACTTCTGAGGTCATCAGTCCCTTAGAACTGCTTAAACCTAACTAACCTAAGGACATCACACACATCCATGCCCGAGGCAGGATTCGAACCTGCGCCGGCCGCGGTGGTCTAGCGGTTCTGGCGCTGCAGTCCGGAACCGCGGGACTGCTACGGTCGCAGGTTCGAATCCTGCCTCGGGCATGGGTGTGTGTGATGTCCTTAGGTTAGTTAGGTTTAAGTAGTTCTAAGTTCTAGGGGACTTATGACCTAAGATGTTGAGTCCCATAGTGCTCAGAGCCATTTGAACCATTTGATTCGAACCTGCGACCGTAGCGGTCGCGCGGTACCAGACTGTAGCGCCTAGACCCGCTCGGTCACCCCGGCCGGCCTAAAGTATCACTTCTGACATTTGATTTACGGGCATAAGGTCGTGGTCCAAGACAGAGACTTACGCGTTTGACCAGGGCCTTATGACCATAAATCAATTATCAAAAATAACGCAAATACCGGAAGGGAAAATCTGGATTTTTTGATTAACTAACACTAATGAAACGTCCGCGATTCTGGGAACAGGTCTAAACTGCCAGTGCACTGCTAATTCCTTATTACTTCATGATCGTAACGCAAATCATTATTATACCTCAACAACGTCCGTATGTTATTTGCTAATCGTGCTTGCTGTCAGATAGATGACTAACGCGAACAGCTGTGACGTCACAGTCACGTGGGCTTATCACGTGCCGCAGGACAGAGCACGTCTCAGGCAAATGCCACTACTCATACTCCGCGAAAAAAATGGAGTATGCCTTGTGCCTAAGCAAATTCACATTGTGAGAAACAAAAGCAGCGTCGCCCCTGGAAAATACTTTGAAGACCTGTCCCTGATTCGCCCGCCAAGTTTTTCACTGACCAGTGCTGCTGCTTCTTGCACTAGCTGTATTTATCTAACGGCACGCAGATGCTGAGCCTGTTTTCACAGCTGCCTCAATCGACACTTTGTTTGGTGACGCTGTAATCGGAAACTTAGCTGCGCCTGCGATGCTGTGTTGACACTCGTGAGATGCTGAGTCATGCGTCTCGTATCTGCGCACAATGTGGGAAGGTAACACCGGCATATCTACTCCACAGAGTAAGTGTACAACTGTTCTCTACCCGAAGGTTGCTTTGAACACCACAGTGCACGCTACTAGGCATAGTCCTACTTGAGGTGGTATCTAACTTCTCCACGTACGAATATTAACTGAGACCCACTGAAGATCTCTTACAGAAAGAATATGCATTTACGTAGCCTTTATCACACTAATTATTCTATGTGTACGAACACCTTCACATATTTGATCCCTCTAGTGTAATTATAACGCTGACTTTAGTTTACACTTCAAAAATAACATTCTTTTCCGTCCCTTCACAGTTAATCTCGTCTTTCTCTTTGTGTATCTCACTATCACTATCACTTCTGTAATTTCGCAAAAATTCCTCGTTTTTGAAGTAATGTGACAGATACCATTTCCCTCAATTCCTTTGACGAATTTTTCTTAGTGCTTCGCCTCCAGCGACGACAGATCAGACCTTTTTCTTACCGGTCAAAATCGTCTCTAGCATAACCGAAAAGGAAAAAGGAACGAAGTGCCGTGAAGATTAAGCTTCTGGCCATCGGCAGTAATGCTGGAAACTCCATAAAAATGTAGCTACAATTGCGCAGAATATTTTGACTATTTGTCAGTGTTACTTGTTTGCTAGCACTGACAACTCTACGCAAAGGCCACTGCTCTCGATCGTTAAGGGAGAGAGAACGCCTGAAATTTCGTATTCTCTTGACATTGTGGAAGACGGAATACTGAATTCCCAAACGATTTCCGAAATGGAATGTCTCATGCGTCTAGCTCCAATTAAAATTCAGCGTTCAAAGCCTGTTAATTCCGTCGTGCGGCCATAATCACGTCAGAAACCTTTTCAGTTCAATCACCTGAGAACAAATGACAGCTCTGCCAATACACTGTCCTTTTATATCTTGTGTACGCGAAACATCAGCAATATGTATATGTGCATGTCGCTATCCCAGGACTTTTGTCACCTCATGTATTAACGTAATTACAAGGAGAGCATGCACCCCAGAGGGACCACCGCTTTATCTCATCTCCCGCACTGTTGTAGCACACACTTAGATACAACAAAAGCTCTAGCACGCTGCTCTTCTCATGCATTTATGAGAATATTCATGCTTCCCTCGTGACTACATGAATAATACGCCACGGACGCTGCAGTAGACTCACTTATTCGATTGAGACAAGAAAGCCGCTCGTTCGAAAGGAGTTTAAAGAAGGAACAGAGCATCGGTACCTTGAATTCATTACACCCATCGTGAATAACTAACTGCTACTGAGATTTAAACTGTGTGTGTGTGTCTAGGGATAGTATGCAACCCGCCTTTTTTTAATTTAGTACAATTTATTGTACCATTTACTAGTTTCCGATCGTCTGTAGGCTGATGATTAGCTGGAGTTATTAAAGGAACATTTTCTGGAGCGTGTGTGAACTAGTCGCGGTACTGGAGAAAGTAATGGAAATTTAGGCACGTTAACGAAAAGGAAATGTTTATGAAACGAAAAATCGTTATATTTTTGGATACTTATAATACACTGGATGGCTTTTCAGTGAGCAAACACTGAAACCGAATACGAAGAGTATGAAGATGCTAGTTACTACAATTTGTCACAGAGTGATATCTGCTTTAGACACATTAACTTACAGAACAACATATTTACAAGCATAGACAACCTACGCAAGTGGACACTGCAAGCTGCAGATGTGTTCACACAATAGAATAAACATGCAGTACGTATCAAAAAGCTACAGAGTCGAACATTCTGCAAGACTCACTTATGTCGACTATCTATACTTAAATATTTTATTCTGTAATTTCATGCGTTTCATGCTAAAGAGCGCAAAGTAGCGAAGTGCAATAATTAACACACTCATAGTCTCTGCATTTAGGTTCAATATTTGTTAACAATAAAATCATGCACGCTACCCCCCATTCCCTCACTCAAGAGTTTGTGTACATAATCGAAACGAACTGCTCGTGGATAACAAGGCGCTATGTAATGTAAGGATACATTAACATAATATTTGTGTTTTGTAAATATTCCGTTAACTTCGGGGTGAACTTCCGTTAACTCCGACAGTAGCACGATCCTAGCGCCTACGTGCATATGGTCTAGCGTCTAGGTATAAATGGTCCAAAAAATAATGGCCCTCTAACACCTCTACCTGATGATGAGACCACAGTGGCTAGAAACCTAGTTAATGGCACAATAAATCAAATTTAAAAAATCTTCGCATCTCATTTATATTACTTACCGGCTAGAATATTCGTACGGTCTCAGTTCCAGCGGAAAAAAATTATTTTCAGTGTTTCATGTAAGTAGTTATTGACAAACTTGAAAAGATTTAGAATGCTATCATAATCTGCTAAGTAAGAGGTATAATCTCGCGTTTGAGGTTTACCGGAACACGTCAAGTACTGAAGTTACAAACTATGTACATATCTTGAGGCAGGTCTGCAAATTACGGAGACCATATTCATCCAGTATTTGAGTGGCAGACCAATTAGAGATTTCCATTCAGTTTTTAGCTTACACCACCTGCAAAATCCTGAAAGAATAAGGATCACTTACTACTTTTGCATGCTTGCAATAAAGCTTCCGCATCAGTCATGACGTTTTGATTTTTTTAGTTCTCCACTACCAATTCCATTTGCCAGATATTTTTCCGACAGTATTCAGATATACAGAGTGCGGCAACAGAACTCTTACTAGAGAGTTTTCCGTTTACAGCCGTAAGGTTTTTACATGCTTAAGTCAAAAATTTAACATGTTAACTCATTTGTAACGTAGGACATATTGAAGCTGTTTTATGAATGGGAGTTCGATTCTTTAAAGAATCGGAGGCGGGGAGGGCTGAGCTGCAGGCACATACATAAACCGCCTCTATACACTACACTGATGTCTCACAAGTCATGGGATACCTCCCGCTAACGTGTCGGTCCTATTATCGTGTGGGACCTCCTCCTGCCTGGCTTATTGTAGCAACTCTACATGGCCTGGACTCAGTAAGTTGTTGGAAGTCCTCTGCAGAAATACTGAGCCATGCTGCCTCGGTAGCCGTTCATATTTGTTGAAGTGTTGCCGGTGCAGGATTTTGTGCACGAACTGAGCTCTCGATTATGTCCCATAAACGACGGATGGGATTCGTGTCGGGGATCGGGGTTGCCAAGTCATTTGCTCGAACTGTTCAGGATGTTCTTGAAACGAATCGCCATCTACTATGGCCCAGTGACATGGCGCATTGTCATCCATAAAAATTCCATCGTTATTTGGGAATGGTTGCATATGGTCTCCAAGTAGCCGAACGTAACGATTTCCACTAAATGGTAGGTTCAGTTGCACGAAAGGATCCTGTCCATTCCATGTAAATACAGCCTATACCATTATGGAGCCACCATCACAGTGCCTTGTTGACAACTTGGCTCCATGGCTTCGTTGGGTCTGCGCCACACACTAGCGGTACCATCAGCTCTTAACTGAAATCGGGACTCATCCGACCAGTCCACGGTTTTTCAGACGCCTAGGGCCCAACCTATACGGTCACGACTCCAGGAAAAGCGCTGCAGGCTTTGCTGTGTGCTGTTAGCAAAGACATTCGCGTCTGTCGTCTGCTTCCGCGGCCCATTAACGACATATTTTCCCACACTGTCCTACCAGAAATGTTCGTGGTGCGTTCCAATTGACTTCCGCGGTCATTTGCTGTGTTGCTCGTTTGTAGCACAGACAACTCTATGCAAACACCGCTGCTCTCGGGCGTTAAGGGAAAGCCGTTGGCCCCTGCATTGTCCGTGGTGTGAGGTTATGCCTAGCTAGACATTGTGGATGTCGAGAAATTTAATTCCCTAACGATTTCCGTAACTGAATTCCGTGCTTCATGCTTATAGCAACGTTTGTTTTATTTAAAATGCATTATGAAAGCAGGTGTTGACAGATGTGAAAATTACCGAACTATCATTTTAATAAGTCACAGCTGCAAAATACTAACGCAAATTATTTACAGACGAATGGAAAAACTAGTAGAAGCCGACCTCGGGGAAGATCAGTTTGGATTCCGTAGAAATATTGGAACACGTGAGGAAGTACTGACCCTACGACTTATCTTAGAAAATAGATTAAGGAAAGGCAAACCTATGTTTCCAGCATTTGTAGACTTAGAGAAAGCTTTAGACAATGTTGACTGGAATACTCTCTTTCAAATTCTGAAGGTGGTAGGGGTAAAATACAGGGAGCGAAATGCTATTTACAATTCGTACAGAAACCAGACGGCAGTTATAATAAGAGTCGAGGGGCACGAAAGGGAAGCAGTGGTTGGGAAGGGGGTGAGAGACAAGGTTGTAGCCTCTCCTCGATGTTCTTCAATCTGTATATTGAGCAAGCAGTAAAGGAAACAAAAGAAAATTTCGGAGTGGGTATTAAAATCCATGGAGAAGAAATAAAAACGTTGAGGTTCGCTGATGAAATTGTAATTCTGTCAGACACAGCAGAGGACTTGGAAGAGCAGTTGAACGGAATGGATAGTGTCTTGAGAGGAGGATATAAGATGAACATCAACAAAAGCAAAACGAGGATAATGGAATGCACTCAAATTAAGTCAGGTGATGCTGAGGGAATTAGATTAGGAAATGAGACACTTAAAGTAGTAAAGGAGTTTTGCTATTTGTGGAGCAAAATAACAGAGGATGGTCGAAGTAGAGAGGATATAAAATGTAGACTGGCAATGGCAAGGAAAGCGTTTCCGAAGAAGAGAAATTTGTTAACATCGAGTATAGATTTAAGTGTCTGGAAGTCATTTCTGAAAGTATTTGTATGGAGTGTAGCCATGAGTGGAAGTGAAACGTGGACAACAACTAGTTTAGACAAGAAGAGGATTGAAGCTTTCGAAATGTGGTGCTGCGGAAGAATGCTGAAGAGTAGATTGGTAGATCACATAACTAATGAGGAAGTATTGAATAGCATTGGGGAGAAGAGGAGTTTGTGGCACAACTTGACCAGAAGAAGGGATCGGTCGGTAGGACATGTTCTGAGGCATCAAGGAATCACCAATTTAGTAATGGAGGGCAGCTTGGAGGATAAAAATTGTAAAGGGAGACCAAGAGATGAATACACTAAGCAGATTCAGAAGGATGTAGGTTGCAGTAAGTACTGGGAGATGAAGAAGCTTGCACAGGATAGAGTAACAGGGAGAGCTGCATCAAACCAGTCTCAGGACTGAAGACAACAACAACAACAACGATTTCCGTAACAATCCCGTGCTTCATGCTTATAGCAACATTGTTTTATTTAACATGCTTTATGAGTTTTCACACAAAAATTCGAAGGCATTACTTTTCCGCACAGCCTAGTGCATAAACCGCTTCTGTACGCTATTTTTAGCACGGAATTTCCTCAGTGGTGCCCACGAGACGTCTACTGCGATACGTCTGCCCGGCCACCATACGACAGCTGGCGGGCAGATGGGCGCTGCCTGGGCCCCAGACTTGCCTACCTGAGCCGCCGCCGTTTCACGCTGCAGGCGCCCCGCCCACCGCGGGCAAGCCACAAGCGACGCCGGGCAGCCCCGCGCCACCTGCGGCCGCCACGCCGCTCGCTCAGGGCCGGCCACTCTGACAAACCGGTTCCTGCCGCGCCGCCGCTCTGTTGGCGAAGCTCAAATCCGGCTGCTCCTGCTGCTCGCTCACACACTCTTCCCACCACCCGATGGAAACGGCCGTCTGCTTTGTGCACGTTTTTAGCCTCGATGATGATGATGAGTCGGGTTGAGGGGGCGCTGACATCACGGTCATCAGCGCCCTGACGAAAAGTCAACATGAAAATAATGGGTGCGGACGAAGGCTGTCCCCACATGCAGAGCAGTTTATAATGTACTAATGACTGCCGACCTTTCCCACCAGTTTAGGGATGAGGCCTGATAGTTCACAAAGGTGGATCCTCCCCCTGGAGGAGGTAGCTATGTGTGTAAGGACTATGCCCGATGCGCAGTCTGGTAAGCAAAGCCTCCTTCCAGCAGGAAGGCTTAAGCCGTCGGGTCACGGACCATAGTCTTTCCGAACGTGCAGAGCAATATCTGGCATGTAGGATATTCTGAGCGTGCGTCTGAGCGTTGACCAACGACATGTCACAAAGCCAGCTACGTCACACGCACGCCGTCTCCCTTCAGTACAGAGTTATGAGGCGCCATATTGGCATTCATTTCAAGCCTATATGTATATATGCCGTTTCTGAGCACCAGCAAATTAAGAATCACTGGAAAACCCGTTGTTAACTGTGTGATTCGTTCCAATAAAATAATGAGAAACATCGTATTCGTGGCAAACGCATTGTAACTTGCGTATTATGAGAGTAGGCTATTTGAAGGCAGAGACACACTGAAGATCCACCAAAACGCATTGTTCTTGGTACAATTTGTTATAATATATAAATTAGTAAATATATAAATTAGTAACATGTCTACGATTAAGGTTTTCAGCATGAGGTAACATACTGTGATTAAGATACACAGCATATGATGTTGGTTTAGCGTAATGAGTAGCGTCACTCACCTGAAATATGGATTTTATTAACGGCGGTGGTTCGCAACTTGAGACTCCCAATTTTTTTCTTAACATTCGCGTTTTTATTAGGTTCTGACACTATTACTAGTTTAGTATAAGTATATACTATAATATTTTATGCTATGTAAATGTAAGTTCCTTTTTTGTGGGGTGACTGTTCGATTTGCTTAATCTACAAGACAGCTTGCGCTACTTGTATAATGAAATTCTGCTCCTTTTTCTTTTACGCTTCGTAATTCACATGTTGCAAAGATTCTGCTACTGGGTAGGAACAGTTATCAAGTAAGACTGACCTTGTGATTTTACTAAAATGTGGGAACAATGAAATAATGTTTATCTTATGCGGAGAAGCATTCCAAATTTGTACCGCACTGTTTGTAATGGAACTTTTATAAGCCTGTGTCCTTATTGATTGAACATGGTACTTTCCTTTTCGTGGCCGGAAGAGGAAATGTGCGCTTTAATAGAGCTAACGTGGGAATTTTACCTCGCCCGTTTACTGAACAGTGTGATTTACGAACTAGAAACATCCGTCAACTGCCGCTGGAGTGCGTTGCGATCGCGTTTACCACGTTGTGGCCCACGTACCATTTGCGCAAGTCGCATCGTTCCTGAGCGTTCAGCAGCACGTTGACTTGGCACGCTCAACGTTAAAGTCCGCCAAGCTTCTGTGGTCGGTTTGTGGAGCGCAGTTTGTTGTCAGACACCTGCAACCATTCAGTCTCCCACTGACGCCTGATGCATCTGTCAGAAAATGAGATAATGGCGTGCAACGGCATGAGACATTGATGGACAGCACCATCCCAACATGCTTCCTTGGCAGCTTTATCAGCCATGTCGGTTACCCTGTATCCCAACATGGCCAGGTACCCAGCAAAAGATCACCTTTCCACGGCGTTGGAGCCGCTGTAAGCAGTCATGGATGAGCTGAATCAGCGGGTCTACCGGATACATTGGGTGAAGCGCTTGCAGTGCACTAAAAGAGTCGGAACAGACAAGAAAACTAGTACGGTGATGTCTGTGAACCCTCTCCAGTGCTATTAGAATAACATATAACTCCGCATCATAATTTGTAAATTGTTCTGGAAGACGCACTTTATCAGGGAAAACCACACAACAACCGAGAGCATTCCCCTGCCGGGATCCATCTGTGTAACGATAAAACTATGGTACATACTTAAAATAGACGAAAACAAAGTTGTAAAAACCATATCTGGAGTAGAATTTTTCGGTAACTACGTCAAACTTAAAATCACTTTGGGCCTCCGAAGATACCAGGGCGGCAGTGCGTTCCATCCATGGGTGTGTATTTTCATACCCGAGAGATACAGATCCTTGAGACAGGCCGTAGCACGAGGCTGGGTCGCTTGGAGCCGATTCCTGAACAGTCGTTCTCATTTTAGCCTCGGATTGTTTGTGATGTAAGAGAATGAAATGTCTAAGGAAGATCCTAGTCCTTTTGCCCAGGAGTCACGTGCGTGAAGCCTTGTTTACTAAACCAAGAAAGCGCACTTGCAACTTCACTTTTCTGTATTTGCACCACGAACAACCACTACCCGAAGCAACAGAGGGCATCTGTGCGGGTGACGGAGTTGTTATTCCCAACCTAGGCGCGAATCTAGAGGCTGGAGAGTTAGCTTTTTCCCCCCATATATCACTTTCCACATTACTCAGCTTATTTTTGGAGAACGAAGTGGCAAGACAACCAACTCTCGAAAGTGGCAACAAATTCTGGAAAATCACAAGCTGCGTGTAACAAGTAGAATTCTCCTAAAAGACAAAAATCGCAAGCAGTATAGCACTAAGAGGAAACCGCAACACAAAGACTGACTTTCCCGAACGTAAATGGAAACGTCCGAATGGAACATTATTCCTATACCCACACAATTGCCCAGCCATTACCTGCAGACCTGCGTACACAAACTTTGTGCTAGTGAAATGTGAAATACTGGCAATGGTGCGTACATACGTCGATTTTATATGGTGTAAAATATGACGTAGAAGTTGTTGGAGTTTGTTGCTGTCATAGCTCTTAATGGCCGGCCGGAGTGGACGAGCGGTTCTAGGCGCTACAGTCTGGAGCCGCGCGACCGCTACGGTCGCAGGTTCCAATCCTGCCTCGGGCATGTATGTGTGTGATGTCCTTAGGTTAGTTAGGTTTAATTAGTTCTAAGTTCTAGGGGACTGATGACCTCAGAAGTTAAGTCCCATAGTGCTCAGAGCCATTTGAACCATTTAGCTCTTAATGAAGACCTTCTGATATTTCCGAACACATGATACCCAAATGATGTACTTCTCTGAACAGCAATTGCTTGGAAAATACGCTAAAGCGATGTAATAAACAATCATGTAAACGAATTATTAAAATACAAGGCATTTGTGGGAGGTTAAATGTGAGGGTGACGCCAAGTTGTGTTTCAGGCAGGGAGTGAGGACAGTGGAGGGGAGAGAGAAAGGCACAAACCGTAATAATCCTAATCCTTCTTTTTCCCCTTTTCGTTTACCGTCCCGTTGACGACGAGGTCATTGGAGACGAAGCTAATCATGCCAACATTCGCCTTTTCCGATTTAGGTAACGCAAAGAGAAACAGAAATCTGCGTGGGAGAACGAGGATTTGAACCTTGATCCTCTATAATTAGATTCCAGTCCCTTATCAGTTATCACTGCGCCACCTCGCCCATCTCTCTCTTTAACAAATATACACAATAGCCGGAGTAATACTGTTCTGTAGCAGCCTTCCATTCTGTTATGTTTTCAGAATTCGCAGCGTCTTATCACAGGAACTTGACGCATCCGCTTCTTCGAGCGCCAACCAGAGCTCGCCAAACCCCAAGGACGCCAGCGTCTTCGCGGCAGCGTTATTTAGCAGTACTCTCCGAGGCTGCGTTGATCTGGTGACAGCGGGAACACCGTCCAGAAGTTGAGGAAGCGGTAAACCAAGAGCATGCCTCGAAAGTATCTGCATCCGCTCAACGCCTCACGCAATAAGCTTGCATCGCACGTGAAACAGTAATATTTCGCTAAACCATGCGGGGAATGTGGTGAATGTAACAATGAATCCAATCTACACAGTGCAGACGTCTACAGATTGCTCCTCATTACATATAAACAGCTCTCTCCACGTATCGCGATACCCATGTTTCGACATGTGTCGTTTATGAAACGCTAAGGTTGTCTGTCCACCTTGCCCTATGTAATTCCATAGGTGCTCCGTCAGAAGCAGTTAATTTAAAGTACAAGTAGACGTGGTCGTATCAGTCATAGCCAGTGGCAATAAAGGAGCAAGCAATGGATGTGTGGGTGAGGCTGGGACATATACCAACTCGGCTGATAGATGGTGCATCTCCAAATTTACGAACAATTCTCTGGAACCGCTACTTAAACGTGGCAACTCTACCAGTAAGAAACAGAGTGAAAAAATGCAGAACTTGGCAGGCGACAATGTAGTAGGCACCGTCAGAATGCTGCTTTGACCTACTTCCAAAACTTAGCGCGTTGAACTCTACCGATAATCGCTTCCGGCCACAAGGCGCAGCGTCGGATGTGGTCGCAGACCTCGCTGCCATAGCATACTAAAGCCACGCAGCGAGCAGTATGCCTTCAGTCCCACGACACACTAACGACAGATAGAGCACACATTTAAATATCAATTAAAACAGTCACAAACGCTTTAATATATTTTTTATTTACGACGCTTTGTTCTATCATCAGGTGTAAAGGTATGGTGTTGAGTTCAGGTGCACTACTGGGAAAGTTTGTAAACAAACTCTTATGCAGTGCTCTCAAGGGAAGTACGCGACGAAAACACACAGTGCTATAGGTATTTCGACATTGTTGGTTTCCCAGGAGCAGTACACCTCTGCTAAACGCCGGAACTGCCACCTGATGGGGTCACAGCTGCCGAAACGCTTCGTAAAAAAAGCAGATTAACCTTTTCAGACATGATTTTTCTGAAGGAAGGGAAATTTTTATGTGGTAACGCTCGTGATTTTTAATGATTTTAGATGCAAAGTTTATAGAAAAATATGTAGCGATCTTCAGAACATGCTTTGTGCAGTTGGCATCTTTTATATACTAAACTAATTACAAAATATTCTCTAATGCAATAAATAGTAAAATAATAATTACCACGGAAAATAACAATATTTAATTACACAGTGGGATACAGCCAACCAACTACATCCGTGTATTTGGGTGGCCACGAGCTGCGGCGCACTGCTACATTTATTTACTGACATTTTCATAGCTGTGCCCAAAGTCGGCAGCACTTGCGCATGATGAAAAGGTTGAACATTCACAAATGTACACCTCAGGTTTCCAATGGGGGAAAAATGAGTGTTGTAGCTCAGACACATAAAATTTAATGTACACAATTGTAGCCAGAGGGTCTGACCGTTTAATTTAGTGATTGTTTACGCTGCTTTTGTTTATATTTTACGCATTCAGTCACCTGAAGTGCCTCTCGAACTTGAGTGTCTGTAAAAAATAAACCGTACTTTCGTAACTTGCACTACGTCAACCTTTGTTTGGACAATATGCAACATCATAAACAGAACCACTCACTCTTGTAACTTCAGATTAGTATCTTCTTCTTCAGCTAGACAGGAGGTCTTGGGTGTGGAATAATAATAATAATAATAATAATAATTATTATTATTATTATTATTATTATAATTCCAATACTCAGGGGACGAGTGTAGGGAAGGAAATACAGGGCTCTAGCATCGCCATCTTTGGCAAAATCCTAGTGGAGGTGGTCTGCCATTGCCTTCCTCAGACAAATGGCCAGTGTGTTTTGTCTCCTGCCGGATGACTTGCGAGTGCGTGCACAGTGTAATGTTGGGTTTGAGTTTTTTTGGCTAAAGTCAAGGGAGAGGGTGAAACTCGGTGCCGTCCCATAGCCTACTCCTCTCAGATAGCACTAAGGTGGCCGATAAGACTAACGTCACCATCCGAAGGACGTGTCAGTTACCGTCTCACATTCCCTATCAACATCAACAGTGGCATATTCCCATATTTCATGAGACACTGCGGAGAGGTTTGGAATTTAACTCAGGATATTGCCGCTAAGACTGGTGATCAGGAACTTTACGACACCAGCTCTTCTACCTTTGCCGGGCAAATAGTGGCAGTGAAAATTTCATCGACTACTGTACCAAGATCTGAGTCGTGCGTTAGTGACTTCGGCTACGGATATGGGTTAATATCTGTAAGATATTGCAATCTGGCTCAACCTCATAAAATTCGCGATATGATCACATGACACGACATGCTTCAAGATCAAGCTCCTATCTTCAGGTAAAACATACAGTAACCTTCAAAACGGCAATACGTTAACGACGTAGAAATAGTAAAGCCGTCGGACCAAGCAGTCTCCGTCCAATTTCACATGTAATCCTGTTCTTATCCTTCTGGCAGACGAAGTGGTTGTGTCTGCCGATGCAAGAAGGTGCAGATGGAAAACAATTATGTGGGTTCAGTCCTCATATTAACAGCAGTTGTGTATCATTGCTCGGAAATTAATTTTGAAATGCAGTAAGACTTTATCGTAAGACAAAAACTTCGAAAAAATTGCGTTTGAAAATAAGATATCGTACTGCTGTTAATTACAAACCATTTCCAGCTCACGTAGTCAGATTGCGTAGCTTAAAAGCGTAGTAATGGTAAAGTTGGTGGTAGCAACTTTTTTTTAATTCCACTTTTCTTAACAAATGGAAGTTTAATGAATACGGAATTTAAATACAAGTAAGCAAAATTTCCATCAATGAGATTCGAAGCAATGACTTCACATTTAGTTAACTTCTACCCCATGCCGTCAGCTACAGGCAACTATGTTATTGAACTTTAAATACTTTGTAGTTAACTGCGCTCAGTTTCATCTAACTTTGGAAGGCTACGTTTACGAGTCTGAGAATTGCATCGAACTGCTTTAGGAACTTTATGTGCTGCAACTGACTAACAGGATTTGAAAGTATTAAGAAAATCGAAGAGGGCCAATCTATAAGATCCCCTTGTTATTCAGATTATTTTACGGTTTATTTATGTTGTTAAATTTTTTGAAACATTCTAACAAATTGTACATGAAGATGCTTTAGAAACGTGTCGTACGACTTGTGATCTTGGCATTTTTTTGCATATTTGGTTGAGGCCAATAATAATATTTTACCAGAGTCACTTCCCTACAGTTTTATTAATAGATTGGTCTATCTGCCATCTTTAGATTCCTACATATGTGCGTTGGCAAGAAAACAGCGTGCGAGGAAAAACAGTACCCAAACGTCTTCCAATATGACGTAAATTGAACTATCTCGCCGACCCAACGGTATCGTATCGTACTCTCTGATGAATTTAGTCCGTAAAAGCAGAGGAAAAAACCTTGACAAAGATCCAGGAAAAAGTCCACATACAAAAGTCGCTATTCTTGGCAATGTGCCATCCCTTCAAAACTGCCGGATATATGAGCCGATCTTTCGCACAATTTATTTCATATCACTGATCTATACTCCACAAAGAAAACTCGCAGCCAGCTACGCTGTGTATCCGAACTTTCCAACGTCGAGTTAAAGACCCTTCAGTCAGCGAGCGGTACCGAACCAGCTGTCGCTGGCGGCTTCCTCCTCGTGACAGAACCTCATCTCTCAAGGCCTCAAGCAGCGTTCCCGTGAGGATGTAACTAGCCAGACAGACGCGTCAGTCGCTGCGGGCAGGGAACTGTCACCTGTCAGGGAAACGCTTCGCAGCTGGCGGCGAATTCCCGCCAGCCACCTCACCTCGGAGAAGTTGCATGTCCTCCGGCGAGAGGACAGGACGGACTGGGCCGCAGTCCGCCAGTTTGTTTCCGCTGTTACGTATTCTTTTCACACTACCTGTTGGCTTCGTTTCCTCTGACAGCGATTGGGGGTTTCCTATAGTTGCCTTCGTGCACGGCTAAACTGCAGATGACGGGTAGACGCTACTGATACGCTATTTGACTCTACCGTAAACAGTCGTGCAAGTTGTGGTCAGATAAAGG
The DNA here is from genome assembly GCF_021461395.2 of Schistocerca americana. Lineage (NCBI taxonomy): Eukaryota > Metazoa > Arthropoda > Insecta > Orthoptera > Acrididae > Schistocerca > Schistocerca americana. Next base: position 172,502,877 of record NC_060125.1, read on the forward strand.
AAGTTGCGATAAATACTTTACCGCATGAAGTTTAATCTTTTGCGAGTTAAGATTCTCTGGCCGTAAGTTGGGGAATTTTTCCCCTGTGATAAACAGTTAGCCTCCGAAGACTGGCGACGCTTGCAGACTACGGCAAATTAGGATAGAACGACTAGCGAGATAGTCGGGTAGGCAATAGTAGGAGGGCAATAGGCTATGTTAGGGACAACGGAAACTGTATCTCTGGGTTGGCCTGAGGTCTCCTTGACAATCAACTCTCATCTACAGGGTGTTACAAAAAGGTACGGCCAAACTTTCAAGAAACATTCCTCACACACAAAGAAAGAAAATATGTTATGTGGACGTGTGTCCGGAAACGCTTACTTTCCGTGTTAGAGCTCATTTTATTACTTCTCTTCCAATCACATTAATCATGGAATGGAAACACACAGCAACAGAACGTACCAGCGTGACTTCAAACACTTTGTTACAGGAAATGTTCAAAACGTCCTCCGTTAGCGAGAATACATGCATCCACCCTCGGTCGCATGGAATCCCTGATGCGCTGATGCAGCCCTGGGGAATGGCGTATTGCATCACAGACGTCCACCATACGAGCACGAAGAGTCTCTACTTTTGGAACCGGGGTTGCGCACACAAGAGCTTTCAAATGCCCCCATAAATGAAAGTCAAGAGGGTTGAGGTCAGAAGAGCGTGCAGGCCACGGAATTGGTCCGCCTCTACCAATCCATCGGTCACCGAATCTGTTGTTGAGAAGCGTACGAACACTTCGACTGAAATGTGCAAGAGCTCCATCGTGCATGAACCACATGTTGTGTCGTACTTGTAAAAGCAGATGTTCTAGCAGCACAGGTGGAGTATCCCGCATGGAATCATGATAACGTTCTCCATCGAGCGTAGGTGGACGAAACTAAAATGAGCTCTAACATGGAAATTAAGCGTTTCCGGACACATGTCCACACCACATCTTTTCTTTATTTGTGTGTGACGAATGTTTCCTGAAAGTTTGGCCGTACCTTTTTGTAACACCCTGTGTACAGATACTTGTCTTAAGTATCTTCCGACAATATCTATCTGAACTTCTGAGCCACACAATCGCTCCCCAAACGCCCGTAGTTCCTTTCTCTTGCTCATTCTGTCAATTATGTTCATTATGAAAAATCTGCGAGATAAGATTCGTAAACAGGTAAGGACCAAACGTGGTCTAATGAGCATATAGCCGGAAATGCGCGGTTTCCTTGCGAAAGGCAGCTTTATTCACATTCCATGCAGTGCCCTACAAACACGATGAATAGTTGTGATTCCCTTGTAGAGAGCAATAGTGTTCGCTGTAACATCAACGCCCTCTTTGTTCTTTCTTATAGCTGCTTTCCGCAGTCACTACTGCTGTTGCCGAAGGTCGTAGTGTGAACTAGGGTATCAGTTGATTGCTTTAACTTCGGATAGGGAATATGTTGAAATAGCCACAAGGACGGCAACGGGTGGGTGGATCCATCACTGTACTCGCAAAACATCCTCGCCAGCGACGGTAATAGTAGTATCATAAACAATTTGCAACACTGTTTCGGCGACTCAGTGAGGTACATAAATTTGCAGGAAACCGCGCCAGGAAAGTACGTCGGCTGTGTAAGAACATCTGATACGACAATACAGAGGGTGCTTCCCTCTCACCGCCAGTAGTTGGCCCGCCAATACGAGGTACGGCAAGTGAACTGTTGCTACTCTTGCCACCGTGAACATATGGATGGTTCGCTACTGAAAAGACTTTCCACCGCAGGAACACTCATAGTTGTCTGTTGATCTAGCTAACCCCATTCCTGGTACCTACTTTCCATCCTATCAATAGATGCTATTTTTTCCACAAACAGCGTCGTCTAGTCTCACAACTAGAATCTGTCGTTACACAGAATCCCCGCGACATGGAGATTACGAACTATCGGTAACGGTTGCACGATGATGGCTGGCGACTGCCTCGTGATTAGCAGCCCTCCCTGAACACACTTTCGAATGACCTCGATGTCGACAGGACAAACTCTAACCTTCCTTCCTTCCTTCGCCCGGACGTCCCAACAGCAGACTACGTAGGGAAATGACTTCCTCTAAGAGCGATTTGCTTACGAAAAATTCATTTTCAAACACACTTCTTTCAAAATCTACAGCGTTTAACTTCTGTTGTGTACAAACTATCTTATTATCAGCATTAGAAATGCCTTTGAAATTTTGAAGTTGCACCTGCAGCCACACCCCGCTTTTCAGGCATTTGGTGAGAGCTCATCCATTCGGGTGACTACTATATCTTTGGCTGAATGATATCTTTGGGTGACAACTTCCGTGCATCAGATTTTGTAAAAGGGATCTTTGATGTGAATACGTCTGCACTTATTACATAACTAGTTCTTTAAGTCGTAAATTTATGAAGAACTAACACTGAATGTAACAATTTCAATGTTTTTATATTCATTACAAAGTGTACATACATTAATTCCAAAAACTTTATTATATTTATGTCCTATGTACACTACTGGCCATTAAAATTGCTACACCACGAAAATGACGTGCTACAGACGCGAAATTTAACCGACAGGAAGAAGATGCTGTGATATGCAAATGATTAGCTTTTCAGAACAGTGGCGACACCTACAACGTGCTGACACGAGGAAAGTTTCCAACCGATTTCTCTTACACAAACAGCAGTTGCCCGGCGTTGCCTGGTGAAACGTTGTTGTGACGCCTCGTGTAAGGAGGAGAAATGCGTACCATCACGTTTCCGACTTTGATAAAGGACGGACTGTAGCCTATCGCGATTGCGGTTTATCGTATCGCGACACTGCTGCTCGCGTTGGTCGAGATCCAATGACTGTTAGAAGAATATGGAATCGGTGGGTTCAGGAGGGTAATACGGAACGCCGTGCTGGATCCCAACGGCCTCGTATCACTAGCAGTCGAGATGACAGGCATCTTATCCGAATGGCTGTAACGGATCGTGCAGCCACGTCTCGATCCCTGAGTCAACAGATGGGGACGTTTGCAAAACAACAACCATCTGTACGAACAGTTCGACGACATTTGTAGCAGCATGGACTATCAGCTCGGAAACCATGGCTGCGGTTACCCTTCACGCTGCATCACAGGCGGGAGCGCCTGCGATGGTGTACTCAACGACGAATCTGGGTGCAAAACGTCGTTTTTTCGGATTAATACAGGTTCTGTTTACAGCATCATGATGGTCGCATCCGTGTTTGGCTACATCGCGGTGAACGCACATTGGAAGCGTGTAATCGCCATACTGGCCTATCACCCGGCAATGGCACACGTCTCGGTCACCTCTTTTTGCATTGACGGCACTTTGAACAGGGGACGTTACATTTGAGATGTGTTACGACCCGTGGCTCTACCCTGCATTCGAACCATGCGAAACCCTACATTTCAGCAGGATAATGCACGACCGCATGTTGCAGGTCCTGTACGGGCCTTTCCGGATACAGAAAATGTTCGACTGCTGCCCTGGCCAGCACATTCTCCAGATCTCTCACCAATTGAAAACGTCTGGTCAATGGTGGCCGAGCAACTGGCTCGTCACAATACGCCAGTCGCTACTCTTGATGAACTGTGGTATCGTGTTGAAGCTGCGTGGGCAGCTGTACCTGTACACGCCATCCAAGCTCTGTTTGACTCAATGCCCAGGCGTATCAAGCCCGTTATTACGGCGAGAGGTGGTTGTTCTGGGTACTGATTTCTCAGGATCTATGCACCCAAATTGCGTGAAGTAATCACATGTCAGTTCTAGTATAATATATTTGTGCAATGAATACCCGTTTATCATCTGCATTTCTTCTTGGTGTAGCAATGTTAACGGCCAGTAGTGTATAAAGTAACCAGAAATTAATTTTGCGTCATGTTTCCTAATCTTGTACTTTCACCATCTGAAATACATAAACGTGTCCCAGCTAGTGGGAGGGTGTTAGAGCACAGTGTTGTGGTGCAGCAGAGCAGGGACCGGGCGTTATGCAAGTGCGGCGAGGCGACTTGCACGCCCAAGTTCGCTGCGGCGAGAGCTCAGACACAGCCAAGGACGGACGCCGGGTCATCACTCGACCAGCAAGCTGCTGGTGGCTCGCGCCGGCCTTCCCTGCCTCACATTCTCTCCGCGACCGCGGAGCTTTGGCGTCCGATCACATCACACATAATGTGGAGTAACAGTAGCGAAGCGACACACTGCTGACTCATTCGATGTTCTGGTCCTTGTGTATATGCGCACATTAAACAAACGCGAGAGTGCATACACTTTGAAGTGCAGCGAGATTTGCACGGTGGAAGCACGGGACAGTGTGCTCACCATCTTTTTCCACACATCAAAAAGAAAGAAGGGGGCTGGAGGGAAGGAGGGAGGGAGGGAGAATACAAACTATTCAGATATCATCTGCTTAGCCCATTTTCTGGCGTGTAAATCTGATATTTAAAAACAATCGAAAAGAGATCGTCAGCACTGAGCGACGGTGACAATTTATGGTCCCCTGGGCATTTGGTTCTCAGATACGGAACCCCTCCCCCCCCCCCCCCCCCTCTCTCTCTCTGAAAGGAAATTACAGAAGTATACTCCCCGGCAGGAAAAGACGCAAAGGTTAATTAGGAACACTGAAATATAGTAATTTCGAGAGTACCCGAAAGGGGTGTCACAGGTCTCTGTCAGCGTTTGACCCGCCTGGCGGCGGGGTTCGCTGAGTAGATTCGATGTCTCCATTTTGTTCGGTCGTGGGCCACGCCTGGATGAAGTTTAACAGCCTTCAGGTCGCTGGGCAGAGTGTCGGCCCGCTGGGCAGAGTGTCGGCCCGTCGCTGTATTGCTCGTCCCTTGGGCTTCTTTCCAGAGACCTCCACTGTGTCTGCTGCCTTTGCCTCTGCGAGCAGCAGATGTCCAGCCCACCGCAGGTCGCTTTCTTTAATTCTTTTCTGGATCGGTGCGACCGCAAAATGTTGCTTGATAGCGTCATTCGAAACTTAATGCAGTCCATTAACGCCACTTATCCAAGCAACACAGCATCCATGACCCTCAATCGTCGTTCTGCCTCCTTTGTAGCTGGCCAACACTGTGTGCCGTACAGTGTCTTGTCTTCACATGATCCTTAATCTGACGATCGCTTACTTATACAAATAATCTAGTTAACAATGTAGGAAGCTCCATGAGGCTCTTAAGAGATCATACTGTTTTCTATAGGAAGACTGCAACGCCAGAAGCCTCAGAAGGTAAATAAATGCAACGTAACGCGCATAATAGACGAAAAGTTCAATTGCTTTTTGATGACGCCATTGGCGATAAAGCGGTGGAAACAAGAAGATACCTTGGAACAACCTGAAGAGCAGTGACTATATAAAACGACATGTAGCTAAAGGATATGGTAGATTGCATTACATTTCCTTAAGATTCTTCTAATGAGTGTCATTCACGAATGAAGTGGCTTAAAAAAACACTTGTAAGATCGACTCTTCGGTATTATGCAGATGCCTAAACTCCAGTTGCAAACGCTGCAGAACAGGCGCTTTGCACCACGAGGGCGCTTAAAGTTTAAATTCAGTGTTCACGTTCCAAGAGGCGTCTGACAACGTAACTTCTTCACAAACATTTCGCGAAATGACCAGGACGAGAAAATCAGAGAAATTATAGTTCATACAGAGGTTTATCGATAGCTGTGCTTCCCACGCATCATTCGCGAATGGGAAAGGGAAAGAGGAAAATTATGTTGCTACCAGAAGTAACCTCCGCCACATACCGCAAGATGGCTTGAGGAATATCGATGTAGAGGGACAGAAATAAATATAGTATCATTTGAGGAGCGCCGGAACAAAACCCGATGTATCCACTTTGGCTGTATTCGCGTGTTTGAGCTGTAGGGGGGAGATACGGGAGTAAGAATACATGCTGCCACAAAATATAATTTTTAGCACAACGCGACAGCAAGTGTTTTATGGTGTTTCTTGTTTTTATACCTTGTGGAGCCATTTAGAGATCACTATTTGTTACTTTCTGTGTTAACAGCAAATGCGGATTTATCTGCTTTTGTTCCGGCGCTCCTCATTTATCGTACCCAGGGACAGACAGGGTAAGTTTAGAATAGGTATTAACAGGGACACACAACACGACAGAGAGAGCATGTAGTGAGTCATGGTGTTAAGTCCCAGAGAGGGACGAAGGTGAGGGTGTGTAAGAAGTGCGAGCAGAATAAAAAGGTTAACACTGTCGATCCTGAGGTGGAGAAGGTAAGAAAGTAAGCGTTTAAGCGTTCTAGACTGAAGAGATGTAACGTCTCGTACAGTGCGGAAAACAGGCACAATTGGTTTGTTGATGGTGTTAGGGAAGAGGGCGGAGGGGGGTGGGGGGGAGAAACAGCCAAGTTATTAGTCTCTCAACCATGGGATAGAGTTGGTGACATAAGCTAGAAATATGATCGAATTTTAACGGTAGGTATGAGGAAATGTTGCACGGAGCTGTGATAACTTTAGATTTTGTCACCTCATGAAGCAGCTGGAATTTTTAACAAGATCTTACTCACAAGTAACAGGCAAAAAGGATCAACTGTAAAACCTATATGAAATTGTCAACGTCTGTGATGTGATGAGCCAAACACCAACCACAGGGATAGTCACACCACAGTAAAATATACGGTGATACTAACTGATAAAACGTTTCTTTACCTTTACGCGATGTTCCCACTCGGTGTACGCTAAAGACGCGATAACGTAGTTGTGTAGCTAATGAGCAGAACTCCATATTTGTTGCAGTTCGGTAATGTAACTTTTTCTTTTCATTGTTTTTATATTTTGTTAGTCTCAGTCGCACTACATCTTTATTAACTGTGTTTTTTATACTTGTTTGGATAAGTAGTATGAAAATATTACATGGAATCCACTTATTGGAAGACCTGTTTGTAACATACAAAACGCGAGTTTTTCAGGCAATTTATTTACATATCTTTAATTGAAAAATAGTAGCACGAAATACCACGCTGCTGTTCTAAGATTTCGAGAGCACATATCATCATCATGGAAATTTAAGTAGGTATTGTTAAATTACGGAATACGTAGTTGGATTAACGCTTCCAAAATGCCCTACTAATACATAAAAGAGTAACACTTTCAACAAATTGTGCCCGGTATCCAATAGCGCTTCTTAAAAATACCAGACTATCCCTCCGTGTATGTAAAGATTCAGTCATGGATAATTCCGCTCTTTTCTTTCATAAACAATGAAAACGAGTTCTGATTTCACAACGCGGCTCAAAACATTATAACAGTATTGCCAAGGCTCTAAGATTACAAGTATATCCATTCCATAAAACTTGGGCGACATTACCTAACAGTAACAAAGAAGATACTTCGATTCACCCCTCTCTCTCTCTCTCTCTCTCTCTCTCTCTCTCTCTCTCTCTCTCTCTCTCTCTCTCTCTCTCTCTCTGTGTGTGTGTGTGTGTGTGTGTGTGTGTGTGTGTGTGTGTGTGTGTGTGTGTGTGTGTGTGTGTGTGTGTGTCTATGACTGTCCTATTTCCATTTCCGGGGAATGTAGTGGCCACTAGATGACTTACAAACCCAAAATACTCTTAAAACCATTTCTACGCATTCTCTTGACTTTGTATGAAGTACACGTTGTGCTACTTAAATATCACATACACACATACATTTTTAGAACACTTATACTACGCAGAAAAATCAAATGTCAAAAACGTTGTTTCCTGCTCACAACCTACTCCGCTTGATGTAACTTCTCTTCCAGAAGATGAAAAGTCGAAGGTTCGAAGACCTGATACAAGCAAGGAAATTCAAGGCGAAACGCAGATGTTTGTAGTACCTCAATGAAGTATTGGTGGATTCCAATAAGTGTCACAGTTGTCAAAGATTTACATTTTCTATACGAAGTCTCTGAAAGACGAAAACACAACAAGTAATACGTACCGGATGTTAGTTATACCGTACTGACGTAAGCATCCAAAGGATGGATCGCTATCATCCATATACAAGACTTCATAATGAAACCATACCCAGAGTCTATATTATAACCTACGAGACAGACACACAGGGTAATTGAGGGGGAACTGAATTACTACTGTCCTTACCACGTTGCAGACAAAGTTCCAATATAAATTCTCTCCTGTACAGTAATGCAAACCAGGCCTATCCTTGAAAATGAGCAAAACTACAAAACTATTTCGGAGTTTGGAGGAACATAGCTGGCTAGCAGGATTATTTTATATAGTTTCGAGTCTTATTTCCTATGTCTATTTGTTTCGACATGGTACTTACAAATAATGTTTTCTTAATAATCCAGAGAAAACCGTTTTTTTTCCTAAGCAACTGTTCCAGTAAATGATGAGAGCAATTACTCTGTGAAGGTAATTCCGCAACCATTTAGGTCCAGAGTTTTCGTAATTAGTGGATCGGTGTCAGCTATTGTCAGCAGACCGTTCAACGCTGATTCATATTCCTGCCTGTGAATAGCGTGCACGTCGGAGGAGGATAGCGCAGTTGGTGGCACTCGAGCGCAACGCCCTAATTGGGTGGTAGTGGGGCTCGTGTAGAGCCGTGGTACGAGTCTGTAGGTTACGCATGGAAGCGTGCAACACGTAAAAATTATCCCTAGTCTTTTGCGCAAAGCAATTTGCACCCGGAGCGGCACTTAAAAAATGTAAAATAAAAAAGCGGCATCCGTCCCTGCGACTAAAATTGTGAAATCCAATATTTAACTTGACGCGCAGAATCGGGATAAATGTCAGGAAAAAGAAGCACAAAGTGATCATTGTACTAAAATTCAAATAATAAAAATGGGAAGTTGCTCAAATTAAATTTGTAACGTGTAAATCTGTAAAGCGGTAGTTATTTCATAAATCAACATTGTAACTGAACAGTAAATTGTACACACTTTTTCTTTTCGCACTAACATTGCTGGATGGTTCGAATCGTATAAAGCTGGAATGTGAAATTGGGAGCAAGAGTTCTATTGCTAATGTCCGTAGCGTGTGGTTGGGTGGAGTTCTGTGGAGAGACTTAACAAAATTGGAAAGGTATCGCGAGAAATGTCAAGAACGCTTGTCTGGAGAAATGCAAGAACCTAAAATTACTGTATAATGAACAGTGAGAATACAGTTAAGTTTAAATTTATAATAGCGGTTATTCTCAAATATTTTATAGGAAGTACACAAACATTAGATATCATTTGAATGAAACAAACAGAGGATTTTGTTAGTGATAGGTGATAATAGGAAAGTTACAGCCTGCATCTGAAAGTAAGAACTACTAAACAGGAGGTACAAAGCATTAAAAGGAATTTTGACTGATTACAGGAAATTGTGTGCCTCAATGTTCGCTAACATCTGTCTTTATTACCATTATATGGAAACTTGAGTTCAGAATAATTCAAGATTTTGCGAACTAATACACAGTACTTGTGAAAGTACTAAGTTTTTTTATCGGATTTATTCGAATGCCATTTTTACTGTAAACATCATACAACATCCAGCTTCATGAGAAAATTCTGTAAATATGTCACAATTTCATTGAGAACCGATAGCGCGCAATATCAACAATACAAAATACCTAGAATACGAAAGGCTACAGTTAACCACAGTCCACAGCTTAATGGACATGTAGTAACCGACAAGTAGTTTAGCCGTAAGAAAATTGAGGATATTTGGTTGACTACACAGACAAAGATAAGCTACACTGCCGTCACAGCAGCGGGCCTATTTAAGGCAGAGCTCTAGTTCAGGCAATTAAGAATGGGTCAGGAGATGTTTGAGATTTATGAAGGAACCAGCTCGACATTCACTACAAATTATTTGGGTAAATACTGAAATCTGGCTGGGCATCGATTTTAATCGTGTTCCCCAAATACCAGTACAATGCTTAAACCACTGGTTCAAAAATGGCTCTGAGCACTATGGGACTTAACAGCTGTGGTCATCAGTCCCCTAGAACTTAGAACTACTTAAACCTAACTAACCTAAGGACATCACACACATCCATGCCCGAGGCAGGATTCGAACTTGCGACCGTAGCAGTCGCGCGGTTCCGGACTGAGCGCCTGGAACCGCGAGACCACCGCGGCCGGCAAACCACTGGTCCACCTTGCTTGGCCTTCTTGACTGATTTCACGTGGTAGCAGTAATAACCCCAAATACACACCCCGTGTAACAAGCGGGTGACGAAGGTCAAAGACAACTGAATATTACGCCGCTGTTCTGAAGGCTGATGCAAGGACCAGTAACTTTTGCAACAGCGTTATTTTCTGAGAAACTATAGGTAGTTCCGTGCTGCGAACGGTGGAGATAGACGCTCTTATTGAACGAAGTATCAAAAGAGAAACAGAACATTTGTTCAATTTTTACATGAGAAACGCGCAGCTGAAGTGAAACGAAATTTCAGCACGTGAGAAACACTGCCAGGCGTCCCAAGACGTCGCTCGCCTTCCATATACAAAAGTGACGTGCAAGAAGTTCCATGGTGCTTCGAATTCGAGACGAGTCAAGTAAATGCACATAAAAGATCACTCCAATCAGAGATAACTGAAAAGAAAAAAAAAAAACAGTGAAGCATTAAAATTGGGGAAGTTAGTAGAAGTAGGAGGATCTGATTACTTTGGGTGGAACATCACACAAGATATCCGAAGCAAAGACGGCTTACAAAGCGAGGTGATTTGGAGGTATCTTTTTTGTGTCTAACATAGGCCTTTAATTAAAGAGTATAGTTATGAAACTACGTTCCAAGCACAGCATTTGACATGAGTAAAACACTGAAATTTTAAGAATATAGAAAAGGTACGGATAAAACTTACAGGATGATACGGGGCATCCTTTTCGGTCACTCGCTACATCAAATAAGGAAAACGAAGGATCACCATATAGGAAACAAATTAGATCAGGAAGAAACATTAGAAAATTTAGGCCCGCTCCCTGTAACGGCGAGAGTAATTTAATACAGAAAGAGGCCTCATGAAAAATTGGGCTTCATTTCTTTAACAATGCGAAATACTTCTGCTACTTCAAACGGAGAAGTTCTTTACCGGTTGCTTCAAGACTGACGAAATTTGTGAATGATGAATACATTCAGAGTCGTACTGGGTTGGTAGTTCCAAGACAAAGTTGCTCCAAAGCACCGTCGATTTGTATCTTGTAACAGCTGATTGTGAAACTTTCTGAATTAGCTTAATGGGTGTAGGAACGTAATTGTGGTCACACTCTCGTGTATTACTGGAACCGATAAAGAATAAACTACCTTCGAAACGTGGAAACTATTTAGCTGATAAAACCTCATGAGTAGTCTTGGCTGATAAGATGAAAACAAGCTCCACTTCGTTCAGTAAGAATGTCAAATATGGAAACAATTCCCGAAATCGCTTAGTCATTTCTTTTCGGCTACTGGAAAGAAAGCACAGTATCTACATTTAAAGCACAGCATAAACGTCTGTGTACGAAACAAAGGAATTATCTTCGAAATGCTTTACTAACTGATTGTGAACGTTCTGTTTTTGTTACGACAGAAAACACACTCGAGGGGAGAATGTAAGAACTTTTTGCCCATACATTTTGTGACATATTCGCATTATTGATTTTGAGAAAGTTTGAAATCAACGTTAGAACGTTATGAAGACATATATCACAAAACAATTTCGAATGGATAGTAACTGTTGAATCTTAAATTACAGTAACGTGTGACAATGAGATCCCAACCATTAACAGATCGTTGCTTCCCGAAAAAAGTGTGCTTGATGTCGGAAAACCTGTAAACAGATACCACTAGCAAGGACAACATGTGATCTCTGTGTACAGTATCTATCACGAAAGATATAAACCAGAGATAATGATCTTGCGGTAACGGAGAGCCGTATTTCATCCCTGCCAAGTACAAGTCTTGTTTGTCTAAAAGGCCCTTTCAGTCCTGCAACTAAAACACGTGAACGGTAAATCAACGTGTACACTACCCGCGAGTGTTCTTGCTCAACATATGCAATTCCTCCATTTGTTACCTTTATGCCCCCTAAAATCCTCCAATAAAATATTGTTGTGATGCTCTCTCGATGTTTAAATGAAATTAAGCATATGGCACTGTTGGCCGAGAGGTCCCACCCGGGAAAGCTCGGCAGCCAAGTGCAAATCATCTTGCAGTCGACGCCACACTGGGCGACTTGCGCGTCGGTGATGAAATGATAAGGACAACAAAGACGCAGTCCACGAGCTAAATCTCCAATCCGGCCGGGAATCGAACCCGGGCCCGCTGCACGGGAGCCAAGCACGTCACCACCCAGCTAAGCACGCGGACAATGTTTAAATGACATGTAGTTTGATCAAAGCCTTATATCGTTGCATGTAACTCTGATCCCATCATTGGGTATCACGTGATTTAATCTTAGCGTAAAACTATGTTTTTAGTTTTGAGAGCATGTAATCAACAACTATCTTACTGACTTGCTAATCCAGAATGAATGATATAAAAAATGAAGGACTGTTCGGATCACAGGACGTTATGCAAAACAGTCAACAACGTACGTCTATTCAAACAAATTTCGAGCTTGCCGCCGTTTACTTAAACGACGATCGCCTGCAAGCTCGAAATATGTTCGAACATTCAATTCGTGGGGAAAATTTTAAAATCCACAACGTATTTCGATGCAGAGTGCCAACTAGTTTGAAAATAAATGGAATTTCCAATAAAGATCTGCTGATATCTCGCTTTCAACACCGCTCAGAAGTATTAATTATGAATCAGTTGGGAATTTATTAACAATGTGTAACAACAAAGGCCATCTTCTACTGAATTAGGAATAAATTAGACATTAAAGAAACGAGAACGTTAAGCATTTGCTACATCAGTTTCATTATCTGTCTTGGCTCTTGCTAATCCCGAACAGCGCACAATCCGCATAGGACAACATCCTTCGTACAATCACTATTAGCTATCACCAAAAGATTGTTTTCCAGGTAACAACTAGTGACAAAACGTGTTGTTGCAGTCTTCACTCCTAAGACTGGTTTGTGCAGCTCTCCACTCAATCATATGCACGTCTCCGTCTCTGTGTACCAGTTGCAACCTTCATCCGCATGAATCTTCTTACTGTAGTTAAACCTTTATTTCCTTCAATACATCCCCCCCCCCCCCCCCCCCCCCACCTTTTAGAGAAATTGTGCCTTTTTTGTTTTCCCATTCGATTCACTAGCTCTTCAATAGTTATCCCAACTAACCACTGAATTTCTATATTCTGCAATAGATCACCTTCCTAAAGTCTCTACTCTCTCCTTATCTGTACTGTTCATCGTTCTAATTTCATTTCTACACGCTGAACACACACTTTTGGAAGAAACTTTCTAACAATAAAGGTAAAGGAAAATAATGTCAACCGGAAGTTACTTCTGATCACCATTTGCCAAGCATGACCCTATTGAAGGTGGTATGCCGTTGTCTTCCCCTGGCCTCTGAACTTATTTAGCCAGCAGGACATACATACAGATCAACATGGACTCCGAATGAGTTGCAGCTCAACATTTTTCACATTAACAAACACATGACGTCATGAGGGATCGAACCCGATATACTTGGATTCACACTCCGGCATTCTACCACTGTGCCACCGAAACACAAATTAATATTACAAAAACTACAAGTGGCCGCCTCTCAAGAGACGTGAGCGAGATCACGTGTAACTACGGCAAAACACTAACACCGCGTACTGCGAAGTAAGGAAACGTAAAACAATTAGTTCCCGTCATCATACATACTGTGGATAACCAGGAACTTGACCGTACAAATCTTCGAAGAAAGGGGATGCAAAAAAATAATAATGGAATCACGTATTGGGGAACTCCAGCGCTTGAGTAAAGTGCTTGCTGAAGAAGCCGGCGGCAGGAGGAGAGGGGATAATTCGCGGAACAGCCCGCCGAGGGACGCATATGATGCTCAACTCGCATCTTCCCCGTACCCGTTAATGAGACAGCCCAAGTTGGCTTTCATCGCTGCTCTACGCCAAGAATCACGGGGAAACTGAGCTACAGAAGTCTGCTAGCCGCGCCACAGCGCCGACCTTGACATTTACGATGACGTAAAAATGTACCAAGGTCACACGCACGCGCCACAGGGAAACCGCAGTCGCACTCGGGAGCAACAGGTAACTCGTTGGCGGGCCCCAACAGCGGGCTGTAATCAAAACAACGCGGCCCAGCAACGGCATCTTTCAACTGCTCTGTACCTCCCTCGTCTTAAAGCAGCTGCGGCAGAAACCGCAGCTGCTGTTCCGCCCTTCCAAGTCTACACAGGAGGGAGGTCCCACAATACGTTCTGAACGAGGGTTACGACTCAAAGTGTCGTGGATAGCGCCGTGATTCGAGACAGAACTCTCTATAACTGGAAGAATGCTGGCCCTGTCTTAAAGGTGACGTCTCAGTACAGGCTATTTCAAAAAAGAAAGTACAGGTTTCAACTGCTTATTACAGGCAAACTATGAAAGATATGAACACATTGCACATGTCACCGGATACAGGAAGGTTGGAGACCCACCCCAAAAGCAATAAACAAGATATTGTCCACTTCTTCCAATCCAACGCTGTGGGATGGTGTTACGGTAACACAGCATCTCAAGGTGGAAAAGGCGAGGCGCCGTCATGTATGTAAGTGACATCGAAAGAATCTTTGTGATGTTGAGGAAACAACCAATTTTGCAGCACGTCTCGGTATGACATTCCTGTCACATTTTTCTCCGCAAAAACGTTTCATAAACTTTGTGAACACAAACGGCACACATGTTCGACGAAGACTTCAGGATTTTCTGAGCCCCGAAGCGTGGCGGTTTACTTCGATTCTCCCGAAAAGGTAAGTCGTTTAGAAGAAGTGTCCTCTGCCAAGTGCTAGAGGATTGAAATTCAAAATTCGTACCTTCTGTTATGGTCGGCGGGACGCAGCTGCTGCAGCAACTGTAACTTTTAAGGCTCGGGTGCAAGCGTCGTTTCAGAACACGCCACACCGTTGTCGAGTTGAAGTTCATTGGCCCGGCCGTGTCGTGAACTCTCAACGGCTCCATGTGAATGCATCTCTAATACGCTCGACATTTTCGTCAGTGGTGTGTGGCCGACCAGTGCTTCCCTCTGCATATACAAACAACTTCCAAGAATTTTGTATTCGTCATAAAACTGCTTGTGCAGAGGCGGCTTCCTGCTGAATCTACGGCGGGATGCACGTTGCACTTGAACAACTGCCTAAATTTACGCAAATTGAACACACAAAAAGATTTCTCTTGTGGTGTAATCGCCTTGTCGCTAGAAACAACTGCGCACCTGTGTCAAAACTTTGAACCTTCCCCTATCCAGTGATACGCGCAATTTCTTTCTATGTTTTGTAATTGATCTGTAATAAACAAATGATACCTGTTCTTTCTCTTTGAATCACCTGGTATTTGCCTCCAGAGATTAGGGGAAACCGCAGAACTTTTAAATATAGAAAATCAAATGAACAGTTGAACAGGTATCTGCATCTGGTTTCTGAGACAGTACTGGAGTTTTTGCTTGTACTTAGCACTGCAGCGGCAAGAAGAGCTGTACCATGTTGTGGTCGCTTGTTTGGTATCTGAATCATTGGCGTTTGAGTGTATTTATCATTTTGTGTTTGTGAATCTGGAATAATACAGTTTTGTTTTCACGAGTTATACACTTTTGAAACATTTCACACCAGTTTTACGCGAATAAAAATGTTTGTTGCTTACAGTTACTCGTTTCTTGTGCCAAAATCTGCGTCCTCTCTCATCTTTCGACGTGAATATCTGTAGCCTTTCGTAAGTGAATTAGAAGTGCACCCTCTACCCTATCACCAAGTTAAAGAAGAAACAGATTTTGGCAGGACAAACAAGTAACTGTAAATTAAATTTTTATTGGTATAAAAATCATAGTGTGAGCTGTTTCGAATCTGCGGTGACCAGTGGTCCAAACTAAACTATTCTTTCAGGTTAAATTTATTGATACGCCTTTAATATTAAAGCCGAAACGTGTCTGGAACGTAAATAATAGATATCAGACTGCATTAAGGAAAAGGTGTTTAGCTGTTTAAAAAAAAAAAAGCCCCTTAACCTGCTGCGGAAAAAGCCACACAAAACCTGGTATTGTTCTAGTGTGCAGGGGAGTGATTTGACGAAAAGAATGTCCTACTCACGCTGGCGACTAACAATAATGGATGCGTAACTCTCCGCGAAGAAGTGAATACAAGTCATTCACATACTGCAACGATGGCCACAGCGGGAACCTGTTGTGAAAAGAACGTAAGACTAATGGAATTTGAATAGGTGTTTGGACACTTTTGACCTCTAGGTAGATATCACCGCGATATCTGTGTTAGGAAATGTATAAACACGTTAATTTTTCAAAACCAACAGGAAAAGAGGAGATGAATTCTACTAACCTTCGTTGTTTGCATGGGGCAGTAGTTACTACGGCCTACATTTCGAGATCACTCAGGCTTTGGTTTCAACACTTTTCAGAAATCTTTTGGCTCATTTACCACTTTTTGCCTAGCAATAGATCTTTTAAAAAGCTCCGGGACTTTACGTATGACTTGTACATTACCAGTGTTAAGCCCATGCGACATCAGAGGAAACTGGGAAACATCTGCACGGAACATCGAACCACGACTATAGATCTGAACTTGCCGATACCTTCCTCTCCCCCGCTCACTTACGCTAGCGAAGTGGGGCTAAGGGTGTGCGGTCGGAAGTGGGACATCAGCGAGAGGACAGCGTTAGGCACTTCGGAAATGGGAACACGAGACGCGGAACTGGGTGACAGTACTCTTTAAAAGGGGCCGCCGCACGAAGTGAGTCACTACGTTAAAAAAGCTCAGGCATTCCTTCGCAAAGACAGCCATTAATTTCAGATTCCAGCAGTACGTTTCGTAACTACTTTCAATTTAAACCCAAAGACCGACTTGCAACTATTTTCCACTACTGCAATAGTTGCCTTCCACACAAGGGGAGAAATGAAGGAAAAGTGAAAGTCATTGCCACAAACTAGCAAGTCTTTCAACATAATTTAAAACGAGATTGAACATGTTATAATTATCAAATATTATTGTTATCTGATACTTCTGGAACGTCAGGCTAAAAACATCCTACCGACATGCTTCGAAGTACACCTATTTAAATTCTAAGTGTTTTAAAATACCAACAATGGTAGATAATTGCTTAACCTGACGGGACAGGCGATGAAGTGCGTACATGAAAGTGTTATGTGGTTTTTAGACACCACATAGCAAGAATTTCATCACTAATTTTTAATCATTGCGCGCAGAATTTTTATTATTTTACACAAAGCGAATTTAGCAGGTGTTGACAAAAAGGAAGGGACAGCGTCTTTGTCACTTGCTGTGTTTTATTTGAGTAATGACACAACCGGCGTCATTTTGTTTTGTATGGCTAACCGCTCTATCAGTCATACAGATCACTCTCGGTTCCGTACGATTAACTGTCACTGAGTTTTCTTTGAACCGTCGTCCCGCTACCGAGTCGTGTGTGTCGAAGAAATTACTTGTATGCATCTGACGATGACCTGTATCAAGGGTCGAGATCTGTTATCAACATAAAACAAAGTGACGCAGATGGCGTTTTCTTCATTGTAGTTACAGTGCTAAGGGCCCCAGAGACACACAGTGAATAATGGAAGTGGGGAGTTCTCATACCATTTAAAAACTTCTACAGACGTCTCCAGTTTTGCAGCAACAAAAATAAACATCAAAAGAGAGCTATTAATAACGAAAATGTGTTGCAACATTGCGTGCTACATTGGAGAAGACCACAAAACGCTGGGGTAAAAAAACTTCAAACTACCGCTGACTAACGACATCCTTAAACTCCGACCTTAATGCTTTCGAACTTCATATCATTTAATAATTTAGAATCTTGATACACAGCAGCAAAAAGGAACAATTTGGTTTTAGTTTATTTGATTAAAAAAAGCACAATTATCCTTTTAGAATCTATAAATTCATCGTCAGACGATTTACATGCGTCTGTCGCATCACGTGGTTTAAAGGTAAACTACAGTGAAATGACCACCGAGGACATTTGATTTATCGTCTATCTCTAACAACTAACGCTTACACCGTTATTCATCCTTACACGTGTTCATTATTACGGCTAAAACGGTGCACAATTATATTTGCAGGTTTCTCATCTAACGACCTCCATGAGTAGAAAAGATCTGATTTTCGTTATGTCATATAATTATGCTCGAATTTAAAGATTCAAAATGAGGTCCTAATTAGTAAGAGGTTTAACTATATGTTTAAGGTTTGACACAGCAACTATTAAAACTGGAAATTGGCATAATGTCCTTGAGGCAGTGTAAAACAATGCGCGCAAATTACCCAGACTATATTCATCCACTATTTCAGCAGTTCCCTTAGCGAACTCCGACAAATTTTACAGATAATTTTAAACGTTTTCTCAACTTTTTCTCGCTATTTTACAAGTGGGAGTTTGATTCTTTAAGGGAATGAGGGTGTGAGGAGGTTGGTGGACTGAGAATCAAAGCACATGGTGCGTTGAGGCATTTTGTTTTTTGTTGCCCCAAGAACCTTAATACCAATGAAGACCGCAGTGAGTTTACTAGTAACCAAGGAAAACTGCACGTGTTTTTCTTCCAAGAAAGACGATACAAACAAATGTTGCTGGTGGTCATTCCACGGCAATTTAATAATAAACGGTCCATTAACTGTGTGTGTTAAATCACGTAAAACATGTGATAATGAATTTGCAGATTCGAAACCGATAACGATGGTTTCTAACGAAGTAGACGAAATCCAAATTGTGCTTTGTTGCTGCTGTGTAGTAACAACTTCATGTATCACATAACCGTCTTTGTTCTCCAAAAATGTTGTATGTCAAAATAACTGTTTAATATATGCTTGGTCTTAATTCTTTAAACGACAGCAAAAACAGCTATATAAGGTAAGAAATGGAACATATTTTAGTCTGTTTCTCTTTTTGGCCAGATGTAAATTTTCCAACAGCTGGATTTCACCCTGTACTGCTGGTTGGTTCCTAAATACCTAGGGGCGACATAAGTCATGGGGTAGCGATATTCACATATACAGATGGTGGTAGCACCGCGTACGCAACGTACAAGATGGCACTGCACTGGTGGAAATGTGATTTGTACTCAGGTGATTTATGTGAAAGGTTTACTACGTTTTAGGGACCACACGACCGGAATTAACGAACTTAGAACGCGGAATGGCACAGGGAGCCAGACGCATGGGGGGCATTCAATTTCGGAAATCGTTAGGGAAATCAATATTGAGAAATCCACAGTGTCAACAGTTTGCCGAGGATACCAAATTTCTGCCACTACCTATCACCACGGACAATGCAGAACGTAGAGTTGACAGCGCTAACAGGCAAACAACAATGTTTGACATAAACGCAGAAATCAATGTGGAACATACAACGAATGTATCCGTTAAGACAAGGTAGCAAAAATTGGCGTTTATGGGCTATAGCAGCAGATGACCAACGGAGGTGGCTCTTGCTCAGAGCATGACATCGCCTGCAGCGCCTCTGCTAGGTTCATGACCATAGCGTTTGGACCCTAGACGATTGGAAAACCGTGGTCTGGTCATATGAGTCCCGATTTCAGTTGGTACGAGTCAATGATAGGGTTCGAGTATGGGGTACACATCGCTAAGCCATGGACCCAATTTGTCAACAGGGCACTGTGCAAGCTCGTTGTGGCTCCATAAAGGTATGGGCTGTGTTTGGATGGAATTAACTGGACCCTCTGGTCCAACCGAACTGATCATTGACTGTAAATGGTTAAAGTTCAAATGGCTCTGAGCACTATGGGACTTAACATCTGAGGTCATCAGTCCACTAGAACTTAGAACTACTTAAACCTAACTTAAGGACATAACAGACATCCATGCCCGAGGCAAGATTCGAACCTGCGACCGTAGCGGTCGCGCGATTCCAGACTGAAGCGCCTAGAACCTCTCGGCCACAAAGGTAAATGGTTATGTTCGGCTACTTTGAGATCATTTGCAGCCTTTCATGAACTTCACGTTCCCAAACAACGATAGAATTTTTATGAATGACAATGCACCACGTCACCAGGCCACAGCTGTTTCCGAATGGCTTGAAGAACAGTGTGCGCAATTCGAGCTAATAATTTGACCCTCCAGATCACCCGATATGGGACATAATCGAGAGGTCAGTTCATGCACAAAATCCTGCACCGGCAACACTTTCTCAACTATAGACGGCTATAGATTCAGCATGCGCCAAGATTTCTGTAGGCGCTTCCAACGACTTGTTGAGTCCATGCCACGTCGAGCTGCTGTACTAAGCCGAGCAAAAGGAGGTTCGACACGATATTAAGAGGTATCCCATTACATTTGTCACCTGTGTGTATTACAGCCAGAGGAAAGAAGAAGGAACATGCGTACTGACACTACAGAGGCGTTGCGCTTACATCCGAAAAGCCAGTTCGAGTAGTAGGTTGTGGAGCTGCGGAAAGCCCACGTGTAAGCGAAATGTGAGGGAATTGCTGCTGAGTGGCCTGCAAACAAAAAGAACAGCGTACAGGAGAGGAAAGTGCCAATCGGCTAGATGGATAGCGGGGCGGCCCGATTCGCTGAGGAACGGTAGTCCGGCGAGGGCGACTGTGATGGAAACGAAACCGGAGCAGGCGAGAAAGACGTGGGAGAGGCGAGGAGCAGCAGGCAAGCAGGCAGCAGGGAGGCGACAAGAAGGCCCGGGTACCGCTACTGGCCTAGGCGGGGCCCGTACGCATTCCGCGACCGTCGGAGCGGCACCGTCGGGGCGCCCGGACACCCGTGTCTCATCCTCCAATCTGGTCGATCTCCCCATACGTTTGTTCCGTACACCGTGGCAAGTTGCAGGGTGGTGCGCGTGTTGTCCAAGTCCGGAGGCGATTAGTATTTTAAAATCGTATACATTGCAAACGCCGGCCGCGGTGGCCGAGCGGTTCTAGGCGCTTCAGTCCGGAACCGCGCGACTGCTACGGTCGCAGGTTCGAATCCTGCCTCGGGCATAGATGTGTGTGATGTTCTTAGGTTAGTTCGGTTTAAGTAGTTCTACGTTCTAGGGGACTGATGACCTCAGAAGTTAAGTCCCATAGTGCTCAGAGCCATTTGAACCATTTTGAACATTGCAAACCACGAAAACATACACGAGGGTTGAATCTCTGAAAGCGGCTACACTACCACAGAGGGGCAACGCAATACAATCAAATAACGTCAGTTATGTCACACATTAATTACTAACCGAAAAGGCAGTAGAAGGGACTAACTTGCTCACGTGACTCGGTACAATCACGTTCCAATTCGAAGTAGGCTGCATGCGTGAAAAGTGATCGCGGAAAATACTTCCGTGGGAAGCCATTAATTTTTTTCACATTATCAACGAGGAATGTGTGACAATATCGACAGAGAAGGCGGCACAGATGCCAGCAAATGCTGACAAGCAGAAGTCGGTGGTGGGAGCCTGATTCAAATATCTGCCTCGAAACAGAATCAGTAAAATGCACGTAATCGGTCTTTCACTGATGGTATAGCTCAGGGGTGCTCAACCTGTTGATCGAGATCGACGGGTCCATCGCCGTCATTTTTTGAATCGACCTATCGAATCTTGTAAATGAATATGTTTAAATGGGCTGTTTTTGTAAAATACGACTTCGCTGACTGTTTCGCCAAGTATTTGTGGGCGGTAAATCTGAGAACAGTCTCTCTGCCCCTTTCGTCTCGATCTGCATTTCTAAGCCTTTAACATTGGCGCCAAGCAACGACCTTTACTCCTGCATGGTGAGGTCAGTACCGGCGAACTTGGCGCGTTATAAGGGGGATTTGGGAGTTGCGGTAAGCGCCAAAAGGGGAGTGAACTCAGGGTTTGCTGCGGGATGAGTTGCGGGGTGTGGTGTGCAGTGTGGAACAGGAACGTGGGGGGGGGGGGGGGGGGGGGGAGGGAGGGAGGGAGGGAGGAGTCAAGCTCCACTTCCACTAGGCAACACAAAAGACATTTTGTATAATCAAAATGGTTGATTTTTTGTGCTTAAATCATTTTTAACGCAATAAATCTCTCAAGGGATTGAATTGCATGTAGTGTATCTCAAGCCTAAGGAGGTCGAGCACCGCTCACATACATGTATTAGTAGACAGCACTTTCTCCGTTATTACGAGCAATAGAAAGAAACTCGTCTCCGCTAAAACTTTCCAGCTTTTGTCGCACCAAACTAGACTCCCATACTAGCTAAGAAACTCCGAGAAGAAATGTTCATCTACGGAATTTTATTAAAAAAAAAAGCCTGAATATAACAGTCATTTTTCACGCACTCTACACTGTGAATGTATGTTGGAAAAGTGACGCGATTGGTTCATCCCTGCGCTGCTTCTGGGGCGTAAACACGACTGTACTGCCATCGTGTCTAGGGTACCAGTTTGGTTTCCCCGAGTAGTGCACACACTACCTTACCTCAACCCAAATAGGGTCTCCCACGTCACACGCATGCTCAGCACGAGAAGAACACAACCTCGTCGAGCGGACGATCAAATGTACCGTTGTCACGATGTGTTTTGAAACAGGACCGGAATAGGATAAGAACTGAATGTGCCGAAGGAGGTACAGCATGTCGATGTCATCAATGTCTTCACGAGGCTTCCGAGGAATATGCATTAATGCACAGTGATCGACGCACAACGAATCGTGGGCTGGCCCGAGAGACATTATTGGCGCATACGACGATGCTTCACACACTGAAGGAATGCCCAGGCATGACAAACTGCATCACGAGGAGGAGGAGATTAGTGTTCAACGTCCCGTCGACAACGAGGTCATTAGAGACAGAGCACAAGCTCGGGTGAGGGAAGGAGGGGAAGGAAATCGGCCGTGCCCTTTCAAAGGAACCATCCCGGCATTTGCCTGAAGCGATTTAGGGAAATCACGGAAAACCTAAATCAGGATGGCCGGAGACGGGATTGAACCGTCGTCCTCCCGAATGCGAGTCCAGTGTGCTAATCACTGCTGCATCACGATGGGTTACGCATAATTCGACGGAAAATCAGGAATGGTTGCGATACGACGCTGCTCGTATCCGCTGCCGGCCGTGGTGGCCAAGCGGTTCTAGGCGCGTCAGTCCGGAACCGCGCGACTGCTACGGTCGCAGGTTCGAATCCTGCTTCGGGCATGGATGTGTGTGATGTCCTTAGGTTAGTTAGGTTTAAGTAGTTCTAAGTTCTAGGGGACTAATGACCTCAGATGTTGAGTCCCATAGTGGTTGGTTGTTTTGGGGAAGGAGACCAGACAGCGAGGTCATCGGTCTCATCGAATTAGGGAAGGACGGGGAAGGAAGTCGGCCGTGCCCTTTGAAAGGAACCATCCCGGCATTTGCCTGGAGCGATTTAGGGAAATCACTGTCCCATAGTGCTCAGAGCCATTTGAAACATTTCGTATCCGTTACGAACGCGGAGGAGAGGCTTTCTTACGCTTATCATTACACTGGATGGGACATGGCTGAAACGTACGAGCAACATTTGACACGCCAATCAAACGAAAGATGCACGTTATTACGGGTCAGCACGACAATCAAGTTCGTTAGAACCGCAGCAATGTGAAAGTTACGACGATCCTCGTATACGACTGTGCCGATATACCATCCCCCGTCAATGCGCTGTATTACTGTTCATCTTCGCAGTCAAACAGAAACCGCGACCAGGTCTGAGGCACAGAAAAAAGGGAAAACAGTAAAAAATCGGCGACACTTTCTGCAGAACCCATCCATTTTGTAGGACAATGCGCAATACTGAATAATATGGCTGATATGAGCGCGGCATGTTTATCTAGCTAACTTTTACGACGAACTAAATGTACGCAATTTTCCTCTAGACCCTATCTCACGGATACAAATATTGTATGCTATCCCACATTCTACACAGCTTCGCAATAATGGCTAGGTGCGCTACTTCAGCGCCATGTTTCACGATCTGTTGCGGCTTCCGTGTTAAGGGCAACGGTGTTCTTGTCCTTGTTAATGACGCCATGCCGTCTCTGCTTAGGCTGTCAGCGTGGTCACTTGCGGATACTTTTTGAGCTGTACGCAGTTCTGGCCAGTCGATGTGCTGCTCTCGGCTCATGTTCGTACTAATATCCAGCCTTCTCTCCTGTTGTTCTTGTTGGAGAAATTTACAAATTTACCACGTCTTTGCCAGATATTGTCGTTTTTGACGCGATCACATCGGGAAATGCCCATTACACAACCAGATCTCCACAGTGTCATAGCACAGGGGTTTCGTTCCGTTCCACGTAGTGTAACAGAGAGAAAGATAGTTAAATACTTTCGTCTTCACGTGGTATATCTACGGCCTTTCACATCTTACAAGGTCATTTACTGTCGCACTAAACGATTATTGCGTGCACTCTGAATTTCCCAGAATTGTATGTACGCCAATAGTATCCTGGAAGTTACACAATCCTGTAAATGAATACTACACACACTACAGATGAATATAAAAATAAAGACATGAACAGGATGAATAGGGCACTGGACCAACGTTACCATAGCCACAGGTACAGTTCACTTAGTCATTACAGAACAGTTACGATTCCCGGTTGAGTTGCCTGGTATCCGCAAATCGCAACAGATGGCACTCACGACCGGTGCTCTCCACGGATGGTGGTTACGTTAGCACTTCCGATGCTCAGCAGGCAATTCCTAGCGGGATCACCGACGTCGCTACCTATCCGGATGAGAACGTGCTGCACTGACGTGCCGGCGTAGCTCTCGTCCCCTCATAGCTCTTTATTAAAGACGTCTGTTTATTGCTTCGCCTCCGGAGATAAAGTGGGGCGATTACTGCAGATAAGAACGTTTCCAGAGGACGGTCGTACTCGTGTGACGCAAGTTACAGTCTTCATGATGCTGTAATACTTATCATCAAGAGAAGATTTCCTCATATTTATTTCTTTTGACTCTTGCGTAGGAAGAAAAAGCCACGAACGAGCATAAGAAGGGGATGGGAGGGATGGTGGGGATGGAGTACATAGCACTCTCCTGTCCGTATAACAAGAATTCCGAAGAGCCACTTTGATGGATATCTAGTACCCTTAGAACCATGAGCTGGAACATAATCATATCCTGTACTCCGAACACAGGACTTTTACGTTTAACGTACGGCAGCTCATCTTCCAACAGGCAATGTTAGATAATTAATTCGTAAGCAACTGACAAGACGGGAAGATACCACCACTCGATGCGATATGGTTATGAAAGGATATACAATTGTGGTTCGCTATCTAAACAGGTGCATTCACGTACCCACGTAAATGCGTGGAAATGACATACATTGCAGTAGGAATGAATAAACCATTTCCATTAAATATCACCACCACCACCACCACCACCACCACCACCACCAACAACAACAACAACCCGTGACTCCCTTCCTCACTTCTGCTGCGTAGCATGGCGCCTAAGAAAGGAAAGCACTTAGTCCTGTTTTAATGTGCAACTTTCCTTTTCAGTTTCGTGTGGGGAGGAGTGGGGTATGGAGGGGAGTGGGGTACGGGCATTTTAACGTAACAATCAAAATTAGAAGCCACTTGCGACCAGTCCGCGCTTCGCACGGACAGCACTGAGTATGGACGGTAGGACAACTTCTTTAACGTACCGGCAATAAATTACACATACAAACCTTCCTCCAAAATCAGCCTATTAATGAAAACTGTATCAAAATCCCTACAGTAATTCTTGACATTGCCCTTCACATACAGAAGGAAAACACGGCGGGGGACTTTAATCTACAGTATACATAGGCTTAAAAAGATTTTAATCTGGAAATGCAGAAAACATACGAAAATATAACTTACACCAAACTTCAAGTGCGTAAAAATTTGGAATGCTCGAAAGTTTCAGTCGAAAACGCTGCAAATCAACACTTTTTCGCAACCGCACTTCAGTAAAATCGGTGTCATTAGTTCACTAATTCATCGAAACGCATCAGTGAAATTTTAGGAGTGTCTGTAAGTGGAAAATATAATCTCTTAGAACCTTAGAATTCAACAACTTCAGTCTGTTAGTTTTTCAAATGTGGTAACAAAAATCTTTTTGGGGAATATTCTTTTGGAATTTGACAAGATGTCTGAGCATATTTTTCAGGAGTTTAACAAGAAATATCTTATGCATCTTAAAATTACTAAGACAATGGTCCTGTACACCAAATCACAGCCTAGACTGGCCTCTGCCAACGTAAACGCGATGTTGCGAGCAAAGCGTGTGCCAGAACGAATGTGAACGAGTTTGCAGAGTTCGAATGGGAAATGGAGGTAGGTCCGAATTAAGAATTCATCATCCGCATTATTTAATTGATAATGTGGACAGCTGTTTAATTTGCGTCGTCTCACGTACTGGGATAACGCCAGCGTCCCTCATTATCTATCCGCACATCAGCATTAGCTTTTTTTTTCTTCGTAAGCCATCAGTGCAAGTTCCGCAGAGATTCTTGAGCCAACACGACCAAGTGACGCTTGTCGCCACCAAACCGTGAGCAACACTGGCGGACCTAATAACCGCAAAATATGCCGTTAAGTGCATTTTGTGTTGTGACCACTGGGGTCCAACGGTTCGTCATTTAAGTGAGGCGTCCGGAAATACGAAAATATGAGAAATAAGAACTTGACTCCCTTCTTGCAAACCACACTAAGCAAAGCATTGCTATCTATCAGCAAACGCTTGTCCACGTGACCTTTTCAGGTAGTCCGCCCCGTCGTACTTAATGCAGAGCAGCAAAGTGACAGCACTTTGCACGTCACAGGTGTCCAAGTTAGGAGGCAATCGCGTGGAAAACTTGGCCGAGGTGCCGTCCCGTGGGAAAACTCCCATCCATCTCCCCTCCCGCCGTCCCGGCTCCTTGTGGCGAAAGAAGGAGGAAGATCTCCACTTAGCATTATCACGTTCAGGAAAGTCGTACTGGGTAACGTCGTCGTCTCCGGTGTAGCACTCCGCTTCGTTCACTATTTAGCATCGCCCCTGAATGCTTCATCATATCTCATTTACCGAGCAAGTTTAGCTAAGACAATGGACTCTTTTTTTCAGACTATGGTTCAAGTTCTCGTCCAGCCATCCAGATTCAGGTTTCCCATGGGTTCCCTAAATTGCTTAAGGCGAATGTCGGGATAGCTCCTCAGAAGAGGGGACAGCCGATTTCCTTCTGTAGACCGATACGGTGTCACGTCTCAAATGGCGTCTACCACTGTACGACGTTAAATCCAAACCTTTTTACGTGAAAAGGTCTATTCGCCCGTCGGTCTGTTTGACAAAATAACGTCAGACCAGAATCGCTAAAAATTACGATATTAATAATATATAAGCAATGGTTGAACCGACAACGGATGAATCAGTTCTGTATGTGGTTGTCGCACAGTATCTGTTTTGCCAGAGACGTCTGGTACCAGTGTAGGCACACGCGTATGATTGTTACGAATTAAAATTGTTTTGTGCAACGTTGCGAACTGACGTAGCTTGGTAACGCGTTTAGCTAACAGATTGATTCGGGTGTCTTTATGAAGAGCTTGCAGAGCACTACAACCAAAAATTGACAATACCAATATTCGTTGGAAGTGAAAATCAGTATTTCACTGAAAATTGCAAAACAATAAAAGGCATCGCCTCATATGATTCTCATACCCCTAAATATGCTCGGAATTATAGAAAACGCAGGGCAGAGGAAGGCCGAAAAAGTCTGCTGATCAGCGAACGGGACCTACGGCAGCGTAAAAACACATCTGGCCCAACGGGCATACTGTGTCAGCGACAGCCCAAATTTTTAGTTTATCTATTCTTTAACCGTTGTACTACTGTGTGTGACCACTGTATTAAAGAGACATAACTGAATTTAATCTTAGTACGAAACACTTATAATTTTAACCCGGCGTTTTCACGAAAAATGTACAACGCGGACCTGAACTGCGCTCACAGAATTATTTTTCGCCACATATTAATACAAATGGTTTTCCCCCTTAATGAAAACGTTAATATTACAATTTCTAACCCGGACAGAAAACAGACAGTGACGTCAGGATGTAATACCAACGTGCTGTCCCTTTTCAAGTTTTCCGGCGGCAGTTAACAGAAGTGAAGCAGGAAAAAAGGTTGATACTCCGAGGCTAAAAGATGAATCCTCACCCTATCTCTGATCCTACAGTCATCCGGGTACCACGCTTTCAACAGCCTCTTATTTGCTCAGAATACTAATAATACATACAACGGTTCACGAGATTACACAGGGATAAACAACACCGTCTGAATTTAATTTCCAACTACGTATATGGGTAGCTATTCGCGCCGGATAGCGCCGAGATGCACATACATTGTGACGTGAAGAATTCAAGTAAGATTATTAACGCAGTTGAATCGCACAACGTTTGGAGCATACTCAAAATGAAATCAGAAGAGGCATTGTAACATGAAACTATGGGCGAGGTGCCAGTCTGTCTAGGCTGAGCTAATCTAAATAACACGCTTATTCAAAAACCTATGTTTTGTAACATGGAATTTGTGTAATAAATCCCGTAACTTTTACTTCACTTTCTTTTTAATAACATGATACTTCTGATACGAATAATAATAACCGTATCATTCGGATTAGGTGATTTACATGAAATATGTAAAATCTGAACTATATATATTTTTTAAATTATATCTATCAAGCGTCAGGTCATACAAGTAACATCAATACCGGTTTTCGACTTCTTGCCAAACCATCAGCGCTGTTTCACAAAATAAATAAATAAATAAATACATTTAGAGGTGTAGCGTAGTACTGGAAAACTAAACTACAAAGCAAATTAATTGAAATGAATAGTTGTAGCCCAGTCGCAAGTTGCATTAGAAAACACTAATTTCCGTCCTATGTGGTCTATATACTACTGTTGCGTCGCCCATAGTGATGCTTCGACCATCACTGGGAGGGGCTGTTTTGTACATAGGTTATCACTTGTATTGTCAAACGATACGGATGGTTTGAAAATGAACAGAGATATTCGAAACTAGTCATCATCAAGAAAAAAAAAAAAAAAAAACTTCTCAACGCAATTTATGACAGAGCTAAAACCATTTATTGTAATTATAAAAGTAACTGAGGACTTTTCACATGCAGCATTCTGCAATTCTTAAGGGGAGCCGGAGGTGCCTATGCTGCCCATGTTAAAATCACTAAGTTTGAGGAACATTTATGAATAAACTACCAAATAGAAAAATTTGAATTTTTTTTACATATAGAGTGGTTTAGTATTGCAGTTACGACAGAGGGATTTTGGAGTATCTTTTCTAGTTTCCTTCCAATTATTTTTTTATTAATGATCCAAATTTTTTTTACAAATAATTGCTTTATAATTAAACTGAAATGAAACTACTGAACATATTGCCAAATGGCTGTGTTACAATGTAAGTTTGACCACTAGGAGTGCTGTATAAAAATTTCATCTCTCTAGCTTGAGTGGATTTTGAGAAAATGTTCCTTATATTCTAAAAATTCTAATTTACGGGAAATGGCTATCAAAGTTTCTCAATACATTCCTGCACTATAGGATGGATTATCAGGGTCTTCTTCTTCATCCTCCAAAAGCTTCCTCTTCTGTCTTCTTTTCTGGCCTGTTGTTCCATCATACTTCATATGCCTTTCTCTTCTTTCTGCTTCTCTTATCCTTTCTCTGTCAATATTTCTTAGTGCTCGTACAGTGTTCACCCCAGCTGTAAATCCTAATGCCTTCAGAGCTTCACACTTCATACTGTTCCCTTGGTTGTAGGTTGCCATTGCATCATAAATGCCAAAGTGCAGTGTTTTTATGCTTACAAACACCCTTTTAGGAATCACTTTCCAAATCAAATTGTTTACGATCTCATTAGGATTCTGCGTCTTTCCGTGTAGACATTTGTGTAACAATTCTGGCTGTGCTAAGTCATGAAAAATTGGTTTTATTGCATTTATCACAGCTGCTGGCAAACCATGTTTGTGATCATTGTCCTTTTTTGCATTATATTTGCACCCGGAATCTTTTGGGCACAGGCTGTGTTGGGGGTATTCATTGGAAGAGGCAGTATGAAGGAACAATGCCCACATTGCTTTTCGCATGTCACTAACATTACTAGTATTTTGCCTTATAGCATACCCATAGTATCTCTGTAGACATTCAATCACCTCATCAGTAAGCCTGCCTCTCCCTCCTATTGTCTTTCCATCACTGAGCTTACTTGAACCCAAAGTTCGTTTGAGCCTTCAAAGCCATGCACCCTTACGCTTTTGCACATGCCCAATGCATTCCAACTTTTCAACTACAAATTCATTTCCATATGGTTTCAGTTCCTCTATAGTCTTGAAACCTTTGGAGTCACCATCCCCAAGGTAGTATTTGTACCTAACGTTGTATCTGGGAACTGAACGTTCAAAAATTCTATCACTTTTGCACTATCACCACAAGTAGCAGTTACAACCCCATTCAGGGATTTATGACCCCTCTTTTCCCAGGAACCATCTAATGCCACTACCAAATCCCTAGAACCACCGTTCATTTCTACAGATTCCTCCACTGCTTCCTTCACGGTTTTCAAAGCCACATCTTCAACAGAGGATCCTACCAGTTCACAGTAGTACCCAAATTTGCTTGGAGGCGATGGCAAGTTCATAATACCACAAAACAGTTTACCAGCAGCAGACCCTTTTCCAATGGATGGAAGACCATACACAAGTCGAACATTCACATCAAACACTCTAGATCACCTATTTTCACCAAAGAGACTGGCATGTGAATTGTAGAAAGTCACTTGATACTTGCAACATGCACAGCTTATCTTCATCTCACAAGCTAAACCAAAGTGCTTTGTTATCTCTAGTCCCACTCCTACACTTGAACACATGTTGCACAGAACACTTTCTTTCAGCACAGAAGATAATAATCCAATATTCAGTACTTCGTTAATATCATCACTGTCACTAACATATACGAAATCTGTCACTTCCACCACTCAGCTTCTTGCTAGAAGATGTCACAGGGCTATGGCCGGCCATGTGTTGCTTAGCAGAAGAACGCACTGTTTCAGTAATTGTAGTATCGCAACTTGGTGTTAATTTTCTTTTCCCTACGTTCTTCCTCCTCTTATATGCACGGTTACTGAAACGTGGCATCGTAACCAGAACAACGCTATACACAACAAGTATAATACTACCAACAACAGGCGCAACACTGAAGTAATTCGAAACGGTAAACAGCAAAGAGACGATGTTCCGCGCTCTTAGCGGTTCATTTGTCACAGAAAACAATGAAGTCAACCCTTGCACACTCGCTGTATGCGTAACATAAGGCGCTGTATGCGTAACAGGCCGAGAAAATCCCAAGCAGTTCGCCAGGAAGTCACGAGAGGGTGTTGGATGCATTCAGCGGCCGCCCATTTCTTCTGCAAGCGTGGGGGAAAATGGTAATAACTCCACCTCTAGGGCGAGTAGAACAATAATTCAAAGTTTACATTAAAGAGGAATGTTCCAATTAATTTTCGGCAGCAAAAAAAAAAAAATCGTAATTTTTGGATTTGACCACCTCCGGCTCCCCTTAAAGCAAACTAACTGCCATACACACCAAGAGGCATTTCAAAAGATTACAGATTAACTCGTAATCTGAAGAGGCTCAAACGGACGTTCAGTATGTTAATATATTTGTGCCTCGGCTGTTGAAATTGACCTGACTTTTTCCAAGCACCACGTCTGTATAAATTACTATGACCGAGTGGCATTTCAACGTCGCTCATTTAGATGAAGAGGCTGGTGTGTTATCCACTGAGCCAACGCCGCCTAGCTACACAAGGAAGATTAGTATTAATTGGCGATGTACTATCATTAACAGGAATTTTCTGTCTCCGATGTCTATAATTCTGAGGGTGACTCTCGCTCGTCTTGTGCCGGACGTGACCGCGGCGTACTTCGGCCAGTCCACGAGTGTGATACACACACTGCTTGTAATCGCTGTGCTGTTTTCCTCGGTTTGCAGATCTGCAGCCAGCCTATCGCCGCACCGCGCGGCCAGGCTGTCCCACCGCTGGCTTTGGCAGCGCCGCCTTCTTTCCCGGATTCCAGGTGAAAGTGGCTGCTGTTGCTGCCGCCGCCTCTACGTCACGTCACGTCGTGTCGAGTCACGTGCCGTGCCAGCACGCCCGCCGTTCCGTTCTGCCCCGGCCTATCCTAGACAAGTCTCGCCTTGCCTAGCCCACATCGCCTCTGCGTAGCCTAGAGCCACCAGGTCGCACGCCGGACGCTTCGGCGCCGCCGGCTCTTGACCGTGCCACGTAAATTTAACATTTGCCGAGCACAGCCCGCGGCAAGCTGAATCACGCGACCGACTATCCGACTTTCTCCAGATGCGGCGAACTTGCTCGCTATGGCCAGTCCCTGTAATGCACCGAACCGGCAGCACTGCACTGAACTGTTCTCGTACGAGAACCCCAACACTAGACGATCACTTAAATACATTTGTTCGTCAATACGCGTACCCAGTCAACTACTGTAGTCCACAAGATTTACGCATTATTATTTTCTGCTTTCGGGTGCTACTTGAAGCTACCAATAAATTATGAATGAGGCGGTCGGTGCTGCCCGAGGACGTGTAGTGCTCCTTTATCCTGCTGTCAGCATCTCTTGCCGAGTTCTGATGGTAATATCTGAATCTTCCCCTGGCCTCCAAAAAACATTTTTTCCACGAACTGAGTAGTGTCATGAACTGGTTCTATATTATTACCCGCATTTTCCTCTTTTTTCAATCTGACTTTGCATGCTACTATTTCCTCTTTTTGGGATTCCGTACCTGTATTGGTAAAAACGGAACCCTTACAAAATTCATTTTTTGTTCGTCCGTCTGTTCCTTTGACATTTCAAAACCAATTTGCTCAGGAATGGGAAGACTATCAAGTAGGAATTTATATCTACGGTCCACTGGCAATGTGAAAAAAGGCAAAGGAAAGTCAATGCCACTAAAAAATACGGCCATTTGTATCACATATTTTCATACTCGTAAACTCACTCACCAAAACCTATATGGTTCTTCCCATTGAGCTAAACTCATGAAATTTGACAAGTAGCTTAGTGTCACAGTACAACCAAACGAAAAAAATCGGAAAATTGTTAATTTGTAATTATGCAACAAGAAAAAAATATTTCTTTTGTCATTTGTTACGTACGTTAATGCAGATGAGAGAAAAAACCCAACATGTTGGAGCACAGAGTTAGTAGTATACTGCTTGTCACATTCACGTCAATTAAATATCTAGGAGTAACGCTGCAAAGCACCATGAAATGCATTGAGCACGTAAAGATTAAAGGAGGGAAGTCGAATGGTCGACGACGGTCTATTAGCAGACGCTCACGAAAGTGTGGTTAACTTGTAAAGGAGATCGCATATAGGACGCTAGTGCGACCCGCTGTTGAGTACAGTCATGGCGTTTGGGATCCACACTCCAGGTCGGATTAAAGAAAGAAATCAAAGCAATTCAGAAGTGGGCTGCTAGATTTGTTACTGGTAGGTTCGAAAAACACGTGTTTCGCAGATGCTTCGGGAAGGCGACGTTCTTACCGAGGAGCACTACTTGAGAACTGGCATTTGAGGCTGATTGCAGAACGATTCTACTGCCACCTACGTACATGTCGCGTAGGGACCACAAATATAAAATGAGAGAGATTAGGGCTCGACAGAGGTATATAGACAGTCATTTCTCGTCGCTCTATTTGTGAGTGGAACAGAAAGAAAATGACTAATAGTGGTACAGGGTACCCTCTACCACGCCTGCTACGGTGGCTTGCAGAGTATGGATGTAGACTTATCTAACTCTTGCTTTCCGAAATAATACTTACACTTGATCCATCGAAAGTTGCTCTCAATTAAAACTAAGATAGTACTGCGATTTTTTTGTAGTACTGCGCTATTAGTCTCAAAATTATGGATACTTACGGTTAAGCGAATCTTGACTGGCAGTCGACAATAAACCTTTTTAGTAGTACTATGCCATTAGCCTCTACATTGTAAGTACGATTAAGCGTTTTGCAGGTCGATAACAAATTTATGAACTTCCCTAACAGATTACAGAACGGAGCTGACTGATGGAGTGATAG
This sequence comes from Schistocerca americana, assembly GCF_021461395.2. NCBI lineage: Eukaryota > Metazoa > Arthropoda > Insecta > Orthoptera > Acrididae > Schistocerca > Schistocerca americana. The sequence goes on from NC_060125.1 coordinate 172,537,043, forward strand.
AAGAAGAAAGAGGAGTCGATAGGGAAAAGATATGGCTTCCGGTACTATAATTTAAAAGGGCTTTGGAAGACTGAAGACCAAATAAATCAGAAGGGGTAGATAACATTCCATCGGAATTTGCAAGAGCCGACAAGTGTGAGAATTTTCGCACAACCAGCTTAAAAGCTCATACATCGAAGTCGGTAACAAGAATAATGTACAGAAGAATTAAAAAGAAAATTGACAATGTATTACATGACGAACAATTTGGCTTTAGTCCTGACGTGTTTGATAATAGAAGTAAGACTGAAGAAAAGTGAAGACACGTCCATAGGACTTGTTGACCTCGAAAAACCTTTCGACAATGAGAAATGGTACAAGACCGAATACGAAGCGCTCGGATTAAAAGGGGCGTAACACAGGGATGTAGTCTTCCGCCCCTACTATTCGTTCTACACATCGAGCAGCAACGACGGAAATAAAAGGACGTGAGAATGGTATTAAAATTCAAGATGAAAGGATATCAACGGTAAAAGATTCACAGATGACACTGCTACCCTCAGTGAAAGTGAAGAAGGATTGCAGGATGTGTTGAGTGGAATGAACAGTAATTTTGAGTACAGAATATGAATTCAGAATAAATCGAAGAAAGACTAAAGTAGTGAGAAGCAGCAGAAATGAGAACAGCGAGAAACTTATTGGTCGTCACGAAGCAGATGAAGTTAAGGAATTCTGCTACCAAGACAGCAAAATAATGCACGGGCGATGGAGCAGGGAAGATAAAAAAAGGCACACCAACACAAACAAAAACAGAATTCTTGGCTAAGAGAAGTCTGCCGGTATCAAACATGGTTCTTAATTTGAGGAAGTCTTGTACTTTTGGAGTACAGCGTTGTATGGTAGTAAGATACGGACTGTGGTGAAACTAGAACGGGGGAGAGTCGAAGTATTGCCAAAAAATATGCTGAAATGAGGTGCACTGATAAGGTAAGGATTGAGGTGGTTTTGCGCAGAATCGCCAAGGAAAGGAATATATGGAAAACAGTGACAAGAAGAAGGTACAGGATGATAGGACATATGTTAAGATATCAAGGAATGGCTTCGATGGTGCTAGAGGGAGCTATAGAGGGCAAAAACTCTAGAGGAAGACAGATTGGAATGCTTCCGACAAATAATTGACGACTTAGGTTGCAATTGTTACACAGAAATGAAGGGATTGGCATAGGAGACGCATTCGTGGCGGGCCGCATCAAACCAGTCAGAAGACTGATTAATTTTTAAAAAATCAAATTGTAACTGTGCGCCACATGAAACCTTCACCTTGGCTGAAAAGTAAAGGATTCTTTTGCGGAACAAGCAACTCCCCGTTATTATTAAAGTTGCCGTTAAGATTTTGCGGCTGTTTCGCTTTCTGTCGCACCACACAGATGGTGCCAGGAAAACAATAATACGTCTGGCCGTGGGGCAAGTGCAGACTGGACGCCTCCGACACAAGACAGTGAACGGTGGGGTGTAGTGGGGTCGGGTCTGTGACCTAGGGGAACGACTAATGAAAGAAATGCATAGCGTGGGGCACGGAAGGAAGGGGCGCTCCCATTCTTCTGGCGCGGGGAACAATGAGCCGTCTTCCGTGCCAACACGGCCACTGCCCCTCAAATCCTCTGCTCCTGCTGCTCTACGGAAACACCCGGCCCGCTCCTTGGAAAACAACATGGTTGCCAGTAATGCACGACAAAAGTGGAACAGTGTTGCTCCCAAGATCTCGCTCGACGGTGAACGCACACCTTTTTGTCACTCGGCAAGAGAAAGTTATCATCGGAGTTACATAACCGGGTCCAAACGTCATGCGTCCGAGAGCCGATCGCACAGAAGTGTTCCAATCAAAGGCGCACTAACCACATCTGACACTTTTACGTTGTGTAAAATTAGTGTTAAGTCGTTACGAAACAACGTACGTAGACGACGGTGCTTACTAGCGCATTCGGGAATTTACCATGTGCATAATACAGTATTTGGAAACATCTGGAAACAATTCTTTGTGTAAGATCAAAAGTCGTTTATTTTCGTATTGCGCAACTACGATCACGTAACAACTTCAATTACTCTTCTTTTCTCTATGTTGTTTCCTATTTTTCCTGAACTCCCTCTTTCTCCCTATATTCTCTCTTCCTTTCTTCTGGCCATGTTCCAGATTTCTTACTTCTGCTCGGAAAACTTTCTAAATTTATTATTTTATTTTTAGAACGGTTACTTTTGCTATTTCCAATTCTTTGATGTCATTTCTAGTTCTTTCATTATTTCTGTAATCCACGCTACTGTCACTCTCTTCTTCCAGAAATATAGCAAATATGTTTTGTTAGTTCGTTCTTACTCACTCGGTAGAGGTGCCCAAAAAAACTTCGCTTCTCCTCATTACTTCTCATTTTCCAACCACCTGTAGTTTAAATAATACCCATTACTTTTCTAACAACCCGTCTGTCAAGTAACTCGATTCTTTCCAGCTTACTGTTGATCGTTGGGCATTCACATCCGCATAAATATTCTAGTCGTACCACTGTGAAAGTGTTTTGTTTTTCTAGATGTGCATTTCTTATTGTAAACATTCTTTGTCAAACCATAGGCTCTAACCATTTTGTTAACCCTTACATCTATTTTAAATTTTTCTAGCCCACTCTGTGTCATAGTTCCTTTGAGTTACTTACTCGCTCTATTTCACCTAAAATTTTGGGACCAGTTCTGTTTGCTGTTTTATTCCAGAAGATTTATTTGAATAACTTCCTCTTCTTGTGTCAGTATTTTTTTTATCTGTGTAATATTTATCATTTTATAACAGCATAGACCCTTTACATTTCTGAATGTATTTGCTCCATTACTGAAATCTGGTCTTGCGGATAATGTTTATATTGCCATACCAATTAATTGCATTCAGCAAGTTAGCTTGTGTGTCCTCGTAATTAACATTTTCTAGGATTTTTGCGTATGATCCTACATGTCCCATCCTTCTTTTGCAGCCATGGATGTATAGTGTTCCTATTACTGTTCTTAATTTCTTCGTACTACTACTAGTTTCATCACAATTTATATCTTGTTCTCATTTAGGCCCTCCGAGTTGCTTCCAATCTGTTTTGCAGGTTCTCCAAAAGTCGGAGACGGGGTATGTGGTATACGAACTTTCTGGCTCATCACTATGGAAAAAATACTTCGCTGGGCGTTGACTGAGATCAACTGATGTTCGACATAACGCGGTATTACTAAGAAGGCTGCCTTGGTCTACCTTGCTCTTCACTATAATGTTCCTTCAGGCAGCTCTCTTGGTGATAACCACTCTGCTAGCTACCTAAATTCCTGAATTCCAAATTATTTCGAATTTATTGTTTTACTTTTAACGTCTTCAGTTTGGTTATCTTATGAAAGGATCCCATCTTAGCTGTTTACAAAGCGTCTGCTTATAAAGCCGTATCTTCAATAAACGACAGACAGCCAATTCTTGAAATTCATACAGTCGTACGATTAATCTTGTTTTCATTTCGCAGTTCCATCAATCTTCTCCTCAATCCTCTGACCACTTTCTCATAAATAACTTTAAACATTTTTTCCGCGTGACGCATCAATTAAACAATTGTTGTCCCATCATCATCAAGTCAGAACTCAATCATGTACTACAGTGCACGTAATGCCACTTCTTAAATCAAAAGCTCGAGCCCAGCCAAGTGCAGTAATAGCTGTACCTAACCATGTCTTATGTGGCTAGTGTTATAGCAACTGAAGGCTTGGCACTATTGTACGACAATGTGTCCCCTTAACTGAGCCGGCCGCTGTGACCGATCGGTTCTAGGCGCTTGAGTCCGGAACCGCGCTGCTGCTACGGTAGCAGGTTGGAATCCTGCCTCGGACATGGATGTGTGTGATGTCCTTATGTTAGTTAGGTTTAATTAGTTAAATCTAGAGGTCTGATGACCTCAGACGTTAAGTCCCATAGTGCTTAGCGCCATTTGAACCCCTTAACTGAAGTTTCAGCGTATGTAATTAGAACATTAGTTATCTGGGAAGAATATCTCTAGAATGCTATCAGCCGACCGTCGAGATCAACAGTGCATGCTAAGTTGCAAACAGAGGCCCAGTACAACTTTTACTGAGAAGCATCACCATAAATCGGCCTCAAATTCTCCCGCATCTCGTGGTCGTGCGGTAGCGTTCTCGCTTCCCACGCCCGGGTTCCCGGGTTCGATTCCCGGCGGGGTCGGGGATTTTCTCTGCCTCGTGATGGCTGGGTGTTGTGTGCTGTCCTTAGGTTAGTTAGGTTTAAGTAGTTCTAAGTTCTAGGGGACTGATGACCATCGATGTTAAGTCCCATAGTGCTCAGAGCCATTTGGCCTCAAATTCGACAACATAATTATATCAATGATACTAAGGTGTTTTCTGAATCCACCCTAATTCTACTAAGAAGAAATACGAAATGCAAGATTTTCGAATCTCTCCCATCGCAGTCATTGCACATGAAGTGTAAGAACTCTTCTGGCCAAAGAAAGATGATGAGCGTATATAGGCCACGGCTTTATCGAATTAGTCATACAAAGTGCGGGTAAAATCATTTGAATCATACAATTTGTCCGGAAGAGCTAAAAAAGTGAATAACTTCGAAGTATACGGAAGTAGAGAGACCTATCTATTCTAGAACCAAAATGAATTAGCCTCGGTAGTGTAGCCGCAATAAAAATAATAATATTTTTTCCGCCCGAATGAGCGCTTATTTGCAGCTGCATTCTGCTAACTGTTTGCTTGCACTCGATGTGAACTGCTACAGGAGGAAACAGTTATACCCATCATTTCTGTAACGGCTGTTTCGCGGAAGCAGCAATCTTGTACGATGTACGCAGTCTGAATTCTCACAATCACCTCCAGTCCCCACAGCTTGCTGCAAAGTAATGGCCTCTGCATTTCTAAACAACTGCTATGCATCAAATATCTCCACCTATAACAGCCGTCTGAACATTCACGGCTTTTGTTTTGAAACATGAAGTACTTCTGCATTTTAGTGGAATTTCATGAAACGTTACGAAAACGTCGATACGCGCCTAGTCTGTTGTATCGTACAACTGAAACAAAGTTACCTCTGTGTAGATAAAGGACAAGTACCCCCAATCATTTCAACTGTCGTAACAATGTTCTCAAAAACTTACCGGCAAGATGGAAATTTGCTACAGCAAATGCCTATGAGGCGCACGAGTATCGGCAACGAACAAAATGGAAAGCCGAACAACATCGCAACCACACACTGCAGACCTTTACAGACTGGATATCGGAACCTTCCACTGTCTGACAATGGCTGCTTCATATACTTGCGAATTCTACAATATTATCTACGCAAGTATTTCACTCTCCTCTGCAGTAAACTGCGAGCACTGGTACAGCCACGATTTTTTACGCGGTTCTTCAAATCTTATTACAACAATTTTCTACTTCTAATCGTCTATTAACATTTACTGCAGTTTAAAGTACAGTACAAGTTATTTTTAGAAACTGGATAATCAAAAAGTTTTTCGAAGAAGAGTCTTTTGCATCTCTAAATCCGGGTATATTTTACTTGGCATGGAAGGAACTTTACTAAGCAGCTAAATTCCTGACTCAGACTTCAGATGTAGTGCATCTTGCGTTAAGGCTGATGTACAAATAAAGACGCTACAAAGTTATGAGAAGCGCGTACACACTACACATGATGTTTGGTATTGGTTTTCATGTCGTTTAGTTTGTTCCGGACACGAGACAGACATCTTGAGAAATGCTGAAGTAATTTCACAAGGCAGAGTTTAGCGTTTCAGGCCACTGTAGTGCGCAGACGAAACTTCAGTTCTGTCATTATGATCTAGGTTTTTCATGATTTTCCTCAACTATCAGAGTTGATAATTTAGAGACACCCGCTTCAGTTTTAGTAATATTTAGTTAAATCACGACAGGTTTCGCAATTTTAAGATCCTATCTTCAGGTGAATGAAATTTTAGTTTTTAGTAATATATAACATGCGGTCGAGCCAGTCACTGCAAGAGTTCCAATCATTAAATGTTGATGGAAACCGTACGCCACTGGGCAGCAGCACGACACGAACGCCAGCCGCTACTGTGTGGAAGGTCTGGAAGCTGAAGATGGGATTTTAAAAACTCGAAAACGGTCGTGATTTGATCATGCCTCTCAGTTGCGGAAGTCCTACGTACAATATCTTGTTTATTATAGTCTAATTCTGAGAAAGCTGTTTCAATTTTTCACCAGTTCTTGTTCAATTCTCATGAAGTAAATCTCTACCGGTCTTCAAACTGTACGTCTAGGACTGTTAAAATTTCTCACTACCACGATATGTACATTTTCTTGGCAGTTATCGATTATTTTGTAGCACTGAATACATAAATGTCATCTTAGACGACGAAAAAGTATGTGACAGCACAAAGAAACAGAGCATCACTGATGAAATCTTCTCGGGTTATCAGCCGAGTCGTGGCATCGTGTTGTAACGCTTCGATCAGTTTCCTACTCATTATCAGGCGAAGTGTTGGGTTGATGTCCTACCTCCTGGGCCGCCGGCAGAGAATTCAGTGGTCCAGCGGCTACAAAGGAACAAATTGGTTGGCTGGGTGATTAAAGCGACCAAACTACTATGTCGTAGTCCCTTTTTCCTCGAACATACAGGTCTACATGACGGTAGATCAGAGATAGCCTATCGCGCAAAACCCAGGTGAATAAAACCTTAAGGTTAAGGTCAACGAAGTCTACGTATAGGACAAAAAAGAAGAAAGGGGAGGTGGGGATATAGGAAGAAAGGCAGGCGATGTGTGTCTAGGGACCAGCCGGAAGCCCCCGAAAGCAGAATGCAATGAGGGGACATATTCCACCACTTACCCGAGGTATCCCACTCAGATACTGCCTAGGGAACACTATCAACAGGGACAGGGCAAGAGAAACAGACAGACAGACAGACAGACAGATAGATAAAAGACGAACAAGTCGAACAGACCATGCGAGATGGTAGGAGGAAGAGTATAAGAGCAGGCTGGGTGAGGACCGGGGTGGACCACCAAGATCGGACAGCCGCGGCCCGGACTGGGCAGAGGTGGCAACTAAGTACAAAGGAACAAACTGGACATACACCAATCACTTCGCCTGAAGAGGAAACTGCAACAACACGACGCCCCGACTCTGATAATAACCTGATATTTCATCAGTGAATTTCGCAGAGAAAGCTTTCAATCCCATACAGAAGCATCACATTTATGACATAAAAGTAATTGTACTATCATTTTCATTTCGATGGTACCTTTTAAATATGAAGTTCACTTTTTAAACAAATATTTCCTAAATGCCAACAATACACTGCTGTTCTTAATAAAGAAACAGCCCATTGTATTTTTTTACAAAGAAATTTCTCTCATTTGACTGTAAATTTGTATTCGTTTATTTCACACTATCATGATTTCGGTTTTATAGCCATTCTGAATTGCAACTTCAAAACTAAAAAATCTTCGATCTGTGTACGTAACATTTAGCTGGTTTATAAACGAGTCGTCGTACTAGAGGTTATGAATACATATAAAAGACGCATAACATAGCTGAAAAAGTGCACAGAAAATACACATTAAGGAACTGTAATGCTTATCTCACAGCCAATACATTGGTGTGATCTGCATTCATCACGTTCAAACATAGATGGATTCTTCTTAAACTAGTGCACCTCATTCGTTTGACCCATAAATATTACTCTGAAAGGGAGCAATATCATTTTCTTTCCTCCTCCTCTGCCTCCCCCCTTCGTGGATTAGGTGATTTTTAGCTGTTCTGGTCAACAAGGTCGTCTTCCCTCCTGCGTTGACGTTACCAGTCAGGAATTTGGTTTTGAAAGCCTCTAACAACGCGAACTTACCTTCCTTCAGTCTTTATTGTTCGGTTATGTGTTATATGCCGCGTTGCTCAAGGTTTGCAGAGTTATTTGTCGTAATGAGACAACGATCGCTGATCTCCATGCAGCGAAATACGTAAAACCAGACGTAACAACCAGACTAAATCTTTCACTCTGCAGTGGACTGTGCTGATTTGAAACTCCACGGCAAATTAAAACTGTGTGTGTGTGTGGGGGGGGGGGGGGGGGGGGGGACCGCGATTCGAACCCATAACCTTCCTTTCGCAGGCTATGCCCTTTTTAAAGACACAGCTATCGAGACACGACTCTCAGCTTCTTCTCTGCCAGTGTCACAGCTTCATCTCTGCCAGTAGCTCTCTCCTCTACTTTCGATACTTCACAGAAGCTCTCCAGCATACCTTACTGAGCTAGTTTGGAAAGTGGAGGAGAGGTATTGACACAAGTGAAGTTGTGAGGGCGGGATACGAGTCGTGCTTGGATAGCTTAGACCATTAAAGCAGCGTCCTCTAAAGACAAGGTTCCGGTTTATAGTCCCGGTCCGACATAGTGCTGATAGAGCTTCACGTCTAATCTATGCAGCCGCCAAAGAATTTTCGCAATACGGCGAGCCACATGCAGAAGACTACAGCTGTTATTACGGTGAGGGGACGCAACTCCTGCAAAAAGAAACTTATTCTAAGGTTAGACACGGACACCGGAAGATAAGTAACGGTTAATGAACAACGCACTATGCGCGAGTGAGGCCGAAAGGGCACGCGCATTCTCACGCGTGCAAGGTCACCAAGCAGCCGAATGCTCTTTCGCTCGGAAGAGAAACCCTGACGGCCAGACCGTAAGCATACAACTGTGCGCGAAGTCTAGCCATTCAGAAGAGTTCACGTCACCTTGTAAAGCAACAGTATTCCACCTCTCGTGCAACGAGGCAGAAACAGCCACAGGAGTTGTTCGTACGTGAATGGAAGCCAATAATCGGACATTTCGCGGACAGTCGCATCTCAAGTATGACAAGCAAGCGGTATGTAGTGCACGAGTAGGAAACTAGCGTTGCGTTCCAGCTTTGTTCATTTACAGTAGGATGCTAACCAAGAAGCTCTTAGAATCGTCACGTTAAGTAATGACGCACGGCCCATCCTCCGCTTGTTAATTCTTCAAGTAGCGCACTCACGAAAAACTCCAAACATATTTTATGTACGCAAATAGTGATTTCGTCGAAACACTAAGGCCAACGAAAATGGTATACTGCAAACTTCGACGATCGTATGAAAACCTTTTGAAAGTACCCTATCTGTAGCCTGAGTCACCAACGCACGTTTCTGCTGTTGTTCTCGATTCAGACGTAACTGATTCGAATCCTGATGGGAAAAAAAAAATTTTCATCGTCAATATTTGGTCTGCAAAGATGAAGGATGTGGTGCCGTGCAGTTTACCATCACCTGACTTTGCGCAAATCTGCTGGATTAAATTCAAAACGTCCCCAATCTGCCTCATGTAGTAAGCGCCTGTGACAGTAGTGAACCGTCCGCCGAATGGAAATTAAGCTACGCCGCTCCTTGATGCTATTGGAGAGGATGCTGTGCGTTGGCACTGAGGCTAGCCTTCTCCATGTGTCTCCTCCTAAATAACACGAAGCAGGACCCTAAATTTCCACACATCGTTATCGCTATCACCTACAATCCACACGTACACTGTAATATCGCTTAAATCACAAATCTGGGCCTTGCTTAGTGGGAATCGCCGATATCGATACTTGCCGTGGATTTTAAAATATCTCTCCACCGTCTGCTTTCTTGCTGCTTCAGCAAAATTGTGAAAGGAATTATACTGCACGTCATTATTCAAACTACTAATGTATTATGCTTATACGCAGACTGGTACTGAGGCTGATCGATGTAAGCACAAGAGACATATTGCCGCCATACTTTGTGTGTGTGTGTGTGTGTGTGTGTGTGTGTGTGTTTGTTGAAATACTTTAGTAAGTAATCTTGTTTAAATCAAATACGACTACAGAATTATTGACCTAAACGCCGTCACTATATATACAGACTACCAGCGACCACTGATGATTTATGAACATCGTCTGAAATTTGTTTCCTGCCTAAAGTGATAGGGAACAGGATTCCTAAAATATGAGATGCGTAGGTAATATTCTTTTCTTTGACGAAAAGTAGCTAAGATTGAGATTGAGTGCTGAATGTAAAGATGCGAAAGAATATTTTGATCACGTATATTATGTTTGAAATATATGAGTCGAACTTCAATATACTTATTGCTGAGTCTTTAAAGCATATAAATGGGTATCAATCTCTCTCTGTCTCTTCCCCTCTCCCTCGCTGTCTATCTATATATAATATATATATGTGGCATCTATGGCCAACTGTCACAACTGTCTGTACAATCTGACGATAAAACATTAATTACAGAAAATTACAACAACAAAGGATCATTAACAATAACAGCAGCAGCACACCAAGGGACAGCTTACAGCACAAGAGTCCTAAACCTATAACACACTGTACTAGAATACAGAGTGACACATACCACTGATGTATGGGCATGGTCTGAAGATGGCAATCTAACCGAAATGGATCCATCACAATAAGTCACTGTACCCCCATAGCAGCCATTTGGATTTCATTACGTATAGTAAAACATTTATGAAACAACATTCCAATTTCACAAAGGAGAAGTGCCAAAACGGCGCTACGAAAAAGCCTTTCCAATAATAAAAAAGGGCTGAGTCTAACTCTCGGTAAAATACGAAATAATGTACTCAGGTGTTTCTCGCGGATAAAGAGAAAAAGTAAGTGCATTACGACGACCACCAACAGTAGCAAGAAGTTATGTTCAAAGACGAACTCTCAGTGAAACAATGTCGCGATGAAGCAATGAATGTCACAAACCAGCACGAAGTAAAAAAAGTTTTCTCGACAATAAAGACCTACGCAGTTTAAATCTCGAAATTGCATATTTGCAACTTAGTCGTTCAGGCAAGCGCCATGCAACACACACAGAACACTCGCTTGCTATGCAGGATTGTCAGCTATTTGGACGTGAAAGGTCGCCCGTCACCCCGTTGTTTGTACGGTATTTTCCCACACTTGCCGAACTCATTTCCGAACTCAACCTGAGGAGGAAAGAAAAGAACAAAACGACACGCACAGTTAGAAGACGAAGTTCACAAAACACCACAACGAAACGTGCTTACGACCCTTAAGGGTAACTGACGAGTGACAATGGGGTCTCCGGCCATGAAATAAAAAAGGGTCACGGATGAGCGATTGCCCATCATTTAACAACCTTTGACATAGGTATAGTGATCGCTTTAAGTACGAGGGCGTGCTGCAAAGTAGTGCTTCCAAATTTTTTAAGTTTTTAAATTTTTTTCACATAAAACAAACTTTACTAACATTCGACACCTTTGTTCATCATGTCTTCACGTTTGCAGCCGTCTGCCGTTAGAAGACTACAAATTGTTGCGTGCAACGTAGCGGACAGTAACGTAACTATGTCGTCATGAGACAAACAGCGTGCTTTAAACGAGCTTCGTATTCCAAGTATTCGTCCACACATGGAGCACCCTCTACTTCAGCGAAATCGCTGAACATTTGCAACAATCCAACGAATTGTGTTGACTGCCATCGATCATCCCCCATACAATCCCTAACCGGCCCCATACATTTTCATCAGCTTCCAAAACTTAAGGAAAACCTTCGAAGAATACACTTCGATAGTGATGGTGCGGTGCAAGAAGATGTGAGGTTGTGGCTTCGTCAACAAACTGTAACAGTCCACAGTGTCGGTATCAGGAGACTGGTCTCTCATTGAGAGAAATGTATCCGTCGCCAGGCTGACTGTTGAGCAATAAATATACAGACATGAAAAATAAACAAGTAGAATGTTAATAGCGTTTGTATTATTTAAAAAAGCTTTAAGAGTTTTCACAAAAACAATTCGTAGGTATTACTTTTCAGCACGCGCTGTTAGTTCTGGGAGCCGTGCTAAAGGAAGTTAGTAAGCAGACAGGGAGGTAGCTACACGTTTGCGGTTTGCAACAGAGTTAGAAAACATACACTAACAATAAACAAGAGGGACTGCGCGTACGGCGTTGGGTGTTAGTATTACGGAAAATTTCTGCACGAAAGACAATACAATGCACTGTATTCAATGTCAGCTGTGCTGATTATGAGGGTGCTCAGAGGGAGGGATAGCTATCATTACTTAGCCAACATACAGAGCTAGTTATGTGACGCGAACTTTCGCAGTACTGCTACTTCCTGCAGAAGCGGCTTCAACTGTAAGCTTTCCATACATCTGGCCACCGCATTTGCGAGGGAGCGCTTTTGCACAGTAGCTGCGTCCCGTCGGCTTCCACAATAAAAACCCGCATGTGTGCTTATGGCTTCTTACGCAACGGGTTCCCGGCACGATGACGCTCTCGCAAATGGATTCGCGGAAGCCGATTTCACAGTTTTGTTCCGCCCGCGGTTTAAAAGCAAACCAACGGAAACGCGACATGTCTCATTATGCCACACCAGTATGCCACAAATGGCAAACGACAAGTGCTCAGGCTGCTCTAATTCAAACGTGGCCATCCAGCGCCGAAGGCTTCGCTTCCAGATTCGGTATGCAATGACAGCAATAATATCTAAAACTATAAATGTACAGAAAAGACTTGCTGTAACAGTGATAACTTTAAATAGTGAAGATACCGGGACACAATTATTCATTCTAATTTCTCATCGCCACGTACGAGAACTGATATACACACACGGCTTAATTGTTCCGTTACGTTCCGTTCATACTGACAGTTATATTAAACTGCTCAATGTAAGATTTGCCTGTCAAGTGTATTACGTCAGATGGTACATCTAGAACCACTTTGACGTATTTGTTCGACAATTTGTAAAAAGGTCGCGTGCTAACGCGCCGCTTCTGGCATGCGAGCCTATGCCAGATCGTGTCCGCTTCGCGGATTAACGATGAGAATTGGTGATCCTCCTCGCCTGGATATTGTTTTCAGGCCGTTTCCCACATCTTACTACATGAATACTAGACTCGTAAACGTTTAGAAAACTCTCACACTTTAACATGATACTCTAGAGCAGCGGTTCCCGATCTTTCTGAATCATTACCCTCGAGTGCAATCAGATGTTAGCTGGTACCCCCTCCGTTCCCTCCGTCATTGTCAGCAATGACACTTAATCATCACCCTTTACAATGAGAAAATTTTCTTTGGACACTTTCATTTTTAAAATGACGAAAGATAAATGACCTTTAGTTTTTGTGTTTGTATTACAATAAGAAGTAATGTTTCAGTGAGGCAATTGGTACTGGTTATTTTTAACGATATATTTTTATGGAATGACGAATCAATTTTCAGCGCACCGCTAGTGCTACCTCCAACCTCCTCTCAGAAAAGAAAGCTGACTATCCACATTGACGGTAAATACGTGTTACTAAACATGCTTCTTTTGCAACACTCCTCTTCCTAGCGACACTTACTTCAACCACGCCTTGCACTACATTTAATATAATAATAATTTCGTGTGGCTCAACGGCTGGAGCGTCTTTCAATTGGACGCCACTTCGGCGACTTGGCTGTCCCTAAACTACTCCAGTTATTGAACAGGGGAAACGGCACCTACACTTTAACTTGACATCCTAAGCACGTGTCATTTATGGCGAGTCATTACATTGTTAAGGGCTACCTTAAAATGCAGACTGAAAAATTCGTGGTCTAATCGGTATTCCATCCCGCAACCTCTCTGTTTCCAGGCGTGCCCCTTACCAGTTGACCACCAGGCCCAACAATCAACTAACTTAAACGGCATATTGTTTGTATCTCATTTGATTGCTGGATTCCTTACTTCTGGACTTCAGGCTGCCAATGCTTTGTACCTGAGTACTGCCACTAATAATAATAATACAGTTTAGGCTCTATGGCACTGTAGTCGCTATTACATAGTTGCTATTGTGTCTTTTGACAATACGTTTATTGTTGCGAGGTGAAGAATGGAACTACCTACAACTCTGAGGAGGCATTTTAATGAGAGATTTAAGCATAAAGCATATGTATAAATATGTCCCAGTTTTACTGTGATGGGCACATTGTACAAATTACGTTTGTAGTGGGACGACCTTGTGGGGAAGATGATTTTACGTTCCTTTCACAAACTGCACCCTCCATCACATAAGCACGTGTTATTGCTAGTATTTACAAAAATAAAATTATTGGTAATGTATGTAAACAGTATTACAGTTTCTCGAAATAGTGATAATAGTGATGGTCTTCTAAAAACAATTTAGTTTTATGTCCGAAATACAAGCTTTTGTTTTTACCCTTCAGCTCTTGAGGCAGATTCCGACCAGGCGAGAATGGTGGTATTCTGAAGGCAATCCGGCCATCCGCTTCCACCAACATTGCCACAATCAATACAACAATGAACAAATTGGTCATGGTGCTGACAGGGTCCTTGAGGTATTTCGAGCAGTTCATTACCTTAGGGGCGTTCAAATACCGTGCGAAAGAGCTACTCTGATGTTCTACACTACATCTTTAGTCCTCAAGTCATCGTAGGTACGCAGCGGAGGGTACCCTGTACCACTACTACTCATTTCCGTTCTCTATATGTCTTTGTACGAGCCCTAATCTCTCTCATCTTACGTTCATGGTCTTTGCGTGAAATGTTCGTTGGCGGCAGTAGAATCGTTCTGTAGTCAGCCACAAACACCGGTTCTCTAAATTTTCTCAATAGTGCTCCCTGAGAAGAAAGTCTCCTACCCTCCAGTGATTTCCGTTTCAGTTCTCGTAGCATCTCCGAAACACTTACGTGTTGTCCGAACTTACCCGTAACATATCTAACAGCCCGCCTCTGAATTGCTTCGACGCCTTCCTTTAATCCGATCTGGTGCGGATCCCAAACACTCTGACAGTACTCTACAATAGTGTAACACGGAGTGGGGACCTAATTTTCGTCCTGAAAATGACCCAGATATTTGTATGCGGCATATGCGGACCACTGTCGTAGCTTTCGAATCTAAATTTCTCATACCAAGAGAAACTACTTCGAAAACTCATTCTGGAAAATTCTGAGAACGACATAATTAAGAATATTAAGCATCGGTAATTTTCGAGTTTCAGTGCTTTATATGACATTCTTTTGAATGACTGTCTAGTTCGAATGGTATATAAATTATTGAAACACTAAAATTTCCAACTTGTTTAAGACCTATTTTTGCCAATAAATTATAAAACCAGCGTTAAAACAGAGTAAAAGTGCGTACGTTTAATGAAAGACCACGCAGTAACTGTGATAACTGATTCACGCGGTTACAACGCGTTAAATGAAAACATTATTTACAGCTGAATTTTGTTTTCTAGCTGGCATTTCAATCTGTTCAAGGTCTCTAAACCTTAAGCTGTGCACGTTCCTCCGGCACTGATAAGTGTCAAGAAGGATGACGGCCTAGTTGACTGCCTCTCAGCTGGTTCGGGGCACCTTGTAAATCGTTACGAATAGCTACTGCGTCAGACGTAGTGAAGACGAATCGCACTCGTTGCAAGTACACTCATACGTCTCGCATACGAAACAGAGGCGTGAAACAAATGACTCGTCGCCTAATTTCATAAGCCACCTGCCAGATGCAAAGCTTGCCGAGCTCCGTGACGATAACCTTAATGCAAGCGACACTGTACTGGATCTGCGGAGGCCATCAGGAACCAAGGTCAATCTCAAATCTCTTTATGGGCGTGGCGACGTTTAACGTTGCAGCCCTTGTAACAGATAGCGCTAACCCCACAGGCCCACCACACTGCTCTGGCGGCTGTGAATGACACAGTGGTCATTGCATTTCAGTTTCACCAATAAGTGAACAAGATACACAATACTCCCTTGTAAGAACGGGCGGAGGGGGGGGGGGGGGGGAGGAGGAGGAGTTACTACGGAAAGAGGCAACTCAAACGAACTAGGAAAGACTATGAAAGCTCCAGTGAAGTCCTTGCAGCCAGTGAAATTAAAGAATGAGCAACATGACAGTCAGAAAATCTATATACGAGCTGCCGCATATATTTCTTAAAACATTTTATGAAGCAGTCGCAATCTCCGTACTCAAAGGCAGGACCGGAGTTCAAACGAGGCTGGAGGGGAGGGACAGAACATTCCAAAGAACTCTCCAGTCCCTACTACTAGACTCTACTTCGGTGATACAAATTTATAACGAAAATGAAAATTGTGCGGAATTGCTATCTGGAAGGCCAAGAACGGAATTTCTGCTATCTGAGGAAGTTTTGTTAAATAGCTCACTGGTACATTTCCCCGTGAAAGACGAGAAATGGAACTGAGGAGATGGCAGTGGTCAAATCTGAGGTTCCTACTAAATAACTGTCGCTATTTATGATGGCCATAGCTGCATCACAGCCCTTGATACAGCTCTATACGCATCAATTCGGACAGTAATACAAGTGTACTCTGAATCCATGTACGCACGAAAATCACGAGCGAAAGCGTCCATATACGAAGGTAACACGACTGATTGATATGAAAACAAAATTTATGAAAATCAACTTGGGGCCACACGACAACTGTGTAGAATAAATTACATGGTAGCTAGTATCTGTTCTTGTCGAACAGACACATTGACATAAATGGCAAACTTCATGATGAATTCCGTCTGTTGCTTTATAGCATTTTATTCTTGCACTATGGATTCCGAAGTATCAGCTTCATAATCAGGACTTCCAGTTCTTACGGAAGGAAACGCTTGTGTGTGGGAGTTGTGTATACTTAATCGTAATCTGCGAAATAGGGGTGTATATGAAGAATTGTAGAAGAATATATGAAGATTTTTGTTAAAACTCATGCTATACAATAAACAAGTGAGCGGTGACAGTAATATAGCCTTAACCAATGAGCATGGCGGCATAATTGTTTTCTCATATCTCGCTTATACATAAAAAGCGCTTGAAAACAAGTGAGTGCACTATAATATGGTGTGGAAAACCGTATGTAACTGTGACAAAAAACAGCGAAGACTGTAAAAGGCCGAAAAACCTAAGTGCAGGACTACAGGACTACTACTCACGAAAAAGTACATTTAAATAAGTGAGTCTTTAAGTAAATTCTTTCCAATACTTTGCAGATGAGACAGTTTCAAACGATAACAACGCACAAAGCAAGCCAACCTGTACAAATCCACTTTCACAATTTATGTAATTACAGGCGAGCAATCTAAGCAAAAAAGTGCGAATGTCATACTTTTACACCCAAAATAGGAAAAAATGAATATTGTAATAGTTTCGCAGAAATGGATCCAGATCCACACAAGATGACATAGGTGTCGAAACCTGTTTGGGCAAATAGAAAAAGAAATATATTGTGTTTCGCAGAAAGCTGAGTTTAATAACCCAAATTTATAGTCTGCTGCGAATTCTGTTGATTTATTTGCGAATGACACCACAATGAGGCAACACACGACGTTTACAAAGAAGACATTAACAGTTTCACATAACATGAGAAATTACATGGATATTTTCAGTACTACAAATTTAACACCTCGTACACGTTATCATGGAGGTATTATACCTCCATTCTACACTACGCAACTATGCCTTTAAACAATTCGTTTCCACCACATTCAAAAAACAATGACTTCGTCTACACTTCACAATTGTTGAAATTAAACATGAATATTAGTGTCAAGTTTAAAAAGCATGCGAATTTTTTAAGCCACGTGACTTAAGTAATTCACATGTATATTTTAACCTGTAATGTTGTTCATCGTTACTGGCTACAACAGACAATATTACAATTTTTGTGTGCAAATTAAAAAATTGTCTTAATCTTTACGGTTAAGGTCTTTTATAGTATTAAAAATACTGATGCAATTTGTCATGCTCTTTGAAACTTGTATTGCCATCTTTGAAAATAGTCCATGCTGAACATGTGAGGAGTTTCTTCACTGTGATGTCATATACAAAAGAAAGAAACTAAATTCGGAGGTATGCAGTAAGATTTAACAAATATCTACATATATTCTTCCGTAATTTTGTATCTATTCCACCGAAATTTCAGAAATTGCAATTCAGAATGCACTATTAAACACGAACGTGTTTTTGGCATGAAGACATCACTTTGAAGGTAATTACGTAACTGAAGCACTATTGGTGAAGCGTTGATTTCCAAAATTCACATTAGTGAAGTAGAAATTATATTGAAAATATGGTAATAGATTTTACGATTAAGTATTGGATTTATTTCACTTTCTCCTTTTGTCAGGAAAATCCACTATGGATACATGAGCAATGATGAATTCCCTCGTCACTTTCCTGTAACAGAGCTAGTGCTCTGCCTCAGATGACTTCTACACTTCTCTCTCTCTCTCTCTCTCTCTCTCTCTCTCTCTCTCTCTCTCTCACACACACACACACACACACACACACACACACACACACACACACACTCTTTTAAGTCGCTATCGAGAAAACAACTTCTTAAAAGTGGCTGGCCTCGAGTGTGTAAACAACAGTATAACGCCACTGATGAGTGATTATCGCGGAGCCGTAATCTGTAACACATTAGCGACCACGGCCACGCTTGTTTACACGTGACCCCCCCCCCCCCCCGCCCGCAAGCGAGGCACACCTACCTGCACAAAACACGTGCAGACCTGACAATACTGCAACGCCGCGCGGGCGGCAAGGCGGTTGCGATGGAGAAAGGAGAGCCATTTCGCGAAGGGGTGCCGCGCTTGGCCTATATTTTAAGCGAAAGGTCAGAGTTGAGGTGCGCACAGGTAGTGAGAGAGAGAGAGAGAGAGAGAGAGAGAGAGAGAGAGAGATATCGGCCCGCAGGCCCAGCCAATTACGGGCAGATCCCCGTATGACAGGCAGCAACAACGTGCTCATCGCTCGCACCGAATCGGCAAATGGATTAACTCGGCCGTGTGACGGCGGCGAGTGCACCTGACGTCGTCCGCAGTTCAGCCGAGAGTAACGCTCGGACCAGACAGATCCACACACACGTTATGTATATGTTTGAGAGTTCCGTAGCACTACCCATGGTGCAGATGTATTTGCAAAAACTGGAAGTTTAAAGTAAATCCAGATCAGCTATCAGGCAGACCAACTCAAATTTGTTTGACACAGTAGCAAAGGTACTGATCTGCTGTAGGTGGAAGCAAAAGGAAACCTCGTCGGAAGTCTTGAATGGTAGAGGCAACGGCACATCTGAACGATGGCAAAATAATTTTTCCCTGCTCACCGCAAAATGACGCTGTCACAAACAATGACCACATTACAGAGGTATAGGGGGGGATCGGTGAATTAGTGGTTAAGTGCCAAACTACGAATTCTAAGGCCTGGCGTTCATCAACGGTCACTCCATTTTTGTCACGTATCACTTCTTTCACCTCTCGCAATGTTTGTTACCGGAAAAAAAGGCCAGCCTGCACTGTTGTTCGGAGTCCACATAAAACATTAGGGCCCCCTACAGCTGGTTGGACATATCACTTCAAGGTCGGAAGAAGGCAAGGGCATACCACCTGCTGTGGGACCGTGCCTAGTTGAGACACTGCTGTGTTTACGCCAACCTTCCGGTTGATGACAGCTTTACCTTATTATGGAAGGTATAAAAATGACGGAAAGCAGTCTTCTCGGTCCCTGACGACAAGTTGGTCGAAAGGACTTTATACGAATTACGTTTGAGTGCTTGCGACATGAAAACTAGGCACCCTTCAAGCGTGAAATACACAAAAGATGTAAACTTAAGTGCTGAATGTCTTGTCTACACAACGCTTGCTACAGGCGAAACACTACTTTTAGAGTAAGTACGGGGAAGGAAATCAGTCGTGGCCGTATTGAAGAGACCATCAGAGCTTTCGACGTAGTAGTGCAGCACAACCATACTAGGTAGCCGGACACGGATTTGAAGTCCATAAGCGAAAGGAAAGCATCTACGGAAACTGCCTTAGCAGCAGCATAGTGCAATACGCATTGATGGGCATATTATATTTAAAGTTTAAAAAAAGTACGAGTAATATCAAGTGACTTGCTGCAGCAACGAGAAACCTTACTTAAAATCGCCGCTTGTGGATTTGAAACCCTCGAAAGAGTTCGAAAATCTTAACCAGTTAGCCATTTCGCTTCATAAGAAATACCAGAAACGAACTAGTTAACGAGCGAGCAGACCACTCAGGTGTGTGGCTTGACCAAAAGCTCTGAAGGTGCTTCTGAGGCTAGTGTGCTTAAAGGTTACTGGGGTACAGTAACGTTAACGAGGTTTAACTGTCCGATCAAGCTATGGCTTACTGTGTTCCAGAAAACATCTGGACAACCAATTAGCAACTACGACGTTTCACCCGAAATAAAATCAGTGCACCACGAATAAGCCTTTATCCCGCCTACATTTACCTATGGAGCCAAGATATAGAAGAAATGCCTCCCTCCACAAAAAATAAATATCGAAGTTCGTACACAAATTAAGCTGCACTGGATATTCAAAGCCCGTCAAATATCACGAAGTGTACACAGAAAGCCCTGTCTGGCACCCCTTACGAGATAAGTTTAATCAACTGTTTTATGTTTTGTTACGGCTGCGTACGAAAAAAATTGGTGTTTAAAAATGTACGGATTTCTCCACAGGATTCGATCATGGTATTATCTGACTCTCAGTAAAGTAACAAACGTTATTTGAGAAATGTAACAATCATTTTCAAGTACAGCTGCCAAGGACTCGGAGGTTCGCTTCAACACCAGTGAGCTTTAGTAGCCATGGTCCTGGTGGTAGTAAGCCATTGCCTTGCTCGTAGCTTCGAACTGACTTACCCATCCATTATAGGGGGTGGGTAAATGCACTACAAACGCAGAAGCCGCATTACTTAATTTTAGGGGAAAATAGGTAACAAAATTAACTTCCGGTCGTCTTTTTCCTTTAGAAACCTGCATTAAGATTTCTTGAAACTGCTGCTTTCGTTAAGGATCCAACTAGGTTCACACACGTCGTAGAATTCTCTCATTACTCCACATTGTCAAACATGTTCCTGGCATACCAGAAGTTGCACGTATATGTTCCATCACTGATTCTGAACATCCTCTTCACTGTTTTTCTAAGAAATTAAATAGTCCCTTTACAAGTAACTAGTACAATTTCCATTGTTATTTCGAAAATATAAATGTTCACCAGTCATGGAAACACATTGTTATATGGAAGAAAATCTGCTATATACAGCATTATTCGGCAGCAAAAAAACTATATGATGCTTTCAAGCTCTTCTCGGATAACAGCCAGCTACCTGGCTCTAACTCAGAGTAAGAAAAGCTGCTGAATAGAAATGCGGTAGGTCGGCGTGTCTCATAACCTGTAAGGTAATAAAAATAGTTGTAAGCACAAGAAAGGTTTCAAACAGGCCGCGGGCTTCTCGCTATCGATTTGAGAGCTTCGGTCCGTTAGTGGATGAGTCTCGTTCTGTTTCTACCGCACTCAGGTAAGATTCCCGTCGCACTTCCAGAACGTCTGGGGAGCAGTAGAATTCGCCGTCCACGCGAAATCTTTATGAGGTTGCAGTCATACTGTGGCTTCATCGACGTTTCGTTATACGCCCTGTAACTAAAGACTCACGATCTACCCCCGCACCCTCCTCCCCCCCCCCCCCCACCCCAGTATACTTCAGTACACTACACTTTAGCATCTTAGAAAAAGTGATGAATTCCAAACACTGTAGACGCGAATAATGCCCTTTTCGGAAAAGTATAAATTTTTGTAACTGCAAAAACAATTATCCACCAATTAAAAATTGTACTTTGGGAGCCAGGATTTAACGTCATGTCACCTATACACAAACAGAAATTCAACTATTATATCACAACAATGTCTCACATTCTGAGGAATGTAAAAGTTTCGTATGATTTGACGGAACTGTCAGGCTATACAACCCAAATAACTAGCACAGAACATTTTTTGAAGCTAATGGCGTCTGCCCAATTCTTTCTTTTCCGGGTGACTTAGAGTGCAAACAAATATTAAATAACGTAAAATAATAATTAACACTGCATACTACACAGCCACTAATATTACATACCTGAGCTACAAATATTTATGAGTTTTTATTCCATTACTTCGGGTGGACAGTCTTTTTATACTTCTCAAATGTAAGTGATGCTGATTTAAAATTTTTTACCATATCTGTTGCATAATGTCACTACAAATACAACAAAGAATTACTACCCATGACAAATGGAATTATACATTGATTTCAGTAATGGTAAGACATTCACCAGTATAAATCAGTGAATTGCCCTGAAGAGCGAGCAGCAAACTGGTCGAAACATCGGCAATTTAGCAGTTTCAGCAGCTACAATGGCGCGGCCAATTTGTTGTTCACTTATAAAAACAAATAAAACGTTGATAATCTTAACTGTCTGGTACATGGAGGCGAATAATTTATTTGTGGGATACACTGTCAGAATTACCGGTTAGAATACCCATTAGGACAAATAGTTTTTAACATCGTTAAGAGCTTTCCCACAATGCCTTAAATATTACATTGGTGAAGTATACTATATAGGCACCAATATCATACAATTTACATAATACAACTTGTTTGGCATATTATACAGAACTCAAAATATTTACTCTGCTGTACTATTACATACCTACGGGTTCCACACTATACAACACAATTGAGACGTTCTTCAAAATGCTAATGAACCTCGAGTCACCTTTAGCATCTAGTGAACCTTGCTGGTCATGTTCTATTGTGCTTGAGTAAATCCAATTCTTCAGACAACGTCAAGTTATTTAACTGGTGGTGCAACTCAAGCACGTTCCCAACAATATTGATGAACTTAAAATACTCCATCAGGTTATAATATGGTATAGTTAGACGGTCTCGTCCAAGTCTTTCAACTGAGTCAACGGCACTCATTCCAATACTAACCGAAC
Organism: Schistocerca americana; assembly: GCF_021461395.2. Lineage (NCBI taxonomy): Eukaryota > Metazoa > Arthropoda > Insecta > Orthoptera > Acrididae > Schistocerca > Schistocerca americana. The sequence continues at coordinate 172,559,861 of NC_060125.1, forward strand.
CCGACATTGCTTGAAGTTGGTGATCGTGAACTGGCGTTTCCAAGGGGGCAAGCCCGTCAGTACATTATCAGATAAACAGTGTCTGTGATAAGTTAGGATCATAAGGCGGTGATAGAAGGCATATTTATCTGCCTATAACGTTATCAGCCCGCTGCCTAAGATCGGAGAGTCAGGCCGGAAGTGTGTTAAAGAGCTTTGTTTAGCAGTACGGCCGACAATTTGTCTAATTTCAATCCTTTTCTGTTGATTTTTGTGTTTTGAATTTCTAAGGCCTTTTTGGGCACCCTATCACAGTAATAACTCGATGTTTATAAAATAATTATGTAAGAGAAATGAATTTGGTGGTTCGCTGGTCACAGAGTGTGTTCTGATATTGACGATTTACCAGTGTTGCCCAGACAACTGCTCTTGTTTTCCATATGGCGAGTCTTAGGGCTTCGTTTTGTAGTTCCTATGTACATTTGACAGTATGTGCAATGGATTTTACGAGGGATGGAACTTAAATAGTGGCAACTATTTACTCACAACCGATGCAAACGAGTTACATGTTTGCACCTGTTATTGTCCTTCAAAGTTGTCACAAGCGTTGTGAAGAACCCGTTGCCAGCGATGTGGAAGGCGTAGTATACCGTTAGCAGAGCCTGTTCTGAGTTACAGTGATTCTCGTGTACGACTGTGATTGTGTTAACGCAACGCATTACGTTCCTCCACGGCAGTCCGTCAATGCACAGTATTACAGTTCGTTTTTGGAGCATCACCTGCGATCAGCTTTGCGAAAGAGTCAGCGACACTTTCTGCGCAACCCACCCTTCATTTTACACGACAATGCGCGGGTGCATACAGCGCAAGCTGTGCTGTACTTTAGGTCGATGGGACTGCGAAGTACTGTACCATCCGCCATACTCCCCGGACTTAAGTCCTTTTGACTCTGATTTGATTCGAGGATGAAGGAACGACTTCTTGGCATTCGCTTCAGAGCTGTTCCAGAAATTCGACAGGCAGCAAACCGCTCCATTCGCACAATCAACAGAACAGGCTCTGCTAACGGTATACTAAGCCTTTCACATCGCTGGTGACTACTTTGAAGGACAGTAACAAGTGCAAACATGTAACTTTTGTATAGGGTGTGAATAAATAGTTGCCACTATTTAAGTTCCAACCCTCTTATATACATCGGCTGTGGCAAGCGGCGGGCGCACTGTTCAGATATTCGCGCACCCTTCTTGTTGGTTTAAAAACTGTGTCAATACCAGGCTAGTGAGTATGAGGTCGACTTTACCAATGGGAGGAAGACTTTCCCTTCAGCTGGTTATGAAGATCGTACCATTGCTGTGCTAGTATGTATAGAGAGGCCTTAGATATTAAACAAAAAATAACAGGAAAGGAGGATTGAAATCAGACGAACTGTCGATCTTAGTACTTAGTACAGCGTCGTAACACATGCTGGCGCGCCTCTGCGATCTTAGGCAGCGGTCTGACGACGTCATGAACTGTTGCCTGGATACCTATAAACAGTCTGGCTTGCTGAACATGCCTTTGACTATACTGCTTTCAGAGTTGTTATAGCCTCTGATGATATCTTCAGCATTGGAAGATGAATCGTAGGCCTTGGACCACAGCCTAATGTCCATAAAACAAATACCGCCAAGAACACAAATACCCGCAGTGAATGTATGATTAAACAGTATCGTTAACAGCTGGAATTAATGTGCAGGGTGTCCCAATCAAACCTCCCCGATTTCAAGGACTCGGGAACAGAGAAACCACATGAGATATGACAAAAATGTTCCACATTGTAGAGCATCTCAAAGAATTTATATTCCCACGTCAGAAGTGCCAAAGTATCGTCGCCATAGTGCAGCATGGTCGCATGAAGTGAAAATGGGGACTCCACAGCAGCGCAAGCTAGCAGTAGAGTGGTTTGCAGAAATAAAATCGCCGATTACTGTGCAAAGAAATTATCGTCCGGTGTATGAATGTGATCCACCTGATGTGAAAACAATTAAGGAATGATATAGGAGGTTTCTGGCAACAGAATGTGTTCAGAAATATTCTGGCGGTGCACGTCACGGAGTTTTCAAAGAGACAGTGGAGGACATCAGACAAACGTTTCTCAGAAGCCTACGAAGTCTATTCGTCAAGCATCCAGGCAACTTTATGTACCTGGATCAACATTGCATCGTGTAGTTCACCAGCGTATTCGTATGTGTGCTTACAAAGGGCAAATTCTGCAGCGTCTGACGCCGAACAACAAACCACGCCGACAATAATTTGCTGCGGATACGCTGCAGCGTATTGATATGGATGCCAGCTTCCTGGGAAGATGTTTATTCTCAGATGAGGCAATCTTTCATGTATCAGGAAGGGTTAATTGGCATAATGTTCGGATTTGGCGTTCGCAAAATCCGCACTTTGTCATTGACCAATGTTCGTGGTAGCCCAAAACTAAACGTCTGGTGCGGGATAAAGCACGACAGGATCGTGGGACCGTTCTTCTTCGTCAAACAAACAGTGAATGAGTCAGCGTATATGGACATGGAGCAATCTGTGTGCCCTCAGATACAAGACTTGCAACCCAACATTTTTTAACAAGATGGAGCTCCGCCGCATTGGTCAACGGCTGTTCGCAAGTTCCTGGATAGGAAATCTTCCAATCGCTGGATCGGACGTGGAAGACCCATTGCCTGGCCACAACATTCACCCGACATTACTTGGGGATTGGTGAAGGACCGAGTGTATGCGACCAAAGTGGACGATATTCCTACGTTGCCGACATCGTATCACTAAAGGGATTGCAACAATAACTGAAGAAATGTTACAAAGAACTTGGCAAGAAATTTAATATAAACTTTCTTTTCTTCGTGCTACAAATGGTTCACGTGTAGAGGTGCATTGATGATAAGTAATTCTTTGAGATGCTCTACAATGTGGTGCATTTTTCATTGTCGTATCTTTTTTTTCCTGGTCTCTGAAATCTGGGAAGCTTAAGTGGTACACCCTGTATATTATTCATCAAGAGCAGTGCCTATTTGTTCCAATATTTGTGGTGAGATGGTACAACAAACCGGTAATCACTTGGTAATTTAAAGGTATAAATATCAAAACAGGAAGGAGCTAAGTAGGTCCCTTCTGGAATACGTACTACCAGTTATTCTATGGTACTCTACAGTCTCTAACTCACAGTATGAAAGGTTAGTGAGGTATGTTACAAGAGCAAGATCGTAAGAAACGTTAGAAGCGAAGGATCCTACCCGAAAAAGTCAGGGCACAGACACACTACTGCAGACTGATCAGTGGTATAAATTATGGTAAATGTAATAAAATATTATGTATTATTTCATCCAAGATTTGGCACAGTTGGCTTACAACTAAGCAACATCTTCCGAAAACATAGGTCGAAGCGACGAACAAACAGTACAATGACCACACCACTAAATCACTAACTTTTGAAGATTATCTTTTTCGCGTGAAAACGTCTATTTGCTCGTCGATCGAACTTGTGTGACAAAATACAGTCAGATCTGAATCTAGCAGACTAATAATGCGTAAACCATGGTTGAACCCGCAACGGACAATGTACGTGATTGTCGTGCAGTATTTGTTTTGTCTGTGACGTCATCAGTGTACGAGCATGCATGTGGTTGTTATGAATAAGCTTTATGTAAAGCTGTAAACTGATATAGCGTGGAAATGAGTTTAGCTACGACATTGACTAGGGTGTCATTGTGAACAGCTTGCGGAGCCTATAGTCCAATTAAAATTACTTGATAGTTGACACTTCACGTGCTGTAGCTGGTTTCTTCCAATCAGAGCGCTCAATGTCGAGCCCCAACCCTTCGCCGTTGCCAAAGTGCCACAACAATGATTTCATTCCCAATTCCTTGTCAGGCTTGCTTTCTTGATGTGTTTGGGTCCCAAATCTGGCCCTTATTTCTCTCTCTCTCTCTCTCTCTCTCTCTCTCTCTCTCTCTCTCTCTCTCTCTCTCTCACACACACACACACACACACACACACACACACACACACACACACACAAACGATCTAACGAAATACACACTACACTAACCAAACATTACTGGATCCTACGGCACAAGGCGCGATTCAGCGTCACATACACAATTGTTATACTCCAGAAAGAGATCGGCATATGTCAGATACGCTTCGCAAGACATTGCGTGAAGCCTTATTTTTGAAGACTGCTCCCAATTATTACAACTACGTCACCACAGTCGTAAATGTAACAATATTTCGCAGTATAATGTCTTAGCGCAACGGCTAGCGTGTAAGATCGTAGGTTCGAACTCGTCAAATGCCGTGAAACTTTTCTAGATCTAATCAAAAGGCATTATATTTATTCAATAAATTGATTTAAATTATTTTTTAAAATTTCAGCGTATTGACTTGACTTGCTTTTATTTTTCTTCCTTTAATTCTTTAGTTAGGAATCTGCTTGTGTCGCCTTTAATCTGCAACCAAGTGCCAAAGAGAACTGATCATCGGTTGGCAATGCGTCAGCCCATGTAGCTAGTGTGAGGATAATTTCTGTTAATGAATGACAGCGAGAATTTACAGCTTTCCTTCACCGAAGAAACTGAAATTTTCTGTCTTGAGTTTGCTTGCAGCGTTTAACCTTAAATGCTGTGAACAATGCGAACGTGATTTGTTGATCGCCATTTTCTCGGATACATTACACATAACGAGCTTGTGGCTAGGTTAGCACGAGTTTAAATTCAGGGCTACAAAACGCGTCATCTGCCGCAGTTGGTGGTCATTTAAAATCAACTGACGACAGACCGTCTCCCATTTCCGTCATACCCTGCAACGGTCTCTCCCAACACTGCTCTGCGTTAAACATTAATAGCATTTGTGAAGTGATCCGCCGGCTGTGTGTCGCCTATAACCGAGCTGTAGCCGGCAGCAGATTTTGCAACGCTGCAGCGGCAAGTGACAGGTCAACTATCAAGTAATTTTAGTAGGACTAAAGAGCCTAAAGTGAGGCAATTTGCCGGAATATAATTGAAAATCAATATTAGATTCTAAATTACAAAATAATGAAAGATGTCCCACATGATTTAAATATGATCGGAATTACAGACAACGAATAACTCGCATCGAAAGGAATAAAAAAAGAGTCTGGAAAGTCCAACACCGAGCGATGTCGCTGGCTCATCCGGCATATAACGGCGCCCGACAGTCCAAACCTACGCGTTATCTGCTTTGTAAGCATTATGCCACCCACGTGTAACCACTAGGCCTATATTAAAGTGATTCATAATTTAATTACATGCTAACACATAATACTAAGTATGATCTTTACCCCGATGTTTTCACGAAGAATGTATCGCGCGAACCCGAACTGCGCACACCCCAAAAAGGCATTAATATTGAAATGCTGACGCACACCCCAAAAAGGCATTAATATTGAAATGCTGAAACTGAGGCTTGAAACAGAAGTTGGTCGTTTTACTTTCGCGATCCATTAGCGTAAAACATCATAAAATACCTCCAAGATGGTTTAAAATGAAACGGGTGGGGGTGGGAGGTGAGGTCGACTGCTTAGTGGTTGCGCACGATCTGCGTGGCATCTGTGTTCAGCCTTGAAACAAACACATGCTACCGGAATCAGTAATGGCTTTCCCACGTAGCGCGAAGACTACACACTCAACGGCGCCGCATTAATGCGAGATGGCCATCCGGTGCAAGCGTGGTCAGAGCCCCTCGTTGTCCCCAGCTCTCTTTGTTATGGAGAGACTGTTCGGGGGGGGGGGGGGGGGGGGGAAGAGATTTGAATGTCTCTGGGACTGAGGGGAGGAGGACCAGAGCACTTAGAGCAGGCCGCTGGAGTGGTGGTGTGGTGACTGCATCGACGATATTGCGCACTGCCGGAATACCCCAGATGAGCGCAGGCACGGCGGTCTGGACACTGGTGCCGTTTCCCACTCAACCGCGTGCTCCGCATCCCAGCCGGCGAACGTCCGACTTTCTCCAGTGTTGTGCGATCCTCTACATTCCAGTTTAGTGGCCTCCGTATCGCACTTAACAGCTCCTACAGCACTTCAGAGGTTCCCTACCACGACACATGCCGTAATTTTTTCTGCATCAGTCCTGGTTCAAACGATATTGTAGTACCGGGCGAGATTGCACGTAGACTCGTATGCGAGAGAATGGCGGTGTAAAACCCCCGTCTGTCGATCCAGATTTAGGTTTCCAGTAATGTTCCTAATTCGCTGAAGGCAAGTGCAACAATGCTCCCATAGAAAAAGCACGGTCGATTTCCTTCTCCATGCTTCGTCATTATAAACACGATTTCCGTCAGTAATGCCCTTGTCGATCTGACAAACCTAAATTTTCCTCCCAAATGACATTACGCAAAAGTGAAGCTGAACCGTACTTCAAAACTTCCTGGCAGGTTAAAAATGTTGACCGGACAGGGACTCGAACCGTGCCTTTGGACTCGAACCTGCGATCTTTACCTTTGGCGTGGAAGTGCTCAAGGTAGATGGTGGTAAGAAGTTCCTGATAAATTAATAGTGAGGGGATTGGGGGGGGGGGGGCAGCATACCACAATGACTTTTCTTTCCTCTCAGCTCAACTGTAAACCGGCCATAAGCAGCAGTTTAACTACAGTTTTTAGACATCTATAATTTATATGGAAAAATATTCATACAATTAGCACACTTTGAAATACTAAGTATCTTAAAATTTTTGATTTATAAAACTCAGTTTCAATGATCGATTAAAAATGCAGAATTCCCTGAGATTTTATGAAATTCCCCGAGATTGCCCTGACTGTTCCAGGTAGAAAGTAATTCTCTGGGAATTCAGGTTTTCCACAAGAACCGCCATCCTCGGCCCTTGCCAGCTAAAGGCGAATGTCGCAGGTTCGAATCCCTGCCTGGCACACGGTTTTAATTGTCAGGACGCTACAAAAATGAAAGGAAGTTACAAATCAGCGCACACTCCAATGCAGGGTGAGAATACATTCTGTCAACTATACTTCACTACCTATTCCAGCGGCATTACTTGTATATCCGGTATAGTAAGCCACAGTGTACCAGATTTGGTTGACATTGCTCCTGCTGTGCCAGAGATCTGTTTGTAAACTGACGGAAATGGGAAGTGTTACACCATAAACAGCTTTATCGAGCGCTACCAAATGAACTCCAGTCATTTCATGCCAGTGGGATATGTTGATTAAAATTTCGTTTTCATGCGAGCTTATTTCAATAATTTCAGTACAGAAAGTGTCATTCCTACAGATGAGACATGGTGTCTTACACGATTGCTGTTGAGCGCGTGTAACGTCACAGAGCTTTCTGGTGATCATAACACAGCATACCGCGAAGACGAACTTGCAGCTTACCGCCATCTTTCGGACGTCGAGAAAGGTCGAATCATTGGGAATGTACTGACATGCCGCACAGTTAACTGTATTCCAATGACTGCAAACCGAGTGTGGACAAGATAGACTCGGGAAAACAGTGTGACAAGAACAGTAAGCACGGGTCCTTTCAGAATGACTGCACTGCAAGAAGACTGTGAGACTGTTCGACTGGTTCTAACGAACAGAGGGATGACACCTGATATCCAGGCAGTCGTTACAGGCAGAGCCACCATCACTATTTTGGTACAGATTACTGGAAACTGGGTTGAGATCTCAAGTTGTCATGCATGGATTCCAACTGACTCCATAGCATGTACAGAGACCTGCGCGGTGTAGTAGAGCCCGAGTCAACTATGACAGTCTATGGTGTTCAGTGATGAGCCTCGCTTCAGTCTGACGCAGTCGGGACGTCTTCAACGAGTCCCTAGAAGACTTGGTCAAAACCAACAGGAAGCAGCGATTCTTCTTCTACTCCTGTAATTATGTTATGAGGAGCTGTTGTACATGGCAAAAGTTTCTGAAGGGAGAGGCTGAATGCTCGCTACCATTTGTAAAGAACGATAAACCCCGTCGTTACACCCTCCGCGACCAGAGTACCACATGACATACTCTAGCACGATAATGCAAGATCCCGCACTGCAATTCACACCACAAACGCTTTGGGGAACGTACGGATTCTCAACTGGCGTGCCCAGACGCAGATCTGTCACTAACAGAGCGTTTCTGGAAGGCGAAGAGATGACTTGCACTTTAATTTTAGCCTCCAGACACCAATCGTCATGAAAGGACGCAGAATGTGTAACCGTAAAAGTAAGAAATTTTTCAAGAGGGCCTTTGGAGGCTGTTGGCTTCCATTTCACGATGAGTGCAAGTGTCTATTAGTGCCCGGTGGTGTGGGAGAGGGAGAGATCTGTTGGTGGTGTTTGTGGTAGTGATTGTATTGGTGTTGCACTTAAGTTGTGTACGGAATGAAAGCCTAATCATTTAATACCCTTTATGTGATGTATATCTCCACAAAGTTTGATAAATATCGGACTGATAGTTCATGGTGTAACACTTTACTTTCCCGTCGGTCTATGTAATCACATTCCCGTTCCATCGTCCACAAATAAGGTCTGTGTCATACACCTATAGCATTTTTTCACTCATGTTAGTACTATAGCTGCAAGTCCAAGAGTTCCAAATTTACGGTTACCCCTTCTCTAATTAATAGTCAACCCCAGCAACTACGGATTCTACAACGATACAGTTCGTATTTGATTACTTTCACATTTAACCTGCCTTCATGTCGCCCGCCCTCCTGAAGACGCTAGGTGTGCCTTTCCCCAACAATAGTTTTTTTTTTCCTCCTCCCTCCAGATAATAAGTACGATCTATGCCAAGTCTGATTGAAAGTTAGGAAGAAAGATTTGGGTTTAAGGTCCCGAAGACACAGAAATCATTAGAGACGGAGCACAAACTCGGAATGATTCCGCATGGGGAAGGAAACCGGCCGTGCCCTTGCGATGGAACCATCCGGGCGTTGGCCTGGGGCAACTTAGGGAAAACACGGGAAATCTAAATTTGGTTGGACGGATGCGAATCTGGACCGAGGTTCTCCGGAATTAGAGTCCAGTGTGCTAACTACTGTACCACATCGCTCGGTAAGTTTGAAACTGTTCTAGTAGCTCGAAAGTTAAGATTAGACGTCACCACTTCAGAATAAACGCAAACAGTCGTTTCGAATGTGTCACATCCATGGTAATTGCTGCCCTGTACTGCCATAATGGATGAAAAAGTGTTTTGCGTGGAGAAATTTGATCCAACTGCGACACTTAACACCACAGGCACTCATTCGATTATAGTTCAACAGGCATCCTATGCACAGTAACTGTGTATCATGCACATTTTAAGAGTTCGAGTCAGTTGGTACGCCGCGAAACGTTTTGGTCTCGAGCTGATTCGAAAGGTACAGTAGAAAAAAATGGCGCTGGACACGTAAGGGGTAAATGAAAGTACATAATTGAGTTAAATGTGCTAGAATCAAAATTCGTGCTATTGTGTCGAAAATCGCCAGTTAAGCAGCTCGAGATCGGGTAGAGACCCGTAAACAAGCCAATAAGCTTTCAAACGCAGAACCTGTTACGAGATAATGGATTCGTTGACAGGTTAGCGTTCACTGATGAGGTAACGGTCCACCCAAGAGGAAAGATCAATCGTCATAACGTTACAATGTGCGATACAGAAAACCTGCATGCCACGGTGGAGCGTGAGCAAAGTGAGACAGAAGCGAACGTGTTTTGCGCGATGCACATACGCAAGATGAAGCGAGTGACAGAGACTAAGACGAAATAGACAAACTGGCGCGTCGCTCACTGCGCACACGGACAACTTGGCCGGATAAACAACAACAACAAAAATAACAAAGCTTCTGGCTGCGGTCACCGGTACGCGAGCAAACTTAAAACTTATGCACACTAAACTTAATCAGGGTATAATAAAACTCAGCTACATGAGTTGTGCGTCGTTTCTATACTGAATAAAAAGAGCTATATTAGTTTCAGGTTTGCCCTAACCTTTTTGATAAAGCCTATATTCATGTTCGCAGACTCTGAAGATTCTACACTGTTCTAATCCGGTATTTCTGGACGGAAATGCACTGTGCACAAACATGCATGTTACTGATGTACTTACGGTTCTATCAGTTGTTTCGAAATTATGACAACCAATGGAAGTGCAACCAAATTCATCTCACATTCAACTAATTCTTATTAGATTAACCACCGTGAATCTGTGACTGTCTCCCAGATAAGCATCTGTGAAAAAGTGCAAACGACCGGCAATAACTGGGATGCAAATTTCAACACACATTTATATTCAAGAGGTAATACCGTTACAATCTATAATTTGCAGTAATCAGAAAAAAAAATCGTGATTGCACATGTCATAGGGTGGACTTCAACGCAAACACATTTTCTCTTCAAGTGCTACTTGTATGGAAACGAACGTCTGTGTTTACAGTGCAGGCAATGTAGACGGGGAGCATTAGCTCATTGGGCACATATGTAGGAATGGATAATGTACATTCTGTCGGAAAAGTTATCCAGATATTTACATGAAAAGATTTATGGAATTCACGACGCACACCGAGAGATTTAAATCCAATTACCTCTCCGCCTGAAATGGTAAATGGAAATGTCGTGTGACGAGGGCCTCCCGTCGGGTAGACCGTACGCCTGGTGCAAGTCTTTCAATTAGACGCCACTTCGGCGACTTGCGCGTCGATGAGGATGAAATGATGATGATTGGGACAACACAACACCCAGTCCCTGAGCGGAGAAAATCTCCGACCCAGCCGGAAATCGAACCCGGGCCCTTTGGATTACCATTCCGTCACGCTGACCACTCAGCTACCGGGGGCGGACGCCTGAAGTGGTGAGCGTTAGGAGCAAACTGGTAACATCAGGCCGAAATATAACCTGCGTTGCGTTTGAGATTTGCTTAACTCGTGACAAGTGATTATTTCCCAAATTACACGAATTTTTCGATCAGTTTAGTCTCTTACGATTGCATTCTTCAATGACTAGTTTTAAACTATGGACGATTAGGTACAGAGATACTTACATTACTCTAGGAAAGCCGAAATTTAATCAACCATGAACACGAATTCAATCTTGCACACTGACATTCATTCATGAAATGAAAGTATCCCTTCCTTACGTGTCTAATCCAATGACACACTTCGCAAAATTAAGGTAGCAATTAATATAGTCTAGTCAAATACGTCCTTATATTCCACAGCACCAGTCTCTTATCTCCTGGGAACCTGTGACATTGGAGTTTGCTGCCTATGTTGAAATGTTTTTATTTCCGCTAATTGGTGTTTAATGCTCTCTTTGTCCCTAAATATGGAATATGTTTTGCAAGTCACTAAGGAGTTGAAATTATAAACAAACCGATCTGTTTTCAGAAGTACTGCAAACCCCATTCTTTTAGTATCTCGTATTCACGTACAAACTTTGTTGAGATGGGGTTCGGAATCTTTTCTTTCTTCCGAATTTGGCGAACTATGGACCACGTAGAACTTTAGGCTTCTTTGTCTCTCTTTTCCTCTCTTCCCACAATCTCTTCATTCTTTCACTTTTCTCTCTCTCTTCCCCAGAAAAGTAATGTGTGGACTTACTCTTTGGTGGTTCGTCTTTAAATGATTTTATGTGGTTTACTTTGCTTATGAATTACTCACTGTTTTGTATTATCTAGTTTAATAGCAGCTTCTTGCGCATCTCTTTACGTCTTCTACTCGGAGGTGGACTTTATTGACGCGATGTAACTGGAAATCTCTTTGCTTAATCTGTTTTCGTCCGTTCTTGAGATGTCCATAAAATTTCTACCGTCGTTTCCTGATAGTGTACGTGAGCTTTTCGGTGTACTTGTAGAGTTCCTCGTATTTCTTATTCTTCTAAGTCCCATCAGTAATCTTCTGAGATCTAAGAATTTTCCCAAGAATCTTCCTTTCCTTCTTGTCAAGTTCTTCCAACAGTCCCTATTTATTCAAAATAAGACACTCCGAAGCATAGAACCATTATGGCTTTATAACTGAATTGTAGTGGCTGACTTCGATCTTGTAGGATATCATTCGTTTGGTGTACCTGTTCTGAGTTAAGACTTACTTAAATAAGGTCTAATTTTCTTATTCTTCCTTTGACTACCTCCTTATGCAGTCGACAAGGTTGCATCCAATCTCCTACGAATTTTATTTTATCCGGTCGTTTTAATCTCCCCATATTTTACCTTCAAGTGTTTCTCCCCTTGGCTCCTGTGTTCCAGATATTCTGCCTTTTCATAAGAGACCGTGAGACATGGTTTTTACAACGATTTTGTACATCATCTCCAGCATTCTTTGCACATGCTTTCGCTCTCTGGCTGAAGGGCAAGGTCATCGGCGAATGCTAAACATTCGATTTCCAAGTTGTCTCCCTTCCTTTCAAAGTGTGTTCCACTTATTCCTTTCAACTCCAGAGTTTTGTCCCAAGTTTTCAGTATTTTCTCCAGAACGGTACTGCCTGACCCCTATTTCCAAGGGCATGTGATTTCGCCCAAAAATTTCGTGATTATGTCTACAGTTTGTTTTATGACTTGTCAATTGGATATTACGCTTTTTTGAAATAGGCAAATCTTCTGGGTTTTGGCATTATCCCTAATACTTTCCGCAAATTCAACTGTACTGTTCACAATTAGTTTCTTATTTATGTCAGATTGTTAGCAAAACGATATTTGCTACGGAGTTGCACGTCGCAGTTCTTGGTTTTAACTTACCAATTCTTAAGTTCTCAGTATGTGAGAGCCTACTGGTCCTAAGTTTTTTGTCCAACATTGCACAGACTTTCATATCCGGTACTCTTTAGTGTGTTTGTGGAAATTGCTGAACGGCACTATGGATGAGATTGAATGTTAAACTGTAGACACCTCCATAGGTGGTGACCTGGTTCCACATATCTAAAAGAAAGGCAATGATATACCACGTTTAGCACCGCTACGGATTGTGGGGTTCAAACAATCCCCACGTTACAGTTTTTTTTTTTTTAATTGACTGATTTAACGTCGTGTAATACTGGATTACATTAACTTATATGGGATTGAAGTAAATGACGAAAGCGTTGTACCGGTCCGCTGACCTTCACCTGGGCAACACTAAAACACAAATTACACAGGTGTGTGAGCTGGAATTTTGAAACACTACGAGTCTTCTCTTTAACGTGAGGGGAAATCCAAAACACGCGTTCAGCCCAAGCAGCGCATGAGCAGGCGCTGTAAAGTCAAAGAAAAGGCATTTGCGGTCGAGGTTCAGTAATTATTTCTCCTGAAATTGCTCACACTGGTCTTGAGATCATACAATTAATTCTAAATATTGGCATGACGCCATTCGTATAGCGTAACTACAATTCTGTTAATTGTAAGTTACAATGTTCTTTTCGCACGATTTCCCTATCTACACCCAATTTAACACCAGCAAATCATAAATTTGGTACTAATATTGTTTTCTCAGTTTCTACTTCTTTTAGAGCTGTTACTCTGGAAAACAAGACTACTTGCACCCTTTTACTTTGTTCCCAATCTCTCAAATCTTACCAAAGTGGTAGCCATTATGTCCGAATTAACATTTATCGTCAGAGAAAGCCTTTTATTGATGACAAACGATCTACCAACGCTTCTGCCGTCTTCTCATTCGTTACAATTTAGTTTCCTAAATAATGAGGTGGCCTTCCTGTAACATTTAGCAATTGAATTCGCCAAACAGTAATGCAAATTAGTTTTTAGTTTTGCTACCAGTATCGGCAATTCATTATGCCATATTCAGGCCCCATTCGCACCTGTCAATGCTGAATTGCTGATACTGGTAGCGAAGATAATACAACTTTTCGATTTGCACGGCTGTTTGGCGAATCCCTTTGCTAAATATTCGACCAGCCACTGTCCCGCGTCCTCAATGGATCAAGACTTCCTGTATATGTCCTGTATCCACTTTGATTTCCTCTTGCTAACAATAGTGTCTACACAACAGTCAAAAGCCTCAAGTCCTACCTATCACACTAGTTTACAGTCTATTTCATCGGAAGGTTATGATTACTGTCGCAATCATCAATCTGTAGCCTCTTTTTTACACTTATGGCTGCAACGATTTCCAACACCGTAGTCTTAACTACAGCACAACGTCCACGCTTGCTTAACATCAGGCACATTGCTACTGTATAGCACTATTTATCATGATTCTATATTTTTTTTTTTTTTTTTTTTTACAATCGTATTGACCAACTAGGATCACGTTAACAACTTCAGTTCCTCTTCTTCCTTTGTTGTTCTTTGCTATTTTTCCAGTATTCCCTCATTTTTTCCCCATGAAGTCTCTCCCTTCCTTCTGTCCATGTTCCCGATTTTTTATTTATTCTGCTTTGAAAGCCTTCCAAATTTAGTATTTTGTTTTTCTGCTATTTCTGATTCTTTGAAGTTGTTTCTTTCCAGATCTTTTCTTACTTCTGTAATCCATGCTATTGTCGATTTCTTCTTCCAGAAATATAGGAGTATTTGTTTTGTTAGTCTATTTCGATCCATTCGGTAGAGATGTCCAAAAAAGGTTGATCTTCGTTTGGCCATTACTTCAGAGTACATTTATTATTATTTATTATTGTTGGCGAATTTTCCCTAAAAGGAAATCGTTAAGCTTATGACTTTGAAGGCTTGTTCTTCTTGTCCTTCCAGTACTCCTTCATTCTCTTGGAGAGGGCCTCTTTTCTCTCCTCAGACCATTCTTGTTTGGTCCGCTGTTTTAGCGCTTCTGACTTTACTTCCCACTTGTCTATGTGTTTTCGGAAGGTGCTTTTGTCTGTGGTGTTTGTGGTGCCAATTGCTTGTAGGTCTTTTCGGACTCCTTCCATCCAGGGTGTCGAGACTTTAAGTGTCTTAATGTGTTCTAGAATTTTCTTGGTGAGTCTTGTTTCAGGGAGTCTATCTAAATGTCCGTAGAATTTAAGGCGCCTTTTTCTCATATCGTTCTCGATGTTCGAATATGCTTCTACTGTTGAGTTCTTCTGTAGTCTGTAGCCATCTGGTGTGGGTCTTCCTCCTAAAATTTTCCTCATGATTCTGCGTTCTTCTTTTTTGATTTCTTCAATTTTGATTTTCCTGTTGAGTGCTAGTGTTTCGCTGGCATACAGTACGGCGGGTTTGATCACTGTGTTATAGTGTCTGATCTTGGTGTTTCTGGAAATGCATTGTTTGTTGTAGACGTTTCGTACCATGCCTAGTGATTTCCGTGTCTTCTGTTGTCTGTCTTCCTAAGCCAGTTTCTCTGTTCCGGTCGGTTCGATGATTTCGCCTAGGTATCTGAAGTGTGTGACCCCTTTAATTTTGCCGTACTTGGTTGTGATGTCGTCGCCTTCTCTTGTTAGGACTTGCGTTTTTTCAAAAGAGCATTTATTATATATGAAATTATTTTTGTCTGCCGTATCTTTCCTTGCTGATGCAAAACAGATCTTTATCTCCGTACACTGCAGTAGGGAACCTCACAGAACCTTGGTTGGACAGATT
This sequence comes from Schistocerca americana, assembly GCF_021461395.2. NCBI lineage: Eukaryota > Metazoa > Arthropoda > Insecta > Orthoptera > Acrididae > Schistocerca > Schistocerca americana. The sequence continues at coordinate 172,575,309 of NC_060125.1, forward strand.
CCAGTAGCTATGGTCTGCCACCGTACGCCTACAAATCTGTCCTTCCTTAACATTTCGCCCATATGCAGAGTGTACTTACGTGACCACACAGTCCACGTATGAAACATTCATTTATCGTGTGCACTGCAGTGATGTGGACACCTTAGCTGTTTTTGCGAAAGAAATAGCTGCACTGCCTCTTTTCACGCTAGCACAGTGTATCTAAGTTTCGTGTAAATGCATCGAAGACCAATGGAGCACAGCTTCCGTTTCTACACTTTCCAGTCACAATGTGTCCACCTGTCGAAAGCATGATTAGCCATATTTTCCAATGAGGACAGCTACGAGACGTGCAGGGAGAGAGTAAATGAAGTTCTAGAAGGTACCAACAGAGATGCAGAGCCAGAACGACTCTAGTGCTGAGGCCAACTGTGCTAGGTTTCTCGGTTGCAAATCCTTGGTCCCACAGATTCTGGGCTGGATTTAATTCAGGGAAGTACGATAAATTCATCCTGGTGATCTTCGCACACGAACGCTGCGAGCTGTGCGACACGTTGCATTATCCTGCTGGTAAATGCCATTAAGCCGACGAAGAGCTAACTGCATGTAGGGGTGGACGCAGTCCCAAGGATGAATGGATGTCCCACTGTCATTTCCAGAACGACGAGATAACTCAAATAATGCCACGAAAACACTTCCCAGATCATAACGCTCCCTTCTCCGGCCTGGACCCTTACGACGATTGTTGCAGGGCCAAACAAGCCAAAGGCTTATTTGACCGATGGAGCATAAAACGTGCATCATTTAAAAAGGCCACCAGTCGCCACTCTATGGACGTCCAGTTGCGTTTTTGACGTGCAAATCGTAGCCGTCATCGCCGATGAGCAGCAATCAGCATGGGTGCATGTACAAGGTTCCAGCTGCGTACTCCCACAACGCTCGTTGTGGAGACACTTGCTACATTTGCACGTCTACTCGCCCGTACCTATCTCCGCAGCCATCGTTCACCCCTATCATCTATGGACCGTGGTACACCACAGCTGCCTCGATACCAGTTTTGGATGGGGCTATTGTGGCGTGCACTGTACACTTTAACCATGGCGGCATGCCAACAGTATAACAAACTTTGCAGTTTCGCAAATGCTTCCCCCCTTGGCCGGAAAGCGAATGATCACGCTCTTTTGGACGTCAGATAAATCGCTCAGTTTCCGTATCAGACAACGACTGCACAATTTTTCGCGTTCCTCAAACGCGCTTCACTCTATACCCTCCAATGCTAGTGAGTGGTTATTGCACGCTGACGTCTAACACATGCTGTGGTCACATCTGATTGGATCCTGTATGTAGTTATAGGGAAACGAAAACATTCTAGCTTCCTTCTTTCATGTCCTTGCTAAGGATAGAACTCTTCTCCCTTCTAGAATAACGCCAGTTTTGCTAGAACGTAATAACTTTCAATTCATTGTCAGTAACAAATAAACGTACAATTCGAGTAACGCCTGTGCCTCCAATTGTTACACAGAGGCTATTTCTGTGGCATCTGCTTTTTTCCCCCACTGCATTTTTCTTTTATTTGGCCTTCGTGATAAAACAGAACCTGTTACACAAATATCAGTCTTCTTCCTTTTCTTATTTTCCATTTTCAACATGTTGTACTAATACGGAAATAATTCTCGCGTTGGATTGCTCTCTCTCAAGCCAGTGTACGGGTAGCGAACGAACAAGAACTGTAGTGTAGATCGCTGTCTGGTAATAATATTGCAGCCTTACCATGTAATTCATTTCGAACACTGCGCAAGCGGCGAAGCAAACTAAAAACAGAAGAGAATGAAAGTACAGAGATAAGAAATAAAAATTGAAGGTCTGCCGATGACGCTGTCATTCTGCCAGAGACGGCGAAGAGCTTGCTTGGAACATCTGTTGAACGGAGTGGATGGACATTGTCAAAGAGTTAATAACTGAAATACGGACACTGCATGTATTCGAATGAAGTCGTTTAACGAGTTATGGAGTTTGGGCGGTACAGTAACTGACGTCGGCCTAAGTATAGGGAATATAAAATGCAGACTGACAGTAGCAAGAATACCGTTTCTAAGATAAGAGGCATTTGTTAACATCGAATATAAACTGCAATGTTAGGAAGTATTTTCTGAAGGTAGCTGTGTGTATAGCCTCGTAGGACGTGAACCGTGGACTATGAGCAGTAAAGACGACAATAGAAGTTAATGAAATGTGGTTACAGAACAACGCTAAAAATTTAGAGGTGTAAATCCGTGTAAGTAATGAATGAGTACTGAATGTAACTGCAGCAGAAAAAAAATTATGGTGCAACTTGACTAAAAGGAGGGATCAGTTGATGGGATACACATTGAGAAATCAAGAAAGTTATGAAAAAACCTCATGAAGAAAGTAATGAATTGTTTATCTGACAATGTAGGAAATTTTGAGGGATAACTGACTAGTGTGGAGAGCTGCTTCCAATTAGTCTTCAGACGAAATACAATAACGACGGAGTTGCACAGAAGCAATGACTTTTCCCGTCTATCATGCGATAAGAGAGCAGGTTCTGGGTTCTGTGTGTGTAGGGGCGGCTGGACTACTGTAACTGCTTCGCGTATCTACTACCCATGTCAGCTGGCACTAACCCTATTTTTGGCACTCTGCAGTACTTCAGGCGATTAGCAACGTGCTGCTCAACCACGAAATATTGCTAGCACAAGTGAAGCTATCTTCGCCTATACGACATACCTTCTGTCCAATACTAGTACGCTGTAGGTTGCACCTTAGCGCCAGAACCCATAAAAACAGTGCTTATGTTCATTTTGTGACGCCTTACGTCAGTACTTTTGAAAGTTAAATACCGTTCGCAACTCAGGAGCTAATTTTTATATGCACAATACCTAACAAGTTCCCTTCCACTGCAATATGGACACAGTGTCACTGTCCGATAGTGAATAAGCAACCGCTGTCAGCACGGACGGATGCAGACTTATCTCCTACATTCGTTATCTGACACAAAAAATAATGGCTCAGCACTATCATTTCCGATGTTAACGAAAGCGTGCTTCTGCACACGGCAGATCCCTGTCACTGCGCTCTTGTTACGTAACTGCGTCACATCATTCCATTTCAGTTTTCCATATATGCAAGTCCTTCGCTCTGTAGATACACGACTGTCACTGCTGAGATTCCAATGAACCCACGAGGTCACAAGGTCAACGTGTACCTCAGCGCATGAGACCTGGCGGCACAGCACTTGTGAAGTCCACAGTATTTCTACCATTCTACACAAACAGCCTGTCCAGTATTTCACTGGAACACTGCTCGTATTTACAAAGTAGCCACTACATACCGTTATTTCGTATTTATTCACCCCATCACGTCATCATGTCGTAGAATTCAGAGACTTAGCTGACCATGTACTTGCACCCTGCTTCTCCATTACTTTACTGTCAGTGGCTGCCATTAGGCATTTATTATTGTCTCGCCTCTTCACGTTTTTCGTCAGTGCTGTCCTTTCTCCTTGATCGGTGCCTCAGTCGTCTAGAGCCTTCTATTCGCCACAAGAGATCTTTTACATAGCCCAGTTAAGTTCCTTGCTTTCATTTGATTCAGAATACCAGGCTGCTCACACTGGTCCATCAATTTATTGTCATTTAACAGAATCACTTTAATTTCTCAGACGTTTCCATTCTATTACTAAAATTGTTTACTCATGTTTTATTCTGGTGATTAAGGGATCGTAGAATCTAACCGTAGTTTTCTGTTAACAGCGACGCCGTTGACACGCTTCTCCCGGCACTGCGGCGTTGCCTGCATTGCATTATTAAAACTGCCCTAACTCTGTTTATAACATACGACGATGCCACTTTGGCTTAGTGATAGTGGAATAGTGTAACGCTACATCTTTTTTATTCAGATTTGAAGATAGTCTTTATGGACGGAAATCAATAGCTGTTGATATTTTGTTTCAGATCAATCACCGGAATTAAAGTAAATTCTGATCGTACTGCTGTGTGTGGCTGATTTCTTTTACTTTGTGCGTGCAACAATAAAACATGCTCTATTAGCCACCAACTGTTATCTTCACTTCGATTACAATGTTATCTTTATGGAAGATGCTTCCAAAGTATTTAAAACTTTTATTGCCCTCCAGATGTCTGCTTGTCGACTATCAAAGGAACCATTGCACTGTCCACTTTAGTAACGGCCATGTTATTCTCATTTCCGAGACGGATGGTATCACTTATTTCAAACAGATTTGGTGCTGATGTTACATGCGATATCACTACTTTCTTCACCTGTTTCTTGCTCATGTGCGTCTATGCTGATCAATTACAATTCTCTCTCTCTCTCTCTCTCTCTCTCTCTCTCTCTCTCTCTCTCTCTCCCCCCCCCCCTCCCCCCGATCTTACCTCTGCGGTGCGCGTCTTTAGAAAGAACACATACGTGTCCGCACTTAGTATGAATTTGAAGAATAGAGAGTTTACACAACTTTTACTTCTCACATTCATAAAATATTCAACGAACATCTCGAATCCTTTCAAGAGGCATTATCTAATCACTGAAAAATTTCCCCCTGGTAAACATGTTTAAATGCCTCAAAATTCCCAAATACAGCAACATAGATTACCTTCCTGTGTCATAATCAGTGCTCCGGACACTTTCCATGAAACGAAAATACCATGACGGGTGAACTGTTTGCTAAATGCAACCACTCAGATCATCACTATCATTGCATTTCAAACAGCATCTGTTTCCAACTACTTCAACTGGATTGATTTGGTTTTTTTTTTTTTTTTTTTTTTTTTTTTTTTTTTTTTTTTTTTTTTTTTTGCAATTACGTAATTAATGCAGTAGTGGGCTATAGCAGCAGCAGTCTAGAGCATTTACTGAGTTGGGACAGGTACCTAATGGCCAGGATCTTTTGTAAACACAATTATTCGATGAAAAGGGTTATCAGACAACACACAACAAACCGTACTGTCACTAGGGTAACAATTTGTTTCCTAAATAAACATGAACTCAACAAATTCTCTCGTTTCTGTAATATATTCATTATAGTTATCTAACTGACCACTAGATAAAGGCTTCCTCTTGACTTTTCCGCGTATTTTGTGTATCCAATGTCGTCTAGCCTCTTCCTTTAGGTTATCGGCTCTCTCTTTTCCTTGCTCTTAGACTCCAACTAATACCTTTCTCGGTTGAATACGCTAGTCATGTCCAGTCCACTCGATTCATTTTAATTATGGTCACCATTACGACTTCCACTCCAATCTGTTTCCTGATCCATTTATTAGTTTTCCTGTCTCGCCCAGCAAGCATCTGTCCAATGCCGACTTAAGTAACATATGTTTGAGAAAATCACAACTGACTATACACAATGACCAAACTTTCCACTTCAACCACATCGGGAATTTGATTAGAAAACAAGGTTTAGTTATTCAAAATGACGGCAAGCCATTTTTATTCTTACGATTATTCTTCTGATGTCGACCCAATCATTCTCTTTAATTGCTCAAATTACAAAAACATGTCCTATGACCTCAATGTCAATTTGTACTATTCGTTTTTTGATCCGTAAATTACAGGTTACTTAGTTTTTTATAATTATTTTAAGGCCTATTTTCGATTTTTGCTATTAAGTTAGTCAATGCTTTGTTGAAAAATATCTGCAAAAGAGGCAAACAGTAAAATTATCGACAGCAAAACTAAACTGCTTCAGATATTTTCCTAACACGCATTTATCAATTTTTCCCAGTTAAGAAATATGACATCTTACTCCAAACCCGTAGTGTATAATTTTGATGATATTTAATCTCCAACAGGCTTCATTCAATTCTGAATTTCTAGAGCATAACTATAATCAGGAATATTAATCCCAAATTGGATAAATTTTATGTCCTTTATTGCCCACTTAAAAGTATTTCTCTTAAATGTCTTAACTGCAAATATGTTACACAAGTATGTGAAGTAATATTACAGTTCAAACAAATCTTCAACCTTATCTGCAAACACTCTCAACAATATTTCGATGAATATTTGTGAACTATATGGGAAATATAATCATACAATATAGCGCAGCAGTTATTTTGGATTCGAAAAGTTCTGAGCCTTCTAAACTGCAGTTTCCAATGTAGCACTTAATAGGCAGTCAAATTCTGCACATTCTGAGTTCGTGCTAACTTTACGATGATTGCAACGTAGATTATACTTAACAACATTCACCGATACAACTCTATAGTAAGTGGGAGGAACTTCTGACGTGTTTCTACTCATAAGATGGTCTAATAACTTAGGCCTACATACTTTTCGACTGACGTAACTAAGGGCGCTAAACGGAACTAAATGTTCCACCGTTTTACAATAAAAACGAGGGGGGAAAACCACGTTTTTGACAAATAAGGCAAAGTGTTGCGGCAGACCTACACACAGTGAGGGCAAATATCACGAGTAAAAATAAACAAACAGATACTGAACTGTGCTTACGGGTACGAACACCAAAGGATGCTTGCTGTATTAACACGCCATATCGTGTGTTAATTTATTGTAACACAAGCGGCTGAGTATGAATACAGCTGCAAACGTGCAGTTCCATCTCCACTCATTGGTGGATTATGCCGGTATTTACTTCAAACGAAGTACACCATAAGCCCTATAACGCACGTGCAGAAGTAGGCGTATCTAATATTACGTCATATTTAACGGAATATTTACGTTTAACATGATACACGCGTTACACCTTTCAGGATAAAATAAAATAAATAAATAAATAGAGACCAATTTACTCTAGTAGTAGAACATGTCACTATTTTTTCTTCAACTTAAGTAAAATGGGCTTTTATTTAATCTCAGGTCGTAGTATATGAACATATGTGGCCTTGCTTCAACTCCCAAGCGACAAGAATATATAGATTTTTCGTACATTCTACAATGCAGTGGTGCCAAAGATAGTGTAGCTACTTACAGACCCGTATCATCTTAAGGTCTTTATTTCAAAAATGATCGTACTGTAAAATCAAACTTATTACTTCGTAAACATTCGACACCACCACTTGGCGTCTAATTAAATGAGGTACGACACACGTCTCCCAGTAAAATAATAAATTATGAAGTCGATTAAAATAATGCCCACGTTCTGTGCAGCGCAATAATACTGCCTTGAAAAACGCACAAAAAGAAACACCGTGCACTGCAATACATAAGCAGGAAACAATGACCCCGCCGTGTTAGGTATTTTGGTATATTCATTCGCAGTGGTAACATCAATTTAAATTCGGACAAGAGAGGGTGAGCGGAAGGAATCATGAAATTTACTCAACACACGGGCGTTAAGGCTTGGGGGGGCGAAAGGCTACAAGAACACAGTGGTTGTGCTAACCTATGCACAAAACCGACGCAAATGGTGCATTTACCATGACAAGTGGTGAGAAAATATTCTAGGTTCTTTAGTCTACACACTGAAAATGGGAAATTAATTACAAAATTTCGGAATCCCACTCTCTTGCATTCATAAACACCATGAGCCACTATATTTGACTTACTAATTTGTGCTTCCATTTGCACAAACTAAAGTTGTACTTTTCAAACACTAAATACCATTTTGCACTTTGGGGGACATCAAAGGCTGGTCTGCAGATTGAAAGTGCAGAGTAAGAAGTTAAAACTGCTTAGAAGTTCAAGCACAAGTAACAAAAGAAATTATGTGAAAAGCATAGAAATTTCACCACTATCACAAACCCATGTGACAGAGCATCAGTTGGCAATCGATGCATTTCACCAATACACAGTGTAAAGAGCTGCTGCAATAAATGCTAACTTCATGGCACCACTTCTCACCTAAATGAACACTAGTATAATGCAATTTTCTTTCTGTAATCTACTGGTGATGAAATATATTATTTTTATCGCAGAATCGAGACTGTGAAAGTGTTATTTACATAGGCCCATGCACTGACAATCTGTCTTGTGTGTGATGGTCACTTTATTCAGGATACATATGGTGAAGTCTTACAAACCAATAAGCGTATATGTAAGACAACACTAATTGGAATAAAAATTAGAACTATATGATGAGACAGCAGAAAACAGATGAAGTTCTTAAAGTTCTTCCATTCAACCAAATCATATTATTATTATTTATTGACACAGGATGCCAGACAAAAGGCATGTGAGACATGAATAAAATTTAACAGTTGACATTATTGATAACAGATCAGGTTTATCATTTTTATTTCTACCATGATTGTTTTAAACCTGTTACTTCAGACTCAAGCAACAGAAAATCCTGGATGGAATAAAGAAAATTACGAAAAGGTTAGATTGCTAGTGCAGATACTGTGTCATAGACAGGCACCACAAAAAGACTACTTAACATGCAAGCTTTCTGGCGGAAAGGTCTTGTTCTGACCTCTACACACACACACACACACACACACACACACACACACACACACACACACACACAACTTTCTCTGGCTGCTGGAGCCAGACTCCTCAGGTCAATATGCAGCTTTGTGAGTCTGGCCCCGGCAGCCAGAAACAGTGGCCATCTATTTCAGAAGTAGCCATTCTGGCCAAGTGCTTATGTGTTTAGCAATCTTTTTTATTGTGCCTGCCTGCAAATCATCATCACTGCTACATGGTGATTACCAACCCAACATTTTCATAATATTGTTAGTTCAGAATGTAATATAAATGTGGGTACCAGAAACATGGTTAAAATGTTCTAAGCCTCCAACACACTCCAATAAAAGAAGTTTAGCTGACATACTCAAAGGGCAGTCAAACAAAATTATTTTGCATTAGGTGAACTTTTGAGAGGTCAACAAAGAATGTCACAGAGATTCACATGGTGTAAATTTCTCTTCAAATGAAATACACTATACTGTTAATTATGCAAGCAGTCATCACTGACCACTATTGGTGAAGCACAACTACTGCAAAAAATGAACACACCATTGAGAGAACACTTTTTCTTTTCCTTCAAAACATGGTTACCATTTCATATCTTTTGTTATATATGGTGTCAGTCACAAATTTACACTGCAATAGCACAATTTTAATGGTAATGAAGTGATGTATATGAAACATATTTTAAGAAAGCAATGCTTCCCCATTAAGTTTTGAAATGGTTCACACTTTACAATGCATTAAAGAGGAAGAGTTAAGACTGACTATAGCATGTGTAGAGTAGAAAAGGATACACATTATTAAAAAAAGACCCTTGATACATTTCATGAGCAGCTTGTCTAATCTGCTGCTGTAATGCCTGTTTTGTTGCAGTACTAAGTTCTGTAATATATAGAATGCCAACTGAAAGCTCCTTGCATATAAAATCTGTATCTACAGCATCACAAGGAATATAATCGTTTCATCATGTGATAAAATGTAAAGAGTTTACTAATGCTGAAAGGGACCATGTATTATTGCCTTACAAGGGAGTGAAAAACAGAAAACTGAGATTTTTACCTGCCAGGAAGCAAGTAAATTAACTGTATGTGTCATCTGAAGAGGAAATGCACATTACTGGCAAGGTTCAATTGTTTACACTAGCTTTAATAGCAATGAATAAGCTACATATGTGGAGAATCTGGCAACTTTATGAGAAGGATACATCTGTGTCTTCACTGAGCTGGAACTTCAGAATTTGGTTTGATAGATATTCTATAATCAAACACCGTCTGTTAAGTTAGTTACTCAAGTCATATTCCATGCATAATACAAGTTATTTGTTTGAATCAACTTCTAGGAATAAAGTATAAACATATGGTTCATGGAAGTTTGAAATAAACACGAACAACAATTACATTAAACAAGATAACAAAGAAGAGAGACTGCTGTGAACAGTACAATACACACAATATATGTTATATTTTGATAGTAAGAAACCTAATACATTGAGGAAGCAGTGTTACAAGATATCCTCTTTGCAACAAAAAAGTTAATACTTCTCCATAACAGAATACAGAGATGTAATTTTACACACTAAATTTTGCACATTGGATGGTATGCTGTTTATCTTTTATTAGGCTCTACTTCCAGGTGACACATGAACTGGCATTTATAGGGAATAAAAAAAATGTACAAAAGGAGCCGAGTACGTTAATCTCTAAGGTTTTTACGGCTGCTTCTAAACATAACACCTAACTGCAGTATAAGGGTGAATCCTTGTAGCCTTTCTGACCTGTGCAACATTGGAAAGTTTACATGGCATTGTCCTAAGGAGATAGTGAAAAACCAGGGTAAATATTTCACATACAGTAAACGATATAGCATTACTACGGGGCAAAAGTTCATGATGTTAAATGGAATCAGTGGGAGCTGTTTGTTTTGCTTGGATGAACAAGGTTAGGGAGATGTTTATACAGCATATAAGACGACTGCATATGAAGGATGCCCAGTGTCACTATATAATATCACTTTCTCTAAACGACTGCGTATTTATACACAATGTAGACAGGGGAGTTATGGTCGGAAGGCAGTTAAAACAAGTTTACTTACATCGCCAACCTAATTTTCATGCCTACTTGTTGACGTGGCGTCAGCTAATGACGGTTCCTCAGGAAAACGACCTCACACAAATATTGACATATGTTTATGAATCAAACCTCCAAGCAATGTAATTATGGTACAGTAAGTAAAAAATTTATTCAAAGCTGCCATATGAAATCAACACGATGTGAAAATATGGCGACGATAAATGTCTGCAGACGAAATCTCTAGAGGTCTGTTTCAGAAAATCATTTAATAAGACAGTAACAGTTACTAACCTGATTCTTCAAATAGCTTTCAATAGCACGATACGCAGAATCCGTGAGTTTCACAAATATCAACGACTTATCACTATTATTTCCCTGCGATGACAAACCATACTGAACACCTTCCACTAGCTCCGCCATTTCTGCCTCATCGTTTGAACTGGCAGACCAGCTGACGGACGGAAATCTATTGAGAGACTTATAGTGAAACAATAATTTAAAATAGTTCCTATTATATTACAATTATGAAACATTATGGCTAAAAACTGCAAAAATTTATAATTTTTCTGCAATTTAATAATGCAGAGAATATTCATTGACTAGCTTCTTCATCATGTTGGTTTACAGTTATGCCGCCAGGTGTCACACCAAGTAAATACAGACAGAAGGGTTCTCAAGGGATTTGACAAGTAATGGTGTGTAAGGAACAAATGCATAACTGGTGATGTGAGGTAAGGAGATGCAATTATTGAGATATGTAACCGTATTTTGAAGTGTTAAACTGCAGTGGCTAGAGATCCGTATACTGAATATTGGTGAAGTCCCTGATAAATGAGTAGTGGTATATGTTATTTAGCAGTGTGTCGTGAAAAGTGATATTTACATACTCACATGTTATTGCCATTACGCAAGTAAATGTTGCTGTACCCGCTCGTACCGGCTTTCATGCACAGTAATAAGCACTGATAGCTACTGCATAATTTTCATGAAATTATTTTCACAGATTGAGGGTACTTCACGCTGAAGTTTTCCTTCTTTCAAGAAATACGCCCAGGAATCGCAAGCAAAGCGCATTTTTGCCTGTGGATTCGGCTTGCTCACTTCAGAGTATTCAGACTACCCATATACAACACACGAACGAGAGTCCATAATGGACCAAAAGGAAGAGGTAAATACAGTTTTTATAGTCATGTGAAAGGAAAACAAAATGTGCAGATGGATAAGGAACCAACTTCAAACACGTTTTTAGAGCAGTAACAAAGCTAATAGAAGAATAATTTTCTCCGCAATAATTTTGTTATGCGTTGGACACGTTTAGTTTCTTACAAAACAGTGAAGATACACATACCTACGGGATTATGTTGAATAAATTGCATATAAACTTTAATTAACTGCAGATTGTGTTGGAGTCTTACCAGTCTCTATATAGTGATTGTATCTTGAACATTGCATCTGCGCCAGTCTGCATGTATTATCGTTAAGATTACGCATTTTTGGCTGTCAATAGGGAACATACAACTAACTCTCATTAGTTGTTGCCAAGGAGTGACTTAATCAGCATTGGTTTTCATTTTATTTACATGCAATTGTTACAATGATTACACTTTGGCTTCTCATACTTACAAAACTGTGTTGGTGCTTCAGTAACTTTACTCATATAAGTGAATGAAAAATGGAGATAATCGGAAAATGTAATTTGTTCGTGTAGAGTTATAAAACAAAATGACAAATGCCACTTATGGCATTGTACAAACTGAAAGTGTAAGATAAACAAACGAAACAATGAGCAATGCAGGTTGGCTTGGGCGACAACAATAATTTTTCTTATTGTTTGTTCTATTGTCATGTCAATTTTCTTTGGAAGAGAATAGGGGGTGGGGGTGGCGAGAGAGGTACTCACATTATTAACATGCTGTAGGAAAATGCTAGCCAGTATCATTGTCAACTACTGACACGATGTACCTTAATTGGATAGGTGTGGAATTAGCCGTATTTGAGGAATGCAGTGGATCTGGGTAACAGCCATGAGTATTTCTGTGACAGTTGAACTCAGTTCACTTATAAAAAAGAACATTGCATGTCTGCGAATCGATGATAATTACACTAATGTGTTAGGGAAATGGTTTTTCAGCATTATCATATCAGGAAGAAACTTCGGTATTTCAAGCCACATTGTATCAAGGGATGAACTCACACACTTAAGTAACTGCAAAATAATAGATGCAGGTTGTATAGTGTTCTACAGTTGACACCAACTGTCTCTTCGCCATAGACTGCACACACTAATAACAAACAATACTCGTAATGGCTCTCTCTGGTTTTGTTAGTATGTTGTTGTTGTGGTCTTCAGTTCTGAGACTGGTTTGATGCAGCTCTCCATGCTACCCTATCCTGTGCAAGCTTCATCATCTCCCAGTACCTACTGCAGCCTACATCCTTCTGAATCTGTTTAGTGTATTCATTTCTTGGTCTCCCTCTACGATTTTTACTCTCCACGCTGCCCTCCAGTACTAAATTGGTGATCCCTTGATGCCTCAGAACATGTCCTACCAACCGAGCCCTTCTTCTAGTCAAGTTGTGCCACAAACTCCCCTTCTCCCCAATTCTATTCAATACCTCCTCATTAGTTATGTGATCTATCCATCTAATCTTCAGCATTCTTCTGTAGCACCACATTTCGAAAGCTTCTATTCTCTTCTTGTCCAAACTATTTATCGTCCATGTTTCACTTCCATACATGGCTACACTCCATACAAATACTTTCAGAAACAACTTCTTGACTCTTAAATCTATACTCTGTTAACAAATTTCTCTTCTTCAGAAACGCTTTCTTTGCCATTGCCAACCTACATTTTATATCCTCTCTACTTCGACCATCCTTAGTTATTTTGCTCCCCAAATAGCAAAACTCCTTTACTACATTAAGTGCCTCATTTCCTAATCTAATTCCCTCCGCATCATCCGACTTAATTCAACTACATTCCATTATCCTCCTTTTGCTTTTGTTGATATCCATCTTTCATCCTCCTTTCAAGACACTGTCCATTCTGTTCAACTGCTCTTGCAAGTCCTTTGCTGTCTCTGCCAGAATTACAATGTCATCGGCAAACCTCAAAGTTTTAATTTCTTCTCCATGGATTTGGAAATACAGAAACACCCGATCCTGCCCGTCTGCTTTGACCCATAACGTCACAAATATGGCGGAAACGACCACAAACCACGGTTCCAATATGGCTCATATTAAGTCAGTACGTACACATTATGAGGACGAAAATATATCGAAAAACAAACACACACACTTTCCACAAAAAGCCTAATGACACTAACAGGACAAGTGCGGGAAATGGGGTATTTTGGGTGGGGGAAAACTAAATATAATCAAATTTAGATGCCCACCCCCATACAAAACCACACAAAACGACGAAAAAGACGGACATCACAAAACTCCCCAAATACCACTAAACACAATAGCATCTGGAATCGGACGCTTCCCTTGACCTATATAGCTCAACAGCAGCTCCCGATCCCATAAATTAGGATCAAACATTTCCCTTGGCCTGTATAGCTCAAAAACATCTCCCAATACCAATATCAACATACACAGCCACACATTGGGTACGAACACTTCCCTTGACCTGCGTACTGTTAATTTTATCTGTCCTATCCATTCCTGAACAAAAACAACAACCGATTAATTTTACTAAAATTACCACATGATGTACAGCGAACAACACTAAATTAACCTTCACACAAAATCGTTAACTCACTGAAACGAATTCAACTACAAACACAGCCGACACTTGTACAATTCTGGATAATGAGCAAAAGCAAACTGAGCCCATTACACCACACAAACGACAACCCTGAACATACCACCAGAGAGCACAACAAACCACAACATGACGACATCTACAAACATGCCACACTCACAAACCAAACTCCGCGCCGTCATGACGTCACACACGACAACTTCCTTAAGTCACGGGTCAAAGCTGACGCATGGGATCGGACGCTTCTGTCGACCCATGGATTTGAATACCTACTCCGCACTTTTCTTTTGTTTCCTTTTACTGCTTAGTATATCAGTGAAAATAATGAATTTTTGAAGATATAGTTTAATTGGATTTCCTTTCCCCACTTGTTGAGTAGATTACTCTGTATTTGTTAAGAATCACATGGAGGGGGGGGGGGGGGAATCTACTGAGCTGAAAACAGATATTCAGTAAGTGATAGAATGAGGTGGAGATCATTGTACCCCAAACGTGCCTGTTGATAGTTTGTGAGGAGTAGGGGGGCTAGACAAGAGGGTATGGGGTGTTTTATGTTTTAAATGTACAGATGTGAGTTAGTAATTTCTAACCACCACCTTTCACACACTACAATAACAGGAATTCTTTTATGGAATAGGAGTTGACAAGAAGAAAAAGTCTGATAACACTATTTTTTTCTCTTCCCTGAGAACTGGGGCAGTTTGCGGGATGCAGCCCCTGCTTGGCCGGAGATGTGAGTGCCCTTGTTGTGTGCCGCAGGGAACCAAATTTTTTTAAAGGCAATTCTTATTAACCACACAAACAAACTTGTTGCTTATTATTGGTCTTAAAAAGTTTTTTTGTGGTTGGATGCTTTCTCTGATGACATATAACCTTATAGCATGACAGTGTGCAACAATGTCACACACTGGGAATGTGTCTCTGTATACTTTTTTCATGTTCCAGTATTGTGTTCTTTTCAAGCAGGGCCTGTAAAAAGTTAAAAGCGAGAAGAGAAATAATGACCAGCCCATCTTCCCTCAGATGTGAAAAGCTTTATAAAATATTATAATGGACTGGGTAAGGTTTAAGTTGTTCAACTCAACGTAGAACAGTTACCAAGTTGTATAATGTGCAGCTACAGATGGATTTCTGGCATTTTCATCTCTTTATGAATTATTTTGCGAAGATTTCATTCTCCTTTTCTTCTGAAGGGTGAATTCTAAAAATTGAGTCTTAAAGCAAATGCAAGACTCCCACTCTCCAGAATTCTTTTTAGCTGTATTTGATAAATGTACAAACTTGGCAGTGTTAGTGGTGGTAGTCTTGACGTTTGAAATATTCTTATCAGCTAACATTTTTACTATTAAATTTCCTTGGGTTTTTCATTGTTTTACACTTTGTGTTCCATAAATCTCATCACAAAGGAAAGCCTTAAAGGGTGTGGAATGAGGTGAGTTATACGGCACAGCTCTCTCTCTCTCTCTCTCTCTCTCTCTCTCTCTCTCTCTCTCTCTCTCTCTCTCTCTCTCTCTCTCTCTCTCTCTCTCTCCGCCCCCCCCCCCCCCCGTGTGTGTGTGTGTGTGTGTGTGTGTGTGTGTGTGTGTGTGTGTGTTTGAACCCACCATGAATTCCTCTCCTGTGCCAACCTCTTTATCTCAGAGTATCACTTGCACTCAGTGTCTGCAATTGTTCGTTAGCTGTATTTCAATCTCTGTCTTCTCATATAGATAAAATGTTTACCCTTTGCACACTCGCTTCCCCCCAAGTACCGTGGAAGTTGATATTTTAAACAACTTATTCTATCATCCTGTTCCTTCTTGCCAGTGTTTTACACAGGTTACACACCTTGTCAATTTCACAAAGAAGCTCCTTATTTTTAAATTTATCAGCCCATCTCACTTCCAACATCTCTATAGCACTGTGTTTCAGGCATTTTATTCTCTTCTTTCCAGTTTTCTCACAGTCCATGATTAGCTTGCATACAGTTCTGTTCTCCAAAGGTACGTTCTCCCAATTTGCCTTCTCAAGCTAGGGTCTATGATGGACACTACCATTGATTTCTTTTGACCTTCAATGTCCGCTTTACTTGTTATAGTCTGCTCTTTGCCATCTTTGTATCATCCGTAATGGGTTATTTTGCCTACAAGGTAGCAAAATTCTTTCACTTCATCTACTTTGTGGTCCCCAATTTTGATGTTACGTTTATTCCTAAACTCTTTCTGCTACTCTTCATTACTTTTGTTGTTATACAGTTCATCCATCCGTTACATGTGCTCATGAGGTTGTTCATTCCATTCAACAGTTCTTGCAATTCTTTCTCAATTTCATTGAGAACAGCAGCATTGGCAACAAATTCTTGTCATCAATATTCTTTCATGTTGAATTTTAATTCTTTCCCTGAACATTTCTTTTAACCTGTTGTTGGTTATATAGATGCAACAGCACTGTCAGAGGACTGCATCCGTGTCTAATACCCTTCCTGACCCAAATATTTCTTTGCTGGGCGTCCATTCGTATTTTTCCTTATTGCTTCTTGAATGTTTTTGAATGCAAGTACTTTGAAAACATCCACTGCTGTTCTTTTTGCAGTTGTCATCCACTGTTTTCATGTAATACTTTAAACCAAGTATTTTATGTAATTATATGCAAAATGCAGTCAGCTTCTGTATACTGTCAACGTAAAATGTTCTATATGAACATTGGAGGGCCATCATTGAGTAGAAGTGTCTGATATGACACTCCTTTATTTCTTTCCCGAAAATCTGTGGGTTTTCAGTTCCCCGTCTGATGTCTGCTTTGGCAGAGAAACAGTCTACATGGAACTTTTTTTTGTATTTGACGATTAAGTGCAGTTTCAAATGCTGAAATTTATTTGCAGAATTCATACAAAATACACTCATTATAATCCACTGTTATCTTTAGGGATTTCATAGGGATGAACTAACTTCATCCCTATGAAAGACTAACTTAGTTCATCCCTATGAAATCCCCAAACCACCTTCCCTACCCTCTGGCTCCTACCCTTGTAACCGTCCCCGGTGTTAAACCTGTCCCCTGCACCCTCCCACCACCACCTACTCCAGTCCTGTAACCCGGAAGGTGTACACGATCAAAGGCAGAGCCACGTGTGAAAGCACCCACGTGATCTACCAACTGACCTGCCTACACTGTGATGCATTCTATGTGGGAATGACCAGCAACAAACTGTCCATTTGCATGAATGGACACAGGCAGACAGTGTTTGTTGGTAATGAGGATCACCCTGTGGCTAAACATGCCTTAGTGCACGGCCAGCACATCTTGGCGCAGTGTTACACCGTCCGGGTTATGTGGATACTTCCCACTAACACCAACCTATCTGACCTCCGGAGATGGGAACTTGCTCTTCAATATATCCTCTCTTCCCGTTATCCACCAGGCCTCAATCTCTGCTGATTTCAAGTTGCCACCACTCATACCTCACCTGTCATTCAACAACATCTTTGCCTCTGCACTTCTGCCTCGACTGACATCTCTGCCCAAACTCTTTGTCTTTAAATATGTCTGCTTGTGTGTGTGTGTGTGTGTGTGTGTGCGTGCGTGCGTGCGTGCGTGCGCGCGCGCGCTCCCGGGGTTTGGAATGACTCCTTACCCTCTCCCTTAAAACCCACTTCCTTTCGTCTTCCCCTCTCCTTCCATCTTTCCTGATGATGAGGCAACAGTTTGTTGCGAAAGCTTGAATGTTGTGTGTTTGTTTTTTTGTGTTTGTTTGTGTGTCTATCGACCTGCCAGCGCTTTCGTTCGGTAAGTCACCTCATCTTTGTTTCTATATATAATTTTTCCCACGTGGAATGTTTCCCTCTATTATATTGATATCATTAATTTGAATCCAACAATTACATTTGTTATTGTCACTGTTGCATTTCGAAATCTTTTGTCGTCTTATTTTCCTCTTTCTGTTTGTGCCAGTAGTTTCACTTTGTATTCACCTTCTCCTTTTTACCGTAATCTGCTATACTATTTTATCCCGCCTATATATACTAAATAATACGTAACCCACTTCCAAACCATAACCAAAAAAAATTTTTTGCCGCTTTCAGCACTACTGCCGCTATAATGTCCACCGTTTCTAGTTCACAAACAGCTCCTTTCACCTTTTAAACAACCATTTCGGCCAGTTCTAATAACTTTCGCTTTATTTCCATTTCCGTTTTTCCCTGGTCTTTAAATATGTCTGCTTGTGTCTGTATGTGTGGATGGATATGTGCGTGTGTGCGAGTGTATACCTGTCCTTTTTTCCCCCTAAGGTAAGTCTTTCCGCTCCCGGGATTGGAATGACTCCTTACCCTCTCCCTTAAAACCCACTTCCTTTCGTCTTCCCCTCTCCTTCCCTCTTTCCTGATGAGGCAACAGTTTGTTGCGAAAGCTTGAATTTTGTGTGTTTCTTTGTGTGTCTATCGACCTGCCAGCACTTTCGTTCGGTAAGTCACCTCATCTTTGTTTTTATATATAATTTTTCCCACGTGGAATGTTTCCCCTCTAGTATACACAGCATTGTCAGATCGAAATCGCAATCAAGCCCGTAACCAAAGGTAGAGTTATCAGTGAAGTGCAACACTTAAAACCAAAAGTACATTTGTTACTGATGCCAGTGTACAGCTGTAAAAGAACTTACATCCTGGAGGTGAGTACTGCTATTTATACAAACTTCAAATGTTTGAGAATGTACAAATATTACAAACACGAGATATTTCAGAAACCTTTCACAACTGATGAATACTCAGAATCAAAGAATTTCTGATGATTGAGTTTGAACTGGCAACCCACAGCATGCCATTAACAACTAAGCCACACTGCATGCCTTGTTTCCCGAGATGATAAACTGTTTCAGCAGTTTTCATTGCATCTGGCTACAGAAATCTAGATCTTGTAAATGGTCCGCTGTATGGCAGTTCTAATGGACTCTCACATTCGGATCATGTTGTGAATATCCTCTTGACTATGACAAGGATTGGGAATAGTCCCTCCCATCAAAGCTTCATGATTATCGAGTGGGTCGTCAGTTTCCTTAACCTCCTATTGCCAGATGTGCCTCTCCATTGTAGTAGGGCTTCACAAGGAGGCATGGATTGTGTGTCTGTGCTTTTGTCTTCCTGACAATCCATGACTTCATATGTGACAGCTGACGTGTGATGGATACAATACGACCCACAGTAGCATTTCAGTAACTTTTCCAATAGTGCCATTTTCGACACAATGTAAAAAAATGGTATAATTTTTCGGGCTGTATATTAATGACCAGTGCTTGGCATTACGGTGCTCTGTCTGTCTTCTGAGCATCCAGAGCCTGTATGCAAGCCAGCTGCTTTGCTTCTGTTATCTTGGTGATGAGGTGATTCATGTAGACATCTTGAGTATAGACCAGTTCAAAATGAGAACAGTGGAACTCTTGTCATTTCAGCCTCGCAGCTGTGGAGTGGAAAGAACAGTGAGAAGCTAAAAATGTCTAGCTTTGCATTCTTTTCCGGGAACATCACAGTTCGCAGTATTGTATCCCAATCTCTGTTTGACATCAATATATAAAAAGAGCATATCGACTAATGGCTTATTAAAGCACTCTTTGAGGCACTTAATTTGTGGAGTGGATGGTACACAGTTGTTATCCTGTGGGAGATGTCACAATGTGGAATTATCTCAGATACTAGTCTCAACTGGAGAACTTTCCCATGATCAGAGATCATCACTCAGGTTGTTCCATGCTTCAAAATAATGTCACCTGTAAGGAACTATGTACAATTTCTGGAGCTTTGGCAGTTTGCACAGCTTTGTTGACAGGATAGTGGAAGTGAGCTAGTTAGTGCACACTATTGTCCATTGATTCCCATTTGCCAACTTTAAGAACCTCACCAAAAGGTCGATATCAGTTTGAAGGAGTGTCACTGCTGCAAGTGGGATTGGTACCAGATGCATTGGAGCATATGCCTCCTTTGTTGGCGTTCTATACAATGGCTCACATATTTTCTGACAGATCATTAGACCCCTGCCCAGTGATGATTGTCTAGGGTCTCCAGAAATCCTAGGTGACCAGATGGCAAACTGTGCTGGCCGCAGATGAGACGGGATGATGAGCATCATTTCTGCCCCATTGGGTAATGGATCCTCTTAGACAATGTTCTGTTTATTGATTGGAATACTTCTTTGACTGGTTCCTCATTCTTCAAGGCTTCTATGGTTTTCAGAAATGCTGGTCTTCCCTCTGCTTATTAAACATCAATGCCATTTTTACGAAGTGTATGTTTTTAACACTACACTGTTCCACGATCTCTCACAAGAAACACTCACTGCAGTAACAAAAACTTATGGTACATTATTGGACCCAGTTATATCTCATAATAATTGCACCATACATGTTTCAAAGTCCACTTAATGTACAGTCTCATTTACGCAAGGGTTTATCTTGCCATCAGATGAGTATAGTTTAGAGTCATTATCACACTTGCCATCTAGTGATGTTTTGTATATCTTGTAGCAGTGCTGTCCAGCCCCCCACCCTCCCCCCCAAAGACATCTAACCAAGAATATAGCAAACTGTGAAATACACAAAATATACAATTAAACTTTAAAAATAAAAATCTTGTGGGATATAATGTTTTAAAAATTAGATTTGGATTCCACAAACAAAGATACATGCCGTGTGTGTGTGTGTGTGTGTGTGTGTGTGTGTGTGTGTGTGTGTGTGTGTGTGTAGACATTAACTTTGGTACCACTAATAACCACCAGTGCAAAAGTTAGGGGAAGTTTACGAAGGACCAATGTAAAGTTATACCGACACTAACATCCCGCTCCTGACACCAATTATAAAATATTACATGGTTTGGGGATGGAGAGAGAAACTTATGACACCAATGTTAATGTATAAAATGGGGGAAGAAGGTTGTTAAATATGCCTTGTGGCAGCAGTGTGCAGGAGGTCGAGCCGTCAGGATTTGATAGTGGGCGTCCAGGGCTGCCGTTAAATTACATAACAGGAAATTAATTACAATAAAGGGGATATACAGAGTACAAAGGGCGCGCCTAGGGACGGAAGTTAGGTTTAGGCCACTCTGAGGTCGAAAAATTAATTAAAATGAGAAACGGAAGGCAAGCGGTTCATGTTAACTTATGTTGGTGACCGGTTGTGAAAAGCAGAGCCAGAGGCTCTGCCTTCCAAAAAGACGTCTGTTCTGCTCGAGGTCTGGATTAAAAGAGGGAGAAGCAACTGTGTTCTGCACCACGGAACACTCCAGCATCGCCGCACGCGATCGGTAACTCGTGCACGCTATTGGTGACAACCAACGGCATGAATTTGTTAGCAGTTTCAGCAGAGGGCCCAGGGCGTTTTCTGTCAGCAGCTTTAACTGGACAGAACCGACTTGGTTTTGAAAGGCAAGCGACTGGTGTCACATAGACACTGTGTGAATTACTCTGGGAGAAAACTTGTAAAGATTCCACTGGGCCTTTGAAATAAATTTTTTAAACTAATTCCCTAAAATATTCCTTCACTGCCTGCCATCCTGTACACCAGAATTTCTTTGGGTTTTATGAGAGATCCTTTGTAATATGCTTGTAGCAGTGGTTGTTCAAGGCCTCACACATTGCCCCCTTGACAGCCAAATTTGTTCCATTGAGCGTCTACCTACCTATAGCTCTATGCTTTCTTTTATACTTGTCGTGCAGAACTCTTAGTTTCTTTAGAAGTTTTTACAGCGACTGTGAATCATGGAAGGTTGCTAACATCATTCCCGCCATTGATACTGAGTCTCATACAGACAATTTTGCATGCAGTTTCAATTTCTGTCTCGGTGGGTTTGACTTTTTTCTAATCTGATGTGACAATTAAACCACTTCCATTTACCATTAGTACTCTGCCTAAATTATCCCCAACAATTTCACTGCTGTCAATTTCAGGTTTTTATCAGCTTTCTGTTCCAGATATTATGTGAACACCACAGCCTTTTAGGGGCACTACCAAATTTGTCTGTTTATTATGAATGATATGGCAGTTAATCACTAGCATTTTAACACTCTTGCTTCTGGAGGGTACTTTTTAGAACTTTTCCAGGTCTCCTACAGCTTTCATTATTTGGATTTGATGGAGAGCTTTAAAAAACCGTATGCCTTTCGTACACCCCACACTGCGTGGATAGCAGCCTTTGATATGTAGTACACACCTTACAAATTTAAGGAGGCCCTACATTTCTACATTTCTTAATATTATGGCACAAGTGCAGGAATTCATGGCCTGCTTGCATGAGTTTAGATACAGTTAACAACTTTATGTGAAGTTCAGTAATTTGTCTGACACATGTGATTTTATTTGGGCACAAAGGAAATATTAGTAGTTGGCTTACATATGTAAATATAAGTAAATAGATGAAGAAATTGCATGGCTTTTGCATGTTTCTAGTTTTGTGACAACTTTTGTGTTATGTACGTCAAAGATGAACACTGCAGTCTCATTGTATCTCACAAAAACGATGTAAAATGTATAGCTTGTCAATTAACATTTCCTTAGGAAATGGTGAGGAAAGCAGAGATCATGTGCAGTTGCTGTTTAAGTAAGTGTAACGGATCTGCTTCTCATGGTCAGTTTAATGGCCTGTTTTTCTCAGCTACTGTTGTAAAAATTTAATTGAATTTAGTGAAGAAGATTTGAATCTAATGCCTGTCTTGCTGCTGTGTCATGGAACTGAATATCGTATGTGTTGCTTAGTTAGTGTGTAATAATTCTCCAAAAATTACTAGTTTGAACTTTCTTCAGTCTGATGCCTCGAATGCTCATACTTTATCCTTAATAGATCCCATATTTCACTCATTTTTCTGCCGTATCGTAAAACAGAGCACCAGTTCCTCCCGCATTGGGATGAATCTTACAACACAGTTGAAGCCAATTTCCTCTGTCGTATTTCTTCATAAGCAGAGTCCAACTTGATTGTGTGTCAAGAAATCAAAATAACTGAGATTAATAGACTATGTTTGGAGCTGGTTCTACAGCAACAGTAATAAAGTGCTTTTGATGATAGCAAATTATATCATCAAAGAGAGAGAATCCCTTATTTGAGCTTCTTTAAGTTTCAAAGTAATTGTAATGCATAATTATGTTTTCTTCTTCCTGAAATTTGAATAATCATCAGCTGTGATTTATCGCTTCAGTTTAGTAGTGAGTATCCTGAGTCTTAAACATTTCCTTTTTGTGTTGTTATTAATTTTCATTTTTAAAATTGCCCACTTTTTGTGTGCTGTATACTAAAACTGGGGTTATTTCGTAATTCATTAACACTTTTCAATGCTGAATGTTTCTTTTCATGATAACTGCATGTGACATTGTGGGATTATAAGCTTGTCCAGGATTGTAATTTATTGGTAAGTCACATTTTTATACTGATTTATTGTATTTTTAACTCCTGATTCCATGAAGTAACCATATAGCAGAGAGATGCTGAGTCACAATACACACAACAAAAGACTGTCAAACAAGTAAGCTATCAGCGAGAAAGGTCTTCATCAGAATCTCTCTCTCTCTCTCTCTCTCTCTCTCTCTCTCTCTCACACACACACACACACACACACACACACACACACACACACACACACACACACACACACCACAATCTCTGGCTGCCAAGGCCAGACTGAGAGCAGTAGCGCATGATGGGAGAAGTGACCTGGGTGTTGGGGGTAAGGAGGAGGCTGGGGTGGGGAGGGGAGGGGAGGGATAAGCGGAGTAAGGGTGTGGGACGGTCAAGTGCTGTATGTGGGAACATACAGGGACGACGTGGAGAGACGATAGGGGAGCTAAGTGTAGTCGGGGAGTGAGACAGAGGGGTGGGGGTGGGGGGTGCAATGGAATAAGAGAGAAGTAAACATACTGGGGTTGCCTTGGTGGAATACAGGCCTGTGTAGTTCTAGAATGGGACCAGGGAAAGGAATAACTAATGAAGGTTGAGGTTATGGGAACGTAAGCGACACTGCAGGGAGAGTTCCCATCTGCACAATTAAGGTAAGCCGTTGTTGGTAGGAAGGATCCAGATGGCACAAGTTGTTATTTCTTGTTATTTGGAGCATCAAATCAAGCTTAATTATTTGTTCATTCTTCATGTGAGTTGATGCTTAATTATTCGATCTTCGTGTAGACTGATAACTAACTTAACTAACATAGAACCTCTACATTATCCTATCATGAATGAAAATTGCTTTCATGAGTACTATAATGGAACATCCATCATACACTGTTGTATTAAATTACAGGAATGAGGACGGAGAAATAAATAGGAAAGCACAGAATTGAAAATTCATTAATTTTCGATTCTATGCTATTTCATATATCCCAACTTGAATTGAAGTCTCCGGGCATGTGTAATAGATCAAGGAATACATTAAAAAAGTTAAGCAGCTGTCAGAATCTGTGTTAATAAACTAATATTAATCTTGTGTAAAGGATTCGTGGTTAGTTAAGCTGAGTGTAACATAGTGAAATTAAGAGAAATCACTACAGTTGGAAAAAAAGAGGCTGCAGTCTCCTGGGTTATATTAAATAACTGGTGTCTTTTTCCAATTTTTAACTTAATATCTGAGTGAGCACAGTGATTTTTATTGTGAGCACAGTAATTTTTTTTAGGATTTAAGAGTTATCTTTATAGCATTAGAAAAACTGAAAACAAAAGATATTATTTAAAGATGATAGTGCAATCAACTAGAAAGGAAGACAATGCAGAGACAGTAGAAAGATATGTTACTTAACATAAATAGATAAAACTGATTTGTGTGGTGTACTCACAATTCTCTCTTTTTTTTAAAAAACAGGCACAACAGCATAAAGAGAAAGGAAATGATTGTGTGAAGGAAAAGAAATACATTGAAGCAGTATTGCATTACACAAATGCAATAAAGTTGGATCCATCTGACCATACCTTTTACAGTAATAGATCTT
Organism: Schistocerca americana; assembly: GCF_021461395.2. NCBI lineage: Eukaryota > Metazoa > Arthropoda > Insecta > Orthoptera > Acrididae > Schistocerca > Schistocerca americana. The sequence goes on from NC_060125.1 coordinate 172,600,469, forward strand.
TAGCTTTCCTCAAACAACAACAGTATCCCCTAGCAATGGAGGATGCGAGACAGGCTATAAAATTGAAACCTGATTGGCCCAAAGTATGTAAGTTTCACTTATTCATTCTAGAACTTAAGTCTGTATGTTATTGTGCTTATGTTTCTATTACAGAATTTTCTTTGACTAACAAGGAACCTGCTGAGTGTCAGGTCGCAAAAGGCCAATGATATTTATAGCATTCGACACCCCACCTTTTGTCTACACGTAACCACAATATTGCCTGTTAATGGCAACAGGGGGTGGGACTGGAGGTATCTAATGGTAAGCACAACATGAGGCTGCAGAGAGTAGTTGAAATACTTAGTCGACAAGTAACTCTCAAAAGTGCGACAGTGCTAGTGGTGTTAATGCAAAGCAGAGCAATGGTAGTGATAAACAAAATAAATATTGTATTATTTGTACAACAATGGTTACTGAAGTAGACATTTCATCAGAAAGGAACCCAAGGAATTTTCAGAGTGAGAAAGCAGTGGCAGATGAAATATTATTTTTTGTGTGGGATGAGTCAGTGGGGTAAGTGGTCATACACACTTGATTGTACAGACTACGTAGTTGAGTAGAATGACGATTTGTATTTAACGAGTGAAAGGGAAAGTGATATTGAAACAGGTTTCGATTCATGTAGTTAATTATCCTTGTCGGATGGGCAGCCACAAATCCAGTCTTCAGTTAAATATGGATATTTGAGGGAGGACAAGGTGAACTTATTACAAAAACTTGTGTTTGCGCATTTCCGGGAGGCTCGATGCAATGTATAGGATGTGCGTGATAGTGACGTACTACGTAATGCACAACAAATTGTGCACCACGTAGATTACTGTGATTTCAAGGGAACTGTGGATGGTAGCACAACTAATTAAGATCGTGAAATTTCAAACAAAGCGTAAACTTGATGAACTGCGAAATCAGCTCAAAAATTTGTAGACCAGATGAACAAACTTACCCCCATCGTTTAGTAAGGAATTTGTTTTCAACTCTGACCAATCAGGATTTGAAGGGGAAATGCATATGAAAGGAATCATGGAAATTTGAGATGAGAGTTGTATCAAAACCAAACAACATAAATGCCGTAATGAATTCATATAAAGTTACGCTGTTAGTCTGGATGGCAAACTGGCTGGAAAGTCATTTACTGTGATGAGAGTAATTGGAGGCGCTCTGCCCCTCTAAGATTCTTTCTCTATGCGTGATCTGGCAAGGGCCATAGGGAATATTTACATCACAGCAAGCAATAGTGGAAAAATGGGAGTAAGAGAGCAATGATTACAGTATGAACACGCCTTTGGCTGGTAGCTGGTCAAAATAACTTGCGTCTGCTGAATTCGTGGTCTATGTACAAAAATCATACTCCTTTAGAGCAAACTATCCCTCCTAATGTGTAAGACATTCCAGTTCGCACCACCTGGAACCGCTGGACAAATTCCGGCTCTGGATGTTTGTTTTTTTCCATGACTTTAAAACATATTATTGCACTATCTGCAGCTACACCATAAAAGATAGCCAGTTTCACTTTAAGCTCCACACACTGTTTTGTATTCTGTTGCATGCCATCACATTCCAGCAGTTGTCATCACCCTATTACAACAGTACCATTCTATAGGCATAGGCATTTTTTAAGAGTGGAAACTAGCCGAACGTCCTGCATGGTTTGTAGCTCTGAAGGAGTTTGCCTCTTGGTGGTGTTCCAAACCATTTTTATCATTGTGGCATGCTATTTTTTCATTCAGTGTTCATGGTGCAAGTTAATGGCTTGTTTTGAACATTTCCTGAATGTATACGATTTCCATTTTGTGAAAGTAATATGTGAACAGTTTATCATGGCATTTGCCCACGGCTATAAACAAATAACTCTGCCTGAGGGAGAGGAACGGTGCAGGGGAATAAGCCCCGTCTCTATCAAAGGACTGCCATGCTACATCCACATTCTGTGCTTCCACAAAAGCAGAACTGGCGTAACACTCATAGAGATCGCTGATACCTTTTCTTGTGATGAGAGTTGCATTCAAATCCCTTTATGCACCAAGATTAGTATCTTCATTCATTTCAAAATAAGGAAAAAAGCAAGTAATCCATGACACAAAGCAAATTGGAATACACAAAGCATTTTGTAGTGGCTGCAGTGCAATTGTTTGCTGCAGCTGGCAGTGGTAGTTTAGACCCGACCTCTACTGATACGTTATCCAACATAGTTCAAAACACTCCCCACTTAAAGTGCCACAATATAGTGTCCACATAATAAATACATCTCGTAGAAGGTTGATCTCTGCGTCTCCCGGTCAGTCATTGTCTGTCACTCCCCTGACGCGCAAGTTGAGTCATAAGCAACTAATATTTTTCCTGTCGTAATTGTTAACATTACACTTGAAAATGATTCTTACTAAAGATTGAACTTGCTATCTCACACTCAAGAGGTTCTTAGTTTGGCAAGCATTTTAATGTTCATGGGCCAGTTCATTAGTTGAACTGTAATATCTGTAGCAGAGAGTACGCATTTAAAGAAAAAGAAGCAGTACATATGTTTTGTAGAGACAGAATGGAAATTCCATAGATTTCTTCATTGCTGGTGGAAATATTATTACAGATGAGAAATGCTCTCTCTCTCTCTCTCTCTCTCTCTCTCTCTCTCTCTCTCTCTCTCTCTCTCTCGTGCGTGCGTGCATCCAACACAGAGTGACTGTGTTATGACACATGGAAAATTGTTGTTATAATATTGCATTTACTTCCGCAGGGTTACTTCCGTAAAGGTGAAATTGAACTTGCCACAGGACACTATACAGAAGCACTATTGTCTTATGGGTGTGCTTTAAGACTACAACCCCATGATAAAAGCATTTTGGATGCAATCAGTAAAACAACAGAAATGAGACAGAAAGAGAGGCAAGGTATGTATGATCAACATTTTGTTATTTGTTTAACATAGCTACTTTCCCAGGTGCTCCTCCCAATCCACTGCTCTACATCATTGTGCACTACACACACTCACTGGCTTCAGTACCCACATGTCACATTCTTATCCCTCATAACTGCTGCCTCAACCTCCTTCAGGTCTACCCTGTACACCTGCTGCCTCCCTCAAGGATATCGGCCTACTTTCCCCAACTTCTTATCCCAGTTCCCACCTCTTTTCTCACTCCACCCATTCTACTTGACACAACCCAGTCTACCTGCTGAACAGCAGTTCCAGCATTGTGGGATCAGCCAGCACGAAATAACAACACATGATGTGCATATGTACACATTCACCAGAACTTCCATTATCACATTTAGAGCCAAACCTAATTATAAAAAATCATGTCGCTTAACTGTGCCTTGCTTGAATATTGTACTAGCATTACAAGAGTTTTTTTAAAAATAGATTTGTGATTGAATGAGTGAGTGTGTACAAGGAAATCCTGTGTCAACAGCAGAAAACAAATGTAGGTGTGATGTTGAAAGTTAACAATATTAAAATTACAGGGAGACAAAGTGGCTGGACAGTACTTACCTTCAGGATGTGAAATTCTAAGTACTGTTGTTAGATGTATTTAAAAGTTGAAAAAAAAACTTGCACCTAACTTTTATAACTATAATAAGTTCCTTCATGTGGGAAGAAAATGGGCTGAGTGATACAGGATGGGAAGGAGGGCCAGGTCACTTAGAACGTAGGTTGAGAGAGACCTCCCTGTTGGGTTAAGGGTAAACAAAGATGAAGTGGGAGGTGTTAAATATTGGTCTGGGGATCTTAGGGCTACCATGTTAGTTTGTTACTATTCTTAAACAGAATTTTGTTTTTGTACATTCTTCTTTACTCTTTACTGTTTGCTGGTGTTTCTCCGGTCTTGGTCACTGGCAGCTCATTGATTACCTTCTCAGAAACAGTAGGTGTAGATTTTGCTGGGGTATACTTGGGATGTTTTCAGATATTATGAACAAGCTGTGGGTGTCAATCATTGAGGGAATAAGGTCTAGTAGTGGAAATTTTCCATGTGTGGAGACACTATTCATACCATGTAGCACAATGAACAGCCCTTACTAGTAACCAGCACACTGCAGCATGGCCTATTATCCATTTCATGATGATTGACTTGTGACCTTAAGCTTATATTTTGGTTACATTGCATGACGAACGTCAGTCTGTCGGATTATGCTGGAACCGTGGAAATGTCTACTTTTATTTCACGTAGGAGTATTATATTTTAGTTGAAAAGGAAGCGATGTACATGGTAATAGTTAAGAGAAAATGTCCTTTTTCAAGCATTTTTTAGTGTCAACTTCGAAGAGCTCCAAAATTACGTTAAGTTTCCTTCATAAAGTGTAAAGATACAACCGTCTCTACCTACAGGCTTTCTAATTAGTCATTTTGTCATAATAATGGCAGATGCAGGTTATTGTAATTAATCCAATGGCGATGTGTGGGCAAGACAAAAAGTATAAATGCTAAGTTTGTTGTTGCTTTTGAAAGCTGTTAAGTTTGTCTGCACATAAATCTACATACCAGGTGTACCAGTATGAAATGAGCGTTAAGATACAAATATGTCAATAGGGAACATTTGTTATGAATGAGCCTTAATATTTTTTTTTTTTTTTTTTTTGTTTGGTTGGTATGGCATCTGTCAAAGATATTTAGTATACATCCAGTCATGGAACAAACATAATATGTTTTCATCGTGTTAACAGTGTCGAATTTTGAACCAGAAAGTGATGATTTGCGGAAAGCATTAATTTTTTGTTTTCATTTGAAAAAAAAGTGGTGCAGAGTCGCATCGAATGCTTATCGAGGCATATGGTGATCATGCTCTATCAGAAGCAACAAGCAAAAGATGGTTTTAACGGTTTAGAAATAATGATTTTGATGTAAGAAATGAAGAACGTGGAAGACCACCAAAAATGTTCGAAGGCGCCGAATTGCAAGCAATATTGGATGAAGATGATACTTTGAGTCAGAAGCAAATGGCAGCAATGCTAAATGTTGCACAACAAACAATTTCTGACCGTTTGAAAGCTATGGGAAAGATCTAAAAGTGTGGAAAATGGGTGCCACATAAATTGAATTAAAGGCAGATGGAAAACCGAAAAACCATTTGTCAAATTTTGCTTCAAAGACATGATAGAAAATCTGAAATGCTGCTGGCGATGAAAAATGGATTTATTTTAAGAATCCTAAGTGGCAAAAATCATGGGTTAATCTGGGACAACCATCAACATCGACTGCAAAACCAGATCGATTCGGCAAGAAGACAATGCTCTGTGTTTGGTGTGATCAGAAAGGTGTGGTGTATCATGAGCTTCTAAAACCCAGTGAAACTGTGAATACTAATCACTACAGACAACAAATGATAAATTTCAACTATGCATTGATCGAAAAAGACCAGAATGGGCCAGAAGACATGGCAAAGTAATTTTTTTGCACAACAATGCACCTGCACACAAAGCAAAACTGGTTCAGGATACAATCAAAACACTTGTCTGGGAGCTGCTACCCCACCCGTTGTATTCACCAGACTTGGCCCCTTCCGACTACCATTTGTTTTCATCAATGGGACACGCATTGGCTGAGGAACACTTCGATTCCTACGAAGAAGTCGAAAATTGGGTGTCGGATTAGTTTGCTTCAAAAGACGAACATTTCTATTGGTGTGGTGCCCACAAATTGCCAGAAAGGTGGTCAAAATGTATAGAAAGCAATGGTCAGTACTTTGAATAAAATGTTTTTACTTTTCAATTCAAAATTAGTGTTTCGTTTTCACAACAGGGGGAAAAAACGCTCATTTCATACTGGTACACCTGGTAAAGCAGTACTACCACGTGTTTAATTTATTTGCATTTTCATCTTTATGCACCTTGTGCTCATGTACACAATGTTGCCGAACCTGTGAACAGCATTTTCAGTTCATTGTTGCAGTGTTTACATTGGATCATTCAATCACATAGGAAATAACTGTGCTGCGGTTCATTGTCGTGTACTCGTGAGATAGCCTTCATGATATAATAAATTCCCTTAATACTTGGGTGAAACAATGCATCGTTTAGAGTTATGAAAAGACTATGGTATTCCTGCAGGTGCTTGCTTGCGGCCGAAAAAGAGGGTGCAAGCAGTTGCTAATCACAGTGAGCAAGCTAACTTCTGAACATCTCTGTATTAATGAAAATACAGTGGAGCGAATCTCGAAAGTATATAGAGAAACTTCATGTTTTATATCATCAATAAGAGTTCTGCCAGGCAACAGCAATTTGCTTTGGATGAGTTCAAATAGGGAGTTTTAGGAAGAAAAATACATGACTTCTGTGTGGAAAAGAAGTTTCCAACAGTAGCAGCCATTCTGGATAAGTTGAAGACTGAACTTTATAATTTCCCTGGTGTGAGTGGAACAACTCTAGGGTTTTCTGTTTGTAAATTGGGCTTCAGATAAAGTTCAACAAAAAACACTGCTGATAGAAAACAAGAGAGTAGCAGGGAAAAGAGAATAGCTCTTGTGAGAAATAAGAAGTGTGAAACACTGGATGGACTACTTATTACAATGATGGGGGTTGATGTCAGGTCACAAGAATACATTTTGGGAAATGTATTGTGCCCAGTGGGCAGGGAAATTACACTTCCATGGCTACCTTTGGTGACCTGCAAAGTCATTCCCATTGAACTTAGTTGAGCTTTTGTCAAAAACATGGTAGTAAAGGAAAACAAGAGTTTTAAGATAAACGATACTAAACAGTTGTATCACTCGGCCTTCAAAAGTGTTCCCCAAAGTGTCCAGAGGAATTTAACGTAAGCTCAATTGTAGCATCTTGTGTTAGATATGATAGCAATTAAATGACTAATTGAAAAATAATGAAAAATCTGCCTGCAAATAGAGAAAGATTTCTTTGGACTGTGCAAAGGAAATTTTTCTCCTAATTATGGTCTGGTTTCTATGACTCCTCAAAGTTGACACTCATCAAAAAATGCTCGAAAAAGCATGGTTTCTAGCATTTGCTGCCACCTTTTCACCTAAAATCTAATATTCATATATCAAAGAAAAGTAGACATCGCCACAATTCCTACAGTGTGGGATGCTTCAGTGTTCTCCATGCAATGTAACTATGATATGAACTCAGCTGGAGGTAGATTGTTATGAAATGGATAATAAGGATGGAGTTTGAAGTGGGCTTCTCATGTCTTGAGGCATCATTCACATGTCACAGCACGGGCTGCCGCAGTTATTCCATTTCTTCTGACTGCATCTACGTGACACTGCGGGCATGTGATTGTTTTCTTCCAGTGTTTGTGCATCTCAGATAAGCTCTACATATGTGCTGAATACGGGTCATGTGTGAAATGTTTTAAAAAAGCCACGACAGTTGCCAGAAGTCTCTGCGTGTATGCCAAGGCTTTATTGTTACTAATGGTATGGTAAGCAAATCAACAACAAACTGTTCCCATCTAGGAAAACAAGATGCAGGGATTTGTGTTATATGATAGTAGTACCATTGAAGCCTGACATGGTCAGAGGGAAGAGATGGAGGTTTTAATGTGATATATTAAATAAATTTTTTAAAAGAAAAGCTTTTAAAGCTTAGACCACAATCTTCCTATCACAATTAAAGTTCGTTAACTAGTTTTCGTTGCTTTCTGCAACCGTCTTCAGACTGTTCAAAATATGAAAAAGCGATGAATAAGCATTGGAAAGGACTGGTAGCTGTCGTAATGCAACAACAGGCTTTCATAAATACCAAAACAGTAACAGCACACCGTTGAAAATGCCACAGAAAGGAAGTGAGGTTGTAGATAGTAATTTCATAGGTTGACATTGGTATAGGAAATTGTCCAGTTGTAGGAGTAGAGGCTGAATCAAAAGCTCATTACTTGCAGTAGTACAATAGGTATTATTGTGGGAGCAGTAGATGCAATGGTTCCAAAAACTGTCAGGTGTTGTGACTTACATAACAATGATCCTGTGTGGCATACAAAGTAGTCATCTTTATATAAAAAATGTACAAATTGAAGAATACTAAGAGAACTTTCCACGCCACCAGTGTGACAAAACATTTCAAAATGAGGATGAATAACAGTGTGTTGGCCACTAGAATGTGCTGTACTATGTGGTATGAATAAAATCACATTTAGAATTGAAAACAAATTTTTGTGTACATACTTTCATTAGAATATTTGTTGCTGGCCCTTGTGTGGAAGTTTACCAGCACTTTCTATAATTGTTCAAAGGCATACTGTATACAACCACTTTCATACAAGTTACTAAGACACCTTTCTTCTCATTTAGAGGAATAGAGTAATGATAAAAAGTTCTGTTCATCATGTTTTTAATGTCTTCATACTGAGTAATAATATACAAACTGTAGACAGATATACAGGGTGCCCCAATCAAACCTCCCTGATTTCAAGGACCCAGGAGAGAGAAACCACAGTAGATAAGACAGTGAAAAATGCTCCACATTGTAGAACATCTCAAAGAATTTATATTCTCGTGTCAGAAGAGCCAAGTATCGTAGCCAGAGTGCAGCATGCTCACATGAAGTGAAAATGGCGACTCCACAGCAGAGTGCGCAAGCAGTAGTGTGGTTTGCCGATACAAAATCGCTGGTTACTGTGCAAAGAAGTTGTATGAATTTGATCCACCTGATGTGAAAGCAAGTAAGGAATGGTACAGGACGTTTCTGGCAACAGGAAATGTTCTGAAACAATCTAGCAGTGCACGTTACGGAGTTTTCAAAGAGACTGTGGAGGACATCAAACGTTTGTCAGAAGCCTATGGAAGTCAATTAGTCAAGCATCTAGGAACTTCATATACCTCGATCAACATTGCATCGTATAGTTCACCTGTGTCTTCGTATGTGTGCTTACAAAGTGTAAATTCTGCAACATCTGATGCCGAACGACAAACCACGCTGATAAAAATTTGCTGTGGATATGCTGCAGTGTATTGATATGGATGCCGACTTCCTGGAAAGATGTTTATTCTCAGATGAGGCAACCTTTCATGTATCAGGAAGGGTTAATTGGCATAATGTTCGGATTTGGGGTTTGCAGAATCTGCACATTGTCATTGAGCACATTTGTGATAGCCCGGAACTGAACGTCTGGTGCGGGCTAATGCATGACAGGATTGTGGGATGTTCTTTCTTTGAGGGACAAATAGTGAATGGGTCAGTGTGTCTGGACATGTTAGAGCAGTTTATGTACCCTCAGATACAAGACTTGCAACCCAACATCATTTTTCAACAAGATGGAGCTGTGCCGCATTGGTCAAAAGCTTTTCACAAGTTCCTGGATAGCAAATTTCCCAATTACTGGATCGGATGCGGAGGACCTACTGCCTGGCCACCACATTCACCTGACATTACACCACTTGATTTCTTCATGTGGGGATTCGTGATGAACTGCATGTATGTGACAAAAGTGAACGATATTCCTATCTTGGTACATCGTATCACTATTGCGATTGCAACAATAACAGAGGAAATGTTACCAAGAACTAGGCAGAAAATTGAATATAGACTCGATGTTCTTCGTGCTACAAATGGTTCACATGTACAGGTGTATTGATGATAAATAAATAAATTCTTTGAGATGTTCTTCAATGTGGTGCATTGTTCACTGTATTATCTACTGTGGTTTATTTCCTGGATCTTTGAAATTGGGGAGGTTTGAGTGGGTCACACTTTATTTTGATATATGCTCACAATTCTTTCACTAACTATTGTTGGAATGATTTAGTAATATCTTGCTACTATAGTTCTGGGAAACTGTGGCCCTCTTACAGATGCAACATAGTCATGAAGTTGAAATAGGTACTGTAATGAAACAAACAAAATGTTTTGAGTATTTGATTGATGGAATATGATCATCAGGTTGTCCTGTGAAATGAGAATGGTTAAAAGAGCACCTGGCTGAAAGTAGGGTAAAATTTTTTAAAATTTGGAAGCTGCAAACCTAGAGGGAAAGGGATGCCATGCTGAAATAAGCAAACATAAGGGGAAATGACAGAGACATGAGAAAATTTAGACTTTGAAGACCTAAACATTATTTATCAGGGAGAAGGCGAAATAAACTGTTGGTAAAACCAAAGAGGCAGCCTGAGAAGAGTTTCTGGAGTTGTAAGCAGTTTTGAGGGATGTGGCTCAGTTTTTCCATAGGTAATCAGACTACAAACCCTTAAGTCTGTTTCAGTCCTTGCTCATCCCCGAGGTTTTTTGTAGCTTATCATTTTTTCACTGTCTGGTAATGGTTTGTTAATGCAAAAAATGCCAAACTATACTGTGGTTCAGAGCCCATGTTAATTCCAGTCCCCTTGTAACTGGTCGGGTAACTCAGATAAAAGATCAGAGGAAAGCAACAGCAGGCCATCTCCAGATGGACCCTACCTAGTAAAGTACTGTGATTTTGAAACCAGTTTATGGGTTGGCCCATTTTTGGGTCTTACAAAGCACTCATATTGGAAGAGGTTGTTAATGGAATGAGCAGAAAGCAATCGCATGCATTTCAAATTATTTTTGAAAATGGAATGGTGGTAGGGACACTTGAAGGGCAGTGTTACAATGCACACTGATAAGGCAGAACCACTGTTCATTGTGGGAATAACTGCTGCATGCTGGTGTTGTGGGCATATGACACAGAGTACACAGAGGGAGAGAAGAGATGAATGGGGTTCCCTTCTAGCAATTATAGGGTGGCAAATGGAGAAATTCAAAGATTCCAACAACTTTTAATAAAGGGTAGATTGTGGCCAAGAACCTGGGAATGAGCATCAGGGAAATGGTGAAGCTGTTTGCATGCTACTGTCGTGAACATCTATGTAAAGTGGTTGCAGGACAGAAAAACTATGAGCAGGTGACAAAGTGTGGATGTCTGTGCCTCATTACACAGCATGCATGTCAGAGACTTGCCCATCCTATGAAGCAGGATAGGTGAAGATCTGTGGCAGGTCTGATGGCAGAGTACAATTGTGGTGAAGGTACAAGTGTTTCGGAGAATAGTCATCAGTACAAATTGTTGAACATGGAGCTCCACAGCAGATGACTCCGTAGTGTTTCCAAGACAACATCAATTCTGATGGAAGTGGACATGGAATCATAAAGATCGGACCATGGATCAGTGAAAATGTGTTGCTTAGTTGGATGAATCAGCTTGTTTGTTACACCAGGCTGATAGTTGTGTCCAGATACTCCATCCAAGTGAATGGCTGCTCGAAACTGGTAGTATTATGGTATGGGGGACATTCACCTGGTCTTACATGGATTCCATTGTAGTAATCAATGGCACCATGACACTGATGAGCCAGAACATTATGACCACCTGGTTAATAGCTTGTCTGTCTTTGGAAATGAAGTACATCACTGACTCTGCATATCAGGGATCCAACAGTTTTTTGGTAGATTTGTGGAGGTATGTGGCATTGTGTGTCTATGCACAGGTCATGTAATTCCTGTAAATAATGCACTGCCGATTTTTGTACACGCTTTTGGCGTCCAATAGTGACCCGGATGGATCCCATAAGATTTACATTGGCCGGATTTATTCACCGAGACATCAACATGAGTTCACTATAATGCTCCTCAAACCACCGTAGCATGGTTCTGGCTCAGACACATGGAAAATTGTACTGCTGGAAGATAATGTCTTCGGGGAACATATCAAATGTGAAGGAATGCAGATGGTTTGCAGCTGTCAGCATTCCATTACTACCACAGGTCCATGCAAGTGCAGGAGAATGTCTCCTTTAGCATAATACGGCTACATTGACCTAGTGCAACAAAAATGTGATTCATCCATAGAGCCTACACTTTTCCACTGATAGACAGTCGAATCACAATGGCCCCGTGCCCGCTGTAACTGTAATTGATGATGTCACTGGGTCAACATGTGAACACATAGGGGATGCCACTATCACCATCTATCCTACTTTACAGAGCAAAGAAGCCTTTGAACCCCACATTCTGTGGAGAGTTGTGGTCATCCAACCATTCAGCATCTAGTGATAGTTTCACTGTCTTTCTGCCTCTTTTTGTTGATGCTCACAGTAGTAGCACATGAACATTTTATCATCTTCACCGTTTTTGAGATACTTGTCTACAGACTCTGCCTAATAATAATCTCCCCTTTATCAAAGTTGCTTAGCTCAACAGACTCCACCATTTGCAGCCCATATCTTCACTGAGGTAATCCCCCCTACCCCTCTGTGTCTGCTCTGCTTACAAATTTTGTTACTGCACCACATCCGTACATCACTATCACGTGGCATCTGAGGTCACACTGGGCAGTGATCATAATGTTTTGGCTCATCAGTGTATTTCATACTTTCTGGATAACGAGATCTACAGATGACTGAAGTAATAAATATGCATAAAAATACAAAACTTTATGGACAAATTTGAATGACTAATTGCCAACTGTGTGTAACTTAATATGAGTATTTCGCCACTTTCAATGAAAGGACAACTGAAAATATCCTTTGAAGTGTCTGGCCACCAATATTAAATTCAGTACTGGTCTTAGTATTTTACAGGAATAAAACGGGGATTTCAATGAGATTGTTACATTATTTCGGCATGCCAATTTATCTGATGAAGTTGAAATAATAGTGTTGGGAAGTATTTAATTGAAGGTTTGAACTTGAAACTTCAAAATCCTTTATTATGAAATGTGAACTTGTTCTTATATTTTATTTTCACTGTAAACTGTCTAAACAAGTATTTGCATTTCTTTTTTAGCTGACTTTCAGATACCTTGGCTGGGAGCTGGAATTGGTATCATTATTGGTGTCGGATTGGTCATCGCAGATTATTTACTAACTGATAAACCCTCAATTAAAGTAAGTTCATTGTGCATATAAGTTGAGGGACTGAGAATTAAAATGTTGTAAGACTGGATGGAGAAGTTAACACAGTTGAATATTCTTTGTTACTGATATATGGAGGGGTCAGAATTAACATGAACAAAGTCTATTAAATTCAATTTTGGGAGAAAGGACTGAAAAGGTAAACCCCTTGAATTACTTAATCACAGGATTTAACCATTATCAAGGTTTAAGTATGTTTCATAAATGTTTAAAATGGACCATTATGCTAGATTACATCCACAAACTCATTGAAGTTACTGCTTCTCAGGATAAAATATAACAATGTACGGCACTTGGTTCAGTTTCCCTGTGAAATTGTTTGACATAAGATTTATTAGCAACATTAGTTTTATATCACAAATTATGCTAACCTGTTTCTTGTTATATTTACATACACTCCTTTTACACCACCAGTTCTTAGAGAAGTTATGCTAAGGAAACATAACAGTATTATTACACTTGCACAACTGCATGCTAAAGTATTTGTTAAGGTTCTAGTTATAGACAGTGTCATCATTCTCACTTTTCAAAGTTATTTTACTGGAGCATATGTTTAACTGTACTGCAAGCCTTTTGAAGTATGTGTGATGTAGTGGTGTCACTTAGGGCATGACTGATTTCATACAATTTTTCTTCACATTGCTCATTGGTCATTTTTTGCAGATTTTCTCTTTTACATATTAATCTGTTGAGTGGGAGTGCAAAGTTTGTTGAATGTGTTTGTATTCAATCATTAAAGGTGAGCCTTTTCCAAATCTTAGCCACTGTATATTCATCTAATTGACAGGCTGTCCATGTGTGTCCACTTCCATGTTATCGAGTTTTTCAAAGTTTCAGTGATTGGAAATTTATTTCATTGTTTTTAAACAAATATAAATTTAAGCTTGTTCCTGTTTGGGAATTTTATTTTTTTGGTACAATCCTCTTGCAAGTACATATACTTGTCCTTATTTATTAGTGTTTCAGTTATGCATAGTCAGTATTATTAGGCAAGAATGAAGTCCTCTAGGAATGTCAAATCTATAGTTTCTATTTCTGGTCAAAATCTGGAACTGTTTTTGTCATTTTGACATTTAGATTTTGTCAGAGGAAGAATCCAAAAACAGAACTACATGCTTGACATTTTGCAAATTCTGTCGTAAATGCTTGCTGATGCAAGACACTGTTAACGTTTCTTCAGAAACTTCAGTAGTTTAATCAGACTATTACAACCCAAGTATTTATTTAAAAAAATTAAACAAAAAAGGTATACCTTGAATCTGTAATTGTAAAACGAAACTATTATGAACTTAGTTCACAGTAACTCTGAAAACAATTGACTCTACTTCTGAGGAAAGAGTTATGGACTTTATTTAATATTACTATGAAAAGTACTTTTCTTTACAGTACAGTGGGAGGTTCTATTGACAAATACCATAAAACTGAACTCTCCGTGTGATAGTGTGACAGTATATGATGCCCCAAAAAGAATAGTGAATTGCTAACTAATGATGTTACAGTTTTGAAGTCTACCAAAGTGCAACAGTAAGTGTATAACTGTCAGTTTCTGTTTGTGATCTATGCTAGAAGGGGTGAATAAAAATTTAGTTAAAGTGTTCTCATTTCATCTTCCTGAGATGTGTGTGATGCGTACAACACACTGTTCATCAGGAGAATGTGCAGTGGTGATACGTGAAGGTGATAGAATAGTGTTTAAGGAAGGGAGGAAGATTAGTGTTTAACATCCCTTTGACACTGAGTTCATTAGATTTGGAACACCAGTCAGAATGATTCAAGGATGGGGAAGGAAATTGGCCATGCCATTTAAAAGTAACCATTCCAGCATTTGCCTATAGTGATTTGAGGAAATCATAGAAAACTTAGATTAGGATGATTCGGCACAGATTTGAACCTTTATTCTCCCGTGTGCAAGTCCGCTTCGCCACCACGCATAGTCAGAAAAAGAAGTGTAATGGTGTCATACCGGAAGAATGAAGGGTGAGGCAGTGGGGTCGTCACAACCCATTTACCCCTTTAAGGTTTTTGAACCACGTCATTATGCTTAATAACAACATTATTATTATTAAATAATAATAGTTTTTAAGAGCTTATGAATCTTTCTATTGGTCAGTAATTATACAAACATCAAAAAATTTTTGCATCACCTCGGTTCGGAGAGTTCCGGAACCTGTACAGAAAATTGGGAGGAGATCAACATAAACATCATTTCTGCCCTTTTTATTGGTAATTAAAACCACACATGGCATGTTGTACCACCGTCCAGCGAGACCTTCAGAGGTGGTGGTCCAGATAGTTGTACACACAGATACCTCTAATACCGCACAGCACGTCCTCTTGCATTGATGCATGCTTGTATTTGTTGTGACATACTATCCACAAGTTCATCAAGGCACTGTTGGTCTAGATTGTCCCACTCCTTAATGGCGATTCGGCATAGATCCCTCAGAGTGGTTGGAGGGGTCACGTCATCCATAAACAGCCTTTTCAATCTATCCCAGCCATGTTCGATGGGGTTCATGTCTGGAGAACATGCTGGCCACTCTAGTCGAACAATATTGTTATCCTAAAGGAAGTCATTCACTAGATGTGCACGAGGGGGTGCGAAATGTTGTCCCCGAATACGAATGCCTCGCCAATGTGCTCCCGATAAGGTTGCACTGTCGGAGGGAGAATGGCATTCACATATCGTAAAGTCGTCATGGCACTTCCCATGACCACTAGCTGTGTATGTCAGCCCCACATAATGCCACCCCAAAACAGCAGGGAACCTCAACTTTTTGCACTTGCTGGACTGTGTGTCTAAGGCGTTCAGCCTGAGCGGGTTGCCTCCAAACCCGTCTCGGACGATTGTTTGGTTGAAAGCATATGTGACACTCATCGGTGAAGAGAACATGATGCCAATCCTGAGCGGTCCATTCGGCATGTTGTTGGCCCATCTGTACTCCACTGCATGGTGTCGTAGTTGCAAAGATGGACCTCGCCATGGACGTCGGGAGTGAAGTTGTGCATCATGCAGCCTATTGCGCACAGTTTGTCATAACATGACATCCTGTGGCTGCACATACAGCATTATTCAACATGGTGGTGTTGCTGTCAGGGTTCCTCAGAGCCATAATCTGTAGGTAGCGGTCATTCACTGAAGTAGCAGCCCTTAGGTGGCATGAGCGAGGCATGTTGTTCAGTCCACCCCCCCCCCCCCCCCCCCCTCTCTCTCTCTCTCTCTCTCTCTTTCTTTCTTTCTTCCCCCCCCCCCCCCCCCTTTCCATGTCCGAACAACATCACTTTGGTTCATTTCGAGATGCCTGGACACTTCCCTTGTTGAGAGCCCTTCCTGGCACAAAGTAACAATGCGGACATGATCGAACCTCCGTATTGACCGTCTAGGCATTGTTGAACTACAGACAATACAAGCTGTGTACCACCTCCCTGGTGGAATGACTGGAACTGATTGGCTGTCGGACCCCTCTGCCTAATAGGCACTACTCATCCATGGTTGTTTACATCTTTTGGCTGGTTTAATGACATCTCTGAACAGTAAAAGGGACTGTGCCTGTGATAAAATATCCACAGTCAATGTCTATCTTTAAGTGTTTGGGAACTGGGGTGATGCACAACTTTTTTTCATGTGTGTAGTTCATCCATTATTCATTTTAATTAGTTTAGCAAAATATTAAGAGTTAATCCTGTTCCCTGTTACACTCGCAAAGTAATTTAGCCATTGTTACGTATAATATTAAAAGAACTGAGTACCTTACTTCCACAGGTGACACCAGGAAGTTAATGAACATATTTCAGTCCAGGCTTTAATGCTCTGCAAGATCCTTATAATTATGTGAACATAGTTTCTGCCTGCCTGTATATAATCGTTAATTTCAATCATATTGTAGCAATTCTGCAAAAAAAAGGATGTTAACGTTTTAATCCTTGCTGCATCATAGGGCATGGAGCACAAACCCAGATAGTCAAGTACGGGACGACGACTAAGATGCATTGTTTCTTGAAGAAACCACCTCATTTGTGAGAGATTAAATAGGAAGATTACAGAAAATTCAAAGTAAGATCCTCACCATCGATTTCAACCATGCTTCTGCCAAATTTGAATGCATGTTCTTAATCACTGTCACTCAACTTTCATAGCATTCATCAAGTTACATGTGCATTCAGGATGGTGTTAAATTGTGAGCCCCACCTGACTGGGCCAGTATTGATTTAGTACTTGGTGAGCAAATCCTGATATCATAAGCAGAATTGGTGTACTTCAACTGGCCTTGTTAATTTTGGTGCTTCAATTATTGAATCAGAGATATGTGATTATTTAGAAATATTTTTCTGTCCAAAGGTAGGCAGTAAGATGTGTTAGCATAAACAGTCAATTTACAGATTCGTAATAAACCTGCCAAACCTCATGTCTCCAAAAGCAGGAACTATACCTGGTGGAACATCTTCATTATGTAGATACCTTCTAGATCTTCGCAATGGTGCTCTAAATTTTAAAATCAAAACTTACACTGGAGAGAATGTAAGTGAAACTATATCCTGTTCAGTCCTTTAAAGAGATGGAAAGGCAGAGAGAAAAGACCAATAAACTACCTGTCAATTGTAAATTTTGGGCAGAATGTGAAAATGAAAGAGAGAATTAGCCAAGTAGGAACATGCATGATTTGAAAATGTGTTGCCTTTTGTACTGGAGGCTCGTAGTACAGCCAAGTAACTTGAAGGCCAGGGGAGCAGAAATATCAAGCACTGTCCATGCCACCATACTCTTGAGGTGTAAAATTGTGGAATACTTCAGTCTTTTAGTTGTTTAACTTCGTTTAAGTATTGAGATTTCAGGTCTGTGAGGTAGTACAAAGGTGTAGTAAGGCCTTACACTTTGAGCTAGTGTTGCCATACCCCAAACCAGATGCAACATAGGTGCACTTCAGTAACTGTAACTGGGTGGTTGTAGTTGCGGTCTTCAGACCAGAGACTGGTTTCATGCAGCTCTCTATGCTACTCTATCCTGTGCAAGCCTCATCATCTCCGAATAACTATCGCATCCTACAACCTTCGGAATCAGCTTAGTGTCACTGGGTACAATTGTAAAATGTTACGCAACAGTGAATGGGTCTTGGATCCATCTCAAGGCTTGAGGTAAATTTGGACATATCTGTATTAAACATATCAGCTTCAAGCAAGTAAGAAAAATGGTTGGTTGTAAGACGAGTAAATATATTCACAGCTGGACCATAGCTCTGTGTGTGTGTGTGTGTGTGTGTGTGTGTGTGTGTGTGTGTGTGTGTGTGTGTGTGTGCGTTCCTAAACCTGAAGGACTTTGCCTGATAGCTTAGTCTTCTTTAAAATGTGCCCTTCTGATACTCAACACTACATCTTTTTGGTGAGCAGCTACCAGTCCTCATTCAAATTGTTGTTATTCCACCCCGGATGTTCCATCTGTGTTCTGAATCCTAAAGGGGCATGAAGGGATTTTCATGGAAAACGGAAAACACTGAAGAAGAAATTCTTACAGACAAATTTTATTTCATCCAGCAACTTGCTTGTTAATTGGCCAGGTGGTGCTGCGATATGCAACAACATTACGAACAAAGACTCTAGAGTTGCAGAAAGAGTGTAAAAGAAGAGAATTATGAGAGGCAAAGATAATCATTTAAGAAAATAACTGGCAAATTTTTAAACGTTCCCACCTTCAATTCACTGTTACCAGAATGCATTAATTAAACTAAAATTGAGACTCTACGTACTCAGTCCTATATGGTGTCCAAAGTACCAGAGACATTGGTTGGGTTCAGAACATCAAATGAACAAAATTATATTACAAAACCAATAGTCAATGGCCTCTCAGACCATGACATGCAGTTCCTTCTGTTAAATGTTAATACTGAACAGGATATAAAATCTGTTAAATCTGAGCTCAAGAGGGTAATCAGTAAGCCAAAAATTGATTATTTTAGGACACTCCTCAGAGACATTCACTGGACTGATGTTTACAGTGCTCATGGCATGAATGAAAAATATAACATTTTTGCTAATAAAGTGCTTACCTTATTTGAACACTGCTTTCCCCCAAAACTTACCAAGGTTAGAGCAAAGTCTACAAAGAAGCCATGGATTACTCGAGGAATAGGGGTATCTTGTAAAACAAAAAGAAAACTGTATCTGTCAATCCGAAACATTTCCAATGTTGATGCTATAGCACATTATAAGAAATACTGCAAAATATTAAAGACTGTAATACGGATGTCAAAGCAAATATATTACAAGGAAAAGATAGTCATATCAGATAACAAAATAAAGACAATATGGGATATAGTGAAGGAGGAGACCGGTAGAACCAGACATGAAGAGGAACAAATAGCATTAAGAGTAAATGATGCATTGGTGACAGATGTGTATAGTGTTGCAGAACTTTTTAACAAACATTTTATAACTGTTACTGAAAAGATGGGGTTGTCAGGTTCGGTAGATGCTGCTATGGATTACCTTAGACCAGACATTTCAAGTAACTTCCATAATATGAATTTGACCCTCACTACCCCAACAGAAATAATATCCATCATAAAATCTTTAAAATCAAAAACATCTAGTGGGTATGATGAAATATCAACAAAGTTAATTAAAGAATGTGATTCTGAGCTAAGTAACATATTAAGCTATCTGTGTAACCAGTCGTTTATCAGTGGAATATTTCCCGAATGGCTGAAATATGCTGAAGTTAAGCCACTGTTTAAGAAGGGAGATAAAGAAATAGCATCAAATTTCCGTCCAATTTCACTGTTGCCAGCATTCTCAAAAATTTTCGAAAAAGTAATGTACAGTCGTCTTTATAACCATCTTATCTCAAATAACATACTGTCAAAGTCACAGTTTGGATTTCTAAAAGGTTCTGATATTGAGAAGGCTATCTACACTTACAGTGAAAATGTACTTAATTCATTAGACAAAAAATTGCAGGCAACTGGTATATTTTGTGATCTGTCAAAGGCATTTGACTGTGTAAATCACAATATCCTTTTAAGTAAACTAGAATATTATAGTGTAACAGGAAATGCTGCAAAATGGTTCAAATCTTATATCTCTGGCAGGAAACAAAGGGTGTTATTAGGAAAGAGACATGTATCAAGCTATCAGGCATCATCCAACTGGGAACTAATTACATGTGGGGTCCCACAAGGTTCCATTTTGGGGCCCTTACTTTTTCTTGTGTATATCAATGACCTTTCATCAGTAACATTACCAGATGCCAAGTTTGTTTTGTTTGCTGATGATACAAACATTGCAATAAATAGCAAATCAAGTGTAGTCTTAGAAAGATCAGCCAATAAAATATTTGTAGACATTAATCACTGGTTCCTAGCCAATTCTTTGTCACTAAACTTTGAAAAAACACACTACATGCAGTTCAGAACTTGTAAGGGGTGTCCCAAGAGTATATGTCTAACATATGATGACAAGAAGATAGAAGAAGTGGACGGTGTTAAATTCTTGGGATTACAGCTTGATAATAAATTCAACTGGGAGGAGCACACCACAGAACTGCTGAAGCGTCTTAACAAATCTCTGTTTGCAATGCGAATTTTGTCAGACATAGGGGATATAAAAATGAAAAAGCTGGCATACTATGCTTACTTTCATTCCATAATGTCATATGGGATTATTTTCTGGGGTAATTCATCAAGCCAAGCTAAAGTTTTCCGGGCACAAAAACGTGCAGTAAGAATTATATGTGGTGTGAACTCAAGAACATCCTGCAGCAGCCTGTTTAGGGAACTAGGGATACTAACTACAGCTTCCCAATATATTTATTCCTTAATGAAATTTGTCATTAAAAATATATCACTTTTTCAAACCAACAGCTCAATTCATGGAATCAATACTAGAAATAAGAATAATCTTCACAAGGATTTAAAGTCACTTAGTCTTGTACAAAAAGGTGTGCATTATTCAGGAACACACATTTTCAATAACTTGCCAGCAGCCATAAAAAGCTTAACAACCAATGAAATTCAGTTTAAGAGAAGCCTAAAGGATTTATTGGTGGCCAACTCCTTCTACTCCATTGATGAATTTCTGAGGAAAACCAACTGATTTGTATATAAGTACAACATAACTTCTGCACAATTTCAGTGCAGTAATGTGTTCACTGAAAATTTGTGTGTGTGTGTGTGTGTGTGTGTGTGTGTGTGTGTGTGTGTGTGTGTGTAAGTATAATCTAACTTCTGCACCATTTCAGTGCAGTAATGTGTTCATTGTAAATAAGTATTACAGTAGTTGTATTACATGTTTCTTACCTTATAAATAAATATAAAACTTTTTTATTTTAAATTCAGTGCAATAGTATTTGTAAAATGACTCTTAGTGTTCATTAAAAAATGACGATCATTCCACTTGGGACCTGTGGAATGGTACATTAGCTTATTTGTTTTAGTTTAAATATTTGTCATGTATTGTTGTTTTTCTGACATGTTCCACATCCTGGAGGACCTCCTCACGACGGATCAATTGGAATGAAAGTAAATCTAATCTAATCAAATGAAAGAGGAATATAGAGAAAACAATGCTCCTTCTTGCTAATATGCACGAAGTAACCCATGTCTTCCTTGCAGTAAGGAATTGTGAATTTTCCTTGAGGAAGAGTATAGTGGAAAACAAGATCATCAAAAATGCACGAGACATTTAATAGCATATAAATTTAAAACTGTTATACTCTTGCAACAACTTGTATTCCATGTAAAGGGAGTCGTACACTTGCAATACCTGGGCAGTAAATACACATTCCTTTTTGCAAGCTGAGTGATGAGGCGCATTGATTAGCACGCTGGACTTGCATTTGGGAGGACAATGGCTAAAACTTGTGTCCGGCCATCCCAATTTTGGTTCTGTGTGATTTCCCTAAACTGCTTCAGGCAAATGCCGAAATGATTCCCTTGAAAGGACATTGCCGATTTCCTACGCCTCCCTTCCCTCATCCAATGGGACTAATGACTTCACAGTTTGGTCCTCACCCCCAAATCAACCAACCAACCTTTTTACAATATATAGTCACTTGCTATGTGCAACTTATTTGTCTTTACCCATCTTTCACAAACTGAGGTGGGGATGTAGGCGCTCTGAAAGTTCAGTCCCTCATTTGTATCAAACTTTTTTAATCTTGTGTCTGTATTAATATTGCGATTTATGATGATATGAACAACAGATGCCAGCTTAGCAGCCAAGTTGATCAGCTGTCACTCAGCACAACATGACGTATTATCACAGAAAAAGTTTATCATCACAGTGCAGTTTCTGAGACAATGTGAATGTGAATGAGTCTTTTGAAATAATGTTATCAGAAAACCTGTTGATAATACCTGGAAGCCACTGTTCAGTTTATTAAGGTCCCTGTTTCATTTCATCTGTGAAAACTGAGGAACGTGGAAGAGGTATATTTCACAGAATAATTGCACAGGCAGAAGAATGGTGTGTATCAAACGGCATAGTGGTTGATGGGAGTGATCTTTCTTTTGTAAATAGGGGTATGACACCATAATACAACACAGTGGTTGGAGTCTAGGCAGTAAGCTCATATCAGACCACTGCTCAGAACATGTGCAGAAGATGACTTACAGATACATCAAAATATTAGGAACAGAATGGTATTTCAAACATCCTAGAGACCAGGAAACATGTAATCAGGTGTACTAAACTTTCTGTTGATAGATATTTGGTGTAAGAGAAAATAGTAGTGGGAAGAGAAAACAAGTTACTTCCATCTTGCTTAGTTTATTGAATATTTACTAGAACCAACAATATATGGACAAAACATTATTGTATATTATAGGAAAGAAGTTGGAGAACAGTAGAAGTATCATGTGCCTATTGTTACAGTACAATGATGTAATTTAATTTGGAATCACTATGTAAGAATTGGTAACTCTTAATTGATTTCATAGAGTTATTTTGATGTAAACTGTGTGTATTGAAATGCTGAGCATTGACTCTTTGCTTTTAGCACCCAATCTTGATGGCTCTACTTACAATTGCTGTGGCTATGATTGGCTATGTTATTGGATGGGCATACCGTTACCTAACGAAATGCAGCCAGACTTCACTACTGGAACCACCTCCAGATCTGTTCAGAGGTAACTATTCATCATGCAGTCCGTGTTTTCACTTTCCCAATATTTTGGGGAATGTGGTTTGGTGACGTTCACAACCATTGATATTTTGATAGGAGTATAGCCTGTCATTTTCAAGCCAAAATCACAGGAATTATCAGTTTGCAAGGGAATATAAAATGTAGGTGTGCACTGAAATTTCAGAAACACACACACACACACACACACACACACACACACACACACACAAAGACACGCGCACACACACACACACACACACACACACACACACACACAGCCGTCACAACGAAAGATGACTGATGTCGAAGTTATCCGTAGTGAAAATTAATAATAAATGGGTGAGTTAACATACTGTTTCATGACAAGGGAGAGAGGAAGATTCAATGCATAATTTGAACAAAAACCTCCGTCTCTATTTATAAGGTTGCTTGCTAATTAAATTTCAGCTGCTTCCTTAATAGCACTCGAAATAACTGGAAGTGCATGCCAGAATCTGCATGTTGTTCTATTCCATAGGATGACTAGTGCCAAGACAATGTACTGTAACAGCGAATTTGTTTGGGAATGTTTTTAAGACTGCAGTTGCTATTAAAATAGCAAGTAACCTTGTAAATAGAGATAGAGGTTTTCATTTAAATTTTGGTGGAATCCTGTGCTCCCTTCTATGTAAAAAAAAAAAAAAAAGGGACAGTTATAGCTACCTCACCCAGTGATTATTAATTTTCATTGGTGATTAATTCTGATGTCAGTCATCTTTGTTTGTGTGACATTTTAGTGGCAATTGAGTAATTAGAAAAATAACAAAGCTTGCATTTTCAGATTTTTTAGCACAAGTTAAATTCACTTGACAGTTTCATGATACTACAGTTTGGCCACATCAGGTTGACGAGCAGCAGTGGAGAAAATCGGAACGAGTTAGAATATATACATTTGTCTCGGAGAGCTCCCGATATTTCCACATCTCACGTCTGCTTTCACTCAAACTCTACACAAGAGTAATTCGCCAGCGGTGTGGGAAGGAGTCGGCACTGCCTTCTTGTCATCTCTCTCTTCTCCCCTCAGCAGTTACAAAGCACGGCCAAGGCATAGCTCCTAGCTTCCTTGACAGCCACCATGCAAATCATCAATATACATGGTAAAACTGTATGTGAAAGGATATAATTTCATAGTATCTATTTTTATTTTTGATCATGATATATGTACTTTCCACCTCCCCCCCCCCCCCCCAATCCATCTTCTCCCCCCAATGAACCGTCAACCTTGCTATTGGTGGGGAGGCTTCTGTGCCTCAGCGTTACAGATAGCCGTACCGTAGGTGCAACCACAATGGAGGGGTATCTTCTGTTCAGATGCCAGACAAACGTGTGGTTCCTGAAGAGGGGCAGCAGCCTTTTCAGTGGTTGCAGGGGCAACATTCTTGATGATTAACTGATCTGGTCTTGTAAACCAAAACAGCCTTCTGTGCTGGTACTGCGAATGGCTGAAAGAAAGGGGAAACTACAGCCATCACATTCCCCGAGGGCATGCAGCTTTACTGTATGGTTAAATGACGATGGTGTCCTCTTGGGTAAAATATTCCGGAGCTAAAATAGTCCCGTGTTCGGATCTCCAGGCCGGGACTACTCAGGAGGACATTGTTATCAAGAGAAAGAAAACGCGTTCTACGGATTGGAGGATGGAATGTCAGATCCCTTAATAGGGCAGGTAGGTTAGAAAATTTTAAAAGGGAAATGGATAGGTCAAAGTTATAATGGGAATTACTGAAGTTCGGTGGCAGAAGGAACAAGACTTTTGGTCAGGTGGCTACAGGGTTATAAATACAAAGTCAAATAGGGGTAATGCAGGAGTAGGTTTAACAATGAATAGGAAAATAGGAATGCAGGTAAGCTACTACAAACAGCATAGTGAACGCATTATTGTGGCCAAGATAGACACGAAGCCCACGCCTACTACAGTAGTAAAAGTTTATATGCCAACTAGCTCTGCAGATGATAAAGAAATTGATGAAATGTATTTTGAGATAAAAGAAATCATTCAGATACTGAAGGGAGATGAAAATTTAATAGTCATAGGTGAATGGAACTCGATAGTAGGAAAAGGAAGAGAAGGAAACGTAGTAGGTGAATATGGAATGGGAGTAAGGAATGAAAGAGGAAGCCACCTGGTAGAATTTTGCACAGACCATAACTTAATCATAGCTAACACTTGGTTCAAGAATCATAAAAGAAGGTTGTATTCGTGGAAGAAGCCTGGAGATACTAGGAGGTATCAGATTATATAATGGTAAGACAGAGATTTAGGAACCAGGTTTTAAAGTCTTAGACATTTCCAGAGGCAGATGTGGACTCTGACCACAATTTATTGGTTATGAACTTTAGACTAAAATATAACAGAAGAGATATTGAATCTAATTGATGAAAGGAGAAAATATAAAAATGCAGTAAATGAAGCAGGCAAAAAGGAATACAAACGTCTCAAAAAATGAGATTGACATGAATTGCAGAATGGCTAAGCTAGAAGATAAATGTAAGGATTTAGAGGTGCATACCACTAGGGGTAAGATACATACTGCCTACAGGAAAATTAGAGAGACCTTTGGAGAAAAGAGAACCACTTGCATGAATATCAGGAGCTCAGATGGAAACCCAGTTCTAAGCAAAGAAGGGAAAGCAGAAAGGTGGAAGGAGTATTCAGAGGGTCTATACGAGGGTGATGTACTTGAGGAAAATATTATGGAAATAGAAGAGGATGTAGGTGAAGATGGAATGGGAGATGCGATACTGTGTGAAGAGTTGGACAGAGCACTGAAAGACCTGAGCCGAAACAAGGCCCCGGGAGTAGACAACATTCCATTAGAACTACTGACGGCCTTGGGAGAGCCAGTCCTGACAAAACTCTACCATCTAGTGAGAAAGATGTATGAGACAGGCGAAATACCCTCAGACTTCAAGAAGAATATAATAATTCCAATCCAAAAGAAAGCAGGTGTTGACAGATGTGAAAATTATCAAACTATCAGTTTAATAAGCCATGGCTGCAAAATACTAACACGAATCCGATACAGATGAATGGAAAAACTGGTAGAAGCTGACCGCAGGGAAGATCAGTTTGGATTCCGTAGAAATGTTTGAACATGTGAGGCAATACTGACCCTACGACTTATCTTAGAAAATAGATTAAGGAAAGGCAAATCTACATTTCTAGCATTTGTAGACTTCGAGAAGGCTTTTGACAATGTTGACTGGAATACTCTCTTTCAAATTGTAAAGGTGGCAGGGGTAAAATACGGGGAGTGAAAGGCTATTTACAATTTGTATAGAAACCAGATGGCAGTTATAAAGAGTCGAGGGGCATGAAAGGGAATCAGTGGTTGGGAAGGGAGTGAGACAGGGTTGTAGCCCCTCCCCGATGTTATTCAATCTGTATATTGAGCAAGCAGTAAAGAAACAAAAGAAAAATTCAGTGTAGGAATTAAAATCCATGGAGAAGAAAAAAAAAATTTGAAGTTTGCCGATGACATTGTAATTCTGTCAGACAGCAAAGGACCTGGAAGAGTAGCTGAATGGAATGGACAGTGTCTTGAAAGGAGGATATAAGATGAACATCAGCAAAAGCAAAACGAGGATAATGGAATGTAGTCGAAATAAATCAGGCGATGCTGAGGGAATTAGATTAGGAAATGAGACACTTAAAGTAGTAAAGGAGTTCTGCTATAAGGGGAGCAAAATAACTGATGATGGTCGAAGTAGAGAGGATATAAAATGTAGTCTGGCAGTGGCAAGGAAAGCGTTTCTGTAGAAGAGAAATTTGTTAACATCGAGTATAGATTTAAGTGTCAGGAAGCCGTTTCTGAAAGTATTTGTATGGAGTGTAGCCATGTATGGAAGTGAAACGTGGACAATAAATAGTTTAGACAAGAAGAGAATAGAAGCTTTCGAAATGTGATGCTACAGAAGAATGCTGAAGATTAGATGGGTAGATCACATAACTAATGAGGAGGTATTGAATAGAATTGGAGAGAAGAGAAATTTGTGGCACAACTTGACTGGAAGAAGGGATCGGTTGGTAGGGCATATTCTGAGGCATCAAGGGATCACCAGTTTAGTACTGGAGGACAGCGCGGAGGGTAAAAATCGTAGAGGGAGACAAAGAGATGAATACACTGAACAGATTCAGAAGGATGTAGGTTGCAATAGGTACTGGGAGATGAAGAACTTTGCATAGGATCGAGTAGCATGGAGAGCTGCACCAAACCAGTCTCTGGACTGAAGACAACAACAACAACAACAACATACGAACTTCTACATGTCAACAATTAGAAATTCTTTTCAATGCCAGTTGACACCAGATAAGGCAGATATTATTGTTATATTGAACTCAAGCACTTGGAACAAAATATTATTTTCTCTATTCCTATGGGAGTGAAAATTTTATATAGTGGCTGGAAAGTGCTGTTATAACTTATTTGCAAATACAATAGCTAGTTTTGAAAAAAAGAACGCTTCTTTGTTTGGCAAAACTGTGTCAGTGTGTTTGTATCC
Organism: Schistocerca americana; assembly: GCF_021461395.2. NCBI lineage: Eukaryota > Metazoa > Arthropoda > Insecta > Orthoptera > Acrididae > Schistocerca > Schistocerca americana. The sequence continues at coordinate 172,627,976 of NC_060125.1, forward strand.
TCTGGTACCCAAATCAAACACAAGCACTTCACACCATCTCAGCCTCACCAGGGTCTGATTCTTCACCCTCGAGGATGAATCAGAATGCTGCTCAGCCACTGTCACAAATGATATCTTTTCAGTTACATAGAGATTATTGGAAATTTTCATGACAAGTTCTTGTGATATTGACCACCATCCAGCCAAATTCTAGTGACACATTTCTGACAAAGATACACGTTGCAAACAGCATTAAAGTGGCTTTGTTCTTGTAATTTCTGTAGAAGTGTCTTACACTGACTTTGAACGGATGATTGATACACATATTCAAAGGCTGTAACACACTTGTTTGCCACCAGGAATAATCGCTTGGTCACAGTTTCCTTCTTTTAATTTTTGTTTTCACTCAGTCACCAGTGTGCCCATGAAAACTATTGAACAGAAATATTGATTCTGAGTGAAAAAGAGTTCCTGGTCCTTTATTCCACACTGCTGAAATCCAGTGTTGGACCAGTTCCTGTCATCCACCCACCATCACGAACTCTTACAATAATACCATCTGGGAAGCTTTCTCTGTTGGGGAGGGTTTTCTGATTAAAAACTGTGTATGGTGGCAATTTTTGTCAGTCAGCCATAATGTTCAACTTCATTGTGCCGCACTGGTTTCCAGCACCACACGTATGTATTTTCACACTAGGTTCCCTTACATTATTTACTGGAGTGTTGCCACACCAAAATATACCTCTTTGGGAAAGTAAATAAAAATTTTTACCTTATAGTTGTATCACGTAACACTGGAAAGATTTCAAATTGATTTCGAAAGCCTGAGGCAGTTTTTGCGCAGTTGGAGTTCTGTGACAAACAGATTTTGTTGCATAAATCACCGAACTGACTCATACAAATGTTTAAATTCCATAAGTGAAATGTTTCTTTTATGTGCTAATTTGGATCCTTTAATATGAACCATTTCAGTTGTAACTGAAGTTCCACATTTCCTGTTTTGAACTGCAAAATCTAGCAAGTCCATGCACACACATGGATACCTTTACCTTTGCCCTTGAAGTGAACACAAACTTTGTGAACTATTAAAGTGTTTCTCTTCACTCGGATACCTCTGGCAAACGTGAACCAACCCCCCCGCCCCACCATCCCCCCCCCCTCCCCCTCTGTATGTCTTGTCTTGTTCTTCCTCCGTGTCCCACTGCCAACAGCATACAGCTTCCTGCTTTCCCTGTTCCCTTGCATAGCTGTTCAAATTCCATTGTATAACTAGGATGCTCCTTTCGCATCATCAGTCAAAACTAAATACTTTTCTCTCATTTCAACTTTGCATTTCCTTACACTGTCCCTTAAATTAGTCATGTTGGCAGATGTCCCAATACTCAAAGCCTGTACTGTTGTCTCCAAAGCACAATGTACAATATTTTGTCCCTGATAAAATGAAGATTTGTGTGCTGGTTAATGGGAACCATAGAAGGCGCATTTCATATGCTGAGAGGAGAAGAGTGGTGAGGGGAAGGCAGTGCTTGCGGCTTGCCACATTCCTGAAACTGTCACCTTTAACAGTGCACAGTAATACTTCCCATCCAAAAGTGCAGCCTAATGTTGGCAGCACTCATGGATAATCGTATATTTGTGTGTGTGTGTGTGTGTGTGTGTGTGTGTGTGTGTGTGTGTGACCCTTAGTCCTGTGGGAATTAAAGAAGGGGGGGGGGGAGGGGGAGAGATACCACTAAAAGCACTAAGTGGCCTAGTTGAAACCTTTTGTATCCAGAGAAAGTGTTAGACATGATGCATTGTATGATTCTTGAGAAGACAGAAATAATAGGAATATCAACATCAATGAGTCATGTTCTTATTTTAAACTTCAGATTCAACTTGCCAAGTGCTCTCCCATATGCGTAATTTCTAATTTAAACTACCTTCATTTTCAGTTTTTATGTGATGTCACTTTGTCCTTTTTTCAGTTTTTTCCTGTTCTGCATTGATTCACCCTATCACTTTCCATTTTATTATTGTTTGTTTTCATTATGTTCTGCGTAGATTCTTTCCTTGTTTGACAGGTTCCGTATCTAATGTCGGCACTGTCAATGAGACATTACTCTGTCTTCCTCCCTTTTTTTTTTTTTTTTTTTTTTTTTTTTTTTTTTTTTTTTTTTTTTTTTTTTTTCTGAACAAAGCAACTGTGAAATCCTTGAGTTGTCAAGCTGTCAATGTAAACTACAATTCTCATATGGGCAAGCAATTAGTTGTTTCTTGTTCACTAGCATTTATTAAACATTTACTCAATGCAGTCTGTATGTTACCACATAACTTCATCATTCATATTGCACTACTATTGCTATAATGCCCTGTTTGACTTTGGCAACCAAGTAATTGCAGGCACTACCGTTCCCTTTCCATTACTGCAGCTAACTATGTTGAAGCTATCTGTAAGAATTATCCCCCTCTCCCTCTTTCCTCACCCCACCCTTTCTCATTTACATATCTCCATATGATGAATACTTCTACTGTTGAATAATGAACATATTTTCTCTCTAGATGGTGCAAATCAAGATAATGAACAAGAATCCCAGGAAAATGGAAAGTCAGAACGGAGTCATCGGTATACAAAAGCTCAAGCTCGCCAACGATTTAAGAAAGGAAGAAGTTGAAAATTTACTGGAATTACTTATAAGTAAGTTCTATGGAGTGAAGGAGACAAGTTATCAACAAATGATGGGGCATGGTATGTCGATTTATCCTAGCTGAGGTGCTACTAAAATTCATAACGACTCAGGCAAAGTGTTCATTTGGATGTGGTTTGTGGTGTTAGATTGAGCCTTGTGTAATGCAAGGAGGATATTTATTGAGAAGTATTTAGTTATTAATAAATTATAGTTCCTTTTTATCCTGTATAACTGTTTTTGTTTACTAGTTTGACTCGATGAAATACAGACATTTTCATTGTCTTCATGTATTACAAAATCTGTAAACTTAAAAGTGACATCACTGTATTGTGATGTTTCATTTGTTGAGTACTTCATTTTAATACAAGTAATGAAGTATTTAAAAGGTAATTAGGGGCCCAGAGTCATTGGTACTTCACCCACATGTATATGGAAATGAGAAATTTGCTCCAGAGTTTCTCACAGAAAAATTAACACACTAGATAATAATCTAGTGTTATTTTTATAGTGAATGTAAAAGTATCACAAATACTTCAGCTATTAACAATGGACATAGTGACAGTATTTTAAATGGTTTTCCATAAGGCTAGGCATATCTTACCTTGAAAAACTGTTTGAAACACATTCGTTTTGCAGTTGGTTAGTCACAACGCATGCTACGAGAAACAGGAACTACTTATCTGAATGCATCATCATGATAACCATAGACACCAGTAACCGTGTTATTTTCAACCTTAAGGTTTTTATTAAAACCGTGGTGCAATGGAGGTACATTCCGCAAGAGATCAAGAATTTTCTTATTTTATTTTGTGGTATCTTTGCCGCCTTTGTAAAGCAGTGATGCAGATCCCAGTTAATTGCTTGGGGGCCTGCCTCTACCAGAGTTTGAAAAATTATGTTTCAGAAAAAGGCTCATCAGGCTATTGTTTTATAGCTGCAGCTTCTTTTTATCAATTTATAGATGTCTTGCAGTTTGATAAATGATTCTGTAACAAAGGATGAGAGAAAGTCCTCTTTTGTCATTTTGTTAATCCCGAAGTGTGGTATTTTCTTTGTTGGTTCTATCAGATACTTAATAGAGATGAAGTATTTTTTTCCCTTTCTGTCACCCCAAAATCTCCATCAGAGTGAAAACTTAAGACCTGGAATGAAGAATTTGTGATTGGTCACCTCCCAATTATTAGCTCTGTGTAGGGTAAATAACTGAGAAAAGCATCTTTTATACTCCTGCTTCACAAACATGTGTCCCTCACTCGAAACCTAATCATGAACCCAAGGTATAGCTCAGAATTGACAGCAGTACTAATCTACACTTGTTGTTAGCAAGTAATACTTGGTTTACAAGAAGTCAAACACAAATACAAACAATGAGAAAATCCAGGATGCAATAACAAGTGCTATGTAAAGGATATATTGATATTCACCGTAAATGGAGATACTGAGTCACAGATAAGCACAATAAAAAGACTGTCAGACATGTAAGCTTCTGACCGTGCCGCCCCCCCCCCCCCTCCCTACACACACACACACACACACACACACACACACACACGTGTGTGTGTGTGTGTGTGTGTGTGTGTGTGTGATCAGTCTCTGGCAACTGAGGCAGAGGTTGTGTGTGTGTGTGTGTGTGTGTGTGTGTGTGTGTGTTGTTGCTTGAATGTGTGTGTTGTCTAATTCTGATGAAGGCCTTTTTGGCTAGAAGCTTAATTAGTTGTTGGTCATTTTGTTGTGCCTATCTGCGACTCAGCATCTTCACTATATTGTGAGTAGCAATCTGTTGTTTTCATAATATTGTTATTAAACACAAATACAATACATGACAAGTACCATTACTTGTTTTTGCTCCCTGGACATTTTTTATTTTGCTTCCTTCACTGTTTCTGTTTGCTGCAAGTGGATATTGTGCTTCTCTTTCATCTCTTATTTTTTTGTAGTGTCTAACAGAGTTCTGTTGCGAATGCAGTCTTTCACAGCACTGACATGGGTCTTTCAGTGGGTTAGGGAAGATGCATGCTGAACTGAGTATTTAATATGTGCCAAAATAAATACAGGGATACAAAATTAGTTTTCGTGGATTTAAACTCAGCTCTTTAATGATAGTAAAAAGTGGGCATATTCAGTTGTGGCACAAGGCACTTCTGACTTCTTTATGACAATACTGTGACTTATATACAGGAAATTTCTTTATGAAATTGCAAACGGTATTTGTTTGTTCAAGTCTTGTCTTATTATGAAGTATATATTTACCTTCTTTTTCAACAGGATGAACAGCTTTTAAAACTTCTTTGTTTCATTGCTGTGTAAGAACTTACTAAACCCAGTGTTATCAGCCCTCTTTCCATCTTGCCCATAAGTAAATCCTTTCCAGAGAATGACTAAATGGATTTCCATTAGAGTAGCTTCTGGACCTCTCTGATATCTCTATTAACACCTTAAGACTTTTTTGATTGCCCAATTCATTTTGCAATAGCTAGAAAGTATTGGTTGTAAATTTTTTTGTGGCATCTTGCCATTACAGTTTTCGAGATGTCTACAGGAGTCTCCTGAACACCACTTATCTGGAACAAGTTTACCTGTTGTCAGTGTGCACACCTCATCCTCTGTCATTTCAGTATATTCAGATACTTTCTCAGATTGAGTAAATTCACTAGTTTGCATCCTTTTTTATTTTGCGAATGAATCAATTGTTGTTGTTGTTGACGAATTCCTCTCCTCCTATGTTTCATTCGCTGTGTGTGTGAATCATCAATATTGATGCCACCCGAGTTCATATCTGCATCTGAAAATATGAAATGTAACATGAAAATGACCCAAAGTAAAGCACCAAACATACCTAAACGATGTACTGATTCATTTGGCTAATCAGTGCTGCATGTAAGTGCAGTTGTCAATTGTGAAACTTCTGCGGTCATTTTGCAGAGTTCAGACTGAGATGTCTATGGTATTGCCATACCTCTGATGGAACATCCCACTAGCATCAGCATTCTCTTACATAACTCGAGAACTGTTTTATGATGGCTGTACCTCAACATGCCCTATACTTAGTTAGGCATTTCTTGCACTGGTTTAGGTACTTCAGGCTCTGAGTCACTCAGTTGTCAAGTTTAAAACTGTGCTATGATGTTGTATTTGCACTTGTGGTGCTGTGATATTTGTGTGTGGTAGAAGTGTGATAGGAATGCAGTAAATCTGAGCTTTTTGATGTCACTGAATAAAATATACTTCTATTAATTTTTCATAGGTCATATATTGAATAAAATTGTAAACATACATTCCAAATTACCCTTCTAACTACAATTTATGATAGATATGTACATAAAAGAATTGCTCTGTATGAACAATCACACCTTTTGCCTTTTACTGAATCAGATCTATATTGTGTTTATTTTGGAAAACATATTTCATCAAAGTTATTAATTGGATAATAATCATATTTTGTGATGTATATTTGCATAGCTTATTGGGAAATGTAAAAGAGAAATAAAGCAGAATAATCTGTGAAGTGTTTAACAGTGTAACTAATTTTAATGAGACTTACACGTCAGAGCCAAACTCTCATTCCCTGTCTACCTACCTACCTACCTACCTACCTACCTACCTGGCTGCATTTATCGATAAAGCTGGTAAGTGTAATCATTTGTGTGACTCATCATTTTACCCTTTTTTTTCAATTTTGTATTATATCCTCCCTTGAGAAATATTTTTCACTGGATTTAGTCACACTATTTGCTGTAATCGTACTATGCCCTCCTTGTCCATTTGGAAGGATTAAGTGATACATTGAGAGCCTAATTGTACCAGCTTCCTTAAACAAAGAAAATTATTTTCAGTCGTAGTTCCACACCAGTTAGTGTACATGTGGTTTTGGTCTATACAACCATCTTCAGATCTGTGGTCTCACACACACAAAAATCAGTTACAAGGTAGCAAACGTGTAACAGTGACAGAAAATAAACTAAAGTTGTTGCTTTCTGTGCACAACTTGTGCCCCCCCCTAGTTTCATTTATGTGTGTTTTCAGCACTGTTTGTCACAGATGAGTTACTTTTGGCAGTGTCGTGTGTCCTTGATTTTTTGACCGTCCATAGTTTTATGATATTTGTCTCAGTTACATTGCTTTACTTAATTAATTTTTTCTTTGTGCTTGTGCGTGTGCATGTGGGTGTGCGGGCATCACATTACTTTGTATGCACTTCCATAATTAGTGAATAGAACATGGTAATACCGTCATGTCTTCAAGGGATTGCGTAAAGACAGAAGTGTACAGAAGAAAGGTGGATACATGGGATGAACAGTTGTGCTTTTGAAAGTGTGTATATTTATACTAAATTATGAGTGAATGTGCTGTTTAATATAAAATCTAATGTTAATTGAAGACTGCATAAAAATTTCATGGAAACTGTTTAAAATTGATGGTGAACAGTGTAAACAGGGCTACCACAGGTTCTAGAAATCGGGGAATATCAGGCAGTTTCACACACACCAAGGAAATTTGGAAAATACCATTTGTCTCACTAGATGAAATGGTTTTACTGAGGTGTCATTCATCATCGTCCCTGGCTGGGTGCAATTGAGTATGCACAGTTTTCATACTCCCTCATTCTTACTGCTTCTCCCCTCAGCTTGCAGTCAATGCTGCCACCACTTCTTGCCATTAGCCTAGCAGTTGCCAACAAGAAAGGAGGCATGAGTGGTTTGTTTGTATCTGATTCTCAGAGAATGTAGATACAGTGGCCAGTGACGGCAGCCATGTGTGCAAGAGTTGTGTCTGAGTTATTGGTGTGCTCTAATTTTCTGACAGAAAGTATTATGGCTGAAAATGTAGTTGTGAGACTGTGATTGTCTTTTCTAAGTGCCTGTCTGTGGCTCAGCAATCATCTTTTTGGTGAGTTGCTACCTATCTTCATTATTATTGTTTATGAGTATTTCAACAAGTTATCTGTTGCATGGATTGATCAGTGGTCTCATTTCATCAACATGGTGCCTGTGGCTCGTGAATACTGGCACCTTGATTGGATTTCCATGACAGGGCTAAACTGAAGGCCATTTCTGCAAGGATCTGCAATGGATCGGGCTTGCTGATCTGAAGCCATTCAGTTCCCACTAATGTGCAGGCCCTATCCTTTGGATCTGGTCTCACTGATCTGCCTACAGGCCAGGTCTATTTGTGTGTAGTGTACTGCAGCGGATTTCCATAGTTCACCCATTGACCCAGGACTGCTGTGCTCCTCAGCAGGCTATAGGCCTTGGTCGATGGATTTAAGGAATTGTGACTGTCTCACTGCAAGTACATTGTACAGTGTGGTGTTTTATAGACATTTTATTTGTTCTAGTAAATTTTGGCACTTCAAAAGTAGTTTACCTGTTAGAAAGAATGGACAATAAGAAGGCAATTGTCAGTTGCTGGCAGTTTGTACACTGTGTACTCAAAATATTTTTCAAAAGAAAAATCACGCAATACTTGTAAAATAATAGTTGTAACACAGTGGGTAATAACTGACAAAAATGGACATAATAGAACCAACACTTTTTTGCCAGTCACCTACAGTGTTGGTTTACCCAATTCTTTCCCCACCTTATACACTGCTTTTAAGAGGCCTACTTTTTCTGAGGTTATTTCTGAAATCAGTGAAGGTATTTTAAATCTGTCTTGTGACTCCAAGGAAATGCATATTTTTGTCAGCAAATGTGTTTAGTTTTGTTGAAATAAAATAACATTATCACTCTTAATGAAGCATGTATACCGTTTGGCTTGCTTTGTCCATATGAAAACAGTTCAGTACAAAAGATGTTGTCAGTATTTAAGATTTTTGCTAACATCAAGAAATGCCATTGACTTGCAAGTCTTCCTTAGATATTTCCTTGTTTGTACTATTGTTTCTTGTACCAGAGCTGCAAAACAAATTGTGAACTTAGGTCTTACCTAACCCTCAAAATTTATCAGGGAAAATGCTAAAACTTGTCTGGAAATAAAGGAAGTATCGGGGAATTTCACTTGGGGAAACTTGTGGCAATCCCAGTAAATCTACTGTGGTTCGATGAAAATGTATTGGGAGCCATTGTAAATTTCATTAACATCATTGTAGATATATTACATTGACTTAATATAAATGCAAAAAAAAAACACAAACATTTTGGTCATATTGCAGCACCCTTCCTCAGAGTGGAGACTGTTCGTGCTGGAGTTGGCTACATTTATGTGGGGTTATTCATAAATACCTCCAGGATTCCTGTAGATAAATGTGCAGAAACTACAATACCTAGAGAAAATACACCCATTTCAGTGGATAGAGCATCTCTCAAAGTTTTTAACTTCCATTACATGTTTTCAGTACAGGCACTGTTTCTAGTGCTGTGAACATTGATAAAATACTGAAACTCCCCCCCCCCCCCCCCCCATTGCTGTTTCGTCTTGATAGATATTGGCAAGTGCATTAATTTTTCTTCCCTGCAACTCTTCAAAATTATGTGGCAGTAGGAGGCAGGGACACATGATCTTTGATGTAATCCCGTAAGACGACAACGCATGGGGTCGGATAAATAAAAAAAGAGGAGCCTCAGAGCAAAAGAACGTGCTCAGTGAGTTCTCAATTTTGTATGAATGAAAAACTTTTGCTTATTCTCTGACAGGGGAGTTGTTTCTCACTTATCCCCTTCCTCTTTGAGAAGGGTCTCGATGTGTGTCATCTGCTGTGTGTGGCACAGAACATATGCATAATCTTACATTACATTAAATTCACTCAAAGAGGCAAACTGTTCAGTATACAAATATGGAACAGGCATCAGTGTGCTGGATGAGTTGCACTATGATTAGATTTTAGTTTTGTGTGTAGCAACAAAATATTGATGACATACAGACCGTTTATGAAAAAGCATTTTCAGACGATGTTACCAAATTTGACATGCAGGAAACTTTTTTGTTACTGTAGGTAAGTGAACACATTATGGAAATGAAATCTTAAGAATAGATCACATTTTCTTCTACTCCAAACTGGAACTCTGTTTAGAGTTTCCTAACATGAGACAAATTTGGTTAAATATGATGCATAATGTTTCTCTGCTTCTGAGAAACTTACCTAGTTTGATTCATACGAAATTGGAAAATGTACTTTGCATTGAGCAACTTCCCTCACCCTTTTACTCAAGCAGGTGAAGTATATCATCTGACACTATTCATCTGAAACTGATAGTGCTCTCCCAAATTCCAACAATAAAATACACTAATTGTTTTATTCATAAGACCCATTTAGTTGAGTTAGATTACTGTGGGACACACTGAAGAAAAGTTGATCAGAAGCATATCCAACCTAGTGCTGTGGCAGTTTAGCACTGAGGTAATAACAGATGTTTGAAAGAAAGTGCGTTCGAGCAGTTTCTTTTGCAAAATGAATTCTTAACTGTCCTGTAATTGTGGCATAAGCCATTGATACAGCTTGTCCAGATACACAAAACCAGTCAGTTTTCTCCACGAATAACACAAAGAAAAATGATCCATAAACTTTTTAATAGGAAGGGATGGGGGAATGAGCATTGTGATATCTCTGAAAACATTAATTGCATCGTGAAGGAGTATGGAGATCTACTATGCCAATTTGTAGTAAAGAATAATATGATGATTAAGAACACCTGCTTCTCACACAAAAGGTTTCATCTGGGTACATGGTAGTCAGCAGTCAGTCAAATAGTTATTCAGGTTAACCATATTTTAGTGAATGCCCACCCCCTCCAACTCAGCTATAGGTGTACAGAGCTGCAGAGGACCAACTTGTGGCTCAAGTCACTATGTGGTAAAATCAATCTTGAGAGACAAACTGTCATTAGTGGACAGAAGCAGAAAAGGAAAGGGGATGAACTGGAATTTAAAAACTTCAAATTCCTGATGAAATGAAAAAATAGCAAGCAACACTAAGTGGGAAATTAAGTAATGAAGAACCACAAACAGGAGCAGGTGGAAGTATAGCAGGCTTGAAAAAGGTATTAAGGATGCTGCAGAAGAATTAATAGGCATAGGAAGAAACAAAATAACCCAGAAATTGTTTGAAGATTGCAGGTTATCGGTAGAGGAGTAAAATAGGGCGAGAATGAGATTATTACAAAGAGAAACCAGAAGCAACATAGAACAATATGAAGAATTAAGGAGCAGAACTGACAGTGTGCAAGAGAAAGAAAAAAGAGTGAACTAAAAGGGCTTCCAAGAAGCAAAAGAGCTAAATGAACAGAGTAAAATAAGAAAGTTGTGACATGCTATAGGAAAAATAAGTAGAAGATCGAGCCAAAAATAAAGGCATGCTCGAGTAAATATGGGAAAATAAAGGGAAGCAGAACAGATAATGTGCATAATCCTTAAGAAACACTAAATAACAGCCTAGGTAGAAATAGGAGAGCTAGAGACAGGCAGTTGTGCAAGAAAGCTAACACTGCAAGAAGTTTCTCTGGCTGCCTTTAAGATGAAAAACAGTCTAGCCACTGGTGAAGATGGAATAACCTATGAATTAAAAAAAAGTGATGCAGGTGCTGTAATAAAGGAGCTGCACACATTATCAGACACATGGGAAGCTGAAACCATGATGGATCACAGGAAAAATAATCCCCATTTATAAGAAAGGAGATACAACAACACTTGGAAACTACTGAGGTATAACACTACTTAGCCTGATTTATAAGATCAGTAAGAGAGATACTACATTTATGAAAACTAGCCAGATAGGTGCATATGCTTTTGATATTGCAATAGTAGGCAGGAACATACATGACCATAGAAACAGAAGCATTAAAAATCAGCTTCATAGTAAATGAAAATAAAAGAAAATATATGAACAATATTAGTAAAAGAATACATTGCTACTCACCATAAAGATGACCCATAGTTGCAGACATGCACAACAAAGTCTTTTACACATTATAGCTTTTGGCCGAAGCCTCCTTCTGCAAAGAAAAAAATGCGCATTCACACAAGCAAGCAAGTATGGCTGCTACCTCAGGCAGGTCTGAGTTTCCACTATTTAAACAAACTATATGGTAATGTCACACTCTGAGGCCAGAAGAGCTCCTAAGGTTCTAAATATAAATGGGAAGTATTTCAAAGGAATGTGCACCTTTAGTTACTTGGGAGTCTGAATATCAAACAATAACAATTTTGGAAAGGATATACAGGAAAGGATACAAGCAGGGAACAAAGCATACTTTGTAATTTTAGAACTCTTCAGAAACAGCCTTGTTACAAGAACAAAAAAACCAAGTATGTACTTAACTAGTTTTACCCAGTTGTTACATATGGGTCCGGGGTACAGGTGCTGACAGGTGACAAAAAAAGCTTTAAGAACCTTTGAGCAATAAGTACTACATAAAATTTATGGCCCAATACGGAAGGAGAAGGCTGGAGGATACGATATAATGAGCTACAATCATTAATGACACAGATGTTTACAATTCGTTAAACCACAATAAATACCATGACTAAGGCATGTGGAGAGAATGGAAAAGAAAATGATAGAAAGGGAAACCTAGAAGAAGGTAGATTGATGGTGTGATAGAACATCTCACCACCATGGGTGTGTGGGTGTGGAAAAGACCTGCAAAACACAGTTTAGGCCCGTATTACATTGTAGAAGAACTTTGCCTTTTATATAAAGATATTTGACATTTTATAAAACCTCGGCGATGTACTGGTATACTTTCATTCTCTTTTTATTAATAAAATGTTTTTTTAACACGTGTGAAAAATATTTGAAAGGTTGATACATACCTTAGATAGTATCAGTATTTGTGGTCTGTGTGACAATCACTCTCAACTGGAACACCGAAAAATAGAAACCTCTATCTGTCCCCTCTGTAACCATAAAAGTACTTCTAAAGGATATTTACACCCCCCCCCCCCCCCCACTTCCACTCCACCCCCACTCCCCCTCCACCCACCTTGTTTTGTGACGATGCCCACAGCTGCCCTTCTAGCACTTGGGCCAGCAGACCTAGAAAGATGGAAAGTATATAAAATGGAGATTGGCCATCCTTGCCTTGTAGCAAGCAAAAGGTTCCCAGATTTCTTTGCACACTATGCATATTTTACATTTATCCATTATTGTAAGAGAAATGCAATGCCACATGAAAAATGCATCAGATTTAGAGAAACTGATTTTTGCCTGAGTTTTACCTGCGAGATAGGTTTAGCTTATCACTGCTCCATTGCCAGTAATGAAAAACTGTCGCAATCGAATCACTCAAAGATTCAGAGATCTGACCACTGGACTGGAATATGTACACAGCTAACAGTTCATACACCACCTCCAGCTGGTTCCCAACAACTTCCACTGATAACCTACACAACAAAAACAGGTACAGTCGATAGGGAAAGAGTAACTCAAAAACACCATACTCAAATTTCCACAGAAATGTATATCATCAAGGCAGAAAAAGGATGTGGAATATTTGTTGTAAATATGGATGTGATGTGAGTGGGAAAATATAAAACTTTGGAAGGGATTTTTGTCAATACAACAAAATGTATTTTATGGAACCAGCAGATGGCACAAGGAATGTATAAATTTTTTTTGATATACCACATATGCTATGGCCCTTCCAGAACCATTTCATAGATAGACGCATTACACTAACTGATGATTTGAAAATAACATTGGCATAGGAACTTTTTCATTATCAAAGGAGTGGCTTAATACACTTTACTGAAGTGGGCGTAAGTGTAACTGCACCAACAAAGCATGATGTAAGGATGGTAACCCGCAAATTTTAGTGACAAACAGCTCCATTGTTGCTGTATGTTTTTCATGAAGGAATAGAAACTACTTTCACTGAACTCACTAACCGTGTTTTCAATGTCTTGAACTCAAAGTTTCCAAAAGATGAATGTTTACTTCTGCATTGTGGATTTGGAATGCATCTTACAATTCAGGAGAATACTGCAAAGAGATTCTTACACATATGTTCATCATTGTGAGTTAGTGGCAAAGACACATTTTAGCCTTTCCGGAAAGGCTTCATTGTGTCAATAAAATCTCTCCTTTGCCGGTTTTGAAAGTGTAAAAGTCAGTTAAACACCAGCTTTAAGACTAAATCAAGATTGGCTGGAATTTTTTAGCTAGGGTACTATACAAGGTATTTTTTATAACAACCCTATGCCATTTGAAGTAAGAACAGTGTCTCTCCCCTTATACTGATGGGTAACTCAAGTGATACTTCTTTATCTGGCTGTATGCTGTGAACGAAGAATTAAGCACAGGATATTCTCTGTGTGATGTCAATGCAGATTCAGCGTACCTAAGCTCTGTGTAAATTATGTTGATGAATCACCGTCATGAGAAATGTCAAAAGCTGTGAACTTTTAAGAAAATTTGTTAACAGATTTGCTAACATAGTGTGATAACTCTGTAGTCTTTAACCTTTTTGATTTTCCAGCAGTAGAAACAGTATGGAAAAACATCGCATTGCAGTTTGAAGGAGAATTTGGTGCTTTTTATGGATACAGAGTATGCAAATAAAAAGAGTCATAAAGTCTCTGTGCTCAATTTTGAAACAGATTTCCTGAGTTTTGTAACATTATTATGGCTCTGTACATAAGAACAAGAACATTTCTAAGAATTAAGCAATTTCAGTCAAGAAGCTAATTTGGAAGCCATGAAGAAATATGCTGCAAGGAGGAAGGGAGTTGGGATTATATCTTTATCTGGTAAACATCAATAGTAATCTGTAACAGATTACATTGAAATCTGATTTGCATCAGGAAAGAGCTATTTTTCAAGCAATTCTTAACTATTACTGTAATTTGAACAACTACGTCATCACTGTTGCCATGTCAGCTTGGAGAACAGGATGGGCATTGTTAAGAGTTGAAGCAATGTGACAGTAGGTGGTCAGATGCCCTTACTGATACTGTCTGTTCACCCGAGATGGAATTAACGTACCCTCTCTGTATGTGTAGAGAGTGAAACACATGTTCAAGTGTGAGATAGTTCTCTAAATGAGAACCAGTCCTATATTTGCGTGGCTGTATGTGGGATACCTGTAGGTTGAACTATTGTATTATATCTGTGACAGTCGATGTGAACACACACCACCTGTAAGCTAGTCACTGATTCACAGTGGGCCACAAACCGTCAACAAGCTTAAAGATCTGTGAATACCTTTCTGTCGATCCTCTCCCTGCACCCATGGTAGGTCAATGACATTTGTAGTGATTCGAAAATATCCACGAAAAATTCTGGAACCAACTGACCTTCTGCTGTTTCGAACATGCGACGTTTTAAAGATAAGTGTGAGAGAGAGCCTATTTATTGTAACAGATCTGTGTGTGCGGGATGGACGTTGGTCATGGGAGGACAGAAGCTGCATCAGACGAGTGACGCCAAAAAGTGTTTGCCGCTTGCGCTATAGATCCTGTATGGAAATTACAAGGAGTAAATACGTGTTATTCCTTGGTGGTCAAATAATTGTAAATGTTATAGACAATTGAAACATGGTTTGTCTAGAGACTCTTACTTAATCTTGGTGTTCAACTTGGGAGAAGCAAGACCTGTCTTTGAATTTTTGGTGGTTATTAAACCCTTCACATTGTACTCATGTTTAATAGTATTTAATGGTTAATGGCGCAGTTAACTTGCAAGAGTTTCTATGCTTATGCGAAACTTGTGGAAATGAAAATATACCTGAACTGAACTGAAAGTATGAGGGTATCGAGTTATAGAGAGAGAGAGAGAGAGAGAGAGAGAGAGAGAGAGAGAGAGAGAGAGAGAGAGTGTCTCTTTTTTATTTTAGTTCCTCTAACCAGCATTATTTCTTCGGAGAAGAAGTTGTGGAGACTGACGCAGCTGTGTATCCAGAGAAGAGGATCGACTAAACATTTAAAGAAAGTCAACTGTAGTAAGAGAAGTGTGAAGTTCACAATCCAGTTTTGTACTGCTTCTCTTGTCGTCAAAACCATTAGAACCTGGTGACCGATGAGATCAGGACTCAAAGAAAGAGGAATTTTGAAATGAAATCAAGATAAGATATTATGAGCTGCCATAACAGCCAATAGTAACAAGACAGGGAAATTGTTTCGCAGAGTTGGATTCTGCATAAATGGTAAAAAGGGGTGAAAATTAATAAATACCATACAAGAGAAGACGTAAGGAAAATCTCAAGGGTTTAGACTAAGAAGAGTTACAACGAAATCTACTCGACAACAGAGATCCAGTGTGGAGAGTAAGCAGCCCTCACACACATCGCAGGGGTGTGAACGCCATAATGAGCAACCGACGCCAAACTGCGCCAGCTGCTCCTCACCGGTGCTGAATAGAAGTCCGTTTGCCAGCACTGACGCTTAAACCAACCTCCAATGCTGCCGGCGCCCGTGCTGTTCACCGGTGCTGATTCCACACTGGCTCACCGATGAAGCCTAAAACTATGCCGGGTGAGCGAAAGACACTAATTATTTGAGTGTGAAGTTAAGGACACTGTTCAGTAATGGATTGTTAGTATAGTTATTATATTCAGAGGTGAATTTTTTTTTAATGATCACTAGATCTAAAAGTAAGAAGGATATCAATAATACTCAAAAAATTGGGGAAATATCAGAACCAGCCGTGGCCATGACAGCGAGTAGGGAAATGCCAGACTGGTCTGAAGTGGTGAATTTAATCAAAGCTCAGAACGCCCAAATTACTACTTGAAGTTTAAAGTTCGACTCAATGCATACTCAGGTGAATGCTAGATTAGATGACCAGAAGGCAGATTCAGCAACTCTAAGTGAAAAGCTGGAAGCATAGAGTGAGGTTTCAAGTTCTAAATTCGTGGCCTTAAATGACAGAGTGGAGAGTTTGCAATTAGATTTAAAAAATGAATTAAGTAATTCCTTGAGTATCCAGATGAATCAAATGCCAAAAGCAGAATGACCAATTTCAGAAGTTGACCCAGAAGTTAGAATTTGATATTGAAGACAAATGTAGTGATGTAGAAGCTGAACTTGGTGAAAAGTTAGGATCATTTCAAAGTGCATGCAATGTTACATTTGATGCTGTAAAACAAAGATTACACACTTTAAACGAAAGTGATGAGAAGCAGGACAAACTAATTTCTATAATCCAGTTGCAAATTGCAGGCTTTAATACACGAGTTGATAACGTGGAAGGAAATTTTAAAGAGTAACTTGTCACTTCAGACTTAATAAATATGTAATCTGGAGGAACAGGTAGAAGAAATAATTGATCAAAAAATTGCCACTACGATAATCTCCGGAAACGTTTCGACTGTTGTTTTTTCCGAATGTAATGATAATAGCAATGTTATAGATGACTTGTGCGAAGAATTAAGACATATCCATGACAGAGTAGAAAATAGAACAACTTTACTTAATGTTGTGTTTCCTAGTAAAGTGGTAATTGTTTTGTTGTGAGGAGGCTTTCACACAAAATTTAACGAGAAGTATTGGTCCGTAAGTAATCGAGTGAGGTTAATGTCAGATTCATGGGATGTGGGCGGAGTCACATCTGTCCCCCAGGGATATTAACATTCTGTGTTAATGGGCGGAGTGACGACCGAGTTGTTTTCGGAGTTTCTTCTGTACTAATTTTCGTGCACCGAATTCCCTTCAAATCTTAAACTATTCTGTTATCTATTAATGAATTCTTAAACTGTCCTATAATTTTAGCGAATAGAAAACTGGATATGGCAGAAAAATAATAGACTGAAGAGAATCATGGAAAAACAGTGATCCGTAGACATGAAATAAAATGAATAGAATATAGTATTAATGTAAAAATAATATCATGGTACTATTCAAACAGAATGATATCGAGACAACACAAACTGAACAGAGTAAAGCGATCAACTAAACAACTATTTGATCGTATGGTATAATTGTTTATTTTTATAGTTTATACCTTTTATGAGATGTGATGTAAAGGGGAGGATCTATGATAGTTTTTGAAAGGGTGGGTAGTGTAGTACAAACATGGCTAACACAGAACACACACCACAGCCTCCAAATGACCCTCGCAAACAAGTGTGACTGATTCTTCACCATTTGCCATTCCATAGGTGTTGCTAAGATTTTTCTTCGGGGACCTTAAGGGTGAAGATGAGAATGTCCATTCTTTAGGAGACAATTTAGCACCAAACCACCTCCAGCGTCTCGCTCAAGTACATGCGAGGTAGGGATCCTGGGGGAGGGGGGTGACAAGGGTTTCCTGTCTTTGGGGCTATCTTCTTTCTCTTCTTAGGTCTTAGCAACCATTTCTACTTTTTCCTTTCTTACTTATCATTTGAGTACCTGTCTATCTTTCCCTCTTTACATATTCATATACTTCTATCGCTGAAGTTGTTCTTATTTTTCGTGTTTTCCAATTATCTCCAACTTATTTCATATAAGTAGGCCAAAGAATCAGGATACACAGACACGCTTACGCATACACACAATGAAACACGAAGACACAAACAATGAAAGGACAGATTGAAATGATGTAAGAACTGTCAAGTATTGTTGTGGAAGAGGTATGTTTACATTTTGAAATAAGCACACACTGTTGTTTATTGTGACGGTTCTACATTGCGCGCGCGCGCGCGCGCACACACACACACACACACACACACACACACACACACACACACACACACACACCATTCCACATCGCCTATGTGGTGTGTAAGTATAGAAGAACTATGCAAATTTTACATCGAGTATACCTAAGTAGGAGAGCATAAGCCGGAAAGGAAGGGTTTGTGATAACTGTTAAGGAAGGTCAGTCTGACAAATATTCTGACAACTGGTAGCATAGTGGGACTCTTATAACACAAGTAAACACATTTTGCATGAATAGTGTATAGAGGTAGAGTATATACCAAGAGTATAAAAGTTGAAAAGTAGAGGAGGACTCTAGGGTACTAAATGAAGTATTAAAAAGCGAGTGTGAAGTGTGAAATAGATTTTGTGTTTTTACCGGAGGATATAGTCTACACAGAAATGTATACTCCAGTAATGAACATAGAGGCCTACTCATAAAAGATAATGATGGCGCAACCAGCATTTATTGGATATAAAGGACAGATAGGCAGACCTAAGAAAGGCTGACCTAAACTGTGTGGACAGGGGCACCAAGAAGGGGATTGACCTGTACCATAGGAGAATAGGAATTTAAAGGGGCATACCTACTGAAACAGAAGGAGGAAGGGCACTCGTAGGGTCAACCCAAGTGTGAGGTATAGATGCTGATCTGAGGGGAAAAGGGCAGTATCGTGACAGAAGTCACACATTTTGTAAGAATTATCCTGGTAAGTTTGAATTCTATATGTCACTAGCATTATTATCTTTTATGAGTGTCAATAGGAACACTTTCATTTTGCCCAGAGTTCCTTCAGACTACAGAATACTATAAGTAATGAGGCCATTACATACTAAAAAGGTAGTACAGAGAATCAGAATAAAGGGTGAAATATTTGAGGGTCCATGACACCTGGAGTTTACGATTGGAGCTGAAGAGAGAGTCCTCGCCATTTATAAGTAAGAGTAATATGGAATGAAATCAGAAATAGAGGATTATGTTCTAAAAACAAAGTAGAGTAAAGAATTAGTGGAAAGACAACAATCGGAAGCCTGCTCTATGGAGTACAAGGATTTATGAAAAAAAAAAGAAAAAAAGAAATTGTGTGTATAAACTAATGTAGTAAATGATTACTTTTGAAATGTGGATAGTTACTAGGTACGATGTTAATGAACATAATGGTTATGTAGAAAATACCACGTGTTCCATCTGAGGAGGGAGATATGTAGTAATTTGAGAATTTCCATGTAAATTCAGGAACCACTCAACCTTCTGTTGCCGCGAACACGCGATGTTTTAAAGATGAGTGTGAGAGAGAGCCTATTTACTGTGTAACACACACCTGTGTGTGCAGGATGGACGTTGGTTATGGAAGGACAGGAGCTGTGTCAGATGAGCGATACCGACAAGTGTTTGCCATTTTCGCCATAGAACCTGTATGGAAAGTACAAGGAGTAATTACGTGTTATTCCTCGGTGGTCGAGTAATTGTAACTGTTATAGAATATTGAAACATGATTTGTCTAGAGACTCTTACTTAATCTTGGTGTTAGACTTGGTAGAAGCAAGACCTGTCTTTGAATTTATGGTGATTATTAAACCCACCACATTTTAATTATATTTAACAGTATATCATGGTTAATGAGGCAGTTGACTTGCAAGAGTTTGTATGCTTATGTGAAACTTGTGGAAATGAAAAGATACCTGAACTGAACTGAAAGTATGAGGGTACCGTGTTATTTCAAGAGAGAGAGAGAGAGAGAGAGAGAGAGAGAGAGAGAGAGAGTATTTTTTAGTTGTTCTAACCAGCATTATTTCTTTGAAGAAGAAGTTGTGGAGTTCGACACAGCCACGTCCCAGAGAAGAGGATTGGCTAAACATTTCAAGTAAGTCAACCATAGTAAGAGAAGTGTGTAGTTCGTAATCGAGTTTTGCTGCGCTTCTCTTGTCGTCAAAACCATTGAACATTGTAGGGCTGATACAAACTTAAAGCATTATTAAATATAATAAATTCTCTACAACAATATTGTAAGACCACTGCCAATTTGCAGAAGAACCGTATCTGTATGAAGAGCTAGAAAACTCAAAATTATTATTTTTGTCACCACCTGGAATATTGTCCTCTCTTCATGGGACACCTTATGCAAAGCTGTAAGCATTAGTTAAATATGATGAGCATTGGTATTTTCTGTCATCTTATAGTAAAAATGATATGTTGTCACAGAGGGCACATGACCATACTAAAGCATCAACTAAATAAGTGTTAATCTTTGTAGGTCGTATTACTTATTTATTTGCTTCATTTTATTGGATTAACTTCTCTGTTGTCCTGGTTGCAGATTTTGAAACAGTTCCTACTGTGCTCCATATGCCATACAGGATATCAGTATGTTTCCTGTACTTGATGCCGTAAAGGGCGTTAGACCATCAGACTCGGTGACTTCATAAGACTGCGTTCAACATATTATCGATTATTGGTGTGATCCATCATGTTGGTTTATCTTAAATTATTATCTTTGAGGTGCTACATATCTAGAGAACATTATGCGATCCACTGTGAGATGAGACTGGCCGCAGGTACCCATAGGAGTAGGCCAATAACAATCCTCTGTACTACAGCTGGGAAGCTGCTGCTTATTGTCTGGTCGCAGCTAATCATATTGTGTGAGGCATACATGTCCTACTTTTTCCAAAGTGAGTGGAACTGTGAGTTGGTAATGGAAGTACAAGACAGAGTTCTTGGCTTTTATTAAAATCAGTAAAGTGAAAATGTGAACAGTAATTTGGACAATGTCGGTGATTGGAGCATTAAAGGGGGTGTATGTCAAAATTGTGTACTGTTAAATCAACTTTGATAGAAACTGTTGTGTGTTTTAAATTGTTGGGACGAAATGCAGTGCTGTAGAACTGTTTGGTGAATGTGTGTAGAGTCTTCTGTTATCTGTTGTACTAGAGAATGGGGAATGTGTTGAAGGACGCCAGACTAGAGGAATGAGAACTGAAAAATGGATAAAAGTCTTTTCCTGGTGAAGATTCCTGGTAAAAAAAAAGAATAGAACATATTCAAAAGAAATTTAATAACAGACAACATCTTCATGAAATTGTAGAAGCTTCACAACAAATGTGCATTGTAGCTATATGGATGAATGGTAGAAATGTGAACAACCTGTTAACATCAAGATTTAAGGAAGAATCACATGTGAACAGACTGTAACTGTCGAATGAACTGTATATACAGCTGTATCATGCTGACAATATTTGGTCATAAATGCATGAAGCTAGAAGCAAACTGCAGCAGCACCAGCCGCATGCAAGTGCACATGCTTTGCTTTACAAAATATAACACGGCCTTCACAATGTTGTGACACTAGCTGGCCTGGCAGGGTGTGGAAGCAGTTGAACCAGCAGTACCCAAGCCGTAGATCCGTAAGTCTTTCCACACCGGTGACCATTGAAAAGTTTAGTATACTTGCAGCAAGGTATAGCAAAGCCCAAACGAGCATAGCTCATAATTATGTAAATAAAGCCATTTCATAATAAAGTCACTTCTGTTCGCACTGCAGCTCCATCATCATGGCATTGTGTTGCTTATCTGCCATCTGGAATGCCGTCAGTGGACCACAGTTCGAGACTGCACGAAGGCAGTCCACTCTGAGACCGCAGGACCTGAAGCTGCTGCTACAAGGGACCAGCACTGGCTCTGGGAAGCAGCTCACTAGCTATTAGAATGAAATCTCCACTCTACAGCGGAGTGTGCACTGATATGAAACTTCCGGCAGATTAAAACTATGGGCCAGACCGAGACTCAAACTCAGGACCTTTGCCTTTCGCGGGCAAATGCTCTACCAACTGAGCTACCCAAGCACAACTCACGCCCCATCCTCACAGCTTTAATTCCAGTAGTACCTCGTCTCCTACCTTCCAAACTTCACAGAAGCTCTCCTGCGAACCTTGCAGAACTAGCTATTGTCTCAGGGGCAGTGGGTCACTGCCATTACTTCATCAACCTGCTATCTTCTGGACAACATGGGGTATGTGAGCCGAACCACAACACATACAGTCACAGCTAGCCAACGGCACCTGGAGCTGGAATCACTGCTGAAAGAAGCAAGTGCATCATGGGCCAGTGTCTGGGTTACTCTGTACTCTGTCAGCACTGTGGGACAACACACAGGAGACCAAGCTGCCCCTTCCTGTTCTGAGCTACAGTGGGGAGCTGTAGTAAAGCATTTGGAATTGCAGGCTGTTTAACTGGTCCTACACAGTGTCCTCCCAACCTATCTCTTTCAGTCACTTACAGTTGGTGTTAGATTACTGGTCAGCTTTTCAGCGCAATACCTGACCTCCTACGTATGGTACGGTGAGTCAAGAAATTTAATTCTTGTTCTCACATTGTCATTGTAATTGAAAAGAAGCTTGACTACCATGCTTTTTGTGAGGTGAATTTTGTTAAAAGTAAGGGGCCAGTGGACTTGTTACACTTTAGGGATAATGGGGGACACAATTGGCTAGTACCTGCCAAGTATACACCGTGTAACTGTATCATGTACAGAATCATTAGCAGTATGCTCCTTTCTCTGCTAAATCAATCGAGAGTGCCAGCATTTGTGGAGAATCTTAGGAATTTGACAGAGATGGAAGGATGATCCGACACGGAACTTTTGAAGTTTTGACGGAAGCAAATTTAAGACTTACTGGAAAAGGAAAAGCTTGTGCAGGTTATACTGTATCACTCAAGTGAGCTGAAATATTTGGGGAATTTAAAAGGAGATTAATTCAAAGGTATAGGAATGTAAAACTTTAATACAGATGTACATACTTAAAAATTTTCTTCTATATACTATTAGTATTGTATTTCAGTTTTCTTGTAAACCCTAAAAGATATTTCTATGTGTAAAGATGTTTATTGATCTGTGTAAATAATAATGTAAATAAGTGTAATTTATACTGGGTCAATACTGGTTAGGGATATGTGTCAAAGAGTAAAAATGCACTATGTGGCAGCGTCTCTGGATCCAAGTGGAGTGTTGTCAGATTGTGTGTGCTGCATAAGTGCTTGGCTCCAGAGTCAGCCAATGTGAAATGAAAACTGAATTAGTAGCACGACAGAAACTGACAAGCATGGGCAGATGAAAAGGCAGTGCCATTCAATCAAGACCTCGCTCCACCAGTGGCAATCGCATTACCCAGTGATACTGGTGAACTTTTATTCTTAACAATAATTACTGCAAAAACTTAGAAACTTTAACCTAATAATTATACCAAGTCAGTACTACCAAGTAGGATCCATGTCCATTCCTGTTATTGAAACTATCTGAGTATCATTTATGTGAAAATAAAGAAATATATCAAAATTAATTTCAGTGCCGTTTCTGTTCCATATTTCTTTTAATAATTTTGAAAACAGAAGTAAAAGTATTTTTTAATGCACCTCAGTAACTTCACTGTTGAGATAAATATTGTTTAGAGGCAAAGTTATTCTTGCATATCAAAAGTAAACTCAGTTACCTGAAAGTAAATTAATTTGTGGCACTTCCAACTAAAGATTTTATTTATAAAAAAGCAATTATTCATTCATGCTAATTCTACGTAAACTTGTGATGCTGTTTTGTTTGGTGGCCTGATTTTTATTTCAGCATTGCAGTTGTGTTGCTGAATCAGTGATAATAGCTCTTCTATTTAAATAATTCTAAAGTCAATTGAAGTTTTCTCTCATGTTTCATTGGTAATTTCCAAGTTAGCAAAAGTAAGTAAATACTATTTAACATAACAGTGGGCAGCCTCCAGTTAATCAGTGTGAGCTTTATTTATTCCAAATTCGTTTCATTGTGTGTCACCAAGTGTAGTGATAACTGAACTTCTTTCTCATTATTATTTTGTGATGTGTTTTGCTTACTGCACACGTGTGTGGTAGAGCTGTTGATAAAATAGTGAAATATTGACATTTTTTCCAAAAAATATCAATATATATTGGCAATATTTTTTCTCTTGATGCATTGTTATCAAAATGACAATATTGAGGCCCAATATTATTATTTTATATTATATTTTTTCATAGTTTTTGATAAATATTTGAAGTTGTTCTTTTGAACATTTCAAATACTTACCAAAAATAGGAGTCTTGCTATTTTTTGAGCTTTCATCACATCCAGTCTTTCTCTTTGATTGTGTGAAGCAAATAAAGGTGGCACAAAAGTAGTAATCCAATTGTGCTGGCTGGTGGCAGTGTGAATGGAATAACAAGATTTTCGAAGTGAAGAAACAGGACACCAGTTGTGTTAAAAACCAATTTTTAATGCAACTAGTATGCTGTTTCTTTACATCGGCATTCGTCACAAACAGCTGCTGAAAACGATTAACAAAAATCTAAACGACAAGCTTGGTCTTTGCAGTGGTTGGAAAAGTGTGAGGGAAATGCTGACGTATATCGGCACTACCAACAGAAACAGCAACGTTTAGTTTCACCACCCAATTTTGACACTACAACTGCTAGGTCACTGGCATTGGCAAAAGTGAAAAAATGGGGAAGTGAACATGAAGTGTTGTGGACAAACCTGATACGCGACGAAACCAAATGACGGACCCATTGGACACCTTTATTGTGCCACTTACATGCAGTTACCATTGATAGCAAAGTGGTTGTCGCTAAGCATGAACTACATTATTTTCCTTCCTGTTCTTGCTCTAGGGGGGGTTAGGCGAGCTGCTAGCTTGTTGATGTACAGAATATCTAATAATAAATTAGTACTTAAATACGCAGCTCTTAAACTGTCAGTATATTTACAACGTGCAGCAGGCATTTTTATAGGCTGGTACGTTGCTATTATTTCCGTCAATATATAGACACTTTTTTCCAGTATGCCTAGAGCAGATGATGATTCTTCTTCTTCTTCTTCTTCTTCTTCTTCTTCTTTTTTTTTTTTTTTTTTTTTTTTAGAGTCTTGATGTATTGGATTCCTGATATTTTTAGAAGTATCAAGAGTCCTAGTGTGTTCCCTTCTGTTGCTGCACATATTCGAATTATTCTGTCCTCATTGCTGTTCACAATTTTAATTAGTTAATGAACAGACAGTGCACAATTGGGCTGGCAGTCATTTTTACATCTATTTCAAAAGTGTTAATGAAGTTCATTGTTTTGTATCCAGAGTCCCATGGTACCCCTTTTTGTTTGAATAATATGTGAATGAGTGTACAGTTTTTGATATTCTAGTTGTGGTCTTCAGTCCAGAGACTGGTTTGATGCAGCTCTCCATGCTACTCTATCTTGTGCAAGCTTCTTCATCTTCCAGTACCTACTGCAACCTACATCCTTCTGAATCTGCTTAGTGTATTTATCTCTTGGTCTCCCTCTACGATTTTTACCCTCCATGCTGCCCTCCAATGCTAAATTGGTGATCCCTTGATGCCTCAGAATATGCCCTACCAACCGATCCCTTCTTCCAGTCAAGTTGTGCCACAAATTTCTCTTCTCTCCAATTCTATTCAATACCTCCTCATTAGTTATGTGATCTACCCATCTAATCTTCAGCACTCTTCTGTAGCACCACATTTCGAAAGCTTCTATTCTCTTTTTGTCTAAACTATTTATTGTCCATGTTTCACTTCCATACATGGCTACACTACATACAAATACTTTCAGAAACGACTTCCTGACACTTAAACTTATCTTCGATGTTAATAAATTTCTCTTCTTCAGAAATGCTTTCCTTGCCATTGCCAGACTACATTTTATATCCTCTCTACTTCGACCATCATCAGTTATTTTGCTCCCCTTATAGCAGAACTCCTTTACTACTTTAAGCGTCTCATTCCCTAATCTAATTCCCTCAGCATCACCCGATGTATACAACCTTCTTTTATGAGTCTTGAACCAAGTGTTAGCTATGATTAAGTTATGCTCTGTGCAAAATTCTACCAGGCGGCTTCCTCTTTCATTCCTTACTCCCATTCCATATTCACCTACTATGTTTCCTTCTCTTCCTTTTCCTACTATCGAGTTCCAGTCACCCATGACTATTAAATTTTCGTCTCCCTTCACTGTCTGAATAATTTCTTTTATCTCATCATACATTTCATCAATCTCTTTGTCATCTGCGGAGCTAGTCGGCATATAAACTTGCACTACTGTGGTAGGTGTGGGCTTCGTATCTATCTTAGTGACAATAATGCATTCACTATGTTGTTTGTAGTAGCTTACCCGCATTCCTATTTTTTTTGTTCATTATTAAACCTACTCCTGCATTACCCCTACTTGATTTTGTATTTATAACCCTGTATTCACCTGACCAGAAGTCGTGTTCCTCCTGCCACCGAACTTCACTAATTCCTACTATATCTAACTTTAACCTATCCATTTCCCTTTTTAAATTTTCTAATTTACCAGCCCGATTAAGGGATCTGACATTCCAAGCTCTGATCCGTAGAATGCCAGTTTTCTTTCTCCTGATAATAACGTCCTCCTGAGTAGTCTCCGCTTGGAAATCTGAATGGGGGACTATCTTACCTCCAGAATATTTTACCCAAGAGGACGCCATCATCATTTAACCATACAGTAAAGCTAGATGCCTTCGGGAAAAATTATGGCTGTAGTTTCCCCTTGTTTTCAGTTGTTCGCAGTACCAGCACAGCAAGGCTGTTTTGGTTAGTGTTTACAAGGCCAGATCAGTCAATCATCCAGACTGTTGCCCCTACTACTGAAAAGGCTGCTGCCCCTCTTCAGGAACAACATGTTTGTCTGGCCTCTCAACAGATACCCCTCCATTGTGGTTGCACCTACAGTACAGCTATCTGTATCGCTGAGGCACGCAAGCCTCCCTACCAATGGCAAGGTCCATGGTTCATGGGGGGAGGCAGTTTGTGATGGCTGAGCTTAATTTAACTGAAAGTAGAGTAGGCAGAATAAGTTGTCCTCAGAGTTAACTTGTTGTTGACCTCTCCCTCATTAATCGGTGTTACATTTTCCTTCAGAAAAGCTGATCTTGACAAATTGTATTTTCCATTAGGCACACACGAACATGGTCAAACATATTTTTGTGAAAGCTGGTTATGTAAAGGGACATTACAGGAAGCAGAACAGTGCCAGGTATTTTAGAGAACAGCTAGGGATGGTAATAAATAGGCAGAGTAGAAAAATTTTGTGGATAAGCTAAGGAAAAATCAATGGCTATGCAAATGAGTTAGGGGCAGGATTCTGTGGTAAATGAAATAATTTTATGGGAGGCTGAGTGGAGGCCATTTAACACATTTTTAAGAAGGTTGCCTTCAGAAATGTTGAGAAGAGTGTAAACATGGGTTCTGGCTGATTTGCGTGCACCTGTTTGACAATGAAATGCGAGGGAATTGATGTGTTAACTGGATTGCAAGTCAGACGGACAGTGTCTTTGGCCAGTATAAGGTGTTACGGGTATGAGCAAAGGGAGTATGTATGGAAGCAATGTCGATGGTCATGGAACAATAAGAATAAAGACAGCGGTCAGCATGGTAGTAATGGCTGTTTCAGAGGTAGAGAGCCAGATAAGAAGCAGGCTTTAAACTTCAAAGGGAACCCAAGGTCCGCCTGTGGGCATTCTCAGTAAAATTAGATACTACAAAGTCATATGTAGACATGGATGTTGTTGGACACAGAGGTGCAAGTGTCGGTTGCCAGTGGGTATCTGGTGAAACTTAAGCAACAGTACAACAGTACAGATTGCATGGAGTTGTGGATAAGGATGTCTTACCATAGGGATTGGTGACATAGATTTTTGCCCAGGTATGGTGCTGTTCCATCAATGTGCATAAATTGTTCCACACGTGAATGAGGGCTATAACATGATTCTAATGTTCAATTTCTTGCATCAGCATTGTGCTAAAATCATGGTGAAACTAGACAGAAAAATATTTCAGTTGAGTGAAACTGTTGCCAGTGTAGTGAGGTCACGAGTGGTGTCTGTTGAGTATGATAAACTGCTTAAACTCTGAAAAAATCATACTAGTTCACACAAATATGTATCTAGGGTACAGGAAATTGCTTTGGGTTAACGTTAAGTCTAACTCACTGGTAGAGGGATGTTGTGTGTGGTGTGACCGGTGGAAGTAAATGAAATGTTGGATCAGGCAGGACGCTTAGTGGTAAAAGTGTTGTACGTGTACAAGAGGTAAATGGGGAAAAAAAATTGTACTTGTGTTTGTGTATAGTTTCAGCACCAGGGTAATTAGGTTAAACTGGTTGTTAATCGCTAATGTGGATATCCTCGAGGAGGAAGTGTGGGACACGAGGGCTGTTGCCCGTGAACAGTCGCCAAATGCCATTGAAACTGCGTTACAAGGGAAAGTGAAGCACTTGAATGGGAATGATAAGCAACAGGTGAAGGAATTACTGGTGGAATTCAAGGAATTTTTTTTTTTTTTTTTTTTCAAAACTGTCATTGCCAGCAACTAGGACAGTTGATATTTTTAAAAATATCAGGAGTCTGGTATATTGATATTTAAAAAAAAAAATTATTATTGGCTCTTGATATATCAAAAAAAGTATCAATGTATTGATATAGCGATGGAAAAAATATTGAGGTACTGGCCTATAAAAATATCAGCTGTACACTGTGAATATGCTGCCAGTTTTAGAGCAGTATATTTAAGTATTGATTTATTGTTAGATATTCTGTACATCAATAAGCTAGTGGCCTGCCTGTCCCCTTAGAGCAAGAACTGAAAGGAAAACAATGCACTTCAAGCTTGGTGATAACCACTTTGCTAAGAATGGTAACTGCTTGTAAGTGGCACAGTAAAAGGTGTCTAATGGGTCCATTATTTATTTTTGTCACATACTGGATTTGTCCACAACACTTCATGTTGACTTCCCTGTTTTTCTGATTTCTGCCAGTGCCAGTGACCTAGCAGTTGTAGTGTCAAAATTGCATGGTGAAGCTAAATGTTGCAGCTCCTGTTGGTAGTGCTGAGTGCTCATTACACCAGTATTTCCCCTCACACATCTGCATCCACCACAAAGACCAAATTTTAATTTAGATTTTTGTTCATAATGTTCAGCAGCTGTTTTTGAAGAATGCTGATGTGAAGAAATAGCACACTAGTAGTGTTAAAAATTGGTTTTTAATGCAACTGCTGTGCTATTTCTTCACATCAGAAATCTTGTTGTTCCACTCAGACCACTACTGCCTTTTGCCCAACATTATGGAAACCATAGACTATTTCAGCCAGTGCAAGCATTTTTCGACAGTGGACTTAAAAAGTGGTTATATCAGCTAGAAGTGGAAGAAAGACTGAAACCAGCATTTTCTCCACCATGTAGACATCATCAGATCAAGAGGATGCCTTTTGAATTGGAAAATACACCTGCGACATTTCAGAGATTGTTGGACAGGTTTCGCAGAGTTTTAAAACCATATCGGTGCATGGTGTTTCCAGGCATAACTGTCTATGTGAGTAACATGGAGCAGCACATACAGCGCCCAAAGGAGGTATTCCTGAGACTAAGGGCCACAAGTTTAATGTTGAGTACAGAGAAGTGAATTTTGTGTCAGAAGAGATGGTATACTTTGCTCACATAATTAGTAAGGTTCAGGTTAAGGTGGACCCAAGATTAATTAAAGCCGTACATGAATTTCTTGTACGTGAATCAGAAAAGGAACTGCAATTGTGAGCATCACAAATTATTATAGAAGGTTCATAAAAGGATTTGCAGATATTTCCAGACCATTAGCACAATTGCTGAAGAAAGGCTCAAACTTTGTATGGCTGGAGGACTGTCAGCATGCTTTTGAGAAACTGAAAGAAGCTTTGACAGTGTGTTCAGTCTTAGCATTTCCAAATCTCAATAAAGAATTCTTTCTGTCATGCGATGTTACCAGCCGTGCACTCAGATGTGTGCTGTGTGAGGAGGCTGAGGGCATGGAACATCGGGTGTGCTATGAATCAAGTCAGATGATGCCAGAAGAAGAATTACTCCACAATGGAAAAGGAAATATTGAGCCTTATCTATGGAACCTCCTACTTCAGGTGTTACCTCTGTGGAAAGAAGTGTCGAGTAATAATGGATCATGCAGCGTTGAAATTGTTGCTTGGGGTTGGTATCCATCTAGTAGGTTGACACATTGGGCAGTAAGGTTGAGTGAATTTGATTTTGAAATCGTACATGAACCAGGAAATAAACATGGAAACAAAAACGCTTTGAGTAGAAAAGTAGCGGTATTGCAGATAGGAGGTAATAAGCTTAAGGTGAGTCAGACATCACAGAATATTGATGACAAATGTAAACCATTTTTGTAAATAATCAGTTTTGTGTGTGGGATTGGTTGCTGTGCAGAGAAACTAAGTTGGGTTACGAGTGGTTGTGTCAGCAAAGTTGAGAGATCAAATATTAAAGGAGATGCAGCATAACTTTCTAGTGGGTCACAGTGGATGTAGGCCTACCAACAGGAGAGTAGCAGAAAGGTACGAGGAATAGAAAGGTGGACTTGGGGCAATACATGCAGAAGTGCATACAGCATGCAAAGAGAGTGGATTTGTGTTGGACAAGAGTACCATTGTGGAGTTTACCTGAAGCATTAGCACCATTTCAGTTGCTTGGGATTGATTCCTTAGGTTCTTTCAACAAAACACCTTCAGTAAACAAATGTGTACTCATAATTATAGACCATTTTTCAAGATATTTGGAAATGGTTGTGATGCGAACCAACAGCCAGCAACAAAGGCACAAGCACTAGTAAACAACAGGATACTGAAGCTTGAGATACCCGACATGATAGTGACAGATCAGGAACCACCTTTGTGTTGGATTTGCTCAAATAATTGTGTCAGCTGTTCTGTGTGAAGAAATTGAGAACTAGTCCTCTACACCCTCAAGCTGATAGAAGAATGGAAAGGGTTCCTAGAACTTCAGGGAAGACACTAGGATACTATGTGGATGCACACCATACCAATTGAGACCTCTGTTTAGTGTATGTCATCTCATTGTACAACTCCAAGCAGCACACAAATACAGGATTATTACCATATGAGGTAGTATATGGTCATAAGACGGCATCACCTTTCAACATGTAAAAAGCCAAGGAGGGTAAGATAGGACAGTCTGTTAAAGTGTTTGCGAGAGTGATAAAGAAATATTGAACAGGGACTCCAGAGTTAATATGAAGACACTATAAAAGCAAGAATGTCACAGTACTAGTTTGGCCAGTGGGTAATGTTGTCAACTTCCTATACTACAAAGTGGAATATGAAGAAAATTTTTTGCAAAATATCAGGGGCATATCAAGTTGTGGAAACTACATAAATGGTAAACATCAAGATCTAATTGCTGACAAGGACAACAGTTGTAAATGTGGGAGATCTGAAACCATTTTGGGGGAGTCAAAAGGTTATTCCAGGAGTTGTGGGGCTGAAACAAAAGAAAAACCAAAAAAGAAGGGTGCAGACTAGTGAGCAGTGGTTATGGGGGAACCAATGAGAGATAAGGAAGATTTGTGTTTTTGTGTTTGTTAGGTGTAAGTATAGCATAAAGTGTAGTGTATGCAAGATAAATGGCTGTGGGATAGCAGGAGACTTTAGGGGGAGGAAAGAGTAATTGAAGTCCCTGTCCTAAGGTTGGGTATGCCAAGAGACAAAATGAAGAAGGTGCAGACCATAGCTGTGCTGCTGGTCATCGTCATTGCATTGCATTGCATTGCATTGCATTGCCAGCACCTAGAAGGGGGTGTGCTGTTCATGAAACAAGATGATTTTGTAATAACCAGTCACTGCTGGGTGATACAGGTGGTATTTAATGCATGCAAAATATGCAATGAGGTGAGAAGACTACAGGAAGCATTTTACTGTTTCTGGCAAGGTGCAAAGAATCATTGAATACTCAAAGGAATTACAGGGGAATGTATGATGATACATAGGGCCTATGAGAAACTGAGAGATGAGATGATGAAGGTTCTGAAGATTATACCACATACAAGGAAGAGGAGAGGTTGGATCAACGTGGGAGGTCGACTTATGAAAACTGTGTTCAGGACAGCTAACGAGGAGGATATCAGGAGGATGAATGACCCAGTGAAAGTGGTGAAACAATGGGTAAAAGAGAACAAGCTAGCATGTGATTGGCACATAATGCCGATCACAAATTTAAAGAAAGATGTTTTAAACAATACTCAGTTATTACACCAGCTGACTGGGGAAGTAATGAGCTACACATGAACTGTGTAAGAATCAGTTAAATGGAATGTTAAGATATTGCAAACCAAAGTGGAGGTACTGGATAGGGAAGTAGTGATAATAAAGTGGTAGCAGTCCTCGGAAACAGCATTGTGAGATGCCATGCAGCATGCTTTTGCGAGAACGATTGGGAATGAAGATATTGTCACTGGATTAGTACCTGGACGGGCCATGGAAAGTGCAAAAAGAACTGCCACCTGAATTAAAGTTGGTCATGGAACCTAGCCAAAAGAACTTGCCTTTCCATATCCACCTAGCCACAATAGAAGCATGGAATGATAGAGCGAAGGTGTACATTTCAGTCTCTTTTCCAGCAGCATGAAAGCAGGCACAGTACCAATGTCAAGTAGTTCATGCATATCTCATCAGGTGGAGGATGCTTGAGAAGTTGTTCAGGGTACAGTTGTGGTGATTGTTGCTAATTGCAGAGAACAAGAGTGGGCATTCAGAAATGGGGGAAGTGGAGTTACAGAAGTGTTACTGTGGTGAAGTTATGGTTTGTCCAATTGGTAGTGAGAGAGGGTCAGAACTCCTGCACATTGAAGTTACTGCCTGGTCAGTAAACAGGAAAAAATTACATGAAAGAGGTGATTCGGCCTCAGTTGCACTTCCAGCAAGTTGAGGCACATCAGTTGTACTCTGTTTTTGATAAAGTGATAGTAGTAGGTAGCTGCTATGAACAGGGGGAAGCTCATTCCAACAAAAAGTATGGAACTGGACAGGAGTGGATTGTTAATAAATGGGACATCATGTGAAATAGTGGGGTCTACTTTCTGTCAATGTGTCATAATTTCGGGAATAGCACATCTGAGCATTTGGCAGCCCTGGTTGCATTGGCCAGAGGAATCTATAGAAGTGTTATTAGCCACAAATCTCACTCTATTGAACCATACTACAGAAACTGAGTTAATTCAGTCCATAGACAAACACATTAACGAGCAGGAGGGGCAAATCGCCATGGAGACGTTAATGCAGTATATGAGTCAGTACATGGAGAACTAGTATCAGAAAGAAACAACATTGACTACTGTCATACGAAGCAGCGACACTTTCTCTACTAAGCACAGTCCTTGTTTACATGTACAAGAAACAGAACGTGAGGCAAAGTTTGGACCCAGCCACTGCTCAAATCCTGGTGGACAGGAATCTCAGAGCCTAAGAGGATGCAGGTTGCAGTAGGTACTTGGAGATGAAGAAGCTTGTACAGTACAGAGTAGCATAAGGAGCTGTATCAAACCAGTCTCTGGACTGAAGACAACAACAACAACAAGAGGCCACAGAGGAAACTATAACCTTAAGTTAAGTTCAGCTAAAAAGGGACTGTTGGCGTGTAGAATAAGTATCACATAAGAAAATGTTGTAGAATGAGTTATTTTTAGTAAATAGCTGACTAGGTCACCCATCAGGTAACTTGTCACTCTAGTTTGCATAAGGATAATACACTTTAAGGAGACTTGAGGGACCAGGTCTTGTTGATGGAGCGGGCAATGTATCACAAAATCATATTTGACCATAAAAGCATGAAGTTGGAAGTGAATTACAGCGGCACCAGTGGCATGCTATGCTTTACAATAACACAGTCTTCACAATGTTGCGAGGCAAGCTGGCCTGGCAGAGTGTGGAAACAGTTGACACAGCAGTACCCAAGCGGTAGATGCCATTTGCCTTTCCACACTGGTGGTTGTCAAAATGTTTAGTATAAGTGCTACAAGGCATAGCACAGTTCAAACAAGCACAACTGGAAAGCATATAAATATCTAGCCATTTTATAGTAAAGTCTCCTCTTTTTGTAGCACAGCTTTACCACCACAGGGCTGTGCTGCTTACCACAGTTTGATTCTGCATCAGGGCAGTCTGCCCTGAGACTGCAGAGCCTGGAGCCATCAGAACATTGGGCCAGCACTGGCTGTGGGAAGCAGCTTGCTAGTCATTGAGTCAGGGGCAGCAGGTCATTGCCATTACTTCACCAACCTGCTGCCTTCTAGAAAGCAATTGGTAGGAGCCACACTGAACTGGAGTCAACCACAGCTGACAAGGGCAGTTGTGTCACAGGGCACTGCCTGGCTTAAGCTGCACTTTGTCTGCATTGCATAGTGACAACACACAGACGGCCGCTGAACACTGTTGCCAAGCTGCTGCTTCCAATATGGAGCTACTATGAGGAGCCATAATAAAGCATTTGGAATTATGGAATGTTTAATTGGTGCCATACGGTATCCCCTAATGCATCTCCACCACTCACTTACACAGAAAATTGAAATTTTTATATGAACCTTCAGACTGGCAATATAATCAGAGCTATCAGGCTTGGCATTGGCATAAACTTTCAGTGGAGTGACTACCAATAAATGTGCATATCTTCTAACAAGTACATTTCAGGCAGGTATGTACCTTTTGTTACAATAACTTGGTATTTTTCGTGCAACATATCATCTAATCCCATCCAGTGGTTTCCTGTAAATTATTTTAAACCTTTTACATTGCACCTGTTGAAGATCTGGACCCTGAGTTTATAGAGTAATAGTTTTCAACAAATCTATTCTAAAATAAAGGCAAGGGCTGCCTTTGCATTGGCAACATCATTCATCTACCGTGAGAGATGGGCAAAGATCTCACAGCATCTCAATGCAGCAACCTTGGAGGTATGCCTCTGTGGCAGCAACTGGTGTCAACAATGAGGTAGAGAGATACGTTCCTGATCACAAGATCGAAACAAATAACAGAAACAGTGCATGTGAAGAACCACTTGTTGCACTACTTATAAAAACACTACCATTAACTTTCCTTTTGAGAATTACTATTGACCTATTAGAACTTTGAATTGACTTTATGCTAAAAAGATATTTAATGTAATCAGTGAAATTAATAGAAGTGTCAGTTATATGTGTTAGTGAACATTGGTCTAACAGGAAATATGTTATCATTTACAAGGATAAAGAGCTTTACCCTTTCATCATTTTTTTGTAGAAAAACCTCTATGCATAGAGGAACATGCATGAATGTTAAAGAAGCCAGCAGACGTGTTGCTTAAAGTTCATAGATCAACAAGGGAAAGAGCATACCAGCAGAATTTCTGTTCCTGAACTGAATAAATGTAATTGCCACTGTGGCCGAGCAGTTCTAGGCGTTTCAGTCTGGAACCGCGCTGCTGCTATGGACGCTGGTTCGAATCCTGCCTCGGGCATGGATGTGTGTGATGTCCTTAGGTTAGTTAGGTTTAAGTAGTTTTAAGTCTATGGGACTGATGTCCTAAGATGTTAAGTCACATAGTGCTCAGAGCCATTTGAACCAATTTTTAAAATGTAATTGTTATTTTATATATAGAAGACCAGATGGAAACATAACTACTTCCCTTGAAAATCTTAAGAAGGCAGTTAATGGTATGTAAGTATTTAGTAAAACAACTATCATGTTGGCGATTTTAACTTAGATTTCAACAAGAACTCAAAATACAGATGAAACTTCGAGGGTTTATTAAAGACTTATAGCATAAACACAACCATTAAATCTACTACCAGAGCCACCAAATCATTCAGCAGTACTATACATCACATACTAATAAACACAGATAAATATTTATACAAAACTGGAAATATGAATACAGGTTTCAGTAATTATAATGCACAGTGTCTTGAATTCCCAATAGAGACCACAAATATCAAGAAAATGTAGAAATTTTAGCAAGCAAAACTTGAAACATCTCAAGAACTTACTGAAAAAAGAAACATGGTACGACATATACAACTGTGTGGGCAAATGTTTATTTATTTATCCATAAAAAAATTTGAAATGTTCTTGGAAATATTCTCACATTATTGCAACATTTATTTATCAGTTAAAACTAAAAATACAAAACTCATAAATGACAACAAGCATTAAAATATCTTGTGTTGAAAGGAGGATACTTCATGAAATTTCAAAATGGCAAATAGTCAACACACAGTAATGACCAGGAATAAAATGAAAGCCATGTGTAAGATAGTCAGACAGCAAGCAGGAAATGAGTACTCTCAAAATGTAAAACTCCAGCTAGACCAAGATGACAAACAAATTAAAATCCAGAAGTAGCCCGTTCCTTTAATACATATTTTTCAAATATTAGTGAACAATTTACTCTTTGGTGTAAAATCTGCCAATACAAATTCCAACAGATTACCAGCAAATCTAAATAGAAACACTGACTTCTTATTTATTCCCCCAACAAACCCTAAGGAAATTTTAGTAGCATTTAGTAAGCTAAGAGCAAAATTTTCAACAGATGGGGATGGGGTTCTGGATTATGCGATTAAAAATGTAGTATCATTAGTCCACCATTTCAGCAGTTCATTCACAACTTGAATCTTTCCTTCCTTCTCAAAGATAGTGAAACTCAAGCCATTGTTCAAAAAGGGTAGGAAAGAAGACATGTAGCCAATTATAGATCTATTGCTGTCTGTATTTTCGAAAATAATCCAAAAAATTTTTCATAAGAGGTTGTTAGATTTTCTAAAAAATTGCCACATGGTTTTCGGAGAGGCCGATTAACAGAAATAGCAATATTTGAATTTCTGAATTTAGTGCTCCAAAAACTTGACAGTGCAGAAAAAGTAACTGGCACATGTCTTGATCTATCTAAGACCTTTCACATTATAGACCATATCCTGTGGATCTGGAAACTTGATAGTATTGGCATCAGAGGTACACCTAACAACTGGCTTAGATCATATCTTACTGGCTGCAAGCGAGTAGTAGAAATACAATTTCAAGAAGATAATAAATCAACCAGACATTATTCTGATTACAAAGAGGTAAAGTATGTCATATCACAGGGCTCAGTATTAGGAGCAATTCCATTTCTGATATATGTAAATGACCTAACATTAACACTTAGCAGTGTCATAACACTGTCCAGTTTGCAGATGACATAAGCATTTTATTCTGTGCGTAGGCATCAGAAATGTTAGAGACAAAACGATCTGAGACACTAACTAATGTTGTGAACTGGTTAAGCCAAAAAAACTAATAGTAAATAAAGTCAAACAGTAGCATTTAATTTTCATAATGTCAAGAGAAACAGTGAAGAGGATATAAAAATGCAGATATCAGACACAGGTATTGTAAGTGTAGTAAATACAAAATTTTTGGGGATCTGGCTCCAAGATAACCTTGAATGGGATACTCACATTGATAGCATATTTAAGAGATTAAGTACCTGGTGCTATTTAATGAGAGTGCTTGAGAACTGTTGTCGTAAGGACTGTCTAATGACTGTTTATTATGCTAATATAAATTGTATTCTGAAGTATGGTATCACTTTCTGGGGTAGCTCACCATCCTGCCTAAAACTCTTCAGGACGTGAAAAGGGATAGTGAGAATCATGGCTGGGAAAAAAAAACCACTTCATACCACTATTTAAAAGGATGGGGAATCTTCCTCTTCCTTGTATTTACATCTTTGAAAGTGGAATGTTCATTACAAAATCTGCAATAACAAATCCAAGTGTCCTACTCAAAAATGAATATCTGCATCAAAGTAACACAAGATGGAAAACTTACTTTCATATGCTTCAAATAAAAACCAGTTTGTACCAAAAAGGAACATTACTCTATGTTAAACTTATTTACAATAAGTTTCCAAAAAAATTAAAGTAATAAATTATCTAAAAAAAATTAAAGCAGTCTTAAAAGAATATCTGTTAATACATTACTTCTATAGTCTGGAAGAGTTTCTCCAAAATCTTTGAGTTCTAAGAAAGTTGATAATACATGTATAAGTCACATTCATATCATTTACAAAAATATTGTGTAAATATGGCTATCTACTTGTAGCATGCAAAGGCTGTAATCATTAATATTAGTTTATTCGTATTTTCAGTTCTAATCTTCTAACTGAAGTAGTTTAATTAAAAGTCAGAGCTGAAAAAATGTATTTATTATTATAAACATGAAGATATATTTACATTGATCTGCCCAGTATCTGATGTGCTGTACTGTACAATACAACTATTAGGGAAGGTATCAAAAATATAACTTGCTTAAACATTTGCTCTGATACAGGAGAATTGAAGGTTTACTTGCTTGGGAAAACTGGTCACACCAGTAGGTCTATATAACTTTGTTTAAAAGTCACACCTGTTTTGGAGGTTAATCTTTTGAAACATTAAATTTGATAACATAATGTAACATTAACTTCAGACCCCATAGTTACTGTTTCTCTTTTCATGCTTGCATTTACTGCCACTATTCTCACACAATTAAAATGTGTTACAAGTTTGTCCAGTGTTTCTGTAGGGAATTTATATGGATGAATGAAAGTATGAATGTATAAAGTCTTTGCAATGTAAAGGGAACTTACTGAGGAAGCAGCTTCTTCAGTTATAACTGCTACAGTGGTTTCAGTGAAAGGTAAAGATACATTGATCATGACAGCAGTAAAGGTTATAGCAAAGATTCAACAGTAGTGTCAATAACACAAGGATTTTGTGAATTGTGTGAAGTGTGTTTTATTCATCTCATGATGTACATTTGCAATCCATTTGGTTTGCATACAGGAGACATGTCAAAAATTTATAAAACAGTTACAATGATTTTTGCATTAAAAAATAACAGTGCTAAAATAAATAACAACACTATAACCATAACACATTGTACGCAGCTCAAATTTCCAGTTTGTCCCGCATGAATTCATCCTCTGAGTAATAACACTTCAGTGTCACTACCTCATATAGCTTTCTTTTAAGTGAACCTAAATTCATCTGCATCAACTTGTTCCCTTCTAATTTATTACAAATTTTCAGTCCCATGTATTGAGGTCCCTGGGCATACAGTCTGAGGCGGAGGGTGGGGAGCATAAAATTTTCTTTGTTTCTAGTATAATGTGAATGGATAAAATGGTTTCCCTCAAATAATTCATCTGGTGTACAAAAATATAATAATCTCATATATGTATAAGGATGGCAGAGTTAATATTTTAAGTTTTCTAAATAATGGTCGACATGGTTCTTTGTGATTTGCAGTGCATATATTTCGTATGATTTTTTCTGTATTTTTAGTATCCGTACTATGTTTGTCGAGTTACCCCAAAAAACAATACCATACCTAATAGTGGATTTGAAGTAGCTTGTATTTACTACTTTTCGTGTGTCTATGTCAGTTGCAGTTGACAATATTTGCATTGCAAATGCAAAGGTGCTCAGTTTGTTTGCCAGGTATTCAATGTGTGCCTGCCAGCTCAAATTTTTATCTACATTTAAACTTAAGAATTTGACTGAGTCAACTTCTTCTATACCTGGGCTGTTGTGTACAATCTTAATCTGTTCACATTTTGACTATTTGGTTCAGAACTGCATCCTGTGAATCTTAGATATGTTTAGATCCAACCTATTTAGCTTAAACCAAGTTTCTAAGGTACTGAGGGTACTGATCACAGATTTGGGAATTTTTTCCGCGTCCTGATCTTCAACTAAGACAGAAGTATCATCTGCAAACAGAACTGATGGGGAGCTGATATTTAATGGTAAGTCATTAACATAAAAGAGAAATAGGACTGGGCCTAATATGGAGCCTTGTGGAACACCCTGAGATATTTTTTCCAGTCACAAAAATAATATGTGCCATTTGAAGAAATGCTAACTCACTGCTTACTTCAGAGTTAATTATGTCAATTAGGACCATGAGATCCTAAAATATGAAAATTTCAGCTTCCAGAATCAGCCCCTGGACATGAAGAACTGGAGACAACTACAAGAAAAGAAGATAAGTAAAGAGTTTATTGTAAATCGTACTCCTCTCAAAAATTATTAAAAGAGTTAACCATAATGACAGCAAGAACAACAAATTGAAGGGAGGGGGAGATTACAAGTGGTGGTATCATCCAGGATCAGTTGACTAATAATGAAGTTTTGTCTGTGCAAAAGAAGGGAGAGTGATTTGTGTCATTTGCAGTTAATGTATGAATCGATTTCTGATCACACAAAGAAAGAAGACTGAGGACTGCCCAACAAAGTAAATCATATCAGTGACAATATACTACCAAAAATGACAAACTGGATCGAATGAAAGAGGACATTACAACTACAACTGGGGACATCAAAAAAAGGAAAGATAAGTACAAACTATTTGTGAAATTAATTTGTTTGTGGACTCGCGTGTTTGTTAACAAAATGGATAGAGATGAGGGTAGGGATGAGGTAGTAGTGAAAGCTGTAGCATTCAGTCAGGAGATGTCTGAGCCAAGTGAAATCATAGTCAGCAAAGAAACAGTAATAACTGATGTTTTGGAGTTAATTTAGGCAAAACTAGAGGAAATGAAGACAGATAACTATAGCAAATTTAGTGCAGGTGGTGATCAGTCATCTGAAATAAGAACAGTTAACGATAGAAAATTTACTTCACTCCAAGGGCAATTAAATGACCTGAAGACTGATAAAATAGTAAAACAGAGAGGGTACAACATCAAATGGACCAACTTAGTAATCAAGTTTCAGAGCTAAAAAAACAGTTGTCAGAAGGGTTAAAAAGTGTAAATAAAGAAGTTGATGTTTTAGCAAATAAATTTATTGTTTTGGAAAATGAGTTGATTGTTGAATTGGCAAGACAATAGATGAAAGTTAATGATGGGCATAGGCGGAAAAAAATGGAACAAAACATCACCAGTTTAGACTAAAATTTTTTAAATGTTGAAAACAATATGCAAACTAATGTAACCATTTTAGATAAAAAAATTTCAGTAGTTCAGAAAACATGTGCAAACCAAAGTCTACGTGCAAACAATGGTATTGTGTGGTCCAACACTCCAAACAAAAGTTTTCCATCAGACAATTTACATCCAGTGGATTTTCTGAGCCACTGTAGAGAGAGTTTTGTGTCAGGTATGAATGACAATCAAAAAATTAAATGTGTTAAAAGATGTCATGAAGGCGAAGCTCTGTCATGAGTACATTTAAATGTAAGTCAGTGGGAAACATATCAACATTTCAAGAAAAGTTTTTTACATAAAGTTTGGTTGGAAGCTGAACAGGGGAATCAAAAGTCAATTTTTGACTTATCCTAGTTATAGGGATAGGTACAGTACTTTGAAAGAGTTTTGTAAGAACTGACTTACAAAATTAACCCATGCTGACAAACTATTTGATGAAATGATGTTGATTGATGCACTTAAAATGAAATTACCAGAAAGATCACAGTGGGGTTTAGTTCATGGACTTGATGATTGTCTTGAACAGATTTTACGATATGTTGATGGGCTGGATAGGGCAGTGGAAGGACATTAATCGGAATGATGGAAATCACAATTGGAATAATTACAGAAACAGAGATAATGGTAACTTCTATCAGGATCAAAGTGTCAATAGAGACAGAAATTTTGAGCATCAGTAGGATAGGAATAATGGAGATAACTATAGAAGAAACAATAATAGAAGTAACTGGTTGGGTAATGGCAGTTCGCCTCAATGAAGGTCCACAGTTTTGGGGTGAGGCAACATAACAACCGCAGGACCCCAAAGTTACACTTGCAATTAGACAATAATAACACTGTTAATAATATGACACATGTATCTGAAATTAAACAGAAGGAATATCAAATTTTTCATTTATGTTTTGATCAAAAGTTTTGGTATACTATGTTTAATTATGGTGATGTTGGTGCCAATCACAAACAAGAATGTGAGAATATTGATTTAGTATGTACTAATGATTTCTTCTTTTTGTTGGAAAACAGTGTTATTCATGTATGTAAATCAGGTGATGACTGTATTGGATCTGAACTAGGTGATATTTTTGATGTAGATGTGAATGAGAGCTGCGAAGTAACTGTGGTTGGTAAGTCTGAGACTGGTGGCTTATTGCAAATGGTCGTAGGTGGAGATGAGACTTGCATAGTTATTGATTTGTTGATGAGGTAACTTTGGAGGTATATGATGGTGATGAGTATCAGGTATTTGTTGAGTTTAAGAATAATGAAGTTTCAAAGGTATTTGTGAATGATGTTGGCAATATAGGTAAGATATGTGATATTGTAAGTGAGGGTCAAAACAGTTTTTCATTAATACCATGCAGAGTAATGACCCAAACAGTAAAAGTGAGTTATCTGTAAGTCTAGGGCATAAAGCTGAAAATTTTTTGAAGTTTACTTGGGACCAGATTGATGATAACATAGATAAATGTGAATTCTGGAATAAGTTAGCTGTGGTTAATCAAAATTTGTATCCCAATTGGTGGAATGAAGTGAAAGAAGATCTAAGCAGGAAGTGTAATTTTGACAGTAATATGTTTTGTGTCCCTTCTGTAACAAGTGGTGTTAGTTGTGCCATGGAATCCATTCATTGTGTTCAGTCTTTACCTCACAACATGAGTAAATAGAGTAATGCTATGATGCCAACACAGTTGATAAAACCCTCTAAAGAAAGTGTGGATGTAGAATTTGATGAAATTGAAAGTGATCTTTTACATGAAATGTCTAACAACAGAGAAGATGATTCAGATTTTGGGTGGCCTTAGATTAAGATTAAGATTGATCATTGGGGAGGGAACTGTTTGATTGATACAGGAAGCCTGATTTATGGTATATCCCAACAATTTAGTGACAAGATCCAGTATAGTAAGAATATTGTGGAAAGATAGGAGCAGCTACTGATAAACAAAGCAAACTGGTAAAACCTCATGTACTTTTAATGTTTAGTGTAGAAGACAAAACCTTTGAACTTGGATGTGTAATGATCCCTGTTCTGGAAGAAAATATGCACTATGTTTGCAGATTCATATGACTTCTAATTGCATTTTATTTGTCAGGAATGTAGTACGTAAGATCATGTGATTTTTAAAGTTCTGCCTTATCTATTGACTGATTTGTAATCTATGACGTACTGTATTTACAGGTTCATAGAATTATATAATTATGTTTTGTAACAATATTGTGAAAAGGAAAGTTGCCACTCACCATATAGTGGAGATGCTGAGTTGCAAATAGGCACAATAAAAAGACTGTCACAAATATAGCTTTTGAACAGTAAGGCCTTCATCAAAATTAGACAGCAAACACCCACATACACAGAGTGGAGACTGGGTGGGGATAAGGAGGCGGCTTGGGGGAAGGGTGGGGTAGGAAGGTGAGGTATAGTAGGGTAGGAGTAATGGACAGTGATGCGCTGCTGGGGAGCGCGCAGGGACGAGGTGGAGAGGGGGTAGGGCGGCTATGTGCAGTCGTTAGGTTAGAGACGGAGGTCAGCGGAGGGGTGGGGAGAAGGGGGCAGGGGACAGTGGAAAAGGAGAGAAGCAAAAAGACTGAGTGCGATGGAGGAATGAGGGCTATGTAGTGCTGGAATGGGAACTGAGAAGGGGCTGTTTGGGAGGGGACAATGACTGATGAAGGGTGAGGCCAGGAGGGTTACAGGAGTGTAGGATATATTGCAGGGAAAGTTCCCACCTGCACAATTCTGAAAAGCTGGTGATGGTGGAGGGATCCATATGGCATAAGCTGTGAAACAGTCATTGAAATCAAGGATGTCACGTTTGGCAGCGTGCTCAGCAATAGAGTGGTCCACTTGTTTCTTGGCCGCAGTTTGTCGGTGGCCATTCCTGTGGACAGACACCTTGTTGATTTTCATGCCTACATAGAATGCAGCACAGGGGTTGAAGATCAGCTTGTAGATCACATGACTAGTTTCACAAGTGTTCCTGCCTTTGATGGGACAGGTGATGTTTGTGACCGGACTGGAGTAGGTGGTGGTGGTGGTGGGAAGGAATGAGTGTTGGAACTTTAATAGCGGCAACTAGTTATTTACAGCTCGTACAAAATAGATACGTGTTTCAAAGTTTTACTGACCTTCAAAGTAGTCATCAGCATTGTGTATAAACCTCTGCCAGCGATGTGGAACTCATAGGATACTCTTAGCAGTGCCAGTTGTGTTGACAGTTCGAGTGGTGTGGTCTATTGCCCAACGAATTTGTAGCAGTTCTGAAGCGAATGCCGTGAAGTGTTTCCTTCAGTTTGGAAATCGAGTTGAACTCATGAGTGCAGTAGGTGGTTGTAGATCTTAGCAGCCCCATCAGTCAAACAAATCAGTAACAGCTTGCACTGTACGTGCTTGAGCATTGTCCACCAAAATTATCGACAGGTCCTGCACAAAATGTCACCACTTCTGTCTCTAAGCTGGTAGTAGGTTGTGTTCCAAAAATGAACAGCACAGAGACAGACGTG
Organism: Schistocerca americana; assembly: GCF_021461395.2. Classification (NCBI taxonomy): domain Eukaryota; kingdom Metazoa; phylum Arthropoda; class Insecta; order Orthoptera; family Acrididae; genus Schistocerca; species Schistocerca americana. The sequence goes on from NC_060125.1 coordinate 172,672,523, forward strand.
ATGACACTTTCTGCAGGACCTGACCATCATTTTGAAGGACAATGCTCAAGCACGTACAGTGCAAGCTGTTACTGATTTGTTTGACTGATGGGGCTGCTAAGTGCTATATCACCTACTGCACTCCCTGACTTAAGCCCTCATAAGTTCAACTTGATACCTAAACTGAAGGAAACACATAATGACATTTGCTTCAGAACTGCTACAAATTCATTGGGCAATAGACCGCACCACTCGAACTGTCAACACAACTGGCACTGCTTCCACATTGCTGGCCGAGAGTTATACACAATGCTGGTGACTACTTTGAAGGTCAGTAAAACTTTGAAACATGTATCTATTTTGTATGAGTTGTAAATAAATAGTTGCCACATTGAAGTTCCAAATCACCAGTATATGACATGTCTTGCATCTAGGTCTATTACAGGGGTAAGAGCAATGTGGTAAGGGTTTGGGAGCAGGGGCTGTGTAGGGATGGACAAGTATATTGTGTGGGTTTGGTGGACAGTGGAATACCACTGTGGAAGGGTGGGAAGGAGAGTGGGCAGGACATTTCTCATTTCAGGGCATGGTGAAGGGTAGCAAAACCCTGGCGGAGAATGTAATTCAGTTGCTCCAGGCCTGTGTGGTACTGAGTTACATGGGGAATGCTCCTCTGTGGCTGGACAGTGGGCACCATGGATCCTTGCTCCTTCCATCTGCATCAATACAGAAAAGTTTCCTTATCCCTTGCCAGAACCCAGCCCCACATATTGTTCATACATTGTTGCTTGGCTCATGGAATCCCCCCCCCCCCCCCCCCCCAAATGGCCTTACCATCAAATTACCCATCTCTGGCTGCCACCCCTCCTTCCATGATGACCTCCACCTGTTCAGATTCCACCAGCCCTTAGCCCTCACCAACATAGTACTCCAAAACTATATCAACCAAGCTCAAACCTCCTTGCAGTCCCTTCTCTCCATCGACAAAATTCTCTTGTTAAACAGTCCCACATTTCTGGAATCCACAACACTTATTGAAATTCTTGCCCTCCAGGAACTAGAGCAACATGCACAATGCCACCTCAAAGAACTCTACACTCTGCTTATATCCCACTCCCACCTTGGAGTACTACTGTCCATCCCCCCCCCCCCCTACCCCTGCCCCTCCTACAACAACCTCCAAACCTCCTCCACGCCCCTCATAGTTGACAAACCCTGTCTCACAGACCTACTACATTCACCTCATGCTCCAAAACTCCCTCCCATGACCACACTGAATTCAGAAGCCATAGCCCCACAGAAATATCAGTCCTTCGAAAGGCCTCACCTTTTGCCTCACTCCCAAATTCAATCATACAGGACTTGTTAAGGACCTTCTCTCCTTCTCCCGGTCCCAACAGTGGAAACACTTTTTTTGCCAGCAACCCTACCAATCAGACTCAACCAAAGACCAATGTTGAACCCCACCTAACTCAGTTCACTTCTCCATCCAACCGTGATCCACCCCCACTGTTCCCAAATCACCCCCGTGAACTTTCCAGAATTTCTTAACCTCGAACCTTGCCTCACCATCATTCCCCAAATCCCTCAACACACAAACTAATCTTACATTCGCAGAAAGAACCACAGTCCACCATCTAAAAACTGATCCCAACCTTATAATCCTTCCTGCAGATAAAGCTCCACCACTGTTGTTTTGAACTGCAAGGATTAACTGGCAGAAGGACTCTGCCAGCTGTCAGATAAATCCACCTACGAACCTTGCCACAGTGACCCCAGACCAAAAAATCCAGCAGAATCTCCAGTCACTCCTCAAATCCTTAGGCTGATCCCAGAACCTCTCCCCAGAGTCCATCTCTCTGCTCACCCCTGCAACTTTCCGCACTCCTACCTTCTACATGCTTCCTAAAGTCCATAAACCCAACCACCTAGGATGCCCCATTGTGGCCAGCTACTGTGCCTTCACTGAGAGAATCTCTGCTCTCGTAGGCCAACTCCTTCAACCCAGGCCAGTCGGAGTGGCTGAGCGGTTCTAGTCGCTACAGTCTGGAACCACGCGACCGCTATGGTCGCAGGTTCGAATCCTGCCTCGGGCACGGATGTGTGTGATGTCCTTAGGTTAGTTAGGTTTAAGTAGTTCTAAGTTCTAGGGGACTGATGACCTTAGAAGTTAAGTCCCATAGTGCTCAGAGCCATTTGAACCATTTGAACCTTCAACCTAACCTCCTATAAATCAAACCAACCATTCTCTTCACCGACTCTCCACAGTTCCTGTTTCTTTACCACATGGTGCCCATCTCGTCACTATTGATGCCACCTCCCTTTACACTAACATCCTGAATCCTCATGGCCTTATTGCTATTGAACGCTACCTTTCCCAAAACCTGACAGATTTCAAACCAACAACCTCCTTCCTAGTCACCATGACCAACTATATTCTCACCCACAATTACTTCTGTTTTGAAGGCATTACCCACAAACAAATCAGGAGTGCAGCTAAGGGCACCTGCATGGCACCATCCTATGCCAACCCATTCATGGGCCATCTACAGGAATCATTCCTAAACACCGAGAATCCTAAACCTCTCACTGGTTCAGTTTCATTGATGACATCTATGAGATTTGGATCAAGGGTGAGGACACCCTATCCACATTCTTCCAGAAGCTCGACTTCTCCACTGGTCCTACTCAACCCAACAAGCCACCTTCCTAAATGTTGACCTCCACCTCAAAGATGGCTACATCATTACCTCCGTCCATATCTACTAAGCACCAGCAATAACTCCACCTTGACTGATGCCACCTGTTCCATACCAAGAAGTCCCTTCCATACAGTCTAGCCACCTGTGGTTGTCACATCTGCAGTGATGAGCAGTCTCTCTCAAAATATACTGAGGGTCTCACTGAAGCCTTCACAAACTGTAATTATCCTACCAACCTTGTACAAAAGCAAATCTCCCATGCCTTGTCTTTCCAGTCTCCCACCACCTCACAAAGTCCCACTGTCCAGCCACAGAGGAGTATTCCCCATGTAACTCAGTACCACACAGGCCTGGAGCAACTGAATTACATTCTCTGTCAGGGTTTTGCTACCTCTCACCGTGCCCTGAAATGAGAAATGTCCTGCCCACTATCCTTCCCACACTCCCACAGTGGTATTCCACTGTCCACCAAACCCACACAATATACTTGTCCATCCCTACACAGCCCCTGCTCCCAAACCCTTACTACATGGCTCTTACCCCTGTAATAGACCCAGATGCAAAACATGTCATATATTGGAGGTTTGGAACTTCAATAGTGGCAACTATTTATTTACAGCTTGTACAAAATAGATACATGTTTCAAAGTTTTACTGACCTTCAAAGTAGTCACCAGCATTGTGTATAACTCTGCCAGCAATGCGGAAGCAGTGCCAGTTGTGTTGACAGTTCGACTGTTGCGGTCTATTGCCCAACGAATTTTCCAAGCAACAATGTATGAACAATATGTGGGGCTGGGTTCTGGCAAGGGATAAGGAAACTTTTCTGTATTGATGCAGATGGAAGGAACAAGGGTCCATGGTGATGGAAAAAAATGCAAAAAAAATTATGTAAATAATGTAGAATTACATCTGAAAAAATTCACAAAAATACACCCAAATATGTGTGAAAAATCATGAGAAGGATGAAACAGAGGCAAAAGGGGGGAACAAGATGAAATTTGAGGGCATTGACGATAGCAAAAGGTGAAAACTCACTAAAATTGGCGAGAAGTCACAATGAGATCAAAGAAAAGATATAAATGTAAATATATATTTTACTGTGGGTAGCAAGTCTGATGGCGGATAAGTATGAAGAAGGGGGATGGCAGATGTGACTGGATGAGGTGGAATTAGTGGGTGCGAACTGGGATATAATGGAGAAAGAGTGGGGGGGGGGGGGTGGGGAGGGGTTCATAGGATGAGATATAGGATCATGTGGCATTGGGAAGGTGCGGGAAATAACACATGAAAATACGAGAGAGTGACGCATGGAGAGCGATCAATTAGAAGGTATGGATTAATGATATCGGTGGGAGTGATGTGGGACATAAGATGTTACATCAAGAGTCAGTATGGTCTTGTATCTATCTGTTGTGTGCGGTCAAGATGGTTGATACAGTGTGGCTCATAAGCAGAGCATGAAGTATGGTTTTAAGGCAACAAAAGAATCACAGGAAAGGAGAGAAGGAAGGACAGACATTGAGTATAGTGTTCCATTAGAAAATAGTAACAAAGGAAAACCGCACCTATTCCATCAAAGGCAGGGCTACCTGTGAAACCAGTCACGTAATCTACAAGCTAAGCTGCAACCACTGTGCTGCATTCTATCTGAGCATGACAACCAACAAACTGTCTGTCCTCATGAATGGCCACCGACAAACTGTGGCCAAGAAACAAGTGGACCACTCTATTGCTGAGCACGCTGCCAAATGTGACATCCTTCATTTCAATGACTGCCTCACAGCTTATGCCATATGGATCCCTCCACCATCACCAGCTTTTCAGAATTGTGCAGGTGGGAACTTTCCCTGCAATATACCCTACACTCCTGTAACCCTCCTGGCCTCACCCTTCATCAGTCATTGTCCCCTCCCAACCAGCCCCTTCTCTGTTCCCATTCCAGCACTACACAGCCCTCTTTCCTCCATCACACTCAGTCTTTTTACTTCTCTCCTTTTCCGCCCACCTCACCGCTGCCCTCCATCTAACCTCCCGACTGCACATAGCTGCCCTACCCTGTTTCCACCTCATGCCTGCACACTCCCCAGCAGCACGTCACTGTTCGCCACCCCTACCCTACTATCCCTCCCCCTCCCTACCTCCTCCTTATACCCACCCAGTCGCCACTCCCATCATGCACTGGTGCTGCAGACGCGTTTGTGAGTTGCGCCGTGTGAGTGTGTATGTGTGTGTTTGCTGTCTAATTTTGACAAAGGCTTTACTGGGAGAAAGCTATATTTGCGGCAGTCTTTTTATTGTGCCTATCTGTGACTCAGCATCACCACTATATAGTTAGTGGCAACTTTACTTTTCACAATATTGTTACGTTCCATCCTGGATTTTCCATTGTTCATTTATGTTTTGTAATAGATTTGTGCTTTAGAATTTGATACATCTGTCCTATGATACCAAATGTGTAGATCCTATTACAATTTTGAAATGAAACACTACCATTAAATATCTAGTAATGGACTTCCATATCCTGTACTGTAAAAATTAGGAATAGTATCTTAATATAACTCTGTGTATCACCTTGCTAGTTCATTTTTCATTGCATTTAACTCTGTTTTTTAAAGTTTCATACATGAACACCTTTTAATCCTATCTGACATAAATCCTATACACGTGCTTTTGGAATATAAATAGGCAGTGTGATGTGAGGGAGGTATTGAACAGCATAATTAGTACACAAAACAATGTTTCTGGATTTGATTTGAATACTAGAGGGGAAGTAATCTATACATTGGACTGTGTGATGAGAAATATAGGGAGGAAACTGAAAGATGTGGATGGATCTACTCCCACACTGCTGTGTGGCTGTACCCTGCTAGTTCAGTTGACTTACAAGAGATCATAGGCACTGGGTAATGTACTCAAGCATCTGCCAACTACACCAGTGTTGTGACTGAGATTTGTAAATTGGTAGGTAAGAAATTATCCTATATGGAAAATTCATGGAACTATTTGTTTAAAACAAGACATCACTGGTATGGACAGTGTTATTCCACATAAATGTATGTTTTCTTTTAGTAGGGGGATTAACTTCCCATTTGGGAGAACCGATAGAGGTACTCAAGGTACCCTCCGCCACACACCGTCAGGTGGCTTGCGGAGTATGGATGTAGATGTAGATGTACATTATGTAACTTTAAATCAGTATGTATTTCTTCATCACTTGTAAATGAATCTTCTAGGCCGCTAGGTAGATAGGTTAGTTTGTATGAACAATTAGCAAATAGTGTGGAAGACATTTACTAGTTTAGACAGTATAACAAGATGTATACATTTCTGATTTTGCACACTGATTTTGATCCTCAAGTTACTCAGCTATGTCATAATTCAAAGCTATTTATGACTCTGATTACCTGTATTTATCCTGAGCACTGCAATATTGTATCTCATTGGAACATGAATTGTGGGCAAGCTCATGGTTAACTCTGTTTTGGGTATCCCTAGTCATTGTGACTGTGTGTGTGTACGCGAGGAGAACGTGCAATTATTGATTGAGGCTAAATGCTTTCTATAGTTACTCTTTACATATGATTGAACTTATTGATATGATTATGAATTTTATTCATTTTGCTGTGTTGAAATATTTTTGCAGGTTTGTACCTGGTGCGGTTTGGATTCAGGGGTTGCTTCCCACATCGTAAGCTCAGGCCCTAATATTTTTCATTATTTTCTCCTTCCATGAGTCAACATATCCTTAAATACTCTGGTTTATGTGGCTGATTGATTTTGTGTTATATCCCTACTCATGATTGAGTATATTATTCTGGTCTGTACCTTTTATTTTAAGTTTTCAGGTCAGCTCTCTCATCGTACATTTAGGCTCAGAATTTTTTATCTTATCTATTGAAGTTCTTGAAGGTGTGACTTTATAGATATAAACTTGCAATTTGTAATTCTAGTAATTTATAATTTACATTGTCTCTGCATTTATTTCTACAGTTTACTGTTGTAATGTTATACTGTAGTTTTGATTTTGTATAATTTGTCTTGTGACAGAATGTTCCACAGATCTGAAAATCTGAATGGCATGTCCTGATACATGCATAAATTATGACTTGTATAGTAGATATTTTTCTCATGGATTTTTTTTTTTTTTTTTAAATATGTTATGTATCAGGTGCTTCTATACATCTGTATTCCATCTTTTGGCATCATTTTGTACACCATTTGACAAACTTTATAGTACGTCACAAAATATTGTAAACACATTGTTTCCAAATTTTGTGAGGGGGTATATTGTCAAGGGACACCCTCCTCTAGCATTACTTTTCCTCAACAGAAGTAGTCGGTACCAGAAATATTTTCGAATTTTTAAAAGATTTATATTATTTCAGCTGTTTTTCTAAACAAAATTCATATGATTTTGTACACGATGTGTTATATTTCAGGCTAAAAGCTGTAAAAAGAAATTATTGTCTTTTCTTTGTTACAATCGATATGTATCGATTGTACAGTTGAAATTATTTTTTTTTTTAGAAAAATTTGAAATTACAAAATATTTGGCACACTCAAAATTTATATTATTAACTACACAACCTGATACCATTTATTATGTTTATTTCTGGATTCATTTATAAAATAATAATATATATTAATAGAAATTCATTTGTAAAGTCTTTGGAATATAGTTATTACCACAGTGTGAAGTAGTATTGGGCATGCCTCTGATGTGATCGGATGTGTTTTTTATATTTGGGAAGAACAATGTGATTTTGGCTTTGTTAATATGAAAATTCTAAAGACAGTGTGTATAGAAAAATGTGAATATTCGAGAAAACAAAAAGTTTGCACAGGCTTACTTCAGAGTTAATTATGTAAATTGGAACCATGAGATCCTATAACACGAAAATTTTAACTTCAAGAATCAGCCCCTAGATATGAAGAACTGGAGCCAACTACAAGAAAAGAAGATAAGTAAAAAGTTTATTGTAAATCTTACTCCTCTCTAAACTTATTAAAAGAGTTAACCATAAAGACAATGACAACAACAAATTGAAGGAAGGGGGAAATTACACCTTTCAAAGGAACCATTCTGGCATTTTTCTGGAGCAGTTTGGGGAAATCACATGGAAAACCTATGTCAGGATGGTTGAGCATGGATTTTAATTCCGCAGTACCATTATCACAGATTTGGAGTCTGCATATGGGTTTGATACAGTGCACCTTCTGCTGGTCTGTCACCATTTTGTGGAAGTCCAAGTTGAATCTACAACAAGGGCTAAATGAAGAAAACTTTGAGAGCTGCTAAATGTTTTACAACACCCTACAATTCTCTTTCTATAATAGTTTTCAAATTGTGATATTTTGAAATTATATCAGGACTTAATGGACACCCTGTATGAGAAATCGTAAATTGGATAATCTTTCACATTGAGCAGAAATAATTTTATGGGACCAAATTTCAACTAATGCAACTTGTTTGACTGCAATTGTTGGTGTGGATGTCACCTCATGGAATAATGAGAAAATGTAAACTGGATAATCTTTCACATTGAGCAGAAACAATTTTATGGGACCAAATGTCAATTTGTGTGACTGCAATTGTTAGTGTGGATACTGGCTCATTGAATAACTTACAGATGTCCTTATGATACTTACTATCACATTTATACTAAACCAACATGAACAAACTGCAGCTTCTCTAGAATAAATGGACTTTGATTTGTGAATTATATCATTGTGAATGGGACGGACATAGTTCAGTGTTTTTCTTCATTTGAAGATTAAATTAAGTCAATGGACATAATCTTTTATTACAGAGGATCATTGTCATCACTAATTATTAATTTCGTGTTGTAGTTGAAAGACTGCAGAATGAGCACCTACGAGCGATTTGTGCCACTCATAATCAGTGTAAAAGGATGCAGGGCAGGGGGCCCAAAGTAATGTTTTTCAGCTTTCCTAAAGCTCTGTGGGTGCTGCAGCACTAGAGGATTGCTTCTTTACACACACTGCTTAGGGTGAACTGTCCAAAAGGCTGAGAGTGCTGGAGATGCACCAGCACCAGCTGTTCAAGTGCCTTAAGAAAAATTGCTTCACATAAGGCTCACTGCAAACCCTTATTTACTAAACAAAAAATTATGACTGTAATAAACCTCTATATATACAATGTCTTAATCTTTACAAAGAAGAACCTACAAGATGTGAAACGTAGAGAAAATGTACATTGTTACAACACAAGAAGCATCAAACACATATACATGCCTTACCACAGACTATCAAAATCAATAAATAGCTATGAAGTTACAGGGCACAAACTATTTAATAAACTGCCACATGCCATACAGGATCTTCCTGAACATACATTCAAAGAAAGACTGCATGAATGGTTTATTGCCCACCCGTTCTATGATATCAATGAATTCTTCAACTGTAAAATGCAGTAATCCAAAAGATGACCCACTGTACATTTATTGTAATATAAGCTAAAATATTTCAGTAGTCAATACCTTATCACACTGTATTATAAATTGTAACTTCATTTGACGGTGTCAATTGCTGTAATGGCCTAAAGACAATAAAATCTTTATTATTATTATTATTATTATTATTATATGGGACTTAACATTTGAGGTCATCAGTCCCCTAGATCTTAGAACTACTTAAACCTAACTAACCTAAGGACGTCACACACATCCATGCCCAAGGCAGGATTTGAACCTGCAACTGTAGTCGTCACGCGGTTCCAGACTGAAGCGCTTAGAATGGCTCGGCCACACCGGCCGCCAAAATGCCTTAAGATACTATCCAAAAGAGCCACTGTATGCTCTGTTAGTTACTTGCAGGTTGTACACTTTGGAGCACAAGGAGTTGAGCTGGTGGTGCATATTAGTTGCCTATTTGGTTGGACTGTAACCAAATAGTCAGTGTTTATTAAACACTGCAGGCTGTACTGATGCCATCAAGTCATTTGTCTCACAAGGGTCCACAAGGAGGACATTATCTATTTTTATCCTGACCACTCGTATAATATTGGGTGCCTAAGTAACTGGTTTCTCAGATCACTAGACAACAATTCAAGCAAATCGTTTCAATCGAGTTTATTACAGTAAGTTAAATTGATAATACTTAACTTTGCGTATTCACAAAGGTGTGTCACAAGCAAATGGTGACATGCAAGTAATCAATGTCCTTTGGTGTACACAATTTCAATGCAAGCAAAACAATTCAGTTCATAACTCACTGCTGTAGTGTTTGTATCACAGGTCATTGCCTACTCCCGCCGCAGCTAGGCTGTGCAGCACATATTTTCTTTTCCTGTAGGTGCCACTCCTGTCTTGGCGTTGTCCTAGAGAGCATACTATTGACTGATGTTGTTTCACAACCCTCTCTGCTGTAATGTTCTTGGCCAACATGCTGGCGCTTGATGTTACACCAGAACATTCCTCTCCCCCAAAGTGATGAAACATCGTTGTGTAGGGAGCGAAACAATGGCAGGGGAAGCAGGAGGGTGAATGCTTCACTGGACTGGAAACTGTGGCTGCAGAGGACATCAAGCTTCCAGTCGTACCTCACCATCTGGCTTTCTCTCTGGCCAAAACGTCCCCCGGAAAATGACCAGAAGGGTATGCTTGCACCTCCTGAGTCCAATAACTAGATGTAGAAGGCATCCGCTACTGCAGTGTGGGCAGGTCCAGCTCCATCGATAGAGCGAGAGGAGGTGGAGAAGGTGAAGGCTCCATCTCCATGGGGTTGTCCTGTGGTGTCGTGATGACACCCTCTGGCAGCTGCTGTGGCCCACGTGTCCTCTGGATCCATGAATGTGGGGGAAGAGACACAGAAGGATTACCTTGCACATGACAGTGGCGAAGTTGATTGTGATGTTAGTGCTGCAATCTGTCTGGACCTATAATGAGATACATGAAAGCGCTAAGTTGACGGATGATCTCACCTTGCATCCACCATCTGCTGCCACTAAATCCCTGTAAAACACAATATCATGCGGTGTGAAGCGATACTTGTGACCTTCCTTTGGCACCAGATGCTGTGGAGGGTGAAGCAGGTGGAGCAATGTCCAATGGTAGTAGCCGTGAAGCAATTCTGCCAGCGATGGTCCATCTAGTGGGTGTGAATGATGGGAGGCGAGAAACACGTGTAATGCTTAATCCCTGGTATGTGGAGTGAAGTTTGGCCATCTACTGCTTGAAGGTCCTACAAAACATTCCACTTTGGTGTTTGGCTGTGGATGGAATGGTGCACTAGTTAGATGCTGTATGCCATTGCGTTCAAAGAATGTTTCAGATTCATTTGATATGAACTGAGGGCCATTGATTGACACTATGTCTTCAGGTAAACCTTCAAGCAAAAAATAGCGGAAAACACCTGAATTGTGCTACATGGCATTGTCAATTTCATTGGCACAGCAAAAGGAAACTTGTGATACAAGTCAACCACAATCAACCCAAGAGTGTTCCAAAAAGGACCTGCAAAGTCTATGTGCACATGTTGCTGTGGAGATTGTGACTTAGGCCAAGCAGAGAATTTTTGTGGCAAAGTGGACTGATCTTCTGAACATGCCTGACACTGTGACATCATCTGTTGTGTTTTGGTGTCCATACCCTGCCAAATACAGTGTTGATGAATTAGCTGTTTCGTACAGACAATCCCCCAGTGTCCTTAGTGAAGTAATTGCAACACTTCTTTTTGCAAAGCTTTAGGGATCAACACATGTGACTGTCCACTGGAATGTTGTACAATAATCACCCCTTTCTGTATAGTGGGGCTATGCCAACATGCAAAGTATCGGTGCACTACTGACTTCTTTATGCTATGCAAGGAATGAGGCCAAGATGTGCGAATGCATTTTATCAAAATGTTGAAATTTGAATCAGCTTCCATGGCCTATGCAGTTTTCCTATAGGTCAGTAATTCAGAATCCTGACCATTGATGTGACAACAAGATGCAGCAGAAGCATCAAAGTCTGTATCAGGGCCAATCAGAAGATGTGAAAGTGATTCTGCATTACCATGTTGAGCTGTCAGACAATACACAATCTTATACTGGTATTGAGACAACAAAAAAACTCAACTTTGCAATTTTTGGGAAGTTCGTACAGGAACCAGTTTCATCGGATGAAACAAGGACTGCAAAGGCTTGTGATCCATTACTAAGTAGAATTTTCTGCCATACAAATGGTGGTGGAATTCAGTGACACCATACACAATAACCAAAGCCTCTTTCTCAATTTGTGAATAGTTATGCTGAGCTTTGTGCAACACTTTTGATGTGAAAGTGATAGGCCTGCCTTTATCACCAATTCTATGTGAAAGCACTGCACTGATTGTGTAAGAGGCAGCATCAACTTGCAATACAACTGGCTTGTCAGGATCAAAGTGAACTAAGCATTGATCACTGAGCAATGCATCTTTAAGTTTTTGAAAAGCTACTTGGCACTTATCGTTCCAAACAAAGGGGGTTCTTGTGATGCAAGTGATGCAATGGACCTGCAATTTGTGCAGCATTTGGTATGAACTGAATATAAGAGTTCATTTTCCGTAAGACTGACTGCAATTCTGTGACATTTGAAAGGGACTGGCAAATCTCGTATGGCTGACAAATGCGACTGAAGGGGATGTACACCTTGACTGTTTATGATATGAGCAAGATACTGCACCTCAGGTTTTAAAAAAATCACACTTGTCCAGTCTACACTTTAGTCCTGCATCAGATAACACACAAAAGAAAGCACACAAATTTTCAATATGTTCTTCAGTTGTACAACCTGCTAAGATAATATCGTACAAATAGTTTGAACAGTTTGGCACTTGAGCAGTCAGCTGTTCCAAACACCATTGGAAAATGACGGGTGTGGAAGCACAGCCAAAAGGCAAACACAAATATTTAAACTAGCCCAAATGAGTATTCACTACACATACTTTTTGAGATTCTTCATTGAGCAGTATTTGAAGATAGGTGTTGCACAAATCAATTTTTGAAAAGTAGTGACCAGTGCCTAATCTTTTCATGAGATCCTGTGGGCATGACAAGGGGTAAGTACCAGTCATAATTTGCGGGCTCACTGTAAACTCAAAAAGTCAACACAGAGGTGAATGCGACCTGAAGGTTTGGGGAGCAAAACCAACAGACTTGCCCATTGATTAGCTTGTATGCTCTGCTATCTTGCAGTACTTTCTCCTGTAATGCAATGGGAACAGTTCCAGTGGAGCAAAATTTCGGCTGAGCATTGTCTTTTAGAGTAATATGTGCAACAAAATTGTTAACGTTGCCTAAAACTCCAGAAAAAGAATTCCAGGAATTCTTTCAGCAAGCTAGCTACACTGTCTTTTACATGGAATATAGACACTGAAAACACATTGTCCTGAATTTGAAAGCCAAACATATCAAATGAATCAAGACCAAATGTGTTCTCACAATCACATGATTGTAGCACTGTAAAAGTCACTGTTCATGTATGCAAGCGATACGTGGCAGGCAGAGTACATTTTCTGAGAATGGGAATGTTTCGTCCATTATAAGCTATCAAGTGCATGCTAGTTTTAGACAGGTGTGGGGAGCCTAACATTTCATATGTGCAATGATTCAGCAATGTAACAGAGGCACTCATGTCCAACTGAAATTTTCCATGTTTCTCACAATGAAGCAAATGAACAAAATATTTGTTGCACTGGCGTAGCACAAAAGAAACTGCTCACTTTCTAGTTTTGCTAATGCTTGTTGAAGACTTTGAATATACTGCATTAATGACATGGGCCTTGTGCCTAGCTTTTTATGTTTGTTCCATTGCGGACATACGGATCGTACATGTCCTTTCTTGCCACAAGCGTAACACTTTGCCTATTGGCAGGGGCAGTCTTGGTTTTTGTGCCATGAATAACTTCAAGAACATGACTTAATTCTATTTGCCTGTGTAGCTGTCTGTTTAGTGAGCTGCTTACATGGTGTGGAGAGTTGTTTACGTGGCGTGGCGAGCACAAGCTGCTGCTGCCGAATGGGCTGATTGCAAACAAGGGAATCAATCCAACAAACTGATGGCTGCTCATTATACACAATCACATCATGCAACATAACATCTGAATATAAAGCACATCAAGCACATTTGAATTTGCATTTCCTCATCATGCCCTGCAAATCTGTTACCCACTCACGATAAGTTTATTCTAGACGTGTTTTACAGTTGAAGAATTGATACCTAGCTGCTATTACATTCACTTGTTGGCCATAATAATTAGTTAGCAAATCTACAACCTGATCATATGAAAGTTCACTCAGAGTGACAATAGGTAACAGTTTTTGGATGAACTGGACTTCCTACTGTTGAGAGAAAATAACGGCTTTTCACAGTACCTGGTATGATGTGAGCAATTACGTGGGCTACAAACTGTTGCAATCATTTGAGCCAGTCCTCTTCTTGTTCATGAAACTGGCGAAAAGGCGGAATAGCACTTGGAGCTGGTGTTGCTTGTGGTGCATTAGTAGTTTCGTTCTCCAGGAGCTGCTGTACTGTGTTTAACAGCGAGGATATTTGCTGGCTCTGAAACTGAAACATCTGCATTAGCTGCGTTGCATCTAACGCTGTCAGCTGTGGCACCCGAGCATGGGGTGGGATAGGTGGGGTGGGCATGTTGGAAGAGAGAAATGCAAGAAACAGACAAGGCAAGCAAGAAAAATGAGAACAAAAGCAAAGAAAATTTCTGCAACGCCCACCTGAAAACACTGATTGGTAGCAACATGATAAGAGACTGTTAAAGCAAGTAAACACCCTTGCAAAGAAAAGATAAGAGAGAATTAAAGTGCCAGCAAAACACAGAAGAAACCGTGGCCATGAGGTGTTGGGTTTTGTTTTGAATCCTCATAGTCAATTTTTGTATATTGCCTGCTCATCTAATATTGGGTGCCTAGGAAGCTGTTTTCTTGGATCACTAAACAACAGTTCAAGCAAATTATATTAATGAAGTTTGTTGCAGTAAGTTAAATTGACAATACTTAACTTTGTGTATACACAAAGCCGTGTCGCAAGGAAATGGCGACATGCAAATAATCAATGTCTTTCGGTATATACAATTTCAATGGAAGCAAAACAGTTCAGTTCATAAGTCACTGATGTAGCATTTGTATGGTGGCTCTCTGTCCACTCCCACCATCGCTAGGTGGCACAACATTTATATTTCCTTCATGTAGATGCCGCTCCTGTCTTGGTGTTGTCCTAGAGAGCATACTATTGGCTGACATCATCTCACAGTCCTGTCTGCTTTAACGTTCCAGACCAACATGTCGGCACTCGATGTTATGCCAGAACAGTCTCTTTCATATGCACTTTTGCTGCGCAAGAGTCTGAAGCTGGTAGTGTCTATCAGTCACCTGTTCCATTGCATATGACCAAAATTGCCTGTATTTGTTAAATGACAGGCCGGGGGGCCGAGCGGTTCTAGGCGCTACAGTCTGGAACCGCGCGACCGCTATGGTCACAGGTTCGAATCCTGCGTCAGGCATAGATGTGTGTGATGTCCTTAGGTTAGTTAGGCTTAAGTAGTTCTAAGTTCTAGGGGACTGATGACCTCAGATGTTAAGTTCCACAGTGCTCAGAGCCATTTGAGCCATTTGTTAAATGTTGCAGAAATAGCAGGTGTCAGAGAGTCAGCGTGTCTTGTGACACTTGTCTGTTTTTGTATCTTCTACTTGAGGCAGATGCACATACACAGGTTTAAATAATGTAGGTAC
Source organism: Schistocerca americana (assembly GCF_021461395.2). Taxonomy (NCBI): domain Eukaryota; kingdom Metazoa; phylum Arthropoda; class Insecta; order Orthoptera; family Acrididae; genus Schistocerca; species Schistocerca americana. The sequence continues at coordinate 172,687,936 of NC_060125.1, forward strand.
ACACAGCATTAGATTGGCTGTCATTTTTAATCAACTGTCTTGTTTATCATTAAAATGTGCAGAATACTTACATGTTTGTCTTACAGTCAAACTTAATACATTTACTGAAACCAGCTCACAGCCCTTGTGAGGCCAATTTAGGAGCTACTTGATTGAGAAGTAGTGGCTCTGGTCACAAAAGCTGACAATGACTGGGGGAGAGGAGTGCCGATCACGTGCCCTTCCATATCCACATCCAGAGATGTCTATTGGCTGAGGATGACATGGTGGCCGGTACTGTTGGGTCTTGTGAGGCCTCTTCAGATAGAGTTTAGTTTTGGTTAAGAGTGACACAATAATGGAAATTCCTGGATGGAACAATACTTAAAATAAAGGAAAAGCAGCCATTCACCTATAGCAGATTGATATCTGGAGCTCAGAGTCATGTAACAGCAAACAGCATTCACACTACTTTCAAGCTGTTGCTCTTTTTCTAGAACGAGTATATACATTCACACACACAACCACACAGACATCAAAATATGCACACATGTGGCCATGGTGAGATTGATTATTGATGATTGATTATTGAAAGCAGTTGCCTGAGCTGACAGAGGTTGGGAGGGGCTAGGGAAGGACACAATTAAGGGTAGTGGAATAGAGGCAGGATTTTGGACTGCTGATTCCGCAGCCGCACAAGATGAATGGAATACGGAGTGTAGAACAAAATTATACCCCCTCCCTTCTCTATCCCATGTCTTTCTCCCTCTTCATCTCAACCTTCCTCTCCTTCTCATCCTCCCTCTTCCCCCTTCTCCCTCTTCCTATATCACTTTTTTCTCTACTCTCTATACTGTTTTTGTCTTGTGTGGCCGCAGAGTCATCCTTTCAAAGACCTGCCTCTTTCCTGTTACCATCTCTTTGCATCCTTCCCTACCTCCTTCCAACCTCCATCAGCTCAAGCATCTGCTTTCAATAATCAAGTATCAATAATCAGTCTCACTGTGGCCACATGAGTGTGTGTTTGGACGTCTGTGTGGTTGTGTGTATAAATGTGTGCAATCCAACTAGAAAAAGAGCAAGGCTCGAAAGTTAGTGTGAAATCTGTTTCCTGTTGCCAGTTTCTGTGCTCCAGACATAATTCCACTATAGGCAAGTGGCTGCTTTTCTCTTATTTTAAGTATTGTTCCATCCAGGAATTTCCATTATTGTTTCACACTCAACCAAAACTAAATTCTGTCTTAATAGTTCACAGAAGGCCCAACAGTACTGACCAACTGCCTTGTCACTCTCAGCCAATAGGCACCATTGGATGTGGATATGGAAAGGCATGTGATCAGCACACCACTCTCCCAGTCATTGTCCACTTTTGTGACAGGAGCTACTACTTCTCAATCACTTAGCTCCTCAATTGGCCTTGCAAGATCTGTGTGCTTGTTTCACTAAATGTATTAATTTTGTCGCTAAGCCAAGCATATAAGTGTTCTGCACATTTTAATGATAAACAAGACAGTTGATTAAAAATGACAGCCAGTCAACTGCCTCTAGTAGAGTTAAGGAAAACAGACAAGTGTCACATGACATGCTGTCTCTCTGTCACCTACTTTTTCCGGAACATTTAACAAATATCGGCAGTTTGATTACGAGCAACGAAACAGGTGACCAACAGACACTACCAGCTTCAGAACCTTGTGCAGCAAAAGTGCATATGAAAGGAGACAGTGTCCCCTTGATGTTATCTTTGAGACAAATGACTTGATGGCATCAGTGATGTCTGCAGTGTTTACTAAACACTGGCTGTTTGGTCGCAATCCAACAAAACTGATTAGTAATATATGTTATAGCAAGAACAAACATGATTTATGGAACATAGTACTTTATCGAACCAATGCAAGATGCAATGAAGTACAGGTTGCGCGTAGCACTGAATACATTGGATGGACAATAATTACACAGATTACAGGATATGCTGAGCACTCATATGCGATCACTTAAATAATACTGTTTCTTTGGCAGCTTACCAGAGTGCACCTGGGGGCTTACCCAGCTGGCCTCTATAAGCGAGTCTGTGAACTGCAAGGACGCGCATTCTCTGAAATTGCGTGTCTATACACAACCAGTTTCAACTCTCTGTGCACAAAAGTGTATGACCTGCAAGTGCCTATCAAACCATACAATGGCCCTTTTGTATAGTATCTGAAGGCACTGCTACCCTCTCTTTGAATCATTCCCTACCACCACCCCACCTCCAGGCAGCTGCTTTCAGTAATCGAATATCAATGATCAGCCTCACTGTGGCCACAAGAGTGTGCGTTTGGGATGTCTGTGTGTGTGAATGTGTGTGCTTCTGCTAGAAAAAGAGCAACAGCTCACAAGCTAGTATGAATGCTGTTGTCTGTTATGCATCTCTGTGCTCCATGCATCAGTCTGCTGTACATGTTAATGAAATATACTCTAACACAGAAAGAGATGCATCATAAAGGAATTATCCTAATGGAGTGGAAATCAGTAGATGCGATGTACATGTACAGACAAACAAATAGCAACAATTTCAGAGAAATTGGATGATTTATTCAAGACAAAGAACTTCACAAATTGAGCTAGTCAGTAATGTACTGGTCCACCTCTGGCCCTTATGAAAGCAGTTATTTGGCTTGGCACTGATTGATAGAGTTGTTGGATGTCCTTTTGAGTGATGTCATGCCAAATTCTGTCCAATTGGCATGTTAGATCACTAGAATCTGGACCTAGATAGAGAGTCCTACTCCACGCATTCTCAGTTATGGAGAGATCTGGCAATCTTGTTTGCCAAGGTAGGGCTTGGAAAGCTTGAAGACGAGCAATGGAAACTCTCAGCAAGGTGCAGGTGAACAGCTGGCCGATGTGGGCGAGCAGTTCTAGGCGCTACAGTCTGGAACTGCGCGACCGCTACGGTCGCAGGTTCGAATCCTGCCTCGGGCATGGATGTGTGTGATGACCTTAGGTTAGTTAGGTTTAAGTAGTTCTAAGTTCTAGGGGACTGATGACCTCAGAAGTTAAGTCCCATAGTGCTCAGAGCCATTTGAACCATTTTGCAGGTGAACTTTGTCTTGCTGAAATGTAAGCCCAGGATGGCTTGCCATGAAGGGCAACAAAATAGGGTGTAGAATACTGTCAGTGTACCACTGTGCTGTAAGGGTGTTACAGACAACAACAAAAAGGGCCCTGCTACGAAAACAAATGGCTCCCCAGATTCCCACTCCTGACTGTTGGGCATATGGTAGGCAGTAGTCTGGTTGGTATCCTATCGTCTGGAGTGTCTCAAAACATCTCCTCATTGGCCATCAGGGCTCAGTTCCAAGCAGGACTCATCACTGAAGACAATTCTGCCCTAGTCAATGAGATTCCAGGCCAAATGTGCCCAATACCACTGCAAACAGGCTTATTTATGTATAGAGGCCACTGGTAGTTAGTGCAAGGGGTGGTGTGGATGCAACCCCCTTTCTGTGGGCCACCTATTGATGCTCCTCGTTGTCACTGAAGCAACAGTTGCACATTCAATCAATGATAGTGATAAATTCATGACTGTGAGTGCCTCTCTCTCTCATGATTGCTTGGTCCTGTTGTTCTGTATCTATCTAGGTCGACCACCTCCTTCTTGATGTTGTGTTTGGCCTTGGTTTACACATTCTTGACAATATCATTGAATAGTGGCATTGGTTCTATTCAAATGTTGAGCAATTAGCCAATTACTCCAACCAGCTTCTTCAAGCCTAACTATAAGTTCTCTCTTAATGCTGGCATCTGTATATGTTGTTCATGTGCCTGTCAGTGAGGCATAGTTACTGTCCAACTGAGTACACAGAATGAAATTCACGAAGACTTTATGCCATGGTATTGACATATCTCCTTTTTACTATCATTGACAACTGCACGGTGAAATTGCACTGCAGCATCATACACTCATCCTCTGATCCATCTCCTTCATGTCACCTCCCCCTTTCTTATTATAGCATAATTCATGACAAGATAAGCTTTTTATGAGGCGTTAGGCAAAGTAAATATATAGTGTCTAGTATCAATGAAATCAGCAGTTAAGTGTACTTTGTGATATAACCTTTGTTTCATGATAATCTCCAAATAACAAAGAAGAGTGTTTGTAATTCATACAAATCTACAGTTTTATTTCAATCTTGATGAAATTTTGCACACTTCACCTTCAAGACAAGAGGAAAATAACTTTCTGCATAAGATTTTGTAATCTGACTTGAAACATATACTGATCAGCAAGAACATATACTGATCAGCCAGAACATAATGATCGCTGATCTACTATCAATGTAAACCCATCCAGGAAATAGCAGTCTCACCTGGTGAGGAATGACTGCTAGTCAAATACATGCTTGGTGCATGTTGTACTAGTGAGTGCATGGTCTGTGCGTAGAAAGGGCAAGGCATGCGACCTATCTGAGTTTGACCAAGGGCAGGTTGTGATGACCTGGAGGCTCGGAACAAGCATTTTGGAAACTGGCACAACTTGTTAGGTGTTTGAGGAGTGCTGTGGTGAGTGTCTTCAATATGTGGTGAAACCAAGGTGAAAACACATTCAGACATATGGGGTTGGGCAGCCACACTTCATTGCAGATGTTGGATGTCATAGGCTGGGCATACTGGTAAAACAGGACAGGCAGCGAACTATGGTGGAATTAACATCAGACTTTAATGCAGGGCAGAGTACCAGTGGCTGAACAGACAGTGCACCAAACAGTCCTAATGATGGGTCTCTACAGCCATTGACCCATGCATGTGCCAATGTTAACATCACAACGTTGGCAACTACAACTGAAATGGGCACATGATCATCAACACTGGACAATGGAGCATGGCAGAGCATTGCAAGGTCTGATGAGTCCCACTATCTTCTTCATCATGCTGATGGGAGGATATAAATCTGTTGTCTTCCAGTGGAACTGCTCTTGAAACCTGTACTGCGGGATGGAGACAAGATGGTGGCAGCAGAAAAGTCTTTCCAGTTTCTGCATCTTTGGTGCTGTGAGTCAAATTGCTTCCACCTCTGTGTAAAAGATAATTGAGATTTCCTGGTAATACAACCACTGGCCATGCGGTCAATTATATGACATTAATTTGTGCTACACATATTGTTTTTATAGTTTCAAAAATGATTTATTTGTATCTTTAGATTGTTGCAACTGAACAAAGAAAAGCCATCACACCACTGTGTGGCTATTGTATCACCATATCAAAACAAAGAACCAAGTCTTCCTCTACCACCTCTAAAGATCTCCATCTGAAAGAGAATGTCCTCTTACTTTAAATAAACTCATTGGCACAGTGCCCACTTTGAAATCTCTCGAAAAACTGGTGTAAGTCAGTGACCTTGCATGGTCTATATATACATGTTTTGTGATAACATCATTCAATTTTCTTTTTAACACAGCAGGTTAATGAAGTATATTTGCTTTTAGCAGTGTCAATTGCAAGATATAGTGTTGCCAGGTAGCAGGTCAATTTAAACTTGAAATAGCTTTCTTCAGAATAACTTCACGAACTATACATATACAGTATTTGACAGATACAATACTTCACATGACCTATTGATTATACTCCTCAGTTTGGAATTATCATAACAAGACTCAACGTATACCTATAATTTAAAGTGGGTGAGAATCTGCCAGCTGTTCCATTCCACACCTCCCCAAAAGACTTGTACAGCTAAAGACTGGATGAGACTTTTGAAGCCAGTAACAGTGGTTACAGTTCTACATTATGGCCATGAACATGAGAATATAAATTTTCTGTTGTGTGCACATTCCAACATAACATAATCAATATACCAATAGCACAAACAGTTTCTGTAAAACTTGATGAAGACAAAGATGGATTGCAAGTTCCTTATCTTTTCATAGAATTCCAAGATGAACAGGTGTACATAACAATTACTATTTCATCACTTGTATCATCTGTTCTTATATAATTCTTGTCAACATGTGAAAATCTTGGTATTTTAAGACAAAGCTAAGTAAACTTTTTGGATTTTTAGTAAACAAATTTGGAACGAGGCTGAAACAAGTAAAAACAGTATCTGAGGAAAGGAAATAATTTAATGTAGTTGCATGTACCGTTTGTGCATTCACATTTTCAAATAAAAGGACACACTTGTTTCACAAAGTATTTACATGTGCAGTCAGTCAACTGCTGAGTGGTACAGAAGCAGCAACTGTTACAGTTGTTCAGGTGGCAAAATATTTCAACATTCTTACATATACAAATAACAAGTGTAAAATAAATTATCCCCCCATGAACCATGGACCGTGCCGTTGGTGAGGAGGCTTGCGTGCCTCAGCGATACAGATAGCCGTACCGTAGGTGCAACCACAACGGAGGGGTATCTGTTGAGAGGCCAGACAAACGTGTGGTTCCTGAAGAGGGGCAGCAGCCTTTTCAGTAGTTGCAAGGGCAACAGTCTGGATGATTGACTGATCTGGCCTTGTAACAATAACCAAAACGGCCTTGCTGTGCTGGTACTGCGAACGGCTGAAAGCGAGGGGAAACTACAGCCGTAATTTTTCCCGAGGGCATGCAGCTTTACTGTATGATTACATGATGATGGCGTCCTCTTGGGTAAAATATTCCGGAGGTAAAATAGTCCCCCATTCGGATCTCCGGGCGGGGACTACTCAAGAGGATGTCGTTATCAGGAGAAAGAAAACTGGCGTTCTACGGATCGGAGCGTGGAATGTCAGATCCCTTAATCGGGCAGGTAGGTTAGAAAATTTAAAAAGGGAAATGGACAGGTTGAAGTTAGATATAGTGGGAATTAGTGAAGTTCGGTGGCAGGAGGAACAAGACTTCTGGTCAGGTGACTACAGGGTTATAAACACAAAATCAAATAGGGGTAATGCAGGAGTAGGTTTAATCATGAATAGGAAAATAGGAATGCGGGGAAGCTACTACAAACAGCATAGTGAACGCATTATTGTGGCCAAGATAGATATGAAGCCCACGCCTACTACAGTAGTACAAGTTTATATGCCAACTAGCTCTGCAGATGACGAAGAAATTGAAGAAATGTATGATGAAATAAAAGAAATTATTCAGATTGTGAAGGGAGACGAAAATTTAATAGTCATGGGTGACTGGAATTCGAGTGTAGGAAAAGGGAGAGAAGGAAACATAGTAGGTGAATATGGATTGGGGGACAGAAATGAAAGAGGAAGCCGCCTGGTCGAATTTTGCACAGAGCACAACATAATCATAACTAACACTTGGTTTAAGAATCATGAAAGAAGGTTGTATACATGGAAGAACCCTGGAGATACTAAAAGGTTTCAGATAGATTATATAATGGTAAGACAGAGATTTAGGAACCAGGTTTTAAATTGTAAGACATTTCCAGGGGCAGATGTGGACTCTGACCACAATCTATTGGTTATGACCTGTAGATTAAAACTGAAGAAACTGCAAAAAGGTGGGAATTTAAGGAGATGGGACCTGGATACACTAAAAGAACCAGAGGTTGTACAGAGATTCAGGGAGAGCATAAGGGAGCAATTGACAGGAATGGGGGAAATAAATACAGTAGAAGAAGAATGGGTAGCTTTGAGGGATGAAGTAGTGAAGGCAGCAGAGGATCAAGTAGGTAAAAAGACGAGGGCTAGTAGAAAGCCTTGGGTAACAGAAGAAATATTGAATTTAATTGATGAAAGGAGAAAATATAAAAATGCAGTAAGTGAAACAGGCAAAAAGGAATACAAACGTCTCAAAAATGAGATCGACAGGAAGTGCAAAATGGCTAAGCAGGGATGGCTAGAGGACAAATGTAAGGATGTAGAGGCCTATCTCACTAGGGGTAAGATAGATACCGCCTACAGGAAAATTAAAGAGACCTTTGGAGATAAGAGAACGACTTGTATGAATATCAAGAGCTAAGATGGAAACCCAGTTCTAAGCAAAAAAGGGAAAGCAGAAAGGTGGAAGGAGTATATAGAGGGTCTATACAAGGGCGATGTACTTGAGGACAATATTATGGAAATGGAAGAGGATGTAGATGAAGATGAAATGGGAGATAAGATACTGCGTGAGAGTTTGACAGAGCACTGAAAGACCTGAGTCGAAACAAGGCCCCCGGAGTAGACAATATTCCATTGGAACTACTGACGGCCGTGGGAGAGCCAGTCCTGACAAAACTCTACCATCTGGTGAGCAAGATGTATGAAACAGGCGAAATACTCTCAGACTTCAAGAAGAATATAATAATTCCAATCCCAAAGAAAGCAGGTGTTGACAGATGTGAAAATTACCGAACTATCAGCTTAATAAGTCACAGCAGCAAAATACCAACACGAATTCTTTACAGACGAATGGAAAAACTAGTAGAAGCCAACCTCGGGGAAGATCAGTTTGGATTCTGTAGAAACACTGGAACACGTGAGGCAATACTGACCTTACAACTTATCTTGAAAGAAAGATTAAGGAAAGGCAAACCTACGTTTCTAGCATTTGTAGACTTAGAGAAAGCGTTTGACAATGTTGACTGGAATACTCTCTTTCAAATTCTAAAGGTGGCAGGCGTAAAATACAGGGAGCGAAAGGCTATTTACAATTTGTACAGAAACCAGATGGCAGTTATAAGAGTCGAGGGACATGAAAGGGAAGCAGTGGTTGGGAAGGGAGTAAGACAGGGTTGTAGCCTCTCCCCGATGCTGTTCAATCTGTATATTGAGCAAGCAGTAAAGGAAACAAAAGAAAAATTCGGAGTAGGTATTAAAATTCATGGAGAAGAAATAAAAACTTTGAGGTTCGCTGATGACATTGTAATTCTGTCAGAGACAGCAAAGGACTTGCAAGAGCAGTTGAATGGAATGGACAGTGTCTTGAAAGGAGGATATAAGATGAACATCAACAAAAGCAAAACAAGGATAATGGAATGTAGTCTAATTAAGTCGGGTGATGCTGAGGAAATTAGATTAGGAAATGAGGCACTTAAAGTAGTAAAGGAGTTTTGCTATTTGGGGAGCAAAATAACTGATGATGGTCGAAGTAGAGAGGATATAAAATGTAGGCTGGCAATGGCAAGGAAAGCGTTTCTGAAGAAGAGAAATTTGTTAACATCCAGTATTGATTTAAGTGTCAGGAAGTCGTTTCTGAAAGTATTCGTATGAAGTGTAGCCATGTATGGAAGTGAAACATGGACGATAACTAGTTTGGACAAGAAGAGAATAGAAGCTTTCGAAATGTGATGCTACAGAAGAATGCTGAAGATTAGATGGGTAGATCACATAACTAATGAGGAAGTTTTGAATAGGATTGGGGAGAAGAGAAGTTTGTGGCACAACTTGACCAGAAGAAGGGATCGGTTGGTAGGACATGTTCTGAGGCATCAAGGGATCACCAATTTAGTATTGGAGGGCAGCGTGGAGGGTAAAAATCATAGAGGGAGACCAAGAGATGAATACACTAAGCAGATTCAGAAGGATGTAGGTTGCAGTAGGTACTGGGAGATGAAAAAGCTTGCACAGGATAGAGTAGCATGGAGAGCTGCATCAAACCAGTCTCAGGACTGAAGACCACAACAACAACAACAAAATAAATTATTCATAATGATTCAGCTTATAAGTTATGACATACATAATAAATCTGTACATTATGAAATAATATATACAAAACAAATTTTAGAGTGATGCTGTTCACACACTGCTATTCAGGTGATCTATAACTACAATGGTAGTCCTAGTGCCACAGTTTACATAACATAAAACTGATGATTGCAGCTCATATGCTATAAAAGCACATTTCTTCTCATATGATGCAGTTGACACACTGCTGATTGAGTAACCACTCTTAATAAACCTAATTTTACATCCCCTACCATCAAAAATCTGAGGATGGAGGAGGAGACAACTAACACTAACTTCCAGTTTCTATGTGCTCTTACATTTATTTCATTGCATAAATCCTTCTTTTTACCATCATTTCACTTATTGAGTCTGTCTTTCTCTCATAAGTTCACAATGCAAGGGAGACAATTGTATGTCTGTAAACAATCTCTGGTTATTCCATATATCTAAATAAGAACCTGCTAATTACATTTTGCAGCTTTCTAAGTTTCACTGAACATGTCACTATTACATTGCACCCTCTCATAACTGACAGAAAAATTTAAACTTTAGAATCAATCCTACCTCATAGTAAAACAGTCACTGGCTAATCAATGTTGAATAAATTGACCAACACATTTAGCTGACATGTCTTTCAGTTATACATTTCACATTCATGAATACTTCATGATTACATTACTCTTATTTGTGTTCACTCAAATTACATATCTATACAATTATGGCCTAACTGCTCTTGATTTCACGTCTCTTTGTCTCTTTTGTCAAAAGTGATGCAGCTGCATGGTCTGTTTCATTTTAGGCAAATTTCTCTTATCATGGGCAAAAAGGAAACTTCAGAACTATACACATGTTTTTATCTTGGTTATGAGTAATATTTTGGTGAGTAATCTCAGTACATTTATCATCATAATTACTATTTCAATCAATACACACACATAAATCAAACTTAACATTCTTGTCTCTATAAAGTGTTAAACATTCTCTAGGTGCAATGAAACCTTTTAAAGCACAATGACATTTTTAATAAAATATGTGTCAGATGTAAGTAGTACCATCAGCATAAGGCATCAGATCATATATGTAGTGCAGACAACAAGTGAAACCTTTCAAGCAAACCTTCTGTCGCAGGTAAATTCAAAAGGTGCAATCTTTCTAAAAATGCAAATTGTTTTCAATATCTTAGTGCAGTATTTCATCTTTCACCAAAAAAATGTGTTCATACCAAAACACTCTTTTCTTCTCAACATATTTATTCACATGCCTCGAGTCAAGTACAGTTCTTAATACCACCATCTCATTTGGACACTGTGTCTAATCGTTTGTTTTACTGGCTGCTGCTTCTTTTTACCATTTTCCATCTTTGCGTTTGTTCCTACTCCCTTTCCACTTCTTTCATTTTACAAATTGGGATGGCACAAGGATTAACAAAAAATTTAAGTCTACAGTGATAGGTGATAACCTTTAACTCTTTCTGGTTTAACATTAAAAATATCTTTACATTCCCATAGAAAATCTCCTAGTTCTTCTCTGTTTTCTGGGATTAAACTTTCTGCTTCAGTCAATTTTTGAGCTCCAAGTTCCCTGTATGAATTACTACTTATTTCATCATTATTATATTCCTCATTTTCCTCAAAATAACCTTTATCTCTAGATTCTTGTACCCTCCTATTCTGATTATTGTGGTCATTATTTAACATTACAGTACTAGCTACTCCACAGAGCCCACATTAAGGGTCAGTAGCACCAAATAAAATTCGCTTTTGCTTTTACTATTGAGTTCATAATGATTATCAGATTTTCATTAAGCTCCTCAGTTACCAAGCATTCTTGGGCAAAGCTAATATTATTGATTTTGAACTCTAGTAAAACCTGTCTGGTGATTAATTTGCTCCACTTCCAAGTGGCTCCTTTTACTCTAACTTCTGTCACAGGAAATTCTGTAAAGTTCTCACTATTCCTTATTCTGTTTCTCAATTTTTTTGACATAGCAGTAACGGGACTCCCAGTGTGCAGAATAAAGTTACCTCTTCAATTATCAATCTGTACAGTAATAAACTGAAGAGACAAAGAAATTGGTACACCTACTTAATATTGTGTAGGGTCCCCGTGAGCACACAGAAGTGCCACAACACAATGTGGCATGGACTTGACTAACGTCTGAAGTAGTGCTGGAGGGAACTGACACCATAAATCCTGCAGGGCTGTTCATAAATCCATAACAGTACGAGGAGGTGGAGTTCTCTTCTGATCAGCATGTTGCAAGGCATTCCATGTATGCTCAATAATGTTCATGATGAGGAATTTGGTGGCCAGTGGAAATGATGAAATTCAGAAGAGTGTTCCTGAGCTACTCTGTAGCAGTTCTGAATGTGAGGGGTGTTGCATTGGCCTGCTGGAGTTGCCCAAGTCTGTCAGAATGCACAGTGGGCATGAATGGATGCTGGTGATCAGACAGGATGCTTACATAGGTGTCACCTGTCTGAGTCATATCTAGACTTATCAGGGGTCCCATATCACTCAAACTTCAAATGCCCCACACCATTACAGGGCCTCCACCAGCTTGAACAGTCTCCTGCTGATATACAGGGTCTATGGATTCATGAGGTTGTCTCCATACCTGTACACGTTCATCCACTCGATACAATTTGAAATGAGACTCGTCCAACCAGGCAACATGTTTCCAGTCATTAACAGTCCAATATCAGTGTTGACGGGCCCAGGTGAGGGTGTAAAGCTTTGTGTCATGCAGTAATCAAGAGTGTATGAGTGAGCCTTCAGTTCCGAAAGCCCATATCACTGGTGTTTCATTGAATGGTTCGCATGCTGGCACTTGTTGATGGCCCAGCATTGAAATCTGCAGCAATTTGTGGAAAGGTTGCACTTTTGTCACGTTGAACGATTCTCTTCAGTTGTCGCTGGTCCCATTCTTGCAGGATCTTTTTCTGGCCGCAGCAATGTTAGAGTTTTGATGTTTTATTGGATTCCTGATATTCACGGTACACTCGTGAAATGGTCTTATGGGATTCCCACTTCATCACTACTATGGAGATGCTGTGTCCCATCGCTCATGCGCTGACTGTAACACCACATCGAAAATCATTTAAATCTTCATAACCTGCGATTGTAGTAGCAGTAACTGATCTAACAACTCCACCAGACACTTGTTGTCTTATATAGGCATTAGCAACCACAGCCCCATATTCAGCCTGTTTACATATCTCTGTATTGTAATATGCATTTCTATACGAGTTCCTTTGTCACTTGAATGTACGAGAGCTACCTGGTTCATCCTGCTTTTCATCTTTTTGATTCTCATATAAAAGACCTACCTCAATTTTTTTAAGACTCATTCCTTCCTTTCTGTCTGCAACTTTTTCACTCCCTACTGACTGCAAATGTTCCAAAACTACATTACATCTAGATGGCTTTTTACTAGAAGCAACATTCACCTCATTGCCTGAGTGCATATTTTGACTAATCTTCCTTAAAACTCCTTGTGTTTGACTGTCATTGCTAACATTCATTATCACTGTGATCACTAACTACCTTCAATATTTCATCACTAATTAAGATCTTCCTCTTATTTTTATTAAAGCAAGTAAACACAATAAGACTGACATCTACTGGCAAGGGCAAACTATCATGTACCTCCCCATTAACATACCACCATGATGTGAACCCACAATTGAGCTCCTGTCATCATTTTCCATCAAACTTTCACTTTTAATCTCCACATAAATCATTCCCTTTAATTTATCACACAGTGAAGTATTATCAACATCAGAAAAATTATCATTAGCATCATACTCACATAAATCATCAGCATACCCATTAATATTCTCAGTACAAATATCATCAGTAACATCATCATCATTTGAGTGCCTATACTCTCTTCTCCCCTCCTAAGTACATGACTCTTTGACTCTACACCTTCAACTTGAGCATCAACAGGTTCACTTAGCATACCTACTTCAGGATTATCCATTAATCCCACTAAACCGTATTCAACAAAATTCACATCATTAGATCATTACATGTCACTTCAGTACTGTTAATACATTCAGCCAACAAGTTTGTCAAAATATCTCTACTCAGCTCTGATTCAAATTTCTTCATACTGTTCTCTTCTTCTTTCATTTCACCCAGAATACCTTCCTTAAATTCTCCACTAAATTCTATTTTATTCATTGTATGTGGTTTGCTGGTATCTCCATTGAGACATGGCCTATTAAAACTATCTCTCTCTCTTCTGAAATTGCTGATTTCCATAATTACTTCTCCTTGCCTAAAGCTGACAGGTCCCCCTCAGGGCAAATTTTAGTCTTCTGATACCTTCTATTTTTGGAGCTCCTGTTACTAAAATTCCTGTTGTGATTACTGTTATACTGTAGCCTCTCCTGTCATCATCTCTACACCATCATTTTAGCAATTATCTCTTCAGTTAACATTATTATCCTGATAATCATTCCTATTATTCCTTCTCCTATCTTTGTTTACACCGTGATCATTAGAAAAATTGCCATTTTGGTAATATTCATTTTCTGTTGGTCTATCTTCCTGTATTTAATTTCTCTCCCACACCATGTCTAACTTATCTGTAGATCTTAAAAAGTTCCTCTGTAGAATCGTCTGGTCCATAGAACAATCCTTATTGCAATTTATGTGGTAAACATCTTCCAGAGTCATCTATCTGGTTCATTTCATCCAATGCTTTGTCATGGTGTACTAACATTCTAATTTGTTCTTCACAAAAGGTTCTGATATGTTTAATACCATACCTAAAGTGTGGTCCATTTATGCATTCTGATTTTATTCTTGACTGTTTAATATCTGACCAAAACTTACAGATAAAATATTTTTCAAACTGTGTAAAACTCATCTTCTGAGATGGGACACAGCATCTCCAAGGTATGATCTGATTTGCCCATGATAAGGCCTCACCATGTAAAAACATTTTCACCAATTTAATGTTTAAGTTATCTGACATATTATCTTTATGTTGGCAAATAAAGTCTACAGACTGGATTTTGTTGTCTCCTGGAAATTTTTTAACATTTATGTTACTCCAAACACTAACACCGCTATGGTGAAAATTCTTAATGATTAAATTTTCTTCTATTTCAGCAAGCTTTGATCTTACATTGGAACTATTACTGAAACATGCATCTACATTGGTTTCGACTTCTGAAAAAAAAATGTTAACTGGTTTGGTTACTTCATCTACCCTTTGGTTTAAAACCAAGCTCTCATTTTTAATCATGGTTTGCAGGACATAACAGTTTTTTTATTTCTATTAATCTCATCTAATAAGCTAATTTCAGTTTCTGTATTTCTATTTTCAACTTGCTCTAACCTCATACTGAACTCTTTATGATCTGCTTTCAAATTAGTAATCACATTTACAACAATTTTAGTTTTCTCTACAGTGATGTTGACAGTGATCTGAATTTGGTAAACTTCTTTATGAACAAGCATTAGCGCTTCCCTTTGCTCCTGTACATGTTTTCTAACTGACCCAGCTTTTGCCCTTGTTTATCTAGTTTTTTATCTAATTTACTTATTCCTCTACTTTTCGTTTTGGTATGAGTTTGATTAAATTGGCAAGTTTATCGAATATGCTTTCATCTCTACTGTTAATTGCCTCATGTTCATCCATCTTTCAAAATGATGAAAAAACAGTATTTTTTCTTCTGCTTGCCGTTTTGATTCACTTTTGTCAACATGGTCATCATGAATACTATTGATACCATTAATTGCTTGCTGTATCTGTAGTACGTTCTCCTCCTCTGGGCAACATTTTCTTCATTCACGTTTTCCATTCTTTTTTTTTTCTCCCAAACAACAAATGGAGATCTAACTAGGCACCCAACATAAAATCAGAAAATAATGATGCCATCCTAACCACAAATTGCTTCACATGACCTAACTTCAAGCCATCACACCACTGTTTGATCATTATTTCTCCACACCAAAACAAAGAACCAAGTCTTGCTCTGCCACCTTTAAAGATTTCCATTTGAAAGAGAACGTCCTCTTGCATTTACTAAACTCACTGGCAAAGAACCCTCTTTGAAACCTATCGAAAAACTGGCTTAAGTCAGTGACCTCACATGGTCTATATATACATGGATTGCGATAATGTCATTCATCTTTCTTTGTAACACAGCAGAGCAATGAAATACATTTGATTTTGACAGTTTCAATCACAAAATATAGTGACGCCAGGTAGCAGGTCAACTTAAACATGAAATAGCCTTCTTCATAGTAAATTCACAAAATATACATGTGTGATATTTTACTTGACCTATTGATTACACTTCTCAGTTTGCAATTATCATAACAAGACTCAGTGCATATTTTTAATTTAAAGTGGGTGAGAACCTGCTAGCTGTTATGTTTCATGGCTCCATATGCTCTGGGGAAAACTGACCTGGACATCCATGAGTCCAGTGGAGTATGTGCAAGGCAACATGATGGCCAAGAAGTATTGTACACTAGTTGCGGACTATGTACTCCCCTTCATGACAACTGAATGAGGTGGCTCAGTGGTTAGCACATGAGACTTGCATTCGGGAGGATGCATCTGGCCATCCTGATTTAGGTTTTGTGTGCTTTCCCTAAACTGCTTAAGGTAAATACTGGGATGGTTCCTGTGAAAGAGCATGGCTGACTTCCTTCCTCATCCTTCCCTAATCTGATGGGGTTATGACCTCGCTGTTAGGTCCCCTCCCCTGAATCAATCAACCAGCCAGCCTTCATGATGTCATGTTTCCCAACAGCAGTGGTATTTTTCAACAAGATAATATTCAATGTCACAAGGCCAGAAGTGTGATGGAGTGGTTTGAGGATCACAGTGATGAGCTCCAATTGATATGCTGGCTCCCCAACTTGCCAGATTTGAACCCGGTCAGACGTATCTGGGATGTGATTGAAAATGATGTCAGAGCTCATCACCCCCTTCCACAGAATTCATGGGAATTAGGTGACTTGTGTGTGCAGACATGGTGCCAGCTCCCTTCAGCAACCTACCAAGACCTCATTGCTCCTGTGCCATGGTGTGGCACCGCTGTTATCTGTGTGAAAAGTGGACATGCTCACTACGATGTAGGTAGTCATAATATTCTGGCTGATCACGGTATCTGTATGAAATATACAGGGTGTTCATTGTAACTGTAGACATTGAAATATCTCAAAAACTGCAAATCAGATCAAAAACAGGTAAAATTCCAATTTGTTGGTCTTAGGGGGACATCCCACCCCGAGTGTGGGTGGCAGAAGGGGGGCAACTTTGAAGTCTTGAATGGAAATTCCCATTTTTTATTGCAGATTGTGATTCTATGGCAAAATCTACATATGTTTTGTCTGAAGCATTTTCTTCATTTCATCACAGATGACACTGTAATCAGAGGAATAGAAATAGGTAAACAATTGCAATTTACGACATGCTACTCAATGGTGCTTGAATGTCCAAGGGCACATGGCACCCCACGCAGTGAGGGTAAGGCAGGCCCCTGTTTCCTAACTTCTAATTAGAAACAACATTCACAGTGTTGTATTCCTCCAATGTATTGAACAGGAGGCTACTCAATGTGCCAACTGTGGCCATGGCTCAAAGTGAATGCTACTCCACTTTCCCAATTAGAATAAGTGTTCAAACATAGTACCACCAACTTCAATACACTTAGTGACCTGTTTTTCAAATGAAAGTACACAGGACACAAGCATATTTGTGAGAATTTCAGCACAGGCTTTTCTGATGTGGTTGAATATGTCTTCAGGGCCTGTTGGCACTCGCTGGTACATCTTATCTTGTAAATATCCCCACAGAAAGAAATTTAGCAATGTCAAATCTGGTGACGTAGTGGGTCAATTAATAGGGCCACCTCTGCTGGTCCACCGACTGGTGTAAACATTGTCTAATACCTCCTGTTCTTCAGCTGCGTAACGTGCTGAGCAACAGTCATGATGAAACCACTTACATTGTCAAACGTTCAGAGCAATATCCTAGAGCAATATCAGAGCAAATAATTCATTTTCCAAAAACGTTCAATATTTGCATCCACTCAACATGCCATTGATAAAATACAGGCCAGTGAGTTTGTTCCCCATGGTCCCACACTGTATGCTGACTGACCAAGGACATTGATAGTCAACTTGCTGTAACCAGTGGGGATTGCCTGCACTCCAGTAATGCATATTGTGCTGGTTATTGCTACCATGGCTTGTGAATGAAGTATCGTCAGAAAATAGTACCTTGGCAGAGAATGTGGGGGTTGTTTGCATTTGTTGATATGCCCACTCACAAAACATTACCCAGTTATGGAAACTGGTGCCATTAAGTTGTTGATGCAGTGACATATGGTATGAATGATACTAATGATTATGCAATATTGTGACAGTATTGCCTACAGACATACTGGAATTGTGGTGTAATTGCTGGGCTCTTATACATAAATAGTGGTGCACTGATGCTAGTACACCTATTTCATTAGCTTCTCCTGTGACATATTTGCTTTGTTTCCTTTTGCCAGTCTGTATGCTGCCATCAGACATAAAGGCATTCACAACCCTGTAAAAGAATGAATGAGAGTGAGCTTTCTCTGGAAAATACTAAGTATACAAGGCAACAGCAGCCTCAACATTTCTTCTACATTCCATGTAAATCAGGACCATTTACATTTTTTCTTCTGTGGTTTCAACACTGATCGTCCATTTGGACATCTGTTCTCCAAATGATAGATAGGGTTGCAGGCAATAAACAATGTGCAAGCATTGTATTGTTTAGATCCACCATCTGTTGTATATCTGCACAATACATAAGCTCCAGTTGCAGTGTACTGCCTGTTCTGATACATTGTACTCGTAGTTTGCTATGTAGCCACAGTGACACTTCAAGTAGTCCGCTGTTCGATATGTTGGAGGTCTACAATATCATGAATTATTAGAAGTGATGAAATACTGGCTTGTCCAGCCCTCACAGTCAGCATGGAGGTGGGATCCCATGTACCATTGGCTATTCAAGGGCCATTTAGTAACATGTTGTAAATTATGATTGTGTACCCATTTCTATTCCTCCAATTACAACACCATCCGTGGTGAAACACAGAAAATGCTTCAGACAAAACATATCTAGATTTTGCAGTAGAATCATAATCTGCAATAAAAAATGGGGTTCCCATTGAAGATTTCAAAGGTGCCCCCCCCCCCCCCCCCCCCACACCACCCATGCATGTAGTGGGGTGGGGGGAGTCAAGTGTGGTCTCATTGGATGTCTCCCTCTGAGGCAAACAAACTGGAATTATAACTGTTTTTGATCTGATGTGTAGTTTTCAAGATATTTCAATGTCTTCAGTTAAAATGAACACCCTGTGTAAAGGGAAAGGGTTGCTACCAACAATTGATGCTGATTCAGATATACTATTCAATTTAAACACATTCATTTTGTTGCCTAGCTTACTTGAGCAAAACAACTCCAGTGAGATGCTATTAACTAAAACACAGCTAATACAGTTTCAAGGAAATTATAAATATGTGATATCAACTGTTTTATAGCAGTGTGTTATTGGTCACTAGACAATAACTAACAATCCCAAATTCAGGTAAAATTCAATTGTACATTTATGTTCCCCTCCAAAGGAAGAGTTGTTATCCACATCAGGGAGTCCAAGCTAATATAGTTAATTACAAGCATGTTGTGGACAGTAGGCACATGGTTTCATCATTTTGCTGGGTATAATGTGTTTGTAAGTTGTCCGCCTTCAAGAGGTCTGATTGCTTCCAAATTAAAGAACTATAGTATTACGAAAATTAGGAGGTGAAGTTTATAAGATGGAATCTCTTACCATTTGGAGTTTACAGCCAATTACAAAGTCACCTCCACCTCTTTATCTTGAATGCTGATTGGTGTTCTCATAAGTCAAGAAAATATGTTAAATGCTGAAACTTGCCTAACAGAAGATGAAAATCATCAGCTTGATATCCACACTTTACAGAGCTGTCACATCTGACAAGGGTTTAATTTTGGTACTATTGTCACCTTTTAATATCAGCTAAGTACAAATAACTTTTCCTTTGCAAAATATTTAACCTACAGCTTTTTGGGTTGAATACAAATAATCAAAGGAGTGAAGGGAACTTATCACCATACAGCTCAGGCATTGAATGATCAAAGGGCATAAACAACACTGGAATTTTTAGTAAGACTTTCAACTATCTTCTTCCGGGGCCTGTTGACTGCCCAATGCCTCGTCTGCTCAGTGCCTGGCTACCTTTGTTCCTTCCATTGTTTAAAGTTTTTGTAAGGATCCCCCCCCCCCTGCCCTCTGCCCCATCATGGTTATGGACCTTGCTGTTGGAGGGTAGGTTTGCATGCAACACAGATAGCTGTACTATAGGTGCAACCACAATGAAGGGGTATCTTTTGAGAGGTCAAACAAATGTCTGGCTCCTGAAGAGGGACATTAGTCTTTTCAGAAATTGCAGGGAATACAGTGTGCATGATTGACTGATCTGGCCTTGTAACATGAACAAAAATGGTCTTGCTGTGCCAGATCTGAGAATGGCTGAAAGCAAGGGGAAATTACAGCTGTAATTTTTCCCAAGGGCATACAGCTTTGCTGTATGGTTAAATGATGATGACACCCTCTTGGGTAAAATATTCCAGAGGTAAAACAGCTCCCATTTGGATCTCTGAGTAGGGACAACACCGGCGTTCTATGAATCAGAGCATGGAACGCCAGATCCCTTATTCAGGCAAATACGTTAGAAAATTTAAAAGGGGTGGGAGTTAGTGAAGTTTGGTGGTAGGAGGAACAGAACTTCTGGTCAGGTGAATACAGGGTTATAAATACAAAACAAATAGTGATAATACAGGAGTAGGTTTAATAATGAATAAAAAAATAGGAACACGGATAAGTTACTATGGACAGCATAGTGAATGCCTTATTATGGCTAAGACAGACACAAAGCCTGTATCCACCACAGTAGTACAGGTTTCAATGCCAACTATCACCTCAGATGGTGAAGATATTCAAGGAATTTATGATGAGATAAAGTAAATTATTCAGATAGTTAAGGAAGATGAAAAATTTAATAGTCATGAGGGACTAGAATTTGATAGTAGGAAAAGGAAGAGAAGGAAAAATAGGAGGTGAATATAGACTGGGGGAAAGGAACAAAAGAAGAAAACATCTGATAGAATTTTGCACAGAGAATAATTCAATCATAGCTAACACTGGATTTAAGACTCATGAAAGAAGGTTGTATACATGGAAGACACTTGGAGACACTGAAAAGTTTCAAGCTGATTGTATAACGGTAACACAGAGATTTCAGAACCAAATTTTAAGTTGTAAAACATTTCCAGGGACAGATGTAGGCTCTGACCACAATGTATTGGTTTTGAAATTTAGATTAAAAGTGAAGAAACTGCAAAAAGGCAGAAAATTATGGGGATGGGACCCAGGGAAACACAAAGAAACTGATATTGTAGAGAGTTTCAGAGAGAACATTAGGGAAAGAGTGATAACAACAGGGGAAAGGAATACATTAGAACAAGATAAGAGAGATGAAATAGTGAAGGTAGCAGAGGATCAAGTAGGCAAAGACATGAAGGCTTGTAGAAATTCTTGGGTAATGCACGAGATATTGAATTTAACTGATGAAAGGAGAAAATATATAAATGCAGTTAGTGAAGCAGGAGAAAGGGAATACAAACGTAAAAAAAAGAGATAGGCAGGAAGTGCAAAATGCCTAAGTGGAGATGGCTAGAGGGCAAATGCAAAGATTTAGAAGCATAGATCAGTAGGGAAAAGACAGATGCTGCCTACAGGGAAATTAAAGAGACCTTTGGAGAGAAGAGAACCATCTGAATGAAGGTCAAGAGCTCAGATGGAAAATCAGTCCTAAGCAAAGAAGGGAAAGCAGAAAGGTGGAAGGACTATGTACAGCATCTGTACATGACAGACATATTTGAAGGCAGTAATATGGATATAGAAGAGGACATAGGTGAAGATGAGATGGAAAATATGATACTGTGAGAAGAATTTGACAGAGTGCTGAAAGACCTAAGTTGAAACAAGGCCACGGGACAGCCAGTCATGACAAATCTCTTCCATCTAGTGAACAATGTGATGAGACAGGCGAAATACCTGACTTCAAGAAGAATATGTTGTCGTTGTTGTTGTCTTCAGTCCTGAGACTGGTTTTATGCAGCTCTCCATGCTACTCTATCCTGTGCAAGCTTCTTCATCTCCCAGTACATACTGCAACCTACATCCTTCTGAATCTGTTTAGTGTATTCATCTCTTGGTCTCCCTCTACGATTTTTACCCTCCACGCTGCCCTCTAATGCTAAATTTGTGATCCCTTGATGCCTCAAAACATGTCCTACCAACCAGTCCCTTCTTCTTGTCAAGTTGTGCCACAAACTTCTCTTCTCCCCAATTCTATTCAAAACCTCCTCATTAGATATGTGATCTACCCATCTAATCTTAAGCATTCTTCTGTAGCACCACATTTCAAAAGCTTCTATTCTCTTCTTGTCCAAACTATTTATCGTCCATGTTTCACTTCCATACATGGCTACACACCATACAAATACTTTCAGAAATTACTTCCTGACACTTAAATCTATACTCGATGTTAACAAATTTCTCTTCTTCAGAAACGCTTTCCTTGCCATTGCCAGTCTATATTTTATATCCTCCCTACTTCGACCATCATCAGTTATTTTGCTCCCCAAATAGCAAAACTCCTTTACCACTTTCAGTGTCTCATTTCCTAGTCTAATTCCCTCAGCATCACCTGACTTAATTTGACTGCATTCCATTATCCTCATTTTGCTTTTGTTGATGTTCATCTTATATCCTCCTTTCAAGACACTGTCCATTTCATTCAACTGCTCTTCCAAGTCCTTTGCTGTCTCTGACAGAATTAGAATGTCATCGGCGAACCTCAACGTTTTTATTTCTTCTCCATGGATTTTAATACCTACTCCAAACTGTTCTTTTGTTTCCTTTACTGCTTGCTCAATATACAGATTGAATAACATCGGGGATAGGCTACAACCCTGTCTCACTCCCTTCCCAATCGCTGCTTCCCTTTCATGCCCCTCGACTCTTATAACTGCCATCTGGTTTCTGTACAAATTGTAAATAGCCTTTCGCTCCCTGTATTTTACGCCTGCCATCTTTAGAATTTGAAAGAGAGTATTCCAGTCAACATTGTCGAAAGCTTTCTCTAAGTCTACAAATGCTAGAAATGTAGGTTTGCCTTTCCTTAATCTGTTTTCTAAGATAAGTCGTAGGGTCAGTATTGCCTCACATGTTCCAACATTGCTGCAGAATCCAAACTGATCTTCCCCGAGGTCAGCTTCTACCAGTTTTTCCATTCGTCTGTAAAGAATTCATGTTAGTATTTTGCAGCTGTGACTTATTAAACTGATAGTTTAGTAATTTTCACATCTGTCAACACCTGATTTCTTTGGGATTGGAATTATTATATTCTTCTTGAAGTCTGAGGGTATTTCGCCTGTCTCATACATCTTGCTCACCAGATGGCCGAGTTTTGTCAGGGCTGGCTCTTCCAAGGCTATCAGTATTTCTGATGGAATGTTGTCTACTCCCGGTTCCTTGTTTCGACTTAGGTCTTTCAGTGCTCTGTCAAACTCTTAACGCAGTATCACATCTCCCATTTCATCTTCATCAATATAATAATTCCAATTCCAAAGAAAGCAGGTGCTGAAAGATATGAAAATTACTGAACTATCAATTTAATGAGTCACAGTTGCAAAATACTAACATGAATTCCTTACAAAAGAATTGAAAAACTGGTAGAAGCTGACATTGAGGAAGATCAGTTTGGATTCCAGAGAAATGTAGCAATACGCGAGGCAATACTGACTCTATGACATCTCGTAGAAGATGGTTTAAGGAAAGGCAAATGTATATTTATAGCATTTGTGGACTTAGAGAAAGCTTTTGACAATGTTGACTGGAATGCTCTCTTCCAAATTGTGAAGGTGGCAGGGGTAAAATACAGGGAGAAGGAGGCTATTTACAATTTGTAAGAAACCAGAAGGCAGTTATAAGGATCGAGGGGCACGAAAGGGAAGCAGTGGTTGAGAGGGGAGTGAGACATGGTTTTGAAATGTGTTTTATTCATATCATAACATACAAAATTCCAGAACATTTGTCTGATGTACAGGATAAATGTCAAGGTTTGCAATTAGCTTATTTGAAATTTTTCCATACTTAAAATAATACTTTGTGGATAATTTACTTATTTAAGATTTGTAAAACTAAGGATCCAGCTCAAAGTATACTTTGTCCTTCGTGAAATCTTCCACTGATTAATAGTATCGTTCAGTTAGAAAATCACCTAACTTACTTTTTAAAATATTTTTATTCATATTCATTGTGTCACACCCTTTTATTGTGTTGTGAATTTCCATGGTTATATATTGAGGAGTCTGAGAATGCAGTTTTAAGCGATGTGAGGTGACCATAAAATTTTCTTTATGTCTTGTGTTGTATGAGTGTTCAAAATGATTTTTTGAATAGATCAGCTTGGCTGCATAGGTAAAGAACCACCTCAATGATGTATAAAGAGGGAACAGTTAAAATTTTTAGGTTTTTAAATAATTATTGACATGATGCCCTCAGCTGTGCAGAGCACATTTTGCAAATGATTGTTTTTTGCAACTTTAAAATTTGTGTAACGTTGCCCGAGTTTCCCCAAAAAGTTATGCTATGTCGAATAACAGATTCAAAGTAGCTATAGTATGCTATTTTCCTGGTGGCCGTATCAGTGGCAAAGGCTATAATTTCCATTGAGAATGCAAGGCTCTTATTCAGTCTGTATATTGAGCAAGCAGTAAAGGAAACGAAAAAGAAATTTGGAGTAGGGATTAAAGTCCAGAGAAAAGTAATAACTTTGAGGTTTGCGAATGACAATGTGATTCAGTCAGAGACAGCAAAGAACTTGGACCAACTGAAATTAATGGACAGTATCTTGAAAGGAGGATATAAGATGAACATCAACAAAAGCAAAATGAGGATAATGGGATGTAGTAGAATTAAATCAGGTGATGATGAGGGTTAGGAGATAAGACACTTAAAGCAATTGATGAGTTTTGTCATCGTGGCAGCAAGATGATGGTCAAAGTAGGGAGGATATGGAATGCAGACTGGCTATGGAAAGAAGTATGATTCTGAAGAAGAGAAATTTATTAGCATCAAGTGTAGATTTAAATGTCAGGGAGCCTTTTCTGAAAGTATTTGTGTGGAGTGTAGCAATGTATGGAAGTGAAACATAGGCAATAAACAGTTTACAAAGGAAGAGAATAGAAGCTTTTGAAATGTAGTGCTATAGAAGAATGCTGAAGATAAGATGGGTAAATTACATAACTAATGAGGAGGTATTACATAGAGTTGGAGAGAAGAGAAATTTGTGGCACAACTTGAGTAGAAGAAGGGATCGGTTGGTAGGGCATATTCTGAGGCATCAAGGGATCACCAATTTAGTATTGGAGGGCAGCATGGAGGGTAAAAAATGATAGAGGGAGACCAAGAGATGAATACACTAAACAGATTCAGAAGGATGTAGGTTGCAGTAGGGACTGGGAGATGAAGAAGCTTGCACAGGATAGAGTAGCATGGTGAGCTGCATCAAACCAGTCTTTGGACTGAAGACTACTACAACATTGCAAGGATATGACATGTATTAACAGTTATATGTTAGTGAAAAGAAATATTTTGAGATAGCACATAGTGGTGTGTGTTACAAAGTGACAATGTTCCACAAGGTCTGTGTAAAGTACTGGAACCTAGAGGATGTGGTGCACAAGTTAATATAAACTGACTGTGAAAATAAGTGTTCTGATTTTCAAATTGGGAATTCATATTATCACACTCAGAGCTTAGTTACAATTATGTTTGTGAATAAAGTTAAATGTTGAAGCTACAGGTTGCACTAATTCGAATGTCAAAAATCATGTCTGAACTTTGACATTATATTGATATTAGGCAGTCTCATCAAGGGAAGTTAATATCTGAGACTTGGTGACAAAGAGATGATATTAGCAGCTACGAAGGTCACCAGAGCATGATAGATCAAAAGCAGCACTATCTCTAAAAAGAGTGACAGATCAGTAAAGAATGGGATTATGCAGCATAAAGGAAAGATGAACAAGACAGGAATGAAAGGAAATCTATCAACAGGCAAGAAAGTTACCAAAGACTTGAGAAAATATCATAAAGGAAATATGTGCCACATGTTGATATCTGCAAGAACAAAACAAAGGTTTTAAAGGAAGGTGGACAATGTGTCAAATCAGATGGTACAGAAAATAGTAGTGTCAAATCTGAGACAAAAAATTGAGGACTGGAGAAAAACTGACAAAGCTGTAAAGGAAATGGTTTAACAGCTCCAGTCGATGAACAAGTGTGTCAATGACACACCAGTTCAGTTCACCTAATGTTTTTGTTCCAACATGCCACATTGAAGAACCTCCAAATCATAGGTGGAAACAACAGCAACAGTGAAAGTTTGAGTTGAGCCTGAAAGCAAGCTCCAATAGTCCAAGGGTGACTGCTTGCAGTTTGTATGAGATCTTAGTCTGAGTTCTGGTCTGGCACAAGTTTTCAGTTATTACTTCACTTTCATTACACTACAGATTCAGCAAATCTAAGGAATTTGCTCAGATAATGTTTCATGATGCTGTATCTCAATCCATTAACTTCATTTCAATGCTTTTAATTTTTTAAACTATTATTATGTTTTATTTTATTTTTGACATGCACTAGAACATGAAATACTTTCACTTGAAGCAAGTCAAAGGCAGAAACTACAGTCACGGACCATATAAATAAAGTGAATCTAGCAATCAAAAGCTATGATGACAGTCTTAAAAAACTATTGTCTGTGACCTCCCATCCTGTATCCAAGACAAAGCTCACTTCCTTCAATGCATTTGCACAGTTCCTGTCCCATTTCCACTATACTTGTTGTTGGTCACTGAGATGCATCATCCTTGTACACCAAAGTTATCTAAGTGATTGTCCTCATGGTAACAAACCCACCACCTTTTTCCTAGTCCTTCTGGCCACTCACATGCTAACCCACAATTATTTCACTTCTGAAGACCAAATCTAAAAATAAATCCATGATACTGCCATAGGCACTCATATGGCGCCATCCTATGCCAACTTATTTGTGGACAATCTGGAGGAATCCTTTGTACCCAGTCATCACGTAAAAACCCTTGCCTGTTTCAGATTCACTGATGACATTATCATGATGTCAACTCACAGCAGGGATAACCTTAGCTGTTTCCTCCACAACCTAATATCTACTTCCAAATCCACTTCATTGTCTTTCTCAACTCAGTGTCCCATGTTCATAGATGTCAGTCTCCACCTCACACAAGCAGATGGCTCCATAAATACATCTGTTCACATCAAATGCATCGACCACCCCGATAGTGCCTCCATTTTGACAGCTGTCACTCCATGCCACATCTGCAGTGGAAAGCAGCAGCTGTCAAAGTATACCAATAAGCTTACCAGAGCCTTTGTTGAGAGGCAGTATGATGTTCAGCTCATCCATAAACAGATCTCCTCTGCCATCTCCTCCTCTGACTCCAATAACCCTATTAACCAACCACTGACGAGTGGTCTTCTCATATCCCATATCACCCTGGCCTTGAAAAGATCAATCACTCCTTCACCAGGGCTTTAACTACCTCTTGTTGTGCCCTGAGATGAGGATTGCCCTTCCCAAAATCCTACCCACATAACTCATTGCAGTGTTACACTGCCCACCTGACCTACAGAAAATCCTTGTCCATCACTTTTCCAGTTCGGCTCCTAATCCTGCATCCGTTGTGGAGATCCAGGTGCAAGACCTGTCTCACACACACACACACACACACACACACACACACACACACACACACACACACACACACACACACCACCTTCTACCACTGTGTAGCCACAGAAATTTCCTACCTGACAAGAAACAGGACCATGTGTGAAAGGAGCCATGTTATACATCAATAATGGAAATTCTTTGATTAAAAAACACATAAAACAAGGGAAAGGCAACTTATTACCTATAGAGTACTGGTGAATGGTGCAGAGAAATATCTAATAGGAAACTGTTAATATTATCGTTTGAGCTCTTCCTATTTTTCCAGTAAGAGTCCACTCATTCACACACACACAACCACGCCTCTCTTTCTAGTGAGAGTACACACACAACTACACAGATACCCAAACATACACTTCTGTGTGCCACACACCAGTCCTCTCCAGGTAAGTAATGGCTTTCCTTCTCTTATTTTACACATGTTATACATCAGCTATACTGCAACTACTGTGTGGCATTCTCTGCAGGCATGATAGATAACCAGCTTTCAGTAGTATAAATGGCCACCAACAATCTGTGGTCAACCACAAATTTGACCATCCAGTTGCCAAACATACTGCGCATCACAACACAAATAACTTAAACAGCTGCTTTGCTATACATAAAATTTGAGTAGTCCCTTTCCATACAGGATCCTCTGAACTACACAGGTGGGAATTGTCTCTGCAATATGTCCTGTAATCTTATGGCATGGTGTGGCACGAGGGCTTATTATTGAAATTTTTGAGAGCAGTACCATGCAAAACTCTAGGCAACCTTAAGTAACATGTTAAGCAATAGGCAGTTTAAAGTACATCAAGGAGAAGAGAAAAGCAGATGGCATGTACTCAATAATGGATTACCTCAGGGCTCTGTTCTTGCTCCAGTGCTATTCAACCTCTACACAGCTGACCTGGCGAATTTGACCTGCCGAAAATAATATGCAGATGACCTGGAAATTTCATATCAGAGTGAAGACCTTTCTGAATGTGAAGAACACCTAACGAACAGCCTTACTAAACGTTATAGTATTTTGAGACATGGTAACTGAGACCAAATGCTTCTAAAACCAAGGTAAGCCTGTTCCACCTCTCTAATCGCCTTTCATCAGCAAAGATCAGTCCACAGTTTGGCCCTCTTGGCACAGTCAGATACAACGAAAGCCCAGAATACCTGGGAGTCACTCTGGACAGAACTTTAACATACAAAAACACCTTTCCAACTTAGCCAAGAAGATACAGAAATGAGTGAACTTTGCGAGAAAGCTGGCAGGCAGTACATGAGGAGCAACCACATCAGTTCTCCGAGGAGCATCCCTTGCACTGGTATACTCTGCAGCAGAATACTGTGCACCACTTTGGCTCCAAAGTGCCCACATAGTGAAAGCAGATGTCCAACTGAACTCAGTTATGAGAGTAATTAGTGGTATAGTCCAGTCTACACCTGCTTGCTGGCTACCAGTGCTTTCAAACATCTGTCCACCAGACCTCCGTCGAATGGCTGCTCTATATAACCTCTGTCAGCAAGTTTCTGAAAACAACTCGATCCCTCTTCATGACGATTTGCTATCACTGCCCAGGAAACGTCTCAGATCTATAACACCAGCATATTAAATGGGAGTCCAGATGCTATAAACAGGATTCGACCTGGACACAGAGTGGAAACGTGAGTGGCAAGCTACAAGAACCCGAAACCACAAACTTGTAGACAATCCAACAGTTCCAGTTCCCGGCTTCCACCAACAAAGGGAGGTGTGGGTGCAGTTAAACAGATATCAGACTGAAGAGGGTAGGTGCAAATACAACATGCACAAGTGGGACTTTTCAAGTGACAGTGTGTGTGACTGTGTTGACACCAAAACAATGAGCCACATTGTGAATGACTGTCCAATCAGACGCTTCACTGGTGGCACTGAGAAGCTCCATCAAGCATCCCACGAGGCACTCCGCTGGATCGAGTCCATCAACATCCAAGTGTTGTCTGAGCTGTTTTAAAACTTGTGTACTATATATAATTTCACATGTTAATTTTTGTATATATTTCTTTGTTTTGCTAAATGTGTATTACTGTAATTGATGCATACGATAATAATAATAATAACCACTCTTCCTCTGCCCCTTCCACTTTTCACCCCTCTTATTTTCTCTCTCCCCTCCAAGACTCCCTTTCCAATCCACCTTCCTCTCTTTTAAACCCCTCCCTCCACTCCTCTCCCACTCTCTGTATCTCTTATATGCTCTACTCCCTCAGAGCTCCTTCTGCCTTATCGTGCAGCTTCTGAGTCATCTGTCTCTCCCGCTCCTACCTCACACAACCCTGTTACCCCCTTCTTCACTTTGGCATCCTTCCTACCCCTCCCATTATCCATTAGTCAGACAACTGCTCTCAGTTGTGAGTAGCTAATAATCAGCATCACTGCAGCTGCGGTAGTGTGCATTTGGGTGTGTGTGTGATTGGTATCTGAATGTGTGTACTTTCTAATAAAAGAAGAGCCAAAGAGCTTGAAAGCTAATGAATTCTGCCTTCTGTTGTGTGCGGCTATGTGTTACATATCAGTCTACTAAAAGTAATTGGCTGCCTTTCTCTTATTTCATATATTGTTCTATCCAGGAATTTCCATTATTGTTATACATCTTTAAAAAAAGTTTTAGACAATTGTGAACTGCATCAAGAAAAGATAATCAGCATCTTATGTGTTGTGGTCTTCAGTCCAGAGACTGGTTTGATGCAGCTCTCCATGCTACTCTATCCTGTGCAAGCTTCTTCATCTCCCAGTCCCTACTGCAACCTACATCCTTCTGAATCTGCTTAGTGTATTCATCTCTTGGTCTCCCTCTATCATTTTTTACCCTCCATGCTGCCCTCCAATGCTAAATTGGTGATCCCTTGATGCCTCAGAATATGCCCTACCAACCGATCCCTTCTTCTACTCAAGTTGTGCCACAAATTTCTCTTCTCTCCAAGTCTATGTAATACCTCCTCATTAGTTATGTGATCTACTCATCTAATCTTCAGCATTCTTCTGTAGCACCACATTTCAAAAGCTTCGATTCTCTTCTTGTCCAAACTATTTATTGTCCATGTTTCACTTCAATACATGGTTTCACTCCATACAAATACTTTCAGAAACAACTTCCTGACACTTAAATCTATACTCGATGTTAACAAATTCCTCTTCTTCAGAAATGCTTTTCTTGGCATTGCCAGTCTACATTTTATATCCTCTCTACTTCAACCATCATCAGTTATTTTGCTCCCCAAATAGCAAAACTCATTTACTACTTTATGTGTCTCATTTCCTAATCTAATTCCCGCAGCATCACCCAATTTAATTCGACTGCATTCTGTTATTCTTGTTTTGCTTTTGTTGATGTTCAGCTTATATCCTCCTTTCAAGACATGGTCCATTCCATTCAGCTGCTCTTCCAGGTCCTTTGCTGTCTCTGACAGAATTACAATGTCATCGGCGAACCTCAAAGTTTTTATTTCTTCTCCATGGATTTTAATTCCTACTCCAAATTTTTCTTTTGTTTCCTTTACTGCTTGCTCGATACACAGATTGAATAACATCAGAGATAGGCTACAACCCTGTTTCACTCCCTTCCCAACCACTGCTTCTCTATCATCTCCCTCGACTCTTATAACTGCCATCTGGTTTCTGTACAAATTGTAAATAGCCTTTCGCTCCCTGTATTTTACCCATGCCACCTTCAGAATTTGAAAGAGAGTATTCCAGTCAACATTGTCAAAAGCTTTCTCTAAGTCTACAAATACTAGAAATGTAGGTTTGCCTTTCCTTAATCTGTTTTCTAAGATAAGTCGTAGGGTCAGTATTGCCTCACGTGTTCCAACATTTCTACGGAATCCAAGCTGATCTTTCCTGAGGTCGGCTTCTACCAGTTTTTCCACTCATCTGTAAAGAATTCGCGTTAGTATTTTGCAGCTGTGACTTACTAAACTGATAGTTCGGTAATTTTCACATCTGTCAACACCTGCTTTCTTTGAGATTGGAATTATTATATTCTTCTTGAAGTCTGAGGGTATTTTGCCTGTCTCATACATCTTGCTCACCTTTCTGTTTTCTCATCTTTGCTTAGAACTGGGTTTCCATCTGAGCTCTTGATATTCATGCAAGTGGTTCTCTTTTCTCCAAAGGTCTCTTTAATTTTCCTGTACGCAGTATCTATCTTACCCCTAGTGATATGCGCCTCTACATCCTTACATTTGTCCTCTAGCCATCCCTGCTTAGCCATTTCGCACTTCCTGTCGACCTCATTTTTGAGACGTTTGTATTCCTTTTTGCCTGCTTCACTTACTGCATTTTTATATTTTCTCCTTTCATCAATTAAATTCAATATCTCTTCTGTTACCCAAGGATTTCCATTAGCCCTTGTCTTTTTACCTCCTTGATCCTCTGCTACTTTCACTATTTCATCTCTCAAAGTTACCCATTCTTTTTCTACTGTCTTTCTTTCCCCCATTCGTGTCAATCATTCCCTAATGCTCTCCCTGAAGCTCTCTACAACCTGTGGTTCTTTCAGTTTATCCAGGTCTCATCGCCTCAAATTCCCACCTTTTTGAAGTTTCTTCAGTTTTAATCTACAGTTCATGACTAATATATTGTGATCAGAGTCCACATCTGCCCCCAGAAATGTCTTACAATTTAATACCTAGTTCCTGAATCTCTGTCTTACCATTATATAATCTATCTGAGACCTTCCAGTATCTCCAGGCTTCTTCCATGTATACAATCTTCTTTTATGATTTTTGAACCAAGTGTTAGCTATGATTAAGTTATGCTCTGTGCAAAATTGTACCAGGCAGCTTCCTCTTTCATTTCTTACTCCCATTCCATATTCACCTACTACATTTCCTTCTCTTCTTTTTCCTACTATTGAGTTCAAGTCACCCATGACTATTAAATTTTCGTCTCCCTTCACTATCTGAATAATTTTTTTATCTCATCATACATTTCATCAATCTCTTTGTCATCTGCGGAGCTAGTCGGCACATAAACTTGTACTACTGTGGTAGGCGTGGGCTTCATATCTATCTTGGCCACAATAATGTGTTCACTATGCTATATGTAGTAACTTATCTGCATTCCTATTTTCCTATTCATTATTAAACCCACTCCTGCATTACCCCTATTTGATTTTCTATTTATAACCCTGTATTCACCTGACCAGATGTCTTGTTCCTCCTACCATTGAACTTTAACCTATCCATTACCCTTTTTAAATTTTCTAACCTACGTGCCCAATTAAGGGATCTGACATTCCACACTCCAATCCATAGAATGCCAGTTTTCTTTCTCCTGATAACAGTATCTTGTAATATTAGTTATAAGCACACAAACCCTTAGTCTCAACTTTATTAATGACTGGGAATGTTTAATTTGTGATTCTCAGAGTTGCAGTTTGATAGAGTTTGGCATGAAGCTACTGCCTGTTGGAAACATATTGCAAGTTGTGGAGTGTAATTACAAGCCATTGTATCTCAATCAAGAAAGAGGTTCTGGAGATGGGTATGAAACATCAAAAACAATTGAAGAGTCCTATGAATTATGCCATTAAATCTGCACTTTTAATAAATGGTGACAGTTTTTCTGAGCTGGCGAAGAGGACATTTCTGTGATAATGTATCAGAATGGAATGGTGAATTATGGGTGATGTTCTTACATTGGACATGATTGATCATGAATGATTTCAGTTTTTGTGGGATGCCTTAGTCACTAGAGGAGAAACTGCTGTACAGGTATGTCAAAGTTAAAAAAAAGAGTTAATTATCTAAAAAAAGAAAAGTAATCACCAAAGCAATAATTACAATCAAAATGTAATGAAAATAAGTTAAACCCTTGTAAGCAGCATCCATAATTTCTAGAGTAACAGGAAACAAAGAGCAGAATCTGTTGTTGTTGTTGTGGTCTTCAGTCCTGAGACTGGTTTGATGCAGCTCTCCATGCTACTCTATCCTGTGCAAGCTTCTTCATCTCCCACTACCAACTGCAACCTACATCCTTCTGAATCTGCTTAGTGTATTGATCTCTTGGTCTCCCTCTACGATTTTTACCCTCCACGCTGCCCTCCAAAGCTAAATTGGTGATCCCTTGATGCCTCAAAACATGTCCTACCAACCGATCCCTTCTTCTAGTCAAGTTGTGCCACAAACTTCTCTTCTCCCCAATCCTATTCAGTACCTCCTCATTAGTTACGTGATCTACCCACCTTATCTTCAGCATTCTTCTGTAGCACCACATTTCGAAAGCTTCTATTCTCTTCTTGTCCAAACTAGTTATCGTCCATGTTTCACTTCCATACATGGCTACACTCCATACAAATACTTTCAGAAACGACTTCCTGACACTTAAATCTATACTCGATGTTAACAAATTTCTCTTCTTGAGAAACGCTTTCCTTGCCATTGCCAGTCTAGATTTTATATCCTCCCTACTTCGACCATCATCAGTTATTTTACTCCCTAATTATCAAAACTCCTTTACTACTTTAAGTGTCTCATTTCCTAATCTAATTCCCTCAGCATCACCCGACTTAATTCGACTACATTCCATTATCCTCGTCTTGCTTTTGTTGATGTTCATCTTATATCCTCCTTTGAAGACACTGTCCATTCCGTTCAGGTGCTCTTCCAGGTCCTTTGCTGTCTCTGACAGAATTACAATGTCATCGGCGAACCTTAAAGTTTTTACTTCTTCTCCATGAATTTTAATACCTACTCTGAATTTTTCTTTTGTTTCCTTTACTGCTTGCTCAATATACAGATTGAATAACATCGGGGAGAGGCTACAACCCTGTCTCACTCCTTTCCCAACCACTGCTTCCCTTTCATGCCCCTCGACTCTTATAACTGCCATCTGGTTTCTGCACAAATTGTAAATAGCCTTTCGCTCCCTGTATTTTACCCCTGCCACCTTCAGAATTTGAAAGAGAGTATTCCAGTTAACATTGTCAAAAGCTTTCTCTAAGTCTACAAATGCTAGAAACGTAGGTTTGCCTTTTCTTAATCTTTCTTCTAAGATAAGTCGTAAGGTTAGTATTGCCTCACATGTTCCAACATTTCTACGGAATCCAAACTGATCTTCCCCGAGGTCCGCTTCTACCAGTTTTTCCATTCATCTGTAAAGAATTCGCGTTAGTATTTTGCAGCTGTGACTTATTAAACTGATAGTTCGGTCATTTTCACATCTGTCAACACCTGCTTTCTTTGGGATTGGAATTATTATATTCTTCTTGAAGTCTGAGGGTATTTCGCCTGTCTCATACATCTTGCTTACCAGATGGTAGAGTTTTGTCAAGACTGGCTCTCCCAAGGCCATCAGTAGTTCTAATGGAATGTTGTCTACTCCCGGGGCCTTGTTTCGACTCAGGTCTTTCAGTGATCTGTCAAACTCTTCACGCAGTATCTTATCTCCTATTTCGTCTTCATCTACATCCTCTTCCATTTCCATAATATTGTCCTCAAGTACATCGCCCTTGTATAAACCCTCTATATACTCCTTCCACCTTTCTGCTTTCCCTTGTTTGCTTAGAACTGGGTTGCCAGATGAACTCATGATATTCATACAAGTGGTTCTCTTTTCTCCAAAGGTCTCTTTAATTTTCCTGTAGGCAGTATCTATCTTACTCCTAGTGAGACAAGCCTCTATATCCTTACATTTGTCCTCTAGCCATCCTTGCTTAGCCATTTTGCACTACCTGTCGATATCATTTTTGAGACGTTTGTATTCCTTTTTGCCTGCTTCATTTACTGCGTTTTTATATTTTCTCCTTTCATCAATTAAATTCAATAATTCTTCTGTTACCCAAGGATTTCTACTAGCCCTCGTCTTTTTACCTACTTGATCGTCTGCTGCCTTCACTACTTCATCCCGCAGAGCTACCCATTCTTCTTCTACTGTATTTCTTTCCCCCATTCCTGTCAATTGTTCCCTTATGCTCTCCCTGAAACTCTCTACAACCTCTGGTTCTTTCAGTTTATCCAGGTCCCATCTCCTTAAATTCCCACCTTTTTGTAGTTTCTTCAGTTTCAATCTGCAGTTCATAACCAATAGATTGTGGTCAGAATCCACATCTGCCCCTGGATATGTCTTAGAATTTAAAACCTGGTTCCTAAATCTCTGTCTTACCATTATATAATCTATCTGATACCTTTTAGTATCTCCAGGATTCTTCCAGGTATACAACCTTCTTTCATGATTCTTGAACCAAGTGTTAGCTATCATTAAGTTATGCTCTGTGCAAAATTCTACAAGGTGGCTTCCTCTTTCATTTCTTCCCCCCAATCCATATTCACCTACTATATTTCCTTCTCTCCATTTTCCTACTCTTGAATTCCAGTCACCCATGACTATTAAATTTTCATCTCCCTTCACTACCTGAATAATTTCTTTTATCTCGTCATACATTTCATCTATTTCTTCATCATCTGCAGAGCTAGTTGGCATATAAACTTGTACTACTGTAGTAGGCATGGTCTTTGTGTCTATCTTGGCCACAATAATGTGTTCACTATGCTGTTTGTAGTACCTAACCCGCACTCCTATTTTTTTATTCATTATTAAACCTACTCCTGCATTACCCCTATTTGATTTTGTATTTATAACCCTGTAATCACCTGACTAAAAGTCTTGTTCCTCCTGCCACCGAACTTAACTAATTCCCACAATATCTAACTTTAACCTATCCCTTTCCCTTTTTAAATTTTTCTAACCTACCTGCCCGATTAAGGGATCGGGCATTCCACGCTCCGATCCGTAGAACGCCAGTTTTCTTTCTCCTGATAACGACGCCCTCTTGAGTAGTCCTCGCCCGGAGATCCGAATGGGGGACTTTTTTACCTCCGGAATATTATACCCAAGAGGACACCATCATCATTTAGTCATACAGTAAAGCTGCATGTCCTTGGGAAAAATTACGGCTGTAGTTTCCCCTTGCTTTCAGCCATTCGCAGTACCAGTACAGCAAGGCTGTTTTGGTTAATGTTACAAGGGCAGATCAGTCAATCATCCAGACTGTTGCCCCTGCAATTACTGAAAAGGCTGCTGCCCCTCTTCAGGAACCACATGTTTGTCTGGCCTCTCAACAGATACCCCTCCGTTGTGGTTGCACCTACGGTACGGCCATCTGTATCGCTGAGGCATGCAAGCCTCCCCACCAACGGCAAGGTCCATGGTTCATGGGGGGGGAGCAGAATCTGCAGGAGTATGAAAGTGAAATACGTTATGAATAAAAAAGCACACTGAAGTGACAGAAAATAGTTCAAGATAATCGTCTGTAGTGAAGAAAGTTAAGAGTGGTTGTCAAAAGTTGTAGGCAGTCTTCAAGCTATAGATTAAATTATATATGTCAGTAGCTTGGTCATATGTTACTTTATTGAAACTGCTCATCAGTTTCAGGTCCGCAGCCATCATCAAATCTAAAAATGGGGAAATACAGGGTTTGTCTGGATAGTAATGTATCACACTTATTTTTATTAATTATTAATTGGACAGGTTCTAAAACTTATAATTCTTCAGATTATGACCCTTCTGCATCAATTCATTTTTTGCCATTGTCATTTCTATGTGTCATAAGCTTTCTGAAACTCCTCAGTCAGGATGCTCTTGAGGGAAGATCTCAAAGTAGCTTGCACATCGTCCACCGACTTAAAGATGCTTTCCTCTGAGGCCCCTTTTCAGTTGAGGAAACAAAAAAAGTCTGCAGGGATCAGGTGAGGACTGTATAGTGGCTGCAGCACCATTGTCACACCAATCTGGGACAGACAGGCAGTAACAACAAAAGGTGGTGTGAGTGGCCCGTTGTCAATGTGTAGTCTCTATGAAGTATGGAACGCCTTCCAAACACAACTGACCCTGTGATTGAGTCTCTGGAGCACTTCCTTGTAAGACTGAGCAGTGATAGTCTGGCCGAAATGGGGAGTAGAAGGGGTGGGGGTGGGTGGGACACAACTCATAGTGCGTTATCCCCTTTGCTTAAAAAAAAAAAAAAAAAAAAAAAAAAGAAAAAAAGTCATGAACTTCACCTGGGACTTATCAACAGGGACCTTCTTCTGATGCATCAATAATGACATTGTGAGCCATAGTGCACTCTGCCTCATTGACTCCAGATCATACTGAAAGACCCATGACTCTCTCCCAGTGATCACATTGTTCAAGAAATTGGGATCATATTCACATATTTGCTCGAGTTCTTACACACTTCCAGTCATTGTTGCTTTTCTGCATCAGTTAAAACTCTGAGCACAAGTTTTGCTCACGTCTTCTGCATGGTCAGTCCTTCTCACACAATCTCATGAGCAACCCTGCACGTGGGTCACATGTTTGTCCATTTGCGAAATTGACTGGCATTCTGCATAGGCCTCGTCGGCTACCTCCTCCACACCTTCTCTAAATGTCTTGTGCCACCTGTTCAACTGCAATTGGAAAGGCAATCATCACAAAAAGCTTCCTTAACCATTCCAAATGTTTCCAGTGGCATCTTATTGAGCTTCATGCAGCACTTTACCACAGAGTGTTGCTCCATCCCATGTTCAATATTACCACTAGATATTCATGGAAGAAGCTGTCCTAATCATTCAAGAGCATAGAGGCAATTGAATGACCTACCACTGTAAACCTAAGGGACAGCTCCATCCTCCCCAAGTAGTTTGACCACTCTGCTGTGTGTAGTGGCATCACAAAAAAATGTGATGCATTATTTTCCAGACACGCTCTTTATGAACAAGGAGGCACTGAGTGGAGACTAGCACATTGAAAGAAAACTGATAGATGTTATAAGCTTTCAGACAAATATTTTCTTCAGATGTAGAAAAAAAGACATGCATGTGCGCATGCACATGCACGGCCACTGCTGTCTCCATGCATTAAGGCTGTAGGGCCTTGGAAACAAATTTTGACACTGACTTACAAATTAGTATGAGCATAATGATGGAAGAAGTAAGAAATATATTGAACAATTAATTCAATTTAAATAAAAGTTATAAATCAATAAATGGAATTTGGAATTAAGAAAAGGTCCACTAAAATCAACAATGACATGAGAAAGAAATGCATGCTGAAAATCCAGTCAAGAGAAGAAGATGCAAGAGAGAAGATTTCTGGAAATAATAAATTAGCTGTTTACCCACAGCATATAAATGTTCAAATAACTTATGGGAATGCAGCAGGGTGATTTCTTTGACAACCACTGATATTTCAGCAGGTGCACACTGTGTCATTTGAGCAAAAACCTCCATCTCTATTTATAAATTCATTTGTGAGTTTCATTTCAATTGCTTCCTTAACAATATTGTCTCAATAGCTGGAAGTTCATGAAGGGATCAGCAGATTTGCTCAGCTTTTGTAAGCAAGCTCAGTACACTCATCCTCCATGGTTTTGGTGGCCTGTTCAATATATGTCATGCCACAACTGCAAGGAATATGATAGACACCCATCGTACGCAAACTGAGATCATCGTTTACAGATCATAAAATGACCTAATTTTATATGGTGGTCAAAAAACATATTTCACATCATATTTCTGCAGAATACAACCAATCCTGACGGAAATGCTTCATATATAAGACAAAAACTCCATAGATATCAGGGCTGCATTGTTATTATTGTCACTCAGCCAATTCATGGTTGGTTGATAGCACAAACTGCATCTGATTTATCATTCACTGTAACCATTCCAGCAAAATGTGACTTCATGATGGGCTAATTCAATTAGCAACCTTTCAGGCTCCAAGATGATGCAGGTCCTGTGTTCCGTGGTATAAAGTGTCCCTTCACACTGAGCTGGATGGTGACAGCTATCAGCCTGCAGAAACAAATTAATGTGAGTTGGCCTTCTATAAATGGCATGTCCCAATGTACCATGCATCAAGGAACAGAGGGTGGCTGTTCTTTTCAACCTCTGTCGTGAAGCAAATATTCAAGTAGATTGACGTTAGATGTTCTAAAATGCTTTTTAAATTTTCACTTCCATGTAACCAAATAACAAAAGTATTGTCTACATATCTGAACAAACAGAGCCACGTGTGAAAGCACCCACGTGATTTACCAACTAACCTGCCTACACTGTGAAGCTTTCTATGTGGGAATGACCAGCAACAAACTGTCCATTCACATGAATGGACACAGGCAGACAGTGTTTGTTGGTAATGAGGATCACCCTGTGGCTAAACATGCCTTGGTGCACGGCCAGCACATCTTGGCACAGTGTTACACCGTCCGGGTTATCTGGATACTTCCCACTAACACCAACCTGTCAGAACTCTGGAGATGGGAACTTGTCCTTCAGTATATCTTCTCTTCTCGTTATCCGCCAGGCCTCAACCTTGGCTAATTTCAAGTTGCCGCCACTCATACCTCACCTGTCTTTCAACAACATCTTTGCCTCTTTACTTCCGCCTCAACTGACATCTCTGCCCAAACTCTTTGCCTTTACAAATGTCTGCTTGTGTCTGTGTATGTGCGGATGGATATGTGTGTGTGTGCGCGAGTGTATGCCCGTCCTTTTTTCCCCCTAAGGTAAGTCTTTCCGCTCCCGGGATTGGAATGACTCCTTACCCTCTCCCTTAAAACCCACATCCTTTCGTCTTTCCCTCTCCTTCCCTCTTTCCTGACGAAGCAACCGTTGGTTGCGAAAGCTAGAATTTTGTGTGTATGTTTGTGTTTGTTTGTGTGTCTATCGACCTGCCAGCACTTTTGTTTGGTAAGTCTTATCATCTTTGTTTTTAGATATATCTGAACAAACAGTTAGATTTGAGCTGTATTTTGAGATCTGGAGAAACATTACAAAAGTAAAAAAGACAGGTTCTTACGAAGTGCAGCATGTCAATAGGAGGAAAACTATTGATCTGACGTCAGGAGAAGATTGACCACAGCATTGCACAAGGGTCAAGCAGTGGTGTGCAGCCATGCATTGCATGCGGATTTGCTCAAACTTTGAAAATGCGAGTGAGCATGGGGCATAAAAATCCATGAAGCATCCTACACTGCTATCCATACAGAATTGCCATGTTCAAGAGTTGCTTCATGCTGACCTACCAGTAAGACAAATATTTGCTCTAGAATTTCTAGCTCACATGGAAGTGAACAATGAATGACAATGAAATATCCTGTGGACAGTCGAAGCCCATTTCCATCTCCAAGGACATGTCAGTACAGAGATTTGCATAATATTGCCAACATTAAGTCCTCTCACTCATCAACCAGTACTGTTTTATTCTGCAAAGGTAACAGTCTGGTGTAGGTTGATGGCATTGTTTGTCACAGGGACATATTTTTTGAGGAGATAAGTACTGTGGGCCATGTTACCAGTACCGTCACTGGTGAACACTATTACGGGCTTTTGTGCACCTTTTCATTCTAACTCTTCAGCATGGATGTATGGGTATGATCATTTTTAGGCAAGGTGGCACCCCTCCACACGTTACATAACCAGTGGAGGAGCTGCTGCAGAGGCATTTTGAAAATGCTAGAATTATCAGCCATCATTTTTATACAGCCGAGCCATCCAGATCACCTGATCTTAATCTGTGTTGCTTCTGGCTGTAGGGCTATCTGAAAGATGGTGTGCTCAGTGCTCCAATTACAAATATAGCTAAATTGAAGGCATGCATTGTGCAGCATCTTCTGAACATGACCTTTGAATAATCTGATCTGTTGTGAAACAAGCTGTTTCTCGATTTCACCTTGTGGGAGAAAATGGTGGACAGCATACTGAAAATGTCTTGCGCAAGTGTCAGGACAGTTGTTTATGCAGTTTTTGGTCTTCAGACAGTTAAAACTGATGTCATTGTTGCTTTTTATGCAATTTTAGGCCTCAGGGCAATTAAAGACCATTTCCTCCCATATGAAGTAGTATGATCTTCCTGTGGTGGATAACATGTGCAGTCATGGACATTGCACAGTACGGTTAGTTTACTGTGCAATTCACACTGTGATGAAGCAAGCTGGGATAATTTTTACTTCCCCTCTTGTTTTGCCACCTGCCTCTTTAAAATTCATTTTTCATGTCTGACTAATTACCATTAACATACTTGAGTATAATTTGCGCTTCCTTAAAAGAGAAAGGTTGGCCCTCAGTTTTAAGAAATATAACACCAGATCTAATTTTGTGCTTAGTTTTATGTATGAAATTGATTTTCTAATTTATTTTGACTATACCTAGTTAGTATCTTTCATTATAGGGTGAAAGTCAATGACTGTTTAATAACTTAAATTATATTTTTGACATACAAAGAAATATAAATTCTGTACTAATTTCAAACATTTGGAGGAACAACCAATAATATTCTTAAAGGATCTATTTGGCTCTACTCTAAAACATGTTAGCAAAGCCAGCCCTTAATTAATTCCCAAGTAATTTTCAGTTTTATCACAAGTATTGATTGCAAAACTTTATTTGTTAACTTCATGATATAAACAAATAATTTAGCCTAACTCTTGTAGTAGAAGAAACTGTTAAAAAGAACCAACATTTCAATGTATTCATTTAATGTAATAAGTTAAGTTTTAACTGTAATTTCTGTAAATTTAACTTCAAACAATGTGTAGTTTTGGCACCTATTATTGTGAGGATATATAAGGGCCTGATTTTTGGTCCCGAGACAGTCAGTCCATGGCCAAGTTTCAAATGAGAAACCTGTGATGGTTAGAACAACAACAATGCTTCAACTTAACTGTGAAATAAGTGTTACACAATTAGGCCGTGTGTTAAAACAATGACAGTGTCTGCTTCATACATACCTTTCTATTCTTCAAGAACATTGAACTTTGTGATTAGGTTTTTACTGCTCGTAGATGTTCAAAAGTAAACTATTGTAGCAGTATGTGGAGGTTCGCCTGCAAACTATTAATGAGGCTTATCAAAAGTTAAAACAATAGTGCACTGGCCATATAACTGTGTGTGGCACCTCTGGTGTAGAGCGCCTTTTCTATGTGACTTTGCTCCTTTGGATTGCTTTGTTCCAATGTTACTTATCGACAGGTAACATGTAACTGCCATATTTGTTATATACGAGTTATTAATAAATGTGTATTGAATGCTTAGTGTGTGTTATCTCTCAACTAATCCTACATGATAACCACAGTGGTGACCCTGATACCGTCATCATCTCATCATGAGTTATTTTGTGCTTGTTTTCATCATTTACAAACTTTGTGTGCCAGCCAACATTGTTTCCGCCACAATGGATCTACCAGTGTCTTTCGGTGTAAGTGTAATGGGCCCCATTAACTATGCCACTTGTGACCACAAGTGGACAAGTGTACCTACTTCGAATTTGGTTAAAAGTGAACAATTATTTATGCCCGGCCACACCAGCGATCAACTAACCTTACCCGGCTCAACATGGCTGTTGCCTAGCATGGCAGCACAACAACAGCCACAACATGGACAGTGCCTGCCACCTAATCACAACATAGATGACCTTCCAGTTAAAGACATTGTGGTTTATCTTTCATGTACATCGTTACCTTCAAAATGGCTTGACATGCTGCCAAAATCCCTACCCCCCCTCCCTCACATGCCGTCTCGGCGACGCCTGCCATCTGGACCGCGCCGGTTTCTGTGGCTGTCCCACTGTCTTCCACTTGCCTTTGTAACACCACCGGCCATTCCACCTGCACCGGTTATCGGGTCAGCTGGGGCGGCTCCACCATGACTGCCCCCCACTTGCTGTTGCAACGGCACTGGCCATTACACCTGTGCTGTGTTCTTCGTGAGGCTTGCAGATTGGACACACCGTGCCAACTTATAGGCCCACCCACTCGACACCATGTGATGCATGTGGCCACCACCCCACACAGACCTCGGGCGATGCACTGTTCACTGCTACCACACTTCCGGCATCGGAGGCATCCTTCTCTGCCCACACCAACCCCATCTGCCGGTGCTGCCTCAACCTCAACATGTGTTACCTGGCAGGCTCCCTAAGCTACCTGAATTTCAAAAAGATAGTCCAAAAACATGGACATCCACAGCATTTCAGACGATGACAGCCATTTTGTCTGCCTGATGAGCCACCTACATGCACATATGGACCTCATCAGCGACTTGCTTCTCTCACTGCCCATCTCACACAAATACTTGATGGCCAAAGCACTGCTTATTGAGCATCTTTCTCGCCATCTGGCAGAGGCTATTCATCACATTATTCACGAGGAGCATCTTGATGACTGTACCCCTTCGCATCTTTGGCGATGCCTACAGACATTAATCGACTATCAAGCTTTACCTGATGCTGCGCTTTGGACTGTCTCACGTCATCAACCCTCTTGAGGTTTGGTTACTCATGGCAGATCAGGCTTACACTATTATTTGTCACCGCCATCGCCTGTCATGAACGTCTTCTCCATCATCCTCAGTTGGCACGCCTGCGCCTTCATTTCTGTGCCCCGTCAGCAGAGGCCAGCGCACTCACCGCGGCACCTCAACTGCCTGTCAGGAGCTGCCACCTAC
Source organism: Schistocerca americana (assembly GCF_021461395.2). Lineage (NCBI taxonomy): Eukaryota > Metazoa > Arthropoda > Insecta > Orthoptera > Acrididae > Schistocerca > Schistocerca americana. Next base: position 172,731,912 of record NC_060125.1, read on the forward strand.
TGGCCTACAGGACGTACTGCCAGTGGGCTCCTGACAGCTGCCAACCTTGTCCGAGCAGCAACCCGATTGGCTACTGGCTCTGAAGCAGTTAGTTGCAACCCCATCCCGTACCGCCAACTGGCCTACACACTGTCCTAGTGCCACACTACTTACAGGGACAACACATAAAATGCTCCTGCATGTGCCACTCCAGATTCTTTGCACTGCTTCGCTCCTGCATCACTCCTTCCATCACCAAGTACAGCCGACGCCCCGCCTATGCTGCCTTGGTTTACCAAGGTCAGTGAACAAATGTTGCCTGCGTATACCTTCTTGACCCTTCTTGCTGACCCTCCTACTCGAGTATCGGCCATCAGTAATGGCACTTGTCATAGGATTCACACCACTGACAGTCTGCCTGTTTGTCATAAGGCCAGGCGCCTTAATGCTTCTAAACTTCTGCGCACCAAGGAGATCATTTAGAACCTGTTGGCTTCAGGCATCCTCTGCCCTTCCAATAGCAACTGGTCTTCACCTACTCATCTTGTTCCCAAAAAGAATGGCACCTTATGCATGTGCGGGGACTACAGGTTCCTTAATGCTCACGCCATTATCAATTACTACCCCATTCCTCTTATCCAGGATTTCACGCAATTACTCCATGGTGCTACCTTTTTCTTTGTTTTAGATTGTTCGAAGCCATATCATCAGATTCCTATGCAATCACCGGATATTCCAAAGACAGCCATCATCACACCCTTTGGCCCATTTGAATACTGTTACATGCCTTATGGGTTAAAAATGCTGCGCAGATGTGGCAGCAGTTCATTCATTCCATTTTGCTCCCTCTGCCATTTGCCTATGCTTTCTTAGGTGATATACTTATCTTTCCTCCTCCGCTGAGGAGTATCAAGTTCACCTCAATGCAGTCCATTTGTCTCATGCTGCTAATGGCATGGTGATCAACCACAATAAATCTGAACTGTGTCCCACATCCGTTACTTTCCTTGGCCATTTTGTCTCTGCTGACAGCCTCAGACTGACAAGTTCTCATGTCAAAATCATACTTAGCCTCCCTCTCTCTCGGGACTAAGCTCAGCTCCGTCATTTTCTGGGTATGGCAAACTTTTACCGCTGCCATAGTACTCAAGCTGCCTCCTTCCAAATGGCCCTCTCCAACGCTCTCTCTGGCAAAAACACCACTGGAAAATGGAAGTCGGAGTGGACCAACTGATGCTCAACGCTTTTTGTAACCTTAAAACAGCCTTCACCAAAGCCATCACACTCGCCAACCCTGACCCTGAGGTCCATGTCATGATCACGACTGATGAATACTGACTCCACCCAACCCCTCCGCTTCTTTCCCAAGAAACTGATAAGAGCCAGTGCAAGTGGTCGGCTTTCGACCGTGAGCTCCTTGCTGTGTGTGAGGTGATTAAACGTTTCCCTAGTGACCTTCAGGGGTGACCCTTCACAATCTATACAGATCACAAGTCACTCGTGGATGCTATTTGTAATCTGGCTAAGGACCTTCTGCTGATGCGTTTCTGCCATATTCCATCGCATTCTGTGGCGTATCTGGTGCAGAGTGCCCTATCTTTGTGATTTTGCTTCTATCAACTGCTGTATTCCCGTGTTAACTTTTGGCATGTAATGTGTTCAACTGCCATATTTGTTATATAAGAGTTATTAATAAATGTGTATTGAATACTTAGTGTATGCTATCTCTCAACTAATCCTACATAATAACTACATGTGTATTATTTGGGGTTGTAAACAGTGAAAGTAAAGTAATGTGAAGCACAAATGTGCACCTGTTGGCTACATCATTTAAAGAAGTCAGTGTTGTACTTCCACACCCCATTTTTCAGCCAGTGTAGCAACACAGTACTTCGACAATCAACGAAGAAATCAAAGGAGACAAACCGTCACATGTGGTGCACAAAGTGAGGAATATTGTACGTAGTCACGGTTTACGGTGTAGTGGTGCAACAGCCAATCAACATATGGGTTTCATGGACACAATATGACAGCAGCCAATCAGTGAGCAGGTTCTACGGAAGCAGCCATTGAGTAAAGGAGCAGCCAATCAGCATGCAGGTGGACACAGCTGACCGGGATAAACAAGATGCTTTGCCCAGAGAATTACAGTTTGCCACAGCCATGCAGGTCCAGATAACAACTGCAACAGCAGCAGCAGAGCAGCAGAAGAAGAGTGAATGAGAATAAGGTAATTTCATAGCAAAAGCTGTTTTGTATTAAGTGATACATAATGAGTGACCTTAACAAACAAAATGGTGTGATGGGAAACAAGGCACAACAGGGGCCTGGTTCAGTAGTCAATAGTGCTTATCAATCTGACATGAATGTAACTTTGAATAATGGGGACAAAAGTCCTATTGTAGATGGAATGATAAAAGCTTCATGTACATTGTATGGTGATGTGAGCGAAATGGACAAAAACAGTACTGAAGTGGATGGGATCGTTAAGGTTAAGGAGGAGGAATCTAGTAGCAAAAGTCATCAAGGGCAACAGGTTATGGCAGATGGAAAATTGGAATCAATTTTAATGCAAATTATGAGTGATATGAGTATGAAAGAAGACATTAGTAGTATAAAAATGACATTAGTAATATGAAAGAAGAATAAGTAGTATGAAAATAGACATTAATACGGTGGCATTTCACAGGCATTTTTGAATCTATTAAGAACACAGATAGGAGTGATGCATGTTCCTGGGATAAAAATTATTGGTGCTACTGGTCAGCTATCAAAGAGTATGATGCAAGAGGTACTATTAAGTGTGGAATTGGCAGGACAGCTGTTGGAATCCAATTTGTTGGTGATTCAAAAACTCAGCATTAATGTAATATTTGGAACTAATTTCTTATGCAAATAGCAAGTAGGGGGTTCAACATTCTGTGTTGGATTCATTATGTGGCCATAATGCTTACCCCAGCTGTCTGTCTCATTTTTCATGTTTCCTGAAGCAGTCAAACTCTGCTCCTATCCTATCTGTAGTTTATAAGTCTGTGGCATAGAGTGCCATAAATGTCGATATTTGTTCTGTGAGTAAGTGTGCTATCTTTGAGGAGAGGGCTTTGGGCAGGATGTTGGACGCTAACAGCAGTTAGCCTCCGGACTTGTATCTGTGTAGAAGCTAAGTGTAAATAAATCTGTATCTGAGAGAATTCTAGTTGTTTACCTACAACTATTCCATATTCCCTCACTGGTGACCCCGTTTTTCGTGTAATACGTGTCCGAGTTACCGCCCGAAGGTTATTTACGCGCCTACCGCGTCGGGTTTCTCCGCGATCGCGAGGGCCTTTGTTCAGCTCCAGACAATGGCCTTTCAGCATTCACTGCCGCCCGGATTCCAGCAACATCCCTCCAGCACTCCTGCCATCATAGTGGACATGCCGCAAGAATCTTCGGAATCCTTCAGCCAGAACATGCAGTGGAATTCATCGAGTGCCGCCAGTTTCTTCCAACCGCCAATGGTCATGGACTCTCGCTTTGTTAGCCTAGACCTTCCCACGTGTTCTCCACAGAGTGTTGGTCAGAACATTCCTACTCCTGTGTTGAACGCACAATTCAATACAGTTCATGGTGTCAAGCGAGGCTTTGCTTCTTTGGAAAATCCAGTAGTAAATTCAAACTCGAATCAGTTCCCGCCACGTGTGTATCCTTACGCGCCGGCTAGTCAACTGGTGTTCAATGCTCGCCAAACAGCAAATATCACACCGAGTGTGCATCCTAGTTGACGTGTGTGGGATCCTTGTGTTGCTTCTTATCAAGTCAACAATTCTGTGCTGGACAGTAATTGCTCCGACGTCTATAACCAGCCCCACCACTCATGGTCGAGTGAATACTGTGTGCGTAACGGACATTCACCGGCGTACTTAAGCACTTGTGGCTTCTCTCTGAGCTACCACATCAATGAGAACGCACAATTTGACTACGATCCTCACACCGTTCGAGCGGCCGTCGCTTCTCAGCCGCCCCCCTGGCGTCAAGTGAATTTCGCGATTCCCGCATTACGGGACGCCAATAATTCGGACTCGCTATCTTCTGCATGCTCTGCTTCCGTCCGAAGTAATAGGCGCACCTCCGCAGTGACTGCAGTGCCGAATCTGCCGAAATTACCAAACTTCAAACCCGCTCACCCGGAGTTCTGGTTTAACTTGGTTGAGCAAACATTCAATGTCTGTGCTTTGGACGACAACACATGCTTCGCCTGCCTCATGAACCATCTTCACGACCACGTCGATTTAATTTACAATCTGGTCAAAGCACCCCCCCCTAGCAGGGAAGTATGCTGTGGCGAAACAGACGATACTGGAGCGCGTCTCTAAAACCAGGAGAGAAAATGTGCGACAGCTCATCTACGAAGAGCGTGTTGGCGACAGGTCTCCATCCCAGCTGTGGCGGTGCATCCATCTTCTCGTCGATGAGCAAGTTATGCCTGATGACATGCTCACAGAAATCTGGACTGAAAAGCTGCCTTTGCCTGTCCAGACTGCAATCTCTGCATATCAAGATAGACCAGTAAATGAACGTTTACGGGCTGCCGACAGAGCATACTCCACCAGGCAACGTGAGCTCCATGCACTGCATTCTGGACGTGACCGCACTAAGACACTTTCTGATGCCACACCCTTGTCTGGTGCTGCTAATAACAAGTTTGTTAAACTAGCCGCCCTGCCTGCACCTACAACTCCCTGCAACGACAGTGCATCGGCCTCTGTGGAAGACTCTGGGGCACATACTCCATCACCTAGCAACTACCCACAGGAGCACAGGCCTGCCCAACTTTACTGTTTCTTCCACGCAAGATTCGGGGAGCGAGCTCCCAAATGCCAGTCACCGTGTTCTTACCCAAACTCCAACTGCAGGTAGGCTACGGTGCCACCTCCTGCGATGTAAGCAACGGGCACCATCCCACGTTGCACTCCGTTTCGGACAATAACAGTAAGTGTGGTCGAGTCTATGTTCGCGATTTATGATCAGGTGTCTGTTTTCTGGTAGACACTGGCGCAGACATCTCTTTGCTGCCAGTTCGCCTAGCAACCAATAAAGTGCAACCACACAAAACAGTACTTCGTGCAGTGAACTTGTCTACCCTACAGTGTTCAGGTTCCACTTTGTATACAGTGAAACTTTCGCCCGAGTGCATGCTGGAGTGGACGTTTCTAGTGTCAACAATTGAAGAACCTATTCTCGGAATTGATATCCTCAAGCACTATCAGTTGTCATTAGATTTTGTGCAAAATACTGTGTTTTACCCCCCCTTAACAAACATATTCCTTTCGCTTCGCCGAGTGACAGTTCGGCTAACACCAAACATGTGTGCTGTGCTAAGAAGGGTGTAAACCTATCCTTGGAGCTGCAATCTTGGACAAACAAGTGGCTAGTGGAGTGCGCCAAGTCTTCAAAGTTGCGGATGGAATGTACGGAAATGCTGCTGCATCTCCGCAACATACACCACGAGTTGGCCTCCACACAACAATGCCTTGCGGCACTACAAGCAGACGACTCGTCGGCTACAGACAAGGTCAGTCCATGCCAATCTGGTGTTCCTGTGCCCACGCACGTTAACGACAATGTTGTGAACTCTGTAAACTGTGTCAGCACCCCCTTTTGTAATGATAGTGTATGCCCGAGTGCTCATGCTCCTTGCATTCCGAATGGACAATTAACTTGCCAAGCTCGTGGCAATGAACTACGGCCATCTGCTGTTCGGCCACGCCCACTCGTGCCGACAGCGCTCGTAGCGGCACAGCCCGCTACCAAGAACCAGTGTACCAACCTTGCCCATGTTAACACGTGTGCGGCCTTTACGCAGCCTATGAGCGGGTGGCACACCTGTACTTCCGTGCCCTCAGCGCCACAGCTTGGCCCATCCGCCACTGCCTGCTCCACTTCATGGACATCTGACTGTCGTGCCGCGCCACGTATTGCAGTAGTCACTAATGGCACAGTTCATCGGTTACGTCTAACCGATGGGCTGCCCATATCGCAACGCCCACGCCGCCTCAAGCCGGAATTTATGAAAATTGCAAAAGAACAACTGGATGATCTGTTACAAAAGAGAATAATTGAACCTTCTTCCGGTTGCTGGGCTAGTCCTATCCTGTTTGACCAAAAGAAAGACGGTACTTGGCGTATGGGTGGAGACTATAGGCGTTTAAATGCCCGCACCATCATTGATAAATATCCGGTCCCACACATCGTAGACTTCAATCATGCGCTCGCAGGTTCAAAGTACTTCTCTGTTTTGGACTGTAAGCACACATTTCATCAGATTCCTATGGCTCCGGAGGATATTGAAAAGACTGCCATAACCACTCCCTTCGGGCTGTTCCAATACAAATTTATGCCGTTTGGGTTGAAAAATGCCCCCCAAACGTGGCAGCGTTTCATCAATCAAACTTTATCCCATCTAGACTTTTGTTTCATATACATGGACGACATATTGGTTTTTGCTTCTACTTTGGAACAGAGTGAGGAGTGTGTTCAAGTCGTGACAGATATTTTAGCAGCTGCTGGTATTGAACTGAACAATAAAAAGACTCAATCGCACCAGTCATCCGTCACATTCCTAAGTTATGTTATGTCATCGGACGGTCTGACACCACCACAGGACAAGATCAAGCCTGTCCTCGAGATGCTACGCCCTCAGACCTATAGGGAATTACGCAGGTTCATCGGCACAGTTAATTATTACCAGAAACATTTGCCAGCCGCTTCTGCAGTGCAGGCTCCTCTCACAGATGCTCTCGCTGGCCCACAAACTTCTGGCACCCGCCAGGTACCATGGACACCAGACATGGACAAGGCATTTAACGAACTCAAACAGCTGTTGGCCTCCGCTGTCACTATTGCTCACCCACGGGCGGACGCCACAATGTTTATCACTACTGACGCTAGTGACAATGCTATCAGTGCAGTACTAAGTCAGACATACAACGATGTTAGACCCCCCTGCAGTTTTTCTCAAAAAAGCTAAACAACATGCAGAAGAAATACTCAGCATTCGACAGAGAATTACTTGCAGTTTACGAGGCCATAAGACACTTCAGAACTGATGTTGAGGGACGAGATTTCTATGTGCTCACTGATCACAAGCCGTTGGTTCCTGCCATAAAAAATCCTGCGGCTGATCCGCCCCCATGACGCTTTCGTCACATCGATTACATCTTGCAATTTACAAATGACATTCGCTACATCCGAGGAGCGGACAATGTGGTCACTGATTTTCTCTCGCGTGTTGGTGCTGTCACAACCTTAATTGACTTAACGGACCTACCTCTGTTGCAATCGGCAGACCCCGATACCATGCAGTTAATTTCAGACCACAGCTCCTCTCTCCAACCGGTACGCTCTACTTTCCCTGGCATATCTGACTTAGTGTGGTGTGATGAATCGACTGGTACGTTGCGGCCATTCATTCCTAAGCCCCTTCAATGCCAGGTCTTTGACAAACTACACACATTAGCACACCCTGGTGTCAAAGCTTCCACCCGTCTGGTAGCTGAACGGTTTGTCTGGAGAGACATGCACCGTGACTGTCAGTCTTGGGCAAGGGCATGCATGGTGTGTCAACAGAACAAGGTTTCCAGGCACACTTCTCCACCCCTTGGCTGTTTTGCCCAACCGTCAGGCTGGTTTCACCATGTTCATGTCGACCTCGTAGGCCCTTTGCCCCCTCCGAGGGTTTCCGTTACTTGTTTACAGCTATTGACAGAATGACTCGGTGGGCTGAGGCTGTGCCTATTCTGAACATTACCTCTGAGACAGTAAGTCGAGCATTCTTAGATTTGTGTATCTCTAGATTTGGCTCACCTGTTTACCTCACCACTGACCAGGGGCGACAATTCGAGTCTTCAGTTTTCTCTGACTTATGTAAAATGTGAGGTATTGTCAAAATTCATACTTCTGCATACCACCCCCAAAGCAATGGGCTTGTCGAGCGATGGCATCGCACCTTAAAGTCTGCCCTGCATTGCCATGACTCACTATGGACAGAGGCACTGCCCTTCGTGCTTCTTGGCCTTCATGCGACTTTCAAGGAAGACCTCAAGGGTTCCGTAGCTGAGTTTGTGTATGGCCAACCTCTGGTTTTACCTGGAGAATTAGTCACTCCGACCCCACTTCCACGGCCCTCTGAACTCCCTTCACTTCTCGAGCGGGTGCACTTGCACTGCAGCAAAATTCAGCCGCCACCTCCGGCTGCTCATACACCTCCGCGCATGTACGTACCGTGCACGCTAGACTCTTGTGAGTACATGTTTCTCAGAGACGACTCAGTCAAAGCCCCACTTCAGTCGCCCTACACAGGTCCTTACAAGGTCATCAAACGCTCTGAGAATAACATGGATCTCCTCATAAAAGACTCTGTAACCACGGTCTCACTCAACCGAGTGAAACCAGCTTTCATTGAGCCTCAGGTGAACCTCCCTGATTCTGCCCCTATTTCTCCCACTCCTGCTTCGAGTGGCCATCTATCTTACCACACCATGCATTCGGGTATTGATTCTCCACAGCGTGCTTCTCTGCCGAGCACTGCTCCTTCTCCGCGTTCATCTAATTCGAGTGGCCAACCTTTTCGGGGCTTCACTCCTCACAGCCCTCGCAGTCGAACTGCCAACCACTCGGATTCTACCATTGTGTTACCACCTTCGTGTGACAGCTCTTTGTCACGACGTTCAATCCACGCTGGCTCCTCGTTGCCTTCAGTCACACTCCCTCGTCTGTCAGCTGATCGCCCGAGGTTGTCTCCTGCGCAGTCCAGTGCACCTGCCACCCCCCTCTTAGCAGATGCTTCCCCCTGCCATGGCTTTCCCACACCTCCCTGCCTCCCTACCATTGCTCGTACAGGTGCCATCCAAGAATTCACAACACATGTGCACCCTGATGACATACATAAATTATCTGTTGTCGTAGATGGCGATACGGTGTGTGTGGTACTCGCGTGTGACAATATTGAGGGAGGAAGTGCAGAATCTCGTGTGGTGCGCCGCTTTAAATTGAGCAGAAGTGCTGCGTGTGGCGATTTGCGTGCCTTTCTTAGGCCTTCTAGCAAGGTGATTCTCTGCCTGCCAGCTGACGAAGTGCTACACCTCCACTCCAGGACGGGGCGTTGTCTTCAGCCGCCGGCGTCGCTTGCTGACTTCACCGTTGACGTACCGGGTTTCACCCCCCAGTCTCCTACCAGTTGACCGTTTCCGCCTGACGCAGAAGAACTGTACGTTACCTTCCTAACTTCTCACCCCCCCCCCCCCCCCCATTCACAGGGACGTACTCCATATTGTGCGAGGGGAGGGGGGGCTATGTGGCATAGAGCGCCATAAATATCGATATTTTTTCTGTGCGTAAGTGTGCTATCTTTGAGGAGAGGGCTTTGGGCAGGATGTTGGACGCTAACGGCAGTTAGCCTCCAGACTTGTATCTGTGTAGAAGCTAAGTGTGAATAAATCTGTATCTAAGAGAATTCTAGTTGTTTACCTACAACTATTCCATATTCCCTCAAGTCAATCAGAAAGATTCTATCTTTGACTTTTGTGTGATTTTGTGCAGTAAGATACTTTAGTACAGGAATATGTTGGAAACAGTTTCTCCAGTGTTATCTATTTATAGTATGTTGTGTTAGTTATAAGTAATAGCGTCATAAGAGGATGGAAGAAAGTGAAGAATTTCTGTCAAAGAGGTAAGGTCAACTGAAAATGAAAGGCATCAGCATATGTGGAGGATGCTTAACATCTGAAATAATCAGCTCATGTGTGAAATTAGTATAATTTGGGGTAGCAGCAGAGACAATGTGCAGTCTAAATCATTTTAAATATTAATTAATATTAATTGTGGTATAATAGAAGTCTTTGTGTTCAGTGCAATGAGTATGTGGAGATAACTATCTATCTGTGTCATGGTACAGCCTTTTCTAACATTAATGAATCACAACTTTAAACATAGTTGCCTGTAGTTATGTGTGGAAATAATAAGCAAGAGTTGTAAGTATATCACCCTTCAGGCTAGAATGTGAAGCAAATAATAGTTTTTCTAAGTGATAATTTTGTCTGATCAGTAAGCCTTAGCATAAGGATCTGTTACTGTGGAGTGTTTTACAGTAGAATCAATTGCGCATTAGATAAGCAGAGCAGGTGTTTAGTTATTAGATAATGAAGCAATAATGAAATAATGAAATAATGAATAACATAGGTCTGCGACTAATAAACTGCATAGGATTTTTTAAAATTTTCTTATAGATTCTGACCTCCCAAAAAACATGAAAAATATTCAAAAAATTCTATCACTTAGGTTTTTATGTATATTGCAGTACTCATGTTCATTGGTAATAAAGCTATGTGGTTTTCTTTAATAATTATTAAAAATTATATCAGTTATAATTGATAAAATAAACATAAATTTAAAAAAAAATTACAGTGTTAACTATTCTTTGTTACCACTTGCAGGTTTTATCTGGCCACCAGGAGCAAATGCAAACAATCTTATTGTTCAGTTTTATCGTGTTGCGACAAGTCAAATGACGATTTGTATCTTGCATGAAATGAAGAGAAACTCTCAGTAGACATAGTAGACATATTGCTATTCAAGTGAACAGAGCTGTTGTTTCTGTCTAGCCATGGCTACAAGAGGTTGTGTTATTTCTTCAAACAGTTTTTGTTATATCTGTGGTGAATACACTATTAAAAGTTAACAGAGAAACATAAGTTATTTTGTGAGGAAAGTTTATTTTGCTTACTTTAAATTAAAACTTGGTGATCTAGATAAAACATGGGCCCTGCATAAGGTGTGTAGAAGATGTGAAGAAGATATTCATTTGTGGTTTAAGGGTAAGAAAAATGCATTTCAATTTGGAATTCCTATGATATGGTGTGAGCAGAAAAACCATACCACTGATTGCTACTTCTGTTCAGCTGACATAAAGGGATTCAATTCAGAAAACAAAAGAAGCATCCCAACCTTGACTGAGCTATACGTCCAGTACCCCATAGCTCTGAAATACCTGTCCCACAGCCACCTTCCTGTTTGGATGAATACCCGAGTGAGCTGGAGGACGAAGTTACATTACCCTCTCAGGGTGAATCAAGTTCAGATTTTTCTTCAGATGAAGATGAAAGGCCTCAACTATTTTCTCAAAGTGAGCTCAATGATCTAGTAAGAGATTTAGGTTTTTCAAAAGATGCAGCCAAACTGTTAGGTTCCAGATTAAAAAATAAAAACCTTTTATCATCTGGTACCTCATTTTCATGTTACAGACACCAAGAAAAAGAATTTGCCCAGTTTTTCTCAAAAGAAGGAAATTTAGTTTTTTGTAGTGATGTGGAAGGACTCATGCATTGCTTTGATATCCAGTATGACTCATCTGAATAGCGCCTATTCATTGATTCATCCAAAACTAATCTTATTGCCCACTGGAAATAAATTTGCATTGCTTCCGATGGGACATTCTGTGCATATGGACAAAAACTATAACGATTTGGCCATTATCCTGAAAAAAATCAAATACGACCATCAATGGACGGTTTGTGGGAACTTCTAAATACACATGATGCTTTTGGGTCAGCAGGCAGGCTATACTAAATACCCATGCTTCTTAGGCTTGTGGGATAGTAGAGCCAGAGAACAGCACTGGACTAAAAGTGATTGGCCACCCCGAGAAACTTTAAAACCTGGAGAGAAAAATGTTATCAATACTACTTTGGTACCACCAGAAAAGGTTTCGTTGCCCCCTCTCCGTATCAAATTGGGGTTGATGAAACAATTTATAAAACTGCTGCAAATAATGGACACTGTTTTAAATATCTATGTACAATATTCTCGAAGCTGTCAGAAGCAAAGTTGAAAGAGGGAGTTTTCACTGGCCCTGACATAAGAAAACTTTTAACCGACACCCTCTTTGTGGTTAGTATGAATGAGAAGGAAAAAGAAGCTTGGGTACCATTCAAGGATGTAGTGCAAAAGTTTTGGGGAAATACTAAGGATCCTGACTAAAAAACCATTGTTCAACAGATGTTAGCACCATACGAAGCTCAAGGCTGCAAGATGAGCTTGAAGGTCCATTTTTTACACTCCCACATAGACAGTTTTCCTGAAAACCTGGGAGCTTACAGTGAAGAACAGGAAGAGCGGTTTCACCATGGTGTCTGTGATATTGAGAGATGGCACCAAGGAAGATGGGATGTCACTATACTTGCTGACTACTGACTATTTTGAATAAATGAGTGCTTTTGTCAATTTTTTGTGTTTGAATTTGCAAAAAAACCTTATGTGATAGAAAAAAATGGACATCACTTCTGAAATCATCTCATTCTAAAACATATAATTCAGTAAAAATATCTCATGCAGCTGACAAAAATATTTTTCTGCATGCCTGTGTAATGTTAGGGTCTTAATGGTTATGGATCCTGTCTCTGCAGTAGGGATATTTTTTGAGAATGCACTCCACTAGCTAATGAGGTAAAAAAGGCAAGTAAAATAATAGAGCTGACAGACATGCTTGAGTAATGAAAATGATAACTGTATACAAACAAATGTGGTGTAACTTTATTGATGATCTAATTGTGAACTAGGCAACACAGGCTACTGTTTATATTGTGCAATTCATGACTCTGCAGCTGGAATGAGAGATTAACAGAAAGAGCAATATTTACAAGACATTTAATGCCGCATCATTGGATCTATAGGTTATATGAAAACTGCTATTTGTGTTCTGAGGAATTATTATATTGTTGATGTACAAACAAATATAAATTCTGTACTAATTATAATCATTTGGAGGAGCAACTAACAGTGTTCTTAAAGGGTCTATTTGGCTCTGTTCGAAAGCATGTTAGCAAAGCCAGACCTTAATTAATTCCCAAGTAATTTTAAGTTTTGTCAAAAGTATTGTTTGCATAACTATATTTGTTGATTTCATGATCTAAACAAATAATTTGGCCTAACTATTGTAGTTGAAGAAACTTAAAAAGAACCAGCTTTCTGATGTATTCATTTAATTTAATGAGTTAGGTTTTAATTGTAATTTCTGTAAATTTAACTTCAAACAATGTGTAGTTTCAGCACGTATTATTGTGAGGATATGTAAGGGCCTGATTTTTGGTCCCGAGACAGTCAGTCAATGGCCGAGTTTCAGACGAGAAACCTGTGTTGGTTAGAACAACAACAACACGCTCCAACTTTACCATGAAATAAGTGTTACACAATTAGGTCGTGTGTTAAAACAAAGACAGTGTCTGTTCTGTACGTACTTTTCTATTCTTCAAGAACTGTGAACTTTGTGGTTACGTTTTTACTGCTCGTAGATGTTCAATAGTAAACTGTTGTAGCAGTATGTGGAGGTTTGCCTGCAAGCTATTAATGAGGCTTATTGAAAGTTAAAACAATAATGCACTGGCCATATAACTTTGTATTATTGGTGATTGTGAACAGTGAATGTAAAGTACTGTGAAACATAAATGTGCACCTGTCAGCTACATCATTTAAAGTAGTCAGTGTTGTACTTACACACCCCATTTTTCAGCCAGTATAGCAATGCAGCAGTTGACACTGAGGACAATAAAAAAAAAAATCTGAGGAGGCAAACCATCACAACACGATAACCACTGTATTGAAATGCATCTGCTATTTGTAGCTGAACCCATTGCAATGCCTTCTAGTGGGACATTTTTTGTTAAATTCCTTTTGTTTCCATAATGTTTTCCCCTTCTTCAATAATATTCTATTCAAATTTGATGTCTTTCTGAGCAGCAGTTCTCTTTTTACAGCATTTTGAAACTGGAACTTTAAATATAATCATCCTGTACATTCAACATCATTTACACTGATGAGCCAAAACAGTATGACCACCTGTTTAACAGAATATTGGTCCACCTTTGGACTGCACTATGTCAGCAGTTCTTCATGGCATTGATTTCACAAGTTCTTGATAGGTTTCTGGAGGTAGCCTATGAAGCACCAGACAGATCACACATCTACATCTGCTCCTGCATAGATACTCCTCAATCCATGGTATGGCACATAGCAAAGGGTACATGGTACCACTACTAGTTATTTTTTTCCATGTCCCACTCATAAACAGAGCAAGGGAAAAGCCGACTGTTTATGTGCCTCTCTATGTCTCATATGAGCCATAATTTCTAGTACCTTATCTTTGTGATCCTTCTGTGTAGTGTACATTGGAGGCAGTATGATCATTCTGCATCAGCTTCAAATGGTGTTCTCTAAAATTTCTTGATATTGTTCCTATGAAACAATGTTGTCTTCCCTCCAGGGATTCCCATTTGCGAAACTCAGATTGGGGGCTGGCAGTTTGTGGGTGTGGAGATACCACCTGATAGTGTCTCAGATCCAAATGTGTTCCATTGGGTTCAGATCAGAGAAATTTGATGCTCCTGACATGAACATGAGTTCACAATTATGCTTCTCAAACTACTGTATCTAGATTTTGACCTTGTGACATTGACAGTTAACCTGATAGAAGATGCCCTTGCCTTTGGGGAAGACATCAACCATGAAATTATGCAGGTGGTCCACAATAATGTACTCATAGTCCATATCTGCCGTGGTGCCTTCAGGTACTCCTGCACTTCCCACATAAGCATGGTGAATGTCACTCATTATGGTGGGCTGCGTGTTTTGAGCAGCCACTCACCTTTATTATGACATATTCAGAAGTGACTATTGACCTGGCATGACAAGAAATGTGATTCATCTACCAGGGAACATGTTTCCATTCTCCCACAGTCCACTCTTGATAACCCTGTGCCCACAGCAGTTGTAACAGATGATGTTATTGAGTCAACATGGGATCATGTAGAGATATCTGCTGCAGAGCCCCACATTCAACAATGTGCTCCAAAACACTTGTGCATACACTGGCATTGAACTTTGTCATTAGATATGCCACAGCTCACAGCCTATCCTGCATTACAGATTGGGTCAGCCTCCAACCTCTACACTGTGATGAGGTGTGAACCTCCTAACTTCCTACACTTTATTGCCTACTCATGTTTTCAACGTGAACTGTATTTGTGATTTTAATTCGCATTCCAATCCAAAGACATTGTTTTATCTTTTTTCTGAGTTCCATCTGCGACATTACTGACCCTGGTTGCTTAAACATCATTTTCATTGCCTGTCCAGTAGATAAACAGCTAGGTGCTTAAATAGTTTTGAAATAATCAAGTCATCACTATCAAAGCTATACCTTGTCAACCAATCTCCAGCCTGTAGGTTGCAGCTTGATATTTGAAGGTGCTCTCTATTGGATATATCTCTTGCACCATCCAAACTGCATCTACTGATATGGTGTTGAATGTCCGCATAGTAGGAAACTTCTCTGCTCTCACCATAATGTTGACTGTGAGGATGTGTCCATGTGGCTACACACTAGCCACAAAGTAAACTTCTGACATATAGATAGCACAGTGGTTTTTCAAGTTAATTCTGCCAACATTCTGTAACTCTTTATGTTGGTACATGCTAATTTTTATAATATATTTTTCCATTTTAATTACTGATGGCTGTATGTGTTAGTTAAAGGTACTCCTTTATCACTCATTCATAAATACATGTCACTATGATTGCTGTTATGTTTGTGTTGTTTTTTATAAAGATACAATCCTGCCATTCAACTATTAAAATAAATTATAGATGCTAAGCAGTTATTCTGTTCATTGGGTTTCCTGTGCAGGACTGGGTGGATGCTGTTAACAGCTAGCATTGCCACTTGCAGAAGACATTGCAGATTCCTGGAAATGACCACCCAAAAGGCCAGGCCAGACTATGCAGACTGTAACCTATGACTACCATCACAAACATTTAAAATACAGAGATGAGGTACTGGCAGAATTGAAGCTGTGAGGATGGGTCATGAGTTGTGCTTGGGTAGCTCAGATGGTAGAGCACTTACCCACAAAAATCAAAGGTCCTGAGTTCAAGTCTCAGTCAGGCACACAGTTTTAATCTGCCAGGAAGTTTCATATCAGCACACACTCTGCTGCGGAGTGAAAATCTCGTTCTGGACTATAAAACTGTTTTAATTCTGTGGTAAGTATCACCTTACAGACATAAAATATGTTGATATAATTATTTTGTATGCAATTGTTTGGCTGAATTTTTCAGTGGATAGCTGATACAAATTGAATCAACATTCATCTCTCAAACTTCTCTCTCCTTTGTGTTTTATGCACAGTGATACATGGCCAAACTCATGGTACTTCTATTGGCAAAACATCTAATACTTTTAAATGGAATGGTTAACAAAATTTTGACAGTCTGAAATGAATTAGATTTTGCAAAAAAACTGACTTCATTCATAACTCATTTCATCCAAACTACCACTGGCAAAATGTCAAAGGAGTTGCCTAGTACCAAGATCACTCTAAGAATGACCTGTTATTTGTGATTATAAACAGCTGTGAAAAAAGTTCATTTTCAAAACTGAAGCTGATAAAAAATAGACTTTGAGCCCCCATGGTACAAGAGAGCCTCACCATTTAGGCTTTGCTCAGTATTAGAATATATGCAAATCAGTTAAACAGTAAGTTGATTTAAAACTTTCATATTAAGACTGATTATTTGGGAAAGTGTTGTGTTTGATTTAAATATAACAAAAATTTGCTTGATTGATACATTCCTTTTGTTTACTTATGGTTACAATACAATTTAATTGGACAGATAAAAAATAGATAAAAATATCTACTCACCAAACAGCAGCAGAACACACACATAAAAGTAGGTTGTAATTAGGTAAGCTTTTGGTGCCAGTGGCTCCTTCTTCAACCAGATGGGTTGAAGGGGAAAGAAGAGGGTTTAGGTAAATGGACTGAAGATGTCTAGGAAAAGGCATAGATTTTCAGAAAGTCACCCAGAACTGCAGGTCAGAGGTGACTTATCACACGGGATGAGAAGGAAAAACTGATTGTTGGTGACTGCATTGGATGAGGTTTGAAAACCTGAGAGTTTAAAGATGGAAGACAGGGTAATATGCAAGACAGAGATTACTACTTAAATCATGCATGAGTTAATAAGAGTGAAAAGCTAGCTGCATTGTACATAACAGAGGTGGGAGGGGGCAGTGAAAAATAGCTGAGTAAGACAATGAAAGATGTAGAAAACTAAAATGGAGTGAAGAAAAGAGTAGATGCTGTGAAGAAATGGTGGGACACAAGAAGTTAATGTAAATGAAGACCAGGTGGGTGGTGAGGACCAAGGAAGGACATGTCGTACTGCTGGTTCCCACCCACGGAGTTCTGAGAAACTGGTGTCTGGGGGAAGAATCTAGATGGCACGTGTAGTGAAACAGACACTGAGGTCATGACTGTCATGCTGTAGAGCATGCTCTGCAACAGGATGTTGTGTGTTGCCAGTATACTCCCTCTGTCTATGACCATTCATCCTGGTCGATAATTTGGGGGTAGTCATGCTGACGTAAAAATCCGAACAATGTTTACATAACAGCTGGTATATGATGTGTTATTTCACAGAAGGCTCTTCCTCTTATAGTATATGTTTTGTCATTATAAGGCTGCTATATAGGTGGTAGTAGATGGGTGCGTAGGGCAAGTCTTGCAGCAGGGATGGTCACAGGTGTAGGAGTCATGGGGTAGGGAGATGGGCACAGAAGGAGCATGGGGTCTGACAAGAATATTGTGGAGATTGAGAGGGCAATGAAAAGCTATTCTAGGTTAGGTGGGAAAAATTTCAGGCAGAATGGATCTCATTTCAGGGTATGATTTTAGGAAGTCATTGCCCGGTTGAAGTAGCTGATTAATACATTCCAGACCAGGATAATACTGAGTCACTGAACTGAACTTGTTTTTTGGAGCGATCAGCAGTACCAAGATGGAGGTGGTGGCCCAGGAAATCTGCTTTTGAACTAGGCTGGTGGGGTAATTATGTGCAGTGAAGGCTGAGGTGAGAATGGTGGTGTACTGCTGTAAAGAATCTGCATCCGAACAAATACATATATGGGAGGGAATGTTTGAGATTGAAAGGATGGCATCTGTCAAAATGTAAGTGCTGTTGTTTTTTGCTAGGTTTAATGTGGACAGAAGTGTGTAGCTGACCTTCAGTGAGAATGAGATCAATGTCAAGGAAAGTGGCATGGGATTTGGAATAGGATCATATGAAATTTAATTGGGACAAGGTATTCAGAGTTTCCATGAATATTAACAGGTCAGTCTCATCATGAGTCCATATAATAAAGATGTCATTAATGTATCTAAACTAAACCGGGGGCTGAAGACTTATGGATCCCAGGAAAGCCCCCTCAAAGTGACCCATGAAAAGGTCCGCATAGGAAGGAGCCATCCTGGTTCCTGTGGCTGTACCCCTGACCGACCTCTCTGTAAGTCTGCCCCTCAAAGGTGAAGTAGTTATTGCTAAGTATAAAGTTGATTAAGGTGAGTAGGAAGGATGTCATAGGTTTGGAATCTGGTGGATGCTGTCTGAGGAAATGTTCAGTAGTAGACAGACCATGTACATGGGGGATGTTGGTATAGAGGGAGGTGGCATCAATGGTGACAAGCAAGGTGTGTGGTGTGAGTGGGATGGGCACAGGTTTCAGATGATCTAGGAAATGGTTGGTATCTTTGATATAGGAGAGTACTCTTTGTACTGTGGGTTGCAGGTGCTGATCAACTAAGCAGATATATGTTCAGTGGGTGCTTTGAAGCCAGCAACTATAGGGCTGCCAAGATGATTGGGTTTGTCGATCTTCGGAAGAAGTTCTATGGATTGAGGTGTTAGTCCTTGCGAGGGGCCTGAGGTTTTAAGGAGGGACTGCAGGTCAGTTTGAATCACGGGGATGGGACCTTCATGGCAGATGCTATATGTAGAGGCATCAGACAGCTGGCATAGACCTTCACTAATATGCTCCTTTTGGTCAAATACTACAGTGGTAGATCTTTTGTCTGTTGGGGGGATAATGACGGAGTCATCAGCTTTTAGGGAACATAGAGCTTGGAGTTCTGCAGAGGCCAGGTTAGGGTCATGTTGTAGGGACCTGAGGAAGGTTGAGAGATTGCAGGGCACTCTCACTTCTGATTCGGTGTCATGCCATTTAATGTTCTTAGGGAAGATCAGCTTTATTATGATCTGACTTCACACGTCATGATGAAATGGTGGGCAGTAGTTAACGCTCTTGCTTGTCTGCTCTAGTGAAGCAGTAAGCTTTACCTGCATTCAGAGTAATAGCGTGCTGATTTAAACGACTACCGTAAAAGTGTATGGTGACTGAGGGCCAAGGGGAACGCGATTTTTCTGCGGAACATGGATGCAAACATTTCCAGGCTGCCGAGTTTCACGGTCTCATTGTCCAGACACGTTTGGATGGCGCTGGTCAGTCGCTGGTCACGTCCAGGTAGGCTGACTAGAGCCGAGGAGACGCCGCTGCAATGGCCAAAGCATTGAAGGCCGATGGGCCCATGATAGGCAGGAAGTCGATGAGACGACTGTGAGCGTTCTGTAAATTTCCATGGGACAGGTCAGTGGCGCCCAAACATCCAGACTCTGTTACAAATAATATCTGTGAAGGCACGAGGCCTTTAGCGAGATTATGGCTGTTCTTTGGAAACTTCGAAATGGACACAACAGGGGAGATAACAATCTTTTTATGGAGGGCTGCGGTTCCATTCTGGTCATGTTATTACCAAAAGACATGGCGTAAACGCGTGGGAAAGAGGCCGCTAAGCTGAATCTTCTTTTTTTTCTCCCCATTAACTTTAAAGTTGCAGAGCAAGGAGCAGTCTCCCATCTTCGAATGCGAGGCTCCAGCTCGTGATTGGCTTGTGCTAAAGCGGGAATAGTCTAAGATGTAAATTGGCTTTGCTACCGAGCTGATGAGAAAAGTGGAGAGAAAGAGAAGAGGTCATTCTTGTACTGGCACTTCGCTGGTAAAGAACTGCAGGTCTCTACCTAAACGGTGAGACTTGTGTCCTTTGCTAGTGTGCGCTTAGAGTCTGTGCCAGTCACCTTCTTAACCGTCAGAGATACTGCTTCTAGCATCACCCACACAACGAGTGATGCGTGTGTGTACTTATTTGTCTTGAGACGGCCATCTCAACATTTGACATATTCCATCACGCATAATCGTGGGACAGAGTCAAATTGGTTTGGCAGACCAGCAAACGGGTCAACCCGCACACTGGAATCCACCGGGGTTTCAGAGGCTGATAAGGAAGTACCTGAGTTCCGAATTAGCCGAATACGAAACCGCGTACTTGCGTTTTTCGGGAGCGAGCCATTAATAATAGATTGCTGCCGAACGCATCGTGGTGTGCCGCCATGGCCAGCAGAAGGGTAAAGTATTCGCTGCTACGGCGTAGGGCTCCAATATATGTTTCTCAGCACCCTGTTCTTTCAAACATCATTTTTCTTTTTGGAATAGTGGCTTAGTTTTTGTGCCATACCCCGGATTCACGAATATTAAGTCAGATAGAGCAATTAGTATTGTGGTTAATGTCGTGTGTCGGTCCCCAGCGGATCACTTTGTCCACCATAGACCCCATACTAGTGAAAGCGTTTGTCAAAAGAAAATGTTTGTGTGACGTTTCTTTAGTCATTTTTTGACTTGTGATGTGAAGAATGAATGAATCTATTCTTATTTAGATCTCAACTCCTTCCTGTGTTCTGATTAACAGTACCTTGCCATTTTTAATAAAGTCCAGATTATAAAAGAAAGTAGCAAGCTTGCAACTGGCGAACTGCTGCCTGGATCTAGGTCCTTGGACTTCTGTGACTATGTCATTTCGCGTCCTTGTTGAACAGGTCCACATTATTATGAAATAAAAACAAAAAACAAAAATGTCGTTCATTAGTATGTTGTAGATACTTAATTCTCTGATTGTGTTGTTTATGTGTTTTTTTTTGTTTTATTTATAGTGCATTTGCCGGCCGCTGTGGCCGAGCGGTTCCAGGCCCTCAGTCTGGAACCGCGCTGTTACTGCGGTCGCGGGTTCGAATCCTGCCTCGGGCATGTATGTGTGTGATGTCCTTGGGTTGGTTAGGTTTAAGTAGTTCTAAGTGTAGGGGACTGATGACCTCAGATATTAAGTCCCATATTGCTTAGAGCTATATTATAGTGCATTTGTGTCAGTGACTTCTGTGTCATTCGTCTACCGTTTTCCCCTTGTTGCTAACGAAGTTGTCGTGTTATTTTTGTGGTGTTTATTATTGTATTTGTTTTGTATTTCGTTGTTTTTGATTCTGAATCTCCTGTACTATTGTCGTAGTCTCGGACTGCATACTGCTTCGCTAAATTTTTTGACGTCATTCTATTGTACTGCATATTTTGTGAGTTAGATAAAACGGTTATCCAAGCGTTGCACGGATAATTAAAGTTTGTTGTTGATGGAGAATTTGAACGATAACGAGAAGTAGAGCAGGACAAGTAGACTGGGAGCGCGAAAATGAAGCATACGTCATGGAGGAAGAGCGCAATGAAACGGTTGAGACACAGTTTGAACGTAGGGAGGCGTTGCTGTTGAATTGTGTTAGCAACAACGATGACGTGCGACAAGGAAATCATATGGCTTTTCTGGAGGGGACGGACAGTGTCACATCGGGTGTGATAAAAGATGTTTGCGTACCACAACACATCGATGCAGAGGTGATTATTAGAGATGCGGACAGAGAAGACAGGGCGGTATCAGAACGCAATGATGCGGATACAACACCGCAGAAATCAAGTATGAGTTCGGTCGATCACTGTTGTTGTTGTTGTGGTCTTCAGTCCTGAGACTGGTTTGATGCAGCTCTCCATGCTACTCTATCCTGTGCAAGCTTCTTCATCTCCCAGTACCTACTGCAACCTACATCCTTCTGAATCTGCTTAGTGTATTCATCTCTTGGTCTCCATCTACGATTTTTACCCTCCACGCTGCCCTCCAATACTAAATTGGTGATCCCTTGATGCCTCAGAACATGTCCTACCAACCGATCCCTTCTTCTGGTCAAGTTGTGCCACAAACTTCTCTTCTCCCCAATCCTATTCAATACCTCCTCATTGGTTATGTGATCTACCCATCTAATCTTCAGCATTCTTCTGTAGCACCACATTTCGAAAGCTTCTATTCTCTTCCTGTCCGAACTATTTATCGTCCATGTTTCACTTCCATACAAGGCCACACTCCATACAAATACTTTCAGAAACGACTTCCTGACACTTAAACCTATACTCGATGTTAACAAATTTCTCTTCTTCAGAAATGCTTTCCTTGCCATTGCCAGTCTACATTTTATATCCTCTCTACTTCGACCATCATCAGTTAATTTTGCTCCCCAAATAGCAAAACTCCTTTACTTCTTTAAGTGTCTCATTTCCTAATCTAAATCCCTCAGCTTCACCCGACTTAATTCGACTACATTCCATTATCCTTGTTTTGCTTTTGTTGATGTGCATCTTATATCCTCCTTTCAAGACGTTATCCATTCCATTCAACTGCTCTTCCAAGTCCTTTGCTGTCTCTGACAGAATTACAATGTCATCGGCGAACCTCAAAGTTTTTATTTCTTCTCCATGGATTTTAATACCTACTCCGAATTTTTCTTTTGTTTCCTTTACTGCTTGCTCAATATACAAATTGAATAACATCGGAGAGAGGCTACAACCCTGTCTTACTCCCTTCCCAACAACTGCTCCCCTTTCATGTCCCTCGACTCCTATAACTGCCATCTGGTTTCTGTACAATTTATAAATAGCTTTTCGCTCCCTGTATTTTAACCCTGCCACCTTTAGAGTTTGAAAGGGAGTATTCCAGTCAACATTGTCAAAAGCTTTCTCTAAATCTACAAATGCTAGAAACGTAGGTTTGCCTTTCCTTAATCTTTCTTCTAAGATAAGTCGTAAGGTCAGTATTGCCTCACGTGTTCCAGTATTTCTACGGAATCCATACTGATCTTCCCCGAGGTCGGCTTCTACTAGTTTTTCCATTCGTCTGTAAAGAATTCGCGTTAGTATTTTGCAGCTGTGACTTATTAAACTGATAGTTTAGTATTTTTCACATCTGGCAACACCTGCTTTCTTTGGGGTTGGAATTATTATATTCTTCTTGAAGTCTGAGGGTATTTCGCCTGTTTCATACATCTTGCTCACCAGATGGTAGAGTTTTGTCAGGACTGGCTCTCCCAAGGCAGTCAGTAGTTCCAATGGAATGTTGTCTACTCCTGGGGCCTTGTTTCGACTCAGGTCAAACTCTTCACGCAGTATCGTATCTCCCATTTCATCTTCATCTACATCCTCTTCCATTTGCATAATATTGTCCTCAAGTACATCGCCCTTGTATAGACCCTCTATATACTCCTGCCACCTTCCTGCTTTCCCTTCTTTGCTTAGAACTGGGTTTCCATCTGAGCTCATGATGTTCAT
The DNA here is from genome assembly GCF_021461395.2 of Schistocerca americana. Lineage (NCBI taxonomy): Eukaryota > Metazoa > Arthropoda > Insecta > Orthoptera > Acrididae > Schistocerca > Schistocerca americana. The sequence continues at coordinate 172,755,283 of NC_060125.1, forward strand.
ACAAGTGGTTCTCTTATCTCCAAAGGTCTCTTTAATTTTCCTGTACCCAGTATCTATCTTACCCCTAGTGAGACAAGCCTCTATATCCTTACATTTGTCCTCTAGCCATCCCTGCTTAGCCATTTTGCACTTCCTGTCGATCTCATTTTTGAGACGTTTGTATTCCTTTTTGCCTGCTTCATTTACTGCATTTTTATATTTTCTCCTTTCATCAATTAAATTCAATATTTCTTCTGTTACCCAAGGATTTCTACTAGCCCTTGTCTTTTTACCTACTTGATCCTCTGCTGCCTTCACTACTTCATCCCTCAAAGCTACCCATTCTTCTTCTACTGTATTTCTTTTCCCCATTCCTGTCAATTGTTCCCTTGTGCTCTCCCTGAAATTCTGTACAACCTCTGGTTCTTTCAGTTTATCCAGGTCCCATCTCCTTAAATTCCCACCTTTTTGCAGTTTCTTCAGTTTTAATCTACAGGTCATAACCAATACATTGTGGTCAGAGTTCACCTCTTCCCCCTGGAAATGTCTTACAATTTAAAACCTGGTTCCTAAATCTCTGTCTTACCATTATATAATCTATCTGATACCTTTTAGTATCTCCAGGGTTCTTCCATGTATACAACCTTCTTTCATAATTCTTAAACCAAGTGTTAGCTATGATTAAGTTGTGCTCTGTGCAAAATTCTACCAGGCGGCTTCCTCTTTCATTTCTTAGCCCCAATCCATATTCACCTACTACGTTTCCTTCTCTCCCTTTTCCTACTACCGAATTCCAGTCACCCATGACTATTAAATTTTCGTCACCCTTCACTATCTGAATAATTTCTTTTATTTCATCATACATTTCTTCAATTTCTTCGTCATCTGCAGAGCTAGTTGGCATATAAACTTGTACTACTGTAGTAGTTGTGGGCTTCGTATCTATCTTGGCCACAATAATGCGTTCACTATGCTGTTTGTAGTAGCTTACCCGCATTCCTATTTTCCTATTCATTATTAAACCTACTCCTGCATTATCCCTATTTGATTTTATGTTTATAACCCTGTAGTCACCTGACGAGAAGTCTTGTTTCCCCTGCCACCGAACTTCACTAATTCCCACTATATCTAACCTTAACCTATCCATTTCCCTTTTTAAATTTTCTAACCTACCTGCCCGATTAAGTGATCTGACATTCCACGCTCCGATCCGTAGAACGCCAGTTTTCTTTCTCCTGATAACGACATCCTCTTGAGTAGTCCCCGCCCGAAGATCCGAATGGGGGACTATTTTACCTCCGGAATATTTTACGCAAGAGGACGCCATCATCATTTAATCATGCCCTCGGGCCGTAGTTTCCCTTTGCTTTCAGCCGTTCGCAGTCCCAGCACAGCAAGGCCGTTTTGATTATTGTTACAAGGCCAGATCAGTCAATCATCCAGACTGTTGCTCTTGCAACTACTTAAAATGCTGCTGCCCCTCTTCAGGAACCATACGTTTGTCTGGCCCCTCAACAGATACCCCTCCATTGTGGTTGCACCTACGGTACAGCTATCTGTATCGCTGAGGCACACAAGCCTCCCCACCAACGGCAAGGTCCATGGTTCATGGGGGGAGGGGGTCGATCACTATACTGAGGAAAATGAAGAGGAATTTCGTTCACGTCCTATACTGATGATATCTTCATCGCAAAGCCCACTTGGGACGAACACAACAAAGTCCTTGGTGAATTACTCGGAGCACTAAAGCAACATGGTGTCACAATGAATTTGGAAATATCTTGTTTTGGAACGAGGAAGGTGGATTTTCTTGGGCACATGATTTCAGCAGAAGGTATTGCACCTAATCCGGAAAAACTCAAAGCTATAGCACAATTCCCGAGACCACAGAACAGGAAGGATCTCAGAGGGTTCCTGGGCGTTGTTAATTTTTATAATAAGTTCATTAGAACGGGGGAGAATGGCGCACCAAGGCTTTGTGCCTTAACAGGAAAGAAGACACCATGGTTATGGGACGAGGCAGTGGATCACGAATTCAGTTCACTTAAAAAGGCACTTGTGGAGGCACCTTACCTAGCTCACCCTGACTTAACAGCGGAGTTTTGCATGTTGACTGATGCAGCGAAAACAGGTTTTGGCGTAGTAATATTCTAACAAATTACAGAAGGTGCGACATTAGTAAACATGACCATAGCATTTGGGACCGGATCCTTACAAAGTGTGAAAGGAATTACTCAGTAACTGAGTTGGAGGCACTGGCTATCGTGTGGGCTTTCAAAAAAAAATTAAATATCTTCTGCTTGGACACAAAACCCATGTCTTTACAGACCACAGAGGGTTGGAATTTTTGCTGTCGCCAAAACTGGGACAGGGTAGGCTGACAACGGTGGGTTTTATTCCTCCAGCAACTTGACTTCAACATCACACATGTCCCAGGAAAAACAAATATAATTGCGGACGCAATTTCGCGTTCGCCGATTGGGAGACTATATGCAAAGGGGGAAGATGTGGAGGATCCTCACTTTAGTCTATTCTATCTGCGGGGAGTCGCTTTCGAGAACTTTATGAATGCATAATTACAGGATATAAGAAGAGAGCAGGATGAAGATCCGGAATTGAAGCAGCTGAAAGAACGTTGGAAGAACCGCCAGTAAGTCGAATTAGGAATGTTCTACCTTGTAAGGAAGGGGATCTTATTCCATCGACGAAACAAAACCAACACGATATGGAGCCTTTGTATAACCGGTTACTTAATAAATAAATTTGATAAAAAAAATGGCTCAAATGGTTCAAATGGCTCTGAGCACTATGGGACTCAACTGCTGTGGTCATCAGTCCCCTAGAACTTAGGACTACTTAAACCTAACTAACCTAAGGTCATCACACACATCCATGCCCGAGGCAGGATTCGAACCTGCGACCGTAGCGGTCTCGCGGTGCCAGACTGCAGCACCTTTAACCGCACGGCCACTTCGGCCGGGCAATAAATTTGATACACACACTTAAGTTATTGTCACTTCAGACCACGCAAATGCTTCCTTAAATTGAAGAACCTGTGTCACTTTGAACAAATGAAAAGACGCTTAAGGAAGGTTCTATCAAACCTCCTGGCAGACTAAAACTGTGTGCCGAACCGAGACTCGAAGTCGGGACCTTTGCCTTTCGCAGGCAAGTGCTCCACCATCTGAGCTACCCAAGCACGACTCACGCCACGTCCTCACAGCTTTACTTCTGCCAGTACCTCGTCTCCAAACTTTACAGAAGCTCTCCTGCGAACCTTGCAGATCTAGCACTCCTGAAAGAAAGGATATTACGGAGACGTGGCTTAGCCACAGCCTGGGGGATGTTTCCAGAATGAGATTTTCACTCTTCAGCGGAGTGTGCGCTGATATGAAACTTCCTGGCTGATTAAAACTGTGTGCTGGACCGGGACTCGACCTAACCTAACCTAACCTAACCTAAGACTCGGGACCTTCCCCCTCTAGCGGGCAAGTTATCTACCATCTGAGCTACCCAAGCATGTACAGTGGCTAGTTGTCTACCTCTGTAGTTGTGTGTAGGTTGCTGGTCGATGGAGAAGTTCACGTTTTAGTCTCATGTGTTGTCGTAGTCTCATTAGTTCAGCACTCCAGGATGCTTTGCTTTGTTCTGGGTTTCTTTCTTGCGGTGCGATTTCTTGTACTACGTCTGTTCTACGGTGCGTTTTAGTCCGCGCCACCGCCAATTGTGTGTATACTTTGCCTTTCAGCTATTCGTCTCATTTTGTTCCAGTCTGTTGGTCGTACTACTACAAAGGACTGCACAAATCTGATTGACAATATTTTTGTAGAAGATAACAGAATTGGTAACAGCTGTTAAAAATGCATGGTGTAAACCCAACTAACAAGAATAGTTTTATCAATAAATCTTTTAGATTAATTAACAATTAGAATTTGAAAACCCTCAGCAGTTAGAATGGGACACGGCATATCAGGCTAAAGCGTCAATGAGAAATTTAAACTACTTCTAAATGAAACTTCCTGGCAGATTAAAACTGTGTGCCCGACCGAGACTCAAACTCAGGACCTTTGCCTTTCGCGGGCAAGTGCTCTACCATCTGAGCTACCGAAGCACGACTCACGCGCGGTCCCCACAGCTTTACTTCTGCCAGTATCTCGTCTCCTACCTTCCAAACTTTACAGAAGCTCTCCTGCGAAACTTGCAGAACTAGCACTCCTGAAAGAAAGGATATTTTAATCTGCCAGGAAGTTTCATATCAGCGCACACTCCGCTGCAGAGTGAAAATCTCATTCTGGAATACTTCTAAATGAATTTGTTACTCTTTTTGAAGCTATAATTTCTAATGGAATTTCAAAAAGTGTCAGCCTGAGTCATTACAGGAGACATCGGCTCACTAAAGGAATAAAAACATCCCATAAACCAAATAAAATGCTTTATGGTTCACTTAGAGATATTAACAAACCTCAGGATAGGGAGCGTTACAAATTATGCTGTAGCATCCTAAAGTATGTAATTAAAAAATCGAAGAGCATGTTTATTAAATCTGAAATTGACAGTTTAAATAATAAAAAAAGCTATTTGGAAAGTGATCGAAAGGGAGACAGGAAAAAATTCAGAAGATACAGGAAGTATCGGCTACGTCGTTTTCGAGGCTTGGTAGATGAAGCTGATGTAGCTGCTAATCTTCAACAACAATTATTTGGCAGTAGTGGATCAAATAGTTGTTAAGAGTCTACGGTTGAAGCCGTGAACCTTCTACAAAGAGTAATACAGAAGAAAATTTGTCAGATACGTGTACCGTACAATACAACCGATGAGACTGAGAAGGTAATACGCCAAATGAAAACTTAAAATTCTTCTAGCGTGGATAATACGTCTATCAAAGTACTGAAGCACAGCTGCAAAATTAATTCTTAAAGTTCTCTGTCACATAATTCGTGAGTCTGTAAATCAAGGTACTGTCCCTAATATACTCAAATATGAAATTGTTCAATCATTGTTCAAAACGGTTGTGTAGATCACAAAATTCTACTTACAAAGGCTGAATCCTATGGTTTAAATAGTAAAGTAGCGATGTGAATCGAGTATGTCTATATGACAGAAGGTACTATTGAATAATTCTGCAACGGCACCCGCCTATTATGACTAGGGTACGAAGAAGTGTGAAGTATCACAGAGCTCAGTGCTTGGTCCCTTACTTTTGCTAATCTTTATCAATGACCTGCCATGGCGTAGTATGACTCAAAAGGCACACTTCATACTATTTGCAGACTGTAAAACCATTATGATTGGCAAAGTACTGAACTGCAGTCTAAAAAACACTGCAAGCACCATATTCAAAAAAGCTCTCGATTGATTGACTTCAAATGACCTAGCTCTCAATTTTAACAAGATTCAATTCATTCAGTTTCAAACGGTGCACAAAAAAAAATGTTGAAATAAAATGTGATGGCAAAGAAATATTGAGTATTCTGAGTCTTCCTAATTCCTGGGATTACCGGAAGAATCTAAACTGGTCAGATCACATCACTGACCTATGTAAAATATTAAATTCAGCATCATTTGCCATTCGCTCAGTGTCATCTGTTTGTGATTTGGAAACAACTGCATACCTTGGATATTTCCATTCACTTATGACGTATGGCGTCGTGTTCTGGCGAAACCAGTCACGAGCAAGTAACATTTTTATTGCACGGAAGATAGTCATCAGAATTATAGGTAGAGTGCACCCTAGATGCTCTTGCAGAAATTTACTCAGACAGCTGGGGATACTCGCCATTCCATGCCAGTACATTTTTTTCAGTACTGTGCCTTCTGAAGAATAATCAAACAATTTACGAAACAAACAGTGAATATCACGATTATGGTACAAGAAGTAAAAGCCATTTTCACGAAGATACAAAAAATCTCAGAATGGTACAGAAAGGAGTAGGAGGATTGCACAAGCATAAAAGTATACAATGAACTTTCAGTTCATGTTAAATAATCATTGTGGGATTCAAAAAACAGCTAAAACTTTATCTTTTGAATAGTTCTATTTTTTACCTGAATTTGACAATGTGTAATAATTATTGAAATGTGTTTAAGTATTCCTATAAGTGACTATATAGGACTGGTATATCAATTGTTGACAAAATGCTTTTTATATGAATTGGAATGTAAGCCGTATAATTTGCTCATGTAATCATTTATAATACTATAATTAGCGTTTTTTTAAGAACTGCACTTCACTATCTGTTTACATGTGATTTAGATTGTAATCCTCATGACCGTCTGCATGTGGTTATTGGTGTAACAATCTTGCACGTTCATTCAAGAATTCATGAAACTCGAAAATAAATAAACAAATAATAAAAACATACCGTGTTTTAGTGTATGATTCATGTTCTGTGTCGCAGTGATAAAGATCTGCTGGCCGCTAGTCTTAGTTCCTAGTACAAGTGCCCCGTCTGTACTGTACTGTAGTGCATGTATGTTTACGAGATCTTTATTTACGTCACCTTATACACCGGCAGAGCCACATTAAGTTGGTGGCATAGGCGTAATCAGGGTGACGAAACGGAGAAATTGCCTCACGGTCCCCGAGACAGAGGCGCTCCTGATGCGCGGAAGAAAGAAACTAAAACAAGAAAAAACGTAATATAGAAAAAATCAATTAACTCTTATCAACCAAATGAAGTAGTTCCTTGTGTTAAAATAATGAAAGCTGGCGTTAGAAATAATTCTGACGCTAAGATTTCCGAATCACTTAATCAAGTTTAACTAGCAGACGATGCTTTTTCAGTGATTCTACCTACTCGTAAATGAAAGAAAACGTAACACGCATGGTTAAAGACCATAGAAATGTTATATGTCATTGAATTTGAAATTTTTTAAATTTATTGATTCGTTCAATTGAGATAGTCTTTGCACACAGTACTTACAGCTCGGTTTGAAAGCTAAAACATATAGTGACCAGAAACCAGTGAATATTAGTCAGAACTCATGCACAGTCTTGAGACTTCTATCGAAACAGTTACTATCGTCAGCCACTTCTCCGACAGTCTTGTCAGAATGAACAATTAATATACGTGTTGTTTCAGGTCAGGGGTACACAATGGCATAAGACGTTATGTAGAAATGATACTAACTGCTACAGTTCTCAGAAATGAAACACAGCATTCAACCATGTCATTTGATTGCCAAAGTTGGCAGCGAGAAGAATCAACGAGTTAACAGTTTGAATTTCAGCGATCTCTACCGCTTCAGTTTAGGGAAACGAGAAGCCAAGAAAACGTTTGTCCGCTCTATTAGCACGGAAGATACGAACTGCACTAGCATATAAACGAACGCTAACTCACCTTATTTGATTATACATAAGCAGAAACAACAATTTCGAATCGTATTTCATTCTGCTTATAACACCTATGATGTGAAAGGCAAATTATTTTTCTGACAACAGTACAGCTTCATGTTTGACATTCCTCTACAACTATTAGAAATTCTTACACAATGTATTATTCCTTACGATATATTTATTCAAAACACGTGTTTTAAAGACAACGCGGTGACAGACTCGACTATACAAGCGAATTCATAGATCACTTGGCGCGGAAACTTCATGGAATAGTGTATTATTTGCAACATGATGATTTTTCTGTAATTACAAAACTTGTAAAATTATGCTTTTACAACACAAGTTACCTCGGAAACACCTTGGTAAAGATGCGTATAACTGCAGCGTCGAAGATCTTCATTATCATTAAATATACATGCCTGTGAGAATTTACGTTATGCGTCCGCAGAAAGACTATTGATATCTTACCTTCTGACTTCTATCGTTGTTCCCCGTTCTTACTGAACTTCACAGTTTTCTAAAGTTTTTGCTGAGTGGGAATGGTCACGTTCATACAGCTCGCTAATCGCCTTCTCTCGAACTGATGCTAAGCAACGGCGTAGGCCGCTGCTGTGACCCATGTATTGTTGAGAACTGCGTCGCATCGTGTTTTTTTTGTTTACTCTAATTAACGTAACTATCCAGATATAATAGCAGGGGCGTAACTAGGCTTGGACGACCGAGGTAATACTTCCGGGGATAATGTCTTTCGAAAGAAAAAAAGGAAAAATATGAGAAAAAATTAAAACAGAAACTAATAGTGGGTAATTTTGCAAAAATCTATCAGTCGGGAGAAGTTTTCCGCTCTTTTAAAATAATGAACGACTGTTTTGGTGATCATCATGACATAAATATGAGTATTTACGTCGTTTACCCATCTCAAAGAGCAATCAGCATTTAAGATACGAACATCAGTTAATTGAGGCTAAGAGGCCAATCAGGAAACAGATCTGCATATCGAAAGAGTTGAGAACATCTACAAATTTTTTGTTCAATGCCTGCTACAATTCTAGGACTTAAAAACATATTCCGTGTGTACTTCCAATGTAACAAACACTAAAGACGCCAAATCGAAGGCGTTGGGCTGGCAGTTATGAAGCCATCTACACACATATTAAGAAATTCATTGACATTCTTGAGGCTCTGACAAACATAATTCGTACGAGCAAGAAATGTAATGGACGAAGTGTCGCAATAGGACTTAGAGGCATAGTCTTAGACTGAAACTTCCTGGCAGATGTGTGTCGAAGTGGGACTCGAACTCCCGACCTTTGCGTTTAGCGGCCAGATGAAGTACGAAATGAGTTAGTGAAACATGACTTACGACCCATCTTATACTTCCTCCAGTGCTTCATCTCCTAGCTTCCAAACTTCCTCTTAGAGTCTGGAAGGAGGTCAGTTACTGGATAGAGTAAAGCAGGGGTCGTGAATAATGCTCGCGTGGTTCAGTTCATAGAGCACTTGCCCACGAAACGCAAAGGTCTCAGGTTCCTGTCCCGATCCAGCACAGAGATTTAGTATACCAGGGAGTTCCATATCAATGCACACACCACTGTGGAGTGAAAATTCATTCTGGAAACAATCCTCCAGACTATGGCTACGCCATGTCTCCTCAGTGTCCTTTCTAGAGTTCGGACGGAATACGGTGGCGATGCACAGTGACCAGTTTTCGTCGAAAGCGCTGGGCGAGTTCATTCGTTCGTTCGTTAGGAAAGGCCGTCAGTGTTTGCCACCTTTCGGCCGGTCGGCGATGACAGAACCGAGACGCAAGCCCAGAAATCCTTCTCACTCTATTTTACTGAAACTATCCGGTAAGCAAATTTCATTTTCTCCTTATAGCTTTATACAGTGAGGCGCCAAAGAAACTGGTACATCTACATCTACATCCATACTCCGCAAGCCACCTGACGGTGTGTGGCGGAGGGTACCTTGAGTACCTCTATCGGTTCTCCCTTCTATTCCAGTCTCGTATTGTTCGTGGAAAGAAGGATTGTCGGTATGCCTCTGTGTGGGCTCTAATCTCTCTGATTTTATTCCTATGGTCTCTTCGCGAGATATACGTAGGAGGGAGCAATATACTGCTTGCCTCCTCGTTGAAGGTATGTTCTCGAAGCTTCAACAAAAGCCAATACCGAGCTACTGAGCGCCTCTCCTGCAGTCTTCCACTGGAGTTTATCTATCATCTCCGTAACGCTTTCGCGATTACTAAATGATCCTGTAACGAAGCGCGCTGCTCTCCGTTGGATCTTCTCTATCTCTTCTATCAACCCTATCTGGTACGGATCCCACACTGCTGAGCAATATTCAAGCAGTGGGCGAACAAGTGTACTGTAACCTACTTCCTTTGTTTTCGGATTGCATTTCCTTAGGATTCTTCCAATGAAGCTCAGTCTGGCATCTGCTTTACCGACGATCAACTTTATATGATCATTCCATGCGTACTCCCAGATAATTTATGGAATTAACTGCTTCCAGTTGCTGACCTGCTATATTGTAGCTAAATGAAAGGGATCTTTCTTTCTATGTATTCGCAGCACATTACATCTGTCTACATTGAGATTCAATTGCCATTCCCTGCACCATGCGTCAATTCGCTGCAGATCCTCCTGCATTTCAGTACAATTTTCCATTGTTACAACCTCTCGATATGCCACAGCATCATCCGCAAAAAGCCTCATTGAACTTCCGATGCCGTCCACAAGGTCATTTATATATATTGTGAATAGCAACGGTCCTACGACACTCCCCTGCGGCACACCTGAAATCACTATTACTTCGGAAGACTTCTCTCCATTGAGAATGACATGCTGCGTTCTGTTATCTAGGAACTCTTCAATCCAATCACACAATTGGTCTGATAGTCCATATGCTCTTACTTTGTTCATTAAACGACTGTGGGGAACTGTATCGAACGCCTTGCGGAAGTCAAGAAACACGGCATTTACGTGGGAACCCGTGTCTATGACCCTCTGAGTCTCGTGGATGAATAGCGCGAGCTGGGTTTCACACGATCGTCTTTTTAGAAACCCATGCTGATTCCTACGGAGTAGATTTCTAGTCTCCAGAAAAGTCATTATACTTGAACATAACACGTGTTCAAAAATTCTACAACTGATCGACGTTAGAGATATATGTCTATAGTTCTGCACATCTGTTCGACGTCCCTTCTTGAAATAGGGGATGACCTGTGCCCTTTTCCAATCCTTTGGAACGCTACGCTCTTCTAGAGACCTACGGTACACCGCTGCAAGAAGGGGGGCAAGTTCCTTCGCGTACTCCCATCAGGTCCAGCGGCCTTTCCTCTTTTGAGCGATTTTAATTGTTTCTCTATCCCTCTGTCGTCTATTTCGATATCTACCATTCTGTCATCTGTGCGACAATCTAGAGAATACACGCATGTGTATTCAAATACAGAGATATGTAAACAGACAGAATGTGGCGCTGCGGTCGGAAATGCCTATATAAGACAACAACTGTCTGGCGCAGTTGTTAGGTCGGTGACTGCTGCAACAATGGCACGTTATCAAGATACAATTGGGTTTGAACATGGTGTTGTAGTCGGCGCACGAGCGATGGGACACAGCATCTCTCAGGCAACAATGAAGTGGGGATTTTCCCGTATGACCATTTCACGAGTGTACCGTGAATATCGAGAATCCAATAAAACATCAAAACCTCCGACATCGCTGCGGCCGGAAATGGATCCTGCAAGAACGAGACCAACGACGACTCTAGAGAATCATTCAACGTGACAGAAGAGCAACCTTTCCACGAATTGCTTCAGATTTCAATGCTGGCCATCAACAAGCGTCACCGTGCAAGCCATTCAACGAAACATCATCGACATGGGCTTTCGGAGCCAAAGGCCCACTCGTGTACCCTTGGTGACTGCACGACACAAAGCTTTACTCCTCGCCTGGGCCCGTCAACACCGACTTTGGACTGTTGATGACTGGAAACGTGTTGCCTGGTCAGACAAGTTTCGTTTCAAATTGTATCGAGCGGATGGACATATACGGGTGTGGAGACAACCTCATGAATCCATGGATTCTTCTTGTCAGCAGGGGCTGTTTAATCTGGTGGAGTCTCTGTAACGGTGTGGGGTGTGCGCAGTTTGATCCCTGATGCATCTAGATACGACTCTGACAGCTGACACGTATGTGGGCAATTCCAGTAGGACAATGCGACACCCCACACGTGCAGAATTGCTACAGACTGGCTCCAGGAATACTCTTCCGAGTTGAAACACTTTCGCTGGCCACCAAACTCCCCAGACATGAACATTATTGAGCATATCTGTGATGACTAGCAACGTGCTGTTCAGAAGAGATCTCCACCCCCTCGTACTCGTAAGGATTTATGGACAGTCCTAGAGGATTCATGTTGTTAGTTCCCTCCAGCACCACTTCAGACATCAGTCAAGTCCATGCTACGTCGTGCTGCGCCACTTCTGCGTGCTCGTGGGGGCCCTACACGATATTAGGCGGGTGCACCAGTTTCTTTGGCTCTTCAGTGAATGTCAGTCTCTCAAGCTCATGATTAAGGGCCCATCATTTCGTTAATGGTCATAGTTATTGTGATATTTACGTTGAAGTAAGACACTGCGCAGAATTCGAAAAAGTTTGCAATGAAAAATAGGGCTCGTAAAGATTTTGCTTTTGGAGCAAATTATACAGGGTGGTTCAAAAAGAATACCACAACTTTAAAAATGTGTATTTAATGAAAGAAACATAATATAACCTTCTGTTATACATCATTACAAAGAGTATTTAAAAAGGTTTTTTTTTCACTCAAAAACAAGTTCAGAGATGTTCAATATGGCCCCCTTCAGACACACGAGCAATATCAACCCGATACTCCCATTCGTTCCACACTCTCTGTAGCATATCAGGCGTAACAGTTTGGATAGCTGCTGTTATTTCTCGTTTCAAATCATCAATGGTGGCTGGGAGAGGTGGCCGAAACACCATATCCTTAACATACCCCCATAAGAAAAAATCGCAGGGGGTAAGATCAGGGCTTCTTGGAGGCCAGTGATGAAGTGCTCTGTCACGGGCTGCCTGGCGGCCGATCCATCGCCTCGGGTAGTTGACGTTCAGGTAGGACTCTCCATACAGTTGATTGTGGAATTTGCAGCTCTCTGCTAGCTCTGCGAGTCGATTTTCCTGGGCTGCGAACAAATGCTTGCTGGATGCGTGCTACATTTTCATCACTCGTTCTCGGCCGTCCAGAACTTTTCCCTTTGCACAAACACCCATTCTCTGTAAATTGTTTATACCAACGTTTAATACACCACCTATCAGGAGGTTTAACACCATACTTCGTTCGAAATGCGCGCTGAACAACTGTCTTCGATTCACTTCTGCCGTACTCAATAACACAAAAAGCTTTCTGTTGAACGGTCGCCATCTTAGCATCAACTGACGCTGACGCCTAGTCAACAGCGCCTCAAGCGAACAAATGTACAACTAAATGAAACTTTATAGCTCCCTTAATTCGCCGACAGATAGTGCTTATCTCTGCCTTTTGTCGTTGCAGAGTTTTAAATTCCTAAAGTTGTGGTATTCTTTTTGAATCACCCTGTATAATGTGTTGCTACATATGAAATTTAGCTAACATTCTGAATTTTTATTCAGACTTGGGTGGAGGTCTATATCTGCCACCAATCTCAAAAAAATTGATGTGGTGTAGCTGTGGTGTGCGTACTGTAAGACCTTCGGTACACGCCATCAGATTATTTGACTTGTCGCTCTAACGAAGTAGGCGAGTGTCAGCAATATGTCTCGTGGTCTTATCGTGGCGTGTTTATCTTCTGCCGTTAGGTCAGACGATAGAAATGCCACTTGCACGCTTAGAGTAGCAGATTGATGGTGACCAACTTTAAACAGAACTTGATAAATTTTCACACACATTTATTAAAATAATAACAACATAAAATTACTTAACTTGATTCTGTATGCTATTTACAATTGACAATCTGAAGTTCCTTTGGTATTGGTACGTTAATCTTATTCTCACATATCTCTGATACTTGACAAAGTGTCTGTTCATTTATCTTCATGGCTATGTACAGGAATATGATAATCTTATTAGGCGCAGACTGAAACTTGACTACAGACTAATGCAGACTGGTGCAGACAAATGCAGACTGACTAATCGGAGGTCTGTACACTCGTTATAATACCTCGCGCGTTCAGTTATCATTGCGCGAGCGTGATCCGCGAGGAGAAAAGGTTCTACATTAGCAGCAATCTCATTGGCTGCATTACATATTAATACGCGGATCGGCGGAAGCAGAATTTGGTCCGTCTCTAAGACAGTGCCATCTCGTAGTGCAGAGACGGCCGAGCGCTGCGCCTGCGCTGTTGTACTTACAAGGGAACCTCCCCATCGCACCCCCCTCAGATTTAGTTATAAGTTGGCACAGTGGATAGGCCTCAAAAAACTGAACACAGATCAATCGAGAAAACAGGAAGAAGTGTGGAACTACGAAAAAGTAAGCAAAATATACAAACAAGGGTGCTGTGAGCACAGAAGCGCCGTGGTCCCGTGGTCAGCGTGAGGAGTTGCGGAACGAGTGGTCCTTGGTTCAAGTCTTCCCTCCTGTGAAAATTTTAATTTTTTATTTTCAGTTTATGAGACAAATTCTTATGTTTTCATCACTTTTTTGGGAGTGATTATCACATCCACAAGAAAACCGAAATCGGGTAACGTAGAACAATCTTTTTACCCATTCGCCAAGTGTACAAGTTAGGTGGGTCGACAACATATTCCTGTCATGTGACGCACATGCCGTCACCAGTGTCGCATAGAATATATCAGACGCGTTTTCCTGTGGAGGAATCGGTTGACTATGACCTTGCGATCAAAATGTTTTCGGTTCCCATTGGAGAGGCACGTCCTTTCGTCTACTAATCGCACGGTTTACCGGTGCGGTCGCAAAACACAGACACTAAACTTATTACAGTGAACAGAGACGTCAATGAACGAACTGACAGATCATAACTTTGTGAAAATAAAGGAATTAAACTTTTCACTGCAGGGAAAACTTGAACCAAGGACCTCTCGTCCCGCAGCTGCTCACTCTAACCACGGGACCGAGTTCACATTAGCCTTGATGTTGCCTATGTTACGCATGGACTACTCAGTTTGTATATTTTGCTCATTTTTTCATAGTTCCTCACAACTTCTTCCTGTTTTCTCGATTCATATGTGCTCAGTTTTTCAAGGCCTATCCATTGTGCCAACTTATAATTAAATCTGAGGGGTGTGCGATTGGGAGGTTCCCTTGTTAGCAGGGCGCGCTCTAGTGGGAAAGTTGCGTACGCACTGACTACGCGGAACTATGTACACAACAGTAGCATACTCTTCTGTCATCGCGCCGCGCCAGCGATAAAATCCCAGTGAAATATTCACAGCATTCCTAATAATTCATAAACTGTTTGAGATATCGAAATGAGATTTTAGCAAATGATAGTACGCAAAAATTCAAAACTTAATTATCTACCATGTTATTCCACCAATTACTGACTTTTTCGATGAAAGCATGTAATTTTTAAGGGCCATTGATATATGGTGAAACTAGAAATGCTATGGGCTTGGGAAAACGTAAGTGAAGGTTTACACGTTTAATTTGTACCGAAGATGTGCTTTTTTATAAGCTACTGACCTTAGTTTTCCTCGTTTCCTCAGGTGACAAACTTAATAAACCGCAGTTTTAGAACTCTCTCGCAGTCGCATCTGCACAATGTCTTAGTGAGGTGACACTGTGGAAATTCCGCTGTGCTTTGGAAAAAGAAGCAAATTTTAACATGGCAAAATGAAAAACGTGTAGATTTCACTAAAAATTCGCCGCTCATGAGGCTTCTATGAAAGCTACAAATGGTTAATGTTGAATCCTGAACCGTGCGGTGTAGCCGCGCAGTCTAGGCCCCCTTGTCACGATTCGCGCGGCTTCCCCCCGTCGGAGGTTCGAGTCCTCCCTCGGGCATGGGTGCGTATGTTGTCCTTAGCGTAAGTTAGTTTCAGTTAGATTAAGTAGTGTTCAAGCCTAGGAACCGATGGCCTCAGCAGTTTGGTCCCATAGGCACTTACCACAAATTCCCAAAAATTGAATCCTGCCTATTCATCGAACATGAGGCGTCTAGGAAACCTTCGTTCTCGGATCGGGAGGCAAACAATTCAAACAAATCGGCTTATATTCTGTTTGCATAGAGGCCGCTACTGTTGCGTTGTCGTACTGGAGAGTGGTCGATCAGTGTGCAATTGGCTGACGTTTTCTTCACAGCCCTCTCTCCCGACTGGCGTGCTGGTGCTTGAATTTAGCCGTGTCTGTCCCTAGTAGCTAAGTGGTCAACACGACAGAATGTCAATCCTAAGAGCCTGGGTTCGATTCCCGGCTGGGTCTGAGACTTTCTCCGCTCAGGGACTGGGCGTTATGTTGTCATAATCATCATCATTTCATCCCCATTGACGTGCAAGACGCCGAAGTGGCGCCAAATCGAAAGGCTTGCACCCGACAAACGGTCTACCCGACGGGAGGCCCTAGTCACACTACATTTACATTTTTAATTTACGCCGTAACAGTTAATAAGCCAGGCGAAAATAAATCTCTGCATTTTCAACAGAATTGTTCTTAGATACTAACCAAAGCAGACGTGACAGATCTTCTTGAACGGTCACCATGCAAACGTGGGCGTGGAAGGAATCCACTTAATATTTAGAAATAACAGTAAGCGCACGTTTCAGTTTAAAACGGTCCCATGAGTGTCCAGTAGACTACGCATCTCACAGCCACGGTATTCTGCGCAGACTCTACCAGGAGAACTAGTTCTGCAAGTTACGCAGAAGAATTCCTGTGATGTATGGAAGGTAGCCCCCCCTTATGAACGATGGACCTTGCGTTGGTGGGGAGGCTTGCGTGCCTCAGCGATACAGATAGCCGTACCATAGGTGCAACCAAAATGGAGGGTGTCTGTTGAGAGGCCAGGCAAATGTGTGGTTCCTGAAGAGGGGCAGCAGCCTTTTCAGAAGTTGCAGGGGTAACAGTCTGGGTGATTGACTGATCTGGCGTTGTAACACTAACCAAAACGGCCTTGCTGTGCTGGTACTGCGAACGGCTGAAAGCAAGGGGACACTACAGCCGTAATTTTTCCCGAGGGCATGCAGCTTTACTGTATGTTTAAATGATGA
Organism: Schistocerca americana; assembly: GCF_021461395.2. NCBI lineage: Eukaryota > Metazoa > Arthropoda > Insecta > Orthoptera > Acrididae > Schistocerca > Schistocerca americana. The sequence continues at coordinate 172,771,829 of NC_060125.1, forward strand.
CGGCGTCCTCTTGCGTAAAATATTCCGGAGGTAAAATAGTCCCCCATTCGGATCTCCGAGCGGGGACTACTCAAGAGGATGTCGTTATCAGAAGAAAGAAAACTGGCGTTCTACGGATCGCAGCGTGGAATGTCAGATCCCTTAATCGGGTAGGCAGGTTAGAAAATTTAAAAAGGGAAATGGATAGGTTAAAGTTAGATATAGTGGGAATTAGTGAAGTTCGGTGGCAGGGGAAACAAGACTTCTGGTCACGTGCCTACAAGGTTACAAACACAAAATCAAATAGGGGTAATGCAGGAGTAGGTTTAATAATGAATAGGAAAATAGGAATGCGGGTAAGCTACTACAAACAGCATTGTGATCGCATTATTGTGGCCAAGATAGATACGAAGCCCACCCCTACGACAGTAGTACAAGTTTATATGCCAACTAGCTCTGCAGATGACAAAGAAATTGAATAAATATATGACGAAATAAAAGATATTATTCAGATAGTGAAGGGAGACGAAAATTTAATAGTCATGGGTGACTGGAATTCGCCAGTAGGAAAAGGGAGAGAAGGAAATGTAGTAGGTGAATATGGATTGGGGCTAAGAAATGAAAGAGGAAGCCGCCTGGTAGAATTTTGCACAGAGCACAACTTAATCATAGCTAACACTTGGTTCCAGAATCATAAAAGAAGGTTGTATACATGGAAGAACCCTGGAGATACTAAAAGGTTTCAGATAGATTATATAATGGTAAGACAGAGATTTAGGAACCAGGTTTTAAATTGTAAGACATTTCCAGGGGCAGATGTGGACTCTGACCACAATCTTTTGGTTATGAACTGTAGATTAAAACTGAAGAAACTGCAAAAAGGTGGTAATTTAAGGAGACGGGGCCTGGATAAACTGACTAAACCAGAGGTCGTAGAGAGTTTCAGGGAGAGCATAAGGGAACAATTGACAAGAATGTGGGAAAGAAATACAGTAGAAGAAGAATGGGTAGCTTTGAGGGATGAAGTAGTGAAGGCAGCAGAGGATCGTGTGGGTATAAAGACGAGGGCTAGTAGAAATCCTTGGGTAACAGAAGAAATATTGAATTTAATTGATGAAAGGAGAAAATATAAAAATTCAGTGAATGAAGCAGGCAAAAAGGAATACAAACGTATCAAAAATGAGATCGACAGGAAGTGCAAAATGGCTAAGCAGGGATGGTTAGAGGACAAATGTGTGGATATTGAGGCTTATCTCACTAGGGGTAAGATAGATACTGCCTACAGGAAAATTAAAGAAACCTTTGGAGAAAAGAGAGCCACTTGCATGAATATCAAGAGCTCAGATGGAAACCCAGTTCTAAGCAAAGAAGGGAAAGCAGAAAGGTGGAAGGAGTATATAGAGGGTCTATACAAGGGCGATGTACTTGAGGGCAATGTTATAGAAATGGAAGAGGATGTAGATGAAGATGAAATGGGAGATCCGATACTGCGTGAAGAGTTTGACAGAGCACTGAAAGACCTGAGTCGAAACAAGGCCCCGGGAGTAGACAACATTCCATTAGAACTACTGACAGCCTTGGGATAGCCAGTCCTGACAAAAGTCTACCATGTGGTGAGCAAGAGATATGAGACAGGCGAAATACCCTCAGACTTCAAGAAGAATATAATAATTCCAATCCCAAAGAAAGCAGGTGTTGACAGATGTGAAAATTACCGAACTATAAGTTTAATAAGTCACGGCTGCAAAATACTAACACGATTTCTTTACAGACGAATGGAAAAAGTAGTAGAAGCCAACATCGGGGAAGATCAGTTTGGATTCCGTAGAAATATCGGAGCACGAGGGGCATGAAAGGGAAGCAGTGGTTGGGAAGGGAGTGAGACAGGGTTGTAGCCTGTCCCCGATGTTATTCAATCTGTATATTGAGCAAGCAGCGAAGGAAAAAAAAGAAAAATTCGGAGTAGGTATTAAATTCCATGGAGAAGAAATAAAAACTTTGAGGTTCGCCGATGACATTGTAATTCTGTCAGAGACAGCAAAGGACATGGAAGAGCAGTTGAACGGAATGGATAGTGTCTTGAAGGGAGGATATAAGATGAACATCAACAAAAGCAAAACGAGGATAATGGAATGTAGCCGATTTAAGTCGGGTGATGCTGAGGGAATTAGATTAGGAAATGAGGCACGTAAAGTAGTAAAGGAGTTTTGCTATTTGGGGGGCAAAATAACTGATGACGGTCGAAGTACAGAGGATATAAAATGTAGGCTGGCAATGGCAAGGAAAGCATTTCTGAAGAAGAGAAATTTGTTAACATCGAGTATAGATTTAAGTGGCAGGAAGTCGTTTCTGAAAGTATTTGTATGGAGTGTAGTCATGTATGGAAGTGAAACATGGACGATAAATAGTTTGGACAAGAAGAGAATAGAAGTTTTCGAAATGTGGTGCTACAGAAGAATGCTGAAGATTAGATGGGTAGATCACGTAACTAATGAGGAAGTGCTGAATAGGATTGGGGAGAAGAGAAGTTTGTGGCACAACTTGACTAGAAGAATGGCTCGGTTGGTAGGACATGTTCTGAGGCATCAAGGGATCACCAATTTAGTATTGGAGGGCAGCGTGGAGGGTAAAAATCGTAGAGGGAGACCAAGAGATGAATACACCAAGCAGATTCAAAAGGATGTAGGTTGCAGTAGGCACTGGGAGATGAAGCAGCTTGCACAGGATAGGGTAGCATGGAGAGCTGCATCAAACCAGTCTCAGGACTGAAGACCACAACAACAACAACATGGAAGGTAGGAGTTGAGGTAATGACGAAAGTAAAGCTGTGAGTATGGATCGTGAGTCATGCTTGCGAAGCTCAGTTGGTAGAGCACTTTGCCACAAAAGGCTAAGGTCGCGGTTTCAACTTCTGGTATGACACATAGCTTTTATTCTGGCAAGAAGTTTCATAGCAGTGGACATTCCACTACAGAATAAAAATTCGTTCTGATAATCTTCTTATCCTATTCAGATTCAATATAAACCACTTGAAAAAAGTAATACAGCAGCTAAGGTCTTTCTGTTTGAGAGTATAGACGCTGCGGCCGTTACTCCACAAGTCACCTCAAGGATGTGGCGGAGGGTACCTTGTTTGCTACTGTCAATCCCCCACTCCCGCCCTAAGTCCCACTTTTCCTGTTCCAGCTGTGGATGGTTCTCAAGGGAAGAACTATAGCTAATTAGCCTCCATGTGACTCGAATCCTACTTACTTTAGATTCATGGTATTTTCTCGCAATTTTCGTAGGATTGTACTGGCTGACTCTCCTAGGAATGCACGCTCTCTGAATTTTAATAGTAGCCTAACCCATACCGTGATGCAGAACGCGTCTCTTGCAACGTTTGCCATTGAAACTGGCTGACCATTTCCGATACGCTTTGATGATTAATGAATCTGCAACGAAACATGCTGGTCTTCTTTGTATCCTCACTATTTGTCTGTCAGTCCTATCTAGTACAGATACCAGGTTGACCAGTAATACTGCAGCATACCTCCTATGTATGTATGTTGTATGTTAATCGGGGACCTAGAAACGACGGAGAGGCTCTGTCCCCGCCGCAGCCGCAGTGGTCCACAACCCCATGACAACTACACGACTACCGCAGTCGACTTCACTCCACACCGAACCCAGGGTTATTGTGTGGTTCGCACCACGGTGCCCCCCCACCCCCTGCTCCCAGGGAACGTCTGACACCAGACGAGTGTAACCCTATGTTTGCGTGGTGTATGCATACGTGGAGAACTTGTTTGCGCAGGGGAACCAGCCTGCAGTCGCCAAGGCAGATGGAAAACCGCCTAAAAACCATCCACAGACTGGCCGGCTCACCGAACCTCAACACAAGTCCGCCGGGCGGATTCGTGCTCGGGACTGGGCGCTCCTTCCCGCTCGCGAAAGCCGTGCATTAGACCGATCAGCTAACTGGGCGGGCCTACCCCCTATGTAAGTGGGATATAGTTCCTGAGCATTCTCCCAATGAACTCAGTGTAGAATTTGCTTTATCTGCGGTTAGTTTTATGCGATCGTTACACTTTAAATCACCTCCTGCACATACTCCGAGATATTTTGTGCACGTGACTCCTTCCAGTGATCGTTCTGAAATCCTGTATTCATTCAATAATGGGTCTATCTGCCTATTATTGCGCAGTATTTTACATTTATTTATATGATTTTATTTCTCATGTCAAATTGCATTATGTACAAATATTGTACAATAACGTAGGACCAGTTAAAGAATACAATAACACATGGATACAAAGAGAAGAAAATTAACAAAACTGTAAAGAATGTACATACAATACAAAGCATACAACATTATAGTCTCATTTCTTACGTGATGCATCTTTTACATAGCTTACAGCTTTAGAAATCCATTGAAAATACAGGGTGATTCAAAAAGAATACCACAACTTTAAAAATGTGTATTTAATGAAAGAAACATAATATAACCTTCTGTTATACATCATTACAAAGAGTATTTAAAAAGGTTTTTTTCACTCAAAAACAAGTTCAGAGATGTTCAATATGACCCCCTCCAGACACTCGAGCAATATCAACCCGATATTCCAACTCATTCCACACTCTCTGTAGCATATCAGGCGTAACAGTTTGGATAGCTGCTGTTATTTCTCGTTTCAAATCATCAATGGTGGCTGGGAGAGGTGGCCGAAACACCTTATCCTTAACATACCCCCATAAGAAAAAATCGCAGGGGGTAAGATCAGGGCTTCTTCGAGGCCAGTGATGAAGTCCAGAACTTTTCCCTTTGCACAAACACCCATTCTCTGTAAACTGTTTATACCAACGTTTAATACACCACCTATCAGGAGGTTTAACACCACACTTCGTTCGAAATGCACGCTGAACAACTGTCGTCGATTCACTTCTGCCGTACTCAATAACACAAAAAGATTTCTGTTGAGCGGTCGCCATCTTAGCATCAACTGACGCTGACGCCTAGTCAACAGCGCCTCAAGCGAACAAATGTACAACTAAATGAAGCTTTATAGCTCCCTTAATTCGCCGACAGATAGTGCTTAGCTCTGCCTTTTGTCGTTGCAGAGTTTTAAATTCCTAAAGTTGTGGTATTCTTTTTGAATCACCCTGTATATTCAGTATGTTTTACAAGGAATTGTTTAGTTTTCTTTTGAATATATGACGGTTATCAATTTTCTTTTTATATGCAGTGAAAGCTTATAGTAAACCCTTATTCCAGACTGTACTCCTTTTCGCACCATACTGAGTGTCACTGAGTCTTTGTCAAGGTTTTGCTTGTGCCCTGTGTCATGACTGTGAATGTTACAGTTTGGAAAATTTTCTTGTTATTGACTATAAATATTATCGGTGAGTAGATACACTAGTGCTAACGGCCTTGCGCAGTGGTAACACCGGTTCCCGTCAGATCACCGAAGTTAAGGGCTGGACTGGGCTAGCACTTGGATGGGTGACCATTGACGGTCTGCCGAGCACTCTTGGCAAGCGGGGTGCACTCAGCCCTTGTGAGACAAACTGAGGAGCTACTTGATTGAGAAGTAGCGGCTCCGGTCTCGGAAACTGACCTACGGCCGGGAGAGTAGTGTGCTGACCACATGCTCCTCCATACCTACATCCAGTGACGCCTGTCGGCTGAGGATAACACGGCGGCCAGTCGGTACCTTTGGGCATTCATGGCCTGTGTGGGAGGAGTTTAGTTTTAGATACACTAACTGGTTACTGTCAATATCCAAGGCGCTTGAACATGTGTGTACGGGGACACGCAGTCAGTTTTCGCTATTAACTGAGGCGGTTAGAAGCAAACAGTGCAAGTGAAAAAACCGAATATTTCGAGATATGTGCTTCGCGTCGTAGTGGAGGAACCGATCTAGTTGGTGGTAAAGGGATGTAGTTGTGTCGGCTGATTTGTACTGCTTCCTAGCGGTCATTTGAAGAACTATTTAAGAAGAAGTGCTTTCTCTTTGAATGCAATGAGCTGCAGGTGCACATACTCTGCTTCTAAACGTTTTGTTGACTGTTGGGCTCAGATGATATGATGTATTAGAATTTGGCAGATTAGAAGCCGTTTTTGCATTCATAAAATTCATGTATATGAAAGGAAGAAGGTGAACATTTTAAGAGGAATGGAGCCAACGAACAGACAGGCGATGAAAATGCTGGTCATGGTTTGCTGAGATATGTATGAGGCATGTTCAGAAAGTAAGTGTACTAGATCCTTATATTTTTTGAGAAGAAGTATGTTTGAAAAAAAATTACAGGACATTGTTGATAAATTCGTTGACTGTTTTTCCACATAATCGCCATCCCGTTCACTGCATATGGTGTGCCGTGGCTCAAGCTTCTTCATGCCCTCTCCCACCAGCTCCTTCCCCAATTCAGAAGCTCTTTCTACACCTGCTCATAGGTTGAAAATTTAATTCCACTCACGTGTGCCTTCATGGAGGAGAAAAGATGATAATCTAAAGGGGGGGGGGAGAGGAGAAGGCGGGTCTTTAAGACGTCCCAACCAAATGAATCCAAGATCGCCTTGGTGGATAAGGCTGTGCGAGGACAGACGTTCAAGTGCAACCAGAACTCTCCTTTTGTCAGCAATCCCCTCTTTTTGTTTTAAATGCTCCTTTTGGGTCTTTTTAGGGTCTCATAGTATCGTGCATTGACGATCTCCTCCTGAGGCAGAAGTCCTACCAAAATTATGCCTTTTGGGTCCCAAAACATTGAAACCATGATTTTTTTTGCCAGAAATTGTAGTTTTTAATTTTTTGACAGATGGGGAATTAGTGCGACGCCACTGTGACGATTGTCTTTTTGCCTCAAGCGTGTTATGAGCCACGCACGTTTCATCCGAGGCCTACGAGAAAGACAGGCCGCGGCGCGTACGTCACGAAGGTAGTCCTGCGCTCGCTCGCTCAAATCAACAAACTACGTCTCTATACCTGTGAATTCGTAACTACTGGAACCCTCTATTATGGAATCTTACTGTTATTTGTCCTATAATGATGGGAAGTCCATGGGACTACTTATAATATGTTACAGCTGTACTGGCGTACAACAAAATAAAATCATGCTAAAATTATTATCAGTTGCATAAGGCACCACTTCCAGTATGTAATGAGTACTTTTAAGCAGAAGAGACTAAATGCTGTAAACAAGCCGTTATGCCATTTATATCGAGTATTGATCTTAAATTACATTTTGCTGTGGTACTGTTAATCCGCAAGACTTGATAACAGCAGATTCTAGTGGAAGATGCAATTCTCGTTAGTACTTACACACCCAGCTGCGGGTTAACATGTTTAGAAATGCATTTTGTCTGCTGAGCTGAGCGAGCGAGTTCAGGACTACCTTCGTGTCGTACGCGCAGCGGCCTGTCTTTCTCGTAGGCCTCGGTTTCATCTCCAGTCAAAACAGAGCTCAGAAAATTCTCGCCTTCCAGTTCAATTCGGTCAAGAACCTCGCAGGCGCTATTGAATCGATTTTTCTTGTGCTGCTGTGTCAGTTCTTTTGGGACCCATCTTGCGCACAGCTTCCGGTATCACAGCGTTGCTCCGAGTGTTCCGTACAAGAGAGTTCTGGAGAGTTGTAGAAACATCGCAGGAATTTTACCCACTATAAATCGGTGGTCTTTCCGAACAGTTTCCTCAATTTTTACACCAACTCATCAGTCAAATTGGAAAGTCTTCTACTCCTCTGTTCGTCATGAACATTTGTTCTGCCTTCGATAAACTCTCTATACCACTTAAACACACTCGTTCTGTTCATAATATCATCGCTGTAAACCGTGTTGATTCGCGAAAAAGTTTCGGTTGTTGTCATTCCTTCGGCGAGTAGGAAATGGACCACAGCAAGTATCTCGTACTTGGCGGGATTTCTTGCCGACATCTTTCACGCAGCTGGACAATTCAACGTGAGTTTACATACTATCGTGTTTCTGCGATCCTAGCTCTGGTTAGGGGAACCCCCACTCTCTACCTTTCAGTTACTTCCATTTGTGCCTCCAATTTACCATCGATTCTATACAGATCTTGAAGCATAAATCAAAAACAACTGTTTCCAAACCATACGGGAGATCACAAGCAAATAGAGGGCCAACCACACAATCTGCTAATGACGCTGTGCTTTCTGGTATAGTTGTATGGCACTCGGAATAGACATTACCCATAATAAAAACAAATGGGAGTACGTGTATGTTTATGTACTGAAAGCTTATTTGGAACTTTTATGTAGCTGTACGTAACATTGTTTATTCTTTTGCCTTATTCATTCCGTTATGTGTATAATCAGTAAAAGTTGTGTGTATGGATACGTGAAAATAGCACTTAATGTCGTATTAAATTGTCATTCCAACCCCGATATTAACGTGAGTTAAAGGGCTATAAGTGACAATCTTGGAGGCAGAAGGGTGTAAGTGCTAACTAGATTGTTGGCGAAAAAAATTTACCTAGCACAGCATTCTGAATTTAGTTCACTGCTATTTCATGTATAGCTTCATTAACAACCACTGCGTTACACGGTTGCTGCAGACAATATAACAAATGAACATAGAGTTTTAAATTTGATACAAACTTTGACGCTCAATTTCTCAGAATCGTGATTTTATCACTTGCATGCCTTTGGTTTTGACCCCCTCGACTGTAATAGCACTGTATACTAATATTTCGCTTAGGCACTCCTCTCATCTTGGCGTCCTTATCGGCCGCTAATGATTGTGATACGTTCTTTATAAAAATCTTACAGTTTGTGGCACTTCTAGCGTCCCCATCACTTGGGCGCCCAAAGTTGTGGCTTGTGTCATTTCGGACTTAAACCTGCCCATAGATTAGCCTCACAGTTAGTTTTTGTAGTTTAATAACTTTTCCACTTCTACTGCATTTTCCACCATATTACATAATTGGAGACTAGAGAGCGGAAAATTGCGAAATATTGCAACATTATTATTTCCCTATCAACTTACGGCGTAATAGCTCTTTGTGCAAAACTTTCTGAGTTTAGTTGCTTAGGGAGGTGATCAGTATGTTCATTCCATCTTCACTGATTATTCATTCGTATGCCTAGAAATCTTATTTGTGGAGTTTCATCAGTTTTCTGACCACTGGTATCTTATTTCTAGAACCTGCAGCCTATTTCCTATCTGAAACGGCAATAGATTCGATTTTGAAAGTTTTAATGATAGTCTTTTTGCTATGAAGCATCCAACATCACCAACAAACATTGCTCTACATTCCTTGTTATTTACTGATACTGTTGGGTCATTAATGCGCAGTAAGAAGATCAGTGGCCCTAGGATCGAGCCTTGGGGAACACCACAGCTGCTTAATAGTTCCCCATTCTGATTTTATAGTTTCATGTGCACCTATTAAGACACCTCCTTGTTTTTCTTCTGTAATCATGATTCTAGGCAAGCTAATCGTTAGTCTTTTAAGCTGCAGTGTGGGAGTTCTTGTATTAAGGTGTTATGTTTTACACAGTCAAAAGCGTAAGCGAGATCACAGAAAATCCCCATAGCATACTGTCTGTAGTTCAGTTCATATAGAATTTCTTTTGTCAGACTGAATAACGTTCTCTCTGGAGAGAGACCTTTGCGAACCCAAACTGGGAGGGTATCAGTCAGCCATTTTGAGTTAGGTAGTTGAAGGAACTGGCAACAGAGAGCCAGGCCGATAGTTAGATGTTACATGTCTCTCACCATCTTTGTCTATTGACATCCTTGTAGGATTTTCTAATCTATAAGGAAATACTCCAGTTTCCATATACAGGTTACATTAACTGCACAATAAGTTACTGATTAACTCACCCCATAATTTTGGTGCTCTGTCTGATATCCTGTAGCAGCCAGAAGAACTAGAGTTTATTTGTAGGGATCTGGTGATTTTTATAATTTCATTAAGTGTTGTAAATTGGAAGTGCAGTGTCATCGTTAGCGTATGTTGGGTAAAAATAAGTAGTTTTATGGTTTCTGATAGAGGCTGAGTCTTTCGTTTTCCTACATTTTCGTTATCGGAGGAAAATTTCATTGACTCGAGAGACTGCCGTTTTTACATTATTGTGGTCTATTTCATTTTTCGCCCAGTGTGGTACTCCTGATTGTTCTAATTTTTTGTCCCTATTTATTCCAGATTTTACGATTTTCCATGTGGTTTTTGATTTATTGCTTGTCCTGCTAATTTTCTGTTCATAATGGATGAGTTTTGTCTTCCTGATCATACAGTTTGAGATTTTAAGATCTCTCTCCTTCATATTTCAACTGTTTTGTGCGTATTATTCCTCCGTTGTAGGTGAAGCTCCGTTGCCCTGGCACATGATAGGGAACTACCAACCCCTGCGCAGGGCTTCCTGCATTTCGGAGCAGTTTTCTATCGTTGAGATTTGATATAGTTCTTCCGTCACTATTAAAACAGTCTTTCATCAATTCGCATTCAGAAAATGGCTTTAAGTCGACTGCTGTCTTCTTTTATAGCTGGTTCTCCCTAGCAGTCTCTTGCTGGATGAACTACATTCTACAAATGAGGGGACGTCTTTTATAGAGACGTATTAATTTCAGAACTTCAGCAAACTAAAATCTCAACAGCCACTAAAGCGAAAGTTGATATATATTTAAAGCTAACGTGTTCGTATTACTGAATTCAGCTACTTTTTAAATTAATTTAGTAGTTTTTTGTTTGTTAGGCTGGCTTTTAGGTCAGGGATTGCTACCTTGCGGTAGTCTTCAAAGTACTTCCCATGCTCTGCTGCATTATTTACGCCATAATACCACCGAAAATTAAATTTTTTTGATATGTTTTAGCGTTTTTTGCCACACATTTCGCATATCCATCACAGTTGGCCAAAAGATAATGATCCTCCTACACAGCATTAAAAAAAAATGCAATTGATGATCACTACCGAGCAACTCGCTTCGCCTGCCATCTAACAGTGTGTTGGCAAATGGGCGGGGCGGCTCTTTCCTCTCGCTACAGATCTCGTCTGCCCCTTTTCATACTCTGGACGGCTTCCCTCTCCAAACTTGCCCCGATGAACGGCCCTGAGCTGGATGAAGTTGAGGCTAGGGAGACACTTCCTGGTTTTGAAAGGTTAGTTCTTAAGATTAAGGAATTAGGGGTGCAAGGGGCGTGGATTTCATTCGTTCAGTGTGAAATTAACTGGGGGCTGGGGTGTAGCAGCTAAATTTCCATTACTGTAGTAGTTGATACTAATGTTTATAAAAGCTTTCGCACTAACTTATATCTGAATTATGTGGTATATGTGATCACATATAATTATTTCATTCAGCGGCTTTTGTTACTAACAAAAGCATTTCTTTTCAGTGTTAGTCGAGTACGACAAGTATGTTTAATATATAGGGTGACTCGTAAGACGTAACACCCCTTTAATTTCGTGACCGGTTACATATATCGAAACGCGGTTTTCCCTAATGTTAGAGCGTCGAGGGGCAAGTACGTTTTTGCTTGGTTAATGTTTTTAGCGCTGGTACCAACTGAGATTTTGAAGTAAGTAGGTTTCTTTAATTGAAACCGTATACTTTTTATAATTGCATTCGATAGCTTTTAAGGAGACAGATATAGTGATACAGCGTTTGTTAATGTTGAAGTTGAAACTTGTAGTAAAAAAAAAATCGAGAAATGTCCCAGAATGTGAGAGCACGATGGTCGGAAATGGCATCTGCCGTGCAAACACTACCAAGCAGGCATCTCCGACCGGTTGCATAGTTATACAGGGTGATTCAAAAAGAATACCACAACTTTAGGAATTTAAAACTCTGCAACGACAAAAGGCAGAGCTAAGCACTATCTGTCGGCGAATTAAGGTAGCTATAAAGTTTCATTTAGTTGTACATTTGTTCGCTTGAGGCGCTGTTGACTAGGCGTCAGCGTCAGTTGATGCTAAGATGGCGACCGTTCAACAGAAAGCTTTTTGTGTTATTGAGTACGGCAGAAGTGAATCGAAGAGAGTTGTTCAGCGTGCATTTCGAACGAAGTATGGTGTTAAACCTCCTGATAGGTGGTGTATTAAACGTTGGTATAAACAATTTACAGAGAATGGGTGTTTGTGCATAGGGAAAAGTTCTGGACGGCCGAGAACGAGTGATGAAAATGTAGCACGCATCCAGCAAGCATTTGTTCGCAGCCCAGGAAAATCGACTCGCAGAGCTAGCAGAGAGCTGCAAATTCCACAATCAACTGTATGGAGAGTCCTACGAAAAAGGTTAGTTATGAAACCTTATCGTCTAAAATTGGTTCAAGCACTGTCTGCAGCTGATAAGATTAAAAGAATCGATTTCTGTGATTTTATCCTTGCTCAAATGGAAACAGATGAATCTTTCGTTTCAAAGATTGTGTTTAGTGATGAAGCAACTTTCCACACTAACGGGAAAGTCAACCGTCACAATGTCTGTATATGGGGCACTGAGAATCCGTGGGAAACAACTCAGTATGAACGTGACTCGCCTAAGGTGAACGTTTCCTGTGCCATTTCAGCCAATACAGTTTTTGGTCCCTTTTTCTTCGAAGGTGCTATTGTAACTGGACTCCAGTATCTGGAGATGTTAGAGAATTGGCTGTTCCCTCAGCTCGAACAAGAAGCACAACAATTCATATTTCAGCAGGATGGAGCGCCACCACATTGGCACTTATCTGTCCGTAACTACCTGAACGTCAACTACCCGAGGCGATGGATCGGCCGCCAGGCAGCCCATGACAGAGCACTTCATCACTGGCCTCCAAGAAGCCCTGATCTTACCCCCTGCGATTTTTTCTTATGGGGGTATGTTAAGGATATGGTGTTTCGGCCACCTCTCCCAGCCATCATTGATGATTTGAAACGAGAAATAACAGCAGCTATCCAAACTGTTACGCCTGATATGCTACAGAGAGTGTGGAACGAGTTGGAGTATCGGGTTGATATTGCTCGAGTGTCTGGAGGAGGCCATATTGAACATCTCTGAACTTGTTTTTGAGTGAAAAAAAAAACCTTTTTAAATACACTTTGTAATGATGTATAACAGAAGGTTATATTATGTTTCTTTCATTAAATACACATTTTTAAAGTTGTGCTATTCTTTTTGAATCACCCTGTATTTCGTAAGGTAGGCCTGCGCTACGAGAATAAAGCTTTATTTCTCCTTGAACCAAATTACGACCTAGATGCAGGCTCACCTACGAATGTTGTGTAGGGAAATACAACATAGGCTAGAATGTGGCGTATCACAAAGGGCTTAGGAAAACTATTTCGCATTTGTGTATCCTCCCAGATTTACATCAGCCGAAACAGAGAAATCTACTGTTCATTCTTCAGAAATAAAAAGTTCTTTTATGCTGCAAAAACTAACTACTGTATTAAATATCTATATGTTAGAAGAAAGAGTTGACCTATCTTTACCTGTAAAGGTAAAATACATGCTGGCGGATAACTGCCTCTACTTACACTACTATAAATTACATATCATATGCGATACATTAGTTGAACTAAACACAGTGTTGTAAAATTCCCAGGGAATATTGCCGGCAATATTACCAAAATTCATAAATTCCTGGGAATGTATGATTAATTAGCAAGATAGCTCAAAAAACTTAATAGATAAAAGCAGTAATAATATGGTTAAATCAAACTCTAGGTTGTCTTTATGTTATATGCGTTGCAATGGACTATGACTAGTCACATTTGTTACTTTTGCCTTCTGACATTTATCACAAGTTCGTACTCTCACGGGTACTTTTCTTGTCATATTAATAAACGTTACTGATTCTGCTATCTTAAGTACACACTTCTTTGGTTCACAATGACCATATCCCAAATAAAAATAGTCAATCACTTCGAGTACGTATTTAGATGGCCAACATACTCGCCAGTTTTCCTTACTTTCATCTTAACGCAAATACAACACACCATTATACACTTTGTAATATTTCCTTAACTTTTCTCGTTCTTCGTTTCTAGCATCGAATTTAGTTTTCACTATCTTTAAGCACTCGGTCTTCCGATTGATATCGGCGCTTGTTCTTACATATATCTTCCACCTTCCTCTTCGCTTCAACATTTTTTAAATACTTCAGTTTGGACGTCGTTTCAGTACTTTCGTTACTACTCGATCCGTTTGGATCCAATGGTAACCTTGACAAAGCGTCAGCTGCACAGTTTTCTACACCTCTTACATAACAAATTTCGTAATCAAACATCTGTATGTACGTCGCCCACCTCGTCAGTCTGTCATGCACTAGGCGACAATCCAAAATTGTTAAGGCCCTATGATCTGTATGCACTATCACCCTGTGTCCCCATAAAAAAACCTTTAAAGCTCTTAAATTCCCAAACAGTAGACAGCGTCTCTTTTTCTGATACGGTGTAACTATGCTCATATTTCTTCAGAGTTCTACTCGCGAACGATACAGAACGACATTCTTTACTTCCTCCTACCTCTGTTTCCTGAAAAATATGAACTGCAATGCCATAATGGCATGCATCTGTTCCCATATGAAACGGTAATGATAAATCAGGATGGTGTAAAATTTGGCTCTTTTATAAGTGCCTGTTTTAATTTGTCGAAAGTTGAGACTTTTCCGTCCATACAAATGCTCTATTTTTCATCAATAAATTACATAAATCTGGATCATTGAAAGTTTGCCCACTTACATATTTGCAAAAGAAATTACAGAAACAAAAAATCGACTTAAGCTGTTTTTTCGTCTTTTGTGGTTGGCAGTCTCTGATCGTTTCCAATTCCCATAGTCGTTACAATATGACCTAAGAATTCTAATTCCTGTTTTACAAATTCATATTTCTTGATTTTGAACGTCATTCCACCTCGTTTCAGTGCTTGAAAAATTTATTTCAGCAACTCACAATGCTCTTCCCATGATGATGTCGCTACCAATAAGCCATCAACAAAATTGTTATTCTACTTGATAACTCCTTTCCTAACACTCCATCCAATGCTCGCATAAACACGGGTACAGATGTGTTTAATCCAAAGGGAATGACTTTATACTGATAGCACTTTCCCGCAAAAAAGAAATTCTGTCTGTTTCCTTGATTTTGGTTCTAACGGAATTTGCCAATATCCAGCCTTCAAACCAAGATTTGTCATGTATTTCATACCATAAAACATCTGAAGCATATTATCCAAACATTCTGGTCTATCAGTCTCACGCTTCACTATCTTATTTAAATCGCGCGCGTCTAGCTCAGTTCTCACTCTCCCGTCTTTCTTATTGATCAGAACAAGTACATTATTGTACTGACTCTTAGATCTCTCAATTATTCCCCATTCCCCAAAACGATTTATTTCTCTCTGTACTGCTTCGTTCCTAGCTAACGGGATTTGATAGATTGGTTCGAAAAGTGGTTCACGCTCTACAGTTTAGATTTCATATTCAAAGTCACGTACTAAACCAGGCTTCCCTGAAAATACTTATTTATCACTGGCTAAAATATTGTACAATTCCCTTTTCTGTTCTACTGATATTCCCAAAACCTTTTCTACTATGTCTTTCATTTCGTCATTAGACCGGTAAAATTTATTTAAGTTTCTGACACGATAACGCTCAACTCCTTCACCCGTACCAGCACATATTGGTAACTTAAGTATTCGTAAATTCACTCCTTTCACCATTTTCTACTACTTCATCAAAATACACATTTATCTTCTCGTCTTCCACTGAACAATCATTTCCTTCCTATCACAGCCAATAATTACTTTATGCTTTGTCATCCAATCCATACATACAATTATTTCAGTACTTGGCTGAGAAATCACTAAGAAATCGTGTTCAAACAACGCATTTTTAATAACCATTTATAACAACAACAGAGATTTTATTGGTGTACTACAACTACCAGTAACCCCTATTATCTTCACGCCCTCAACTGGCATTTCGACTACTTCACGTCCATTCCTAATGTGCTCATAAAATGACTCGAAACACACACTAATGTGACTACCACTATCGATTAATATCTGAGTTTCCACACTATGTACATTTAGCGGAAGCATTATCTGTTCACATCGTCCCGACTCATCACCTTTATCTTCCCATAATGAATCCTGTTCCACTTCCAAATCATTCCACAGAATACCACCCGGCTCTACCACTTTCTCCGGTGGTTTTTTCTGCCTCCTGCTACTACTTTCTTCTGTTTGAAACAAAACATGTTTTATTTCCGCAGTATCTGTTGCATCGTCAAGGTGGCTTCCTTCGTGTGAACACAATATTTCTGCAGTAACTTGGTACCCATTGGAATCTTACGTTTCGCTCACTAATCTCACCCAGTTATCAGAACAAACATGCACTTGCCCTATAACACAGCTTCCGGCTCTTTTCTAATCCGCTGACTACGTCCAGTTCGGGAGTGGCATCAACAAATACATTATTATTACGCACCTCACGTGCTCCACATTCTTTATTATATTCACACATCTCATCAACATTATCTACTTTACGTAATACCTCTTTCAAATTACCTGCCCCTTTCGTCTCATAAACAAAATACTCATCTTCATTACACAAAATGGCTCTGAGCACTATGGGACTTAACAGCGGAGGTCATCAGTCCCCTAGAACTTAGAACTACTTAAACCTAACTAACCTAAGGACATCACACACATTCATGCCCGAGGCAGGATTCGAACCTGCGACCGTAGCGGTCGCGCGGTTCCATACTGAACCGCCTAGAACCGCTCGGCCACTCCGGCCGGCCCCATCTTCATCACTCATCACCTCCTCACTATACAGGGTGGTCGGAAATTCCCGTTACAGACTTCTGGGACTTGTAGAGGGGAGTGAGTACATCGTATTTTGAATAGGAACCCATTTCCGGAAACGTCATCCAACTAGACTACATAGGGTCAAAGTTATAGGCGCGGTCGTCTGTAAATGTACGTAAAAACGGGGTGATACCCTGAAGATGTTACAGACTTTCTATGATGATGGGGAACGATAAATGTATTAATTTGAAGTAAGGATCCTTGTACCGGAAACGAACTAGTCGAAAGTTATAAACGAAAACCGTTCTGATACCTCTGTTTAATACATGTACCGGTTCTTGCGTTGCGAAGAGTGTACTGTTGGTAACTTTCAATGGTGGTAGTGTGGACAAAAACGAGAAAAAATGTCCAATAAACGTGAGCTCTAAATTGCATACCTGAGGAGCTATGACCATTGGTTCATCTTCGCTAATGTGAAACACATCTCCTCTACTGAGCAAGTGTTCATAGCTGTTAAGGTACGCACTTTAGAGCCCACGTTTATTGGACATTTTTTCTCGTTTTGTCCATACCACCACCACTGAAAGTTACCAACCGTACACTCTTCGCAACACAGGAACCGGTACATGCATTCAACTGTCAGAGATATCGGAACGGTTTCCGTTTATATCTTTCGACTCGTTTGTTTCAGGTACAGGGATAATTAGTCCAAATTAATACATTTATCGTTCTCCATCATCCTAGAAAGTCTGTAACATCATCACGGAATCACCCCGTGTATACGTACATTTACAGATGACCGCGCCTGTAACTTTGACGCTCTGTAGTCTCGTTGGATGACGTTTCCGAACATGGGTTCCTATTCAAAATACGATGTACTCACTCCTCTCTACAAGTCCCAGAAGTCTGTAACGCGAATTTCCGACCACACTGTATATATAAAATGTATGCTACCTTCTTTCTTCCATTCCTCCAAACCATCGTACACATTACTTAATTGCGTCAACTATTCCTTATCCTCAATTATTTCAACTTCATTTACCGATACAACTTGGGTATCCGTTACCGGAAGATGCGCTAAACTCAGTGCAGTAGTACTGTCTGTACTCGCACGAGTAGTCACTTCATCATTCGTGATTTCGCTTGCTAATACATCTGATTCGACCAGCGACCGAATCGTGACATTTCTGCATCGTTTTTCATTCTCGCTGTTTCCAGCGTACACTTGACCTTGTTTAAGTTCGTTAATCGTTTTGCTTCCCCTTGCGTCGTCATTACTGTGGCGGCAATGTGGTCTCTGAAGCCGACGGGGTCTCACAATGCGATCCGCAGCAGTACGACCCGCAATTGTTGCGGACCCCGGCTTTCCACTCATGGTGGTTACAGTTATAATATCCCCTACCTCCGCCAAAACCTCTTCCGCCGCGTCTTCCTCTATCTACATGTGCCGATCTCACATTGTACTCACTGTTTAAGTTTCCTTGTTGACTTTGATATTGATTACATTCACCTCGTCGATCGTAAAAGTTACTATTTCCGTTCTGATTATGACTGCTGTTTTGGTGACTGTACTGGTGATTTTCGTCGTCACGGTATAACACATCTAGATCTCCTACCTTTTTCAAAAACGCTGTTTTGCTACAGTCACTAATTATGTAGCCGCGGACACCACGTGGCAATTTGCCGCGCAGTATGTCCAACATTCTCTTATCAGTTATGTGTCCTTTTAGATGCTCGATACTTTTACACATATCCTCGCAATAACTTTTCATATTTGAGTCTCTGCTGGCACGGTACGGAGGAGCATACGTTAATTCCGTAATCATTTCCTCTCCTTTACTGGTTGACCAGTATTCGTCTCAAATCGTTTTAAGAATTCGTCAAGCATTTCGCAACCGCTCAGGGCACAGATGACTTCTTATGAAGCTGTACAATGCCACTAGAGACTACCAGCTAACCTGTTACATAAGGAATCTCCTTGAAAATAGAATATTTTTTGTTGAATTCCAGGGCAAGAGAAGCAGATGGAGATCACAGAAAAACGGATTACGCCAGGGAAGTGTGCTTGCTCCAGCTTTGTTTAACATCTACACAAATGAGCAACCACTACCTGAAGGAACCCAGAGCTTCATCTATGCAGATGATTGTGCTATCACCACCCAAGCCCGCTGCTTTGAAACGGTTGAAGAGAATTTGTCCAAAGCATTGAGAGAACTGTCAGCTTACTACAGGGAAAACCAGTTGAGACCAAATCCTGGAAAAACACAGACTTGGGCTTTCGATCTTATAAACAGGCAGGCAGCTAGAGCCCTCAAAATCACCAGGGAAGAAACACCACTAGAACACTGTAGGTTTCCCAAACACCTAGGGGTCACCCTTGACCGTGCATTAACATATAAGAGACACTGCCTAAACACCAATCAAAAAGTGGCAGCCAGGAACTATATCATCAGAAAGCTAACAGGCACAACGTGAGGAGCACACGCCAACACTTTGAGAACCTCTTCCCTTGCATCGTGTTACTCTGCCGGAGAATACGCAAGCCCAGTGTGGTTCAATTCTTGTCATGCTAAAACAGTAGATGTCGCTCTTAATGATACTTGTCGTATCATCACCGGGTGCCTGAAGCCTACTCCTCTGGATAAACTGTACAGCCTCGCGGTAATTGCACCCCCCTGACATCCGCCGAGAATTGGCAGCAAAAAGTCAGAAGTAAAAATCAGAAACTTATGAAGCTCACCCCCTATATGGCTATCAACCAGCAAACCCACGACTAAAATCCAGAAAGAGCTTCCTCAGATCTACCGAGGTTCTAGTTGGGGCACCACAGCAATGCCGAATCGAACTATGGCGTACAAGGCTTACCAGTACTGTGGGATGGATTACACCAAGCGAAAGGCAACCACCCGGCTAGACAGAGAATTGTAGTACATGGAGATCCCTCAAAACAGACTACGCTTGGGAGTCACGAACTGTAAGAGCAATCTGAATAAATGGGGTTTCCTAGAGGAGCCGCCACTCTGTGAGTGTCGAGCAACGCAGACGACCTTCCAATGCAATTCCGAATGCATTGTTGTAACTAAAATTTTCTCACTATTAATCACTGAAATTAACCACTGTTAATTTTGCAAGGCTCGGGACAGTCGTAATTATAATACACTGTTCTGTCACCACATATAACCCTCCTACCTCTCTGGCCAATTAGGCTTTTTTACATGACCGTGTACCTAAAGTCCCTAATCTGTGGGGAAAAGGCATCCACTCCGAAGAATAATGCAAACCCGAGAGAAGCAGATGAAGTTATAACCAAATCACCACTGCTCAGTACTTTAGCAATGACGATTAGAAACAAAGTTCGGTTAACTTTATATATTTTTATTACGTAATCTAATTTTTTTTAAGTACCAGTACTTAGTGGAAAATTAGGAAAAAAGGCTTTCAAAGTATGTCATCAATGAAAATAACCAACAGTCACCAGTTCCTCACCGGAACAAGAATAATTAAATTGAATCTGAGGTTTATACTCATAAGCAATCTTACGTGAGAATAGTTATTGGCGTCATAACATACGAACAGTACTTCACGCACACTTTCAAGCACTTCACACCACATACGTCACAGTAGTCAAATACTAATCAAATAGCAAACACTTACAACATATTATATTGTGACGTGCCGGGGCTAGCAGTGTATTTAACACTAAATTCTAGAATCTACATATGTAAATAATGCTCTAAGCCCCCCCTATTCTAACTCCGACTTTTGCTGTTGCACAAGGATCAAAAAATATACGCGAACTGACTGTAATCAACCCTGCAAGTGGAGTAGAAAAGAGTTTGGCACCTGCAATAATTTAATTTGATAAATAAGTTAAATAAAGGAAGGTTTCACTAACGTAGTGAGAAATGATGGGTTGCTCTACCGATTAACAGAATGAAAGTTCTGTCCAAAATAACAATATGATTTATTAAGACTAAACACAAAATAATAACCAAAAACACACGAAACATTTATAATACATCAAATTGGCTCAAATTGGATACTCAAACAAACGCTGTGAAGGTGAAGTTGTCCCTAAACTAGATTGTGAGGTTTATGACGAAGTGGTATGTGGAGCCAATTCCTTGCCACTCAAATCTTAAGAGAGACACACAGCTAACCAAACATTAATTACTGCTACTCAAGACAGAACAAAGTTAGAAAAAGATGAACAGGCGCGCTCTGCTGAGCTCTGATTATCACCTAGGAAAACCCCTATCTGCCGGTGCTGCGGACATACATTACCAAACTGTCTTCTTAACTGCCAGAACAAGATCTGGCGTACCGGAGGCGATGGCTGGTTGCTTCAACGTCCTCGACAGAAAGGCGAGAGTCGACTACCTAGAGCACCCGTACAGGCCGATCACACAACATTCCCGCACCCACGACAGTGGCCGTGGTTAAACGTTCCAATCAGGACTCGAAAACCGGCGGAAAATTCCACTCCATTGCCGGAGCACTACCATTCCACCAATGGAGATTCTTGGTGCCAATTTCTGCGCTGATTTTGCTACTTCACGGACCTATGCCCTGAGCAAGCCAATCACAGTTACTATTTTGCAGAAAGCGCGGGAATTTTCCCGCCACAACTGCCTGGGTACACAAGTCATTCCCACGCCTCACTGGTAGCCCGCCAGAAAGTGTTTTCGCTAAGATTCTGCGAAGTAACGGAACCTCTAGCCCAGCTGCTACTTCAGACCCCTCCGGGCGTGTCTTTTGACAATGTCGGCGTCTGCAAAGCATTCACTCGACTTCCTCACACCCGTCGGCTTAACCCTTTCCAGATCAGCGGAGCCCGCCTGTCACCGGACCACCCGGGTGACGAGAGACGCTGCGTGGGAAGTCCGCGTGTGAAGGAATAGCGACTTTTCACTGCGTGCAATTAGAGAGGAAAATATGAGAGGGGGCTCATGCCACCTCTCAATATTAATTTTCAAAGATCTGTTAAAGTAAGATTGTTTACTGGCGGTGGACAGAAACTTTTTGTTACGTTACTCACCGTAACACTGACTGTCGTAATTGTAGCAAGCAGAAAGAGTGTTTGAATTTACTCATTGGTAGGGACCGTCATTTACGTAGCAGTTACTCTGATATTTCTTTCTAGTAAAAGTTATAAATTATGCCACAAGCTATAAATTAAAACTGTGCTTTAACAAGGAAATTCAGTGTCCAAGTTACATCAAGTTTCACTACCAATTTCTTATTATGAAAGTTAATCTAGTTTTAGCAAGTGAATTAATTCTGGCTTTTGCATCATTCT
Source organism: Schistocerca americana (assembly GCF_021461395.2). Taxonomy (NCBI): domain Eukaryota; kingdom Metazoa; phylum Arthropoda; class Insecta; order Orthoptera; family Acrididae; genus Schistocerca; species Schistocerca americana. Next base: position 172,793,833 of record NC_060125.1, read on the forward strand.
GTTTCTAACATTATTCATACTACAGCCAAAGATTTCATTAATACATAACTGTCCAAAAGTTGTAAAAATTATGTTTTGATTATCTAATAAATTAATGTTCACTTCATTTTCTGATTATTTCGATTCATACAAAGGGATGGGATGAATTCTACTTGGATGATGACTTAGGAAAATTCTTTACTTGACAATATGCACGAAAACAATGTTACTTAAGCAACGAAAATTCCAAATACACTGGTCGGCCTATTACACTTCGATCTTCATCTACATCTACATCTACATCCATACTCCGCAAGCCACCTAACGGTGTGTGGCGGAGGGTACCTTGAGTATCTCTATCGGTTCTCCCTTCTATTCCAGTCTCGTATTGTTCGTGGAAAGGATTGTCGGTATGCTTCTGTGTGGGCTCTAATCTCTCTAATTTTATCCTCACGGCCTCTTCGCAAGATATACATAGCACTGAGCAATATACTGCTTGACTCCTCGTTGAAGGTATGTTCTCGAAACTTCAACAAAAGCCCGTACCGAGCTACTGAGCGTCTCTCCTGCAGAGTCTTGGAGTTTATCTATCACCTCCGTAACGCTTTCGCGGTTACTAAATGTTCCTGTAACGAAGCGCGCTGCTCTCCGTTGGATCTTCTCTATCTCTTCTATCATCCCTATCTGGTACGGATCCCACACTGCTGAGCAGTATTCAAGCAGTGGGCGAACAAGCGTACTGTAACCTACTTCCTTTGTTTTCGGATTGCATTTCCTTAGGATTCTTCCAATGAATCTCAGTCTGGCATCTGCTTTACCACCGATCAACTTTATATGATCATTCCATTTTAAATCACTCCTAATGCGTACTCCCAATTAATTTATGGAATTAACTGCTTCCAGTTGCTGACCTGCTATTTTGTAGCTAAATGGTAAGGGATCTATCTTTCTATGTATTCGCAGCACATTGCACTTGTCTACATTGAGATTCAATTGCCATTCCCTGCACCATGCGTCAATTCGCTGCAGATCCTCCTGCATTGTTACAACCTCTCGATACAACACAGCAAAAAAAAAAAAAAAAAAAAAAAAAAAAAAAAAAAAAAAAAAAAAAAAAAAAAAACGTTCAAATGTCTCTGAGCACTATGGGACTTAACATCTATGGTCATCAGTCCCCTAGAACTTAGAACTACTTAAATCTAACTTACCTAAGGACATCACACAACACCCAGTCATCAAGAGGCAGAGAAAATCCCTGACCCCGCCGGGAATCGAACCCGGGAACCCGGGCGCTGGAAGCGAGAACGCTACCGCACGACCACGAGCTGCGGACGCACCATTGCATCATCTGCAAAAGCCTCAGTGAACTTCCGATGTCATCCACAAGGTTATTTATGTATATTGCGAATAGCAACGCTCCTATGACACTCCCCTGCGGCACACCTGAAATCACTATTACTTCGGAAGACTTCTCTCCATTGAGAATGACATGCTGCGTTCTGTTATCTAGGAACTCTTCAATCCAATCACACAATTGGTCTGGTAGTCCATATGCTCTTACTTTGTTCATTAAACGACTGTGGGGAGCTGTATCGAACGCCTTGCGGAAGCCAAGAAACACAGCATCTACCTGTGAACCCGTGTCTATGGCCCTCTGAGTCTCGTGGACGAATAGCGCGAGCTGGGTTTCAGACGACCGTCTTTTTCGAAACCCATGCTGATTCCTACAGAGTAGATTTCTAGTCTCCGGAAAAGTCATTATACTCGAACATATTACGTGTTCCAAAATTGTACAACTGATCGACGTTAGAGATATAGGTCTATAGTTCTGCACATCTGTTCGAAGTCCCTTCTTGAAAACGGGGATGACCTGTGCCCTTTTCCAATCCTTTGGAACGCTACGCTCTTCTAGAGACCTACGGTACACCGCTGCAAGAAGGGGGGCAAGTTCCTTCGCGTACTCTGTGTAAAATCGTACTGGTAGCCCATCAGGTCCAGCGGCCTTTCCTCTTTTGAGCGATTTTAATTGTTTCTCTATCTCTCTGTCGTCTATTTCGATATCTACCATTTTGTCATCTGTGCGACAATCTAGAGAAGGTAAGGGCTGACATTTATGTAGCAGTTACTCTGATATTTCTTTGTAGTAAAAGTTACTTCACTTTACATCTTTGGTTTGTCGAGTGGCCTCATTTAGCTGTAAAATAGGGCACAGGTTGACCTTCTAGCCATACCATCGCCAATAACAAGGACCCACAGTACTCTTAGTGTTATGTGAATTACTCTTGCTACATTTGTACTGTGGCCAATAAATGCCATAGCTTGCCCATATTAAACATCCACCAAACCAACCATTTCAGTTTTCACTGCTCCGCACTTCGAAAACAGACTTTTTATCTCCGCACTTTTGCATAGCCACACCGACGAATACACACAACCAGTGACATCAATCGTATCCTCGCGACTCCGGGCTCCTACTTTCTGGCACGCTCGCACGTCCAGCGGTAACGCATTTACAGTTTATTACACTCTTTGACAATATCTTTTCCCTGACTAGGCCAGCGTGTCTGCTTACAAAATGTTAACATTCCATGCGTATTTTCTTTCTTAAATAAAAAATAGCATTTGTAACTTGACAACATATTTACAAGAATGATATTCAGCACAACTAATACAACAAACTTCACAAAACACGTAAAAATGTGTGATCATCCACAGAGTTGTGATGTTATAATGGGACTGAATCTTTTATAAAAGTACCTTTCATTGACACACATATATAAGAAAGCTTTTGCAAAATCATTTGTCTAAAATGAAGCTTCGCCATTGCAATCCATTTTACATATTCAATTGTCAATCTATTTCTCTCCTTTGTCCATTTGTGCCAGTATTAAGGACAACCTCTCAACACAAGTGTTATTGGGCGGCACTGCAAAGAAGAACTGTGCAATTTTATTTAACTCACTAAATTGTTACTCACTACAACACCACTCAGTGCACCATTTATTCTAGCTTGGTTATTTTCCATCAAATGTGGCTATGAATTTTTTTAAATCTGAAAATTGATCAAAACGCTTTTCATCATCTATTTCAATGCTTTCATCCAATAAAAAAGTCCATGATGCATCTTTAGAAATAAGTCACTTAAAACAAAAAAATTTACTTAATGATTGCATCCACATATTCAGATACTGCAAACATTCAAATCGAAACACTGATTCTATGCAATACAAATCGATATTTTCGGATTTACTAGCACAACTGATCGATTGTAAGCGAAAAATAAATGATGTAATTCGGTAACTGAATTAAAAAGTATATAAGCTGTTGACACGAGATGAAAACAAAAATCCAAAGATCTTAATCCCCAAAATACTATCGACGAGCAAGTCGCCGAAGTGGCGTCAAATCGAAAGACTTGCACCCGGCGAACGGTCTACCCGACGGGAGGCCCTAGCCAAACGACATTTTTTTGATCCCCAAAACAAAAAGATGCGGACATTGACAGAAATCATAAAAATGGACGCGCCGCACAAACGCCGGCGTGTGGTAACCATAGGACCGAAAGTAACGTCAAACCATCCCACAATGCATTTAAATTTGTGGCGTTCCCACATACCGCCAATGGACCGTAACGAGACGGAACTGAATGGTAAGTCAACGCTAAGGAATCTGGGGAAGAAAATTTTGACGTTGCCCATTGGAAGTGGGAAGCATATGGCCAACTGCTAAACATAGCAAGTAACCTGTTTTCGCTGCTCTCAGTCATGTTACAACAGTGGATTTCGTGCTTTTGGTTCTACATGGTTTTTATTTCCTTATTCTGTTAATTTTTCGTGTAAAATTGCAATTGTTACATGACGAATTGAATGGTTCTTCCATTGAGTGTTGTGTCACAAGAGAGACCAGATGTCTGGAAGGGAAAAATGATTTCACTTTCGCGATGAAGAAGCCTACACTACGTGTAAATAAGAACATAAAGTGATGAAGAACTTTTCATTAAATAACTTTTTTGATAATGAGGGAGTAATCTCTGTCGAAGGAGAAAAATACAACGGTTTTTAACATTATTTGGTACTTAGGGGAAAAAATAAGATACAAAGGCGCTGGGTGTTGCCTTTTAATGTTTACTTTGCCCATTAATAAATTTAGATCTATCACTGCTATTTCCTGCATTCAGGCACTATATTCTTCCTGTATCACGATGGATCTGACACTCTCACGTTCACCGTTCGGAACCGGGCTAAGCGACATGACGTCGTGCTGCTTTTACGTTAACGTCTAGTATGTATTGGCCTTAAAACTGCAAAATCTGAACCTAAAATACAGAATACTACCAACCCACCCCGGCTTCGTACGGATAGCAGTAAATATCTACCTCTGAATGACTTGTCCGGCGTTGCAGTAATAAATTACACTGCGCAATCCAGTTACTTTTTCGAAACCCTGTAATTGTCTGAACGGTAGGTTAATGATGTCACATTGGCACTAATTTTTACCACAACTGTATCCAACACCAGCGTGGGCGTGTCACACGATGGGAAGGGATGGGAAGGTCGTCACACCCCACATTTTGACGCCTCTGCGATGGAGATGACAATCACGTACCAAGGTTTGAAATGACGCGATTTTCTTGTGGGTGGCCGAGGAAAAGATTTCAGACGCACCACTGCTCAGAATCGACACGAAAAGGCCTCAGGGGATGGCGTAAACGGCGTCAATGGAACGACGCCTTCTCTTGGACCTTTGATTCCTAAACATTTCGCTGTCGAAAACGACAGATTGCAGTGAGATGACCAGGAGGACGTCGTTCTTAAGAACGTTCGACAATGCTGCCAATCCCTGGGAATTTTAACCCTATTCAAGGGTATCGTGCGGCTGCAACCCTATTCAAAATGATCTGAACCCTTTGGAGCGCAATGCGACCGCAATTTTTGCTCCGGTATACAGGGTGGAACCACTAAGAACCGATCAAGATCATTCGACGAACTTTAACTTGATCCGAAGCAGAAAAGCGTTTTTATGCGTTTTTGTCCTTTCATTTCTGCGCTCTCTTGTAGTATGGCGGGGACAGGTGCCAACATTAACATGTGAGTGAATGTCAGCCGCGGGGCTGCTCTAGCGCCTGAAGGCAGGCAAACCGTACCTAAAGTGTGTGTAAGAGGTTGCCTGAAGCTCAGGCTCTGGAACAAGAACACATAACTAAGTCTTTCTAATATACATATGTAACGTGCTCAACAAGCGTGCTTGTGTGGTACTGAGGATCGTGGATGTTGCTAAAATGGGGTGGGCTGTTAGAAGGATACAGTTTTCGTTATATTCACTCACACGTTAATTTTGCACTGCCTCCCCCCCACCATCTTCCGCCCCGTGATCACTCCACAAGGAGGGCGCGAAAATGGAAGGACGAAAAAGCATAAAAACACTTTTCTGTTTCGATCCAGTTCAAATTTCGTCGAATGGTATTGAACGGTTCCTAGCCGTTTCACCCTGTATACCGAAGCAAGAATAGCGGTCGCGTTGCGCTCGAAAGTGTACAGATCACATCACGTTCATTGGTGTCGCAGCACCACGATGTCCTCAGAATAGGGGTGAAACGCCCAGGCGTTGGCAGCATTGTCGGACGTTGTCAAGAACATCGTCTGGTTGCTCATCGAACTACGAACTGTTGTTTTCGACCGCGAAATGTGTGGAAATCAAAGCGTCCAGGGGAAGAGGTGGTTTCATTTGACGCCATTTATGCCACCTGCTGAGGTCATTTAGTGTCCATTCTGAGCGGCGGTGCGTCTGAAATTTTTTCCTCGGCCACCCACAAGAAAACCGCGTGATTTCAACGGTAAATGTCGCGGTTCTGACCGCCATCTCAGAGGCGTCAAAAAAAAGGGGTGAAATGTGGGTAAGAGGGGGTGTGACGACCTTTCTGTCACGTGATAAGTCCACGACGGAGTTGGGTAGAACTGTGGTAAATCTGGTGACAATGTGTTATCATTAACCTACCTTAAAGCTCACATGAATTTCTGGGCTGTGGCATTTTTTTCTCAGGTGTCGGCACCTTGCTGTTTCAAGAGTCACCGAGTCCGGGGGCTGAAGTTGCGGGACGCACCGGTTTTGATTAGATTTACTTTCATTCCAATTGATCCATAGTGAGGAGGTCCTCCAGGATGTGGGACATGTCAGAAAAATACATGACAAATATTTACAACTGAAACAAATAAGCTAATGTACCTTCCACAGGTCCCAAGTGGAATGACCGTCATTTTTTTAATGAACACTATATGAAAGAATCATTTTACAAGCACTAATGCACTGAATTTAAAATAAAAAAGGGTTTTTTATTTATGAGGTAATAATCATGTAATAGAACTACTACAATACTTATTTTCAATGAACACATTCTGCATTGAAATGGTGCAGAAGTTAGATTGTGCTTACACACACACACACACACACACACACATATATATATATATATATATATATATATATATATATATATATATATATATACTCCTGGAAATTGAAATAAGAACACCGTGAATTCATTGTCCCAGGAAGGGGAAACTTTATTGACACATTCCTGGGGTCAGATACATCACATGATCACACTGACAGAACCACAGGCACATAGACACAGGCAACAGAGCATGCACAATGTCGGCACTAGTACAGTGTATATCCACCTTTCGCAGCAATGCAGGCTGCTATTCTCCCATGGAGACGATCGTAGAGATGCTGGATGTAGTCCTGTGGAACGGCTTGCCATGCCATTTCCACCTGGCGCCTCAGTTGGACCAGCGTTCGTGCTGGACGTGCAGACCGCGTGAGACGACGCTTCATCCAGTCCCAAACATGCTCAATAGGGGAGAGATCCAGAGATCTTGCTGGCCAGGGTAGTTGACTTACACCTTCTAGAGCACGTTGGGTGGCACGGGATACATGCGGACGTGCATTGTCCTGTTGGAACAGCAAGTTCCCTTGCCGGTCTAGGAATGGTAGAACGATGGGTTCGATGACGGTTTGGATGTACCGTGCACTATTCAGTGTCCCCTCGACGATCACCAGTGGTGTACGGCCAGTGTAGGAGATCGCTCCCCACACCATGATGCCGGGTGTTGGCCCTGTGTGCCTCGGTCGTATGCAGTCCTGATTGTGGCGCTCACCTGCACGGCGCCAAACACGCATACGACCATCATTGGCACCAAGGCAGAAGCGACTCTCATCGCTGAAGACGACACGTCACCATTCGTCCCTCCATTCACGCCTGTCGCGACACCACTGGAGGCGGGCTGCACGATGTTGGGGCGTGAGCGGAAGACGGCCTACCGGTGTGCGGGACCGTAGCCCAGCTTCATGGGGACGGTTGCGAATGGTCCTCGCCGATACCCCAGGAGCAACAGTGTCCCTAATTTGCTGGGAAGTGGCGGTGCGGTCCCCTACGGCACTGCGTAGGATCCTACGGTCTTGGCGTGCATCCGTGCGTCGCTGCGGTCCGGTCCCAGGTCGACGGGCACGTGCACCTTCCGCCGACCACTGGCGACAACATCGATGTACTGTGGAGACCTCACGCCCCACGTGTTGAGCAATTCGGCGGTACGTCCACCCGGCCTCCCGCATGCCCACTATACGCCCTCGTTCAAAGTCCGTCAACTGCACATACGGTTCACGTCCACGCTGTCGCGGCATGCTACCAGTGTTAAAGACCGCGATGGAGCTCCGTATGCCACGGCAAACTGGCTGACACTGACGGCGGCGGTGCACAAATGCTGCGCAGCTAGCGCCATTCGACGGCCAACACCGCGGTTCCTGGTGTGTCCGCTGTGCCGTGCGTGTGATCATTGCTTGTACAGCCCTCTCGCAGTGTCCGGAGCAAGTATGGTGGGTCTGACACACCGGTGTCAATGTGTTCTTTTTTCCATTTCCAGGAGTATATATATATATATATATATATATATATATATATATATATATATATATATATATATATATATCAGTTGGTCCTACTGAGAAATTCATCAATGGAGTAGAAGGAATTGGTTACCAATAAATCTTTTAGGCTTCTCTTAAACTGAATTTCATTGGTTGTTAAGCTTTTTATGGCTGCTGGCAAGTTATTGAAAATGTGTGTTCTTGAATAATGCACACCTTTTTGTACAAGAGTAAGTGATTTTAAATCATTGTGAAGATTATTCTTATTTCTAGTATTGATTCCATGAATAGAGCTGTTGGTTTGAAAAAGTGATATATTTTTAATGACAAATTTCATTAAGAAATACATATATTGGTAAGCAGTAGTTAGTATCCTTAGTTCCCTAAATAGGCTTCTGCAGGATGTTCTTGAGTTCACACCACATATAACTCTTACTGCACGTTTTTGTGCCCGGAAAACTTTAGCTTGGCTTGAATTATCCCAAAAAATAATCCCATATGACATTATGGAATGAAAGTAAGCATAGTACGCCAGCTTTTTAATTTTTATATCCTCTATGACTGACATTGCAAATAGAGATTTGTTAAGACGCTTCAGCAGTTCTGTGGTGTGCTACTCCCAGTTGAATTTATTATCAAGCTGTAATCCCAAGAATTTAACACTGTCCACTTCTCTCTGCTTGTCATCGTATGTTAGGCACCTACTCGTGGGACACCCCTTACAAGTTCTGAACTGCATGTGGTGTGTTTTTTCAAAGTTTAGTGACAAAGAATCGGCTAAGAACCAATGATTAGTGTCCACAAATATTTTATTAGCTGTTATTTCTAAGACTATAATAGATTTGCTATTTATTCCAATGTTTGTATCATCGGCACCATTACAGAGGATAGTTGTAGGCACCTTTGACCCAATTTCAGCCTTACGCGTCGGAATGGAAGGCAGTTACGATGTTTCGAAAAAATGATCTTTTAATTTAATTGCGCAGAGTATATACAGTAGATATGCCTTCTTCATGAATCAGTCTAGCTGTTAGTGAAAACCGTATTAGAACCTGTAAGTAGTTTCTGAGATTAGCATTCGCATACACACAAAAAACGAGGTAGGGGACTTTAAATTGTATAGTATGATAGTTTTTATCCGCGGCTACACTCGCGTGTCAGTAGTTTTGTTGTGATGAGTGATTCTGAGTAAATAAATTAGTAAATTATAATGTCTGGGTATACAGTGGTGAAGTTATGTATGTGTGTATGTACAAATGTATGCAGTGCCGGTATATTGGTACATAAGGAACGTGTTACTATTATTTACCCGTACGTGAGGTATGAAAGCATGCATTACATTTTCTAATTAGATTTTTAAAAAAGCTTCGATTATTTAGATTCGTAAAGAAGTAGAGTTTTTAGGGGTTTGTCTGGCTCACCTAGCACTGGGAGAGAGTTTTCTCCACTAGAGCAGCACGTACCAATCGTTTCTTCTTTCCATTTCAACGCGTTACAGTGCCTACACTTTTTATCTACTCCCCCTAAGATGTTGTTTATCAGAAATCAAATGCAGCCTCGCTAAAAGCCTCCTATGTTCTATATGTAAAGTCACAACCTCTCTCCGTTTGTGGTACAGTGTTTAAATAACCGTTGTGAGAGTTCAAGCATCTCTGAGGTCATAAGAGACGTTCAGCGTCTAAAATGCGACGGGCTTCTGACTGCTCTCATGTTTCTCTAGCTCTTAAGGCCCGATGATGTTCTGCATCTGACTCCCCGTGGACGTGAAGATAGTCCAATGATCATTGGGTTCGAATAACTTTTGCAGCTCAAGTTCTTTTAGAATATGCACTAAATCAGATTTACGTTTGCGAGACATATCGTAATAGCTTTAAATGCGGTTCTCGAGTTTACCATCGGATTTTATTATTGTATCTCCACAATATATTTGCCTAAAGTATTATCCAGCTTTTGCAGGTAGTTTAACAACTGTTTCTAAAATTTCAGCACCTGCATGCATGGGTAAACATTGGATTCCCAGTGTCGGAATAATCTACACTACTGGCCATAAAAATTGCTACACCACGAAGATGACGTGCTACAGACGCGAAATTTAACCGACAGGAAGAAGATGCTGTGATATGCAAATGATTAGCTTTTCAGAGCATTCACACAAGGTTGGCGCGGGTGGCGACACCTATAACGTGATGACATGAGGAAAATTTCCAAGCGATTTCTCATACACAAACAGCAGTTGAACGGCGTTGACTGGTGAAACTTCGTTGTGATGCCTCGTGTAAAGAGGAGAAATGCGTACCATCACGTTTCCGACTTTGATAAAGGTCGGATTGCAGCCTATCGCGATTGCGGTTTATCGTATCGCTACATTGCTGCTCGCTTTGGTCGAGATCCAATGACTGTTTGCAGAATATGGAATCGGTGGGTTCAGTAGGATAATACGGCACGCCATGCTGGATCCCAATGGCATCGTATCACTAGCAGTCGAGATGACAGGCATCTTATTCGCATGGCTGTAACGGATCGTGCAGCCACGTCTTGATCCCAGAGTCAACCAGAGTCAACAGATGGGGACGTTTGCAGGACAATAATAATCTGCATGAACAGTTCGACGACGTTTGCAGTAGCATGGACTATCAGCTCGGAGACCATGGGTGCGGTTACCCTTGATGCTGCATCACAGACAGGAGCGCCTGCGATTGTGTACTCAACGACGAACCTGGGTGCACGAATTGCAAAACGTCATTTTTTCGGATGAATCCAGGTTCTGTTTACAGCATCATGATGGTCGCATCCATGTTTGGCGACATCGCGGTGAACGCACATTGGAAGCGTGTATTCGTCATCGCCATACTGGCGTATCACTCGGCGAGATGGTATGGGGTGCCATTGGTTACACGTATCGTTCACCTCTTGCTCACACTGACGGCACTTTGAACAGTGGACGTTACATTTCAGATGTGTTACGACCCGTGGCTGTACCCTTCATTCGATCCCTGCGAAACCCTACATTTCAGCAGGATAATGTACGACCGCATGTTGCAGGTCCTGTACGAGCCTTTGTGGATACAGAAAATGTTCGACTGCTGCTCTGGCCAGCACATTCTCCAGATCTCTCACCAACTGAAAACGTCAGGTCAATTGTGGCCGAGCAACTGGCTCGTCACAACACGCCAGTCACTACTCTTGAGGAACTGTGGTATCTTGTTGAAGCTGCATGGGCAGCTGTACCTGTACACACCATCCAAGCTCTGTTTGACTCAATGCCCAGGTGTATAAAGACCGATATTACGACCAGAGGTGATTGTTCTGGGTTCTGATTTCTCAGGATCTATGCACCCAAATTGCGTGAATATGTAATCACATGTCAGTTCTAGTATAATATATTTGTCCAATGAATACCCGTTTATCATCTGCATTTCTTCTTGGTGTAGCAATTTTAATGGCCAGTAGTGTATAAACACTAATAAGGGAACCCGCCTACTTGTCGTCACCGATTTCGTCCGAATTTGTGGTATATGACGGATTTGGTCAGAAATGAAAGTGACGGGAGTGGGAGCTCTAGATGGCCATGAGTTTCGAGAAAAATAGCAATTTTGGCCGATGTCAAGCAAAGCAGCATGTTGCGTCGGCTACTGTGGGAGTCACCACCGACACAAATGAGGATGGAGAGAAGTTGCGATGGCCGGTGGCAGAAATCAAAAACCATCTGTACAAAACACATGAAGATTAATTCGACACTTTATTTCTAGAAAGAAAAGAAATTTATCTTTTTGTGCCTCCAATATGCGATTACATTTCGTCTCTATTATTATTCGCAGAACGCAGGCTAAATGTCGTCTTCCTATATGGTTCTCGAAGTCTGCGACCTAAGTGGGGTGGGGCCGACCAGCGATGAGCGGCAGGTTAAGTCAGTGTTGACAGGGGGGCGGGGGGGGGGGGGGGGTGGCTGAACTCTCTCTTCCTGGTGTGGCGCTGTCCGCTCGGGTCAACGCCTTCTTGATGCCGTTTCGTGACGCTGCGCTGGTCAGTGTTCAGTCGATGCTTTAGGACTGCGCACATCAGCCATTTATATTACTATGGTTTGCAGGTAGCGGTTGGCGCTGCGATGAGGTTAAAGAGTAGCAATCCGGTGATCATAAGGTCGAGTCCTTATGGAAGCACTTTTTTATTTTCAATTTTTACTTTACTTACATTACAAATAAATCTAACTAATAGTATTTTATTTATTAATACGTTCATGAAAGGCATGGAACGCAAAGGTAAATTTGCGATTGCAAATAAATTTGCGGGAAGGGTTTGTAGCGCATACACGAGAACATTGTATATAAAATTAAATACATTCATTATTTTACGTCTGATGATTTACACGTGCTGGAGTGATATTCGCCGTAAGAAAAGACGCAGCAGTAATTTTCTCGTCACCTTGCACACGTTATAAACGCCGCATTTTTACAATACGTGGTTGTTTTAAAGCTTTTACAGAAAAACAAACTTGGTTTACATTCATAAAAGTTTCTTTCTCAACGCACAGTTTGGCAGGGAACCATACATAAAGCATCATTATGCCAGATATTGGCAAGGGTAGCTGTTAATGTACATGGAATGCATTCAGATGCAGTCTTCTCTACAGTCAAAATGTTACTAACGGAATATAAAGACCTGTGCACTTTCATTACAATCCCTTTTGAAACGTTACTTGCTGAGGCCTCCTCGCTGTAAGTCCGTTGTTGGAAATTTGTTTGCAATCCGAGAATTTCCTTTGGCTTTCCTTTTCATGCCTTTTATGAAAATATTAATAAATACAGTATGCTGAGCATTATCTCGGTTTGTTAGCAGTGTAAGTAAAGAAACAATTGAAAATAAAAAGAAAAAGTATCCGCATATGAACTCGACCCGGTGACCCACGTATTACTGTTCTGAAATCTTTCCACTGTGACAACCGCTACCTGAAAACTACGATAACACAAATGGCTTATGCCTCGCTCGACACGTGACAAAAATGCTATTTTTTTCTGAACGTTTGACAATCTGGACATCGCACTTCTGTCACTTTCATTTCTGGCCAAGCTCTGCATGTGACATGAATCTGGACGAAATCGATGATGACAAATAGGCGCGCTCCGACCTCCGCGGAAGCATCCTCCACATCGCACTGTCGTATTGTATATTAGCGGTCGGTTTTCTTTTCTTTTTTTTTTGCTAAAGTAGCCTGTATTCTTCCTTGGGATTCGAAGTATCTCCATACCAAATTCCAATCATAATCGATTCAGCAGTTTCGTCGTGAAAACGTAACAGACAAACTAAAGTTACTGTCGATATATAATATTAGTATGGATATAACAGCTTGGAGCTATGGGTTAAACATGTTGAGGACTGTACAAGCATTGTATTCATTACGATGAATCGTGTTTTGTTGAACGTATCAATCAATAAAAGTATTTTCACAAATATGATAAAGTTCAAAAGTCTTAGAATACATTGATTTTTCAGAGTGTAAATATTTTCCCTTAGTTCTCGTAATACTTTTCAAATCAAAAAATATCTTGTACTACACACTTTCTAAAGTAGGATATGTTCCTGCTCAGCGTTCAAGCTATCTCTATACCAAATTTCATCGAATTCCGTTCAGCATTTATCGTTATGTATGCGACAGAATGCGTACCTAGTCACAATATTAATTTGTGAACGTGAAAATTAAAGTACCGATTTTTAAAATTAATTATACAACCAGGCCAATGAAACTTATATAATTCAAAAGGTACTTTGCCATAAATGTGCACAAAGAAAGAAGTCATGTCTGTACTTAGCCGTTAAGGGTGGTAAAAGGAAATGGATACTTTCATATTCATAACACTGATGATACCCTCTCTATCACGCATTAATATCTCCAACACGCGAACATCGATAACTGAAGTGCTACCAGCTTTCGCCCTGCGTACCGATGAGGTGCTGTGGTACAAACACGGAAGTAACAGTGTTTCGTGAAGTCGCATTCTAGGACGTTCATGTTTACATGGTTCATTTGCAGTAACACACGCATACCATGCAGCTGCAATGCGACAACTGATAGCACAATGTTGTTGTCAGCAGAGGAAATCATAATATCACAGTAAAGAAGTCTGAAATAACGTTGTATGTCGGTGTCGTTATTATTGTGTCTCACTGTTCAGAGGCACAAAATGCGTGGGTGTTTTCAGCTTGTTACTAAATGCAAATAAGTAGGAGGTCGAGTTGATAGGAGCTGAAGGAGTCCAGCTTGCAATAATATGCGGTACGGCACACTGTTAGAGAGAAGGATTATTATTCAAGAAACACATAGTACAATGAAAATTACTTATCTTCAGTAGTTTGTAGCACTGCAGCTGCGGCTATGAACTGACAATCTCGTAACATGGAATACCATGAACTAATACAACATATTCTCAGGGACTAAGCCTCATGGGCCCTCCTCAGAGAATAAATGCAAACATTACAGAACTGGCTGAGGGCCGAGTATGAAAGTGCGTCTGCCTAGGTTGAAATCTGGCTAAGAAGTGCACGAGGCACACTCCAGTTCCGTCGAGCTGCTCAGCCCGCTAGACTGCGCTGTGCTCGGCAGACGACGGGCTGCCAACATTGCGTTGGCGCCATGGAGGTAAGAATAAGGGGAGATGGCGCTACGTATCCCAGCCGTACTACGTTTTGAAGCCATGGGGGCGTGGCTCGCTGCCATGACACTCTGACCAAAACATTGCCAGTGTGCTACAGCGCTGCGTGTATTACAGTCGCTAATTGCAACATATACGCATGTAACGTCATCAGATGGGTTGTTTCAAAGTTTTTGTTTAAAATAAAATCTCGTAAGGCGAAATTCCGCGTTTCTTCTGATTAAAAATAGTTTTTAATGTAATATTACGAAAAGCTAGCCTTCAATGTAAACGATACAATTTTGTTAATTCAGTAATAAACGTGTATCACAAACTAAATAATAGAAACTGAAAACTAAGTTAGCTATACCCTCCCTCCAAAGCCCCATAAATACATCTTGTTTGTAATACGCACTGGGACATTTCAGTTACGTTACACTACTGGGAAACACTGTTCATTACCACCAATATTTACTGAAATACGGTACATAGAATGGCAAATCTACACAGTGTCCTGTTTAGGCCTATACTTTACGCCAGTTAATGTAGTGTTAGCTTTTAATTTGGTACATGATGAAGACAAAGTGAGTTACTCAACACTTCAATTATCGACGATATGTACGTATTATACTGAAACGTGAACTTGAAAACTAAGAATTTAATTCTTTGAATTAACATACCTTTTGCAAATGTTTTGGGTGTGTAGGGAAAACTGATGGTACAGCATTTTCTCGGAGACTTACTGCTGAGCCGGCCGCGGTGGTCTAGCGGTTTCAGGCGCGCAGTCCGGAACCGCGCGACTGCTACGGCCGCAGGTTCGAATCCTGCCTCGGGCATGGATGTGTGTGATGTCCTTAGGTTAGTTAGGTTTAAGTAGTTCTAAGTTCTAGGGGACTGATGACCACAGATGTTAAGTCCCATAGTGCTCAGAGCCATTTGAACCATTTGAACCTTACTGTTGAAAGGGAAGTTCGGTCTATGTCCTCTTCTCGGAAATGCTGAGAACATATAGTGCTCCATTTAGACGCACGCCAATTCTTCCTCCTCACGACATTCTCCCACAGAGCTTTCCGACTTTCATTTTTAGGAAATCTAAAATCATACAGGAGAAAAACACGCTATAGTACAAGTACCGATGTAGCACACGTTCATTCACAATGAAGTTGTAAAATCACACTTAACGAGACAACTTACACATGAAATGTTATTCCCTTCGATTTCGCATCACAATCAGAACGATTCGTACATCCGAACACCACACAAGTCACCATAATAGCGCAAAATCCTTGCAAAAGCGAGCGACAAGCCTATGCACACAAGCTTACAGCAGCAATGTTTTGGTCGGATTGAGATGGCTACCCTCGGCTTCACATAGCTTCACAGCTGTGACGTCACGGCGTCTCCCTCTATTCTTACCTCCATGGTTGGCGCGGCGTTGTAGTAGTATCTGTGGCAATGATACTACAGTTATTTCGTTTACTTTCCAGTAAGAGTAATTTTACGGTCATTTGTCGTCGTTACAAGAAATTTTGAAATATGTTCCTGATTTTTAACTTCTGCATTTTGAATAAATACGACTTTCGACTTTGCTTATTGTACGGAAACTATATTTGTTGAAGGCTATACTTAGGAGAATGGAAACGGGTCGCAGTGAAAGATACAGAGCTAGACAGACATACTTTTTGCACAGAGAAAGTATTAGTAATGTGGACAACAATAATAATAGTACAACTGTTTTATTGAACGTTCGTAACATTTATTCGTGAACATCGAAAACTGAAGTGTTTATTTATAAATTAATTATACAAGGAGGCCAATGAAACTTACCTAATTCGAAAGGTACTTCGTCAGCACGTGAGAAAAGTTGTCCTCTGTCTCTCACATTGGTATCAACTTCTATCAGGTGCGTACCGATCAGGTGCCATTGTACAAATGATACACGAAAGTAACTTTTCGTGAAATCGCATTCTAGGGACGTACATACATGAATGTTGCAGATAGCTCATTTGCAGTAACTTACACGTACCAGCGCAACTACTACTTGGTTGATGCCGCCAGCAGGGGAAAATGAAACGTAGTAACGAAGTAGTCAGGGGCAAAAAACGTTGTTTACTAGCGTTGTTTTTTCGCTTACTTTTGTGTAAGAGTAAACGGAACTAACTTCGTGTTCGTTTTCTCACTGTCACCACAAAATCTGAAGTGTTCCTAATTTTCAGTTTCTTCATTTTGAAGAGCTACGACTTCCCTCATTATATGGAAACCATATTTTTTACAGGCTATGCCTCTAAGAAGAACTCTAACGAGATGGACTGAAAGACAAAGAACTAGAGAGAGACAGTTTTTGTGTAGGCAGAGTAACAGGAATAATGTGGAAGTAAATAATAAAATTACATTGCTTGAGAGATTCATTTAAATGTGCACTTAACGTAATTCCTAATAATTTTGAGAGTTATAATTGTGGTTTGATAAATTTACAGTGCAGATTTCGTAATGCAAATCATTTCGCATGAGTGGTTACTTTAGCGATACAACGGTATTCACATTGTGTTATCCTAAGAGAAAAGTTTAATTTTCCGCCGTTAACACTAAATTTATTTTTCAGCCCACTGTATCAAGTACTCACTTCAAATGCTCGGACAGTTAAAGTAAAATAAAAGAATTATTTCAAGAATTATTTCAAGAATGTCAGACTCACTTTTGCGCGGGGCGTATTACTTTAAAATGCGTGACATTTTTTGTCGCAGATCAAGTTCACTGACTTACTGGTCGAATTTCTACCACAGGCGATACTAGTATATTCCAGAACATCTAGCATAAAAACGGGATTTTCCGGTGCTCAAACTTCGGTTTCTATTGGTGATTAAAGGGTAGCGTTAAGTGCTTTGGAAAGCCCTTGGGCTAGGAACACTTATATATCCAACAGAAAGATCGTCCGAAGGTGGATTTACATCTGTGCGCTTTGTGGGTAGTCGGCATGTGGCTGTAGCTTGCCGCACGTGGATGAAGAGGCGATTAGCGTGAACACGGGTGTGAACACGCACATGTTGAGGTAGAGATATGCAACTTACACGCGTGCCTCTACTTGCGTGTTGGCCAAGCACAGTCGCATGGTGACTAGGCGCAAAGCGACAGGTGAAACGCACGTTCAGGGTCAGTATGCTACAGTACAGGGTCAAAACACAGTCCCTCTCGTTTAGGCAAATGGAGCAAATCGGTTGTTTCTTCTTGCATTTGATGTGGTCTACGGTGGGCGGTTCCTTGGAAAACCACCCAAGAAGCGTTTTTTTGCTATATATTCACCGTCACCAGCGGTCTAACCCAGCCCAACAGTCCAAAATGGCTACGCACAGCATATGGCTGTAATTATTACGATATATTCCTACAATCCTGATGTCGAACAACCTTGAAAATTTTCTTCATATCTTTACCCGTTTCCGAGATACAAAGGCTGAAAGTTACCCTACTTGTTCACGTAAAATACGCACGTAATTTGGTATGAGGCTAAAACATTATCTATAAACTGAGGTAGCACGGAGAAATTGCTGTAAAGTGTCTGCGTTATCATCTTGGAACCCCATATTGCGGTCTTGAAGCGCATGCAACATTTTTTTGCACGTAAAATTCAGTCTGAGGCGTAAAATTAGTTTTGCGTTATTTCTGTTTCACGTAACTAAAGTATCTAAATTTTGCTGACCAGCACATTTGTTTTCATATAAGTTAAATGACCTGCAGCAGCTGGGAAAAAAAGGGAACCAGCCGAAAAATGGTCCTACCAGAGCACAAAAAATGCGAATACGTTCTTGTTTATTTAAAAAACTCTGACTGAAAAATAGGCTGCCAGCTGCCTCATTCTACCTTCAAAAGTTACTTTTAATATTTTCCCAAAAATTTTGGGCTGCGAACATACATATTATTCATGTTTCTTATGCTGATAGAGAGAAAGACAGTGGCTGTGGCAAGAGAGGGAAAAGTAATAAATGCTGAAAGATAGTAGACAGTGGTTGCGTTATAGAAAGGGTGAAGACGACAATGGCAGTGTGAGGACGCATTGGCAGTGAAACATCGTTGACAGTGACAGAACGGTGCTAGGGAAGGAGTGAAGGAGACAGTGTTAGGAGAGGGTGGGAGGGGGATAAAGAGAAAGAGAAAGTGGAAGTGGATAGCGCCAGTGATAATGAAAGAGAGAGTACACTACCCTCCATAAGTTTGGAAACATCTAGTAATTATAGACAATGGAAAGGAAATATGGTATAAAATGCATTTTGTTGTTTTCCAAATGTTTATTAAGCTCAAATAATACACAGGAAGTTGCAACAATTAAATTTTCGATTCCTCGAAATAGTCACCCTTTGCTTTCATCTCTACCTTGCTCACTCTCGGCATGCGCTGCGTCAGTTTTGCCAAGGGTTCAGTTGGGATTAATCTCCATTCTTGCTGCAGGACCTCCCAAAAATTGTGACCCACTTATGATTTCCCGTTTTCGGATCCTACTGTCCAATTTATCCCATAGCAGCTCGATTGGGCTACAATCAGGGGATTGGGGCGGCCATTCCATGTTTTTCAATATTTTACGAACCTCTAGATACTTCACATAGTTCTGACACAAGGGAGACGTATGTTTCTGGTCGGTGTCTTGCTGCAAGACAAATCCTTTCCCAATCAGATGCAAACCAGATGTCTTAGCGTGTCGCTGGAGAATGGCATGATAATCCTTTTGGTTTATTTTTCCATCTATTTTCACCAAATCTCAGACTTTATTCCCTCCAAAGGATCCCCATACCATCACAGAACCCCCTCCATGCTTTACAGTTGGAATTACGCACTGAGGATTCAAGCGTTCATAGGGAGGACTGCGTACAAATTGACGGCGTTTACTTCCAAATATTTCGAGCTTGGATTCATCAGTGAATAAGACTCTTTCCCAATCCCCTGCTGTCTTAGCCCACTGAAGCCGTTTCTTCTTGTTAACAGGACGCGACAGTGGTTTCCTTGTTGCTACATAACCTCGGAGGTTGTTGTCTGCCAGGCGTCGTCTCACTGTCGACTCACTCACCGGTTTATCCCTCGTTGCGTTTAGTTCAGCAGTCAGTTCACGGACAGTTTTTAATATGTTACGTTTACTGGTCACTACCAAATACTTTTGCTGACGTTCTGATATTTTCCTGGGTGCTCCTGAGCGAGGACGATCTCCGTAAGAGCCTGTTTCTCGATGCCGGTGTATGGTTTTGACAACTCCGCTGACGGAAATCATGTTTCTTTGCTATTTGTCGAACACAATTGCCTTCTTGGTGCAAAGTGATTATCATTACCCGTGATTCATAAGAAATCTGGCACTTTGGGGCCATTTTCAATTACTTTCGCGGCGTGTTATACCTTTATGCAAACGCAACTACAAGTGAACAGAAATGTAAACAACGTACCTCTACATAACCATGCGGTCTACTCGCGCCAGCTAGCGTGTTTAGACAGAACCGCTTGGACAGGTAACGTCGGTTTACATAAAACGGAGCAATACTAGTATGTTCCAATATGTATGTATATGTACAATAATTAAGTGTACAATACTGTACGTGTCATTATTAACCGTTATTTGAGCTTGCTATTCCGTATTCTAACCAATAACTTACTTACGCCACTTCCATCTTGCTCTGTTGTAATACGTAGCATGGTCTTTCCAAACTTATGGAGAACAGTGTATATGACAATGATTACGAGGAAGGGAAATAGTGACAGTGGGAGACAGAAGCAGTAGGAAGAAAGGAATGAGATATTAGCAATAGGAGAGAGCAAGAGGGAGACAATGGCAGTGAGAGGAGACTTTTGTAGTAGGACATAAAGAAGGCTGTGACACAGGAGACAATGACAGAGAGATACAAAGAGATAATGATTATGAGTTTCGCTGAGTGAGTGAGTCAGAGAAAGCAAAGTGGAGTGGATGGGTATGAGCGACTTACAGCAATGGACTAGTGGGTGCGAATGAGTTATAGTTAAGGAACCTTGTGGGCTTTCAAGGTGAGTTGCATGTTAAAAAAAGCACGAATATGTTCACATGACAAAATGTTTGGAAAGTTTTTAAAGGTGCTGAGGAAGGCAGGATGAGGCAGGTGGTACCTCACCTAAATAAGAGTCTTTGAAATAAACAGGAACATATTTGCATTTTTTGTGCTCAAATAGGAACATTTCCCCCGAAATAATTGTTTTCTGGGTGTTAATACTCTCCCAGTCCAACCAGTTGTAGCGTTTAAATCAGTCATTAATCGATTTTAAATCAGTTTTTTGTTTTACACCAATCTTGCTGAACCGTTTCAAACCAGTGGCGTATCTCTGGGCACAGCTGGTAAACCTCGACGAGACTCTTCCACACCGAGCTGCGGCCGTTATCAAGGCTAGAGCCGATTTTACACAGCATTAGTGTGGTGTGTCCGGGCTAATCTTTTGTCCAGTGTGCTTATAAGATGTACCATTTCATTTTAAGGTATATATATACAGCCTGAAGCGGACCCGCCCGCGTAGCTGAGAGCGCTAACACGCTGCTTCCTGGACTCGGGTAGATGCGCCGGCCCCAGAATCCAATCCGCCCCGCGGACGAGGGCCGGTGTGCTGGCCAGCCTGGTTTTTAGGCGGTTTTCCACATCCCGCTAGGTGAATACCGGGCTGGTCCCCACGTTCCGCCTCAATTACACGCGACGCAGACATTTGAAACACGTTCGAACTATTTCACGATTTACACTAGATGCAGACAGCTGGGGTGGGGCGGCAGGAAGGACATCCGGCCACACCTCAAACTAACCTTGCCGAATCCGTTCTAACCACGCCGAGCCTGCGATCGCTGCAGGACTATGGTGTATGCGAAAGAAAGAAAGAAAGAAAGAAATATACAGCCTGAAGCGACGAATGAAACTTTGTACCAAGGCTGGGATTTGAATCTGGATCTCCTGCACACTAGGCAGATGTGCTAATCACGGTGCCACCTGGCACACGGTTGGTCCTGGCGGGCATGGGTGTGTGTGTTTGTCCTTAGGATAATTTAGGTCAAGTAGTGTGTAAGCTTAGGGACTGATGACCCTAGCAGTTAAGTCCCATAAGATTTCACACACATTTGAACATTTTGAACCTGGCACAGTGGCTCTGACCAACTGCATGGAACCTTAGCTTGTAACCTCCCCACAAAAATTTAAAAGATATTATTTTAAATACTAATGGACATTGTGCTAAGTGTAACCTCCCCACCGAAATTTTAAAGACAATATTTAATAGAAATGGGAGCCAAGCGTAACCTCTCTAGCAATTAAATTTAATGACAATAAAAAAATGAGAATCGCAATCTGTCCCAAGTATAAGTTCCTCACAAAAAAAAAAAAAAAAATGAAAGTCAATTCAGTGATAAGAAAATCTCAGTGATAATGATAACTCAATTAAACCGAAATACCGGTCTTTGGCCCTGTGCAAAAATCATTATTAAATTCTTACCTCAGTACAACTGCATGTCAAATTTCTGCTCTTATTGTTGCCCACGGCTTGGAGGAACTGCATTGCAAATAATATTTTTTTTTTTTTTTGAAATTTAACTGAAACTTTTCTTTAAGGGAAATGGAAGGAAATCGTTGGTTCAATTAAATGATTTTTTTGTTAAAAATTGCTTTGAAATCAAAATTATTATTGGGGCACTTGTTCAAAATTAATTACAATAAATAAACTTTACGTTATCTGATGGTTACCTACATTAACAATATACCTCATTCAGCATCTTGACCAGAATGCCATGTCGACGCTCGCCGACTGCGTCCCGCTCGTGACCGTGACAGGACTAGACCACTACTGCCGACAGACTACATCACACAACTGCACTGGGCTGCTACTACTGACCGACAGCTCTGCATGACGACTACTAGCGTACAGCTCGCAACACTCGCGCGGTCAAGCGCAGACTAACTACGATAAACGGCTCTCTGGTCAAAGATTTTATCATGCTTCACCATCGCTGCTACGTTACATACGTGTTTCAAGCTCACGTCCCTTATCAATCCAAATTCCCATTCACTCCTCAGCCCATTTGGTATTCCACCTAAACTTGAACAGCATTGCAGAGTCTCGCCAGCTGTATGGGAATATCACCTCAGCATCGGATGAAACGGGGGATCCTGCCTGATACCCAGGCATAGGTGCTTTAATCAAATGAATCTATATGATTCCAGACACCTCATGTCTCAAATTTATATGATGTATATACGCACACTCAAGCGATGAATGAAGGTTTGTACCAAGATCAGGATTCGAACCCGTGTCTTCTGCTCACTAGGCAGATGCACTTCCCACTGCGCCACGATGGCACAGTGGCTTTGCACAACCGCACCGACTACCCTAGCACGTCTCCCTCCTCAATACAAATTCCATTCACGCTCGGCCGACTTGGTATTCCCCCTAAGCTCGAACAGCATTGCAGAGGCTCTGCAACTGTATTGGAACAGCACCTCAGCATTTAACGAAACATGCGATCCTGCCTGAAACATAGGCAGGTGCTTTAAACAGAGAAAACTGTGTGGTCCCAGAGACCAAGAGGGCTGAGGTATGAATGGGAGTTTGGGTTGAAGAGGGAAGAGTGCTGGGGTAGTGGGTGCAGTTTCGAAGCCACTGTGCTTGGGCGGCCTAGTGGTTTATTGAATCAGATGAGGAATAAGTGGTCACCGTCTTAGACATCTAGAGCTCCTGCAACGGACGCGATATGCTAACGTCTATTTGGCGTCACGCATCCCCCATTTTGCACAGATACTCCCGATACCACCTGCTCTGGCTCATCGCATGTTGGCGGTTTTGGGATCCTTTGTTAGTATGGGCATGTTATTTAAGATTCGTTACGAGTCCCTAACCCATCCGAGGAGCAGAGGGGGCTTAGGCCTTTGTCATGTTCAGAACAGAGCGAAGGCCCTGTTCGTCTGCTGTCACCTGCAACTGTGGCGACGAAGCCCGACGTGCCTCACAAGTCTCTTACTGGAGGCCTTACGACCAACCACACTCGCACCCCCTGTGATGATGTCGGACATCCCAGCATCTTTCTTCTACATTAGCCAATTCTTCCTTGAATTAAGCTACATCCACACCGCATTACTACCCACACGCTTGCTGATGACGAGGGCGATATATGCTGCCATCCAACTGAACAGGACGCCGAATGTGATTGAAAGCAAGCACCCCACCAGAAAGTGGCGCGCTGTGTGGCAGGCAGTGAATGCCACCACCTTTGATGCTGACGTGCAATCTGCATGGTACGTAATTGTTAATGGCAAACAGTTGTGGCAGTCCCGCCTACATCACATCCACCTCTCCGACTCACCCTTATATGCCACATGCCAAGAGATTGACACGGATGAACATCGTTTCGAATGCAGTCGGCAAAGGACGTTCGATATTTCGTTCGTCAGATATTCGCTTTTCTCACACGCAAGACTCCCGATAGGATAACTACCCGATCACTTCTTTTCCCCGATGAGATGTATTTCTCAAGAGCAAAAAGGAACTCTGTGACGTGGATTAGCGGCCACGCTGTTCACTACCTAATCTGTAATGGCGAAAAGACAGTACCCCATTTTTGGTATTACCTCAACGAACCACATTGTGCGATCGTCAAGAACCCTAAATACAGGCAATATTTTTGTAGTTTTCTTTGGAGCGCATTCCATAATCCGCCTCGCAGCTGAATTACCTATGACATGAGAAGATAACCATCGCACCTCTTTCCAGTATCTTTTTTTTTATGAAATTGAACAAACAAGCAACGAGACGACAGTCATAGAAAAATTCGCATCCTTATGTCGTAACGGGACGACTTTCTATTATTTTGGTTATGTAGCCGAAGAGGAGCGGCTTTCCTTTATCCATTTCTATAAAAAAATAAATAAATAAAATAACAAAATAAAAAATTAAAAAAAGGAAAAAGGGGTATGATTCCTGCTGTGGGTGCAGAAAAAAAAAGAAAAAAAAATGTGGTCAGCGCATCTAAACGGATTGAGTGCCAAATTGGAGGAACAAAGTTAGAACAGGTGGACGGTTTCAAGTACTTAGGATGCATATTCTCACAGGATAGCAACATAATGAAAGAACTGGAAGCGAGGTGTAGCAAAGCTAATGCAGTGGGCGCTCACCCACGACTAAGTTATCTGTGCACCGTTCAATCTTTCGACCAACTTCGTTGTATGGGAGCGAAATCTGGGTGGATTCAGGTTACCTTATCAATAAGGTTGTTGTTGTTGTGGTCTTCAGTCCTGAGACTGGTTTGATGCAGCTCTCCATGCTACTCTATCCTGTGCAAGCTTCTTCATCTCCCAGTACCTACTGCAACCTACATCCTTCTGAATCTGCTTAGTGTATTCATCTCTTGGTCTCCCCCTACGATTTTTACCCTCCACGCTGCCCTCCAATACTAAATTGGTGATCCCTTGATGCCTCAGAACATGTCCTACCAACCGATCCCTTCTTCTGGTCAAGTTGTGCCACAAACTTCTCTTCTCCCCAATCCTATTCAATACTTCCTCATTAGTTATGTGATCTACCCATCTAATCTTCAGCATTCTTCTGTAGCACCACATTTCGAAAGCTTCTATTCTCTTCTTGTCCAAACTATTTATCGTCCATGTTTCACTTCCATACATGGCTACACTCCATACGAATACTTTCAGAAATGACTTCCTGACACTTAAATCTATACTCGATGTTAACAAATTTCTCTTCTTCAGAAACGCTTTCCTTGCCATTGCCAGCCTACATTTTATATCCTCTCTACTTCGACCATCATCAGTTATTTTGCTCCCCAAATAGCAAAACTCCTTTACTACTTTAAGTGCCTCATTTCCTAATCTAATTCCCTCAGCATCACCTGACTTAATTAGACTACATTCCATTATCCTTGTTTTGCTTTTGTTGATGTTCATCTTATATACTCCTTTCAAGACACTGTCCATTCCATTCAACTGCTCTTCCAAGTCCTTTGCTGTCTCCGACAGAATTACAATGTCATCGGCGAACCTCAAAGTTTTTATTTCTTCTCCATGGATTTTAATACCTACTCCGAATTTTTCTTTTGTTTCCTTTACTGCTTGCTCAATATACAGATTGAACAACATCGGGGAGAGGCTACAACCCTGTCTTACTCCCTTCCCAACCACTGCTTCCCTTTCATGTCCCTCAACTCTTATAACTGCCATCTGGTTTCTGTACAAATTGTAAATGGCCTTTCGCTCCCTGTATTTTACCCCTGCCACCTTTAGAATTTGAAAGAGAGTATTCCAGTCAACATTGTCAAAAGCTTTCTCTAAGTCTACAAATGCTAGAAACGTAGGTTTGCCTTTCCTTAATCTTTCTTCTAAGATAAGTCGTAAGGTCAGTATTGCCTCACGTGTTCCAGTGTTTCTACGGAATCCAAACTGATCTTCCCCGAGGTTGGCTTCTACTAGTTTTTCCATTCGTCTGTAAAGAATTCGTGTTAGTATTTTGCAGCTGTGACTTATTAAGCTGATAGTTCGGTAATTTTCACATCTGTCAACACCTGCTTTCTTTGGGATTGGAATTATTATATTCTTCTTGAAATCTGAGGGTATTTCGCCTGTTTCATACATCTTGCTCACCAGATGATAGAGTTTTGTCAGGACTGGCTCTCCCACGGCCGTCAGTAGTTCCAATGGAATATTGTCTACTCCGGGGGCCTTGTTTCGACTCAGGTCTTTCAGTGCTCTGTCAAACTCTTCACGCAGTATCATATCTCCCATTTCATCTTCATCTACATCCTCTTCCATAAGGTTGAGGTTAAGGATATGAAAGTAGCTAGGATGATTGCAGGTACTAGTAGATGGGAACAATGGCAGGAGGGTGTCCACAATGAGGAAATGGTTCAAATGGCTCTGAGCACTATGGGACTCAACTGCTGAGGTCATTAGTCCCCTAGAACTTAGAACTAGTTAAACCTAACTAACCTAAGGACATCACAAACATCCATGCCCGAGGCAGGATTCGAACCTGCGACCGTAGCAGTCTTGCGGTTCCAGACTGCAGCGCCTTTAACCGCACGGCCACTTCGGCCGGCTCACAATGAGGAAATCAAAGAAAAACTGTGAATGAACTCTATAGATGTAGCAGTCACGGCGAACAGGCTTAGATGGTGGGGTCATGTTACACGCATGGGAGAAGAAACGTTACCCAAGACACTCATGAGTTCAGCAGTAGAGGGTAGGAGGAGTCAGGGTAGACCAGGGAGAAGGTACCTGGATTCGGTTCAGAATGACTTTGAAGTAATAGGCTTAACATCAGAAGAGGCACCAATGTTAGCACTGAATAGGGGATCATGGAGGAATTTTATAAGGGGGACTATGCTCCAGATTGAACGCTGAAAGGCATAATCAGTCTTAAATGATAATGATGATGATGAGCGCATCTGCATAGTGAGTGGGTGATCCATGTTCGAATCCCAGCCTGGGTACAAAATTCCATTCATCGTTTCAGTCTGCAAACATACATCATACGTGTTTGTGACTTCAAAAGATCTCTATATCAATATAATTTCATTTCATTTTAACTGATTAATGGCGAATTAAGATTCCTAATTCTTGATTCTTACAACTCGATGTGGCCCGCAGTTGTTGGCGTACCAGAAGGCAAAGCACGCGAGAAGCGAGGGCTACAAGTCGCCGCCGGGCTGGCCTGTGGCTCCTAGAAGGCTACAAATAGCCGGTGGGGAGGTGGCCGGGCCGTGTGAGCACAAGAGTTTGTTCCGCATGGCAGGCCGGCACGGCCCGCTGCGCTATGGATTACCGCCGTGACGTCACTGGGCAGCCGAAGCATCGAGCGTGCGGGTTCCCCGGCCCGCCAGGTGGCAGCACCGTCGCAGACAGACGAGCGTCTCGTACGACGCCGCGCCGTTGCACTGTCATCAGAGCTCTTCTTGTAGCTCCACGGGACGCCGCGAAACGTCAGCACTGTGCCAGCCTACATCTGCATCTTTCCCCATACTCTGCAAACATCTCATTGTGCCAGTTATTAATGCGCCAATGTGCGCACCGAATCCAGCCTCCGAGACCCCTTAGGGAGCGATACCTGCAACGAGAACACGGAAAGTGCCAAACCCGATTTCCCTGAAGCTTCGCTCACTAGTTGAGGAACCAAACTAAGCAAACATCTATCTCGGTTTATTTATAGATACTCGACCGTTTCTGAGAAAAGGACCATCGAAGCTTTCGACGTAATTTACAACCATTTTGCGCACGACAAGGACAGGCCAAATCGTAGCACCGTAGCTAGTTCGCGGGCTCTTATTTTTGGGTCCAGTGTTCAAAACCCAATTATTGTTTTTATTTTATTTATTTCATTTACCTACCCATATTGATAGAAGGTTTCCACACGAATGTTTCTTACAAAGTGATGGAACACAAAGACGTAAAATTAATTGTAAAATTACAACTGGGTTTTACAATAAATGGCACACATTTATTATAGAATATATTGTATGTCTGTATGGTATTTGCAGGGGTTACAATCTTTTTAAATTCAATTATTCTTATTTCGATTCTTATATTATTGCTTAGTTCTTATATTTTATTCTTATATTTATTCTTCAGGAAGATTTGGCACATTCCCTTGGAAGATACCGGTTGTAGAAGCATTCGAAACATTGAAATTCCGAACACCACGAATATCGCGCGAAGGCACGTTTGCCACAGCGGCATCTCTTTGTATTACCGTAATTCCAGTCGGGAAAGAAACGTCTTCAACATTGCTGAAGATTTCATACGCTGTAGGGTCACCAGATATCGGACTGCCAAAAAGAGAACATTTTCCATATTCCAGGACGAAAAAAGGACACTTCCTATTTCTTAAATTAATTACATAAGAAACAAAAAATAAAAACATTACACACACCTACATCACTTTAGAACTCATGTACTTTTCATTTGACTGAATCTTTTTTAAAAGTTCCTTTTCTTGAACCAAATATTTAAAAAAGTTATTGTAATACGAATTTCTGAAATTAAATTTCAACATTGCAATCCGTTTTACAGTGTCAATAGTGAGTCTATTTCTCTTCCTTGTTCACCGTGCCTGTATTAAGGAGAACAACGTGTCAGCACACGCACTATGGGCTGGCAACGCGAAGAAGAACTGTGCAATTTCAATTTATTCGTTAAACTGTTCCTCGATACTACTCGAATCAGGATACTTGCACCATCTGTTATGGGTCGGTTCTGGTCTTCCGTCATATGTAGTCATGAATTTTTTTAAAGCTGAATACTGATCAAAGCATTTTTCATCGTCAATTGTAATATTTTTATCCGACAACAATTTGACTGATTCTTCCAGTTAAATCGACGTTATATCTGAAAAATCAAGCCACTTAAAACAAGAAAATTCACAAAATGGTTCCCTCCACTTATTCAGGTACTCCAAACATTATTCATAGAGGATACCAACATGGCACTTAAAATCCTTGAACTTCGAGGCATAACCATTATTTTCCACTTTTCACTTTCACACTCAAAGATTGAAATTTGCATCTTTTCTGTGTTGAAGAACACCACGAAGGGAATCCAGTACATTCATGACAAATACAAGGTAGTTTTCTTCCTTTTCTAAGTTACCAGTATAATTATGAAAAACTTCAACTAAAAATTGGATGTGCCATAGCTATATCTCATTGACAGGGCGCATAGAAAAATTCTTAAGGAGTTTTGGAGGTTTGCTTTGTGACAGAAAGAAGGATTTCAGAGCGGGAAATGTCTCTGCAAGTCTCTGAATAGCTGGAAACAGTGACAGCCATCAAGTCCTGCTATGGCTCTATGGCTGAGGAGTTGTTAGTTCTCTCTTTCGACGAAATCACAAAATTTCTTTAAAGACTCAACATGGACATTATTTATCGAAAAATGGCTATATATTTTCATTATTAGTCCCTGTTAGTCCATTTCAAGGAGGTCAGTTTCGTGCTGAATGTAGTTATTAAGGACATGAGCAGGGCATCCCACTCCAACTATTACCTTGTTAACTATCTTCTTTACGGTAGTTTACTTTCTTTATTAAGAAGTTTGATTTGTAGTCCTCCATTCCTGTGATCAAAGTAATGAACTACAATGGGGATCATTTTAATATTCCCATGGCTGCTAGCATTCGTCGAGAACCAGCAAAAGGAAAGCACTCCAGATCTTTCATGATTCATTCTACTGAATGAGGTGCTAGAACTGAATTCACTATTGCTTCAATTTTGGTACGTCCTCATGAGATTTTTTTGTGATATGGATGCGTCATGGAAAATTTCTCTCAACAGACCACTGGTACAGTCCATAGATATATAACTGCTGCATAGATACATAACTGTGAGTTCCTTCAGCAGCACTTACTTTTATGTACAGTTCAGCATAGGATTTTGTAAAAAAAATACTCGACGAACTTGCACTTCATATGTTTCTCTGTTGTTATGTGCACTTCCAGGTCGCTGGCGCCATGATTTGCTATAGATACACAGGTCCCTGGGAAACGAACCATACAGTCTGCCTCCTATAGAACTCTTCCAGGAAGAAAGCTCGGATATTTTTTTCATAGTTTATTCGTAAACGCACATTTCCTCTTTGGCATGATGAGAAATTTTCTTAAACAAAAGTGAAACAGAGAATGGTTAAAAACGCATTGTTCAGCTACAGCATGAAGAAGTCTTCACTTACGAACTGAGCTATATTTCGGTGCCATAAGTTGTATTTTTAAAATCACGAAACTTACCCAAAAGGTTATTACGGAATACGAAAAGTGAAGATGGAGCTGGATGATCAATAAGTTCACTAAAAACACCTATGAACCGTGGTGGAATTACTGGCGTCGCCTTTCGAATTCCTGGCTCCACTATCTCCATCTGTCGTGTGATGTGCCCCTGGTTTGAGGCTACTAAGATCTTTGCTCGAGGCTGTTCATGGGCGACGGGGCGTGTTGTGACGTGACGTGTTGGGGAGTGGTAATGGAGCGAGTAGGATGGCGTGAGAGGTTCGCCCAGCGACTAAGGCCAGCACTTGCACAAGCATCTTGGGCACAGAGTCCGGTAAGTGACTGCTGGGCATATTTGTAGGCCGATTTGAATCCGTGGCTGACTTCGCGTGCTGTCTTCGTGCATAGCCTGGGCGGCCAGCTCTGGGACGTCCCACACGAATGACAGAGTTGAAGCCAGGTTCGCTGTGATGATTTACGGGCTCCCTTTGGAACTGGCAAATTTCAGCTTCGATATGTGAACTTCAGTTAAGTCTTGGATTTTTAGGCCTTAACTGTTATTTTCTTACTTATATCTATGTCTGTCCGCCCCCATGAACCATGGACCTTGCCGTTGGTGGGGAGGCTTGCGTGCCTGAGCGATACAGATAGCCATACCGTAGGTGCAACGACAACGGAGGGGTATCTGTTGAGAGGCCAGACAAATGTGTGGTTCCTGAAGAGGGGCAGCAGCCTTTTCAGTAGTCGCAGTGGCAACAGTCTGGATGATTGACTGATCTGGCCTTGTGACACTAACCTAAACGGCCTTGCTGTGCTGGTACAGCGAATGGCTCAAAGCAAGGGGAAACTACAGCTGTAATTTTTCCCGAAGACATGCATCTTTACTGTATGGTTAAATGATGATGGCATCCTCTTGGGTAAAATATTCCGGAGGTAAAATAGTCCCCCATTCGGATCTCCAGGCAGGGACTACTCAGGAGGACGTCGCTATCAGGAGAAAGAAAACTATTTTCCCACCATTTTCTTAGGTTAGTGGAAGTAGCTGTGGTGTGTTGAATTTTCCTGCTGGAATTTGAACTTTCTCCCTTTTCTGGGGGAGGGGGGGGGGGGGAGAGGAGGGGGAGGCGAGGGGGCTATGTTAATGGAGGTAGCCCAATTGACCTATCTTCCCGTCAAAATTTGGACTTCCCACCTTGACGTCATTGTGACTCTGTCATATCTATCGCCGCCATCTTGGATCCGCCATCTTGAATAAATTCGGCAACAATGGAGAGTAGAGCAGAACATAGTTTGACCTACTACTCCTATATTGTAGATCACTTTCCACAGACTTTTATACCCACTTTTATGTTGGATATGGTTTGTCAAAAGACTGCCTCCTAATAACAGAGAGAAATGGAAACAGAACACAGCCTTGTCCTGCTTCTCACATTATCTTAATATCTGATCTATTTAAGTTCTACTCTCATAAACAAAAACATTGTTATCATTTGTTTAATAGCATGTTGGTCCACGTTCGGAATGCAATACAACAGCAATCCAGTGTGTCAAGTATTCGACAAGTCATTAGTAAGTTTCAAGAGAGATTTGAGGCATATGTCTCCGCAGAGGTGAAGCAAATCCCATAAATTACTGCCGGTGGTTCGTGGGAGCAGTGCTGGCGCTTGATAGTGTTCCATCGTATTCTGATGGGACGAATTTGGTGGTCAAAATATCAATATGAGTTCACTATCACGCTGCTCAAAACATAGTGACATGGACAGTTATACTGCTGGAAGTTATATCGCCATTGAGAAGACATTAAACATGAAGGGGGATGCAGTTGGTCCACAATTCTGTTCGCGTAGTCCACAACTGTCAAGGTTCCTTTGATTACAAATACAACTGTAATGGAAGCACGGGTTGTAAGACCGAAAATGCAGGTAAAATACCTTCTGCACCATCCAATATCCGTTGATAACTTGTAGTATACTACTATTTCTGAATCTGTAAGTTTTATTACGGAAACTATATTTAATATGTAATGGATTAAGTTGTGTATTTGTATGGAACGTATATAATTGCTTGTAATTATAATATAAATAGCTGGGTAATCGACAAAGAAACTTCGTTTAAATCAGGGCTTCACAACATACGTGCTCGCGGAGCAAGCTGTGAGCAGCAAGGCGGGAGCACGGAGCAGCGCGAGCTACCCCCACTACCGGACCAGAGCGGAGAGTGGGGAGAGTCACGTGGGGTACACAACAGCTGCCGCCAGTCGATGTAAATCCGCGGCCACCTGCAGGGATATCACTCACGAATTATTACTGCGACAAATGAAACAAATAAAGGAGAATGTACAGGTGCCACATAATTTTATTAGCTTAGTGTATGCCTCTACCATCTGTAGACACTGAAACTAAAGAATTCCACGACAATCCTATATTTTCAATACTTTATTCAACACTACTTAAAATATCACCTCCGGTTGTAGTGTTCTTCACGGCTACTACATCGAGGAGCTCCTCCCTCACCTGAAGATCTCTATTAACACCTCTAATAAATATGGCAAGCTGCGCTGTTCCAGTGATATCAACACTTTCGTCCAGTGCTAGAGAATACGGCATAAAATCTTTACAGATATTTGCAAGCTGGCTCTGGACGTCGTCTGCCATGTCCTGTATGCGACGCATAATGGTCATGTTAGATAATGGCACAATACGAAACCGTTCAGCTTGAGATGGACACAAATGTTCCGCTGCAACTACCAAACATTCTTTTATTAAATCGCCATCAGTTAAGGGGCGCAGGGATTTTGCTAAAAGCAAAGCAATTTTGTAACCCACTCTGAGAGCTACCTCAGTTGATTTTTCTTCGTCGTCCAGATCTTCTTCGGATAGCTTCCTTTTAAGTTTAATAACGTCCTGTGCACGATCTGGTCAATCACATTTTCCACGTCCGTAGTCTTTCGTGTGGTACGACATATAATGTCGCTGCAAATTTAATTTCGTAAAAGAATTCAGCGTTTTGTGACATACTAAACATTTTGCAACACCATCTTTTTCTGTAAACAGATACAATTCCTCCCAATGGGGGTTGAACTGCGAAAGCATGGTTGGGGTTACACAACGGCGACTTCACATGATTCTTAACCAGCGAAGTGACTGTTAAGAGCTGATCGTAGTACTTAATAACGTTACACAGTCGGCGCGAATTCAATAAGCACGCTGCGGCCCTATTCAAACGTGCGCGCGCATTTCCCCTCCCTCCCCTCCCTCCCTACTCCACGACCTTGCACCTGCCCGCGAGCACGTGCGTGAGCAGACGCGAGTACTCGTGCTCAAAACCGGCCAGTTGTTAAGCCCTGGTTTAAATGTATCGACAGCAACTACGAAATTGCGTTAGCTGTGCCGTTGTTTATCTTTGCATAGGGTGCATCTCTGTAGCGCTGCGAGCAGAGGGAAGATAGCAGCCTGAGACTTGACAAAGTGTATGTTGGGCGCACCCGCAGACGCGGTGTGCAGTTACGATCGCGCCAACGTAGGCTCACCTACGTTATTAACCAGCAAGTATAGAGAGCACGGTCGGGGTGGAGAGGCGGAGAAAGATGTTATAACTATGCCTGTCCCATAATTAACTATGTCTCTGGAGACGACTCGTGGTTCTTAACTAGCAGCAGCAGCAGTTACAGCGCTGTCATTGGCTACATTCTTTGTCGTCCGGACAGCTACAACATCGTGAGACTCTGACAGAGTATAAGTAATATTGTACAGACATTACCCAGTGGCATTTATTTAACAAACTTTAATGACCAACTTCCTTCAATAGTAACTTGCAGTCCGCAGCTCGTGGTCGTGCGGTAGCGTTCTCGCTTCCCGCGCCCGGGTTCCCGGGTTCGATTCCCGGCGGGGTCAGGGATTTTCTCTCCCTCGTGATGACTGGGTGTTGTGTGATGTCCTTAGGTTAGTTAGGTTTAAGTAGTCCTAAGTTCTAGGGGACTCATGACCATAGATGTTAAGTCCCATAGTGCTCAGAGCCATTTGAATAACTTGCAATAGTTAAAACTTGTAAGGCACCGGTGTTGTCATTATCTTCCTACATTATTAGCAAGCAGCATCCATTTCCTTTCCATGCAGTCACAGAGAGTCGTAAAAATATGAAAACTGATTAACTATCTACTGCCAGTTTTATTTTTTTGCTAATGACCAGTTTCAGTCTAAATTCTACTGCCTGAGTAACTGTTCATTTTGTGTTGCATAACAGAGGCTTAACTATATCTTACAATTAAATTTTCCTCGTGACATCTTAATCTATGATCATGATCGAAGCTCAATAAATGAGTTAAAATTTGTGCTACAGCCAGGACTCGCACCCAGGTCTCCTCGCTCATTAAGCAGGATTGCTGACCGTTACACCACAGCAGCATTATAACTAACATTTTTGCGTGGACTACTTAAGTCGAATGTTATATATGTATATATGTTAGTGACTTCGAGTGTTTCGTCACTGTTTAATCTCCAACCATTTCATCTTTAATAGTTACAGCTCGCACTCTCACTACTCAGTAACGTTAAAATACTATTCTCAATAGGCGGCTGTCAGTCTGGATGGTTCCCCATGAAAACGATAACAATTTAGATTAAACATCATGCTGTACCCACGTGGCACAGAAGCTCCACAGATTACAGCTGACTGAGATGAGTTGGTTGCACAGCAGCCATACGCGGCGGTATGACACCTTTCTGCTGTCTGTCTCACAAAGGGAGCAGTAGGGAGGCAGAGGGGGCGCCGACTTTGCCGCACTATTTTGTTGTACCTATCACGTGTAACAGTAGAAACTAGAACTTTGCTCAGCATTTTTCCACCCGCCTAGTAAACTTACGGGTTCTATTCGGTCCGATAACAGCAGAGACAAATGGCTTCAAATGGCTCTGAGCACTATGGGACTGAACATCTACGGTCATCAGTCCCCTAGAACTTAGAACTACTTAAACCTAACTAACCTAAGGACAGCACACAACACCCAGCCATCACGAGGCAGAGAAAATCCCTGACCCCGCCGGGAATCGAACCCGGGAACCCGGACGTGGGAAGCGACAATGCTACCGCACGACCACGAGATGCGGGCACAGCAGAGACAATCACGACAAAATCGCTTAGTGTCTTTTGAAACGTGGAAGGCAAAGCAATAATTTTTCGGGAATTCCATCATCCGTGGAGGATCTACATCTACATAGATACTCCGCAATCCACCATACGGTGCGTGGCGGAGGGTACCTCTTACCACAACTAGCATCTTCTCTCCCTGTTCCAAACAGAACGAGGGAAAAATGACTGCCTATAGGCCTCTGTACGAGCCCTAATCTGTCTTATCTTATCTTTGTGGTCTTTCCGCGAAATATAAGTTGGCGGTAGTATAATTGTACTGCAGTCAGCCTCAAATGCTGGTTCTCTAAATTTCCTCAGTAGCGATTCACGAAAAGAACGCCTCCTTTCCTCTAGAGACTCCCACCCGAGTTCCTGAAGCATTTCCGTAACACTCGCGTGATGATCAAACCTACCAGTAACAAATCTAGCAGCCCGCCTCTGAATTGCTTCTATGTCCTCCCTCAATCCCACCTGATAGGGATCCCAAATGCTCGAGCAGTTCTCAAGAATAGGTCGTATTAGTGTTTTATAAGCGGTCTCCTTTACAGATGAACCACATCTTCCCAAAATTCTGCCAATGAACCGAAGACGACTATCCGCCTTTCCCACAATTGCCATTACATGCTTGTCCCACTTCATATCGCTGTGCAATGTTACGCCCAAATATGTAATCGACGTGACTGTGTCAAGCGCTACACTACTAATGGAGTATTCAAACATTACTGGGTTCTTTTTCCTATTCATCTGTATTAATTTACATTTATCTATATTTAGAGTTAGCTGGCATTCTTTACAACAATCACAAATCCTGTCCAAGTCACCTTGTATCCTCCTACAGTCACTCAACGACGGCACCTTCCCGTACACCACAGCATCATCAGCAAACAGCCGCACATTGCTATCCACCCTATCCAAAAGATCATTTATGTAGATAGAAAACAACAGCGGACTTACCACACTTTCCTGGGGCACTCCAGATGATACCCTCACCTCCGATGAACACTCACCATCGAGGACAACATGCTGGGTTCTGTTACTTAAGAAGTCTTCGAGCCACTCACATATTTGGGAACCAATCCCATATGCTCGTACCTTAGTTAGGAGTCTGCAGTGGGGCACCGAGTCAAACGCTTTCCGAAAGTCAAGGAATATGGCATCCGTCTGATACCCTTCATCCATGGTTCGCAAGATATCATGTGAAAAAAGGGCGAGTTGCATTTCGCAGGAGCGATGCTTTCTAAGGCCGCCGGACGGGGTGGCCGGGCGGTTCTAGGCGCTACAGTC
This sequence comes from Schistocerca americana, assembly GCF_021461395.2. Taxonomy (NCBI): domain Eukaryota; kingdom Metazoa; phylum Arthropoda; class Insecta; order Orthoptera; family Acrididae; genus Schistocerca; species Schistocerca americana. The sequence continues at coordinate 172,830,498 of NC_060125.1, forward strand.
TGGAACCGCGCGACCGCCACGGTCGCAGGTTCGAATCCTGCCTCTGGCATGGATGTGTGTGATGTCCTTAGGTTAGTTACGTTTAATTAGTTCTAAGTTCTAGAGGTCTGATGAGCTCAGAAGTTAAGTCTCATAGTGCTCAGAGCCATTTGAACCATTTCTAAGGCCGTGCTGATGCGTGGACAGCAACTTCTCTGTCTCAAGGAAATTCATTATATTCGAACTGAGAATATGTTCGAGAATCCTGCAACAAACCGATGTTAAGGATATTGGTCTTTCTCTTTAACAGCAGCTGCAATAACAGCAGAGTGAATTGAAGAGTCAACTGGAGTTCGATTGTAGAGTCAGTGAATATACTCCCCGGGCGCATGTCTTGGTAGGTAGTGCGACAAGCGCCAATACCAGTCTTCGACGGCAGCCTCATACCTATCAAATTTATTGAATATTGAATAGAGTTAGAACTTTTTGAAAGTGTAAGTTAACCTGATTATGATCTTGCCCAAAGTGATTACTAGTCATTTACTGTTTCTAACATCGTAGCTCCTCAGAAATGATTTAAGTACTGTCTGTATCTTTTTCAGTAACAGATGTTGTCAACTTTTGCTCAGAACTGATATAATATCGGGTGATTCAAAATGAATATCGTTGTTTTAAGGTTTTGTTGCAGGTATTACATTCGACTTACAATTGTAAATAATATATAAAATGAAAGAGCAACTCAAACAATTTTTCTTACAAGTGTTCAATATGATCACCATTTATCATACGGTACACATCAAGCCGATAGACGGTTATTGCCAAACCTTAATTAGTGTCTGGAGTAATTGTTGCAACAACTGCTTCGATCCTGTTTCTTAAGTCGGGTAGACGAGCTGCTTGCGGAGTATAATGTACATGATCCTTTATGAACCCTAAAACTAAAAATCACATGCCGTCTGAGGGGGTGAACGTGGAAGCCATACGAAACAAGTTCTGTCATCCAGCCCCTTGCGACCAATCCAGTGGAAGTTTACAACGTCGTTTAACCTGTTGCGTGCTGAGTTATGCCAGTGAGGTGTCGCTCCATCTAGCAGCCAAATAAAATTGTGTGGTTCAGCTTACTCCAATTGAGGAAACAGACAAAGTTCTGGAGCTTCAGGATAAGAAACACCGGCTGCAGTTGCTTTACCGGAAAAGAGAGGCCCATAAACTTTCCTCCGGATTATGACACAAAAGACATTCAATTTAGATGAATTTCGTTGCAACTGTGCCAACTCGTGACGATTTTCTGACCTCCAGATGCGCACATTATGTAATTTCTACTTAGGCGAAATGTCAAGTCATCACTGAAGACCGCACGATACAGAAAATCTTCATCTTCAACATTTCGTTTGCAAAGTTGGCAAGTAAACAGTAGCCTGTAGGCTTTAGAGCCTGTAACAGCTGCAAACGATAAGGACACAGTTGTAAGAATCTCCTTAAAAATCTCCACACAGTTGTCACTGAAGCTGCTAATTTGCTAATTCACTACTGGCCTTGCGAACTGATTACTTGGGTCTACACACGAAATGTCTCACTCGTTCAACACTTTCTTCATTCGTTCTTCGTTATGCTGTATTCTTACCATTGCAAAGACATCCGATATCTTCAAACTGGTGATACCATCTATGAATGTTTATTATGACATGGAGAATTAAAATGGAAGGTCCGAGCGAAGTGCCGTAGTGGTTAGCACACTGGACTCGCATTCGGGAGGACGACGGTTCAATACCGCATCCGGGCAACCTGATTTAGGTTTTCCGTGGTTTCCCTAAATTGCTTCATGCAAATGACGAGATGGTTCCTTTGAAAGGGCACGGCCGTCTTCCTTCCCCATCCTTCCCTAATCTGATGGGACCGACGACCTCGCTGTTTGGTCCCTTCCTCCAAATCAACCAATCAACAATGGAAGCTAATACGGAACGCACGCTGTACCGTAACAAAAGATCCAGTCCTTACAAACTGTGCCGGCCGGGGTGGCCGAGCGGTTCTAGGCGCTACAGTCTGGAACCGCGCGACTGCTACGGTCGCAGGTTCGAATCCTGCCTCGAGCATGGATGTGTGTGATGTTCTTAGGTTGGTTAGGTTTAAGTAGTTCTAAGTTCTAGGGGACTGATGACCTCAGAAGTTAAGTCCCATAGTGCTCAGAGCCATTTGAACCATTCTGTAAAACTCGAGTTACTTTAAATCACGACACTACTTATGTAATAAAGGATTATTACCGTATTTTGGTCTCTATTACTGGTTTATGATCTTCCTCTGATTACGTTTTCCCTGCTTTACTTATCATCTACATGAAACGTACGTATTCCCCCCAGGGGGCTCACGGTCCTTTCGTGAGTACGTGTGTGGCGAGCTATTGCAACCTTCCTTAATTCCTGGGCTGCATCTCCTATCCCTTCCCCACCTTTCCTGTCCTTGCCCCTTCCCCTCCGCACTCCCCTCTCCCTGCCTTGGTGTCCTTGTTTCTGTTGGCCCCGCTATCCTCCTTGTTATGTTGGCTTTGCGATTTCGTTTTGTTGAGTAATTACCTCGTCCTTTTGGCAATCTCTGGTCCCCGTCTGGGGTTTGACCTCCATTACGAAATTTCTATTCCACAGTGTGAGCCATTTGGGGAAGAGCATCTTACCTAGTGTCTCCGGCATGTGCGCTCTTGTTCCTTCCATCTTTTCCTTCATGTCGTTGTCTGATGCTAGGGTAAATAGCGAGCACGGTAGCCAGCCTGTGTGCTGGGATCGCTGTGTACTCTTTTGGTTGAGCCCCCTGAAAACACAGGAATCACAAAAAAATGGTTCAAATGGCTCTGAGCACTATGGGACTTAACTTCTGAGGTCATCAGTCCCCTAGAACTTAGAACTGCTTAAACCTAACTAACCTAAGGACATCACACACATCCATGCCCGAGGCAGGATTCGAACCTGCGACTGTAGCAGTTGCGCGGTTCCAGACTGTAGCACGTAGAACCGCTCGGCCACCCTGGCCGGCCAGGGATCACACTTCTGATACCTGAGCTGTGACCTCCTCATGCAACCCTAGGACTGGTTGCTTGTCATCCTGGAGCATTGGAACTCCTGGCAATGGCCGCAGTTCCAGACGGCACTGCTGTGGCTGGGTGGCGCCCGTGGGTAGAATCCCTGATCGGAGTGGGTGGTATCAGGGCAGACGCTAAGCAAATGAAACGCATATGGGTCCAGAACTCTGGCCGTTCTTCTACGGCCATCTCTTTGAATGGAAATGATTCTTTTAGTGCTGCTTCTTCTGCCCCTTCAGCCTTCCCTTCCACAGTTACACCCTGGGAAGAGGGTCAGGCTCGTCGGCTAGGGGCAAAGCCTTTCCCCTGCTATCTGGTTTGCACCAGGACTGATGGGAATACTTTCACAAATACCAAACCTTTATTTTTTGTGGAACACGTTGAAGACAAGTTTGGTGAAGTGGACTCTTTTAGCAAGATGGGTCGGGTTTATTGTTGATCAAAACTGCTTCAGCTGCCCAGTCTGCGGCCCTTTGTGCCCGTGACCATCTTGGCATAATTCCTGTGTCCATTACCACCCACCAGTCTTTGAATATGGTCAAGGTCTAATTTTTCACAGGAACCCCATCCTTCAAACTGATGAGGAACTTAGGGACAATCTAGGACGGTGGGGTGTTCACTTTGTTTGGCGTGTTCAGAAGGGCCCGAAGGACAATCACACTGATAGTGGTACCTTTATCCTGGCCTTTGAAGAGGATACCCTCCCTGAGAAGTTAAAGATTATGATTTATTGATGTGACGTGAAGCTGTACATCCCACCAGCTATGAGATGTTTTATGTGCTTGCGTTTTGGACACATGTCTTTCCATTGTTCACAGACCTCCCCTATGTGGTGACTGTGGCCATCCATTCCATGAGGGGAGTTCCTATGTTTCCCCTCCTGTATGTGTTAATTGTCATGGCAATCATTCTCCATGTTTGCTGGTTTGCCTGGCTTATAAGAAGGAAAAGAAGACTCAGGAGTATAAGCCCCTTGATCACCTAAGCTACACTGAGGTTTGTAAGTAGTATGCATGTCTTCATCCTGTGTAAATCACATTTAGGTATGCTTTAGTTACATCTTCACCCCTTCCGCCCCAGTCCCGAACCCCTCTGCCCCCCTCCCGTGCAGTTCCCACACCTCCCCTCTGGGCGCCGCTCCCTCTCCCCAGCTGGAGAAGTGTCCCACTTCTTTGGTGTCTGCAGGTCAAGGGCACCCCGCCCGGGACACCTTTTCCTGGCACCTTCCGAGCCAAAGGTCTGGTGCCACACGATGACCATGAGAACCACAGTCTGTGGAAACCCAGGTCACCCGCTCTCTTTCTGTTCCAGATCTTGCTGCAGCTGGCTCCCTTTTACAGCTCAGCACTCCTCAATCTCAAACAGAAAAGAAGAAGAAACATAAGTCCTGGGACAAGGAGCCTCTGGTGTCGACAGCAGTCCCGTCCCCACCTTCACAACCTCACCTGCTGTTCATGGATGTCGCCCCCTCCTTGTTGGTGACAGCTGGTGACCCGGTGGCTTGACTGGCTTTAGCTTGTTCACTCCCCTTTTGAATCATCGTTCTGTGGTTATCCAATGGAATTGTAATGGATATTACCTTCACCTTCTGAAGTTGAAATCCCTCATTTCGTTTTACTCTGCACCTTCTGTGGTTCTGCAGGAATCTCATTTTACTGATGATCACTCACCAACCTTCCGTGGGTTCCATGCCTTTTGTTGAAATCAGGTGAGCCCCCTGCAGGCTTCTGGTGGCGTTTGTACGTTGGTCCATACGGACGTTCCCAGCCCATGGATTCCTCTTCAAACTACATTGGAAGCGGTTGCTGTTAGGGTCCACTTGGACTATAGGGTCACAGTTTGCAATCTTTATCTCCCTCCTGTCAGGACTCTTACATCTGCTGCCTTAATTGTCCTTGTTCAGCAACTTCCTCCTTCCTTCCTCCTTCTCGGGGATTCTAATGCTCATCATCGCTTGTGGGGCAGTGCATTTCCATCTAGTCAGGGTGTTCTCATAGACCAGTTTCTTGCAGACCACGACTTGTGCCTTCTTAATGATGGCTCCCCCACCCATTTAGTACTGGTCATGATACCTTTCCTGCCATTGATCTTTCTCTTTCTTCTCCCTCCCTCCTCCCTTAATTACACTGGTCGCCACACGATGACCTTCTCGATAGTGACCCCGTTGATTCTGTAGTCCCCTTTCCACTCCCCAATGGACAGGTTACCTCGTTGATCCTTCCAACACGCCGATTGGCCTCTATATACTCCCTCTTTGTCGGGTTGTATTGATGACGTCCTACGTGACGTGTCTGATGCTATTCTTTGTGCTTCTACCCTTGCTATCCCACGCTCATCTGGTCCATTTCGCCGCTGGCAAGTCCTCTGGTGGAGTCCAGCCATTGCCATTGCCATCTGCGATCGCCATCGAGCTTTGCAATACCTTAAGAGGCAGCCATCCGCTGTCAATCGTATTACCTTTAAACGCCCTCACTCCAAAGCCCATTACTTAATGAAACGGAGCAAACGGGTGTGTTGGGAATGCTTCCCTTGGTTCTGCTGTCCCTATATCACGGGTATGGGCCACACTTCACTTTCTCCAAGGTTGCCATCGGCAGTCTACCCTCCCGGGCCTTGCCCTCCCGGATGGCCTTTGCACGGACCCATTGATTCTCGCGGAACATCTTGCGACCTATTTTGCAACAGTATCGGTACCAACCTCCTATCTAGCTGCTTTCCTGCACCAGAAACAGTGGGCCAAAGCTTCCACCTTATGTTTTACTCCTTGTAAGTCAGAATCTTACAACGAACCTTTTATTGAATGGGAACTTCTTTCCGCACTTTGTTCTCATGATATGGCCTCTGGCCCAGACTCCATTCATAACCAGTTGCTTCAACATTTCAGTGCTCAATTGGGTCCTCGAATCTCGCGATCTATTGTCCCCTTACCAGTGTGGCTTCCGAGAGGGCCGATCGATCATTTACTTCGCTTGGAAGCCGCAGTTCGGCAGGCTTTTTCCCAGCGCCGCCACTTGGTTGCAGTATATTTGACCTTCGCAAGGCCTATGACACGGCTTGGCGCCATCATATCTTACTTACACCTCATGAGTGGGATCTTCGGGGGCCCACTCCCGATTTTTATCCGCTAACTCCTGTTGCATCGGTCGTTCAGGGTTTGAGTTGGTACTGTTTTTAGTTCTCCATGGACCCAGGAGAATGGCATCCCATAGGGTTTTGTATTAAGTGTTCTTCTTTTCCTCATTGCTATAGATGGACTTGTGGCCTCCGTCGGTCCTTTGGTCGCCCCTGCTCTGTATGTGGATGATTTCTGCGTTTGGGTTAGTTCCTCTTCGATGGCCTCTGCAAAGCGGCAGCTCCAGGGTGCTATACAACGTACCTATGCATGGAGTCTCTCACACAGGTATCAATTCTCTCCTTTAAAATCGCGGGTGGTCCACTTCTGTCGCCGTACTACGGTCCACCCTGATCCGGAGCTCTACCTCAATGTACAACGATTACCTGTGGTTCCACAGTTTCGTTTCCTGGGTCTTCTTTTCGACAACAAGCTCACTTGGCTGCCTCATATCAGACTTCTGAAGATACGGCGTTTCTGTAAACTCAGCGTCCTTCACATCCTTGCCCACACCTCTTGGGGTGCGGATTGTTCCACTCTTCTCCACCTTTATTGGGCTTTAGTGCTGTCTTGCTTGGACTATGGTTGTCAAGTTTATGGTTCGGCTGCTCCTTCCACACTGCGCCTCCCGGATCTGGTCCCCATCGTGGTATCCGTTTGGCCACCAGTGCCTTCCCTACTAGCCCTGTTGATAGTCTCCTGGTTGAAGCTTTGATCCCCATCCCTCCACCCCCCCACCCCCCACCCCCTTATTTCTGTTCCGCGGTCTCAGCTTCTGGTTTCTTATGCAATAACTGTCCATTCCTCTCGCACTCATCCTTCCTATTCTATCCTGTTCCCAGACCATGGACGTCGCCCACCTGATTGCCACCCTCAGGCGAGTTTACCGGTTGGGCTTCGTCTTGTGTCTCTTCGCCGTGATTTTCAGCTTCCGTCTTCTTTAGTTCCTCGGTCCTGGATTCGGATGGATCTCTGCTGAGGCCCAATCCGTTTCCCTGATCGTGTTTCGTTGTTTTTTTCCGCCGGATTTCATGGGAGTTTCGGGATGCTGTTGTTTCTTACACCGATGGCTCTAAATCTGCTGATCGTGTGGGATATGGCTTCACGTCCTCTGTTGGCGTGGAAAATCATCTCCTGCCAACTGCATGTGGGGTGTTTACTGCAGAATTGATGGAAATTTCCCAGGCCCTTACATTTATTAAACAGTCCCAACTCCACCACATTTTGTTATATATGGACTCAAAGTGGCCTTCAGGTTATTTTTTGGTGTTTTTCCCGCCAGCCCTTGGTCTCGGCTATCCAAGATCGTCTCGCTGATCTTCACCATGCTGCTTGTTCCGTTCATTTCCTTTGGGTTCCTGCCTATGTGGGTATCCCAGGTAATGAGCTTGCTGATCGTTTGGCTGGGGGAGCAGTCACTTACCCTCTTCTCTGTAACCCCTCCTGCGGCGGATTTACGGCTTCATATCGAATCCCACTTCGCACAATCATGGGCCAACTCTTGGGAGACTACTTCCCTGTCTAATAAACTTCGTGCGATTAAGGTGACACCAGGCCCGTGGCGTTCTTCCTTCCGCCTCTCCCGAAAGGACTCAGCCACCCTGTGTCATCTCCGCATCAACCATACCAGGATGACCCATTGTTTTCTTTTGCGTAATAAGCTCCCCCCACTTTGTGGTTGTGGAGCCTTCCAGTCAGTAGCCCACATTTTGGTGGAATGCCCACTTCTTTTGGCTCTGCATACTAAGTACAGACTTACCCGCACTTTATCTTTAATATTGGCTGACGATTCCCGAATGGTTGAACTGGTTCTTAGTTTCCTCGGTGAAAGTGGTTTTTATTTTCAGTTCTAAGGTTTTTAATCTCCCTCTGGAGCAGGGGCAGGGCGGTGAGGGTTGGGGTGCCACCCACTGTAAGCTGTGTTTGGAGATTCCTGACTCCCCTCCCTGGCCAGGATCCTCTTTTCTCTCCCTTTTACTCTGTTTTTATCGCTTTTTAGATTTGGTTAGTCTCCTTTTACAATACGCATTTTTACATTCTAGCTGTAGAACGCTTTTGAATAGCAGGTGGTCTTCCCTGTACTGCATCAGAGGTGGGATATTTCCTGCCTCTAGCATAGCCTTCGGGTTGCCCACTTGCAGACTTCCCTCCTTGTGTTTTCACCATTGACAATACGACTGCACTTTTACGTTTTTTAGCCTTTTACCTTTTATCGTTATGACTCTTCTGAGATGTCAATCCGTCCGAATGGACCACCTTTGAAACAAGGGATTGACGACCTTGCTGTTTGGTCCCTTTAATCCCGATCAACCAACCAACCAATCAAACCTACGTATTGTATTTAACAATGTTTCGTGGATTTCGACTTCTTAAAATTTTAATTGACTCTACCAGATCCCAGCGCCCAACCAACTACCTGAAAAATCACGCGTGCTCAAATCAAAAACTCTCATTTTGTCAGCACTACAATGCTCAGCGAATGTTTAGGTCTGTTCATCAAAGAACTGTGATCCCTCTGGGTATAGTACACTCACGTGTGTACACATGATAAGCTGCCGTTGTAGAAATACTGCTTCATATTCCAGACTTGCTATTTGTGCAACTGATCAATATCTGATAGGACCCCACGCTCTTTCCACATGGGGTAGTCAGCCTTTCTACAGGACAGTGGATGCAACACTTCGTAAGAAATCATCATGTTTTAATCTCTGTTCTTTCAAGATCTATTCGTGTGTAATTGATGAGGCCAAAACTACATGTCAGAACTAGACATGGATATACACGCATGCCGGCCGGAGTGGCCGAGTGGTTCTAGGCGCTCCAGTCTGGAACTGCGCGACCGCTACGGTCGCAGGTTAAAATCCTGCCTCGGGCATAGATGTGTGTGATGTCCTTAGGTTAGTTAGATTTAAGTAGTTCTAAGTTCTAGGGGACTGATGACCTCAGAAGTAAAGTCTCATAGTGAAAAAAAAAAAAAAAAAAAAAAAACATACACGCATGTGACGAAAGTCATGAGATACCTCCTAATATCGTGTCGGACGTCCTTTTTCCCAGCGTAGCGCAGCAACTCGACGTGGCATGGACTCAGCAAGTCATTGGAAGTCCCTTGTAGAAATACGGAGTTACGCTGCAAATGGTTCAAATGGCTCTGAGCACTATGGGACTTAACTTCTGAGGTCATCAGTCCCCTAGAACTTAGAACTACTTAAACCTAACTAACCTAAGGACATCACACACATCCATGCCCGAGGCAGGATTCGAACCTGCGACCGTAGCGGACGCGCGGTTCCAGACTGAAGTGCCTAGAGCCGCTCGGCCACTCCGGCCGGCGTTACGCTGCACTAAAGCCATGCTAGGCCAAAGTATTGCCTCTTTATATCTTGCATACGCGATACTACGACTATCAGTATATTTGCATATTGCTAATCCGTGACTTTCATCACCACAGTACATAGTAACGGTGCTGCCACAGCAGAATTTTGCGCACGAATTGACTTATTATGTCCCATAAATATTCGATGGGATATCATTCGCTCGAATTGTCCAAAATGTTCTTACAACCAACTGCGAACTACTGTGGCTCAGGGACATGGCACATTGTCAATTGTAAATATTCCATTGTTTGGGACTATGAAGTCTATAGATGGGTGCAAATGGTCTCCAAGTATCCGAACACAGGCACCTTCAATCAATGATCGCTTCAGTTCGACCAGAGGACCATGTAAACACAGCCCACACCATTATGGAGTCAGCACCAGCTTGCACAGTGCCTCGCTGGCAGCTTCGGTCCACGATCTTGTGGGGTCTGCGCCACACTCGAACACTACCATCAGCTCTTACCAGTTGAAATTGGGACTCGTCTGACCAAGCCACGCTTTTCCAGTCGGCTGGGATCCAAACGGTATAGTCACGAGTCCAGGAGAGGCGGTGCAGGCGATGTCATATTGTTAGCAAAGGCAGCCGCGTCGATCGTCTGCTGCCATAGCTCATTAACGCCAAATTTCACCATATTGTCCTAACGAGTACGTTCGTCATACGTCCCACATTGATATCTGTATTTATTTCACTTAGAGTTGCTTGTCTGTTAACACTGACAACTCTACGCTGACGCCACTGCTCTCGATCGTTAAGTGGAGGCCGTCGGCCACAGCGTTGTCCGTAGTGCGACGTAAGGCCTAAAATTTGGTTTGCTCGGCACACTCTTGGCACTAAGGATCTCGGAATATCGAATTCCCAAATGATTTCCGGAACAGAATGTTCCATGCGTCTGCCTCCAGCTACCATTCTGCGTTCAAAGTGTGTTTATTCCTTACATGCGGTCATAGTTATGTCGGAAACCTTTTCACATGGATTATCGGAGTTAAAAAATGACAGCTCCGCCAAAGCTTTCTACTTTTGTACGTGACACTACCGCCATCCGTATATTTGCACATCGCTATGCCATGACTTTTGTCACCTCAGTGTATAATAATGGTGCTGTAGATTTAGTTTTGTAAGTTTGTGGTTCCAATAGCCGTACCGTAAGTGCAGCCACGACGGAGGGGTATCTGTTGAGAGGCCAGACAAACGTGTGGTTCCTGAAGAGGGGCAGCAGCCTTTTCAGTAGTTGCAGGGGCAACAGTCTGGGTGATTGACTGATCTGGCCTTGTAACACTAACCAAAATTGCCTTGCTGTGCTGGTACTGCGAACGGCTGAAAGGAGTGGAAATTGCAGCCGTAATTTTTCCTGAGGACATACAGCTTCACTGTATGGTTAAATGATGATGACGTCCTCTTGGGTAAAATATTCCTGAGGTAAAATAGTCCCCCATTCGGATCTCCGGGCGGGGACTACTCAGGAGGACGTCGTTATCAGGAGAAAGAAAGCAGGCGTTCTACGGATAGGAGAGTGGAATGTCAGATCCCTTAATCGGGCAGGTAGGTCAGAAAATTTAAAAAGGGAAGTGGATAGGTTAGTTAGAAGTAGTGGTGAAGTTCGGTGGCAGGAGCAACAACACTTCTGGTCAGGTGAATACAGGGTTATAAATACAAAATCAAGTAGGGGTAATGCAGGAGTAGGATAAATAATTAAAATTGCTACATCACGAAGAGTGTGTGTGTGTGTGGTTTGAGGTTTTCGGGCGCTAAACAGCTTGGTCATCAGCGCCCAAACGCATAGAAACAGGAACACATGCGGTGAAGGGACGGACAGCGAACAAGGAGAACGGCTAAAAGACACAGAGCCGACGCAATTACAAATCCTCACATACAGAGGCAAAACAAGAGGAAAAGAAACGCACTAATAAAGGAAAGGAAACACAATGAAAAGAGAACACAAATCGAAGTGAAACAAGTAGGTAATCGTGACTGGCGAACCTCTTACCTAAAGCCAGTCACCCAGCAGCACATTAAAATCCTCTCCCTAAAATCCGAGGCAACAAATTGGACAGGACACAAAACCGTAGGACAACCACAGTCGTTGCGTCGTGTTGCAAAATAGAGGGCAAATCCGGTGGCAAGGAAACCACCGCCCTCTGGTCAGAGAATAAAGGACAGTCAAGTAAAATGTGGCGGACAGTAATCTGGACGCCAAAAGCACTGCAGATTGGGGAGTCCTCCCGCCGGAGTAAGAAACCATGCGTTAAGGGACTGTGCCCGATGCGGAGGCGAGCACGAAGATGACGTGCTACAGACGCGAAATTTAACCGACAGGATGAAGATGCTGTGATATGTAAATGATTAGCTTTTCAGAGCATTCACACAAGGTTGGCGCCAGTGGCGACACCCACAACGTGCTGACATGAGGAAAGTTTCTAACCGATTTCTCATACACAAACATCAGCTGACCGGCGTTGCCTGGTTCAAATGGTTCAAATGGCTCTGAGCACTATGGGACTCAACTGCTGTGGTCATAAGTCCCCTAGAACTTAGAACTACTTAAACCTAACTAACCTAAGGACAGCACACAACACCCAGCCATCACGAGGCAGAGAAAATCCCTGACCCCGCCGGGAATCGAACCCGGGAACCCGGGCGTGGGAAGCGAGAACGCTACCGCGTTGCCTGGTGAAACGTTGTTCTGATGCCTCGTGTAAGGAGGAGAAATGCCTACCATCACGTTTCCGACTTTGATAAAGGTCGGATTGTAGCCTATCTCGATTGCGGTTTATCGTATCGCGACATTGCTGCTCGCGTTGGTCGAGATCCAATGACTGTTAGCAGAATATGGAATCGGTGGGTTCAGGAGGGTAATACGGAACGCCGTGCTGGATTCCAACGGCCTCGTATCACTAGCAGTCGAGATGACAGGCATCTTATCCGAATGGCTGTAACGGATCGTGCAGACACTTTTCGATCCCAGAGTCTACAGATGGGGACTTTTGCAAGACAACAACCATCTGCACGAACAGTTCGACGATGTTTGCAGCAGCATGGACTATCAGCTCGGAGACCATGGCTGTGGTTACCCTTGACGCTGCATCACAGACAGGAGCGCTTGCGATGGTGTACTCAACGACGATCCTGGGTGCACGAATTGCAAAACGTCATTTTTTCGGATAAATCCAGGTTCTGTTTACAGCATCATGATGGTCGCATCCGTGTTTGGCGACATCGCGGTGAACGCACATTGGAAGCGTGTATTCGTCATCGCCATATTGGCGTATCACCCGGCGTGATGGTGTGGGGTGCCATTGGTTACACGTCTCGGTCACCTCTTGTTCGCACTGACGGCACTTTGAACAGTGAACGTTGCATTTTAGATGTGTTACGACCCGTGGCTCTACTCTCCATTGGATCCCTGTGAAATCCTACATTTCAGTAGGACAATGCACGACCTCATGTTGCACGTCCTGTAGGGGCATTTCTGGATACAGAAAATGTTCGACTGCTGCCCTGGCCAGTACATTCTCCAGATCTCTCACCAACTGAAAACGTCTGGTCAATGGTGGCCGAGCAACTGGCTCGTCACAACACGCCAGTCACTGCTCTTGATGAACAGTGGTATCATGTTGAAGCTGCATGGGCAGCTGTACCTGTACACGCCATCCTAGTTCTGTTTGACTCAATGCCCAGGGTATCAAGGGCGATATTACGGTCAGAGGTGGTTGCTCTGGGTTCTGATTTCTCAGGATCTATGCACCCAAATTGGTTGAAAATGTAATCACATGTCAGTTTTAGAATTTGTCCAATGAATACCCGTTTATCATCTGCATTTCTTCTTGGTGTAGCAATTTTAATGGCCAGTAGTGTATGTTACATGAATTTCTGATAACAAGTTTATTGGTTATGGGTACCCAATACTGTGGCCTCCAAGTACCTCGACTTAAACCAGCTGAATATTGATGGGGATATATAAAGGCTCTGATGTATTCCAGCCCTTTTGATTGTGCTGATGAACTTTGGGAGCGCTTTGTGGATGGTCAACAATGCATTCAAACATGCCTGAGATCCTTGAAAGTGTATGGGAACAGATGGGAAGACGTGCTAAAGCCATCTTCACACGAACTATGGCCGTGTGGAATATTTGTAATGTGTTTGTCCTCAAGTGTATATCTGCAGTTTGAATCCCCGAGAACTTAATTATACGGTGTTTATGTTCTCAGAGTAGTACGTCGTATCGGGGAAAGCACTGGGTTCCAGTCCTATGGTTATTAGAATTATTTGTTCCATTGTCCTCTACTCGCCCATTTCGTTTGTTCATACAGTTATAGGTGCAAATACATATATTTGATACTTGGTACCTTACTATGTACCAACTTCAGTGTGTTATCAATATTGCAGTGCGTGTGTTATTCCGAATTACGATGTAATGATCCTTCGGACATGCATACATGTTTGAAGGAGCAGGCACTGCAGTAACTACAACCGTCACGAAATAATTGAAGTGTAATCGCAGTTGGGAATATGGACAACAATCCACTGTACAATGGAATGAGAACAATGAAAATTTGTGCCGGACCGGGACTCGAACCCAGATTTCTTGCTCGTAGTGAGCATTCGCCTTACCTTATGGCTATCCAAGCACGACCCACAACTTGATTCAAACTTCTATATGGCGTCAACCACGTACCTACAACCTATACTCGTATATCCATTATGTACATTCCCAGACAGGGGAGATATTTTACATGAAAGTCGCTTACCTGTTCCTTCAGACATGCGTGCATCACGATTCGGAATAACACAGGCTTGCAGTATCGTATTTGTCCGTCGACAGTGGGCGCGTGACTTTCCAGTAAAATGTCTACCCTCTACAGGAAAATTCGCAATACAGGTTGTAGACACATGGTTGCCGATAAATGGAAGTTTCTGTCTGGCTGTGGGCCATGCTCAGATTGCCAAATCATGAGGCGACCGCTGGTGATAAGTGCGATATCTGGGTTCGAATACTGGTCCAGCAGAAATTTTCGTTGTTGTCAATTCCATTCTGCAGCAGATGCTAGTCCATATTCACAACTACGAATAAATTTCTTTTATTTCAGTGTGTTAAATGTTTTATCTCTGATCTAACAGTCTCACCGAAATATACAAACATAGTTTACTGCCTGACGTTTTCTGTACGGTGGTAACTGCACAATCCATATCGCGCCCATGTCTTCACACTAAAATAATAGATCTGCTGCCCAGGGAAAAATAAGCATTAATGATTTTCTTGTGGCTCACTTACATGGAAGTACTAACCAACTTAAAAACATACTACACATAATAGACATAATTACTGGTTTGCAAATGAAGTAAATAATTTAATCACTTCACAAAAGTCTTTGTATCTTACTTTTCCACCAAGTTGGTAAAAATTGCTGATGTAATGTTGTTCAGTACACTGCCTTCAGTCACCAATAGAAGTGTCTAACACCTTTATAACAGTGAAACACCCAGTGAATGAATTCCTCTTCACCGTACCTCGAGGATTCAGCACCATCGCAGTTTTACCGAGCTCGTCACTGGCAGACGAGTTTATGAATGTGAAGAGCGACGACGCCCTCCCGCGTGTCAGAGACAAAGCAGGGTCGGCTGGCGCCAGAGGCAGGAAGCAAGATGTGCACTTACTGTTGGCGCCAGCAACAGGTGGACGCGTCCCGTGCCGCTCCGTCCCGTCCCCCTGACTAATTTAAGAGCCACCGCGACCGCCTGTTGATCGCCTGCGTGCCTGCACATGCTCCCCAATTCTCTGCCTCAATAACTGCCAGTTTATTTCCGAGCGCGTGAACTGCGGCGGCACAACATCTACGCCACTAAAACACAGCCGCCGAATTCGTATCCGGTCGCCTTCTCCTGTGGGCGTGACTCAATAGGGACCCAGGAAACGCGTCCATCCCAGTTAAACCGTCTTCACACGAGACGTGTTTCTCACAGCAAAGCACGTCAGATGTGGTGCTTGTTGTGGTTGTAGTACGCTTTGAAACGACCTGATACATCTCGCGGAATGGTCTCCCAAATGTGATCGGCGACCGTAGTATTCTCCAATGACAATTCTCAGCTGCACTTTTGAAAGAGGGCACGTTACTCTCTCACCTATTTTTCGCATACGGAAAATTATTAAAGATTTGATTACAACCTGAAGCACGTTGAGCGAGACTCTAGAAAGTTAATGGCTTGAACATACGTTGATAGAGCCTGGTAGGGGCTAAAAGCATGAGGTATTTTTGTGGTTCTTAGCTCGTAGAAACGGCATGTTTGGAGTTGGAAGCAGTTGGCAGCGAGCCCATCCCTCAGTAAATCTTGCCGGACAGGCCCACAGCTGTACAGGGCAGACAGAGCAGCCCCTTGTAGAGACGAGTTTCCAGCAGAACAATGCCGCTATACCTGTATTGGCGCCAGCCGAAAGCTGGTTTGGGGATGACTGACTGTAGGGACGCATCCACACAGTGGAGTCATAAAGCGGGCATAGTGTGGAGAGCCACGCATAATAAAAATTCACAAGTTTTTGTGTTTGCCGATACTGCAAATAGGCCAGTGACCCACTTCCATTGGCTGCCTTCGTTGTATAAGAAGCTCCGGCGTCTGAGAAACGTTTAGAGATAAAATCTTTATTACACCTCATAACTAGAACTAACACGCTCCAAAGCACAGGCGATTTAGATAAAGATCTTTAAGATTGTATCTGTTAGCATGTTGCCACAGGAAGAGTAGTGACTTTGGAGAAAAACTTCTCCCTCCGTGAAAACTTAAAAAAAAAAACAAAAGAAAAAACAGAAATTGGCGGCTTCTTCTTTTTCCAGAGACGCAGGTTTCTTAACTCTTGCCCTGGTTCTACATCTACATCTACATTTATACTCCGCAAGCCACCCAACGGTGTGTGGCGGAGGGCAGTTTACGTGCCACTGTCATTACCTCCCTTTCCTGTTCCAGTCGCGTATGGTTCACGGGAAGAACGACTGTCTGAAAGCCTCTGTGCGCGCTCTAATCTCTCTAATTTTACATTCGTGATCTCCTCGGGAGGTATAAGTAGGGGGAAGCAATATATTCGATACCTTATCCAGAAACGCACCCTCTCGAAACCTGGCGAGCAAGCTACACCGCGATGCAGAGCGCCTCTCTTGCAGAGTCTGCCACTTGAGTTTGTTAAACATCTCCGTAACGCTATCACGGTTACCAAATAACCCTGTGACGAAACGCGCCGCTCCTCTTTGGATCTTCTCTATCTCCTCCGTCAACCCGATCTGATACGGATCCCACACAGATGAGCAATACTCAAGTATAGGTCGAACAATTGTTTTGTAAGCCACCTCCTTTGTTGATGGACTACATTTTCTAAGAACTCTCCCAATGAATCTCAACCTGGTACCCGACTTACCAACAATCAATTTTATATGATCATTCCACTTCAAATCGTTCTGCACACATACTCCCACATATTTTACAGGAGTAACTGCTACCAGTGTTTGTTCCGCTATCATATAATCATACAATAATGGATCCTTCTTTCTATGTACCCGCAATACATTACATTTGTTTATGTTAAGGGTCAGTTGCCACTCCCTGCACCAAGTGCCTATCCGCTGCAGATCTTCCTGCATTTCACTACAATTTTCTACTGCTGTAACTTCTCTGTATACTACAGCATCATCCGCGAAAAGCCGCATGGAACTTCCGACACTATCTACTAGGTTATTTATATATATATTGTGAAAAGCAATGGTCCCATAACACTCCCCTGTGGCACGCCAGAGGTTACTTTAACGTCTGTAGACGTCTCTCCATTGATAACAACATGCTGTGTTCTGTCTGCTAAAAACTCTTCAATCCAGCCACACAGCTGGTCTGATATTCCGTAGGCTCTTACTTTGTTTATCAGGCGACAGTGCGGAACTGTATCGAACGCCTTCCGGAAGTCAAGAAAAATAGCATCTACCTGGGAGCCTGTATCTAATATTTTCTGGGTCTCGTGAACAAATAAGGCGAGTTGGGTCTCACACGATCGCTGTTTCCGGAATCCAAGTTCATTCCTACATAGTAGATTCTGGGTTTCCAAAAACGACATGATACTCGATCAAAAACCATGTTCTAAAATTCTACAACAGATCGACGTCAGAGATATAGGTCTATAGTTTTGCGCATCTGCTCGACGACCCTTCTTGAAGACTGGGACTACCTGTGTTCTTTTCCAATCATTTGGAACCTTCCGTTCCTCTAGAGACTTGCGGTACACGGCTGTTAGAAGGGGGGCAAGTTCTTTTGCGTACTCTGTGTGGAATCGAATTGGTATCCCGTCAGGTCCAGTGGACTTTCCTCTGTTGAGTGATTCCAGTTGCTTTTCTATTCCTTGGACACTTATTTCGATGTCAGCCATTTTTTCGTTTGTGCTAGGATTTAGAGAAGGAACTGCAGTGCGGTCTTCCTCTGTGAAACAGCTTTGGAAAAAGGGTGTTTAGTATTTCAGTTTTACGCGTGTCATTCTCTGTTTCAATGCCATCATCATCCCGGAGTGTCTGGATATGCTGTTTCGAGCCACTTACTGATTTAACGTAACACCAGAACTTCCTAGGATTTTCTGTCAAGTCGGTACATATATTTTTAGTTTAGAATTCACTGAACGTTCACGCATAGCCCTCCTTACGCTAACTTTGACATCGTTTAGCTTCTGTTTGTCTGAGAGGTTTTGGCTGCGTTTAAACTTGGAGTGAAGCTCTCTTTGCTTTCGCAGTAGTTTACTAACCTTGTTGTTGTACCACGGTGAGTTTTTCCCGTCCCTCACAGTTTTACTCGGCACGTACCTGTCTAAAACGCATTTTGCGATTGCCTTGAACTTTTTCCATAAACACTCAACATTGTCAGTGTCGGAACAGAAATTTTCGTTTTGATCTGTTAGGTAGTCTGAAATCTGCCTTCTATTACTCTTGCTAAAGAGATAAACCTTCCTCCCTTTTTTTATATTCCTATTAACTTCCATATTCAGGGATGCTGCAACGGCCTTATGATCACTGATTCCCTGTTCTGCACTTACAGAGTCGAAAAATTCAGGTCTGTTTGTTATCAGTAGGTCCAAGATGTTATCTCCACGAGTCGGATCTCTGTTTAATTGCTCGAGGTAATTTTCGGATAGTGCACTCAGTATAATGTCACTCGATGCTCTGTCCCTACTACCCGTCCTAAACATCTGAGTGTCCCAGTCAATATCTGGCAAATTGAAATCTCCACCTAAAACTATAACATGCTGAGAAAATTTACGTGAAATGTGTTCGAAATTTTCTCTCAGTTGTTCTGCCACTAATGCTGCTGAGTCGGGAGGTCGGTAAAAGGAGCCAATTATTAACCTAGCTCGGTTGTTGAGTTAACCTCCACCCATAATAATTCACAGGAACTATCCAATTCTACTTCACTACCGGATAAACTACTACTAACAGCGACGAACATTTCGCCACCGGTTGCATGCAATCTATCGTTTCTAAACACCGTCTGTACCTTTGTAAAAAGTTCGGCAGAATTTATCTCTGGCTTCAGCCAGCTTTCTGTACCTATAACGATCTCAGCTTCGGTGCTTTCTATCAGCGCTTGAAGTTCCGGTACTTTACCAACGCAGCTTCGACAGTTTACAATTATAATACCGATTGCTGCTTGGTCCCCGCATGTCATGACTTTGCCCCGCATCCGTCGAGGCTGTTCGACAGGAGTTTGTGCTGTCATGTGGGAGGGGAGATTTTGCGCCTCTAGAGCCCTACGATTGGCTCAAGATGGTGAGAAGGCGGTGTCTTTCGTGCACTTCGCAGGAAAACGGATTTTTTTTCTGAAGAAGTGTGGGACAATCATGTGCTGGGCTTTGGTCTGGTAAGGGGACTTCTGGTCGATGCTCAGGCATGTGTGATTGGTGTTTGGGACCTGTCCTGAGACTGACTTCATTAGCAAGTAATTTAGACTGGGGAGCCTTTGGTGAAGTTATTACTGTACCGACAGCAAACATCTCGGACTACTCCTTTGCCGAGGGCACATTTATTCGTTTTTGGTTCACCAGTCTCGACGTTTGGCATCCTTGTACGCTCTGTCGTATAAGTGAGCCAAATTGGTCCTTGGTACAGCCAGCGAACGGGTGTGTCACACACTGAAATCTACAGTGATTTCAGGGCTCTGGTAGAGAGTAAATTGGGATCCGTCTGCCTGATTGCTAGACCGTGAGATTTTTGAATTTCTTTCGTGGCCGCGATCGATTCACAGGTGCCGCCTCACGTCTCGCTTCCGCCGCACACATCTCGCCAGCTGCAAGCTACAGCGTTGCACGAAGCAGACAGGGTAACGTACTGCCGCTCCGGCCTTGTCACGGTGTACAGATCTCAATCGCCACTTGCTCTCAGCTGCACCTGTATAAACTTCTGTAGATTTGAACAATCAAAGTCTGCTCAGCGTCAGAGCAATTCAGATTGCGTTATCCACATTTTTAGGGCCAGAGCACTTGACTCACTTCTGCCACCCAGGATCCTTGTCCATTGTGGTCTTAAACCGCCTGTTGGTTGTTTGCGATATTCAACCATAACTTGTTTAGCATAATTTATGTCTGTCTTTTGGGAAAAAATGTTGTCAGTAAACTAAATTTTGCATACATTCTTAATCATCTTTATATAGTCCCCACAGGATTAACCTTCACCTTGCGTGCAGATCTCACAGTTTCCTTAAAAAAATTGTTACTCGTAAAATAGCTGCCTTTAATAATACAGGCAAATTATATTCATGTTTATGCTCTTCACGTATATGAAGCCGGATTTCATCGTCCTGGCGCCACGACATTTAGACGGTCCAACTGGCCGCTATCTTCAGGTGACATTGCAGCTGTAAAATCACACCGGAACTGAAGTAACATCAGACACAACATCTCCTTGCCGGCCGCGGTGGCCGTGCGGTTCTAGGCGCTCCAGTCCGGAGCCGCGCTGTTGCTACGGTCGCAGGTTCGAATCCTGCCTCGGGCGTGGGTGTATGTGATGTCCTTAGGTTAGTTAGGTTTAAGTATTTCTAAGTTCTAGGGGACTGATAACCACAGCAGTTGAGTCCCATAGTGCTCGGAGCCATTTTTGACATCTCCTTTATACCCGGGGTACAGGCCGCTGCACGTGCGTGAGAAGAAAAACGGTTGCCATCTGCGAAGCGAAGAATTGCAGCGCTGCCGGCTGTAGAAACTAACAAAATCGATTAATCGCACATTAAAATGCAACCTGTAGAAAACTAGATCGTTGTTTTCTATCTAATAAATTGGGAGTCCACATCTTGCTTAAAAGACAACTTTTATCTCTATTAATAATGTCATCGGATAAACGTATTTCGATAGATTCCTGAAGTACACGATCTGACAGGGTATTTTATATGTGCCACAGGCTTCCTTAACCCAAAATCATCTTTAACAGATGGGCTCTAGTTTTGGCGAAAGGCGAAAAGATACTTTTAATATCGTATTTTCTGAGGCTTCTTGAAATTCTCGAAGAAATATTCCCTCCAAAGGGAAAATAAGCAACTGATTTACAGGTGTCATTGTCGGTTCACATTGTAGTCCAAATTGGAAAGCGCGGACAATCTGATGATCAATACATCAATTTTACAAAAAAATTTCGGTTTATTCGCCGCGTAAAATTCGGATTAAATTCTAAGCATTCGAAGACATCCACCATCATCTTCGCCAGGTACTAAAATTGTCTGTCGTGGACTGACAAGGTTCCCTCTATGATACCAACAGAATGGCATCCGACTGGCTGGACTACGTCATGAGGATACGTACGGAGGTGGCACACTCGACGTTCATTGATGTTACTTGGCTCTCTATCTAGCTTTGCTTGCAGCACCATCCATCGCATCAGGCGATGCACTACGTTTAAGTATTCCTCTGTGTTTTTTTCTTGTCAAGTGCACGCTTCCATGCGTTGCTAAGTGCTTTCACTGAAGTTGTTTTCACAAAGTCTGATTTCAAAAGCTTCTCCAGAGTCCCAATAGTTCGATGCGTGAACCAGTACTCTCGTTTGTTCAAATAAGATCTTGTGCTTTCTTAACAGGCTGTGCTGATTTATCCAAATGCCTGTATTTAAGGTGACGTTGATGCTCGGCGAGATTATCTACAACGGGTCACAACATTTCTTTAAATTTTCTAGGTGGCAGTGAGACTGGTCTGATTCCTTGCCTGTTTAAGACTCTACCGATCTTCCTAGTTGTTGCACCGCACAGTGGAGGCCACGGTATGTGTTGGCTCTCTTCGCTTGTTTCAACGGAGTCGCGTTTTGGTTTTCTCAGCAGCGTTGATCTACTGTCACGGACAAAACACCTGTTCCTTCTGAACACCGTCTTCAGATGCTTAATCTCGGAACCGAGGTGGTCCACGTCCGAAACAGTTCTGGCTCTGTGTAACTAAGGTCCTCAGCATAGCTCTCTTCTGAGCTGGGTGGTGAAAGCTACGCCCGTTGAAGTACAGATTTGTATGCGTTTGTTTTCTGCATTCAGAATGGCCGTTTCGTCCATCTGATTTCCGGTCGACCAACACGTCTAAAGAAGGTAACTTCTCGTCCTTCTCCACCTCCACTGTAAATCTCATGTTGGGATGTACACCACTCAAATGATCGATGAATTGTCACAGCGCCTCACTGTCATGCGGTCAGATTAAGAATGTATCGACAACATAACTGAAGAAGCAAGATGACCGGAAGGAAGCACTGTTCAACGTTCGTTCTTCAAAATCTTCCACGAAAATCAATGAACGCAGAGCGTGGCGCCTCTGTACGCGCCATCGTGACGTAATCCAGCCGTTCTGGGGGTATAACAGAGGGAAATTTACCAGCTCACGACAGTCAGTTTTTCGCTCGTAAATCGAAGACTATGCTTTTTTAAAATACCAAAACGTAAAAGCATAAAACTTCGCGCAGAATTACCTATTTAAATGTTGAAATTGATTTAGCCGTTTAGCTCCAGTCGATTGTCAAAGGTCGGCAGTTTTTAGCAGCTTGAGGAAGATGATGGTGCGTATCATGAAAAGCTTGGAATTTTATCCGAATCTGACGCGGTGAGTGAACCGAGAAATTTTTATGCAAGGACCTCGCCGCGAAAAACTTTTTTGCAATAGATCCATTTCGCTTTAAAACAGCTTTAAGACAATCCAGTTCCTGCATAAAATTATCAAAATCCAAAATAGCACAAGCTCTCTTGTACGTAAAGCTCCTATGCGTTGATGTGGAGAAAGACGGCTAGTACCACGGAAGTAACGGTCTGTATTCGTAGGTTTAGTATACACTGTGTCCCAAAGCCCCTTTTTCTTTTTTGTGTACTACAACATCCAAAGAAGGTAATTTGCCAACACTTTCAATTTCCACCGAAAATTTGATCTGTGGATTAAGGCAGTTAAAATGATGTAACAACCGATGATGGGCTTCCATTCCATGTGGCCAAACTACAAAAATATCATCCACATATCTCAAAAAGCGTGTGTATTCAAGAGAAGAAGTCTTGATTACGGTATCTTCAAAATCTTCTATGAAAAGATTGGCGATATTAGGGGAAAGAATACTCCCCATACCCACACCGTCACCTCAGCCTTCTAGCGCGCGTGCAGCGGCCTGTTCCCGCGATATAAAGGAGCCGCCATATCTAATGTTACCTCAGTTCCGGCGTGGTTGTATATCTGCAATCTCTCCTGAAGATGACGGCCTGTTGGACCGTCTAGATATCGTTTTTTCCAGGACGATGAAATTCGGCTGCCTATTCTTGACGAGCATCAAAATTTGTTAAACAGGAAAAATGTATGTAATCACAAATTAGATGCGTGCTGGCCAATAAATATGCACAAGCAGGAAACAATTTTAATCAACGTTATGGATTCAAAATAAGAGTTAAATGACTTTGCGACGGTTCCTGTCTCGTGATAAGCATTTTAGGGCTGAAGAACCACGAAATTTTTGGACTTTTTCAGTTTTGCGATCGTAAATCGAAGACTATGCTTTTCTAAAATACCAAAATGAAAAAGCCTAAAACTTCGCGCAGAATTACCTATTTAAAAGTTAAAATCGATTTAGTCGTTTAGCTACAGTCGATTGTCAAAGATCGGTCGGTTTTAGCAGCTTGGAGGAAAAGTGAGTTATAGCTATGTTACAACATCTGTAACTCAAAAACGGCTACTCCATATGGAAAGTGCCTGTTACGAAAGTTCATGAAATTCTGCATAAAGGAGCTCCTAAGTTTTGTAATTCACTCGCCACTTTTAAAAGATGCAAATCAACTCGTAAAAGTATTGGTAGCGCTAAACTCATTCTAAGACTTTTTTGTGAAGTCAAATTACTTTTGAACAACAGATCATTCAGATTCGTCCAAATATTGAAATTTAAGGACTTTTGTTATAGGTTCCCACCAACCTAGGTAGTTATCTCTATGTCTTAATACCAATTAACTACCATGCCAATTGGGTTAAAAAATGAAAAAAGCTATATCTAATCAAAGGTTTCATTAAAGGAAAAATACTTCTATTACAGTATAAAACTGATGACATATTTTTTTACAAACATTCTTTATGTAGTTATTGTTCTGTATTTACGTTCATTTACAAATGTTTCTAATATTTTTCTGGGTTTCGGAGAAGATGGCCCTGCGAAGGAAACGTCGTTGTCCAGTTCTTTGTCTTCTTCCGGCATACAATCTAAATCGTTTTCTGCTTGACGATATCAATCGTCACTTTGCGTCGAATATAGGAAGATGTTCATCTCTGCTAAAAAGCCCATTGCAATCGCTGCATATAGCCGAGCGCTTTATAGGCGCTTTCATGAAGGAACAAGCTGCTTTGCATCCCTTCCCGCACGTGCAGGGTATTGTTTTAAGCAGTTCCGGGGGCGCTGGTGGTTGGATGGTTGCACTGGGAATCAGATCGTTGTCTGTGGTCTTCCATCCCACTTGTAGTGGATCCAGGTGCTTGTTCCTCCAGATCTGAATCTACAAATATACTCTGAGGTAGTGTTGCTGAGCGGCGGCTTCGGTGGAAGGCAAACATGCCATCGTGAAGTTACCATTTTTCGACAGACCTCTCTGGAAGGGCTGCAGAGAATTTCATTCAAAGTATTGGAGCTGCCATCAGTGTAATAACACACAATGAACTTCACTCCGCCTCAGCGACCTTGTCAGGAGTGGCGATGTGATCCATGAAATCCGAAGCGTGATGTTGGAAGTTCGCGTTCTTTTGAAATATGTTTATAAATACGATTTTACCCTGTCGAAAAAATGTAGAGCTGGTGTCACAGTCACTGAAGGCATGAAGAAATAACACATGTATTTTGGCTTCTTCAGTGAACTTAGAACTGTTGGCGGTGTAACTGAACGTTCCTTGGTTGACTTCTCGTCGGATTCTTCATGCTCACTACCAACAGCTATGTGTTCAGTCAGTAGCACCAACAAATCAATATCTTCCCCGACAATGAAGACGTTGTCTCCATGTCTCGACTTTTCTATGACTGTGACAACAATCAAGAGGTGTCCGTCCTCAATTACCTGCTTGATCTGATAGCCAACCCCATACAATTTCACGATATTGGAGTGCCAGTGTTGTTCAGAATTACGGTGCAATGTTCCTTCGCACTGCGGTGACTACAGCCGTTATGAAAAACATGAAATATATTCGCAGTTGTGAGTATGGATGACTATCAGCTGGATAATGGAATGACAACAGTGAAAATTTGTGCCGGATCGGGACGCGAACACGGATTTCCCGCTTACCATTGGGCTATTCGAGCATGTTTCACGATTACACACACACTTGCATACGACGTCAACCATGTGTCTACATCCTACACTCGTCCATCCCTTATGTATATTCCTGTACATGTATGTATGTCCGAAGGAACATTGCATCATATTTTTGAACAACACCGGCTCTGCATATCGTACTTAACCACCGACACCGGGTAAGCGACATTCAATTAAAATGTCTCCCCTGTACAGGAATATACACTGAAACGCCAAAGAAACTAGTATAGGCATTGGTATTCAAGTATAGAGACATGTAAACAGGCGGAATACGCCGTTGCGGTCGGTAACACATATGCGAGACAACAAATGTTTAGCGCAGTTGTTAGATCAGTTTCTGGTGCTACAATGGCAGGTTATCAAGATCTAAGTGAGTCTGAACGTGGTGTTATAGTCGGCTCACTAGCGTTGGGACACAGCATCTCCGTGGTAGCGATAAAGTGGGGATTTTCCCGCACGACCATTTTCCGAGTGTGTCGTGAATATAAGGAATCCGGTAAAACATCAAATCTCTGACATCGCTGCTGCCGGAAAAAGATCCTGCAAGAACGGGACCAACGACGACTGAAAAGAATCGTTCAACGTGATAGAAGTGCAACCCTTCCGCAAATTTCAATGCTGGGCCATCATCAAGTGTCGGCGTGGAAACCATTCAACGAAACATCATCGATACGAGCTTTCGGAGTCGAAGGCCCAGTCGTGTAGCCTTGATGACTGCACAGCACATAGCTTTACGCCTCGCCTGGGCCCTTCAACACCTACACTGGACTGTTGATGACTGGAAACATGTTGCCTGGCCGGGCGAGTCTCGTTTCAAATTGTATCGAGCGGATGGACGTGTGGAGTGATATGGGACCTCCGATACGTCTAGGTACGACTCTGACAGGTGACACGTACGTAACCATCAAGTCTGATCACCTGCATCCATTCGTGTACATTGTTCATTCCGACGGACTTGGGCAATTCCAGCAGGACAGTGCTACAACCCACACGTCTAGGATTGCTACAGAGTAGCTCCAGGAACACTCTTCTGATTTAAAACACTTTAGCTGGCCATCTAACTGCTCAGAAATGAACATTATTGAGTATATCTGGGATGCATTGCAATATGATGTTCAGGAGAGATCTCCATCCCCTCGTATGGATTTATGGGCGGCCCTGCACGATTCATGGTGCCAATTCCCTCCAGCACTTACCTCAGACTTTAGTCATGTCTATGCCACGTCGTATTGCGGCACTTTCCCGTGCTCGCGGTGGCCTTACACGATGTTAGCTAGGTGTGCCAGTTTCTTTGGCTCTTCAGTGTACATAATGGATGTACAAGTGCATGCCGGCCGAAGTGGCCGAGCGGTTCTAGGCGCTGCAGTCTGAAACCGCGCGACCGCTACGGTCGCAGGTTCAAATCCTGCCTCGGGCATGGATGTGTGTGATGTCCTTAGGTTAATTAGGTTTAAGTAGTTCTAAGTTCTAGGGGACTGATGACCTCCGCAGTTAAGTCCCATAGTGCTCAGAGCCATTTGAACCATTTTGTACAAGTGCATGATGAAGACACAGGGCTGACGACATATGGAAGTTTGGGTCTGGCCGTGAAGGATGCTCTGGTAGCCTAATTGTCGGGTGACCGCTCGCAATAAATGGGAAATCTGGATTCGAGTCCCGGTCCGACACAAATTTTCATTGTCGTCATTCCATTATACAGCTGATGGTCGTCCATAGTCGCAACCGTGTATACATTTTCTGCGTATAATTTTTGTGTGAAAATTGAGATTAGAAGTTTCTTATTAATTTCATTTATGAGGAAACGTTCTTTTGGCAAAGTTGGTAAAATTTTCTCATCATAGAGAACGGAAGTGGTTGATATGATGCGGGCTCTTGAGGTATGTTCAGCAGATTTTATGCATTTCTCAGCTCTCTGCTCACGACGTCCATCAAACACTATGGTGCAATTGAACAAAAAGCGTTTTTGGACGTGGTTCACGCATTTTTTTAGGATGAAGGTAAACACTACTCCATTGTCATGAAAAAGAGTTAATGGGTATGCAGCTAACTCAGAGAGGAAGTGTGACTCGAGCTGTTGTAATGACCTCATGTGGAACGGGATTCGATGGAAAATTGTATCAGAACTGACAGGAACTGTACATTTCACTACTCGTAGGGGACTGTTCGGTTCTTCATCACGAACTGCACTTCCTTAAAGTTTTTCCTTTGAATATTTTCCATGCTTTTCTTCGTTTTCTCATTGGCCTCTTGGCAGCTGATGTCATCCCCCAATACTCCTGTACTAATGCGCAGGGTGGAAGTTTCTTGAGGGAATGGGCCATGAGAATCAAACCATTTACTGAATTTTTCGACATAAGTGTTGTTAAATTTGAATATTTGGACGGATGTTGAAGTTTGGCTTTCAAAAGTAATTTGACTTCACAAAAAAGCCTTAGCATGAATTTAGCGCTATGAATACTTTCGCGCTTTTATTTGTATCTTTCAAAAGGAGAGAGAGAATTACAAAGTTTAGTAGCTTGATGCTCTACACTTCCATGACTGATAATTTTGATTTGGAGTAGCCGTTTTAAAGTTACTGGCGTTGGAGCATGACTGTATCTCACTTTTCCACCAATTTGGTAAAAATTTCTAATTTTTGACGATGGACTGTGGTTATACGGCTTAATTGCTTTTAACTTTAATAGGTAATTCTATGCGAAATTTTATGCTCTATTATTTTGACATTTTAGAAATGTATCATTTTCGAGTTACAGTAAAACTTCAGTTGACCTAACTCGGGTCCGTCGAAACACCGAAAACCGAAAATAAGAAAAAGGAAACAAATGCTGAACTCACGGAAACGATTCGAGGCGAGTTTGTGCAGGGCCATGGTTAGCAGGGAGAGATAAACGCCTGGCCTTGAGTTGATTTTCCATACGCCGATTCACCAGTCTAAACAAAGCTACAATGCCAACAATAGTGCATTCGAGTGGTTGATTCTTTCCATTGCGTACGTATTTTTTTTTTTTTTTTTTTTTTTTTGCTATGCTAGAGAGTATGAAGTACATTTCACTGTATATTAGTGTACTGTAATCCTTAAACTGAATTCTGTCAGAGACAGCAAAGGACCTGGAAGAGAAGTTGAACTGAATGGATAGTGTCTTGAAAGGAGGATATAAGACGAACATCAACAAAAGCAAAACGAGTATCATGGAATGTAGTCGAGTTAAATCAGGTGATGCTGAGGTAATTAGATTAGGAAATGAGACGCTTAAAGTAGTATATGAGTTTTGCTATTTGGGGAGCAAAATAACTCATGATGGTCGATGTAGAGAGGATATAAAATGTAGACTGGCTGTGTCAAGGAAAGTGTTTCTGAAGAAAAGAAATATGTTAACATCGAGTATATATTTAAGTGTCAGGAAGTCTTTTCTGAAAATATTTGCATGGAGTGAAGCCATGTATGGTGGTGAAACATGGACGATAAGTGGTTTAGACAAGAAGAGAATAGAAGCTTTCAAAGTGCGGTTCTACAGAAGAATGCTGAAGATTAGATGGGTAGATCACGTAACTAAGGAGGAGGTATTGAACAGAGTTGAGGAGAAGAGGAATTTGTGGCACAACTTAACTAGAAGAAGAGATCGGTTGTTAGGACATGTTCTGAGACATCAAGGGATCACCAATTTAGTACTGGAGGGCAGCGTGGAGGGCAAAAATCGTAGAGGGAGATCAAGAGATGAATACACTAAGCAGATTCAGAAGGATGTAGGCTGCAGTAGTTACTTGTAAATGAAGAAGCTCGCGCCATATAGAAACATGGAGGGCTGCTTCAAACCAGTCTCTGGACTGAAGACCATAACAACAACAACAACAACAACAACAACAACAATCGGGGTTGTACTCTACAATCGAAAAACTGAAAAAGTGCAAATATCTGATAGTTCTTCGGCCATAAAACGTTGTTTCGAGCTAATTTTCCTGAACTGTTAGCTCTGTTAACTGTTGTCAAAGAGGAGCAAAGAAAATCGTGAAGAAGTTTCTGTACTTGTCGATGGTTTGAGCGACTAATTACTGATAGAGGAAAACTATATAACGCTGTACAACGATCTGAGACACATACTGGTAAAAGTTATTCGGTAACTCAACTGAACCTCTATTTCATTTTCGGTTTTAAATGGAATATAGTTAAGGTATAGTGCCTAATGTCAGTTTGAGCGAGAATAATACCCATATTGTAAAAGGTGTGTTGGCTACCATCACTAGAAAGTAACATACTTCATCGTATAGGCTTCAAGATCAGGATTCGTTTCATTTCATTCCAACGGAAGAGGAAACTACTGTATTTTGAAGCTACTCACCATAAATAAAAAAAGATATTTGCCAGGAAGTTACAAACACGAGGCAGCCCATAAAACCAAGAGATAGTTACATATATTTTCCATAAAGTTTCGTAATTGCAAGAACTTCCAGCGGGTAACTTGTGTTCGCTTTCTGACATAGACCGCCGGTGATTTTAAGATTTCTAGCCACTGGGGAAACATCCCAGTCATTGACCTATGCAATAAATTGTGCAGTAAATACATGATTTATAATAAATAACATAGAATATTGCAGCTAATACTTCTATTAAAATAATAAGAATGATCCAGAATCTTTTAGAAAGCAAGACATGAAAAAAATTTGGAATTGACTTGACACTACCTACTACCTT
Organism: Schistocerca americana; assembly: GCF_021461395.2. NCBI lineage: Eukaryota > Metazoa > Arthropoda > Insecta > Orthoptera > Acrididae > Schistocerca > Schistocerca americana. Next base: position 172,860,516 of record NC_060125.1, read on the forward strand.
TTTCTCAATAGTATATACGATTTCGACATAGAAGTTCGCCACTGTTATTTGGTACACACTGTCTAAAGGTTCTATCTACAGATCTCATTATTTGGTGTTTAACTACGCTATATTATACCAAACATGACGCGGTTTTATTGGTCAGATTGTGCCTCAACACTGAAGCGGTATACTTTCATAGCACACAAGTTATATTACTAAAAGCATCAAATAGAGAAAACCTTTAACTACCGATATGTAGTTTCCTGTCTCGTTACTATAACACATCGTACCTAAAACGACGCGCTTTCGACAGATTCTGAGCGTACTGGTGGTCTGAAACAGCCATACACTGATCAGCTATAACTTTATGACCGTCTAATAGCTGGTATGTTCACTTTTGACACGGAGAACAGCGGCGATGCGTCGTGACACGGAAGCAATGAGGCCTTGGTAGGTCGCTGGAGGAAGTCGGCACCACATCTCCACACACAAGTCACCTGACGCTCGTAAGCCGGCCGCTGTGGACGAGCGGTTCTAGGCGCTTCAGTCCGGAACCGCGCTGCTGCTACGGTCGCAGGTTCGAATCCTGCCTTGGACATGGATGTGTGTGATGTCGTTAGGTTAGTTAGGTTTAAGTAGTTCTAAGGCTAGGGGACTGATGACCTCAGATGTTAAGTCCCATAGTGTATAGAGCCATTTGAACCATTCTGATGCTCGTAAATTCTGAGGAGGGATGCAATGACGTCTGGCGCCACGTTCAGTCACATCCTAGGTGTGTTCGATCGGGTTCAGATCTGGCGAGTTGGGGGGCCAGAACATCAAGCACATCAAGCCTCTCCATCACACTCCTGGTCTTGTGACTTTGCGCATTATCTTGTTGAAAAATGCCGTAGCTGTTGGGAAACATGATCGTCACGAAGGGGTATACGTCTGCAACTAGTGTACGATCTTCCTTCGTCGTCATAGTGCCTTGTACGAGCTCCACTGGACCAAAGCAAAAACGCCCTGCATCCGATGTCGTACCGTTACACGCAGTGGATTACTTTTCCAATAATTCGACATGTGCGCGAGCGTTCTTTCTCAAATGATGTCGCTGCTGACCACATATTGAACTCGTGTTCCTTCTCTTCCTCATCCCGGACCGCCCCATCGACAAGCGAATGAGGCAGTTGCCACATCGACTGGGACTGCGGACCTGTTGATAAAAAGTAATTTCTGCAGCCATGTTGCCGAAAATAGTCATCGCATCTGCAGCCGGCATTAGGCGAAATTTGATTATGCTGTTCAGCTGGCGACACGGCATGTCAAACGTCGACGTCGGAAACCAGTTTTTATCTCCTCGGGGAATCGATGTTCAGCCCACGTGAATGTTCCCCAGACCATAGTGGAACCGCCGCCAGCTTGTCTCCGCTCCGCAGCACAGGCGTCAAGGAGCTGTTTCCCTAGTAGCTGACGGGTTCGCGCCCTCATATCGCCGTGATGAAGGCATCGGGATTCATCAGACCACGCAACGCTCTGCCGCTGCGCCAAAGTCTAGCATCAAGGGCCACGTGCCTATTTCAGTCGCAGTTGCCGATGTCGTGCTGTTAATAATGGTATATGCATGGGTGGTCGACTGCAGAGGTCCGTCGTTAGGAGTGTTCGGTGCACTGTGTGTTCAGACACTCTTGTACTCTGCCCAGCATTAAAGTCTGGTGTTAGTTCCACCACAGTTCGCCGCCTGTCCTATTTGACCAGTCTGTCCAACTTTCGACGTCCGAAGTCTGTTTCACCTTGGTTTTGCCCCGTGTTGAAGACACTCACCACAGCATTCTTCGCACACCCGAAAAGTTGTGCAGTTTCCGAAATGCTCGTGCCGAGTTACTGTGCCGTCACAATCTGCCCTCGCTCAAACTCAGATAGATCGTGCGCCTTCCCCGTCTACACACTGATACTAAATGCACCGTGCATGTATCTGACTAGTAGTCATTCTTCGGTCGGTGGTTATATTGTTCTGATTGATCTGTGTATATTCATACAACGTACGTTACACCACTGAATACGGATTTTTAACTCCATGCAATGTGGCGTCTCCAAAATTCTGCTTGTGATATAACACCAAAGCCAGACCTCAATGGGCACATAACTGACCGCGAGGGAAAAATCTGGCCTGCCACATTCTTCATTTCACTCTCCGCAATGTACTGGAACGTGGAATTCCACGGTGTGATGTCACCAGCGCCTTGTCCCTGAATGTTTACATGTCCTGTGAGAGGACGGCCTTAGGTTAACGATAGATAAACGGAAGAAAACGCAAGAGAATGCGGACCAAAATCCGTCGTAGCGCAGTTCTACCGAGAGCTGTGATGACGCGCGTGCCGGCCGGTGTGACCGAGCGGTTCTAGGCGCTTCAGTCTGGAACCGCGCGACCGCTACGGTCGCAGATTCGAATCCTGCCTCGGGCATGGATGTGTGTTATGTCCTTAGGTTAGTTAGGTTTAAGTAGTTCTAAGTTCTAGGGGACTGATGACCTCAGATGTTAAGTCCCATAGTGCTCAGAGCCATTTGAACCATAACGCGCGCATCAGACATGACAGCAAAGCAAAGTACACTCCTGGAAATTGAAATAAGAACACCGTGAATTCATTGTCCCAGGAAGGGGAAACTTTATTGACACATTCCTGGGGTCAGATACATCACATGATCACACTGTCAGAACCACAGGCACATAGACACAGGCAACAGAGCATGCACAATGTCGGCACTAGTACAGTGTATATCCACCTTTCGCAGCAATGCAGGCTGCTATTCTCCCATGGAGACGATCGTAGAGATGCTGGATGTAGTCCTGTGGAACGGCTTGCCATGCCATTTCCACCAGGCGCCTCAGTTGGACCAGCGTTCGTGCTGGACGTGCAGACCGCGTGAGGCGACGCTTCATCCAGTCCCAAACATGCTCAATGGGGGACAGATCCGGAGATCTTGCTGGCCAGGGTAGTTGACTTACACCTTCTAGAGCACGTTGGGTGGCACGGGATACATGCGGACGTGCATTGTCCTGTTGGAACAGCAAGTTCCCTTGCCGGTCTAGGAATGGTAGAACGATGGGTTCGATGACGGTTTGGATGTACCGTGCACTATTCAGTGTCCCCTCGACGATCACCAGTGGTGTACGGCCAGTGTAGGAGATCGCTCCCCACACCATGATGTCGGGTGTTGGCCCTGTGTGCCTCGGTCGTATGCAGTCCTGATTGTGGCGCTCACCTGCACGGCGCCAAACACGCATACGACCATCATTGGCACCAAGGCAGAAGCGACTCTCATCGCTGAAGACGACACGTCTCCATTCGCCCCTCCATTCACGCCTGTCGCGACACCACTGGAGGCGGGCTGCACGATGTTGGGGCGTGAGCGGAAGACGGCCTAACGGTGTGCGGGACCGTAGCCCAGCTTCATGGAGACGGTTGCGAATGGTCCTCGCCGATACCCCAGGAGCAACAGTGTCCCTAATTTGCTGGGAAGTGGCGGTGCGGTCCCCTACGGCACTGCGTAGGATCCTACGGTCTTGGCGTGCACCCGTGCGTCGCTGCGGTCCCGTCCCAGGTCGACGGGCACGTGCACCTTCCGCCGACCACTGGCGACAACATCGATGTACTGTTGAGACCTCACGCCCCACGTGTTGAGCAATTCGGCGGTACGTCCACCCGGCCTCCCGCATGCCCACTATACGCCCTCGCTCAAAGTCCGTCAACTGCACATACGGTTCACGTCCACGCTGTTGCGGCATGCTACCAGTGTTAAAGACTGCGATGGAGCTCCGTATGCCACGGCAAACTGGCTGACACTGACGGCGGCAGTGCACAAATGCTGCGCAGCTAGCGCCATTCGACGGCCAACACCGCGGTTCCTGGTGTGTCCGCTGTGCCGTGCGTGTGATCATTGCTTGTACAGCCCTCTCGCAGTGTCCGGAGCAAGTATGGTGGGTCTGACACACCGGTGTCAATGTGTTCTTTTTTCCATTTCCAGGAGTGTACATCGCTGCTAACAGATGAACGCGCGGACATTGCCGCACCGTTCATAGACAGCCAAACCGCTGAAAGTGGGATTCAGAGCGAAGTATGAAGCGCAAGACCCATGAATCACACGTCTCAGACGAACAAAGGTAAACACCACAGTCGGGTGAAGATGTTGTTAACGAGACCTTGTCGACATCCTTCTCGAGTAGGATTGCCAGGTCCAAAAACAGAAATTGCGGACTCGGCAACATATTTTGCCGAATATTTTGGCCTAAAGGCCGAACTGCCTATTTTAAACACGAATAGAGACAGTTGGGTATTTTCAGTCGTTTATTAAAGATCAGATGCAGCCAGGTTTTCGAGAGATCAACCGTAAATGTGCTTCAACTAGAAGTCAATCAGTAAACAGCCTTATAATTTGGCAGTTATAATAGCAACCAAGAGCTCAGTCTTCTTAATTGCTCAGTTTTCTTTTAAGATAATCTTACGTCAAAATAAACTAAACGTTCTTCATTATACAAAATAAAGAATTATCTAGTATTCTGGGATGGGAAACATTCAATAACTCCCGTTGTTCCAATTACACTTATAAATAAATAATAATAATCGGCAGTTAAATGTTAATTTCCCTAATTTGGGCCCACTTTATCAAGAACACTAGCGGAAATCATTTTGTGGAACTCTAACTGGATAATTGTAAATTACACAATAATATAGTTTTTAAGATTGTGTCGCTTTGAAATTTATTGCGTTACTTTGTTCTTTGCGCGTTTGTGAAAGAGAAAATCTTTTCGACGTTGTGATTATGGCTTGGAATTGCAAAGTAATATTCTATCAGTTTTAACATTTCCGAATAAAATTCCTCATTATGATGTGACTGGAATGTCCACTCTTCATAAGCCAAAACATTTTTAAACGCAGAATTATCTTCCTTTTGTTCCTTGAATTTCGTGAAATGTTGCCACAGTTCAAGGAACTTTAAGTTTTTTTAGAAAAGCTTTGGTTGGTACATTTACAAGATGATCAGAAACAGTCTGAAAAGCTTGTAAGGGTGTTACAGGGTCGGTTGTTTCGAAGTAATTAGCACTGATGGTAACTTTAGTTGGGCATTCTCTGCTTCATCGCCAAAAGGCTAAAAAAACTGGACAGGGTGGACTTGCATACAGTGCGAATCGCCTAAAACTTGCCCCGCAAATATTGCGGAAATGGAAAGTTCTATTGACTCTTTGACAGAATGGATGGGTAGTCGGGGGCTCGTATTGATAACCAATCAAGAGATTGTAGTAATACTTACAAAGTGTATTTTTTGTGCGAATATACACTTTTCTAAACGGAAGAATGTCTATTGACATTAACAACCTAAGAGTGGGATTCATTAGAATGTCAGTTGTTCCAGGATTGTAGTAAGAGTCTTTTACGAAATATCGTATTTTGAAAAGTTCCCACACCGACACTTGTACAATAAGTTGGTAGCACATACTACAGCACAGCACAAGCGCAGACACTACTTGCATGGATTCTGGCTTGTAACGAGACAACTGACCATGACAGGTTGCGTTCAAAATGACCACGGTAAGCGGCAACACACGCTTCGAATCTGGTAGGAAACGACTGCTGCACACGTGCTAGCATTTCAGCGGAGATCTCCGAGCAGGTTGCAGTAATATGTCGTTACATATCATCGGGTGTAGATTTCCCCATAGAAAAAAGTCTACAGGTGTCAAATCCGGGGAACGAGCCGGTCAAAGTACAGGTCCTCTGCATCCAATTGGAAACAGTACGTGCGGACATGCTTCAGTACTTCGTGCACTATGGGCTGGACAGCTATCATATTGGTACCACAGTTTGTTTCTGGTCTGCAGAGGCACGTTTTCTAGCATCCTTGAAAGATGATCTGTTAGGAGGCTGCGATACTGGCACACATTAGTCTATGGAAAACGGGCCTATGAGCTAATAGTTCACTGTCCCACACTACCCACACTACACGTCTAAACTCCGTGGATGCTGCCGTTCCAGCTGACGAAACCAACTGGTATTGTCAACAGACCAACAGTGTATGTCTCGGCGGTTTACCTCGCCATGATTGGTAAACATAGTTTGTAATGTTATTGGGATTTCCGTCGTATGAAAGCTATGAGTACCCTTGGAAGTGCATTGACCTAGCTGTATATTAAATGACCAACTTATGAGATGAGACCTGTTCTTTGAAAGACATTTGTTTTATATAATTTACGTAACTGTAAAGATGCGCATCTATCGCGGACGCTAATAGATCGACTGCGCAGTCAAAGAAGCATTTTAACAGAAGCTGAACTGAACGTTCCGTTTCGATCTAAAAAAAAGATGACAGTAAAAACCTTTGTAGATCTTCAGATTTTATCGTAATTCTGATTGTAATATGAAAGCGTAAAAAAGATCGTCTGTAAGCCATAAAAGTGAGCGGTCTTGCCAGCGTGCAGACAACAGTTATTAATTAATAAAATTCAAGTAATTTATGTTCGATACTGTAAACCAGCAAGTTATTGTTATGAAGGTATTCAACGGTGCAAGAATTGTCTCGAAGGAAGAAGAAAAGTAATGACTGTAATTTGTGACAAAAACGTGAACCAAGAAGCTAGCACAGGACAGACTGCTTAAATCTGATGGCACCGTACAGTTAGAAAAGTACTTATGTAAGTTATACTGTTTACAAATAAGCCCTAATTGCTTGTGAGAATTGTTTGAATATAGTTAGTGTTTACCAGATTTCTTATTCTATTCTTTTTCTTTGTTTTTTTACCTCCATGTCATACTATTTTTATAAATGTCAAACAGACTTTACTACAGCAGAGAATACTGCGGCATTCTGATCGTAGACTCACAGCTGCCCCATTTATTAATGATTTCATTTGCAAATGCAGTTTTTTTATTTTTCATTGGTAAAGGTCCCTTAGATAATTATAAAATTTATACTGATTACGTAAAGAAATTCGGGTTGTTCTTTTCCAAAGAACAGAAACCTTTGCGTAATCAAAAACTAGCCTCCTTCTGACAACGTTCAGGAGCCGACCAGAAGACGGACGTCTTCAACCGCTTTGGTGTTTTTTGTGGCAAAGCTGTGCCAAACTGGGAACACGACATTCTAGTATGAAACACAATATACATATATATATATATATATATATATATATATATATATATATATATATATATGTGTGTGTGTGTGTGTGCGTAATTATCTGATTAAAATTGAAGTTTCATCACTAAACGATATACATGATATATCTGGAATATCCTGTATAATGGCCATGTACGGAAGTTTATAATGCGAGTCTCATAATCGTTTCCTTGCAGCTCTTGATGGATAGGGATGTGATAGGGACGTAACCTATGTCGACAGAGGATGAGTAGGACACTTGTCTGACTCACGCCACTTCTTCGTGCGATTGCGCGGGATCTCAGATGGAGATAAACTGCAACAGCAGCAGGACAATAAGATCCCATCATTCTTCCGTCATTTGTTTCCTACTGTTAAGTCGACTCGGCGTTACGCAACTACGTTCACGTGACTGGTTGAGGAGGCTGATAAATATTGCCGAGATAGCTGGTGTTTATTGGGATATATTGTCGTGTACACCGTACAAGAACGAACTGCATTCTTCCTACACTCTCCATGCACCATGAGCCCGTCGGTATTTTCTGCATTGGTAAATATCATCGTCCACTCACCACCTACTGCTGGGACTGTCACACACTGACTAGCAAGACGCAATGCACTCAAGAACCACCCAAATACACTGAAAGCAAACATAATGACATCATACCCATCTACGAATGGCACAAACAAGTGTTGGTGTGGAAGCTTTTCAAAATACGATATCTGGCAAACGAGTCACATTAGAATTCTGAAAAAAATAACGCCACTGACATTCTAATTTAACCTACTCTGAGTCTGTTAATGTCAATAGGGACTGTTACATTTAAAAAAGTGCATGTTTGTACAAAACACACTTTATAAGTATTATTACAATCCGTTGACTACGAAACCATTCCGTCAAAATTGCACATCAATAGCACATTCCATTTCCGCAATATTAGCGGTGCAAGTTTTAGATGATGCACCCTGCATATTCGGCTGGACACTGTCGTGAAAAGCCTGACTTATCCTGTTAAAACCGACTACACAATTTTAATCTGCCAGTAGGTTTAAAAAAGGCTGCCACTCTGCTGCAGAGTTGTGATAGTAGGTACAAGTTTGAAAGTATTTCGGACTTACAGCTGGCGGTGTGGTCGCTGTAGTAATTAATGTGGCCGTCGTTCTCGGCCGACAGGGGGTCGTTGGCCAGGCTTCCGGCCGGCCGCTATCTCTGCTGCGCGCCTCCGCGCTTTCCCACGCGCAGAGGCGTTTCGTACGGCTGACAGGTGCACGGCGACAGCTATGACTCAGAAACAGCTCTGTCCTCGGAGTCCAGCACCTATTTGAAATGCAAAACTCTGCTCACATCGTAAGCGCATCTTATCCCGTCTCACCTGTCAGCGGAGATCGTTTTCTTTTTCCTTTTCGTAATCCATAATATTGTCTTTGATCTTCATGATTATTCTCGAGACAAGAAAGATGTTTTTTTCCTTAAGCCAGCTTCTTCTATGGCGTTGTACTGTGGGAACTTAAACCCGAAACTGTTGTGACCTGGAATTCTAAAACTAGCGGTGTGTAGAGTGTAGTTTTTTTTTTTAGAGATTTTGGATATTTTAGCACTGAAATTACTGGTTTAGTCAATTGCAAGTTATTACTACGGATTAAGCTTATTGTATGTTATTAATATTGTAACCCATCATTATACATCTGGTCTTTTTTGGAAACTAATATTTATTGTAGCTGGCCGTGAACAATGCCCATATTTCATATAAAATCATGAATTCTCGTTTTCCAGCAGAAAAATTAAATAAAAGAATAATGAGAGCCAATGAAATAGAGTATTACAAGCAAAGCGGCAACCGGCCTTATTTAAAGTTTCTAAGGAATGTACCTTTCGTTTCATAACTATTATATAAGTCTAACACACGTATTGTTAACGTCTCTAGCGTCTGTGAGTCTATAGCGTTCGAGATTTTAGTGTCTGAGCCTTTAGCCTTTCTGTCTTGAGCATTCACGTCTCCAAAGCTCATGCGCCACTGCATGAAACAGTTAACTGTATTGGAAGCCGGGATAGTTAAACGTAAATTTCTGTTCGTTTGCTTTATTGTCAAAAATACGAAAACGGACAGAACTGAAATAACGCCAACATCCAGCGAACATCTCAATCGATAAAAGATTGATATCATTAATTCCAATTTCAGAACTTAAGTTGTTGCCGAAGTTACTATTCAAACATCGCGTCGCAATTTTTATTATAAACCCTGTTTTGACATTTATTATCGGTCCTAAGTATGACCATTCATACTAGTGAATCATGTCAAAGAAACTGCGTAAATAAAAACGGAGTTAAGAAAAAACTATAGTGTCCTAAGATTTCGAACAGAGTATCTCGAGAAGTAAACCGTGTATTGGATTATCTCTGGAGAGTAATAATAATAGTTTATTCCATATTAATATTAAAGGGAATAATTTTCAACGGACAAAATATCGTGCCATGTTAAACGAACCCTGTGGGTTTTGAAGTATTTAATTCAGTGTACATGTGCTACGCAAAATCAAATATATTGTAGGTCAGAAATCAAACCCACATATACTTAGAGACATTTATTTACTTGGAGCAACGTCGGAAGTACAGGTCTAAACAAAAAAAACGAAAAACAAAAATAAACATCAAACCATCGTCCAAGGATTAAACAATGCACTTCACAGGTCGGTCTCTTGTTCCCTCACAGCTCCCCCCCCCTCCCCCCCCCCCTCCCCTTAAAGTGCGGAGCACCTGGGATATGGGGGAACTTGTCGTCCATCTCTTGAACGGACGGCCGGCTGTTGTGTCGGTGCGAGCACAAGTGTGACTGGTTGTTCTATAGTCCTCTGGCACCTTGGCGTTGTCTCTTCAGTTCGACTGGGTGTAGGCTCGCCTGACCCTCGATCATCCTGAACTGGAGGAGTGCTTTCATGCTTCGGCTGGTTTCACTCTTTTTTTCCATTTTGCGAGATGTCTATAGCATGGGCATTACGTCGCAGTACTTGGTACGGCACAGTATAAGGAGGCATGTAGGGGAGCCCGTACGGCGTCTGAGCGCAACATGACGTGCGAGCAATCCGCCAATGCATTGTGCACGAAGACCGGATGTTCACCATGGCGGAATGCCGGTGGCCCTCTCATCCTTGTCACATCGTCACGAATGGGCTGTACCACCAGCAGTAGCTCTGTTTGTGGTTGTAGTGGTGCCGCTGTGAGACAGTCTGCAAGAATTTTCAATGATTCTCCGTAAACCATCTCCGCCACTGCTGCGTCTATATCCGCCTTATACGCAGTCTGTAAACCTAGAAGTTCTAGCCTCTGTCCAACTCGCTCGGTGACACATGAGGGCATCCTTTAGTGTTCTGTGCCACCTTTCCACCATACCGTTGCTTGCCGGGTGATAATTGGTTGTGTGGTGATGCTGGAATCCACACAGTCTAGCCAGTACATTGAACAGATCAGATTAGAATTGTTGACCCTGATCCGTGGTAATATGTAGGAGGTATCCGAAAGGGCTAACCACTGTGCAACAAATGCCTTTGCTATTGTCTCCGCTGCTACATCTGTCACTGGTATAGCCCCTGCCCATCTTGTGCATCTGCTACTGCCTGAGCAAGTATTTATAACCCTCTGAGGGTAGTAGTGGACCCACTATGTCTAGCCGAACGAGACCAAAACTTGCCGGCGAACCTGCAAAATTTCCGACCTCTGCATGAACATGTCGTCCTGCTTTACAACGCTGGCATTGAAGGCACAAGCGACTCCAGTTTCTGACATCCTTTTTAATCGACGGCCACAAGACTATCAGTTAGCAACTTGATAGTGGTGTTTGCACCTGGGAGTGCTAAGTTGTGGACACTGACAAGAGTCTCTTTGCAGAATCGCTGTGTAATTTATGGCCGTAGCGTCTGTTGTGATACGTCGCACAATATTTTGGTCTTGCTTCCTGGAACTTCTATTTGTTCCAGCCGCACTTCCGTAAGTCGATCTGTTAGTAAGTCTTGCAACTCTTTATCTGTCTCGTGCTGTCGCGAGGTCGTCGTAATTTAAGATGCTGACTGAGCTGTATACGCGAGAAAAATAATCGGCGAATACGTTGTCTGCGCCTCTAATATGCCATATGTCCTTAGTGAATTGGCTGACAAACTCTAGGGTGTCGGAACAGCCGTGGCGAACATTTGTCGCTGATGTTGTGGAGTGCCGAGACGATAGGTTTATGATCAGTGAAAATTGTCGCTGGTCGGGGTTCAATGCAAAGCCGAAAATGTCTCACACTCTCATATATCGCCAGTAACTCATCATCATAAGCACTTCATTTTGTTTGTCTGTGCAGTAGATTTTTGGAAAGAAAACTCAAAGGCTGCCGTTGTCCACTCACTTCTTGGTGAAGTGCTGCTCCAATTCCGACTTTGCTGGCGTCGACCACAACTTTCAATGGTGCATCCGGGACAGGGTGGGCCAGTGACACTGCGTCTTCAAGGCTGGTTTATAATTGGTTGAAAGACTTAACTCATTTCTGGTGTCTATTCTACTAGTCTCTTGCCATTGGCATTCTTAGCCGCAAGCCGGCCGGGGTGGACAAGCGGTTAAAGGCGTTACAGTCCGGAACCGCGTGACAGCTACGGTCGCAGGTTCGAATCATGCCTCGGGCATGGATGTGTGTGATGTCCTTAGGTTAGTTAGGTTTAAGTAGTTCTAAGTTCTAGGGGACTGATGACCTTAGAAGTTAAGTCCCATAGTGCTTAGAGCCTCTCAGCCGCAAGCGCGTCCGTTAGTGGTATCTGAGTGGCAGCTGTTACCAGCAAATGATGACAATAAAAATTTACCATGCCTAAAAATCGTCTAAGTTGGCTTTGGTAGATTACGCAATGTGGCAGTCTTTTCAGTCAAAGGTCGGATCTCGTGGCCGAGACTCTATGGCCTAGGAAAGTTACCTCGCTGTTGCGCAAGACGGTCTTGTCTTCATTCAGCACCACTCCATAGTTACACAACCTCTGTTGCACTTGTTGTACACTTGCTACACCAAGAAGAAATGCAGATGATAAACGGGTATTCATTGGACAAATATATTATACTAGAACTCACATATGATTACATTTTCACGCAATTTGGGTGCATAGATCCTGAGAAATCAGTACTCAGGACAACTACCTCTGGCCGTAATAACGGCCTTGATACGCCTGGCCATTGAGTCAAACTGAGCTTGGATGGCGGGTACAGGTACAGCTGCCCATGCATCTTCAACACGATACCACAGTTCATCAAGAGTAGTGACTGGCGTATTGTTACTGGGCCACCATTGACCTGACGTTTTCAGTTGGTGAAAGATCTGGAGAATGTGCTGGCCAGGGCAGCAGTCGATCATTTTCTGTATCCAGAAAGGCCTGTACAGGACCTGAAACATGCAGTCGTGCATTATCCTGCTGAATTGTAGTGTTTTGCAGGGATCGAATGAAGGGTAGAGTCACGGGTCGTAACACATCTGAAATGTAACGTCCACTGTTCAAAGTGCCGTCAATGCGAACAAGAGGTGAGCGAGACGTGTAACTAATGGCACCCTATACCATCACGCCGGGTGATACGCCAGTATGGAGATGGCGAATACACGCTTCCAATGTGCGTTCACCGCGATGTCGCCAAACATGGATGCGACCATCATGATTCTGTAAACAGAACCTGGATTCATCCGAAAAAATGACGTTTTGCCATTCATGCACCCATGTTCGTCGTTGAGTACACCAACGCAGGTGCTCCTGTCTGTGATGCAGAGTCAAAGGTAACCGCAGCCATGGTCTCCGAGCTGATAGTCCATGCTGCTGCAAACGTCGTCGAACTGTTCGTGCAGATGGTTGTAGTCTTGCAAACGTCCCCATCTGTTCTCAGGGATCGAGACGTGGCTGCACGATCCGTTATAGCCATGTGGATAAGATGCCTGTCATCTCGACTGCTAGTGATACGAGGCTGTTGGGATCCAGCACAGCGTTCCATATTACCCTCCTGAACCCACCGATTCCATATTCTGCTAACAGTCATTGGATTTCAACCAACGCGAGTGGCAATGTCGCGATACGATAAACCGCAATCGCGATAGGCTACAATCCGACCTTTCTGAAAGTCGGAAACGTGATGGTACGCATTTCTCCTCCTTACACCAGGCATCACAATAACGTTTCACCAGGCAACGCTGGTCAACTGCTGTTTGTGCAAGAGAAATCGGTTGGAAACCTTCCTCATGTCAGCACGTTGTATGTGTCGCCACTGGCGCCAACCTTGTGTGAATGCTCTGAAAAGCTAATCATTTGCATATCACTGCATCTTCTTCCTGTCGGTTAAATTTCACGTCTGTAGCACGTCATCTTCGTGGTGTAGCAATTTTAATGGCCAGTACTGTGTATGCTTGTGATGAACTTGTGCATCAGCTGAATATATTAATATGTCATTTAAATTGTAAGACGTTGACGTCTCCTGATCTTCATTGCTTACATATTCCACCCTCACAATCATATTCCGCACATCAAGACGTTTCATTCGAACTGAAACTCGATAAGATAAAGTCAGTGTTGCATGAATTCATGTAAACGATATGCAAATACACTCCTGGAAATTGAAATAAGAACACCGTGAATTCATTGTCCCAGGAAGGGGAAACTTTATTGACACATTCCTGGGGTCAGATACATCACATGATCACACTGACAGAACCACAGGCACATAGACACAGGCAACAGAGCATGCACAATGTTGGCACTAGTACAGTGTGTATCCACCTTTCGCAGCAATGCAGGCTGCTACTCTCCCATGGAGACGATCGTAGAGATGCTGGATGTAGTCCTGTGGAATGGCTTGCCATGCCATTTCCACCTGGCGCCTCAGTTGGACCAGCGTTCGTGCTGGACGTGCAGACCGCGTGAGACGACGCTTCATCCAGTCCCAAACATGCTCAATGGGGGACAGATCCGGAGATCTTGCTGGCCAGGGTAGTTGACTTACACCTTCTAGAGCACGTTGGGTGGCACGGGATACATGCGGACGTGCATTGTCCTGTTGGAACAGCAAGTTCCCTTGCCAGTCTAGCAATGGTAGAACGATGGGTTCGATGACGGTTTGGATGTACCGTGCACTATTCAGTGTCCCCTCGACGATCACCAGTGGTGTACGGCCAGTGTAGGAGATCGCTCCCCACACCATGATGCCGGGTGTTGGCCCTGTGTGCCTCGGTCGTATGCAGTCCTGATTGAGGCGCTCACGTGCACGGCGCCAAACACGCATACGACCATCATTGGCACCAAGGCAGAAGCGACTCTCATCGCTGAAGACGACACGTCTCCATTCGTCCCTCCATTCACGCCTGTCGCGACACCACTGGAGGCGGGCTGCACGATGTTGGGGCGTGAGCGGAAGACGGCCTAACGGTGTGCGGGACCGTAGCCCAGCTTCATGGAGACGGTTGCGAATGGTCCTCGCCGATACCCCAGGAGCAACAGTGTCCCTAATTTGCTGGGAAGTGGCGGTGCGGTCCCCTACGGCACTGCGTAGGATCCTATGGTCTTGGCGTGCATCCGTGCGTCGCTGCGGTCCGGTCCCAGGTCGACGGGCACGTGCACCTTCCGCCGACCACTGGCGACAACATCGATGTACTGTGGAGACCTCACGCCCCACGTGTTGAGCAATTTGGCGGTACGTCCACCCGGCCTCCCGCATGCCCACTATACGCCCTCGCTCAAAGTCCGTCAACTGCACATACGGTTCACGTCCACGCTGTCGCGGCATGCTACCAGTGTTAAAGACTGCAACGGAACTCCGTATGCCACGGCAAACTGGCTGACACTGACGGCGGCGGTGCACAAATGCTGCGCAGCTAGCGCCATTCGACGGCCAACACCGCGGTTCCTGGTGTGTCCGCTGTGCCGTGCGTGTGATCATTGCTTGTACAGCCCTCTCGCAGTGTCCGGAGCAAGTATGGTGGGTCTGACACACCGGTGTTCTTTTTTCCATTTCCAGGAGTGTAACAAGAAAGTGCGCCGGGGTTGAAATACTCGAGACTGGCGTACATACATACATTCCAGACACTGCGGTCACAGGAGCTTTTAGTTCTGGAGAGAAACCACACAATGGGACGCCAGTCCTTTCAGAGGATAACCCAGCCTCTGTTGGCAGTGACCGCCCATGGAGCGGACAGCGTGGGCCCGAGTGAAAAGGGGGAATGACCCCATGTTCGGCTTAAAAGCAAATTCCGCTACATTGTGTGGGAGCAGCTAGCTTACACATTCTTTACACATAGCACGCAGTTTCAGAGATTTTCACAGGGAGACAGCAAACGCCAAACGCCAATCCTACAGGTTTCCAGATTGGTCGCCTTAAACGAAACGTCATTCTCCCGTTTTAGAAGAGCAATGCTGATTGGCAGACGATATTTCTGACGCCTTGAGCTGAAGGAGTAATGGAAGAGACCGAAATATATACCCTTTCACGTCTGGCGTGGAGAGGCGCCGTTCCGTTGTCGCTCTTGGAGTGAGGAACAAGTCTCTCCTCAGTACTTCACTGGGAGAGCACCTCGGTTGAGAGCAAATCAAAGTGCGAGACTCTCTACATTGAGTCCTTGCGATTAAGCGTTGTTCACGGTGTTGGCCGATACACTTATTGTGCAGTGTGAACTGACAGAGTTATAGTTAAACGCCTGTGAGCTGTGTTAAGCATAATATAGTCACATTATATACGCACGCCACCAGGTCCACCGGTTTCATAACGCGTCCGTAGAATAGCTCTAGAGCGGTTGGCTGAGACTAAGGCGATATTTGAGATATGCATCGCGGTGGACTGGTTATCTGACCGGTGTACCACGCCAATATTTAGACTAGGGGCGAATAGGAATCCTTGACTTCATCAAGGCTAGGGAGAGTTTGACTGGCGTAGGTCAATCCAGATAGAACGAGAGTTATCTTATTTGTCAGCAGCGAGCGGCATAGACAGCAGTCATCGCAGCTTATGTTATTGTGCGCTACAGCTATTGCGAGCCCCATATTTCCTCCACAACAGTCGACTTCACTGCATTTCACACGTGACAGCCTCGACCGTATGTAGCAACATTCTAAAGGATAATTATTCAGAGTATGCGTGCCTCTCAGCCATTCTGCCAAGTCAATAACAATCATTGTATAGAAATTTCATTAGCGAATCCTATCCTTGAGAGGTAACTTCACATTCCGAATGTACCAGGATATAACTTGTTGATTTCTCAGTATTTTTGCAAAATAAATAATAATTTTCGTTAGTTTCATGTTTTTCTTACACTAACTAGCACTACTCCAGTATCCAAGTATCTCACTAGTTACGTAAGAAATTTTGTGAATTTTTGTGTCATTTCCTTACAGCGGACGACTCCAGAAGATATTTATTGCGGAAAGTTTTTCGGGCATTTCTCTTTAGAACGTTAGGAGCGTCTGTCTGACTTCTGTAGTAGTGTGGTGGTAGAAATTGCATCTTGCTGGAGCCTCAGGGTAAAGGGTGCATCTCTGATTAATCCGTTGCGCAGAATAACAGAATAGCAGATCATCCCCACGCTCACAAAATATGGAAAGCAAAATGGCAAGTCATTTTAACACTTCGTCAATGAATCTCTGCCAAGTTTGGGCTGAATTTTTAAGACCAAATGGCATAAAAAACTCAAACTGGCCGAAAGGTGTGATAACTGCTGTCTTTGAAACATCGGTATGCGCCCTTGGGATCTGACTGTAAGCTCTCCGGCAATCCAACACTGAGAAAACTTTTGCACCGGTCAGAGAATAGATTAATTCTTGGATATTAGGTATCGGGTACTTACCTGGGATTGTTCTTGCGTTCAGCCTACGGTAATCGCCGTCCTTCTTGCTTACTAGATGTAACGGGGATGATCATGGGTTGTCTGACCTTTGTATAACACCAGCAAGGAGCATATCTCAAATATCGCCTTAGTCTCACCCAACCTTTCTAGAGCTATTCTACGGACGCGTTGTGAAACTGATGGACCTGGTGGCGTGCGTATATAATGTGACTATATTATGCTTAACACTGCTTGGCTGCAATGACGTATTCGGGATCGGCTTTTTACTTGCAACATTAATTACTCCTGTTACGTTGCCCACAGAACCTCTCTGAATTACCTTTACCCTGTCACATAGTGTCCCACTTATAAAGCAGGCATTTGCTAAGTTTACAGCCAGTGCAAAGTGCTACAGCAAATCAGCACCTAATATGGGTTGAATAATGTCTGCCACAACGAAACTCCAATTGTATGGAGTGGGAAAACCTATGTCTATCGTCATATCTTTGCGCCCACACGGTTTGGTGCTAGAGTTGTTCACGGCTAACAACTGTGAGGGCTCCTGCATTGTCGTGCCCGTGACTGACCTCTGAACCAGTGTCTATCGAAAACCTTAAGCCTGAAATCTTATCAGTCACGTGCAACCGACGCGATGTCGTGCCGCGACTCATCGGAAAAGTAGAAAGCATGCCATCGGCGGCCTTACCTTTGCCGTGTGTCCATCTGTGCGCTGCTGCGATTTGACTCTTCTTACGTCGGCGGCGCCGTTTGTGAGTGCCGCAGCCCGTGACGCCTAATTCGAGCTGCTCTTGCCATTTGGGCATTTACGTGGTTTCGTACACTTTGTAGCGCGGGCGCGGGTGCGGAACCGTCTGTGGTACCAGAAGATATCATCGGCAGTTGTTTAACCTTGACTGGTGTCTAACGGCTGTAGATTGGAAGAACGAGACGACCTCGTCGTCTTATCGGCGCTCGTAAGTAACTCCAAGTTCTTTAACTGCGAGACAATTCGTCCCATTGTGGTCCATACCTCTCGGAGTTCCCCAGCGATGTCCGGTGATAGTCGGCAAGATGCGGCGGCACAATCCAGCATCATCGGCTCCGCCAAAAACTACGATGCGTGTTTGTCACCTTCTGCTATGACGCTCGTATTTGTCGCTGCTACGCTTGTCACAATGGTCAATGTGGCATATGCTTTATCAGCTACTTGCAGGAATTTATCCAGTGCTTGTCCTTCATACGCTATTAATGTCAACTATACTTGAGACGGAAGCTGTTGTCGCCAAATATGTAGTAGCAACTCATTAGATGTTACGCTACAGTCCACGATTACTCGAAAATGTCTCCAAATTTCCGACGGGTTTTTGTCGCCAGGTTTCTCCTGGTAAAGCACTTGTGAAAGCCTCTGCTCGGGTAGCTTCGTGCAGTGAGTAATCAGTGGAGTCTTCATGGAGAGGTATGCTTGTTGATGGCGTGGGTGTAGAAACACATCGGAAACTATTCTCGTCACTCTCTGGTCCAAATTTCTAATTACCAGCGTAAATTGTTCACTGTCCTCTGTGGTCCCTTGTTGTGCTAAAATGCTTTCCAAGTCGCAAACCATACGTCAGGTTGTGCGGGCGTAAATGGAGGTACCCGCAATTGTAGGCGCGGCGTAGTTGGCACGAACGAATCTGCACGCGGAAAATTTTCGGCGCAGGCGTGCGCTCGCGGCGCTGTAGTTACCACTCGAGTTTGTGATCTCGTCGTGTCCGTCTTGCTGTCGTTTCTCGGCATCGACTGTTCTAAAACTTCAATCTTTTGTTGCATCTGCAGTATCTCGTCACCAGTGGTTTGTAAAAAATTATTTGGGCCTTCCATGTTTAACGGATTTAATCCGAAAAAAATGTTGTTGCAACTTAAACCGGTCTTTTTTTCGAGGTCACCAATTACGTAGGTCAGAAATCAAACCCGCATTTACTTAGACACATTTATTTACTTGGAGTAACGTCGGAAGTACAGCTCTAAACAAAAATCGTAAAAAAAATGGTTCAAATGGCTCTGAGCACTATGGGATTTAACATCTGTGGACATCAGTCCCTTAGAACTTAGAACTACTTAAACCTAACTAACCTAAGGACATAACACACATCCATGCCCGAGGCAGGATTCGAACGTGCGACCGTAGCGGTCACGCGTTTCCAGACCGAAGCGCCTAGAACCGCTCGACCACAACGGCCGGCAAAAACCGTAAAACAAAGAATAAACATCAAACCATACTAGCTACTCGGCCAAGGAACAAACAATGCACTTTACTGGTTAAAATTTGAATCTAAAACTTATTGATCAAGAAATACTGACTGCAATGACAGATAGTGGTGTGTGGCCTTTTTCACGTATCCCGACGAGGTGAAGAATATTGGTTGTGCATAGAAAAAGGACATTACACTTTCGCTGATGATCATAATGCTTGTAGGTACCAATAGGAGGCGTCACAATATACAGCGCAATAATAAAATGGAATATTATTTATTAATTATAAGGCGCATACATGTCAAAAATATTGAGCCATAGGTTTCTAATTTCTCATCCAATGTAACATATTCACTGACAGACAAAAGCTTCCTACAGTTGCTCACAAATTGGTCAAGAACGTTTGTAATTGGAGCCAATGCTTGTACTTCATTCCTGGCTACTAGATTATCTTGGTCATCAAAACGAGGACAGAGCAAGAGTAGTCTAAATCTTTGGAGGTACATACCAGTCCAAAAAATCTTTATCACAGTTCCATCAGATGACGAAAGGTATTAAACTTCAATTTACTTGCCTTGTAGTTTCTATTAAATACAGGCGTCCACTGCGATCGTTTCGTGCTTTGTTACGTGTTTTAGTGCGTTTTATTGTGAATACATCTCTCTCTGACTCTCTGTGCGGTTATTTGTGAACAAAACAATGTCTTCAATAATATCATAATATAAAAAAAATCAACATTTTAATAGTGTAGCTTATTGTTTGGCATCACCAATGACGCCTGAAAGGTTGGTAATAATAAGCAACCTTGTCCTAACATTACGCCGTGAAAATTATTTTCTCCATTCAGTCGTTCCATCGTTTCGCAGCACTGACCTCACCATCATCGTTTTCATCTCCTTCCTGCTCTGATGACGGACAATAACAGCATCCTCTCTATCTCCATCATCGGAATCAGTTGGCCCGTCATCGAGTACGTGATCAATCAGTGCTTGCACTTTGTCCACTTCTGGCCCATAACAGTCGATATATAACTATATTTGCTGTTTGTGGAATATTATATCTTGTGCAAAATACTCTCAAAAATGCAGTGAAATATCTACCCTGGCCTTTTCCTTTTATGGGGTGAGAGTTGCGTGTTGGTGTCTCACAAACCTCAGCATGTTCAAACCTATTTCAACAGCATCTCACGAAGTGCTGAACTGGAGTCACAAAAACACACTTTTACCACTTTCCTGACATCTCGCAGCAGCTACCTGGAACCACAAAACGGTGTGACATGCCTTAGCAATTAACTACAGAAATTCATCATAAAGAGGGTATACCACACCAATACACACTAGAGATGGGCAAACTCGCTCATCCTTGGGAACTAGTTCACTGGTAATCGCTCTTTTTTGGGAACCGTCCATTTTTACTCGTTCACCGTTCGTTTGTGCTTGGTACATGGTTCTTATGAAAAACCGAAAATTATTAGCATAGGTGACTGGAGATGGAAGGCGGCAAGAGGGAGCACTTGCCTCCTCCCTGGAGTACAGAGTTTTTATTCATAACAGAAGTCTCACACACTTGTAATTTTCGTGATTCTGCAAAACCTCTCGTTTAGCCAACTGTTGCGTTATGTGGCTAATCGCAGTGAAATAGTATACGGTGCCACACGAAAAACCGGCCCCGAGTACAGACTGCTCGTCAATTGCGCACGATTTGTTGACCGCTACAAGCAGAATAGATAAACATGTAATAATTAGGCAGTGAAGAAATAACAAACAAGCTAATGCAAAAAACAACTACGAACAATAGATGATGATGATTGGTGAGCGACAGCGAGCAGCTAGTACTCGGGGCCGATTATTCGTGCGCCACCCTGTACCACTTAAATACCATATTATCTTTACAAAATGTGACACCAGACACTCGATTATGGAGCGCGAGCTTTATTCGGTTGTAAGTCGGTCTGCCTTCCATAAGAATGAACATGCCCTCTTACCTTGGGCCAAAAGAAGACGGAAAATGGCCACTCGTGTGTTCGTGACGACTTCTTTTGCATGCGTAATAACAAAAAAATCTTGCCTTTTTACAAGTATTTCTTCTGCTGTTTATTGAAATAGTGAAGTAAGCTGATGTGCCGTTTTGTTGCCTGAAAAGATGTTTGTATTACATACTACTTAATTTTTATGTAATTTACGAAATTATAACATACATTTTAATTACCGGTCGTGGACGCTGCATAGAATACGAAAAGAACCAGAAGTTCAGAGTTAAAAAAAGCTTGGAAACAGAGCTAGAATGGGCGTGCTCAGCGAACGAAACGAACAACAATTCGATACTGATCTAATTATGAGCAGTCGACAGTGGTACTGCGACGAGTGGCCACGCGAATAAGGACGAGTCCGGCCAAGCGAGACCGAGACCGAGGGGAACGGGACAGAGGCTGGAACGACACCGGCCGAAGTGCCACTGCGGGAACGGGACCGACCGTTTCCCGTTCCCAGGAACTAAAAGTAGTAAGCCGCGACTGAGGCAGACGGGAACGGGACTGAGGCTGAGCGAGACCGGCCGAAGTGCCACTGCGAGAACGAGACCGACCGTTTCCCGTTCCCAGGAACTAAAAGTAGTAAGCCGCGACTGAGACAGACGGGAACGGGACTGAGGCTGAGCGAGACCGGCCGAAGTGCCACTGCGAGAACGAGACCGACCGTTTCCCGTTCCCAGGAACTAAAAGTAGTAAGCCGCGACTGAGACAGACGGGAACGGGACTGAGGCTGAGCGAGACCGGCCGAAGTGCCACTGCGAGAACGAGACCGACCGTTTCCCGTTCCCAGGAACTAAAAGTAGTAAGCCGCGACTGAGGCAGACGGGAACGGGACTGAGGCTGAGCGAGACCGGCCGAAGTGCCACTGCGAGAACGAGACCGACCGTTTCCCGTTCCCAGGAACTAAAAGTAGTAAGCCGCGACTGAGGCAGACGGGAACGGGACTGAGGCTGAGCGAGACCGGCCGAAGTGCCACTGCGAGAACGAGAACGACCGTTTCCCGTTCCCAGGAACTAAAAGTAGTAAGCCGCGACTGAGGCAGACGGGAACGGGACTGAGGCTGAGCGAGACCGGCCGAAGTGCCACTGCGAGAACGAGACCGACCGTTTCCCGTTCCCAGGAACTAAAAGTAGTAAGCCGCGACTGAGGCAGACGGGAACGGGACTGAGGCTGAGCGAGACCGGCCGAAGTGCCACTGCGAGAACGAGACCGACCGTTTCCCGTTCCCAGGAACTAAAAGTAGTAAGCCGCGACTGAGGCAGACGGGAACGGGACTGAGGCTGAGCGAGACCGGCCGAAGTGCCACTGCGAGAACGAGACCGACCGTTTCCCGTTCCCAGGAACTAAAAGTAGTAAGCCGCGACTGAGGCAGACGGGAACGGGACTGAGGCTGAGCGAGACCGGCCGAAGTGCCACTGCGAGAACGAGACCGACCGTTTCCCGTTCCCAGGAACTAAAAGTAGTAAGCCGCGACTGAGACAGACGGGAACAGGACTGAGGCTGAGCGAGACCGGCCGAAGTGCCACTGCGAGAACGAGACCGACCGTTTCCCGTTCCCAGGAACTAAAAGTAGTAAGCCGCGACTGAGACAGACGGGAACGGGACTGAGGCTGAGCGAGACCGGCCGAAGTGCCACTGCGAGAACGAGACCGACCGTTTCCCGTTCCCAGGAACTAAAAGTAGTAAGCCGCGACTGAGACAGACGGGAACGGGACTGAGGCTGAGCGAGACCGGCCGAAGTGCCACTGCGAGAACGAGACCGACCGTTTCCCGTTCCCAGGAACTAAAAGTAGTAAGCCGCGACTGAGGCAGACGGGAACGGGACTGAGGCTGAGCGAGACCGGCCGAAGTGCCACTGCGAGAACGAGACCGACCGTTTCCCGTTCCCAGGAACTAAAAGTAGTAAGCCGCGACTGAGGCAGACGGGAACGGGACTGAGGCTGAGCGAGACCGGCCGAAGTGCCACTGCGAGAACGAGACCGACCGTTTCCCGTTCCCAGGAACTAAAAGTAGTAAGCCGCGACTGAGGCAGACGGGAACGGGACTGAGGCTGAGCGAGACCGGCCGAAGTGCCACTGCGAGAACGAGACCGACCGTTTCCCGTTCCCAGGAACTAAAAGTAGTAAGCCGCGACTGAGGCAGACGGGAACGGGACTGAGGCTGAGCGAGACCGGCCGAAGTGCCACTGCGAGAACGAGACCGACCGTTTCCCGTTCCCAGGAACTAAAAGTAGTAAGCCGCGACTGAGACAGACGGGAACGGGACTGAGGCTGAGCGAGACCGGCCGAAGTGCCACTGCGAGAACGAGACCGACCGTTTCCCGTTCCCAGGAACTAAAAGTAGTAAGCCGCGACTGAGGCAGACGGGAACGGGACTGAGGCTGAGCGAGACCGGCCGAAGTGCCACTGCGAGAACGAGACCGACCGTTTCCCGTTCCCAGGAACTAAAAGTAGTAAGCCGCGACTGAGACAGACGGGAACGGGACTGAGGCTGAGCGAGACCGGCCGAAGTGCCACTGCGAGAACGAGACCGACCGTTTCCCGTTCCCAGGAACTAAAAGTAGTAAGCCGCGACTGAGACAGACGGGAACGGGACTGAGGCTGAGCGAGACCGGCCGAAGTGCCACTGCGAGAACGAGACCGACCGTTTCCCGTTCCCAGGAACTAAAAGTAGTAAGCCGCGACTGAGGCAGACGGGAACGGGACTGAGGCTGAGCGAGACCGGCCGAAGTGCCACTGCGAGAACGAGACCGACCGTTTCCCGTTCCCAGGAACTAAAAGTAGTAAGCCGCGACTGAGGCAGACGGGAACGGGACTGAGGCTGAGCGAGACCGGCCGAAGTGCCACTGCGAGAACGAGACCGACCGTTTCCCGTTCCCAGGAACTAAAAGTAGTAAGCCGCGACTGAGACAGACGGGAACGGGACTGAGGCTGAGCGAGACCGGCCGAAGTGCCACTGCGAGAACGAGACCGACCGTTTCCCGTTCCCAGGAACTAAAAGTAGTAAGCCGCGACTGAGGCAGACGGGAACGGGACTGAGGCTGAGCGAGACCGGCCGAAGTGCCACTGCGAGAACGAGACCGACCGTTTCCCGTTCCCAGGAACTAAAAGTAGTAAGCCGCGACTGAGACAGACGGGAACGGGACTGAGGCTGAGCGAGACCGGCCGAAGTGCCACTGCGAGAACGAGACCGACCGTTTCCCGTTCCCAGGAACTAAAAGTAGTAAGCCGCGACTGAGGCAGACGGGAACGGGACTGAGGCTGAGCGAGACCGGCCGAAGTGCCACCGCGAGAACGAGACCGACCGTTTCCCGTTCCCAGGAACTAAAAGTAGTAAGCCGCGACTGAGGCAGACGGGAACGGGACTGAGGCTGAGCGAGACCGGCCGAAGTGCCACTGCGAGAACGAGACCGACCGTTTCCCGTTCCCAGGAACTAAAAGTAGTAAGCCGCGACTGAGGCAGACGGGAACGGGACTGAGGCTGAGCGAGACCGGCCGAAGTGCCACTGCGAGAACGAGAACGACCGTTTCCCGTTCCCAGGAACTAAAAGTAGTAAGCCGCGACTGAGGCAGACGGGAACGGGACTGAGGCTGAGCGAGACCGGCCGAAGTGCCACTGCGAGAACGAGACCGACCGTTTCCCGTTCCCAGGAACTAAAAGTAGTAAGCCGCGACTGAGGCAGACGGGAACGGGACTGAGGCTGAGCGAGACCGGCCGAAGTGCCACTGCGAGAACGAGACCGACCGTTTCCCGTTCCCAGGAACTAAAAGTAGTAAGCCGCGACTGAGGCAGACGGGAACGGGACTGAGGCTGAGCGAGACCGGCCGAAGTGCCACTGCGAGAACGAGACCGACCGTTTCCCGTTCCCAGGAACTAAAAGTAGTAAGCCGCGACTGAGGCAGACGGGAACGGGACTGAAGCTGAGCGAGACCGGCCGAAGTGCCACTGCGAGAACGAGACCGACCGTTTCCCGTTCCCAGGAACTAAAAGTAGTAAGCCGCGACTGAGGCAGACGGGAACGGGACTGAGGCTGAGCGAGACCGGCCGAAGTGCCACTGCGAGAACGAGACCGACCGTTTCCCGTTCCCAGGAACTAAAAGTAGTAAGCCGCGACTGAGACAGACGGGAACGGGACTGAGGCTGAGCGAGACCGGCCGAAGTGCCACTGCGAGAACGAGAACGACCGTTTCCCGTTCCCAGGAACTAAAAGTAGTAAGCCGCGACTGAGACAGACGGGAACGGGACTGAGGCTGAGCGAGACCGGCCGAAGTGCCACTGCGAGAACGAGACCGACCGTTTCCCGTTCCCAGGAACTAAAAGTAGTAAGCCGCGACTGAGACAGACGGGAACGGGACTGAGGCTGAGCGTGACCCGCCGAAGTGCCACTGCGAGAACGAGACCGACCGTTTCCCGTTCCCAGGAACTAAAAGTAGTAAGCCGCGACTGAGGCAGATGGGAACGGGACTGAGGCTGAGCGAGACCGGCCGAAGTGCCACTGCGAGAACGAGACCGACCGTTTCCCGTTCCCAGGAACTAAAAGTAGTAAGCCGCGACTGAGACAGACGGGAACGGGACTGAGGCTGAGCGAGACCGGCCGAAGTGCCACTGCGAGAACGAGAACGACCGTTTCCCGTTCCCAGGAACTAAAAGTAGTAAGCCGCGACTGAGGCAGACGGGAACGGGACTGAGGCTGAGCGAGACCGGCCGAAGTGCCACTGCGAGAACGAGAACGACCGTTTCCCGTTCCCAGGAACTAAAAGTAGTAAGCCGCGACTGAGGCAGACGGGAACGGGACTGAGGCTGAGCGAGACCGGCCGAAGTGCCACTGCGAGAACGAGACCGACCGTTTCCCGTTCCCAGGAACTAAAAGTAGTAAGCCGCGACTGAGACAGACGGGAACGGGACTGAGGCTGAGCGAGACCGGCCGAAGTGCCACTGCGAGAACGAGACCGACCGTTTCCCGTTCCCAGGAACTAAAAGTAGTAAGCCGCGACTGAGACAGACGGGAACGGGACTGAGGCTGAGCGAGACCGGCCGAAGTGCCACTGCGAGAACGAGAACGACCGTTTCCCGTTCCCAGGAACTAAAAGTAGTAAGCCGCGACTGAGGCAGACGGGAACGGGACTGAAGCTGAGCGAGACCGGCCGAAGTGCCACTGCGAGAACGAGACCGACCGTTTCCCGTTCCCAGGAACTAAAAGTAGTAAGCCGCGACTGAGACAAACGGGAACGGGACTGAGGCTGAGCGAGACCGGCCGAAGTGCCACTGCGAGAACGAGACCGACCGTTTCCCGTTCCCAGGAACTAAAAGTAGTAAGCCGCGACTGAGACAGACGGGAACGGGACTGAGGCTGAGCGAGACCGGCCGAAGTGCCACTGCGAGAACGAGAACGACCGTTTCCCGTTCCCAGGAACTAAAAGTAGTAAGCCGCGACTGAGACAGACGGGAACGGGACTGAGGCTGAGCGAGACCGGCCGAAGTGCCACTGCGAGAACGAGACCGACCGTTTCCCGTTCCCAGGAACTAAAAGTAGTAAGCCGCGACTGAGACAGACGGGAACGGGACTGAGGCTGAGCGAGACCGGCCGAAGTGCCACTGCGAGAACGAGACCGACCGTTTCCCGTTCCCAGGAACTAAAAGTAGTAAGCCGCGACTGAGGCAGACGGGAACGGGACTGAGGCTCAGCGAGACCGGCCGAAGTGCCACTGCGAGAACGAGACCGACCGTTTCCCGTTCCCAGGAACTAAAAGTAGTAAGCCGCGACTGAGACAGACGGGAACGGGACTGAGGCTGAGCGAGACCGGCCGAAGTGCCACTGCGAGAACGAGACCGACCGTTTCCCGTTCCCAGGAACTAAAAGTAGTAAGCCGCGACTGAGACAGACGGGAACGGGACTGAGGCTGAGCGAGACCGGCCGAAGTGCCACTGCGAGAACGAGAACGACCGTTTCCCGTTCCCAGGAACTAAAAGTAGTAAGCCGCGACTGAGACAGACGGGAACGGGACTGAGGCTGAGCGAGACCGGCCGAAGTGCCACTGCAAGAACGAGACCGACCGTTTCCCGTTCCCAGGAACTAAAAGTAGTAAGCCGCGACTGAGGCAGACGGGAACGGGACTGAGGCTGAGCGAGACCGGCCGAAGTGCCACTGCGAGAACGAGACCGACCGTTTCCCGTTCCCAGGAACTAAAAGTAGTAAGCCGCGACTGAGGCAGACGGGAACGGGACTGAGGCTGAGCGAGACCGGCCGAAGTGCCACCGCGAGAACGAGACCGACCGTTTCCCGTTCCCAGGAACTAAAAGTAGTAAGCCGCGACTGAGACAGACGGGAACGGGACTGAGGCTGAGCGAGACCGGCCGAAGTACCACTGTGAGAACGAGACCGACCGTTTCCCGTTCCCAGGAACTAAAAGTAGTAAGCCGCGACTGAGGCAGACGAGAACGGGACTGAGGCTGAGCGAGACCGGCCGAAGTGCCACTGCGAGAACGAGACCGACCGTTTCCCGTTCCCAGGAACTAAAAGTAGTAAGCCGCGACTGAGACAGACGGGAACGGGACTGAGGCTGAGCGAGACCGGCCCAAGTACCACTGCGAGAACGAGACCGACCGTTTCCCGTTCCCAGGAACTAAAAGTAGTAAGCCGCGACTGAGGCAGACGGGAACGGGACTGAGGCTGAGCGAGACCGGCCGAAGTGCCACTGCGAGAACGAGACCGACCGTTTCCCGTTCCCAGGAACTAAAAGTAGTAAGCCGCGACTGAGACAGACGGGAACGGGACTGAGGCTGAGCGAGACCGGCCGAAGTGCCACTGCGAGAACGACACCGACCGTTTCCCGTTCCCAGGAACTAAAAGTAGTAAGCCGCGACTGAGACAGACGGGAACGGGACTGAGGCTGAGCGAGACCGGCCGAAGTGCCACTGCGAGAACGAGACCGACCGTTTCCCGTTCCCAGGAACTAAAAGTAGTAAGCCGCGACTGAGACAGACGGGAACGGGACTGAGGCTGAGCGAGACCGGCCGAAGTACCACTGCGAGAACGAGACCGACCGTTTCCCGTTCCCAGGAACTAAAAGTAGTAAGCCGCGACTGAGACAGACGGGAACGGGACTGAGGCTGAGCGAGACCGGCCGAAGTGCCACTGCGAGAACGAGACCGACCGTTTCCCGTTCCCAGGAACTAAAAGTAGTAAGCCGCGACTGAGGCAGACGGGAACGGGACTGAGGCTGAGCGAGACCGGCCGAAGTGCCACTGCGAGAACGAGACAGACCGTTTCCCGTTCCCAGGAACTAAAAGTAGTAAGCCGCGACTGAGACAGACGGGAACGGGACTGAGGCTGAGCGAGACCGGCCGAAGTGCCACTGCGAGAACGAGACCGACCGTTTCCCGTTCCCAGGAACTAAAAGTAGTAAGCCGCGACTGAGACAGACGGGAACGGGACTGAGGCTGAGCGAGACCGGCCGAAGTGCCACTGCGAGAACGAGACCGACCGTTTCCCGTTCCCAGGAACTAAAAGTAGTAAGCCGCGACTGAGGCAGACGGGAACGGGACTGACGCTGAGCGAGACCGGCCGAAGTGCCACTGCGAGAACGAGACCGACCGTTTCCCGTTCCCAGGAACTAAAAGTAGTAAGCCGCGACTGAGACAGACGGGAACGGGACTGAGGCTGAGCGAGACCGGCCGAAGTGCCACTGCGAGAACGAGAACGACCGTTTCCCGTTCCCAGGAACTAAAAGTAGTAAGCCGCGACTGAGGCAGACGGGAACGGGACTGATGCTGAGCGAGACCGGCCGAAGTGCCACTGCGAGAACGAGACCGACCGTTTCCCGTTCCCAGGAACTAAAAGTAGTAAGCCGCGACTGAGACAGACGGGAACGGGACTGAGGCTGAGCGAGACCGGCCGAAGTGCCACTGCGAGAACGAGACCGACCGTTTCCCGTTCCCAGGAACTAAAAGTAGTAAGCCGCGACTGAGGCAGACGGGAACGGGACTGAGGCTGAGCGAGACCGGCCGAAGTGCTACCGCGAGAACGAGACCGACCGTTTCCCGTTCCCAGGAACTAAAAGTAGTAATCCGCGACTGAGACAGACGGGAACGGGACTGAGGCTGAGCGAGACCGGCCGAAGTGCCACTGCGAGAACGAGACCGACCGTTTTCCGTTCCCAGGAACTAAAAGTAGTAAGCCGCGACTGAGGCAGACGGGAACGGGACTGAGGCTGAGCGAGACCGGCCGAAGTGCCACTGCGAGAACGAGACCGACCGTTTCCCGTTCCCAGGAACTAAAAGTAGTAAGCCGCGACTGAGACAGACGGGAACGGGACTGAGGCTGAGCGAGACCGGCCGAAGTGCCACTGCGAGAACGAGACCGACCGTTTCCCGTTCCCAGGAACTAAAAGTAGTAAGCCGCGACTGAGGCAGACGGGAACGGGACTGAGGCTGAGCGAGACCGGCCGAAGTGCCACTGCGAGAACGAGACCGACCGTTTCCCGTTCCCAGGAACTAAAAGTAGTAAGCCGCGACTGAGGCAGACGGGAACGGGACTGAGGCTGAGCGAGACCGGCCGAAGTGCCACTGCGAGAATGAGGCCGACCGTTTCCCGTTCCCAGGAACTAAAAGTAGTAAGCCGCGACTGAGACAGATGGGAACGGGACTGAGGCTGAGCGAGACCGGCCGAAGTGCCACTGCGAGAACGAGACCGACCGTTTCCCGTTCCCAGGAACTAAAAGTAGTAAGCCATGACTGAGGCAGACGGGAACGGGACTGAGGCTGAGCGAGACCGGCCGAAGTGCCACTGCGAGAACGAGACCGACCGTTTCCCGTTCCCAGGAACTAAAAGTAGTAAGCCGCGACTGAGGCAGACGGGAACGGGACTGAGGCTGAGCGAGACCGGCCGAAGTGCCACTGCGAGAACGAGACCGACCGTTTCCCGTTCCCAGGAACTAAAAGTAGTAAGCCGCGACTGAGGCAGACGGGAACGGGACTGAGGCTGAGCGAGACCGGCCGAAGTGCCACCGCGAGAACGAGACCGACCGTTTCCTGTTCCCAGGAACTAAAAGTAGTAAGCCGCGACTGAGACAGACGGGAACGGGACTGAGGCTGAGCGAGACCGGCCGAAGTACCACTGCGAGAACGAGACCGACCGTTTCCCGTTCCCAGGAACTAAAAGTAGTAAGCCGCGACTGAGACAGACGGGAACGGGACTGAGGCTGAGCGAGACCGGCCGAAGTACCACTGCGAGAACGAGACCGACCGTTTCCCGTTCCCAGGAACTAAAAGTAGTAAGCCGCGACTGAGGCAGACGGGAACGGGACTGAGGCTGAGCGAGACCGGCCGAAGTGCCACTGCGAGAACGAGACCGACCGTTTCCGGTTCCCAGGAACTAAAAGTAGTAAGCCGCGACTGAGACAGACGGGAACGGGACTGAGGCTGAGCGAGACCGGCCGAAGTGCCACTGCGAGAACGAGACCGACCGTTTCCCGTTCCCAGGAACTAAAAGTAGTAAGCCGCGACTGTGGCAGACGGGAACGGGACTGAGGCTGAGCGAGACCGGCCGAAGTGCCACTGCGAGAACGAGACCGACCGTTTCCCGTTCCCAGGAACTAAAAGTAGTAAGCCGCGACTGAGGCAGACGGGAACGGGACTGAGGCTGAGCGAGACCGGCCGAAGTGCCACTGCGAGAACGAGACCGACCGTTTCCCGTTCCCAGGAACTAAAAGTAGTAAGCCGCGACTGAGACAGACGGGAACGGGACTGAGGCTGAGCGAGACCGGCCGAAGTGCCACTGCGAGAACGAGACCGACCGTTTCCCGTTCCCAGGAACTAAAAGTAGTAAGCCGCAACTGAGACAGACGGGAACGGGACTGAGGCTGAGCGAGACCGGCCGAAGTGCCACTGCGAGAACGAGACCGACCGTTTCCCGTTCCCAGGAACTAAAAGTAGTAAGCCGCGACTGAGGCAGACGGGAACGGGACTGAGGCTGAGCGAGACCGGCCGAAGTGCCACTCCGAGAACGAGACCGACCGTTTCCCGTTCCCAGGAACTAAAAGTAGTAAGCCGCGACTGAGGCAGACGGGAACGCTACTGAGGCTGAGCGAGACCGGCCGAAGTGCCACTCCGAGAACGAGACCGACCGTTTATCGTTCCCAGGAACTAAAAGTAGTAAGCCGCGACTGAGGCAGACGGGAACGGGACTGAGGCTGAGCGAGACCGGCCGAAGTGCCACTGCGAGAACGAGACCGACCGTTTCCCGTTCCCAGGAACTAAAAGTAGTAAGCCGCGACTGAGACAGACGGGAACGGGACTGAGGCTGAGCGAGACCGGCCGAAGTGCCACTGCGAGAACGAGACCGACCGTTTCCCGTTCCCAGGAACTAAAAGTAGTAAGCCGCGACTGAGGCAGACGGGAACGGGACTGAGGCTGAGCGAGACCGGCCGAAGTGCCACTGCGAGAACGAGACCGACCGTTTCCCGTTCCCAGGATTTAAAAGTAGTAAGCCGCGACTGAGGCAGACGGGAACGGGACTGAGGCTGAGCGAGACCGGCCGAAGTGCCACTGCGAGAACGAGACCGACCGTTTGCCGTTCCCAGGAACTAAAAGTAGTAAGCCGCGACTGAGGCAGACGGGAACGGGACTGAGGCTCAGCGAGACCGGCCGAAGTGCCACCGCGAGAACGAGACCGACCGTTTCCCGTTCCCAGGAACTAAAAGTAGTAAGCCGCGACTGAGACAGACGGGAACGGGACTGAGGCTCAGCGAGACCGGCCGAAGTGCCACTGCGAGAACGAGACCGACCGTTTCCCGTTCCCAGGAACTAAAAGTAGTAAGCCGCGACTGGGGCAGACGGGAACGGGACTGAGGCTGAGCGAGACCGGCCGAAGTGCCACTGCGAGAACGACACCGACCGTTTCCTGTTCCCAGGAACTAAAAGTTGTAAGCCGCGACTGAGACAGACGGGAACGGGACTGAGGCTGAGCGAGACCGGCCGAAGTGCCACTGCGAGAACGAGACCGAACGTTTCCCGTTCCCAGGAACTAAAAGTAATAAGCCGCGACTGAGACAGACGGGAACGGGACTGAGGCTGAGCGAGACCGGCCGAAGTGCCACTGCGAGAACGAGACCGACCGTTTCCCGTTCCCAGGAACTAAAAGTAGTAAGCCGCGACTGAGGCAGACGGGAACGGGACTGAGGCTGAGCGAGACCGGCCGAAGTGCCACTGCGAGAACGAGACCGACCGTTTCCCGTTCCCAGGAACTAAAAGTAGTAAGCCGCGACTGAGGCAGACGGGAACGGGACTGAGGCTGAGCGAGACCGGCCGAAGTGCCACTGCGAGAACGAGACCGACCGTTTCCCGTTCCCAGGAACTAAAAGTAGTAAGCCGCGACTGAGGCAGACGGGAACGGGACTGAGGCTGAGCGAGACCGGCCGAAGTGCCACTGCAAGAACGAGACCGACCGTTTCCCGTTCCCAGGAACTAAAAGTAGTAAGCCGCGACTGAGACAGACGGGAACGGGACTGAGGCTGAGCGAGACCGGCCGAAGTGCCACTGCGAGAACGAGACAGACCGTTTCCCGTTCCCAGGAACTAAAAGTAGTAAGCCGCGACTGAGGCAGACGGGATCGGGACTGAGGCTGAGCGAGACCGGCCGAAGTGCCACTGCGAGAACGAGACCGACCGTTTCCCGTTCCCAGGAACTAAAAGTAGTAAGCCGCGACTGAGGCAGACGGGAACGGGACTGAGGCTGAGCGAGACCGGCCGAAGTGCCACTGCGAGAACGAGACCGACCGTTTCCTGTTCTCAGGAACTAAAAGTATTAAGCCGCGACTGAGACAGACGGGAACGGGACTGAGGCTGAGCGAGACCGGCCGAAGTGCCACTGCGAGAACGAGACCGACCGTTTCCCGTTCCCAGGAACTAAAAGTAGTAAGCTGCGACTGAGACAGACGGGAACGGGACTGAGGCTGAGCGAGACCGGCCGAAGTGCCACTGCGAGAACGAGACCGACCGTTTCCCGTTCCCAAGAACTAAAAGTAGTAAGCCGCGACTGAGACAGACGGGAACGGGACTGCGGCTGAGCGAAACCGGCCGAAGTGCCACTGCGAGAACGAGACCGACCGTTTCCCGTTCCCAGGAACTAAAAGTAGTAAGCCGCGACTGAGACAGACGGGAACGGGACTGAGGCTGAGCGAGACCGGCCGAAGTGCCACTGCGAGAACGAGACCGACTGTTTCCCGTTCCCAGGAACTAAAAGTAGTAAGCCGCGACTGAGACAGACGGGAACGGGACTGCGGCTGAGCGAGACTGGCCGAAGTGCCACTGCGAGAACGAGACCGACCGTTTCCCGTTCCCAGGAACCAAAAGTAGTAAGCCGCGACTGAGACAGACGGGAACGGGACTGAGGCTGAGCGAGACCGGCCGAAGTGCCACTGCGAGAACGAGACCGACCGTTTCCCGTTCCCAGGAACTAAAAGTAGTAAGCCGCGACTGAGGCAGACGGGAACGGGACTGAGGCTGAGCGAGACCGGCCGAAGTGCCACTGCGAGAACGAGACCGACCGTTTCCCGTTCCCAGGATTTAAAAGTAGTAAGCCGCGACTGAGGCAGACGGGAACGGGACTGAGGCTGAGCGAGACCGGCCGAAGTGCCACTGCGAGAACGAGACCGACCGTTTGCCGTTCCCAGGAACTAAAAGTAGTAAGCCGCGACTGAGGCAGACGGGAACGGGACTGAGGCTCAGCGAGACCGGCCGAAGTGCCACCGCGAGAACGAGACCGACCGTTTCCCGTTCCCAGGAACTAAAAGTAGTAAGCCGCGACTGAGACAGACGGGAACGGGACTGAGGCTCAGCGAGACCGGCCGAAGTGCCACTGCGAGAACGAGACCGACCGTTTCCCGTTCCCAGGAACTAAAAGTAGTAAGCCGCGACTGGGGCAGACGGGAACGGGACTGAGGCTGAGCGAGACCGGCCGAAGTGCCACTGCGAGAACGACACCGACCGTTTCCTGTTCCCAGGAACTAAAAGTTGTAAGCCGCGACTGAGACAGACGGGAACGGGACTGAGGCTGAGCGAGACCGGCCGAAGTGCCACTGCGAGAACGAGACCGAACGTTTCCCGTTCCCAGGAACTAAAAGTAATAAGCCGCGACTGAGACAGACGGGAACGGGACTGAGGCTGAGCGAGACCGGCCGAAGTGCCACTGCGAGAACGAGACCGACCGTTTCCCGTTCCCAGGAACTAAAAGTAGTAAGCCGCGACTGAGGCAGACGGGAACGGGACTGAGGCTGAGCGAGACCGGCCGAAGTGCCACTGCGAGAACGAGACCGACCGTTTCCCGTTCCCAGGAACTAAAAGTAGTAAGCCGCGACTGAGGCAGACGGGAACGGGACTGAGGCTGAGCGAGACCGGCCGAAGTGCCACTGCGAGAACGAGACCGACCGTTTCCCGTTCCCAGGAACTAAAAGTAGTAAGCCGCGACTGAGGCAGACGGGAACGGGACTGAGGCTGAGCGAGACCGGCCGAAGTGCCACTGCAAGAACGAGACCGACCGTTTCCCGTTCCCAGGAACTAAAAGTAGTAAGCCGCGACTGAGACAGACGGGAACGGGACTGAGGCTGAGCGAGACCGGCCGAAGTGCCGCTGCGAGAACGAGACAGACCGTTTCCCGTTCCCAGGAACTAAAAGTAGTAAGCCGCGACTGAGGCAGACGGGATCGGGACTGAGGCTGAGCGAGACCGGCCGAAGTGCCACTGCGAGAACGAGACCGACCGTTTCCCGTTCCCAGGAACTAAAAGTAGTAAGCCGCGACTGAGGCAGACGGGAACGGGACTGAGGCTGAGCGAGACCGGCCGAAGTGCCACTGCGAGAACGAGACCGACCGTTTCCTGTTCCCAGGAACTAAAAGTATTAAGCCGCGACTGAGACAGACGGGAACGGGACTGAGGCTGAGCGAGACCGGCCGAAGTGCCACTGCGAGAACGAGACCGACCGTTTCCCGTTCCCAGGAACTAAAAGTAGTAAGCTGCGACTGAGACAGACGGGAACGGGACTGAGGCTGAGCGAGACCGGCCGAAGTGCCACTGCGAGAACGAGACCGACCGTTTCCCGTTCCCAAGAACTAAAAGTAGTAAGCCGCGACTGAGACAGACGGGAACGGGACTGCGGCTGAGCGAAACCGGCCGAAGTGCCACTGCGAGAACGAGACCGACCGTTTCCCGTTCCCAGGAACTAAAAGTAGTAAGCCGCGACTGAGACAGACGGGAACGGGACTGAGGCTGAGCGAGACCGGCCGAAGTGCCACTGCGAGAACGAGACCGACTGTTTCCCGTTCCCAGGAACTAAAAGTAGTAAGCCGCGACTGAGACAGACGGGAACGGGACTGCGGCTGAGCGAGACTGGCCGAAGTGCCACTGCGAGAACGAGACCGACCGTTTCCCGTTCCCAGGAACCAAAAGTAGTAAGCCGCGACTGAGACAGACGGGAACGGGACTGAGGCTGAGCGAGACCGGCCGAAGTGCCACTGCGAGAACGAGACCGACCGTTTCCCGTTCCCAGGAACTAAAAGTAGTAAGCCGCGACTGAGGCAGACGGGAACGGGACTGAGGCTGAGCGAGACCGGCCGAAGTGCCACTGCGAGAACGAGACCGACCGTTTCCCGTTCCCAGGAACTAAAAGTAGTAAGCCGCGACTGAGGCAGACGGGAACAAGACTGAGGCTGAGCGAGACCGGCCGAAGTGCCACTGCGAGAACGAGACCGACCGTTTCCCGTTCCCAGGAACTAAAAGTAGTATGCCGCGACTGAGGCAGACGGGAACGGGACTGAGGCTGAGCGAGACCGGCCGAAGTGCCACTGCGAGAACGAGACCGACCGTTTCCCGTTCCCAGGAACTAAAAGTAGTAAGCCGCGACTGAGACAGACGGGAACGGGACTGAGGCTGAGCGAGACCGGCCGAAGTGCCACTGCGAGAACGAGACCGACCGTTTCCCGTTCCCAGGAACTAAAAGTAGTAAGCCGCGACTGAGACAAACGGGAACGGGACTGAGGCTGAGCGAGACCGGCCGAAGTGCCACTGCGAGAACGAGACCGACCGTTTCCCGTTCCCAGGAACTAAAAGTAGTAAGCCGCGACTGAGGCAGACGGGAACGGGACTGAGGCTGAGCGAGACCGGCCGAAGTGCCACTGCGAGAACGAGACCGACCGTTTCCCGTTCCCAGGAACTAAAAGTAGTAAGCCGCGACTGAGACAGACGGGAACGGGACTGAGGCTGAGCGAGATCGGCCGAAGTGCCACTGCGAGAACGAGAACGACCGTTTCCCGTTCCCAGGAACTAAAAGTAGTAAGCCGCGACTGAGACAGACGGGAACGGGACTGAGGCTGAGCGAGACAGGCCGAAGTGCCACTGCGAGAACGAGACCGACCGTTTCCCGTTCCCAGGAACTAAAAGTAATAAGCCGCGACTGAGACAGACGGGAACGGGACTGAGGCTGAGCGAGACCGGCCGAAGTGCCACTGCGAGAACGAGACCGACCGTTTCCCGTTCCCAGGAACTAAAAGTAGTAAGCCGCGACTGAGGCAGACGGGAACGGGACTGAGGCTGAGCGAGACCGGCCGAAGTGCCACTGCGAGAACGAGACCCACCGTTTCCCGTTCCCAGGATCTAAAAGTAGTAAGCCGCGACTGAGGCAGACGGGAACGGGAATGAGGCTGAGCGAGACCGGCCGAAGTGCCACTGCGAGAACGAGACCGACCGTTTCCCGTTCCCAGGAACTAAAAGTAGTAAGCCGCGACTGAGACAGACGGGAACGGGACTGAGGCTGAGCGAGACCGGCCGAAGTGCCACTGCGAGAACGAGACCGACCGTTTCCCGTTCCCAGGAACTAAAAGTAGTAATCCGCGACTGAGGCAGACGGGAACGGGACTGAGGCTGAGCGAGACCGGCCGAAGTGCCACTGCGAGAACGAGACCGACCGTTTCCCGTTCCCAGGAACTAAAAGTAGTAAGCCGCGACTGAGGCAGACGGGAACGGGACTGAGGCTGAGCGAGACCGGCCGAAGTGCCACTGCGAGAACGAGACCGACCGTTTCCCGTTCCCAGGAACTAAAAGTAGTAAGCCGCGACTGAGACAGACGGGAACGGGACTGAGGCTGAGCGAGACCGGCCGAAGTGCCACTGCGAGAACGAGACCGACCGTTTCCCGTTCCCAGGAACTAAAAGTAGTAAGCCGCGACTGAGACAGACGGGAACGGGACTGAGGCTGAGCGAGACCGGCCGAAGTGCCACTGCGAGAACGAGACCGACCGTTTCCCGTTCCCAGGAACTAAAAGTAGTAAGCCGCGACTGAGGCAGACGGGAACGGGACTGAGGCTGAGCGAGACCGGCCGAAGTGCCACTGCGAGAACGAGACCGACCGTTTCCCGTTCCCAGGAACTAAAAGTAGTAAGCCACGACTGAGGCAGACGGGAACGGGACTGAGGCTGAGCGAGACCGGCCGAAGTGCCACTGCGAGAACGAGACCGACCGTTTCCCGTTCCCAGGAAGTAAAAGTAGTAAGCCGCGAATGAGGCAGACGGGAACGGGACTGAGGCTGAGCGAGACCGGCCGAAGTGCCACTGCGAGGACGAGACCGACCGTTTCCCGTTCCCAGGAACTAAAAGTAGTAAGCCGCGACTGAGACAGACGGGAACGGGACTGAGGCTGAGCGAGACCGGCCGAAGTGCCACTGCGAGAACGAGAACGACCGTTTCCCGTTCCCAGGAACTAAAAGTAGTAAGCCGCGACTGAGGCAGACGGGAACGGGACTGAGGCTGAGCGAGACCGGCCGAAGTGCCACCGCGAGAACGAGACCGACCGTTTCCCGTTCCCAGGAACTAAAAGTAGTAAGCCGCGACTGAGACAGACGGGAACGGGACTGAGGCTGAGCGAGACCGGCCGAAGTGCCACTGCGAGAACGAGACCGACCGTTTCCCGTTCCCAGGAACTAAAAGTAGTAAGCCGCGACTGAGGCAGACGGGAACGGGACTGAGGCTGAGCGAGACCGGCCGAAGTGCCACTGCGAGAACGAGACCGACCGTTTCCCGTTCCCAGGAACTAAAAGTAGTAAGCCGCGACTGAGACAGACGGGAACGGGACTGAGGCTGAGCGAGACCGGCCGAAGTGCAACTGCGAGAACGAGACCGACCGTTTCCCGTTCCCAGGAACTAAAAGTAGTAAGCCGCGACTGAGGCAGACAGGAACGGGACTGAGGCTGAGCGAGACCGGCCGAAGTGCCACTGCGAGAACGAGACCGACCGTTTCCCGTTCCCAGGAACTAAAAGTAGTAAGCCGCGACTGAGGCAGACGGGAACGGGACTGAGGCTGAGCGAGACCGGCCGAAGTGCCACCGCGAGAACGAGACCGACCGTTTCCCGTTCCCAGGAACTAAAAGTAGTAAGCCGCGACTGAGACAGACGGGAACGGGACTGAGGCTGAGCGAGACCGGCCGAAGTGCCACTGCGAGAACGAGACCGACCGTTTCCCGTTCCCAGGAACTAAAAGTAGTAAGTCGCGACTGAGACAGACGGGAACGGGACTGAGGCTGAGCGAGACCGGCCGAAGTGCCACTGCGAGAACGAGACCGACCGTTTCCCGTTCCCAGGAACTAAAAGTAGTAAGCCGCGACTGAGGCAGACGGGAACGGGACTGAGGCTGAGCGAGACCGGCCGAAGTGCCACTCCGAGAACGAGACCGACCGTTTCCCGTTCCCAGGAACTAAAAGTAGTAAGCCGCGACTGAGACAGACGGGAACGGGACTGAGGCTGAGCGAGACCGGCCGAAGTGCCACCGCGAGAACGAGACCGACCGTTTCCCGTTCCCAGGAACTAAAAGTAGTAAGCGGCGACTGAGACAGACGGGAACGGGACTGAGGCTGAGCGAGACCGGCCGAAGTGCCACTGCGAGAACGAGACCGACCGTTTCCCGTTCCCAGGAACTAAAAGTAGTAAGCCGCGACTGAGGCAGACGGGAACGGGACTGAGGCTGAGCGAGACCGGCCGAAGTGCCACTCCGAGAACGAGACCGACCGTTTCCCGTTCCCAGGAACTAAAAGTAGTAAGCCGCGACTGAGGCAGACGGGAACGGGACTGAGGCTGAGCGAGACCGGCCGAAGTGCCACTCCGAGAACGAGACCGACCGTTTATCGTTCCCAGGAACTAAAAGTAGTAAGCCGCGACTGAGGCAGACGGGAACGGGACTGAGGCTGAGCGAGACCGGCCGAAGTGCCACTGCGAGAACGAGACCGACCGTTTCCCGTTCCCAGGAACTAAAAGTAGTAAGCCGCGACTGAGACAGACGGGAACGGGACTGAGGCTGAGCGAGACCGGCCGAAGTGCCACTGCGAGAACGAGACCGACCGTTTCCCGTTCCCAGGAACTAAAAGTAGTAAGCCGCGACTGAGGCAGACGGGAACGGGACTGAGGCTGAGCGAGACCGGCCGAAGTGCCACTCCGAGAACGAGACCGACCGTTTCCCGTTCCCAGGAACTAAAAGTAGTAAGCCGCGACTGAGGCAGACGGGAACGGGACTGAGGCTGAGCGAGACCGGCCGAAGTGCCACTCCGAGAACGAGACCGACCGTTTATCGTTCCCAGGAACTAAAAGTAGTAAGCCGCGACTGAGGCAGACGGGAACGGGACTGAGGCTGAGCGAGACCGGCCGAAGTGCCACTGCGAGAACGAGACCGACCGTTTCCCGTTCCCAGGAACTAAAAGTAGTAAGCCGCGACTGAGACAGACGGGAACGGGACTGAGGCTGAGCGAGACCGGCCGAAGTGCCACTGCGAGAACGAGACCGACCGTTTCCCGTTCCCAGGAACTAAAAGTAGTAAGCCGCGACTGAGGCAGACGGGAACGGGACTGAGGCTGAGCGAGACCGGCCGAAGTGCCACTGCGAGAACGAGACCGACCGTTTCCCGTTCCCAGGATTTAAAAGTAGTAAGCCGCGACTGAGGCAGACGGGAACGGGACTGAGGCTGAGCGAGACCGGCCGAAGTGCCACTGCGAGAACGAGACCGACCGTTTGCCGTTCCCAGGAACTAAAAGTAGTAAGCCGCGACTGAGGCAGACGGGAACGGGACTGAGGCTCAGCGAGACCGGCCGAAGTGCCACCGCGAGAACGAGACCGACCGTTTCCCGTTCCCAGGAACTAAAAGTAGTAAGCCGCGACTGAGACAGACGGGAACGGGACTGAGGCTCAGCGAGACCGGCCGAAGTGCCACTGCGAGAACGAGACCGACCGTTTCCCGTTCCCAGGAACTAAAAGTAGTAAGCCGCGACTGGGGCAGACGGGAACGGGACTGAGGCTGAGCGAGACCGGCCGAAGTGCCACTGCGAGAACGACACCGACCGTTTCCTGTTCCCAGGAACTAAAAGTTGTAAGCCGCGACTGAGACAGACGGGAACGGGACTGCGGCTGAGCGAGACCGGCCGAAGTGCCACTGCGAGAACGAGACCGAACGTTTCCCGTTCCCAGGAACTAAAAGTAATAAGCCGCGACTGAGACAGACGGGAACGGGACTGAGGCTGAGCGAGACCGGCCGAAGTGCCACTGCGAGAACGAGACCGACCGTTTCCCGTTCCCAGGAACTAAAAGTAGTAAGCCGCGACTGAGGCAGACGGGAACGGGACTGAGGCTGAGCGAGACCGGCCGAAGTGCCACTGCGAGAACGAGACCGACCGTTTCCCGTTCCCAGGAACTAAAAGTAGTAAGCCGCGACTGAGGCAGACGGGAACGGGACTGAGGCTGAGCGAGACCGGCCGAAGTGCCACTGCGAGAACGAGACCGACCGTTTCCCGTTCCCAGGAACTAAAAGTAGTAAGCCGCGACTGAGGCAGACGGGAACGGGACTGAGGCTGAGCGAGACCGGCCGAAGTGCCACTGCAAGAACGAGACCGACCGTTTCCCGTTCCCAGGAACTAAAAGTAGTAAGCCGCGACTGAGACAGACGGGAACGGGACTGAGGCTGAGCGAGACCGGCCGAAGTGCCACTGCGAGAACGAGACAGACCGTTTCCCGTTCCCAGGAACTAAAAGTAGTAAGCCGCGACTGAGGCAGACGGGATCGGGACTGAGGCTGAGCGAGACCGGCCGAAGTGCCACTGCGAGAACGAGACCGACCGTTTCCCGTTCCCAGGAACTAAAAGTAGTAAGCCGCGACTGAGGCAGACGGGAACGGGACTGAGGCTGAGCGAGACCGGCCGAAGTGCCACTGCGAGAACGAGACCGACCGTTTCCCGTTCCCAGGAACTAAAAGTATTAAGCCGCGACTGAGACAGACGGGAACGGGACTGAGGCTGAGCGAGACCGGCCGAAGTGCCACTGCGAGAACGAGACCGACCGTTTCCCGTTCCCAGGAACTAAAAGTAGTAAGCTGCGACTGAGACAGACGGGAACGGGACTGAGGCTGAGCGAGACCGGCCGAAGTGCCACTGCGAGAACGAGACCGACCGTTTCCCGTTCCCAAGAACTAAAAGTAGTAAGCCGCGACTGAGACAGACGGGAACGGGACTGCGGCTGAGCGAAACCGGCCGAAGTGCCACTGCGAGAACGAGACCGACCGTTTCCCGTTCCCAGGAACTAAAAGTAGTAAGCCGCGACTGAGACAGACGGGAACGGGACTGAGGCTGAGCGAGACCGGCCGAAGTGCCACTGCGAGAACGAGACCGACTGTTTCCCGTTCCCAGGAACTAAAAGTAGTAAGCCGCGACTGAGACAGACGGGAACGGGACTGCGGCTGAGCGAGACTGGCCGAAGTGCCACTGCGAGAACGAGACCGACCGTTTCCCGTTCCCAGGAACCAAAAGTAGTAAGCCGCGACTGAGACAGACGGGAACGGGACTGAGGCTGAGCGAGACCGGCCGAAGTGCCACTGCGAGAACGAGACCGACCGTTTCCCGTTCCCAGGAACTAAAAGTAGTAAGCCGCGACTGAGGCAGACGGGAACGGGACTGAGGCTGAGCGAGACCGGCCGAAGTGCCACTGCGAGAACGAGACCGACCGTTTCCCGTTCCCAGGAACTAAAAGTAGTAAGCCGCGACTGAGGCAGACGGGAACGGGACTGAGGCTGAGCGAGACCGGCCGAAGTGCCAGTGCGAGAACGAGACCGACCGTTTCCCGTTCCC
This sequence comes from Schistocerca americana, assembly GCF_021461395.2. Taxonomy (NCBI): domain Eukaryota; kingdom Metazoa; phylum Arthropoda; class Insecta; order Orthoptera; family Acrididae; genus Schistocerca; species Schistocerca americana. The sequence goes on from NC_060125.1 coordinate 172,902,831, forward strand.
AGGAACTAAAAGTAGTATGCCGCGACTGAGGCAGACGGGAACGGGACTGAGGCTGAGCGAGACCGGCCGAAGTGCCACTGCGAGAACGAGACCGACCGTTTCCCGTTCCCAGGAACTAAAAGTAGTAAGCCGCGACTGAGACAGACGGGAACGGGACTGAGGCTGAGCGAGACCGGCCGAAGTGCCACTGCGAGAACGAGACCGACCGTTTCCCGTTCCCAGGAACTAAAAGTAGTAAGCCGCGACTGAGACAAACGGGAACGGGACTGAGGCTGAGCGAGACCGGCCGAAGTGCCACTGCGAGAACGAGACCGACCGTTTCCCGTTCCCAGGAACTAAAAGTAGTAAGCCGCGACTGAGGCAGACGGGAACGGGACTGAGGCTGAGCGAGACCGGCCGAAGTGCCACTGCGAGAACGAGACCGACCGTTTCCCGTTCCCAGGAACTAAAAGTAGTAAGCCGCGACTGAGACAGACGGGAACGGGACTGAGGCTGAGCGAGATCGGCCGAAGTGCCACTGCGAGAACGAGAACGACCGTTTCCCGTTCCCAGGAACTAAAAGTAGTAAGCCGCGACTGAGACAGACGGGAACGGGACTGAGGCTGAGCGAGACAGGCCGAAGTGCCACTGCGAGAACGAGACCGACCGTTTCCCGTTCCCAGGAACTAAAAGTAATAAGCCGCGACTGAGACAGACGGGAACGGGACTGAGGCTGAGCGAGACCGGCCGAAGTGCCACTGCGAGAACGAGACCGACCGTTTCCCGTTCCCAGGAACTAAAAGTAGTAAGCCGCGACTGAGGCAGACGGGAACGGGACTGAGGCTGAGCGAGACCGGCCGAAGTGCCACTGCGAGAACGAGACCCACCGTTTCCCGTTCCCAGGATCTAAAAGTAGTAAGCCGCGACTGAGGCAGACGGGAACGGGACTGAGGCTGAGCGAGACCGGCCGAAGTGCCACTGCGAGAACGAGACCGACCGTTTCCCGTTCCCAGGAACTAAAAGTAGTAAGCCGCGACTGAGACAGACGGGAACGGGACTGAGGCTGAGCGAGACCGGCCGAAGTGCCACTGCGAGAACGAGACCGACCGTTTCCCGTTCCCAGGAACTAAAAGTAGTAATCCGCGACTGAGGCAGACGGGAACGGGACTGAGGCTGAGCGAGACCGGCCGAAGTGCCACTGCGAGAACGAGACCGACCGTTTCCCGTTCCCAGGAACTAAAAGTAGTAAGCCGCGACTGAGGCAGACGGGAACGGGACTGAGGCTGAGCGAGGCCGGCCGAAGTGCCACTGCGAGAACGAGACCGACCGTTTCCCGTTCCCAGGAACTAAAAGTAGTAAGCCGCGACTGAGACAGACGGGAACGGGACTGAGGCTGAGCGAGACCGGCCGAAGTGCCACTGCGAGAACGAGACCGACCGTTTCCCGTTCCCAGGAACTAAAAGTAGTAAGCCGCGACTGAGACAGACGGGAACGGGACTGAGGCTGAGCGAGACCGGCCGAAGTGCCACTGCGAGAACGAGACCGACCGTTTCCCGTTCCCAGGAACTAAAAGTAGTAAGCCGCGACTGAGGCAGACGGGAACGGGACTGAGGCTGAGCGAGACCGGCCGAAGTGCCACTGCGAGAATGAGACCGACCGTTTCCCGTTCCCAGGAACTAAAAGTAGTAAGCCACGACTGAGGCAGACGGGAACGGGACTGAGGCTGAGCGAGACCGGCCGAAGTGCCACTGCGAGAACGAGACCGACCGTTTCCCGTTCCCAGGAAGTAAAAGTAGTAAGCCGCGAATGAGGCAGACGGGAACGGGACTGAGGCTGAGCGAGACCGGCCGAAGTGCCACTGCGAGAACGAGACCGACCGTTTCCCGTTCCCAGGAACTAAAAGTAGTAAGCCGCGACTGAGACAGACGGGAACGGGACTGAGGCTGAGCGAGACCGGCCGAAGTGCCACTGCGAGAACGAGAACGACCGTTTCCCGTTCCCAGGAACTAAAAGTAGTAAGCCGCGACTGAGGCAGACGGGAACGGGACTGAGGCTGAGCGAGACCGGCCGAAGTGCCACCGCGAGAACGAGACCGACCGTTTCCCGTTCCCAGGAACTAAAAGTAGTAAGCCGCGACTGAGACAGACGGGAACGGGACTGAGGCTGAGCGAGACCGGCCGAAGTGCCACTGCGAGAACGAGACCGACCGTTTCCCGTTCCCAGGAACTAAAAGTAGTAAGCCGCGACTGAGGCAGACGGGAACGGGACTGAGGCTGAGCGAGACCGGCCGAAGTGCCACTGCGAGAACGAGACCGACCGTTTCCCGTTCCCAGGAACTAAAAGTAGTAAGCCGCGACTGAGACAGACGGGAACGGGACTGAGGCTGAGCGAGACCGGCCGAAGTGCCACTGCGAGAACGAGACCGACCGTTTCCCGTTCCCAGGAACTAAAAGTAGTAAGCCGCGACTGAGGCAGACAGGAACGGGACTGAGGCTGAGCGAGACCGGCCGAAGTGCCACTGCGAGAACGAGACCGACCGTTTCCCGTTCCCAGGAACTAAAAGTAGTAAGCCGCGACTGAGGCAGACGGGAACGGGACTGAGGCTGAGCGAGACCGGCCGAAGTGCCACCGCGAGAACGAGACCGACCGTTTCCTGTTCCCAGGAACTAAAAGTAGTAAGCCGCGACTGAGACAGACGGGAACGGGACTGAGGCTGAGCGAGACCGGCCGAAGTGCCACTGCGAGAACGAGACCGACCGTTTCCCGTTCCCAGGAACTAAAAGTAGTAAGTCGCGACTGAGACAGACGGGAACGGGACTGAGGCTGAGCGAGACCGGCCGAAGTGCCACTCCGAGAACGAGACCGACCGTTTCCCGTTCCCAGGAACTAAAAGTAGTAAGCCGCGACTGAGACAGACGGGAACGGGACTGAGGCTGAGCGAGACCGGCCGAAGTGCCACCGCGAGAACGAGACCGACCGTTTCCCGTTCCCAGGAACTAAAAGTAGTAAGCCGCGACTGAGACAGACGGGAACGGGACTGAGGCTGAGCGAGACCGGCCGAAGTGCCACTGCGAGAACGAGACCGACCGTTTCCCGTTCCCAGGAATTAAAAGTAGTAAGCCGCGACTGAGGCAGACGGGAACGGGACTGAGGCTGAGCGAGACCGGCCGAAGTGCCACTCCGAGAACGAGACCGACCGTTTCCCGTTCCCAGGAACTAAAAGTAGTAAGCCGCGACTGAGGCAGACGGGAACGGGACTGAGGCTGAGCGAGACCGGCCGAAGTGCCACTCCGAGAACGAGACCGACCGTTTATCGTTCCCAGGAACTAAAAGTAGTAAGCCGCGACTGAGGCAGACGGGAACGGGACTGAGGCTGAGCGAGACCGGCCTAAGTGCCACTGCGAGAACGAGACCGACCGTTTCCCGTTCCCAGGAACTAAAAGTAGTAAGCCGCGACCGAGGCAGACGGGAACGGGACTGAGGCTGAGCGAGACCGGCCGAAGTGCCACTCCGAGAACGAGACCGACCGTTTCCCGTTCCCAGGAACTAAAAGTAGTAAGCCGCGACTGAGGCAGACGGGAACGGGACTGAGGCTGAGCGAGACCGGCCGAAGTGCCACTCCGAGAACGAGACCGACCGTTTATCGTTCCCAGGAACTAAAAGTAGTAAGCCGCGACTGAGGCAGACGGGAACGGGACTGAGGCTGAGCGAGACCGGCCGAAGTGCCACTGCGAGAACGAGACCGACCGTTTCCCGTTCCCAGGAACTAAAAGTAGTAAGCCGCGACTGAGACAGACGGGAACGGGACTGAGGCTGAGCGAGACCGGCCGAAGTGCCACTGCGAGAACGAGACCGACCGTTTCCCGTTCCCAGGAACTAAAAGTAGTAAGCCGCGACTGAGGCAGACGGGAACGGGACTGAGGCTGAGCGAGACCGGCCGAAGTGCCACTCCGAGAACGAGACCGACCGTTTCCCGTTCCCAGGAACTAAAAGTAGTAAGCCGCGACTGAGGCAGACGGGAACGGGACTGAGGCTGAGCGAGACCGGCCGAAGTGCCACTCCGAGAACGAGACCGACCGTTTATCGTTCCCAGGAACTAAAAGTAGTAAGCCGCGACTGAGGCAGACGGGAACGGGACTGAGGCTGAGCGAGACCGGCCGAAGTGCCACTGCGAGAACGAGACCGACCGTTTCCCGTTCCCAGGAACTAAAAGTAGTAAGCCGCGACTGAGACAGACGGGAACGGGACTGAGGCTGAGCGAGACCGGCCGAAGTGCCACTGCGAGAACGAGACCGACCGTTTCCCGTTCCCAGGAACTAAAAGTAGTAAGCCGCGACTGAGGCAGACGGGAACGGGACTGAGGCTGAGCGAGACCGGCCGAAGTGCCACTACGAGAACGAGACCGACCGTTTCCCGTTCCCAGGATTTAAAAGTAGTAAGCCGCGACTGAGGCAGACGGGAACGGGACTGAGGCTGAGCGAGACCGGCCGAAGTGCCACTGCGAGAACGAGACCGACCGTTTGCCGTTCCCAGGAACTAAAAGTAGTAAGCCGCGACTGAGGCAGACGGGAACGGGACTGAGGCTCAGCGAGACCGGACGAAGTGCCACCGCGAGAACGAGACCGACCGTTTCCCGTTCCCAGGAACTAAAAGTAGTAAGCCGCGACTGAGACAGACGGGAACGGGACTGAGGCTCAGCGAGACCGGCCGAAGTGCCACTGCGAGAACGAGACCGACCGTTTCCCGTTCCCAGGAACTAAAAGTAGTAAGCCGCGACTGGGGCAGACGGGAACGGGACTGAGGCTGAGCGAGACCGGCCGAAGTGCCACTGCGAGAACGACACCGACCGTTTCCTGTTCCCAGGAACTAAAAGTTGTAAGCCGCGACTGAGACAGACGGGAACGGGACTGAGGCTGAGCGAGACCGGCCGAAGTGCCACTGCGAGAACGAGACCGAACGTTTCCCGTTCCCAGGAACTAAAAGTAATAAGCCGCGACTGAGACAGACGGGAACGGGACTGAGGCTGAGCGAGACCGGCCGAAGTGCCACTGCGAGAACGAGACCGACCGTTTCCCGTTCCCAGGAACTAAAAGTAGTAAGCCGCGACTGAGGCAGACGGGAACGGGACTGAGGCTGAGCGAGACCGGCCGAAGTGCCACTGCGAGAACGAGACCGACCGTTTCCCGTTCCCAGGAACTAAAAGTAGTAAGCCGCGACTGAGGCAGACGGGAACGGGACTGAGGCTGAGCGAGACCGGCCGAAGTGCCACTGCGAGAACGAGACCGACCGTTTCCCGTTCCCAGGAACTAAAAGTAGTAAGCCGCGACTGAGGCAGACGGGAACGGGACTGAGGCTGAGCGAGACCGGCCGAAGTGCCACTGCAAGAACGAGACCGACCGTTTCCCGTTCCCAGGAACTAAAAGTAGTAAGCCGCGACTGAGACAGACGGGAACGGGACTGAGGCTGAGCGAGACCGGCCGAAGTGCCACTGCGAGAACGAGACAGACCGTTTCCCGTTCCCAGGAACTAAAAGTAGTAAGCCGCGACTGAGGCAGACGGGATCGGGACTGAGGCTGAGCGAGACCGGCCGAAGTGCCACTGCGAGAACGAGACCGACCGTTTCCCGTTCCCAGGAACTAAAAGTAGTAAGCCGCGACTGAGGCAGACGGGAACGGGACTGAGGCTGAGCGAGACCGGCCGAAGTGCCACTGCGAGAACGAGACCGACCGTTTCCCGTTCCCAGGAACTAAAAGTATTAAGCCGCGACTGAGACAGACGGGAACGGGACTGAGGCTGAGCGAGACCGGCCGAAGTGCCACTGCGAGAACGAGACCGACCGTTTCCCGTTCCCAGGAACTAAAAGTAGTAAGCTGCGACTGAGACAGACGGGAACGGGACTGAGGCTGAGCGAGACCGGCCGAAGTGCCACTGCGAGAACGAGACCGACCGTTTCCCGTTCCCAAGAACTAAAAGTAGTAAGCCGCGACTGAGACAGACGGGAACGGGACTGCGGCTGAGCGAAACCGGCCGAAGTGCCACTGCGAGAACGAGACCGACCGTTTCCCGTTCCCAGGAACTAAAAGTAGTAAGCCGCGACTGAGACAGACGGGAACGGGACTGAGGCTGAGCGAGACCGGCCGAAGTGCCACTGCGAGAACGAGACCGACTGTTTCCCGTTCCCAGGAACTAAAAGTAGTAAGCCGCGACTGAGACAGACGGGAACGGGACTGCGGCTGAGCGAGACTGGCCGAAGTGCCACTGCGAGAACGAGACCGACCGTTTCCCGTTCCCAGGAACCAAAAGTAGTAAGCCGCGACTGAGACAGACGGGAACGGGACTGAGGCTGAGCGAGACCGGCCGAAGTGCCACTGCGAGAACGAGACCGACCGTTTCCCGTTCCCAGGAACTAAAAGTAGTAAGCCGCGACTGAGGCAGACGGGAACGGGACTGAGGCTGAGCGAGACCGGCCGAAGTGCCACTGCGAGAACGAGACCGACCGTTTCCCGTTCCCAGGAACTAAAAGTAGTAAGCCGCGACTGAGGCAGACGGGAACGGGACTGAGGCTGAGCGAGACCGGCCGAAGTGCCACTGCGAGAACGAGACCGACCGTTTCCCGTTCCCAGGAACTAAAAGTAGTATGCCGCGACTGAGGCAGACGGGAACGGGTCTGAGGCTGAGCGAGACCGGCCGAAGTGCCACTGCGAGAACGAGACCGACCGTTTCCCGTTCCCAGGAACTAAAAGTAGTAAGCCGCGACTGAGACAGACGGGAACGGGACTGAGGCTGAGCGAGACCGGCCGAAGTGCCACTGCGAGAACGAGACCGACCGTTTCCCGTTCCCAGGAACTAAATGTAGTAAGCCGCGACTGAGACAAACGGGAACGGGACTGAGGCTGAGCGAGACCGGCCGAAGTGCCACTGCGAGAACGAGACCGACCGTTTCCCGTTCCCAGGAACTAAAAGTAGTAAGCCGCGACTGAGGCAGACGGGAACGGGACTGAGGCTGAGCGAGACCGGCCGAAGTGCCACTGCGAGAACGAGACCGACCGTTTCCCGTTCCCAGGAACTAAAAGTAGTAAGCCGCGACTGAGACAGACGGGAACGGGACTGAGGCTGAGCGAGATCGGCCGAAGTGCCACTGCGAGAACGAGAACGACCGTTTCCCGTTCCCAGGAACTAAAAGTAGTAAGCCGCGACTGAGACAGACGGGAACGGGACTGAGGCTGAGCGAGACAGGCCGAAGTGATACTGCGAGAACGAGACCGACCGTTTCCCGTTCCCAGGAACTAAAAGTAATAAGCCGCGACTGAGACAGACGGGAACGGGACTGAGGCTGAGCGAGACCGGCCGAAGTGCCACTGCGAGAACGAGACCGACCGTTTCCCGTTCCCAGGAACTAAAAGTAGTAAGCCGCGACTGAGGCAGACGGGAACGGGAATGAGGCTGAGCGAGACCGGCCGAAGTGCCACTGCGAGAACGAGACCCACCGTTTCCCGTTCCCAGGATCTAAAAGTAGTAAGCCGCGACTGAGGCAGACGGGAACGGGACTGAGGCTGAGCGAGACCGGCCGAAGTGCCACTGCGAGAACGAGACCGACCGTTTCCCGTTCCCAGGAACTAAAAGTAGTAAGCCGCGACTGAGACAGACGGGAACGGGACTGAGGCTGAGCGAGACCGGCCGAAGTGCCACTGCGAGAACGAGACCGACCGTTTCCCGTTCCCAGGAACTAAAAGTAGTAATCCGCGACTGAGGCAGACGGGAACGGGACTGAGGCTGAGCGAGACCGGCCGAAGTGCCACTGCGAGAACGAGACCGACCGTTTCCCGTTCCCAGGAACTAAAAGTAGTAAGCCGCGACTGAGGCAGACGGGAACGGGACTGAGGCTGAGCGAGACCGGCCGAAGTGCCACTGCGAGAACGAGACCGACCGTTTCCCGTTCCCAGGAACTAAAAGTAGTAAGCCGCGACTGAGACAGACGGGAACGGGACTGAGGCTGAGCGAGACCGGCCGAAGTGCCACTGCGAGAACGAGACCGACCGTTTCCCGTTCCCAGGAACTAAAAGTAGTAAGCCGCGACTGAGACAGACGGGAACGGGACTGAGGCTGAGCGAGACCGGCCGAAGTGCCACTGCGAGAACGAGACCGACCGTTTCCCGTTCCCAGGATCTAAAAGTAGTAAGCCGCGACTGAGGCAGACGGGAACGGGACTGAGGCTGAGCGAGACCGGCCGAAGTGCCACTGCGAGAACGAGACCGACCGTTTCCCGTTCCCAGGAACTAAAAGTAGTAAGCCACGACTGAGGCAGACGGGAACGGGACTGAGGCTGAGCGAGACCGGCCGAAGTGCCACTGCGAGAACGAGACCGACCGTTTCCCGTTCCCAGGAAGTAAAAGTAGTAAGCCGCGAATGAGGCAGACGGGAACGGGACTGAGGCTGAGCGAGACCGGCCGAAGTGCCACTGCGAGAACGAGACCGACCGTTTCCCGTTCCCAGGAACTAAAAGTAGTAAGCCGCGACTGAGACAGACGGGAACGGGACTGAGGCTGAGCGAGACCGGCCGAAGTGCCACTGCGAGAACGAGAACGACCGTTTCCCGTTCCCAGGAACTAAAAGTAGTAAGCCGCGACTGAGGCAGACGGGAACGGGACTGAGGCTGAGCGAGACCGGCCGAAGTGCCACTGCGAGAACGAGACCGACCGTTTCCCGTTCCCAGGAACTAAAAGTAGTAAGCCGCGACTGAGACAGACGGGAACGGGACTGAGGCTGAGCGAGACCGGCCGAAGTGCCACTGCGAGAACGAGACCGACCGTTTCCCGTTCCCAGGAACTAAAAGTAGTAAGCCGCGACTGAGACAGACGGGAACGGGACTGAGGCTGAGCGAGACCGGCCGAAGTGCCACTGCGAGAACGAGACCGACCGTTTCCCGTTCCCAGGAACTAAAAGTAGTAAGCCGCGACTGAGACAGACGGGAACGGGACTGAGGCTGAGCGAGACCGGCCGAAGTGCCACTGCGAGAACGAGACCGACCGTTTCCCGTTCCCAGGAACTAAAAGTAGTAAGCCGCGACTGAGGCAGACAGGAACGGGACTGAGGCTGAGCGAGACCGGCCGAAGTGCCACTGCGAGAACGAGACCGACCGTTTCCCGTTCCCAGGAACTAAAAGTAGTAAGCCGCGACTGAGGCAGACGGGAACGGGACTGAGGCTGAGCGAGACCGGCCGAAGTGCCACCGCGAGAACGAGACCGACCGTTTCCCGTTCCCAGGAACTAAAAGTAGTAAGCCGCGACTGAGACAGACGGGAACGGGACTGAGGCTGAGCGAGACCGGCCGAAGTGCCACTGCGAGAACGAGACCGACCGTTTCCCGTTCCCAGGAACTAAAAGTAGTAAGTCGCGACTGAGACAGACGGGAACGGGACTGAGGCTGAGCGAGACCGGCCGAAGTGCCACTGCGAGAACGAGACCGACCGTTTCCCGTTCCCAGGAACTAAAAGTAGTAAGCCGCGACTGAGGCAGACGGGAACGGGACTGAGGCTGAGCGAGACCGGCCGAAGTGCCACTCCGAGAACGAGACCGACCGTTTCCCGTTCCCAGGAACTAAAAGTAGTAAGCCGCGACTGAGACAGACGGGAACGGGACTGAGGCTGAGCGAGACCGGCCGAAGTGCCACCGCAAGAACGAGACCGACCGTTTCCCGTTCCCAGGAACTAAAAGTAGTAAGCCGCGACTGAGACAGACGGGAACGGGACTGAGGCTGAGCGAGACCGGCCGAAGTGCCACTGCGAGAACGAGACCGACCGTTTCCCGTTCCCAGGAACTAAAAGTAGTAAGCCGCGACTGAGGCAGACGGGAACGGGACTGAGGCTGAGCGAGACCGGCCGAAGTGCCACTCCGAGAACGAGACCGACCGTTTCCCGTTCCCAGGAACTAAAAGTAGTAAGCCGCGACTGAGGCAGACGGGAACAGGACTGAGGCTGAGCGAGACCGGCCGAAGTGCCACTCCGAGAACGAGACCGACCGTTTATCGTTCCCAGGAACTAAAAGTAGTAAGCCGCGACTGAGGCAGACGGGAACGGGACTGAGGCTGAGCGAGACCGGCCGAAGTGCCACTGCGAGAACGAGACCGACCGTTTCCCGTTCCCAGGAACTAAAAGTAGTAAGCCGCGACTGAGACAGATGGGAACGGGACTGAGGCTGAGCGAGACCGGCCGAAGTGCCACTGCGAGAACGAGACCGACCGTTTCCCGTTCCCAGGAACTAAAAGTAGTAAGCCGCGACTGAGTCAGACGGGAACGGGACTGAGGCTGAGCGATACCGTCGAAGTGCCACTGCGAGAACGAGACCGACCGTTTCCCGTTCCCAGGATTTAAAAGTAGTAAGCCGCGACTGAGGCAGACGGGAACGGTACTGAGGCTGAGCGAGACCGGCCGAAGTGCCACTGCGAGAACGAGACCGACCGTTTCCCGTTCCCAGGAACTAAAAGTAGTAAGCCGCGACTGAGACAGACGGGAACGGGACTGAGGCTGAGCGAGACCGGCCGAAGTGCCACTGCGAGAACGAGACCGACCGTTTCCCGTTCCCAGGAACTAAAAGTAGTAAGCCGCGACTGAGGCAGACGGGAACGGGACTGAGGCTGAGCGAGACCGGCCGAAGTGCCACCGCGAGAACGAGACCGACCGTTTCCCGTTCCCAGGAACTAAAAGTAGTAAGCCGCGACTGAGGCAGACGGGAACAGGACTGAGGCTGAGCGAGACCGGCCGAAGTGCCACTGCGAGAACGAGACCGACCGTTTCCCGTTCCCAGGAACTAAAAGTAATAAGCCGCGACTGAGACAGACGGGAACGGGACTGAGGCTGAGCGAGACCGGCCGAAGTGCCACTGCGAGAACGAGACCGACCGTTTCCCGTTCCCAGGAACTAAAAGTAGTAAGCCGCGACTGAGGCAGACGGGAACGGGACTGAGGCTGAGCGAGACCGGCCGAAGTGCCACTGCGAGAACGAGACCGACCGTTTCCCGTTCCCAGGAACTAAAAGTAGTAAGCCGCGACTGAGGCAGACGGGAACGGGACTGAGGCTGAGCGAGACCGGCCGAAGTGCCACTGCGAGAACGAGACCGACCGTTTCCCGTTCCCAGGAACTAAAAGTAGTAAGCCAAGACTGAGGCAGACGGGAACGGGACTGAGGCTGAGCGAGACCGGCCGAAGTGCCACTGCGAGAACGAGACCGACCGTTTCCCGTTCCCAGGAACTAAAAGTATTAAGCCGCGACTGAGACAGACGGGAACGGGACTGAGGCTGAGCGAGACCGGCCGAAGTGCCACTGCGAGAACGAGACCGACCGTTTCCCGTTCCCAGGAACTAAAAGTAGTAAGCTGCGACTGAGACAGACGGGAACGGGACTGAGGCTGAGCGAGACCGGCCGAAGTGCCACTGCGAGAACGAGACCGACCGTTTCCCGTTCCCAAGAACTATAAGTAGTAAGCCGCGACTGAGACAGACGGGAACGGGACTGCGGCTGAGCGAAACCGGCCGAAGTGCCACTGCGAGAACGAGACTGACCGTTTCCCGTTCCCAGGAACTAAAAGTAGTAAGCCGCGACTGAGACAGACGGGAACGGGACTGAGGCTGAGCGAGACCGGCCGAAGTGCCACTGCGAGAACGAGACCGACCGTTTCCCGTTCCCAGGAACTAAAAGTAGTAAGCCGCGACTGAGACAGACGGGAACGGGACTGCGGCTGAGCGAGACCGGCCGAAGTGCCACTGCGAGAGCGAGACCGACCGTTTCCCGTTCCCAGGAACTAAAAGTAGTAAGCCGTGACTGAGACAGACGGGAACGGGACTGAGGCTGAGCGAGACCGGGCGAAGTGCCACTGCGAGAACGAGACCGACCGTTTCCCGTTCCCAGGAACTAAAAGTAGTAAGCCGCGACTGAGACAGACGGGAACGGAACTGAGGCTGAGCGAGACCGGCCGAAGTGCTACTGCGAGAACGAGACCGACCGTTTCCCGTTTCCAGGAACTAAAAGTAGTAAGCCGCGACTGAGACAGACGGGAACGGGACTGAGGCTGAGCGAGACCGGCCGAAGTGCTACTGCGAGAACGAGACCGACCGTTTCCTGTTTCCAGGAACTAAAAGTAGTAAGCCGCGACTGAGACAGACGGGAACGGGACTGAGGCTGAGCGAGACCGGCCGAAGTGCCACTGCGAGAACGAGACCGACCGTTTCCCGTTTCCAGGAACTAAAAGTAGTAAGCCGCGACTGAGACAGACGGGAACGGGACTGAGGCTGAGCGAGACCGGCCGAAGTGCCACTGCGAGAACGAGACCGACCGTTTCCCGTTCCCAGGAACTAAAAGTAGTAAGCCGCGACTGAGGCAGACGGGAACGGGACTGAGGCTGAGCGAGACCGGCCGAAGTGCCACTGCGAGAACGAGACCGACCGTTTCCCGTTCCCAGGAACTAAAAGTAGTAAGCCGCGACTGAGGCAGACGGGAACGGGACTGAGGCTGAGCGAGACCGGCCGAAGTGCCACTGCGAGAACGAGACCGACCGTTTCCCGTTCCCAGGAACTAAAAGTAGTAAGCCGCGACTGAGGCAGACGGGAACGGGACTGAGGCTGAGCGAGACCGGCCGAAGTGCCACTGCGAGAACGAGACCGACCGTTTCCCGTTCCCAGGAACTAAAAGTAGTAAGCCGCGACTGAGGCAGACGGGAACGGGACTGAGGCTGAGCGAGACCGGCCGAAGTGCCACTGCGAGAACGAGACCGACCGTTTCCCGTTCCCAGGAACTAAAAGTAGTAAGCCGCGACTGAGGCAGACGGGAACGGGACTGAGGCTGAGCGAGACCGGCCGAAGTGCCACTGCGAGAACGAGACCGACCGTTTCCCGTTCCCAGGAACTAAAAGTAGTAAGCCGCGACTGAGACAGACGGGAACGGGACTGAGGCTGAGCGAGACCGGCCGAAGTGCCACTGCGAGAACGAGACCGACCGTTTCCCGTTCCCAGGAACTAAAAGTAGTAAGCCGCGACTGAGACAGACGGGAACGGGACTGAGGCTGAGCGAGACCGGCCGAAGTGCCACTGCGAGAACGAGACCGACCGTTTCCCGTTCCCAGGAACTAAAAGTAGTAAGCCGTGACTGAGACAGACGGGAACGGGACTGAGGCTGAGCGAGACCGGCCGAAGTGCCACTGCGAGAACGAGACCGACCGTTTCCCGTTCCCAGGAACTAAAAGTAGTAAGCCGCGACTGAGACAGACGGGAACGGGACTGAGGCTGAGCGAGACCGGCCGAAGTGCCACTGCGAGAACGAGACCGACCGTTTCCCGTTCCCAGGAACTAAAAGTAGTAAGCCGCGACTGAGACAGACGGGAACGGGACTGAGGCCGAGCGAGACCGGCCGAAGTGCCACTGCGAGAACGAGACCGACCGTTTCCCGTTCCCAGGAACTAAAAGTAGTAAGCCGCGACTGAGACAGACGGGAACGGGACTGAGGCTGAGCGAGACCGGCCGAAGTGCCACTGCGAGAACGAGACCGACCGTTTCCCGTTCCCAGGAACTAAAAGTAGTAAGCCGCGACTGAGACAGACGGGAACGGGACTGAGGCTGAGCGAGACCGGCCGAAGTGCCACTGCGAGAACGAGACCGACCGTTTCCCGTTCCCAGGAACTAAAAGTAGTAAGCCGCGACTGAGGCAGACGGGAACGGGACTGAGGCTGAGCGAGACCGGCCGAAGTGCCACTGCGAGAACGAGACCGACCGTTTCCCGTTCCCATGAACTAAAAGTAGTAAGCCGCGACTGAGGCAGACGGGAACGGGACTGAGGCTGAGCGAGACCGGCCGAAGTGCCACTGCGAGAACGAGACCGACCGTTTCCCGTTCCCAGGAACTAAAAGTAGTAAGCCGCGACTGAGGCAGACGGGAACGGGACTGAGGCTGAGCGAGACCGGCCGAAGTGCCACTGCGAGAACGAGACCGACCGTTTCCCGTTCCCAGGAACTAAAAGTAGTAAGCCGCGACTGAGGCAGACGGGAACGGGACTGAGGCTGAGCGAGACCGGCCGAAGTGCCACTGCGAGAACGAGACCGACCGTTTCCCGTTCCCAGGAACTAAAAGTAGTAAGCCGCGACTGAGACAGACGGGAACGGGACTGAGGCTGAGCGAGACAGGCGAAGTGCCACTGCGAGAACGAGACCGACCGTTTCCCGTTCCCAGGAACTAAAAGTAATAAGCCGCGACTGAGACAGACGGGAACGGGACTGAGGCTGAGCGAGACCGGCCGAAGTGCCACTGCGAGAACGAGACCGACCGTTTCCCGTTCCCAGGAACTAAAAGTAGTAAGCCGCAACTGAGGCAGACGGGAACGGGACTGAGGCTGAGCGAGACCGGCCGAAGTGCCACTGCGAGAACGAGACCGACCGTTTCCCGTTCCCAGGAACTAAAAGTAGTAAGCCGCGACTGAGGCAGACGGGAACGGGACTGAGGCTGAGCGAGACCGGCCGAAGTGCCACTGCGAGAACGAGACCGACCGTTTCCCGTTCCCAGGAACTAAAAGTAGTAAGCTGCGACTGAGGCAGACGGGAACGGGACTGAGGCTGAGCGAGACCGGCCGAAGTGCCACTGCGAGAAAGAGACCGACCGTTTCCCGTTCCCAGGAACTAAAAGTAGTAAGCCGCGACTGAGGCAGACGGGAACGGGACTGAGGCTGAGCGAGACCGGCCGAAGTGCCACTGCGAGAACGAGACCGACCGTTTCCAGTTCCCAGGAACTAAAAGTAGTAAGCCGCGACTGAGGCAGACGGGAACGGGACTGAGGCTGAGCGAGACCGGCCGAAGTGCCACTGCGAGAACGAGACCGACCGTTTCCCGTTCCCAGGAACTAAAAGTAGTAAGCCGCGACTGAGACAGACGGGAACGGGACTGAGGCTGAGCGAGACCGGCCGAAGTGCCACTGCGAGAACGAGACCGACCGTTTCCCGTTCCCAGGAACTAAAAGTAGTAAGCCGCGACTGAGACAGACGGGAACGGGACTGAGGCTGAGCGAGACCGGCCGAAGTGCCACTGCGAGAACGAGACCGACCGTTTCCCGTTCCCAGGAACTAAAAGTAGTAAGCCGCAACTGAGGCAGACGGGAACGGGACTGAGGCTGAGCGAGACCGGCCGAAGTCCCACTGCGAGAACGAGACCGACCGTTTCCCGTTCCCAGGAACTAAAAGTAGTAAGCCGCGACTGAGGCAGACGGGAACGGGACTGAGGCTGAGCGAGACCGGCCGAAGTCCCACTGCGAGAACGAGACCGACCGTTTCCCGTTCCCAGGAACTAAAAGTAGTAAGCCGCGACTGAGGCAGACGGGAACGGGACTGAGGCTGAGCGAGACCGGCCGAAGTCCCACTGCGAGAACGAGACCGACCGTTTCCCGTTCCCAGGAACTAAAAGTAGTAAGCCGCGACTGAGGCAGACGGGAACGGGACTGAGGCTGAGCGAGACCGGCCGAAGTCCCACTGCGAGAACGAGACTGACCGTTTCCCGTTCCCAGGAACTAAAAGTAGTAAGCCGCGACTGAGGCAGACGGGAACGGGACTGAGGCTGAGCGAGACCGGCCGAAGTGCCACTGCGAGAACGAGACCGACCGTTTCCCATTCCCAGGAACTAAAAGTAGTAAGCCGCGACTGAGGCAGACGGGAACGGGACTGAGGCTGAGCGAGACCGGCCGAAGTGCCACTGCGAGAACGAGACCGACCGTTTCCCGTTCCCAGGAACTAAAAGTAGTAAGCCGCGACTGAGACAGACGGGAACGGGACTGAGGCTGAGCCAGACCGGCCGAAGTGCCACTGCGAGAACGAGACCGACCGTTTCCCGTTCCCAGGAACTAAAAGTAGTAAGCCGCGACTGAGACAGACGGGAACGGGACTGAGGCTGAGCGAGACCGGCCGAAGTGCCACTGCGAGAACGAGACCGACCGTTTCCCGTTCCCAGGAACTAAAAGTAGTAAGCCGCGACTGAGACAGACGGGAACGGGACTGAGGCTGAGCGAGACCGGCCGAAGTGCCACTGCGAGAACGAGACCGACCGTTTCCCGTTCCCAGGAACTAAAAGTAGTAAGCCGCGACTGAGGCAGACGGGAACGGGACTGAGGCTGAGCCAGACCGGCCGAAGTGCCACTGTGAGAACGAGACCGACCGTTTCCCGTTCCCAGGAACTAAAAGTAGTAAGCCGCGACTGAGGCAGACGGGAACGGGACTGAGGCTGAGCCAGACCGGCCGAAGTGCCACTGCGAGAACGAGACCGACCGTTTCCCGTTCCCAGGAACTAAAAGTAGTAAGCCGCGACTGAGACAGACGGGAACGGGACTGAGGCTGAGCGAGACCGGCCGAAGTGCCACTGCGAGAACGAGACCGACCGTTTCCCGTTCCCAGGAACTAAAAGTAGTAAGCCGCGACTGAGACAGACGGGAACGGGACAGAGGCTGAGCGAGACCGGCCGAAGTGCCACTGCGAGAACGAGACCGACCGTTTCCCGTTCCCAGGAACTAAAAGTAGTAAGCCGCGACTGAGACAGACGGGAACGGCACTGAGGCTGAGCGAGACCGGCCGAAGTGCCACTGCGAGAACGAGACCGACCGTTTGCCGTTCCCAGGAACTAAAAGTAGTAAGCCGCGACTGAGGCAGACGGGAACGGGACTGAGGCTGAGCGAGACCGGCCGAAGTGCCACTGCGAGAACGAGACCGACCGTTTCCCGTTCCCAGGAACTAAAAGTAGTAAGCCGCGACTGAGACAGACGGGAACGGGACTGAGGCTGAGCGAGACCGGCCGAAGTCCCACTGCGAGAACGAGACCGACCGTTTCCCGTTCCCAGGAACTAAAAGTAGTAAGCCGCGACTGAGGCAGACGGGAACGGGACTGAGGCTGAGCGAGACCGGCCGAAGTCCCACTGCGAGAACGAGACCGACCGTTTCCCGTTCCCAGGAACTAAAAGTAGTAAGCCGCGACTGAGGCAGACGGGAACGGGACTGAGGCTGAGCGAGACCGGCCGAAGTCCCACTGCGAGAACGAGACTGACCGTTTCCCGTTCCCAGGAACTAAAAGTAGTAAGCCGCGACTGAGGCAGACGGGAACGGGACTGAGGCTGAGCGAGACCGGCCGAAGTGCCACTGCGAAACGAGACCGACCGTTTCCTGTTCCCAGGAACTAAAAGTAGTAAGCCGCGACTGAGACAGACGGGAACGGGACTGAGGCTGAGCGAGACCGGCCGAAGTGCCACTGCGAGAACGAGACCGACCGTTTCCCGTTCCCAGGAACTAAAAGTAGTAAGCCGCGACTGAGACAGACGGGAACGGGACTGAGGCTGAGCGAGACCGGCCGAAGTGCCACTGCGAGAACGAGACCGATCGTTTCCCGTTCCCAGGAACTAAAAGTAGTAAGCCGCGACTGAGACAGACGGGAACGGGACTGAGGCTGAGCGAGACCGGCCGAAGTGCCACTGCGAGAACGAGACCGACCGTTTCCCGTTCCCAGGAACTAAAAGTAGTAAGCCGCGACTGAGACAGACGGGAACGGGACTGAGGCTGAGCGAGACCGGCCGAAGTGCCACTGCGAGAACGAGACCGACCGTTTCCCGTTCCCAGGAACTAAAAGTAGTAAGCCGCGACTGAGGCAGACGGGAACGGGACTGAGGCTGAGCGAGACCGGCCGAAGTGCCACTGCGAGAACGAGACCGACCGTTTCCCGTTCCCAGGACCTAAAAGTAGTAAGCCGCGACTGAGGCAGACGGGAACGGGACTGAGGCTGAGCGAGACCGGCCGAAGTGCCACTGCGAGAACGAGACCGACCGTTTCCCGTTCCCAGGAACTAAAAGTAGTAAGCCGCGACTGAGGCAGACGGGAACGGGACTGAGGCTGAGCGAGACCGGCCGAAGTGCCACTGCGAGAACGAGACCGACCGTTTCCCGTTCCCAGGAACTAAAAGTAGTAAGCCGCGACTGAGGCAGACGGGAACGGGACTGAGGCTGAGCGAGACCGGCCGAAGTGCCACTGCGAGAACGAGACCGACCGTTTCCCGTTCCCAGGAACTAAAAGTAGTAAGCCGCGACTGAGACAGACGGGAACGGGTCTGAGGCTGAGCGAGACCGGCCGAAGTGCCACTGCGAGAACGAGACCGACCGTTTCCCGTTCCCAGGAACTAAAAGTAGTAAGCCGCGACTGAGACAGACGGGAACGGGACTGAGGCTGAGCGAGACAGGCGAAGTGCCACTGCGAGAACGAGACTGACCGTTTCCCGTTCCCAGGAACTAAAAGTAATAAGCCGCGACTGAGACAGACGGGAACGGGACTGAGGCTGAGCGAGACCGGCCGAAGTGCCACTGCGAGAACGAGACCGACCGTTTCCCGTTCCCAGGAACTAAAAGTAGTAAGCCGCAACTGAGGCAGACGGGAACGGGACTGAGGCTGAGCGAGACCGGCCGAAGTGCCACTGCGAGAACGAGACCGACCGTTTCCCGTTCCCAGGAACTAAAAGTAGTAAGCCGCGACTGAGGCAGACGGGAACGGGACTGAGGCTGAGCGAGACCGGCCGAAGTGCCACTGCGAGAAAGAGACCGACCGTTTCCTGTTCCCAGGAACTAAAAGTAGTAAGCCGCGACTGAGGCAGACGGGAACGGGACTGAGGCTGAGCGAGACCGGCCGAAGTGCCACTGCGAGAACGAGACCGACCGTTTCCCGTTCCCAGGAACTAAAAGTAGTAAGCCGCGACTGAGACAGACGGGAACGGGACTGAGGCTGAGCGAGACCGGCCGAAGTGCCACTGCGAGAACGAGACCGACCGTTTCCCGTTCCCAGGAACTAAAAGTAGTAAGCCGCGACTGAGACAGACGGGAACGGGACTGAGGCTGAGCGAGACCGGCCGAAGTGCCACTGCGAGAACGAGACCGACAGTTTCCCGTTCCCAGGAACTAAAAGTAGTAAGCCGCGACTGAGACAGACGGGAACGGGACTGAGGCTGAGCGAGACCGGCCGAAGTGCCACTGCGAGAACGAGACCGACCGTTTCCCGTTCCCAGGAACTAAAAGTAGTAAGCCGCAACTGAGGCAGACGGGAACGGGACTGAGGCTGAGCGAGACCGGCCGAAGTGCCACTGCGAGAACGAGACCGACCGTTTCCCGTTCCCAGGAACTAAAAGTAGTAAGCCGCGACTGAGACAGACGGGAACGGGACTGAGGCTGAGCGAGACACGCGAAGTGCCACTGCGAGAACGAGACTGACCGTTTCCCGTTCCCAGGAACTAAAAGTAATAAGCCGCGACTGAGACAGACGGGAACGGGACTGAGGCTGAGCGAGACCGGCCGAAGTGCCACTGCGAGAACGAGACCGACCGTTTCCCGTTCCCAGGAACTAAAAGTAGTAAGCCGCAACTGAGGCAGACGGGAACGGGACTGAGGCTGAGCGAGACCGGCCGAAGTGCCACTGCGAGAACGAGACCGACCGTTTCCCGTTCCCAGGAACTAAAAGTAGTAAGCCGCGACTGAGGCAGACGGGAATGGGACTGAGGCTGAGCGAGACCGGCCGAAGTGCCACTGCGAGAACGAGACCGACCGTTTCCCGTTCCCAGGAACTAAAAGTAGTAAGCCGCGACTGAGGCAGACGGGAACGGGACTGAGGCTGAGCGAGACCGGCCGAAGTGCCACTGCGAGAAAGAGACCGACCGTTTCCCGTTCCCAGGAACTAAAAGTAGTAAGCCGCGACTGAGGCAGACGGGAACGGGACTGAGGCTGAGCGAGACCGGCCGAAGTGCCACTGCGAGAACGAGACCGACCGTTTCCCGTTCCCAGGAACTAAAAGTAGTAAGCCGCGACTGAGACAGACGGGAACGGGACTGAGGCTGAGCGAGACCGGCCGAAGTGCCACTGCGAGAACGAGACCGACCGTTTCCCGTTCCCAGGAACTAAAAGTAGTAAGCCGCGACTGAGACAGACGGGAACGGGACTGAGGCTGAGCGAGACCGGCCGAAGTGCCACTGCGAGAACGAGACCGACCGTTTCCCGTTCCCAGGAACTAAAAGTAGTAAGCCGCGACTGAGACAGACGGGAACGGGACTGAGGCTGAGCGAGACCGGCCGAAGTGCCACTGCGAGAACGAGACCGACCGTTTCCCGTTCCCAGGAACTAAAAGTAGTAAGCCGCAACTGAGGCAGACGGGAACAGGACTGAGGCTGAGCGAGACCGGCCGAAGTGCCACTGCGAGAACGAGACCGACCGTTTCCCGTTCCCAGGAACTAAAAGTAGTAAGCCGCGACTGAGACAGACGGGAACGGGACTGAGGCTGAGTGAGACCGGCCGAAGTCCCACTGCGAGAACGAGACCGACCGTTTCCCGTTCCCAGGAACTAAAAGTAGTAAGCCGCGACTGAGGCAGACGGGAACGGGACTGAGGCTGAGCGAGACCGGCCGAAGTCCCACTGCGAGAACGAGACCGACCGTTTCCCGTTCCCAGGAACTTAAAGTAGTAAGCCGCGACTGAGGCAGACGGGAACGGGACTGAGGCTGAGCGAGACCGGCCGAAGTCCCACTGCGAGAACGAGACCGACCGTTTCCCGTTCCCAGGAACTAAAAGTAGTAAGCCGCGACTGAGGCAGACGGGAACGGGACTGAGGCTGAGCGAGACCGGCCGAAGTCCCACTGCGAGAACGAGACTGACCGTTTCCCGTTCCCAGGAACTAAAAGTAGTAAGCCGCGACTGAGGCAGACGGGAACGGGACTGAGGCTGAGCGAGACCGGCCGAAGTGCCACTGCGAGAACGAGACCGACCGTTTCCCATTCCCAGGAACTAAAAGTAGTAAGCCGCGACTGAGGCAGACGGGAACGGGACTGAGGCTGAGCGAGACCGGCCGAAGTGCCACTGCGAGAACGAGACCGACCGTTTCCCGTTCCCAGGAACTAAAAGTAGTAAGCCGCGACTGAGACAGACGGGAACGGGACTGAGGCTGAGCCAGACCGGCCGAAGTGCCACTGCGAGAACGAGACCGACCGTTTCCCGTTCCCAGGAACTAAAAGTAGTAAGCCGCGACTGAGACAGACGGGAACGGGACTGAGGCTGAGCGAGACCCGCCGAAGTGCCACTGCGAGAACGAGACCGACCGTTTCCCGTTCCCAGGAACTAAAAGTAGTAAGCCGCGACTGAGACAGACGGGAACGGGACTGAGGCTGAGCGAGACCGGCCGAAGTGCCACTGCGAGAACGAGACCGACCGTTTCCCGTTCCCAGGAACTAAAAGTAGTAAGCCGCGACTGAGGCAGACGGGAACGGGACTGAGGCTGAGCCAGACCGGCCGAAGTGCCACTGCGAGAACGAGACCGACCGTTTCCCGTTCCCAGGAACTAAAAGTAGTAAGCCGCGACTGAGGCAGACGGGAACGGGACTGAGGCTGAGCCAGACCGGCCGAAGTGCCACTGCGAGAACGAGACCGACCGTTTCCCGTTCCCAGGAACTAAAAGTAGTAAGCCGCGACTGAGACAGACGGGAACGGGACTGAGGCTGGGCGAGACCGGCCGAAGTGCCACTGCGAGAACGAGACCGACCGTTTCCCGTTCCCAGGAACTAAAAGTAGTAAGCCGCGACTGAGACAGACGGGAACGGGACTGAGGCTGAGCGAGACCGGCCGAAGTGCCACTGCGAGAACGAGACCGACCGTTTCCCGTTCCCAGGAACTAAAAGTAGTAAGCCGCGACTGAGACAGACGGGAACGGCACTGAGGCTGAGCGAGACCGGCCGAAGTGCCACTGCGAGAACGAGACCGACCGTTTGCCGTTCCCAGGAACTAAAAGTAGTAAGCCGCGACTGAGGCAGACGGGAACGGGACTGAGGCTGAGCGAGACCGGCCGAAGTGCCACTGCGAGAACGAGACCGACCGTTTCCCGTTCCCAGGAACTAAAAGTAGTAAGCCGCGACTGAGACAGACGGGAACGGGACTGAGGCTGAGCGAGACCGGCCGAAGTCCCACTGCGAGAACGAGACCGACCGTTTCCCGTTCCCAGGAACTAAAAGTAGTAAGCCGCGACTGAGGCAGACGGGAACGGGACTGAGGCTGAGCGAGACCGGCCGAAGTCCCACTGCGAGAACGAGACCGACCGTTTCCCGTTCCCAGGAACTAAAAGTAGTAAGCCGCGACTGAGGCAGACGGGAACGGGACTGAGGCTGAGCGAGACCGGCCGAAGTCCCACTGCGAGAACGAGACTGACCGTTTCCCGTTCCCAGGAACTAAAAGTAGTAAGCCGCGACTGAGGCAGACGGGAACGGGACTGAGGCTGAGCGAGACCGGCCGAAGTGCCACTGCGAAACGAGACCGACCGTTTCCTCTTCCCAGGAACTAAAAGTAGTAAGCCGCGACTGAGGCAGACGGGAACGGGACTGAGGCTGAGCGAGACCGGCCGAAGTGCCACTGCGAGAACGAGACCGACCGTTTCCCGTTCCCAGGAACTAAAAGTAGTAAGCCGCGACTGAGGCAGACGGGAACGGGACTGAGGCTGAGCGAGACCGGCCGAAGTGCCACTGCGAGAACGAGACCGACCGTTTCCCGTTCCCAGGAACTAAAAGTAGTAAGCCGCGACTGAGACAGACGGGAACGGGACTGAGGCTGAGCCAGACCGGCCGAAGTGCCACTGCGAGAACGAGACCGACCGTTTCCCGTTCCCAGGAACTAAAAGTAGTAAGCCGCGACTGAGACAGACGGGAACGGGACTGAGGCTGAGCGAGACCGGCCGAAGTGCCACTGCGAGAACGAGACCGACCGTTTCCCGTTCCCAGGAACTAAAAGTAGTAAGCCGCGACTGAGACAGACGGGAACGGGACTGAGGCTGAGCGAGACCGGCCGAAGTGCCACTGCGAGAACGAGACCGACCGTTTCCCGTTCCCAGGAACTAAAAGTAGTAAGCCGCGACTGAGACAGACGGGAACGGGACTGAGGCTGAGCCAGACCGGCCGAAGTGCCACTGCGAGAACGAGACCGACCGTTTCCCGTTCCCAGGAACTAAAAGTAGTAAGCCGCGACTGAGGCAGACGGGAACGGGACTGAGGCTGAGCGAGACCGGCCGAAGTGCCACTGCGAGAACGAGACCGACCGTTTCCCGTTCCCAGGAACTAAAAGTAGTAAGCCGCGACTGAGACAGACGGGAACGGGACTGAGGCTGAGCCAGACCGGCCGAAGTGCCACTGCGAGAACGAGACCGACCGTTTCCCGTTCCCAGGAACTAAAAGTAGTAAGCCGCGACTGAGACAGACGGGAACGGGACTGAGGCTGAGCGAGACCGGCCGAAGTGCCACTGCGAGAACGAGACCGACCGTTTCCCGTTCCCAGGAACTAAAAGTAGTAAGCCGCGACTGAGACAGACGGGAACGGGACTGAGGCTGAGCCAGACCGGCCGAAGTGCCACTGCGAGAACGAGACCGACCGTTTCCCGTTCCCAGGAACTAAAAGTAGTAAGCCGCGACTGAGACAGACGGGAACGGGACTGAGGCTGAGCGAGACCGGCCGAAGTGCCACTGCGAGAACGAGACCGACCGTTTCCCGTTCCCAGGAACTAAAAGTAGTAAGCCGCGACTGAGACAGACGGGAACGGGACTGAGGCTGAGCGAGACCGGCCGAAGTGCCACTGCGAGAACGAGACCGACCGTTTCCCGTTCCCAGGAACTAAAAGTAGTAAGCCGCGACTGAGACAGACGGGAACGGGACTGAGGCTGAGCGAGACCGGCCGAAGTGCCACTGCGAGAACGAGACCGACCGTTTCCCGTTCCCAGGAACTAAAAGTAGTAAGCCGCGACTGAGACAGACGGGAACGGGACTGAGGCTGAGCGAGACCGGCCGAAGTGCCACTGCGAGAACGAGACCGACCGTTTCCCGTTCCCAGGAACTAAAAGTAGTAAGCCGCGACTGAGACAGACGGGAACGGGACTGAGGCTGAGCGAGACCGGCCGAAGTGCCACTGCGAGAACGAGACCGACCGTTTGCCGTTCCCAGGAACTAAAAGTAGTAAGCCGCGACTGAGGCAGACGGGAACGGGACTGAGGCTGAGCGAGACCGGCCGAAGTGCCACTGCGAGAACGAGACCGACCGTTTCCCGTTCCCAGGAACTAAAAGTAGTAAGCCGCGACTGAGACAGACGGGAATGGGACTGAGGCTGAGCGAGACCGGCCGAAGCGCCACTGCGAGAACGAGACCGACCGTTTCCCGTTCCCAGGAACTAAGAGTAGTAAGCCGCGACTGAGGCAGACGGGAACGGGACTGAGGCTGAGCGAGACCGGCCGAAGTGCCACTGCGAGAACGAGACCGACCGTTTCCCGTTCCCAGGAACTAAAAGTAGTAAGCTGCGACTGAGACAGACGGGAACGGGACTGAGGCTGAGCGAGACCGGCCGAAGTGCCACTGCGAGAACGAGACCGACCGTTTCCCGTTCCCAGGAACTAAAAGTAGTAAGCCGCGACTGAGACAGACGGGAACGGGACTGAGGCTGAGCGAGACCGGCCGAAGTGCCACTGCGAGAACGAGACCGACCGTTTCCCGTTCCCAGGAACTAAAAGTAGTAAGCCGCGACTGAGACAGACGGGAACGGGACTGAGGCTGAGCGAGACCGGCCGAAGTGCCACTGCGAGAACGAGACCGACCGTTTCCCGTTCCCAGGAACTAAAAGTAGTAAGCCGCGACTGAGACAGACGGGAACGGGACTGAGGCTGAGCGAGACCGGCCGAAGTGCCACTGCGAGAACGAGACCGACCGTTTCCCGTTCCCAGGAACTAAAAGTAGTAAGCCGCGACTGAGACAGACGGGAACGGGACTGAGGCTGAGCGAGACCGGCCGAAGTGCCACTGCGAGAACGAGACCGACCGTTTCCCGTTCCCAGGAACTAAAAGTAGTAAGCCGCGACTGAGACAGACAGGAACGGGACTGAGGCTGAGCGAGACCGGCCGAAGTGCCACTGCGAGAACGAGACCGACCGTTTCCCGTTCCCAGGAACTAAAAGTAGTAAGCCGCGACTGAGGCAGACGGGAACGGGACTGAGGCTGAGCGAGACCGGCCGAAGTGCCACTGCGAGAACGAGACCGACCGTTTCCCGTTCCCAGGAACTAAAAGTAGTAAGCCGCGACTGAGACAGACGGGAACGGGACTGAGGCTGAGCGAGACCGGCCGAAGTGCCACTGCGAGAACGAGACCGACCGTTTCCCGTTCCCAGGAACTAAAAGTAGTAAGCCGCGACTGAGGCAGACGGGAATGGGACTGAGGCTGAGCGAGACCGGCCGAAGTGCCACTGCAAGAACGAGACCGACCGTTTCCCGTTCCCAGGAACTAAAAGTAGTAAGCCGCGACTGAGACAGACGGGAACGGGACTGAGGCTGAGCGAGACCGGCCGAAGTGCCACTGCGAGAACGAGACCGACCGTTTGCCGTTCCCAGGAACTAAAAGTAGTAAGCCGCGACTGAGACAGACGGGAACGGGACTGAGGCTGAGCGAGACCGGCCGAAGTGCCACTGCGAGAACGAGACCGACCGTTTCCCGTTCCCAGGAACTAAAAGTAGTAAGCCGCGACTGAGACAGACGGGAACGGGACTGAGGCTGAGCGAGACCGGCCGAAGTGCCACTGCGAGAACGAGACCGACCGTTTCCCGTTCCCAGGAACTAAAAGTAGTAAGCCGCGACTGAGGCAGACGGGAATGGGACTGAGGCTGAGCGAGACCGGCCGAAGTGCCACTGCGAGAACGAGACCGACCGTTTCCCGTTCCCAGGCACTAAAAGTAGTAAGCCGCGACTGAGACAGACGGGAACGGGACTGAGGCTGAGCGAGACCGGCCGAAGTGCCACTGCGAGAACGAGACCGACCGTTTCCCGTTCCCAGGAACTAAAAGTAGTAAGCCGCGACTGAGACAGACGGGAACGGGACTGAGGCTGAGCGAGACCGGCCGAAGTGCCACTGCGAGAACGAGACCGACCGTTTCCCGTTCCCAGGAACTAAAAGTAGTAAGCCGCGACTGAGACAGACGGGAACGGGACTGAGGCTGAGCGAGACCGGCCGAAGTGCCACTGCGAGAACGAGACCGACCGTTTCCCGTTCCCAGGAACTAAAAGTAGTAAGCCGCGACTGAGACAGACGGGAACGGGACTGAGGCTGAGCGAGACCGGCCGAAGTGCCACTGCGAGAACGAGACCGACCGTTTCCCGTTCCCAGGAACTAAAAGTAGTAAGCCGCGACTGAGGCAGACGGGAACGGGACTGAGGCTGAGCGAGACCGGCCGAAGTGCCACTGCGAGAACGAGACCGACCGTTTCCCGTTCCCAGGAACTAAAAGTAGTAAGCTGCGACTGAGACAGACGGGAACGGGACTGAGGCTGAGCGAGACCGGCCGAAGTGCCACTGCGAGAACGAGACCGACCGTTTCCCGTTCCCAGGAACTAAAAGTAGTAAGCCGCGACTGAGGCAGACGGGAACGGGACTGAGGCTGAGCCAGACCGGCCGAAGTGCCACTGCGAGAACGAGACCGACCGTTTCCCGTTCCCAGGAACTAAAAGTAGTAAGCCGCGACTGAGGCAGACGGGAACGGGACTGAGGCTGAGCGAGACCGGCCGAAGTGCCACTGCGAGAACGAGACCGACCGTTTCCCGTTCCCAGGAACTAAAAGTAGTAAGCCGCGACTGAGGCAGACGGGAACGGGACTGAGGCTGAGCGAGACCGGCCGAAGTGCCACTGCGAGAACGAGACCGACCGTTTCCCGTTCCCAGGAACTAAAAGTAGTAAGCCGCGACTGAGACAGACGGGAACGGGACTGAGGCTGAGCGAGACCGGCCGAAGTGCCACTGCGAGAACGAGACCGACCGTTTCCCGTTCCCAGGAACTAAAAGTAGTAAGCCGCGACTGAGACAGACGGGAACGGGACTGAGGCTGAGCGAGACCGGCCGAAGTGCCACTGCGAGAACGAGACCGACCGTTTCCCGTTCCCAGGAACTAAAAGTAGTAAGCCGCGACTGAGGCAGACGGGAACGGGACTGAGGCTGAGCGAGACCGGCCGAAGTGCCACTGCGAGAACGAGACCGACCGTTTCCCGTTCCCAGGAACTAAAAGTAGTAAGCCGCGACTGAGGCAGACGGGAACGGGACTGAGGCTGAGCGAGACCGGCCGAAGTGCCACTGCGAGAACGAGACCGACCGTTTCCCGTTCCCAGGAACTAAAAGTAGTAAGCCGCGACTGAGACAGACGGGAACGGGACTGAGGCTGAGCGAGACCGGCCGAAGTGCCACTGCGAGAACGAGACCGACCGTTTCCCGTTCCCAGGAACTAAAAGTAGTAAGCCGCGACTGAGACAGACGGGAACGGGACTGAGGCTGAGCGAGACCGGCCGAAGTGCCACTGCGAGAACGAGACCGACCGTTTCCCGTTCCCAGGAACTAAAAGTAGTAAGCCGCGACTGAGGCAGACGGGAACGGGACTGAGGCTGAGCGAGACCGGCCGAAGTGCCACTGCGAGAACGAGACCGACCGTTTCCCGTTCCCAGGAACTAAAAGTAGTAAGCCGCGACTGAGGCAGACGGGAACGGGACTGAAGCTGAGCGAGACCGGCCGAAGTGCCACTGCGAGAACGAGACCGACCGTTTCCCGATCCCAGGAACTAAAAGTAGTAAGCCGCGACTGAGGCAGACGGGAACGGGACTGAGGCTGAGCGAGACCGGTCGAAGTGCCACTGCGAGAACGAGACCGACCGTTTCCCGTTCCCAGGAACTAAAAGTAGTAAGCCGCGACTGAGACAGACGGGAACGGGACTGAGGCTGAGCGAGACCGGCCGAAGTGCCACTGCGAGAACGAGACCGACCGTTTCCCGTTCCCAGGAACTAAAAGTAGTAAGCCGCGACTGAGACAGACGGGAACGGGACTGAGGCTGAGCGAGACCGGCCGAAGTGCCACTGCGAGAACGAGACCGACCGTTTCCCGTTCCCAGGAACTAAAAGTAGTAAGCCGCGACTGAGACAGACGGGAACGGGACTGAGGCTGAGCGAGACCGGCCGAAGTGCCACTGTGAGAACGAGACCGACCGTTTCCCGTTCCCAGGAACTAAAAGTAGTAAGCCGCGACTGAGGCAGACGGGAACGGGACTGAGGCTGAGCGAGACCGGCCGAAGTCCCACTGCGAGAACGAGACCGACCGTTTCCCGTTCCCAGGAACTAAAAGTAGTAAGCCGCGACTGAGACAGACGGGAACGGGACTGAGGCTGAGCGAGACCGGCCGAAGTGCCACTGCGAGAACGAGACCGACCGTTTCCCGTTCCCAGGAACTAAAAGTAGTAAGCCGCGACTGAGGCAGACGGGAACGGGACTGAGGCTGAGCGAGACCGGCCGAAGTGCCACTGCGAGAACGAGACCGACCGTTTCCCGTTCCCAGGAACTAAAAGTAGTAAGCCGCGACTGAGGCAGACGGGAATGGGACTGAGGCTGAGCGAGACCGGCCGAAGTGCCACTGCGAGAACGAGACCGACCGTTTCCCGTTCCCAGGAACTAAAAGTAGTAAGCCGCGACTGAGACAGACGGGAACGGGACTGAGGCTGAGCGAGACCGGCCGAAGTGCCACTGCGAGAACGAGACCGACCGTTTCCCGTTCCCAGGAACGAAAAGTAGCAAGCCGCGACTGAGACAGACGGGAACGGGACTGAGGCTGAGCGAGACCGGCCGAAGTGCCACTGCGAGAACGAGACCGACCGTTTCCCGTTCCCAGGAACTAAAAGTAGTAAGCCGCGACTGAGACAGACGGGAACGGGACTGAGGCTGAGCGAGACCGGCCGAAGTGCCACTGCGAGAACGAGACCGACCGTTTCCCGTTCCCAGGAACTAAAAGTAGTAAGCCGCGACTGAGACAGACGGGAACGGGACTGAGGCTGAGCGAGACCGGCCGAAGTGCCACTGCGAGAACGAGACCGACCGTTTCCCGTTCCCAGGAACTAAAAGTAGTAAGCCGCGACTGAGGCAGACGGGAATGGGACTGAGGCTGAGCGAGACCGGCCGAAGTGCCACTGCGAGAACGAGACCGACCGTTTCCCGTTCCCAGGAACTAAAAGTAGTAAGCCGCGACTGAGACAGACGGGAACGGGACTGAGGCTGAGCGAGACCGGCCGAAGTGCCACTGCGAGAACGAGACCGACCGTTTCCCGTTCCCAGGAACTAAAAGTAGTAAGCCGCGACTGAGACAGACGGGAACGGGACTGAGGCTGAGCGAGACCGGCCGAAGTGCCACTGCGAGAACGAGACCGACCGTTTCCCGTTCCCAGGAACTAAAAGTAGTAAGCCGCGACTGAGACAGACGGGAACGGGACTGAGGCTGAGCGAGACCGGCCGAAGTGCCACTGCGAGAACGAGACCGACCGTTTCCCGTTCCCAGGAACTAAAAGTAGTAAGCCGCGACTGAGACAGACGGGAACGGGACTGAGGCTGAGCGAGACCGGCCGAAGTGCCACTGCGAGAACGAGACCGACCGTTTCCCGTTCCCAGGAACTAAAAGTAGTAAGCCGCGACTGAGGCAGACGGGAACGGGCCTGAGGCTGAGCGACACCGGCCGAAGTCCCACTGCGAGAACGAGACCGACCGTTTCCTGTTCCCAGGAAATAAAAGTAGTAAGCCGCGACTGAGGCAGACGGGAACGGGACTGAGGCTGAGCGAGACCGGCCGAAGTGCCACTGCGAGAACGAGACCGACCGTTTCCCGTTCCCAGGAACTAAAAGTAGTAAGCCGCGACTGAGACAGACGGGAACGGGACTGAGGCTGAGCGAGACCGGCCGAAGTGCCACTGCGAGAACGAGACCGACCGTTTCCCGTTCCCAGGAACTAAAAGTAGTAAGCCGCGACTGAGGCAGACGGGAACGGGACTGAGGCTGAGCGAGACCGGCCGAAGTGCCACTGCGAGAACGAGACCGACCGTTTCCCGTTCCCAGGAACTAAAAGTAGTAAGCCGCGACTGAGGCAGACGGGAACGGGACTGAGGCTGAGCGAGACCGGCCGAAGTGCCACTGCGAAACGAGACCGACCGTTTCCCGTTCCCAGGAACTAAAAGTAGTAAGCCGCGACTGAGGCAGACGGGAACGGGACTGAGGCTGAGCGAGACCGGCCGAAGTGCCACTGCGAGAACGAGACCGACCGTTTCCCGTTCCCAGGAACTAAAAGTAGTAAGCCGCGACTGAGACAGACGGGAACGGCACTGAGGCTGAGCGAGACCGGCCGAAGTGCCACTGCAAAACGAGACCGACCGTTTGCCGTTCCCAGGAACTAAAAGTAGTAAGCCGCGACTGAGACAGACGGGAACGGGACTGAGGCTGAGCGAGACCGGCCGAAGTGCCACTGCGAGAACGAGACCGACCGTTTGCCGTTCCCAGGAACTAAAAGTAGTAAGCCGCGACTGAGACAGACGGGAACGGGACTGAGGCTGAGCGAGACCGGCCGAAGTGCCACTGCGAGAACGAGACCGACCGTTTCCCGTTCCCAGGAACTAAAAGTAGTAAGCCGCGACTGAGGCAGACGGGAACGGGACTGAGGCTGAGCGAGACCGGCCGAAGTGCCACTGCGAAACGAGACCGACCGTTTGCCGTTCCCAGGAACTAAAAGTAGTAAGCCGCGACTGAGACCGACGGGAACGGGACTGAGGCTGAGCGAGACCGGCCGAAGTGCCACTGCGAGTACGAGACCGACCGTTTGCCGTTCCCAGGAACTAAAAGTAGTAAGCCGCGACTGAGGCAGACGGGAACGGGACTGAGGCTGAGCGAGACCGGCCGAAGTCCCACTGCGAGAACGAGACCGACCGTTTCCCGTTCCCAGGAACTAAAAGTAGTAAGCCGCGACTGAGGCAGACGGGAACGGGACTGAGGCTGAGCGAGACCGGCCGAAGTCCCACTGCGAGAACGAGACCGACCGTTTCCCGTTCCCAGGAAATAAAAGTAGTAAGCCGCGACTGAGACAGACGGGAACGGGACTGAGGCTGAGCGAGACCGGCCGAAGTGCCACTGCGAGAACGAGACCGACCGTTTCCCGTTCCCAGGAACTAAAAGTAGTAAGCCGCGACTGAGGCAGACGGGAACGGGACTGAGGCTGAGCGAGACCGGCCGAAGTCCCACTGCGAGAACGAGACCGACCGTTTCCCGTTCCCAGGAACTAAAAGTAGTAAGCCGCGACTGAGGCAGACGGGAACGGGACTGAGGCTGAGCGAGACCGGCCGAAGTGCCACTGCGAGAACGAGACCGACCGTTTCCCGTTCCCAGGAACTAAAAGTAGTAAGCCGCGACTGAGGCAGACGGGAACGGGACTGAGGCTGAGCGAGACCGGCCGAAGTGCCACTGCGAAACGAGACCGACCGTTTCCCGTTCCCAGGAACTAAAAGTAGTAAGCCGCGACTGAGACAGACGGGAACGGGACTGAGGCTGAGCGAGACCGGCCGAAGTGCCACTGCGAGAACGAGACCGACCGTTTCCCGTTCCCAGGAACTAAAAGTAGTAAGCCGCGACTGAGACAGACGGGAACGGGACTGAGGCTGAGCGAGACCGGCCGAAGTGCCACTGCGAGAACGAGACCGACCGTTTCCCGTTCCCAGGAACTAAAAGTAGTAAGCCGCGACTGAGACAGACGGGAACGGCACTGAGGCTGAGCGAGACCGGCCGAAGTGCCACTGCGAGAACGAGACCGACCGTTTGCCGTTCCCAGGAACTAAAAGTAGTAAGCCGCGACTGAGACAGACGGGAACGGGACTGAGGCTGAGCGAGACCGGCCGAAGTGCCACTGCGAGAACGAGACCGACCGTTTCCCGTTCCCAGGAACTAAAAGTAGTAAGCCGCGACTGAGACAGACGGGAACGGGACTGAGGCTGAGCGAGACC
This sequence comes from Schistocerca americana, assembly GCF_021461395.2. Classification (NCBI taxonomy): domain Eukaryota; kingdom Metazoa; phylum Arthropoda; class Insecta; order Orthoptera; family Acrididae; genus Schistocerca; species Schistocerca americana. Next base: position 172,934,675 of record NC_060125.1, read on the forward strand.
GGCCGAAGTGCCACTGCGAGAACGAGACCGACCGTTTCCCGTTCCCAGGAACTAAAAGTAGTAAGCCGCGGCTGAGACAGACGGGAACGGGACTGAGGCTGAGCGAGACCGGCCGAAGTGCCACTGCGAAACGAGACCGACCGTTTCCCGTTCCCAGGAACTAAAAGTAGTAAGCCGCGACTGAGACAGACGGGAACGGGACTGAGGCTGAGCGAGACCGGCCGAAGTGCCACTGCGAGAACGAGACCGACCGTTTCCCGTTCCCAGGAACTGAAAGTAGTAAGCCGCGACTGAGGCAGACGGGAACGGGACTGAGGCTGAGCGAGACCGGCCGAAGTCCCACTGCGAGAACGAGACCGACCGTTTCCCGTTCCCAGGAAATAAAAGTAGTAAGCCGCGACTGAGACAGACGGGAACGGGACTGAGGCTGAGCGAGACCGGCCGAAGTGCCACTGCGAGAACGAGACCGACCGTTTCCCGTTCCCAGGAACTAAAAGTAGTAAGCCGCGACTGAGACAGACGGGAACGGGACTGAGGCTGAGCGAGACCGGCCGAAGTGCCACTGCGAGAACGAGACCGACCGTTTCCCGTTCCCAGGAACTAAAAGTAGTAAGCCGCGACTGAGGCAGACGGGAACGGGACTGAGGCTGAGCGAGACCGGCCGAAGTGCCACTGCGAGAACGGGACCGACCGTTTCCCGTTCCCAGGAACTAAAAGTAGTAAGCCGCGACTGAGGCAGACGGGAACGGGACTGAGGCTGAGCGAGACCGGCCGAAGTGCCACTGCGAAACGAGACCGACCGTTTCCCGTTCCCAGGAACTAAAAGTAGTAAGCCGCGACTGAGGCAGACGGGAACGGGACTGAGGCTGAGCGAGACCGGCCGAAGTGCCACTGCGAGAACGAGACCGACCGTTTCCCATTCCCAGGAACTAAAAGTAGTAAGCCGCGACTGAGACAGACGGGAACGGGACTGAGGCTGAGCGAGACCGGCCGAAGTGCCACTGCGAGAACGAGACCGACCGTTTCCCGTTCCCAGGAACTAAAAGTAGTAAGCCGCGACTGAGACAGACGGGAACGGGACTGAGGCTGAGCGAGACCGGCCGAAGTGCCACTGCGAGAACGAGACCGACCGTTTCCCGTTCCCAGGAACTAAAAGTAGTAAGCCGCGACTGAGACAGACGGGAACGGGACTGAGGCTGAGCGAGACCGGCCGAAGTGCCACTGCGAAACGAGACCGACCGTTTCCCGTTCCCAGGAACTAAAAGTAGTAAGCCGCGACTGAGGCAGACGGGAATGGGACTGAGGCTGAGCGAGACCGGCCGAAGTGCCACTGCGAAACGAGACCGACCGTTTCCCGTTCCCAGGAACTAAAAGTAGTAAGCCGCGACTGAGGCAGACGGGAATGGGACTGAGGCTGAGCGAGACCGGCCGAAGTGCCACTGCGAGAACGAGACCGACCGTTTCCCGTTCCCAGGAACTAAAAGTAGTAAGCCGCGACTGAGACAGACGGGAACGGCACTGAGGCTGAGCGAGACCGGCCGAAGTGCCACTGCGAGAACGAGACCGACCGTTTCCCGTTCCCAGGAACTAAAAGTAGTAAGCCGCGACTGAGACAGACGGGAACGGCACTGAGGCTGAGCGAGACCGGCCGAAGTGCCACTGCGAGAACGAGACCGACCGTTTGCCGTTCCCAGGAACTAAAAGTAGTAAGCCGCGACTGACAAAGACGGGAACGGGACTGAGGCTGAGCGAGACCGGCCGAAGTGCCACTGCGAGAACGAGACCGACCGTTTCCCGTTCCCAGGAACTAAAAGTAGTAAGCCGCGACTGAGACAGACGGGAATGGAACTGAGGCTGAGCGAGACCGGCCGAAGTGCCACTGCGAGAACGAGACCGACCGTTTCCCGTTCCCAGGAACTAAAAGTAGTAAGCTGCGACTGAGACAGACGGGAACGGGACTGAGGCTGAGCGAGACCGGCCGAAGTGCCACTGCGAGAACGAGACCGACCGTTTCGCGTTCCCAGGAACTAAAAGTAGTAAGCCGCGACTGAGACAGACGGGAACGGGACTGCGGCTGAGCGAGACCGGCCGAAGTGCCACTGCGAGAACGAGACCGACCGTTTCCCGTTCCCAGGAACTAAAAGTAGTAAGCCACGACTGAGACAGACGGGAACGGGACTGAGGCTGAGCGAGACCGGCCGAAGTGCCACTGCGAGAACGAGACCGACCGTTTCCCGTTAACAGGAACTAAAAGTAGTAAGCCGCGACTGAGATTGACGGGAACGGGACTGCGGCTGAGCGAGACCGGCCGAAGTGCCGCTGCGAGAACGAGACCGACCGTTTCCCGTTCCCAGGAACTAAAAGTAGTAAGCCGCGACTGAGACAGACGGGAACGGGACTGAGGCTGTGCGAGACCGGCCGAAGTGCTACTGCGAGAACGAGACCGACCGTTTCCCGTTTCCAGGAACTAAAAGTAGTAAGCCGCGACTGAGACAGACGGGAACGGGACTGAGGCTGAGCGAGACCGGCCGAAGTGCCACTGCGAGAACGAGACCGACCGTTTCCCGTTCCCAGGAACTAAAAGTAGTAAGCCGCGACTGAGACAGACGGGAACGGGACTGAGGCTGAGCGAGACCGGCCGAAATGCTACTGGGAGAACGAGACCGACCGTTTCCCGTTTCCAGGAACTAAAAGTAGTAAGCCGCGACTGAGACAGACGGGAACGGGACTTAGGCTGAGCGAGACCGGCCGAAGTGCCACTGCGAGAACGAGACCGACCGTTTCCCGTTCCCAGGAACTAAAAGTAGTAAGCCGCGACTGAGACAGACGGGAACGGGACTGAGGCTGAGCGAGACCGGCCGAAGTGCCACTGCGAGAACGAGACCGACCGATTCCCGTTCCCAGGAACTAAAAGTAGTAAGCCGCGATTGAGACGGACCGGAACGGGACTGAGGCTGAGCGAGACCGGCCGAAGTGCCACTGCGAGAACGAGACCGACCGTTTCCCGTTCCCAGGAACTAAAAGTAGTAAGCCGCGACTGGGACAGACGGGAACGGGACTGAGGCTGAGCGAGACCGGCCGAAGTGCCACTGCGGGAATGAGACCGACTATTTCCCGTTCCCAGGAACTAGAAATAGTAAGCCGCGACTGAGACAGACGGGAACGGGACTGAGGCTGAGGGAGACCGGCCGAAGTGCCACTGCGAGAAGGAGACTGACCGTTTCCCTTTCCCAGGAACTAAAAGTAGTAAGCCACGACTGAGACAGACGGGAACGGGACTGAGGCTGAGCGAGACCGGCCGAAGTGCCACTGTGGGAACGAGACCGACTGTTTCCCGTTCCCAGGAACTAGAAGTAGTAAGCCGCGACTGAGACAGACGGGAACGGGACTGAGGCTGAGGGAGACCGGCCGAAGTGCCACTGCGAGAAGGAGACTGACCGTTTCCCGTTCCCAGGAACTAAAAGTAGTAAGACGCGACTGAGACAGACGGGTACGGGACTGAGGCTGAGCGAGACCGGCCGAAGTGCCACTGCGAGAACGAGACCGACCGTTTCCCGTTCCCAGGAACTAAAAGTAGTAAGCCGCGACTGAGACAGACGGGTACGGGACTGAGGCTGAGCGAGACCGGCCGAAGTGCCACTGCGAGAACGAGACCGACCGTTTCCCGTTCCCGGGAACTAAAAGTAGTAAGCCGCGACTGAGACAGACGGGAACGGGACTGAGGCTGAGCGAGACCGGCCGAAGTGCCACTGCGAGAACGAGACCGACCGTTTCCCGTTCCCAGGAACTAAAAGTAGTAAGCCGCGACTGAGACAGACGGGAACGGGACTGAGGCTGAGCGAGACCGGCTGAAGTGCCACTGCGAGAACGAGACCGACCGTTTCCCGTTCCCAGGAACTAAAAGTAGTAAGCCGCGACTGAGACAGACGGGAACGGGACTGAGGCTGAGCGAGACCGGCCGAAGTGCCACTGCGAGAACGAGACCGACCGTTTCCCGTTCCCAGGAACTAAAAGTAGTAAGCCGCGACTGAGACAGACGGGAACGGCACTGAGGCTGAGCGAGACCGGCCGAAGTGCCACTGCGAGAACGAGACCGACCGTTTCCCGTTACCAGGAACTAAAAGTAGTAAGCCGCGACTGAGACAGACGGGAACGGCACTGAGGCTGAGCGAGACCGGCCGAAGTGCCACTGCGAGAACGAGACCGACCGTTTGCCGTTCCCAGGAACTAAAAGTAGTAAGCCGCGACTGAGGCAGACGGGAACGGGACTGAGGCTGAGCGAGACCGGCCGAAGTGCCACTGCGAGAACGAGACCGACCGTTTCCCGTTCCCAGGAACTAAAAGTAGTAAGCCCCGACTGAGACAGACGGGAATGGGACTGAGACTGAGCGAGACCGGCCGAAGTGCCACTGCGAGAACGAGACCGACCGTTTCCCGTTCCCAGGAACTAAAAGTAGTAAGCCGCGACTGAGGCAGACGGGAACGGGACTGAGGCTGAGCGAGACCGGCCGAAGTGCCACTGCGAGAACGAGACCGACCGTTTCCCGTTCCCAGGAACTAAAAGTAGTAAGCTGCGACTGAGACAGACGGGAACGGGACTGAGGCTGAGCGAGACCGGCCGAAGTGCCACTGCGAGAACGAGACCGACCGTTTCCCGTTCCCAGGAACTAAAAGTAGTAATCCGCGACTGAGACAGACGGGAACGGGACTGAGGCTGAGCGAGACCGGCCGAAGTGCCACTGCGAGAACGAGACCGACCGTTTCCCGTTCCCAGGAACTAAAAGTAGTAAGCCGCGACTGAGGCAGACGGGAATGGGACTGAGGCTGAGCGAGACCGGCCGAAGTGCCACTGCGAGAACGAGACCGACCGTTTCCCGTTCCCAGGAACTAAAAGTAGTAAGCCGCGACTGAGACAGACGGGAACGGGACTGAGGCTGAGCGAGACCGGCCGAAGTGCCACTGCGAGAACGAGACCGACCGTTTCCCGTTCCCAGGAACTAAAAGTAGTAAGCCGCGACTGAGACAGACGGGAACGGGACTGAGGCTGAGCGAGACCGGCCGAAGTGCCACTGCGAGAACGAGACCGACCGTTTCCCGTTCCCAGGAACTAAAAGTAGTAAGCCGCGACTGAGGCAGACGGGAACGGGACTGAGGCTGAGCGAGACCGGCCGAAGTCCCACTGCGAGAACGAGACCGACCGTTTCCCGTTCCCAGGAAATAAAAGTAGTAAGCCACGACTGAGGCAGACGGGAACGGGACTGAGGCTGAGCGAGACCGGCCGAAGTGCCACTGCGAGAACGAGACCGACCGTTTCCCGTTCCCAGGAACTAAAAGTAGTAAGCCGCGACTGAGACAGACGGGAACGGGACTGAGGCTGAGCGAGACCGGCCGAAGTGCCACTGCGAGAACGATACCGACCGTTTCCCGTTCCCAGGAACTAAAAGTAGTAAGCCGCGACTGAGGCAGACGGGAACGGGACTGAGGCTGAGCGAGACCGGCCGAAGTGCCACTGCGAGAACGAGACCGACCGTTTCCCGTTCCCAGGAACTAAAAGTAGTAAGCCGCGACTGAGGCAGACGGGAACGGGACTGAGGCTGAGCGAGACCGGCCGAAGTGCCACTGCGAAACGAGACCGACCGTTTCTCGTTCCCAGGAACTAAAAGTAGTAAGCCGCGACTGAGGCAGACGGGAACGGGACTGAGGCTGAGCGAGACCGGCCGAAGTGCCACTGCGAGAACGAGACCGACCGTTTCCCATTCCCAGGAACTAAAAGTAGTAAGCCGCGACTGAGGCAGACGGGAATGGGACTGAGGCTGAGCGAGACCGGCCGAAGTGCCACTGCGAGAACGAGACCGACCGTTTCCCGTTCCCAGGAACTAAAAGTAGTAAGCCGCGACTGAGACAGACGGGAACGGGACTGAGGCTGAGCGAGACCGGCCGAAGTGCCACTGCGAGAACGAGACCGACCGTTTCCCGTTCCCAGGAACTAAAAGTAGTAAGCCGCGACTGAGACAGACGGGCACGGCACTGAGGCTGAGCGAGACCGGCCGAAGTGCCACTGCGAGAACGAGACCGACCGTTTCCCGTTCCCAGGAACTAAAAGTAGTAAGCCGCGACTGAGACAGACGGGAACGGCACTGAGGCTGAGCGAGACCGGCCGAAGTGCCACTGCGAGAACGAGACCGACCGTTTGCCGTTCCCAGGAACTAAAAGTAGTAAGCCGCGACTGAGGCAGACGGGAACGGGATTGAGGCTGAGCGAGACCGGCCGAAGTGCCACTGCGAGAACGAGACCGACCGTTTCCCGTTCCCAGGAACTAAAAGTAGTAAGCCGCGACTGAGACAGACGGGAATGGAACTGAGGCTGAGCGAGACCGGCCGAAGTGCCACTGCGAGAACGAGACCGACCGTTTCCCGTTCCCAGGAACTAAAAGTAGTAAGCTGGGACTGAGACAGACGGGAATGGGACTGAGGCTGAGCGAGACCGGCCGAAGTGCCACTGCGAGAACGAGACCGACCGTTTCGCGTTCCCAGGAACTAAAAGTAGTAAGCCGCGACTGAGACAGACGGGAACGGGACTGCGGCTGAGCGAGACCGGCCGAAGTGCCACTGCGAGAACGAGACCGACCGTTTCCCGTTCCCAGGAACTAAAAGTAGTAAGCCGCGACTGAGACAGACGGGAACGGGACTGAGGCTGAGCGAGACCGGCCGAAGTGCCACTGCGAGAACGAGACCGACCGTTTCCCGTTAACAGGAACTAAAAGTAGTAAGCCGCGACTGAGACAGACGGGAACGGGACTGCGGCTGAGCGAGACCGGCCGAAGTGCCACTGCGAGAACGAGACCGACCGTTTCCCGTTCCCAGGAACTAAAAGTAGTAAGCCGCGACTGAGACAGACGGGAACGGGACTGAGGCTGTGCGAGACCGGCCGAAGTGCTACTGCAAGAACGAGACCGACCGTTTCCCGTTTCCAGGAACTAAAAGTAGTAAGCCGCGACTGAGACAGACGGGAACGGGACTGAGGCTGAGCGAGACCGGCCGAAGTGCCACTGCGAGAACGAGACCGACCGTTTCCCGTTCCCAGGAACTAAAAGTAGTAAGCCGCGACTGAGACAGACGGGAACGGGACTGAGGCTGAGCGAGACCGGCCGAAGTGCTACTGGGAGAACGAGACCGACCGTTTCCCGTTTCCAGGAACTAAAAGTAGTAAGCCGCGACTGAGACAGACGGGAACGGGACTGAGGCTGAGCGAGACCGGCCGAAGTGCCACTGCGAGAACGAGACCGACCGTTTCCCGTTCCCAGGAACTAAAAGTAGTAAGCCGCGACTGAGACAGACGGGAACGGGACTGAGGCTGAGCGAGACCGGCCGAAGTGCCACTGCGAGAACGAGACCGACCGATTCCCGTTCCCAGGAACTAAAAGTAGTAAGCCGCGATTGAGACGGACCGGAACGGGACTGAGGCTGAGCGAGACCGGCCGAAGTGCCACTGCGAGAACGAGACCGACCGTTTCCCGTTCCCAGGAACTAAAAGTAGTAAGCCGCGACTGAGACAGACGGGAACGGGACTGAGGGTGAGCGAGACCGGCCGAAGTGCCACTGCGGGAACGAGACCGACTGTTTCCCGTTCCCAGGAACTAGAAATAGTAAGCCGCGACTGAGACAGACGGGAACGGGACTGAGGCTGAGGGAGACCGGCCGAAGTGCCACTGCGAGAAGGAGACTGACCGTTTCCCGTTCCCAGGAACTAAAAGTAGTAAGCCGCGACTGAGACAGACGGGCACGGGACTGAGGCTGAGCGAGACCGGCCGAAGTGCCACTGTGAGAATGAGACCGACCGTTTCCCGTTCCCAGGAACTAAAAGTAGTAAGCCGCGACTGAGACAGACGGGTACGGGACTGAGGCTGAGCGAGACCGGCCGAAGTGCCACTGCGAGAACGAGACCGACCGTTTCCCGTTCCCAGGAACTAAAAGTAGTAAGCCGCGTCTGAGGCAGACGGGTACGGGACTGAGGCTGAGCGAGACCGGCCGAAGTGCCACTGCGAGAACGAGACCGACCGTTTCCCGTTCCCAGGAACTAAAAGTAGTAAGCCGCGACTGAGACAGATGGGTACGGGACTGAGGCTGAGCGAGACCGGCCGAAGTGCCACTGCGAGAACGAGACCGACCGTTTCCCGTTCCCAGGAACTAAAAGTAGTAAGCCGCGACTGAGACAGACGGGTACGGGACTGAGGCTGAGCGACACCTGCCGAAGTGCCACTGCGAGAACGAGACCGACCGTTTCCAGTTCCCAGGAACTAAAAGTAGTAAGCCGCGACTGAGACAGACGGGAACGGGACTGAGGCTGAGCGAGACCGGCTGAAGTGCCACTGTGGGAACGAGACCGACTGTTTCCCGTTCCCAGGAACTAGAAGTAGTAAGCCGCGACTGAGACAGACGGGAACGGGACTGAGGCTGAGGGAGACCGGCCGAAGTGCCACTGCGAGAAGGAGACTGACCGTTTCCCGTTCCCAGGAACTAAAAGTAGTAAGACGCGACTGAGACAGACGGGTACGGGACTGAGGCTGAGCGAGACCGGCCGAAGTGCCACTGCGAGAACGAGACCGACCGTTTCCCGTTCCCAGGAACTAAAAGTAGTAAGCCGCGACTGAGACAGACGGGTACGGGACTGAGGCTGAGCGAGACCGGCCGAAGTGCCACTGCGAGAACGAGACCGACCGTTTCCCGTTCCCAGGAACTAAAAGTAGTAAGCCGCGACTGAGACAGACGGGAACGGGACTGAGGCTGAGCGAGACCGGCCGAAGTGCCACTGCGAGAACGAGACCGACCGTTTCCCGTTCCCAGGAACTAAAAGTAGTGAGCCGCGACTGAGACAGACGGGAACGGGACTGAGGCTGAGCGAGACCGGCCGAAGTGCCACTGCGAGAACGAGACCGACCGTTTCCCGTTCCCAGGAACTAAAAGTAGTAAGCCGCGACTGAGACAGACGGGTACGGGACTGAGGCTGAGCGATACCGGCCGAAGTGCCACTGCGAGAACGAGACCAACCGTTTCCCGTTCCCAGGAACTAAAAGTAGTAAGCCGCGACTGAGGCAGACGGGTACGGGACTGAGGCTGAGCGAGACCGGCCGAAGTGCCACTGCGAGAACGAGACCGACCGTTTCCCGTTCCCAGGAACTAAAAGTAGTAAGCCGCGACTGAGACAGACGGGTACGGGACTGAGGCCGAGCGAGACCGGCCGAAGTGCCACTGCGAGAACGAGACCGACCGTTTCCCGTTCCCAGGAACTAAAAGTAGTAAGCCGCGACTGTGACAGACGGGTACGGGACTGAGGCTGAGCGACACCGGCCGAAGTGCCACTGCGAGAACGAGACCGACCGTTTCCAGTTCCCAGGAACTAAAAATAGTAAGCCGCGACTGAGACAGACGGGAACGGGACTGAGGCTGAGCGAGACCGGCCGAAGTGCCACTGCGAGAACGAGACCGACCGTTTCCCGTTCCCAGGAACTAAAAGTAGTAAGCCGCGACTGAGGCAGACGGATACGGGACTGAGGCTGAGCGAGACCGGCCGAAGTGCCACTGCGAGAACGAGACCGACCGTTTCCCGTTCCCAGGAACTAAAAGTAGTAAGCCGCGACTGAGACAGACGGGTACGGGACTGAGGCTGAGCGAGACCGGCCGAAGTGCCACTGCGAGAACGAGACCGACCGTTTCCCGTTCCCAGGAACTAAAAGTAGTAAGCCGTGACTGAGGCAGACGGGTACGGGACTGAGGCTGAGGGAGACCGGCCGAAGTGCCACTGCGAGAACGAGAGCGACCGTTTCCCGTTCCCAGGAACTAAAAGTAGTAAGCCGCGACTGAGGCAGACGGGTACGGGACTCAGGCTGAGCGAGACCGGCCGAAGTGCCACTGCGAGAACGAGACCGACCGTTTCCCGTTCCCAGGAACTAAAAGTAGTAAGCCGCGACTGAGGCAACGGGTACGGGACTGAGGCTGAGCGAGACCGGCCGAAGTGCCACTGCGAGAACGAGACCGACCGTTTCCCGTTCCCAGGAACTAAAAGTAGTAAGCCGTGACTGAGGCAGACGGGTACGGGACTGAGGCTGAGGGAGACCGGCCGAAGTGCCACTGCGAGAACGAGAGCGACCGTTTCCCGTTCCCAGGAACTAAAAGTAGTAAGCCGCGACTGAGGCAGACGGGTACGGGACTCAGGCTGAGCGAGACCGGCCGAAGTGCCACTGCGAGAACGAGACCGACCGTTTCCCGTTCCCAGGAACTAAAAGTAGTAAGCCGCGACTGAGGCAACGGGTACGGGACTGAGGCTGAGCGAGACCGGCCGAAGTGCCACTGCGAGAACGAGACCGACCGTTTCCCGTTCCCAGGAACTAAAAGTAGTAAGCCGCGACTGAGACAGACGGGTACGGGACTGAGGCTGAGCGAGACCGGCCGAAGTGCCACTGCGAGAACGAGACCGACCGTTTCCCGTTCCCAGGAACTAAAAGTAGTAAGCCGCGACTGAGACAGACGGGAACGGGACTGAGGCCGAACGAGACAGGCCGAAATGCCACTGCGAGAACGAGACCGACCGTTTCCCGTTCCCAGGAACTAAAAGTAGTAAGCCGCGACTGAGACAGACGGGTACGGGACTGAGGCTGAGCGAGACCGGCCGAAGTGCCACTGCGAGAACGAGACCGACCGTTTCCCGTTCCCAGGAACTAAAAGTAGTAAGCCGCGACTGAGGCAGACGGGTACGGGACTGAGGCTGAGCGAGACCGGCCGAAGTGCCACTGCGAGAACGAGACCGACCGTTTCCCGTTCCCAGGAACTAAAAGTAGTAAGCCGCGACTGAGACAGACGGGAACGGGACTGAGGCCGAACGAGACAGGCCGAAGTGCCACTGTGAGAACGAGACCGACCGTTTCCCGTTCGCAGGAACTAAAAGTAGTAAGCCGCGACTGAGGCAGACGGGAACGGGACTGAGGCTGAGCGAGACCGGCCGAAGTGCCACTGCGAGAACGAGACCGACCGTTTCCCGTTCCCAGGAACTAAAAGTAGTAAGCCGCGACTGAGGCAGACGGGTACGGGACTGAGGCTGAGCGAGACCGGCCGAAGTGCCACTGCGAGAACGAGACCGACCGTTTCCCGTTCCCAGGAACTAAAAGTAGTAAGCCGCGACTGAGGCAGACGGGAACGGGACTGAGTCTGAGCGAGACCGGCCGAAGTGCCACTGCGAGAACGAGACCGACCGTTTCCCGTTCCCAGGAACTAAAAGTAGTAAGCCGCGACTGAGGCAGACGGGAACGGGACTGAGGCTGAGCGAGACCGGCCGAAGTGCCACTGCGAGAACGAGACCGACCGTTTCCCGTTCCCAGGAACTAAAAGTAGTAAGCCGCGACTGAGGCAGACGGGAACAGGACTGAGGCTGAGCGAGACCGGCAGAAGTGCCACTGCGAGAACGAGACCGACCGTTTCCCGTTCCCAGGAACTAAAAGTAGTAAGCCGCGACTGAGGCAGACGGGAACGGGACTGAGGCTGAGCGAGACCGGCCGAAGTGCCACTGCGAGAACGAGACCGACCGTTTCCCGTTCCCAGGAACTAAAAGTAGTAAGCCGCGACTGAGGCAGACGGGAACGGGACTGAGGCTGAGCGAGACCGGCCGAAGTGCCACTGCGAGAACGAGACCGACCGTTTCCCGTTCCCAGGAACTAAAAGTAGTAAGCCGCGACTGAGACAGACGGGAACGGGACTGAGGCTGAGCGAGACCGGCCGAAGTGCCACTGCGAGAACGAGACCGACCGTTTCCCGTTCCCAGGAACTAAAAGTAGTAAGCCGCGACTGAGGCAGACGGGAACGGGACTGAGGCTGAGCGAGACCGGCCGAAGTGCCACTGCGAGAACGAGACCGACCGTTTCCCGTTCCCAGGAACTAAAAGTAGTAAGCCGCGACTGAGGCAGACGGGAACGGGACTGAGGCTGAGCGAGACCGGCCGAAGTGCCACTGCGAGAACGAGACCGACCGTTTCCCGTTCCCAGGAACTAAAAGTAGTAAGCCGCGACTGAGGCAGACGGGAACGGGACTGAGGCTGAGCGAGACCGGCCGAAGTGCCACTGCGAGAACGAGACCGACCGTTTCCCGTTCCCAGGAACTAAAAGTAGTAAGCCGCGACTGAGGCAGACGGGAACGGGACTGAGGCTGAGCGAGACCGGCCGAAGTGCCACTGCGAGAACGAGACCGACCGTTTCCCGTTCCCAGGAACTAAAAGTAGTAAGCCGCGACTGAGACAGACGGGAACGGGACTGAGGCTGAGCGAGACCGGCCGAAGTGCCACTGCGAGAACGAGACCGACCGTTTCCCGTTCCCAGGAACTAAAAGTAGTAAGCCGCGACTGAGGCAGACGGGAACGGGACTGAGGCTGAGCGAGACCGGCCGAAGTGCCACTGCGAGAACGAGACCGACCGTTTCCCGTTCCCAGGAACTAAAAGTAGTAAGCCGCGACTGAGGCAGACGGGAACGGGACTGAGGCTGAGCGAGACCGGCCGAAGTGCCACTGCGAGAACGAGACCGACCGTTTCCCGTTCCCAGGAACTAAAAGTAGTAAGCCGCGACTGAGACAGACGGGAACGGGACTGAGGCTGAGCGAGACCGGCCGAAGTGCCAGTGCGAGAACGAGACCGACCGTTTCCCGTTCCCAGGAACTAAAAGTAGTAAGCCGCGACTGAGGCAGACGGGAACGGGACTGAGGCTGAGCGAGACCGGCCGAAGTGCCACTGCGAGAACGAGACCGACCGTTTCCCGTTCCCAGGAACTAAAAGTAGTAAGCCGCGACTGAGGCAGACGGGAACGGGACTGAGGCTGAGCGAGACCGGCCGAAGTGCCACTGCGAGAACGAGACCGACCGTTTCCCGTTCCCAGGAACTAAAAGTAGTAAGCCGCGACTGAGACAGACGGGAACGGGACTGAGGCTGAGCGAGACCGGCCGAAGTGCCACTGCGAGAACGAGACCGACCGTTTCCCGTTCCCAGGAACTAAAAGTAGTAAGCCGCGACTGAGACAGACGGGAACGGGACTGAGGTCGAACGAGACAGGCCGAAGTGCCACTGTGAGAACGAGACCGACCGTTTCCCGTTCGCAGGAACTAGAAGTAGTAAGCCGCGACTGAGACGGACAGAAACGGGACCGAGGCTGAACGAGACCGGGCGTCGTGCCGTTGTGGGAACGAGGCCGACCGTTTCTCGTTCCCGGGAACTAGAGGTAGAAAGCCGCTACCGAAGTGAATTATGAAAGACCTTTCCTTAGAATTCATTACTCACTCGTTCCGTTCATCTTGGTGAACCGTTCCTTTGAACCCCTTAGTTCGCGAACGACCCATCTCTACTACAAACTACTGTCGGGTTGAAGGGTCAGTTTTAAGTCTAAGGTGAGAGGGAGGGGATACAATTGTTTTGAACGATGGTTGCGTAAGATACCAGTACTATACGATTAACCGGGTACACCGGGAAACTTCAAAGAAGAGCGGCACGTTTCGTATTATAGAGAATTAGGGGAGAGAGTGTCACAGTCATGATAGAGGATTTGGGGTGGACATAATTAAAACAAAGGTGTTGCTCGTTGCGGGGGGATCTTCTCATGAAATTTCAATCACCAACTTTCTCATCTGAATGCGAAAATATTTTGCTGACGCCAATCTACATAGGGAGAAACGACCATCGTAATAAAACGAGGGAAATCAGAGCTCGCATGGAAAGGTAAATGTGTTCGTTTTCTTTCGGCACACTGTTCGAGAGAGGAGTAATAGAGAATTATTGTCAAGGTGGTTCGAACACCCCTCTACCACGCACTTATGTGTGATTTGTAGATGCAACCTCAGCTAGCAATTGCGAGGTGGCCATTACAGACTGCTTTGTATCCTCTGCTCTGCTTTGTATTGTGCGTTGTTCCTTGCTTCCTTTTCTTATTTTGAAACGTGTGAACGTACTAACGCTCCTCCAACATGAGCTCGGGTACAACTCCAATCGAAACATTCCTTTCTTCCGCAAACGAAGTGTCCGCGGCGCGGCAAGTAATCACACTGGCGGAGGCGAACAGAGTTCTCGTACTTTACTTGCTCACTTGGCGACGTGCGGAAGAGTCGTCAGCCACCTTTTGACTCGCGTGTCACGGTTAAACTTCTCATCACTCCAAAGTGAATAATAAAAGCGCTGTTGCCCAGAAAGTAATGCACCGCATTTTTTTCTTCAACAGTTCTTTATTGAACATATTGAGAATTACACACACGAAAGAATGGTATTTTATCTACATACCCTATTTTTCCACGTAATCTCCATCCCGTTCTATGGCCTTCCTCCAGCGCCAAGCAAAGGCGTGTATGCCCTGTCGGTGCCGATCCTTGTCCCAATCCGCTGTGTGAATCAGCTCCTCGTCATCCTCAAAATGTCTTCCACGAATGTCATCCTTTAATGGCCCAAACAAGTGGAAGTCCGAGGGGGCTATGTAGGGCTGTAGGGTGGATGGGTAACACTGCCCAACCCTGTTTTGCGATGTGTTCAGCAGGCCTCAGACTTGCGTGGGGCCGAGCGTTATCGTGTTGCAGCGAAACATCACCTGGGTTGCTGTGGTGCCGAAGTCGCCGGAAGCGTTTCTTGAGTTTTGTTAATGTGTTGACATATACTTCTTAATTAATGGTACCGCCTCATGGCATTACATCAATGAGAATCACACCTTTACAGTCCCAGAAGATGCTGATCATGACCTTACCGGCGGAAGCAGTTGCTTCTATGGGGAGTGGGAATGGCGCCATTCCATCGACTGTCGTTTTGTTTCGGACTCAAAATGGTGAACTCAGGTTTCATCACCCGTCACAAGCCAGGACAAGAAGGCCTCCCCATAAGGTTCAAAACGTTGCAACAAATGAAGACAATTTTTTTTCATGTGTGATTTGTGATCCACCGTTAGACACCGCGGGAACTATCTTGCACACGCTTTTGAATATCCAAGAGTGTGGACAATTGCATCCACACTTCCTTTGCCGATTGACAGGTGCAGCGCCAACTGCCGAGTAGTAATGCGTCTGCCTCCGCGAATGACAACATCAGCTCGCTGCAACATTTCAGGTGTGACAGCCGGCTAGAAATCGTGGAGCTCCGCCGAACCGCCTTCTGATGACCTCACCATCCGTGCCCAGAGACTAACTGTACTTCTGTCGACATCAGATGCTCCATAGACTTTGCACCCAACTCATCCCATATCCCAAACGTGCTCGATGGGATTTAAGTCGGGGGAACGGACATTGCAGTGGATTCGTCGAAGATCCTCTCGTTCCAAGAGCTCGTCCATCTGCGCTGGTCGATGTGGTCGTGCTTTGTTAGCCTTAGAAATGATGTCAGCGTCGAATGGGCACGGGGAATGAGTACAGTGTCATAATAACCTTGTCTGGTGAGTGTACTGTGCTGAAAGATTTGGGGGTCATGCCTATTCAACATTACGCCCCATACACCATAACATCTGGACCGTGGAAACAATCATGATCTACAAAGTTCCTGGGTGGATTACGTGTTCGCACCCATCGCCATATGAGGGTCCGTCCAGCATTAACGAACATGACCGTTTTAGTGGTCCGGGTGTTACGGTGTGGGGAAGCATAATGTTGCATGGACGCACTGACCTCCAAATCTTTGACACGGTGCACTCATTGGTCAATGTTATTGTGACACTTTACTCCTTCCCCATTCGACCCTGACTTCACTTTCATTGAAGAAAATTCGTTACCGTATCGAACTGCGCAGGTGGAGCAGCTTTTGGAACGAGAGGATATTCGGCGACTGGACTGGCCGTCCCATTCCCCCAGAATAAATTCCATGGGGCACGTGTGGGATGAGTTGTGGAGACGTGTTGGACCATGTCCACATTCACCAACAAGCTTCCAGTAGCTGTTAACCTCTCTGGCAGAGGAATGAAACGCCCTAACACAAAAGCTCCTTACACACCTTGTGGGCAGCATAGAAGCGCGCTGTAGAGCATGTACTTCTGTCCATGGTGGTCGTATACCCTATTAAGAACACTGCACCGCCCACCATGGGAGTACGTTGCTGAGCACGCATCTTCGTCCATGGTGAGCACGCACCCTGTTAAGAACAATGTCCCGCCTTTCTTAATTCCAGGGGAGCATCCTGAATTGCCGTGACTTCAGTGTAAATATTTTTTTAGTGTGTCATTTCTGTTCGTCTCAGTGCGTATTTCTTTCAATTACCTTCTCTACTATACTGGAGCAGTTCTTTCTGCGTATGGCCCAAGTTTCATCGAGCTATATTAGCTGGCAGTGACTCATCATTCGAAAGTTACTTTGGTCCTTAATTTTTGTACATCAGTGTACTTTCAAGAAACATTCCGAGATCTGACCTCTCGAATGGAATATGTGTGCCACTAACAGTTCAGTGCACCGCCTCCAACTGCTCATTAGCAGCCCCCGCCGATAATCACCACAGGCACAAAATAGAAACAGTTCAAAGTCAATAGCAAAAAAGCCAGCCTCAAATTTAAACGGAAACAAATGGACTTTACTTGTAGTGATATACCATAGCCAAGAACGTGAAGTATTCAACACCTCCAGCCAACTAACGTCGCACGCTCTGCTCTCAAGCCCTTTTTTTTATCGAACAAGTCCAAAATAATCCGCAACACTCTCTGAGCAAAACAGGAAGTCCTCTAAGCAGAATTGGACACCCACGCACTGCAGCGCACTTTAGCACGTTTTATAGGCTTTCCGTACCGGAAAAGGAACTTTGATGCTCAAGAAGTACCATGCACTCCAGACGTCTGAAATGATAAGCATTTAAAATCAAAAAACACTGCATAGTGGGTTAACAACTTTTCACTTAAAAAACCTCGAAGGACCTCGGCCGATTCCTCGATTTCTCGAGCTTTAGTCCACTCCACGAAATTATTTAACTTACAGACATTTTAGCCAGTCAGAATCAGGCGCAGAATTTAGGCATTATCGCCAGGCAATTCCTCATTTTCTGATCTTGTACTCAGCGCTTCAGTAAGATGCTGCTTCCTGTCAGGACTTTAAGAAGTTATACAGCAACGGATGTTGCATACAACGTCCGTCTTACTCTCCCTGTAAGTCATTAATGACTGCCCGACGACAACCAATTTAAGGGGAGTAGAGAAAAGTCGGCCATCAGCTCCAGGCTGGAGAAGCCCTCCTTTCCTCAGAACCCGACCCTGTCCTAGACAAAAGCCAATAGGAAGGGCGCAGGCGCGGACAGGAAAGGAGCTGTTACACCTTGTTACCAGAAAGCATAGCGATCACCATGACCACAAGTGGTGGTAACGTCTTATGGGATCAAACTGCTGAGGTCATCGGTCCATAAGCTTACGCACTACTTAATCGAACGTAAACTAACTTACGCTAAGGACAACACACACACACACCCATGCCCGAGAGGGGAACTGCGTGGACTGTGACAAGACGCCTCAGACCATGCGACCATGGTCTAAGCAACATTAGGTTAACAAACTAGTTGAGAAATAAGAGAAATGCCTGATACGTGCACACCACACTAGCATCGTAGAGCATTAATTTTCACTGTGATGAGTGTGCTGACGCGGTGTGGCATGGACTCTATGGGACCAGATTTATAGTTAAGTTCAGGACTTCCAGCAGATTTAACTCAAGATGTCGTTCTCATCACGAAGAAGTCGGCAGACGTGAGAGTAGTTTCGGAAGCACTTCAAGTCAAAAATAAATACAGCATGTTATGGAAATCATGAATACGTGCAGATCGAGACAGCGTGACACATGTCTGTTTAGGAATAGTACACTGTATACGAAGAAACCGCACAGAAATATGTACCTGTAAATGGACGTATGGTACGCTTTCTGGGCTACATATTCTTACTGGTACACAAAACGTTTAAAGGGGGGCAAACAGGTTACTGCTAGTACACTCATGTTCAGAAAAAATAGAACACCTTGAAGGACTAGAGATAGGACGTTCATACTGTAGGACGTCGTGGTCTCCTGACCTTCATTGCTTACATATTCCGCCCTCACAATCATATTCCGCACATCAAGACGCTTCATTCGAACCCAAACTCGATAAGATAAAGTCAATGTTGTATGAATTCATGTAAATGATATGCAAATAACAAGTGCGCACCAGGGTTGAGATACTCGAGACTGGCATACACACACATTCAAGACACGACACTCACAAGAGCTTTTAGTTTGGTAGAGGCGGACCGCACGCCGAGAGGCCAGTCCCTTCAGAGGACGATTCAGCCTATCTACATTGGACTGCGACTGCCCGTGGAGCGGACAACATTTGCCCGGGTGAAAGGGGAGAACGATCCCGTGTTTGGCTTAAAAGCAAATTCCGCTACATTGTGTGGGAGCACCCAGCCTACGCATTCTTTACAAACATAGCATGAAGTTTCAGAGGTTTTCAGAGGGAGACAGCAAACGCCAAACGCCAATGCTACAGATTTCCGGATTGGTCACCTTAAACGAAACGTCATTCTCCCATTTTAGAAGAGCAATGCTGATTGGCAGACGATATTCCTGACGCCTTAAGCTGAAGGAGTAATGGAAGAGACTGAAAGATATACCCCTTCACGTCTGGCATGGAGAGGGGACGTTCTGTTGTCGCTCTTGGAGCGAGAACACGTAACGAGAGCGTGTGTGCTCATACGTGTACTCGAAGAGCAAGGAACAGGTCTCTCCTCAGTACTTCACTGGGAGAGCACCTCTGTTGAGAGCGAATCGGAGTGCGACTCTATATTGAGTCTTTGCGATTAAGCATTGTTCACTGTGTTGGCCGCCACACTTATTGTGCGTTGTGAACAGACGGAGTTATAGTTAAACGCATACGAGCGAATTTTTGAGTGGCATCGCAGTGGACTCGTTATCTGACCGGTGTACCATGCCAATAGTTAGACTAGGGGCGAATAGGAGTCCTTGACTTCATCAAGGCATAGGGAGAGTTTGATTGGCAAAGGTCAATCCAGATAGAACGAGAGTTATCTTATTTGTCAGCAGCGAGCGGCGCAGACAGCAGTCATCGCAGCTTACGGTACTGTGCGTTACAGCTATTGCGAGCCCCATATTTCCTCCACAACAATACACTTCTCTGCATTTCACACGCGACAGCCTCGACTGTACCCTGCAACATTCTAACGGATAATTATTCAAGTTGAGTAGGCGCAGCTCTCAGCCATTCTGCCAAGTCAACAACAATCTTAAACTTTGTATAGAAATTTCATTAGCGGATCCTATCCTTAAGAGGTAACTTCACATTCCGGAAATAGCTTGTTCAGTTCATAACTAAAAGTGCCATTGAGATTTCTCAGAATTTTTGCAAAATAAATAATAATTTTCGTTAGTTTCATGTTTTTCTTACACTAACTAGCACTACTCCAGTACCCAAGTATCCCACCAGTTACGAAAGAAATTTTGTGAATATTTGTGTCATTTCCTTACAGCGGACGACTCCTGAAGATATTTATTGCTGAAAGTTTTTCAGGCATTTCTCTTTAGAACGTTAGGAGCGTCTGTCTGACTTTTGTAGTAGTGTGGGGGTTGAAATTGCATCTTGCAGGAGCCACAGGATAAAGGGTACATCTCAGATTAATCTGTAGCGCGGAATGACAGAATAGCACCCACACGCTAACAATACTGACAGGGCATGTACATTAGAATGTTCTGCAGAAACGATTCGCATTTCAGTCAACTCGGTTCAGCATGTGTCCTGTTTCCTAGTAGGCACTGGGTCCACCATGGACCCTGATAACGTGTTCCACTCGTGATGGCTTCGACGCGTATAAGGAGCGAATGGCGTCCTGTGGTACAGCCATCAATGCTGCATTCACCTCGTTCCAAAGTTGGTCTGTGGTGGTCGGCCTTAGGCTACAGCGCTGCACCCTTCGTTTCACCATACCCCACACATTTTCGATTGGCGACAAATCTGGTGATCTGGCGGGCCAGGGCAAAAGGTTGACATCCTGTGATGTGCAGCAACATAAATTGCCTAGCTGAAAAATGGTGTCTGGGGTGTTGTGCAGAGAGGAGATGGGTACGGGTCGTAGGGTGTCGTTCACATAGGTCACACTGGTCACAGTGTCCTGGACACGCATCAGCTGTGATTTGAGGTTGTACCCAATAGCAACCCACACCACGTTGGTGCTGTATGTCCTGTGCGGGTGGAGTCACTGTGTTACTGTTCCCTCCGTCTGTAGCGAACCAAAATGCAGCCATCACTTCCAAACAAACAGAACCCGGATTTGTCTGAAAACACTGTCTCATGCCGTTCCTGTCCACAGTGACGTCATTCTACAAACATAGCCATCTAGCATGTTTCTGTACATTTGACAAACGTAGGCGGAGAAATGAACGACGCGCACGTAACCCATGCCATAATAAACAGCGACGGAGTGTCACTCTGATAGTGCACGATGTGTTACACTGTTGCACCAGAGCAGAGGAGGACGCAGATCTGTCGTGCAATGCCATTCGGGTGAGGAGCTATAAGCACTAATGCAAGTAAAAGAGATAGTAAAATTTGTCAAATACGATGGCTATGACACACGGATGGAATGATAGAGGATAGACTACGAAAGAAAATGATGAAATGTGTCATCCATACTAGTAGACGAAAAGGGAGACCTAGAAGAAAGTTGGGTGATGTAACAGAGGATCTCACCAGCATGGGGGTACGGAGGCGAAAAGAATGGAGCAAAACAGCTGAAGAAGCCAAGCCTTAGCAAGGACTTAGCGCTACAGAAAAAGAAGAAGAAGGTTACTGCTAAGTGCTCATTACATTTATTCAAGACATGCCATGTTTAGTTTAAATTTTTGGCAATATATTTGTGAGGAAGAGATTCCTATCCATTTAAAAGTACGGAGTCGTCTGCAGCAAATGAGCGACGAATTCCCCACGTTGGTAGCTCTTAAACACCCTCCTCATCGTGTGCTCATGAGCGCATTTACGTCTGTATTGATGCTACTGAAATGTGCACATTTATCTTGGTTTCGGCAAAAGGCGCATTAATTAGCCACATCCGCAGTTTACTTGTCGAAGAAGGTAGCAGTCGTCGTCGTGAAGAGCTATTAGCGTATGGCAGTGACTATCCAGTTCGCATACATTACCCTAATATAGGAAACATTACACAAAAACGCTACTTCGTGACTCTCAAACGATCACTAGGAAAAATAATCTTCGTTTTGGAAGCACTTGGTTAAATGCATTTACACGCTTCATACTGAGTGCATCGCAATTTATATAAATGGCAGCTGTTTCCACGTTTAGCCACCAGCGATAACTACTAGATTGCCTGCCGAAAGCTGTTTCCTTCGACTCAGGTAAAACCTGATAGTCACAATGTTTTTACCTTCAGTCGTAAGGTAAATCCAACTGAACTCAGTTTAAATAAAAGGAACATTTTCTAATACAGACACAAATGTATTGCATTAGCAATACAAGGAAACTCTTTCATCATCGAGAGAAGAATCTGACAGCCATAAATACGCACAAACAAAGATGCCCGCTGCATTTCTGACACCTGAAAATGACAGGCTATGGGAGTTATCAGTGGTTGTGTGATCTTCACAGGTCTCTCACCAGCTCCGTCCAATTTAGTCTTACTCGTTTGTCTTCAGACTGTGCGTTTTCCCTGAGGTTGTCAGTTCATTAGTTGTCATGCTGATACGTCATTTATCGTTCGTCTTACATGTGCCGGCATATGCAGCATATGTAATTATAATGCCTTTGTTTTTTTTGTCGGTCAAGTCATATTGTTTCTTTACTTCCTCTCAGCAATCTCACTTCACGTTTTTGTGCGCTGTTCCTTCGTTTTCGTGGTTGTCCAGACCTCATATCCGTACATCAATGTCCGTATGGTCATTCTTTTGTTGAATTTCATAAATGTTTCAGTATTTCCTTAGTTTTTAAATTTCTAATTGTACAATGTGCTTGCAAATATGTTAAAGCTTTATCTGTGTGCTGTCGTGAAGAGGCCAGCCTCGTAGATGATTGTCCAGAGCGTCTGACTGCCCTACTGAGGACCCGGGTTCGATCCTGGGTACCACGTGAGATTTATCCTTAGGGGGGGGGGGGGGGACTGCAACAGGGTCCATCTGGCCTCGTGCTGCCAGGTGAGAAGCTACTTCATTGATAATTAGTGGCTCCAACGTCTGGGAAGCCGACATCGGCATCGCTCACTCGGGAAATGCCCGTACGGTATGCAGTCGAAATACCATTTGAACAATGAAAGTGAAATGATAAGAACATATGGCATTTCTGTCCGGGAGACCCCATCTGGATACCTAGTGCAAGTCATTTATTTGACGCCACTTCGGCGACTTACGCGTCGATGGTGATGAAATGATGATGAACAACAACACCCAGTCCCCGACTGGATAAAGTTTCCTATCTGGCCAGGAATCGAAGCAGGGACCACGGTACGGCAGTCAGCCGCGATGACGATTGTGTCAATGTATTGCGCGGAAGTGCGAGGCCAAGAACGACACAACAGTACTGCTCTACATTTAAGGCCGGGAAGCGTTAGTTACAACTTTGGCTTCGTAGCGAACATGTCGGTGCTCGACGATGTGTAACTCACACGTACTGCGATTGAGCTGTTTGCCTTGCAAAACACGAGTACAAATTATGCAGAACGGGCAAACAAGCTTGGAAAGGTGCCAGTGAACATTTCAGCGGAGCAGGGGCTCATTCACGGCAACATAGATTCGTAAACCACAACTAATTACAAATTAAACACGTAAACTATGTAATTTATCGTGTGTGTATGCTGTTTCCGATGTATGGCTCTTCAAAGAAAATAAAACAATTGTTTAGTGATTACTGGGTGAAAGCTTACATGATCTTACGTCCACACTGTGACAAATTTTTGCAAGAAATGTGAACATATACGCCCACTGGGCAGCCGATCTGATCTCAGTCGATGCAGGGAACTTCTACAAGTATAATAAACATTTCAACTTACCGTTATGATTACGTCATTTTCAGTTTCCTCTGCTATTATGGACAATGATGTATCTCGCGTTTCTTAAACAATAAGGAACTCCATTTCTCGAAGAATCGCATAATGCATCCATATTCATCTTCCAGCGCGCTCACTGATCTTTTGTCATTCACTTTTCTCAGTCTTGTGAGGAAATTTGTTCGGAACGAACTGAATTTCTCTCGGTCTCAGCAGGAGCTGCCGTGTACTGCGCAGTACCACCCTTCCATTGCACATTATTGCCAGGAGGTGTCACGCATGCGCTGTGGTGGTGCGGATCGCCGGTTCAAGCCCGACTACTAGCAATTGTAATTTCGTATTAAACATTTCTGGAAAGTTCTTGAGATAGTTTATGGTTGAATATCTGGAATATTCGATGGCTGAATAAAAACTAACAATCTGGAACATTCGATTCGCCGTCTAGGATGTCAGTTCTTTTCTGTGCGTGTGCTGGCGTGCTTTAAAACTCCTAAGTGTTATACTTGATTGAGAACCCTGCCGTCGAATTTGGACTTGATGGTGGTTTCAAAGTGACAATATATTGAGGGAGAATCAATATATTTAGAGCTCTGCAATTTTCTTCAGTATATTGCGCAAACCGTCAATACCGATCTGAGTCGGTTAATAGTAGTGCACAGTATCCAGTATAGTGTTGAAAAATTGATCATGTGCGAGCCCCTGAAGTTAGTAAAACAAAATATTTTCGAACGTCACCTCCACTTCTTGTAGGGAAAGAAACACAATGGTTTAACAAAAGTATGAATACATAGTCTTGAATAGGAGCCTCCCAGTTCAACAGTTTTACGAACCCCAGGCGAACTAAACCCGGCCCTGATCGTAACAAAGCATTATAGGCGCGGTGCGACACGCTAGCAGGTGGGTAACTATATTGTTCTTCGTGATCTGCGTACGAAAAGCTCTGGCAGTGAGGTTCTGGAGGCGGTAAGTGTGTGGTAATCGTCGCCGCCCACGTGGTCCGCACGTGCTGCGCAGCCCGGGTCATCGCACGCCAGGCAGGTGCTCCGCCGATTGTCCTTGACCCGCGTTCCAGCAGCCACGCCGCCCAACCATCGTCGCTCTACTGGCCGCGATAAAACGCTAATAATAACGCCGTAAACCATGCTGCAGCAATGCGCAACTCGGCGGCTGCTCCTGGATCTTCATCCAAGCATCGTCTGCGTGTTTTGCCGCAGCAGAGGGGAAGGTGGGGCAAAGTGTAACAGAAAATTTATTTTCTTAAATTTTGAAACACATGAAGATGTGCACGAAAGAATTGCCACAGATACTATCTGTGATTTGACGGGCTAGTGGTAGCTACCGGAATGTGATGATGATATTAATACCGTATCTCACTATTAAAAGATCTACAAGGTTCGTACGAGTAACTAACATCAAAGACGATCTCAACTTCCACGGAAAATGCTGTGTACGATAACATACCTTGGATAGAAAATCAGATACTCGACCTCACCACTCACTGCAACATAGTAAAATCTTCCAGTGTGTAATTCTATTAGACGGTAACGCACCTCGCTAATCAACGGAGGAACAGAAATGTTCAACTGTTTTGTAAAAACAAATACGGACTGTCGTGTTCGATAATCCGTATAAATATCTTTCCCGTTCAAAACCACAACCAAATCACGTAGAACCAACTAATCGTGGTGTGCCTGTTTGCACTTTTAAATAATTATTTTACGTCGCACTTTCAGAGATATAATTGACTATCTTTTTTAATTGCTGTTATTAATCAGAGATAACTTCTGTACGTAGCAACGACGATACAACAATATAGTTGCGTAACTTGAATACCAACGTATTAATTCATTTTAAAATTCTCACACTCTCAGTAATAAGTAAATTATCTTTCTATCGTTTGATAGAAAAATAATCATCTTTCCCTTGAAATAAAATCCTGGAGATAATATCACTCCTTTTTAACTTAAGAAGTATGAAATAATATGTCTCTTTGGAAATAAACAACTCTGAACTAATAGTGCTATTTCTTTGGGAATTAATACTTTTGTTTTTTTTTATAGCGTTGTAGGCTTTTTCTCCTCTAATCTCTGACTTCCTTTTACCACTTTACGGTATTTGCAAATTATTAGTTTGCTATAGAATTGAACTTTACTTATAAAATATCATTGAATATTAATATTATATAATATTAATATTGAGACAGGGATATTACTTTAATTTTTAAAACAGTAACTGTTCTGTCTTTATCGCCTGTTTTCTTTCATGTGCAGATACAAGTCAGGTTTGATTTTACGAGTGCTGGGCAATCAAACCAAAGTAGAAAAAAAGAACCTTAGGTGTCATCTCCACTTTTTAACTGCTTGTAATGTAAAATAGACACAAAATTAGTCCCACTTTCCGCTGACCCACTACCATTGAAATTATTTAAAACGCAAAACTCGCACGATAGGAGAGACAATTAGCATGTCCTCAGTAACAATGGCTGTTGCTTTGTCGTTTAGGGTTTTATAGGAAAAGCTACTAAATTCGAGATCGTGCGTAAAAATCTTCTACTAACTTCTCACTGTACCATATACAACCGTAGGGTGTCCGTTCTCCTAATTACAAAGATAACATAGTCGGTGTATCTATATAGAGATTTCCAAATATTAAATAAAATACATTGACGTTCACGCTGAAGTCGCAAAATAAGCCCTAACACAATATCGCAAAGTCAGTATTTCCTAAGCTCTTGCTTTCACCTGCAAATCCACTAATACAACGACGGAGAGGCACTATTACCTTAGTGCGTGCTTCCTCCACGTTCAAATACAAATAAAGATGACATGTGATAACGTTCAGTTACACTATGTGATCAAAAGTATCCGGACACCCCCAAAAATATACGTTTTTCATATTAGGGGCGTTGTGCTTCCGCCTACTGCCAGATACTCCACATCAGCTACCTCAGTAATCATTAAGTATCGTGAGAGAGTAGAACTGGGAGCTCCGCGGAACTCACGGACTTCGATCGATGTCAGGTGATTGGGTGTCACTTGTGTCATACATCTGTACGCGAGATTTCCACACTCCTAAATGTCCCTAGGTCCACTGTTTCCGATGTGATGGTGAGGTGGAAACGTGAAGGGACACGTACAGCACAAAAGTGTACAGGCCGACTTCTTCGACAGTTGAAGAGGGTCGTAATGTGTAATAGGCAGACATCTATCCAGACCATCACACAGGAATTCCAAACCGCACCAGGCTCTACTGCAAGTACTATGACAGTTAGGCGGGAGGTGAGAAAACTTGGATTTCATGGTCGAGCGGCTGCTCATAAGCCACACATCACGCCGGTAAATGCCAAACGACACCTCGCCTGGCGTAAGGAGCGCAAACATTGGACGATTGAACAGTGGAAAAACGTTGTGTGGAGTGGAGAATCACGGTACACAAAGTGGTGATCGGATGGCAGTGTGTGGGTATGGCGAATGCCCGGTGAACGTCATCCGTCAGCGTGTGTAACGCTAACAGTAAAATTCGGAGGCGGTGGTGTTATGGTGTGGCCGTGTTTTTCATGGAGGGGGTTTGCACGCCTTGTTGTTTTGCGTGGCACTATCACAGCACAAGGCTACACTGATGTTTTAAGCACCTTCTTGCTTCCCACTGTTTAAGAGCAATTCGGGGATGGCAACTGCATCTTTCAACACGACCGAGCACCCGTTCAAAACGTACGGCCTGTGGCGAAGTGGTTCCAAGACAATAAAATCCATCTAATGGACTGGCCTGCACAGAGTCCTGACCTGAATCCTACAGAACACCTTTGGGATGTTTTGAAACGCCGACTTCGTGCCAGGTCTCACCGACCCACATGGATACCACTCTTCAGTGCAGCACTCCGGGAAGATTGGGCTGCCATTCCCCAAGAAACCTTCCAGCACTTGACTGAACGTGTGCCTGCGAGAGTGGAAGCTGTCATCAAGGTTAAGGGTGGGTCAACACCATATTGAATTCCAGCATTACCTATGTATCGTGCCACGAAGTTGTAAGTCATTTCAACCAAGTTTCCGGATACTTTTGATCATATAGTGTATCTCCCTCAACAAAATGGAAAATCTGTAATCTCACCGAGATATGAATCGCCTACAAAAGAGTGGCTTTTAAGCTACACTTCGTTCAGTGGCTGTTTTTGCTTAAAATCAACCAAGAGGAACCAATCCTATACGACAATATACTGTAGCCACTACTGCTACCTCATACAAAATTCTAGGTTTCCACACAAATCAGTCACTTGACATTTTTCACTCAAGAAACTGAGACCACAATTATCAGGGACCGGCGAAAATATCTTTCAAACAAACCAATAACAACCTCATGGAATTCTCTGAAACGACTGTAGAGTCTGACTCAAGTACTCTCGAGTCTAACCCCGATTCGGACTGATCTTAGTCCGGCTAACAACCAACGACTAACTGAATTTCTTGTGGGACAAACCAAGAACCATTTACGATGAACAAAGATAGCACGCTAATTCTCCCTGCTAACAATATTTAGCTTTTCTTTGTGGCTGTCGTTGGAGAGGTGGCCAACTGCACCGTAGATATGAGTATCTTTGCCACACGGTTCAACTCTGCAGTCGTCCGTGCGTTGTGAACTCGCTGACTTTGACTGGACTCTGCTGTTCAGATATTTCAGGTGATAATCTCTACAACATTTAACAGAAATATACATAAGAACACTTTCGAAACAGACAAGTAAACCATCGTTTGTTTTCATAACAGGAAAAAAAATGGTTCAAATGGCTCTGAGCACTATGGGACTTAACATCCATGGTCATCAGTCCCCTAGAACTTAGAACTACTTAAACCTAACTAACCTAAGGACATCACACACATCCATGCCCGAGGCAGGATTCGAACCTGCGACCGTAGCAGTCGCGCGGTTCCGGACTGCGCGCCTAGAACAGCTAGACCACCGCGGCCGGCCATAACAGAAAATTTTGATAATAAGATGAGGCGACACCTCCTAGTAATGCCGATTTAATGCAACACAGATTTTTGCGCATTACAATGCCCATTAACAATCGTCTAAAGCTCACGGACTCAATGTGGCTTTGAAATTGGTGTATTTATTGAGAATATTCGTCCGCTTTGCCGCAGTGGTAACACTGTTCCCCGTCAGATCACTGAAGTTAAGCAGTGTTGGGCTTGGCTAGCATCATGGATGGGTGACGATTCGGGTCTGCCGAGTGATGTTGGCAAGTGGAGTGCACTCAGTCCCTGGGAGGCCAGTTGAGGAGCTGCTTGACTAAGGAGTAGCGGTTCCGGTCACGAAAACTGACAGTGGCCGTGTCCTGACCATTTGCGCCTCCATATCCGCATCCAGTGAGGTCTATCGAGGGGGATGACACGGCTGTCGATACCGTTGGGCCTTCCGACGCCTCTTCTGACGAAGTTATTTTATGTTAAGTATGAATATAATACCCTCAGACTTCAAGAAGAATATAATAATTCCAATCCCAAAGAAAGCAGGTGTTGACAGATGTGAAAATTACCGAACTATCAGTTTAATAAGTCACAGCTGCAAAATACTAACACGAATTCTATACAGACAAATGGAAAAACTGGTAGAAGTCGACCTCGGGGAAGATCAGTTTGGATTCCGTAGAAATATTGGAACACGTGAGGCAATACTGACCTTACGACTTATCTTAGAAGAAAGATTAACGAAAGGCAAACCTACGTTTCTAGCATTTGTAGATTTTGACGATGTTGACTGAAATACTCTCTTTCAAATTCTAAAGGTGGCAGGGGTAAAATACAGGGAGCGAAAGGCTATTTACAATTTGTACAGAAACCAGATGGCAGTTATAAGAGTCGAGGGACATGAAAGGGAAGCAGTGGTTCGGAAGGGAGTGAGACAGGGTTGTAGCCTCTCCCCGATGTTATTCAATCTGTATATTGAGCAAGCAGTAAAGGAAACAAAAGAAAAATTCGGAGTGGGTATTAAAATCCATGGAGATAACTGACGGCTTCTTTTCGTACGTGTCGTGGACTATTTATATATGTTGCGCAGACATTTTAACAGTATCCAATTGATACCGGGAATAAACCACCTACGTAACTTTTAAGGGCAAGTGATATTACATTCAGCTTCTTTGCGATAGGTGTCATAGTTCAGATGCACTCGATTTTTGGTTGTTTTTGGTATGATACCGCACTTTATAGTATTACACAGCCTGAAGTACATTTTTGCAGTGATAGTCCTGCAAAACGACTTGACAGTACGTTAGTACTTTCGCACGAATTTACCACACATTAGCGATTATATCCCTGCTAATTCGTCCTTTTTTCTTGTATTTCTGCGTATTTATTTTCTCGTTTTTGCGACCTAAAGCACAATTTTTCTTACTGGTGGCACTTTGAGGTATTTATTTAACGCATTTTACGTATTTGCTCCCAGTTCATTAAATAAACAGTAGACTGAGTAATCTA
Source organism: Schistocerca americana (assembly GCF_021461395.2). NCBI lineage: Eukaryota > Metazoa > Arthropoda > Insecta > Orthoptera > Acrididae > Schistocerca > Schistocerca americana. The sequence continues at coordinate 172,964,145 of NC_060125.1, forward strand.
TATACATAATTGACAAGTCACTGATAAATGCATGGAGGATAGTATTTACTGAAACAACTAACCTTTCCCTTTCCTGTTCCACTACCAAAATTACGAGAGGAAGCGATTGTTTGTAAGCTTTTGTATGAGCCGTAATATCTATTATATAGTCATAAAATCGTAGAAAAATAGGTCTACAGAATCAAGTCTTAATTATAATGCGTCTCGAAATTTTTAAACGTGTACGGTGTCTCTTACTAACATGAAAACTATAATTAGAGCTATATGGAATGTACCCATGAAAAGTTACTATCCCTCCTTTCACATATTTTTCTTTGCATCCGTAGCAACAACAGTAATTCACCATCGCTATTACACTATCAACAAACGGTGAAACACAACAAAAACTCTTGGTATTATAAACTTCAAACGCTGCAGAAAGCACACACGCACAGCGAAGTCCCGAGATCACGTGACAATCCTGGTTTAATGTTGACAACATGCGCAGAACGCAATGCTCACTCCAGAGATATTTACTCTATGATTTGAACCGGTTCATGCAGGATCTTTTTCCGGCCGCAGCGACATCGGAGATTTCATGTTTTACAAGATTCTTGATATTCACGGTACACTCATGAAATGATCGTACGGGAAAATCCCCGCTTCATCGCTACGTCGGAGATGCTGTGTCCCATGGCCCGTCTGCCTACTACAAGACCAAGTTCAAACTCACTCAAATCTTGATAATCTGCCACTGGAGCAGCAGTACCGATGTAACCATTAGGCCAGACGCTCTTGTCTTATGTAGGCGTTGCCGACCACAGCGTCATATTCTGCCTATTTACATATCTCTGAATTTGGTTCAAATGGTTCAAATGGCTCTGAGCACTATGGGGCTTAACTGCTGTGGTCATCAGTCCCCTAGAACTTAGAACTACTTAAACCTAACTAACCTAAGGACATCACACACATCCATGCCCAAGGCGGGATTCGAACCTGCGACTGTAGCGGTCACGCGGCTCCAGACTGTAGCGCCTAGAACCGCTCGCCCACCGCGCCGGCTCTGAATTTGAATACGCATGCCCATACCAGTTTCTTCGGTGGTTCAGTGTATTATCAAGGCTTGAGGTTTCCTAATTGTTTGTTTGGGGGTCCCTATTTTCGTGCAATAGTTGAGTTATGTATTCTACGCTCCTCTCCTTCCCCTGAAAATGACAGCAATTTATTTCTGTAGAAGGTATTTTCATAAAGTGAAAACGTAGATAGTTAAAAAACACGCCTAACAAAAGTGCATGTTTTTCGAAGTCATTTTTTGATCCTTACAATTAATAAAATCGTAAAAACTATTTAATACCATGGAGCACATCTCTTTACGAAGAAAACAAACCTTATAACGTTATTGTAGGTCCATCCACTGAGAAAAGCTAGTCAGATATCGAGAACACGTTTTTTTCCAGAAAAAAATTATTGCTATTTTTTTATTTTTCAAACGAGTTCATTTTTGTCTTACCGCGGGCTATACGTACACTAAATATTACATATGGGAAAGTGAATGTTAACGAGTGATAGAGGAAACACTTTTTAACGTTCTTACGGTACATGTCGAAACAGAAGGAAGAAATCAAGACTTACAAAAAGCAATCGGTAGATCTTTTCAAACCCTACAACTTTCTCATTCAAGATTTGAGATCGGAGCTATAATTTTTGACTTATTAAAGAAAAGCCGTTTTTTGTAGCTTTGTGGATATTTTTGGCCATATTCATCGTCTTGGATCGAGTGTCATGACAAAGAAAATCTGTCTACAATTTAATTTCATACACGCTGATACTTTTTTTTCACGCCGTCACAGAATGCTTGGACTATTATGGTCACAGCCCATCGCGAGACTGAACGTCACCTTAGGCAGGGGCTGCGGGCATGTGACATTGTAAGGGGTCGAGCAGAAACGAATCGGGGAACACTTTACCGACGATATGGGACGAAAATTGGGAAATCCTCTCTCAAAAGTGACTTTGGCAAAGGACCGATTATTATGCCAATGTGCCTGAGAGCGAGCAATTCGGAAGCGGCGAGTCTGGTCGCTGCTCGCGTGGTACTGCGGCGAGCGTCTATGGAAAGTCTCTGTTGGTCCATCATGGCCAGTAATTTTCAGTGCCAATAAAATTCGCCAATAGCCGTATACTTGAAGATATTATTTTATTTTATTCTGAAAGCATCCAGTTTCGACATTTCGTTATGCAGTGGATATAAGCGTATGGTGCCTGAAGATTGCATAACGAAATCTCGAAAATGGTTGCTTTGAGAATAAAATAAAATAATATAAGTAAACGGCTGTTGGTGGATTTTACTGGCACTGAAAAATCTATGGAAAGTGGTTGAAGGACGATGAAACCACAAGTAGGTGACAAGGTGTTAGACCAGCCGTGGGTAACATTTGGTGACCGGTGAGCCTGACTCACATATTCACTCATGCTCGCGGACCACCTCGCGTTACAGAGAAAATGGATTTTTTCGTGTTTCTACGACACTGATCACTCTCGTTCGTGTGAGATTACATCTGTGGTATAAAACAATGGAGATAGTCCAAATAAAGAGTATTTGGTTTTTCATTTTTGTCCTAGACTGACACCCTTGCGATATCACTTCTGTGTCGCTATGTGATTACGTGAAGTGTAACGAGCTGTATAGTGCTCGTTATGAAGGGCAGAGTTTGCGGTGACCTAGATGTCGCCGGCACTCAACATCTGCTTCCAGTTCTCCGCTGCGGCGAGCCTTCAGCAGCTTAGGTTGTCCAAGTTGAGTCACCGACGACAGCTGCCTGTCTGTCCACGTGATTAATGCTTCTCTGCGTACACACGGTCTGATGCAGAGGCGAACTCAGCCTCTGTCCAGTTCGTCAGTGATTTAGCGTGGTGCAGAACTGCGTCGGAGAACTAATTCTTTCTTGTCGAGTTACTTCCAAAGCTATTCATTATTTATGTATTTTATTTATTTATTGAACCTGATCTGGTTAGAGCCATCAGAACCTCTCTTACATCGGGCCAGGGCTTCACACATTCAGTTCCTTTCCTACGTCATGATTTCCTGAAAAATAACAATTTTAATATGAGAAATAGTATTAAAATAATTTGAGTGGCTATAGGGGCAATGATAATAAATAATACTGACTGTGAAATAGTGAAATTAATACTGGCAGCACCTCTACTACTGCTGCTGCTGCCACCAATAATGATAATATATTAACAATGAAAATTGTAACAATAATCATAGTGGAAGATATAAAAATACTGTGTAGGTGTGCAAAATACTGTATATGTTAATCATCTTGTGGTACAGTTCTCCTTGTTGTGTCCGAGCTTGCTACGAAAAAAAAAAAAAAAATAAAAAAAAATAAAAAGATTGATCCCACTGACGATAGCACAAAAGCGCTGAAACATGTATGGGTGAAACAAAACAAAAAAGGTGTCTTGGATAAGGCAGAACTTCTCATCCAATCCACTGTATATGTTTTCTGATAGTGAGATCAGGAGACTTCGCCAGCTACGAACACTGGAAAATGAGGAAGATCCGGCTGAAAAAAAAAGGATGTACACGGGTGACGAGTGTTCACGGTAAAAATGGTAATCATTATTGTTGCTTTAGTAGACATGTAATTAACTTCTGAAGCTGGGGATGTAATACAGTTCTCTAATACAGGGTGGGGCAAATAAAACTAGTCAGGAGAATAGAGTTCCAAGGTACAAAGAAACACAGCAAAGGAAATACAGTACTAACCTGACTATAGCAGAAGTTGAAAGTGAGCACCATTCATCTCTTGGCACTTTTGGGACCTGGCCAGCAAGTTGCTGAAGGCGAATCGAAGCTAGGCTGTTGCAATTGCTGCAACCTCATTCGAAATGTCCTGCTGCGCTTCTTGGAGACTATAAGTGCTGTTGCGATACACATTAGGTGTGAGAGCTCCCCAAACAAATTAATCGCACACTGACAGATCAGGTGAGCAGTCAGGCGTGGAGTTTGTACAGGGTGTTTCAAAAATGAACGGTATATTTGAAACGGCAATAAAAACTAAACGAGCAGCGATAGAAATACACCGTTTGTTGCAATATGTTTGGGACAACAGTACATTTTCAGGCAGACAAACTTTCGAAATTACAGTAGTTACAATTTTCAACAACAGATGGCGCTGCGGTCTGGGAAACTCTATAGTACGATATTTTCCACATATCCACCATGCGTAGCTATAATATGGCGTAGTCTCTGAATGAAATTACCCGAAACCTTTGACAACGTGTCTGGTGGAATGGCTTCACATGCAGATGAGATGTACTGCTTCAGCTGTTCAATTGTTTCTGGATTCTGGCGGTACACCTGGTCTTTCAAGTGTCCCCACAGAAAGAAGTCACAGGGGTTCATGTCTGGCGAATAGGGAGGCCAATCCACGCCGCCTCCTGTATGTTTCGGATAGCCCAAAGCAATCACACGATCATCGAAATATTCATTCAGGAAATTAAAGACGTCGGCCGTGCGATGTGGCCGGGCGCCATCTTGCATAAACCACGAGGTGTTCGCAGTGTCGTCTAAGGCAGTTTGTACCGCCACAAATTCACGAAGAATGTCCAGATAGCGTGATGCAGTAATCGTTCCGGATCTGAAAAATCGGCCAATGATTCCTTTGGAAGAAATGGCGGCCCAGACCAGTTATTTTTGAGGATACAGGGACGATGGGACTGCAACATGGGGCTTTTCGGTTCCCCATATGCGCCAGTTCTGTTTATTGACGAAGCCGTCCAGGTAAAAATAAGCTTCGTCAGTAAACCAAATGCTGCCCACGTGCATATCGCCGTCATCAAGCCTGTGCACTATTTCGTTAGTGAATGTCTCTCGTGCAGCAATGGTAGCGGCTCTGAGGGGTTGCCGCGTTTGAATTTTGTATGGATAGAGGTGTAAACTCTGGCGCATCAGACGATACGTGGACGTTGGCGTCATTTGGACCGCAGCTGCAACACTGCGAACGGAAACCCGAGGCCGCTGTTGGATCACCTGCTGCACTAGCTGCGCGTTGCCCTCTGTGGTTGCCGTACGCGGTCGCCCTACCTTTCCAGCACGTTCATCTGTCACGTTCCCAGTCCGTTGAAATTTTTCAAACAGATCCTTTATTGTATCGCTTTTCGGTCCTTTGGTTACATTAAACCTCCGTTGAAAACTTCGTCTTGTTGCAACAAAACTGTGTTCTAGGCGGTGGAATTCCAACACCAGAAAAATCCTCTGTTCTAAGGAACAAACCATGTTGTCTACAGCACACTTGAACGTTGTGAACAGCACACGCTTACAGCAGAAAGACGACGTACAGAATGGCGCACCCATAGACTGCGTTGTCTTCTATATCTTTCACATCACTTGCAGCGCCATCTGTTGTTGAAAATTGTAACTACTGTAATTTCGAACGTTTGTCTGCCTGAAAATGTACTGTTGTCCCAAGCATATTGCAACAAACGGTGTATTTCTATCGCTGCTCGTTTAGTTTTTATTGCCGTTTCAAATATACTGGTCATTTTTGAAACATCCTGTATAAATGTGCTCTAAGGTCCAGTCGGCTGATTGGGCAGTGGCTCCATCCTGTTGTGAGTAACTGTAGGTATTTTTCTCCTCCATTAATGCTGACACAGATGGTTCCAAAATGTTGACATTGTAATGCGCCGAAGTGAGCGTCTAACGAAAGAAGATTGGACGAATAATGTGGTGTGCAGACACTGCTCACCAAACACCAGCCTTCTCATCAAGCAGTGGTGTTTTGTGAAAGATATGAGGATTCTCCGCTGTCCTGAACTTTCTATTTTGTGTGTTGACATAATCACTCAGGTGCAACCAGCTCATCACACATAAAGAACAGATCCATGACCAATCAGTTCATTGTTATTTTAGTGAACAGCCACTTACAAACCTGGAGGCGCTGAGGGGCATCTGCTGGTTTTGATGCATGAGTAACAGACACTTCATTTGTTGGTCCAGGTGGAGTATTCGTCTAAACGATCGATGTGATATGTTGGTCTCTTGCGACAGGCATCGTTTTGATTTGGTAGGACTGTGAAGCATTGTCTGGTGTGTGGGCACGTTTCGGAATGTTTTTTGACTTGTTCAAAGCAGATCCTGTCTGACTCCATTTCCGGACTAACAAGGGGAGGCCGCCAATTGTGAAATTCAGATTCGATTCATACTGCGCATAATAAAAGCTCATGGCCAGAGGTGTAATGTGGCAAAGCACCAAGATGCACTTCTCAGCCGTTGTCGAGAAAATCGACAGTTAAAAGAAACCGTTGCGGTGAAATACTCTCGACGATTAATAATTTTCTACAGCGTCGTGGCGCAACGGTAAGCGCTCGGGTTCGAAATCCGAAGGTCGCCGGATCGAATCTGGCGCCATGAAATTTTTTTTATTATTAGTTTTTTGTAATTCAAATATATATATATATATATATATATATATATATATATATATATATATATATATATATATAAAGTATTAATGAATTGCTTATGCATGTTGGTGAAGGCGGATCGGTCTCCAATTTTACCGCCTCCATCTTTCCGTTTTTTTTTAACAGGGTGTACCAAAGCTCTCCCGTCCGCACTGATTTTCGACAATGTTGTAAGTTGCGCTAGGGACCGTATCTACCTTCTTTCGAAGTTAGCAGGCAACTACGCTGTTATGCGGCGACTCGTTTCGGCCCATTCAACATCTGTCATTCAAGTGTAACGAGCGAGTAACGGAGTTTATATTTCATACCTGCCACAACAAATTTGTGTTCGTGGGGTCTCTATTCTAATTCGAACGTTTGACTTACGCTATACGTATTCGTTTCGGAATATCGTTTCTACGTCTTCCGTTAACTATACGTGGTTAACATTATGAAGACAATTAATAACATTTGTGAAATACAACTTTGTTTGCGGAAAACATAATGATGTTCGAAGTCGCCAGTTTTTCCACGACAAACGACTATCAACAACTTATTATATGCATAATTGTTGCAACTGATTGCCGGGAATTATATATATATATATATATATATATATATATATATATATATATATATATATATATATATATTTGAATTATGAAAAACAAATACTAAAAAAAAAGTTGCATAGGGCGAGATTTCATCCGGCGACCTTCGGATTACGAACCCGAGCGCTTACCGCTGCGCCACGACGCTGTATAGAATTATCAATCGCAGAGAGTATTTCACCGCAACGGTTTCTTTTAACTGTCGATTTTCTCGACAACGGCTGAGAAGTGCATCTTGGTGCTTTGCCACATTACACCTCTGGCCATGAGCTTTTATTATGCGCAGTATGAATCGAATCTGAATTTCACAATTGGCGGCCTCCCCTTGTAAGCGTTGCATGACACTCTTTGCTGGCAATTTGACATCGTTAAACTTCTCAGCAAACAACTGACCACACTGTTTCCACGACTTTGTTGTCATATAACTTTGCACAACGAACACCTGCTGCTCCACTATGAGTACCATCACACCTTTGCACTGCTCCACTCATACTGACACAGCCCGCACTACGCTCTGAACTGGTGTGGATCACATGGCAGGAGCACAATGGCGTGGCACGTCACATGCTGTGGTTACATGCAGACATTCACATCCAATCGTTTCCACTTCTCCTGGAAACTTTTGTTTGCCCCACCCTGTATAATGCTAGAGGTTATTCCAGATTCGAGTTTCTGCTACTGAGAAGGACTTCGAGAAAGTAGCTGGAAGATGGAGCAGGACAGAAGAAATTTTGATGTGATGGGAACAGGTGACGTGTTGGCAAATGTGCCAACACCTTGTAGATAGAGGAGGCCGAAATGCACACTATCTAACGCAGACGGGCGTGAATTCTGGAACAGGATAAGTAGTGAATGCTAATAAGAAAAGTATGCAGCTCCTCGAATACTTATCTTTATTCCATCCTTGTGGGACATCGCTCTTGATAATACAAATAAGACTATCTTCAGATACGGTTAATGGCGCCTTGCTAGGTCGTAGCCCTGGACTTAGCTGAAGGCTATTCTAACTGTCTCTCGGCAAATGAGAGAAAGGCTTCGTCAGTGTAGTCGCTAGCAAAGTCGTCGTACAACTGGGGCGAGTGCTAGTCCGTATCTCGAGACCTGCCTTGTGGTGGCGCTCGGTCTGCGATCACACAGTGGCGACACGCGGGTCCGACATGTACTAAATGGACCGTGGCCGATTTAAGCTACCACCTAGCAAGTGTGGTGTCTGGCGGTGACACCACAACAGGTGTTTTTGACTCGTTTTTCTGACAAGAGCGTTGAGATCGAGGAGAGATTTGAAGGAGAATGTACGTTGGTAATACAGTAGACAAGACAGAGGGTATGGAAATCTCTGTGGTTGTCTGCACGCAGTTAAGACAGATGGTGAAATATGATCAACATGTCGAACATCACAGACTTAACGAACACAGAAATTTATAACCAGTTCGAGGCGCCATTAGTTTCCCTGAGAAAGACCTCGTAGATAACATCGCAGTGATTGGAAGTATATATGTGTGTTGGTGCAAGTTTCTTTTTCATGTCAAGAATGAAGAGATTATAATATTCTTGTAGGGCATGGAGAGATGATGATGCCTTCTTACACAGAGCAGTTATGTGCTCAGTCTTAGTATTTCATCTGTTATTACTCCTAGACTCTTTACTAAGGGAAAGAAGTTGATATTTGTCCCATATAGGGTTAAAGATGGTAGGGATTCCCTATATGTTTGGCTAATGAGCGTAGAAAGACCATCCACTTACGCTTGGGTTACAGATGGGTTGTACTTAAATTCTATATTCTGCTCCCATTTTGATAGTGCACGCAGGTTGGTACTGAGAATCTCGATAGATGACTTTTCAAGTCAGTAAATGACAAACTAAGTTATTGAAAACAACACCATTGAGCTGTTCTTTATTACTCGACCTGTGTTCTGGACTTACCCACTGTCAGGAACCTGACAGAGGATTCATAAAGAAAATTAGATCCTTAAAAACACTGTCGTCACGCCAGATAATAAATGGAATAAGCAAACACACCATCCAAGCCAGTACAACACATATTACCCACCAACTGTTAGCGTTACTATCGTCAGCAACTGATTGAAGTCAGGTCTTTCAAGTATATCCACCACAAACGAATTCACTGAATCCATATATTGATGGCTCATATTAAGCATGTATGGGTACATCTGACTGTCTGTACATGGACTGCATAGGGACGTGAAGATGGCATTTATGGGATGCCGAAACTGATCGTCTAAATCAAATAACTTCTGAAAACATATGGCTGTTTGGCGATTTTTCTTCGGTAGATACTAACCTAACTGCCGCCCGCCATACGACCTGACTACCGGGAGTGATATCTGGGGTGCCATTTCTTTTCATAGCAGGACCAAAGGTAGTCATCCGTGGCACGCTTACAGGCCAGTGGTATGTCGATATTATATACCCTGTTTTGTTACACTTCATGGCAAACCATCCTGGGCTTACATTTCAGCAAGATATTGGCCGCCCGCAACGGTAAGAATTTCTACTGCTTGTCTTCGTGCTTGCCAAACCCTACCTTGACCAGCAGGGCCCCGGATCTTTCCCCAGTTGAGAACGTTTTGAGCATTATGGGTAAGGCCTTCCAAGTAGTTCGGAATTTTGACTCTCTAACGCAGGGGCGGGCAGGAATCCTGCACGTGTGCAGTGCACTTGCTCGTGTGCAGTTAACAGTTGTTCTGCGTGCACACAGGGGCAAGCTGACCACCCGCTTCTCTCCCCTCCCCGCCATACCGTCTCTCCGCTCCTTCCTCTGTAATGCGTTTTTTTTCCTAGTTTGCTTTATTGCATGAAGTGCTTGAAAGAAATCATGCTTTGAAGGAGTATCTATTATCTACGATACGTTTTAATTAATTATCACAGTTGGAGTTTGCAATACGTTTAATGTCTGGAACAAAATTTCTACATACAGATAAACGCAAACAGTTACGTAAATTTTCATCATTGCTGTTTGCTCTTAACCGAGACTTACTAATTTTAATAACAGAAAAAAATCTCTCACAAACGTATGTCGAGCCAAACATTGACATTATCTTCGCCGCTTCACGGTGGAGACCAGGAAACTCTTGCTGTGGAAAGTCATGATAAGAGTCTATTACACGTCTTGATAAAAGGAACTTGTCTCTCAGACGAGACTTACACTGTAGATCTATTAATTATACGTGATGACTGGGTGTTGTGTGATGTCCTTAGGTTAGTTAGGTTTCAGTAGTTCTAAGTTCTAGGGGACTGATGACCATAGATGTTAGGTCCCATAGTGCTCAGAGCCATTTGAACCATTTTTTATTAATTATATTTGCAAATTGGGATGAATATCATCTACAGAAACAGTAAATGGTCTCAAGAACCATTCAAAAGCTTGGGATAAATATGATATATCCCCAAATCGCTTGGGAAATTCCTCTTTTATTGCACTAAGTACGGAAACATATTCTTTGCAGCTCTGTTCTCGCACAGTAGACAGTGCAGGGAAATGCAGTGCGTTCCCTGACGAGAGCTGTCGTTCCCACAGCTCAAGCTTGCTGGTGAAAGCTTGCACCTCTTCAGCCATTTTACAAATTAGCTGATTTTCTCTCTGCCAACTTGTGTTCGATGCATTCATGTGTCCGGTAATGTCCACTAAAAATGCAAGGTCGGAAACCCACTCTGGATCTTCTAACTTGAGATCGTACCTTCCTTTGTCCTTTAAAAACTGGTTTATTGGTATTCTCAGCGGCCTTCACTGTGGTATTGTTTGTCACCGTGCTCTTCCCCAATTTCAGCTGAATATCTGTGAAACTATGTGTAATCCTGTGGGATCTCAAATAATTAACTGCCCGAATAACCACTTGCATGACGTCCCACAGTTTCGCTGCTTTTGCACAGAGTACTTCTTGGTGCAAAATGCAGAGGATGCTGTACAATGATTCTTTTGTACGCTGAGGCTTTTTTCTTAGTAATGCAACAAATCCCATTTGTTCCCCTTTCATTGCAGGTGCTCAGTCTGTTGTCACTGACACCAAACGTTCCCAGTTTAAGCCAGCTGAATCGACAGCTTCTTCAACGGCTTTTAGGATGTCCGAGCCAGTGATCGTGCTTTTTAAACATATATCTAAAAACTGCTCTGTTATGTGCAGAGCAGTGTCCATGCCGCGGACAGAAATCACTAATTGCGCGTCGTCCGAAACATATGTGGACTCACCAAGAGCGACGCGATGGAAAATGCAATAAACTCCTGCACTGCACTCCTTAATTGACTGTAAACGCCACCTGCCGTGGCACTTACACGACGACTTACAGACCGCCGAGAAAGAGTGATAGCTCGAAACTGATTTGTATTCAGTAGGCAAAGTAAATTAGCAGCGTCATTGCTACACTCCTTTATAAACCCAACAAACTTATAACTTTATAAACTCAGCAAATGGTTTTTCCAGCTCTCACTATATTAAGCGCAACCTTATAACTTGCACGTACCGCTGGGCTATCATTGTTGTCGTCCTGAAAAATTGAAAACAGTGCTCTATAAAATTTTAAATCAGTTAGATTAGAGACATGACGAAAGAAAGTCGCAGATCTCTCGTGACAACAGCAACTTACCTCGGATTCATCTAGTATCGTCAGATCGCTCGTTTTAAGGTCAATCGATTTCCCCATCCGCTCAGAACCCGACAATAAATTGTACTCGTCCTTGTGAAATTTATTATAATGGCGTTCAATGCTAAACTCCCGCTGACCAGCGAGAATACTGCCACATATTAAACATTTCGAATTTTCGCGTTTTTGCACAAAGAAAAAATGATTTTCCCATTCCTTTTTAAAAGATAGCAAATCTCCACTTCTCCGTTTCCTTGATTCACTCTGCATTTTCCGGTTCTTGAAATACAACGTTCACTACGAAGTGGTCGCTTCGCATCAACGTCCGCAGCTTAGCATGGTACTACACTGCCGCAACCTGCCGGCTGTCGTCACTGCCCCGTTTGACGATTGCACGCGAGCAGCACACGTGCAGCGCCGTGTGCTCCTGAGCCGCGTGCAGCGTTTGCCCGCCCCTGATCTAACGCGATACTTGGACAGAATGTGGTATGATGTCCCTCAGGAGAACGTCCAACAACTCTACCAAGCAGTGCCAAACCGAATATCTGCTTGCATAAGGGCCGAAGGTGGACTAAAGCGTTATTGACTCTCTCAATTTGTGATGCTCTTTTTATTAAATAAATCATCTAACTTTTTCTGCAGTTGCAATCCTTTGTTTGCCTGTACGTGTGCATCACATGTACATATTTCCGTCTCATTCGGAGAATTATTTCGCGATGCGATTTTTCTTTAAGATTAGCGATGCTAATGACAGCGGCGAACGTTCATCCAAACCCGGTCACGTGACTGGCACAGCCGCGTGAGCGCTTGGTCGCAGCCACGCGGATTTCACGCGCCTGTACTTATTTGCAAATAGACTGCGAATTTGCAGCACGCGTGTGAACGGTGCGTTTCGCTTAGCACCAAACCTGGGCGACATTTTTTAAAATGATAAATAACGAACATATATATAAATTACTCATGAATAACAAATATTATTCGAAACATTATACACTTATTTGTCATCTGTGAACAAAAAGCGTTAACAATAATAGATAAATATGAAGGTGCAGAGACACCTGAATGGGGCCGAGTCAGTAGTGAAAGGGCTGAAATGCATGCATGCGGGCTGCCTTCAGCCTCTGTGCACTTGTAGAAGCAGTGTGACCCTGGTAACATCCTGAAACAAAAATTTTTCGATGACTTTTGACAGCTCTTAGGATCTGGCGGAATTTCCAGTTCTGGAGGGACGTACAGTATGCCTTCAAATTTATAATCATCTCTTTCTGGCACGTTATTTTGTAAAACACAGGATGCGTTTATTATGGCATCTGAAAATTCTTCTCGAACATCCACTGAGCGGTGAAAAACTCTCCATTTACTGACTAGAGCGCTGAAAGTGCATTCTATAAACCGTCTAGTCCGAGACAGTCGGTAGTTAAAGGTTTGTTAATTGTTTGTTGAACTCCTTTCTCCACAAGGACGCATTAACTTTTCGTTTTTGAGAATTACTCATAGCATTGATACTCCATTGTTTGATATAGGGCTTTTCTCAGATATTCGTACTCACACTTTTTATTAACGCGTTTTTCATGCAAATTTAATTGCTTAAAATAGATGTTCCAACATCTGTGTGCCGGCCGAAGTGGCCGTGCGGTTAAAGGTGCTGCAGTCTGGCACCGCAAGACCGCTACGGTCGCAGGTTCGAATCCTGCCTCGGGCATGGAAGTTTGTGATGTCCTTAGGTTAGTTAGGTTTAACTAGTTCTAAGTTCTAGGGGACTAATGACCTCAGCAGTTGAGTCCCATAGTGCTCAGAGCCATTTGAACATCTGTGTAAGTGAACTTCTAAACCGCAGCACGTGAATCAATAAAAACGATGAAATAATATTATACTTATAGTAAAGCACGTTTGCTATGAGTAAAAAGGCGTATCATATTCCACGTTCACCTCGCTTGGCTGATGGGTCACGACGAACCACCAGCTGGCTGCTCAGCGTTGCGGCTGTTTAGTGAGTTATAGCCCAGACTGCTGAGGCCGTCCGTCTGTATTTTTATCTTTCATTTGTTACATTGTAAATCAAATAAAGCTGTGATGAACTCGGAGGTTGGCTTTACTAGGCATGGTGATGAGGCCTTGACTTCCTCCCCCCTCTGAATAGACTTATACACCCGATTAGAGGGGGATTTACATTTCGACACATACTCCGAAATACAGTGCAACTTGCCTTGGCGTTATTGTCACTGTTATAGGTGAAAAAAGCAACAAGTAACAGAGAAAATCGTAGTACCAACAGGGGATCGAATCCTAAGCCTCCAGTTTCGTAGTCTGGAACTTACGCCACTTTTTACCTGTATTTTTTTCGGCAGTATTCTAATCATTTGGTCTGGGCGGACGTCACATAACGCCCCTTCAAGTTAATCGTTGAATACTTCACTCAGTTTATTTTATTACAGAGGGGAGCCAGTCGTCTGCCGGAACACGCTGAGCGGTCATGCCATCCTGATGAAATGGTGATAAGGACAACTCAGTACCCAGCCTCCGAGCGGCGAAACTCTCCGACCCAGCTGGGAATCGTCCTGGGCCCACTGCATGGCAGGCAGGCGTGTTGACCACTCGGCTAAGGAGGTAGACGCCAATGAATTACAAGGCCACATTTCTGGTTAATAAGAATTTATTTATAAAACAGAATGATTCAAATGGCTCTGAGCACTATGGGACGTAACACCTGAGATCAGCAGCCCACTAGAACTTAGAACTACTTAAACATAACTAACCTAAGGACATCACACACATCCATGCCCGAGGCAGGATTCGAACCTTAGACCATAGCGGTCTCGCAGTTCCAGATTGAAGCGCCTATAAAACAGAAACTGAATTTAGCCAAGCGAACAAATACCATTTTTGTGGAAGAAGTAAATAAAGGAAATACGACGGCATTATATGCTATTCGGTATTTGATTCTGCATATAATTTATTGGCGAATAAATTTGTTTAAATGAGCTACTTATTCGAATAATTATGCAGACATAAATGTTCGAATAATACCAGCCTCTTTTCACCACAACACTTTATGGTTTTTTTCCCTTTCTGTTCATATTATCAACTGTAACGGGTCCTACTATATAGTTCATTTACTCGATTTATTGACGAAAGCCTATGGTGTAGCTGGACTGAAGTTGTTTTGTTAATTACAATGTTGAGAATTATAATCTGTTGAGTGGTCACTGTGACGGATTGCCGTACTGCGGGCCCGGGTTCGATTCCCAGCTGGGTCGGATATTTTCTCCGCTCAGGAACTGGGTGTTGTGTTGTGTTCATCATCATTTCATCCCCATCCGGCGCGCAGGTCGCCCAGTGTGGCGTGGAATGTAATAAGACCTGCACCAAGGCGGCCGGACCTGCCCCGCAAGGGGCCTCCCGGCCAATGACGCAAAACGCTCGTTTCCATTTCCACTCCTCAATATAATTTTTTAAATTTTTTCTGTTCAAAGTATGTCTAAATGTCAGCGCAATTTCAGTATCTGACTGAAAGTCTGTTTCCTTACACGGATGACTATGTCACGTGGCTGTTGCCCGTCACTCAGTGAGTGACAAAGCCGCGTGCTTTCGCGTGTGCGTGCATAGTGAGTGATGTGGACAGACGCTTCTCATGCAGATTCACAACGCGGGTTGAATGTTGTAGCACGTAGCGGCTATTTAAAATCAAGGAGGTAGCTCATTCTAGTTTCAGAAGAACAGCAACTGTACAGAATCATTCACTGTGATGCTCCGCAGTTTTAGCTGCTACAGCTCCCACGCACAACCACTAAACAAACGTCTCGGCCATATCCTCAGCATACAACAAAGACAGTGTCTTTCAAGCGCTCTACAACTACAGATCCTGACCCATGTGGTGTATAAAAGCATCCGATCACCATTTTTGACCGTTCTTTGATACTCAATTTCACCCAGATTAATTCAAATTCGCAATCCGTGATAACGTCTCTACATTTTATCGAATTTTTTACTGCAATAAACACGCCGCCACCATTGGCGACTAACCTATCCTTACGATAAACATTCCAATTTGAACTTAGGATTTCATTCGTTGACGTCTGGTTTCAACCAACTTTCTGTTCCCAATGCTATCTGTGCATTATAACATTCAATAAGTGATACTAATTCTGATACCTTTCTTTGGATACTCCTGCAAATTTCTAAAATCACATTAATAAACTCTGTCTCTGATCTGCGAGGACCAAAATTCTCCGTGGTCACTGTGGCTGATTTAACAGGCATATCGTCTTTGATCCCAAGGGAGGGGTTCTCTAACCTAAAAAAGCTCCATTTGTACGCCACACGTCTTCTGCTACCATAGTAGCCGCTTCCTGCGTGTAGTGCAGGGGAATCCTACAATTCGGCACCCGACAGCGGAGGTCGAGAATTTCGCATTTGATACCGTCGCAGAGTCGTATGAGCCTCTGGTTCAAACCTTCCACTCTGCTCCAAAAGAGAGGACCGCGATCAACTCTGGGTACGAAGCTACAAATAGAAACGGTCTATTGACACACAGTCAACATGGGTTTAGAAAACATCGTTCCTGTGAAACACAATTAGCTCTTTATTCACATGAAGTGTTAAGTGCTACTGGCTAGGGATTTCAGATCGATTCCGTATTTCTGGGTTTCCGGAAGGCTCGTAGTGAAATTGCGTGCTTATGGATTATCGTCTCAGTTATTTGACTGGATTTGTGATTTCCTGTCAGAGAGGTCACAGTTCGTAGTAACTGACGGACAGTCATCGAGTAAAACATAAGTGATTTCTGGCGTTCCCCAAGGTAGTGTTATAGACCCTTTGCTGTTCCATATCTATATAAAGGATTTGGGAGACAATCTGAACAGCCGTCTTCGGTTGTTTGCAGATGACGCAGTCGTTTATCATCAGAAGATCAAAACAAACTGCAAAACGATTTAGAAAAAATATCTGAATAGTGCGAAAAGTGGCAGTTGACCCTAAATAACGAAAAGTGTGAGGTCATCCACATGAGTGCTAAAAGGAACTCGTTAAACAACGGGTACACGATAAATCAGTCTAATCTAAAAGCCGTGAATTCAACTAAATACCTAGGTATTACAATTACGAACAATTTAAACTGGAAATAACACATAGAAAACGTTGTGGGGAAGGCTAACCAAAGGCTGCGTTTTATTGGCAGGACACCTAGAAAATGTAACAGACCTACTAAGGAGACTGCCTATACTACGCTTGTCCGCCCTCTTTTAGAATACTGCTGCGCGGTGTGGGATCCTTACCAGGTAGGACTGACGGAGTACATCGAAAAAGTTCAAAGAAAGGCAGCACGTTTCGTATTATCACGAAATATGGGAGAGAGTGTAACCGGAATGGTGCAGGATTTGGGCTGGAAATCATTAAAAGAAAGGCGTTTTTCGTTGCGACGGAATCTTCTCACGAAATTCCAATCACCAACTTTCTCCTCCGAATGCGAAAATATTTTGTTGACACCGACCTATATAGGGAAGAACGATCACCACGATAAAATAAGGGAAATCAGGGCTCGTACGAAAAGATATAGGGGTTCACTCTTTCTGCGCGCTGTACGAGATTGGAATAATAGAGAATTGTGAAGATGGTTCGATAAACCTTCTGCCAGGTACTTAAATGTGATTTGCAGAGTATCCATGTATATGCAGAAAGTTTAGCCCGAACCCTGCGTGCATTGCTAGTTGCCTTCACCAAATCACCCAGCCGCCGAAAGGAGCCAAGGATGGCCTCAGAAGCCAAGCGGCATTTGTGTCGACAAGTGCCACTACATGCCGTCGGTTGCACCCATTGCCCTCGATATCCGCCGGCAGGGTCTCCTCCACATCACGGATGAGACCTCCCGGCAGACATACCGAATGCACACTGAAATTCTTTCCCGCCTTGCCTGCTATCTCCTTGAGAGGCTCCATCACCCGCCTAACATTGGAGCTCCCAATGACAAGCATACCCTCCCTACGTACCTGTGCGGACTGGGCAGGAAAATCGACCGCTGGCCCAACAGGAGAGGCATCACGTGATGACTCAGAGTTATCAACAACACTTGGTGGCACCTCGTTTCTGTTCAAAAATGGCTCTGAGCACTATGGGACTCAACTGCTAGGGTCATTAGTCCCCTAGAACTTAGAACTAGTTAAACCTAACTAACCTAAGGACATCACAAACATCCATGTCCGAGGCAGGATTCAAACCTGCGACCGTAGCGGTCTTGCGGTTCCAGACTGCAGCGCCTGTAACAGCACGGCCACTTCGGCCGGCTCTCGTTTCTGTTACTAAGACGTTGGGAACCAGCTGTAGGCCCTCTTGCACCTTCCGCCCAGTGACATGCGATCCCATCACTGTTTGCCACCCACCCTGATGTGAGGACGGGAAAGTCAGATGTTGCATATCAGAAGCCGCAGCGACGTCAGGGTCACCAGGGGAAATGTGCCGCAGGTCTCGTCTCTGGCGCTTCGACGTCAGCGCAAGTTTGAGCATTAGCTAGAATCTTGTCGACGGTATACAACTCAGCTTCCACTGTTTACAGACAGCAGCCAACTCTCCTTGTGTCCGCTCCCAACAAGCACAGTCCCTAGCCATATCGTACTGTGTATAAAATAGATAGAAGGTCCCAAATGGCGCTACTGAGTTTCAAATGTATACAAAATATACCAAAGGAGAATAAAGTAACACTAAAAGTTGCCGTGCAGATTTCTCACTGTACTTTGAGACCTCAAGCTATTAAACAGAAATAAATTTCTCTACTGAAGGTGATGTATTTGCAGATACCTGTTATTAGAAATCCTGTTTACTGAAAAGTTACCGCACGAGATAAATATTCAACTAGAATGAACTGATCTAAACTACACTACTGACCGTTAAAATTGCTACACCACGAAGATGACCTGCTACAGACGTGACATTTAACCGACAGGAAGAAGATGCTGTGCTATGAAAATGATTAACTTTTCAGAGCCGGTGGTGACACCTACAACGTGCTGACATGACGAAAGTTCCCAACCGATTTCTCACACACAAACAGCAGTTGACGGGCTTTACCTGGTGAAACGTTGTTGTGATGCCTCGTGTAAGGAATAGAAACGCGTACCATCACGTTTCCGACTTCGATAAAGGTCGGATTGTAGCCTATCGCGATTTTGGTTTATCGTATCGCGACATTGCTGCTCGCGTTGGTCGAGATCCAATGACTATTAGCAGAATATGGAATCGGTGGGTTCAGGAGGGTAATACGGAACGCCGTGCTGGATCCCAACGGCCTCGCATCACAAGCAGTCGAGATGAAGGGCATCTTATCCGCATTGCTGTAACGGATCGTGCAGCCACGTCCCGATCCCTGAGTCAACAGATGGGGACGTTTGCAAGACAACCACCATCTACACGAACAGTTCGACGACGTTTGCAGCAGCATGGACTATTAGCTCGGAGACCATGGCTGCGGTTATCCTTGACGCTGCATCACAGACAGGAGCGCCTGCGATGGTGTACTCAACGACGAATCTAGGTGCACGAATCGCGAAACGTCATTTTTTCGGATGAATCCAGGTTCTGTTTAGAGAATCATGATGGTCGCATCTGTGTTTGGCGACATCGCGGTGAACGCACATTGGAAGCGTGTATTCGTCATTGCCAGACTGGCGTATCACCTGGCGTGATGGTATGGAGTGCCAATGATTACACGTCTCAGTCACCTCTTGTACTCATTGACGGCACATTGAACAGTGGACGTTACATTTCAGATGTGTTACGACCCGTGGCTCTACTCTTCATTCGATCCCTGCGAAACCCTACTTTTCAGCAGGATAATGCACGACCGCATGTTGCAGGTCCTGTACGGGTCTTTCTGGATGCAGAAAATGTTCGACTGCTGCCCTGGCCAGCACATTCTCCAGATCTCTCACCAATTCAAAACGTCTGGTCAATGGTGGGCGAGCAACTGCCTCGTCACAATACGCCAGTCACTTCTCTTGATGAACTGTGGTACCGTGTTGAAGCTGCATGGACAACTGTACCTGTACACGCCATCCAAGCTCTGTTTGACTCAATGGCCAGGCGTATCAAGGCCGTTATTAGGGCCAGAGATGGTTGTTCTGGGTACTTATTTCTCAGGATCTATGCATCCAAATTGCTCGAAAATGTAGTCATATGTCAGTTCTAGTACAATATATTTGTCCAATGAATACCTGTATATCATCTGCATTTCTTCTTGGCGTAGCAATTTTAATGGCCAGTAGTGTATATGCTGTCTACTAGCACAAAATTAAAACTTTGTGGCGTGACGGAGTTTCTGGCGACGGGAAAGTTTACACTAGGAAGTTGCCCTTCGCAAGAATATTCACAAGACTTAATCAAAAACAAAAACTACGAATTATTTTCTAACCACTAGTCTACACAGTAAAATACACACACGTGTAGTTCACTTCTTTGCAGAAGCACGTGAAAAGAAATCAAAGACTAAATTAGTTTACTGTTTATCAGGCAAGTGCTGCTGCTGCTGCTGCGCGTCCTCTCGGCTCGGCGGCTGCCGTGTAAAAACGCGATTCATTGAAGAACACAATGCGACGTCATTCACAAGCAGTTCATGTTTTCCGATCACAGTACCACAGCAAAGCTTTGTGCTTAGATGTTAACACAGCGGCGCATGCCACGGTATTTCTTAGGCTCGATGCACACAAGCCATTTATTATCGCTAGTTCGCAGCGTCGTTTTCTGGCGCGTTTCGCCGGCCGCTGTGGTCGAGAGGTTCTAGGCGCTTCAGTCCGGAATCGCGCTGCTGTTACGGTCGCAGGTTCGAATCCTGCCTCAGGCATGGATGTGTGCGATGTCCTTAGGTTAGTTAGGTTTAAGTAGTTCTAAGGCTCAAATGGCTCTGAGCACTATGGGCCTTAACTTCTGAGATCATCAGTCCCCTAGAACTTAGAACTACTTAAACCTAACTAACCCAAGGACATCACACGCATCCATGCCCGAGGCAGGATTCGAACCTGCGACCGTAGCGGTAGCACAGTTCCAGACTGTAGCGCCTAGAACCGCTCGGCCACTCCGGCCGGCAAGTAGTTCTAAGTCTAGGGGACTGATGGGTTCATATGTTAAGTCCCATAGTGCTCAGAGCCATTTAGAGCCATTCTGGCGCGTTTCACTAATGCAAATGGAGCAATGGAGTCGGGCACGCTACAGCGGTGACGCTTCGAACTCGTCCGAGAACGTGGCGAAAAGAACTGCTCTCGCCAGCCACTGCTGTATCAAAGCGATCGCCTCGAAGCAGCGGTCGTTCTTAGTGGATGGGGCAGTGCACAAGCGTTCGCAACCCCAGTGACAGCTGCAGTCACCTTGCCGTGGATAAGCCGGTTTGGACCTGGAATTGTGGAATGAGGAGATGAAAAATAACCTGCAATATGGGACAGGTCTCGCAAGGAGTATCCTGATACTGTGTGATTAAGAAGAGAGCCGCATGGTTTCAACTGTTTGTGAAGTTTTGTGAGGGCTTTGCTCCGAGAAAGAATCAGGAGAGAAATGATATTGGTATACATTCCTCTTAAATTATTTTGTGTTTCTTTTCTATGGTTGGCGTTTTTGCTGTAATATGGCCATTTAAAACTTGAAACAGCTATAAACTGTAAATGCTTTGTTCTCTAGAGACAGCCTTTTTATCTGATGACCAAATGTTCAGGTAACAGTAATGGTTCAGTGAAACTTTCTGGCAGATTAAAACTGTGTGCCGGACCGAGATTCGAACTCGGGACCTTTGCCTTTCGCGGGCAAGTGCTCTACCATCTGAGCTTCTGTGAAGTTTGGAACGTAGGAGACGAGGTACTGGCAGAATTGAAGCTGTGAGGACGGGTCGTGAGTGGTGCTTGGGTAGCTCAGTTGGTAGAGCACTTGCCCGCGAGAGGCAAAGGTCCCGAGGTCGAGTCTCGGTCCGGCACTAAGTTTTAATCTGCCAGGAAGTTTCGTATCAGCGTACACTCCGCTGCAGAGTGAAAATCTCAGTCTGGAATGGTTCAGTGTTTACAACTGCTCCCACCGACCAGAAATAGATATATTTGTCTTGCCATGGCACTTTGCCAGCGTTATCTATACACTAATCAGCGGAAACATTTCTTCTACTGTTAAACGAACTTCCTCCTTGGAAATGCGTTGTCCAGATCAAATACCACGCTTTCCAAACCCCATGACATTTCTTAGCCACCTTTCTTCTGTGAATTCCGGTATACATTCCTTGTGCAAGAATTCCCACACAGCCTTACAAACTTCCCTTACTATTTTACACAGGACAGTGTCGGCGATTCCATATTGAAAATGCAGATCAATCAGATACCTGGGAAAGATGAACAATTGACGATAGAGCTATTGATCTACTGTTAATTCATCAAATTCATCATACAAAATAATTTAATTTCATCTTTTCTTAAATTTATAAACTGTGTCACGAACGCTCTTTTCAGCAGCCGTGAACCAACAGTTTGGTGGGTCCAAAACATCCTGTAGCGTTGCTCAATGTGTTCGTAAACGAAATAAGTAAACACTCCCTGCTTTCTTCTACTTACGTGCATACTGGTTGACTTCCAGTCTAGTACTGCTGCGCGACTACCAGTGCGATGCCGCCGTGTGTCTAGGCACTGAGACGATTTCTGATGCTGCAATGTCGCTGCGAGCATGTGCGGCTGTTATCCGATCGTGTGCCTAGTCTGGCTGCTGCTATCGCCCACCAGTGGTGCCAGGTGACGTCAGAGGTTTCATGGAGTCCGTTACTTATACTCGGACGGCACGCGCAGATATGAAGGGGTTATGATGTGCAAGATGCACGATATGGCGATCATTAATAAATAACATATTCCATTATAGTCTCTTGAGACTGTAATGAAAATCTTACTTAGACCGTACGTCGAAGTTAGACTTTGATTATAGTCGCAGAAGTCCGTATACAGGGTGTTTCCGTAAGATCGTGGGAAAATGTAACAGCACACAGAGAATGATCAGTTGAATAATTTGTGGTAGGGAATCTGGGGTCATAAAAGTCAGCTTGAGGAGATATGGAAGTAAACTTGTCTATCGCTCTGTCTAGCATTACCATTTCCCAGCTTATTCACAACTAACAAGGGTGCAAGTTTACACGTACTGTGCTGTTTATTTACATGTACATTCCTTAATTCCTGAAAGGAAACAACGAGGATAAACCTGATTACTAGGAAGTCATGATGCAAGTATTATTTACTTTACTTGTCCGTAGCCGGCCGCGGTGGTCTAGCGGTTCTAGGCGCGCAGTCCGGAACCGCGCGACTGCTACGGTCGCAGGTTCGAATCCTGCCTCGCGCATGGATGTGTGTGATGTCCTTAGGTTAGTTAGGTTTAAGTAGTTCTAAGTTCTAGGGGACTGATGACCACAGTAGTTAAGTCCCATAGTGCTCAGAGCCATGTGAACCATTTGAACTTGTCCGTAAGGCAGCTATTTACATTGTTCAAAAAATGGTTGAAATGGCTCTGAGCACTATGGGACTTAACATCTGAGGTCATCAGTCCCTAGACTAAGGACATCGCAGACACCCATGCCCGAGGCAGGATTCGAACCTGGGACCGTAGCAGCAGCCTGGTTCCAGACTGAGGATCCTAGAACAGCTCGGCCACAACGGCCGACATTTACATCGTCCCATAACTCAACGTGCTATGAATCAACAACAGATCCATTCATTTCTCAGTGCTATGCAGAGACGTACAGTACAATACGATGTAGCAGTATCGGTACAGTTTCGCAGAACTCACTGACATGGACTTTGTATGTAGGGAAATACGTTGAAATGTCATGTGTGGGGTGAGGAAAATCCTCACGCTGTAGTAGAGTCACACCATCAAGTACGTTTTGCTGCGAATATCTCGGCCGGCATTTTAGAACTCATTAGGCCATATACTCCACATGGCCGTCTGAATGGCCATCTGTACTAATGTTCACGCAAGGAGTTCAAATGGTTCAAATGGCTCTGAGCACTATGGGACTCAACTGCTGAGGTCATTAGTCCCCTAGAACTTAGAACTAGTTAAACCTAACTAACCTAAGGACATCACAAACATCCATGCCCGAGGCAGGATTCGAACCTGCGACCGTAGCGGTCTTGCGGTTCCAGACCGCAAGGAGTTGTTGGAGAATGTACCATTGGCTGTTCGTGAGAGGATGTGGATACAGCGTGACGTTGCACCGCCTTACTTCAGTGTGGATGTCCGCAACCACCTCAATGCTGTATTTCCTGGTCACTGGCTTGGAAGGAGAGGTCCTATTCCATGTCCTGTGAGGTCACCTGACCTGAATTCCCTTGATTATTCCCTATGGGCATATCTAAAGTGGATACGGAGATGGAATCAGTTTCCAGAATTGTAACTGCCTGTGATGTGATTCGAAACACACCAGGGATATTTGTCAGGATGCCTCAGAATCTTGTTCGCCAATCTCATGCTTCCACTGAGGTCGATGGCCGTGAGTTTCAGCAATTTTGTAAGATACGGTAGAAATGGTACGTTCATTGTGTCAGTGACGCTATTTGCACTTAACTGTAACTAATGTAAATAAAAACGTACACAATAATGTGAGTTTATTCCTATTATCTCCTTAAGCTAGCTTCGCGGATTCCAAGTTCCCTACCTCAAATTGTTCAGCGGAGCATTCTCTATGTCCTGCCAAATTTTATTTCGGAAATTCCATGTATAGCTTATGTTACTTGTGTAACTGCGACTGCTGGAACGAGGCCTAACAACGAAGAAACAACAGGCAAATCGGCTGTATTACCTTCATTGCGCATTACACGCAGATACAGTGTGGACATGGAGATCGTGTCCTATATGAACTCACACAGTGCCGTTCAATGATGGAGCTGTAAAGCGAATAACTCAAGATAATAGTCCGATCAGTTTCTGCCATGTTGTGTGCAGTAGATTGCAGAGTGGCTGAGGGAACAGGTTTACTGCTGGGACGCTGGACAGTATAAGAATGTCACCAGAGTTTGTGATTTTTACTGCAACGTTTGCTGTTGACAGCTAACATCGTTGCGGAGTGCAGTATACCTCAGAGACGAGATGGACTGCAATTCAATCAGTTCGCGTCTGAAAAAGGACGCGTTGTATGTGCACAGGGAACCGATTAGTCATTCCAAAGTTGTAGATGCCGCTAGGGTGCAACGAATAAAGGGAGCCACACGCGCAACAGTTACAGCGTTATTCGTATCAGTTATTGGGGTTTCGAAAAATCATAATATACGAATGCGAATCTTATTTTATTGTGCTCTGTAACTGATAAAGTTTTTTTACGTAGTATTAAAAATTCTTTTTGGCATACGTTACAAATACTCAACATGTGCGTCCCTGATCATTCGACACGCTTCTACGTGACAGCCTATCTCATCCTTGTTCTTGAATATTCGCCGATAGCGGAGGAACAGAGATCCGATCTTTACCGTAGTTTCTGAATATGATGAACAGGATAAGAACACTTAGTCACCGTTCGTCCTGTGTCCGATCTATCACTGTAGTGGTTGCTGGTCAAAAAATGCACTAACCTCTCTGCAGAAATGAGATGGTGAACCATCCGTCTGCATTATGAAATAGTCACTCACGAGGAGAACACGGCCAGTGCCACAGCCGGATATCCCAGAAAATTCTCTTAGTGGAAGACGGGTCAAAATTAAAGAAAACGTGGCTCGGATTACCCACAGATACTCAACGGTATTTGAAAAAATCCACAGTCAAAGCATTCGTGGGATTTTCCAGGTAGTTTATGCTCCTTTTACTGCCCGATTTTCTCACTCGAAATGGTGAGTTAATGGTTAGCACTGCGGCTTTTTTTTACTTGCACCCCGTGTTAGAAACTCGATTATTTCTTTAATTTTTGTTTTTCATTGATGTATCTGTGTCTGTAGAAGATTACGGCACAAGTGTATTCCAGTGTACAGGGTGCTCCATTGATCGTGACCGGGCCAAATATCTCACGAAATAAGCGTCAAACGAAAAAACTACAAAGAACGAAACTTGTCTAGCTTGAAGGGGGAAACCAGATGGCGCTATGGTTGGCCCGCTACATGGCGCTGCCATAGGTCAAACGGATATCAACTGCTTTTTTTTAAAAAAAATAGGAACCCCCATTTTTTATTACATGTTCGTGTAGTACGTAAAGAAATATGAATGTTTTAGTTGTACCACTTTTTTCGTTTTGTGATAGATGGCGCTGTAATCGTCACAAACATATGGCTCACAATTTTAGACGAACAGTTGGTAACAGGTAGGTTTTTTAAATTGAAGTACAGAACGTTGGTACCTTTGAACATTTTATTTCGGTTGTTCCAGTGTGATACATGTACCTTTGTGAACTTATCATTTCTGAGAACGCATGCTGTTAAATCGTGATTACCTGTAAATACCACATTAATGCAATAAATGCTCAAAATGATGTCCGCCAACATCAATGCATTTGGCGATACGTGTAACGACATTCCTCTCAACAGCGAGCAGTTCGGCTTCCGTAATGTTCGCACGTGCATTGACAATGCGCTGACGCATGTTGTCAGGCGTTGTCGGTGGATCACGATAGCAAATATCCTTCAACTTTCCCCACAGAAAGAAATCCGGGGACGTCAGATCCGGTCCACGTGCCGGCCTTCGACAACCAATCCACCTGTCATGAAATATGCTATTCAATACCGCTTCAACCGCACGCGAGCTATGTGCCGGACATCCATCATGTTGGAAGTACATCGCCATTCTGTCATGCAGTGAAACATCTTGTATTAACATCGGTAGAACATTACGTATGAAATCAGCATACATTCCACCATTTAGATTGGAATCGATAAAATGGGGGCAATTATCCTTCCTCCCATAATGCCGCACCATACATTAACCCGCCAAGGTCGCTGATGTTCCACTTGTCGCAGCCATCGTGGATTTTCCGTTGCCCAATAATGCATATTATGCCGGTTTACGTTACCGCTGTTGGTGAATGACACTTCGTCGCTAAATAGAACGCGTGCAAAAAATCTGTCATCGTCCCGTAATTTCTCTTGTTCCCAGTGGCAGAACTGTACACGACGTACAATTCCTGGTGGATAGAAATATGGTACGGGTGCAATCGATGTTGATGTAGCATTCTCAACACCGTCGTTTTTGAGATTCCCGATTCTCGCGCAATTTGTCCGCTACTGATGTGCGGATTAGCCACGACAGCAGCTAAAACACCGACTTGGGCATCATCATTTGCTGCAGGTCGTGGTTGACGTTTCACATGTGGCGGAACACTTCCTGTTTCCTTAAATAACGTAACTGTCCGGCGAACGGTCCGGACACTTGGATGATGTCGTCCAGGATACCGAGCAGCATACATAGCACACGCCCGTTGGGCATTTTGATCACAATAGCCTTACATCAACACGATATCGAACTTTTCCGCAATTGGTAAACGGTCAATTTTAACACGGGTAATGTATCACAAAGCAAATACCGTCTGCGCTGGCGGAATGTTACGTGATACCACGTGCTTATACGTTTGTGACTATTACAGCGCCATCTATCACAAAGCGAAAAAAGTGGTCCAACTAAAACATTCATATTTCTTTACGTACTACACGAATATGTAGTAAAAATGGGGGTTCCTATTTAAAAAAAACGCAGTAGATATCCGTTTGACCTATGGCAGCTAGCGGGCCAACCATAGTGCCATCTGGTTTCCCCCTTCAAGCTAGACGAGTTTAGCTCTTGGTAGTTTTTTCGTTCGATGCTTATTTTGTGAGATATTTGGCCCGGTCACTATCAATGGACCACCCTGTATAATGATAAAATCTGTGTGGTATAAGTTCACGGCGCAGTTCAAGATTGGTCTACTTTTCTTTGAGGAACTCTGTCCCCAAGGACCGAGGACACGCAGCGTGAATGGGACGCGTCACTGTGATCTGCTGGCCACCATACGATCCCTGCTCTACGGGAGAGGTTATTTGGACTAAGCTGTTTTGATTTACATTGGAGTTCCACCTCACACTGGTCATAAAGTCACTCGGTTACTCTGTAACACAGTTGGAGGAAACCGAATCATTGACTGATCGTTCCAAACTGTGTAACAACAAAGATCACCAGATTTGAACCCTCTCCTGTGGAAATTAAAATGTGTCTCTTTCAATAGTTAAGTCGTTATTTCTCTTCAGCGTGTCCTTACCAATGTTTCACGAAGTTTCACTGCCCTACAATCACTCGTTTTTCGTTGGGTCTGTCTCAAATAGCGAAAATTTAATTATAACCATCCAGTACATGAAAAGAAATTATGTGGTTCCAGACACCTATTCAAGTCTCGAACATCTACGACGGTCACTCCAAAAGAAATGCACACTATTTTTGTAAAAATACAGTTTTCATTCTGCATGTGTGAAAGTTTTACAGTTTGTAGCTACATCCTTCCCGCTTGTTTTCAAACTGAGTTCAACCTGTTCCCGTGAGTGGCACCGTAACAGCATGTCTTCAAGGTGGCTGCTACACTTCACGTTCGTCAGAAGCAACATGCTGTCATAAGATTCCTGTGCTGTGAAAACGAGACAGTGGGAAACATCTACAAGAGGTTGAAAAAGGTGTACGGAGATGCTGCTGTCGATCGCAGTACAGTTGGTCGGTGGGCAAGCAGGTTACATGAAGAAAGCTGGCACGGCAATATTGAGGATTGTCCTCGCAGCGGCAGGCGTCGTACTGCACACACTCCAGACAATGTGCAGAGAGTTAACGAATTGGTGACTGCTGACAGACGGATAAAAGTGAACGAATTGTCGCGCTACGTTGGTATAGGGGAAGGAAGTGTTTGCAGAATACTGAAAGTGTTCGCGTTAAAAAAGGTTTGTGCCAGGTGGGTTCCTAGGGTGTTGACAGTGGCCCACAAAGAAACAAGATAAGCGGTATGCAGCGAAGTTTTGGAACAGCACGAGAATGTTGGAGATTAATTTCTTGGAAGAATTGTGACATGTGATGAAACATGGCTCCAGCCGGCCCGTGTGGCCGAGCGGTTCTAGGCGCTTCAGTCTCGAACCGCGCGACCGCTACGGTCGCAGGTTCGGATCTTGCCTCGGGCATGTATGTGTGTGATGTCCTTAGGTTAGTTAGCTTTAAGTAGTTCTAAGTTCCAGGGGACTGATGACCACAGATGTTAAGTCCAATAGTGATTAGAGCAACTTGAACCAAACATGACTCCATCATTTTTCACCAGGGACGAAGAGGCAATCAATGGAGTGGCATCATGCTAATTCACCCAAGAAAAAACGAATTCAAAATCACACCTTCTGCTGGAAAAGTTATGGCTACGGTGTTTTTCGATTCCGAAGGACTCTTGCTTGTGGACATCATGCCAAGTGGAACCACCATAAATTCTGATGCATATGTGATGACATCGAAGAAACTTCAAGCTCGACTGAGTCGTGTTCGACCGCATCGGAAAAAGCAGGATGTTTTGCTGTTACATGACAATGCACGGCCACATGTCAGTCAAAAAACCATGAAAGCGATCACAGATCTCGGATGGACAACACTGAAACACCTGCCTTACAGTCCTGACCTGGCTCCATGTGACTATCATCTCTTTGGGAGACTGAAAGACTCTCTTCGTGGAACAAGGTTTGAAGATGATGACTCCCTTGTGCACGCTGCCAAACAGTGGCTGCTACAGGTTGGTCCAGAATTTTACCGCGCGGGAATACAGGCGCTGGTTCCAAGATGGCGTAAGGCAGATGAGAGGGATGGAAATTATGTGGAGAAAGGAAGATATTGTTCCTAAAGGATGTATCTACACACTGTAAAACTTTCAAACACGTAGAATAAAAGATGGATTAAAAAAAATTGTGTGCATTTCTTTTGCAGTGACCCGCGTATGATGTGTATACGCACACTGAAGCGACGAATGAAAATTTGTAGTAAGGCCGGGATTAGAACACAGATCTCCCGCTTACTTGGCAGATGTGATAACACCTAAGCCATCCTGGCACAGTACTTATGCACAACTGCACAGACTACCCAAGCAGGCCTCCCACCTCAATCCTGATTTCCATTTCCGCCTCAGCCAACTTGGTATTCCCCCTAAACTCTAACAGCACTGCAGTCGTTCTCCAACTGTATTGGAATAGCGGTTCAGCATTGAAATAAACTGGGGATCCTGCGTGAAACTCAGGTTTAGTTGATTTAATCAAATGAAAATACAAGGCTGCAGAGATATTTTCAAGTCTCAGACATCTACGCTGGGGTAGTTCATGCAGCTGTACAAAGCAACTGTGTCAGGGTGGCGTAGTGCTTAGTGCATCTGCATGATAATAATCTCCCACCCGGCCGGGAATCAAACCCGGGCCCTTGGGATTGATAGTCCGTCACGCTGACCACTCCAGCTACCAGGGGCGGACATCTGCCTGGTGAACAGGAGACTCGCCTTCGAATCCTGGCCTTGGTGCCAATTTTCATGTGTCGCTTCAGACTGTATATACAGGGAGAGTGATTCTAGTGCGTTTAGGAGATATCGTATGTTGGTTTCCACATCGTCACTTGTTTGTGCCATTCAGCCTACATAATTGCTAGGTACGATGTTTTTATGTTTGCTTACAATGTGCTTTTATGTTCCTCGAGTGCATTTCGACTTGCTAGACAGTATGTGAGAGTGTAAGCGTTAGATAGTCTGTGGACGATAAGATTTACCAATGCAGCAAAAGCCGACATGCTCATGGTATATGGAGTGTGTAGGAAGAGTGCAGTTCGTTCTCGTACGGCGCACACGGCAAGATATCCTAATAGACGTCACCCATCTCGACATTATTTATGAGCTTCTTCAACTAGTTATGTGAAAATGATAGTGTAACGCCTAGACAACGTAGCAGAAGGAAACAAGCGACGGCAGAAAAGGGGGGGGGGGAATTAATGTTCCCGCTGCTGTTACAGTTGATCCGCATCATAGTATCCGCGCAATCGTACGAGGAAGTGGGACGAGTCTCAGGCAAGTGTTCTACGCTTTCTCCATCGGCATAGGTACCATCCTTATCACATTTCTCTCCATCAAGAGCTGCATGGAAACGATTACGAGAATCGCGTTAACTTCCGTACATGGGTATTCCAGATGTATCACGTATCTTGCTTAGTGATGGAACCACATTTACCAACCATGACGAGGTAAACTGCCGAAACACTTTTGGTCTGTTGACAATCCGCTGTGGTTTCGTCAGGTGGAACGTCACAGTTCTTGGAGTGTAAACGTGTCGTTTGGGATAGTGAACCATCAGCTCGTAGGCCGCTGTTTCATAGACGGAGCAACACTGCAAGCGTACAAGTATCACAGCCTCCGGACAGACCAACTTACACGGATGCTAGAAGCCGTTCGTCCGCAGACTAGGAGGGACGTGGCCATAGGTACTTGGTGCAGGGAGTGGCAACTGACCCTTAACATAGACAAATGTAATGTATTGCGAATACATAGAAAGAAGGATCCTTTATTGCATGACTATATGATAGCGGAACAAACACTGGTAGCAGTTACTTCTGTAAAATATCTGTGAGTATGCGTGCGGAACGATTTGAGAGTGGAATGATCATATAAAACTAATTGTTGGTAAGTCGGGTGCCAGGTTGAGATTCGTTGGGAGAGTCCTTAGAAAATGTAGTCCATCAACAAAGGAGGTGGCTTACAATTGTTCGACCTATACTTGAGTATTGCTCATCAGTGTGGGATCCGTACCTGGTCGGGTTGACAGAGGAGACAGAGAAGATCCAGAGAAGAGCGGTGCGTTTCGTCACAGGGTTATTTGGTAAGCGTGATAGCGTTACGGAGATGTTTAGCAAACTCAAGTGGCAGACTCTGCAAGAGAGGCGCTCTGCATCGCTGTGTAGCTTGCTGTCCAGGTTTCGAGAGGGTGCGTTTCTGGATGAAGTATCGAATATATTGCTTCCCCCTACTTATACCTTCCGAGGAGATCACGAATGTAAAATTAGAGAGATTCGAGCGCGCATGGCTTTCCGGCAGTCGTTCTTCCCGCGAACCATACGCGAGTGGAACAGGAAATGGAGGTAATGACAGTGGCACGTAAACTGCCCTCCGCCACACACCGTCGGCTGGCTTGCGGAGTATGAATGTAGATGTAGATGCAGATGTAATGCGTGAAGTACTGCAGCATGTCTTCACGAATTATTTCCAAATCGTTGGTCGCAGTCAGTGTGCTCCCTGCCGCCGTTGGATAAGCAGCTGAGCAGCAAGTCGTATACTCCTAGCTCACTCATTTGTTACATAGTTTAATTCTTAATTTCTTTGCGTGTTTTTGGTACTTGCATTGTGTAATTCATAAATTTCGGGCGTATTATAGTATTTGAGAGTTGTAGCATCGCGTTTTAGTACCTGAATAGTGTAAATTCACGTAGTCGTTTGTCTACTGTTTTGTTTTGAACGGCCAGTGTCGGTTGGTCGCAGTCAGTGTGCTCCCTGCCGCCGTTGGATAAGCAGCTGAGCAGCAAGTCGTATACTCCTAGCTCACTCATTTGTTACATAGTTTAATTCTTATTTCTTTGCGTGTTTTTGGTTCTTGCATTGTTTAATTCATAAATTTCGGGCGTATTATAGTATTTGAGAGTGTAGCATCGTGTTTTAGTACCTGAATAGTGTAATTTCGCTTAGTCTCCTTCCGCCGCCGAGCAGTGTCAGCAGTGCGCAAGTAGCAGCATTACTGCATTTACTAGGCAATCTTGTGTTTTAATAACCGTTTAAATTTTGTCGATTTGTTTGCGCTCTCTGTAGATTAGTTCAGACGTTCTTAGCAAAACAGTTTTTAGCATGGATAGGGACTGCAACTGCTGTGTTCGGATGCAGGCTGAGTTGGCATCCCTTCGCTCCCAGCTTCAGGCAGTGTTGGCTTCGGTCACACAGCTTGAGGCTGTTGCCAATGGGCATCACTGTGGGGGTCGGGATGGGGGTTTGTCGGGGACGGCCAGCTCGTCCCACGCATCCCCTGATCGGACTACGACTGTGGTTGCCCGGGATACTGCCCGCATTGAGGCTGATCCCTCACCTGTGGTAGAGTGGGAGGTCGTTTCAAGGTGTGGCAGGGGGCGAAAGACATTCCGGAGGGCTGAACGGAAAGCCTCTCCAGTTTGTCTGACGAACCGGTTTCAGGCTCTGTCTCAGGCTGATACTGATCTTCGGCCTGACATGGCTGCTTGTCCTGTTCCAGAGGTTGCCCCTCAGTCTGCAAGATCCGGGCAGTCGCAGAGGGTGGGCTTACTGGTAGTTGGGAGCTCCAACGTCAGGTGCGTAATGGGGCCCCTTAGGGAGATGGCAGCAAGAGAGGGGAAGAAAACCAATGTGCACTCCGTGTGCATACCGGGGGGAGTCATTCCAGATGTGGAAAGGGTCCTTCCGGATGCCATGAAGGGTACAGGGTGCACCCATCTGCAGGTGGTCGCTCATGTCGGCACCAATGATGTGTGTCGCTATGGATCGGAGGAAATCCTCTCTGGCTTCCGGCGGCTATCTGATTTGGTGAAGACTGCCAGTCTCGCTAGCGGGATGAAAGCAGAGCTCACCATCTGCAGCATCGTCGACAGGACTGACTGCGGACCTTTGGTACAGAGCCGAGTGGAGGGTCTGAATCAGAGGCTGAGACGGTTCTGCGACCGTGTGGGCTGCAGATTCCTCGACTTGCGCCATAGGGTGGTGGGGTTTCGGGTTCCGCTGGATAGGTCAGGAGTCCACTACACGCAACAAGCGGCTACACGGGTAGCAGGGGTTGTGTGGCGTGGGCTGGGCGGTTTTTTAGGTTAGATGGCCTTGGGCAAGTACAGAAAGGGCAACAGCCTCAACGGGTGCGGGGCAAAGTCAGGACATGCGGGGAACAAGCAGCAATCGGTATTCTAATTGTCAACTGTCGAAGCTGCGTTGGTAAAGTACCGGAACTTCAAGCGCTGATAGAAAGCACCGAAGCTGAAATCGTTATAGGTACAGAAAGCTGGCTTAAGCCAGAGATAAATTCTGCCGAAATTTTTACAAAGGTACAGACGGTGTTTAGAAAGGATAGATTGCATGCAACCGGTGGTGGAGTGTTCATCGCTGTTAGTAGTAGTTTATCCTGTAGTGAAGTAGAAGTGGATAGTTCCTGTGAATTATTATGGGTGGAGGTTACACTAAACAACCGAACTAGGTTAATAGTTGGCTCCTTTTACCGACCTCCCGACTCAGCAGCATTAGTGGCAGAACAACTGAGAGAAAATTTGGAATACATTTCACATAAATTTTCTCAGCATGTTATAGTCTTAGGTGGAGATTTCAATTTACCAGATATAGACTGGGACACTCAGATGTTTAGGACGGGTGGTAGGGACAGAGCATCGAGTGACATTATACTGAGTGCACTATCCGAAAATTACCTCGAGCAATTAAACAGAGAACCGACTCGTGGAGATAACATCTTGGACCTACTGATAACAAACAGACCCGAACTTTTCGACTCTGTATGTACAGAACAGGGAATCAGTGATCATAAGGCCGTTGCAGCATCCCTGAATATGGAAGTTAATAGGAATATAAAAAAAGGGAGGAAGGTTTATCTGTTTAGCAAGAGTAATAGAAGGCAGATTTCAGACTACCTAACAGATCAAAACGAAAATTTCTGTTCCGACACTGACAATGTTGAGTGTTTATGGAAAAAGTTCAAGGCAATCGTAAAATGCGTTTTAGACAGGTACGTGCCGAGTAAAACTGTGAGGGACGGGAAAAACCCACCGTGGTACAACAACAAAGTTAGGAAACTACTGCGAAAGCAAAGAGAGCTCCACTCCAAGTTTAAACGCAGCCAAAACCTCTCAGACAAACAGAAGCTAAACGATGTCAAAGTTAGCGTAAGGAGGGCTATGCGTGAAGCGTTCATTGAATTCGAAAGTAAAATTCTATGTACCGACTTGACAGAAAATCCTAGGAAGTTCTGGTCTTACGTTAAATCGGTAAGTGGCTCGAAACAGCATATCCAGACACTACGGGATGATGATGGCATTGAAACAGAGGATGACACGCGTAAAGCTGAAATACTAAACACCTTTTTCCAAAGCTGTTTCACAGAGGAAGACCGCACTGCAGTTCCTTCTCTAAATCCTCGCACAAACGAAAAAATGGCTGACATCGAAATAAGTGTCCAAGGAATAGAAAAGCAACTGGAATCACTCAATAGAGGAAAGTCCACTGGACCTGACGGGATACCAATTCGATTCTACACAGAGTACGCGAAAGAACTTGCCCCCCTTCTAACAGCCGTGTACCGCAAGTCTCTAGAGGAACGGAGGGTTCCAAATGATTGGAAAAGAGCACAGATAGTCCCAGTCTTCAAGAAGGGTCGTCGAGCAGATGCGCAAAACTATAGACCTATATCTCTGACGTCGATCTCTTGTAGAATTTTAGAACATGTTTTCTGCTCGCGTATCATGTCATTTCTGGAAACCCAGAATCTACTATGTAGGAATCAACATGGATTCCGGAAACAGCGATCGTGTGAGACCCAACTCGCCTTATTTGTTCATGAGACCCAGAAAATATTAGATACAGGCTCCCAGGTAGATGCTATTTTTCTTGACTTCCGGAAGGCGTTCGGTACAGTTCCGCACTGTCGCCTGATAAACAAAGTAAGAGCCTACGGAATATCAGACCAGCTGTGTGGCTGGATTGAAGAGTTTTTAGCAAACAGAACGCAGCATGTTGTTATCAATGGAGAGACGTCTACAGACGTTAAAGTAACCTCTGACGTGCCACAGGGGAGTGTTATGGGACCATTGCTTTTCACAATATATATAAATGACTTAGTAGATAGTGTCGGAAGTTCCTTGCGGCTTTTCGCGGATGATGCTGTAGTATACAGAGAAGTTGCTGCATTAGAAAATTGTAGCGAAATACAGGAAGATCTGCAGCGGATAGGCACTTGGTGCAGGGAGTGGCAACTGACCCTTAACATAGACAAATGTAATGTATTGCGAATACATAGAAAGAAGGATCCTTTATTGTATGATTATATGATAGCGGAACAAACACTGGTAGCAGTTACTTCTGTAAAATATCTGGGAGTATGCGTACGGAGCGATTTGAAGTGGAATGATCATATAAAACTAATTGTTGGTAAGGCGGGTACCAGGTTGAGATTCATTGGGAGAGTGCTTAGAAAATGTAGTCCATCAACAAAGGAGGTGGCTTACAAAACACTCGTTCGACCTATACTTGAGTATTGCTCATCAGTGTGGGATCCGTACCAGGTCGGGTTGACGGAGGAGATAGAGAAGATCCAAAGAAGAGCGGCGCGTTTCGTCACTGGGTTATTTGGTAACCGTGATAGCGTTACGGAGATGTTTAATAAACTCAAGTGGCAGACTCTGCAAGAGAGGCGCTCTGCATCGCGGTGTAGCTTGCTCGCCAGGTTTCGAGAGGGTGCGTTTCTGGATGAGGTATCGAATATATTGCTTCCCCCTACTTATACTTCCAGAGGAGATCACGAATGTAAAATTAGAGAGATTAGAGCGCGCACGGAGGCTTTCAGACAGTCGTTCTTCCCGCGAACCATACGCGACTGGAACAGGAAAGGGAGGTAATGACAGTGGCACGTAAAGTGCCCTCCGCCACACACCGTTGGGTGGCTTGCGGAGTATCAATGTAGATGTAGATGTAGATGTAGAGGATCTGTGCCTTGGCCGGATCTTTCCCCGGATTTTCTGCGTGTAGATTTTATGCTGTGGGGAAACCTGAAATACGCTGTCTACAAGGACATACCAACTACATCCGATGATATACAACGACGTATTACTGCAGCCTGCTCGGACATCTCCGCTGAAACGCTATCACGCGTGCAGCAGTCGTTTCATACCAGACTGCAAGCGCGTGTTGCCGCTGCAGGTGGTCATTTTGCACACAATCTGCTATGGTCAGTTGTCTCGTTACTTGTCAGAATCCACATAACTAGCGTATGCACTTGTGTTGTTGTTTAGTGTGTGCTACCACAGGTATTGTACAAGTGTCGGTGTGGGAACTTTTCAAAGTACGATATCTCATAAACGACTTGCACTGGTATCCTATACCAAACAGCACTGACATTCTAATTTACCCTACTCTCGGTTTGTTAATGTCAGTAGGCTTTAATATTTCTGGCTTATTCAGCCATCATATTAAGCTCCAGGAAGCTATTTAAAGGGCAGTGGAGATGCAAGAAGCATAGAGATGACACAATGTGGGATGAGGTACCGGTGACAGATGTTAGATTCGGTACCATTCCCGTGAGAAAGACCGCCTGCATGATGCTGCTGCTCTATGATTGGCTGCTGTGTTCGGCGGCAGGGCGCCGAAACGTTAAACTTTAGTTGCTATTATTAATTAAACCTGTCTTCCAAATTACTTAATTTTCTAAAATAGACATCTCTCAACAGCCAGCTATCAATCAGTCATTTCAAAATTATTAAAGTCAAAGTATTACTAAAACAAAAGACTGACGATATTACTGCCGATGCACTTCGGTGGCGTTCGGGTTACGCCTTGCTGGCTTGGCGCGCGAAGTGTCTCGGGCAGTCCGGCTCTCCAGTTCTGACCGTTCCAGCAGACAGACATGTTGTCTGTTATAGCAGTATTTGTGTCATGCAATTTTATTTACTACAGTTCCGAACGTCGCTAGGTACAGACATGTTGTCTGTAATAGTAGTATTTGATTCATGTAATTTTATTCTCCAGTTCTGACGGTTCCAGTAGACAGACGTGTTGTCTGTGATAGGATGTATTTCATAGCCAGAGATAATGACTGTGGGAAGATATGTTCAATACGTTGTGATCAAGAATAGTTTCTCGTGTCTATATCTATAAAAACGCGAGTGGCATCCCAAATGAGTTGTAGTTTACTCGTAGCAGCAGTTCCTTGCGAAGCTAATTTCAGCTTCAAGGAAAAGAATCCACGACCTGCGTGCTGTTTTCTGCGCTGGGGACATCATCATCATGAAGACAGCAGGTTTGTGAAGTGTACAAGAACTTATGTATTCCACACAGGGCAGTGGAAACAACTAGGCACCTCACGTGTACTGCATGCACAGTACGAATGTGCTCAGTGACACGTCATCTGCAGTAATGCAGAGGAGGCAAAGAAGGATGAAAGTATTAACACTATCTCACTTTTATTCCTTTTTCCTGTCGTAAGGCGCGAGCTCCTGACTACAAGTCCGTTCTCTGAAAACCACACATCAATAGCACGTTGTATTTCCGCAATTATTCCGGTGCAAATTTTTTGTGATTCACCCCGAATACATCACAGATATCTCGAACTTTAAAAGGTTTCCGGGACTGTATAGTTTCATTTGACTGAATCACCTGCACCTGAGTTTCAGTCAGGATCCCCCGTTTCGCACGATGCTGAGATGCTATTCCAGTACAGTTGGAGAGCCTTTGCAATGCTGTTTGAGTTCAAGGGAAATACCAAGGGCTGGAGGCATGGATGGGAATTTGGACTGAGGAGGCTGGCATGCTAGGGTGGTCTGTGCAGTTGCTCAAAGCCACTGTGCCAGACGCAGTGGTTAGCACAGCTACTTAGTGAACGGGAGACTCGTGTCAGAATCTTGGCCTTGGTACAGATTTTCATTCGTCGCTTCATTCTGCATGTATACATCACCCTGTATAGAATAGCTATTTTAATAGGTGGACCATCAGTTGGCTTTTGAAGCTTCAAATTTTCAAGAAGTTGGGTTCCTGATACAGAAGATGATTTTTTTGAGATATATATGTTATGTAGTGGAGTAGAGAGGATTCCATACTGTTGAGTACGAGTATTTTCGATGTGCTGTTCAGCTAGTAGTGTAAGAGTTGAGAATGAATATAAGGGAGTGCAATGATTGAGAAGATGACAGAGCAACGGCATAGATCACATTCACTCTGGGAGAGTCATGTACATGTTCCACGTAAACACGTAGGCTTTCTGCTCGCGCTTGCACTAACACCAGTGCTTGTTTTACAACTGAAAACTAGTGTGTCACAGAAATTAATTTCTTATGGACGGTCTTACAATGTGATACTGAAATCTGAACGTAGGATTTTGTCATCACCTTTTAAAGATGGACACTGTTATAAGCGGCACTTTCGTAACGCATGTCATCATGTGGTTTGAAATACATTCAGTTCCCAGCTGCCTTCTGTAGTGGATTTCTAAGTGTCCCTGATCCGATATGGTATCGCTTCTGACGCAGAGGGACACCCACCACTTCGCTATTTGCATACACAGCCCGAGCCCACAAATTTAGCGTACTTCCAGTATTATGGGATAGTCGGACAATACATAATACCGCGATTTCTCTTCCGTCTAGTAATGCTCCCAAACGCGAGACGCATATACTATCCCCTTGATGCTCAGTAGCGACGCCATTGTGTCTCTAGACATCGTATATCATAGAACAAAAAATTTGTTTCCGTAGTTGGACAAAATTTTTGCAGGTAAGTTTCTAAAAACATGTAATAATTTTAAGTTTCCAAAAATATGCAATAATTATTGAAAATGCACACAAATTATTAAAACTACGCAATTTATTAAGGAAAAGAGTTAAGAAAAAGAGTAGTAGAAACATAGATGTTACGCTCAAAACATAAATTAGAAAGGCTTTCGGTATTTTACGACGACGTTATTACTCCACAAATAGAAAAGAGTAGTCAGAACTTAACTGAAACAAGAGTTTCAAACACTGGAATAAAAAGTAAAGGAAAATAAAATAATTAACGAGAAGGAAAGTGACAGCGAGCTGTATAATGTTCTTGACATGAAAAATTAATCTGCAAAGCTGTAAAAGGAAGGTTGAAGGATTTACTTTTGAAGCAACAGAATGTCTTTTAGAAATGTGTAAGGTTAATGAAAATGCAGTATTGAGGAGATTTATGACGAGAATTTTGAAGAGCAGTATATTATGAGCAGGGAAACTAACGAAAGTCCAGAAGAAGTGTCACATTCTGCGTCCCAGTCAGTAAGAGGTATACATAGTATTTGATGTTTTCAAACATCGCAATAATAAGCACAAACCAGTTTGGCTAGGTATGAAGACCGGGTATCGAAAGAAGCCCCACTTCTGTGAATAAACGGACGATGGTTAAAGAACCACCTATTAAACAGAGTTAAATGTATATGTGAAGACAGCAACTGTTCTCGAAAGAACGGAATACTGTCGATGACCGTGCAGCTTTTTCCTCAGCTGCCGACAGGTGTTGTTGATATATCTCAATATGGACAGTTGAAAATGTGTGTCCCGACCGGTACTCGAACCCGTGATCTACCGCTTAGATGGCAGACGCTCTATCCATCTGAGCCACCGAGGACAAACATGAATAGCGCGACTGCAGGGACCTATCCCTTGCACGCTTCCCGTGAGACACATTCCCAACTGTCCACAATTCTACATATGTAGTGTCGGGGCACACATTTTCAACTGTCCATATGGAGGTATATCAACAACACCTGTCGGCAGCTGAGAGTTTCAGTTAGTCATCATTTATTCCAGGAAAAAGCTGCACGGTCATCAACAGCATTCCGTTCTTTCGAGAACAGTTGCTGTCTTCACATTTATAGTTAAAGGCTACCCAGCCATTGACCTTCGTCTGTGCGAATGCGCACAGGTTGCCCAAACTCTTACGGGAATCGCCAAAGCGTGCGCGAGTAATGAGTGGATGGGCAAATGTCTATAAGGTACACTACATACGTAGAATTGTGGAGAGTTGGGAATGTGAGTCTCACGGGAAGCGTGCAAGGGATAAGTCCCTGCAGTCGCACTATTCGTCTGTGTCCTCGGTGGCTCAGATGGATAGAGCGTCTGCTATGTAAGCAGGAGATCCCGGGTTCGAGTCCCCGGTCGGGGCACACATCTTCAACTGTCCATATTGAGGTATATCAACAACACCTGTCGGCAGCTGAGGGATTCAGTTAGTCATCAGAGTTAAATGTATACAGTAGAAAGGGGAAATGTTATTGGTAAGACGCAACTGATGTTAAAAATCGTGCAAAACGTGTTTTATCGAATGTTTGCCAACGTACACGAGGCTTCGTGAGTTGGATGGCCACGCAGATAAAGAAGTGATTGGAATTTGACGTCCGTCGTGGCTTTTAAAATACATGGACGGCTGGACAACACAGTCCTAATGGCGTCTTGGAAGGTGCGTCCAGATGACAAGACCGACACACAGAAGAATGCTAAAGTGATGTAAGCAGGGACGCATCACTGTATGAGGTGTTATAAACAGAACTTCCAAATAATAATATTGTCGTGGGATATGTTTAAGGATAATAATTTTTATGTGACGAGTTCTGCTTTAGTACGAATTACTTTAAATGAAGAATATTATTTAGTGTCTAAAGAAAGCAGATTATTAACTAATTGAAACTTCCTGGCAGATTAAAACTGTGTGCCGGACCGAGACTCGAACTCGGGACCTTTGCCTTTCGCGGGCAAGTGCTCTACCAACTTTTTTTTTGTCATCTCATTTTGTTCGTTATAGTTCGTTGTAATTGTTCGTGGCGGATGTCTCCTGACGGCCGTTGAAGTTCATTATTGATCCAGTCATTCAGTTTTTTTTTTATTACAGCTAACCCTCTGACCGAACACGCTGAGCTACCGTGCCGGTATACCAACTGAGCTACCCAAGCACGATTCACGCCCCGTCCTCACAGTTTTACTTCTGCCAGTATCTCGTCTCCTACCTTCCAAACTTTACAGAAGCTCTCCTGCGAACCCTGCAGAACTAGCACTCCTGAAAGAAAGGATATTGCGGAGACATGGCTTAGCCACAGCCTGGGGGATGTTTCCAGAATGAGATTTTCACTCTGCAGCGGAGTGTGCGCTGATATGAAACTTCCTGGCAGATTAAAAATCCTTTCTTTCAGGAGTGCTAGTTCTCCAGGGTTCGCTGGAGAGCTTCTGTAAAGCTTGGAAGGTAGGAGACGAGATACTGACAGAAGTACAGCTATGAGGACGGGGCGTGAGTCGTCCTTGGGTAGCTCAGTTGGTAGAGCACTTGCCTGCGAAAGGCAAAGGTCCCGAGTTCGAGTCTCGGCCCGGCACACAGTTTTAATCTACCAGGAAATTACATATCAGCGCACACTCCGCTGCAGAGTGAAAATCTCATTGTATTAACTAATTATTTTCGAAGTTGAGAAACATTTGTTTGTCACTTTGCAGAAAAAGTAGTTAATAATATAAAACAGTATGGAAAGTATGAAAGCTTGCTAGTATGTGGTGCCTAAAGTATGTTTCTTTGTTACTTAAAACTATAAAAAATTGATGATGCCTGGAATCACGGGAAATTTTGAGCTATGACGACAAGATGACAGGAACAGAAAGCCAAAACCAGAGCCCTAGTCAGTAAGGAAATAAACGCGGTTGGAGATTGTGTAATGATGGCTTTCAAGATGAAGGATAGTGGGACTACAGCGGTCATGATCGGGAGATTCGATAAACAAGTGAAACATGGTTTAAATAAAGTTTACGTCTCAGTAGCGTGTCCTATAAAAGAAGGAGCGTCGAGTCGTTAATGCTCGTTAAAAGTGGTGTGGTGGATTGCGAGGTGCTGTTATAGAATAAAGGGAGAATAGATACCCTCTGCATGCCGCAACTGAATACCTGCAGCGATAATGAGTCGCTAGTACAGGCATCTTGTGTTTGTATAATGCTAAAATCTTAAAGAACGTACTGGTTGATTTCTATAGTGCGGTCAATCATGTCTTCGCAAAAGAGACATGTTTAATATCATTTGTATAAATAAGTGTAACGAAATTATATCGCACTAATGATTAACATAAAAAACTCTATTTAAAGAAAATATTTCAAATTTTGTGTTCATTGTCTTGAAAGCTGAACGTAACATATGGCATTTCTATATTACTTTGTCTTCATTGTTTATCACTGTAAAATATGGTATTGGGTATAGATTTACTAGAGCATGGGAAATTGGGTGAGAATACTGCGTGAATACTAAGAAACTGAAAATCGGCGTGATTTCGATACTTGTATAAACTTGTAAAAACCTTTTGTTTTTACTAAATCTCCAACGAGATCATTTAATAAGGAAAAAATGCTTAGGGCAAATCATGATGAGATTCTATATCTGGTTTTAAAGTCTGTAAAAAAATTAAGATTACTGAATAGGAAGAAATAAGAAACACTTGTACAGGCTACACGTACAAACCATAATACTGTGACTCTGTTACTTTCACCATTCGAATTCTGTCTAAATAAACAAATTTTGCAAAGGAAATTGCGATAGGGTGTGTGAGATTCGTCCAGTTTTGGAATTTGTTTTGTTTTATAAATTTTACGTTCACTAGAAGCAGCAAATTATTGTTGTGGTCGTCAGTCCAAAGACTGGTTTGATGCAGCTCTCCATGCTACTCTATTCACACAGTGGAGCTGCTCGGAAAAAATTACTGTTGTTTGTTTCCCCTTAGTTTGAATCATTCGTAATACTAGCACAATGTAGTATCACCGTTATTTTGCAATTATTTTTCTCTTTTGGGGCAAATGTTTACTCTTAATTCCACAAGTGATCTTATTTCTTCTCCCTTGTCTGTGGACCTGGACATTATTTGG
Source organism: Schistocerca americana (assembly GCF_021461395.2). NCBI lineage: Eukaryota > Metazoa > Arthropoda > Insecta > Orthoptera > Acrididae > Schistocerca > Schistocerca americana. The sequence goes on from NC_060125.1 coordinate 173,007,392, forward strand.
TGTGTCGTAATTCGTAGGAAACTTTGTATCCTGGGAAATCAGTAAAGCCTGCATCACGGTGGTTTATGCTCTACTTTGAGAGATTAATTTTTGGACGTTTATCGAAATTAATACACAACTTGGACACTGATTCCCAAGTTGCAGAGTGAGTATATCATAGCATCCAAGACGGCTTTCCCACGGCGTACGATGATGCCTCTAACTAGTTTAAGAACTTTCAGAGTCGACAATAGTCGGAATTGTGCAGAGCCACAGAAACTTAATTTGGAAATTTCTTGTAAGTTCCTGTGGGACCAAACTGCTAACATCAACGGTCCCTAGGCTTACACATTAACTTAAACTAAGTTAGGCTAAGGCCAACACACACACCCATGTCCGAAGGAGGACTCGAACCTCCGATGGGGGTAGCCGCGCGAACCGTGGCAAAGCACCTTAAACCGCACGGCTACCACGTGCGGCGAAATTTTTTTCCACGTGCTGTCTTCGACATCGAGAAGCAGACAGAGTATTATTGTGAACTCTAACTTTCTAATCATTTTGTTTTATAGACTCGAGATTCCATTAGGAATCAAATGTACACCTGGGAGTGTGGGAGATATGTGTGTAAAAATATTTGGGAAGCGACTTCTCTCGCCCAAAAGTTCCCATTCAAGTACCTATATATTATTCAATCATAATAATTTAACTTCAATTTAAGGGGGAGAGGAATTAAAACAGTAAGGCTCTTATGTTTGATGTTACAGGGCCACATCAGTCAGTCATCCAGACTGTTGCCCCCGTAACTACTGAAAGGCTGCTACCCCTCTTCAGGAACCACAAGTTTGTCTGACCTCCCAACAGATATCCGTCCGTTGTGATCGCAGCTATGGTCAGCCAGTGCTCGATTTGTAACGATATGCGCCGGTACTCCCTATGGGTATCTCTGACGAACAAAAAAACCAGAACCTTGGATTTTGAGATATTGCACAATAGAACTTTATATTTTTTACCAGTACTAATGCTGCTTTCGTACTTTTAAAATGCGCAAAAAAGCATTAAAATTACTTTTTAAGAAATCTAAATTTGAATAACAGCCCGCCGGAAGGTCTCAGTTGCGGAATCTCCTCTTTCTTTACATGTCAAGCACTGCGTGCAGCTATCGTATCGGTGAGACACGCAAGCCACCCCGTCAACGGCAAGGTCCATTGGTCATGGGGGCACTCAGCAGATAGTAGACGGGTAATTAGCTGCCTTAAGCAGCGCTCTAGAATACGATGGCAGCGAGTAAGTAGCTAGTCCCTACAAAGGTAGTTGGACGAGTCGTTTATATGGGATGCTAGTGAATTGTGGGTGTGGGGAAAAGTACGTGAACCTTGAGAACGAATCATACTTAACAGTTGACACGTTGCGGAACCGCGAGTGTTTTGGAGCGAAATTCAGAATTTTCTTGATTACGTATTAGCTATCGAAGTCCACTTTTGCAGTAGCAAATACTAGGCGAAGCTTTAATGCTATAATGCCGCTATGCAGTAAATCAGTTAACTCAATAGACAAATGAATATTGTTAAATAACCGAAGATGTACGATAGGCTCTGATGTCTTCCGATGTAAGCAAGAGATTTCAAAAGTGCGCCAGTGGCACCAGTCAGCAATAGGATGTATTCAGAGTTTGTTCTTATGTGACAGAGTACAGCGGGTTTGTTTCGCTCCTTTCAACTGTCAGTCCCACATAGTGTGAGTCGAAACTTTCTAAAAAATCTCGATACAATTATGGTATGTTAATTGTGAATACATTCCAGTATATAAAAGGACGAAATTCCTGCACACTCTTTGACATAAAACTCAACCGACGGCCGGTCGCTGCAGAGGCTAAATCCGCGCCGATCGCGACATGGGACAAATTAACTGGCCAACTCGCTAATTCTCTAAGTCCGGTTATCTGCACAATCTGGCAACACTGTAGACTGCGGCACTTCCTGGAGCAAATCATATTCCATGATAGAGGAATCGTAGTCTATTTACACCTGTGGTCTAGCGGTAGAGTTCGTTGTTCCTGTTCACGGTGTGTGTGGATCGAGAGCAACTGGCGCCAAATATTTTTATAGCCTCTTCTGTCTGAATGCTGAGGACGTGAATGTAATGGTAGGGCATATTAAACCTATTTCGCCTTCTGACACACTGATATCAAAATTTAATCCAGTAACCATTTTGCGGCAGATTTCCTGGAGACTGTCCTCCTCTGGACGCCGTATGCGGCAAAGCTCCGGGATCCATTTGCTGGCTACCGGCAGCTGCCGTGGTGACCGCTCAGCCACACCGGCCGGCAAAGTGTATTACAGTTCTTGTTTCAGTCCTTACAGTAAGCCTATGCGACAAACTGTGTGAATACCTTGCAATCCATGCTCCATATCAGTGCAGGAACACTGCACATTTGGAGTTCCATGTATGGATTCATAAAGTATTTAACGTTGATAGGTTCAAATGGCTCTGAGCACTATGGGACTTAACTTCTAAGGTCATCAGTCCCCTAGAACTTAGAACTAATTAAACCTAACTAACCTAAGGACATCACACACATCCATGCCAGAAGCAGGATTCGAACCTGCGACTGTAGCAGTCGCGCGGTTCCAGACTGTAGCGCCTAGAAGCGCTCAGCCACCATGGCTGGCTAACGTTGATCGGAAGTGATAGTTAAGGTCATCGGATTTCGACCTGAAAAATGTATCGTTTTGTAGGTTTAAAAGAAGGGAAAGAAATTGCTAACGATGGTGTCAGAAAAGTCTACAGTTAAATGCTGTTGCAAAAATTTAGAAGAGAGGAACTATATTAATCAACATGTGCACTTCATAAACAACCTCCTGACTTGTTAGACCTATATGGCGAACAAAGCTCAAATTCGTATCTTTGGCAGTCGGTTTGAATCTTTTCGGGAACTACTTTACAGTGAAGCACCTTGGCACTTACAAAGGAGACATCCGTGATATTAACATAATTTACTAATTCGAAATTCCACGAAGATTTATGTGTAAAGGCATTCTTCAGATTTCGTATAAGGAATTTTTACTAGCAGTTTGCAACTCCATCAATTAAAACGGAAAATAAAATGTTGTATTCAGCTGCTTTCACCGAGCTTGAAACTGCAATCTTATATAGCACTAGCATCGCAACGCATAAGGGAACAACTGAGCTAACGACACACTCGCGGCGACGTGCCGACTATAGTCATTGCGATATTGCTTGAGCCTCAAAACGCAACTTTAAACACATAAACAGATGTTTCTTATGTGAAGAACGCCGTTCTTGGAGTCCAGAAATTAAATATACTTTCTAAGTGTCTCATCTTACAGTGGGTTATACCGTATGAGTCTTCGATGCAGAAAACGAATGTCAAGTGAATTTAGCTAGGTAATGCCGGACTACACCCGGAAGTAAATGCACTATCACAGTGTTGACAAATACTTGCTACGACGCTGCCAATTCTCGGCTCTCTTACGAGGGAGCTCTTCAGCGAAACGCTTGTCGTGATTGTCTGATACGGCTCTTCAGAGAGGAGACGCGGCCGCACGTTTGCCTTTTATGCGGCGTTCTCCGCTCATAGTTTCTGACGTCGCCTTGTGTGCTATGTATAAATTTGAGGCATTCAATCATCATTAATCCAGAATGATACAAGTTTCAGCTTCCGGCGTGTAAGAAGGCTGTTCACGTCGACATTATATCATTTCAACGTAGGGAAAGCAAAACAGATGATTCAGGCCGGCCGCGGTGGTCTCGCGGTTCTAGGCGCGCAGTCCGGAACCGTGTGACTGCTACGGTCGCAGGTTCGAATCCTGCCTCGGGCATGGATGTGTGTGATGTCCTTAGGTTAATTAGGTTTAAGTAGTTCTAAGGTCTAGGGGACTTATAACCACAGCTGTTGCGTCCAATAGTACTCAGAGCCATTTTCGGATGATTAAGTGTTTCTCATTCAGCATAAAGCATGTGAGATAATTTTCCGTAACGTTCATAATCATCTCAAAATACAAACGAAGTAAAAATACATCGGAAGCTTATCTGAATTGAATATAATGTAAGATATCAAACACTTTGCACCTCGATGTCGAATGTGTCCACGTGCAATCTTTTGCAGCATACATATAGAATGTCATGATTACCACGAGAATGAAGAAATACGTTGGTAGGGATGGAAGCAAGAAGAGATGCAGTCAACAAATAATCGGTTCCTCGTGGCATTCATTTCATTTGAGATGTAACAAGAGGTAAAGCGGCATATTACTTTCGTTAACATGAAAGATATGCCGCACATATGGCTAACGAGGAAGTCTGCGTCTTCATACGTTTCCTCCTTGAAATCTGTATGCTATATTATATACTAAGTAGCCTGATCATTGTTTCCGTAATGTTACACTCTTGTTTGGCCCCTTAACGATGAACAGATTCCAAATGCATGTCTCTCCACGAAAGTTGTTGTTTGAACCCTTCCTGCGTTGTTTTGTGTGTTTTTTTGCTTGGAATTCATGAAGCAGACTGCTATGCCTTCCCCCCTCGAGGGTTAGGTCTCAAAACTACACCGTTTTTGATCCAATGGCATAATTCATTCACACAGCATCAGCACAAGAATATCAAACAAAGCCTTCCATTTACAGTTGCAACACTAACCAGCAGCTGACCCAAGGGTAATCCACGGTCATGGTCCGAAATTGGCAGCTCTCTGCTACTGTGGCAAAGTCCGTACTACATTTTCGATTCTGCAGCACCAGTTTATCTGGTAACGCTGTGTTAAATCAACAGGAGTAGTTGTAGAGTTGTGCCAGCATATCTGTCCTCCAATTGTCCACTTTATGTATCTCATTTCTCCTGTAGCGTTGATCATGAGGAGCCGAAGTAAATCAGTGGCTATGAAAGAAGGGAATACTGAATGTTACGTCATGCAGAATATACTCTTCATGTGCATCGATACCGAATAGGGATGTGAAAACTCTTGCGAGTGAGAGATTGACAATAGTACTCGTAACAAGAGCACACGAATAATGAATTAAGTTTATTGCAATCCAGAACGAGAATGGCTGCTAAAATAAAAATCTATAAAAATAGGTTGATCGTTGAGTTGGCACAATGCAAATATCTTCTTAGCATTTTGTTACTGAACTTAGTTCTGGATGTTTTCAGAGAAAAAGGAAAAGTCGGTACTTCTCGCTAGTGTAACATAATGTGAACCAGCAACTACTCTTTCCCTCGTACACGGCTCAAGTAGGTCACCAAGCAGCTACCAAGGCACTGCTGCATTCTGTTCCCTGACATTGCTCTGAAGACGGTTAATCCAGATAGTTCCTAATATTCTTCTCGGGTATGCAGCCGGATCATAACGTCTTCATGACACAATATTTCCGCGTTCCAACTGGCCGCCATCTTCAGGTGAGAGCGCTGGTGCACAATCTCGCCGGAATTGACTTCCTATTATGAAATACAAAACCTATTGCAGGTTAGTTCCTAGGATCGTAGTATTAAATTTGCGATGTAGATGGCACATGAACGTGACGACTATCCAGATTATTCGTCAATATAAGAAGACAATATTTTGGGAATTGAGCATGGTCCTTCGGCACCAATCCTGAAAGAGAGTTAATGACCACAGGCGTGGCAAACCCTTTCAAAAAGTCTACCAAGTACCAAAAACAGAAGCGATATGAAGAAAGCATTGGACTGATCAGAAAGGTCTTACTGCTATCCACAGCCTGTTTCTGTCAGCCCTAGTGGAGCTGCGCCGTCAGGCACCAACGCGATAGCACATTACGCCACAGAAATCTGCGAATGAATTGTGTACTTATACTGATCAGCTTCAGTGAAATTTGTTGTACATGACTAGAATTTCAGGTGTTATTGTGGATAATAGTCCAACACATGGAACTCATGTAGTGGATTCACAAAGAGGAATGTAATGTGAGACTACTGATGAAGAGAGCGAACAATGGGAAAATGCGCTGATGCGCATTTGCATACGTTTTTATCTTCATAGTTGCCATAATTAATACGTCAATAATAACTTCGTTATTGCTTCAGTGACTGTTACCGTTTTGTTTCCGACCGAGATGGTGGGTAAACAACACAAATTCTGATCCCTGACAGTTAATTCTAGTCTCTTCAGGGACTTAGTCTTGTTTTGTTGTTGATGTAAATTGGTATTCACGAAGAATACTACCGTCGCAAATCCTGAGAGGTTTCCAGGACACATATGATGCGGAGGGTTAAGAGTAGCCTCTTAGTTGTGACCTTTAGAATACCAGTTGCCGAACGGGGTGGCCACGCTGTCTAGGGAGACGTGTCACAAGATTTTGTGGCCGCTTCTGCCGGAGGTTCGAGTCCATCCCCGGGCATGGGTGTGTGTATTGTCCTTAGAATAAGTTAGTTTAAGTTAGTGTAAGTAGTTTCCACATCTAAGGACAGATGACCCTAGGAGTATGGTCCCTTAGGCACTAGAACGTAAAAAAGAGCACTAGCGGAAGGAATTGATAAGATCAAGATTTTGCAGAAAAACTGGAACTAATGAAAGAAAGAGCTGTAGTTATATAAATTGAGCACTTTACTGCAGCAGTGCCTTGTTCGCACAGTAGTAAATACTGCCCTCACCATAATCGTAGCTGACGTATACAGCTCACAACGTGAAACATTTGGGTACGGCTACCTTTGGCTTGAAGCGACCGTTTTGAACTGAAATACGTTTCCTAACTCAGAACCACTCCTTCTGTTATAACTATTCACAATATTTCAGCGAGATGACAAGAAAATATTAAATGGATGTAGCAGATACAACACAGTGCCACAGCCGCAAATCATTGTCATACCAACACATATGCCAAAAAATGCGTACTACGTTGTGAGTCCTTGACTACGTTAATGGCAAGAAGATTCCGTTTTCTTAGCAGGAATTCTTTCCGAACGGATGCTGATAAAATGCAATCCGAATGGCAGATATGGCGGTATGCCTACATGTCTAAAAAGAGCAGAAAACCTAATTGTTAACCCTTTGAGTAATATTCCCTCGTCTGTGACTCGTATCATGGTTATGGCCCTTGTATTACCACTGTTCATGCTTGCTTACCGACTGTTACCTACATCATCAAATAACAGCAGGAATGGAGAGAAATACTTTCGGAGTAGACGCCTTGATATTTGAATTCATTTTTGGATGAAGCAGGTTTTATTTCTCAATAAAGTAATTGTTTCTATTTCCAGACAACATTTCATATCCTTCTTACTTCAGCCGCAGCAGTTATTTTGGTGTCCACATGAGAAACCACGCCTACGACTACTATCGTCTCGTTTCCTGACCTAATACCCTCTGCATAGCCTTACTTAATTTTACTGCTGCTCATTACCCTTTTATTAAAGGTTATACAATAAGGAAAGAGAAATAATATCTACATGTAATGTTTACCGTGATGCAATCTGGAAATTGTGCTTATAAAAGCGCTCAGATCCGCTGAACGGCCAGCCGGTGTGGCCGTGCGGTTTTAGGCGCTTCAGTCTGGAACCGCGTGACCGCTACGGTCGCAGGTTCGAATCCTGCCTCGGGGTTGGATGTGTGTGATGTCCTTAGGTTAGTTAGGTTTAAGTAGTTCTAAGTTCTAGGGGACTGATGACCTCAGAAGTTACGTCCCATAGTGCTCAGAGCCATTTGAACCATCCGCTGAACGAGCCTTTCAATTTGCAGCACACTCCAGACCGAATGAAAGAAAATAATATTAACAGGAGGAAGTTGACCATAGCGAGCGTGGGGAGGATTTGACGTAGTGCCGTAAGTTGGACCAGTTTCCGTCGAATTTATTTCCTGTGACTTCTGAAGATGACAAGAACGGGACGTCGACGGGATCCGGCTGCATACCCGGAAATTATTAGAAGAATTTATTTCCTGATAGACCAAAATATGATCTTGGTACAAAAGCATCAGTGTACTCATATGGGAACTACTTCCAACGTGTAATTGATAGAATACCTGGTCACGTTAGGTAGCGTTTCGCTTGCGGCCATCACTAATTTTAATTTCAGCCGACTCCATGATGACGCGCTGAAATATTTTCGAACTTTTCTCATTGCTTCCGGCCTCAGAGATTTCCTAAAGCGTTATATCGTGTGTTAGTCACACCGTAAGTTAGACACCAATAAAGCTCTGACTTGCTTTAGAGCATCAAATCATTTGAGCAGCGATTCGAAAATACAAAAGACCACTTCTGAAGGAGGGCCTGCTGGCAGCGGGTCCTGGAATACAACACTGTGGGCAGTAACAATGCCCATGTTTTACGTCACAAGATGCAGAAGTGATTTATATACTTTTCGAGAAACTCATTTCATGAATGCTTTCGAATCTGGTAGCATATGGGGTGTTTTTGTTATGAAAAAAGTCGGGTAACGCAGATTTCACTAGGTCTGCTCATGACGTCACATGCTGCGAGTGGCAGTGTCAAGAGGGCACAGTGTTTTTTCAACATGTTACTCAAGTAATAAGTCAAATGGACTACATGAATATTATAAGTGGGACAGAAACCATAATTTACCTTTTATTGCTTATTTGTGATCTACCTTAAATGAACAACAGCATCGTTTTTATCTTGCCTAATGATTGTCGTTTCTTTCTTAATAGTGATTATTGACAAAGCATTTTAACGAAGTTTATATTTTTTTGTGTCAGATAACTGAAAAAGGATGTTATTTTATTTTGTCAGTCTTTGTTTCTCCACTGAGTTGTAAATGGTTCTCTTTATAAAACGCGTGGTAACAAGGACGACAGTTGCAATGCAGTCGCAGTGGAATCGAGAGAGTAGGGTGCGTGTGGTTGGACTGATTGAGCATGGCAACTACCCGGCATCAGAAGCTGGAGAAAAGTGTGGAGTACCGGCAAGAATAGCTAGACGCTGGTGGAAAGAATACCAGGAATGGGGCTATATAGGGCGGAAAAGAGGAAGTGGCCGACCCCGTGTGTCCACTGCAGCAGATGATCAACGTGTTTTGGAGAATATACGTGCTAATCCATATCTCAGTTGCCGTGGACTGAAAGAGTTATCTCAGTTTCCCGGCAGTGGAAGGACTGTTGCGAGGAGACTGAAAGACGCCGGATTATATTGTCGGAGAGCTACTATGAAGCAGCCATTGAGCGACTATCAGAGGATTGACCGCATGGCTTTTGCAGCAGAATATATCGACTTTGACTGGAGTAAAGTAATCTTTTCGGATGAAAAAATATTTTCTTCCTGTACCGACGCCCTTGTTCAGTTGAGACGAAATTTTCTCCATAAATTTATTAGTTTATGCTGTTAGTGACTTTACATTTGTAGTAGGCACAAAATAATAAATATAAACAGTTCCCTATATCATGATTTTAGTAGTTCATCCTTCATCTGATAAGTAAATGTGACCCCTGAATTTGTGAATATTTGCATTAACACGCAAATGTTTTTTGCGTTAGGTATACCGCCCACGAGGACAACGCTTCCAGCCAATGTATCTTAACGAAACACAAAGAAGTGGACGGTTCTCTGTAGCTGTATGGAGCTATATTTCGGCTCATGGTGCAGGTCCTCTCTGTAGAATAGAGGGAATTCTCAACGGAGGGGCCTAGACTGACATACTGAACTCCATGCTGAAATGCTGCACCCGGATGGTGAAATATATCTTCTGCATGTATGAACATGGACGTGTGGAACAATTAAGAGTATTTCCGGTTTTTCCTACTATTTATTCATTACTTTGATAAGCTCCACTTCTTATCGAAGCGACTACTCTACTTTGTCAGTCGTATAATTTTGATATTTCCACCTTGCTTTGATATTGATGGCCGTGAAATATAGCTTTCCCGGGCATCATCTTAGTTTCTTCCTTAGTGCCTCGTTCGGTAATTGTATGTGTAAGGAAGACGCCGTGTATAAATAACTGATATATATAAATTTCATTTTCCTACTTACCTTTTCTCTTCTTACGCTTCTCTCCACAGTTACTTCTTATACGACTCTGAGATTAGTTTCTGTCTTCTTCTACCTTGTTTTGGTCATTTTCCAGTACATTCAGTATACTGTTACCTGTAGGCAGACCATACTTTATATTTTCCGATCCGGTCTTTCACTTCCAAAGAAAAAAGTACTCCACATCATTCATTTTGCTGTGTGTTTCTATATTTCTATCACTTGTATGTTTACTTGAAAGAATATTATTCGTAAACATAAATGGTTTGCTAGCGCTGTTCTTCGCTTTACTTGTGTTAAGCATCTATTTCTCTCTCATTCTGGCCCTGACGTGACTGAAGGCTATACTTTTAATGCCATCAGTTTTTATTGGTGTGTTCATATATTTATTACTTTTTCTCATTGCCATTACCATTGTTGTTGTTCTTATATTCCAGTGTTATTATTTTCTCGATTTTCGGATAATAACTGAAAAATGTTATTCATTTTGTTTCTAAATCTGGAACTATTAGGAAATTATTAAGAAATGAGATACAGCGTATCTTTTCACAATTGAATTTAGCTGTTAATGTTAACTGTTCTGTTGTTTGTATATATTGATCATGCTCAATTCCCAAAATATTGTCTTTTTATATTGACGAATAATCTGGATAGTCGTCACGTTCATGTGCCATCTACATCGCAAATTTAATACTACGATCCTAGGAACTAACCTGCAATACGTTTTGTATTTCATAATAGGAACTATCTGGATTAACCGTCTTCAGAGCAATGTCAGGGAACAGAATGCAGCAGTGCCTTGGTAGCTGCTTGGTGACCTACTTGAGCCGTGTACGAGGGAAAGAGTAGTTGCTGGTTCACATTATGTTACACTAGCGAGAAGTACCGACTTTTCCTTTTTCTCTGAAAACATCCAGAACTAAGTTCAGTAACAAAATGCTAAGAAGATATTTGCATTGTGCCAACTCAACGATCAACCTATTTTTATAGATTTTTATTTTAGTAGCCATTCTCGTTCTGCATTGCAATAAACTTAATTCATTATTTGTGTGCTCTTGTTACGAGTACTATTGTCATTCTCTCACTCGCAAGAGTTTTCACATCCCTATTCGGTATCGATGCACATGAAGAGTATATTGTGCATGACGTAACATTCAGTATTCCCTTCTTTCATAGCCACTGATTTACTTCGGCTCCTCGTGATCAACGCTACAGGAGAAATGAGATACATAAAGTGGACAATTGGAGGACAGATATGCTGGCACAACTCTACAACTACTCCTGTTGATTTAACACAGCGTTACCAGATAAACTGGTGCTGCAGAATCGAAAATGTAGTACGGACTTTGCCACAGTAGCAGAGAGCTGCCAATTTCGGACCATGACCGTGGATTACCCTTGGGTCAGCTGCTGGTTAGAGTGTCGCAACTGTAAATGGAAGGCTTTGTTTGATATTCTTGTGCTGATGCTGTGTGAATAAATTATGCCATTCCCTCGAGGGGGGAAGGCATAGCGGTCTGCTTCATGAATTCCAAGCAAAAAAACACACAAAACAACGCAGGAAGGGTTCAAACAACAACTTTCGTGGAGAGACATGCATTTGGAATCTGTTCATCGTTACGGGGCCAAACAAGAGTGTAACATTACGGAAACAACAGTTTTACTGTTGACAACACGTGACGAGTGGTGGCGCCCTCTACGCGCTCTATATAAACAGGACCTCCACGGCCTAGCAGCCAGTCGTAGACTCACCTCAGATGATGTTGCCCGCAGCTGGCAACGAAACGTCAGGGAGAAGTATTTCTACTATTGGACCACGGCCTCTTAGCCCTGAAGTTTTAATTACTGAAGACGCTGGCCGTGGAAGCCTACACGCTATGAATGATCAGGCTACTTAGTATATAATATAGCATACAGATTTCAAGGAGGAAACGTATGAAGGCGCAGACTTCCTCGTTAGCCATATGTGCGGCATATCGTTCGTGTTAACAAAAGTAATATCCCGCTTTACCTCTTGTTACATCTCAAATGAAATGAATGCCACGAGGAACCGAATATTTATTGACTGCATCTCTTCTTGCTTCCATCCCTACCAACATATTTCTTCATTCTCGTGGTAATCATGAAATTCTATATGTATGCTGCAAAAGATTGCACGTGGACACATTCGACATCGAGGTGCAAAGTGTTTGATATCTTACATTTTATTCAATTCAGATAAGCTTCCGATGTATTTTTACTTCGTTTGTATTTTGAGATGCTTATGAACGTTACGGAAAATTATCTCACATGCTTTATGCTGAATGAGAAACACTGAATCATCCGTTTTGCTTTCCCTACGTTGAAATGATATAGTGTCGACTTGAACAGCCTTCTTACACGCCGGAAGCTGAAACTTGTATCATTCTGGAATAATGATGATTGAATGCCTTAAATTTATACATAGCACACAAGGCGACGTCAGAAACTATGAGCGGAGAACGCCGCATAAAAGGCAAACGTGCGGGCGCTTCTCCCCTCTGAAGAGCCGTATCAGACAATCACGACAAGCGTTTCGCTGAAGAGCTGCTTCGTAAGAGAGCCGAGAATTGGCAGCGTCGTAGCAAGTATTTGTCAACACTGTGATAGTGCATTTACTTCCGGGTGTAGCCCGGCATTACCTAGCTAAATTCACTTGACATTCGTTTTCTGCATCGAAGACTCATACGGTATAACCCACTGTAAGATGAGACACTTAGAAAGTATATTTAATTTCTGGACTCCAAGAACGGCGTTCTTCACATAAGAAACATCTGTTTATATGTTTAAAGTTGTGTTTTGAGGGTCAAGCAATATCGCAATGACTATAGTCGGCATGTTGCCGCGAGTGTGTCGTTAGCTCAGTTGTTCCCTTATGCGTTGCGATGCTAGTGCTATGTGTAATCGCAGTTTCAAGTTCGGTGAAAGCCGCTGAATACAACCTTTTATTTTCCGTTTTAATTGATGGAGTTGAAAACTGCCAGTAAAAATTCCTTATACGAAATCTGAAGAATGCCTTTACACATAAATCTTCGTGCATTTTCGAATTAGTAAATTATCACGGATGTCTCCTTTGTAAATGCCAAGGTGCTTCACTGTAAAGTAGATCCCGAAAAGATTCAAACCGACTGCCAACGATACGAATTTGAGCTTTGTTCGTCATATAGGTCTAACAAGTCAGGAGGTTGTTTATGAAGTGCACATGTTGATTAATATAGTTCCTCTCTTCTAAATTTTTCCAATAGCATTTAACTGTAGACGTTTTCTGACACCAGCGTTAGCAATTTCTTTCCCTTCTTTTAAACCTCCAAAACGATACATTTTTCAGGTTGAAATCTGATGACCTTAACTATCACTTCCGATCAACGTTAGCCAGCCGTGGTGGCCGAGCGGTTCTAGGCGCTACAGTCTGGAACCGCGCGACTCCTACGGTCGCAGGTTCGAATCCTGCTTCTGGCATGGATGTGTGTGATGTCCTTAGGTTAGTTAGGTTTAATTAGTTCTAAGTTCTAGGGGACTGATGACCTTAGAAGTTAAGTCCCATAGTGCTCAGAGCCATTTGAACCTATCAACGTTAAATACTTTATGAATCCATACATGGAACTCCAAATGTGCAGTGTTCGTGCTCTGATACAGAGCATGCATTGCAAGGTATTCACACAGTTTGTCGCATAGACTTACTGTAAGGACTGAAACAAGAATTGTAATACACTTTGCCGGCCGGTGTGGCTGAGCGGTCACCACGGCAGCTGCCGGTAGCCAGCAAATGGATCCCGGAGCTTTGCCGCATACGGCGTCCAGAGGAGGACAGTCTCCAGGAAATCTGCCGCAAAATGGTTACTGGATTAAATTTTGATATCAGTGTGTCAGAAGGCGAAATAGGTTTAATCTGCGCTACCATTACATCACGTCCTCAGCATTCAGACAGAAGAGGCTATAAAAATATTTTGCGCCAGTTGCTCTCGATCCACACACATCGTGAACAGGAACAACGAACGCTACCGCTTTTTTTGTTTTTTTTTTGTTTTTTAGACGCAACCCTTTTTTTGCTTCTTTTTTTAGACGCTACCCCTTTTTTTTAATACGCTTCCCCCTTTTTTTTAGACGAGGGGCGAAATGTAAAAAATAAAAAAACAAAATAGTTGGCAGCGAACAGGCGACCATAAGTTTAGAACGCACGACGGTTTCCACTTTTTTGTTTTAACCCTCTCTTTTTTTGTTTTTAGCCTCCTTTTTCTTGTTGGCGAAGAAGCAATCTTTTGGAACAAAAAAATTTTTTTTTCATAGCCAAACTCAAATTTCTTATTCCTTTAAGAACAAATTGTGAGGAATAAATAAGGAAAAGTTTTTTTTTTCGAAAGAAAACAAAGATTCCGATTATACTGGTTTCTCCTTCCAGTAAACAATAATGAGTCTCCTTCGTCTTGTCGGCGAAGAAGCAATCTTTTGGAACAAAAAAAAGTTTCTCAAAGCAAAAATCAAATTTCTTTTTCCTTTAAGAATAAGCTATGAGGAAGAAATAAGGAAAAGCTTTTTAAGTCGTCGTGCGACTTGTAGTTAAAGTCCAGTTCTTACAGGAGCTCCTGAAGTGTATCCGCCTACAGCACACCAGCTCGTCCAAACGTGTCTTCTCATGGCGTAGGCGTGGGTTCTGAGTAGCAGATCTATTCAGTTCGGTTCGTTTTATACAGTTTTCAGCTTCTCAGGGCTTGGACGTTCCAGCTACTAAGTGGGTCATCGAAAGTGCTCCGTAAGAAATTGGAAAAATATTGTTTATAGCGTGGGTTGCGTATCAGGACGCAGTGTCGTTCGTTGAGATAAGTCCAATATCCTAGCGTAGACTTGTCGCCAGAAGTAAAAAGATAGCGGATCGTGTGGCCACAGATCCAATTCACAGAGTTAGTTTTGGCGGAGGGGTAGAAAGTCTTATCGGGGTACAAAAGCATGTGGACGTCGATCTGAGCCGGTGTCTGGCGAGTAAGAAACGCCAAAATTCGCCGCGCAAGTGTCCAGACGTCTAGCGCTGTGCCACAGTGGAACCTGTGGACATCCGTGTCATCCACGCCACAGTGGGTGCAGAGGGATGAATCGGCGAGATGGATGCGGTGCAGACGATCTCGGTTAACTTGTTTGCCATTCACGGTGATGTACCACGCTGATTGAACGTCTGATTCGAGAAAACGCGCATGGATCGCCTTCCATATGTGTCGCCACACGTACTGTGGTACTTACGTTCGATGGGGTTGGACGGGCGGCACTGTTGTAACAATTCGGAGACTGTTTTCGTGAGGTACAAACGTGTAAGTGGTAAGGACCGGTAGATATAACTGAACTCCAGGAAAAAATCGTTGGATGTAATAAAAGGGGGTTGGAATGGTCGATACCAGTACTGGGGCGGACAAGGAGGCCGGTGCAAAGTTGTGAAGCAGGAGGCTAGTAAGGCTCTGCGGGCAACAATGCCAAAGTTTTAGTTGGGAGCTGACGTATAGTGCCTTGACACGAGTCGGCACGTGGATGAGTCCCACCCCGCCACGATCTCGTGGCAGTGCAAGGGATTCATACTGCACCTTGAATAACATCCCCGAGCTGCGAAGGAGCCGAAAGCCATCAACAGTCGTCGCGCCAGGAGATTTGGGACTGGTAGTACTTGAGCTACGTGTGGTATACGGGAAGCATGATACATGTTCACATAGTGCGCGCGTTGGATAACGTCGAGAGCTCGTAGCCGGTGATCTGCGAGATTTGCTCTGATTGTCTGTAGCAAGCGTCTACCATTGATAGTCGCTGAGCGGCGCAGGTCTGCTGTGAAATCAAGTCCAAGACACCGTATGGTGTCGGAGACACTAAGGGGGGCAGCGCATCTCTCCGGCAAGCCCTCACCAATGAGCAGGACCTTGGATTTTGACACGTTGAGGCAGCTCCCCGACGCTTCGCCGTAAGTCGCCACCCATGTCAGTGCTGCTCGTACTTCATCTTCACTGCGCAGGCTGTACAACAAAAACGGTGGCCTTGCACAGCCATGCCTTCCAAACTTTGGCGCATGCCCTGGAGCAGAGGTTCCAAGGCGAAAGCATACAAAATCGTGGAAAGAGGGCATCCTTGTCGTACAGATCGTGCGATGACCAGGGACGGTGTAAGACGACCATTGTACATGATTTTAGTGGTTGCGCTACCCAAAGGCGCATAACCACTGTTACAATACCGCCAGGAAAACCCATATGCTGAAGAACTGTCCGTAAATAGAAGTGGTCAACACGGTCGAAAGCCTGGCTAAAGTCCAGTGAAGCCAAGGCGCCAGGGAGACGCTGATGATGCGCTAATGCTATCATGTCTCTGTAACGGCAAAGGGCCGTACGGATGTTGTTGTCGCCTCCTAGGGAAGTCTGGTCGCAGGAGGTGACGTAACGTGCGACCTTCTTGAGTCGCGATGCCAGTAGCCGTGTGAATATTTTCATGTCGCTGTTGAGCAAAGTAATTGGTCGATAGTCCTGGACCCCCGATAACCCGCGCGGTTTATGTGCGGGGATAATAATTCCTTCTAGAAAGGCGCTCGGGACCACTGTCATCGGTGACATCAGCTCTTGTGCGATTGCCGTCCACGTGGAAGCCAACAAATAGTGAAAACTTTTATAAAATTCGATGGGTATACCGTCAGGTCCAGGAGATCTGTTATCGGAACCCGCCTTGATAGCATCTACCACTTCATCTGCGGTTACGTCGCCTTGGAGGTCATGCACTGCATCCTCCGGAAGAGTGTTCGTAGTAAGCTGAGCGACTTCTGTGATCAGTGCTGCAGAATGCGGTACGGCTGCGTATAGCCCGGCAAAATGAGCATGGAGAGCACGACCGATGCTTTGTTGGGTGTCGTGCCGGCGCCCTTCCACATCTGTGAGGACTTGGATCAGAGCTCGTCGTCGTCGTTGTCTTTCCTGAAGGAGGTGGTACATCGACGGACGTTCTTGAGGGATTCGGTTAGAAGCTCGAGAACGGACTACAGTGCCTTCCAAGTTACGCCGCATGATCAAGGAGATCTGCGCCTTCGTGCGATGGACCATCGACTGCCGGGCTGGCGAGAAAGGCATCGTCGTACAGTCACGTAGAATGGTGTAGTAGAAGTGCAGGGTATTAGTTTGCCACGCCTTTAATTCCTTCCCATAACTCATCAGAGTCTTCCTGAGTGTCGGCTTTGCACAGGAGAGCTACCATGATAAGGTGGAGTCATAGGCTTCTCGACGATGGTGGCAGCGTGCCCACGCTTCTTCGACCATACGGCGACAGTCTGAGGAGGTCAGGTGAGCGACATTGAGTTTCCACAGACCACGACTATGCCACACTTGCTGTCGGGCGAGAGTGACGTCACAGAGGTACGCATCATGGTCTGAAAAGGTCAAGGGCCAGACTTCCGCATGACGTGTGCCATCAGCAAGGGAGCGGGTAACGTAGATGCGATCTATGCGGCTTGACGAGTGAGAGATGTAGAATGTATAGCCCGGTTGAATTCCGTGGAGCTTCTTCCATGTGTCAACAAGTCGGAGACGGTCGATGACCACTGAGAGAGATGCACAAGGGGAATGTCGCGGGAGTTGGTCCGCGGGCTCTTGTGTCGAGTTAAAATCCCCACCGAGTACCAAATCGTCCTGCGGACCGGTGAAGAGGGGTGTGACGCTTTCGGCAAAAAAAAGTTTGTCGGTCATGACGGCGGCCAGTGCCGGACGGAGCGTAGATATTAATAATACGCACGCCGAACAGTGTGAGGGCCATACCTTGCGCAGTGGGGAGGTAGATGACGTCCTCTGCAGGGAGTCCGTCGCGTAGCAGGATGGCGACGCCGCTACCGGTATTGGATGCGGGGGAAACATGGGCGTTGTATCCGGTGGGAACTAGGAAGTCAGCCACAAACACCTCTTGTAAGAGTGCTATATCCACATCCGCAGAGTAAATAGCGTCTCTGAACATGGCCAGTTTATGGGGGGCACGAATGGTGGCAAGATTCATCGTGGCGATACGATATTGCTGTGTGCGGCCATCCTCAGTATTTGCAGAACGTGCGGTAGAAGTAGCCGGCAGGTGGAGACCCGCCGGTGGTCCCGCAGTGGTGATAATTACTGGCGGGGCGCCAGCCCCAGTGTCGCCGAGGTGGACTCCTGTGCAGACACGCTGGCAGTCTGATGCACTTCTTCTTCAACGTCATCGGCCCAGGAAGCTGACGACGTGGACATGTGACGGTCACGTACTTCCGGAACGGGTGTTGTGGATTCCGCAACATGAGTGGCAGGGGGACCGCCGTCATCATTCTTTGACAACGGCGAGGACACGTCCCTGGCTGGGAGAGTAGGCGTCACAGGAGGGGCGCCTGTTGCTGCCACATCGCGTGACTGGACGCAATGTGGGAGATCACCGTCAGACATCAGGTCGGCATCTCGTGGGGCCGTTTGAGAAAGGGCGTCATCGGAAGGCGTTCGTCGCCGTTTCCTGTGTTTGCGAGGCGACCGCTGTTTTCTGATGTGGCCTTCTGAATCAGGATGTGGTCGCCCGTCGTCTGACGCCGAACCCGTCTGGACAAAGGCAGACGTCGGCACGACACCGAGGTCGACGTCCATGGTTCCAACAGGAACATCGGTTTCGGTCTGCAAACCGGACGGTCCTGAAGCGAGCACTGGAGGTGACGCCGTGCTTGTGTCCTCGGCGCGTTGTGCTGCGGCGGGTGGCGTTGACGATGCTGCTGGCGCAATCGAGATTGGTACGACGGGGTCCTGTGCAACCTTGGCGTAGGTGATGGGTGGACGTGACCGTCGAAGCCTGGGTCTCTTCACGTAACGGCGTCTGTATTAAACGGCGGTGTAAGCATTCGGAACGTACATGTCCCTCCTGGCCACATCCTGGGCACGTTCGTGGCTGTCCATCATACATGACGATGGCCCTCACACCGCCAATCAGCAGGTACGATGGGACATGTTTCGTCAGCTCAATTTTTATTTGCCGGACGCCATTTAATATGGGGTAGGTCGTAAATGTTTGCCACTTCTCCGCGACGTGACCCAAGACGGTGCCATGTGGTTGGAAAGCGGCAATGACCACATCCTGATGCACCTCGAACGGGAGCTCAAACACCCGCAATGTCCGGAGACCGAATCCAGCATGGGCGACTGTCACAGCACCCATATGTCCATCAGAGTGTTTAAATTTCAGTCCGGTGGCATGACGGTGAATTATGTCATTGCAAATTTCCTCCGTCGACATCTTGATGTAGACAACACTTCCAGTGATGGAAAAATGTATGCCGATTACGTCCTGGGGGTTCAAACGGAGATCCTCACGTATGAACTGTTCGACTTCGAAAGCTCTGGGTCGTGGATGTTCGGCCTGAAACGTTACTTTGATCGTTGCACGGCGGTACGAGTGCGTCATGGTGTACGTTAGTACTGGACTCGTTAGACACAAACACCGCGACGCGGAAGTAAACACCGCCGAGAGCGGAGCGTCGGACGGCGCGCGGAGCAGCTCCGCACGCTAGCACGGCTGAGAGCCGACTTTCGCTAGACCACAGGTGTAATCAGCCTACGATTCCTCTATCATGGAACATGATTTCCTCCAGGAAGTGCCGCAGTCTACAGTGTTGCCAGATTGTGCAGATAACCGGACTTAGAGAATTAGCGAGTTGGCCAGTTAATTTGTCCCATGTCGCAATCGGCGCGGACTTAGCCTCTGCAGCGACCGGCCACCGGTCGAGTTTTATGTCAAAGAGTGTACATGTACGACTATCACAAGAGGGCAGAAATCACAATATATAAAAATGGTGTGGCTATTCCATCCAGTCAAGAAGGTATTCCGCCCACTGTATTCCAGTGTCAAAATCACAAGCATTTATCACAAGTAACTCTTTTTCGTTCTTTTGCACCCACGCACTTCATGAAACCCTGTAGCACATTCCTGGCACTTTATCCCGAGGAGCTGCTTTTAACGCTTGTTACTGCTTGTTTCATATCTTCCTCGGACCATAAAGCACTGAGAGTTTCCTTTTGTATGCACGGAACATCTAAAAAGAAATCAAGAAAACGCGTTCTCTAGAATTTCGCAGTAAAACATCAATTGAAATAATAATTTGACTGGGCGGAAATAGCCCCACGTGTATGGGGTGAAATAGCCTTATGTGCAGACATATCGAAAGACGCTCCAAATCAGACCTTTGTGGAAAAATCCAGCAATACTTGTTGGTACACTCGCTGTATATCCTGTGTTCTTATTGAAGTAACCATAAGAGTTTAAAATTTCACGTTATTGTGCGTAGTACACCTTAATTTGTTAAGCTGTATTCTTTAACTCTGGCAATGGCTCAAATGGTTCAAATGGCTCTGAGCATTATGGGACTTTACTTCTGAGGTCATCAGTCCCCTAGAACTTAGAACTACTTAAACCTAACTAACCTAAGGACACCACACACATCCATGCCCGAGGCAGGAGTCGAACCTGCGACCGTAGCGGTCGCGCGGTTCCGGACTGTAGCGTCTAGAACCGCTCGGCCACCCCGGCCGGCAACTCTGGCAATAATACATCACATTTCGCTTACCTCTAGAGGTTGTTCAAGAGTTTAAAATTTCACGTTATTGTGCGTAGTGCACCTTAATTTTTCAAGGTCTATTCTTTAACTATGGCAATAATAGATCACGTACCGCTTACCTCTAGAGTTTGTTCTTCTGTCCTGTCAAAAATGTGACAGAAAGCACCCTTACAACAACCATATGCGGCGACACAAAGGCGCTGACATACACTGAAGACAAAATGACCTTCACTCTGTGAGGAAGTAGCGCACTATTGCAACATTTCCGATTTCAGGCGGATTAGCCCCATGGACGGAATAGCCCTACTGTGCCATAATCGGTCTTACTGTGCTCTCGAAATTTACTTAATTTTTGAGAGGAATCGTTCCAAGATATTAAAATGTTACTGTTCCTGTTTAATAAACGCATTTTACTGACATTCCGGGATTTGTTTAAAGTTAATTAGCTATCCGGTTGTATATTTATTGTTACGGATATCCTGCTTGCTTATTTTGAAAAATCCACTACTCTATAAGAGTTGCTTCGAGAGTCAACATCTATGAGAGAGTCACAGAAAGCAAGTAGCAGGAAATCCTACGTGCCGGTTCATTAAGATAACCTTCGAAAGAGTTAGTTTAGCCAACGCAGTTTCTGGGGGAAGGCATGACCAGTTATACTGTACGTTACGTACATTACTTGCTACAGAATCGCGGCTAATTTTAGAAACTTTTATATCAGTTTAGTACAGCGAGGAGATTTTGCACATGGCATCCTTGTGCTGGGGATATCCTTGCATCAGAAAAAAGAACTATTCTGTTGAAGAACCTTTGTTAAGTGTTTAGTTCAGCAAGATGATTCCCTATTTGGATATATGTTTATTTTATTTATTTTCTGATGAAATTTATGTTTATAGTTGTCACTCTTTACACCGGTTAGAATTTCCGGTAGTACTTCCTCGGGTAACCTAAAGAAACACAATAAATTGGGTATTACAGTGTGGTACCAACTGCCACCTCCTACAAACCTATGTACATTTTCACAAACGTCTGTAAAACTTTGAACAACGTTTTTCCGAAGTCACTATCCATTTCTCTTACAAAAATCTTGCTTTCACTTCAGAATTTTTTTCATTTGGATCTTCCCTAGACACAATTTAGCAATAATGGGGTGGGGAGAATTCTGGAATCGAATCTTTACGTAATTTTGGTGGAGCCCTTGGACACCTGGATACCTCTCTTCATTACTTCGTAATCTTCAAAAGTATCAGTTATTGTCCTCTTCTTCGAAATGATTCACATAGACGATGAATGTCTTGGAAATTACGGCGAAATTATTCTCTGCGCATCCTTTTCCGTTGGGAATTGGAATAGCATGGTGTAGCTCCTGTCGCCACTGTAACGATAAATGCTTACACATTATGAGACAGTATTGTCTGGTATATGAACAACGTTATGTAATTAATAGTAATACACATTTACAATAAATCACATAAGACTTTTACTAACATGTAATGTCTGTGTTGTTTATTATGTGGCTCCACAATCTCACGTTATAGTTAATTATCTTTTCTGTGATAACAATTCGTAAGAAAACTCGCGATTACAGACAGATTAGTGATCATTGGACGTCTAGGAAAACAGTTTACGAGACGCTGTGCAACTCACCACAACCGAAGTCAAAATGTTCACAGTTTGTAGTTCCTAGGGCACAGTACGCTTCGTTTTGGTACTGCATTGGTAGTACGCCGTCTTCACCGCTTTGCCACTCCCCATCAACTCAGCCTTATGTATAGTCGGCTGTGGTTCTATGTACGGTGCTGCGATCCGTATGACTGTTGGACGACGACTTTATGACGTAGCATAAGGGAAGGGCGCCCATACACGTGGTAAGGAGAGGGGGGGGGGGGTAGCGGCAGCCTCCTAGATCTCAGTAAAAGGAAAAATATAGCGTAATCAGGTGTTTGTCTTTCAAGAAAGTGATTTAAAAGTCGGTATTACCAGGTTTTTAGCAGAATCGGAACTGAATTTTTTTATAGTTACTTACAAGTTGAAATAGTCTTCCAAAATATTAAAAATACTCCATACCCCCAAGTCTAGCCCTCCCCTCCCCCCCTCCTCTCCTACAAGCTATCTAATCGGCGTCTTTGGGATGAGCTGCATTCTGACCGTCAGGGCGACAGCAAAGTATGGACAAACGCCACTGGTGTCATGAACGATGGCCTGCAGTTAGAGATCTCTGACTCCCGAACTGTTGTCTGAAGGCTCCGACCAAGGATCTTCGTATTTCGTTTCTTGCCTGGGTACAACTACCACTAGCACTACGTCTACCATGTGTCACAGATGACAGAAGAAAATACTTACGATTCTGCAGCTACGTGAATTTATTACTTCGGACGTTCCAAATTTCTCGACAAGAAAAATAAGTATTTCAGAGCTAGTGCAAAAAACTGTCCCAATTTTGATGTATAATTCCGGAACTGTAGTGTCATCCGTAGATTGATAGATAGCGAAGAAAACTGATACTACTTTATTTCGCTTACGCATTACTTATACATTCTGTTATCAGAAAAAGACAACGCCAGAAAAGTGACAAATAATTTATTTCCATTCGTACATCCATTTCCTATGCACGTTACAAGCTCTCATGCAAGCAACTAAAAACAACTCGTGTTAAACATAGCTTTCAGTTTTCTAAGACTCCTTCATTCTCCAAAACTCACCCGATACATCTGGAAAATGGTGTCTGTAAAAACTTATACGCTTATAATAATATTTTCTCTGGTGGGAGGGGGTGGATGGGTGGGGGCGGAGGAGAGAGGTTTTATGCCCCACCACCCTGTTGATACGTCCATCCTACCAACAAGTAGTAAAGTCCCCGCTGAAAAAATCTCGAGGGTGGGGACAAACAAGCTGCTAATCAGTAGAACCACAGACGGAGCACTGAAGGTTGCAACTAGGTGAATGTCCTATTGAAAATCATGTTTTGTCCAACAAAAGCCAGACCATGTGAAGTGTGTTGACAGAATGTCGAATGCGCTTTTAGGTTGTGTTCTCAAGAAGAAAGTTAGCTATGCAGAACGATTAGAACTGTGTGCGGGGAACGACAAGGCCATGAAAGAGCAATAATTCACTTTCATGTATCTTTTCCTAGGAAATTATTGCTTACAGCAGTGAAAATATGTCTCTGATCGTTACACATTCCCCATGAAGGAAAACAGTGCCGATTCTAATATTTTATTAACGTTGCTCCTCTTTGTTCTGTGTTTCAGATACTCTCTCTCTCTCTCCCTCTCTCTCTCTCTCTCTCTCTCTCTCTCTCTCTCTCCACCAACACACACACACACACACACACACACACACACACACACACACACACAGGTAGCACCATAACACGGTACAGTGCTGGCCTCATAACCAAGCAGATGCTTAGCTTTCCCGAGCTACACTCAAGACAAACACTGATGAATACAAAAATACAAATACTCAGAAATAGGCTACCGGGCAGATACGGACAAGTTTCGGCAGTCAGACAGAAGCCACTAGGAAGCGAGAAACGGTTACAACATAAAACATTGTAGGAAAATCATTACCACACTTCGTGGACAACAGCGTACCCCAGTATGCCAAAAACCTGAAGTTTAGCACATAATTCTTCCCACAGCACTGCCACATTTCCTCAGCAGGAGACAGATCTGGCAATAAGATATTTCAGATACTTCCAGGATCTATAGAGCTCCTTAACCCTTTGAGCCCCAGTGGTTTCTGCCTCAAATCACAACTCCATTCATTTTGTTTTGAAGTACCGATGCCTTTAGCATGAACCACCGATGCTACTAAGCCCTTAAGCAGGGCCTTCGTAAGCTCTTAATCAGGACTTTCGTAGCATCGGTGATTCATGCTAAACGCAGTTGTACTTCAAAACGAACTGAATAAAAGCATGGTTTGAGACAGAAACTACTGATGAAGAAACAGTCATGATCGCAAAATATCATTTATTTAAAATGACCGGGTTCGGCACGTACACTACGCTATCTTCAGACTGATTCCACCACTTGCTGCGGCTGGCGATAACTTGTCAGCAGTTATCGTCTTCACAACACACAGCTGCTCAGCACGACGCCAGCCCCAGCGATTTGTGGAATCAATCTGAAGATGGCCTAGTGTATGTTCCGAAACCGGTCATTTTAAAAAAATGATATTTTGCGAACATGGCTGTTTCTTCATAAGTAATTATCACAAGTAAGATCGCTTATACTCCCGACCACGTTGCTTAAAATCTGAGATGCAAACCACTGGGGCTGAAGTGGTTAATAACGTTCTCTGTAACCCTTCAGCTTGAACTTAAGTACTTAGTTCTTCCAACAGTACTGCGACACTTTCTCAACTAAGGACACGTATGACGATACGGTAGGCCTTCAGAGAGTATCCGCAGCAACAAGATAAAGTATTTACAATCAACAGCGGCAGGCGATGGACCGCGTCCTGTGGAAGTAGAGTACTGTGGCAAACGTGCTCGAGTAACAGAGTGACTAATTTTGGCACTCATTAATATACCGCCATTCTATCAAAGTATGCGTGGTAATAACAAAAGACCATCGAGCATCTTAAAAGAATCGCACTCCACAAATTGCCGCGTCCGACATGTATAGGAAATCATTCTCCCTACTAGGACACGCTGGCTGTAGGCGACTCCACACACGACCTGCTACCGATCTCCAAGCCTGCAGTTAGTGATCTCCATACACTAAGTAGATATGCAATGTCATCTATACTGCTTGAATGTAGAAATCTGGTCCCTGATCACAAAACTATAGCGTCTGGTTAATATTTTTTTAAATTCTTGTTTCAGAAACATACATAGGTGCAGAATTAACATTCATATACTCTTTGACCAAAATTTGGCCACTTCCAGTCCATTTTCTGTCGCTTGACGGAGGTCTTCTGCAATACGGGAGGCTGGACACAGTGGACAATGAAGCACATGTCGGACAGTCTTGGCTTCTCCACAATCACACTTGATATTGTTTTCTGTAGTGTTGTCCAGTCTTGCCAGATTAGACCTTGATCCGCCCTCCTGATCTAAGCCTGTTCAAAGATTTCCAGGTCATCCATTCCTCATCATGTCCTACAGGCAGAGTCTCATAGTTGGCTTAATAGAGACAATGGTTTTTCCCCTGGGAGGACGTGGAACTCTGCACTCTCTCGTATAAAAAAACATAACGTTCTTTGGTATGGCGGGAGCGAATATTTATGGATGTTCTTCGAGTGTATTCTTGAGTACAATTTTGGGGACAACACATGTAGGGACGGCGCATGCACAGTGTATGGTACGGGGACCTATGTAGGACAAGGGTTCCAGCATTAGCATCAGTTTTCAGCGGAACTCAGCAGCAGCATATGGCGTACAGGTGAATCGTATATCTGGGAGGAAATTGAAGAACGTTTGTAAAGTTGTACCCGAAGTGCGTTGTTTAGTAGCTATATCGCCGTTGTTAAAATTAATAACATACAGGATTCAAAAGTGTAGACAATCGTACAGAAGCTTGTATATTTAACGACGTGTTGAGAGAGGAACATTGTCGCATTAGCAATGCATGTGTACATTGATGGGCAACATATATGCTGGTAGATGAACATCACTTCAGATAGCAAGAATTAAAAAATGAATTTCACCTTAGACTGAGAACTGGGTGTCCCTGTATTATAATATCAATTTATACTTAATCAGTGGCAACGGCCTTGCCACAGTGGATACGCCGGTTCCCGTCAGATCACCGAAGTTAGGGGCTGGCGGGCGTGGTCGGCACTTGGATGGGTGACCACCCAGGCCACCGTGCGCTGTTGCCATTTTTCTGGGTGCACTCACCCTCGTGATGCTAGTTGAGGAGATACTCAACCGAATAGTAGCGGCTCCGGTCAAAGAAAACCGTCATAACTACTGGGAGAGCATTCACAGTCTGCCAACAACAAACTAAGGAAAAAATTAGAGGAAGATTGAATTTTCAGAAACTTGGCAGGAACCACTGAAATAAACAGCAGTGTCACGATTTATGTGCCTGCTTAGGCTGCAGATTTGAGTTCACAGCTATAATGCAAAGCGAAATATCGATATTGGGGAGTGCACGCCTTATATGACATTGCCAAATATGTGAGAATTTGTCGTTACAGTTCTTAAATCATTTCCTTGATACAAATTCTCGGTTGAATGATTTTCAAATGATATTTGTCTGAATTCTAATTTCTTGGGAGTTATGCGAAAGCGATGAACTAACTTTATAGAGAAATGCTTCCAAGTATGAAGCAGGCGACCATTCAAAATTAAGACACTGTGAACTATGGAAGGTTTTTGCCGCAAATTAATTTATTGACGCGTTTCACAGCATCATCATCGTGCATAGCTATGGAAAATGCAGGGATATAAAACATAAAAAGATGCGTCAGAAAAAATATATATCTCTGGACAGCAGTTTCAATAATATTTACAATGAAGTACAAGAACAAACCACATAAAAGTGGGCGCATAAGGCACTGGAAATATAGCTCACATACACGTGTTGTCAGGTGTCAAACTGACAGTACGTCGAGAAACGAACTAGTAAGGAAAACAATCGTCGTCAACATATGACGTTAACAGATTAGCTACATATTTACCTTTTTATCATCTTATTTGTAAGTTTCTAATAACTTACATTATAGACTTATTGTCTGTCATTTTATGTTTTAACGTTTGCTTCATCATATGCTATTATGATGTATATGTATCTGTTTTACTAGTGCTTATCCTAGGGTAAAAAAGAAATAAAAAGCATACATGTTACCAATGCCTATATTGTAATTGCTTAGGTAACCACTTCGTATTCTATTCCTATATTGTAATCTCTTATGGAACTATATCATAATGTTTCTGCATTTGTATCTTGTACTTTGTTTTAATTTAATAATTTCCCTACGTTTTATAATTTTCACAGTTAACATACTGCTCGAGGTCTGATTATTTTGTTATATTCACTTATTTTTCAATCTGTACATTACGTATTTCACATTTTTAAAATTTTATGCCTGAATGGTTCCTCCATGGCTTTCTAGTTCATAAAGTACATAATCGATACATTCGTGGTATGTTTTCGTAGTGGCTACGTTCTTTGATAGCCATCTATTGTTAGCATCGCTGCTAATGCCCATTGTTGACTGCAGTTGCTTCCTTATCAGTATGTTTCTCGATTTAAGGTCAATTTGGCACCTGGTGCCACATATACGTGACCTATATTTTCAGTATCGTATTTGCCGACTTTTGTGTGGTTTGGCCTTTCACTTCAATGTAAGTACTGGTGGGAACTGAAGTCCACGGTGCATATCTATCGTATTTCTTTATTCCTACCACATCTATACCTGATGTGCGCGACTCTCTGTCAAAACCTCTTCTACACTTCGACAGTCTTCACAATATTCCTGGCGAGAGCACCAACCAACAACACTACCTTGTTCAAAACAGATACAGCCAGCAGCGAAGAAGAGAAATCCAAACTCCAGTCTCTACTACCAAGAAACATAAGAGCGAAAAGAAGAGCGGTAATTTCACATTAGTCTCCGTGTTACATGCCAAGGAATTTCAAGAGCTACAAGAAAAGACTGAACAGCAAAATATTGTACTCTGGACAGACGGACCACCGAACCCTCCAGATGAAGCGTAAATTCGACTGCGGAATAGAAAGTACTGACAATCTGTGTTTTCGGTGTTCAAGGTGACAATTCTGTGAATATTACAGGAGCATGTGCAAAATGTATAAAAATAACGTCTGTGAACGGATTGTCAGGACCACCAATGGTAGCGTAAAATTTAAGCCTAATGATGGCTGCGTTAGCACAGTTTCAATAGCGTACGCAGGTTTTGGCTGCAGAATGATGTGGATGATACTGAAATGGGTTGTGTTATTCACTGAGAGAAATGAATATGTGGAAATCCTGATACACATTTCCTGTTTAATGTGACTACTCCAGTGATGAAAGTGTGGGTAATGGACTGCTTCAAAAATATCATACTGAATTTAAGAAGTCAGTTTGTAACTGAGTGGAAGTAAACCACGTTCTGCTGTTTTTGACTGCCAAACCTGACCTTTTTTTTCAATTCTAAAGAGTCGGTATTATCCTAAAAGGGGTCTTAACAATTCAAATTAGGTTTTTTTCTTTTCATTCTAAAATGAAATGAGTGTTCTGACCGTACTTCGTTTCTATCACTGTAGAACATAAGGATACACCATTGTTTAAAAGTACTTAGCAATAACGGCACGAAGACTAATTTATGCCATTAAAGATTTTCCTTGACAATATTTCTTCGCTTAGTGGTCAGAAAGATATGATGCGAGACGCTCAAATGTTCATAATAGACCTATGGTATATTTTTGTGGTCCTGATGCCATAAGAGGCCTAAACGTAAGCACTCTATCTGTTGCTGTAGGGTTTTCTTATATTTGTAAACCTTGTACGAAGTAATAGCTGTATGGCACCCCAAAACATAAAAAAATATTACAATTTAAAAAAGAGAGAAAATTGTAGGCTGATGTTTCAATGGCTTTCTGCTGAGAGGAGTGCAACGCGAGTGAATATGTGTGTTACAGGAATTCTTCTATTACACGAACAGATTCAGCAGTGACTGTGACTGTTAAATGTTTCAAGAATATCACATTGCGTTTGAGGAACCCCTTTGTGATTCAGTGGACGTGCAATTTATTCTGTTATTTCTGACTATTAAGCCCGTATTTTTTATAATTTTTTATGTAATCGTCCACATCCTACTGATGCCACATTTTTACATGTGCTTAAACCTAATGGCAAGAGCCATCAACCGCACTTATTAAGACGTATTTATTACTTTAGAGACTAAACAGGTAAGCAGCGGGGCTCAAATATTTGATCATATACCTTGTTGTGGTAGATTTTTGTGGTCTTGTTAAAACAAAGCACATGTGGCTCCATGGGTTCCTTACGTCTGTAGAAAGAAGTAGCTCAGTGATAAAGTGCCAGACTATACATCCAAACGTCTCGGGTAAGGTCCCCAGTTAATCCTAGAATTTTTATCTGATGTTTATCACTCCTCTCACCTCTGGCGTTGTACATTTATGTGAAAAATGCCGTCTGCTAAAATGGATACCAAAGTTTAGGGTCACTATACCCTTCCCGCAGACGCATCTATCGATGTGTGGGCGATTAACCTGCCTTTCTTATGACGTCATGAACGTTAGGCCATCAGCAGACCGATAGCCGGCCGCCCCGATTTGCGTCTAAGGTGCGCAGCTAATGCCCAAAGATTTTCAGTCTCACAGGAGCCTCTTGAGTACGAGGTCGCAAGTTCAGTCTCTAGTAAGACTCATTTGAAAGTGTTGTGTTAAAAAATTATGACAGGAGAAATGTTGGCTGGTAATGACTCACCGTGTGCATTAGGAGGGTGACAGAAAATGAGAGTCCGCGAAGTGCAGAGACAAACCTTCTGTGGGATGTATGTATTACACTCCCCAACATAGACAGTGTCGACATTCAAGAAATATTCGAAACAAACCATTAACTGGTATCATGAACACCGCATGAAAAATGGCGCGCCACAATGATCACAAAGGTTCGGACCATCAAGGTCGAAGGTGAACAGCTCGGGAGTTACAAATCGTGCAGAAAGTTCAGTTAGGTGACCGCTCTTAAAGAATGCATAAAGAACCATATTGGTGAAATGTGATGACATGAAACCGAATACGAAACAGTGTGTCGTGGAGTTTATCGTGAAACTGTCAATTCTTTAAGACGTAGCTGTAGATAGTGCGATAATGTTTTATAGGAACGTAAAAAACAAATATCCAGAGGCTGAATCTGTCCAGTGTTCCAGGCGGTGTGAATCACAATGTCACACACTTTTCATGAGGAATAGTTTTCTCTAGAGGAGTATGATTTTTATATGCAGACCAGGAATCAAGCAAAAGCAAGTTACTTTAACGAGCTGAAAACAAATTCCTTACTGAACGGTGGGATAAGTTTGTTTATGTCAAATTTTCTGGCCGATTCCGAAGTTTTCTGTGCAGCATCAAGTTGACACTATGGTTGAAATGTCATTATCTTACGTGTTCTAATGCTGTAGCACTGTTTGAAGTTATGCAACAATTCCCTATTTCCCTTGAAATGACTGTGATCTATATCGCGCGTAATCTGATGTGCATAACCCAATACGTCACTATCGTGCATATCCTGCAAATTGTATCGAGCATCATCGAAACACACAAACATATTTTTTTTTTAACAAGTGCACCTTATACTGCCTTACATATCCGTAGTTTTTCGTATGCACTACACGGTCGTATTGCTAATGGCTTAATCGAAAGCTGTTCATGATTTCATGTGACCTTCCGTGTAGGGTAACTATATCTAACACCTGATCCTTGGACAACGGTTGTGCTTTACTACGTCTCACTGTAGAAGTGATTTGTGGCTCCCTGTTCGATAAGGATGATAAGCTATATGACTCGACACCTGTTACAATATCAATTTCACTTATTAAGCAGGTATCGTCATGACTGTACTTCACATGTCCGTTGTTCGCACAGTCTAGCGTATACGACACCACAAATTCCGCTGAGTCATCGTTCAGAAACGTTAATACTTCTTTCTCAGTCTGCGAAATTCCTTGGCTTTCTTTCTGACGAAATATCAACATCGGCAGCTGTTGTTGCAGATGTAAAGCAACGTTTGCTTTGTTTATCGTTGCCGTTGATCGGCTTTGGATCAACACTACTAGCACTATAGCACTGTTGTGAGTTATTCGTCGACTACAGCTATGTTCCATAGGCTCACCCTGTGCTGACCCTTAGATACCTCCAGTCCCGTCCCTGTTGCCATTAGTAGCCAATATTTTGGCTGCATGGTAGACAATATGTGGAGCTTCGAACGGAGTAAACGTTATTAGTCTTTTGTGGCCTTGCACTCATGGAGTTCCTTGTCAGAGGGTGTCGTCTGATAGAAGTTAAAGATATTATTGTAATGTTATAGTGACGAACTGTGACCCCTTCCCCGATACTGGGTTTGCACCTGCTTCGTAGGGGACCTAGACCGTCCTTCGTTCTGCTGTTGCTCCACAGAAGGGACCCCTACCGAATCGCCTGCCCTCTGGAAAACGAAGAACGTAAAAATGTTCTCCGGCGATGAGTTTTAAACCAGCACGGAGCGAGAGAGGTGGAGTAGGGGACACACACAGACGGCGCGTATTGCCCGTGTGAGCCGACGGTCGGCTCTTGGCTGAACAGCCACCAGCCACCGCAAGCGTGATTAATGGCATCGTTTTTCTCTTTGCCGGAAGACGTGATCCGCGTCCAGAGACGTGAGACCGGATGCCGGATAGCCGGCGCGGTCTGAGTGCCCCAATTCCAGGCGGATCACGCGCCTGGCACGTGACGAAACTGCCGTCTGCTTTGATGCCGTCGCTCGCCATTCGTTTCCGACACTCGAGAAAGCCGCCATCCGCCGCACAATAGAAACCTACTGCAACAGCAACAGTTCTTCCTCTCTCCCTTTTCTGATAAGCTCGTCTGTAGCTGTGCAGGGGCTAAGCTTAGCATCACAGGGCTCACCCGTATCGAATAGGACACTAAAACACTGAAACGCCAAAGAAACTGGTACAGGGATACGTATTCAAATACAGAGATACGCATACACAAAAAATACGGCGCTGAGGTTGACAGCTCCTTTATAAGACAACGACTGTCTGGCGCAGTTCGTAGATCGGTTACTGCTGCTACAATGGCAAGTTTTCTAGATTTAAGTGAGTTTGAACGTGGTATTATAGTCGGCGCATGAGTGATGGACACAGCGTGTCCGAGGTAGCTATGAGGTGGGGATTTTCCAGTTCGACCATTCCACGAGTGTACCGTGAGTATTAGGAATCCGGTATAACATCAAATCTCCGACATCGCTGCTGCCGGCAAAAGATCCTCAAGATCCTCCTGAAGAGAATCGTTCAATGTAACAGAAGTGGAACTCTACCGCAAATTGCTGCAGATTTCAATGCTGGGCCATCAACAAGTATCAGTGTACGAACCATTCAATGAAACATCATCGATATGGGCTTTCGGAGCCGGAGGCCCACACGTGTACCCTTGATGACTACGTGGCACGAAACTTCACGCGTCGCCTGGGCCCGTCAACACAGACATTGGACAGTTGATGACCGGAAACATGTTGCCTGGTCGGAAGAGTCCCGTTTCAAATTGTATCGAGCGGATGGACGTTTACGGGTATGGAGACAAGCTCACGAATCCTTGGACCCTGCATGTCAGCAGGGAACTGTTCAAGCTGGTGTAGGCTCTGTAATGGTTTGGAGCAAGTGCAGTTGGAGTGATATGTAACCCCTGATACGACTCTGACAGGTGACACGCTTGTAAGCATCCTGTCTGATCATTTGCATCCATTCATGTCCATTGTGCATTTGGACGGACTTCTGCAATTCCAGCAGGACAATGCCACACCCCACACGTCCAGAATTGTTACAGAATGGTTCCAGGAACACTTTTCTAAGTTTAAACACATCCGCTGACAACCAACCTTTCCAGACATGAACATTGTTGAGCATATCTGGGATGCCTTAGAACACGCTGTTGAGAAGAGATCTCCTCCCCATCGTTCTCTTACGGTTTCATGGACAGGCTTGCAGGATTTATGGTGTCAATTCTCTCCAGCACTACTTCAGACATTAGTCGATTCCATGCCATGTCGTGTTGTGGCACTTATGCGTGCTCGCGGGGGCCCTACACGATATTAGGCAGGTGTACCAGTTTCTTCAGAGTGTTTTACTCTGCCCGTCATTGCTTTCGACGCTGTGGTTTACGCTCTAGTACTACGTTGGTGTGCAAAACCTCAGGACGAAAGTAACTTTCGCATGACGTGTCGCTGCCAAGTAATATAGCTCGAGGAAACTTGGGCCATACATAGAAAGGAATTGCTACAGTTGTGTGGCGGGTATTCATCTTGGTTATTAAAAAACTGCTAGCTTCTTAATTTTATCTGAGAGCAAGCCATATCGATTCCTTGATCCTTGGTTTTGTTGTTACACCGTCTCTGCCTGAAGGCGCCCAGAGAGAAATTTTTCTTAGTTGAGGTGCTTAGGGCAGCAGACGTGGAACTGAATGGTCAGGTTGATTGGTTGGTTGATTTGGGGGAGGGGACCAAAAGGCGAAGTCATCGGTCCCATCGGACTAGCGAAGGACGAGGAAGGAAGTCGGCTGTGCCCTTTCAAAGGAACCATCTCGGAATTTACCTAAAGCGACTTGAACCATCCCAGCATTTACCTAAAGCGACTTACGGAAATCACAGAAAACCTAAATCAGACGGGCCGGACGCGGGTCAATGGTCGGGAAATTCTTTATGTGGATTTGAGGTGCTAAATGTGTGAATAAGATGATGATTAGAATATTTACTGATTTTGAAAAGAATTTTGTAAAGAACTGATTGAAGGTCAATTCGCAGATTTTCATACTGGTGCGTAGTTAGGACTCTTTCGTAAAATTAATTGTCACACTGAATTGTCACACATGGATTGTTCACAAACAGAGAGGTTAGTTATCCACCCCGAAATACACACTTTGCAAAAAAAAAAAAAAAAAAAAAAAAAAAAAAATTGATATTTTGGGTAGGTTCATTTTTTGTGTAACGTAAATTTTTGAATTGTCAATCGTAGAATAGTTTCTAAGACCAGTCACTATTATATAAAGTCAGTATAGTTCATTATCTTGAAACTGAAGTTATAAAGCAATTCTTTGGTACAAAATTGTTTGAGAAATTACATTTTTAGAACAATATCACCCAAAATTATTCCCATGCAAGTTCTATGTTGCTTGTCTACACATTGCACGTGGCGCTACAGACTCTTTTGAACATCATTTTTAGCTTACCGTTTTTATTCAGCTTTGCTGCGGCGCTGCTTGCTGTGCTCCACTTTCGAGAGAAAGTTTTTACTGTGTCGAGGAAAGTGGAAGAATAGTTCAGGGTCATAGCCATTCAGTTGCACTATATATACTGAACTATATCATTATACAATTGGTCACAGGTTAGATCAGGTAGCTTACATTCTGCTTGGAGTACATTTCAGCGAACACTGAGATGTATCCATGTGTGCAACATTTTTCGTATCCTGAGTTTTGTTTCGCAAATTAGCGACGTAAATATGCAATGGAGTTTTACTACAGTAATCTGGGTAATTCATTCACATAAAAATTAGTAGTTCATTTGATATGTAATTCTTATTGGTTTTATTTTGCCGTATTTTGGAGATGTTCAAAACTGTCCACTGTGACGTCAGGCAATTCACCACATTCACTTGACTGAACAGTATAGGGCTTAAGCAATCACATTTTTCGGTAATTAGTTTCCTACACATACACAAAAAGACTATTATGGAGAAAAGTTACACCGTATAGTATAAAAAGTAACTGGAAGAAATACGCAATGAGATGAACGGAAATGACACGTTCTTTCAAAGACAGTAATTACACGGATGTCACCGCGATTCATGATGGTGTCTTAGACATTACAAAAGGCCATGCGTTGTTAATAGGGTGCCTGACCACCACGGACAGAAGTGCATGCTATACAATGAGCTTCTATGCTGTTCACAAGGTGTGTAAGGAGTTCTTATGTTAGGGCATTCCATTCTTCTACCAACGGCTGGCCAGGGTGGCCGAGCGGTTCTAGGTGCTACAGTCTGAAACCGCGCGACCGTTACGGTCGCAGGTTCGAATCCTGCTTCAGGTATGGATGTGTGTGATGTCTTTAGGTTAGTTAGCTTTAAGTAGTTCTAAGTTCTAGGGGACTGATGACCATAGATGTTAAGTCTCTTAGTGCTCAGAGGCATTTGAACTATTTTTGAACCTTCTACCAACGCGGTTGACAACTGCTGAAAAGCCACGGGTGCATATAGATGTTATGCAGTACATATTCCCAAAGTATCCCGGATGTGCTCGACTGGGTTTCAATGGGAGGGCCCCGCGGGATTAGCCGAGCGGTCTAAGGTGCTGCAGTCATGGACTGCGCGGCTGATCCCGGCGGAGATTCGAGTCCTCCCTCGGGCATGGGTGTGTGTGTGTTTGTCCTTAGGATAATTTAGGTTAAGTAGTGTGTAAGCTTAGGGGCTGATGACCTTAGCAGTTAAGTCTCATAAGATTTCACACACATTTGAACATTTTGAACGGACACTGATGAGTGTACCGTGTTCAAAGATCTGGAGTTTAGTACACCGATGCAACATTATGCCTCTCTACGCCGTAAC
This sequence comes from Schistocerca americana, assembly GCF_021461395.2. Taxonomy (NCBI): domain Eukaryota; kingdom Metazoa; phylum Arthropoda; class Insecta; order Orthoptera; family Acrididae; genus Schistocerca; species Schistocerca americana. Next base: position 173,043,168 of record NC_060125.1, read on the forward strand.
ACGCAGACTACCAAAACGATCATGTTTGACATTGCTGGAGACACCTGCGTGTGACGGGAGATGGGAACATGTAATGCACTCAGGAACATCGGCGAACATGAGCATACAACAGTGTCTTACAGCTAAACAGGCCATGAGAAAAATTTGTAAGGTGGCAGACTAAATTAAGGTCAATTTCGCACCTTACATAAAAGTTTTATACATCATAATGGGAAGATGACTATGACACCTAACTTACTTCGGCAGTAATGAGCAGATTTGCCTATAAGTATGTAATGCAAAAGAGATGACATTCAATTGACGGTTTTAACACACCGCTCCTATATAATGCATGTCAATGAGCAGAAGGTGAAACAAGCAGCGAGAGGAAACGCTTTGTGTGGAATCCAGCACAGGCAGACGCAGAGGCCGCACCCCGGGATGCACTACGGAAAGCTCTTAAGGGGCGCACCCCGTGGCGGGAGTCAGCGACTGGACAGGTGACACATACTGCACAGCGAGTAACGGGCCACAAGAAGTAGGACAGAAAGAAGCTTTAGAAAACTGCGTTTCGAAATTTCGAATGGATATGAACAGAACCAGTGTGTAAATGTGTGTATTCTGTGATAAGTTTGTATCATTAAAACAAAGTTATTTACAGCTTACACAGTTGTTGTTGATCAGACCCTGCCTGGATGTCAATTAGTCAAATTAGAAAAGGAAATTAAAATTTTTAAATTGAAAAAAATTTTTTTTTTGTTTTGTTGTTTTTGTGATGAGGTTGCCCAATGTATGTGTATGTATAGTGGTCCGAAAGCGTGCTCTAAAGTGTAGAAATGTTGCATTAATAAATGCGATAAGGCTTATTTTGGTGTAAAAATAGCTTGTGCATGATCTTGATGGCGTTGTTGAGTTGGTTTGAAATTCTACAAACAGTGAACGGCGTTGCTAATGATTTGCGCGGAGTCTAAGAAACTTTCTATAATTTTTTGGAAACGTGTAAGATCATAGAACTTGATGTTGACAAGAGCTCAGGCTCGCGCAATTCGAGAATAACAGAGGTTAGTTAGACGATCGGAGATGGCGGAAGAACGGAGATTGTATCAGACAGCGCAAACTGAAGATCTTGACAGGATAGAGATTGAGGTGCAACAAATTTCCGGAGGACTCCAACGAAGTGTTATAGTACTGTTGCTGTTTACAATATATACAAATGATCTAGTAGGAAGCGTAGTATGCTCTTTAAGGCTGTTCGCAGATGATACGGTTGTCTATAACAAAGTAGCATCGCCAGAAGATTTGCGGAATGATCTCCAGAGAATTGATGAATGGTGCAGGCTCTGGCAGTTGACCCTGAACGTAAGTAAATGTAACATATTGCGCATACATACCATAAGAAATCCACTACTGTACAGCTACACTATGGATGACAAGCCGCTGGAAACAGCATCTAGCGTAAAAGATCTAGGAGTAACTATCCAGTGCGACCTGAACGAGAGTGACCACATAAAGGAAATAGTGGGAAAAGCGGATGCCAGATTAAGATTCATAAGAATGTTAAGGAAATACACTACTGGCCATTACAAATTGCTACACCAAGAAGGAATGCAGATGATAAACGGGTTATCATTGGACAAATATATTATACTAGAACTGACATGTGATTGCATTTTCACGCAATTTGGGTGCATAGATCCTGAGAAATCAGTACCCATAACAACCACCTCTGCCCGTAATAACGGCCTTGATACGCCTGGGTATTGAGTCAGAGCTTGGATGGCGTGTACAGGTACAGTTGCCCATGCAGCTTCAACACGATACCACAGTTCATCAAGAGTAGTGACGGGCGTATTGTGACGAGCCAGTTTCTCGGGCACCATTGACCAGACGTTTTCAGTTGGTGAAAGATCTGGAGAATGTGCTGGCCAGGGAAGCCGTAGAACATTTTCTGTACCCAGAAAGGTCCGTACAGGACCTGCATGATGCGGTCATGCATTATCCTGCTGAAATGTAGGGGTTTGCAGGAATCGAATGAAGGGTAGAGTCACGAGTCGTAACACATCTGAAATGTAACGTCCACTGTTAAAAGTGCCTTCAATGCGAACAAGAGGTGACCGAGACGTGTAACCAATGGCACCCCATACCATCACGCCGGGTGATACGCCAGTATGGCGATGACGAATACACGCTTCAAGCGTGCGTTCACCGCGATGTCGCCAAACACGGATGCGACCATCATGACGCTGTAAACAGAACCAGGATTCACCCGAAAATATGACGTTTTGCCATTCGTGCACCCAGGTTCGTCATTGAGTACACCATCGCAGGCGTTCCTGTCTGTGATGCAGCGTCAAGGGTAACCGCAGCCATGGTCTCCGAGCTGATAGTCTATGCTGCTGCAAACGTCGTCGAACTGTTCGTGCAGATGGTTGTTGTCTTGCAAACGTCCCCATCTGTTGACTCAGGGATCGAGACGTGGCTGCAGCTATGCGGATAAGATGCCTGTCATCTCGACTGCTAGTGATACGAAGCCGTTGGGATCGAGCACGGCGTTCCCTATTACCCTCCTGAACCCACCGTTTCCATATTCTGCTAACAGTCATTGGATCTCGACCAACGCGAGCAGCAATGTCGCGATACGATAAACCGCAATCGCGATAGACTACAATCCGACCTTTATCAAAATCGGAAACGTGATGGTACGCATTTCTCCTCCTTTCACGAGGCATCATAATAACGTTTCACCAGGCAACGCCGGTCAACTGCTGTTTGTGCATGAGAAATCGGTTGGAAACGTCCCCCTTGTCAGCACGTTGTAGGTGTCGCCACCGGCGCCAGCCTTGTGTGAATATTGTGAAAAGCTAATCATTTGCATATCACAGCATCTTCTTCCTGTTGGTTAAATTTCGCGTCTTTAGCACGTTATCTTCGTGGTGTAGCAATTTTAATGGCCAGTAGTGTATAGCTGACCCACAAAGGACGTGGCTTACAAGGCGCCTGTTCGACCGATTTTTGAGTATTGTTCGCCTGTCTCGGATCCCTAACTTGGTAGGTCCAATAGAAGAGATAGAGAAGCGGCGCGTTTCTTCGCAGTATCGTTTAGCTGGCACGAGAGCGTTACGGAGTTGAGCAACACACTCCGTTGGCAGACGTTACAAGAGAGGCGTTGTGCACCACGTGGAGATTTACTATTGAAATTTCGAGTGAGCACTTTTCGGGACGAGTTGGACAACATATTACTTCCCCCCAAATTCGTCTCCCGTAATGACCACGAGGAGAAAATTCTAAAAACTGGAACCAATGCAGACGCTTACCGACAATCTTTCTTCCCACGCGCTATTCGCGAGTGGAACAGGGTTGGATGACTCAGTTAATGGTTCAAAAGTACCCTCCGCCACACACCACTAGGTGGCTTGCGGAGTACACTGTAGATGTAGATGACTGTCCTTTCTGACAGGAAATCACGAATCCAGTCGCACAACTGCGACGGTAATCCACAGGCACGCACTCTGATTAGAAGCCCCTTGTGACAGGAGGCGGTTGGTTTGGGTCAACAAGGAGCCGCTCCTGCGGTCGCGTGCCGCTAATGGCCGCCACGGCGGCGCACGCGAGCCCCTCCACGTCTAGTAAACAATCAGGAGCGACGAGTCTCTACTCCACGTCACCCAGGCCCGTCTTGCACGACTGCACCCTTTTCCTCGATTTGCTTATATCCTTAGCGAATGTTCCACATTAAATCCACATTTTGTGGTTCCTTTCGGAGTACGCTGCTGAAACAGCTCCATTCCCAGCAATCATACACAACCATTCGCTCGACAAATAATCGGTATGTAAAGACTGGAAAGTTGCACAGTTCACACCGAAACTCGACGAAGGAAATTGAAGTAATCCACAGAATTATAGACCCATAACACTGACATCGATTGCCAATACGATTTTAAACCTTAACTGTGTTAGAACATTATGAAATACTGAATTATTATTTTACAGAAAAAGTTTTCTCTTTAAATGCGAACATTTTAGGTTAGGCTTTACCGTGACTGTTATTGACATTAAATGTGATGTGTTACGACAGCGAAAGGAACCTGTGACCACTGGAGGTACTCTATTTTACTTATTTCATGTTTACTATTAGATATCAGTTTAATTTTTTGTCAGAAGAAATCCAAAACCATGTTCTGAAATAGTGTCTTGTTTCTCCACTAGACAGTGCCACAAATTCCTCCAAAAAATCATAACACAATACACACACAAATGTCATACTAACTAATGTAAATCCACCCGATGATGGAGGTTTAAACCTTTGAAACGCGTCGTGGAAATGAATAAAACGGTGACTGCTGACAGTAAACTTGTTGTTTCATTTAATGTTTTCTTTGTTTTGTGTGGGGCTCTTTAGTGGTGACGGAAAAATAAACGTTGATGAGAGGACATTAACTGGAGTGCCGTTAATTAAAAGAAGCTGCCAAATAGAAAGAAGTTCAAAGTATCACACGGCACAGATAAATTCACCACTACAAGAGAGACAATTAATAATTCAAGAGTTTGTATAACCTGCATTGATACCGTGGAGCGGACTGACCGCGCACATCGTTTGTTGTCCGAATGCCGATCACCAATATTACGCGTTATGCACAGAAGTACTGCGCAGAAACTGCGTTTACGGATTCGGTTATCAGTTCTCAGGGACGCAACTAGTGGCTGCTACAAATTCGAACACCAGTGACATCCGGCAGCGGCCAGCAAACAATATGTCGGGAGTCTTACAGTTCTCCAAGCTGAAACAGAAAAGTTGGCAGGCAAGGTTGATGTTGTTGAAATGAAACATTGGCGAACAATAACAATTATTCATATATTGACGATGCTCTTACATAGATAAATACTTTGCACACCGTGAAAATATCTTCCAAGTACAACTGCCTGATACAAAATCAGTCGAGAGAGCGATCGTTAAGAGAGAGATATCGAGAGAGAGAGAGCCAGACGACGCTCGTGTTTATAGATGAGTAGGGGACGGAAGGCAAGTTTACTGTCGTTTTTCCTGAGTCTCTTCCTGTTCTGGAAAAATGTTCAAGAGACTTCGCTGCACGGCTGATCGCATAGAAATTGATTGTTGACGCCCCATGCGCTGCGTCTGATGTATCATTTGCCAATTAAAAATACAGTTGCTCTCTCACATTCAAGAATTAATTATAAATTTACATTATAAGACAATTTAAAGGCAATACACGGAATTAATACAAAAATACAGCGTTTCTTACGTAAGTTTACATAAATTATTTTTGTTTTGGGGCTTAAAGTTATTTACACATAAGAAGAAACGTTTCAATAACTCGAAGAAAACGACTACTGATACGTAGTCAGCACGTTCTCGTGCAACACAACTAGCCAACGACGAGTGCTATCGACAGTGGATCTCAAGTTGATATAATATTTCTGGATTTCCAGAAAGCTTTTGATACTGTTCCTCACAAACGGCTTCTAACCAAACTACGTACCTATGGAATACTATCTCAACTGTGTGACTGAATTCGCAATTTCCTGCTAGAAATGTCACAGTTCTTAGTAATTTATGGGACGCCTTCGAATGAAACAGAAGTCATGTGTTCCCCACTGAAACGATTTGGGAGACAATCTGAACAGTAACCTTAATTTACTTGTTTCATTTTTGGTTTTTAGGCCTCCCCTCTGCAAACCTAGGCAACGGCCTTGCCGCAGTGGATACACCGGGTCCCGTGAGATCACCGACGTTAAGCGCTGTTGGGCGTGGCCGGCACTTGGATGGGTGACCATCCAGCCGTCATGCACTGTTGCCATTTTTCGGGTTGCGCTCAGCCACGTGATGCCAATTGAGGAGCTACTCGACCGAATAGTAGCGGCTTCGGTCAAAGAAAACCATCATAACGACCGGGAGAGCGGTGTGCTGACCACACGCCCCTCCTATCCGCATACTCAACGGAGGATGACACGGCGGACGGATGGTCCCGATGGGCCACTTGTGGCCTGAAGACGGAGTGCTCTGCAGTCCTCGATTTACAAGTAATATAGGATATTCACCGTCTTTCACGGCTATGAAAAAGTCTTTTTTAGATTATAGGCGTTTCTCTTCTTTTTTAAAACGTCTTCGGTTGTCGCTGCAATAACGTGGTTTGCCTTACAATGTCTATATGCCAAGAAGGTGAACAGTTCTCATATTGCAAATTACTGTTATTAAACTGTTTTAAATTGGCATTATTACTCGCTTTTTTGTGTCCTACTGCACTCTTAACGTTTTTATACACACAGGTGTTCGCTTTTAGTGTACTGCGTTTCAGTGACAGAGAGCGTATTTTCGTTTTCATGCTCTGTAGATCCATTCAAAACTAGCGTACTTCCATCAGTCGAAAAACAGAAACACATACACAGAAGAATAAGAGACGCTGCTGCAGCCGCAAAAAGAAAACAAAAGACGATCGCATTCGGCCACTTCAAACCTAGAAATGGTCGTGTGGTGTCACCGCCAGACACCACACTTGCTAGGTAGTAGCCATTAAATTGGCCGCGGTCCGTTAGCATACGCCGGACCCGCGTGTCGCCACTATCAGTGATTGCAGACCGAGCGCCGCCACACGGCAGGTCTAGAGAGACTTCCTAGCGCTCGCCCTAGTTGTACAACCGACTTTGCTAGCGATGGTTCACTGATAAAATACGGTCTCATTTGCCGAGACGATAGTTTGCATAGCCTTCAGCTACGTCATTTGCTACGACCTAGCAAGGCGCCATAACCAGTTACTGTTGATACTGAATCATGTACCGTCAAGAGCGACGTTCACCATTAATGGATTAAAGTCAAGTATTCCACCAGCTACGTCCGATTTATCTAAATTCTAATTTACTTGTCCTGTTCCAGACCTCACGCCAGCCTGCGTGAGCTAAAACGCGTGCCTTTCGGCTTCCTCTAATAACACGGTGTTGGCTCTCCTGCCAACCACAACAGGTCGTTCGCGAACTAATGTGTTCAAAGCAACGGTTCACAAGATGAACGGAAGCAGCGAGGAACGAATTCTAAGGAACGGTCTTTCATAGTTCACTCCGGTCGCGGCTTTCTACTTACAGTTCCGGCGAACGGGTAGCGGTCGTTCTTGTTCCCGCAACGGCACGTCGGTCGGTCTCTTTCCAGCCTCGGTCCCCTTCCCCTCTGTCTCGGTCTCGCTCGGCCGGACTCGTCCTTCTTCGCGTAGCCACTCGTCGCAGTTCCACTGCCGACTGCTCAAACTTCAGTATCGAATTGTTCGTTTCGTTCGCTGCGCAAGCTCATTCTAGATCTGTTTCAAACCTTTTTTGAACTCTGACAAGGGAACCTCCCCATCGCACCCCCTTAAGATTTAGTTATAAGTTGGCACAGTGGATAGGCCTTGATAAACTGAACACAGATCAATTGAGAAAACAGGAAGAAGTTGTGTGGAACTGTGAAAAAATAAGCAAAATATACAAACTGAGTACTCCATAGGCCACATACGTAACATCATCACAGTGTAAGCTCAGGAGCGCCGTGGTCCCGTGGTAGCGTAAGCAGCTGCGGAACGAGAGGTCCTTGGTTCAAGTATTCCCTGGACTGAAAATTTTACTTTCTTTATTTTTGCATAGTTATTATCTGTCCGTTCGTTCATTGACCTCTCTGTTCACTGTAATAAGTTTTGTGTGTGTGTTTTGCGACCGCGTCGCAAAACCGTGCGATTAGTAGACGAAAGGACGTGCCTTTCCAATGGGAACAGAAAACATTTGATCGCAAGGTCATAGGTCAACCGATTCCTCCACAGGAAAACACATCTGATATATTCTATACGACACTGGTGACGGCATGTGCGTCACATGACAGGAATATGTTGTCGACCCACCTAACTTGTACACTTGGCGAATGGGTAAAAAGATTCTTCTACCTTGCCCGATTTAGGTTTTCTTGTGGATGTGATAATCACTCCCAAAAAAGTGATGAAAACATAAGAGTTTGTCACAAACTGAAAATAAAAAATTAAACTTTTTCCTCGATAGAAGGTTTGAACCAAAGACCTTTCGTTCCGCAGCTGCTCACGTTACCACGAGACCACAGTGCTCCTGCGTCCCCAGTGTCCTTAATGTTGCATATCTTTCCATGAACTACTCGGTTTGTATATTTTGCTTATTTTTTCACAGTTCCACACAACTTCTTCCTGTTTTCTCAATTGATCTGTGTTCAGTTTATCAAGGCCTATCCACTGTGCCAACTTATAACTAAATCTGAGGGAGGTGCGATGGGGAGGTTCCCTTGTGAGCTTCTGTTTTTTTTTTCATATTCTATTCAGCGTCCACGACCGGTAATTAAAATGTATTTTATAATTACGTAAATTACATACGATTACTTGGTATGTAAAACATACATTATTTCAGGTGTCAGAACGGCTTATCAGCTTACTTCACTATTTCGATAAACAGCAGAATAAATACTTGTAAAAAGGCAAGATTTTTTTGTTATTACACATGCAAAAGAAGTAGGCACACGGCACACACGAGTGGCCATTTTCCGTCTTTTTCTGATCCAAGGTAAAAGGACATGTGCATTGTTGTGGAAGGCAGACCGACTTACAACCGAATGAAGCCCCGCGCTCCGTAATCGAGTGTCTGCTGTCACATTCTGTAAAGAGAATATGATAATTTCTACAATATTATTTCAGTGGTACAGGGTGGCGCACGAAAAATGGGACCCAAGCACTAGACTGCTCATTGTCGCCCACCAATCGTCATCTATTGTTTCGAAGTTGTAGTTTGCATTAGCTTTTTTTTTTTCACCACTGCTTAATTATTACATGGTAACCTATTCTGCTCGTAGCGGTCAACAAATCGTGCGTTATTGGTGAACAGTTTGTACTCGGGGCCGGTTTTCCGTGCGCCAACTTATATTATTTCACGGCGATCAGCCACATAACGTTACAATTGGCTAAACGAGATGTTTTGCAGAATCATGAAAATTACAATTGTGTGAGAGTTCTGTTATGAATAAAAAGTCTGTACTCCAGAGGGGAGGCAACTACCCCTCTTGGCGTCTTCCGTCTTCAGTCACTTATGCTACTAATTTTCAATTTGTCATAAGAACCATATACCAAGCACAAATGAACGGTGAACGAGTAAAAATGAACGATTCCCAAAAAAGAGCGAACACTGTGAACTAGTTCCCAAAGATGAACGAGTTTGCCCATCACTAGCCAAAACAAAGAGTTAACAATATGTTGATTGAATCGTGTTGAAAGGGGGTGAAAGGGTAGGAACAACAGCAACCAAAAATATTAGAAAAAGCCAAAATAAAAATCGAACGGAATGTTGTTCTTGTCGTTGTAATTTTCAGTTTGGAGGCTGTTGAAGGTGCATACTATATTCAAGCCTTGGTCTATTTCTGCAGTCTTTAGTTCCCACGCTTCCCTCTACTGCCAAACTGACAATTTGTGTCCCATCAATCGATACCTATGTGCCACAAATTTATTTTTTCCCTTATCAGATTCAGTGACTCATCATGAGATATTCGATCTACCGACATAGTCTTCAGTCAACATCTGTTGCGCCACATTCCATATACTGTTATTCTCACCGTGTCGGAAATGCTTATCGTCCATATTTCACCTCCATACTAGGCCACACTCCACACAGATACCGCCAGAAAAGACTTCATAACACTTAAATTTGTATTAGATGCCAACAGATTCCTATTTTCAGAAAAGTTTTTCTTGCTGTTCCCAGTGCATTCTTTCCACCTAGGCCATCGTCAGTCATATTTCTGCTCAAACAGCAAAAATCTTCTACTGCTTTTAATGTCATATTTACTACTCTAGTTCCTTTAGAAACACCTGATTTAATTCGACAATATTCGATTACCCTTTTTTTATTCTTGTTGATGTTCATGTTGTATCCTTCTTTCAAGATACTGCCCAATTCCGTTCAACTGCTCTTCCAAGTCATTTGCCATCTTTGAAAGAATTACAATGTCAATGGAAAAATTTAAATTTTTTATTTCTTGTCTGTGAGGTTCAGTTTCGAACTACACCGTTTCCGTGAAACAATAGAATAATAATAACAATGCATACGTACTAAACACCACGCGGTTACCGGGCTCAGTGTTGAAAGGCATAATTAGTGGGGCTGACAACACATACAAATAGTAACTGAGTTTGGACATTATTCGCAAAGCACATTGCTAGTCCTACTGGTAACATAAGGCCCCAACGAAATGTAATGGACCTGTACGAGGCACGAATAATACTTGATACTACTCTGTGGGACCATTGGAGGAGGGTACAAAGAAAACAAGTTTGGCATCTAGTAGATAAAGTAGTGCGAATAAATTCACGCCCACGACATGGAAAGGGCTTCTTTCAAAGCTGACCAGTCATCCACTTGTATGATTGTAGTATGTAAGTGCAAATGTTTTCTAGAGGACCCACTGCAATCGCACCACTGCGCCAACTGTACAACACAAACAGCAGCCGTTGACAGAGGTAGATATCGTACATGTGGTTACAGTGTTTCCAGATTTCCACCCTTTAACGTCCTTTCTCTGCCGTATGTACTCGCTGGACGGAATTTTGTGAGAAATTTTTCTATCGCTGGCACGTGCAGAGTCGCGCTACGAAGCCCAATTGCGCGAATTTCCCTTCACCCTGTAGAGGCACTCTACATGTTCCTTCTACATTTCAGATCTCCTCTCTTTGCGTACTACTGGCTTCACATCTGAGCTCTTGATATTCATAGAGCTTCTTCTCTTTTCTCGAAAGGTTTCTTTAATTTCCGTATAGACGGCATCTGCATTTCACCTTCTTATGCATGTTCTACAGCCTTTGCATTTGCCTTCCAGTCATTCCTGCTTAGCCATTTTTCACCATCTGTCAGTCTCTTTTTTTAGACCCCTGTATACCCTTTCGCCTATCTCATTCTCTGCGTTTCTGAATTTTGTATCTTAAAAGAACGTTATTGTCACGTATATGAAACAATTCTGTCTGATCAGGAGATAATGTCACTGAAACTGAATTTTGCTTTGTCAAAATATTACAAGCGGTATCAGTCAATCTAAATAAACATTTTTATCAAGAAATAGTAATTGAAACATCGAATTTTATGTAAAATTTGTTTAAGAATAAAGGTATTTAGACATTATGATTCGATTGAAATACGTAAATTGGTTGAAAGTTTTTTCCTAAAATGTGTCAAAATTAAAATGAACAGCGCTCTTGTATCAAGTTTTGGAGGCCTAGTTCATGGAAGATACCCTCCCCAAAACCTATTATGTTGCTCTAGATAACTGGTGGTTTTGACTTCGTACACATTTTAGGAAAGGTGGGTATAGTTCCTAAAACCGAGACCAAATACGAATACTTTAACTTCAAATGTGATAAAGGAAATACATGTGAACAGATTGATATGGAGAGTCCAGACTCTGCATTCATAACTACTGCTTGTCAAAATACACTCTGACAAGAAAAAAACGACATAGTACGAAGGCATTATCCGAATGAGACGGAACAGGTAGATGTGATTTACATATGAAGACAAAAAAATGATTATAGTTTCAGAAAAATTGATTTATTCCAGAGAAAGTGTTTCACAAATAGAGCAAGTGAATAACGCGTTGGACGACTTCTGACCGTTTTGCAAGCAGTTACTCGGCTTTGCATTGACTGACAGAGTTGTTGGATGTCCCCCTGCGGCATATCGTCCCAAATTCTGTCCAACTGGCGCGTTATATCGTCAAACTCCCGAGCTGGTTGGAGGGCCTTGCCCATAATGTTACAATCGTTGTCAATTTAAAATGGTTCAAATGGCCCTAAGCACTATGGTCTATCTGAGGTAATCAGTTCCCTAGAGTTTGAACTACTTAAACCTAACTAACTTAAGGACATCACACACATCCATGCCCAAGGCAGGATTCGAACGTGCGACAGTAGCAGCAGCGCGGTTCCGGGCTGAAGCGCCCAGAACCGCTCGGCCGCCGAAGCGTTGTCAATTAGGAAGAAATACGGTGACCTTGCTGGCCAAGTTTGTGTTTGGCAAGCAGGAAGACAAGCAGTAGAGAAACTCCTACGGTGTGCGGATGGACATTGTCCTACTGAAATGTAAGGCAAGCATGGCTTGCCATGAATGTCAACAAAACCGGGCGTAGAACATCGTCGACGTACCACAGTGCTGTAAGGGTGTCGCGGGTGACAACCAATGAGGTCCTGCTGTGAAAAGGAATGGCAGTCCAGACCATCACTCCCCGTTGTCGGGCCGTCTGGCAGGAGACAGTTGGGTTGGCATCCCAGCCGTGTCCAGGTCGTCTCAGGACACGTCTTCGGCTTGGACTCACACTGACTGGAGTAGAATTATCTTCAGTGATGAGTCTCGTTTCGAACTGAGCCCCGATTACCAGCGGAGACGTGTCTCGAGACAGCCAGGACAGCGGTGGGGTACCAACCAGACTGTCACCCGCCAAATGGCCAGACAACCAGGAGTGATGTCTGGGGTGCCGTTTCTTCTCGTAGCAGGACCTCATTGGTTGTCATCCGCATCACCCTTACACCACAGCATTACGTCGACGACATTCTACGCTCCGTTTTTTTTTGCCCTTCATGACAAGGCCTCCTCGAATTACTTTTTAGCAACGTAGTGCCCGCCCACACACAGGCTCCCCAGACCCAACCTTGGCCAGCAAAGACGCTGGATGCCTCTCCAGTTGAGAAATATTAGAGCATTATAGGCAGCGCCCTCCAATCAGCTCTGGATTTTGACGGTGTAACTCGCCAAATGGACAGAATTTTGCACAATATAGCTCAGGACGGCCTTCAACAACTCTATTAATCAATGTCAAGAAGAATAATCGCCAGAGGTGTATCAAAGCGTTACTGACTTGCGCGATTTGTGAAGCACTTCCTCTTACATAAATTACCGAAGTTGTAATTATTTGTTTGTCCGTACATGTACAGGGTGAAAAGTATTTAAACCGACAAACTCTGGGAGGTTTTAGGGGACATCAAAACAAATATTTTTACCTAATGTCATTTTTTCTTATGAGGATTCGTTAAATCGGTGGAGGCCGTATTACGCGCTGCGGTCGAGCGGTTCTAGACGCTTCAGTCCGGAACCGCGCTGCTGCTGAGGTCGCAGATTCGAATCCTGCCTCGCGCATGGATGTGTGTGATGTCCTTAGGTTAGTTAGGTTTAAGTAGTTCTAAGTTCTAGGGGACTGATGACCTCAAATGTTAAGTCCCATAGTGCTCAGAGCTATTTGAACCATTTGAACCTACAAGACAACAAATGTGGTTCCAACATGACGGGGCGCCGGCGCATTTCAGTTGTCGTGTGCGTCATTACTGGACCGACGGTTCCCAGAAACGTGGATTGGCAGAGGTGGTCCTGTACCGTGGCCTGCTCGATCCCTAGATATGTCCCCTCTGGACTTTTTTGTGTGGGGAGAGACGCGCAACCTTGTTTACGCAACTCCTGTTGCATCAGAAGAGGATCTGGTTGCCCGGATAGTAGCAGCAGCAGGAACAATTCAGGATACTCCTGGGATTTCTGCCCGTGTCAGACAGAACATGATCCGACGGTGTAACCTTTGTTTACGTGTCAATGGAGGCATTTTTGAAAATCTACTGTAATTGAAATTGGGTTGTGTTGATGTGTTGTCTCTTGGTCATAAAAAATTGGAAAATTGTTTGTTGGTTTAATTAATTTGTCGCCAGATGAATCTTCCTCTACCGGTTTAAATACTCCTTATAGGAAAAAATGACATTAGGGAGAAAAATTTGTTTTGATGTCCCCTACAACCTCCCGGAGTTTGTCGGTTTAAATACTTTTCACCCTCTATATCACATCTACCGATTTCTGTCCCATTTGGATAATTCCTACGTGGTGTGTTTTTTTTGTCTTAGAGTGTATAACTTTATGAAAAAACTCTGAAAACTATATCTTTGCATCTGTTTGCATGATATGTTGTTTCACTGAGAAGAAATACGATACAAGCTTTAATTTCTCTCTTTGTAGTCGTGGTCTTCAATCTGAAGAATCATTTGAGGCAGCTCTCCACTCTACTTTATCCTGTGCAAGCCCCTTCCCTTCCGAATAACTACACAACATACATCCTTTTGAATCAGCTTACTGCCTCCGGCTTGGCCTCCCTCAAGAATTTTTAACTCCTCACACCTTCCTACAATACTAAATTGGTGATAACTTGACGTCACAGACTGTTTCCCATCAACCGTTCCCTTCTTTTAGTTAAGCTGTGCCACAGTTTTCTCTTCTCCCCAGTTCTACTCAGTACCTCCTTACTGATCACACGATCTACTCATCTAATCCTCAGCATTCTTCTGTAACACCACATCTCAAAGCTTCTACTGTCCTCTTGTCTGAACTGTTTATCTTCCATATTTCACTTCCATACAAGACTACGCTCTAGATAAACACCTTCGTTGCCAACAAATTTCTCTTCTTCAGGATAGGTTTTTACCATTGGCAATCTACATATTATATCTTCTCGACTGCAGCCACCATTATTTATTTGACTGGCCAAATAGCAAAACTCATTTAATACTTTTAATGTCTCGTTTCCTACTCTAATTTCATCGTAGTAGTCTGATTTAATTTGAATACATCCCATGTTTTGCTTTTGTTGATGCTCTCCCAAGTCCTTTTCTGTCTCTGATGGGATCACGGTATAATCGGGAAACTTCAACGTTTTTATTTCTTCTCCCTGAAATGTAATTACTTATCCAAATTTTTCATTCGTTTCCTTTACTTTTTCCTTAGTGTACAGATTTAATAACGTCGGAGAAAGCCTACAACCCTTTCTCACTTCCTTCACAACTACTACTTCCTTTTTATCTCTCACGGCTATTATGAATGTCGTCTCCTTTCTGTACAACTTGTAAAAAGCCGTTCGCTCCTTGTATTTCATCCCCACTACCACCAGAATTTCGAAGAATGTATTCCAATCAACATTGTGAAAAGCTTTTTCTAAGTATGCAAATGCTATAAACGAAATATACTTTTCCTTAACCTACCGTCTAAGAGAAGTCGTATGGTGAGAATTGCATTGCTTGTTCCTATGTTTCTCCGGAATCGAAACTGAGTTTCGTCGACATCAACTTCTAGCAGTTATTTCATCCTTCTGTAGAGAATTCATATTAGTATTTTGCAACCGTGACTTCATAACTGATATTTCTGTAATATTGGTACCTATCAGTACCTCGTTTCTTTGGAATTGGCATTATTACATTATTCTCAAAGTCTGATGGTATTTTGCCTGTCTCGGATGCCTCACATATCAGTTGGAATAGTTTTATTATGACTGGCTCTTCCAAGGTGTCAGTAGTTCTGAGGGAATGTTGTCTACTCCGGGTTACTTATTTCGACTTAGATCTTTGAGTGCGCTATAAAATTCTTCTTGCGGTATCTTATCTGCCGTCTTATCATCATCTAAGTCCGATTCTTTTTCTATAATATTGCCTTCAAGCACCTTTACCTTGTACAGCCCTTTTATACAGGGTGAGTCACCTAACGTTACCGCTGGATATATTTCGTAAACCACATCAAATACTGACGAATCGATTCCACAGACCGAACGTGAGGAGAGGGGCTAGTGTAATTGGTTAATACAAACCATAAAAAATGCACGGAAGTTTGTTTTTTAACACAAACCCACGTTATTTAAATGGAACCCCGTTAGTTTTGTTAGCACATCTGAACATATAAACAAATACGTAATCAGTGCCGTTTGTTGCATTGTAAAATGTTAATTACATCCGGAGATATTGTAACCTAAAGTTGACGCTTGAGTACCACTCCTCCGCTGTTCGATCGTGTGTATCGGAGAGCACCGAATTACGTAGGTATCCAAAGGGAACGGTGATGGACCTTAGGTACAGAAGAGACTGGAACACCACATTACGTGCACACGCTAACACCTTTTTATTAGTCTTTTTCATTGACGCACATGTACATTACCATGAGGGGTGAGGTACACGTACACACGTGGTTTCCGTTTTCAATTACGGAGTGGAATAGAGTGTGTCCCGACATGTCAGGCCAATAGATGTTCAATGTGGTGGCCATCATTTGCTGCACACAATTGCAATCTCTGGCGTAATGAATGTCGTACACGCCGCAGTACATCTGGTGTAATGTCGCCGCAGGCTGCCACAATACGTTGTTTCATATCCTCTGGGATTGTAGGCACATCACGGTACACATTCTCCATTAACGTACCCCACAGGAAGAAGTCCAGAGGTGTAAGATAAGGAGAACGGGCTGGCCAATTTATGCGTCCTCCACGTCCTATGAAACGCCCGTCGAACGTGTACCTCACCCCTCATGGTAATGTACATGTGCGTCAGTGAAAAAACCCAATAAAAAGATGTTAGCATGTGCACGTAATGTGGTGTTCCAGTCTCTTCTGTACCTAAGGTCCATCACCGTTCCCTTTGGATCCCTACGTAATTCGGTGCTCTCGATACTCACGATCGAACAGCGGAGGAGTGGTACTCAAGCGTCAACTTTCGGTTACAATATCTCCGGATGTAATTAACATTTTACAATGCAACACACGGCACTGATTACGTATTTTTTTATACGTTCAGATTTGCTAACAAAACTAACGGGGTTCCATTTAAAAAAACGTAGGTTAGTGTTAAAAAACATACTTCCGTGCATTTTTTTATGGTTTGTATTAACCAATTACACTAGCCCCTCTCCTCACGTTCGGTCTGTGGAATCGATTCGTCAGTATTTGATGTGGTTTACGAAATATATCCAGCGGTAACGTTAGGTGACTCACCCTGTATATTCTTTGCGCGTTCCAGCTTTCCCTTCTTTGTTTACTTCTGGTTTTCCATCAGAGCTCTCGATATTCATGCAGCTACTTTTCTTTTTCCCAAACGTTTCTATAATTTACCTATAGGCAGTGTCTGCATTTCTCCTAGTTATATTATACTTCTATATCCTTACATTTGTCATCTAGGAAGCACTGCTTACCCATTTTGCATTTCCTGTCAATATATTTTTTTAGTTTTTTGTATTATTTCGCCTGCTACATTTGCTGCATTTTTATATTTTATCTTTTCATCAATTAAATTAAATATATTCTTTGATATCCAAGGATTTCTGCTAGTCTTGTCTTTCACCTATTTGATCCTCTGCTGCCTTTACTACTCTCTTCGTCTTTTACAGCATTCCTTTTCCCTGTTTCAGTCATTCGTTGCCTAATGCTCTCAAACCCTCAGCAACCTCTGTTTTTTTTTTTAATTTATCATTTCCCATATCCTTAAATTCCTACCTTTACGCAATTCTTCAGTTCTGATCTACAGTTCGTAACCAATAAATAGTTGTCAGTGTCTGTCCTTGGCATTATATAATCAATATGAAACCTTCCGATGTCTCCAGGTCTGTTACACGTATACAAACTACCTTCATCATTTTTAAACGAAGTGTTAGCGATGATTTAATTATGCTCCGTGAAAAATTCTACTAGGTGGCGTATTCTTTCATTCCTTTCCCCCAGACCATATTTACCTACTATTTTTCCTTCTCTTCCTTTTTCCACTATCATATTTCAGTCCTCCATCACTATTAAATTTTCGTCTCCTTTAACTACCTGAATAATTTCTTTTATCTCATCATATATTTTTTCAAACTCTCCATTATCTACGTATCTAGTTGGCACACAAACTTTTACTATTGTGATGGGTGTTGGCTTGATCTCCATCTTGGCTACGAAAGCGCGTTCACTATGTTGCTGGTAATAGCTTAGCGGCATTTCTCTTTTGCTATTAAATATTAGAACTACTACTGCTTTACCCGTATTTAATTTTGTGTTTATAAACCTGTTCATCTTGTCATTGAACTTCACTAATTCGCACTATATCTAATCTCAACCTATTCATTTCACGTTTTAGATTTTTCAACATATCTCACCGATTAACACCGAGCGAGGTGGCGCAGTGGTTAGCACACTGAACTCGCATTCGGGAGGACGACGGTTCAATCCCGCGTCCGGCCATCCTGATTTAGGTTTTCCGTGATTTCCCTAAACCCCTCAAGGCAAATGCCGGGATGGTTCCTTTGAAAGGGCACGGCCGACATCCTTCCCCGTCCTTCCATAATCCGATGAGACTGATGACCTCGCTGTCTGGTCTCCTCCTCCAACACAACCCAACCCTCACCGATTACGGGTTCTATCATTCTACGGCGGACTCGCAGAGAACAGTTTTGTTTTTCGTTATGACGACATCTTCCTGAGTAGTACCCACCTGGAGTTTCGAATGGGGGACTATTTTGTCTCCGGGATGCAACCACCGTTTAACCATACAATAGAGCTGCATGCTGTAGTTTCCCTTTGCTCTCAGCCGTTCGCAGTAGCAGCACAGCAAGGCCATTATGGCTGATGTTACAAGGCCAGATCATTCAGTCGTCCTGACTGCTGCCCCTGCCTGAAAAGTCTGCTGCCAATCATGAGGAAGGTGGAATTATAAAACTGTGATTAGAATTAATGTTTAACTGTCCTTAATATCGTCATTAGATGTATTTGGAAGTTTTTTTGGTTCAGCAACTAGAAGAGTATATCTGCTTGTGGAAATGTATTCAGATTTTAGATCAAAATACGCACGTGGAAAAACTTGTTGCAGGTACTTTATCTTTCACAAACAGCATTTAATTCTCGTGATTCTGACACATCGCAATTTCATCATTCGAATATGACAAGACACACACACAGTAGAAAAGCTTCCCACCAATCACCTACAACAACTTCGAAGCACTAGCCAAAAAGAACTGAGATAAAACATACGTCAAAGAAAGCCTTTCACATAACAAAGTGTAGTATCCTCGTCGCCACTGTAGTGTAGTGTACTGCAAGGAAGACAGAAAGTGGATGCTGTTATGGTGGCCAGTATCCTCTTTTTACAGCACAAATGCACACGTGGATTAATATGGTCCTTTTTTTACAAGAACACGAAGTTGTTACTTAACTTGAACAGAGTCCGTGTGTTATGGTACAGGCTCATCAGTAATAGTACTCGCAGATGACATCAGCAATCTTGCTATTACAAACTTTACTCTCACTGCTGGTCCCGCTATAGCCACTAATCTGGTCGCTATGTACTGTCAGAGCCTGAATGACTCAGTGAGTCCGGTGAGTGGCGACGGCGGCCTAAATACATGCTGTCGAGAGGGCGTTGGCGGCATGTTGCTTGTCAGTGTGTCTCTGGCCTCTCTTGTGATGGGCGCACTTGATCCGGCGCCTACTATCGATCTTCGAGCTGCATCTTTGCCGACCTGTGTGTTGGCGACAGCTTACACCAGCACAAAATGAGTTGCATATAGATAACATTTTCTAAAATACCTAATTAAGCTTTTCAATCTCAGTTCAGTGACTTCAAGTATACTTATAATTGAAATGTTGAATTAAATACAATATGTGAAACATTATTAAGTTTTCTGAATCTATCTGTATCGTATAGCAAATCTATGGAGTGTATCGAATAATCCATTATGTAAAGAAAAATGAGCCATTGAGGGGTTCCCTTACTAGGCGGACAGATGATTTCAGGCAATTTTATGCAGTGACCGAAAATGCCTGCCATGTTGTATTAGAAGAAACATTTATTACATGAAATTTTGCCAGCCGGGGAGGCCGAGCGGTTCTAGGCGCTACAGTCTGGAACCGCGCGACCGCTACGGTCGCTGGTTCGATTCCTGCCTCGGGCATGGATGTGTGTGATGCCCTTAGGTTAGTTAGGTTTAAGTAGTTCTAAGCTCTAGAGGACTGATGACCTCAGAAGTTAAGTCCCATAGTGCTCTGAGCCATTTTTGAAATTTTAAATTTTTGTTTAAAAGAGTTTTCATCTGACAAAATTCATTTGGAATAGACCGAGTGGTCGAAATTTATCTAACTTATGAAAAGAGTGGCGAGTTTAATAAGATTATATCCCAGCACGAATTCTTATACCCTAAAATTTCTAGTGTAATGTACCCTCTCTGATAGCACAAAGTCCGTTGTCGCACCAGCGTTGACGGTAATTATGCCAGTGGGACGCTTTGCTGACCTTCCTTTTAGTTGAGGGGAGCTGGTCCACCAGTCCTTAGCCCGTTGGCGTCAGCCACTGAGGATCACAAGTTTATGTCACGGACCCGAACAGCGCGCGGGAAAAACGAACACCTAAACCTTTCTGTTCGAGCTCTGATTTCTCTTATTTTATTTTGATGATCATTCAATTTTCGCATTCGGAAGAGAAAGTTGGTGACTGAAATTTCGTAAATAGATCTCGCCGCGACGAAAAACGTCTTTGCTTTAATGACTTCCATCGCAACTCGCGTATCATATCTGCCACACTCTCTCCCCTATTACGTGATAATACAAAACGAGCTGCCCTTGTTAGACTCTGTCTTATAAATGAGAAGAAGAAAATACCGGCCCTCCGACACCTGCCCGCCGTGCTCCATCTTCATTAAAGAAGAGAAGCGACACGTCTACTGGACGGACGCTTGCCACTCTCGGGCATCCATCACGCCGGCGGGCCAGTCCGTCTCCCGGGTCTCCCTCCACGGCCAGGTTACCCGCATCTGCATGCCACTCATCTGACTTGCATGCTGCTGCTAGTCGGAAACCTCCTCTTCTGGTACTGCAATTCCTGAACACTGGAACACCTGTAAGGAGTTTGGTGCATAACATACATCTACATCTACATGATTACTCTGCAATTCACATTTAAGTGCTTGGCAGAGGGTTCATCGAACCACAATCATACTATCTCTCTACCATTCCACTCCCGAACAGCGCGCGGGAAAAACGAACACCTAAACCTTTCTGTTCGAGCTCTGATTTCTCTTATTTTATTTTGATGATCATTCAATTTTCGCATTCGGAAGAGAAAGTTGGTGACTGAAATTTCGTAAATAGATCTCGCCGCGACGAAAAACGTCTTTGCTTTAATGACTTCCATCGCAACTCGCGTATCATATCTGCCACACTCTCTCCCCTATTACGTGATAATACAAAACGAGCTGCCCTTTTTTACACCCTTTCGATGTCCTCCGTCAATCCCACCTGGTAAGGATCCCACACCACGCAGCAATATTCTAAGAGAGGACGAACGAGTGTAGTGTAAGCTGTCTCTTTAGTGGACTTGTTACATCTTCTAAGTGTCCTGCCAATGAAACGCAACCTTTGGCTCGCCTTCCCCACAGTATTACCTATGTGGTCTTTCCAACTGAAGTTGTTCGTAATTTTTACAGCCAGGTACGTAGTTGAATTGACAGCCTTGAGAATTGTACTGTTTATCGAGTAATCGAATTCCAACGGATTTATTTTGGAACTCATGTGGATCACCTCATACTTTTCGTTATTTAGCGTCAACTGCCACCTGCCACACCATACAGCAATCTTTTCTAAATCGCTTTGCAACTAATACTGGTCTTCGGATGACTTTACTAGACGGTAAATTACAGCATCATCTGCGAACAACCTAAGAGAGCTGCTCAGATTGTCACCCAGGTCATTTATATAGATCAGGAACAGCAGAGGTCCCAGGACGCTTCCCTGGGGAAGCGTTTTTGTTTCGCATGTTGGTATTCCGGTCGCTGCGAGTTTATTTATCGACTTTAATTTTTCATTTGTGATTCACTATTTCAGTTTGAGGTTACATATTATAGTTTTGTCTTTCGGAGATAATGGTTGGACTGTGGGTGCTAGAAAACGGAATTCCGACTTGGTAATACGAACATTTCCGACATATTCTTCTACACTCTTGGAAATGGAAAAAAGAACACATTGACACCGGTGTGTCAGACCCACCATACTTGCTCCGGACACTGCGAGAGGGCTGTACAAGCAATGATCACACGCACGGCACAGCGGACACACCAGGAACCGCGGTGTTGGCCGTCGAATGGCGCTAGCTGCGCAGCATTTGTGCACCGCCGCCGTCAGTGTCAGCCAGTTTGCCATTGCATACGGAGCTCCATCGCAGTCTTTAACACTGGTAGCATGCCGCGACAGCGTGGACGTGAACCATATGTGCAGTTGACGGACTTTGAGCGAGGGCGTATAGTGGGCATGCGGGAGGCCGGGTGGACGTACCGCTGAATTGCTCAACACGTGGGGCGTGAGGTCTCCACAGTACATCGATGTTGTCGCCAGTGGTCGGCGGAAGGTGCACGTGCCCGTCGACCTGGGACCGGACCGCAGCGACGCACGGATGCACGCCAAGACCGTAGGATCCTACGCAGTGCCGTAGGGGACCGCACCGCCACTTCCCAGCAAATTAGGGACACTGTTGCTCCTGGGGTATCGGCGAGGACCATTCGCAACCGTCTCCATGAAGCTGGGCTACGGTCCCGCACACCGTTAGGCCGTCTTCCGCTCACGCCCCAACATCGTGCAGCCCGCCTCCAGTGGTGTCGCGACAGGCGTGAATGGAGGGACGAATAGAGACGTGTCGTCTTCAGCGATGAGAGTCGCTTCTGCCTTGGTGCCAATGATGGTCGTATGCGTGTTTGGCGCCGTGCAGGTGAGCGCCACAATCAGGACTGCATACGACCGAGGCACACAGGGCCAACACCCGGCATCATGGTGTGGGGAGCGATCTCCTACACTGGCCGTACACCACTGGTGATCGTCGAGGAGACACTGAATAGTGCACGGTACATCCAAACCGTCATCGAACCCATCGTTCTACCATTCCTAGACCGGCAAGGGAACTTGCTGTTCCAACAGGACAATGCACGTCCGCATGTATCCCGTGCCACCCAACGTGCTCTAGAAGGTGTAAGTCAACTACCCTGGCCAGCAAGATCTCCGGATCTGTCCCCCATTGAGCATGTTTGGGACTGGATGAAGCGTCGTCTCACGCGGTCTGCACGTCCAGCACGAACGCTGGTCCAACTGAGGCGCCAGGTGGAAATGGCATGGCAAGCCGTTCCACAGGACTACATCCAGCATCTCTACGATCGTCTCCATGGGAGAATAGCAGCCTGCATTGCTGCGAAAGGTGGATATACACTGTACTAGTGCCGACATTGTGCATGCTCTGTTGCCTGTGTCTATGTGCCTGTGGTTCTGTCAGTGTGATCATGTGATGTATCTGACCCCAGGAATGTGTCAATAAAGTTTCCCCTTCCTGGGACAATGAATTCACGGTGTTCTTATTTCAATTTCCAGGAGTGTATTTGAATTCAGTGGACGGGTGGCAGCGGCGGATACAGCTAGAAATATTTGCGCCTTGAATGATGATAATGCCATTGGACAGAGCATGGAAAAAATGGTTTTGTCGTTATAAGGGGTACCGTTTTGAAATCAGTTACTGCCCTACTTTCTGGAAGACTCTCGGGGTTGTTAAAGATCGTTTAAACGCATCAGTTCACAACGATCCACGTCTCTGCACTCAAGAACTGGCAAATGTGATGGACTGTGATCATTCCACCATCGCACAACATTTGCATGCGATGGGGGCCGGTTGAAAACTCTGATGTATTGTACCATATACTCTAAGCCAAAATCAGAGAAATTAGCAAGCGCCACATGTGCATTTCCGCTTGCTCTTCGCCAATTGGTTTGTGAAGAAACAACGACGACTCCTGTCCTATATCGTTAATGGTGACGAGAAGTGGTGTCTTTACGCTAACATAAGAAAAAGGAAGAAATGATTGAGCCCAGACAAAGCCGCAACTCCCCACACAAAGATATGCGCGCATCTACAAAAGATTGTGTTATGCATCTGGTGGAACAGCGTGGTACGGTTTACTACGAATTGCTTCCCCGAGATGTATCCATCACTGCTGACATTTATTGTCAACAACTGAAACGTCTTGCAGATGCAGTCGAAGAGAAACGACCAGGGAGACTGCCCGAAGGGATGCTACTCCATGATACCGCCCGCTCGCATTCTGCTGTACGACAAAAACCCCATACAGAAAATGGGTTGGGACGTCATTCTATACCAAACCTTCACCTGATTTTGCGCCCTCAAGTTTTCACCTCTTCCTCTCTCTATTGAACAGCCTACAAGGAACTTCCTTACCAGATGAAAATGCGCTGCATGAAAATGTGCTCCGAATATGGTTCGACGAGTTCTTCGCCTCAAAACAAGGTGGTTTCTATAGTCGCGGAATCGAAAAGTTACCCCAGCGTTGGGGAACTGTTTAAATAGTGAAGGAAAGTATGTTATTGATGATTAAAGTCTCTGTTTTGTATATCTGTTGTGGTTATCAAAGTTATGGCAAAATTCTAGGAATTTATGCACCAAACCAATATTTTGAGCTTGCGATTGTTGTGACGTGCCTCTGGCTTGTAGACATAAAGAAGCTGTCGCTCGAATGGGTTTTGCTGTAGCGTCCTCGGAAACTGTGGCTTCATACACAAGAAACGTGTCCAGGAGGCATCCATTCAAAAGCTGCGCTACCACACAGTGAAAAATGAACACTAGATGACGTAGAAACAGTGTATGCGTGGAATAGTGCTAAGAGTAATTCAGAGTCCCGTACTCTCCACTGAGAAGGCACCTTGTAAGGAACTGGACGCGCTGAGCCCATATTCCGGTACGTGTCACGTTGGAAGGCCACCATTGGACGGACAGGGAAGCGTGGTGGAGATGAGATTTGCTTACTCGCAGAGGCAGAGGAAGGGCAAACATCTTCCATGATGCTGAATCTTACAAATGTTCCTGCGGGAAACTAATGGAAGTTATGAATTAGAATCCATGCCTCTACCAAGAAATATCTTTGGCAACGTTGCTGCAGCTGTTGCTATGTGCTTATTTTGTATATTTTCTCTGATCCTTACGTGTTTGTCATAATTCGTGTTTACATTCGTTCTGTGTGATAATAAAGTGCTTTAATTAGTTTGAAACCGTAACCTCTTTTTATTTAAGGATTACAAAACAACCCCGTGTGGACCCAGTCCACTCATTTCGCCGTTTCAGCTGTTCGGACGATCTGAATTCTGAATCATTTTCGAAAGTACCCGAACAAGCTGAATTTTGTGCCATGTTCGAAAGTATCCGAAGGTTGTGGATTATTTATCCAAATACATAAAGATATTCATAATATTATAGTATTTCGATGTCAAAAATAGGTAAGCTTCACCTGAATCGCAGAAAATGGATCCATGTTCAAAATAATACTGCTAGTAGCACGTTAGTTCCATGTGAAATACACAAATTGGTGTCATTCGACACTTTCATCTCTCTCTCTCTCTCTCTCTCTCTCTCTCACACACACACACACACACACTCACATACACACACACACACACACACACTCTGTCTGTCTGTCTCTCACTCTCTCTCTCTCTCTCAAAAACACTCACACACCTACACGCACACACAAACACCTGAATTACGCACCACGGTCAAAAGTATCAGAACGACTTTAATTATTTACCAAAATACATCGGCGTCACTCTAAATTGCGTAAATCGGTGTCACGTTCAAATAGCCGAACAACATGTTCATTTGCAGTATCTGTTAGGTGAAGAAAGTTCACTTTAAGAAATAAATACAGAACTACAACATTATGAGTTCCTTAGTGATAACTCGTTGTTATTAAAGAAGAAACAGTTCAGAACAGTAATGTCAAATTAGGGTGATCTAATCATTCACTGGAACGAAACCAAATGTTTATTTCATTCATAGATAAGGAGAGAATCGAACAGATAAGAAGAAGTCGAGACACAATTAAGAAACACTGAGGTGCAACGCCAGGTCGGATAGTAGCATTTCAGGAGAAGAACTAGGAGCAAAGAAGCGATCATGTGACCTGTTATACCTATGATTCACAAAGATATGAACCGTGAACTGTAAAAGAAGCGTTGCAATATATGTACTCGTAGAAATGACTTCAAGCACTCCAAGAAGAATTAAAGTCACACGCAGAAAATCAAACTTGGCAATCGGCAGTCCTGCCTCCAGACAAAAAAGCTATTGATAGCAAGTGGGTCGATAAGACAAACAGAGGTGTACAGGGACAAATATTTCACCGTAAAGTTTAGACTATGAAGAAACGGATGCATCAGTGATACGATACTATTCACTTACTTCTTTTGGTCTAGCTGCTAAATACAACTGGAACGTTCATCATTGTGGTGTAGTGACACCTTTCTTGCAAGGCAGCTTGAGTGAAGAAATGTATGTTAAAATTCCCGAGGTTGGCTATATGGCAAAACCACTAACATGCAAAGGCATTAGAAGACTTAAGAAAATAGTCAACAGATTCAAACAAGGAAGTCACTGTTGGAATATCAAAACAGATAAAGCTCTACTAAGTTTAAATTAAAGCAGGTCCACAGCTAACTGCTGTGCTTACCATAAAAATCAAGGAAGAGATATATTAATCGTAGCGGTTTATGCAGATGAAATGTTTATTTTTTTATAACAATTTCCAAAAAAAATTACATTTGAAGAAGAACAAATGTTTTAATCTAAAGGATCTTGGAGTAGTATCCAGTTGCGTAGGGATCCGAGTGACGAGAGATTGCAGGTGTGTACTTTTATGGATGCAGTAGACCCTTTATGTAAATGATAGCCACTATTAACTCATGAAATGAGCCCAAAGAAAGAGAGACAAAAAACTGCCATGGTAATGTCCAATAAACAGAAGCCATAGGTAATGCAATGTGAGCATAACAAAGTATTAGGCTCAGCCACCATATGCAACTGGAGTGACGGGTTGGTTTAATTATAACACAGGAATACCCCACTGGCATGTTGTAAAGTAACAGAATCCTGTAGTATCTAAAGGCAACTAAAGTCTTCCAACTACAATTTTCTAAAGATGACAACCATAACATCACAGGATAGATTAACGCTGACTGTGTTCAGGAGATAGAAAACCTGTAATGGCTATGGATACTGGAACACACTGTTCCGATTACCTCCATTAATCGGTTCTGTAGTGACTGAAAAACCCAAGATGATGTTGCGGGAGAAATTTAAAAATCATAGATGGAGACTGAGCAAAATTTAAAAATGCATGATGGCAGTGGTGGAAAATTTAAAAAAGAGTGTCACTGTGGCAGGAAATAAAAAAAAAAAAAACAAGATGGCAGTGGTGAGAAATAAAAAAAACAATATGCGAGCTGGTGCAAGTGGCAACTTAAAACACTCCAAGAAGACGAAATTAGTCCAGTTATGCTTTGAAAATGCACTGACGCTACAATTCAAGATGGTGTCATGTTCAAAAGTATCGAAGTGATCTGAATTTTGCATTGTTTTCAGAAGTATCTGAATTAGCTGAATTTTTGAGCTACATTCAGAAGTATTCGAGCAGTCTGGATTATCTGTCGGAATACAGAAAGGTACTCATAATTATACAGTATTTGACGTGAAAACATCTGTAAGCTTCACAGAACTGCAGAAATGGAGCCAAGTTCCAAAAAGTATTGCTAATACAAGAGTATTTCCACGTAGAAACAATGTGTAAGCACCACCTAAATTGGAGCCACTCAGAAAATTCATCTCTCTCTTTCTCTCTGTTTCTCTCTCTCTTTCATCTCTCTCTCTCTCTCTCTCTCTCTCATACACCCACCCACCCACCCACACACACACACACACACACACACACACACACACACACACACATCTGAATTATGTACCATGTTCAAAAGTATTCAGAACAACTTGTACTACTTATCAAAGTATGAGCTTTACATCAATTATGTAAAGTGGTATCCTGCCCAAAGTTTCTGAATGATCTATACCATTTATAAAAAATACTTAATGGGTGTAACTCACATTTCCATGCCTTAAATGTATGTGAAACACAATGTTTATGTCTGGTGCTAGAATGGTATCTCAATATCTCAGTATCTCAAAGTCTAAAAATCTGTCAAAATTTGTAAAGTTTATTGGCATTGCAATTGTAGGCGTACTTGGGCGATGTCAATTGTGGTACAAAGATTGAGCTAAGAGCAACTAATGCATTCAGAAGATTTTCAGTAATTCTTCATCTCACCAAGCACCATTTTAGGGAGTAGGCAGATAATACATGATGTTCTTCGCTAGAAAAAATATGATCGACGTTTTTGCGGGCTAATATTGGTTTTTATTGTAGTAGATGTTGGCATAATTCACTTTATGTACAAACACGAACTTTCAACGAAGGGTACGGCATTTATCGATCAGAAGGCAAACAAACGGACAAGGAAGCATTTTATAGGCAAAGAAGGCATTATGAGGCAATGTTTAATGTATTGTACAACTTAAAATCTACATTTTCGTAATACACAAGAAGGAATTCATAATGCACAAAATAAGAATGTAAAGATGGCCAAAGACAATGATGTATAAGATTTCTGCCACCTTGGATTCTCACATCGCGTGGTCAAGGTCAATGATCCGTATGTGATGTCGTGATGTTTTCATGGTACAGATGCAATTTCAGGTTACAGCATATAAACTATCACCATCTGATATTAGAATATCAGTTTACGATCCAACACCTGACACCCACTATCAGCTTTTGTTGTTAGAATACTATCTGAGATCCAGTAGCTGACGCTCTTTGGCAATGTATGGCGCAGTATGTACAATTTGCTATAACATGTCGATGTATGGGGCAATTTGATACAGTTTTGCCATTTTATGGGATAATTTGTTTCTGTTTTTCTGTCAGATGTCAGTGTACATAGTAATTTGTTAGAATTTTGCTGTAACGATGTATGTGGCAGCTTCTTACAATCCCATTTGATGATTATCTGTAATTCAGTATAAAATGAGGGAACTCCATTATCTGATAGCCACTGCCAAGTTATGGCACAAACAGAGACTATCAACTTCTGGCATCACAAGACTGTTTAAGATCTATTATCTGACACCCAGTTGAGATTATGGTACACATAACATTAATATGCATTTGGGGTAATGGTAGTCACCATATTAACTGACCATCATGCCCCACCCAGTATTTGGATGGTAATAGCAGTCACCTTGTCAGTTGACCAAAATTACTCCCACTATACCTGGGGTGATGGCAGTCACCTTGTCAATTGATCATTGTCGAAATTATATTTGGGGCAAAGTTAGTCGCCATACATAAACTGACTATCATCGCCTCACAATAGCATGTGAGGTACTAGTAGGCACCCCATCAATTGATGACCATATGTGCTCCACAATAACGTCCAAACTGCCAGTCACCACATGTTAACCCACCATCAGTGCCTCTCAGTAGTATCTGTGGGTAATGGTAGTCAGCGCAATTGAGGACACAAGCACTAGCATTGGGTCCAGAGTTGTACAGATTCCATACTAAGGAGGAAGGTTCCGACTACTATTATTTGCTATGTCTTGATCATTGGTCTCTGGCAGTATCGTATTGGTTGTAACCAAACTAAAATGAGTTTTTGACATATAAACTGACAATAATTGCCACAGTTTCATATAGTTTCATGTAACATGGTGATGAATGGAGAAATTTGTTAGAAATTCTTTTACCATAATGATAAGTGGAGAAATTTTTCACAATTTTGCCGTAACATGTCGATATTTTGGGTAATTTGTTACTATTTTTGCTGTAACATGGTTACATAGAGGGCAGTTTTCTACAATTTTATGTAACATGAGACAGTTTACTGCAATGTTCCTGAAGATGATGACGTATGCAGCAATTTGTTTCAATTTTGCTGTAATGTGTTGACATATAGGGCAGTTTGTTACAAATTTCTGTAACACTGGGCAGTTTGTTTCAGTTTTGCTGTATCATGACAATGTATGAAGTAATGTGTTACAATTTTGCTGTAAGGTGATGATGTATGGCAGTTTTGTTGTAACATGACAATGTATGGAACAATGTGTTAACAATTTTGCTGTGAGATGATGTATGGCAATTTTGCTGTAACATGACGATATATGGAGCAATGTGTTACAATTATGCTATAAGATGACGATGTATGGGGAAATTTGTTGCAATTTTGCTGTAATGTGACAAAGAGTGGGAGACAAAGTATCACGTGGTCTCCATTGTGCGGTAGCATAAGTTAGCAGATAACCGTTTACTGCAAGAAAAAGTCAATACCCTAGCACAGAGTGACTTTGCTGTCGGTCTTAGCCAAACTAAGACGAGTTTTTGACAAATAATATAATTTAAACTTTGAAGTAACATTGTTTACTTTAGCACAAAAATCAAGCTGTTCTTGTTGACAAGGGTGCTTTAAGCTGTAAGTCAGATCAACAGTTGTGCTCTTGTGTGTTTTATAATGTTAAGAACAAATTTTTACGTATTTTGATAAGTTTACTCTGCATTTCAGTGTAATTAATTTCACAAACATGTTCCTAGACACTTGTGTCCAAATGATATTACTAAATGAGTCACTGGGATTGTTTGCATGTCATGTAGACATTTTCTTAGAAGGTCTGGATGAGCTGGTCGCTATAAATTAATTTGATGGCTTCTGTAACAACTTCAGGAATAGAATTCGTATGTCTATGAGTGAGGTACAGGCAGACAAAATGAATAGAGAACTGCATATCTTCTATCAGTAGATGGAAACCACTGTCTTCTATGTGGAGTAATTTCAGAGACAACCATATACAAAGACATGTGTGTCCAAAATTAGGTAGCTTCAGATATACTCAAGTAACGCAATGTATTTAAAAATAAAATAGTTCTAAGAGTCATACAGATAAATTACATATAATTTTACATAGTAAAAAGTAAGTAACATTATACAAGATGGGCTAAATAAAAGTGGCCTGGAGAACATAGTTCGAGAGTACAAATGATCGCAGCAGAGGACTGGCTATAGCAAATGTTGAAAGTAGCCACCACTCATCTCTTGGCACTTGTGCAATCACGTTTTGGAATGTTTTTTGACTTATTCAAAACAGATCCTGTCTGGTGCCATTTTCAGAATAAGCGTTGCATGGCACTCTTTGCTGGCACTTTGGCATCATTAAACTTCTCAGCAAACAACTGACCACACCATTTCCTCCACGACGAACATCTGCTGCTCCACCGTAAGTAGGCCTACCATCGTTCCCTTTGCACTGCTCTACTCAGACTGACACAGCCCACACTACGCTCTGCACTGGTGCGGATCAATTGGCGGGTGTACACGTGGCGTCCACTTCACGGGTGTGATTATATACATGCATTCATGTCCAATTGCGACCGTTTCTCTGGGCCATTTTTATTTGCCCCACACTGTAGGACATTTTGTGAAAAACACCAAGAATCCCCCCTCAAAAGAATGAGTAATGGACTTTTGACAGTCCGAAGTGAGTTAGATTTCTGGGAAAGGTACTTTCTTCCAATCCTCATTTTATCAAAAGCAGGACCAATAACACTTTTTCCATGACATTATAGCAAGACCACGCAACCACAATGAGGTATTTCATAGGAAATTCAGAAGTCAATAAACAAATATTTACTATCAAAAACAGTCTTGATCACAAATTATTTATTCCGCTGACCGGTTTCGACCACAACTGTAGTCATCTTAAGATCAATGAGTAAGAACCTCCTACTGGTGTTAAATTATAGTAGTGATTTACAACCTTTTGGAGGTTCTTACTCATTGGTTTGAAGATGACCACAGTTGTGGTCGAAACCGGTCACCAGAATAAATAATTTGTGATTAAGACTGTTTTTGATAGTAAATATTTGTAACAGCATTGATCACTGTTCACTCTCACAATGTATTCAAAAGTAATCAATAAACAAATGCTGTTTTTCAAATATATGTTTGTTTTTATGAAATATATTTTTGTCATGATAATTGTACTGCTACCAATACAGTGGTTCCTAGGGATGTTAACAAATTATGTTGAGTACCTTCATGATTTTAATTCTGTTCATTACTTAAAGCCATCAGCTAATTATAACATAAACTAATACAAAAACGTTCTTCGTGAATCAATTTTTCTGTTAGAAGAAACAGTATAAAAATTTTTGTATTAGTTTCTGCGATTAATCTTCACAAACAGACGGAGAAATACAGTGGGTGACTGTAATAAGTGTAGATGCACAAGAGGTAGATATATATAGGTGTATACATTCTTCCAATAATAATTTCGTCTAACTGAGTGGTCAGGTGTGTCTTTCAATTGCACGCCACTTCTGCGATTTGCATGTCCCTAACCTACACCAGTTATGCAACTGGGGATAGGGGACCTACAGTTAACGTGGAATCCGAACCATATCCGAACCAACTGTTATTCCTGGCAAATTTACAAAGAATAGAATGGTAAATGTTAGGTTCAAAATCTGCCATCCAGTTTTCGGGGACACGCTTTACCGCTAGATCACCAGGTCCAACATACAGTCTGGTCAAGTCTTGTAGCTCTCCGATTTTGTGGCAGCTGTTTACTTTACTCCTTTTGCCAACAAGATACTATCTGCTCTACAGCTCAACAGCGCGTATAACGAGGCCATCGAAACGTTTCCGTTCGAAGCCTGTACAGTGGACAATCGGTGTGCCAGACGGGCACAATCGCTGTGATCATTGAGGAAATCATCCGAGCGATGCACCCATGTGAAGATACCCGTTTGGTAAAACACTGGGCCCTGCTACCTGAAGGCTGCTCATGGCCTCGCCTAACAGCAATCACCGATCATAAATACAGTACTGGCCATCAAAATTGCTACACCAAGAAGATGTTCTACAGACGCGAAATTTAACCGACAGGAAGAAGATGCTGTGATATGCAAATGATTAGCTTTTCAGAGAATTCACACAAGGCTGGCGCCGGTGGCGCCACCTACAACGTGCTGATATGAGGAAAGTTACCAACCGATTTCTCATACACAAACAGCAGTTGACCGGCGTTGCCTGGTGAAACGTTGTTGTGATGCCTCGTGTAAGGAGGAGAAATGCGTACCATCACGTTTCCGAATTTGATTAAAGGTCGGATTGTAGCCTATCGCGATTGCGGTTTATCGTATCGCGACACTGCTGCTCGCGTTGGTCGAGATCCAATGACTGTTAGCAGAATATGGAATCTGTGGCTTCAGGATGGTAATACGGAACGCCGTGCTGGATCCCAACGGTCTCGTATCACTAGCATTCGAGATGACAGGCATCTTATCCGCATGGCTGTAACGGATCGTGCAGCCACGTCCCGATCCCTGAGTCAACAGATGCGGACGTTTGCAAGACAACAACCATCTGCACGAACAGTTCGACGGCGTTTACAGCAGCATGGGCTATCAGCTCGGAGACCATGGCTGCGGTTACCCTTGACGCTACATCACAGACAGGAGCGCCTGCGATGGTGTACTCAACGACGAACCTGGATGCAGGAATGGCAAAACGTCATTTTTTTCGGATGAATCCAGGTTATGTTTACAGCATCGTAATGGTCGCATCCGTGTTTGGCGACATCGCGGTGAACGAACATTGGAAGCGTGAATTCGTCATCGCCGTACTGGCGTATCACTCGGCATGATGGTACGGGGTGCCATTCGTTACACGTCTCGGTCACCCCTTTTTCGCATTGACGGCACTTTGAACAGTGGACGTTACGTTTCAGATGTGTTACGACCCCTGGCTCTACCATTCATTCAATCCCTGCGAATCTCTTCATTTCAGCAGGATAATGCACGACCGCATGTTGCAGGTCGTGTTCGGGCCTTCCTGGATACAGAAAATGTTCGACTGGTGCCATGGCCAGCACATTCTCCAGATCTCTCACCACCTGAAAGCGTCTGGTCAATGGTGGCCGAGCAACTGGCTCGTCACAATACGCCCGTCACTACTCTTGATGAACTGTGGTATCGTGCTGAAGCTGCATGGGCAACTGTACCTGTACACGCCATCCAAGCTCTGTTTGACTCAATGCCCAGGCGTATCAAGGCCGTTATTATGGCCGTAGGTGGTTTTTCTGGGTACTGATTTCTCAGGATCTATGCACCCAAATTGGGTGAAAATGTAATCACATGTCAGTTCTAGTACAATATATTTGTCCAATGAATACCCGTTTATCATTTGCATTTCTTCTTGGTGTAGCAATTTTAATGACCGGTAGTGTATTTTCAACATTTCGCGGTCCTGTTAGCAACTGTATAAATTTTAATTTTAATTAGTCCATAGCACTCGTGGCTGCCGCGTCGCGGTCGCGAACTGAGGCCGAGGCAGTTTCAGATAAGTTTTTACAATCTGACGATAATTTATGGAATTGTAGTTTTACGTTGGCGATGTCCACTATGGACAAACGGTAGTTACTGTTATTCTGAAGAAGGTTGGGTTATCCCGGCTGAAACCTAGGTAAATTCTAAGTAAACGGTGCAACTGAGGCTGTTGGTTATTAAAATTAAAATTAATCACCGATCATTCAGAGCCTTTTTTTAAGGGTTGATAATCTTACGGGGAGAGATCAGGATTGTAGGCCAGGTGCTCGATTGTCTCTAACGCAAGTTGGCATAACTTCTGCATTACGAGATTTTCATGAAGTAGTAGCACCCTTTGGCGCAGTTTTACTGCACGTTTCGACTTAATGCACCCCTTACACTATCTTCATTCTGCAATCGACGTCTGCTAGTGTTTATCCTTCGGCAGCCAAGAAAAGAGTAACAGCACGTTGGTTCTGGTTGGATGCATTTGGTAACAACGACACCATTGTTCAATTTTCAGCTTTTACTGCATACACGTTGTAAAGACACGAATGACGCACTAATCTCATACCTACATGTCGGTGCTTACATACCCGCGCCGTGGTCGCGCTAGGATGCATATATGCTGGAGCAGCGCTCAAAAACAGAAACTTTGTGATTGGCTCTTAGGTCCCATCACTGTCGTGAGATATTGTTCCAAACACCAATTAAATATGGAACAGGTAACAATACATAAATTACACACTCATAATTACGTAGCATAGAGGGTCCTGAGATTAGCCTGAACGTACAAACGTAGATTACAGCGGGTGGGGGAGGCTTTAATTCGTGATAGAAGGTGTCCACAGTGTCCCCTATGATTTGAAAATAAAAACCGACCTCGTAAACTGTTAGACACAGAGTATCTTGGTTTGTTGTGAAGCATCTAGCAGCTCTCAGAGGTTTTTTCCTTTGTCATTTTTTGTAGATTTAACTTGGGTTGAATCAAAACGGTGACAGACCAGGTGAAGGTTCAATACGTCATCTGGAACGAAGACTCCAACTATTGACGACAGCATGGGTGGGTATCACAGACAAATACAAGTACAATGAGGTGATTCAGAAACCTTAAAGGGATAGGTAGTGTCAAAGAGCGTTTTTGAAGTGGACGTCCTCCTGTGTCTCATACAGTTGTCGACAGAGTTCTAGATGCATTTCAACGCAGCCCCCAGAAGTCAATACATTGTAAATCATTGTTACATAAGCCGCTACGCCTTTTTGCGCCTAGAGTACAAATGATCCAAGCGTTACAGCTAAAAGATCATCCTTTGCTGTATGCACTCGTGTGTTTCAACCTGTCCTCTTTCGATGCCGACAATCAATAACCGAAAAAGTGATTCTTTTAAGATAAAGCAACTTTCCCATATTTCTGGACACGTGAAGCACCGCAATATAGGGTTTGGGGCTCCGCAAACCCACACAGCACACATGAACGCGCTCTTGATAGCACGAACCTTGAAGTCTGGTGTGACGTAATGCATTATAGTAGGGTGGAAGGCCCATTTTTCTTCCCAGAGAAAACTAGAAAACAATAACGGCAAATGTTTACCTAGACATGCTAAAACAGTTCCTACTACAACAGATCATCATCTTGCAGCATAATGGTGCACCTTACAAAGGAGTTTGAACTTGACTTGAAGGACGTGCTGAACGGAATACATTCCGAGAGGTGGATGGTTCGTGGTTGTTCCATCGCCTGGCCCCCGTTCTCTCCAGATATCATGCCATTAGACTTCTACTGTGGGGTCCGTCAAGGGTCTCGGGTACACAGAACCAGTCAGTAACATTGGTAGGCTTCGTGCACGAATCAGTGAAGCAAACACATCTGTTGTTAAGTTTTAAACATGGCTGCTTGGTTCAGTGTCCGTTTCTAGATTAAAAAACAAATGAGCCCTCGGTCACAATTATTTTAGTCTTATTGACCAGGTTTCGTAACAGAACACGATGCTCTGTATCTAATAGATTCCAGGATACGATTCTTTGAGATGACAGTGGGTCTTAATAGGTAACCTGTATGTGTACACTGACTTTCACTTTCAGTGCTACGTGATAGGCTTCTAGCACGAAAAATGCCCTCGAATGCTGTTTTAACGGGTAAGCTATAAAAATTCCCCTGTTACAGCCCGCACTATAGCTTCAGCTAGGGGCCTGTAAATCCTAAATACGGTCCTGCAAGGCAAGGCATCTGGAGAAAGACTAAATCCCACTGGCTGCCGAAGTTGATGCGCAGAGATACACAGAACGGCTCAAAATTGCTCCACATTCCAACGCGGTACTCACTATAGCTGGATCTGGTTAGCTAACAGAGGCTTCCAATTTTTAGAGCATTATGTGGTATTAGACATACCGAAACGACGTCGAAGAGCACAGTTCTTGCAGTTAACTGAATTTCAGCCAAGTTAGATACCATACGTTATGACCTGACGTAACTACAACCGTTAGGTCGTTACCGTGGGTTCTTTAATTGCTCTGGGAGATTGGTGATCGGTTCTACAACATAGGAAACATTAGTTCACTTCATTACAAGTATGATAAAAAATTACTTAACTTTATACAATCTGTATCCACAGGAGCGTTTCGAATATTTACGCCAATCTTTGAACAGCAAAGCTTCACTTGATACACACTATTATAAACTCTTCTCTTGAAGAACAAGTCAACACTTACTGCAGTATAATTCTATCTGAGACTTGAATGACACTGTTGTCATAACTAGACGATGTTGACTGCTTTATCGGAGGTCACGAAATGGGGCAGAGCGATTCCATGCTCGGCTTTATATCGGCTTTGTGCGATAACATTGCAGTGTTGAGAGAGAGGCACGTCTTCGGGAGCGCATCTCATTCGTCGTTGCGGATTGCTGCGAGACATCGCAAATGTCTGTTGTATCGATCCGCGTTTCCGACTTTGGTGTGCCATTGCGATCTTTGGACGATACCACACCATGCCTGCAGGAAACTGGATGGTCCGTTTGAATAATTCCCCAACATACTAGATGTGAGATTAATGTTTATTTATTTTCTTCTGACAAACGAAATGTAAACATGCGATAAAACAGATATTAGTTAAAATTTTACAGTGTTGCAATAAAATTACTTCAGCGAAATACATTGCTCAACAAAAGTCTGGAAGACTATCGTAAAATGTAGTCTACGATACTAGAGGCCTCATTGACCTAGGCACTTTATGCATTATCCAGTTAGAGTCCGTATCCTGCACAGTGTTTACTATTGGCACGCTTTGTGGTCGTTTCCCAGTCATGCCGCAGCGACACACCGGCAGCAGTCCAGTATCAACAAGCGCTCCAACACTGCGTAACATGACACGTAGAGGCATACAAAATTTAGACAGAGTCTGGATAGTGGGTCTACTTTCGGCAGGTCATACAGAGCAAGATGTTGCCGATAGATTACATGTCAAATGGTTCAAATGGCTCTGAGCACTATGGGACTTAACATCTGAGGTCATCAGTCCCCTAGACTTAGAACTACTTAAACCTAAATAACTTAAGGACATCACACACATTCATGCCCGAGGCAGGATTCGAACCTGCGACCGTAGCGGTCACGCGGTTCCAGACTGAAGCGTCTAGAACCGCACGGCCACAGCGGCCGGCCGTTTACATGTCACTCACAGCTGTGTTGTAATGTGTGGAGAAAGTAC
Source organism: Schistocerca americana (assembly GCF_021461395.2). Classification (NCBI taxonomy): domain Eukaryota; kingdom Metazoa; phylum Arthropoda; class Insecta; order Orthoptera; family Acrididae; genus Schistocerca; species Schistocerca americana. Next base: position 173,080,920 of record NC_060125.1, read on the forward strand.
AAAGAGATGGGACATGTGAACAATAGACTTCGCAGTGGTCGTCCTCGTATGACACCACCAATCCAGGATCGTTTCCTCCAACTGTTGGCTCGCAGGTGCTCAACATCAACGGCCAGAAATACTGGAAATGGCTTCTTCCGGGCAACAGAGATTCGTATCTCGGACAACAGGGTTTGGATAAGCGCTATACGACACTAGGAATGCCGATATGTTCGGGAAGTCCACCTGTTTTCTCATGGAATTTCTCGCTAATTCCCATCTACGGCATACTGATCCCCGATATCTCCACGATATCCTACTAACGATGTTAAGGCCATACAGTCCTGAAGTTGCTGCCAATTTCGTCCTACTCGATGACAATGCCAGATCGCACCGTACTCTAGCTGTGTGTCGGTATCTTCAAAGATGCAACATCAACCGAATGTATTGGCTAACACAGTCCCCAAACATGAATGCAGCTGAGCGTGCATGGAACCTCTTGAAGGTGGCCAGTGCACAGAGTCCGAATCCACCTGACAATCTTGAGAACCTCACTGAAGCTGCCATTGAGCAGTGGGACCTCATACTCCGAGATAAATTTGATGGTGTCATCCAGAGCAGGCCTCGCAGAGTGGAAGAACTCACCCGTGTGGGGGGACTGATAATCATCATCATGAGACAAAGATTTTCACCGTTTTTGTCTTCAAGATGTACACTTAGTAGAATGCCTACTTTGTTTTTTAATGGTTTTCTGTAGTTAAGCAAAACTGTCCTAGATTTCAGAATGATTTTAGTTAAAAAAAAGGTTCAAATGGCTCTGAGCACTATGGGACTTAACAGCTGAGGTCATCAGTCACGTGGAACTTAGAACTACTTAAACCTAACTAACCTAAGGACATCACACACGTCCATGCCCGCGGCAGGATTCGAACCTGCGACCGTAGCAGTCGCGCGGTTCCGGACTGAAGCGGCTAGAACCGCCCCGCCACCGCCGCCGGCCGAATTTTGTTAAAAAGGTATCGTACAGACCTCAACGGGTGTTCTATAAGAAGTCATTGTAGTAAACTACATGATACTCCAAACTTTTGTTGAAGTGTGTGCATTGACAGATCACGTGTAGCACATATTGTGTCAACTTTCCCCGTTGCTCCTCCTTACCAAAGGGAGCTTCTTTAGACATAATGGCTCGCGCTATGATTGTTAATAGCAAATTGAGTCATTTGTTGTAATGACGACATGTATTAGTAGAATTTAAGGTAAAGGCCAACTCGATACATGATTAAGCGCTTCTAAATAAAAATTAGATTACCTTCAGAGTTCTGTATGCATACTAATCACTTTTTTAGTAAGTTGATTGAATTGTGCTGACATGAGGACAGAACACTAAAAACGCACCAAAAACACAGTTATCATCTCTATTTGCTCCAGCATTACGAAAGTTTGTAGTGGGATCACATGGTAAGCCCCTTGACAACCTGCCTCCACGGAGGTCTATCTTGGACATGCTGACTTGTTTTCTGCAAGTCCATCCCTGTTAGGCTCTTAATATGGTCTACCACGGCAATAATGTTCGTCCTCGGCGCTTCGGCAGTCAACTTTTCCCTCTATGATTGTTTTTTGTATTTCCTCATACCTTCAGGCAGTGTGACCAAAGTATTCCACTTTATCTTGGTCGACAAAAGTTGACAGCCTCGTTCTGATGCTCATCTGCCTCAGGACTGGTTCATTAGTTCGATGTGGTTTCGCAGTACTCAAAATAGTCTTCTACACCACATTTCCGTAGCATCAGTCCTGCGACGACCCGCATTCGCGTCCAAGTTGCTGCTGAATACATTACGAGAGGGAAGATTAGAACCTGTACGAGAGAGAGCTTTATCTTGGCACTGATGGAGGTGTCCTTCCTGAGGTGAGCAAGTTTTGGTGTAGAATTTCTCGCATTCGAAACACGACTACATTTCTCAGACTCACCATCTCCAGTATCACTGACGACAGATCCTAAGCGACTGACGACCTCGTAACCAGTAATTCTTGTAATGTTAGTTCTGTTGTCATTAGGGCGATCTACAATCATCACTTTGGTCTTTGTGTCGTTGAATTCAAAACCATATTCTCTGCTTCATTCTGCCAACCTTTGCAAGGCGATACCCAGCTGATGGTCGTCTGCTACAATTACCTGTGTGTCAACCGCATATATACGGAGAGTGTTGATTTTTCTGCCACATTCAACGGTTCCGTCATACCACTATTCAAGATCCTCCCTCATAATGTGCTCACTATATGCACTGAAAAATATTGGAGAGAGAATACAACCTTGTCTCAGGCCGGCATCTGTAGAAAACATGTCTGAATGGCTCAAATGGCTCTAAGCACTATGGGACCTAACATCTGAGGTCATCAGTCCCCTAGACGTAGACTACTTAAACCTAACTAACCTAAGAATATCACACAAACACAAAACCATGCCTGAGGCAGGATTCGAACCTGCGACCGTAGCAGCAGCGCGGTTTTGGACTGAAGCGCCTAGAACCGCTCGGCCACAGCGGCCGGCAAAACATGTGTGAAAATATGTTCTTGTTTCTTATTGTCGCTGTGTTCGAAAAGTAAGGTTGCCGTCTCAGGTGTAACAGGTATCTCGTTGTACCCACCTCTACGGTGATAATCCATAGCGTTGACCATTTCACCTTGTCGAAAGCATTATTGTAATCCACGAAGCAAATGAACATCTTGATATTATATTCATTTTCCTTCTCTATAAGCTGTCGGCTGTTTAGGATCTGCTCGCGGGTTCTCTTGCCTCGAATAAACCCAGTTTGTTCATCTGATATATGCGGAAGTAAGACTCATTCAGTATAGCGGGTATTATTTTACTGGCATGGGGGATAAGGGCTGTCGTTCGACAGTGGAGAATGTTTCTGAACTGTGGCACGAAAATGGAGTCGCAGTATTGGTCTGGCTAGTTTCCAGAAATCCAGATCTTCTGATATGCCCTCTGCAGGATGTCTACACTCATTTTACCCATGTTTTTAAGACTTCATCAGTAATTACATCCTCGTCAGGTGCCTTCTGATTCTGCAACTGTTTTTAGTGCATGTTCCACTTCTTCTCTAAGGGTGACTGGTTTAGTGTCTCTTGTGTTCTGGCACCCTGATATTGGTTGTGAATCTTCAGCGAACAGCTTGATTCAGCATTCTCCCCATACTTTGACGATGCCTTTTGAGTCTGTAATGACATTCCCTCGGTCGTCTTTAATAAACTGAGCCGTGGCTGAAAACTCCCGAACCGAATATTTCACCTTTCCGTATAGTTCTGAGCTGTGGTCCTCCGTCGCATGTGCCTCTAGCTCAGTGCAAATTTTCTTATCATGGTCATTCTTGTCTTTCCTACAAGAGTGTTTAATTTCATTATTCATTTTTTTATAGTTTTTTCCGTTGTTCTTGATCTGTGACTATGAGTGGGTTGCTAATTCGTCTTTCAATCAAAGCAAATGTTTTATTAGACATCCAGTGTTGTCACTTCACCGTGGTGTTCATTTCTGGGATCTTGCCTACTGCATCTGCGATACATTTTCGTATCCTCATCGAAGCTATGTCGCAGTTTCCCTTTAGGTCAGGTAGTTCAGTGCTTCGAAGTACTTCTTGGAAGATAATCCGTTCAGAGGCTGTCAACCTTTCTGGCATTATTTTGGCTACTGGTTTAATCAGCTTAATTTTAAGGTAGGCCCACATAAGAAGGTGATGAGATCCGCATTCGGCACCAGGTTTTGTTTTAACATTGCGGAAAGAGCTTTTCCACGTCTTATCGACATGTGGCCATTTGCTTCAAGTAAAGAGACGACGTTTGCGATGTTTTAACGTGGTATTCATTATGGACAAATCGTTGTCGGTTGCAAACTGAAGCAATCATTTACCTCGCTCATTGCGTACTCCAAGACTATATTGCCCCTCTCTCGCAAGTAACTGTCTATCGAAGTGGTTCCGACTTTCGCACTGACCGTAATTCCTCTTGGTCTTACAGCTGTAATGGTATCTTCCACGTCTATATGGATGTATTCAATTTCTTGGTCATCTGCAGCAATGGCGGGTAGATATACTTAAGATGTGATTTATATGTTTTGTTCGTATGTGAGTCCACAGCCTCCAAGAATTTTTTGAAAGAAATTGTCTGTAGTAGGCTGTATAGTAAGTTATCCTTTATTTATTGTGTGATTTTTTAGATAGTATGCCACAACAAGGAGGACATATAGCGTACTGCTAATAAATAACTAAGACTGCCTCTATGGAATGTAAGCACAATTACAGTTGTGGTTAATCCTATTCCACAGTGCATATATTTTAATATAATACTGATCCATGTTCATGTATTTTTGTAGGTGCTGGAAAATGACAGAGTCTAAATTGACCAACCGCACAACAAATAAAGTATAACTATACAGCTGACTACAGACAATTTGTATGGTTTGATGTTGAGGCAGACAGTCGATATTCTCTCGTTGATGCGTCTGTATGCCTGAACATATGGACCATACGCTTGCTGACAAGAAACGCGATGCCATTCTGAATTGTAACATCCACCCCGGAACTGTATAAGACATGGTTATCGGTTTCAAAATATCCACAGCCTTTCCAGTAAGTTTCCCATAAGCCACAGATGTCAATTTGATGCTTCTTTAGTTTTCGTATCACAGTGTGAAGTTTTCCCGTCGGAAGTTAACTCTCTCACGTTCCGTGTAGCTATTATCTTATGTCTACGACGTTGGTCTATCTTTGGCCAATCAATGGGAGAATGACCGTGCAAGGCCTGATCATTCTTCGCCTCTGCACGTTCGGTCGTACATTTTACATCGTTTGGTCCAGACCCAAACCGACGCCGGTCACTACTCGGATCGCCCAACATGACTCTTCACTCTTTGACTTTTCATGGTGTCTAATGGGATTTTAAAGCTCGTTTCCCCTTGCCTTCCTGATCCTCATACTGTTGGAAATCTGGTGACTCTTCTGCTTTTAAAGGCAGTTTCCCACCCGAAGGGCAAGAGGGTGCCAAATCCGCCCATCTGTCATTCGAGGAGGCTGTTGGCACTTGTTAGTGTGGGACCACTTATACCAGGGGTCACTAGGTATGTGGTCGCAGTTTAACATCAAGTCCAGGACGTAAATTTGTCATAAATATCCACAAATAAAAATTTAATCAATTTTATTGTTAACACTTGCAGTACTATAAAACAAAACATGTGATGCAATTTTCCTTCTTGTGTGCATACACTGTTTCCAACTCGAGACCACAGTACTTGAATTACAGTCGCTGGCGTGTAATCATAAGCCAATCTCTTGGTAATCCATGGCAAGGAGTTTCCAATAGATGTGTGGTCTGTAGAGAATCCTGGCCAAGGAAACAGCCAAACACTCTTTGTATCAAGGTATGTCAGAACAGCAAGAGCTAAATGTGGCCTTGTGTTACCCTGTCGAATGATAATTTAATGGAGAGCTCGATGATAGGATACAGCCACAAGCTTTAACACCTTAGAAATATAACATCTTCTGTAGAAATGACGGTTTTTGAGACCCAGAAGTGTTAGTGGAGGAAGTCATTAGACATGGAACGCAAGCTCTGATTAGAGAAGGAAATCGGCCATGCCATTTCAATGAAACCATCATGATATTTGATTGAAGCGACTTAGGGAAATAACTAAAAACTTAAATTTAGATTGCCAGACACGGGTTTTAACCATCGTCCTCCCGCATGCGCTCAGTGTGCTAACCACTGCGCCATATTTCTAGGCTAGAAGTGATAGTGTTGTGGCCTCAATGGATCCTCATACCATCACACCAGGTGATGGGCCTGTAGGACGATGATGACTCTGGTAGCGTTCGTTCTCCTCTGAGCCTTCAGGCATGGAGACATGGTACCACTCTAGTGTCCAGTGTTGTCGTTGCGTATACCATTACCAGCACTCATCATTCTGTTGCTGCATTAAGGGAATCTGCAACAGTGGTCGTTGTGCTGGCGCTCTGTGATCGTCCAGTCGTCGTCGCACTCTCTGTGTGGATACTGGTCTTGCTGCAAACAAGCTTAATTCGTAAGTCAAGCGTGATCTGCACTGTCAAGCAAACAATATATCTGTCCTCCCAGGTGCTAGTCATGTGTGGTCATTGACTCCTGCTTGACATCGGGTATCGACCCAATGATTCCATATACTCATGACAATCATGAATTATCGACCAATTCGAGCAGCAATATCGTGCAACAGTAAACTGCAGTCTCGATGGGTAACGATTCTGCTGCTGTCGAAATCCGACAGTGGATGTGTCTCATTCTTACACGAGGCGCTGCATGTCTTCTCGGAAACAAACAACACTAGAATGCGATTTCTGAAAGAAAAACTCCGTACATAGTACAGTGTGTCCCAATTGAAAGAGGCCCGACAAACGTGTGTAGTAATTCCGCTGAAATTACACCATGTAATTTGCGCCGTTTGACGTGGCAACATTGCGCTCTGCAACATCGTTTGACGCAACAGTGTGAGTTTACCTTAGGAATCTGGAATGTCACGGATCACATGGCACAGAGCTGTGAGGAAATACAGCTTGTATCCATACAGGTTTACAGTTGTTCAGGAACTGAATGTCAATGACAAAGACGAACGCGTTACATTCTGCCGTTGGTTTCAGGAATTTATTGCTCAGAGGCAAGGAATATTGCAGTACACGTGTTTCAGTGATGAAGATTGGTTCCGCCTACCTGGCTGTGTAAACTCTCAGAAAACAAGTTTGCAGTGTAATGAAAATCCCGTGCACTGTTAGAACAACTCCTGCAGTCAGTAAAGATTGGCGTGTTCTGTGCAATATCAAATATCGGATCAATTTTTTTCGAGTCTGCTATGACAAGTGCAGTTCCATTGAAATGTTTCAGAACTTTGAGAATCAGTTGGTACCAATAGGATGGTACCACATGCCACATGTCTGGAGTGACCATAGCTGAGGTCGAATTATTTTTCCCCGGTAGAGTGATATAGAAAGGACTGTGGCCCCCAAGGTCACCTGACTTAACACCAACTGACTTTTTACTATCGGGTGGCCTAAAATGCAAGGTCTATAGGAACAAACCTCACAACTTGGAAGATTTAAGAGAGAACACCATCCGTGAAATCCAGACAGCGACAAAAGACGTTCTGGCAGCAACATTGCAGAATCTGAAGCGGCGTGTTCAACTGTGTTTAAAGTCGAGGGCGGTCACTTCCACCACTTTTTCTGATGATTCACCTTTATTTCCCCATGGAGATGGTATGACATGTTCATTTCATTTTAATTCCTGATTTTTATGCAAAGCCTTTTAAGTGTAATATGCAAATGTTTGTTTGTGGGGTCCCTTGCGAGTGGGACACCCTGAATTTACGTATATACAGAATGTAATTGGCGTTAATACTTCATACTTTGTGCAGTTGCTTTGAACGTTAATCAATTGAACATCCAAGCATGTAGTGACCTCATGCCAGTTTTATGTTTCTCCTATTCCGCATTCATAACTTCACAGATTTAATGACCAGCAAAGTACATCAAGCTTCCATAGGCGCATATGCACTACTGGCCATTAAAATTGCTACACCAAGAAGAAATGCAGATGATACACGGGTACTCATTGAACGAATATATTTTACTAGAACTGACATGTGATTACATTTTCACGCAATATGGGTGCATAGATCCTGAGAAATCAGCACCCAGAACAACCAAGTCTGGCCGTAATAACGGCCTTGATACGCCTGGGCATTGAGTCAAACAGAGCTTGGATGGCGTGTACAGGTGCAGCTGCCCATGCAGCTTCAACACGATAACACAGTTCATCAAGAGCAGTGACTGGCTTATTGTGACGAGCCAGCTGCTCGGCCACCATTGACCAGACGTTTTCAATTGGTGAGAGATCTGGAGAATGTGCTGGACAGGGTAGCAGTTGAACATTTTCTGTATCCAGAAAGGCCCGTACAGGACCTGCAACATGCGGTCGTGCATTATCTTGCTGAAATGTAGGGTTTCGTAGGGATCGAATGAAGGGTAGAGCGACAGGTCGTAACGCATCTGAAATGTAACGTCTACTGTTCAGAGTGCCGTCAATGCGAACAAGAGGTGACCGAGACGTGTAACCAATGGCACCCCATACCATCACGCTGGGTGATACGCCTCTATGGCGATGACGAATACACGCTTCCAATGTGCGTTCAGTGCGATGTCGCCAAACACGGATGTGATCATCATGATGCTGTAAACAGAACTTGGATTCATCTGAAAAAATAACGTTTTGCCATTCGAGCACCCAGGTGTTTCGTTAAGTACACAATCGCATGCGCTCCTGTCTGTGATGCAGCGTCAAGGGTAACCGCAGCCATGGTCTTCGACCTAATAGTCCATGCTGCTGCAAACGTCGTCGAACTGTTCGTGCAGACGGTTGTTGCCTTGCAAACGTCCCCATCTGTTGACTCAGGGATCGAGATGTGGCTGCACGATCCGTTACAGCCATGCGGATAAGATGCCTGTCATCTCGACTGCTAGTGATACGAGGCCGTTGGGATCCAGCACGGCGTTCCGTATTACCCTCTTGAACCCACCGATTCCATATTCTGGTAATAGTCATTGGATCTCGACCAACGCGAGCAGCAATGTCGCGATACGATAAATCGCAATCGACCTTTATCAAAGTCGGAAACGTGATGGTACGCATTTCTCCTCCTTACACGAGGCACCACAACAACGTTTCACCAGGCAACGCCGGTTATCTGCTGTTTGTGTATGAGAAATCAGTTGGAAACGTTCCTCATGTCAGTACGTTGCAGGTGTCGCCACCAGCGCCAGTCTTGTGTGAATGCTCTGAAAAGCTAATCATTTGAATATTACAGCATCTTCATCCTGTCGGTTAAATTTCGCATCTGTAGCACGTAATCTTCGTGGTGTAGCAATTTTAATGGCCAGAAATGTAATAGCATTTCATTCAGAGAATACGAATCTGAAACTATAGGAAACTAGATTTTTGTTATGGTAATGAATTTCTAGGTTTGTGGGGCTGTGTGGCACCAGATGTTTTCCCACAGTTCATGAAATTCCCATAAATTATAGACTGGTAGTTTGTGGATGCGGAGCTGGTGCCCAATAGAATCCCAGATATGTTCCAATGTGCTCCGATCATGCAAATTTAGTTGCCAAGACATCAACGTGGATTCATAATTATGCTCCTCAAACCTCTATAACACGATTCAGGCCTTGTGACATGGACAGTTATCCTACCGCAAGATGTCGTCGCCGTCGGGGAAGACATCGGGCATTAAGGGAGGTTGTCCTCAATACTGTTCACTTAGTTCACAGCTAATGTCGTGTCTTCGATTAGGTCCTATACAAGCCGAGGTGATTGTCCCCAATGGAATAATATTGTGCCAGCGGCCTGTGTGCGTAGGGCGGCACATTTTTCGACTAGCTGTTCGTCTAGTTAATGACTCATCTGAACGCAGTCGTCACCATGGAGTAACAAGAAGTGTGATTCGTGCAACCAGACGACACGTCTCTATTGATCTACGATTAACTTTTGATGATTCCATGCTGGGTCAACATCTGGTAAAGAGCCCCATGTTAATTTGCACTAAATAGTGCGCTCCAAAACTCTTGCACCCGCACCGGTATTGTACTCGGTCGTCAGAACTGCCACAGATCGCCGCCTGCCCTGCTTTACGGAGTGGTCAAGCCTCTGACCTAAATGTACAGCGACGAGTTGTGGACGTCTAACACCTTCTCACCTAGTCATAGTTTCATCTTGCTTCAACCACTTTGCACTGACGGAGACAAAGATCATCGAGAGCAATCTGCCAGCATCATCATAACCAATCAACAAGTTACACTATACAGTAACATACAGGTGCAGACACAACATAAATAGTCAAAACAGATATAAAAAATTTCAAATTTTGTCTGGGATAATTAAATTGTTCCAGAAATAAACCGAAATTGTTCTGGTCTCAGAATTGCGACCATGGTCTTTCGAAGGTTGTTCTTGGTTGTCAGACCTCCAAATTGGGAATCCCCTCTGTGCCACAACCAGCTCGCTTGTTGTGGCTGAAAAGAACCACCAATCTGTAATGGGCCACATTTAAAAGAGCCCCCACTACTTCCCATAGTTAAGAGCGAAAAGTGAAAGAAACTGCAGCCATACTGAATATATAAATATCGGAACTAGGAAGACCTGCAAATTGGAAATCCCCTCTGTACCACAACCAGCTCGCCTGTTGCAGCTGAAAAGAACCACCAATCTATAAATGGCCAGATCTAAAACAGCCCCATCTACTCCTTATAGTGGAGAACGAAAAGTGAAAGAAACTGTAGCCATACTCAACACCTACAGTGACACACAAGCACATACACACCTGCTGCCCCTACCTATGGGTTTTATGCAACCTGCAGTGCCTTCAAAAACCCCACACAAGATTTTCGTATTGTCTCGCTCGCTACCTGCAAACTGTTGGTCCTACAGAAAAAATGAATAGGACATTTTGGTAGGGAATTTAATGTTGTTAAATTTTGCACTGTGTTACGGTCTTTCTGGAGGCCACGGTTTTCGAGTTATTCAAGAAAAACGCGTATGAAGGTCACTTTTGTATGTTTTGCTTGAATAGCTCGAAAACAAGAACCCCCATCGGAATCTTCTCCTACAAAATATAACTTCATTAAATGTCCTACAAAAAGGTCTTCTTCATTTTTTTCTGTAGGACTAACAGTCGGTGTGTAGCGAACGAGAGCGTATGACAATGTCGCACATGGCTTTCGAAGGCATTGTGAGTTACATAAAACTCATAGCTTAATCACCCTGTATATTCACAAAACACGTACAGAAATGTTTTAGTCTCTGTCAGTTAGCCATTCAAATTGCCCAGAACAGAGTTCGAACATCAGTAAAGAATTGCAAATATATGTATCTGTGTTTCGTCCTGTTGTGATGGCTTCGGCTAAGAAGAATCAAAGCAATTGTTAAAGCAGTTCAACTGCTCGTGAGGATACTGCTTTTCAGCCGTTCTGTGTTTTCAGTTAAATTTTGAGATACTACACTTATTACGAGAACAATGCGATAGTGATACTAGTGCAGTGCGGTGCTAAGAAGAAAGGTCTATAAGAAAACTTCGGGGCAGACAGGAGCCTCACGCATCCCCACCCTCAGTGAAAGTTCGATAAAGCTGTCTCTCAGCGAAGGCGCCGGCGGATTCACTGATCAAAGCGTCGTTGGTCCGTGTAATGCGCTCGGGTCAGAAGTCTTCTTTGTCATGTTGCAAGAGGCTAGCTAAAGATAGCGAGCAGCGCACTAATCCTGGACGCCTGGGAGGAATCATTGTACCACTGACTACGAATATGGGTGAATCAGACTGCACTATCCAACAACTGCAGACGATGTTTGTCAGCACTTCAGCATTATTCTTAAACGTGGAGTATTCAGTAAGTTAAAAACGTTTTCCGTAGATCCTGTACGACATTCCAGATACGGATCCTGCAGAGCTTTCGGGTGGCAATAGGACATTCACTCTTTATATTTCATAAGACGTAAAAACTTTGATTTGATAAACTATGACTTCTAAAATCTAGCCGCCTGTGAAGTGAGGTGTTTTTCTAATCTGAATTGTGTAGGCATTAACAACATGATAATTTAGTAGTTACAAACTGTTAAACATTTATGCCTTTATGCAGTCCACAATATACAAGAAAACATGCACATTAATACTGTTAACATTTGCAGTTGCTACTTCTGTTACGTTTATCATGCAGACAAGAACAAGTATTATTTGATTTTCTGCAACTGAATGTTGATTTTGTTTTCAAAACAAAATAATTTAATCATATTGTATGTTCTTTGTTAGAAAATTTGTAGTGTTTCTTGGAAGTACAGTACATTCAAATTACACTATTGAACATTAAAATTGCTACATCACGAAGATGTGCTACAGACACGAAATTTAACCGACAGGAAGAAGATGCTGTGATATGCAAATAATTAGCTTTTCCGAGCATTCACACAAGGTTGGCGCCGGTGGCGAAACCTACAACGTGCTGATATGAGGAAAGTTTCCAACCGATTTCTCATACACAAACAGCAGTTGACAGCCGTTGCCTGGTGAAACGTTGTTGTGATGCCTCGTGTAAGGAGGAAAAATGCGTACCATCACGTTTCCGACTTTGATAAAGGTCGGATTGTAGTCTATCCCGATTGCGGTTTATCGTATCGCCACATTGCTGCTCGCGTTGGTCGAGATCCAATGACTGTTAGCAGAATATGGAATCGGTGGGTTCAGGAGGGTAATACGGAACGCCGTGCTGGATCCCAACGGCCTCGTATCACAATCAGTCGAGATGACAGTCGTCTTATCCGCATGGCTGTAGCGGAACCTGCAGCCATGTCTCGATCCCTGAGTCAACAGACGGCGACGTTTGCAAGACAACAACCATCTGCACGAACAGTTCGACACCGTTTGCAGCAGCATGGACTATCAGCTCGGAGACCATGGCTGCGGTTATCCCTGACGCTGCATCACCGACAGCAGCGCATGCGATGGTGTACTCAATGACGAAACTGGGTGCACGAATGGTAAAACGTCATTTTTTCGGATGAATCCAGGTTCTGAGGGTCGCATCAGTGTTTGGCGACATCGCGGTCAAAACACATTGGAAGCGTGTATTCGTCATTGCCATACTGGCGTATCACCCGGCGTGATGGTAGGGGGTGCCATTCGTTACACGTCTCGGTTACCTCTTGTTTCCATTGACGGTACTTTGAACAGCGGACGTTACATTTCAGATGTGTTACGACCCGTGGCTCTACCCTTAAAAAAAAAATGGCTCTGAGCACTACGGGACTTAACATCTTAGGTCATCAGTCCCCTAGAACTTAGAACTACTGAAACCTAACTAACCTAAGGACATCACACACATCCATGCCTGAGGCAGGATTCGAACCTGCGACCGTAGCAGTCGCGCGGTTCCGGACTGAGCGCCTAGAACCGCGAGACCACCGCGGCCGGCGCTCTACCCTTCATTCGATTTCTGCGAAACCCTACATTTCAGCAGGATAATGCACGACCGCATGTTGCAGGTCCTGTACGGGCCTTTATGTATGCAGAAAGTGTTCGACTGCTGCCCTGGCCAGCACATTCTCCAGATCTCTCACCAATTGAAAACGTCTGGTCAATGGTGGGCGAGCAACCGGCTCGTCACAATACGCCAGTTACTACTCTTGATGAAATGTGGTATCGTGTTGAAGCTGCATGGGCAGCTGTACCTGTACACTCCATCGAAGCTCTGTTTGACTCAATGACCAGGCGTATCAAGGCCGTTACTACGGTCAGAGGTGGTTGTTATGGGTACTCATTTCTCAGGATCTGTGCACCTAAATTGCGTGAAAATGTAATCGCATGTCAGTTCTAGTATAATATATTTATCCAATGAATACCCGTTACCATCTGCATTTCTACATCTACATTTTTACTCCGCAAGCCACCCAACGGTGTGTGGCGGAGGGCACTTTACGTGCCACTGTCATTACCTCCCTTTTCTGTTCCAGTCGCGTATGTTTCGCGGGAAGAACGACTGTCTGAAAACCTCCGTGCGCGCTCGAATCTCTCTAATTTTACATTCGTGATCTCCTCGGGAGGTATAAGTAGGGGGGAAGCAATATATTCGATACCTCATCCAGTAGTGTATCTAAATATTCACAATTTTTCCTCAATATTTTGAATAAGAAATCCAAAATGAAAAAGGGAAACAAAATCTTTTTGATTTAACAATTTCTGTAGAAAATGATTCATTCAGTTTCTACATCGTCCCTAATAAAACTGATTCAGACAATATTATTTCCGTTGATTCGACACATCTGAAAGCTAATAACTTGTGTTTTGTCATTCCTCATTACATCGTCTGGTAACTAATCCTTTATCGTCTGACAGTCAGCTAAATGAGTTAAACGCCATTAAATCGATCGCTGTCAATAACGGGTATGACCAGGACTTGATAGATTACATTTTCAGAAAGAAAAAAATGTTCGACCTTGTACAACGCCCTTTCCTCCCACAATAAGAGATTCACATAGATTTCCTTCTTAGGAAATGTTTTTATAGGATTAAGCGTCTTCAAGTGAAGACTGTAGTTTGAAAAGAAGACATACAGTGGAAAATGCTGGCAACTCTTTTTCCCAATTCAGGTGTCTATAAATTCACCTGCAACAATTGCCCATGCTATTACAATGGTTAGATAGGTAGAGCTGTGTGGGCAAGATATAAAGCATCTTTTAGGAAAGAACGGAAAGAGACCATTTATCCAATTATACATTGTTACAGAGGCTGCGGTCTAATACGCACTGTACCATGCAGCCACAGTTGCTGATACGTTGTACTTACTGGAATGAAGGAAAACGTGGAAGGGAGGACCCACCAATATGACTTTCTCTTTACAAAACCTGTTTATTTAACAATATAAAAACTGTGTTTTACAGATAATCGAAGCATTTAACCATAAAATTTTCTTTAACGAAATGAACAAATTTGCAAAATTCTTTTGACCTTAAGCCTTAAGTTGAATAAATTTTTCATCGTTGCAAAAGAAATCTGAAATACTTCATTGCAACACAGCAAACAACATGACAATGATTACAAGACGGCCGGACCTGCAGCCCGCCCGTTATCGGGTGAAATAATGGTGTATACTACCGCGCTGGACAAAGTATGATTTCTTAACTGCAATTCTGCAACACATGAAAACTATATAAGCACCATTGATGACAAGAGTGATTCAGTTACTCAAAACAAATGACTTAACCTTTAATTTGAAAGCTGTATGTCTAAAGGTTCGGGGTTAATGTGCGCACCTGTGCTTAAAGGTTAAACAGGTTAGCAAACAACATGAAAATAATGAGGCTTACTTCAGAGCAAACAACCTCTTAATTTCAATCGGCAACCAAGGTGCGACTGGACCCCTACCCGTACCTCCTGACAATTGACTAAAGCCCTGCTGACAGTTGACTGTTAATATTTTCAAGGTTAAACTTATTGTCAGTTATTAAGACCGCTCTGAAGGAACGTTTTAAAACATTACTTGTGAACACTTGTTACAAGAGAACTCACTCGACGGAACCACAAGATCCAGCTAACATACACCAATAATGACCAGGTCTTTGAAACAGCTTAGTACAACACATTGCTCAGATTACAACTAATGACTGAGAAATGCGATTAAAATCAAAGAATTGAATGGATTAACAACTAAATCTAACCACAAGGTCCCTCTTTTAACGGGAACCTGTGCCTTAGTACAATTGTTCCGGTTGTATTTATGTAGCCGGCTGGTGTGGCCGAGCGGTTCTAGGCGCTACAGTCGTGAACCGCGCGACTGCTACGGTCGCAGGTTCGAATCCTGCCTCGGGCATGGATGTGTGTGATGTCCTTAGGTTAGTTAGGTTTAAGTAGTTCTAAGTTCTAGGGGACTGATGACCTCAGAAGTTGAGTCCCATAGTGCTCAGAGCCATTTGAACCTTTTTTTTTTGTATTTATGACCAAGAGCTGATTAATTAGAATATTAATGATCGGCTACAAGCCAGAAAGGAAAGGATATATAATAGCGAGACAAATTTTCAAACGACAACTAGTGTCTTTGAGTCCAGAATGAGATTTTCACTCTGCAGCGGAGTGTGCGCTGATATGAAACTTCCTGGCAGATTAAAACTGTGTGCCCGACCGAGACTCGAACTTGGGACCTTTGCCTTTCGCAGGCAAGTGCTCTGCCATCTGAGCTACCGAAGCACGACTCACGCCCGGTCCTCACAGTTTTACTTCTGCCAGTATCTCGTCTCCTACTTTCCAAACTTTACAGAAGCTCTCCTGCGAAACTTGCAGAACTAGCACTCCTGAAAGAAAGGATACTGCGGAGACATGGCTTAGCCACAGCCTGGGGGATGTTTCCAGAATGAGATTTTCACTCTGCAGCGGAGTGTGCGCTGATAGGAGTGCTAGTTCTATAAGGTTCGCAGGAAAGCTTCTGTAAAGTTTGGAAGGTAGGAGACGAGATACTGGCAGAAGTAAAGCTGTGAGGACCGGGCGTGAGTCGTGCTTCGGTAGCTCAGATGGTAGAGCACTTGCCCACGAAAGGCAAAGGTCCCGAGTTCGAGTCTCTGTCGGGCACACAGTTTTAATCTGCCAGGAAGTTTCAAAACTCTGAGTGTCGGGTTCAAACTAGAAAATAATAAGGAGAGCAGGTAGACAAAGAAATAAATCGCCACGAAGATTACAGAATGTTACTCCCCTTTATCAGCAAGCAGTTCCATGGATCCACGGTGCGTCGCAGCGGTTGCTGAGTGGTGCCGATGAAAGCCAGGTAGAAGAGGGCAGCCAGGCCACGAGCGGTCGTCCGACACGAATGTTGCCAACCAACTGACAGGATGTCGGCCTGCTGCTTGTAGTCGGCGCTGACTCCGGTGAAGTACTCCGGTACCTTCGCTCTGAGCAGGCCCTCCTTGCGCAGCTCGTGGCTTCGGCCGATCGGACATCGTGACCACCTTTTGTCGCGACGCTACCGTCAATCCCCAAACTTTGTGCCTCCCTCTCGGGGGAGCGAACCCAATATATATATCGGCAAACAAACCTTAAAAAGACAAAACAGACAGGTACCGACTTTTCCTGACAGATATTGGCAATGGCGCCGCAAGAGGGATAGTCGATATTTCACCTGAGCCAGTGACGCAGACAACATAGCCTACAAATTCAATGGCGCCACGGCTCAGTTATGTTGAAAATGGTTTCCATGTGACTCAACGCATGCCAATGAATCTCAATCTGGTACCCGCCTTACCAACAATTAATTTTATATGGTCATTCCACTTCAAATCGTTCCGCACGCATACTCCCAGATATTTTACAGAAATAACTGCTACCAGTGTTTGTTCCGCTATCATATAATCATACAATAAAGGATCCTTCTTTCTATGTATTCGCAACACATTACATTTGTCTATGTTAAGGGTCAGTTGCCACTCCCTGCACCAAGTGCCTATCCGATGCAGATCTTCCTGCATTTCGCTACAATTTTCTAATGCTGCAACTTCTCTGTATACTACAACATCATCCGCGAAAAGCCGCATGGGACTTCCGACACTATCTACTAGGTCATTTATAGATATTTTGAAAAGCAATGGTCCCATAACACTCCCCTGTGGCACGCCAGAGGTTACTTTAACGTCTGTAGACGTCTCTCCATTGATAACAACATGCTGTGTTCTGTTTGCTAAAAACTCTTCAATCCAGCCACACAGCTGGTCTGATATTCCGTAGGCTCTTACTTTGTTTATCAGGCGACAGTGCGGAACTGTATCGAACGCCTTCCGGAAGTCAAGAAAAATAGCATCTACCTGGGAGCCCGTATCTAATATTTTCTGGGTCTCATGAACAAATAAAGCGAGTTGGGTCTCACACGATCGCTATTTCCGGAATCCATGTTGATTCCTACAGAGTAGATTCTGGGTTTCCAAAAACGACATGATACTCGAGCAAAAAACATGTTCTAAAATTCTACAACAGATCGGCGTCAGAGATATAAGTCTATAGTTTTGCGCATCTGCTCGACAACCCTTCTTGAAGACTGGGACTACCTGTGCTCTTTTCCAATCATTTGGAACCTTCCGTTTCTCTAGAGACTTGCGGTACACGGCTGTTAGAAGGGGGGCAAGTTCTTTCGCGTACTCTGTGTAGAATCGAATTGGTATTCCGTCAGGTCCAGTGGACTTTCCTCTGTTGAGTGATTCCAGTTGCTTTTCTATTCCTTGGACACTTATTTCGATGTCAGCCATTTTTTCGTTTGTGCGAGGATTTAGAGAAGGAACTGCAGTGCGGTCTTCCTCTGTGAAACAGCTTTGGAAAAAGGTGTTTAGTATTTCAGCTTTACGCGTGTCATCCTCTGTTTCAATGCCATCATCATCCCGGAGTGTCTGGATATGCTGTTTCGAGCCACTTACTGATTTAACGTAAGACCAGAACATCCTAGGATTTTCTGTCAAGTCGGTACATAGAATTTTACTTTCGAATTCACTGAACGCTTCACGCATAGCCCTCCTTACGCTAACTTTGACATCGTTTAGCTTCTGTTTGTCTGAGGGGTTTTGGCTGCGTTTAAACTTGGAGTGAAGCTCTCTTTGCTTTCGCAGTAGTTTCCTAACTTTGTTGTTGTACCACGGTGGGTTTTTCCCGTCCCTCACAGTTTTACTCGGCACGTACCTGTCTAAAACGCATTTTACGCATTTTTACTCGCCGTAGCATGTTCTGTCTCACACGCTCACATCGGCCAGGCTGCCTCCGAACTGTGTCAAGGGCGGCGTGAATACGCAGTTCCAGTGTCTCCACAACTGGAATGGGCTCTGCCTACACGATACTTTTGAGATGGCCTCGTCACTAGAATTCTCGCGGGTTGAGATCCTGTGAAGTAACAAGCCATGCAACTGGACCCCCTCCTCCGATCCATCGACCAGGGAAGACACCATTGAAATGCATCTGGACGTTAACAGCGAAGTGGCCTGAAGCACCATATTGTAGCAGCCACATAATCCTTCAAATCAAAAGTGACACTTCTTCCATCAGGGGAGGCAAAGTCACCCGCAAGAAACACCGATAGTTCCGGCCTGTTACGCGACGTGGAAGGAAGACTCGTCCCAAAGTACGATCGCCAATTATCGCGGCCCACACATTCCGGTTGAACCAACGCTGATGATTCGCTGTAACCATACCAAGGGGGATACTATCCTACAAATGACTGATATGAAAGTTGAAGATACCACTCTGCATAAAGGTGGCCTCATCTGTGAATAGGATGGATGCCACAAATCCCAGAATCGTCGTTGCCTGGTTAAGAAACCAGTGACAAAACTGCTCCCAATGTGGAAAGTCTGTCCAGCACACGACGCAAGTGATAAGGATAGTAAGAAATGTCATGAAGTATGTTCCACAGGGTCGTCTGACTTACGTCATACTGGTGGACCAACTGTCTGGTACTGACACGGCTGTCGCATACCACAGTGTTAATCACATATTCTTCCAAGTCTGGTGTCCGAACATTTCGGGTATGTCCTTCACGATTTCCTGCTTCCTGAAACGATCCTGTGTCAAACAACTGGGAAACTGTTGCAAACATTGAATACTGTGATTGTTATCGGTGGGATATGTCTCCTGATACAACATTGCTGCCCTCCGCCCATTGCAATTTGCCTTTCCGTAAGTAAACACAATGCCGGTAAACTCTCGATTTGAATATGGAACCAATGTGTGCAACACTGTCTGACATACACTACTAGGTGAGTCAGGAAGTGGAGTGAAACAGACACAAAATTACCAGTTACTATGGCAGGAGAGGGCGCTAGGGCATAATGTATGAGAAACAGTACCACCATCCCCCGCATCTCGTGGTCGTGCGGTAGCGTTCTTGCTTCCCACGCCCGGGTTCCCGGGTTCGATTCCCGGCGGGGTCAGGGATTTTCTCTGCCTCGTGATGGCTGGGTGTTGTGTGCTGTCCTTAGGTTAGTTAGGTTTAAGTAGTTCTAAGTTCTAGGGGACTGATGACCATCGATGTTAAGTCCCATAGTGCTCAGAGCCATTTGAACCAGTACCACCATCTAGGAAGAAACAATGCGTACGTTAACTGTGGCTGCACGGTACAGCGTTTATTAGACCGCAGTCTCTGTAACGAAGTATGATTGAATAAATGAGCTCTAGCATGGAAACCATGCATCTCCAGACATAAGTTCATTCGACCTTTTTTGTTCTGTAGCCTCTCATCGATCAACCCCTACATTTTGTACATGGTGGAAAAAAATCACTCTGTGTATCACGTTGTTTGTGACATGCCTACACTTGCTTTAGGTAATAGTTTCTGTGTGACACGTAATATTGGTCCATGATGTTTTGATATTATTGTATGTTGTCGCATCTATGCAGCTTTCTTGTGCTTATGAAGAAGACGGGTTTAAATCTGTCGAAACCACGGTTAGGGTTAATTGAATACCACCATTTATTTCAACTGGTTGGCTGTCTTATTCACCTGCTACACAATTTTTCTGTTCTTTTAATGTGCCGAATGGTTCTCCTGTTGGCACTAGATACATCCAGCACAGGTTTCCAACTGATAGTTTATCACACTTATACGTTTCATTACACATAATTTTACCTGTTGTGCACTGCATATGACGTTGCTCACTTGCTCTAGAGTTGACTGAGGAATCATGGTAGCTGTAGAGTGTGAGAGTGCAGTGGGAACAGAGGGAGGGAGGATGATGATGGACACTCTCTCTTTCTGTGTGTGTGTGTGTGTGTGTGTGTGTGTGTGTGTGTGTGTGTGTGCGCGTGATGCAAGTGCGCGTGTGTACACAAGTGTATGCATGTGTGCGTGTGTACATGCTTGCATATGCGTGTGTTTGTACATACGCATCTGTTTTTGTATGTTTACAATTGCATTTAGAGAGATCATTACTTCAGTATTATACAGGATGGTCCAAATAAAAGTATCAGTGTGAGTGGAACAGTGCAAAGGCGAAGATGGTACTAATGATGGAGCAGCAGGTGTTCGTTGTGGAAAGTTACGTGACAACGAAGTCTTGAAAACGGTGTGGTCAGTTGCAAAGAAGTTTAATGTTTTAAAAGTGCCAGCAAATAGTGCCATGGAATTCCTAGTCCAGAAATGGCGTCAGACAGGATTTATTTTGAATAAGTCAAAAAACATTCTGGAACGTGTCTGTACAAGTGCCAAGAGATGAATGGTGTTTACTTTTAACATCTGCTATAGTCACGTTAGCACTGGTTTTCTTTTCCTCTGCTGCGATTATTTGTACCGTGGAACTCTGTTCTCAGGTCTATTTTTATTTTCCCAACCCTGTGTAACAGTTAAAGATTAAAATGGAAATAAATATCAGAAATACCACCTACCACAAAGTTGATCAATGTCCCCATAGCAGCACCATGCAGACCAGACAATACCCAAGCGCTACATGTTATTAACAAATTGTATTGCTAGCAATACATACCAAAATTGAATCACATGATGAAACGCCAGTTTTCTCCTCCGATTGCGAAAACATTCTGTTGGCACCCACCTACATAGGGAGAAATGATCATCACGATAAAATAAGAGAAATCAGGGCTTGCACAGAAAAATTTAAGTGCTCGTTTTTCCCGCGTGCCGTTCGAGAGTGGAACGGCAAAGAGACAGCTTGAAGGTGGTTCAAATGGTTCAAATGGCTCTGAGCACTATGGGACTTAACATCTGAGGTCATCAGTCTCCTAGAACTTAGAACTACTTAAACCTAACTAACCTAAGAACATCGCACACATTCATGCCCGAGGTAGGATTCGAACCTGCGACCGTAGCGGTCGCGCGGTTCCAGACTGAAGCGCTTAGAAGCGCTCGGCCACACTGGCCGGCGAAGGTGGTTCATTGAACTCTCTACCGGGCACATTATTGAGAATAGCAGAGTGATCACGTAGATGTAGGATTTAATTTATCGTAAAAATGTGTTTCGACAAAGAAAGAGCGTTTTCATTTTAAATTCTGTTTCCTTTTTCACCTTTGTATTAGTACACGTTTACTGATCTGCTAGTGTTACTGTGCTATGACTGACATCGCTCACTGCTGATGTTTCTGTTCGCAAAAGAATCTAGAAACAGAATAATGAAGCGGGAATTATTTCAGAGATTGTTCCTAAAGAATTTCCACTGGAGGAACCAATGTAGGACACTACAATTTTGATAGTAAAATAATTGGTATAGTCGCTTGTATGACTTCACAGCAGACTCAAAAAGTCAATGGGTAGAGAGGTACAGACCAGGGCTTGCTTGATGTCGGACCAATGTCGGTTGACAGTCCACTTTAGCTTTGTATTTGTTCATTTCATGATAAGTAATTCACGATATATATAGTCGTGTAGGCAGTGATTTTAATTGGCGTTTCAAAGTATTTTCTGCTGTTGACAGTATCTACAGACTTAGACGGAGATAGATTAACTGCACAAAGCTTAAGGCGTGTCATATGTCACCACTCAACCAATGTTAGTAAGTGCGCTCGAAACTGTGTCCACCATTCGGCTACATGGTGCCATATGGACGGAAGGCATCCAAGTCTTCGGCCGCGGGGAGTTCTAACGGCTGTTCAAAGACCTTAACTGTCAGCATGCCTAATCTGCGCGGTCGACCGCCACCGGCACGACGCTACCGACGGCGTGGCGGAAACGGAGTCCCCGTTGTGCCTTCCCAAGGATCTTATCGCAAGTCTTATTCTAGACTTTAACATACACCGTGCTGTTAGTATAGATAATTGGATGCCCACTACGTCGTTCGTCGCGATTTCGGGTTCATCACGAAGAAAGCGCTCTACCTTGAGCGTCTCTGGCCTTGCGTAGTCACTGCAGAAGCTGAAACGGGAGTGTTGATTTACGGAGTCTGTTCGCCATTGATCTGGAGTGCAAGTAACGGCCGTAGAGATAGACAAAACTAGCACGGGCGCTCCGCAGGCTGAAATACGGGTCGTCCACACTACTCGGCTCTGAAAACCAGACTGACCTCTCAGCTACAAAGGCAGACCCTTCCAGAATGTTGTTGTATTAATCCGGTATTAAATTAGGTATACATATGGGAGCGCGATGCAAGCACAGCTGTATCATAGATAAGGACAAGTAGGTTTAACAGGTATACAATGTGTGGCTGAACTTGAAGTACGTAGCATCTGAAGGTAGGTCTCTGTCTTAACTAAGTTTAGATCACTGATTTCCATCCCCAGCAGGTTGTTCGATGTTACGTTCCTTAACTGTGTTTCTGGCTGGTTCTTTGTCTTGGTGTAAACAGCTGTACTCAAAATGCTGGAATAAATTATCTGGGAAGCTTTGTGCATTGCAGATTTTGCTATATTTATTCGCAAATTGTTAAACCATGTTAATTTCACTATCGAGAGTGAGTAAGCCATGTTTCAGGATCATTCATGCTGTCTATACATTACTAAAAATCAAAATGGGTGGCATTTAGATTTTATTATTAATAACATTGCCCCTTACAGTACCCAACGTCGACCATTTTACTGCAGTCAGTGCCGTTTCTTAATAAATTAACGGCATTACGGTACTTCTGGCGCTGTTAATGTAATAGTCAAGCTTTATCCAGTAATCATAACACAAAATATGCGTATGACATAGCCAGACACAAATTTAAACTTTGCCTAATTTTAAGTGCTCAGTTGAAACCAAATTTTTTACTCACTGCACTCTTTAGCGTAATAAAGTGTTAGATACGGGAAGTTAGTTTAAATGTATACACTTCCACGTGCTCTTCACTGATTGACTATCAATTTATAGCCATCGCTCCACAATTATA
Organism: Schistocerca americana; assembly: GCF_021461395.2. Taxonomy (NCBI): domain Eukaryota; kingdom Metazoa; phylum Arthropoda; class Insecta; order Orthoptera; family Acrididae; genus Schistocerca; species Schistocerca americana. The sequence goes on from NC_060125.1 coordinate 173,104,291, forward strand.
CAATTACGATCTCTAGTTATTTGGAAAATTATGCTTGATTCGACCTGTGACCTTATTATCAGGTTGTTTCAGTCCGCTCCGTATGTGCACGGGAATGTGGCCGTGTGTCTCATCTTAATCGTATTACAGTTACAACGTTCCATTTATGTGTCCGGAGGGATTTCCTCAGTGGTAGTTTGCTTGATTAACCGGCTGTATTTTCTTTTTGTTTTGTTTCGTTCCTCCGGGCCCCATTATCCTTCTGACACATGCCATGTCTCTTCAGCAATGCGATTATGCGGTCTCAGCAGACTGCACGTTATTTTCCAGTGTATCTTGCCGCCCTTTGATCTTGCTCGTTTCCCAGGATTCCCACGTGACACAGTGTCCACCACTTGGTCCTTTTATCAAATATGCAATACCAGGTTCCACCTCCCCATATTCTTAAAGAATGAACTCATACGTATATAATAGCTTGTTTTCAAACAATGGATGAGTATAGTCTGGGTAATTAGCGCTTCGTTTTAAGAAACGCTACATTGCACACATGTCAACGTTCATGATGTCATATCTGCGGAACTAGGTGTTGTGGAACGACGTAGTTTTGTAGGCGTGCTTGGTGGTATATCTGGATACTGTCTGGAAAATGTGTTGCGTATGGAATTAGCAGTAAAACTGAAATATGTTAAAACGATAATCTTCATGCCATATTTTCACTACATGAACACCGAAAATGTAGTAAACGATTAACTTTTTTCCTTTCTTTATTTAGTGGAGGGTGTCTTCGAGGAAAAGATTCGAAGAGTTTTGAAATTATGTGTAAAATTTATTGGAAAGCGCTAAGTGATCTCAGTCTCAAATACTGAATGAAAACAGTCTGGGTAATTTGCATGTCATGAATTATGCTGCCTCAAGACATACACACAGTTTCTGACATTAATTATAGTGTTGAACATTTCAAGTAAGATTATACCTCTTAACGTTTTGAGTGATGAAAATATGAAAAAAATATTGTTGTGACTGACAATTCGCAATTTTTCACAAACACAACTTTTATTGATCAAAGTTCACAAACTAAAGGTAACAATAACGATGCCTGTAAAAGTCTCCTAATTGAGGCAAACAAAAGTTCACTTCTAATTTTCCACAAAGGCTCGTGGTAACACACTCACACACACTAGTAACAGTCCAGTTCAGAGACGAAGACGTAATCTTCAACGGTCGCAGTACACAAGGTCGGCGGCCCCTAAACAGCTCTCTCCAGCCAATCAGGTTTTGGCGTAGTGATACTTCCTGCATGCCAGGGCTCGAGCTCCCCCTGCAGGAAGTAGTGCTAAGAATGTCTGTTTCCATTATCTTGTGTGTAAATAGCTAGTGTTTTCCATGGTGCTTTTGGTACGCCTTGGGCATAGACAACCTCGTCCTCTGTGGTGTAATATGGGTTGCCGGCCCTCCGGTATAACACCCGTCCCCCCTTGCAAAAACTGGTGTGGCACAGGCGACTGCGGGGAGAGAGTACCAATAGTGCCCAGTGCCATACGCTGATCTGCAGCTATGTCCTCCTGAAGGAGGCAGTGGAACCCGGACGCCGGAGAGTAAAGCGCTGCTTTCCATGGCGGCTGGAACTAAGCAGCCGTGGCAGTTGCGGGGCGACGTCGGGCTGGGCAAGTGACATGGGGACGTCTGCGTCGTCCAACTGGGGTGGCGCCGAAGAGGGGGCTGGGAAGTGGGTTCAGGGAAAGGTCCCAGAGCCGTCCCAGTTCTAGAGTATGCAGCGGCATAGGGCTAGCAGCCGCCGTCTGCTGGCTATCTCTGTGAAGATCATCCACCAACTGAGATGAGGGCATCAACATAGGCCCCAAGGAAGGGACCAGCGATGGGAGAGAGAGGAGTCAACATTTGGGGCTGCGGCTGCTCGAGGAAAGGAAACAAGGACGCAGTTGGTTGCGGTGATGCAAAACCACACTGTTGTCCAGGCGTATGTCGATCAGTTGTCGGCCATTGGGCCAGATAACGACCCCTGGAAGCAAGCTGGGCTGGGGTCCGTAACCGCGAGCCCACGCCTTCGAGTCGAATGAATATTGGGAAGCACTTGGCAGGGCGCGAGGTCCAACCTGCAGCAGGAGGAGATGGAGTGGGGTCCAAGGCTGGCGACCATGGAGCAGTTCAGCTGGACACTTGTCACCCACCAGCATGACCCTGTAGTTACTGAGAAATAAAGTAAGAGCTTCTTACAGAGAATGGTTCTCCGTGTAATTCTTCATCTGAGTTTGTGAACGAGGTGCTCTGCCTCTCCATTGGATTGGGGATGGAAAGGAGGGGTAAAGACGTGGTGGATACCATTATCGTGACAGAATTTGGCGAACTCTTGACTGCAAAATTGCGGATCGTTGTCTGATACCAAGGTGATGGAAAGGCCTTCCTTCATTGGAAAATATTTTGGACAGGGCCATGATGGTATTCTCTGTGGTGATAGAGGAGCATCAGGTAATGAAAAGGAAGTGGGAGTAGGCATCTGTGACGAGTAACCAATAGGCGCCGAGGAAGGGTCCTGCAAAATCAACATGGATGCGTTCCCATGAGAGGGAAGCGGCCGGCCAGGTTTGGAAGGACCGGCGCGGTGTGGGAAGGGCCTGGTTACACTGCTGACAACCCTGAACCATGCGCTCCACGTGAAATGTCTCCTTAGAAAAATTATTAATGACTGTGCTGGTAAACTTCTACGTTATTTGATTTTCAAGCAGCTGAGCAAAACTCAACGTACTCAGACAGTTTTCTCTTTACTTATTCATCACTAAACAGACACACAATATTTTTAGCGCAATGCAATCTGACTTTCAACAATCCCTACAAAAGAATGGCCCTGACTAACAATAACCTATACCTTTCATGAATCACTTATCTCACAGAAATCTTCGTTACTCGAACTACTGCAATACAGCGTGCGCCAGTACTGCCAGCTAAATAAAAGATTCTGACTACTGAAGGCACTAACTACTGATAAGCATAGTTAGCAAATGAAAGATTTTGATACAGAACGAACAAAGTATTTACCTTAATAACGTTCAAAAGTCATCATGACCTCCATCTTCACAAATTTCCTTTTTCTGGCGGACACATGTCCAGATCGTCCGCTTATAGTAACCTCTCAAAACTCTTGCATCTCTCTCTCCACATCCACCACTGCTGGCGGCTCACCTCCAACTGCCCAACACTACAGTAGCGAATATTCCAACAATCCCAACCAGCCAAAGACTGCACACAGCGCAGTCAGTGATTTTCATACAGAGCGCTACGTGGCGTTACGAACATCAAAACCTAAACAGCCTACTTGCACAAGTCCGCTGTCATGCATACCCAGAAGACATGGCGACGTGCGAGGGTTTTCGTCTGGGCAATACCAAAGTGACCATGATGTAAGACGTGGAGAATCCGGGACTGCAGGGAAGTTGGTACGATGACTCGAGGAGTGGCATCATTTTCCGCACGGAGGAGCACCCCGTTGATGGCCACCAGTTGGTGGCGGATGGAGAAGAAGAATCGGAGGTCATCCTGGGTGCGAGGCGGAGGAAGCGTTGGCCAGCCACAGAGTACATAGCAGCGCACTACGTGGAGGAGCGGATCTGCGGTTGTAGCTGCGACCACCCTCTCAGCTGTGACTGGGAATGCAGCTAACGCATGCTTTATGTCGTCATCGACCTGAAAAATTAGGAGGTGCAATGAATCGAATGCTGAATCCTGGTCAGAGGGGAGCCGAGACAAGGCATCGGCGTTGGCATGCTGGGAGGTGGGCCAGAAATGGATGGTGAACCTAAAAGATGAAAGGAATAGGGCCCATCACTGCAGGTGGTGGGAAGTCCGCGTGGGTAACTGCGTTGACAGGGAAAATAAGGCTACGAGGGGCTTATGGTTAGTGATTAAGCGAAAAGACCTACTGTAAAGGCACGGGAGGAATTTGTTACAGGCAAACACAATGGGTAGGGCCTACCTTTCAATTTGAGAATATTTGCATTGGGCCTCTGTAACGGGTTTAGATATATATGCCACTGGGCGTTCCGATCCATTTGGTATACGATGCGAAAGGATAGTCTGAGGCGTCCGTAGCCAAGAGGAGAGGAAGAGAGGGGTTATAGGGCATGAGACACGCCGCAGACTACAACATACGCTTTAAAGTTTGGAAAGCCGATTCACAAGCTGGAGACCAGTGAAAAGGTACGTTCTTTCGGCATATGTGATGGAGGGGCGCCACATTGTGGGCGGCGGAGGGAATGAACATTCGATAGTAAACAATTTTATCCAGGAAAGACCGCAATTGGTGGACGTCGCGTGGACGAGGAAGGGCCATTAAAGCGGTGATGTGGGAGGAGGTAGGCGATATGCCATGGCGGGAAATCATGTCACCCAGGTAGGAGATAGCAGGTTGAAAAAAGGAGATGACTGAGATGTTCATCCGCCAGTGACGACGATGTCGTCGAGTTTGTACAACCTGGCGCATCCCGCAAGAGCTGTTCCAAGTAAGGCTGAAAGATGGCGGTTCACTAGCGATGCCATACATGAGGCAGTGCTACCAGAACAGCCCAAACGGTGTGTTGAGGACGGCCAAGTGAGTAGAAGGCTCATCTAAAGGTATTTGGAGGTAAACCTCGGCAAGGTCGATCTTCGAAAAAAATTGTCCCCCTGTGACCTTGGAGAACAGGTCCTCAGGACAGGGGAGGGATAGTCTTCAACCTGTAACTGAGTGTTAAGTGTAGCCTTGAAGTCGCCACAAACTCGAAGATGCCCATCTGGTCTCTTGAGGACGACCAAGGGTGTCGCCCACGAACTGTAATCGATCAGCGTGACGGCTCCCTCCATGATGAGACGGTCCATTTCTTGTTGAAGAGGCTGCTGGAGGGCATGGGAAACTTGCCAGGCTTGGAAGTACTTTGGTCAGGCAGATGATTTCAGCTGGAGCGACGCATGAAAATCTTTAGCACAGCCGACATCCGGCGAGAAGAGGTCCTGGAATTCCATGCACAAGGTATCGACTGCCGGGAACAGAACCTGGCAAGACACCAGATCCTGGCAAGATCCCAGTGATTGCATCTGGTTGACATCTGTGGGTATAGGCCCCCGACAGTCATTGGTCGGGTGAGAAGGAGGCTGCCGAGATCAGCAGACCGAACTGACATGTCCGTTACACGTACACACTGCACAATGCGCCCACCTGTCAGGGCAGTCTTACCGTGCATGGTTCTTAAAGCATCAGCGTCGACAGTGCAGAACAGGATGGCCGGCGCCGGTCATCGGAATGCACGGCGACAACGTCTTCGACCTCTGCCAGCGATGCGACGGGTTCCGAGGAGTCGTGGTCACGGAGGGCCGCCACTTCCGCCCAGGGTTCCAAACGCTTGTCGGCCGCAGTAGAGACTTCGTACTTGAATGCTAGATCAATGATCTGGTCCAGAGTAGGATCGTCGAGTCTGAGGGCGTTGCGCCGGAAAACCCCGTCAAAGGCGGCCTGGATGAGGGGGTCGCGGACCATCTTGTCCGCGTAGTATTATTTGGAGACTCGTGTGTTGAAGTGACATTTCCGGCTGAGACCTTGCAGTTCCGCTGCCCACTGGCCATAGGACTGACCAGCCTTCTTGCGACACTGGTAAAATTCGACACTGGCAGCCAAAACGTGGAACCGTCGTCGATAGTAAGCCGCGAGAACCTCACAAATCTGGGAGAAAGTCAAAGAATCCGGAGGTCGAAGTTGGAGTTTCGTCAAGAGAACATAGACTTTGGACTGGTTCCAGGACAAAAAGTAGGAACGACGAGCAGCCTCCTGACAACCTGGTGGATTTGAAAATGCTGCTGGAGCCGCTTCTCATATGTTTCCCAGTCTTCAGCATCCTCACTGAAAGCGGGAAATGGCGGGGGTCGCGGAACTGGGCGGTTTTGCAAGAGTTCCGGAAATAAACGTTCCTCTGTATCCTGAGAGTTCTTGTAAAACTGTTGAAAAACTTGTAGTAAATCGTGCACCGTTCGGACCAGCTGCTGAAGGACAACTTCCGCCATGAGGAAGACACATACAGGCACCAACTCGTCGCCACTTGTGTTGTGACTGATAATTCGCAACTTTTCACAAACACAACTTTTATTGTGTAAGTTCACAAGGTTGATGACTGAGCAACAACCGAAAGGTAACAATAACAATGCCAGTAAAAGTCTCCTAATAGAGGCAAACAAAAGTTCACTTCTAATTTTCCACAAAGGTTCGTGGTAACACACACACACACACACACACACACACACACACACACACACTAATAACAGTCCATATCAGAGACGAAGACGTAATCTTCAACGGTCGCAGTACACAAGGTCGGCATCCGGCGTGAACTGAACTTCGGGGCTGGTTCTAGCCCCTAAATAGCTGTCTCCAGCCAATCAGGTTTTGGCGTAGCGTGGCTCGAACTCCCCCTGCAGGAAGTAGTGCTCGGAATGTCTGTTTCCATTATCTTGTATGTAAATAGCCGGTGTTTACCATGGTGCTTTTCGTATGCCTTGTGCATACACAACCTCGTCCTCTGTGGTGTAATATGGGTTGCCGGCCCTCAGGGGCAACCTTGGCTCCGGTATAACAAATATTATTTTAAAATTTTTCACAAAATTAACCTTCATTATTATATCAATCAAGGCCTGCAAAAAGAAATTAGCAAAAAGTAAACAATCAGTTGAAAAGTGTAACCCAAATACCAGCATCTTCCATTTTTTAAAATAAATTTTATCTTACTCTACAACCTATGTATGTAACATTTCCAGTGCACCCAAGGCATGGCTATGTGCCACAGTGCTTAGTTTAGTTCATACATTCACCATAACACAGAGGCTTTGTTATGTTGCTCACGCGTTGACTCACAATTCTGCTAAATACCAAGAGCTGGTTTGAATAAAAACAAGATGATGATCTTCCTTTTTATTTATCTTCCCTCACTTGGAATCTCTGATATCATTGAATAAAATTTCTTAGCATCCAGCCCTAGCTATTTGCTGTGTGGTAGGGACTTCATGCTGACTGAGAAGAGCAAGAGGCTGTGCAAGGCATTTGTATCTAAAGACCTGCATGATATTGATCTAATTCAGAAAAAAATTCATCATTTTTCACTCTACTGTTGACTCGTTTGTAACAACTAAAAATTTGCTGATGTCAAAGGTAACTATGGTACACTTCTCAGCAAACAATTTTGGAGTCATAAAAGTCAAATATACATTCATCGAATTGCAAACTTGGAAAAATATTAATATTCTAAAAAGGGGAGTGGGGGTTTCTGACATCAGAAATGTAATATTCAATGGAACATAAGGGGAAAGAGTATTAGCAAAGGAAAAAGAGGAGTTTTATCCACGACAGCAAATATGTATGAAAAATGCAGAACATTTAATGAGAATTTGCGTCATACTAATGTGGACTGATTTGGACTTTCAGTTTCTTTCAAATAGTGTAAGACTGAAACTACCTTTGGCACTTAGCTGATTTTTGGGTAAAAGGGTTAGATCCTTTGCTACGCTTAGTATTTGTGACTGCAGCAATTCATACTATTTATGTAACATACAGTATCTTTAATGAAATATAATAATCTACTAAAATTATCCTTCTATGCAATGTACACTATGCTCAATACTAAAATTTAAAATGAAAACGCCTGCGATACATGTTCTTAAATGTAACTTTCAAAAAACTTTTTGGCACTTACAACCTTACGCTCTTTAGTTATTTTACAGACGTGGCTTCACTTTGGAACATAGTTTTACATTTTTTCACAGAATCACCTTTATTAGCATAGTAAGCAGCGAATACAAGAAGAGATTGCCAAAAGTAAACAATTAATTCTTTTAAAGAGGTGATTTCTCTCTGGAGCCACGGTGACGTAGGTTTTCAACCACCCATCATTTCATGTGATAAATTTGAAAGCAATTTACGTTTTTCCTAGACACAATCCCACATTTCTTAACTCCTATGACCTCATAATGCCTAAAGCAAATAAATTATAGTCCTTCGTAACAAGCAAAAATGAGCCTAAAATTTAATAAACTTATCCCCCTACAAGCAGTAGCACAAATGCAAATTTACGTTACAATAACTTCATGTACACTTAACTTTCACTGTCAATGATCTCTTTATGATCACCATAAAAAAATCACGTGCCGAAATCTCCTTCAATCATATAGCACAGTCTCCGAGCCAACAATTGGCTTGAACGCTGTAAATGACTGTTAGCAATCCATTCGTAGAAGTACCCTAGTGTATGACCAGATGCATCATCTTGCAATAGCATCTGTGGTTTCATGTGAATGAAATGAAAATTAATGAAATGATAGTTAGAGGCAGAATCCACTGGTACTCGGTAGGTCAATGAGTTGATTATGACAGGATTTTATGTTTTTAAATCCTTTCTGTAACTATATAAAAAAAATTGAAAATCGAGTTTTTTGTTGCCCCTGGTAACTGTTAGATAAACAACCTGCAACTGTAATTGAGTGACTGGACGACCATTTAAACCGTTTAGTAATATATCAAGTCGTTATAACTGAAGTGCAGATATCTACAGAGGTCCAGTGTGGGCTGTAAGTATCCTACTAAACTAGATAGATATGCTGATATGTAAACGCAAAACCGACTTACGGGGCACAAAGAATTTACTTCCGATTTTGTCCACCAGGTGCAAACCTGACACCGTGCAGCGTGTAGTCGACATTTAAAGTACTCATATTAAATGAATTGTGGAAGTGGCGATTAATGATAAAATAAATATTATGCCTCCCTCATTTGTTTAACTTTATCTGCCCACGTCCCGTTACTAATACATTACATATGGAACATTTCTGTAGTCTTTCTTGCATTCACAGAGTCAGATTTGCACCTGGTGGCAAAACATGGAACTATTTCTTTCGAGAGTAAATCAGTTTCGCATTAACGAATTAAAATATGTACCTAGTTTCGCTGCCATATAATAATTACAGTCCACATTGGACCTCTGTGAATAGCTCCACTTTAATTATAACCACTTGGTACGTACTATGCTTACATTGTATAATCTACGATATTTCACATGCTCTATACTTTTGCCGAATGGTCTGAAAGAGGCTTAGAGAATAGAAGAGAGGGGTAAACTCTTCTATAGATAACCACTCATCTTTCCCAGTGCCTTTAGAATTGTGTAAGAAATCGAAATATCTCCAGGAATCCAAATATTAAACACAATATCAGGGAAACCACTGACCAACCATGCCTCCTTACTTACACCCATCTACGAACAGCTGTTTAATTTAGGTTCTCATTTAAGAACGAGTGAGAGGCTTGCTTGAAAATAAAGTCTCGTATACAACATTAAATGTACTTTTCAAATTTACAGACGACCTACCCCACACAGCCACTAAGTTTGATATAAATCTGTGTTAAAACAATCAGCTCTCTCGTTCCAAGATCTGCGAGCTGCTCCTTTATTCTGAGTCCCAGCGGTCTTGTAGCTGTTTTCTGAACTGGAAACGTATTTTCTGTTGTGACAGTGAAGGTCAGAGACTACGTGCAGTACCATTAGATATTCCAGACGTGTAGTTAAGAGCAAAAATGTGTGTACCAGACTGCTTTCCTGACATAAGCCTATAAGACTTTAATAACAACGTTTTTATCCTTTATATCGTGAGTGGACTCAGTATTGAATACTGTCGCTTCGTAAATGCCTCTATTTATCAAAGTTATGCATTGTGGATCTGCATTATATTTCACAAGTTCCATTGTTTTAGTTGTTACGTCATATAAGGTAATTAGATCAGTATAATTTTAAAGAAACTTAACTACAGACGTTAAAGACCTTATTCACTTGGCCTTCAATATTAACGCCAGATTTTTCAACATGGTTAGTGTTTTAGACTTAAGATTGATGTGCCAAATAATCTTGGATGGCATGTTCTGCACTGGTAACTCTTAAAATGCTTGTTTTGTTCTTCCTTGGCAGTTTCATGATGTAGGGATGGGCCTATTATGTACCTATTATGCAAGTAATAACTTCCACACTGAACCCTATTTAATTCTTAATGGGCTAGGATTCATCAACAAAATGTGTTTTCACCATACCTTTAGCTTTTGGGTCAGAATGATAAAAAATGCTTTTGTTGTTATTAAAATACTTTTGTTCTTACTGTCAAAATTTCAGTAACTGTAAACAAATCAGCGTCATTTGTGAATTATCCTGCAAGCTCCGTGCGTCCGGGTGTTTTTCACACAGCGGAAACATTCGTTCCTTCTGAAAGTTCCGTCCTAGCCATTTCACAGTGTAGCCTTGAGTCATTAACCAACTAGCTTACTTTCATGGCAGCGATCCGTGCCCTTCGTCAAAGTCGTTCTTTTCTTTAATGAGTGAGAGGCTTGTAACGAAGTCGTAAGCTATAATTATAGTTCTTCACTTCTGTTAACAGATGGTCTGGAGTCCTGTATATCAGCCGAAAGACTAAAGATCAATCTGTCACGTTGTTCTTACATCATTCGATTCCGTCGAGTAGTTCACTCGTAAGATAGAAATGAAGTTGAGGGAGTTTCCATCGTCTGTACAGTAGTCAGAATCAAAATGTCGTTGTGTAAGCAAAAGTTTTCGCATCGCTGCCTTAACGACAAGAAAATCAGTTACAGTCTGCCTTAAAGGGAGAGTGAATCTTCAGAATATTATAGTTCTAATTCTACTTCTGAAGATGAATTTACTACCGAGAGTGATAAGGAAAGTGTGTAATCGGCGGAATCTGCCGGTGCAAATGACGATATGCATGACGCAGCGCTCGGTACAAGTACTCAGCAGACAAAGAAAAATAAAGAGGAGAGAGGGAAATGGAGCAAACATTTAGACAAACCATAAAAATTTCAATTTTTTGGGAACACAATTACTACTCCAAAGGTACTTAGCTTTTATCCGATCCTTGCCCTCTTGATATTGGTTTTAAATTCATACAAGATGATTCGTGGAACCACATAGCAATGGAAGCAAATAAATATGCAAGTAAATTTTACAATTTCAGTCCAAATTTTAAATCTAAAAAAAGCTTTTAAACTACTTCAGACGAAAAGATCTTTTTCTTTGTGTGTCCTAATGGGCGAGGTTCTAAAGCCTTCCGTTGAGTCCTATTGGTCCATAACAAAACCCATTCCTTCACTTTACTGATAATAGGAAGAAAATCCATTCCTTCGTTTACTGATAATGAGGATCATGATCCTAATGACACTTTTCAAAATAAAATGTCATTCGGCATCTCCAGGCAAGTTTGAGGGAAACCTGTTGTACACAAGAAAATATTGCATTAGACAAGAGCCTTATAAAATTCAAGTGTAGATTGTGCTGCATACGAGTTTGTGAGTTCTCCAGTGATTATTATTTAGGTTTTCACAGCTACACTGGAAAAAGTCAGATGATGTCACTGGAGGAATAGCTTCTAGCGAGGCTGTGGTGATGGACTTAGTGGAAACTAAAGAAGGTGAAACACTGGTACTTTATACACATAAACTTATGGCGTAACAGTGGATGGGCAGGAAGGTTGTCAGTATTTTGTCTAGTTGCCATTGTGGTTCTAACATGAAAGATACTGATAAAGTTGACAGGGAAACGAACCAGATAATAATGAAACCAAAGGCAGCTATTGATTATAATGATGCAGTGAGTACCATTGATAAACAAGATCAACACGTACCTGACTTGGTACCCTTTCTTGAGGAACAAAATTTTTTTTATATCTGGTAAATGTTGCAGTTTTCAACATCTACGCTCTTCATTATTATCCTAAGAAAGGTAGGCCTTCTCAAGGTGTGTCAGCCGCTGGGTTTCAAGCTGCATAATGGGGATAGTTCATAATATTCATCATTTCTAATAATAATAAAAATGATAAAACAGAATCCATGTAGAGTGTGCCTAATGTGTAAGTCAAAGAAAAAAGGAAGTGAGAGTAGATATGAGTGCGAAAAATGTCTAGTTGCCCTGTTTCAAGCAATTCTGTACAACCAAAAATTTTTACAATACCTTCTATTGAAGCTGTTGATGCATCACACAGGATTAATATAATGTGTGATTTTCCTAGTTACACTTTCAGAAACGATTTTGAATAACTTACAAAGTAATGCAATTTTTCATTAATCTGGTATTTTTAGGCTTTTGAAGGGTGTAAAAACTGATAAGACAATGGATTAATAGGCCCTTTATGTTGAATATTGCAACCGTTCTCAGCGGTAGCCGTGACACAGTAATATTTCCAACCTGCTGGAGTGCAAGTCGCGACTGTAATGTATTTGTTCCTTCGGTAACATTGAACAAAGGTGGGCTCTGTCACAGACCACAAGTGAATATTTGACTTCAGTAGAAAAAGAGTCCCGGCTAAGGACATGAATTATACAGGGTGTTACAAAAAGGTACTGCCAAACTTTCAGGAAACATTCCTTACACACAAAGAAAGAAAATATGTTATGTGGACATGAGTCCGGAAACGCTTACTTTCCATGCTAGAGCTCATTTTATTACTTCTCTCCAAAACACATTAATCATGGAATGGAAACACACAGCAACAGAACGTACCAGCATGACTTCAAACACTTTGTTACAGGAAATGTTCAAAATGTCCTCCGTTAGCGAAGATACTTGCATCCACCCTCCGTCGCATGGAATCCCTGATGCGCTGATGCAGCCCTGGAGAATGGCGTATTGTATCACAGCCGTCCACAATACGAGCACATAAGAGGAATTGCCTCGTCCATTGCAAGTGTCCTCGTCGTTCTAGGTCTTCCCCAGTCGCGAGTCATAGGCTGGAATGTTCCGTGCTCCCTAAGACGCCGATCAATTGCTTCGAACGTCTTCCTGTCGGGACACCTTCGTTCTGGAAATCTGTCTCGATACAAACGTACTGCACCACAGCTATTTGTAAACATTGCACTGACTGCAAAACCACGTTCGTGATGAACACTAACCTGTCGATGCTACGTACTGATGTGCTTGATGCTAGTACTGTAGAGCAATGAGTCGCATCTCAATACAAGCACCGAAGTCAACATTACCTTCCTTCAATTGGGCCAACTGGCGGTGATCGAGGAAGTACAGCACATACTGACGAAACTAAAATGAGCTCTAACATGGAAATTAAGCGTTTCCGGACACATGTCCACATAACATCTTTTCTTTATTTGTGTGTGAGGAATGTTTCCTGAAAGTTTGGCCGTACCTTTTTGTAACACCCTGTATATTGATTTGTTACTCCATGATTTAAAATGTAATATTGTATTAACATATTCTAGAGGGAAAGACAAGGAGAGGAAAAGTTTTGTAAACGCAGACACAGATGGTTGCTAATCGACGCCTTGTGCAGCGAAGCTGGCCACTATATGAAACTCCTACTACACAGTTGTTTCAACAGTGCTAATAACGCTGTTCGTTTTTTTCCTCGACAGTTACGATGCTGGTCTCGAAAGATTTGTTAGGGCATTTAAGATTAGATCGAGAGTCTACTGGATAGTGACACGGCCATGCAGAATCGCCTTACATGGGTTTCCTTCTTAATTACTAAACTGTCATGGAGCAGGAGTTGGCTATTACCATCACGCACAGGACAGTTCAGTTAAAGAAACTATAGGCTGAGAAATCTGGAAAGATATTTAGTGGATCGTTAATTTGATAACGCCTCGAACAGGTAATGTTGGTGTACGAGGGTTGAACGAAAAGTAATGTCTTCTCCTTCGTTAATTGGGTTTGGATGTGAATATTTTAATAAATCAAGCGCAGAAATAATCCTTAGAATGTGATATTTAATTACCAATATTCACTTTTCCACATAATAACCAGCCAATTGGAAGCATTTCTGCCAACAGTGAACAAGTTTTCTGAAGCCGTCACGGAAGAAGTCGACACTCTGTTTCCGGAACCACAGACTCTCAACGTCTTCATCAGAGGCATAATGATGCCTCCGCAGATCGTCTTTCATTATCGAGAACAGATGGAAGTCAGACTGTGATAAATCGGGACTGTATGGAGGATGCCGTCCGGTGGTGAGATTCAGTCTCTGAAGTTCTGCTGTGGTGCACAGATCTTTCGATAGCCAAGCGAAGTAATAACGTGACCCACTCGTTCTTGTGAAATGCCGATTGCGCTTGCAGTTTCTCTCTGAGTGATACGACGATAGTCCTGAATCAATCTGTCAACATTTTGCTTGTGAAACTCGGTGGCTGCTGTCACAGGACGTCCAACTCTTTGTTTGTCACGCAGGTGACATGCTCCTGCCTCAACATCTTTAAAGTACTCGCCTAACGACGCACAATACTCACATCAACGCAGTCGCCATAAACTGCTTTTATTCTCTGATGAATCTCCTTTGGAGTGACACCTTCTGCTGTCAAGAATTCAATGACTGCACGTTGCTTAAATCTGATTGATCGACCGCCTGCGGAGGGTTCCATACTTAACACTGTAACAACACCACCGTTTAATTGTAAGGTTTCCCGCAAACTGGAACTGTAGAGAAGAGGCTACGGAACAAGCCAGTACCTGCCGCATGCTATGATGCCAACTGTTGAAGAGTTTCGAAGGTGGAGACATTACTTTTCAGTCAACCCTCGTATGGATGGTGGAATTCCAGATCTTTCTCTCCGGTACAAAGTAGCTTGTCCTTAATAACAGAGGTTTCTTGTTGTTCTATGTGAAGGACTGTGTTATGTTCGCATTGAGGGCTTAGGAAAGACTCAATTGCTTTGTTTGATGGTGAAACGGGGGCGACTGTTGGGGTGTTAGTTCAAATCGTTGCGTTACTACAAAGTGCCCAAAATCATACACCCACTTTCATTTTATGTTTAAAAATTTATTTATGGCATGTAATATTTACTTTACAAATGGTTCAAATGGCTCTGAGCGCTATGCGACTTAACTTCTGAGGTCATCAGTCGCCTAGAACTTAGAACTAATTAAACCTAACTAACCTAAAGACATCACACACATCCATGCCCGAGGCAGGATTCGAACCTGCTACCGTAGCGGTCACGCGGTTCCAGACTGAAGCGCCTTTAACCGCACGGCATTTACTTTGCAATATTATGCGCCTTCAAAAATATAAATAAAAGTTATTATGAAAAAAATATAATTTCAAAAACCTTACACTTAGCGAGTTTTAAAAATACACTGTCAAGAAAAAAATTGGTACACTTGGAATCAAGGTGATCCAATGACGGCGTTTGCAACCTGGAGGACGGTAGAAATACTGATAATAGTTTCACCTTCATCCGCCAACAGATAGCGTACTGCCTTAGCTACCAGGACGCCATTTGTGTGTGCCCTTTAATAGGAAATGTTCACAGCCAGAAGGTTCAGCGTGGTGCAGGCGTAAGAAGTAAGCAGGCAGCCATGCTATGGCGAAGCACTTGTATTTCCTACAGCCAATGGAGTACGTTTGAAAAGGATCAAATTGTGGCCTTCCGAGTGGCGGTATGGTCCTTTCGGAGAATTGCCACACAAACTGGACGTGTTACGTTAGTATATGAAGATGGTATCTGTTTTTTCGGACATGTCCTATAGTTAAGGCTAACCTCCTTCTTCTGTGCTGGTTGCACATGCATTGCCCGAACTCTTACGGGACTCGGTAAGATTGTGTAATGGGTAGGGGCAATACGAATGTAGCGTGTGGACATTAAGTTGGGAATGTGGGTCACACGGGGAGCGTGCAAGGGACAAATCCCTGCAGTCGCACTATCCTCTGTCCCCCCGGTGACTCAGATGTATAGAGCGTCTCCCATGTAAACAGGAGATCCTCGGTTCGAGTCCTTCTCGGGGCACACATTTTCAACTGTTCCTGTTGATGTTTATCAACGCCTGTCGACGGCTTAGGGTCTTGATTTAATTATTATTTAATGCTACGTTAGTTGTGGAACGATGCTGGTATCAGTGGTCACATGGACATTTTCATACCTGTAGATGAGGTTCTGGACTTCCATGCAGCACAGACACCCACCAGCATCGACGTATTGTAAGTGGCAGATCGTACAGTTACCACAGCACAGATAAGAGAGCTTGTGAACCCAGGCGTGTCAACACGACTTGTTGCGAACCGATTATTAGCGGTGGGACTGCGAGCACGCACACCTCTAGCCCGTCTTCCACTCACGCCATAGCATCGTCGTGCACGGCTCGATTCGGACCCTCAGAGGATCACTTAGAAGACGGAATGACGCGCCGTGGTCTTCAGCGATGAAATCAGATTCTGGTGTGATGGTGACGGTCGTTTGACGCGTAAAACGTAGACCTGATGAGCGCTGACTCGTACAGTATCAGACGGATGTCATATTCCTTGACTTCCGGAAAGCGTTTGACTCGGTGCCCTACTGCAGACTCCTAACTAAGGTACGAACATATGGAATTGGTTCCCAAGTATGTGAGTGGCTCGAAGAGTTCTTAAGTAATAGAACCCAGTACGTTGTCCTCGATTGTGAGTGTTCATCGGAGGTGAGGGTATCATCTGGATTGCCCCAGGGAAGTGTGGTAGGTCCGCTGTTGTTTTCCATCTACATAAATGATCTTTTGGATAGGGAGGATAGCATTGTGCGGCTGTCTGCTGATAATGCTGCGGTGTACGGGAAGGTGTCGTCGTTGAGTGACTGTAGGAGGATACAAGATGACTTGGATAGGATTTGTGATTGGTGTAAAGAATGGCAGCTAACTCTAAATATAGATAAATGTAAATTAATGCAGATGAATAGGAAAAAGAATCCTGTAATGTTTGAATACTCCATTAGTAGTGTAGCGCTTGACACAGCAGAGCGATATGAAGTGGGACATGCATGTGTGGGGAAGGCGGATAGTCGTCTTCGGTTCATTGGTAGAATTTTGGGAAGATGTGGTTCATCTGTAAAGGAGACCGCTTATAAAACACTAATACGACCTATTCTTGAGTACTGCTCTAGCGTTTGGGATCCCTATCAGGTCGGATTGAGGGAGGACATAGAAGCAATTCAGAGGCGGGCTGCTAGATTTGTTACTGGTGGTTTTGATCATCACGCGAGTGTTACGGAAATGCTTCAGGAACTCGGGTGGGAGTCTGTAAAGGAAAGTAGGCGTTCTTTTCGTGAATCGCTACTGAGGAAATTTAGAGAACCAATATTTGAGGCTGACTGCAGTACAATTTTACTGCCGCCAACTTACATTTCGCGGAAAGACCACAAAGATAAGATAAGAGAGATTAGGGTTCGTACAGAGGCATATAGACAGTCATTTTTCCCTCGTACTGTTTGGGAGTGGAACAGGGAGAGAAGATGCTAGTTGTGGTACGAGGTACCCTCCGCCACGCACTGTATTGTGGATTGGGGAGTATGTATGTAGATGTAGATGTACATCCGTCCAAGAGACACAAGCCACAGTCCTGGCATTATGGTCTGGAGTGCGATAAGCTGCAACTTCCGTTCACCTTTGGTGTTGCTGTAGGGTATACAGTCAGCACTCGGTACGTGCAGAATCTTGTTAGACCAGTTTTTTGGCGTTCTTGCAACAGAAAGGTGATATGTTGTTCGAATACGATAATCCTCACCCACACACTGCTTCTGAAGGTCACTGTGCTCTGCAAGGCATGCAGCAATTTCCCTGGCCAGCACGATCTCCAGACTAGTCTCCAATGGAGCATGTGTGGTGTCTGATGGGATGTGAAGTGACTCGTGCCACTTATCAACCAGAAAATCTTACAGAACTACGTGAACAGGTTGAACAGGTGTGTAATAATGTCTCCCACGACAGTATTCGCCATCTGGACGATCGACTGGATGCCAGAGTCAGCGTATGCATTGCCATCTGTGGAGACTATGAGATGTGACAATAAAGTAATGAGACGGATTTTCTTTGCAAGATATGGCAACCCTGCATGCTTGTGTAGGCACAATATCTTTGACCTTGGTCTATAAGCTGCTTCTAGTCCAAGGGGCACATCGATGCAACAGTCAGTCGTGAGTTGTGCTGTAATAAGTTTACACGTGTTTGTGTCTCTCGTCACGGAAATGGAACTGCATAATATTGCGCAACGGTATCTCATTTCTTTTTGCGTTAAATTGAGTGAATACCGGGCAACTACTTACGGTAAACTTCAGAAGGCTTTCGGAGAGGAGGTTATGGCAAGATGGTTCAAACGGCTCTGAGCACTATGCGACTTAACTTCTGAGGACATCAGTCGCCTAGAACTTGGAACTAATTAAACCTAACTAACCTAAGGACATCACACACATCCATGTCCGAGGCAGGATTCGAACCTGCGACCGTAGCGGTCGCTCAGCTCCAGACTGTAGCGCCTAGAACCGCATGCCCACTCCGGCTGGCGGTCATGTCAAGAGCTCAAGTTTTTCGTTGGCATAAAATATTTAGTGAAGGCAGAACGAATGTTGAAGATGAAGACCGCAGCGGAAGACCATCAACCTCATGCACGGATGTCAGCTTGGCCAGGGTGCGCGAACTCGTACGATCTGATCGAAGATTATCTGTGAAAATGATTGCAGAAGAACTGAACATCAATCGAGAAACGGTTCGTCTAATAATAACTGAAGATCTTGGCATGAGAAAGATTTGTGCAAAAATGGTACCCAAAAATCTCACACCACAACAGCGAGAAACATGGGAAAATGTGGCAGCCGATCTGTTAGAGCAAACGGAAATCAATCCAGAATTGGCTCAAATGGCTCTGAGCACTATGGGACTTAACATCTTAGGTCATCAGTCCCCTATAACTTAGAACTACTTAAACCTAACTAACCTAAGGACAGCACACACATCCATGCCCGAGGCAGGATTCGAACCTGCGACCGTAGCGGTCTCGCGGTTCCAAACTGACGCGCCTAGAACCGCTCGGCCACACTGGCCGGCTCAATCCAGAATTGTTGAGCCGTGTTATCACTGATGACGAAAGATTTTTTTTTCAGTATGATCCAAAGACAAAACGCCAGACTTCGCAATGGTGCTCAAAGGGATTACCCAGGCCAAAAAAAGCTCTCATGTCAAAGTCAAAAGTGAAATACATGCTTGTGTGCTTCTTTGATTCCAAGGGAATTGCTCATAAAGAGTGGGTGCCTCCTGGACAAATAGTTAACCAATACTCCTACAAAGACATTTTAGAAAGCCTTTGTAAAAGAGTTCTTCGTGTCAATGCCAACATTGCTGATGATTGATTGGATTTTGCATAACGATAGTGTGTCATCCCACACTGCTCTATCAGTACAGAAAATTTTAACCTCAAAACAAATTTCAGTACTACCATAGCCACCTTATTTACCATATAGCGCTTTGTACGACTATTTTCTATTTCCAAGGCGGTCTAAGGCGCCACAGTCATGGACTGTGCAGCTGGTCCCGGCGGAGGTTCGAGTCCTTCCTCAGGCGTGGGTGTGTGTGTGTTTGTCCTTTGGATAATTTAGGTTAAGTAGTGTGTAAGCTTAGGGACTGATGACCTTAGCAGTTAAGTCCCATAAGATTTCACACACCTTTGAACCTATTTCCAAGAGTCAAAACGGCGGTCAAGGGACACCATTTTCAAACAACACAATATGTCCAAAAAGCTGTGACGAGGGTCTTGGAGGATATTACAGAAGATGAGTTCCGGAAATGTTACCATCAATGGCAGAAGCGCCGGAGAAAGTGTGTGCAGTCAGAAGGGAACTACTTTGAAGGAGACAATACTAAACTTGACTAAAATGATAAGCAACATTTTTTTCACATCAGTCTCATTACTTTATTGTCGCACCTCGTACAACATGCAGTAATATGTGTGTTTCAGCATGGGTTGATACTTAGTTCCTCAGAACCACTTGTGCAACTGATATGTAAAAGTAATCATTTCATGTACTCCATATGCAACATACGGATGTACTCCACGAGCAACAATAAATCTTGAATGAATTGGAAATCTCTAAAAGAGTGTAATATTTTTTTCCGGCAATGTATTTTCCAAAATCGGACTCGTTTTAAAAATAGTCAAAATAGCACTTAAAATTGGAAAAAAGGTATTAAATCAGAGAAAACGTAGATTTCAGTGTAGATATAATAATATCCTGAAGATTACAGAATTTCTCCGTGTTTTCTTTGCTGAAACCAAAATTTGTGTTATAGGGTGTTCCTGAAGGCTTCCTTTCTGGAAGTTTGGTTTGTTGCATTTAAGAAAAATATTAACCCATTTTTAAGCAGAAAATTCGCCTTTCAAAAGGAGTCAATGTTATTTCTCTCTGCCAGTCATACAACCATTCTTCACTGTTCATGATGAGTAAGCCCGAAAAAGAAGCTTCCATAACAAGACAATACATCTTGGATAACTTTTCCCAAAATTGTAAGTCTGCTTCCTTTTCTGTTTGCTCCTTACTCAGGTGTTCCTTCTTACATATTGTTTTTGGAACATTGAGCTGTTTGCTGGCCTTCTTCCACCCCGTCCTTTTCTGAACTATTTAAATAGCTTTAGTGATTTTAGAACTCCACATTCTTTTACCAACCTTCTCCATTATCCTCTTCAAATCTTTAGTATAATTAGAAGAGAATAAGATTGTCTACTAATACAGGCAAACTTAAGACATAAAACGATAGGGTGTCCAATTTAGGTCCCCGAAGGGTGAAATATGTGATTTCTGTACCGTGTGTTTGTAAAAACTGTGTAGCGAAAGTGGTAAGCAAAGACGTTACTCAGTGACTGCGCTCACAGTAGTGGGCAGTGGTTAAGCAATATCTCTGAGAGAGCATGATCCCTGTACGTAGTAGTTAAGACTAAGATTATTATGACTGCTGCTGTTCGGATCTTGCCGGCCGTTGTGGCCGAGCGGTTCTAGGCGCTTCAGTGTGGAACCGCGAGACCGCTACGGTCGCAGGTTCGAATCCTGCCTCGGGCATGGATGTGTGTGATGTCTTTAGGTTAGTTAGGTTTATGTAGTTCTAAGTTCTACGGGACTGATGACCTCAGATGTTAAATCCAATAGCGCTCAGAGCCATTTGAACCATTTTTGTTCGGGGCTTGGCCATGAGAAAACAAATGGTGGGATTAATTAAATAAAGGATATGTTCATCATCATTTTATTAGTACGAAAGTAGGATCCTCATCAAAGAAAAACATCTATTAGCTGACACCCCACTAAAATTTCAAGAAACCGGAACCAACGAAACGGGGACAGCTAACAAGCTGAACAAGGAAACGCGACAAAATTCATCAGTGAGTGATTAGAATATTACATTACATTTCACATACACACATACACCTAACAATATGCAGTACAGTACAAAAAATTTTAAGGCATTCGTTAACCAAATGAATTTTTGACCAAACATCTAAATCAAATAGTTCTATCATAAACATTAACCTTAAACCTTACTATTCACGAACACATATAGCAAGGAAAGCCTTAACGTCCAATGTCTAAACGAAAACTAAGACATAGTTAAAAGAAAACCTTTTCATGGTCAGAACATGTTATGGCGACCTGACAAGTAACAAGTAAAGTGGTTGCCTTGTGGTAGAGGCTTAAAATACTGTTTACACTTGTCTCCAAATGAATTCATGAGAATGCAGAGCCAAGAGATCACGCGTTCACTTTAGGGGGGGGGGGGGACCGTTCAGGTTAGGGCACTTTCCTCTATTAACACTCAACTTTGAATATACATAATCAAATTATCCACTATATTCCGTGGTGTGGAGGAAAAATAAAAACAAAAGGAGCAGCGTTATTTTTTACTTAATAATACTGCTGCTTCGACCTTCCACAAGCCTGTGTAATAATTTTGAAAGGGAAAATAAAGGTAGACAGATGCCAATACCTGAAGAGGTTGAGTTTTTTCTTTTAAACCTACCGCTCAGAGAGCCTGTGGTCGACGTACAAAACTGCTTCCTGTCATTTCGTCTCCAACTGCAGGAGACATCTTCCGATGTAAAACAGCTACTGCCTCTAAAGCCTTGCGGAGTTCTCGCACTTCAAGAGTGCATAGAGGACACTACCATACGTCAATTGATGCCGACTGTTTGACTATCTCTGGATGGCATCATCATTCTCGATTAAAAATAATCGATTGTCGTTCTGTTCGCTCAAAGTCGACATCCATATTTTATATACTTCAAACCGCCTTCCTTACTATTAGAACTATTATTCTGTTTATGAGTCTCTATTGCTTCTCTATGCGAGCATGATAATACGACAATCTTGATAAAACGCTTATCTCACTGAATTTTATTTAGCAGTTCCCATTTCAAAAATCATGTTCTGCTACGGCCCATTTTTCGATATGTCTCAGATGACAGTGTCTTTTGTTTTCGGCTATGCGGTTGTTGACACTTCTTTTCATAGTTACAACATACACTTGTCCGCAACTACACGGAATTTTATATACCCCAGGTGTTGCTAACGGGTGCCATGCATCTTATGCCGTTCTTAAATATTCATTAATCTTCTTGATGGGTCTAAAGATCGTTTCGACCCCATACTTGGTCAAAACTTTCCCGATGCGAACTGTAATTTTATTAATAAAGGGAGAAAAACTGTTCCATATGGTGGCCGTTATTACGCAGTACTTTTGGCTTTCTTCTCTTCTTTGGTGGAGTGCTCGATCAATATCTTTACTAATATACCTGTTTTTCTTGACTTAATTCATTCTGCAAATAAACGGGCGCGCGGATTTTGTTGGCTCTGTCTACAAATGTTTTCATGACACCTCTGTTTTGTGTAGGATGATGGTTTGATTCCTTGTGAAGCAGTATGTGTGTCCTTTCTTATACTTTATGGCCCAGAATACGTCCTCGCGTCTGATTCCAGATACAGTTGGAGGTGAGACGTCAGAAAGCAATTTTATACGTCGACTACGGCCTTTCAGCCCGGAAGTTTTAACTGAAGGAGACGGCGGCTGTGAAAACCTACATTGTATGATGAGGTTGAGCTTTGTTATACCAAACTGATAGGGATACAGTGGGACTAGCAGCACAATTTTTTAAATGAAAAAAGCTTTACGGACGCAGTGAACTCTAATGCAGCTAGTGCACTCTAGAAAGGAAATTATGACCTGTGTTACAAAATAAAAATCACATTTTCAGCTTTTCATTTTGTCACATTATCCAGATACTGTTTTTAAAGAATTAGAACGTAAAACAAAACTGGACCACTCCCTTGAAAAATAATGGGTATAACATCACCGATCTGTTGAAGTCATAAACGGAATTAGGCACTTTATGTATCAATAATAAATGAACACGTAAAAAAGAGAGTAAGAAGAGATAGAAAGAATTAAACTTATCGGGCAGTGAGTCTGAAATGCTGATTATAAGAATCTATTTAACAATAGTGGTGGGTCGTCGATTAAATTAATCAAGTACTTTAGGAAATAGAGCTTAGAGACACAAAGACTATAAGAGCTACTATTTGATAAAACATCAGTAAAAGTTGTTGTAGGTACGAGGAAAGAAAAAGAACCTCAAATGGAACAAGACAGCTGCCAAACAGAAGACGTCAGTTTCAAGCGAACGATAACAGCAAACTGACAGAATGTGTCTAATTAATCGAAGATCTTAGGTGATGTAGTGATTTTTTTTTTATTTTGCAGCAGAAAAAATTGGAATGTACGAAGAGGACAAAACAGAAATTCATGTTAGATAGACACCATCAGTTAAGATGGCAGACGACACAGTAGCTAACAACAGAGAGAAAAATTGTACATTCGTTTCAAAATGTCTTTAAATGTTTGTATAGTTAAAGGGAGAAATCAGAAATAAACATGTGAAACTAGCGCTTGTTTCACCATATCGAATGTTCAAATAATTTATGCGAATGCAGCCGGATAACGCTCTCGACATGCGGCGATATTTCGATAGGAGATAATAATTTTCAAATTGAACGAGAAAGCGCAGAGCATGGGAATTTTAATGCTCGGTGGGCGGAACCGACAGATAGCGTATGCCTTTTTTTTTTAGTCACCCATCTTCTGACAGGTTTGATTCAGCCCGCCACGAATTCTCCTCCTGCACTAACCTCTTCATCCCAGAATAGCACTTACACCCTACGTTCTCAGTTATTTGCACGACATATTTCTATATCTGTTTTCCCCTGCAGTTTTTACCGTCTCCAGCTCCCTAAAGTACGATGGAATTTATTCCCTGATGTCTTAACCCATGTGTCATCATCCTGTCCCTTCTTCTTGTCAGTGTTTTCCCTATGTTTCTTTCTTCGCTGATTCTGCGGGTAACCTGCTCATTCCTTATCTTGCCAGTCCACCTGATTTTCAACATTTTTCTGGAGCATCACATCTCAAACGCTTCGATTCTCTTCTGTTCCTGTTTCCGAAACGTGGGCAGTTATCTGGGAGAGATTGGGTGTTTCCCGAACGGTGGGTAAATCAAAAGACATACGTCATGGTCAACGCCATCTCCAGCTCGAGCTACCGAAGGGGCGTTCCCACCTCGCCAGCAGGTTGCAAAATCGCCACATCAGGGTGTCATTGACGTCCTCTCCGAGTTGATGCAGAGTCCGTAGCAGCCATGAGTCTGCTATTGGATTCAGCGGATTTGAGGCGAAACAAGCCCTGTACCACTGTAGGAGGTACAGAATAGAGGGAGTGTGTTGGGGCTTACTCCAGAGCAGTACTTCCAGCGCCACGTCATAATGACGCGCCTGTGGCTAATATAAAAAGGATTGTACCAGAAACTAGAGTTAAATTAAAAATTAAAATAACTTTTCCAAATTTCGTCAGTGTATGCTTCAGTATTTACATTGCAGGGTCTCAGAATAGCCAAATGAATATCTTACGCAAAATATACGATCTTAAGGAAAAAAATAAGTGACGCTAAATAATAAAACTAGAAAGCTAAAAATTGGTCAGAATATGCAAATTTATGTCACAACTAAAAATTACAAGTGTCAACTTGATCAGAGCAATATTTTCGTTAAAATGAACGTTTTTACGAAGAATTGAAGGCGGTAAATACTAGAAACACAAAGATGAAAATTCGTATGTAATCTCAGTTATATGTGAAAACTGTATATATGTGACACCAATAAACTACCTCTATCAGTTTTCAAGTTATTTACTAAAAACAAAATTCTGAATGAAAACGTCCTTATTCATAACAGATTAAGTACCATTCGTATTTGTAACAGAGATTTCTACTTACAGGACTCGAAGCAAAGCCAGGGACAAGACGGGACCGAAGGGGATGGATGCGAATGCAGTGTGCAGTTTTCGCAAATTACTCGAATACTTACAACTGAATGCAGTGGCGCTTCCCAGCGTGACAACCTCACGTCTCTCAGGCAGAGCTTGGGCCATGCGCACCTCGTCCGTGTGTAAGCTATAACTGTACCAAGTTTCAAGACCGTATTGTAACTAATAATAAACACAACAAATCTTAAAGAGGCAGTCCAGAGAACATATTCTACTGTCAGTTCCGTTCAAAAACTTCTAGCCAACTAGTTTTAAATGCAGCCGAGCTAAAGGTTTTTCAGTAACTAAAGGAAACTTGAATCTATTTATATAAAAATTAAGGAGATTGTAAATGACAGATATTAATTAATATGCGTCCGAGAAAGGGACCATTTAGATGCTACTACCTGTGCCGGGGGGCTTGATAGCAGATGTTCCGTTTGGCGGTTCGCTTCACCCATATATAAATACGGCCAGAGAGGCAATGAGGAAAGACACTTCGCACCGCTATATCAATCTGTCCACGTCAGCCAACGACTGCGTACGCTGGCCTTGGATGACGTCAGAGCTAGGAATTTAACAAAAGCGTTATCGGTAAGAGTAGGAAATGAATTCGCAAGAACTGTACATCGCCCTAGATAGCTTAGATTTCACGGAAGTAACTGTCTGTGTGCCGCCCATAATGTTGACAAAATCGCGTGGCAAGTGGCGAGATTTTTCTCCACTTTTAAGACCAGAACTTAGCTTTTGGTGATTAGAAGTCAGGGCGATAGACCATTTTCCTTGGGGGTTCCCGTAGAGGTCGCCTGTGAACTGTTAATAGTGCTGCTTCCGACACGTATATTACACTCCTGGAAATGGAAAAAAGAACACATTGACACCGGTGTGTCAGACCCACCATACTTGCTCCGGACACTGCGAGAGGGCAGTACAAGCAATGATCACACGCACGGCACAGCGGACACACCAGGAACCGCGGTGTTGGCCGTCGAATGGCGCTAGCTGCGCAACATTTGTGCACCG
This sequence comes from Schistocerca americana, assembly GCF_021461395.2. Taxonomy (NCBI): domain Eukaryota; kingdom Metazoa; phylum Arthropoda; class Insecta; order Orthoptera; family Acrididae; genus Schistocerca; species Schistocerca americana. The sequence goes on from NC_060125.1 coordinate 173,130,450, forward strand.
CCGCCGTCAGTGTCAGCCAGTTTGCCGTGGCATACGGAGCTCCATCGCAGTCTTTAACACTGGTAGCATGCCGCGAAAGCGTGGACGTGAACCGTATGTGCAGTTGACGGACTTTGAGCGAGGGCGTATAGTGGGCATGCGGGAGGCCGGGTGGACGTACCGCCGAATTGCTCAACACGTGGGGCGTGAGGTCTCCACAGTACATCGATGTTGTCGCCAGTGGTCGGCGGAAGGTGCACGAGCCCGTCGACCTGGGACCGGACCGCAGCGACGCACGGATGCACGCCAAGACCGTAGGATCCTACGCAGTGCCGTAGGGGACCGCACCGCCACTTCCCAGCAAATTAGGGACACTGTTGCTCCTGGGGTATCGGCGAGGACCATTCGCAACCGTCTCCACGAAGCTGGGCTACGGTCCCGCACACCGTTAGGCCGTCTTCCGCTCACGCCCCAACATCGTGCAGCCCGCCTCCAGTGGTGTCGCGACAGGCGTGAATGGAGGGACGAATGGAGACGTGTCGTCTTCAGCGATGAGAGTCGCTTCTGCCTTGGTGCCAATGATGGTCGTATGCGTGTTTGGCGCCGTGCAGGTGAGCGCCACAATCAGGACTGCATACGACCGAGGCACACAGGGCCAACACCCGGCATCATGGTGTGGGGAGCGATCTCCTACACTGGCCGTACACCACCGGTGATCGTCGAGGGGACACTGAATAGTGCACGGTACATCCAAACCGTCATCGAACCCATCGTTCTACCATTCCTAGACCGGCAAGGGAACTTGCTGTTCCAACAGGACAATGCACGTCCGCATGTATCCCGTGCCACCCAACGTGCTCTAGAAGGTGTAAGTCAACTACCCTGGCCAGCAAGATCTCCGGATCTGTCCCCCATTGAGCATGTTTGGGACTGGATGAAGCGTCGTCTCACGCGGTCTGCACTTACAGCACGAACACTGGTCCAACTGAGGCGCCAGGGGGAAATGGCATGGCAAGCCGTTCCACAGGACTACATCCAGTATCTCTACGATCGTCTCCATGGGAGAATAGCAGCCTGCATTGCTGCGAAAGGTGGATATACACTGTACTAGTGCCGTCATTGTGCATGCTCTGTTGCCTGTGTCTATGTGCCTGTGGTTCTGTCAGTGTGATCATGTGATGTATCTGACCCCAGGAATGTGTCAATAAAGTTTCCCCTTCCTGGGACAATGAATTCACGGTGTTCTTATTTCAATTTCCAGGAGTGTAGATACAATACTAAGACATTTTGTGGGTGTGATCTTCTACGGAAACAAACTCAAAATTTTTATTCATGCTTCCTGTTCCCGCTGAGAAAATAGCAAGTAGGGACATTTTATTTCACTAAGCACAGAGAATAATCTGGTCTCGAAGGCTGGAAATTAAGGTCAGTATGTTCCCTTTCTGGCAGACGTAGGTGCAAAACATGCCCAGACAACTGAAGAGTCTTTTCAAAACGATATAACGAAGTATCGACAATTTTGATTATTTACCCGCCGCCCCACAGATTTTGTTCCGGATTATGCAGCCGCCCAGTCGACGCAAAAGAAGCAGCAACGACTTGTATTTTTAGTAAGAAATGGATTAATTTTGATTATTGTTTTAACGACGCCTCACAGTTCATTGGTCTGAATCCCGATGAATTATTAGGGTGGCCCCTACAATACTCAGTCAGTCCTCCTGACGATCATTTCTTTTTTAGATTTATTCTCATGCGACATCGATAATGAAATATTAGCTAACACCGGGTGAGCAGCTGGCATTAGCTCTGTCCCTCTGTTATCCGACCAGCGGGAGAGCAGGGTTCCCAGCAGAACTGAAGACGAAACCTATTTGTAGGTTACTATTTATAATTTCACTTATTAGTTTTTCTTCAACAGCTTCATCAGTAACATTATAACAGTAACTGTAAGCGCACTCCAGAACCTCTGTATTGTGCTCTGTCGCAGATCTGTGTGTGTGTGTGACATCGTATGGGACTTAATTGTTAAGGTCATCAGTCCATAAGCTTACACACTGCTTAACCTAAATTATCCTAAGGACAAACACACACAACCATGCCCAAGGTAGGACTCGAACCTCCGTCGCAGATTTGCTCGGCTGTTATAAGGATGTATGATGCTCACGCTCTACGCATCGATTCTCCACGGTTCTGATGGTCTGACGTACCATATTTACGGGGAATGCGATAAACACCCGCTCTACGCTAAAAAAAAAACAGCCCTGATCTCACACGGTTCTCGATAAACACACTTCACGTCATATTTTCTCAGAATACGACCAGTCCTGTTGGAGATACTACACGCGTAAGGTAAAAAAACTGTGAAATTAGGCGGTTTTCTAGTGGTTCAAATCCGCTAATCAACCCCATGTCGGCTCCAGAAACGTTTCAATACCAGTTCCATGTCAACCTCCTCCATGAGTATAATACTATTTTCATGAGATTTCGAGTCTCGATTCTCAGTTCGAGGTTTATGTACCTCTACTCCTGAACAGATGAATTAAGTGCGCAGCATTCCTACTCTCAATCAAGTCATAAAAATATAATGTATGGTACTCATTATAGACTGAATTTTTCTCCCCAACTAACTGAAGAATATTGCTAGTCATAGACGATTTAAGGCAGGGAACCTTACTTATCTTGAAGTATTCGACGGTGATGTTCACTGTTGTTCATGTTTCTTCGCTGTAGATGTCGTGGTTTCATCACTATTTTGGATAATGCTGAATAATTTTCGAATCCTGTTGTGCAACTTTTTGAAACGCGGAGATCCGACACAGATACACATATATATCTTCTTCATTTATTTCTTTCACCTGACAGCTATGCAGAACTGCGCTGACTGACAGCTAACTTAAACTAATTCTCAACTAAACAGCAATGCCAACCGGCATTGCTATCTCCAATCCCGCTGGTCGCAGCCGTGGTCACTTACGTAATATCTCGACAATACGTGGCACTTACAATGTTGTTATTATTAATAGTTTGTATTGTTTATAATGGAGAAAAAAAGCGACCGAATAGTCGCGCGCGTTAGCACCCCGCTTTTGGGATTAAGGGAGGCGCGCGGCGGATTCAGTCCGATCAAAGACGAGGGTCTGTGAGGCGGCCAGCCTGGATGTGGTTTCCCACATCAGAGTAGGTGAATAACCGGCCGGTACCCAGGTCGCGCCTCAGTTACACAGTTCGCAGACATTTAGAAAACGTTGGCACAGCTTCACACATGATCACGCTAATGGGCGGCTACCGCAGGGCATACGGCCAACCTGTACCATTAACATTGCAAAATACAGGAATTAACATGTCAAATCGCTGAAGGTACGGTATAAAGGCGAGCAAAAAGAAGGTTTGCAATGGAGAAAAACTTGTACAAAATTATTTATCCGTGTCAGTACACTCTACAGGAAATTATAAACACATTTTACATAAATACACTGACGGAAAAAAGTTGTGCGCTGCAGTTGACTTTTTTGGCAGCTTAACTGAGGAATCACGGGAACTGTACCACACACGTAGAAGGTGCATTCGCTATTCAGTTTTGCTATTAGATATAAAGAACGCAGAAGGACATATAAGACTAAATGCGCCTGATTCGTATATGCAGATATTTAGTACCCGGGTGTCACCACCACACTAGGAAACAAATGGTTCAAATGGCTCTAAGCACTGTGGCACTTAACATCTGAGGCCATCAGTCCCCTAGACTTAGAACTACTTAAACCTAACTAACCTAATGACATCACACACATCCGTGCCTGAGGCGGGATTCGAACCTGCTACCGTAGCAGCAGCGCGGTTCTGGATTGAAGCGCCTAGGATACAAGAATATATGGTTATCTTATTTCATAGTAACAGAAGAAAGCCCATGTTCACTTTCCAGGAGGAGTATTTCATGGAGTGGACCATAAGGTAGAAAGAAAGGACTCTTAATAACCGGAAAAAGCTCGAACGGGAGGACATATTCCCATTAATTCCATAAAAATAAAATAATAAAAGTAACACGTAGATATATAAAAATTATGCCCAGTGTACTGCCATTAACACATCATCCATTCTTCCTTCCACCCTTTCCAGTTCCCATGATCCATGAGCCAATCTAGCTAAAGCTAATCTGGTATAAACAATAATAAAAATTCCGTTGCAAAAGAGGAACACAGTTTATTCCTGTTAAAATCTTCAAGATTTGTTCACAATGTTGCAATTCTCTCAGAAATGGCAAAGTACTACGTAGATCAGCTGAAGAGAGTGGGTAGTGTCTTGAAAACTGGTTATAAGAAGATATAAATCCAAGATAACTGCGTGCAGTCGAATTAAACGAAGTGATGCTCTGAGAATTAGATTAGGAAATGATAGGAATACGCTGAAGTAGTAGACGAATTTTGCTACTTGTTTAATAAAACAACTGACGGAGGCAGAAAAGTAAGAACTGCGTAAAATGTAGACTTGCAAAAGGAAGAAAAGGTTTCCTGGGAGAGAGAAACATTGAATACAAATTTGTGTGTTTGGAAATCTTTTGTCAAAATATTTGTGTGGACGTATCCACGTACGAAAGTACTTGGGCGACGAACTTTACAGGCAAGGAGTGAACAGAATCGTTTATTACGTGGTGCTCCAGAAGAATGTTGAGGATCAGATAGAAAGATCGAATAACTAATGAAGATGTACTTGGGAAAAAGAGCATTATGGAGCAGCTTGACTAAATGGAGCAACGGTTTGATAGTACACAGCCTCTGACATAAAAAAGAGTTAATTTGGTAATATAGGGAAGTGTGCGCGAGTGAAAAACTGTAAACAGAGGCCAATGTTGAAAACTTTTAGTAGTTTCAAATGGATGTATTGTGCAGTAGTTGTACAGATACTCTGCGAGAAAAAATTAGTACACCTGGAAAAATTTTGTCGATTTTGATCCGATGATGGCATATGCCACCTGGTGGATCGTAGATGAGCTGATGATGGTTTCAACTTCGTTTGCCAAGAGACTGCATAGCTACCAGGGCGCCATCTGTGTCTATCCTTTAATAGGGAAATTGCTCAGACAGAAGGCTCAGTGTGGTGTAGATGTGTGAAACAAGCAGGCAACCAAGCTACCGACACACACTCGTGCTTCCTACAGTCAACTGAGTGAGTTTTAAAGGGGTCACATTGTAGCCTTCCGAGAGGCGAGTTGCCGCGAAAGCTCTACGGGCTGTGCCAGATCTGCAACGATGCTGGCAGCAGCGGCCGCGTAACATTCACACCCGTAGACGCCCGCCAGGGGCATCGTATTGTAAGGGCAGCAGTGGCAGATCGTACAGCTACCACAGCGTCGATAAGATGGCTTGTGAGGCCACACGTGTCAACACGAACTGCTGCGTACCAGTTATTAGCAGTGGGTTTATGGGAATGCGCACCTCAAGCACGTTTCCTACTCAAGTCACACCATCGACGTGTACAGCTCGATTAGTGCCGTCAGAAGATCACTTGGAAGATGAAATGGCCCGCCGTGGACTTTATCGATGAAAGCAGATACTGCCTGCATGAAAGTGGTGGCCGGTTCCCCATACAACTTAGACCTGATGAGCTCTGTCTTGTACACTGCATTTATCCAAGACACTCTGCTCCCACCTCAGGCCATATGGCTCTACAGTGCGACCACTTTAATTCTCATTAACCTTCGGTGTTTCTGGGGAGGACGTTTAGCAGTGCTCGGTGCGTGCAGAATGTTGTAAGATCTGTTATTTTGCTGTTCTTGAAACAGGTAGGTGATGTATTGTTCCAACAGGATAATGCACTCTGCTAAATGTGCAGCAACTACCCTGGCTAGTGCGATCTGTGGAATTGTCTCCAATCAGGCACATGTGGCATGTGATGGAACGAACCAACAACTCATACAGAACCACGTGAAAAGGTCGAGCAGGTAAGGCATAATGTATCGCTGGACAGTTGTTGTTGTTGCGGTCTTCAGTCCTGAGACTGGTTTGATGCAGCTCTCCATGCTACTCTATCCTGTGCAAGCTTCTTCATCTCCCAGTACCTACTGCAGCCTACATCCTTCTGAATCTGCTTAGTGTATTCATCTCTTGGTCTCCCTCTACGATTTTTACCCTCCACGCTGCCCTCCAATACTAAACTGGTGATCCCTTGATGTCTCAGAACATGTCCTATCAAGCGATCCCTACTTCTAGTCGAGTTGTGCCACAAACTCCTCTTCTCCCCAATTCTATTCAATACCTCCTCATTAGTTATATGATCTACCCATCTGATCTTCAGCATTTTTCTGTAGCACCACATTTCGAAAGCTTCTATTCTCTTCTTGTCCGAACTACTTATCGTCCATGTTTCACTTCCATACATGGCTACACTCCATACAAATACTTTCAGAAACGACTTCCTGACACTTAAATCTATACTCGATGTTAACAAATTTCTCTTCTTCAGAAAAGCTTTCCTTGACATTGACAGGTATGATGGTCCATTGTCAGATACAAGGCCAACTGTACGACACCCGCGATTTTGGTAGTACAAGAGGCTTTGTGAAAACCTGGGAGTCGTATCTGTTGGTTGTAGCTTGGATGAGACTATTTGCAGAACCAGCTTGGAATGGATATTACATTTGCACAGTGGGTTCTGCGCCAGAAATAGCTCCCCATGCAGTGTTTGACGGCTCTGAAAGCGGCTGGTAATCTGCCCTGAATAGCGTGTGGGCTGCCGGGGAAATGGCGGCGGCTGCCGGCGAGGTGGCCAGCCGGAAATTACGTACGCGCTGGCGCTGCTCGTTCCGCGGCGGGGAACCCCCTTCCGCCTGGTATCCGGCAGCCGGCTTCTTAGGCAGCCAGCGCCAGATGCCCGCTACACGGTCCGTAGTCCATCGAACCGAATGAATTCATCCTCCATTCCAACCGGCATGGACCCGAAACTCTGCTCGCGCTCTACTCATGCAAAGCCATGGCAGTCAGGTAGATACACTATTTCTTGACTTCCTAAAGGCATTTGGCTCAGTATCTCACTTACGCTTATTATCGAAAGTGAGATTGTAGGGGTATCATGCAGAAACTGACCGACTGAGGATTTCTTAATAGGGAGAATGCAGTTTTTTATCTTGGAAGGATAGTCATCGACCGATGTAGAAGGAACTTCAGGTGTAAAGTGAATTAGGTCCTTATTTTTCAGGACGTACGAGGGTCGTTCAATAAGTAATGCTCCACATTTTTTTTAAAAAAAGCCATTAAAATACATAGACAAAAGTCATTGCTGGTGCTTAACATCTGATGTTTGTTCTGTGCGCCGGTGAAGGTTCGAACCGTTCTGGCAGATAGCAGAACCGTGGTACAGCGTCGAAATGACTTCTATGTACGACTCACGTTACAAGCAGCATGCTGTTACTGTATTCTTGTGTGCAGAAAAAGAAACCGTACTGAAGATCCATAAACGTTTGTGTGCAATGTACGGCAATGCTGCAGTTGATAGGAGTACAGTTGGGCGACGGGTAAAGAAAGTTACAGCCTCAGGAAATGCAGAAACAGAGATCCATGATAAGCCACGCTCGGGACGTCCTGTCACAGCCACTACTCCAGACATCCTGAATTGTGCAGATGCCATTATTCGTGCCGCCCGGCGGATCAGATCTCGACAATGGCTCTACAGATGTCGGTCAGCATTGAAAGTGCGTCTGAAGTTATCGGGAACACATCGCCAAATTGGGTTGGACATCATTGCCTCATCCACCCTATACCCTAGAACTGACATCCTCTGACTTCCACCTCTTTGGAGCGCTTAAAGATTCTCTACTTTGAAGATGCCGAAAGTGTCAGTCATGCAGTGAAAACGTGGCTACGCCTGCAGCACAAGGGCTTTTACCAGCAGGAAATACACTCCTGGAAATTGAAATAAGAACACCGTGAATTCATTGTCCCAGGAAGGGGAAACTTTATTGACACATTCCTGGGGTCAGATACATCACATGATCACACTGACAGAACCACAGGCACATAGACACAGGCAACAGAGCATGCACAATGTCGGCACTAGTACAGTGTATATCCACCTTTCGCAGCAATGCAGGCTGCTATTCTCCCATGGAGACGATCGTAGAGATGCTGGATGTAGTCCTGTGGAACGGCTTGCCATGCCATTTCCACCTGGCGCCTCAGTTGGACCAGCGTTCGTGCTGGACGTGCAGACCGCGTGAGACGACGCTTCATCCAGTCCCAAACATGCTCAATGGGGGACAGATCCGGAGATCTTGCTGGCCAGGGTAGTTGACTTACACCTTCTAGAGCACGTTGGGTGGCACGGGATACATGCGGACGTGCATTGTCCTGTTGGAACAGCAAGTTCCCTTGCCGGTCTAGGAATGGTAGAACGATGGGTTCGATGACGGTTTGGATGTACCGTGCACTATTCAGTGTCCCCTCGACGATCACCAGTGGTGTACGGCCAGTGTAGGAGATCGCTCCCCACACCATGATGCCGGGTGTTGGCCCTGTGTGCCTCGGTCGTATGCAGTCCTGATTGTGGCGCTCACCTGCACGGCGCCAAACACGCATACGACCATCATTGGCACCAAGGCAGAAGCGACTCTCATCGCTGAAGACGACACGTCTCCATTCGTCCCTCCATTCACGCCTGTCGCGACACCACTGGAGGCGGGCTGCACGATGTTGGGGCGTGAGCGGAAGACGGCCTAACGGTGTGTGGGACCGTAGCCCAGCTTCATGAAGACGGTTGCGAATGGTCCTCGCCGATACCCCAGGAGCAACAGTGTCCCTAATTTGCTGGGAAGTGGCGGTGCGGTCCCCTACGGCACTGCGTAGGATCCTACGGTCTTGGCGTGCATCCGTGCGTCGCTGCGGTCCGGTCCCAGGTCGACGGGCACGTGCACCTTCCGCCGACCACTGGCGACAACATCGATGTACTGTGGAGACCTCACGCCCCACGTGTTGAGCAATTCGGCGGTACGTCCACCCGGCCTCCCGCATGCCCACTATACGCCCTCGCTCAAAGTCCGTCAACTACACATACGGTTCACGTCCACGTTGTCGCGGCATGCTACCAGTGTTAAAGACTGCGATGGAGCTCCGTATGCCACGGCAAACTGGCTGACACTGACGGCGGCGGTGCACAAATGCTGCGCAGCTAGCGCCATTCGACGGCCAACACCGCGGTTACTGGTGTGTCCGCTGTGCCGTACGTGTGATCATTGCTTGTACAGCCCTCTCGCAGTATCCGGAGCAAGTATGGTGGGTCTGACACACCGGTGTCAATGTGTTCTTTTTTCCATTTCCAGGAGTGTACATGCGTTCCACAACGTTGGCGTACGGTCGTAGAACGTGATGTGGACTGCTTAGAAAAACAGGACTGGAACAGAAAAGGGAGGTAATGACCGTGGCACGTAAAGTGCCCTCTGCCACACACCGTTGAGTGGCTTGCGGAGTATAAATGTAGATGTAGATGTAGACATGGACAAGACATGTTGATGTATATTGCCACTAAATTCTGACTATTAACAATAAATATATTCTGAAAAAAACTACGGTCCATTAGTTATTGAACGACCCTCGTATGTTAATGACCTAGAAGATAATATTATTAGTAACCTAAAGCTTTCTGCAGATAGTGCGCTTACCTATACTGAAGTACTAGCTGCAACACAAAGTAGTACAGAGATTAGCAACTTGCTCAAAATGATCAGAAATGTTAAATTGTGCTCTTTACTAAATGTAAGAGGGAAAATATAGCCTCCTATGACTGCAATATAAGTGAGTTATAATTGTAATCGGTCAGCTCATAGAAATACCTCCGAATAACGATTTGTAGGGATATATGGGATGGAACAACCACATAGGGCCAGTCGTAGGTAAAGCAAGTGACTGTCTTCCAAATGTAATTCACATACGAGGAGGTGATATACAATGACGAACATGTCCTGTTTTTTACCGTCAACATAAAACTTATTTCAGGCATTCGCATGAAAGAAAATAACATAGTGCGCTGCAGAAGCCTTCACTATTGTCCCGAAAGGCAGTTCATAAATGTAAATGAAAACTACAAGGAAAATATTTCTTTAAAAAGTGTATTTAAATATGGACATGTCTCGTTTATATGAACCATATGGACATGTTCGGCTCTGAATACTTCCCAAAGAAAACATATTGTGTTTTGAAAATATTTTACATCTTATTGTATAATACTTGCTATACTATATCATTTTACGTATTTGCAACGATTCAGTATATGGTATCATGAAAAAAATATATACTGGCAACTACAGCATTGATATTTAGTGTTTTACTGAAAATTCTGATTTTACTGTTGCTTCACAATTATTTAAAACATTTCAGATCAGCATAACAGAAGGCAATGCAAATGGCACTACCTGTTACTGGAAGAGTACTTTGAGGTAACTGTTACACTTAAATTGTAAACCAGAAGCACCTTCTAAGCAATTACAAGCAATTTCCTCTAGCTCTGTGTTAAACAGCATGCCCATGTCGTAATTGATCGAGGTATATCAACACAAGACCTCCCTATTTTCCCAGACTTCTCCACCGAAAATAATGTGCAGAAAACAATCAACATTTTTTTTTCTTGTCATCCGAGATTGGATGGCAGACAAGTACTTCAGCTCGTGGATAAGAAAAAAGATTCTTAATGGTCCATCCACGGTTCTAAAAGCTTTCCACTCTTGTACATCTTGCTGGGACCTCTAGAATGCAAATGGTTCAAATGGCTCTGAGCACTATGGGACTTAACATCTTAGGTCATCAGTCCCCTAGAACTTAGAACTACTTAAACCTAACTAACCTAAGGACAACACACACATCCATGCGCGAAGCAGGATTCGAACCTGCGACCGTAGCAGTCCCGCGGTACCGGACTGTAGCGCCCAGAACCGCACGGCCACCGTGGCCGGCTCTAGAATGCAGTATCTCCCACATCAATATGAGTTTTCCTCTTAGCTTCGTACTTGTATATGACAGTTAGTTTCATTTCACTTATGTGATCTAAATTTCGTAGGCCTTTACGCAGGAATTTCACGTCTATCATTTTCCAATCTTCTGCAAGTTTTACTTCACCCAATGAGTGGCAGACCTCATTATATTCATCTTTTGTTACAGTTTTTGGCAGTATTCGTAGAATTTTCTCCACTCTGCAGAAAATGCGGGCAGAAGAAAGTAACTGTGTCCTTGTAATAACAATTATTATTAGTAGTATTATGCAATGTAATTACGAGGGAGCATAGAAGCACAAACTGATGCTAACAGCTGCTCTGCGAAGAAATGTCTTGTATTATATGTTAACCGGGAGCCTAGAAATGACGGAGAGGCTCCATCCCCGCCACAGCCGCAGTGGCCCACAACTCCACGACGACTTCCTGATTTAGGTTTTCCGTGATTTCCCTAAATCGTTTCAGGCAAATGCCGGGATGGTTCCTTTGAAAGGGCACGGCCGATTTCCTTCCCAATCCTTCCCTAACCCGAGCTTGCGCTCCGTCTCTCATGACCTCGTTGTCGACGGGACGTTAAACACGAACCACCACCACCACCAATCCACGACGACTACCGCAGTCCACTTCTCCCCTCCGCCATCCCACACCGAACCACTCTTTCAGGGGTTATTGCGGTTCGGCACCCGGTGGACCCGCCCCCCCCCCCCCCCCCAAGGGAACGTCTTACACCAGACAAGTGTAACCCCTATGCTCGCGTGGTAGAGTAGTGGTTGTGTACGCGTACGTGGAGAATTTGTCTGCGCAGCAATCGCCGACGTAGTGTAGCTGAGGCGGAATAAGTGAAACCAGCCCGCATTCACCGAGGCAGATGGAAAACCACCTAAAAACCATTCACAAACTGGCCGGGTCACCGAACCTCCGCCGTGTAGAAAGAAGATTCAAGTGGATGTGTAAAGATTTGGTAGGGACAAAAAAGGCGCATTCCACACTCGCCTCAGATTTAGAACCGTCCGTATAGATGTGATCGTGCTGCGGCCATTGTGTACTGTGACAGTGCTCCAGGTTGCGAGTGATGTTGATCTCCGTTCCGAAATCGGACGGCAGGTATGACACTGGGGCTCGGGTAAAGAATACACTGAACGTACCGTAGTTCTACTTTTCACGAAATATATATGTGAGCAGGTTCGTGTTTGCTCTGCACCAGTACTTTGATAGGCTTGTATCACGTAACATGTTCGATTTCACTTAAATTGTGCGATGTATTTTGATTCTGCTTATCCTGTAAGTACTGTTCCGCTGCGTATCTTACTTTTATTAAATTCTGATCATGTCACCTTTTCATACATACTCGCAAACCAATAAAGGGTGCATGGCGGAGAGTGCTTTGCACAATTTCTATTGATTCCTTTTCCTGTTCCACTCGCAAACAGAGCGAGGATATAACGACTGTCTACATGATTTCGTACATCCACATCCACGTGATTACTCCGCTAATACCGAGCGAGGTGGCGCAGTGGTTAGACACTGGACTCGCATTCGGGAGGACGACGGTTCAATCCCGCGTCCGGCCATCCTGATTTAGGTTTTCCGTGATTTCCCTAAATCGCTCCAGGCAAATGCCGGGATGGTTCCTTTCAAAGGGCACGGCCGACTTCCTTCCCCGTCCTTCCCTAATCCGATGAGACCGATGACCTCGCTGTCTGGTCTCCTTCCCCGAAACAACCAACCAACCAACCAACTCCGCTATTCACTATAAAGTGCCTGGCAGAGTGTTCAATGAACCACCTTCGGTTCAATGAACCACCTTCAAGTTGTCTCTCTACCGTTCCACTCTAGAACGGCGCGCGGGAGAAACGAGCACTTAAATTTTTCTGTGCGAGCCCTGATTTGTCTTATTTTATCGTGATGATCATTTCTACCTATGTAGGTGGGCGCCATCAGAATGTTTTCGTAATCTGCAGGCTACACAGTTACTGAATCGTTTGAGCCTCTGGTTAAGACCCTGCACTTGTCTCTGTTCCAAAGGCTCGAAATCTGTCTTGTCGACAAAGCTACAGATTGAGAACTCCGCCTTCATCTCATGAGCAAGACTGACAGACTGCTAGCTGCCAGAAATCAGAGGGAATCTCTTCTGACCCAAAGAACACAATATGAGCCACCACCTATAGTTGGCTGTGCTCTTCAAGGCATCTGGAAGGGTTCGTCCCACATCTTGGATGCACACGGAGTGCACGCTGGATTTCTTTCCCTCCTAGGCACCCATGTCTCTAAGGGAACCCATTACAACCTAACATTAGAGCTCCCAACTACCAGTAAGCCCGCCCTCTGTGACTGCTCACATCTTCCAGGCTGAGAAGCTTCCTCTAAAACGGGACAAGTGACAACATCTGGATCAGTATTTTTATCTCCCATAGATATCGCCATAAAACTGTTTGTCAGACAAACCAGGTACAACTTTCGATTGGGCCCCCAAACAGTCTTTCATTGTCTGCCACGCCCTGGTACGACCTGCAGTCCAACCACTGGTGAGCGGTCAACCTCAGTGCAGGCAGTAACTGCAACATCAATAGAAGTGGACCTATTGGGGGACATGTGGGACATTCTGGACATCCCTCAAATCCCCATGTCCGATCTCCCCTCCCCCCCCCCCCCCCTTACAGGAAGCGGGGTCAGGGATTTTCTCTGCCTCGTGATGACTGGGTGTTGTGTCCTTAGGTTAGTTAGGTTTAAGTAGTTCTAAGTTCTAGTGGACTGATGACCATAGATGTTAAGTCCCATAGTGCTCAGAGCCATTTGAACCATTTGAGCCTTACAGCAATGCCCATTAGCATCACCCTCATGCTGCATGAGTGAAGGCAGCACCACCTGTGGAGCTGTGAGCGAAGAGTCACCAACTTGGTCTGCATCTGAACACAGTAATCACAGTCCCTATCCATACCAAATATGCCAAAAATCTACACTTCACAGTTATTAAAATGCTAGAATGTGCCCAGTAAGCACTCAGGCTCAAAAGAAATTTAGAAATTGAACTAGTAACCACTCAGATAACTGAAAATAAGTCACCTGTAAAAATAAATCGCATATGAGTAGTCTACTCACCTGATCTGATCTGCTGCAGGAATGCAAGGAGCTGCCTCACTGACACTCTAACCGACAGTGAGCTGTTCCAACCAAAACAAGCTAACAAAAGCCTGTAAAATACAAGGATTGATACAAGCAGCGCTACTTTATACTAACAACTGCTATTAAAACGAAAGACTGAGCCTAGTAAGCAAACACGCACTTGATTTAAAAATTCAACTATTGATTACTGAACATAAGCCCCTCGTATTTGAAGTTCGTAAAAATAATTCACTAACGAATGGTGTACTCGTTTGATCTGCTGCAGGAGTGCAAGGAGCCGTCTCACTGTGGGGTAACTGACACCAGAAATAAATTTTTATTTCTGTTTTAAAGCTGGAGTTAACAACACGTCATCACCATTATCATCATCATCATCATGATCATCATCATGGAGTATACATACAGTTTGTAAATAAACAATCAACTCTAATGTAAGCACAAGACCATGGATGCTGTCTTTTATCGTCTAGTAGAAGATAGAGGGGGGTAAGGTGTGGGATGCGTCACCAATAGCCTCTCCCACACAAATGTCAACCTCTCCGGCACGTGGTATCCCCTGCTACGCTAACGAGGCTCTGGCGACCGAGTTTCTCCCGGGATAAGGAGAACCCTCTACTAAGCCAACGACCTTCTAGAGGGCGGATGAGCTGGTAGAGCAAGGGCACCCTCTTGTCCTTGGAGTGAGAAATCACTCCTAAAGACGGAAGAATCACCAAGGGTGGTCAACGGCATAGGATGCTGAAGGCAACGGGAAACCACAGCATTAAAGATCCAATGGATATCCCCAGGAAAACTCATCATGGCAGGGTTCAATGTCAAATTATCCGGAGTTTCAACTCACCCACTCGGATCTCCGGGGGGGGAGAGCCTTGAACAATGCCACAAGTAAATACAAAAATAATGCAACAATAGCAACTTGGAATGTAAGATCATTATACCAACCAGGCAAAGTAAGTAATGTTATACAAGAAATGAAACGCCTAAAAATTAACATTTTGGGTGTAAGTGAAACAAGATGGCCTGACTCAGGAGAAATGACCATTGACAACATGAAAGTATATTACTCGGGAAATTCTGATAGCCAGCACAGGAATGGGGTAGGAATAATTTTAGATGAGTATGCTAGTAAATCTGTCAAAAGCATTTTACCAATCTCAGATAGAGTAATCAGTCTACATTTACAAACGAAACAAACAAATATTAATTTAATCCAAATCTATGCTCCAACAGCCGACGAAGACCAAGAAGAAATAAGAAAATTTTATGAAGAATTAACACAAGCAATAGGAACCTCAAAAAGCAGAGACATTATTATCATCATGGGAGATTTTAATGCCAAAATAGGTGAAGGAAGTGAAGGTGATCTTATTGGACCTTTTGGTTTAGGAACAAGAAATGAAATAGGAGATTTGCTGTCACAATTTTGCCAGGAAAACAATCTGTCTATTACAAACACATTTTTTAAACTCCCTAAACGAAGACTTTATACTTGGAAATCACCAAGAGACTGTAATGAAGAAGTTTGCAGAAATCAAATTGATTTCATACTTATAAACAAGAGGTACAAAAATTCTATTCATGGTGTGAAAACATATCCAGGAGCTGATATATTTTCTGATCATAACCTTTTAGTAGCAAAGTTCCATGTGAAACTGAAAGCCATACAAAAGAAACAAAAGAAGGACTATATAAATACAACTATTCTAAGAGACCCCTTGACTAAACAAAAGACTTCTGAAGAGATTAATAAGGAATTAGTTAGGATAAAGAATAATCAAACAGAAGACATTGATGGCAAATGGGAACTTATAAAAGACACATTAAATAATGCATGTAAAAACACAATGGCGACCAAACACGACAACATGAAAAAGAAGTGGATGACAGAGAAGATATTACAATTGATGGAACAAAGAAGAATACTTAAAAATAGAGATGAAAGTGAGTATAAAAGATTACATGCAGAAATACGAAAAGAAACACGGCAAGCAAAAGAAGAATGGTACAAGGAACAATGCTCTGAAATTGAGAGTTATGAAACAAGACATGATAGTTTCAACTTACACAAAAAAGTTAAAGATTTAGCTGGACTTAATAAAAAGAAAAGTAGAAGTTTATTGTTAGATAAAAATGACAAAATAATTCCTGATGTTAAAGGTAAACTGGACAGGTGGACAGAATATGTCAAAGAACTATTTGAAGATACAAGAAAAGATCAAAAATTTTATGATAACATGATCGGAGAACGAGGACCAAGCATATCGAAAGAAGAAATATTACATGTTATCAACAAATCAAAGACAGGAAAAGCCCCTGGACCGGATAAGATACCAAATGACATCCTGAAACTCATAGGAATAGACCATATAGATATATTTGTACAATTGTTTAATGATATTTATAATTCGGGAATTATTCCTAGGGATTGGTTGACATCTACCTTTGTTACATTACCCAAAAAGGCTAATGCCAAAACTTGTAATGATCACCGTACAATAAGCTTAATGAGTCACACCTTAAAGATATTTCTAAAAGTTATACACCAACGAATATACAAAAAAGTAGAAGAAGGTATAAGTGAAACACAATTCTGTTTTAGAAGTTCCCTCGGTACAAGAGAAGCATTGTTTGCTTTTAACATATTAGCGCAACGATGTATGGAGGTTAACCAGCGACTATATGTGTGCTTCCTGGATTATAATAAAGCATTTGACAAAGTTCGTCATGATCATCTCATAGAATTGTTAGAAAAGAAAACACTTGATAAGAAAGACATCCGCATTATATATAACCTCTACTACAATCAAACCGCAACCGTGAAGGTAGAAAATGAGTTATCGAATGATATAGAAATAAAGAGGGGTGTGAGACAAGGTTGCGTTCTCTCACCCTTATTGTTTAATATGTATTCAGAAGACATAATACAGGCATCTCTATCAGATGAAATAGCTGGCATTAAAGTGAATGGGCTAAACATTAACAATGTTAGGTTTGCTGATGACACTGCACTACTAGCTGGAAACCTCAAAGATCTACAATTACTTCTTGACAAAGTGGCAGAAAAAAGTGAAGAATTTGGCTTGACTCTTAACGTAAGCAAGACTAAGTTCATGGTGATATCTAAAACACACCAACAAGAAAATCTTACAATCAATAGGGAAAGAGTCGATCAAGTACGTAAATTTAAATATCTCGGAACAATTGTAAATGAGGAGATTGAAAGCTCAGAAGAAATTAAATCGAGAATAGGACAGGCCAGAAGTATCTTTAATAAGATGAAAAATGCATTCTGTTCGAGAGACATTTGTTTAAACACAAAAATGAGGTTGCTAAGATGCTATGTATTCTCAAAATTATTATACGGAATGGAAGCGTGGACATTGAAAAAGAAGGACATGAACAGTTTAGAAGCTTTTGAAATGTGGGCATATAGAAGAATACTTAGAATTAGTTGGGTGTCGAGGATTACTAATCAAGATGTCCTAAGAAGAATGGGAAAGGAAAAAGAATTAATTAAAATTATTAAAGTAAGGAAGCTACAATATTTAGGCCATGTTATTAGGGGAGTAAATTACAAAATATTGCAAATAATACTAGAAGGGAAAATTTGTGGGAAGAGAACGAGGGGTAGAAGACGGACATCCTGGATTGACAATTTAAAAAATTGGTACAACTGTTCAACGTCAGAACTCCTTAGATCAGCCAAATCAAGATCAGAAATTGCCATGATGACAGCCAACCTTCTTAGAGGAGACGGCACATGAAGAAGAAGAAGAAGATAGAAAGGTAAAGCTGTCAGTAGGAATATACTGCCGGTTCAAAGGCAGATACGATCATATCTCAAGGTTACTAATAAGGACATCTGGTGTCAGATTTCACACTTAGACTCCTTGCTTGCCTCACTCCCTCCCCCCTGGAGCCACTGGGAATTGATCAAGAGCACCCAGGCAATTGTCACATGAGATTAAAATGGCGGGAACCTCCACTTCGCTAATGAGGATCAAGCTCCCCCCTCCTCTTCCTTTATCATTCAAGCAGGCTGAGCCCTACTGTCATTTGAGGTGTGAACCTCATAGTGAGAGGATGGTGATGCGTCGGCAGCATTAGCAGGGATCAGCAAGTGCCCCCCCCCCCCTCCCCAGCATAAGACGAGTAAAACTGGATGTAAGTATCTTATATAATTATTATATTACCAAATGTTTAAAGAAAGGCAGCACGTTTTGTACTATCGAGAAATATGTGAGAGAGTGTCACAGAAATGGTACAGGATTTGGGCTGGAAATCATTAAAAGAAAGGCGTTTTTGGTTGATACAGAATCTTCTCACGAAATTCCAATCACCAACTTTCTCCTCCGAATGCGAAAATATTTTGTTGACACTGACCTACATAAGGAGGAACGATCACCACGATAAAATAAGGGAAATCAGAGCTCGTACGGAAGGATAAAGGTGTTCATTCTTTACGCGCGCTATACGGGATTGGAATAATAGAGAATTGTGAACGCTGCAGTCATGGACTGTGCGGCTGATCTCGGCAGAGGTTCGAGTCCTCCCTCGGGCATGGGTGTGTGTGTGTTTGTCCTTAGGATAATTTAGGTTAAGTAGTGTGTAAGCTTAGGGACTGATGACCTAAGCAGTTAAGTCCCATATGATTTCACACCACATTTGAACATTTTTGAGAATTGTGATGGTGATTCGATGAACCCTCTGCCAGGCACTTGAATTTGATTTGCAGAGTATCCATGTAGATGTAGATGTAGATATATTCGAATATAAACTTATGGTTTGCTATTGTTCCAGCAATATAACACGTCACTGAACCAGTTGTAGCAGAAGTGTTGGATGAGGATGCACTACTGACCGCACTGCTGCAAAAGCCTGCAGATGGACTTTTCGATTTATCAGGTCTGAACTATAACGGACAGTCGCTTTGTTCAACTATACTGTGCAAAATCAGCTCGCACAACCGCTGGCAAGACTCCTGTCAAGAGTACTACTGTTTGAAAGAACATGACTGTCACTTCCTGTGGATCTAAATGAGTAAATGTGGATCTGGATCCGGATAATAACTTTGCTGTGGTTATTGAAATTGAAAACGTGCAACGCGTTGATTCTAAAATTCAGTATTCTTGGTACGAGTCGGAATATATGAAATGTATTATGGGTTGCAGGGTAGACATTAATAAAATCTGGCTGGAAATGGAGGAAAAGAAGGTCCTATGAACATGTGTCCAGAAATGCGTTGTTGCCACAGTAGATGGCGCTAATGAATGAAAGTTTCATTGAGCACGTGCTGTGTGTTCCTTGTGTGTTGTAGGCTGTGTGGTTGATGCAGCGTACTGTAAGTAGCAGAATTGTCTAGTGTTCATGTCAGGGACAAGCCGAGATGGTGTTTATGTACAGCCAAGCAGGTGCAAGCGGTCGAGAGGCAGCAAGCTAATACCAAAACAAGTACCCCCTCACAGACACCAACCACATCACAAAACATTTTAAGCCCTTTTTGGGCGTTTCTGTGATCATGGACTTTATCAGACAGAAGGACGGCCAAGAAGGCGGTGGACTGTGCATACCACCATACTTGAAGGACCGGGACCTACAGGATGTTGAGACGAACCCTAGTACAGGCTCCAGGCAAATGGCCTGCCAACATGGTGTAAGCCAAAGTACGATTATGTGCTGGTTCAAGATGGTTCGCCTAGAACTACTTAAACCTAACCAACCTAAGGGTATCACACACATCCATGCCCGAGACAGGATTCGAACCTGCGACCGTATTAATCGCGCGTCCCACATGACAGCCGCTGCCATACCTTTCAGCAGAGGATTTCCCTGTAGGGGAAGAATTTTGTCGATGGTTTTTGCACCAGACCATCGCAATTATGGGGTTTCTGTCATCAGTCTTCTTTACCGACGAAGCAAACTTTACCTTAACTGCAGCGGATAGGCACTTGGTGCAGGGAGTGGCAACTGACCCTTAACATAGACAAATGTAATGTATTGCGAATACATAGAAAGAAGGATCCTTTATTGTATGATTATATGATAGCGGAACAAACACTGGTAGCAGTTACTTCTGTAAAATATCTGGGAGTATGCGTGCGGAACGATTTGAAGTGGAATGATCATATAAAATTAATTGTTGGTAAGGCGGGTACCAGGTTGAGATTCATTGGGAGAGTGCTTAGAAAATGTAGTCCATCAACAAAGGAGGTGGCTTACAAAACACTCGTTCGACCTGTACTTGAGTATTGCTCATCAGTGTGGGATCCGTACCAGATCAGTTTGACGGAGGAGATAGAGAAGATCCAAAGAAGAGCGGTGCGTTTCGTCACAGGGTTATTTGGTAACCGGGATAGCGTTACGGAGATGTTTAATAAACTCAAGTGGCAGACTCTGCAAGAGAGGCGCTCTGCATCGCGGTGTAGCTTGCTCGCCAGGTTTCGAGAGGGTGCGTTTCTGGATGAGGTATCGAATATATTGCTTCCCCCTACTTATACCTCCCGAGGAGATCACGAATGTAAAATTAGAGAGATTAGAGCGCGCACGGAGGCTTTCAGACAGTCGTTCTTCCCGCGAACCATACGCGACTGGAACAGGAAAGGGAGGTAATGACAGTGGCACGTGAAGTGCCCTCCGCCACACACCGTTGGGTGGCTTGCGGAGTATAAATGTAGATGTAGATGTAGATCATCAGTCTGCATAATAGTCGTCTGTAGGCTACAGACAATCCTCGGGCAATGGTTGAGGCATCTCATCAGCAATGGTTCAGTATGAGTGTGTGGGTAGGAAGGAATCCTTGGCGACTGCGTACATGGCCCGGTTATTATTCCACAACGCCTCGACAGAGGAACGTACCTGGACTTCTTACGGAATACTCTGGATGGGCTGCTTGGGAATGTGCCTTTAGCAATACGATGGGTTAGGAATATGCGAGTCACGGAAGTGATGTCCAATAGAAAGTATTGAACCAGGCCATTGAGCAACGCGAAATTATTTTTATTATCTGCATACATAATTAAGTTTCCACGGAAACCTCAGAGAGCAAGCCTTACTCGCACTTGTCTGGTTTTTTTATTATTTATTCTGCCTGAACTACACTCAAGAGTCAAAGAAACTACACTCCTGGAAATGGAAAAAAGAACACATTGACACCGGTGTGTCAGACCCACCATACTTGCTCCGGACACTGCGAGAGGGCTGTACAAGCAATGATCACACGCACGGCACAGCGGACACACCAGGAACCGCGGTGTTGGCAGTCGAATGGCGCTAGCTGCGCAGCATTTGTGCACCGCCGCCGTCAGTGTCAGCCACTTTGCCGTGGCATACGGAGCTCCATCGCAGTCTTTAACACTGGTAGCATGCCGCGACAGCGTGGACGTGAACCGTATGTGCAGTTGACGGACTTTGAGCGAGGGCGTATAGTGGGCATGCGGGAGGCCGGGTGGACGTACCGCCGAATTGCTCAACACGTGGGGCGTGAGGTCTCCACAGTACATCGATGTTGTCGCCAGTGGTCGGCGGAAGGTGCACGTGCCCGTCGACCTGGGACCGGACTGTAGCGACGCACGGATGCACGCCAAGACCGTAGGATCCTACGCAGTGCCGTAGGGGACCGCACCGCCACTTCCCAGCAAATTAGGGACACTGGGGTATCGGCGAGGACCATTCGCAACCGTCTCCATGAAGCTGGGCTACGGTCCCGCACACCGTTAGGCCGTCTTCCGCTCACGCCCCAACATCGTGCAGCCCGCCTCCAGTGGTGTCGCGACAGGCGTGAATGGAGGGACGAATGGAGACGTGTCGTCTTCAGCGCTGAGAGTCGCTTCTGCCTTGGTGCCAATGATGGTTGTATGCGTGTTTGGCGCCGTGCAGGTGAGCGCCACAATCAGGACTGCATACGACCGAGGCACACAGGGCCAACACCCGGCATCATGGTGTGGGGAGCGATCTTCTACACTGGCCGTACACCACTGGTGATCGTCGAGGGGACACTGAATAGTGCACGGTACATCCAAACCGTCATCGAACCCATCGTTCTACCATTCCTAGACCGGCAACGGAACTTGCTGTTCCAACAGGACAATGCACGTCCGCATGTATCCCGTGCCACCCAACGTGCTCTAGAAGGTGTAAGTCAACTACCCTGGCCAGCAAGATCTCCGGACCTGTCCCCCATTGAGCATGTTTGGGACTGGATGAAGCGTCGTCTCACGCGGTCTGCACGTCCAGCACGAACGCTGGTCCAACTGAGGCGCCAGGTGGAAATGGCATGGCAAGCCGTTCCACAGGACTACATCCAGCATCTCTACGATCGTCTCCATGGGAGAATAGCAGCCTGCA
Organism: Schistocerca americana; assembly: GCF_021461395.2. Taxonomy (NCBI): domain Eukaryota; kingdom Metazoa; phylum Arthropoda; class Insecta; order Orthoptera; family Acrididae; genus Schistocerca; species Schistocerca americana. Next base: position 173,152,861 of record NC_060125.1, read on the forward strand.
TTGCTGCGAAAGGTGGATATACACTGTACTAGTGCCGACATTGTGCATGCTCTGTTGCCTGTGTCTATGTGCCTGTGGTTCTGTCAGTGTGATCATGTGATGTATCTGACCCCAGGAATGTGTCAATAAAGTTTCCCCTTCCTGGGACAATGAATTCACGGTGTTCTTATTTCAATTTCCAGGAGTGTAGTACACTTGCCTAATATCGTGAAGGGCCCCGCGAGCACGCGAGTGCAGCAATACGACGTGGCATGGCCTCGACTAACGTCTGGGAACTGACACCATGAATCCTGCAGGGCTGTCCATAAATCCGTAAGAGTACGAGGGGGTGGAGATCTCTTCTGAACAGCGTGTTGCAAGGCATCCTAGATACGCTCAATAATGTTCATGTCTGGGGAGTTTGGTGGCCAGCGGAAGTGTTTAAACTCAGAAGAGTGTTCCTGGAGCCACTCTGTCCAATTATGGACGTGTGTGGTGTCGCATTGTCCTCCTGGAATTGCCCAAGTTCGTCAGAATGAACAATGGACACGAATGGATGCAGGTGAATAAGCATCTTTCACTCCGTTAATACTCGACAGAAATGCAACCAGCATTTGGATCGGACTTCCTTAACTCTTGTGCAGAAAGGTGTGCAGTACACTGTTGCATACATTTTTTATAAGCTATCACAAGAATTCAAATATCTTCTCAGTAATCCACGCGCTTTCAAATCGAACCTGAAGGGTTTCCTCATGGGTCACTCCTTGTATTCTGTTGAGGAGTTCCTTGAAAATTTAAGCTGATTCTTATGTTTTATAATTGACTGCGTTTAAACTTACGGCTTGACTTTTTCATGTTACATTGTTGACTGCGTTTACTTAAACTTACGGCTTGACTTTTTCTTGGTTCATAAACATTTTATTTTTATCTGTTATTACTTTTATGTTGTAATTTCATGTACTGACACGCTCCATGACCTTGGAGATTTGCTCCTCAATGAGGTCCTACGGAACTTGACATGTAAATAAATAAAATAATTGATCAGACAGGATACTTAAGTACGTGTCACCTGTCAGCGTCGTATCTAGACGTGTCAGGGGTCCCATGTCCGCCCCTGGTAGCTGAGTGGTCAGCGCGATAGAATGTCAGTCCTAAGGGCCCGGGTTCCATTCCCGGCTGGGTCGGAGATTTTCTTCGCTCAGGGATTGTGTTGTCCTAATCATCATCATTTCATCCCCATCGACGCGTAAGTCACCGAAGTGGCGTCAAATCGAAAGACTTGCGCCTGGCGAACGCTCTACCCGATGGGAGGCCCTAGTCACACGACATTTTTTTTAGGGTTTCCATATCACTGCAACTGCACACGCCCCACAAGCTTGAACAGCCCTTGCCCTTGCTGATACGCAGGGTCCATGGATTCATGAGGTTGTCTCTATACCCGTACAAGTCCATCTGCTCGATACAATTTGAAACGAGACTCGTCCGACCAGAAAGCATGCTTCCAACCATCAACAGTCCAATGTCGGTGTTGACGGGCCCGGCTAGGCGTTAAGGTTTGTATCGTGCAGTCACCAGAGGTATACGAGCGATCCTTGGGCTCCGAAAACCCATATCGGCGATGTTTCGTTGAATGGTCCACATGCGAACTCCTGTTGATGGCCCTGCATTGAAATCTGCAGAAATTTGCGGAGGAGTTGCCTTTCTGTCACGTTGAACTATTCTCTTCAGTCGTCATTGGTCCCATTGTTGCAGGATCTTTCTCCGGCCGCAGCGATGTCGGGATGTGATGTTTTACCGGATTCCTGATGTTCACGGTACACTCGTGAAATGGTCGTAGGGGAAAATCTCCACTTCATTGCTACTTCGAAGATGCTGTGCCCCACCGCTCGTGCGCTGAGTATAACACCACATTCAAACTCATTCAAATCTTGATAACCTGCCATTGCAGCAACCGTAACAACTGCGTCAGTCACTTGTTGTCTCATATAGGCGTTGCCGACCGCAGCGCCGTATTCTGCCTGTATACGTATCTCTGTATTTGAATACGCATGCCTGTACCAGTTTCTTTGCCACTCCAGTGTGCAATTCCTTTTCCAAATTTTTCCTTTGTTACCCTTGCTGCTTGTTCGTTGTGCAGATTGTCTGCCGTATCCCTCCCCAATCCAGGCTTGCGGCTAGTCTCCGATGACCTCGTCGACTCCGGGAAGCTGGAACGTGTCCTCTCTTCCTGAAATCGAAGAGAAAGCGCTGGAGGGCCGCGTTGCGTAGCGGTCTGTGCAGATTCTGTGTCGCAGTCACGCACCGCGCGGCATTGCCCTGCGGGTTTTTTGCTGGATCGGGCTGCCAGACAAGCGCCTTGTTAGCGGGCTCGGCGCGCCTGCCGTTCCTCCACAGTGGAAGAACCACTCGCTCTTTTTTCTGTTGCCACGCCGCAACGCTCCCGGTAAGACACCTTTACCTTCTCACAGCACACCCAAACAAGGCATGACAGCCGCCGGCCTCGCTGGTCAGACTGAGGAGATGACTCAGATTGGGCTACATTCTTGTTCGGTTTCAGCGCTACAGCATTCTACTGTGATCAATAACTTGCTTAGTTATTGGTCGGAGACGAGCAGCAGGCGATCGACTGACAGTTCTAACACTGCACAAGATTTGTGAAACTTGGTGAAGTTTACCACTGCATTACAATCTACGTCAAGATGTGTCGTTTCAGAATTTCTGGCGCTATAAGACCTCGGGTGCAAGTACTAACACTAAAAAAAAAAAAAGTCACGATCTGATACACACATACACGCGCACACACACAAACACACACACAAGTGTCTGCTCTCTTCCCTTTATCCTCTTTCAATGAGATAGCGCAGGGATTCATTTATTATGTCAGAAGCAAACAAGATTATATGAATGAGATTCACTCTGCAGCAGCGGAGTGTGCGCTGATATGAATCTTCCTGGCAGATTAAAACTGTGTGCCTCACTGAGACTCGAACTGGGGACCTTTGCCTTTTGCGGGCAAGTGCTCTACCATGTCTGCGTAATAACCTTTCTTTCAGGCGTGCTAGTTCTTCAAGGTTCGCAGGAGAGCTTGTAAGTAGGCTGTTTAGGTTTTTATATTGGTAACGCCACGTAGCGCTCTGTATGAAAATCACTGGCTGTGCTGTCTACTGTCTGTGGCTGGTTGGCATTGTTGTAATATTGGCTACTGTAGTGTTGGGCAGTTGGATATGAACAGCGCTTAGCGTTGCGCAGTTGGAGGTGAGCCGCCAGCAGTGGTGGATGTGGGGAGGAAGTTGGCAGAGTTTTGAGAGCGTATGATCTGGACGTGTTTCCATCAGAGACAGTAAATTTGTAAGACTAGATGTCATGAACTGATATATATATTATGGCTTTTGAACACTATTAAGGTAAATACATTGTTTGTTCTCTATCAAAATCTTTCATTTGCTAATTATGCCTATCAGTAGTTAGGGACTTCAGTAGTTAGAATTTTTTATTTAGCTGGCAGTAGTGGCGCTCGCTGTATTGCAGTAGTTCGAGTAACGAAGATTTTTCTGAGGTAAGTGATTCATGAAAGTTATAGGTTATTGTTAGTCAGGACCATTTTTTTGTAGGGATTGTTGAAAGTCAGATTGCGTTGCGCTAAAAATATTGTGTGTCAGTTTAGTGTTAATTAGAACAAGTAAAGAGAGTAATATCTGAGTACGTTCAGTTGTTCAGCTGTTTGAAAATCAAATAACGTAGAGGTTTATCAGCACAGTAATTCATAAATTTTTCTAAGGGGAGGTTTCAAGCTTTTGTAAAGTTTGGGAGATAGGAGACGAGATACTGGTAGAAGTAAAGCTGTGAGGACGGGGCGTGAGTCGTGCTTGGGTAGCTCCGATGGTAGAGCACTTGCCCGCGAAAGGCAAAGGTCCCGAGTTCGAGTCTTGGTCTGGCACACAGTTTTAATCTGCCAGGAAGTTTCAAGATTATATGGTTCGTAGCGCGTTTCCATTAATTTAATAAACAGTACAGATGCATGTAACAGAGAATTTAGTGATCAATAATACATTCTCTTTTACTATTTACATCAGTCTGTCAAAGCTGGGGTAACATTTTGAATCCACGATTGTAGACATCACATGGGTCTGGGGCGAAGAACTCGTGGAACAATGATAGGAGCGCATTTTCATCCGGAAAGGAAGTTCGTTGAAGGATCTTATAGAAAAGAGAGGAATAGGCGAAAATCTGGGGGCGGCAGATCAAGTGAATAAGGTAGGTGTGAAATAACTTGTCAACCCAACATCTGTACAGTGTGTTCTGTCAGTTCAGCAGGATGCGGGTGGGCTTTATCGTGTAGTAGCATTACTTCACGCAGTCTTCCTGGTCGTTGTTCTTTGACTGCGTCTGCAAGACGTTTCAGTTGTTCAAAACGAATGTCAGCATTTGAGGTTATACCTCGGGGAAGCAATTCGTTGTTCGCTACACCGTCGCTGTGCCACCAGATGCATAACATTATCTTCTGTGGATCCTCGCAGACCTTTGTACGGGGAATTGCTGCTTTGTATCTACACATCTACATCTACGTGATTGCTCTGCTATTCACAATAAAGTGCCTGGCAGAGGGTTCAATGAACCACCTTCAAGCTGTTTCTCTACCGTTCCACTCTCGAAGGGCACGCGGGAAAAACGAGCACTTAAATTTTTCTGTGCGAGCCCTGATTTCTCTTATTTTATCGTGACGATCATTTCTCCCTATGTAGGTGGGTGCAACAGAATATTTTCGCAATCGGAGGAGAAAACTGGTGATTGAAATTTCATGAGAAGATCCCGTCGCAACGAAAAACACCTTAGTTTTAATGATTGTCACTCCATTTCACGAATCATATCTGTGACACTATGTCCCCTATTTCGCGACAATACAAAACGGGCTGCCCTTCTTTGCTCTTTTTCCATGTCATCCGTCAGTCCCACCTGATGCGGATCCCACACCGCAGAGCAATATTCCAGAATGGGGCGGACAAGCGTGGTGTAAGCAGTCTCTTTAGTAGAACTGTAGCACCTGCTAAGTGTTCTGACAACGAATCGCAGTCTTTGGTTTGCTCTACCCACAATGGTTCAAATGGCTCTGAGCACTATGGGACTTAACTGGTGAGGTCATCAGTCCCCTGGAAACCTAACTAACCTAAGGACATCGCACACATCCATGTCCGAGGCAGGATTCGAACCTGCGACCATAGCGGTCGCGCTGTTCCAGACTGTAGCGCCTAGAACCGATCGGCCACTCCGGTTGGCTACCCACAATATTATCTATGTGATCGTTCCAATTTAGGTTATTTGTAATTGTAATCCCTAAGAATTTAGTTGAATTTACAGCCTTCAGATTTGTGTGACTTACCGCGTAATCGAAATTTAGCTGATTTCTTTTAGTACTCATGTGAATAACTTCACACTTCTCCTTATTCAGGGTCAACTGACACTTTTCGCACCATACAGATATCTTATCTAAATCATTTTGCAAGTCGTTTTGGTCATCTGATGACTTTATAAGACGGTAAATGACATCATCATCTGCAAACGATCTCAGATTGTCTCCTATGTCGTTAACATAGATCAGGAACAATAGAGGGCCTATAACACTTCCTTGGGGAACGCCGGATATTACTTCTGTTTTACTCGATGACTTTCCGTCTATTACTACGAACTGTGACCTTTCTGACAGGAAAACACGAATCCATACGCACAACTGAGGCGATACTCCGTAGGCACGCGGTTTGGTTAGAAGACGCTTGCGAAAAACGGTGTCGAAAGCGTTTTGGAAATCTAAAAATATGCAATGAATTTGAAATCCCATGTCGATAGCACTTATTACTTCATGAATATAAAGAGCTAGTTGTGTTCCACAAGAACGATATTTTCTGAAACCGTGTTGACAATGTGTGAATAAATCGTTTTCTCCGAGGTACTTCGTAATGTTCGAATACAGTATATGTTCCAAAACCCTACTGCAAATCGACGTTAGGGATGTAGGCCTGTAATTCAACGGATTACTCCTACTTCCCTTTCTGGGTATTGGTGTGATTTGAGCAATTTTCCAGTCTTTGGGTACGGATCTTTCTGTGAGCGGGTGGCTGTATATAATTGCCAAATACGGAGCTATTTTATCAGCATACTCTGAGAGGAACCTGACTGGTATACAATATGGACTGGAGGCCTTGTCTTTATTAAGTGTGTTAAGCTGCTTTGCTACACCGAGGATATCTACTTCTATGTTTCTCATATTAGCAGTTGTTCTTGATTGGAATTCAGGAATATTTACTTCGTCTTCTTTGGTGAAGGAGTTTCGGAAAACCATGTTTAATAACTCTGCTTTAGTGGCACTGTCATCAGTGACTTCACCGTTGTTATCGCGCAGTGAAGTTATTGATTGTGTCTTGCCACTGGTGTGCTTTATGTATGATCAAAATCTCTTTGGGTTTTCTGGGGCTCAACTGTTCCTTTCGTTTCCGAACGATAGCATAATTTCTCGTGACCAGTAACGATACGGGGCTGGTTAGTGTCGTTCACGAGCCAATTGATGACGAGCAAGCAGAGATGTACATATGACCACCCACTGATTTTTGTGATTCTGGCTTAATCTATGCGGTACGTACACATCCGTTTTCTCAACCTTCCCCATTCCATACAAATGTCGCACGACAGTGGAATGACGACAGTTTATCACATTCGCCAGCTCTCGAGTACACTGACGTTGTTCATTGTGGATTAATGCGTTTATACGGGTTTCATTTAGAGGTGGCATGAGCCCCCTCTCATATTTCTATCTTACGATTTTCGTCTCTAATTTCATGCGGTGAAAAGTTGCTATTCCTTCACACGCGGACTTCCCACGCAGCGTCTCTCGTCACCCGGGTGGTCTGGTGACAGGCGGGCTCTGCTGATCTGGAGAGGGTTAAGCCGACGGGTTTGAGGAAGTCGAGTGAATGCTTTGCAGACGCTGACATTGTCAAAAGACACGACCGGAGGGGTCTGAAGTAGCGGCTGGGCTAGAGGTTCCGTTACTTGCAGAATCTTAGCGAAAACACTTTCTGGCGGGCTACCAGCGAGGCGTGGGAATGACTTGTGTACCCAGGCAGTTGTGGCGGAAAATTCCCGCGTTTTCTGCAAAATAGTAACTGTGATTGACTTGCTCAGGGCATAGCTCCGTGACGTAGCAAAATCAGCGCAGAAATTGGCGCCAAGAATCTCCATTGGTGGAATGGTAGTGCTCCGGCAATGGAGTGGAATTTTCCGCCGGTTTTCGAGTTGCTGATTGGAACGTTTAACCACGATCACTGTGGTGGGGGCGGGAATGTTCGGTGTTCGGCCAGTATGGGTGCTCTGGGTAGTCGGCTCTCGCCTTTCGGTCGAGGACATCGAAGCAACCAGCCATCGCCTCCGGTACGCCAGATAGTGTTCTGGCAGTTAAGAAGACAGTTTGGTAATGTATGTCCGCAGCACTGGCAGATAGGGATTTTCCTAGGTGATAATCAGAGCTCAGCAGAGCGCGCCTGTTCGTCTTTTTCTAACTTTGTTCTGTCTTGAGTAGCAGCAATTAATGTTGGGTTAGCTGTGTGTCTCTCTTAAGATTTGAGTGGCAAGGAATTGGCTCCACATACCACTTCGTCATAAACCTCACAATCTAATTTAGGGACAACTTCACCTTCACAGCGTTGGTTTGTGTATCCAATTTGAGCCAATTTGATGTATTATAAATGTTTCATGTGTTTTTGTTTGTTATTTTGTGTTTAGTCTTAATAAATCATATTGTTATTTTGGACAGAACTTTCATTCTGTTAATCGGTAGAGCAACCCATCATTTCTCACTATGTTAATGAAACCTTCCTTTATTTAACTTATTTATCAAATTAAATTATTGCAGGTGCCAAACTCTTTTCTACTCCACTTGCAGGGTTGATTACAGTCAGTTCGCGTATATTTTTTAATCCTTGTGCAACAGCAAAAGTCGGAGTTAGAATAGGGGAGGGGCTTAGAGCATCATTTACATATGTAGATTCTAGAATTTAGTGTTAAATACACTGCTAGCCCCGGCACCTCGCATCATTAAACCATGACGTCTTCCTGAATGTGAAGAGAAACTAATGTGAAAAGATCCTCCTTAAAACGTGCTCTTACACAGCGCAAATGTTTCTGCCTGCCTCCGCTGTTGTCTCACCTCTGCTGCATTCCAACAGAAGAAGATGTGGGAAAGGTTCAGATTTCTCCACTCGGCACTATATTTTATAGTGTCCAATGCTCGTGACTTTCTGCACCAACATGATTACTCTGAAATTCATACTTAAGTGATTGGCAGACCACTTTCAGACCATTTATCGACCGTTCCGTTCACTAATAACGTGTGGTAGAAATGAACAACTGGAGCTATCCGTACTATTTATTAATTCTCTTATTTTATAACTACGATCATTTCTCCCTGTGTAGGCTGGAATCAACAAAATATTTTTGCATTCGGAGGAGTAAGTCGGTGACAAACTTCGTGAAAAGATCTCGGCACAACGCAAAACACCTTTGTTTTAACGATTACCACACAAACTCGCTTATGAAATTCGTGACACTCTTTTCCCTATATTATGATAAAACGGAACGAGCTGCCCTTCTTTGAACTTTTTCGATCTCCTAGGTATTAGTTGAATCCAAAGTCTTAAAACTTGTGTAACCAAAATTTAAAGTTTTTTTTAGTACTCATGTGCAGGACCTCTCATTTTTTATTGTTTAGGATCAAATGCCACTTTCTGCACCGTAGAGACTTTTATCTTTTCATTTTGCAGTTCGTTCAGATTTTTTGACGAATTTATTAGACAGTAAACAACAGCATCATCTGCAAGCAGTCTAACAGGTTTCCTCTGATTGTTTCATAAATCCTTTATGTAGGTTAAGAACAACAGAGGGATTATTAAACTTCCTCAGGGAACCCCAGAAATTTGGAAATTTGTGGTAAGTTCCTATGGGACCAAACTGCTGAGGTTATCGGTCCCTAGGCTTAGACACTACTTAATCCAACTTAAACTAACGTACGCTAAGGACAACACACTCACCCATGCCTGAGGGAGGAATCGAACCTCCAACGGGGGTGCCGCGCGAACTGTGGCAGGACGCCTGAGATTACGCCGCTACCGCGCGGCGGAACCGCAGAAATCGCTGTTTCACTCGATGACTTTCCATTAATTACTACGAAGTGTGACTTTCTGGCGGGAAATCACAAATCCAGCCGCACAACTCCATAGGTACACAATCTGATGAAAAGCATGCTGTGAGGAACGGGTCAAAACTCTACTGGAAATCCAGAAATATGGAATTAACTTGAGATCCCATGTCGATATCAGCGATTACTTCATGTGAATACCTAGCCAGTTGTGTTTCACAAGAAGGATATTTTCTGAATCATTGCTGGTTTTCAAATGGCTCTAAGCACTATGGGGCTTAACGTCTGAGGTCATCACTTCCCTAGAACTTAGAACTACTTAAACCTAACTAACCTAAGGACATCACACACATCCACGCCCGAGGCAGGATACGAACCTGCAGTCGCTCGGTTCCGGACTGAAGCGCCTAGAACCGCTCTGCCAGCGCGGCCGGCGGCTATATGTCAATAGGTCGTTTTTTTCTCGATAATTCATAATGTACGAACCCAGTATATGTTCGAAAAACCTATTGGAAGTCGATGCCAGTGATACCGGTCTATAATTCAGCGGATTACTTCTGTTTCCTTTCTTGTGTACGCTCCGACTTGTGATAATAGCTAAACGTGGAGGTATTTTGTGAGCATACTCCCAAAAGAATGTAATCGGCAGACAATATGGACTGGAAGACTTGCCGTTATTGAATGACTTACATTCCTTCGGTACACGGAGGGTGTCTACTTCTAAGTTGCTCATACTGACAGGCGTTGTTGGTTCGAATTCTGGAATATTAACAGCATTTTCTCTGGCGGAGTAATTTTCGAAGTGCGTCTTTAGTGACTCCATTTTAGTGGTTGTGTCATCTGTAACATTACCATTGCTAGTATGCAGTGCAGGTCTTGTTTGTGCCTTGCTGTTGGTGTACTTTAAATACGACCAGAAGTTCCTAGCATTTTCTGTCAGATTTAGAGACAATGTTTTGTTGTGGAATGTATTAAGAGCGTCTCACATTGAATTCCGCACATAATTTCGAGCTTCTGTGAAAAATGACCAGCCTCGGAGATTTTGCGTTCTTTTAAAGAAGTCATGCTTTTATTCGTTGCTTCTGCAGCAGTGTGATGACCTATTTTGTGTACCGTGGCAGATCTACTCCGTCTCTTATTAGTTTACTTGGCATGAAATTCTCAGTTGCCGTAAACAATGTTTTTTTTTGCTTTGAAGCGATATCTGGTCTACATAGTTATAAGGAATTCAGAATGTCCCTTAGGAAGGCGTCCAGCAAGTTTTCATCTGCTTTTAACAGATCTATTTTGGTTCAAATGGCTCTGACCACTATGGGACTTAACATCTGAGGTCATCAGTCCCCTAGAACTTAGAACTACTTAAACCTAACTAACCTAAGGACATCACACACATCCATGCCCGAGGCGGGATTCGAACCTGCGACCGTAGCGGTCGCGCCGTTCCAGACTGAAACGCCTACAACCGCTCGGCCACACCGACCGGCAACAGATCTATTTTCCAATAATTTTTGAGAGATTTGGATATTACTGTATTTAGTTTCACTATAAGTCAGGGTATTTAGTATCCAGAGGGAGTGGTGATGAGAAGATGGTGGTTTACCGTAGCTGGCGATTATCTACTGATTTCCGCCAGTTCTGTGACCGATTTTACAGCCGCTTTGCCGGCCGGTGTGGCCGAGCTGTTCTAGGCGCTTCAGTCTGGAACCGCGAGACCGTTTCGGTCGCAGGTTCGAATTCTGCCTCGGGTATGGATGTGTGTGATGTCCTTAGGTTAGTTAGGTTTAAGTAGATCTAAGATCTCGGGGACTGATGACCTCAGATGTTAAGTCCCGTAGTGCTGAGAGCCATTTGAACCATTTGAACAGCCCCTTTCATAATTCCCGAGACGACTTACTTGCGTCATTCATTGGTCACATGCGATTATTTTCACAGGGAAGACTCCCATTTCTCTTAGACGCCTATGTACAGACGAAAAAGTACTGTGATGTTGTTGCCATCGCTGCGGAACATAGCCTTGTTGTGCCACTCTTCCATTTAGTGATCCCTATACATGACGAGGTGCACATCAGCTAACTCTGCATCATTAAAACCTATTGACACCGACTGTTGTGTATCACTGTTAACGTCAAGTAACATTGCCGCAAAAACAACACGGGGGCAGTCCGAGCAGAACTGAAAGCAGGCTTGAAAGCCACTGCTAAAAAGAGCTGTACTGCTGTGGACAGCAGGCATGGGTACATCGTTTCACTGGAACAAGTTTGTTTCCAACAAGACCCACAGCGCATACCGTCGACATTTGCGCTGTTGTGCAGACGTTTTCAGTTCAATACAGAATCAAAGATCAGCCTGAGTGAGAAATCAAACTAAATGCAACTGCACTTTAGCAAACCACCAGGGAGTATTGCTACCTTATACTTAAATACTCAGTAAATATCCCTGCACAGTTTCCGAAATTTTGTGGGTGGTGTTCGCTTTCGCCCTGTATAAACACTGCACATAGCAGAACTTGCTAACTTCCAGGCTGACGAGACCTTTTGTTAAGTCCTCCATGGTTATTGAGATTGGACACTTCAGGAAATAGGCTGAGGTGTTTTAGACACCACATTCACAAAGCACAGGCTCCCTCTGGCGATTAGTTTTGCTGCTTGTGGCACGACAGCTGATTCGATTGAGTGACTTTCATACTGTCTACCCTTCTGTGTGGCCATGAATTGCGCCTTCTTCAGGCACCTTCCTGATGCTGTGTTCTAGCAAAGGACGTTTGTAGTCACTTTTTCTGTGATGGTGCTTGAGTGCTTCAGCCGTCTTAAGGAAACTATTTTTCAGGTTACCCTCCATTCAGAGCCTGTTGCACGCAGCGACCGTAATTTAGATTTGTAAGTAATAGATTTCAGCTATCAGTCGTAATTTGGAATTTTTATTGGCAGATCTAGATTTCAGCTAGCAACTAGCCATTCTCAATGCGCTATCCTTCTTTGGTCAATGCATGTAATGCCTGTTGGTCTGGATTTGTACACAGTTTCAAAATGTATTCTGAGACAATTACATGCTTTCCTCAGATATTAATATGTGCATCGCAATAATAATGTAATCAATGCCATTTTTCTGCATATTAATTATTATAACTTGATTATAATTGACGTCCCAATTTCAAAACGCTGTGTAAAAGAACCGCTGCTCAGAAAGACGTCAAATTTGAACAGAATATTATCGAAGAAATGAGAAACGTTATGGAAACAGAAAAAAAAGTAACGAAAATTTCCGGACTAGATAGCGCTGTAAACGTAAATGGGTTCGGCTACAAATGATGAATGAATCGCAATACGACGGTTTTTGTGTGAGTTGCACTTTAAACCAACCGTACTGTGTAATGCGCATGACTGCACACGTTCGGCATTCGTGGCACAGTTAGAGATGCTCATTTACCACGGCAAGGTCGTACCACATCTGACGGGAAAAATCGGTTTTTAGTCGCCATGAGGCTAAAAAGCGCTTAAAAAGTAACAATGACATCGGTTTTTAATTACTGTGAGACTGGCGTAAAACTTGTTCAATATGCCGCCCACCGTTTTCTGCTACAAGTTGAAATCGAGAAACAACACGTTTTGCAGCAGATCGGAGAGTCTCGGGGGTCACGAACAGAATGCGTTGCTCAACGCCTACCTTCAATTCATCTACGTACGTGATTGGAGCACTGAGCACAACATATTTCAGATAACCCAACACCCGAAAGTCATACAGATATTAGGTGATCTGGAAGGCAAGGCTGTAGGGAAATGACGGCTGATAACTCTAGCATTTACGAAATGCCTCTACAGGAGCTGCTTCTCTGGCTGTTCAATGTGTGGAGGAGCGTCATCTTGCATAGGAATTACCCAACTGAATAAGTGATGTTGAAGGGTTGGACGGACGTTGGTGTGCAAAGGATCTCGTAGCTTTTTACCAAAAACATCAAAACTCTGTGACTTCCTGTGCTGTAAATATTATCAGATGACTTCGATTGGCATCTCAATTGTACTGTCATATTGACGTATAGACTAACCCACACACTGTGTGCCTCTCCAGTCCAACCAGACATATAATGATTCTTAAAAACATAGCTGCTTGTTGACTTCAGCCGTCTCGTCTCCAGGTCTCTACCTCACTCACAGGCGGTAGAAACTTCAGAAACTGAGTGTAAACGTTTTATTATTAAGGACTGTATGGCAACTAGTAATACAACGGTAATAGCTACGGAATATTTAGAAATTACTGAAAAATGTTTTCATAATTGTTAGGGCGTAAAGTCAAGCGCCGGAACGGCAATCGGGAACGATAGAGAAGAGATGGCTACGAGGAGACGTCAGCCAATCGCACGCTGACCGACCCCTCTCCAGGACGACAACGCGACAGCACTGGCGCCTATGTGAAGAGGACGTAAGCGCCGCGCCCGACTGGCCGGGGCTAGTCGAAGAGAAGCTTCAGGACTAGCGACCCGAATAGAAGCATCAAAGCTCATTACTTCGCTTGTATTATAACTGTTATACCGAAGAAGCTTGTTTATTTCGGATGTCACCCTTTGCTTGCGACACATCTGTGTAATATTCAAAGTTAAGTTTTGTCATTTATTTTTTTGTAATAAAACTCGTTAATACGATTTGCTTGAACCGTTGTCTAGCGATCCGAGAAAGCAGGTGTGGTATCGATAGCAGCGATGCCACGGCGTAGGGCAAGTTCATAAGTTGACACTACGACACCGACACCGACGACAGCGCACTCTAGCCGGCGCTGTGCAGATCTACGAGCTCCGCTCCTGATTCAGCCCATTTGATTCCGAGGAGACGACCTAGCAACATTGTTTCTACTTCATACGGGGCCATTACTGACTTTGTTACTTGAATGATAGTTTGTCCTACTACTAGAGGCTATAATGTTGATGCCTACCCAGTCACACCTACAGGCTTCTCAGTGTAAATTTACGTATGTCTTTGACTAATAATTAAATGTAGTTTCTCGTAAAAAGCTGTACCGAGAATCTTACCTCACCTGCTCCTACTCGCTTCCCTCCTGCTGACAACCTTTCAGTTTTCAGAAGGGGACCCACGCCTCGCCTTCCAGGCGGGATACAAAAGGAGGTTCCCTAGAAAAAAATGGCTCTGAGCACTATGGGACTCAACTGCTGAGGTCACTAGTCCCCTAGAACTTAGAACTAGTTAAACCTAACTAACCTAAGGACATCACAAACACCCATGCCCGAGGCAGGATTCGAACCTGCGACCGTAGCGGTCTTGCGGTTCCAGACTGCAGCTCCTTTAACCGCACGGCCACTTCGGCCGGCGAGGTTCCCTCCACATCCCATCTTTGACCACTAGGCAGGATTTAACAATCATTAACAGCTATCTGACGCCCGCCAGTGGATAAATACTTCCTTCAGACCTCTTCGTGAATTACGGTTTTCAGCCGTATACATTCACGTTGCTCTCACATATTATCTAATGCTGCCAATCGTCCTTTCATAAAATTGTCTCTTCGGTCTTTTCTTATTACTTGTCCAGCAAGGATATCCATAAAACTGTCTCTTCGGTCTTTTGTTATTACTTGGATCCAGAAAAGGATATCCATAGCTCATCCAGCAGCCTATAGCCTGGTTACATGCCACATCACCCCAGGGGGCGCCAACTTATAAAACATACTGGGGGGCCCTTACTGGGGGGTCTTGCCCCGGGAAATTTTGTAAATTTTAGATGAAAAATAGTGTGTTTTAAAATTTTTTAATCATTTCAGAGTCATATGATCAACATTAGAATCCAGAAAACTGGACTCTAGATAATTCGACACCCCGGGGAACTTGACAATCCTGACACATTTTTTGGCTTTGAAAATAGAAACAAAACATAAACACGTACGGTATTTTCGTAGAAATCTAATTATATTTTAATAAATCCTGAAATATCATTAAAAGAATAACACATAAAATATTGCTGTCGCACAGTAATAGCACTTTGATTAATAAGTGAAATAGCTAATTTAAGCTTACTTTGAATAAAGCTCAGGGTTCATGAAATAAAAACAATATCTCAAATTCAATGCTTCAACACAGTTAATAAAGTTAATACAGTATACCTAATACTTTCAGTCAAAAAGTATGTATAAACAGCGGCCTTTTATTGGGTCTTACATTCTAAAAATATTTAAGTATTTGAAAATAACCAATACAAAAAAAATGGCTCTCAGCACTATGGGACTTAACATCTATAGTCATCAGTCCCCTAGAACTTATAGAACTTAGAACTACTTAAACCTAACTAACCTAAGGACATCACACAACACCCAGTCATCACGAGGCAGAGAAAATCCCTGACCCCGCCGGGAATCGAACCCGGGAATCGAACCCGGGAACCCGGGCAAGAGAAGCGAGAACGCTACCGCACGACCACGAGCTGCGGACAAACTAATACACTAGTATAGTAATACAGTACTGAACTAGTACTAATATTTCGAAACTGAAAATTTAACAGTATGTATGTATTTAATTCTCTATTTTATAAAGATGTTTAATATTGCTCTAAATGTAATTATTAGAGCTAGAGTGTCTTTAGAAAGGTGCAAATGTCGACCGTCCGACTGGATTACTGAATATGAAGTCGTTGATGACTGGTTGGATATCCAATTAATCCAAAACATCTCGGTGGGCATGGAGAACAGCCAAGTTGTTCAGTCGCTTCTATCCCACTGTTGATCGGAGATATGACTTCCGACGTCTAAGGCCGCTAAATGACCGTTCTGCTGTTGCTGTCGTGATTGGAACTACTTGGAAAAGCTTAATGCTCTTCACTACTTCACATAACATTTTTCCAACTGCAGGCTCCTGCGTAATGTACTTTATTACATCACGCATGTTTTCGAAGACCAGTTGTTTTTTATTACCGATATCAGCTAAGATATTCAAGTGTAAGCGTCGTCTCACAATGTCTAGTTCATTTTTGAAAAACTCAGTTGATTTTTCTCAAATTTGTTTCACGTCTGTTAACTAAAAACAAGCACTCTTGCTCAATTGCAATGACCTGTATGAGTCCAGATGAAGCAAACCGCTCAGTAATGCAAGATTGCACCGTTTCACAAACTTCAGTGTAAATAGCTTTGTAGTATTCCTTTGGCGTTTTGAAAGTGTGCAGTGAGCTGGCTTCGTTGTTTTCATACTTCTTTGGTATACTTCGATTCCGAGGAAGCGAAGGATCATCAACTTGCGAAGGTTTTTCTTTTAAATATAATTTCCAAAAGTGTTCAAAACTATCGCGCCTTCCATTCAATATACAAATGAAGCCCTCATATATTTTTTCCAGATCAGCAACACTTAGATGAGGATATTGAATTTTTTCATTGGCATCCACTACTGGGTTCATTGCATGGCAATAAATACACTCCTGGAAATTGAAATAAGAACACCGTGAATTCATTGTCCCAGGAAGGGGAAACTTTATTGACACATTCCTGGGGTCAGATACATCACATGATCACACTGACAGAACCACAGGCACATTGACACAGGCAACAGAGCATGCACAATGTCGGCACTAGTACAGTGTATATCCACCTTTCGCAGCAATGCAGGCTGCTATTCTCCCATGGAGACGATCGTAGAGATGCTGGATGTAGTCCTGTGGAACGGCTTGCCATGCCATTTCCACCTGGCGCCTCAGTTGGACCAGCGTTCGTGCTGGACGTGCAGACCGCGTGAGACGACGCTTCATCCAGTCCCAAACATGCTCAATGGGGGACAGGTCCGGAGATCTTGCTGGCCAGGGTAGTTGACTTACATCTTCTAGAGCACGTTGGGTGGCACGGGATACATGCGGACGTGCATTGTCCTGTTGGAACAGCAAGTTCCCTTGCCGGTCTAGGAATCGTAGAACGATGGGTTCGATGACGGTTTGGATGTACCGTGCACTATTCAGTGTCCCCTCGACGATCACTAGTGGTGTACGGCCAGTGTAGGGGATCGCTCCCCACACCATGATGCCGCGTGTTGGCCCTGTGTGCCTCGGTCGTATGCAGTCCTGATTGTGGCGCTCACCTGCACGGCGCCAAACACGCATACGACCATCATTGGCACCAAGGCAGAAGCGACTCTCATCGGTGAAGACGACACGTCTCCATTCGTCCCTCCATTCACGCCTGTCGCGACACCACTGGAGGCGGGCTGCACGATGTTGGGGCGTGAGCGGAAGACGGCCTAACGGTGTGCGGGACCGTAGCCCAGCTTCATGGAGACGGTTGCGAATGGTCCTCGCCGATACCCCAGGAGCAACAGTGTCCCTTATTTGCTGGGAAGTGGCGGTGCGGTCCCCTACGGCACTGCGTAGGATCCTACGGTCTTGGCGTGCATCCGTGCGTCGCTGCGGTCCGGTCCCAGGTCGACGGGCACATGCACCTTCCGCCGACCACTGGCGACAACATCGATGTACTGTGGAGACCTCACGCCCCACGTGTTGAGCAATTCGGCGGTACGTCCACCCGGCCTCCCGCATGCCCACTATACGCCCTCGCTCAAAGTCCGTCAACTGCACATACGGTTCACGTCCACGCTGTCGCGGCATGCTACCAGTATTAAAGACTGCGATGGAGCTCCGTATGCCACGGCAAACTGGCTGACACTGACGGCGGCGGTGCACAAATGCTGCGCAGCTAGCGCCATTCGACGGCCAACACCGCGGTTCCTGGTGTGTCCGCTGTGCCGTGCGTGTGATCATTGCTTGTACAGCCCTCTCGCAGTGTCCGGAGCAAGTATGGTGGGTCTGACACACCGGTGTCAATGTGTTCTTTTTTCCATTTCCAGGAGTGTACATAAAAAGAAATAAGTCTTGAATTGTAACATTGACTCAAGGTAGCCTGCACATTAGTAACCTGCCTGTTTTGTCCTCTGCAGAAAATGTTTCAAAAAGCCTCTAGAAGTTCTTCAAAGTTTTTCGATATTTTCAAGATACTAGAAGCTCGCATAGTCCATCGAGTCGGCAAAGGGGTCGTAGACCAGCTTGGTCGTGGGCGCTCTCACAGCGTCCCATCCTTTTGTTTGATTCCCTTACGGTGTTTATAAAGTCCTTGGCTAAAGCCATAATATCCCTAATAGGCGTAAGATGGCGGAGACTGTCTACAACTGCCGAGTCTAAACTGGGTGCAGTGCAGTGCACATAACGTGCTTTTGGTTGTATATCCAAAACTAATTTTTTTTTAGTCCTTTGAACTTTGCTTTCATATTCGGGGCACTGTCAAGACGAGAAAAAACGTATTTTAAAATAATAAACAGAGTTTGTGATTCAGTGTTGGGGGTCTCGTGTGAGCCAAAAAAGTCTTCGCTGATGACTAAGGAATCATCAACAGTACGAGTACAAAAAGACACTTATTTGTGAATCGAAGAATCACTTGTTTCGTAAACCATAACAGAAAAATATTCAGTCTTCTTGATTGAAGCCAATACCTTTCTCAACACAGACTTTCCTAGTTTACATCTTCGTGCCCCCTAATTGCTAGTCCTTGTCGGCATAGAAATTGCACGGTAGTAAAAATTGTCTCAAGATCTAAACGGCTTTTCTTCATATCACTATTTAACTGTTCATTCAATTGGGAGGCCACACTTCGGTTGGTTATATAATTTAGTTTCAGAACACCTTCTGTGTCCGTAAACACATTTTAACGAAGACGGAATTTTTCCAAAGCCTTTTTCCAGTTAGAAAACCCTACGGAAGTAAATGCATCTTCTTTTTTTGAAGAATATTGTAATAGATTTTCGGCATCTGCCTCTTTGCAGGGTTTGCAAAAAAGATTTTCGGTAGGTGCTTCATATTCTAGCCGTGTACATTTGATCAACCAAGATTTCTGAAATGATCTTCCCTTACCGGATTGTCCAGGTTTCGACTGTCAACGGTTCTCGCCTGAAGGCGACGAAGCAACTGACAAGAATTGTTGGAGGTTGACTTGCAGTATCATCAACTTCCAAGCGCACCTTTTTGGTAACAAATTTATCCATTGCAAATTTAATTCACAATACACTCAGAGACTAAAGTAAACGAGTAAAATATTGTCATATAAAATAGTCCACTAGACACTAAAGTCGGAACACTAAACACGTCTGCAGCATGCACTGAACGAAACTATCCACACTGAATGACTGCAACAGCAGGGTGGGCTTTATATAGCCGCGGCGTCGTAATGCCTCGAAGCGTCAAGGCGATGCGAGGCGGAGGTTTCCAGGCGCTTCTGCTCCAGTCCTTTTGATGTCGCCGCGGCCGCAGCGCTGGTCTGCCGGCGCCAGACTTTACCCGAAGGTTCGCGCACCGGGACAAATTCTAAGTGTGCCCGCAGCACCCTAACACTATCACGGTTCACACCACTCGTTTTCAGTTAACCTGCTTACTACCGAAATGATTATTTGTTTTAACTCATTACTGAATGTATTTTAAAAGGTAACCATCGTACATCAAGGAAAATAAAAAATTCCAAGACAATTTCGTGATTTTACAAGGCATAATAACTACGACCCCCCCTCCCCCCCCCCCAACGAATTTTTGAGTGGGCTCTGGCCCCCTCAGGCCCCAGGAGTCGGCGCCTGTGCATCGCCCTTCATTTCTGTTATTGCTTATTCCACATGCATCTAAACCTGATTGATGTATTTGCTTTTATATTTCTGTTAGCAATTGCGAAAATGCATTTCCCAACAAGTTTTTCGGTGGTTTTCGCATGTCGCACTACCATAACATGAACCGGTGATAAAAAAAGTGACAAAACTACCAGGATCATCATTTTAGTTTGCCCACGGTATTCGCGCCCCTTTATTTATTCTGTTTGCTTGTTTTGTTGTCCATCCAATCACTTTAGCTGTCCTAAATCAATCACTGACCTTAGCTGTCCTAGATTCAAACACTCTTCAACTAGTTCTGTTACTTCGTTGTTAATTAGCACAATGTTTTTTCTGGTATCCAGGTTATACGTGATTAATTCGTGCAGTAGTTGATTTCCAGCCCTACTATCGAACTTTTCTAGTACGCTCTTTGATTCGTTGATGAAGTTCACCTGTACTGCAAACGAAAATCACCTTATCATTAGTAAAATCGATTGTGGCTCAGCTAATACCCAATAAAATGCAACCCAAGAAAGACGAATATAATTTCAAATTATAATTACGTTAAATGCCATGTTACAAATTGAATTATTTCCAGACAAAGATGACTTCAACTCCTAAACCACTAACGAAGACATGTTATGCATCCATACGGTATACTTAACCCGACAGCTTAATACGGTGAAGGAATGGAGCAGCACGAAGCACGCATGCAAATACGATGTCTAAGCTACAGCCTGCGACGACTACTACGCCGCTTCGCAACACTTTGTCGTTGAGTTGAGCCGTGTGATTTTTGGCTCTGTGCGTTGGCGTCTCCTGCCCGGCCAAGCTGAAGAGATAGGCCAGAGCGGTCGCGAATGGAGTCTGTTGTGAGGCTTCGAACTGGAAGAAGCTGAGGTGATAGTAACTGACTGCAGAAGTTGGCAGTGTGGGCTTCGAATGTTACTGTACTGTACGCTGAGGTGGCAAAAGCCGTATGTCCCAATATCTCTCGGACCACCCTTTGGCCAGCATAGTGCGGCAGCTCTAACTGACATTGTCGCCCCTACAGAAATATTGAGCCATGCTGCCCGTATAGCTGTGCATAACTGCGAAGGTGTTGCCAGGGCAGGATTTTGTGCAAGAAGTGGCCTCAGATGATGATGATGATGTTTGGTTTGGAGGGCGCTCGTCAGCTCCTGTACGAAGTCCCAATGTTTACACAGTCCAATCTAGCCACTGTAACGAATGATTATGATGATATGATGAGGACTACACAAACACCCAGCCCTCGGGCGGAGAAAATCGCCAACCCGGCCGGGAATCGAACCCGGGACTCCGTCATCCAATAGCCGCTAGACCACGAGCTGCGGACACGAACTGGCCTCGCGATTATGTCCCATAAATGTTCGCTGGTACTTATGTCGGGTGACCTGGGTGGCCAAATCATTCGCTCGAATTGTCTACAATGTTCTGATATGATCGTCCACAAAAAGTCCATCGTTGTTTGGGAACATAAAATCCATGAATGGCTGCAAGGAGCCGAACATAACCATTTCCAGTCAATGATTGGTTCAGTTGGACCAGAGGACCCACCCCACATCATAACGGAGCCACTACCAGTTGCAGGTGCCTTTCGCCATGCCCGAACTCTACTATCACCTCTTACCAACGTAAATCGAGACTCATCTAACGAGGCCACAGTTTTCCAGTCGTATAGAGTCCAACCGATGTGGTCACGAGTCCAGGAGAGGCGCTGCAGGCGATGCCGTGCTGTTGGCAAAGACACTCACGTTGGTCGTCTCCTGCCAAAGACGCTTAACACCAAATTTCGACGCACTCTCCTAATGTTTCCGTTCGTCGTACGTCTCACATTTATTTCTGCGGTAATTTCAAGCAATGTTACTTGTCTGATAGCACTAACAACTCTACCCAACGGCCGCTGCTCTCGGTCGTTATGCGAAGGCCATCGGCCACTGCTTTGTCCATGGGGAGACGAATGTCTGAAATTTCTTATTACATTGTCATCTCGGAATATTGAATTCCCTAACGATTTCAGAAACCATCCCATGCCTCTATCTCCAACTACCATTCCGTGTTCAAAGTCTGTTAATTACCGTCCTGCGGCCATAACCACGTCGGAAGTCTTTTCGCATGAATCACGTGAGTACAAATGACAGCTCCACCAATGCACTGCCCTTTTGTTCTTTCTGTACGCGATACTACAGCCATCTGTGTATCTGTATCGACATATCGCTGTCCCATGACTTTGATCACCTCAGTGTATGAGAAGTAGGTCGGCGCAGTGGCGTCACTGTTCATGGCAGTGCCTGCAGCAGACAGGTGGTTTTCATCTGTCCTGGAATTAGGATTAGTGCCAGGCGCTGTGGATGTTCCGCACCAAGTTTCTCACAAGGGAATCTCCCCATCGCACCCCCCTCAGATTTACACTCCTGGAAATGGAAAAAAGAACACATTGACACCGGTGTGTCAGACCCACCATACTTGCTCCGGACACTGCGAGAGGGCTGTACAAGCAATGATCACACGCACGGCACAGCGGACACACCAGGAACCGCGGTGTTGGCCGTCGAATGGCGCTAGCTGCGCAGCATTTGTGCACCGCCGCCGTCAGTGTCAGCCAGTTTGCCGTGGCATACGGAGCTCCATCGCAGTCTTTAACACTGGTAGCATGCCGCGACAGCGTGGACGTGAACCGTATGTGCAGTTGACGGACTTTGAGCGAGGGCGTATAGTGGGCATGCGGGAGGCCGGGTGGACGTACCGCCGAATTGCTCAACACGTGGGGCGTGAGGTCTCCACAGTACATCGATGTTGTCGCCAGTGGTCGGCGGAAGGTGCACGTGCCCGTCGACCTGGGACCGGACCGCAGCGACGCACGGATGCACGCCAAGACCGTAGGATCCTACGCAGTGCCGTAGGGGACCGCACCGCCACTTCCCAGCAAATTAGGGACACTGTTGCTCCTGGGGTATCGGCGAGGACCATTCGCAACCGTCTCCATGAAGCTGGGCTACGGTCCCGCACACCGTTAGGCCGTCTTCCGCTCACGCCCCAACATCGTGCAGCCCGCCTCCAGTGGTGTCGCGACAGGCGTGAATGGAGGGACGAATGGAGACGTGTCGTCTTCAGCGATGAGAGTCGCTTCTGCCTTGGTGCCAATGATGGTCGTATGCGTGTTTGGCGCCGTGCAGGTGAGCGCCACAATCAGGACTGCATACGACCGAGGCACACAGGGCCAACACCCGGCATCATGGTGTGGGGAGCGATCTCCTACACTGGCCGTACACCACTGGTGATCGTCGAGGGGACACTGAATAGTGCACGGTACATCCAAACCGTCATCGAACCCATCGTTCTACCATTCCTAGACCGGCAAGGGAACTTGCTGTTCCAACAGGACAATGCACGTCCGCATGTATCCCGTGCCACTCAACGTGCTCTAGAAGGTGTAAGTCAACTACCCTGGCCAGCAAGATCTCCGGATCTGTCCCCCATTGAGCATGTTTGGGACTGGATGAAGCGTCGTCTCACGCGGTCTGCACGTCCAGCACGAACGCTGGTCCAACTGAGGCGCCAGGTGGAAATGGCATGGCAAGCCGTTCCACAGGACTACATCCAGCATCTCTACGATCGTCTCCATGGGAGAATAGCAGCCTGCATTGCTGCGAAAGGTGGATATACACTGTACTAGAGCCGACATTGTGCATGCTCTGTTGCCTGTGTCTATGTGCCTGTGGTTCTGTCAGTGTGATCATGTGATGTATCTGACCCAAGGAATGTGTCAATAAAGTTTCCCCTTCCTGGGACAAAGAATTCACGGTGTTCTTATTTCAATTTCCAGGAGTGTAGTTATAAGTTGGTACAGTGGATGGGCCTTGAAAAACTGAACACAGATCAATCGAGAAAACAGGAAGAAGTCATGTGGAACTATGAAAAAATAAGCAAAATATGCAAACTGAGTAATCCATGAGCAACATATGCAATATCGAGGAAACTGTGGATCAGGAGCGCCGTGGTGCCGTGGTTAGCATGAGCAGCTGCGGAACGAAAGGTCCTTGGTTCAAGTCTGCCCTCGAGTGAAAAGTTTACTTTCTTTATTTTCGCAAAGTTATGATCTGCCCGTTCGTTCATTGACGTCTCTGTTCACTGTAATAAGTTTAGTGTCTGTGTTTTGCGACCGCACCGCAAACCCGTGCGATTAGTAGACGAAAGGACGTGCTTCTCCAATGGGAACCGAAAACATTTGATCGCAAGGTCATAGGTCAACCGATTCCTCCACAGGAAAACACGCCTGATATATTCTATACGACACTGGCGACGGCATGTGCGTCACATGACAGGAATATGTTGTCGACCCACCTAACCTGTACACTTGGCGAATGGGTAAAAAGATTCTTCTACCTTGCCCGATTTAGGTTTTCTTGTGCATGTGATAATCACTCCCAAAAAAATGATGAAAACTTAAGAGTTTGTCACATAAACTGCAACAAATGAGTGCAACGGTTTCACAGTCGCACAGTTTTCCCTGTGCTCTGTCAAAACATATGTTTTTAACGTTTTGAAATTTTTCCGAGTGTAGACCGCCAAATCCTGCATATGTCCAAGCAAATCTGAACATGTCCTCGAATTTGGGAGAGCGAAGTTGATTATGTGTGAGTGCCTGAACTTTGATTATTGTCTTAAAATAAAAAATAAAACTTTTCACTCGAGGGAAGACTTGAACCAAGGACTTCTCGTTCCGCAGCTGTTCACGCTAACCAGAGACCACGGCGCTCCTGAGCTCATATTGTCCTTGATGTTCCCTATGTTGCAAGTGGACTACTCAGTTTGTATATTTTGCTTATTTTTTTCATAGTTCCACACAACTTCTTCCTGTTTTCTCGATTGGTCTGTGTTCAGTTTTTCAAGGCCTGTCCACTGTGCCAACTTATAACTAAATCTGAGGGGGGTGCGATGGGGAGGTTACCTTCTCAGTGAAACCTTGGCACATCTGTTCGAGAATGAGTGAGTTTCCAGGAAGGAATGTGTTACAGATAGATGCACTCTGCTCAATGAAATATAGAATGCAAGTGGTACGTTCTCACTATTATTGACTGTGGACTCCTTAATTGCAGACCATGTTCCAAGTGATTCATCCCCTTTAGCTTGCGAACTTGGACCTACCAGTGTGATACGACAGTCCGTTTTATACTTCTAGAATTTTGGCTCGGGCAAGTAAATTATATCGGATCCCAGCTGGCTGCCTTCAGACTTGGTTATAATCATTTTGGATGCAACTAAATAGGCACTGGGATCAATGCTAATAGAACTTGCTGCTGCTGCTGCTGCTGGTGTTGCGTGAATGGCACATGGCCCATTCGTAAGAAGTGGTCTATTGGCCGAAAATTTTACCTGGTACTTCCTGTATTAAACTTACCGGAAATTCTGAACCAGAGGGGGGCAAAAAGTGTTGTATTAGTCATCAGTCTTCAATTTAAACAGGTACTTGTTGTTATTATATGTGTCAGGTTATACGATATATGATATATTGGGAGTCTGAAAGTAACGTGGAGCTCCACGGGCTAGTCATTTTATGTAGTGTTACTTTAAGTTGTTTTATTTCTTTACGCCAGTTAAACTTTAAATTCTGAGCTATGAAGCTGTTATTTACAGCTATGTTCTCCTGCACGTGCTAATCATTTTATGAAATGTTATTTGGTTGTTCACTAGCGAGTCCTGACTTCATTATTAAGATGTGAACAATTTTAATTATGTGCGTAGAAGGAAATTTACTGTCAGACGTGTGAAGGATTGGTTGGTCTACGGATTAAAGCCTTTTGTTTTGACCAGTTCCTAATGTGATTTATTTTGTATATCAGCCGAGTATCCGTTTCGTATATAATATTTCGTGAGTGGTGACGAACGACCCTTTGTGTCGGCTGACTGTAACCTGTGAACGAAAGTTTTTTCAAAGGACTGAAATAAGCCATCTACTGTAAAACGTCCAACGTTTAATTACTGTAGTAGGCAGTTTTTTAATTTTTGACTTTTTTGCCATTCCGATATTTTCAGTTAATGAATATGCAATGATTATGCACTTCATTAACCCAGTTCTCGCGCTCATCACCGACCTGTGGTACTCTGTTATGAGAGTAGAACCCACAACAATACAGAAATGGTTGAGAGGTTGAAAGCTACATAATTAAAATCTGAGCACTTCATGATTATAATATCGGGTAGTTGGACAGCATTAACAGCCATGAGGCATCACCAGCAGAAATTAAGCAAACATATGTTTACGAAACTCTGGACATAATACGTTTGTATACCAGAGACAACAGAATTGATTATCTTAACACAGTACAAAGCAGATAGCTGTATTGTTGTTGTTGTGGTCTTCAGTCCTGAGACTGGTTTGATGCAGCTCTCCATGCTAATCTGTCCTGTGCAAGCACCTTCATCTCCCAGTACCTACTGCAACCTACATCCTTCTGAATCTGCTTAGTGTATTCATCTCTTGGTCTCCCTCTACGATTTTTACCCTCCACGCTGCCCTCCAATACTAAATTGGTGATCCCTTGATGCCTCAGAACATGTTCTACCAACAGATCCCTTCTTCTGGTCAAGTTGTGCCACAAACTTCTCTTCTCCCCAATCCTATTCAATACTTCCTCATTAGTTATGTGATCTACCCATCTAATCTTCAGCATTCTTCTGTAGCACCACATTTCGGAAGCTTCTATTCTCTTCTTGTCCAAACTATTTATCGTTCATGTTTCACTTCCATACATGGCTACACTCCATACAAATACTTTCAGAAATGACTTCCTGACACTTAAGTCTATACTCGATGTTAACAAATTTCTCTTCTTCAGAAACGCTTTCCTTGTCATTGCCAGTCTACATTTTATATCCTCTCTACTTCGACCATCATCAGTTATTTTGCTCCCCAAATAGCAAAACTCCTTTACTACTTTAAGTGTCTCATTTCCTAATCTAATTCCCTCAGCATCACCCGACTTAATTAGACTACATTCCATTATCCTTGTTTTGCTTTTGTTGATGTTCATCTTATATCCTCCTTTCAGGACACTGTCCATTCCATTCAACTGCTCTTCCAAGTCCTCTGCTGTCTCTGACAGAATTACAATGTCATCGGCGAACCTCAAAGTTTTTATTTCTTCTCCATGAATTTTAATACCTACTCCGAATTTTTCTTTTGTTTCCTTTACTGCTTCCTCAATATACAGATTGAACAACATCGGGTAGAAGCTACAACCCTGTCTTATTCCCTTCCCAACCACTGCTTCCCTTTCGTGTCCCTCGACTCTTATAACTGCCATCTGGTTTCTGTACAAATTGTAAATAGCCTTTCGCTCCCTGTATTTTACCCCTGCCACCTTCAGAATTTGAAAGAGAGTATTCCAGTCAACATTGTCAAAAGATTTCTCTAAGTCTACAGATGCTAGAAATGTAGGTTTGCCATTCCTTAATTTTTCTTCTAAGATAAGTCGTAAGGTCAGTATTGCCTCACGTGTTCCAGTGTTTCTACGGAATCGAAACTGATCTTCCCCGATGTTGGCTTCTACTAGTTTTTCCATTCGTCTGCAAAGAATTCGTGTTAGTATTTTGCAGCTGTGACTTATTAAACTGATATTTCGGTAATTTTCACATCTGTCAACACCTGCTTTCTTTGGAATTGGATAGCTGTATTACAGAACGTTAATTAGTTGCAGAGGTGATGAATTAGTCTTCAGGTGAAACCACCAACTACAGGCTGACAACATCATACCTCACAATAAATAAAGGTCACATACACTCAAGTACAGGGTGTCCATAATTAAAGTCCAGTTTCAAAACGCTGCGGAAAGAGAACGTCAAATGTCAACAGTAGGCTATTGGCTCAGGGAGAAACGTCATGGAACGGAACAGTTAACGAAAATTTTACCAATAGATGGCGCTGTAAGCGTCTTAACGTAAATGGGGTCGACTACAAATGACGGATGAATCACAATACGACAGCTATTGTTTCAGTGCACATTACACCATCAATACTGTTCAAAGTGCATGACTGCACCAGTTCAGTGTTGTTTCTGATAGTTACACCACGACAAGATCGTACCACATCGGATGGGAAAAATCGGTTTTTAATTGACCTGAGAACAAAAACCGCATAAAAACTGAAATGACATCGGCTTTTAATTGCGCTGGGGTCAAAGCTGCATAAAAAGCACCAGTGACACAGGTATCTACTTCTCGTGAGATTGGTGCAAGACATGTTCAATATGCCGTCCACTGTTTGAAATCGTGAAACAACATATTCCATGACAGATTTTCTCGGGGGTCATATTCAGTAGGCGCTGCACAATGCGTGCCTTCAATTCGGCTTGGTCGGCTTGGTTCTTCTTTCAGATAAGCCTACAACGAGAAGTTACATGGGTCGAGGTCAGGTGGTCTGGATGGATAGACTGCAGGGAAATGACGGTTGATAATTCCAGATTTCCGAAATTCTTCTAGAACAGCCACTTCACTAGATATACAATATGTGGAAGAGCGCTACCATCTTGCAGAAAAATGATCCTACCCACACACTCACGCTATTGCGGAGTTGGAATGACGATGGTGAGCAAAAGACTCTCATAGCGTTTACCACTGGTGGTACAGGTAACAGAACCTGCAGGACACATCTCCTCGAAAAAATGAGGTACTGAGATTAGCGATGCCGTCAACTCGGACCACACAGTCACCTTTGCAGAAAGAAGTGGCATCTGTTGATGTGCATGTAATTTTCTGTTGCTCATATTATGCAACTCTGCGTGTTGACGTGTACTCGGAGATGGGCTTCGTCTCTCCGCAGAACGTTCCATGACCGTTCATTGTCCACTTCCGTGTGAACAAGAAATTCCAGCTCCAACGTTTATCTTGTTGGCAGATCACTACTCAACGTGGGTGACATTGTACGGATAGTAATGCTGGATGTTTTGTAGGATTTTATGCACTGTGGTCGCATGCATGTCCAGCGTTCGCCCAATTCCACGTGCACTGTATGTTTGTACATCACTACTCGACCCCTCCGGCAATGCTGTGGTCACACCTTCGTGAGACGTCGAATCAACTGCTTTCCTCCCTTTTTTTTTCTTTATTGTTATTTTAACACCTGAACAAGCAGGTAGGCTGGCAGCGGCATGTTACGCCGCTCTTCAGCCATATTGTTGACAATAACAGTACAATAACGGAGAATTAAAATGAACATAGTGACGGGCAAAAAATAGTGGTCACAGATACACAAAAAACACGGAGCCGTTCACACTCGACGATAACGACACTGAAAACACGTTGACACGGCGCACATAACACTGATGAATCCGACGGCACAAGTGAACGTAGAAGCGTGACGGCGGACACTAAAAACACAAAACGACGTCACACACGCGAGACACTGATGGCAATGATCTCCGGCGCGCGGAAGTCCACGTAGCGTGTGCGAGTCTGGGGACCTGCCAAGAGGGGAAGAAGGGTGAGGGGGGTGGAGAGGGTGGAGAGGGGCGAACAAAGATGCCAATGGCTGAGGAGATGGGAGGAGGAGTAGAAGGACAGGGGAGGGGAGGCCTGGGGAAGGAGTGGGGAGAAGGGGAGGAGGGACGGAGAGTGCCCAAAGGAACAGATACAGGAAGAGGGAGGGAGGATCAAAGTTGGTAGGAAACGTAGATGGAGGAGGACATCATCAGGGAGGGGGAGCTGGCGGAAGCCACCTTGGGAGAGGGTAAGGAGGGTGGAGAGATGGAGACCGGGTGGGACATGGGAATACAGGCGCGGCAGCGGGCAGGGGTGGGAGAGGTCGGGTGAGACAAGCGGATGAGGAGGATCGAGTTTGCGGGAGGTGTACAGGATCTGTATCCTTTCAAGGAAAAGGAGGAGGTGGGGGAAGGGGATGAGATCATACAGGATCCGCGTGGGGGAGGGAGACGGATGCGATAGGCGAGGCAGAGAGTATGGCGTTCAAGGATTTGGAGGGATTTATAAAAGGTAGGGGGAGCAGAGATCCAGGCCAGATGGGCGTAACAAAGGATAGGGCAGATGAGGGATTTATAGGTGTGAAGGTGGTGGAGGGGTCCAGACCCCACATATGGCCGGAAAGGAGCTTGAGGAGACGGAGTCGGGAGCGTGCCTTGGCTTGGATTGTCTGGAGATGGGGAGTCCAGGAACTTTCCTCCCTCTGTCACACTACACTTCAAAAGAACCGTTACCAGACATAGGACCAACACCTCTTTATAAACCGTTAGTGTCTGGAACTTCTGTAGGGCTACTGGAGCACAATAACCGTTCTTGTAAAAGAGCTTTACCGGCAACTTTCGATTCTTCATGGAGACAGTCCTGTTTGGCGGTTTCGACGCAAACTGAGGGACAGCCGTGTGCTTCGCGTGTGTTACGGCGCCATCTAGTGGTGAAAATTTCATTAACTTTCATTTTGTTCCATGACGTTTCTCCCTGTGTTAATAACGTGCTATTCAAATTTGACATCATTCAGAGCAGTGATTCTCTTTCTACAGCGTTTTGAAACTGGAACTTTCATTGTGGACACCATATGTTTCAGTAAAACACTAGCGGAAAGGTGGAAAGCCTTCAAAAAATTACCTTAATCAGTAGCAAGTCTGAGATTGAAAAGCAGTCATTTCAAGCAACATCAAATAGGATATGCACAGCACCAACGGTACTGTTCAAAAACATCGCCGAAGACTAACTGCGCCACTTGTTCATCCAATACTACATCGACCTGGAGAAACAAATGGACTATTATAATGGTTGCCAAGCAGTGGACATGTATTGCCTATTCCACTGGACTGAACTTGCAGCAAATTACTATGAAGTTTGTAAAATATTTGTCACAGAGACAAAAATGTTCTTTTAATGCTTTGATTTGCATTCCTGCATAATAGAGAACATGAGTTTCTGAACAATTGTTTTGTCTTCCGAGTGTGCGCTATAACGTTGGGAATATAGTAATTACAGCACAATTCGTTTATATACTCTCAAGTACTTTCTTTAATTATCATGCAAAAACATTCAGGTCTACACTATAAAATACAAGGCAGATCCTGCAACGTATGAGATTCGGAAGACTCTAATGTGGTAAACAAACAAGTCAGTCCAAGAATAATCATAATTTTGATTGTATTGACTGCAGAAACCTTACGGACGAATTTTTCATAACTAGACCGACTAAGTTTTAATGTAAATGGCTTTGAGTTGGGAAGAGTGCTTACCCTGTAATACTTGTCACCTTTAGCAATGTTTGCAATAGAATTGTAATTTTTTTATTCCATTTTTAAATTATGGGATTCACTTTTCATATGCTGCAATCTTTTTCTGACAGTACAAAAATAGCTCCGCAAAAGTATGGTTTTTCCAAGCGTGTAAAATATGCTCCAAGGTAAAACATGGTCATGTAAACAGGAACTAATATTTCATTGAAATTTTGAAAGCGCTATAATCGAGAAAATCACGTCAACACTGCATTTAATAGCCTATCAGTTAATTTATTCAAAAATGGCTCTGAGCACTATGGGACTTAACATCTGAAGTCATCAGTCCCCTAGAACTTAGAACTACTTAAACCTAACTAGCCTACGGACATCACACACATCCATGCATGAGGCACGATTCGAACCTGCTGCCGTAGCTGTCGCGCGGTTCCAGACTGAAGCGCCTAGAACCGCTCGGCCACTTCGGCCGGCAGTTAATTTATTAATTTACTACTTACCAATAACCAATATGTAAAATAAAAATAAGTAAAAGCATTATCAGCCACAAGTTAAATGCATTTTTAAATAGAAGTTATTGGAAAGTAACACAAATTTTTCTTTTCAAGACGGGTAAAACTGCTAAGAGGTTAAAGAAACTCAGTTCATTTGCAAATACCATATGCTCCACGGTCGAAACGGAAGCGTTTCAGTGTGCAAGATGGTGTACGACCGATGAAGTATAGTTTAACCTTTCGCACTTTATACAAGTAATTTTGAAAATATACAGAATTTTGCTTACTGTTAAATTCTGTAACTGAATAATTAACAATAACTTCCCAGTGGCTTTAATATATTATGCAGCTCTAAAGTCCGTAGAAATGAAATATTTACAAATGCTGCGCAGAACCCAATCTTATGTCTCACAATAATAGATCCTCGCCAGGCCGTGAAGGCCCAGGGGATGTCTGCCGACCGCCGTGTCATCCCCTGCCTTGCGGCGTCGTGTGGATGCGGTATGGGGAAAGGGGGGGGGGGGCATGTGGTCAGCACACCGCTCTCCCAGCCGTTTCTGCAGACTTTCCAGACCTTGGAGCTGCTGTTATTCCGTCAAATAGCTCCTCAATCGGCACCACGAAGCTGAGAGCGCCCTGTGCTTGTCCTCCGATCAGTGAAAGGTCCTTGCCAGTACCGGGAATCGAACCTGTGTCTTTAGCTTGGCTGCCATCTACGCCGTCCACTCAGTTACAGAGGCGGTGTTCGCAACAATAAAAGCAGCAGAAAATATCGGAAACTGCTTATGGCGTTCTCTAGGATGCATTCTGTCAGGTGATACTAGAATTGGTCATTAGGCTGAAACACCGACCAGGTAACCTCATATGTTCCTAGGTACACTATCCTCCAGGTATAACATTTTACCCTACTGTTAATGGATATACTGAAAATTTAAATGTGTATTGATTATCACCTCCAAAATTATGAATATAATTATGTGGTTCAATTCAAATGAAATGAGTTCAATTAGGATTTTGTATGATTGTACCTAAAATGCAAAATTATTGACCTAAATATTAGTAATAATTAAAGATAGATCCTGTCCAAAGGAAGGACTCACCGAGAAAATTTCACATGGCTGTGTAAATATAGGTTCAAGGTAAGAGCATACGATCTATTTAAGGTATTCTACATATATACAATACTGTAGCACACCGCTCATGGTATCTAAGCAAACTCTCACAGCCCATTAATAAAATGGAGACAAAGGATTAATTACCTAACTTTATTTTTTCGATGAGTAGTTAAAACTTTATGGTTACCTGCGGTAGATTATTCTTTGCTGAACTCGCATCCAGGTTTTCCTTACAACGTTGCCCAGGTCTGTTATGAAATTGCCCTTCACCGAAGTGCTGTAGATTGGAGTCTCAATAGTTGATGCGCTTGGAGTTTAATGTTTGCTGCTTCGCTAATCCAGTTAATCTGATCCGCTTTGTAGTTGAATTATTCCCGTAACTGTTTCACGGTAACAACTTCATACCCCTCATCCTTTGGTTCTCGTCTTAACTGGAGTTTCTAACTCAGTTTGGATAATTGCTTCGTTTTTGCAATCTATTTTCAGGCAACCATTTTTATTTCAGTTTTTTTCCCTCTCTCAAGCGCTTCTTTCCTCCATCGTATTTCAAGCACAGTGCACCCCAGAGCGTTCGCCGACCTCGATAAGTTTCACTCGGCTCACTCGCAGTTATTGCTTTCCCCATTTAATCACATTTGCGATCCGCCAGAGTTGGATATCCTCTCGTGCTGCAGGCCAATTCTGAGACATGTTAAATGGTTCCTGTGCCGTGAGAAATTTAGGGAACAGATTATCACACACAAAAAGCATACGTTCTTACGTAGATTTATTTAATGCTGTTTTCCGGCGTGGCTTGGTTTTTTCATTCACAAGACCTACAAAGCTGACAGTGACGCAACCAAGTTGGTACCGTGTTTCTTCACTTCAGAACGTCGATACAGTTCTGCACTGGCACCTACCAAACGAACTATGTGAGTTTGAATGTGAGGCCACGCATCCAAACATACTTCAGGTATTTTTGGAGACATGTATGAGATGTGGCTCTGCATGGTGAGATATTTTCAGAATTCAAAGAAACATCGGATTTGCCTACATCTACATCTACATTTATACTCCGCAAGCCACCCAACGGTGTGTGGCGGAGGGCACTTTCCGTGGCACTGTCATTACCTCCCCTTCCTGTTCCAGTCGCGTATGGTTCGCGGGAAGAACGACTGCCGGAAAGCCTCCGTGCGCACTCGAATCTGTCTAATTATACATTCGTGATCTCCTCGGGTGGTATAAGTAGGGGGAAGCAATATATTCGATACTTCATCCAGAAACGCACCCTCTCGAAACATGGACAGTAAGCTACACCGCGATGCAGAGCGCCTCTCTTGCAGAGTCTGTCACTTGAGTTTGCTAAACATCTCCGTAACGCTATCACGCTTACCAAATAACCCTGTGACGAAACGCGCCGCTCTTCTTTGGATCTTCTCTCTCTCCTCCGTCAACCCGACCTGGTACGGATCCCACACTGATGAGCAATACTCAAGTACAGGTCGAACGAGTGTTTTGGAAGCCACCTCCTTTGTTGATGGACTACATTTTCTAAGGGCTCTCCCAATGAATCTCAGCCTGGCACCCGCCTTACCAACAATTAATTTTATATGATCATTCCACTTCAAATCGTTCCGTACGCTTATTCCCAGATATTTTACAGAAGTAACTGCTACTAGCGTTTGTTCTGCTATCATATAATCATACAATAAAGGAGCCTTTTTCTATGTATTCGTAATACATTACATTTGTCTATGTTAAGGGTCAGTTGCCACTCCCTGCACCAAGTGCCTATCCACTGCAGATCTTCCTGCATTTCACTGCAATTTTCTAATGCTGCAACTTCTCTGTATACTACAGCATCATCCGCGAAAAGCCGCATGGAACTTCCGACACTATCCACTAGGACATTTATATATATTGTGAAAAGCAATGGTCCCATAATACTCCCATGTGGCACGCCAGAGGTTACTCTAACGTCTGTAGACGTCTCACGATTGAGAACTACATGCTGTGTTTTGTGCGCTAAAAACTCTTCAATCCAGCCACACAGCTGGTCTGATATTTCGTAGGCTCTTACTTACTTCTTCAGGCGACAGTGTGGCACTGTATCGAACCCCTTCCGGAAGTCAAGGAAAATGGAATCTAGCTGGGAGTCTGTATCTAATATTTACCTGAGGGAAGTTCAACAGGCCTGGCCTCAACTTCATCAATACGTAAAAAGACCTCGAATTTGATAAAGTCAAGGCTGATCAGTCACTGCAATGAGTGACAATACAACATTTACTGTTCTCCACATCTACATCTACATCTCTGTTCTGCAATCCACTGTGAAGTGCAGGGCAGAGGATACGTCCCACTGTACCACTTATTAGGGCTTCTTCACGTTCCTTTCACGTGTGCAGTGCGAGAAGAGTGACTGTATGAATGCCTGTGTGTATACTGTAATTATTCTGGTCTTATCCTCGGGATCCCTATGTGAGTGATATGTAGGGAGTTGTAGTATATTCACAGTCTCTTCCAACCTCTGTAACACTGTCCCACAGGTCAAACAAACCTGTGACCATTGGTGCGACCCGTTTCTGTATACGTTCAATATCCCCTGTTAGTCTTATTTGGTACAGATCCAACACACTTCAGCAGAATTGTAGAACCGGTCACAAGCATGGTTTGTAAGTAATTTCCTTTATAGACTGTTAACACTTCCCAAGTATTCTACAACTTAACCAAAGTTTACCACCTGCTTTACCCACGACTGAGTCTATGTGAGTAGTAGGGCAAGTAGAGTATGACGACACACTGCATTGTTGCCAAATTTATTCAAGATGGCGCCAATGACGTCATCCGAGATCGCGGCATGTACACTTGGCAACAGCGCATGACGTCATCCAAGATGGCAGCATTTGGTGGGAAAATACGTCAATTGGGCTACGTCCACTAACCTAAGCCTCCAGAAGAAATTGGCGCCAAATTCAAATTCCAACACGATAATGTCTCAAAACCTGTACTTCTATTTATTATTATCATTTATTATTTATTCAAGATGTCTGATTTCGGTGGGAAGAAAGCCATTTGCGTTAAATCCACAGCAAAAAATCAGTCACAATTCCAAATTCCAACACCATATTCGATCACACGTACGAGCTTTCGCGGTCACTTATCTTTTTTCACTGGTAACCTATCAAAATCGCGTCAAATAATAAAGTGCACTTATAGTAACCTAAGTCAAGTCATTTGATTTTGCGGGGGGGGGGGGGGGGGTCATCTCTTGTTCTGCAACACAATCAGTACACATATTTGATATCGCAGTGCACTCGCCACGACGCCCGCACTCCAACTGAATTAGTTGAAATCGTCGCCACCCCCTGGCCCCGCCAGCCAGCGCGCGGACCCACTGCCGACGCCTGTCACGTGAGGCAGCCACTCGCACTGGACTGGCGGCGCGCTCCAGTGGCCGTTAAGCTGGGGCGGCCAGCGCTAGCCGCGGGCCCAGCGATCGCTCCCATATCGTAAAGATGTTTTCGCTGGAAATGCTGGAACTTGCCGAGTTTGACAGCGGTCTCTTGAACTTTCACCACGTGTATTCGTTGCCTCCACACGTTTCCCACCAAAATTGTATGCCTCGGAGCTGGATCACACAACGGTCAGCCATTCCACAAAGAACGCCCTGTAACACTTTTGGGGCGAAAGTTGTTTTCTTAGGCACTTTCAAATCTGTCGATGCCGACCATTCACTGTCCACCACGTGTCTTGGTGCAAACGAGAACGCCGTGCTACACTTTTGGTGCCAAAGTTTGCTTGACAGTGGAATCCGCCACGACTGTATAACAGCACATTTGGTCGGTACTAGAACGCACACTAATTGACTCCCTCTCGTGCACGCATTATAACTGGACACTAGCCGCGCCGCCGCCCCGCTGATGTCCAACCGCGTACATCACACACCCTCGTTCGCCCCCTCCATATATGTGACAGACAGTCTTCTGTAAATATGCTAGCTCCCACATCGCTCATCTAACCTATCAATTACCTAAGTACTTACTTCCATTTCAATTTTAATCATATTAAATAATTCAATTTACAATTTCATATACATATGCAAAGGTGTTCAACTACCTAATTTCAACTACTTTACGAGGACCAGACCGCCACCTCTTCCTAGGAACCAGCGCCGAGTTTGAATTCTGGCAGTAAAGGAAGCTCACTTGCGCTTCCATCACCAACCTAAGAAAATTGTTGCAAACGAAGCTCATCACCACTAAACTAAGCCACCAGGACTCAACCTCTTCCTATGTGTTTCAGGTAAAAGGACTCACCCTGCACTAGGCCCATGGATGGAGGAACGAATTTACTCTATTTAGGGATGGAGTATATGTATCGCAGAACACACGCACCGACATGTCCCATACCATACAGACCTGCAAACCACTCCTACATAACTCATTTATAATGCCCTAGACACACGCTGGCTAATTGTAAACAGTTAAAAATAACACATAGCACAGGCTACAGACATACGAACTGCTCATAAATAATGCAAAATATTTATGTCCAAATAGCCAAACAACTCCTAATTTTCGCAAATAATTTCAGTGCATAGGCTGATGGAAGGAGGAAGGAGTGTACTTTATTTATTTGGGACATATCTTTTTGAAACTTTTGCATCTCATAGGTTTCGATATGTAAGGCTGACCTAAGGCAGCTTCTGAACTCCAGTAGTGCACTGCACTTGCCAACACAACCACACCCATCAAGATATTCATTCCAATCCAGACCTGTAACTCCTCTACAGATAAATTTGTCCAGTTATTTGTTGACTCACTCACAGTCTGACCAGATTGCCGATTTTGCGCAAAAACCGCTCAGACTGTGCTGTGGTGCTCGGGGAAGTCAGGAAGGGCTACACTCCATTTATTTCGAGCCCTTTTATTTAGTAGTAGAGTATATTTGTCACAAAACACCCTAACTGATCCGACTGTGGTCATCTGACACAGGCCATAAACATGCAAACAGCTCCTAATTTCACCACACAATAGCAAACTGCTCTTAAATAATGCAGTACAGAATATCTGCAAAAAAATGGTTCAAATGGCTCTGAGCACTATGGTACTTAACTTCTAAGGTCATCAGTCCCCTAGAACTTAGAACTACCTAAACTTAACCAACCTAAGGACATCACACACATCCATGCCCGAGGTAGGATTCGAACCCGCGACCGTAGCGGTCGCGCGGCTCCAGACTGCAGCGCCTGGAACCGCTCGGCCACCCCAGCCGGCCAATATCTGCAGACGAGCTCTGTACTCTTAAATCCTCCAAATAAAGCACAGCCCAGTGCACAGACATGCTCGCAAAATAGTGCAACAGACGCGCCCAAACACTCCCAGCTACCAAACCGACCAAAAGTCTCTGCTCGGCCTCCCCCAAACATGACCTCAACACAGTCGCATTCGCGCCTAACACCGGAGAAACTGATATCACCTATGCGCCTTAGATTATGCTCCAAGGCAGGCAGTGCGCACGTGCGGTCGGCAGAGCCTCCAGCCAAGTTCACCTTCCGCATGCTCGTGACAGCCGACCAGAAAGGGTAATCTCCTCTGACACATGTGAAAGCTGCATTGTTCTTCTCATGTATACCACCGGCGTCTCAGGTCTGGACCTGCCTTCACGTCTATTGACAGAATAGCCCATAGCTCGTTTACACATACAATTAACGCCACTGCGGAAACACATACTACTCGCCTGCAACCGAGATGGTGACGGAAAGCCGATCACTCTGATCTGCGCTGCAGGGGCGTGTAATGGTTGATAGCACTCTATTTATTTTTGCAAACAATTTATTTGACCATACAATATATCTATCACACTATCACAAAACCCCCACCCAGGTGTGCCCTGGGCCATGTTGCACAGCCTACAGACACACACCCAACTCATAATATCAGTACACACAATAACAAACTGCTACTAAATAATTCTTCACACTGATGTCTAGATACGCTCAGTACTTGTAAACTTTACAAATAACGCATAGCAGAACATGCAGATCCGTTCGCAAAATAACTCAGCAGTCGTGCGCAGGAACCCCCCTATTGGACCCTGTTCACAGGATCGTGAAGTCACGCATCCGTCTGATTACAGACCGCTCACAGACCCTGCTCAGCTTCCGCAAGCGTGAGTTGGTGCGTTCAACGCGCTCTTCAGCTTCTTCAAAGCACACACAGACATCCATCCAGGACTGCGATCCGTCACAACCCCGAGCGATGACCACCGAACGTGGGTGAAAGTCAACTTTATATCAACATAGCATAATTCCAAAATGCAGCATCGATACGCTAGACACTTCATAGCAGCAGCATACGTCTTTACCTCCTATGACACACTGCACATTGCTCCTGACACGTCATTACACTGCCCTTTAACTAAACATAACTACACATCCCTGCTCTCGCCTCATCATGTGACCATCCATCTAAAACCTTCTCAATATTATTCTTACTTTACAACATTTTTTTAAAAATAAGATCTAATTTACTCCTTCCATCGCACTTAACCTCACACCCGTCCCACCATCAACATACACAATCGTCCTCAACCCTGTCTTGACGCTCATATATCACCCCACAAACCATCTCCATCAATCAATTTACCATTCTCATCCCCTCTTTTGGAATTACAAACGTAGCCTCTATGTAAACACCAATCAATTCATCTTTCTCGCACTTTCAACAGTAAAATTAATTTTACATACACTCCAAAATACCAAACACAGTTAAAGAGTCAAACTTTTATACAGAGCATCAAGCACATACGACACTCACACCAATATTCAAAGCTTGGTCCATATTTACAACCTCCAATTAAATATTATTACCATTGCCACAACATTCTGTCAGCACTCGATTTTGACTTATTATTCTGCTCTTAACTGTTGTCACTAGCGGTCGAATATCACTATCTATAGATTGCATAAATTTCCACATAAAAAAATCTCTCGCTGCCGTTTAGAGACTCCTATATCAGAACACATAGCATCATTCAACAACTATCACTTGCTCTTATCTAATAACTCACCCATCAGGTCTGGGGGCAAGGTCACCCCTTTCTTTCTTTCTTTCTTTCAGCCACAGACAGCTATTTTTTACAGTGGTAGCTAAATTGCGGCAGCAACTTAACATCACCAATCGTGAAACGGATCTTCAAATACGTGAACACTCTTACTCAATTACACAGCGTTCCTGCTGAGGACATGACCTTCAGTGTTACAGTTCTTAATCCAATAACCACCAAAAGAAGCACTAAATGCTCAAACTAATCCCATAGCAGCTAACAAATAGAGCGTCTGAGCGCCGCCGGCGGCATGTCAAAGCCTCATATCTGTCCAACTAAACAGCCGCCCACTCAGCCCCAGGACCCGCATGCTGAAGTGGGCTCTCTCTATACCTGCTCTCCAGCTATTGTCTAACGACATACAGTGCAAAAATGGATTCCTGAATAGCGCGGATCTCTATCACCCCCTGCATCTCCAACTGGACATGTAAACAGTGTCTCCTCCAGATAGCGAACCCGACGTCATTCACCCTTTGCTGACAATTTCCGCTAACAAATCTTAAACACTCGCATATATAAAACCATATCCACTCCTGCCAAAACTTACTTAATAATAAAAAAGCATTCTCCCTCTGTAAGCGTAGATGAGTATGCATTTATCTTCACCCATCTGATCTCGGCAATTTAAGTTAGAGAAAGACATATTCATAACCTTCTGCAGCCTGTCTAGAAACAGAATGACCTCAGTTACTGCAACAGGACCTTGTTTTGACCGTTCACCGGAATTGCGCGCAATATTCTACGTCCCAAACTAGAATAAAGTACAAAAGATCCTCAACAGCCTATCATATTTGGTCTCTACCATCAAACGGTGAAAAAAAAATTACCAGCTATAAAAGCTCATCATATTTACAAGTCACGAAGGCACCAATGCGATCCACCTCCAGCACAGACAAACGGAATTCACAATACTCTCCCCGAATAACTCAGAGTGCGACCATCCAAGAATTCCTAACGGCTCACCATGTCCGACACTTCAAACTGCAGCTGCCTATATGAACAAGATCATATTAAATATACAGACGCTGCAGAGACCACTTTAAAGTTTGATCACTCATACTCTAAGCGAATGAGAAACTACCTCTGACCCTTGTTCAAACAGTGTTTTCTAACACGCTTTTGCACACTTCTGAACATTTCATCTTTCTGCCGTGACTTCGAAGTCCGTGTCTGATTCGAAACAGACATTAACACAGACTGATACACGGCCTCTCACAGGAAACTATACCTTGCACCTTGTAAATCATATTCTTACAGTCGATAGCATAACACTGAATGATTTTAAAGGACAGCCACAACACAAGGAAACTAGAAGAGCCTGATGGTGTTGTGGCGACTTTCCAAACTACCCCCCGAAAGTGATTGACCACCTATACATTTAAACTCATATGTCGCAGTGACCGAATACTTGATAACTCTGCATTCCATTTCTAGTGATTGTTCATTCTGCACACAAGTACGGGATCACCGTTTTCGGTGCTAGCAACCCCAGAAGTTGCGGTCCATCAACCAAAATTTGTTCCCCAACTCAAACAAGCATTGTCAGTCAATCATTATGTCGTACCCAATGCACAGATGGGAAGGATAAGACACCACCTATCTACTGTAATATTATCCATCACGGATGATATCGCGAAAAATTTTACAGTAAGTGCAACACTGACCAATCATGTGACAGCATATTTTCCTAATTTCAGTATCATACCTCCTCTACTTTGCAAGTATCATTGCGAACATTCATAGATGACTGCTCAGTATGTTTATTCACATTCAATTCTCAAACACATAAAAACAATCAAAGAATACCAGACAACATATTTCTAAGACCTCACACATAGTACTCGATCAATCTCTCTGCGTATGGCGGTCGCAGACCTCTTATGTTAAAAGACCATCCTCACCTCGGCATTGACCAACCTACCCCGCAACATCATTACCCAATTATTCCTCAACTGAGCAGAGGAATACAGCTACACTCCACCTCTCTTGACTGAATAGAGCTTTCCTAGTCCTAACAAGTGCACTACATTTCTCTTGGAGCTTAGCACACCATATCGATCTATAGTAACAGATCTCAAAGTGCCTTAATAGGATACAGTTAAGGAGAACAAGAACAGAGTGATATTTATACACAACGTATTTCGACACATTTTTACGTAAACCATCCAATCCATCATGTGTAAAGTATTGTTCTAGAGTCCAGGATCGGTGCATCGAAGGTTCTGGCAAGAGAGAGAGAGAGAGAGAGAGAGAGAGAGAGAGAGAGAACATAAACACACACACTCTTAAGACTACAACGTTCAGCACTTAAAAATGGGCGATAATCTTAGATTGCCTACTTTTCCATACTGTCAGACATACATCCTTCTCCCCAGTTCCCCTACGCTGAGTTATCTCTCCCCCAATCGTAAAACTTTTCCTTTGTATGATACGAGCGCAATACAGTCCTGCGGACACATCTAGTGCCCACTGATCACGTCCGATCACAAGTCAGAATTATACTATTACTGCATCAGGTCTATATAAAAATGATAGTTAGTAGCAGGCGGTACATCCTACAAGCAAACAAATACGCATAACAGCAGCGTGCAACATGTGAAAATTACAAGTCGTCCCATCACCAACTCTGTAAACAGCCCATCTGTCGGGTATGTGTGTAAACAATGATGACAGCCCCTCACAAATACCCACAGCTAACTTAGTTATGACGCTGAATTCTCGATTTTACACCAAGCATGCGACAGGGTGGGGATCGCGTAAATCAAAGTGCGTTTAGAGGAATGTGTCAACTTTCATCACACATGAGATGGAAGTCCTCTGATGACCGACGGGTTCACCATTAACGATCGCATGTAGACAGTGCTTTTAACCACATACAGAACACGTAGCTGCATACGACTAGAATGCAGGATATATCACGTGACTAAAGCATCCAGATGGAACACTGGAAAAAAAAATCTACCTTCAGCAACTTGTCCTTCTGTAGAATAAATCAGTCAACGTTTAAATCGTACCTAGTTATAGCTCTACCTCAATCGATCAGCCCGTACACTCTCTGTTATCCTTCAACACAGATGTGAGTAAGTTTAGACTTGAATGATTCTCTGTCCTCCTGCAAAGCATCAAATACAGTACTCAACTCGCCTGTTTCTCTGCTACCTCAGTAGACATGCACTATAATATGAACTCAACGAGAAAAAATT
The DNA here is from genome assembly GCF_021461395.2 of Schistocerca americana. Lineage (NCBI taxonomy): Eukaryota > Metazoa > Arthropoda > Insecta > Orthoptera > Acrididae > Schistocerca > Schistocerca americana. The sequence continues at coordinate 173,195,759 of NC_060125.1, forward strand.
GACTACCTTCCTGATTCCGCTCGCTTCGATGTCATCGGTTTCCTACATTTCTCTTATTGTCGCATACTTGACTCCATGTACAAATTGCTCCATGCGAACCAGAAGATAAGCAAGTACGTCCTCATTTTCACCGCATTTTGGTGTATATTAGGTTGGTTATTACGTATGCACTAATCAGTTTTCGAATTTCTTTCTATTTTATGTCAGATCCATCCATGTGACCGCGACATAACCTATCGTTTTATGTTCTAAAATTGCGTGTAAAGGTACCCCAGGCGTATCGAGCCACATCCACATTCGGAGAGCACTTGCTCGGTTTTCTGTATGTCTGTGTACATGCACACCTTGTGGACGGCTCCGAGGACCAGCGGTAGACGTGAGTTAACGTTCGAATGTGGATCAGCCTCGAGTTATATCCGGAGCAGTGTTCAGATGTGGATCCACAATATGCTGTGCATGGGGTAGTGTTTGAAGGTGAATGCGCCTCGTGCAAGGTAGGAAGCTGTATTTGAATGCAGATCCACAGTATACCACACCAGAGTTAGTGTTAAAGTTTGGATCTGCTGCATACTATATATCCAGAACTGTGTCTGGGGCCGTATCCACCACACACAGCATCCCCAATAGGGTTCACAGGTGGACAACACGCATTACATCCAGACAAGTATTCTATGCTCAACGTTTGGTCCACTAGCCGATGGGACCGGGAGGACAGACGACTGCGCCAACTCACGCTTGAGGAAGCCGAGCAGGGGCTATGGGCGGTCTGTAATCAGACAGATGCGTGACTTCAGGACCCTGTGAACAGGGTCCAAGGGGAGGTACCTGCACATGACTGCTGAGTTATTTTGCGAGTGGATCTGCAGGCTCTGCTATGCGTTATTTGGAAAGTTTAAGAAGTACGGAGCGTATCTACACATCAGTATGAAGAATTATTTAGTAGCAGTTTGTTATTGTGTGTACTGAAATTATGAGTTGGGTGTGTGTCTGTAGGCTGTGCAACATGGCCCAGGGCACACCTGGGTGGTGGTTCTGTGCTAGTGTGATAGATATACTGCATGGTTAAATAAATTGTTTGCAAAAGTAAGTAGAGTGCTGTCAACCATTACACGCCCCTGCAGTGCAGATCAGAGTGATCGGTTTTCCGTCACCATATCGGTTGCAGGCGAGTAGTAAGTGTTTCCTTGGCGGCGTTAATCGTGTGTGTAAATGAGCTACGGGCTATTTTGTCAATAGACGTGAAGGCAGGTCCAGACCTGAGACGTCGGCGGTATACATGAGAAGAACAATGCAGCTTTCACATGTGTCAGAGGAGAGTACCCTTTCTGGTCGGCTGTCACGAGCATGCGGAAGCTGAACTTGGCTGGAGGCTCTGGAACCCCCTCTCCTACCGACCGCAAGCACGTGCTGCCTGCCTTGGAGCATAATCTAAGGCGCATAGGTGATATCAATTTCTCTGGTGTTAGGCGCGAATGCGACTGTGTTGAGGTCATGTTTGGGGGAGGCCGAGCAGAGACTTTTGGTCGGTTTGGCAGCTGGGAGTGTTTGGGCGCGTCTGTTGCACTATCTTGCGAGCATGTCTGTGCACTGGGGTGTGCTTTATTTGGAGGGTTTAAGAGTACAGAGCTCGTCTGCAGATATTGTGTACTGCATTATTTAAGAGCAGTTTGCTACCGTGTGGTGATATTAGGAGCTGTTTACATGTTTATGGCCTGTGTCAGATCACCACAGTCGGATCAGTTAGGGTGTTTTGTGACAAATATACTCCACTACTAAATAAAAGGGCTCGAAATAAATAGAGTGCAGTCCTTCCTTGCTTCCCCGAGCAGCACAGCGCAGTCTGAGCGGTTTTTGCGCAAAAACGGCAATCTGGTCAGACTGTGAGTGAGTCAACAAGTAACTGGACAAATTTATCTGTAGAGGAGTTACAGGTCTGGATTGGAATGAATATCTTGATGGGTATGGTTGTGTTGGCAAGTGTAGTGCACTACTGGAGTTCAGAAGCTGCCTTAGGTCAGCCTTACATATCGAAACCTATGAGATGCAAAAGTTTCAAAAAGATATGTCCCAAATAAATAAAGTACACTCCTTCCTCCTTCCATCAGCCTATGCACTGAAATTATCTGCGAAAATTAGGAGTTGTTTCGCTATTTGGACGTAAATGTTTTTCATTATTTATGAGCGGTTCGCATGTCTGTAGGCTGTGCTATGTGTTATTTTTAACTGTTTACAATTAGCCAGCGTGTGTCTAGAGCATTATAAATGAGTTATGTAGGAGTGGTTTGCAGGTCTGTATGGTGTGGGACATGTCGGTGCATATGTTCTGCGATACATATACTCCATCCCTAAATAGAGTAAATTCGTTCCTCCATTCATGGGCCTATGGCAAGGTGAGTCCTTTTATCCGAAACGTGTGGGAACAGGTTGAGTCCTGGTGGCTTAGTTTAGTGGTGATGAGCTTCGATTGCAAGAATTTTCTTAGGTTGGTGACAGAAGTGCAAGTGAGCTTTCTTTATTGCCAGAATTCAAACTCGGCGCTGGTTCCCAGGAAGAGGTGGCGGTCTGGTTCTCGAAAAGTAGTTGAAATTAGGTAGTTGAACACCTTTGCATATGTATATGAAATTGTAAATTGAATTATTTAATATGATTAAAATTGAAATGAAATTAAGTACTTAGGTAATTGAGAGGTTAGATGAGCGATGTGGGAGTTAGCATATTTACAGAAGACCGTCCGTCACGTATATGGAGGGGGCGAACGAGGGTGTGTGATGTACGCGGTCGGACATCAGTGGGGCGGCGGCGCGGCTAGTGTCCAGTTATAATGCGTGCACAAGAGGGAGTCAGTTAGTGTGCATTCTAGTGCCGACCAAACGTGCTGTTATACAGTCGTGGCGGATTCCACTATCAAGCAAACTTTGGCACCAAAAGTGTAGCAGGGCGTTCTCGGTTGCACAAACACACATGGTGGACAGTGAATGGTCGGCATCGACAGGTTTGAACGTGCCTAAGAAAACAACTTTCGCGCCAAAAGTGTGGCAGGGCGTTCTTTGTGGAATGGCTGACCGTTGTGTGATCCAGCTCCGAGGCGTACAATTTTGGTGGGAAACGTGTGGAGGCAACGAATACACGTGGTGAAAGTTCAAGAGACCGCTGTCAAACTCGGCAAGTTCCAGCATTTCCAGCGAAAACATGTTTACGACGTGGAAGCGATCGCTGGGCCCGCGGCTAGCGCTGGCCGCCCCAGCTTAACGGCCACTGGAGCGCGCCGCCAGTCCAGTGCGAGTGGCTGCCTCACGTGACAGGCGTCGGCAGTGGGTCCGCGCGCTGGCTGGCGGGGCCAGGGGGTGGCGACGATTTCAACTAATTCAGTTGGAGCGCGGGCGACGTGGCGAGTGCACTGCGATATCAAATACGTGTACTGATTGTGTTGCAGAACAAGTGATGACCGTACTGCTTGAAATAAAGACTTCAGTCCCTTTCCCCCTGCAAAATCAAATGACGTGACTTAGGTTAGTATAAGTGCACTTTATTATTTGAAGCGATTTTGATAGGTTACCAGTGAAAAAAGATAAGTGACCGCGAAAGCTCGTTCATGTGATCGAATATGGTGTTGGAATTTGGATTTGTGACTGATTTTTTGCTGTGGATGTAACGCAAATGGCTTTCTTCCCACCGAAACCAGACACCTTGAATAAATAATAAATGACAATAATAAATAGAAGTACAGTTTTTGAGACATTATCGTGTTGGAATTTGAATTTGGCGCTATTTTCTAGAGGAGTTAGGCCAATAATAATAATAAATAATAAATGATGAATGATAATGAATAATAATCAATAATAAAGACAAGTACGGTTTTGCAACCCTTATATTGCTGGAATTTGAATTCGGATCGATTTTTTCTAGTGGAGGTATGCCAATAATAATAATAATAATAATAATAAAGAAAAGTGAGGTTTTGCATGCATTATCGTGTTGGAATTTGAATTTGGCGCCAATTTCTTCTGGGGGCTTAGGTTAGTGGACGTAGCCCAATTGACCTATTTGTGAGCCAGAATTCAAAATTCCCGCCATTTTTTCTGGAGGGTTAGGTTAGTGGACGTAGCGAAAAAGGCCTACTTTCCCGCCAAAATTCAAAATTGGGTTAGTGGACATAGGACAATTGGACTATTTTCCCGCAAAAACTGCCATCTTGGATGATGTCATGCTCTGTTGCCAAGTCTACATGCCGCCATCCTGGATGACGTTATCACCGCCATCTTGAATGAATTTGGCAACAATGCAGAGTGTCGTCGGACTCTCCTTGCCCTACTACTTAAGTGGTCATTCCATTTCATATTCCTACAAAATGTTACACTCATGTATTTCTATGAGCTGCCCGGTTCCAGCAGTAACTCACTGATATTGTAGTCATAGAATACTATGTTTTTTTCGTTTTGTGAAATGCACAGTTTTACATTTCTCAACATTTAAAGCAAGTAGCCAACATTTGTACCACTTTGGAATCTTATCAAGCTCTGACTGAATATCTGTGCAGATTCATTCAGATGGTACTTATGGTACTTCATTATAGTTAACATCATCTGCAAAAAGTCTGAGGTTACTATTAAAATTGTTTGTAAGTCAATAAGTTAGTTGGTTGGTTTGTTGGTTGTGTGTTCCATTGATCAGTCGCACAGTACAGTAGCCGTTATGATGTGGAATGTGTTAAGTCCATATATATATATATATATATATATATATATATATATATATATATATATATATATATATTTTACAGAGTTAAAGATTAATATATCTATTATTTACCCTATTCCCTCAAATGGCACAAAATGCATATACTCAAGAATTCATCTATGGTATAGGAGGAGTTGTCAAGGAGATATTATTTCAATTTGTTTTTGAAGCTATTACTGCTGCCTGTCAGACATTTTATTTCATCTGGTAATTTGACGAAAATTTTTATAGCAGCATATTTTACCCCTTTCTGTGCCAAAGACAGGTTGAGTAAAGGATAGTGTAAGTCTTTCTTTTTTCTGGTATTATAATCATGACTGTGACTTTTGTTTTTAAACTGGTCTATGCTGTTGAGAACAAATTTCATTAGTGAATAAATGTACTGTGAGGCTGTTGTAAGAATTCCCAATCTTTTAAAAAGATGCCTACAAGATATGCAACTATGAATCCCACACATTAAAATACATTTCCTGTTCTATTCCCTTAGTGAGTATCATATGTGACATGTCCTATTAACTATATCCTCATAATAAATGAAATACCTTTAGTTTCTGATACCCAGTAAGGTTACACGCTGTCTCTATTATTCTTTAAGCCTCTGTCCGTAAATGGCACTGATTCACTTGTTCTTCACTGACTAACGGGTGAAGCAACAGAGTATGTTATGTTGTTACGTATTGCACGTATCTTTCTACGCTGTCACATTATACTGTTCTTGCCACTTAATGTCATAACGACCATCAAGCATCTGGGCGTTCTCCTTCAGTTATTTAAGGTGGTAAGTGGACATAAACTTAGTTGCAAGCAAGGGAGACGCTAGAGGACTGTTTAATTGGATGAAATTTAAGTAAATGCGTCATCATCAAGAAGGCTGGTATGAACACCAAAGTGGTCCAGTAGGCGTAGTATAGCTGCTGCAAAAATGGCCACTACACGAAACTTGTTAGGCGTAGTCCCATTGGAGATGGTATACAGTCTCCTTCTTCCCTTCTTCCAAAGTTTGAACTGAATAACATATCCAGTTATAGTGGCCCTGCTGTTTAATGAGGACTCAAAATTTTGCGTTAACTCAACACTTTTCACACTGACAAACATGACCAGAGGTGAAACGAATGATAACTGACAAACACAAATTTTAAGACTTTGGAGCTGTTGTCTCTAACTTAAATGCAGAGCCACCGAGCCACTGGGAAAGTATCAATGGAGTTTAATTCATCAGCTTTGGAGGACTCTTACAAAACTCTTTTCCGACAAATTATTGAGTGCTAAACGTCATTGTGCGACCCGTTATCAATTTTCATTACCAGAAGAGACAGAACTCAGAAATATGAAAGGACTTCAAAAATGCAGTTAAGCATTACTATGGCAGGTGAAGGAACTTTCATTGAATGCTACATTACACTTCACAGTGACACATAAACATGACACTGTTCTTCACCATAGTCACCATGTTTCTGTAAACAATGGCCGGAGAGCATTCTATCTGTCGTTCATTTCCTCGACGATAGCCGTTCAAGAACCGTTGTGTGAACGTCCTCAGCGTCAAAAAACCTGCGACTGCTGCGAGTCATTTCTTCGATTGCCTGGACAGTGTTGTCTGTGACGATGACCTTCCTTCCCGACCAACATCACCGACGTCTGTGCAGCCTTTGTCACGTTGTTGGCACCATCTCACTATGGATGGAGGCGGCTTTGCATTTGAGATATGTATGTGCGTGGTTCGAAGAGCACCAGGATGAATTTATTGTACTCCCCCGACCACAAGGCTCTGCGGATTTAAACCCAGTCGAGAATAGGTGGTAGCACCTCGATTGGGTTCTCTTCGCGCCATGGATTCTCAACCGAGAACCTAGTCCAGCTGGCCACGGCACTGGAGATGGAATAGCTCCGAATCCCTGTCGGTGCCTTTCAGAACCCCACCGACTTTTTTTCTACACGTCTCGCGCTGCTAAATGCTTTTGATATGTGGTCATATTAATGTTCAAAATGGTTCAAATGACTCTAAACACTATGGGACTTAACATCTGAGGTCATCAGTCCCCTATACTTACAACCACTTAAGCCTAACCAACCTAAGGACATCACTCACAACCATGCCCGAGGCAGGATTCGAACCTGCGCCCGTAGCGGTCGCTCGGCTCCAGACTGTAGCGCCCAGACCCACGGAACACAGTGTGATGTCATTCATCAGCAGTGGAGGCCTACGAGAAACACAGGCTGGGGCGGACACGTCAAAGCACGTGACACTGCAGCTCTTACCATTGCTAGCAACCGTCTCTGGCGAGGAGCGAGTTACTATTTCGGACGAGTTTAATGTATTCTGACAGTGGTTTGAGGACCATTATAGTGAACTCAGGCAACGGCCTTGCCACAGTGGATACACCGGTTCCCGTGAGATCACCGAAGTTAAGCGCTGTCGAGCGTGGTCAGCGCTTGGATGGGTGACCATCCAACTGCCATGCGCTGTTGCCATTTTTCGGGGTGCACTCAGCCTCGTGATGTCAATTGAGGAGCAATCCGACCGAATAGTAGCGGCTCCAGTCAAAGAAAACCATCATAACGACCGGGAGAGCGGTGTGCTGATCACACGCCGCTCCTATCCGCATCCTCATCTGAGGATGATACGGCGGTCGGATGGTCCCGATGGGCCGCTTGCGGCCTGAAGACGGAGTGCTTATAGTGAACTCAAGTTGATGTCTTGCCGACCTGATGTATATCTTATGGAACCCATCTGGCTCGCTCTTGAGCGTAATCAAATGGTTCAAACAAACGGCTCTGAGCACTATGGGACTTAACTTCTGAGGTCATCAGTCCCCTAGAACTTAGAACTACTTAAACCTAACTAACCTAAGGACATCACACACATCCATGCCCGAGGCAGGACTCGAACCTGCGACCGCAGCAGTCACGCGGCTCCGGACTGAGCACCTAGAACCGCGAGACCACCGCGGCCGGTTCAAATGGCTCTGAGCACTATGGGACTTAACTTCTGAAGTCATCAGTCCCATAGAACTTAGAACTACTTAAACCTAACTAACCTAAGGACATCACACACATCCATGCCCGAGGCAGGATTCGAACCTGCGACCGTAGAGGTCGCGCGGTTCCAGACTGTAGCCCCTAGAACCGCTCGGCCACCCCGGCCGGCGAGCGTATCACCGCGTTCGCAAATCAGCAGCCCGTTATTTACGCAAAATGAATGACATGTGCTTAGACATCTAATGGCACATATCTCCATAAACCTAGCAACATACTGTAAGATTCCTGATACGCAGAATCGGTGATGTCAAAAGATGGACAAACAAGCTACTGAGCAGGTGGTCTTTATGTTTTGCCCCATCGGTGTAGGTTAAGGAACATTGATAGCGTTTACAATAATTGTGACATACTCTTACGAATATTACCTGGAAAAAATTTACGGAGTTATCATCTCAGCACAGAAAAATGATCACATAAAATTATACGGGACACCAGTGAGGTTTTTTTACACTATCTGTTATAGGATCTTGTAACGTTGTTCTGCGACAAGGATGAAATACCGTGAGTGGAGGTTACCTACAGATTCCGCAAAAATCCAACTGCAGGTGTAGGATTTTAAGGACATGAAATGGAGGAAGAAACAGCAAAGGGAGTGAGACAGGTTTGTAGCTTATCTTTCCATATTTTTCAGTCCTTATAATGAGGAAGCAGTTAAGGAACCTAAGCAAAAATCTGGAAAAGAAATTAAAATTAATGGATAAGAAATTTAATTTTAATTTTGCCAGAGACAGAAAAGGTCTTGGAAGATAAATTGACCGGAATCAATTGCGCCTTGGGAAAATAAAAATAAACGTCAAATTAAATCAGGCGATACTGTGGGAATCAGATTAGAAAACGAGACTCTAAAATTAGTACAAAAGTTTTGCTGTGTGGTGAGAATAATAACTCATGACAGCAAAAGAACTGATGACGGCAGCAGTGGATATAAAATACTGAGTAGCAATAGCAAAAAAATTTCTTAAGACAGACTATGTAACTTGTGAAGTTTTCCTTGAAAGTGATTTCTGCAGTATAGCGCTATATGAAAGTCAAACGTGTCACAGAGAAGCAGAGCATAGGAACTTTAAAACGTTGTATTTCAGCAGAATGCTGAAACTTTATGGGTAAATTGTATAATGAAGAGTCATTGAACTAGATCGTGGAAAAAGATTGCTTATGGCAGTGCGTGGTTGAAAGATGGGATAGGTTGGTAATAGATATCGAGAGGCATCAAGGAATAGTTACCTTTTTTTTAGTTTACTGACTTTCGGGCCGTGCCCATTTAGCCATTTCACAGTGTAATGTCAATAATGACGATATGAGCGTAAGGACAACACAACACCCATTCTCGAGCAGAGACAAACTCTGATTCTGCTGGGAATTGAACCTGTGCCCATTCACTTAGCAATCCGCTGCGTTGACCGCGCAGCTATTGAGACGGACGAATGGTCAATTAGGGAATGGTAGGAAGTGTGGTTTCTAATAATTAGGAAGAGCAAGGCTTCACTTAAGTAAACAAGTAGCAACCCGACCCAGGTATCGTGGATAGCACTAAGTATGCAGGACTGGACCACTTGTTTATAAAATAATGACGATACAAAAACGTTCCTCATGAATCAGTCCGCTTATTGGAGAAAACCGTATCAAAATTCCAACAGCAATTCCTGAGATTAGCCTTCACATAGAGGAATATATGCGGAGTTGAACTTAAATTCATCATATTCTAGCCGATTCACAAGAAATATTTATAAATTATACAGACAAACATTGCTCACGAACAAGTCTGTCTCTTATTAACAACTCTATCAAAATGCCTACAGTAGTTCCTGAGATAAACCTTCAAAGAGTGACAGAAAAGTGAGACGAGGGCTTTAATTTGCAGTATGTGTAGACGAATATATGTATAGTAGAAGTGGGTCGTTTACGAACGAAAGTGTCCAAAACAACGGTCCACTAAAGTGTACGAAAAGATTGATGAATGACTTTTAAGGAACGGTAGTTCGCCGCTTGCTTCGGTCGTCATTCGTCTCGTTCCTGGGAATGGTTTTTCACAATTCACTTGGACCAGTCAAGTTTCTTCGTTCTCGTTGACACCTCCGTCTCGCTGGGTCGATTTCGTTCTTTTTTGTGTAGTCGCTTGTTCAAATTTAACTTTTTTGGAACTACACAAAAATTAAGTTGTATGTAGCACATACACGTCTTTCAGGCAATACAAAGAGAAATCTGCTTGCCTATCCGTCCGTACAACACATACACTGCTGGCCATTAAAATTGCTACACCAAGAAGAAATTAATGTAGATGATAAACGGGTATTCATTGGACAAATATATTATACTAGAACTGACATCTGATTACATTTTCACGCAATTTGGGTGCATAGATCCTGAGAAATCAGTACCCAGAACAACCACCTCTGCCCGTAATAACGGCCTTGATACTCCTGGGCATTGAGTCAAACAGAGCTTCGATGGCGTGTACAGGTACAACTGCCTATGCAGCTCCAACACGATACCACAGTTCATCAAGAGTAGTGACTGGCGTATTGTGACGAGCCAGTTGCTCGGCCACCATTGACCAGACGTTTTCAATTGGTGAGAGATCTGGAGAATGTGCTGGCCAGGGCGGCAGTCGAACATTTTCTGTATCCAGAAAGGCCCGTACAGGACCTGCAACATGCGGTAGTGCATTATCCTGCTGAAATGTAGGGTTCCGCAGGGATCGAACGAAGGGTAGAGCCACGGATCGTAACACATCTGAAATGTAACGTTCACTGTTCAAAGTGCCGTCAATGCGAACAGGAGGTGACCGAGACGTGTAACAAATGGCACCCCATACCATCACGCCTTGTGATACGCCAGTATGGCGATGACGAATACACGCTTCTAATGTGTGTTCACCGCGATGTCGCCAGACACGGATGCGACCATCATGATGCTGTAAACAGAACCTGGATTCATCCGAAAAAAATGACGTTGTGCCATTCGTGCACCCAGGTTCGTCGTTGAGTACATCATCGCAGGCGCTCCCGTCTGTGATGCAGCGTCAAGGGTAACCGCAGCCATGGTCTCCGAGCTGATAGTCCATGCTGCTGCAAACGTCGTCGAACTGTTCGTACAGATGGTTGTTGTCTCGCAAACGTCCACGTCTGTTGACTCAGGAATCGAGACGTGGCTGCACTATCCGTTACAGCCATGCAGATAAGATGCCTGTCATCTCGACTGCTAGAGATACGGCGTTCCGTATTACCCTCCCGAACCCACCGATTCCATATTCTGCTAACAGTCATTGGTTCTCGACCAACGCGAGCAGTAATGTCGCGATACGATAAACCGCAATCGCGGTAGGCTGCAATCCGGAAACGTGATGGTACGCATTTCTGCTCCTCACACGAGGCATCACAACAACGTTTCAGCAGGCAACGCTGGTCAACTGCTGTTTGTGCATGAGAAATCGATTGGAAACTTTCCTCATGTCAGGACGTTGTAGGTGTCGCCACCGACGCCAACCTTGTGTGCATGCTCTGAAAAGCTTATGATTTGCATCTCACAGCATCTACTTCCTATCGGTTAAATTTCGCGTCTGTAGCACGTCATCTTCGTGGTGTAGCAGTTTTAATGGCCAGTAGTGTATTTAGCACAACGCAACTTGTTTTTTTGTTTGACGAATTAAATGAGTAGTCAGCACTTCTTTATTCTTAGATTAATTTGGATTTAACGACTAGTTTTCAAAATAACTTTAGATATTTTTTTTAGTTGCAGTCTAAGAAAGTTAAAAAATACGATTTTCGCTTTTCTTTCAAAAATAAAACCTGGCGCTTAGGGAGGCTCTTATTTTTCAGGTTTAGTTTTTTCTTAGTGGAACCCTACCTAATTTGGTTTCTTTGCACAAAGAAATGAGATGCGCATGATTTCGGCTTAGTTGGAAAACGGCAAGCGGTGCCTCTCCATTTAAAGAATCGTAGAACGGCATAAAATTGTATTAACTTTTTATCTCAAAAGATGTTGTTCAGACGTATCTTTTTAACGAAATATTTTTTCCTTTCAGCTTAGTTATTAATACCGTATTGCCGCATGAACTTCAGTAATTCACGGTTTAAACCTACTGTTTACTAACAGGGTTAGGCAAATACGACGAGAAAATCACACTTTCTTCTTCTCATTCTTCCTTAGTCTCTCTTTTGCCCAGGAACGTTATGGGAATACTCAGAATATATATAAGAAAGCTGTAGTAAACGAGGGACATCGTATATCAATTTCTTTATGAGTTAGAGCATGCTGTGCATCTGACTGAAGAGGTCGTTGGCCGTCCTCGCCTTAATTATATACAGCGTGCAAAAATGTAACAGCTCATAGGGAATGCTCTACTGAACAATTTGAGATAGAGAACCCGGGGTCGGAGAAGCCAGCTTAAGGACATATGGAAGTAAATTTGTCTACCTCTTTGTCTAATGTTACATTTTTCCAGCTTACTTACAACTAACATGAATAGAGAATGAGATTTTCACTCTGCAGCGCACGCTGATATGATACTTCCTGGCAGATTAAAACTGCGTCCCGGACCGAGACTAGGTCCAGCACACAGCTTCAATCTGTCAGGAAGTTTCAACATGAATACAACTTTACACGTACTGTGCTGTTTACTTACATGTACATTCTTTATTTCGTGCGAGGAAACAAGGAGGACGAGGCTGATTAGCAAGTGGTCATGATGGAAGTTTTCAAAAAAGCCTCCAAGCACTATGGGACTTAACATCTGATGTTATTAGTCCCCTAGACTTAGAACTACTTAAACCTAACTAACCTAAGGACATCACACACATCCATGCCCGAGGCAAGATCCGAACCTGCGATCGTAGCAGCAGCGCGGCTCCGAACCGAAGCGCCTAGAATCGCTCGGCCACAGCGGCCGGCGATGCAGGTTTTGTTTATTTGTTCATAAGGTGGCTCTGTTGTATCGTATTTACATTATCCCATGATAGAACGAATCAACAACAGACCCACTCATTACTCATTGCTATTCAGAGACATACAGTACAATATGATGGATCAGTACCGCTACAGTATTTCCTGGTCGCTGGATTGGAAGGAGAGGTCCTATTGCGTGGACTGCGAGGTCACCTGACCTGGATTATTTCCTATCGGGCTATCTGAATTCACTTGCGTATGAGACCCCAGTGGATACGGAGACTGAATTAGTTGCCAGAATTGTAGCTGCCTGTGATGTGGCTCGATACACACCACGGATGTTTGTCAGGATACGTCAGAATCTTGTTCGCCGATGTCATGCTGGCACTGAGGTTGATGGCCGTCAGTTTCCGCACATTTTGTAAGATACAGTAAAATTGGTACGTTAATTGTGTCAATGATGGTGTTCACAGTTAATTAATGTAAATAAAGAAGTACACAGTAATGTGATTATATTCATATAATCTCTTTAAGCTGGCTTCTCCGACACCAGGTTCCCTACCTCAAATTGTTCAGTGGAGCATCCTCTACGTCCTGTTAAATTTTTGCACACTCTCACGGAATCACCTGTGTATATGTGGTGTCTGTACATTCGGACGTGTCAGAAAGAACAGATACCATATACACAGCGTGATCATAATTAAAGTTAAACTTTCAGACCGCTGTAGAAATAACACCACTGGTCAGAATGACCTCAAATTGCAACAGAATATTATCCGAGAAGGGGGAAAACATATGGCAGAAGGAAAATAAATACAGGGCTATTACAAATGATTGAAGCGATTTCATAAATTCACTGTAGCTCCATTCATTGACATATGGTCACGGCACACTACAGATACGTAGAAAAACTCATAAAGTTTTGTTCGGCTGAAGCCGCACTTCAGGTTTCTGCCGCCAGAGCGCTCGAGAGCGAAGTGAGACAAAATGGCGACAGGAGCCGAGAAAGCGTATGTCGTGCTTGAAATGCACTCACATCAGTCAGTCATAACAGTGCAACGACACTTCAGGACGAAGTTCAACAAAGATCCACCAACTGCTAACTCCATTCGGCGATGGTATGCGCAGTTTAAAGCTTCTGGATGCCTCTGTAAGGGGAAATCAACGGGTCGGCCTGCAGTGAGCGAAGAAACGGTTGAACGCGTGCGGGCAAGTTTCACGCGTAGCCGCGGAAGTCGACGAATAAAGCAAGCAGGGAGCTAAACGTACCACAGCCGACGGTTTGGAAAATCTTACGGAAAAGGCTAAAGCAGAAGCATTTCTTAAACAGGAGATTGGAAAACCGATGGATCGGTCTGGTGGAGATCATGATCAGCAATTCATGTCATGGCCTCCACGCTCTCCCGACTTAACCCCATGCGATTTCTTTCTGTGGGGTTATGTGAAAGATTCAGTGTTTAAACCTCCTCTACCAAGAAACGTGCCAGAACTGCGAGCTCGCATCAACGATGCTTTCGAACTCATTGATGGGGACATGCTGCGCCGAGTGTGGGAGGAACTTGATGTCTGCCGAATCACTAAAGGGGCACATATCGAACATTTGTGAATGCCTGCAAAAACTTTGAGTTTTTGTATGTGTGTGCAAAGCATTGTGAAAATATCTCAAATAATAAAGTTATTGTAGAGCTGTGAAATCGCTTCAGTCATTTGTAATAACCCTGTAGTTACAAAATGTAGCAATTGATGGCGCTGTAAGCATCTTAATTTAATAGTGCTCGACTACAAATAACAAATGAGTTATGCAACAATGTCTAAGGTGTACGTTTGAAGTTAAACAAACTTTATTACTCAGTGTGCATGGGTGTACAGGTGTGATACTGTTAGTTATTTAGCTCATCCACCAGGGCAAAGTCGTTTCACATCGGATGGGAAAAATCGGTTTTTAACGGCTCTGCGGCCCCAAACCTCATAAAAGCATCAATCAAAATCAAATCGGATTATTAATTTCAGTGTGACTGGCGCAAAACTTGTTCAGTATGCTGTCCACAGTTTTCTACAACAAGTTGAAATCGAGAAACAGCATGTTGCACAGCTGATAGAAGTATTTCCGGGGTCACATTCAGTATGTGTTGCGTACCGGCCGGAGTGGCCGTACGGTTCTAAGCGCTATAGTCTGGAACCGCGCGACCGCTACGGTCGCAGGTTCGAATCCTGCCTCGGGCATGGATGTGTGTGATGTCCGTAGGTTAGTTAGGTTTAATTAGTTCTAAGTTCTTGGCGACTGATGACCTCAGAAGTTAAGTCGCATAGTGCTCAGAGCCATTTGAACTATTTTGGAATGTGTTGCGCAATGCGTGCCTTCAATGCAGCTAAGTTTGCAGTCGGACCACTGAACACAACATTTTTCATGTAGCCTCACAGCCAGATGTCACACGGATTAAGATCAGGTGATCAGGACGGTCAGGCTGTAGGGAAATGGCGGCTGGTAAATGGAGCTTCAGCAGTTGTTTAACTGGATTTGCAATGTGTGGAGGTGCGCCATCTTGCATAAAAATGATCCCATCCACACAGCCACGCTGTAGGGGAGATGAATGATGTGGTTGCGCAGAAGACACTCACAGCGCTTACCAGTGACGGTACAGGTAACAGGACCGGAAGCTCCTGTCTCTTCGAAAAAATGTGGCCCCATGATAAATGATGCTGTAAACCTGCACCACTCAGGGACCTTTTCGGGATGAAGTGGTACTGGTTGATTTACGTGTGGATTTTCCGTTGCCCATATTCGACAATTCTGTGTATTGACATATCCTGTCAGATGGAAGTGGGCTTCGTCTGTCCACAAAATCTTCCACGGCCAATCATTGTCCACTTCCATGCGAGTAAAAAATTCTAAAGCAAACATCTCTCTTGCTGGCAGGTCAACAGGAAGCAACACGTGCACATCAGTAATTTTGAATAGATAGCAAAGAAGGATTTTTTGTGCTCACGGGTATGTCCAACGTTCGGGCAAATCTCCGTGTACTGCACGTTTGCACACCTCCATTCGTCTCCTCCTGCATTGCTGTGGCCACCGCTTCCACTGACGTCGAATCACTTCGTTTCCTCCCTCTATTAGGTTGCACGCCAAAAGGATCCGTCTTTTCGAATTTTTGAATCATTTCCTCCAGACCCACGGCATTCACTGGACCAACGCCTTTTACCAAACCCCTCAGTGTCCGGAACTTCCGCAGAGCGACGAGTGCACAGTCATCATTCTTGTAATACAGCTTTACAAGCAGAGCGCGATCCTACATTGAGACAGTCAAAGCGAAATTCGCAGACGCGAAAGAAGGAAAAACCGTGTAACTGGTGTGTTTATACTACTTCAGTGGATCCTGCGCATGACAAGTGTTTTCACTTACGTATTCTGACACACACAGCGTCATCTATCGATCAATTTTCACACTATTTTTTTCTTATGTCACGTTTTCCCCCTTCTCTGATAATATTCCATTGCAAGTTGACGTCATTCTGAGCAGTGGTGTTACTTCTACAGCGTTTTGAAAGTTTAATTATAATCACCCTGTATATTTAACTGTTAATGTTGGGTTGACTGGTGACAATTTAATTTCAGTTATTTCATGCTAGTAAAGCAGACACGAGTATATACTATTTTCTGTAAACGAACGGAAAACGAAGACACTGTACTTGCCGCTATTACTTGCTTGTGTTTTAGGTGAATGGAAGCTATCGTGGTCCGCTCTGGGTCGTAAACAGGTTTCGTAATCCGTACTTCCATTCAGCCTGCATTGTCCTCTTTACTGGCTTGCGGCCATCTGCCACGTCGTCTGACTAATGCAGTACTTTCCAAGGACGCTTGCAGCAAACGAAACCGAAGTAAACAACCTGACTACATAAGGCAATCAATGAATATACCATGCAGAAGTAATAATATGCGTACCTTGTATTTTTTCCGGAAATTTACCTAAAATCCATGTAGAATGCACAAGGATATATAAAAAAAATGCCCAGCTGAGGGTAAGACTCGCGCACTGATGATTGTGTACAGACACTTTATCCATTTCGGGAATCTAACACACTGACGATTTTTACCTGTTATCGATATTGACATTGGCATGATATTGATCCCAGAGATTCCAAGACTTTCGAGAAGGTTTTAATTTCAAGTTGGAAGTCGGATAACAAATGGCAAAAGAAATATTTTTGTGATATAATAATTAATTAATAATTTGGGATTTTTCTCTTTACTTGTACTGTGTACCCTTACTCCTAGCCAAGTCTCATGACTCTAGGTCAACGGAAAGCAACCTGTAGGTTTGACGTCACATAATTGGCCGTATCTTTCTATTGAAGTGACTCAGATGCTTAAAATTTTTACACCACTAAGGAACCATCGATCTTAGCATCTGACATAAATTTGGACTTGATACATCAAACTGTTACAGAGAAGAAGGGTCTTAGAAGGACAGACAAATATCTAGACAGATCAAAAAATGGCAAAAAATGTTTTATATATTTACAAATTAATGATTTTGGGATATTTTTCCTTTACTTATGTCGTGAATCCTAGCTTCTTACCAAATTTCATGACTCTATGTCTACTTGAAGCACCTTATAGGTTTTGATCAGTGAGTTTTCGAGTCTCACAATATTTTTATTTATTTAATTTAAATGTCTAGTTCCAAGAGCAGATGTCTAAGGTCATGGAACATGTCAGTACATGAAATTGCAATATAAATGTAGGCCTAATAACAGCTGAAAATAAAATGTTTATGAACCCAAAAATAATCAAGCCATAAGTTTAAGTAGACGCAGTTAACAATATAACATAAGAATCAGCTTAATTCTTGAAGGAACTCCTCAACAGAATAGAAGGAGTGACCCATGAGGAAACACTTTAGTTTCGATTTGGAAGCGCGTGGATTACTGCTAAGATTTTTGAATTATTGTGGTAGCTTTTTGAAAATGGATGCAGCAGTATACTGCACACCTTTCTGCACAACAGTTAAGGAAGTGCGATCTAAACGCAGATTGGATTTCTGCCGAGTATTAACTGAGTGAAAGCTGCTATTCCTTGGTAATAAGCTGATATTGTTAAGAAGAAGCGACAGTAAAGATTATATACGGTATATTGCGAGGTCAGTGTCAGAATACCCAGACCAGTGAACAGGGGTCGACAAGAGGTTTGCGAACTTACACCACTTACCGCCCAAACGGCTCGTTTCTGTGCAAAAATATCCTTTTAGAATGGGAAGAGTTAGCCCAAAATATATTACCATACGACATAAGCGAATGAAAAAAGCAAAGTAGACTAATTTTCGTGTCGAACGATCACTTACTTCAGATACCGTTCGAATAATAAAAATGGCAGCACTATATCTTTGAACAAGATCCTGTTTTGGATGAGCGACATAAGCACACTCACGAGTAACGGACCGCTCGAGTCAATAACACAAAAACTAAGACTGAGATGAATGAAAACCCACTAATAAGTTACTTTTACAGCAAATATTAACACGAATAAACTGTAATATAAATAACTGAAGACTATAGCTTTTAAAATATGTGACTTAAGACTAAAACTGCATAAAATATGTGATGGCCTTATCTTTTTACTGAATTGACATAGAAGCTCAAGATTTTCACGCCGCGAACAGACTACAGGCCATAATATGTAACATAAATGTGAACTTGATATGACAATTACTTATGAGAAAAAAGGTTCTTAGCAGTCGGACAGACAGACAGACGGTCTATAATCGATGATGTAAAGGTTCCGTTTTTACAGATTGATGTACGGAACCCAAAAACGGAATAGTTAACAAGTAAAAAAGTACGATTTCCAAAAAGTAACGATCGTGAGTGAACTAGTTCCTAAAGATGAACGAATTTGTCCATCTCTAATGTATAGATGTGTAGGTTCTGGTAGTAACAATTTCGTGTCGTTCAATGGTCCGGTGCAAGTCCTTGAATTGCACGTGAATGCTAGGTTAAAAGGCAGACCGAGAAATCCGTGGTTCGACCTCTCAGTTTCGAGACACGCACTTTTCCACTAGACCACCAGGCCTGACGCGGTTCCGAAAGTTTCATTGCTCTCGATTTGCATCGGCTGTTAACTTTACTGCTCTAACCACAAGATACCATCTCCTCTCTAGATGACCAGATCGTACATTCCATCATTGCCACGAGATGTCACTCCAAACACCAATGAAATATGGAACAGATAAGGTACATATATTACTCTCTTATAATCGCTTAGCGGTAATAATTTACATACAGAAACCTTTCTAGTGAATCATTGTATCTATTCGTGAAAACCGTGTCAAAATCCGTACAGTAGATCCTGAGATTAACCTGGACATACAGACAGAAACCGCGGCGGAGGACTTTATAGTATTTATAGATGGTGGACTGGGTGCAGCTGCTACTCAGATAAGAAGATACTTGCACATGGTAAACAAGGATGAAGAACTGCAGCAAACCTATTTTAGGACTGAAACGGCGGAAACAACATTGTGGCACAACAGACCAGTTTGTAAGCTGAAGAAACTGTTAGATAACAATGAATGTTGTGAATCTATTCCTCGCTGTCTCATCTTCAAAGTGACGACTTGTGGCAACGTACGTGGAGCCTGAACTAACTATTTGCGTGTGAATACATCGGCAATAATAAACGAGTATCTCGTAGCTGCGATAGTCTTTTCAAAGATTTCACGTTGCAGATATTCAGCATACTTGTGAGTATAGCCTAATGAAATCGACCAAAGCATACTAATGACTATCTGTTGGACCTGATTTAGGAATTACTTTTACTTTCGACCAAATTTCGTCAGATGTTGTTCCACCTCAACCGCGCTGACCTAAACCTCTTTGGTGTCAGTACCGTATACAGTTTTGTTGGATTCTGACTTACACGCTTTGTACTAGTCACGACTGCCTACGATCGACAGACAGAAATTAGAATACAGGGTTATTACAAAAGATTGAAGCGATTTCACAGCTCTACAATAACTTTATTATCTGAGATATTTTCACAATGCTTTGCACACACATACAAAAACTCAAAAAGTTTTTTTAGGCATTCACAAATGTTCGATATGTGCCCCTTTAGTGATTCGGCAGACATCAAGCCGATAATCAAGTTCCTCCCACACTCGGCGCAGCATGTCCCCATCAATGAGTTCGAAAGCATCGTTGATGCGAGCTCGCAGTTCTGGCACGTTTCTTGGTAGAGGAGGTTTAAACACTGAATCTTTCACATAACCCCACAGAAAGAAATTGCATAGGGTTAAGTCGGGAGAGCGTGGAGGCCATGACATGAATTGCTGATCATGATCTCCACCACGACCAATCCATCGGTTTTCCAATCTCCTGTTTAAGAAATGCCGAACATCATGATGGAAGTGCGGTGGAGCACCATCCTGTGGAACGTTTAGCTCCCTGCTTGCTTCATTCGTTGACTTCCGCTGGCTACGCGTGAAACTTGCCCGCACGCGTTCAACCGTTTCTTCGCTCACTGCAGGCCAACCCGTTGATTTCCCCTTACAGAGGCATCCAGAAGCTTTAAACTGCGCATGCCATCGCCGAATGGAGTTAGCAGTTGGTGGATCTTTGTTGAACTTCGTCCTGAAGTGTCGTTACACTGTTATGACTGACTGATGTGAGTGCATTTCAAGCACGACATACGCTTTCTTGGCTCCTGTCGCCATTTTGTCTCACTTCGCTCTCGAGCGCTCTGGCGGCAGAAACCTGAAGTGCGGCTTCAGCCGAACAAAACTTTATGAGTTTTTCTACGTATCTGTAGTGTGCCGTGACCATATGTCAATGAATGGAGCTACAGTGAATTTATGAAATCGCTTCAATCATTTGTAATAGCCCTGCATATTCAACTCATTAGGTGTAAGTGCTACTCTGTGATCAAATCAGCCACAACACAGGGGAGAGAAAGCGAGCCAGGTGTCTACTAAGTTCAAATGGTTCAGATGGCTCTGAGCACTATGGGACTTAATATCTGAGGTCATCAGTCCCCTAGAACTTAAAAAAAAATCTTTATTCACAACACATTATAATTATACAAATATAACCCACACCCTAATGATTAGTGGGTACTAAGTGGTACAATGTTGTTATTTGCACCTAATTACGTTTTTACTTGTAAGCTACAGACAGTATAGACAGTACAGGTTAATGAGCAAAATTAAGATCTATGTTAAGCTATACACACTAATACCTACTTATAAGTAATCTTAACTGCCTGCAGCGTCACAGGTGTGTCAATGTGGATATAAACCTACTGCAATGCCTTGCTCATCGAGCTAATCCCGATGAGCGTGCCGGCCGGGGTGGCCGAGCGGTTCTAGGCGCTTCAGTCTGGAGCCGCGCGACCGCTACGCTCGCAGGTTCGAATCCTGCCTCGGGCATGGATGTGTGTGATGTCCTTAGGTTAGTTAGGTTTAAGTAGTTCTAAGTTCTAGGGGACTGATGACCTCAGATGTTAAGAACCATAGTGCTCAGAACCATTTGAACCATTTTTGAACCGACGAGCGCGCCCGTGACACTAGGCAGGCCCAAATTACTAATCGCTGCAGGTTCTTATTCCGGTATCTATTTCTAAATCCTACTAACTACTAAATAACCTACGCCAAGTACGGTGCATGTCATTACTGTGAAGCTAATGCACCCCACTCCCCCTTGCCCTGCACGTGGCGGATTCCAACTTACAAGTCGACTTGTCCACGCACAGGCGGTACAGTATCAGGGTACTAGGACACGTTCAGTAGTTTGCTATTGATCACGAATGTCCCTCAAGTATGCTGTCAGGACTTTTCGTAATACCTCGTTAGCCAGATTATTCAAAGTTTGGAAAGTCTCATCGTGTCTCAGCAAGTCATATGTGTCGTTGTTTGTTGGTTGCTGTCGTAATGTAGCTGCTACATCATCGAAAAGGGGCTACTCGTAAACCACATGGTCGGGAGTACTGTCCGATGCGCCACAGTCACACGCGGGCTTAGCCCTCTTCCCAATCCGGCATAAATTTGTCGGACAGGGTCCATGACCAGTGAGAAAATGAATTAAACCCTGGGTTGGCTCAAAATACCTCATGCCTAACCTTTCTTCTACATTTGGTAAGAGTCGGAAAGTTATTCTACCAGATTCGTTCGTTTCCCATGATTCCTGCTATAGTTCTTCGCCCCTTTTCCTTATCTCACCCTTGTCCCTAGCCCGAACTCCCAAAATATTTTCTATTTTCTTATTATCACCTTTCTTAGCCCAATACCGTGCTGCTTGCTCCCTAATTTTGATGTCCAGAGTACAGAGCCCCATTATCACTAATAGGGCCCCTCCTTGAGATGTACTATAAGCCCCCACAGATCTTAACAACATGTTTCTCACTGTCATGGCGGGCACCACCCTTGTGAGTCGCCTAGAACCGCTCGGCCACCTCGGCCGGCTGACTACTAGGAAGACGCGGGATCCACATATGGAAAATGTGGTTCAAATCTTCTTGAGGCCATCCAGTTTTAGGTTTTCGATGGTGTGCCAAAGCTGCTTAAGGCAAACGCCGAGGCACATTGACGGAAGTGTAAAGTTTACACAGGTAGTCGTCAAACCTTTTTGCTCAGGAGACAATACTGACCTAGTGAGTTGGCACCTCGGGCCGCATATGTATCGATATTGTTATTACTTACAAGTGAACCTCCCCATCGCACCCCCTCAGATTTAGTTATAAGTTGGCACAGTGGATAGGCCTTGAAAAACTGAACACACATCAATCGAGAAAACAGGAAGACGTTGTGTGGAACAATGAAAAAATGAGCAAAATTTATAAACTGAGTAGTCCATGTGCAAGATAACCAACATCAAAGGTAACAGAAACGCAGGAGCGTCGTGGTCCCGTGGTTAGTGTGAGTAGCTGCCGAATGAGAGGTCCTTGGTTCAAGTCTTCCCTCGAGTGAAAAGTTTAATTTTTTATTTTCAGTTTATGTGACAAACTATTATGTTTTCATCAGTGTTTTGGGAGTGATTATCACATCCACAAGAAAACCTAAATCGGGCAAGGTAGAAGAATCTTTTTACCCATTCGCCAAGTGTACAAGTTGGGTGGGTCGACAACAAATTCCTGTCATGTGACACACATGTCGTCACCAGTGTCGTATAGAATATATCAGACGTGTTTTTCTGTGGAGGAATCGGTTGACCTATGACCTTGCGATCAAATGTTTTCGGTTCCCGTTCGAGAGGCACGTCCTTTCGTCTACTAATCGCACGGTTTTGCGGTGCGGTCACAAAACACAGACACTAAACTTATTACAGTGAACAGTGACGTCAATGAACGAACGGACAGATCATAACTTTGCGAAAATAAAGAAAGGAAATTTTTCACTCGAAGGAAGACTCAAACCAAGAACCTCTCGCTTCGTAGCAGCTCACGCTATCCACGAGACCACGGCGCTACTGAGGCTGCTTACTCCTTAATGTTGCCTATGTTGCACATGGATTACACTGTTTGTATATATTGCTTATTTTTTCATAGTTTGTGATGTTACAAAATAGAAGTGATGTAGCTATTCAATGGAAAGTTGGAAATTGAGATTTAACTAACTGTTTTATCAATCACAATTGGCGTAAGAATCATGGATTGATCATTGTCATAAAATATTGCATTATGAGATGTGAATAGTTTTTACTTGCGGTTTCGCGTGGCTTGAGGCAGTCACAACTAGCGTGCTATTGATTAAGAAGTTGCGTTATCGTCTTTCTAATTACTTCATGATCGTAGATACGATCATACCCGGTTGTGAAGTTATTGTTATGACAAAAAAATTTCCTAAGGGACCAGAAAGTTCTTAAGGGCGCAAAAACAACTGTAACATCACACAAAAGAGAAATTCAATATTAAAGCTGATGCAAGAAGACGATAAAACAGTTTTCTTTTTATCAATGTAACACGCACATTGGACTGCTGATCTTGGAGTCTGTAATATTAGCAAAATGCATAATTAAAATGAAAATAATACTGAGGAGATAATAGAAATGAGCACTGCTAAATGATTCAGTATTCCCAGAACAAATATTTATTATAACTAAAACATATATCGTACCTTAAGCTTAATACTACAATGACGGTAGATTTTTATGTCCATATCATGTCCATTGAGCGCTCTTTTATATAGCCATTGTCCTCTTGAGTCGCTCGTGCTTCGTCACGGTGAGTTACAACAGTTCTTCTTCCTACACTTCACTCAAAACTTAGACGGAACACGTTTTTATTTATTTAGTAAAAATAATTAGATCAGACCGCCACAAATCTGCGTCCGTCTTACTCGAGAAAAACAGTAAAAGGCTTCTTTGCGTTCAAGGCTTCATTTGTTCTCAAGCGAACAAAATAGTGAAGGATCGCATATCCATCCGTACTTTTCTGTTTATATTGCCGCCCAAAGACGACGAATTACATTATCTAGAAAATTCCACCGTCGCCATGCGACGCCTTATTATATATTAATCATTCTTTATAAACAAGTATTTGCCTTCTGGCTGAATTTGCTGTTTTAATTAAGCCAAAAATAGCGAATATCACATTGCCTCCCATGAGGAGAGAGGGAATGCCGAAGGATTACCTCGATCCTCATGTCCTCATGAGATATTCGTGATTTTTGGTGTGACATTTACATAACGTTACTGGCGTACAAAGTACATAAATTGAAATCACATTTATAAACATATATCAGATATTTATCATTTTTCAAAATAAAGTTTTTCATTCTTTGTTCATCAGTCACTTCATTCCATAATACCAAGATTAACATTTATGTGCATATTTAAGTTTGGTCCATATTTGCTTATAACAATAAGTGAACGTTCATTTCGCACTTCAGGGGATAGAATTCAGGAATTACTTTCTCTTGAGCTTAACAACTAAAACATGAGTACAGTGAGTGCTTATTTTCACTAAACTACAGTGGACAATGTTCGAGCATCTGTTGACTCCTTGTGGTTCAATTACAGTTTAATAACGTAGCACTACACTTCGTGATGCTTTCACTTTCTGTGTTAGCTGTCTACGGCGTTCATCATGCAGTACATCTGTCCTTTCCACTGTGGTGCCAGGAATTCAAGTGGCTTCCCGGGTTTTTATTTACAATATGAAACAGAAGAAGTGGAAAATTATTAGTATAACTTATAACCTATTGGATACATTTGTTAAGGATCGGGACTGGTCTGGAGTTTAGGGTCTTCCTATAGTGCACATTCATTTTCTTTGTCCATCAAGAGACAGGATTATAATTCATTTTAGCAGTGTTCAGGAGTGCCGGTATTAATGGCTTTAAGGCCTGAGTAATCTAACAATCTACTTCTCACTCATCTTAACTTCAACTCAAGAAAATCGCTTAATTTACATATGAAGATGTAGTCACACAAGTGTACAAATGTCTTTCCTCCAGTATGTACGATTGAAGTCATGGCGGTTAGCAGTTTAAAGTTTGGATTGTTTCGTCACCCACACGTCAGCCACTCACAGCGGCCGCACAGTGTTGCGTGAGCTCCAATACTCAGTATCCGTTCGCGCTCAGGCTGTAACAGAGCTGCTGGTCGTCGATTGCTCCCTTTTTTTTTTTTTTTTTTTTTTTTTTGTGAACTTCGTATCACACGAGTGCATCGATACAAACACCTCGCGCGCGTTTCCCATCGGAGGAGCCGGACACTGAAGTTGCCTCCATACTTCTGTCAACTGCCTCCCATGAGGCTCACAGGTAAGTGACGACGAATGTTTTAGCTGTCGCTGCACTTAGAACAACACTGAACTTTGCGTTGCACCTGTTGTCGTAGCCTTGACTTCCTTTTTTACACTTGCAGTACAACACTACCACTAGTATACTGTGAACAGTTATTTTTATTATGCACGTCGCACTTTAGTGTGCATCTTCACACAGCGTTCGTGCTTAGTTCCTTCGCCGATGGAGTTCATTTACAAAACAATCAATTTTGCACGTTTCCTCCACTGGTATAGAAAGACTTATATTCTACTATTTACAAAATATCACTTACGAGCTAATATTTACAATTAATGGTCACTCCTTTTGTTAAGTCCAGTGAACAACTGCTTTATGAATGGACTCTTTATATCTCAAGATTTGCTTTCACTAGTGAACCTAAAAATATTCTTTCAAACTTTCTTTTAAGTGCTCATCTCCTCATTATGAAAAATACAGGCTTCGCAACACTCGTTGCATTTATTCTTTAGTGCACCCAAGATCATTTTCTACTGCCACGCAGCATATCTACTACATAACGAGTACACATTTAACGCTGAATCTTTTTTTTTTCTTTTTGTGCTTTCCTTTGTGCTTGCCAAATTTTTTTTATATTTGAGGGCAGACTGGATAACAATAGTTCTCCCTCTTCGCTTCATGTACTCAGCAATCGTTCTCTGTTAAAAAAAAATAGGGTAACGCGTGTCTACTATTTTTTTTTTGCATGAATGGAATTACCGACAGTTCACTGGGTTTACGCAACCGGTCCATAACAAACATTACCAAAGCTAGCGAAGTTCATCACGCTGCGTGTCTCATTTCTCATAAGCACTGCTTTGCTTCGAAGCACACGTGCCTTTTACAAGTCGACCCTTGGTCTGGGTTAATGAACCAGGATCAAAAGGAACGGGCACAAGGAAAATGGATTTCATAAGAGGAGTGTCTTAGGAGACATTTTTGCAATAAAATCTGCATGTAAATAAAATTATCTTAATAAACATAGGCACATATATAAACTTCAACCTCCTTCCTTACAGCATGCTTTGCTACTTCTACGTCTTACTCAGGTTATAGTCAATATTAAGTTTAAATATCACTGCATTGCTTGTTCTTTAGATTAGCCTTCAATTAGGGTATTGAATGGTCGCTAGATTACACTACAGATCTTCTGAAGATCTTTACTTGGACTTATTTATGATACAGGGGGCTTGCTGTGTGGTTATTTAGTACCTCGATTCTACTGAAATCAATTCGTCAGCTAACATTCCTCATATTCTCTTTACATTGGGCTCAGATCACAGGGAAATAGTTTACTTTCATAGCAATTAGTGGCCTCGTGGAGTACTTACGCTACATTATTGATGCTTCATGGTTTGCCTCCATTTGTACTGTATTTCACCTTACTTAGTTTACTACAGCTTATTGTCTCCTTGCGTGAACACATGCGGGTTACCACTTGTTTTTCCATTTAACAGCACGCTTTAACTGAACTTTAAGCTATTTCTTCTACTCCTGTCCACTGTCTGGAGTGTTTGAACATGTACCCTTTTTTTTTTAAGCAGGTAATTTGGGCTTTTACAACAGAACTTCAAGTACTAACATTACTAAAAATAAATCTATAAATCTTCTTGTACCTTGAGAGGAGTGCTTATTTACGCATCCTCCTCCATTTCTCACCTTTACATATTTTATTTAGCTCCGGCCAATCACCTCGCAAGCACTTTTTTTTTATTACTAACTTAAAATTAAATTGAAATTCTTGGTGCAACCTCAATTTCCTGCTTCAGCTTGTTGAAGAAATATCAGTTCATGTCCATCACTATAAACAATTTTTCCATACATAGCATTTAATACTTAAAGATGACATGTAGTAGCCGTTACCATGTAGTCAGTGCGCTGTTCAACACAATACTTATCATTAACAGTTCACACAAGGAAATTTCCAGTACGTAAGAAGCAAGAAACCGAAACAGATTCTATCTGCAGTTGAGGCTGCGTCTGTAAACTAACTCTCTGTTTCAATGGACCAATCGCTCCCGATATGGAGCAACCCTGAATCGGCAATGATAAAACTTTTGAAACAGAAGACACCTGTCTGAAGAGACATGATGACATCACATTGATGTTTGCTCCTGTATCAACAATGGCTGTGACAGGAATGTTGGCAATAGAAATCTTAATCGAAGCCTGGACCTGTTCATCATAAATGTCATTAATGTCTTGAGCTTCTAGGTCAGGTGCAAGGTCATCTCGTAAGTCGGTCTCATGGTCATGCCGTATCGCATTAACATACTCAGAATCAGAGTATTCGTTAGTACCCCCACTGGAACCGGCAGCGACCTCTAGGAGGCTGAAAGGCATTGCCTCTATTTTTCGCAGGATGTTTAACCTGTTTGTCATTCATGGCCTTAAGTGTTTGTTCCGTTTCATATTGGTGCTGGTTATGTGGTACAAATGCCGGTGTAAAGGGGTCAAATCCACTGGGTGCATTCACTTGTGAATAGAATACTTGAGAAGGCTGATGTCGCCCGATCTTTTGGTTGCCGGCAAAACCATTTCCTTGTGAAGGAAATTTCGCATTTGGTGCCGTTTGAAAATTGTTCCGCGGTCCTCTATCCTGTGAATAGTTGTTCTTATGTTGTGCTGGGTGGCCTCCGCCTTGCCCATGCCACTTGCTATATTTCGACCTATAACTTTGATTGTACACTGGCCCATTTGAAAAATTACCACTAGTTTGTGGAGAATTTCCATACTGCTCAGGCGCAGAATTGAAGGGTGGGTTTCCGTACTGATGTTGTACCTGGTGGTTGTAAATTGGGTGGTATCTCTGCTGATTACTGTAATTGGTTTTCTGCTTCCATTTAAAGTTATTGCCATTTGCGTTTTCATAACGGCTGGCAGGTTGGCAACAGCGGTCGCAGTAGCTCGCTCTCTCCTTGGGCGCATTGTTGTCCGCGTGCGATGCATTCTGCTGGCTGCCAGGGAAGAATTTGCCGCTGCCAACCTTGGAGCGCACGTCCTCGCTAATTAAATCTAAGGAATCCAGCACAGAAAGGAATACATCCGTGTCTTCTTCGGACACATTTACTAATTTCTCTCTAATAGACACAGGGAGTTTGCTTTTGAGAATCATAATTACGTCCTTGGAAGAAATCGGAGAATCCCAGAATTTAATTTTTGCTAGATACTTCTCAAAGTATCGCCGGAGACTTCCATGCTTCTCATTGAAAATTTCCGCACCATACACCTCCTTCCTTAATCTTTGCTGTACCCCATTACTCCAAAATTTTTCCAAGAACATTTTCTCAAACTCTTCATAATTCCTACACGTGTCTACCATTTCCGTTCCCCATAATGCTGCATAACCAGAAATAAAGCCAGTGACGAACTGAATACGCTGTCTGTCTGTCCAGCTCCTGGGGAATATGCCGGAAAAATTCTTTAGGAACACGATGGGGTGTATTTCTCGCTTCTGCGGATGAAAAACAGGAAAAGTGCGATGCTTAATCACACTTTCCTCTTGCATTAAACTCACGATTGTGGGCGGATCATTTATTTTCCCTACTCGGGACTCAACAGGACTGTTGTTTTGCATGTAATCAGGCGGTGAACAATAAGGAGTTGACTGACATTCGTCACCGTCTAAAGAGTTGTTCCCTATAGTTTGCGTATGTGTGTGCGGATTTTCTACCCAGTTTCTCAGCATTCTGACTTCGTCCACTACTTGCTGCTTCCACTCGGGAAGATCCCGTGTAAGTGTCCTCCGAATCTGTCCTAATTCAGAAACTACTGTGTCTCCAGACTTACCAGGAGCAGCTAAGATTTCATAAGTTACATCCTTGACAGTCTCCCTAAGCTCCTCCCTGACCTTCTTTTCGATAAAAATATCTTTATCCTTTATCCATTCACTGTAGTGTTCCGACAATGCCTCCGTGTGTGCTTTCACGGTGCTCTTAACCTGTTCTTCGATATTGATTGAGTCTATCTGCCTCGACAGATCCTCTACTACACCTTCAATGTCAGATACTGCATTTCTAACTGAGTTTATTTCTTTGGTAGCTGCCTGAATTTTTGTGTTTAATGTTCCAGATACTTCAGCTATTTCACTTTTCACCTGTTTCTGCATTTTCTGAATTTGATCACTGATCTTAGTTTGCACCTCACCCAAATGGGTATTTAATTCAGCCGTAATTTCTTTATGCAGATCTGTTTTGATTGTGCCTAGCTCTGTTTTTAATGATTCGCTTACAGCATCTAGTCGGGCGTTAACAGTCTCATTTTGTGTTTTTATAGTCTCATTTTGTGTTTTTATATTCTCATTTACTGCGTCAAACTGTTGTTTCAGCATTTCCATTAACGCACCGAGGTCATTTGTAGCTGCAGCGGGACGAGTTTGGACTTCAGGGTCACTTTCCCCTGTTACAGACATGGTTAGTTCAGTTTCCACACGGGAACCTACCGTTCGCGATCGTAAAGGGTATGTAATACTATTAACGTCTTCACTCCCGTCTCCTGTTGTCACTTGTCTCTGTTTACTATCTGCCATTTTCGTCAGTAAACCACGTGCTACGCAAGGCTTTCGTCGTTTGTCAGTGACGTGGTGAGTCCGCTAAGAGCACCACTCTCGCGTGAGCAACAAATGAAATTCTATCTGGCGAGAAGACAAGATGGAACCTAAACGTTTCAGACAAATGAATGAAGATGCTCTTCACTGCAAATTGCACACACTATCCACCATGTTGAAAATGTAATACAGCTATACTAACAATGGGGAGAAATAATTTCTATTATCAGACTACGAAGAATTTTACTTTGAAAGATAAAATAAAGCAGATTTTCTATAGCGGGAAGGAGATAGAAAGGATGTGGATCGACTTGGAAAAGCAACGTTGCTACTGAAGCACTACACTGCGTATGCAAAATTCTGACTTACTTTTTGATGGCTTGAATACCGCTATGTTGTCTCAGCAAATTCACGTCTCTTTTCTCTTCTTTTCTCTCGGTAATTAAACTGCATTATTGACCGTTATTCTCACAGAGAGACGATGTGTACATGAAACGACAGAACATTTATTAACACAAGCACATAGAAAATTTTCCAAGAATTTGAACTAATTTTTGGTCAAGTCCCTGTTCGGGCGCCAAGTGTGATGTTACAAAATAGAAGTGATGTAGCTATTCAATGGAAAGTTGGAAATTGAGATTTAACTAACTGTTTTATCAATCACAATTGGCGTAAGAATCATGGATTGACCATTGTCATAAAATATTGCATTATGAGATGTGAATAGTTTTTACTTGCGGTTTCGCGTGGCTTGAGGCAGTCACAACTAGCGTGCTATTGATTAAGAAGTTGCGTTATCGTCTTTCTAATTACTTCATGATCGTAGATACGATCATACCCGGTTGTGAAGTTATTGTTATGACAAAAAAATTTCCTAAGGGACCAGAAAGTTCTTAAGGGCGCAAAAACAACTGTAACATCACACAAAAGAGAAATTCAATATTAAAGCTGATGCAAGAAGACGATAAAACAGTTTTCTTTTTATCAATGTAACACGCACATTGGACTGTAATATTAGCAAAATGCATAATTAAAATGAAAATAATACTGAGGAGATAATAGAAATGAGCACTGCTAAATGATTCAGTATTCCCAGAACAAATATTTATTATAACTAAAACATATATCGTACCTTAAGCTTAATACTACAATGACGGTAGATTTTTATGTCCATATCATGTCCATTGAGCGCTCTTTTATATAGCCATTGTCCTCTTGAGTCGCTCGTGCTTCGTCACGGTAAGTTACAACAGTTCTTCTTCCTACACTTCACTCAAAACTTAGACGGAACACGTTTTTATTTATTTAGTAAAAATAATTAGATCAGACCGCCACAAATCTGCGTCCGTCTTACTCGAGAAAAACAGTAAAACGCTTCTTAGCGCTCAAGGCTTCATTTGTTCTCAAGCGAACAAAATAGTGAAGGATCGCATATCCATCCGTACTTTTCTGTTTATATTGCCGCCCAAAGACGACGAATTACATTATCTAGAAAATTCCACCGTCGCCATGCGACGCCTTATTATATATTAATCATTCTTTATAAACAAGTATTTGCCTTCTGGCTGAATTTGCTGTTTTAATTAAGCCAAAAATAGCGAATATCACAAGTTCCACACAACTTCTTCCTGTTTTCTCGACTGATGTGTGTTCAGTTTTTCAAGGCCTATCCACTGTGCCAACTTATAACTAAATCTGAGGGAGGTGCGATGGGGAGGTTCCCTTGTTAGTAAGCAACATAAATTAGTATGTTCTGAGCCCTCAGCAGAACAGCTATTGTAAGCGCGCGATAAATCGTTCGCCGGACCGCAAGATCTGATCGATAAAAGGCGGCACCATTCGGAGCACATCGTGTCGACCGTTGTCTGTTTGCTGACACCCTCAGTGACCGCAAAGTTGTGACACTGCAATTGCCCAACGAAGGTTTGTGTTGTCTGTGGGATCGAATGACTGATTAATAACAGTAATTGTACTTACGTTTAAATGCATTATGCAATATGAGACTCGATTACAGTTGATATTTCTTGCTACAAATATGTACCTCATTTAAAGATGACCGTCTGTATAACGAGGCTTGACGAGTTAATGTTAGGGCCCTTTGAAACTTATGCCACAGACGCTCGTTGGTAGAAGGCGCACATGCACATTAAACTCCTGCCCTTTTTCTTTTATGAAAAATGTTCCGACGTGAATTAAGAGGACCCTAAATGTAGGATCTGTGATGAGGGTGAAGAAACTGCATCACACCTAATCTTCAAATGCTTGGAGAGTAAAAGATACAGAATTATCGGGATAACGGATAACTAGACCTGAAGAAATTGTGTCTAACAAAAAACTGGCAGAGGGACTCCTTGCACTATTTAAGGGCACTGGTTGGCTTTACTAGATATACAGGGAGCGATCCTCACAGTAAACCTAGTTTCGCTGCGGGCAGTGGCGGGTCAGACCTAAGCTGTTTTACCTACCCTGTTAAAATCAATCAATCAAGGTTAAGCGCATTTTAAAACATTACTGTCTCAAAAGTACTTTTTCCTTACTGGAAAATAAAACAACGGTCTTAAGAAGCTCTCAATGTTAGTTGACGTTGTTGGATTCGGCTGTTAGTTGCCACATGAATATTATTGTAAAATACAGGTGAGAGCCGCGAACCGCACGAACAGTCAATTCATGCCACATGCAGCCCGCGGGCCTCAACTTCACGACCGCTGTGTTACACGATGAATTCCTTCACTGCACGTTACCATCAGACTATAACTGACTATTACTACCAAAGAAGATGTTGTTGTTGTGGTCTTCAGTCCTGAGACTGGTTTGATGCAGCTCTCCATGCTACTCTATCCTGTGCAAGCTTCTTTATCTCCCAGTACCTACTGCAACCTACATCCTTCTGAATCTGCTTGATGTATTCATCTCTTGGGCTCCCTCTACGATTTTTACCCTCTACGCTGCCCTCCAATACTAAATTGGTGATCCCTTGATGCCTCAGAACATGTCCTACCAACCGATCCCTTCTTCTAGTCAAGTTGTGCCACAAACTTCTCTTCTCCCCAATTCTGTTCAATACCTCCTCATTAGTTACGTGATCTACCCATCTAATCTTCAGCATTCTTCCGTAGCACCACATTTCGAAAGCTTCTATTCTCTTCTTGTCCAAACTAGTTATCGTCCATGTTTCACTTCCATACATGGCTACACTCCATACAAATACTTTCAGAAACGACTTCCTGACACTTAAATCTATACTCGATGTTAACAAATTTCTCTTTTTCATAAACGCTGTCCTTGCCATTGCCAGTCTACATTTTATATCCTCTCTACTTCGACCATCATCAGTTATTTTGCTCCCCAAATAGCAAAACTCCTTTACTACTTTAAGTGTCTCATTTCTTAATCTAATACCCTCAGCATCACCAGACTTAATTCGACTACCTTCCATTTTTGCTTTTTGCTTTTGTTGATGTTCGTCTTATATCCTCCTTTCAAGACACTATTCATTCCGTTCAACTGCTCTTCCAAGTCCTTTGCTGTCTCTGACAGAATTACAATGTCATCGGCGAACCTCAAAGTTTTTATTTCTTCTCCATGGATTTTAATACCTACTCCGAATTTTTCTTTTGTTTCCTTCACTGCTTGCTCAATATAGAGATTGAATAACATCGAGGAGAGGCTACAACCCTGTCTCACTCCCTTCTCAACCACTGCTTTCTTGTCATGTGCCACGACTCTTATAACTGCCATCTGGTTTCTGTACAAATTGTAAATAGCCTTTCTCTCCCTGTATTTTACCCCTGCCACCTTCAGAATTTGAAAGAGAGTATTCCAATCAACATTGTCAAAAGCTTTCTCTAAGTCTACAAATGCTAGAAACGTAAGTTTGCTTTTCCTTAATCTAGCTTCTAAGATAAGTCGTAGGGTCAGTGTTGCCTCACGTGTTCCAGTATTTCTATGGAATCCAAACTGAACCAAAGAAGATACAATGTTTTTAATCAACATTGGAAAGATGTTACTCTTCTACACTGAGGCACAGGTATGCCACCTTTGGCAGCGTAGTGGTAATGAAATAAAAAGGTTAAAAAATGAACAATAAATGAATATAATGGGAGCAAACCAGTGAAAACATTAACATTAAATTCGATATTACGTGTGGAAAGTGATACAGAAATAGAGTAAAAGATAAAATTGACAGCTGTAACAGTAGAATATGTGGAGTAAATAGGATACCACAACAGATTAAAAGTAAATAAGAACAAGAAAAGAGAGGAATAGAATCGAACAGGCAGCATGGGGAAGTTCAGAAGAGAGGAAGCGGTCAGATCTTGGTTGATATCCAGGGTTATCAACAGGTTGAGTTTTTGGCCTTTATTTGCTAAATTAAAGACTTGGCACTGTGGGTGGTAGATGTGGCTCTTATTCAGTAGATACTCGGCAAACGTAATCATAATTCTGCAATCTCCAGCTCCGTTCATGTTTATCCAGCACTGTTGCTATGTCCCTGTGTGATTGGCTAACATAGAACCTATCACAATTAGGAAAAGTAATTTTGTATATCCAACTGTTGGCTTGTAATGGATCTTATCTTTGGTACACTGGGCTGCGGTGTTCGTCACATAGTAGGAAATCCAATAGTTGCAGGGTTTCAGTGCTTTTGCTACATTATGTGACACGTGCCCTAAGCATGGTGTTGTACATCACTTCCTGAAATCTGAGGAAGAAGCAGCAGAGGTGTAATTTTCGATTCTGGTTTCCTGCGTAAAATGGTGTCCGCTGAATTGGATAGTAGCCATTGGTTGAGGCGATAAATTTTCTAAAATCTAATTGTGCTTTGAAATCTGCTTTGAAATCTTCTTTGGACAGATATGAGATGGTACATCATTGTCCGCAGCTCGTGGTCTTGCGGTAGCGTTCTCGCTTTCGAGCACGGGGTCCCGGGTTCGATTCCCAGCGGGTTCGGGGATTTTCCCTGCCTCTAAATACTGGGTGTTGTTGTGTCGCCTTCATCATCATCATTCATACCAATTACGATTGGAGGAAGGCAATGGCAAACCACCTCCGCTAGGACCTTGTGTAGTCGGCTGTGCTGGTCTCCCGCATCGTTCCCTATGCTCCTCGGCGTATGGGACCTCATCATCGTCACATCATTGAGTGGAAACCTGCAAGTTCGTGTGTTACTGGAAATTTTCAGGTGAAGGTTATAACAGAGCATGCCCACAGAAGTATACGCACATTCCGGACCTTGAGAAAAATGGGAGTATCACGCCAAAATATCGCACAGATAGTTGGATGTATTGCAACGACTGCAGACCAAATGATCGCAAGATGGACCCAGATGAACAGGGTAGCAAAAAGAGTAGTTAGACTGGCTCTGATTTTTAGACGGACTACAACAGCTGAAACATGGGGGAGGTTTCAAGCAGAGTGTCATCACGAACTTCCGGGAACAGATTATTGGAAGCTCGGTTGAGATCAAAAATGGTCATGGTTCGTTTGGAGCTGACAATGTGCTACAGACCATAGAGACTGGTATGGTGATGAGCCAGAGTGGTGCTCAGTGATGAGTCTCGCTTCTGCTTATGGTGTGTCCGTAGACAACACGCTAAAAATTGCACAGAAACTAGCGAATACCGAGACCCATACATCTCCAACTCCTGATATGACAACAGGGCTGATTTGGTAATACTTGCAGGGACGCTGAACGCCTGCCAGTACGTAAAAAGATGGGTAAAGCCTCTGTGGTGTCACCGCCAGACACCACACTTGCTAGGTGGTAGCCTTTAAATCGGCCGCGGTCCGTTAGTATACGTCGGACCCGTGTGTCGCCACTATCAGTGATTGCAGACCGAGCGCCGCCACACGGCAGGTCTAGAGAGACTTCCTAGCACTCGCCCAGTTGTACAGCCGACTTTGCTAGCGATGGTTCACTGACAAATTACGCTCTCATTTGCCGAGACGATAGTTAGCATAGCCTTCAGCTACGTCATTTGCTACGACCTAGCAAGGGCCATTACCAGTTACTATTGATACTGAATCATGTACAGTCAAGAGCGACGTTCACCATTAATGGATTAAAGTTAAGAATTCCACCAGCTACGTCCGTTTTTTTCTAAATTCTAATTTCCTTGTCCTGTTCCAGACCTCACGCTAGCCTGCGTGAGCTAAAACGCGTGCCTTTCGGCTTCCTCTAATAACACGGTGTTGGCTCTCCCGCCAACCCACAACAGCCTCTTCTCGTATCCTTCGTGGCGAGGGTACGAAATGGCTTACTGCGGCAGGATAAAGCAAGACTACAGTTCACACTCCACGAATGACGTGACGAATGTACGGATCGTTGACTGACCTGCCTGGTTCCTTGATTTAACAGTGATGCTTAAAGAGTTAAAATAGATGCTGAATAAAAAAAATGGTAATGATAGTGCTAAAAACAGAAAGTTACTGAATCTCTGGGGACTTAAAACTATGAGAAGTCTCAAGGTTTGCAATGGGAGTAACAGTACGCTTGATATTATAGTGGAAAATTGTTTTCCTTTCTTACGTTTTCAAAACTGGCAAAAGACTGAACTATGGCTGTCTGTAAATGACAAAAAAGCTGGTAATTTGCACAGTGTGTTCAGAAGTTTGTGAAAAGCAAGAAACCTGTGTGTCTCAATAACGAGTTTGTAGTTGATGTTTCTGCTAATAAAATAAAAAAAACTAAATGATAAATTCGGTGACCATGTAAGGTGCTAATCACACTTGAAATGCGTAGAAATAATGTAGCAGAGCATAGAAAAATATGTGAGTGAAAGTGAAAAGTTGCGGGGAAAACAACATCTACAAAAAGTAATCACAGTTGCTTTGTTGTTCAGCTTTACGTATGGAATAGCTAAACAGAAATTATCATTCATATCATATCCCGAAGCACTCGAACTACAAACGTTTAATAGTTTATTTGTCAGTGTACATGTTTGCTTGACACTTCATGCAGTGAACAGTTTTTTATCTAAATACAGGAGTTAAAACTTTTAAAATGAAACTGAATGAAATGTCGAGTGCTTCGCTGTAGCTGTACTTGCTAAGGTCACCCATAAACTCCTGCAACCGGTATGCGAACCTTTGAAGTGTGTCTTTAGGTGCAAATGTATATGTTGTATCATAGATTACAAAATGGTGCAGAGTAACAATTGGTGTGGCTGTGTAAACTCTTCAGACCTCTTCAATTGATAAGAAACCATCGTCCATAGATAAAAATATCATCATCAACGATGAAAGTTATGTCTGTGTCAAGTCGCGAACTGTACACTTTCCGATTAAAACGTGCTCTTGTCGGTCAGTGTCAAGCAACAAAATGTCCCGCCTTAGATGCTATTCAAGGAGGTACTGGGCCCTGTACTGACAAAAGCCCACACAGTCATGTATATTTTCCACCAACATTGAAGTTGATGACATGAAACACGAGCGTCCCGTCTGTTATCGAAGCGTCAGCTGTGACTGCCGACCGGGTACTGAGACTGTGACTGAAATATCTTACACTACTGACCATTAAAAATGCTACACCACGAAGATGACATGCTACAGACGCGAAATTTAACAGACAGGAGGAAGACGCTGTGATATGCAAATGATTAGCTTTCACACAAAGCTGGCGCCGGTGGCGACATCTACAACGTGCTGACATGAGGAACGTTTCCAACCGATTTCTCATACACAAACGGCAGTTGACCGGCGTTGCCTGGTGAAACGTTGTTCTGATGCCTCGTGTAAGGCAGAGAAATGCGTACCATCACGTTTCCGACTTTGATAAAGGTCGGATTGTAACCTATCGCGATTGCGGTTTATCGTATCGCGACATTGCTGCTCGCGTTGGTCGAGATCCAATGACTGTTAGCAGAATATGAAATCGGTGGGTTCAGGAGGGTAATACGGAACGCCGTGCTGGATCCCAAACGGCCTCGTATCACCAGCAGTCGAGATGACAGGCATCTTATCCGCATGGCTGTAACGGATCGTGCAGTCACGTCTGAATTCCTGGGTCAGCAGATGGGGACGTTTGCAAGACAACAACCATCTGCACGAACAGTTCGACGACGTTTGCAGCAGCATGGACTATCAGCTCGGAGACCATGGCTGCGGTCCCTTGACGCTGCATCACAGACAGGAGCGCCTGCGATGGTGTACTCAACGACGAACCTGGGTGCACGAATGGCAAAACGTCATTTTTTCGGATGAATCCAGGTTCTGTTTACAGCATCATGATGGTCGCATCCGTGTTTGGCGACATCGCGGTAAACGCACATTGGAAGCGTGTATTCGTCATCGCCATACTGGCGTATCACCTGGCGTGATGGTATGGGGTGCCATTGGTTATAAGTCTCGGCCTCCTCGTTCGCATTGACAGCACTTTGAACAGTGGACGTTACATTTCAGATTGTTACGAGCCGTGGCTATACCCTTCGTTCGATCTCTGCGAAACCCTACATTTCAGCGGGATAATGTACTACCGCATGTTGCAGGTCCTGTCCGGGCCTTTCTGGATACGGAAAATGTTCGTCTGCTGCCCTGGCCAGCACATTCTCCAGATCTCTCACCAACTGAAACAGTCTAGTCAATGGTGGCCGAGCAACTGGCTCGTCACAGTACGCCAGTCACTACTCTTGATGAACTGTGGTATCGTGTTGAAGCTGCATGGGCAGCTGTACCTACACACGCCATCCAAGCTCTGTTTGACTCAATGCCCAGGAATATCAAGCCCGTTATTACGGCCAGAGGTGGTTGTTCTGGGTACTGATTTCTAAGGGTCTATGCACCCAAATTGTGTGAAAATGTAATCACATGCCAGTTCTAGTATAATATATTTGTCCAAAGAATATCCGTTTATCATCTGCATTTCTTCTTAGTGTAGCAATTTTAATGGCCAGTAGTGTATTTCCGTCATTGTCTCAGTTCGCTGACGGCAATTTCCATTACCGTCTCAGGACCCGGACGTCAGTGGCGAATTGAAGGAAAGTTTTATTATTTAATTCCTATTATGTACTGAACATCTCCAAATAGTTTGTTATATTTTGAACTGTTTCTTCGTGGTGTCACGTTTTCCATTCCCGTCATCGCAATTCCATCAAGGTCTTTCAGTATATTGCCCTCACGTCTTCGGCTCAGTCTCTAATGACCTCGTCGTCGGCGGGACACTAAGGTCTAATCTTCCGTCCCTCATGCGGGTTGGAGGGGTTTGGGCTTCCTACGAGAGCCACAGTGTTCTTTCACTCGGAACGTTCAGTGGACAAAGCTAACTGGCAGTTAAGCGAGGTGCAGTCGAGGCAGTGTTAATGGCTCCTTCGCTGGCCGCCCGCCAATCCCGAACAGGGACGGTCTTGGCCCGACAACAACTGCGGTGGCCCCACGGGCGATTTGCGGCCACGGCAATTAACTGCGGCGCTCGCGAGCTTAATTACCGCTGCCGCTGGGCCTCGCAGTAACGAAGCGTCCTGTCACACGAGTCGGCAGCTGGGCCCAGCTGGTGAAACACCGCGGCACGGCTTAGTGGAAGAGCTAAAGGTTCCAAGTAAGGCCACCGCACTTTGTCTTTCTGTTGTGGCCTTCATAACAGAACAGGAACCGCGGTCGGAGTAATTTATACAGGGCGACTCCGAAATGATGCTATAAACTTTCAGGAAGGATGGAGAAGGGCACGTGTATCAATTTGAGGCAAGGGGTTCCGGTACGGAAATGACTGAGTAGAAAGGTATAAGCGAAAATCATCCTGATACATCTGACAATGGACCCCTTCTAGCTGTTTCCTTTCCATTTTTTTCAAAAGTGGTAGCACGCTGAGGTGACAAAAGTCATAGGATAGCGGTATGCACCTGCCAGGTGCGACAATAAAGTAATGAGACTGATGTGAAAAAACATGTTGCTTATCAGAATGAGATTTTCACTCTGCAGCGGAGTGTGCGCTATGAAACTTCCTGGCAGATTAAAACTGTGTACCGGACCGAGACTCGAATTCGAGACTTTTGCTTTTCGCGGGCAAGTGCTCTACCAACTTTTTTTTTTTTTATCTCATTTTGTTCGTTTTCGTTCTTTTGTATCTGCTCGGGACGGACGTCGCAAGACACCCGTTTCAGTTCGTCGTTGATCCATTAACTCAGTTGTTTTTATTACAGAGGGCAGCTAACCCACTGACAGAAAACGCTGAGCTACTGTGCCAGCATCAACTGAGCTACCCAAGCACGACTCACGCCCCGTCCTCACAGCTTTACTTCTACCAGTACCTCGTCTCCTACCGTCCACACTTAACAGAAGCTCTCCTGCGAACCTGCAGAACTAGCACTCCTGAAAGAAAGGATATTGCGGAGACATGGCTTAGCCACAGCCTGGGGGATGTTTCCAGAATGGGATTTTCACTCTGCAGCGGAGTGTGCGCTGATATGAAACTTCCTGGCAGGTTCGCAGGAGAGACTCTTGTTAAGTTTGGAAGGTAGGAGACGAGGTACTGCCAGAAGTAAAGCTGTGAGGACGGTGCGTGAGTCGTGCTGGGATAGCTCAGTTGGTGCCAGCACAGTAGCTCAGCGTGTTCGGTCAGAGGGTTAGCTGCCCTCTGTAATAAAACAACTGAGTTAACAGATCAACAACGAACTTAAATGGATGTCTTACGACGTCCGCCCGGAGCAGATGCAACGAACTAAAGCGAACAAAATGAAAATAATAAAAAAAAGAATCCGGCACACAGTTTTAATCTGCCAGGAAGTTTCATGTTGTTTATCGTTTTAGTCAAGTTTAGTGTTGTCTCCTTCAAAGTTGTTCCCTTCTGGCTGCACACACTTTTTTGAGCGCTTCTGCCATTGATGGTAACATTTCTGGAACTCATCTTCTTTAATATCCTCCAAGACCCTCGTCACAGCTTTTTGGACATCTTGTGTTGTTTGAAAATGGTGTCCCTTGACCGCCGTTTTGACTCTTGGAAATAGAAAAAAGTCGCACAGAGCGATGTCTGGTGAATAAGGTGGCTGTGGTAGTACTGAAATTTGTTTCGTGGTTAAAAATTAATGTACTGACGGAGAAGTATGGGATGGCGCATTACTTGATGCAGAATCCAATTATCAGCAATGTTGGCACGGACAAGAAGAACTCTTTCACGAAGTCTATCTAAAATTTCTTTGTAGTAATATTGGTTAACTGTTTCTCCAGGAGGCACACGCTCTATATGAACAATCCCCTTTGAAATCAAAGAAACACACAAGCATGCATTTCACTTTTGACTTTGATATGTGAGCTTTTTTTAGTCTGGGTGATCCCTTTGAACACTATTGTGAACTGTGGCGTTTTATCTCTGGATCGTACTGAAGAAACCAACTTTCATCACCAGTGATAACACGGCTCAACAATTCTGGATTGATTTCCGTTTGGTCTAACAGATCAGCTGCCACATTTTTCCGTGTTTCTCGCTGTTGTGGTGTTAGATTTTTGGGGACCATTATTGCACAAATCTTCAGTTATTATTAGACGAACCGTTTCTCGATTGATGTTCAGTTCTTCTGCAATCATCTTCGTGGACAATCTTCGATCAGATACGAGTAGTACGAGTTCACGCACTCTGGCCAAGTTGACATCCGTTCGTGAGGTTGATGGTCGTCCACTGCAGTCTTCATCTTCAACATTCGTTCTGCCTTCACTAAACATTTTATGCCAATGAAAAATTTGAGCTCTTGACATAATCTCCTCTCAAAAAGCCTCCTGAAGCTTACTGAAAGTTGTCGTCGCGTTTTCACCCAATTTAATGCAAAAAGAAATGACTTACCGTTGCGCAATATTATGTGATTTCATTTCCGTGACAAAAAACACAAACACTTGTTAACTTATTGTAGCAAAACTCACTACTGAGCAG
The DNA here is from genome assembly GCF_021461395.2 of Schistocerca americana. NCBI lineage: Eukaryota > Metazoa > Arthropoda > Insecta > Orthoptera > Acrididae > Schistocerca > Schistocerca americana. Next base: position 173,237,589 of record NC_060125.1, read on the forward strand.
TTGCATCGATGTGCCGCTTGGACTAGAAGCAGCTTATCGACCAAGGTCAAAGATATTGTGCCTACACAAGGCTGCAGGGTTGCCACATCTTGCAAAGAAAATCAGACTCATTAGTTTATTGTCGCACCTCATATACAGATGGCGGTAGTATAGTGTACATGAAGTGTAACAGGACAGGCATTGGCGAGCCTGCCATTTGTGTTCAGGTGATCAGGCAGTTCATGTGAAAATGTTTTTGTTCTGATTATCGCTGTACGGCGGTAATTAACAAATTTTGAATGCAAAATGGTAGTTGGAAGTAGACGCATGAGATATTCCATTTCGGAAGTCAGCAGGGAATTCTATATTCCGAGATCCACAGTGTCAAGAGTGTCTCGAGAATACCAAACTTCAGGTATTACCTCTCACCACGGAAAAAGCTGTGACTGACAGCCTTCACTTAACGACCGAGAGCAGCGGCGTTTACTTGCAGTTGTCAGTGCTAACAGACAACCAAGACTGCTTGAAATAACCGCAGAAGTCAGTGTGGTACGTGCCACTAACGTATCCGTTAGGACATAGCAGCGAAAGTTGGCGTTCATGGGCTATCACAGCAGACGATCGAGCGAGTGCCTTTGTTAACAGCACGACATCGTCTGAAGCGCCTCTCCTGGGCTCTTGACCATTTCGGTTGGACCCTAGACGACTGGAGAACCGTGGACATCCGATGAGTCCAGATTTCAGTTAGTAAGAGCTTGTGCTTTAGTTAGGGTGTGGCGCAGACCCCACGAACCAATAGACTCAAGTTGTCAACAAGGCACTGTGCAAGCTGGTAGTGGGTCCATTATGGAGCCGGTCCAACTGAACAGATCATTCCTTCTGGTAAACCTTCCAGGATGTAAGGTCGTGGTCCATGAAAGGTTTACCAGAAGATATGTCATCCGGTCGTGAAAGCCTTCATACTATGAACAGATCATTGACTGGAAATGGTTACGTTTGGCTACTTGGAGTCCATTTGCAGCCATTTATGGGTGACAGCATGCCATGAAACTGGGCCACAGCTGATCGTGACTGGTTTGAAGAACATTCTGGACAGTTCAAGCGAATGATTTGGCCACCCAGGTTGCCCAAAGTGTACCCCATAGAACATTTATAGGAAGTAATTGAGAGGTCAGTTCTTGCACAAAATCCTGCACTGGCAACATTTTCGCAATTCAAGACGGCTATAGAGGCAGTATGGCTCAGCATTTATGCAGGGAATTCCCAACGACTTTTTGAGTCCATGCCACATCTAGTTACTGCACTGCTGGGCACAAGGAAGTTCGACACGATATTAGGAAGTATGCCGTGACATCTGTTACCTCAGTTTAAGGACCAAAAGAAAAAACAATATCCAGTAAACATGGCTTCATAAGTGCAAGCCTTAAGAGCTGTGATCACTTGTTCATCTTTGCTAGTGTGCATTTCAGAGCCCATGGAAAGCAAAGAGTTTGCAGTAGAAGAAGTACACTACTAGAAGTATCGGAACGATTCTCACTTACAACTTTCCAGCCGGTCGTTTCTGGACCAGGATCCATTAACTTAAATTGATACATTCACCCTCTCCATCATACCTGAAAGCTTGTAACTTCATCATGGAATCCACTGTACAATGCGTGGACGAGTGCACATCCTTCCCACCTCCCCCTTCATTCTAATACATTCACAGATGGTAATATGAAGATTGTCAATATGTAAGCCGCCCGGCTGGGTAACATTACGTCTGCTACTACTCTGTGGGGATAGGATTTATGCCGTATGGCATTTTGTCTTGGTACTCACCCGCCAAATCCAGCACGAGACTGGTTCTTCCTTATTAACACAATGGCTGCAACTAACCTGCAATGTTCAGTTAGCAGTACGTTCTACACTACTTAATGGTACGTTCTACAGTTCTATGCTGATGATAAATATGACACACTTGTAATGAATCATTTAGTATGTGTTGTTGTTGTGGTCTTCAGTCCAGAGACTGGTTTGATGCAGCCCTCCATGCTACTCTATCCTGTGCAAGCTGCTTCATCTCCCAGTACCTACTGCAACCTACATACTTCTGAATCTGCTTAGTGTATTCATCTCTTGGTCTCTCTCTACGATTTTTGTCCTCCACGCTACCCTCTAATACTAAATTGGTGATCCCTTGATGCCTCAGAATATGCCCCAGCAATCCCTTCTCCTAGTCAAGTTGTGCCACAAATTTCTCTTCTACCCAATTCTATTCAATACCTCCTCATTAGTTATGTGATCTACCCATCTAATCTTCAGCATACTTCTGCAGCGCCACATTCCGAAAGCTTCTATTCTCTTCTTGTCTAAACTATTTATCGTCCACGTTTCACTTCCATACATAGCTACACTTCATACAAATACTTTCAGAAACGACTTCCTGACCCTTAAATCTATACTTGATGTAAACAAATTTCTCTTCTTCAGAAACGCTTTCCTTGCCATTGCCAGTCTACGTTTTATATCCTCTATACTTCGAACATCATCAGTTATTTTGCTCCCAAAATAGCAAAACTCCTTTACTACTTTAAGTGTCTCATTTCCTAATCTAATTCCCTCAGCATCACCCGACTTAATTCGACTACATTCCATTATCCTCGTTTCGCTTTTGTTGATGTTCGTCTTATATCCTCCTATCAAGACACTGTCCATTCCGTTCAACTGCTCTTCCAAGTCCTTTGCTGTCTCTGACAGAATTACAATGTCATCGGCGAACCTCAAAGTTTTTATTTCTTCTCCATGGATTTTAATCCCTCCTCCGAATTTTTCTTTTGCTTCCTTTACTGTTTCCTCAATATACAGACTGAATAACATCGGGGATAGGCTACAATCCTATCTCACTCCCTTCCCAACCACTGCTTCCCCTTCATGTCCCTCGACTCTTATAACTGCCTTCTGGTTTCTGTACAAATTGTAAATAGCCTTTCGCTCCCTGTATTTTACCCCTGCCACCTTCAGAATTTGAAAGAGAGTATTCCAGTCAAAAGCTTTCTCTAAGTCTACAAATGCTAGAAACGTAGGTTTGCTTTTCCATAATCTTTCTTCTAAGGTAAGTCGTAGGATCTGTATTGCCTCATGTGTTCCAACATTTCTACGGAATCCAAACTGATCTTCCCCGAGGTCGGCTTCTACCAGTTTTTCCATTCGTCTGTAAAGAATTCGCGTTAATATTTTGCAGCTGTGACTTATTAAACTGATAGTTCGGTAATTTTCACATCTGTCAACACCTGCTTTCTTTGGGATTGGAATTATTATATTCTTCTTGAAGTCTGAGGATATTTCGCCTGTCTCATACATCTTGCTCACCAGATGGTAGAATTTTGTCAGGACTAGCTCTCCCAAGGCTGTCAGTATTTCTAATGGAATTTTGTCTACTCCCGGGGCCTTGTTTCGACTTAGGTCCTTTAGTGCTTTGTCAAACTCTTCACTCAGTACCATATCTCCCAATTCATCTTCATCTAAATCCTCTTCCATTTCCATAATATTGTCCTGAAGTACATCGCCCTTGTATAGACCCTCTATATACTCCTCCCACCTTTCCGCTTTCCCTTCTTTGCTTAGAACTGGGTTTCCATCTGAGCTCTTGATATTCATACGAGTGGTTCTCTTTTTTCCGAAGGTCTCCTTAATTTTCCTGTAGGCATTATCTATCTTACCCCTAGTGATATATGCCTCTACATCCTTTACGTTTGTCCTCTAGCCATCCCTGCTTAGCTATTTTGCACTTTCTGTCGATCTCATTTTTGAGACGTTTGTACTCCTTTTTGCCTGCTTCATTTACTGCATTTTTATATTTGCTCCTTTCGTCAATTAAATTCAGTATTTCTTCTGTTACCCAACGATTTCTACTAGCCCTCGTCTTTTTACCTACTTGATCCTCAGCTGTCTTCACTACTTCATCCCTCAAAGCTACCCATTCTTCTTCTACTGTATTTCTTTCCCCCATTCCTGTCAATCGATCCCTTATGCTCTCCCTGAAACACTGTACAAACTCTGGTTTAGTCAGTTTATCCAGGTCCCATCTCCTTAAATTCCCATGTTTTTGCAGTTTCTTCAGTTTTAATCTACAGTTCATAACCAATAGATTGTGGTCAGAGTCCACATCTGCCCCTGGAAATGTCCTACAATTTAAAACCTGGTTCCTAAATCTCTGTCTTACCATTATATTATCTATCTGATACCTTTTAGTATCTCCAGTGTTCTTCCATGTATACAACCTTCTTTTATGATTCTGGAACCAAGTGTTAGCTATGATTAAGTTATGCTCAGTGCAAAATTCTACCAGGCGGCTTCCTCTTTCATTTCTTAGCCCCAATCCATATTCACCTATTATGTTTCCTTCTCTTCCTTTTCCTACTGTCGAATTCAGGTCACCCATGACTATTAAATTTTCGTCTCTCTTCATTATATGAATAATTTCTTTTATGTCATCATACATTTCATCAATCTCTTCGTCATCTGCAGAGCTAGTTGGCATCTAAACTTGTACTACTGTAGTAGGCGTGGGTTTCGTGTCTATTTTGGCCACAATAATGCGCTCACTATGCTGTTTGTAGTAGCTTACCCGCACTCCTATTTTTTTATTCATTATTAAACCTACTCCAGCATTTCATCTATTTGATTTTGTATTTATAATTGTGTATTCACCTGACCAGAAGTCTTGTTCCTACTGCCACCGAACTTCCGAACTTCACTAATTCTCACTATATCTAACTTTAACCTTTCAGTTTCCCTATTTAAATTTTCTAACCTACCTGCCCGATTAAGGGATCTGACATTCCACGCTCCGATCCGTAGAACGCGTTATCTTTCTCCTGATAACGATGTGCTCTTGAGTAGTCCCCGCCAGGAGATCCGAATGGGGGACTATTTTACCTCCGGAATATTTTACCCAAGAGGACACCATCATCATTTAACCATACAGTAAAGCTGCATGTCGTCGGGAAAAATTACGTCTGTAGTTTCCCGTTGCTTTCAGCCGTTCGCAGAACCAGCACAGCAAGGCCGTTTTGGTTGTGTTACAAGGTCAGATCAGTCAATAATCCAGACTGTTGCCCCTGCAACTACTGAAAGGGCTGCTGCCCCTCTTCAAGAACCACACGTTTGTCTGGCCTCTCAACAAATACCCATCCGTTGTGGTTGCACCTACGGTTCGGCTATCTGTATCACTGAGGCACGCAAACCTCCTCACCAACGGCAAGGTCCATGGTTCATGGGGGCACCTTTAGTATATACACAGATAATGCCTTCACAACTCTGCACTGTTCAGAAGCTGCTATTATTACACATCAGTGTTAATCACTATCACAGCTCCACATTCTAGTCTACCAATTGCCTGTTTATGAGTCTTATTACTGATTCCGTCCACGTGGGGCAGCAAACAATCGCGGATGGCAGTTTGTATTACGCACGATTAGGCTTAACTATTTAGATTCAGTGAACCGTCGGAACTATTACGCGACATATGTGCATAAAGGTACGTCAATACATATTTCTCAACGCAATTTTTGATTCTTTTTGCTGTCATATTCCGTTCTGTAGACATAACCTGTCAGATAGCCAAAGAGACACAGTAACGATGAAACTCAACTCTCTACTTTTGGCACCAATTACCATCTTTTTCGCAAAAAAAAGTGCGACGGTAACAACGCAGATACGACCGTCCCACGTGGCTGAAAATAACTTACAAGTTCGTAGCGCCCTCCATCGGTAATGCTGCAGTTCAGTATGGTGTTGGCCAATCCTTAGCCTTTTCTGACAGCTTCCACTCTCGCAGGCATACGTTCCAATCAGGTGCTGGAAGGTTTCTTGGCCGGCCTCGGTGTCCGAGCGGTTCTAGGCGCTTAAGTCCGGAACCGCGGGACTGCTACGTTCGCAGGTTCGAATCCTGCCTCGGCCATGGATGTGTGTGATGTCCTTAGGTTAGTTAGGTTTAAGTAGTTCTAAGTTCTAGGGGACTGATGACCTCAGATGTTAAGTCCGATAGTGCTTAGAGACATTTTTGAAGGTTTCTTGGGGAATGGCAGCCCATTCTTCATGGAGTGCTGCACTGAGGAGAGGTATCGATATCGGTCGGTGAGGCCTGGTACGAAGTCGGCGTTCCTAAACACCCCCAAGGTGTTCTGCGGAATTCAGATCAGGACTCTGTGCAGGCCAGTCCGTTGCAGGGATGTTATTGTCGTGTAACCACTGCGCCACAGACCGTACATTACGAATAGGTGATAGATTGTGCTTAAAACATCAGTGTAGATATGTGCTGTGATAGTGCCACGCAAAACAACAAGGGGTGCAAGCCCTCTCCATGAAAAACACGACCACACCGTAACACCACCGCTTCCGAATTTTACTGTTGACACTACACACGCTGGTAGATGACGTTCACCGGGCATTCGCCATACCCGCACCGTGCCATCGCATTCCCACACTGTGTACCGTGATTCGTCACTCCACACAACGTTTTACCACTGTTCAATTGCCTAATGTTTACGGTACTTACATCAAGCGAGGCCTTGTTTGGCATATACCGGCGTGATGTGTGGCTTATGAGCAGCCGCACGACCATGAAATTCAAGTTTTCTCACCTCCCGCCTGACTGTCATAGTACTTGCAGTGGATCCTGTTGCAGTTTGGAATTCCTGTGTGATGGTCTGGGTAGATGTCTGCCTATTACACATTACGACCCTCTTCAACTGTCGGCGGTCTCTATGTCAGTCAACAGACGAGGTGGGCCTGTACGCTTTTGTGCTGTACGTGTCCCTTCACGTTTCCACCTCACCATCACATCCGAAACAGTGGACCTAGGGATGTTTAGGAGTGTGGAAATCTCGCTTACAGACGTATGACACAAGTGACACCCCATCACCTGACCACGTTCGAAGTCCGTGTGTTCCGCGGAGCGCCCCATTCTGCTCTCTCACGATGTCTAACGACAACTGAGGCCGCTGATATGGAGTACCTGGCGGAAGGTGGCGGCAGAATGCACCTAATATGAAAAACGTATGTTTTTGGTGGTGTCCGGGTAGTTGTGATCACATAGTGTAGCTTAGAAACAGTGGAAGCCGGTGATCATGTGTCAGTGTGCTACAGTACACTGCACATATTACACACATTAAGTCATTTCTTTTCAAGTGAGAGGTGGAAAACGCACTAAAATTACGTCATATCTCTTCGAATGAATGCTGGTATGCAAATAAAATGGAAGAAAACATGTTTTGCAACGCTCTCTCCGCTATAGCGAGAAACCAGTGTCGGGTGCTGAAACGATTCTCGGCCACACTACGATCAACGTAGAGAAGGAACACAACTGTCTGTTTTCGACTGTCTGATCCTGCCTGGACTAAAGATCCTATGTTGCTGACAGCGCTACGTCAGTATTTTTTTTTTTTTTTTTTTGGAAGTGTGTGTAATGTAGTGTGCAAGCAACTCTGTGGATTCTCTAGATGCTCTGTCAGAGTCTCTTTTCTAGCAAATCTTTGGAGGACAAACAATGTGGTAAAGAAGTTAGGAAGACCTGATCCAAATTTAAATCTAAGAAGGGGAGGGCGTGGCATGGGTCTCACTGATTTAACTCGAATTATGTGAGTAAGAACAGGTGGATGCCCTTTCAAGTTCGAAAAATATTTCACCTGAGTGGACCGTAAGTAAAGATAAAACCGGTCTTTAAAGATTAACGAGTAAAGTATGAAGCTGGCCAGCCGATGTGGACGAGCGGTTCTAGGCGCAGATTCGAATTCTGCCTCGGGCATGGATGTGTGTGAGGTTAATTATGTTTAAGTAGTTCTAAGTTCTAGGGGACTGATGACCTCAGATGTTAAGTCCCATAGTGCTCAGATCGATTTGAGCCATTTGAATCAGTATGAAGCATTTGTAAACTCTACTTGAGTTTTTGATGCCGTAGCGCAGTGGTCAGCTGCAGTGAATGACAATTCGTCGGGAGGGTTCCATTCTTGCTGCTATCAATTATTTTTCTCGTGATGTTAAACAAATAATCAGAAAATTTAAACATATTTAAACAGTTCAGTTTGTGTATGTAAAATGAATGTATTCAGTTTAGTTACGATTATACCCTTGTGAATCAAAAGGTGCTAAAAATAGAATATAAGAGGAAATTTAGTATGTGTGTGACAGGAGTTGGATCCGTGGGTGTGATCTCTGTAACAAACTTTTTTGCTTTCCATGTTTGTTATACGGGGTAACGATTCGCGAGGTACAGGGGGAGTGAAAGGACATATTAATGCATTAATAAAAAACACATCGGAAATCACAAACATATAAACTACATAATTGATCTTAGTGTATTAGATAAAGCTAGTGTCGCAACAATGTTAAGTCGCGCCTACCATGACGACACAGTAAAATGTACTCCGTTTATTTTTCTAATATTGTAGCACAGTGGCAAAATTTTGCACGAGTTGCCAACGCTTACAAGCACTCCTCAGTATGGGCCTGAATTTCTCTTCTTTTAGCGCAAGGTTCTTACGTCAGATGTGTGAAGGTAATCATAAACTCTTAATGATCACCTTAGAAAAAAATCAAGCTGGGCACACGAAACTCGGTAATGGTGTTAGTCCTTCTTCACATATTCAGCTCTCAGTGAGACACATTTTTCACGCTGGGTGACTTGGCAGAGATCTTGGTTGTATAAGTCTGCATTTTGGCTGCTCACGTAACCCTCCGCTTCGAAAATAAACTTCTCACCATTCTGAAAATAACTGCAGCGTAGTAAGAAACTTCCTGACAGATTAAGCTCCTTTCTTTCAGGAGTGCTAGTTCTGCAAGGTTCGCAGGAGAGATTCTGTAAAGTTTGGAAGGTAGGAAAATGGCTCTGAGCACTATGGGACTCAACTGCTGTGGTCATAAGTCCCCTAGAACTTAGAACTACTTAAACCTAACTAACCTAAGGACAGCACACAACACCCAGCCATCACGAGGTAGAGAAAATCCCTGACCCCGCCGGGAATCGAACCCGGGAACCCGGGCGTGGGAAGCGAGAACGCTACCGCACGACCACGAGATGCGGGCTTGGAAGGTAGGAGACGAGGTACTGGCAGAAGTAAAGCTTTGAGGACGGGACATGAGTCGTGCTTGGGTAGCTCAGTTGGTAGAGCACTTGCCCGCGAAAGGCAAAGGTCCCGTGTTTGAGTCTCGGTCCGGCACACAGTTTTAATCTGTCAGGATGTTTCATATCAGCGCACACTCCGCTGCTGAGTGAAAATCTCATTCTGGATGCAGCGTAATAGCTTCTTCATCAGAGGAAAATGGCAGATATCACTGCGTGCGATTTCAGGAGAATATGGAGATGAGGCAAAATACGATAGCCCAAACAAGCAACTTGTGTGACAGTGCCCCGTGCAGAATGGGATGGGGCGTTGTAATGGAGCAAAACCACATCCACTGATAACTTCCCATGACGCGCCGTCTTGATGGCCTTGCGTAGACTCTTCAGGAGAATACTTTGTCAGCAACACGTCATAACGGCCCCTAAAAACTGTACCACCTTGCCCAGTCATCGTTAGGTCTTCGCTTTATTCGTCTATGGTGAATCGACATTTTCCAGTACATTCTTTCTTCCTTGATGTACGCGAAAGATTACAACTAAAACACTTCGTCCTAAACCGGGAGATGGTCCACTCCCTGACCGGCCACGGTCCGTACCGGTACAGTAATACCACATGGGACATCAGAACAGGTCACACTACGATGCAACACGCTGAGACCTATACAGAACGACAATGGCATTGCCAGAATAATACGCAATCCCGACGGTTTGAAGACGTAGCCGATATTGTGTCGCACACACTGCGCGAAGAATACAAGACCAAAACCCGTATGGCAGGAGAAGTAGACAAGCGCAAGCAACACAACAAACCACATGCGAGGACGTTTCATTTGATTTAATTTGTTGTTCATTTAGACCTGTTGCATTACATTTTATAACAGGTCTTTCATTTTACAGCTTTTTATGTAGATTACAAAACATATTTCATATTACAAACAGCAATTATTGTTTTCAGCGATTACAATGAAAGTAATAGTAACTTAAAAATACATTAGAAATTGAAAGAAAAAGCATAAAAAATATTCAAAATTTAAGAAGGTATGATAGATGACAGGAAAGACTTTGACAGTAAGAGAGAGCAAGAGAGAGAGAGAGAGAGAGAGAGAGAGAGAGAGAGAGAGAGAGAGAGGAATGTTACCTATCTGAACCAGGCTGGTCTGAAAGCCTTGGAACTACTTCGAGCCTTGCAGTCCCGGTTCGCTACGGTTTAATCTACGTATTAATATTTCTGAACACTATTTGCAAAAACACTATAACTACACTACTGGCCATTAAAATTGCTACACCAAGAGGAAATGCAGATTATAAACGGGTATTCATTCGACAAATATGCTATACTAGAACTGACATGTGATTACATTTTCACGCACTTTGGGTGCATAGATCCTGAGAAATCAGTACCCAGAACAACCACCTCTGGCCGTAATAACGGCCTTGATACGCCTGGGCATTGAGTCAAACAGAGCTTCGATGGCGTGTACAGGTACAGTTGCCCACGCAGCTTCAACACGATACCACAGTTCATCAAGAGTAGTGACTGGCGTACTGTGACGAGCCAGTTGCTCGGCCACCATTGACCAGACGTTTTCAATTGGTGAGAGATCTGGAGAATGTGCTGGCCAGGGCAGCAGTCGAACATTTTCTGTATCCAGAAAGGCCCGTACAGGACCTGCAACATGTGGTCGCGCATTATCCTGCTGAAATGTAGGGTTTCGCATGGTTCGAATGAAGGGTAGAGCCACGGGTCGTAACACATCTCAAATGTAACGTCCACTGTTCAAAGTGCCGTCGATGCAAAAAGAGGTGACCGAGACGTGTGCCCAATGGCACCCCATACCATCACGCCGGGTGATACGTCAGATTGACCGAGCGAGGTGGCGCAGTGGTTAGCACACTGGACTCGCATTCGGGAGGACGACGGTTCCATCCCGTCTCCAGCCATCCTGATTTAGGTTTTCCGTGATTTCCCTAAATCGTTTCAGGCGAATGCCGGGATGGTTCCTTTGAAAGGGCACGGCCGATTTCCTTCCCAATCCTTCCCTAACCCGAGCTTGCGCTCCGTCTCTAATGACCTCGTTGTCGACGACACGTTAAACACTAACCACCACCACCACGCCAGTATGGCGATTACACGCTTCCAATGTGCGTTCACCGCGATGTCGCCAAACACGGATGCGACCATCATGATGCTGTAAACAGAACCTGCATTAATCCGAAAAAACGACGTTTTGCACCCAGATTCGTCGTTGACTACACCATCGCAGGTGCTCTTGTCTGTGATGCAGCGTCAAGGGTAACCGCAGCCATGGTCTCAGAGTTGATAGTCCATGCTGCTACAAACGTCGTCGAACTGTTCGTACAGATGGTTGTTGTTTTGCAAACGTCCCCATCTGTTGACTCAGGGATCGAGACGTGGCTGCACGATCCGTTACAGCCATGCGGATAAGATGCCTGTCCTCTCGACTGTTAGTGATACGAGGCCGTTGGGATCCAGCACGGCGTTCCGTATTACCCTCCTGAACCCACCGATTCCATATTCTTCTAACAGTCATTGGATCTCGACCAACGCGAGCAGCAATGTCGCGATACGATAAACCGCAATCGCGATAGGCTACAATCCGATCTTTATAAAAGTCGGAAACTTGATGGTACGCATTTCTCCTCCTTACACGAGGCATCACAACAACGTTTCACCAGGAAACGCCGATCAACTGCTGTTTGTGTATGAGAAATCGGTTGGAAACTTTCCTCATGTCAGCGCGTTGTAGGTGTCGCCACCGGCGCCAACCTTGTGTGAATGCTCTGAAAAGCTAATCATTTGCATATCACAGCATCTTCTTCCTGTCGTTTAAATTTCGTGTCTGTAGCACGTCATCTTCGTGGTGTAGCAATTTTAATGGCCAGTAGTGTATTATGCACATTGTGGGAAGCATAGTGGTGTGTAAGTGTAAAGTATTTTATTCCTTGAGAGTATTAATTAACCTTCTGTTCCTATATTATGTGTCTTTAATTTCACCTGCTATGTTGCCTATATACTAAGTGTTCAGTTATAAATGTTACAACCCAACAGCGATATAATGAAGCAGGCATTTATATACCTACTCCCAAAAATTAAATTTTCACTCTGCCGCTGAGTGTGCGCTGATATGAAACTTCCTGGCAGATTGAAACTATGTGTCGGACCGAGACTCGAACCCGAAACCTTTGCCTTACGTGGGCAAGTGATCTACCATCTGAGCTACCTAAGCACGACTCATGACCCACCCTCACAGCTTTACTTCCGCCAGTACCTCGTCTTCTACCTACCTCCTAGACAAAGATCCCGTGTTCGAGTCTCCTTCTGGCACACAGTTTTAATGTGCCAGGAAGTTTCATATCAGCGTACACTCCGCTGCAGAGTGAAAATTTCATTCTGGAAACATCCTACAGGCTGTGCAAAACCATGTCTTCCAGGAGTGCTAGTTCTGGAAGTTTCGGTGTAGACAAATCAAATGGTTCAAATGGCTCCAAGCACTGTGGGACTTAACATCTGAGGTCATTAGTCCCCTAGACTTAGAACTACTTAAACGTAACTAACCTAAGGACATCACACACATCCACGCCCGAGGCAGGATTCGAATCTGTGACCGTAGCAGCAGCGCGGTTCCGGACTAAAGCGCCTAGAACCGCTCGGCTCCCATCGACGACTCGGCTCGCAGGAGACCTTCTGTGAAATTTGGATGGTAGGACACGAGGTACTGGCGGAAGTGAGTCGTGAGTCGTGCTTGGGTAGCTCAGACGGTAGATCACTTGCCCGCGGAAGGCAAAGGTCTCGGGTTCGAGTCCCGGTTCGGCAGACCGTTTTAATCTACCAGGAAATTTGATATGCCTGCTGTTTATACTTAAGCTAGAACAGGTTTACGGAGTTGATCGCATTACACTGTTTATTCTGATACAGTTAAATTATTTTAGATGTTGTGTGAGGTTGTCTGTGGTAAGTGTTGGTGAAAGTGTTTGCTGTTTGAGTGAGTGTGTGTTTCTGTGCTGCTGTCTGTGTTGGTGCACGAACTGGAGCAGCTGTCTTACGTGTGTACTGCAGTGCTCAGTTATACGGCCATATTTGTCTGAATTCGTCATGTAATGTCCTTGAGACATCATCAGCGACCTTATTTACTATTTCCCATTCGTCTTTGTCTCTTATAGCCCGTATCATGTCTTTGTTGTACTGCGTAGGTGCCTGGCGTGCTGCTCTGTATCGGTTACAGTGAAACGTATGTTTTCTGGGGATCCACGTTCCTCACATGTAGAAGCAGCACTCTGGCTGCGACCCACGCTATGTAAGTGCTTAGGGTAAGGGCCGTGACCTGTCAGAAAGTGAACCAGACCCAAGCTGGGATTGATATGACTCAGTCTCAGACGTTCCCTGATGTCCGGAAAGAACAACAACAACCGAGTTAGAAAACTGCTACGGAAGCAAAGGGAACTTCAGAGGAAAGGTAAATATAGCCAAAGCCTTGCAGACAAACAAAAATTACGCGGAGCGAAATGTAGTGTGAGGAGGGCTATGCGAGAAGCGTTCAATGAATTCGAAAGTAAAGTTCTATGTCCTAACTTGGTAGATAAATCCTAAGAAATTTGGGTCTCATGTCAAAGCGGTAGGTGGATCAAAACAAAATGTCCAGACACTCTGTGACCAAAATGGTACTGAAACAGGGGATGACAGACTAAAGGCCGAAATTCTAAATGTCGTTTTCTAAAGCTGTTTCACAGAGGAAGACTGCACTGTAGTTCCTTCTCTAGATATCTAAATAGATGACAGAAAGATAGAAAAACAATTAAAATCGCTCAAAAGAGTAAAGGCCGCTGGACTTGATGGGATACCAGTTCGATTTTACACAGAGTACGCGAAGGAACTTGCCCCCCTTCTTGCAGCGGTATACCGTAGGTCTCTAGAAGAGCGTAGCGTTCCAAAAGATTGCAAAAGGGCACAGGTCATCCCTGTTTTCAAGAAGGGACGTCGAACAGATGTGCAGAACTATAGACCTATATCTCTAACGTCGATCTGTTGTAGAATTTTGGAACACGCATTATGTTCTAGTATAATGGCGTTTCTGGAGACTAGAAATCTACTCTGTAGGAATCAGCATGAGTTTCGAAAGAGACGATTGTGTGAAACCTAGCTTGCGCTATTCGTCCACGAGACTCAGAGGGTCATAGACACGGGTTCCCAGGTAGATGCCGTGTTTCTTGACTTCCGCAAGGCGTTTGATACAGTTCCTCACGGTCGTTTAATGAACAAAGTAAGAGCCTATGGACTATCAGACCAATTGTGTGACTGGATTGAGGAGTTCCTGGATAACAGAACGCAGCATGTCATTCTCAAAAAAATGGTTCAAATGGCTCTGAGCACTATGGGACTTAACATCTATGGTCATCAGTCCCCTAGAACTTAGAACTACTTAAACCTAACTAACCTAAGGACAGCACACAACACCCAGTCATCACAAGGCAGAGAAAATCACTGACCCCGCCGGGAATCGAACCCGGGAACCCGGGTGTGGGAAGTGAGAACGCTACCGCACGACCACGAGCTGCGGACTGTCATTCTCAATGGAGAGAAATCTTCCGTGGTAAGAGTGATTTCAGGTGTGCTGCAGGGGAGTGTCGTAGGACCGTTGCTATTCACAGTATATATAAATGACCTTGTGGATAACATCGGAAGTTCATTGGGGCTTTTTGTGGATGATGGTGTAGTACATCGGGAGGTTGTAACAATGGAAAATTGTACTGAAATGCAGGAGGATCTGCAACGAACCGACGCATGGTGCAGGGAATGGCAATTGAATCTCAATGTAGACAAGTGTAATGTGCTGCGAATACATAGAAAGAAAGATCCTTTATCATTTAGCTATAATATAGCAGGTCAGCAACTGGAAGCAGTTAATTCCATAAATTATCTGGGAGTAGGCATTAGGAGTGATCTAAAATGGAAAGACCGTATAAAATTAATCATCGGTAAAGCAGATGCCAGACAGATTCATTGGAAGAATCCTAAGGGAATTCAGTCCGAAAACAAAGGAAGTAAGTTACAGTACACTTGTTCGCCCACTGCTTGAATACTGCTGAACTAGTATGGGATCCGTACCAGATAAGGTTGTTAGAAGAGATAGAAAAGATCGAACGGAGCGCAGCACGTTTAGTTACAGGATCATTTAGCAACGCTGCTGTCGTAATGAAGAGTAAAGATTACCATGAAAAACAATCATGGACATTTTGGATCCCAACAATTACAAACAATTTCAGAAGGATCCGACACGAAGATTTTGAAAATGACCAGTCTATTGGTGAAAGCGTCTTCCCTCTCTTCAGTCGACAAGAAGCAACTTTTTAAATCAGAAGCTTACTCGCCCAGACTCTATGGGTTACCGATGGTCAATAAACCGCTGGTACCTTTGAGACCTATAGTCAGCACAATAGGGTCTCCCACCCATGAATTAGCTGGACACCTTGCCTCGCTGCTGAAACCCCATGTTGGTGGAACTAACAGTCATGTTAAAAATTCATATCACTTCATCGATATTATTAAGGAAATTAGTGTGGGACCTATTGATATCCTGGTCAGTTTTAATGTGGTGTCGTTGTTTACCATGACCCCGGTGAATGAAGCGATCACATGTATAGCGGACATTGCTCCTAGTGACATTTTTGGCATTATTCAGACATTGCCTTAAAACAACTCATTTTCAATATAATAATGTTTTTTATGACCAGATTGACGGGGTGGCTATGGGAAGTCCTCTTAGTCCATGGAAGACTTTGAACAACGGGCGTTGCAAACAGCTAAAAATAGACCAGCCAGATGGTATCGTTATGTAGATGATACATTTGTTACATTGACCCATGGGGAAGAGGAACTGGATGCCTTCCTGTTACATCTGAATAGTATTAATCCAATAATTCAATTCACTATGGAGACTGAAATAGATGGTCACCTGAACTTCTTGGATGTGACTGTAATCAAATGACAGGACGGATCATTGGGTCATAAGGTTTTCAGAAAAGACACACACACTGATCGTTATCTGCAGAAAGATTCTAACCACCACCCAAGACATAAAAGAGGGGTGATTAAAACATTAATAGACAGGGCGCACAAAATATGTGAACCAGCTCACTTAGATGATGAGATTGAACACCTTAGAGCGACCTTTAAGAAGAATGGTTGTTCCAACAGAGAGATAGATCGTGCACTACGCCCTAGACTGACAACCAGGTCGGACGAGGATCGACACCAACCCAAGGGGAAAGGGTTCTTACCATTCATCAAAAAGGTCACTGATAGCATTGGAAAAATTTTAAGCAAGTACGATGTGGAAACTGCTTTCAGACCCACCACGAAAATAAACGAATGTTTAAGATCCGCAAAAGATAAACAACATCCTCTAACTACATCAGGTGTCTATAAAATTGCGTGCAATTGTGGAAAGGTCTATATAGGTACAACAAAAAGAAGCGTCAACACCCGTCTGGGTGAACATAAAAGGAACTGCCGCCTCGGACATATTGATAAATTGGCTGTAGCCAAACATGTGTTTCAGGAAGGTGATCATGAAATAAAATTTAGTGTGACGACCGTCACAGCAAAGACGTCGCATTATTATGCGCGAATGTACAGGGAGGCCGTTGGGATTGCCAAACACTGCAAAAATGTTAATAGAAAAGATCAAGGCATTAAACTGGATAAGATATGGATGTCAACATTGCAGCAACAGCATGACAATCTATTAATTTCAGTTGAGAAAGTTGACAATATCAGAGATCATAGAGTAAATAGGCTGTTTAGGTTTTTATGTTGGTAACGCCACGTAGTGCTCTGTATGAAAATCACTGACTGTGCTGTGCGCAGTCTGTGACTGATTTGCATAGTTGGAATATTTGCTATTTTCGTGTTGGGAAGATGGATGTGAACAGCACGTAGCGTTGCGCGGTTGGAGGTGAGCCGTCAGCAGTGGTGGATGTCGGGAGAGAGATGGCAGAATTTTGAGAGCGGACGATCTGGACGTGTGTCCGTCAGAAAAAGGAAGTTTGTAAGACTGGATGTCATGATTATATATTGACTTTTGAACACTATTAAGGTAAATGCATTGTTTGTTCTCTATCAAAATCTTTCATTTGCTAACTATGCCTATCAGTAGTTAGCGCCTTCAGTAGTTAGAATCTTTTATTTAGCTGGCAGTATTGGCGCTCGCTGCATTGCAGTAGTTCGAGTAACGAAGATTTTTGTGAGGTAAGTGATTCATGAAAGGTATAGGTTATTGTTAGTCACGGCCATTCTTTTGTAGGGATTATTGAAAGTCAGATTGCCTTGCGCTAAAAATATTGTGTGTCAGTTTAGTGGTGATCGGAATAAGTAAAGAGTGAAATCTCTGAGCACGTTCAGTTTTGCGCAGCTGTTTGAAAATCAAATAACATAAGAGGTTTACCAGCTCAATAATTCATAAATATTTCTTAGGGGATGTTTCAATGGCACAGCCGACGTCACGTGACTGACAGCGGCGCCCTCTGGACGGCTTATATATACGGCGCTCACTCGCGCTCTCGTTGCTTGTCCTCGAAGGATGACTTCCGCAGTCGAAGGCGAAACGTCAGGGAAGAGTTTTATGTATGGACTACGGCATCTTAGTCCGGAACTTTTAAGGGAAGTCAAGATATTTATTTGTTTGCTTGCATATTGCAGTAATAACCAGCTAGGTCTGAGCTCCTGAGAACCTCGGGACACGTGCTGATCCTGAAAATTTGGGAGTAGTTATTGTGATTTATTTGTTTTAAGAGTAGATGTTAGGCTATTAAAAGTGGAGTTCACATCTCTGTTGCAAGCGTTTCCTCTACATGGGAGGATGCATTAAACTTTCAAATTCTATTAGAATGTTTGAATGTAATGACTGTGACTTTTAGGTACTCGAACAAACATTCAAGACTCCCTTATATTTACCGCTGCAGGATGTAAGTTCTGCCTATTTCTGAATATTTCATCAACAGAAGTCAGTTCCAGTTGCTATTCACTCATGAGTCAAAATTTTGTGTAAAAGAGAAGCATTTTCAGGGCATGGATACTGAAGTGATACCGTTTATTTACTCATATTAAAGAAAAGATTAAAGAAACAAGAAGTAGGAAGCTTTCAGTCACCATCATGTATAATAAGTTTTCCAGAGTTTTTAAATTCCTTTTAAGAGGAATCAGCTGACTTCCTCCCCTTTTTTTAAAATCTATTTTGATTTGTTTTCCGTAATATACATGTAACATTTCATTGAATTAGTTAAAACTGTCTCCCGAAGAAATATCCCCCGAGGCTGCAGAACTAGTTATATCCCTGGACTTGACGGAAACTCAAAGGTTCTTCTGGAACATTACCAACAGCTCTTCGAGGAAAACCCTTTTTCAGAGGAAACAACTATGGCGGGAGAAGAACTCCTCCAGGCCATATCAGCCTCAAGAAATGGTGTAATCTAATCACAAACCTAGACATGAAACAGAATAGCCGAAAGGCCTGGCAACTTCTTAAAAACATCAATAATGACCCCTCATCTAATACACAAAATTTGTTTAAGGTCACACCAAATCAAATAGCAAATCAACTTCTACTTAATGGTAAAACCAACGAGAAGCACCCAAGAAAGAAACTACAGAGAGGCACTCAAGAAAAAGACCACCTAGGCACCCCCTTTACTCTGGAAGAATTAGAAGATTCCATCTCCATAATGAAAATTAATAAAGCCGCTGGCCTAGATGATCTACGCCCAGAACAAGTAAAAATGTTCGGACCTGTTACCAGACGGTGGTTACTAGATATGATGAACAAATGTGTTCTTGAAATGAAAATCCCCAAGACTTGGTGGAAGGCAAATATAGTAGCTATACCGAAACCTGGAAAAAACCCCACAGACCCTAAAAATTTTCGGCCTATCTCCCTACTTTGTCAGCTCTATAAAGTCTTAGAAAGAAAGATCCTTAACCGCATCTCAGAACATGTAGACAAGAATATAATTAAAGGGCAAGCAGGATTCCACCCAGGGAGGTCATGCTGTGGACAAATCCTCAACCTTACACAGTACATAGAAGATGGATACGAGCGGAAACAAATTACAGGTGCAGCCTTTATCGACCTTACAGCAGCTTACGACACCATAAACCACAGTAAGTTAATATCAAAAATATATAACACCACAAAAGATTACCGACTGGCGCAATTCATCCAGTGCCTGTTGCAGAATAGATGGTATTTTGTCACGCTGCAGTCGAAGAAGAGCCGATGGCGGACCCAGAAAAACGGCCTACCCCAAGGTAGCGTCCTCGCCCCATTGCTGTATAATATTTATACCAATGATCAACCGATCAGCATGGACGCTCGCTCCTTCATCTACGCAGACAATACAGTCGTTGCCATCCAGGCAAAAACCTTTGAAGAGGTAGAAAGTAAATTAACTTTAGCGATTGAAAAGCTGGGTGACTATTATGATAATAACCACCTCAAGTCAAACCCAGCAAAAACCCAGGTCTGTGCTTTTCACCTACGTAATAAGGAAGCAAGGAGGAAACTCAACATAAGCTGGAAGGGACAACATCTATCTCACTGCGACACACCAAAATATCTTGGGATTAAACTTGACCGTGCTCTCACCTACAAGGAACACTGTTTGGCCACAAAGATGAAAGTGAGTGCCAGGAACAACATCATCCGCAAGCTAACAAATAGCAGATGGGGAGCGCAACCTACAGTTCTCCGCACGTCAGCTTTAGCTTTATGTTTCTCCACTGCGGAGTACTCGGCACCCGTTTGGCAAAATTCCACCCACGCTGAACAAGTAAATATAGCATTGAATGAGACTATACGCATCGTGACAGGATGCCTCCGCCCAACTCCCACAAAGCAGCTGTACCACCTCATGGGCATAGCCCCGCCAGACATCAGAAGAAGGGCTGCCGCAGAAATCGAGAAACATAAACAGGAGACAGAGACCAGGCATCCAATGTTCGGATACAATCTTCAACCTCGCCGACCTAAATCAAGGAAGAGTTTCCTACGAACAACTGAAGCAACTCTTTTATCGCCAAGAGCACGACGAGAAGAGGTGTGGTACAATGTGGACCCAGGAAGACCAGTGAATAGCCCCAGGGAAGAACCCACAGCTGGCTCTGAACTCCCATATACGACCTGGAAAGCCCTGAATAGACTGCGAACAGGCGTATCAAGATGCAGAGCAAACTTGGAAAAATGGGGCTACATCAGTGCAGACGAGCCCTGCGAGTGTGGAGAACAGCAAGACCCACAACACCTACTGGTCTGCAGGAAACTAAACAACCCGTGTCTGACTCAAGACCTATTTGAAGCAAATGACAAGGCTATTCAAGCTGCAGTGTATTGGGCTTCACGTGGGATATGAAAATCGCTCTGTTTCGCATCCTTAGCGCTTATCGTTATATGGTTCAAATGGCTCTGAGCACTATGGGACTCAACTGCTGAGGTCATTAGTCCCCTAGAACTTAGAACTAGTTAAACCTAACTAACCTAAGGACATCACAAACATCCATGCCCGAGGCAGGATTCGAATCTGCGACCGTAGCGGTCTTGCGGTTCCAGACTGCAGCGCCTTTAACCGCACGGCCACTTCGGCCGGCGCTTATCATTATATGTTACATACTTTTCTATATTATTGTAGTTAATTTACCTTATAACCATGTATTATTGTATTATAACTGCTTCTCTTGCATTATAATATACTTTTTTTTTGTAAAATGGTGATGTCTTGGATACGATAAATAAAAATAAAACCTGTCATTGAATTTGTAGTAATGTTTTGTTTAGGCTGGAATAAGCGTCTAGTCCTCTGCTCATTAGTAGAGGATACCTACACTTTATGCATCGGTTGGCGAATGGAATGAACCGCCCATCTTCCTATAAGCTGAGAACATTACACTTCAGGATGATTTACATTGCATGTAGAGTACTTGTGTCGAAGTTTGCGGGCTTGCCTGAACGTAAGAGTGTTTCCCATGAGATAAATAGAAAGTTGTCAAACTGTAGAATGTAAAAAATGAAATATTACTAGTCAGAAGGCAGAGGAGTGCAATTAGTAGATTGAATGATTGTCTGCTACTGAGGTGAAACCCAACCGTTCTACAACTGCAGAGCTGGATGGTTAGAAGGCTGAATCTTTTTAAATGTTTTCGGGTGCAACTCTGGAGCAAAAAACATGAGCTGTCGATATGAAAATTTGCTGAGTGTAGTGACCAAGTTGGCGTCCAGTGTAACGATTCAGCGAAGGTTGTTATTCCGACTGAATTTCGAGCGCAAGTATTGTGACTCGTCGTAGGTGTCACACATTTTGACAGCAACCGTAAGTAATGTTCTGGGAAGAGCAGCGGTCTGCAGAGGCTTTTCATCGAGTAAATGAGCCTCACTACATGTGCATCAAGTGGAAATAAAATGCATTGTCTATTTGGGAACTTCAGTGCTTTTAGCTGTGGCTCCTTGACTCGCATACTTCGTATGTGTTATTCCAAGTCTTTTCTTTCTCGAGCCACGAGTACATTGCAAGAAACCATTTGGGAAATAATGTGGAGGATATCATCATTTAAGACGGTGAAAGAAATAAGTGTTCCAGAAAATATTTCATGCACCTTAAGACAGTCAATTCAACTCACATCGTCCACACCTGAGGCAGATGATTTAAGTTGTGTTTCCTGCGTTGTTGTTGTTGTTGTTGTGGTCTTCAGTCCTGAGACTGGTTTGATGCAGCTCTCCATGCTACTCTATCCTGTGCAAGCTTCTTCGTCTCCCAGTACCTACTGCAATCTACATCCTTCTGAATCTGCTTAGTGTATTCATCTCTTGGTCTCCCTCTACGATTTTTACCCTCCACGCTGCCCTCCAATACTAAATTGGTGATCACTTGATGCCTCAGAACATGTCCTACCAACCGATCCCGTCTTCTGGTCAAGTTGTGCCACAAACTTCTCTTCTCCCCAATCCTGTTCAATAATTCCTCATTAGTTACGTGATCTACCCATCTAATCTTCAGCATTCTTCTGTAGCACCACATTTCGAATGCTTCTATTCTCTTCTTGTCCAAACTATTTATCGTCCATCTTTCACTTCCATACATGGCTACACTCCATACAAATACTTTCAGAAATGACTTCCTGACACTTAACTCTATACTTGATGTTAACAAATTTTTCTTCTTCAGAAACGCTTTCCTTGCCATTGCCAATCTACATTTTATATCCTCTCTACTTCGACCATCATCAGTTATTTTGCTCCCCAAATAGCAAAACTCCTTTACTGCTTTAAGTGTCTCATTTCCTAATCTAATTCCCTCAGCATCACCCGACTTAATTCGACTACATTCCATTATCCTCGTTTTGGTTTTGTTGATGTTCATCTTATATCCTCCTTTCAAGACACTGTCCATTCCATTCAACTTCTCTTCCAAGTCCTTTGCTGTCTCTGACCGAATTACAATGTCATCGGCGAACCTCAAAGTTTTTATTTTTTCTCCATGGATTTTAATACCTACTCCGAATTTGTCTTTTGTTTCCTTTACTGCTTGCTCAATATACAGATTGAACAACATCGGGGAGAGGCATGAAATATTTTCTAAGCCACTTTTATTTAGTCCTCAAAACATATTTTCCGGCCCAGTGATCTGGGCACTTGCTGTAGTTACAAAGGCGACTCAGTGGTGTAAGAGTCGAAATTCATTAAACTTGTTTGTAAAAAAGAAGCTGGCCAACCTAAACAAAACAGTATCAAAGCATAGGAGTGCTTCGAGGTCTGCCAATAAAATGTGTCCTGTAAGATCTCAACGTTCTCCTAGATGCACTGAGGCTTACTGGGACTGATGGTAGCTAAACAAAAGAATACAGAAATTTATTCCGAGTAATTCAACCATTGTAATCAGTGGAGATTATCCTCACTGGGGAGAAATAAATAACTCTGCCATTGTTCCTCACGTATGTAAGAGAGCTTGCATCTAATATATAACAAGCAGAATTAATTCTTTTTGTGGAGGTTTTGTAATCAATACAGACAGACGAAATGGTAAAGAGTGATATTAAAAGTTTAATTGACTAGTTCTCTGCGAATGATTTCACACGCAGTATTCAGTTCTTCACGTCCAAGTTCTGCACTAATGATAAGTGTAACATACGGTTCAGAAATAATTAACAAGGAGGGAACTTCAAAATTTTTAGGTGTTCATATTGATGAGAATTCAAACTGGAAAAAGCACGTTTTGGAACTCTTAAAACAACTTAATTCAGTCATATATGCTTGACATTGTTCAACTATTGGAGCGATATAAATTAATATGAAATTACGAGGGGCGTTCAATACAACATGCAACACTCTCTTTTCTGAAAGCAGGTTGGATTTATTCAGGATGGCAATACACCACATTATTTCCCACTCTTTTTCTACAAAACCCTGTTTGTCAACATAATCTCCGTGCAATGCGGCGACCTTACGCAACATCACTGGAAGGGTCTGGATGCCAACATAGTACAGGTTTACGTGTCGACGTCGGAGCGGACGACTTGCTGCCTTTATAACCCCTCCATCACACACGTACTGCTTCCCGTGGAGTGCATCCTTAATTGGGCCAAACTCGCTGCTGTTCATCGTCTTCTGTTAAGCAGCGAGGAATCCAGCAGGCATACACCTTTGAGTACCCCAACTGGTGCACGAGTCTGTCAGCAGTACCAACAGAGACGTGTAGTAGTGCAGCCAGGTGTTCCATCGTGATCCGGCGATTACCTCGAATGAGGGTGTCCTCACGTTCCAACACTGCAACAGCCGCCATTGTGTGTGGCCGGCCGACACACCGGAGATCGGGCAGGTTTGCGTCATCTTGTTGTGATGGTGACAGACGCCTCGCTTAAGAGCTCACCGTGTTTTTCTTCAATATCAGGTTTCCGTAGACATTCTGCAAGCGCCTATGACTATTCCTGTTCTCCGCCAAAAGAAAGTAAAAAACAGCTCTCTGCTTGGAAGGCACAGTTACAGAACCGCCACCTATCGGAACTTCGAGAAAGTATGAGGGCGGAAGCCGGAATATTCTACGGTGTCCACACAAAATCCGTATATTTTGAAGCGAAACTGGCAGAAAAAGGAAGTAGTGTCTCACTTTTTGAATGCCCCTTGTAGAAGTAAAAACTTCAAAACAGCCAGGATCGCTGTAGCACAACATTTATTTTGAACACCGGTTTTAGCAAGCTGTGTTACCATCTTCGGCTCTTTGAAGCATTAGATCGAAATTATAAACAACTTGGGGTCACAAATAATGGGTTGTCATATATTTTTAGATAGTATGGACGTATTCTACATGCTTTATGCAATACATTTCAATGAATCTCGACCTTGTGCACCTTATACCGTGATATATTATAAAAAGACATGCCGAGAACTTGAAATCTTAGTATATCTGCATGTAAAGTGTCAAATAATCATTATATAAAATGTCACGCTTATTGCACCGACTATTCATGCTCATGTTCGTGCAACACCTGAATGAAGACTGAGATTCTGTAGCAAACAAATCAGATTTTAATATCAACCTCCTGGTGGCACTGTAGTAGTAATGGACAGAAACACATTGTATCAGAATTATACAATGTATTTATACAATTTGCGTGAAAATGTAACAAGAAGTAATCCAACCCCGATTACATTGCGAAATGATTTTGTTTAAAATTTTGAAGATTTAAAAATATTTTTTTAAAAAATCATTTAAAAAGATAAGAGAAAGTCTTTTACATTCACTATATCACTTAATACATGTGTAATAACGCCAGTTATATGGCATGTTCATGTAGAAATAACTAATGGAAGCGCACTTAAGGTATAAGTAACAATGATACAGAGACAATATAGAAAGTCCACATCGTATTATTGCAGGAAACATAAGAACAACTAACGGATGTATTCTTAAACCACTATATGCAAATCTGTTTATTATATACCACCAACAGTACAGCATGAATCTAGATGTTATGTAAACTATAACTCAATGTCTCAGGGTAGTTTAGTCAGCAGTGTAAATACCGAAAGGCAACATTCAGTTGTTCCACTCTTAACTACCATGTTCTAGTCATAGTTAAAATGTAGAAAATGTATCACTGCCAACGAAATATAACGAAGATCATTCGACATTTAAGTGATAATAATACTAAAAACTGGAGAACTTACATGTCATAACGTATGGCATAACATATGGGATCCATTAGCTTATTATATACAATATTATAAGTCATCAACAACATAGCACGAAGTCTGGGTGCTATAATGGTGCTCGAAGTCTAGCTGTAGTATAACTAAGATGTAAGGAATAAAGGGGGATGAACAGCAAAGACTCAGAATTGTAATTTAGAGACAGAATAGAATATCCAGGCAACAGATATTAATATATATTAGTGGTTAACATAAACTTCGAGCACAATACGATGTAGTGCTTCCACTCAGTGTATACTGGACGTTTAGTTACAGTGTTATGTGTTCTGTTTGACTGCATTTCATTTAAACACGATATTGCAATGTATTGATTGGTATTCTCCACTGCACAGATATACTGTCGAGTGCTAATGGGTATATATAAATTATATCTAGATCTCGAGTTATCGTGCTACTACAATATTATAATATCTGGAGATGTATTAATTTATGTTACTTTGCCATCTTATTCATATCATACATTGCAATTGCAGGTCTTTGCCATTCGCCCATTGTATTCCTTACAGCTTGGTTATACTGTAGCTAGACTTTGAGCACCATTCTAGCAACAAAACTTTATGCTGTATTGTTGATGGATTATAATACTGCGATTGTGTAGTACGCTAATTGATCGCTTTTCTTACAACATACGTTATGGCATACACGTTCTTCAGGTTTTTAGTATTATTATCACATAAACCTCAAATGAATTTTGCTAAACTTACTTGGTGGCTACATATTCTCTACATTTTCTACATTTCAACTATGACTAGTACGTTATAGTTAACAGTGGAACAGTAGTATGTTCCCTTTTGGTATCTACATTGTTGACTAAACTACACTTAGACACTGAGCAATAGTTCATGTACTACCTAGATTCATGCCATACTGTTCATGGTATTTGATAAAGGATTTGCATGAAGTAGTTTAAGACTGCATCAGTTAATTGTCTTTGTGTTGCCTGCAATAATGTGACATGTACTTTCAACATCGTCTCTGTATCCTTATTATTTACAGATTAAGTGAACTTCTGTAAGTTATCTCTACATGAAAATGCCATACAACTGGCTTTAATACATATGTACTAAGTGATAAAATGTACATAAATTACTTTCTATATCCTTTTATAAAATACGATTTTTAAAAATATTTTCAAATCTTCAGAATTTTAAACAAAATCATTTTGCAATATACTCTGATTTGGATTACTTCTTGTTACATCTTCAGGCAAATTGTGTAATTGCATTGAATAATTATAGGATGTTATTTTGCGCTTATGCTCAACATAGTTTGATGTGCTTCTGTCCATCATGACTACAGTGCCGCCTGGTGGTTGAACCTGATATATGAGTTGCATATTACATAATCTGAGTTTTAATTCAGCTTTTGCACGAACATGAGAATGTATATAGGTGTAATATGCATAGCAGTTTATGTAATGATTATTTTATACTTTACATCCAGATATGATTTGTTTTTTGTGTTCTTGAAATGTCTTTTTATGATGTTGCATGCCATAATGTGAACATGGTCGACATACATTGAAATATATTGCTGCTGTTAACCTAGGCATTGAGCGCCCTTAAGCTCCAAATATACTGCATAAATTGTGTCGTATATATCCATACTATATAAAAATGTCCTCCCCCCCCATGAACCAAGGACCTTGCCGTTGGTGGGGAGGCTTGCGCGCCTCAACGATACAGATAGCCGTACCATAGGTGCAACCACAACGGAGGGGTATCTGTTGAGAGGCCAGACAAATGCGTGTGCTTCCTGAAGAGGGGCAGCAGCCTTTTCAGTAGTTGCAGGGGCAACAGTCTGGATGACTGACTGATCTGGCCTTGTAACAATAACCAAAACGGCCTTGCTGTGCTGGTACTGCGAACGGCTGAAAGCAACGGGAAACTACAGCCGTAATTTTTCCCGAGGGCATGCAGCTTTACCGTATGGTTCAATGATGATGGCGTCCTCTTGGGTAAAATATTCTGGAGGTAAAATAGTCCCCCATTCGGATCTCCGGGTGGGGACTACTCAAGAGGACGTCATTATCAGGAGAAAGAAAACTGGCATTCTACGGATCGAAGCATGGAATGTCAGATCCCTTAATCGGGCAGGTAGGTTAGAAAATTTAGAAAGGGAAATGGATAGGTTAAAGTTAGATATAGTGGGAATTAGTGAAGTTCGGTGGCAAGAGGAACAAGACTTCTGGTCAGGTGAATACAGGGTTATAAATACAAAATCAAATAGGGGTAATGCAGGAGTAGGTTTAATAATGAATAAAAAAATTGGAGTGCGGGTAAGCTACTACAAACAGCATAGTGAACGTATTATAGTGGCCAAAATAGACACGAAGCCCATGCCTACTACAGTAGTACAAGTTTATATGCCAACTAGCTCTGCAGATGACGAAGAAATTGAAGAAATGTATGATGAGATAAAAGAAATTTTTCAGGTAGTGAAGGGAGACGAAAATTTAATAGTCATGGGTGACTGGAATTCGACAGTAGGAAAAGGGAGAGAAGGAAACATAGTAGGTGAA
Source organism: Schistocerca americana (assembly GCF_021461395.2). Lineage (NCBI taxonomy): Eukaryota > Metazoa > Arthropoda > Insecta > Orthoptera > Acrididae > Schistocerca > Schistocerca americana. Next base: position 173,265,460 of record NC_060125.1, read on the forward strand.
TATGGATTGGGGCTAAGAAATGAAAGAGGAAGCCGTCTATTAGAGGTTTGCACAGAGCACAACTTAATCATAGCTAACACTTGGTTCAAGAATCATGAAAGAAGGTTGTATACACGGAAGAATCCTGGAGATACTAAAAGGTATCAGATAGATTATATAATGGTAAGACAGAGGTTTAGGAACCAGGTTTTAAATTGTAGGACATTTCCAGGGGCAGATGTCGACTCTGACCACAATCTATTGGTCATGAACTGTAGATTAAAAGTGAAGAAATTGCAAAAAGGTGGGAATTTAAGGAGATGGGACCGGAATAAACTGACTAAACCAGAGGTTGTACAGAGTTTCAGGGAGACCGTAAGGGAACAATTGACAGGAATGGGGGAAAGAAATACAGTAGAAGACGAATGGGTAGCTATGAGGGATGAAGTAGTGAAGGCAGCAGAGGATCAAGTAGGTAAAAAGACAAGGGCTAGTAGAAGTCATTGGGTAATAGAAGAAATATTGAATTTAATTGATGACAGGAGAAAACATAAAAATGCAGTAAATGAAGCAGGCAAAAAGGTATACAAACGTCTCAAAAATGAGATCGACAGGAAGTGCAAAATGGCTAAGCAGGCATGGCTAGAGGACACATGTAAGGATGTGGAGGCTTATCTCACTAGGGGTAAGATAGATACAGCCTACAGGAAAATTAAAGAGACCTTTGGAGAAAAGAGAGCCACTTGTATGAATATCAAGAGCTCAGATGGAAACCCGGTTCTAATCAAAGAGGGAAAAACAGAAAGGTGGAAGGAGTATATAGAGGGTCTATACAAGGGCGATGTACTTGAGGACAACATTATGGAAATGGAAGAGGATGTAGATAAAGATGAAATGAGAGATACGATACTGCGTGAAGAGTTTGACAGAGCACTGAAAGACCTGAGTCGAAACAAGGCCCCGGGAGTAGACAACATTTCATTAGAACTACTGACGGCCTTGGCAGAGCCAGTCCTGACAAATCTCTTCCATATGGTGAGCAAGATGTACCAGACAGGCGAAATACCCTCAGACTTCAAGAAGAATATAATAATTCCAATCCCAAAGAAAGCAGGTGTTGACAGATGTGAAAATTACCGAACTATCAGTTTAATATGTCACAGCTGCAAAATACTAACACGAATTATTTACAGACGAATGGAATAACTCATAGAAGCCGACCTTGGGGAAGATCGGTTTGGATTCCGTAGAAATGTTGGAACACGTGAGGCAATACTGACCTTACGACATATCTTAGAAGAAAGATTAAGGAAAGGCAAATGTACGTTTCTAGCATTTGTAGACTTAGAGAAATCTTTTGACAATATACACTCCTGGAAATTGAAATAAGAACACCGTGAATTCATTGTCCCAGGAAGGGGAAACTTTATTGACACATTCCTGGGGTCAGATACATCACATGATCACACTGACAGAACCACAGGCACACAGACACAGGCAACAGAGCATGCACAATGTCGGCACTAGTACAGTGTATATCCACCTTTCGCAGCAATGCAGGCTGCTATTCTCCCATGGAGACGACCGTAGAGATGCTGGATGTAGTCCTGTGGAACGGCTTGCCATGCCATTTCCACCTGGCGCCTCAGTTGGACCAGCGTTCGTGCTGGACGTGCAGACCGCATGAGACGACGCTTCATCCAGTCCCAAACATGCTCAATGGGGGACAGATCCGGAGATCTTGCTGGCCAGGGTAGTTGACGTACACCTTCTAGAGCACGTTGGGTGGCACGGGATACATGCGGACGTGCATTGTCCTGTTGGAACAGCAAGTTCCCTTGCCGGTCTAGGAATGGTAGAACGATGGGTTCGATGACGGTTTGGATGTACCGTGCACTATTCAGTGTCCCCTCGACTATCACCAGTGGTGTACGGCCAGTGTAGGAGATCGCTCCCCACACCATGATGCCGGGTGTTGGCCCTGTGTGCCTCGGTCGTATGCAGTCCTGATTGTGGCGCTCACCTGCACGGCGCCAAACACGCATACGACCATCATTGGCACCAAGGCAGAAGCGACTCTCATCGCTGAAGACGACACGTCTCCATTCGTCCCTCCATTCACGCCTGTCGCGACACCACTCGAGGCGGGCTGCACGATGTTGGGGCGTGAGCGGAAGACGGCCTAACGGTGTGCGGGACCGTAGCCCAGCTTCATGGAGACGGTTGCGAATGGTCCTCGCCGATACCCCAGGAGCAACAGTGTCCCTAATTTGCTGGGAAGTGGCGGTGCAGTCCCCTACGGCACTGCGTAGGATCCTACGGTCTTGGCGTGCATCCGTGCGTCGCTGCGGTCCGGTCCCAGGTCGACGGGCACGTGCACCTTCCGCCGACCACTGGCGACAACATCGATGTACTGTGGAGACCTCACGCCCCACGTGTTGAGCAATTCGGCGGTACGTCCACCCGGCCTCCCGCATGCCCTCTATACGCCCTCGCTCAAAGTCCGTCAACTGCACATACGGTTCACGCTGTCGCGGCATTCTACCAGTGTTAAAGACTGCGATGGAGCTCCGTATGCCACGGCAAACTGGCTGACACTGACGGCGGCGGTGCACAAATGCTGCGCAGCTAGCGCCATTCGAGGGCCAACACCGCGGTTCCTGGTGTGTCCGCTGTGCCGTGCGTGTGATCATTGCTTGTACAGCCCTCTCGCAGTGTCCGGAGCAAGTATGGTGGGTCTGACACACCGGTGTCAATGTGTTCTTTTTTCCATTTCCAGGAGTGTAGATTGAAATACTCTCTTTCAAATTCTAAAGGTGGCAGGGGTAAAATACAGGGAGCGAAAGGCTATTTACAATCTGTACAGAAACCTGATGGCAGTTATAATAGTCGAGGGATATGAAAGGGAAGCAGTGGTTGGGAAGGGAGTGAGACAGGGTTGTAGACTCTCCCCGATGTTATTCAATCTGTATATTGAGCAAGCATAAAGGAAACAAAAGAAAAATTCGGAGTAGGTATTAAAATCCAGGGATAAGAAATAAAAACTTTGAGGTTCGCCGATGACATTCTAATTCTGTTGGAGACGGCAAAGGACTCGGAAGAGCAGTTGAATTGAATGGACAGTGTCTTGAAAGGAGGATATAAGATGAACATCAAGAAAAGCAAAACAAGGATAATGGAATGTAGTGGAATTAAGTCGGGTGATGCTGAGGGAATTAGATTAGGAAATGAGACACTTAAAGTAGTAAAGGAGTTTTGCTATTTGGGGAGCAAAATAACTGATGATGGTCGAAGTAGAGAGGATATAAAATGTAGACTGGCAATGGCAAGGAAAGCGTTTCTGAAGAAGAGAAATTTGTTAACATCGAGTATAGATTTAAGTGTCAGGAAGTCGTTTCTGAAAGTATTTGTATGGAGTGTAGCCGTGTATGGAAGTGAAATATGGACAATAAATAGTTTGGACAAGAAGAGAATAGAAGCTTTCGAAATGTGGTGCAACATAAGATTGTTGAAGATTAGGTGGGTAGATCACGTAACTAATGAGGAGGTATTGAATAGGATTGGGGAGAAGAGAAGTTTGTGGCACAACTTGAGTAGAAGAAGGGATCGGTTGGTAGGACATGTTCTGAGACATCGAGGGATCACCAGTTTAGTATTGGAGGGCAGCGTGGAGGGTGAAAATCGTAGAGGGAGACCAAGAGATGAATACACTAAGCAGATTCAGAAGGATGTAGGTTGCAGTAGGTACTGGGAGATGAAGGTGCTTGCACAGGATAAATTAGCATGGAGGGCTGCATCAAACCAGTCTCAGGACCGAAGTCCACAACAACAACATATAAAAATGTATCACATCCCGTTATTTGTGACCCGATTGTCATTGCAATTTCCATCTAAAGCTTCACAGATCTGAAGATGGCAGCATAGCTTTTTTTATGTAACTGGTAATCAAAATAAAAGCAGTACTATAGCGATCTTGACTGTTCTGAATTAATTTCTTATTAATTTACCTGCATTTGTGCTTAAAATAATTGGCAAATGTTGGGGAGGGACAATTCAATAAGCTGTCATATGTTAATTTGTTGCATGTTTTCGTTCAATTTTGTCATATGGAATAATGTTCTGCAGTGACTCATCTTTAAGAAAGAATGTCTTCATTCCTCAGACATGTGATGTAAGAATAATATGTTGTGCTTAACCACGATCATCTTGTAGACATCTGTTTAGGGAGTTAGGCATTTTGACTCCTGCTTCACAGTGTGTTTATTCCCTCATGACTTTTATTGTAAATAGTTCATTGCATTTGAAAACGAACAGTGATGTACATAATTATAATCCCAGAAGAAAAAAACTGGCATTCATTACGCCGTAATAAGATTGTCTTCAGAACAAAAAGGGGTGCAGAATGTTACAGCCAAAATTTCTGATCACTTATCCAGTGATGTAAACTGTCTGACACACCCCATAGTAAAATGTAAAGCCGCGCGGTATTAGCCGAGCGGTCTGGAGAGGCTGCAGTCATGGACTGTGCGGTTGGTCCCGGCGGAGGTTCGAGTCCTCCCTCGGGCATGGGTGTGTGTGTTTGTCCTTAGGATAATTTAGGTTAAGTAGTGTGTAAGCTTAGGGACTGATGACCTTAGCAGTCAAGTCCAATAAGATTTCACACACATTTCAACTTTTTTTTAAAATGTAAAAACAAACTGAAAAACTTGACAGCGTCTACTTTTCCCCAGAAGAAATTCTACTATTGTAACGTGTTAAAGATGGCTGGTAGAAATTACTAACTCACGTATGTATGTAAGTGATCAGCGCAGCTGTACTTACAAAAGTAATTTATTACATTCGTCTAACTGTTTGGGAATGGTAGCAGACGTCCTTTTCACTCCATCGTTTAGTTTAGTTATTATTTTTTTTTTTCATGTTCCCTCAATCATATTCATGACAACTCTCTAAGATGTGTTACGTGTCAGTAGCTTGACTAATATGACAGAATTTCTCTGCGGAACCGTGGACACATGCTGGTCAGTTACATAAATAGATTTCATGTTTCGTACAACAAAATCTGGTAAATGTAAACCAACCAAATATATACTACCTTCTCAATAATTCATCTGTGGAGTAGACGTTGTCCAGTTGGAATGGTTTCGATTTATTTGCAAGGCATTCGTTATTTTCCGCACCTGTGATTTAGAAAGGACATGTTTAAATATTTTTATGACTGAAAACTTTGCTCCTCTCTGTGACAAAGTAAGATCAAGTTGTGGATAAGGCAGGCTATTTTTGTTCCTTTTTTTATATTTATGAACACCACTACTATTTTCAAATTGTGCCTCGTTCTTCAAAACAAACTTCATAAGAGTGTAAATGTATTGTGGGTTGAAATTAGTATTGTTACTTACATCAGGTTCAAGGATAGAAGATTCACGGATAAGCATCCCTAAAGAATGAACTGTAAGAGGCCACTCATGCTACTGGTCACATGGCTGCTGCCTCTGTAACGGACAGATGTCACTGTTGGGAGACTCAGTCACACGGGAGGTACTCTGCATGCTTCTCTCGCTCTCGCAGTGATGTGGACTGTTTGCGTTTCCGCGCACAAAAAAATGGCTCTAAGCACTATGGGACTTAACATCTGAGGTCATCAGTCCCGTAGAACTTAGAACTACTTAAACCTAAATAACCTAAGGACATCACACACATCCATGCCCGAGGCAGGATTCAAACCTGCGACCGTAGCAGCAGCGCGGTTAACAACTAACAGGAATAAGATCCTATACATACTCATTTCCGACTTACGAGGTGATTAAGTTTTTTATACAAGGTTTTAAAATCTTGGCGCATCGGCATGGTATATTTGTCACGTTTTTCGGAACAATCGTTCCGAGCGCACATCCAGTCCGCTTTTTTATCTGCCAGTAAATATTTGTGCGGCCGTTAAAACTGTCCGCCGGGCAGTGTATCGGACGGAATGTAAACAGATTTCTCCATAATTATGACAACAGAGCGGCATGTTTTTACGCGCTGAGAGAGTGATGAGTAGCACATTGCACAGGCCCAGTTAAAACTGCGCTGGTGACACACATCCGCTTATACAGCTGATGATGTGTTTCCTGTCAGAAATATTCCATTCACTGGTGTGTTGCTCGGTACACGTGAAACGCAAAACACAGTACAAGTTTACAATACAGGCAGATAAACGTCTTTTAGAGGTCTAGAAGTCATTGGACGGACAAACATCATATTTCTCTACAAAGTTATCATGTCTTATATATCGTTTAATTATGTTCATACCATAAATGTCTCGAATGAAAAGCAGCCCACAGTTGCACTAAATTATGTACATTTTAAACCTTGGCCATAATTTCAGCTATAATAATATAGCCTTCTTCAGAAGTCTTCAAAATGATCAAAAAACATCTAGACCAGTGATAGAATCTACACATGAAGATATAAAGAACATATGCCGTCGAGGATGGGTATGAATAAGAATGGGTCAAAGTTTGCTGAACACACAATCGAAGAAGAACACATGCCCCAGCCTGTTAACGACACTGAACTATTGTGTAAAGAAGCAAAGGGTATGAAATTAGATTTATTGGAGGAGGTGCAGATATACAAGCACAAAAAGTCTGACAATAGGAATTTACTGAATGATCAGTGTTACTTGAAAAGTTCCAGCTTCCTTGAAGGTTTTAACTCGTGTTGGGCGTAGCAGATAGTTACTCGATTGGCGGCCACATGATTGTATGATTGTTTTTTGAGATAAATTAATGTTTTACGACAATGCTCCAGTGGAATTTGTCATAAAGAGCCATAAGCTGCTTTTATTTTAACAGTGGTTTGTGTTGAGACAGATATGCTTGGAATGCACCTCCATTAGAGATGCCATTTTGAAGGTTACATATAGCACCGCCATCTATCGGAACTTGATAAAACTAGGACTGAGATGGGAATATTCCACAATGTCCACCAACAAATTCTTCATTTTTCAACCTGAATTTCCCGAGAAAATATATTGGCGTGCGTCCCTTATTGAATTTCCCTGGTACATCAGTGAATATCTCAATAGTGTTAGTCATTAGGAAAAATTCTCTTTGTTGATGACAACATTATCGAAGTCACTGACGAAACAAGAGTGCACTTAGCAGAGAAAGCAAATGAAACTCTCAGCGAAGTTTACAATTATTTGTGAGCCAGCGCGCGTTAGAACCGATTTCTGGCGTTCATTAAACTTCTCTACTCGTCATATTCTAGCGACGAGTTCCTCATCGTCTCGCAGGAGGGAGCGTAGTCGCCTGCCAATCTCATTAAGCTGCATGAGCGCGCTTCCCTCTGATAAAACTCCCACCCCTCCCTCCCAGAAATTCTTGGGAAAAAGACTCAGTTGACTGGTCATTTGGTGGGAAATCGATTGCTGTGTATGGAATATTGTTTAAACAATTTAGACAATGTGTGGAATATTGTTTATTTCAACAATTTAGGGGATTCAAGGTATTGTATGGAATATATGGAAACTGGTGGCTCTTTGGTGGAGAGGAAGGGTCTCATAACAGGAAATTCAAGGGTATCTTGTTTACTCATAAAAAATTCAGTTTTTGGGGGTTGGATTTCTCCAGCTCATCATTCTCTGCTGTTTGGAAACATGTAGGTCTTGTAAGAAATAATTACATGCTGCAAACATGTTGCATAACCTAATGTTTGGCACTATACTCTGGGTGTCTTAACCTAATGTTTGGCCCTTTGTTGGCACTTAACGTATTGTTCTATTAACTGGTCTTCCATGTAATCCCCATTTCGTTAAACTATTGTACCGCCTTTGATCCCATGTTAAGCACTTAGTTATGTTCTCCCATCATTTTCTGGTACACTTTTCGTGGAAGGGGGGTTAATCAGAGGAGGAGAGATTAATTAATTGATCAATTTAATTAAGTAGTCAATCAAACTGATAAGATGAGAGGGGCTATTCCAATAACTCAGACTTGAAAGTGTACCTGCTGCAGTGAGAGGGAGGGTTTGGTTGGAGGTTCTCTGAGGGGGGAGGGGAGTGGGAGAGGGTGGGGGACAATAAGTTAAGCACCCGTCAATCAAATGGAAGGATCCTTTTAGCAGAACAATGGGTTAAGGACCTGTCAATCAAAGGAGAGCAATATATTTGCTCCTGAGTGCATATCTGCCCCTGATGCAGGCAACCTGCACTAACAAAATGCGCTGACGCCGCCCAAGTTCTACTACTGACTGGTACTGATACATGAATGAACTGTATATCACGAGCCTTTTACATTATTAAATAACTTCTTCGCAAAAAACAGCCATTATCAGAAAAAAAAGAGAACATCTTGAACGACTAGAGATATGAGATTCACATTCACAAGACATGTACTTTAGTATATTCTGCAGAAACGATTAGCATTTGAACCATGCTGGCCAGAAGGTTCAAAGTCAACATCGATGTGGCGGTCTCGTTGTCGCTATTAACCGAACGTAATGGATCCGTGTGACTTGAGCAGACATGTAGGACGCCTCACAGATGCGCGTGTGAACTGTACTGTCAAATCAGCTAGTTTAAAAGAAGACGTACTGTTGGCATGAGAGGATGTGATGTATCCGCCCGAGAAATTTCTGCTCGTGTGCGGCGTATTATTTCGGCAGCGCAACAGGTGTGTGCAGGATAGTTCGCGGCTGTAGAACACGACGAGATGGGTCAGCGACAGTCCCCCCCGCCTGCCCCCACCCCCGGGAAGATCGACAGTGCATCTGAATGGCATTGTATGACCTGTGTCCTCCTCGGCTCTGGCGCAACGGTGTAACGTGTAACACATCGTACACTGTCAGGAGTGACAGTCCATCGCCGTTTATTATGGTATGGTTTACGTACGCGTCGCCCACTTCTCCGCCTACCTTTGACGAATGTGCAGAAACATCCTAGAAGGCAATGGTGTATGGAATGACGTCACTGGGGACAGGAATGGCACCAGATAGTGTTTCGGACGAATCCAGGTTCTGTTTGTTTGAAAATAATGGCCGCATTTTGGTTCGCCGCAGATGGGAAAGCGATATCACAGTGACTGCATTCGCACAAGATATACAGTGCCTAGCCGTCCAGAGTGGCCGTGCGGTTCTGGGCGCTACAGTCTCGAGCCGGGCGACCGTTACGGTCGCAGGTTCGAATCCTGCCTCGGGCATGGCTGTGTGTGATGTCCTTAGGTTAGTTAGGTTTAATTAGTTTTAAGCTCTAGGCGACTGATGACCTCAGAAGTCGCATAGTGCTCAGAGCCATTTGAACCTTTATACAGTGCCAACTCAAGGACTTATGTTGCGGTGTACTATTGGGTACAATCACAAATGGGTGTGTGTCGAGGGCGCTGTGACTGTTGTGACCTACGTGAATGCCATCCTGCGACCAGTAGGCATGCCGTTTCTGCACAACATCCCAGACGCCATTTTTCTGCAGGACAAAGTACAGGATGTCAGTTTTATGCCCTGGCCCACCAGAACACCAGACTTCTCGTCAATCGAAAAGACTTGGCATATGGCCGAACGATCAGTGCAGTGCTGTGACCCAGCGCCAACCGCCACAAATGAACTTTGGAACCAGATGAATGCAGCATGTATGGCTATGCCAAAGAACACCATTCGCGCTTTATACGCATCGATGCCAACATGTATGGAACAAGTTATCAGGACTAACGGCGGACCCTGTGCCTACTAGGAAACAGGACACGTGCTGAAGCGAGGTGACTGAAATGTTAATCATTTCTGCAGAACATAGTAATGTACATGTTCTCTGAATTCTCTGAATATGAACGTCCTATCTCTAGTCGTTCGAGGTGTTCTGTTTTCTCTGAACATCAGTGTAATTTTCCAGCGGCCTTGCCGCAGCTAACACCGGTTCCCGTCAGATAACCGAAGTTAAGCGCTGTCGGGCTGGGCTAGTACTTGGATGGGTAACCAACCTGTCTCCCAAGCGGTTGGCAAGCGGGCTGCACTCAGCCCTTGTAAGGCAAAATGAGGAGGTACTTGACTGAAAAGTAGCAGTTCCGGTCTCGTAAATTGACATACGGCCAGGGGAATGGTGTGCTGACGACATGCCCCTCCATATCTGCATCCAGTGACGCCTGGGGCTGAGGATGACGCGGCGGCCGGTCGGTACCGTTGGGCCTTCCAAGGCCTTTTCGGACGGAGTTTAGTTTATATTTAGTTTTTTGTGACTGTAGTATTGTACACTAAGGATAAACCGAAGGAGGCAACGATATCATAAAGATAGTGGCCTCGAGTTCGGAAAAATGAAGGTCCTTTCTTCATCCGACTATCCTGATTTACGGTTTTCGTTGTTTCTTAAATTTACAAGTTGACCTGTACGATTTTGATCAGGTATATTGAGAAATTGGGGGTATGTAGTAAGGTACGGTTTGCGGCATAATGTTCACTCACACACAAATTTTTTTTCGTTTATGCAAGTTAGTTGTTGACTAATTTGCCCCCTCCCCTTCCCCACTTCCACCCCTAGCAGATGACAAAGCGTGTGGAATGACTGATAGAGACAGAATCTGGTATCCAGGTCCAGCGGAACTTCAGGTCACTTTACAGAAGTAGACTACAATTACATCTGCCAATCAGAGAGAGGTTCAAGAAATCCGACCAAGTCATGAAGAGCACGAGAACTAGTGATGCAGATGTGGAACAGGTGCAACAGGCACTTATCCAGAGCCCATCCAAATCAATCCGTCAGGCGTCTCGACAGCTGCTGTTAACACTAACTACAGTGCACTGGGAGCTACTGAAGAGACTGCAGGGTGCAGCTACTACATGAACTTCAACCTGATGGCAGGCCAAAGCACAACGCATTTCTAGTTGAGATTCTGAGTTGCATCGACGGTGACTCACAGTCTATGAAAAAAGTGACACTCACGGAGAAAGCTTGCTTTCATGTGTCTGGGAAGGTAAACTGACACAATGAGAGTCGGCCGGAGTGGCCGAGAGGTTCTAGGCGCTACAGTCTGCAACCGCTAAGGTCGCAGGTTCGAATCCTGCTTGGGCATGGATGTGTGTGATGTCCTTAGGCTAGTTAGGTTTAAGTAGTTCTAAGTTCTAGGGGACTGATGACCTCAGAAGATAAGTCCCATAGTGCTCAGAGCCATTTGAACCATTTTTTTGACACAATGAAAGGATCTGGGGCGCTGAGAACGCCCACTTCAGCATGGAAATCGTGCGCGACAGTCCAAATGTAAACGTGTGGCGTGGTCCGCCTTATGACCGTGTGCTGGGTCCGTTTTTATTTGTAGAGGCGGCAATAACCTCGACTGTTTATCAGGACACGTTGGAACAGTTTGCATTTCCACAAGTCGAAGAACTGCAACTTGACATCACGCTGCAGCAGGATCGTGCCCTGCTCACTGGACCTCGATCGTTAGGAACACATTGGACGACTTACTTTCTTTACTTCTATGGGCTTCTCCACTCTTCAGCAGTTTATCCGTATACCATTTCGCCAGATTTCACGATAGTGGCAGTCTTCCTATACCAGATCTCTTTTCTTCATCATTGCAGTTACTCCCGCTCTCTGTGTTAATCTTGGCCTCGCACACTTCCTCCTTCCTGGTGGTAACCATTCCAGGATTGCCTTTGGCCATCATCCTTGCTCCATTCGCCGTACATGGCCACATCATTGAAGAACTCTCTTCTCAGTTCTTCGCACGACTGGTTGTTACATATCCATAATCTCCCTAATTTCCTTATTTCTTCTCCACTCTGTTCTGGATAGTCTGGCTGCTTTCCTTATTCCATCTTCTACCTGTACTCTGCTTCTCTACCGCTCCCCCAGGGCCATCCTTGTATACTGTTCATTAGTATAGTTTCACTTACTGTTTGCAGAATCCTGCCGGCCAGAGTGGTCGAGCGGTTCTAGGAGCTACAGTCTGGAACCGCGCGACCGCTATTGTCGCAGATTCGAATCCTGCCTCGGACATGGATGTGTGTGATGTCCTTAGGTTAGTTAGGTTTAAGTAATTATAAGTTCTAGGGACTGATGACCTCAGAAGTTAAGTTCCATAGTGCTCAGAGCCATTTGAATTTAGCAGAATCCTTTTCTTTGTTTCTTTGGATATTGTCTGGCTCCACAGAACTCCATCTAGCATTTTAATCGCTGCTCTTGCCTGCTGGTTCCTGCGTTCCACATCTGCGTTACAGTTTCCCGAGGAATAGTTAATCGATCCCAAGTATTTAAACAGCTTTACAGCTTCAGTAGTTCCTTGCGGCAAAACTATGTCTCTTCCGTCTTCTCCCACTACTAGATATTCTGATTTGCTCATATTTATTCTAAGTCCGCCTAGTTAAAATGCTTCTATTAACTTCCTCATCATAAATTTCACATTCTCTCTTCTTTGTGCTATCCTGGAAAGGAATTCCCATACCTCCTCGTGACGATTCTACTGTTCCAGTACACACTTGCCGTCCGAGGTGGCCGAGCGGTTCTAGGCGCTACAGTCTGGAACCACGCGACCGCTACGGTCGCAGGTTCGAATCCTGCCTCGGGCATGTATGTGTGTGATGTCCTTAGGTTAGTTAGGTTTAAGTAGTTCTAAGTTCTAGAGCACTGATGACCTTAGAATTTAAGTCCCATAGTGCTCAGAGCCATTTGAAGTACACACTTAGGGGACAAAATATATCGGGTGGTACGTGATTTCCTTAATCGTACCACACTTACACACCATATCTTAAATACCATAAAAGTGGAAGCGGGATGGAATCATGGTTGGTAGTCACAATTTATAATTAAGACAATTTACTAATATTACGCCTTTTAAGGAAATTGACAATTAAAAAAGCTAAAGCTTTGCAAATACAATTAGAAACACAACGTACTATGTACTCAAGTAAACAGTCCCTTATTAAGAAAACATAATTACTGACAAACTTTAGAAATTCAAACTCTCATATAGTCCTTTCAGACCCCCACCCAAACTTGAAATGAAAATTTTGAAATAAATGCATTTACTAACTAAAAAAAATATAGAATCGTGGACCAATTGCTTAGAAAATTTTATTTTTTAATTTTGATACAAAGTTTAAATCCACACGATTGTGTGGGTCGGGATTATCTTACATATTTATGTCATTTCATGCAGTGATATTCACGAAAGCAATTACTTTCTTTTGACAAACACAAATAAATGTTACACTTCAGACATCTTGTTCAAGTCCTCTTCTTGCAATTTTTTTGCCTGCAGCAACGAGCTGAAGGCAAATCATCAACAGTTGGCCAGTGATGATATCCGTCTAGCCACTTCTCATCACATGCTGTGTTTGCTGGTTTGTACATTTTATTTGGTGGCTCTTCATCGGATTCACTTTCATGTTCCTGTTTTGAAGAAGAAGAATTAGCGCTTCCCCAATCACTTGTCGGAATCCAAGAAGATCTAAAGTGTTTTTATTTGTACTTTATTGGCTTCGCATTCAATTTTGTATTGTAACCAGGAATTGACGCAAGCCAAATCAACTAAATGAATCAAAACTTTTAAAGTCCACTGTTTTGTCTTCAAGAAAGTCCTGTAGGTCTCCATCATTTGATCGCAGAGGTCCACTCCTCCCATACACAGGTTGTACTTCAATACGACTGCAGGACATGGCACTAAGATGTACTTCTTTCTGGTTTACTCCATCTTTCAACATTGCTTACAGGTTCACATCCGTTACAAGTAGAGGCAAGGGTCACAGCTTTTGAATCTTTCCACTGGACAATGACTATTTTATCATCGTCCCTGCAGAATTCATCCATATCTCCTCGCTTCAGTCTTTTTTCTTCTGTTAGGTGAACTGGTTTCACTCTGTTTTTCATTATGGTTCCTGTTCCTTCCAGCCCTAGGACAAGTAACTGTTGCAATAATGGCAAAGCTGTAAAATATCTGTCAAAATATAGCCTTGCACCTTGAGGTAATGTTTGAGCAAGGCGAAATATTACAGATGGCCCAAGACCAAGGCCAACATCTGGCAGAGGAGTTGATTTACCTTAATAAAATTCTAAATCAAGTACTAAACCTTTCGTTGTTGCCAAAACAAAGTTTTTAATTCTCAAAGGGCGCGGTTTGTTTGGCACATACTGAGACAATGTGCAGCGTCCTGTAAATGGTACCATTTGCTCATCAATGGAATAATCATTTTCAGAGGGGCGTGGAAGTCTCAAACAAGCACTGCGTACAACATTAATTGCAGGTTGTACTTTCCACAATCTGTTAGTTTCTGGTTAACGTGGAATGTTGTTAGTGTCCACAACACGCAGTGCTGTTCTGAGAGTGAAGAACCTGTCTCTAGGCATACAATATGCAATAGTTGGCATACGCAATGACTTCTGCCAGTACATACGTGTACGAGGATGTGTAATGCATCCCATAAGTACATGCATGCCATACAGCTTTTTTATCTCTAGAGGATTTGTTTGAAGCAGCTTCCCTTTCTTCGAAAAGTAGTAACTGTTACTGCAGTCAGATGCTAATTGAAAAAAAATCTTCTGGGTAGTACTCGCTGAAATAGCTCATTGGAGTTTTAATTTCCTGTCCTACCTCACTCTCTGAGTGCGTAAAAATTTTGGAGGTGAATGGTCTTTTTCTCCAAGTGGACAAACGCCGATGTGTTTCCACTGTTTTTTAGAATTCTTTCTACTGTGTTGACTGGGAAAATTGTCCAGAATTTATGGAGCAACTGGTAGTATTGTTGCAGAAGCATTGTTACAATGTTCCTCCTCGTCAGAAGATTCAGAGCTTTCTCCAAGTCTAGGTTTGATTGTTGGAAGAGTCCAAGTTATATCTAACAATTCGTCATCACTACTGAAGACTTCCACTTCAGAGTCATCTAATATGGCTAGAATTTCCTCGTCAGTAAACCCTAAAACGAAACAAACAAACGACTGTGAAAATAATGCGTAAATATAATAGTAAAATGACTTATCTATTCCGTAATCTGTTCCGAATCGTAACCACAAACATCGACCGAAAACGACCATATGCCGGTAAAATAGTCCCAACACGCACAATTGTTCGTGTGGATGTTACAGTCATTGTAGCTACGAAAGTATTCAAATAATTGTGGCGGACATATTTTTATTTACTTCTGTACACATTTCGGAATCTCAAACACATTTTTCCAAATGTCAGAACGCAATAAATAAAGCACAATAAACATTTAGCTCGACAGACATGCTTCAGACCCGCTATCTTGAAAATTATCAAAGATTAAGACACAATATCTCACGTCTGTAACGAGATATCGATATAAATCGAGTTGTATACGAAACAGCGATCCCTGCACACTCGTGTGACTTGGGACTCAACTGCATAGCGGAATAATATGATGCTGCAACGCAAATAAACCGCACCCACACAATTGTGCGTATCGGGTCTGAAAAGGATAGGATTTCGCTCAAAATACATATAATGAAAAGGATTACCAGTAAAGGGTGACTTAATGGCACTTGAACACTAGTGCCAAGCTAAGATCCAATTACATAACATGATAGAACCACTTAAATAAAAAAAGCTACAGCAGAAACACTGATCTTTAAAAATAAATGTTCACCTGCTCAGACGTGTTATTAAAAAAAATTACTAGAAAGAACTACGCAAGGGACTCACTGGATGCTATGCCGATTAAGGTTTAGCCAGTTGCCAATCCGTAATATTTAAGGAAACAGGTTCATATACGAACAGGTTACATACAATATAGATTTATATATCTACCAGCTTAACCCGCCTTGGCGGAAGGAAGATAAATGCTAAACTTTGGAAGGCGATATGTGAACAACTCCCGGTAGTGGCCGAGTTCTTATAATTAGAAAAAAAATCGGAGGCCTTAGAACTTGAATGCACCTCGTATTTTAAACGGGGTTGGCGGTATACCGTAGCCCTGTCTAAATTGTTTCGGTGTTTGTAATGTGTACTCAAGTTTCTCTGTACTTTAACTCCTGCGTACGACTGGTGGTCTGTTCTCCGAATTAGGGATGTTTGTGGTGCTTCTACACCTGTATACTCCGTCGCTTCCCATAGCACGTTGATGGGTACAGAATCATATGCTCTTTCTAAATCTACAGATACTGTGTGTACTTCTTGGCCCTTAGGATATGCCTTCTCATTTATTTGTGTAAGGCTAGAAATATGATCCCTACAAGATCGTCAAAATGCCTATTTTTCTCGTATCTTTCCCTTACCTGTTTTTCAGTATAGAGATAAAAAGTTGCTGATAGATGCCGTAACACTAATTCCCTTATAATTATTTGCGTGCTTCTTGTTTACTTTTTTATGTGGATGGTTCACATGGCTCTGAGCACTATGGGACTTAACTTCTGAGGTCATCAGTCTCCTAGAACTTAGAACTACTTAAACCTAACTAACCTAAGGACATCACACACATCCATGCCCGAGGCCTTTTCTATAGACAGCAGATGTATATAATACACACCACTCTGTTGACATTTCCTTCCCAACCACAATCTTACGGAACAATTTACGTATAAGTCTCACCATTTGAGAGGGCCCTTCATTTCAACAATTTTAGAGCTCCTCCCTGTCCACTTGCCTTTTCCTTTCTTGCCTTTTTGAGTATCTTTTTTTCTTCTCCCTTTAGTACAGCTTCTGTATTGCCTAATGAACTGCTTTTGTTGTAGATTTCTATCACGTTGTCTCTTATATTTTTCATTAGAAGTTCTTCAAAGTTCATTTTGAACTGTCCAGTAGATATAATTGTATTGTTGGTGCGGAATCGCTAGCCGTGTTCGCTTCCTTATCGTTCTCCATGCCTCATGCGATATCCCAATCCAGGAGAATCCTCTTTTTCCCCACATGCTCTCCCCATCCCTCTTTCTTACAGTTTGTCGTCAACTTTTTACCCATCCTTTCGTATACCTTGTACATTTTCCAATCCTCTTCGTTCCTAGAGCTTAACCATGTACGATAAAGTTTCTTATTTTTCTCAACCACCTTCAATAAATTCGTGGCCATCTATTCAGTCGACATCTTCTCCCCCTTTCCCTTCCTAAACCCTCCTCCGCTGCTTTCTTAATTGACTGTCTCAGGGAAACCGTGTAGCTCATTATCACTCCAGTCCTTCTACACTGCATCCAATATTAAATATAATCTTTGCTGATACAAACTTTTCACACTTTCTTCTTGTAGCATATGTATCCTATATTTTGGATTCTCTATAGTTCTACTTTCAACACGCTCTTCTTTCTCGTCCTGTTTTCTTTTGGTTTTAACTGGCAAAACAAGTTTGTAAGTAACTAAAAAATGATCGGAGCCACACTCTCGTCCTGTTTTTACACTTACATCTTGCACCTTAATTACTCATTGCCTTAGCACTATTACATTGTCTATAACTTATTTTAAGTTCCTTCATGGATTGGCCCAGGTGTACTTATGTACTTCTTTGTGCTGGAAATGATCATTCATGACCGTACATTTTTGAACCTTACTGAAGTTAACCAACCTCCTTCCGTTATCGTTTCCTACATCCTCTCTCCACAGTCCTACTATATTCTCAATTAGTCCTTTTACAATTCGTTCATTTAAGTCTCCGATTAGGAACAATTCACGTCCATCTGTACTTTCGTCAACCACTTCTTGTAAGTCACCGATGAAGTCCCCCTTCTTCTAATTAGGTGCATCTTTATTAGGGCCATAGACCCCAATTAATTTCAGTTTTATTCCATGATTTTTTCTGTTCCACTGATTACCTTTTCATTCACTTCCTTCGAATTAATTATTCCTCGTTTCGATTTTCTTTTTATAATAATTGCTACTTCTGATTTTGCTCTTAAAACTTTTTCCACTCCACTCCAAAACAGAACATAGTCCCCAATTATTTCTTGTCCAGATTCTTTCTCTTTCGTTTCTGTCATTATCAGAATATCTATTTTCAGTACTTCCATTTCTTTAATTATATTATCAATTTTTCCAACTACACTGCTGGAAATTGAAATAAGAACACCGTGAATTCATTGTCCCAGGAAGGGGAAACTTTATTGACACATTCCTGGGGTCAGATACATCACATGATCACACTGACAGAACCACAGGCACATAGACACAGGCAACAGAGCATGCACAATGTCGGCACTAGTACAGTGTATATCCACCTTTCGCAGCAATGCAGGCTGCTATTCTCCCATGGAGACGATCGTAGAGATGCTGGATGTAGTCCTGTGGAACGGCTTGCCATGCCATTTCCACCTGGCGCCTCAGTTGGACCAGCGTTCGTGCTGGACGTGCAGACCGCGTGAGACGACGCTTCATCCAGTCCCAAACATGCTCAATGGGGGACAGATCCGGAGATCTCGCTGGCCAGGGTAGTTGACTTACACCTTCTAGAGCACGTTGGGTGGCACGGGATACATGCGGACGTGCATTGTCCTGTTGGAACAGCAAGTTCCCTTGCCGGTCTAGGAATGGTAGAACGATGGGTTCGATGACGGTTTGGATGTACCGTGCACTATTCAGTGTCCCCTCGACGATCACCAGTGGTGTACGGCCAGTGTAGGAGATCGCTCCCCACACCATGATGCCGGGTGTTGGCCCTGTGTGCCTCGGTCGTATGCAGTCCTGACTGTGGCGCTCACCTGCACGGCGCCAAACACGCATACGACCATCATTGGCACTAAGGCAGAAGCGACTCTCATCGCTGAAGACGACACGTCTCCATTCGTCCCTCCATTCACGCCTGTCGCAACACCACTGGAGGCGGGCTGCACGATGTTGGGGCGTGAGCGGAAGACGGCCTAACGGTGTGCGGAACCGTAGCCCAGCTTCATGGAGACGGTTGCGAATGGTCCTCGCCGATACCCCAGGAGCAACAGTGTCCCTAATTTGCTGGGAAGTGGCGGTGCGGTCCCCTACGGCACTGCGTAGGATCCTACGGTCTTGGCGTGCATCCGTGCGTCGCTGCGGTCCGGTCCCAGGTCGACGGGCACGTGCACCTTCCGCCGACCACTGGCGACAACATCGATGTACTGTGGAGACCTCATGCCCCACGTGTTGAGCAATTCGGCGGTACGTCCACCCGGCCTCCCGCATGCCCACTATACGCCCTCGCTCAAAGTCCGTCAACTGCACATACGGTTCACGTCCACGCTGTCGCGGCATGCTACCAGTGTTAAAGACTGCGATGGAGCTCCGTATGCCACGGCAAACTGGCTGACACTGACGGCGGCGGTGCACAAATGCTGCGCAGCTAGCGCCATTCGAGGGCCAACACCGCGGTTCCTGGTGTGTCCGCTGTGCCGTGCGTGTGATCATTGCTTGTACAGCCCTCTCGCAGTGTCCAGAGCAAGTATGGTGGGTCTGACACACCGGTGTCAATGTGTTCTTTTTTCCATTTCCAGGAGTGTAGTTTCTGTACATTCATGTTCCACAAATCAGAGTCCTTGTTCTTAACCAGGACGGTTCATTTCCAGATCTCTGGACTGGCAGAGGAGAACCCATTCTTGAGCCCCAAGTTCATCAGACATAAACCGATTAGCTATTTTTTTTAAGGATTTGTGAAAGATGCCGCCTATCAGAGCCCGCTACGGGATCTGCAGGAACTGTGAGCTCGCATCAAAGCAGCAATTGCACACGTCAATGTAGGATATCGCTTAGGTATCCTGCGTGCTACAGATGACGCGCACAGTGCATGGTGTTAAACGGCTACTAAGACTTTAATGCTGCAAACCGCGCCTTTCGACCTGTCCCCGTTTATGAATTACACGTGATCAAAATTATTTGTCTGGAGTTTAGTCTTGTACGGAGGTGAAACGTGGATGGTAAACAGTTGAGACAAGAAAGGAGTAGACGATTTGGAAATATAGCGGTACAGAAGAATACTGAAGATTAAGTGGGCAGATCGTGTAACTAATGAGGAGGTACTGAAAAGAATTGGGGAGGAAAGAAATTCGTGGAACTGCTTGACTAAAAGAAGGGATCGGTTGCTGGGATACTTTGCAGCCGTTAATTTGTCTTATCAACCGACCTTTCTTTAAGTCAAATTATGTCACAAATCATCAGTTTAGTTCAAATGGTTCAAATGGCTCTGAGCACTATGGGACTCAACATCTTAGGTCATAAGTCCCCTAGAACTTAGAACTACTTAAACCTAACTAACCTAAGGACATCACACACACCCATGCCCGAGGCAGGATTCGAACCTGCGACCGTAGCAGCCTCGCGGTTCCGGACTGCAGCGCCAGAACCGCACGGCTACCGCGGCCGGCATCAGTTTAGTACTGGAGGGCAGTGTGTGTGTGTGTGGGGGGGGGGGGGGGGGGGGTGAGGGGCAAGAAAATTACAGAGGGAGACCAAGAGATGAAGTAACCACGTTCAAATGGATATATGTTTCAGTAGTTATTCGGAGGTGAAGGGGTTTGCACAGGGTAGGGTAGGGAGGAGAACTTCAACGAAGCTTTCGGACCGAAATCCACAAAAACAACATCGTAATAAAAAGATCGCTTTGTAAAACCCTCTGCTTCATACAAATGGCTCCTACTATAAGGTTACTATCGACTATTCGCAGCCGACCGGAGTGGCCGTGCGGTTCTAGGCGCTACAGTCTGGAACCGCACGACCGCTACGGTCGCAGGTTCGAATCCTGCCTCGGGCATGGATGTGTGTGATGTCCTTAGGTTAGTTAGTTTTAAGTCGTTCTAAGTTCTAGGGGTCTTATGACCACAGCAGTTGAGTCCCATAGTGCTCAGAGCCATTTGAACCATTTGACTATTCGCACATCCCTTGTCAAACTGTAAGTATGTACATCACTGTGTGCGTATATCAATTTTGTTTTCTTGTTCTCGAAATTTAACATCAAACATGTGCACTATACTCTTAAAAATGATCCACGGGTGGAGAAACTACTGCCACTGCTGCTGCTCCTACTACTACGACTGCTAGTAATTGCGAATGCGTGATTTCTAGTCTTGTTTTGGTCAAGAAAAGTCAGCAGAACTAGCATCACCTCGGCGACCCGTACTGCCCCTTCCCCTGACGCAATAGAAGAGGGAGGCGCCCCGACGCTGGTGCGCCCAACGACAGAACTGAACTTAGGATTGGCATCGCCTTGTATTTTCAGGCGATTCGTGGTTCTGCGTGTAGTGTCACGGTTGGGCTATTCGGCTGTGGAGATTCTGAGGACAACGAACGTTGCCAGTTTGCGTCCGTCATCGTCATACAGGTTCACCACCTGGCATCATGATATGGCCTGCCGTTGGGCATACAACACGACGTTAAAGATTGTGGTTGTATCCTCACAGTGACCTCTTTGAACAGGATAAAAAAATGGCTCTGAGCACTATGGGACTTAACATCTGTGGTCATCAGTCCCCTAGAACTTAGAACCACTTAAACCCAACTAACCGAAAGACAACACACACATCCATGCCCTAGGCAGGATTCGAACGTGCGACCGTAGCAGTCGCGCGGTTCCGGACTGAGCGCCTAGAACCGCTAGACCACCGCGGCCGGCTTTGAACAGGATAACGCAAGACCACAACCTTTCTGCTGTGCTGACCTACATCGTTACAGTAGCTTATCGACTGTTATCCTAGAGCTGTCCAGATTTCTCAGCAATTGGAAATGTCTGACCATGTATTGCTGAGCGATTAGGACACCACCGGTCAACAGTGACTGTGATACAGTCCAAGCTCCATTGAATGACGTACACTTACCGGTCATTCAAGCTCAGTTACACCAAATACCCAGGCGGGCTAAAGCTGCTCTTGTCGCTTGAGGTGTCAGCTCTGTGCATTAAATTTCGCACCCTCTATACTCCAAAACCACGTACAAGAGATAATAATGTGTCCTTCATACCATGCTGTGTACAATGGTCGTGAATCCTTTTCGCTTGAGAGCCAATATTGAGGTTACAGCGTGACACCTCGAGTCACATAGCATTGGGGGGATGGGAGTAGTGGGGATAGTAAAGTACACCCCGCGCGCCAAAAATGGAAATTCAGTTTTCACTAAAACACGGTTGTTGATAAACTGGTTTCATATTTTCAGTCTACATATTACTAAGTATTACACCAAACATAACATATTAGAAGAACATACATTTTTAAAGGCTTACTTAGTGAGCACCTTTTTGTACCTGTACTATGGCCAGTACCATCGCAGCAAGATCCCAGGCTTGTTTTTCTGATTCCCCAACACATTTTGTAGACGTCCTGACGCCCTACTATTTGAAACAATATCAAGCGGCTCCAGCAGACCGTTTACAATCTGACTTTTATAAAAACGGTTCAGATGGCTCTGAGCACTATGGGACTTAACATCTGAGGTCATCAGTCCCCTATACTTAGAGCTACTTAAACCTAAATAACCTAAGGACGTCACACACATCCATGCTCGAGGCAGGATTCGAACCTGCGACCGTGGCAGTAGCGCGGTTCCGGACTGAAGCGCCTAGAACCGGTCGATCACAACGGCCGGCCTTGACTTTTATAATGGACCAAATATGAGACAGTTTTAAATTCAAACTTGTCGTAAAGGGATATATTGGCAGATGGCAGTTATGTATGTGAAAGGATTTAGAAACTTTCATCTGTTGCAGCATCGTGTTTTCGTAAGTAACTCTTATTGAAATGAATAGCTTCGTCACTTTACTCCACGCGTAGTGTCGCCGGAGGTTCGAGTCCTCCCTCAGGCATGGGTGTGTGTGTGTTGTTCTTAGCATAAGTTAGTTTAAGTAGTGTGTAAGTCTAGGGAGTCCGCCGCTCGTGGTCTCGCGGTAGCGTTCTCGCTTCCCGAGCACAGCGTCCCGGGTTCGATTCGTAGCGGGGTCAGTAATTTTTCCTGCCTCGAGATGAGTGGGTGTTGTTGTGTCGTCTTCATCATCATCATTCAGCCCCATTACGGTCGGAGGAAGGCAATGGCAAACCACCTCCACTAGGACCTTGCCTAGTAAGGCGGCGCGGGTCTCCCGCGTCGCTCCCCTACGCTCTGTACAGAATATGGGACTCATCATCAAGTCTAGGTAGCGATGACCTAAGCAGTTTGGTCCCTTAGGAATTCACACACATTTGTACATTTTGAGTAATGTCGCTACTTTTCCGGATCGGATGCCATGTCGGCGTTAGTGGTCCACAGATGAAACATTCGAACTGAACTAAATAACAAGGAACTACATTTGTAGACTAAAAGACGTTGTTTAAACTATATTGTAAAAAATTATTACTCTCCATACAAGAGAGGTAACGAGAAGAAGTTACCTTACATCAGACGACACGTAAACAGAACAGTTTGTAGTAAAATAATGGAACCATCTTTCTCTGTGAGTCTCACTGACAAATGGCGACGTATGTTAGAACTCGTGTGACCGCTTCTCGGCGGGCGGCAGCACTTTTGAGGGCAAAAAATTTGCAGTGGTCATTTTTCCCGTCCTGACCACTGTATTTTCCCTACTAATCTTACTACTAATTGGTAACCTACATGAATTAGTATGTTATATTAATTAATAACAGTAAGTGCAATGTGAGACACATTCACAAATGTTTACTTAATATTTTCACTGTCATTTTTCTTTTATTCATTGCGTTGTATTACAACAGCCTTAATTTGACTGCATATTACTTGCTACAAACATGTATCACATTTGAAGACGATTGTCTCTACAATGTGCATTCACGAATTCGTGTTACTTTCGTTTGACATTTATGCCGTAGTAGCTGATCGGTGCTACTTGCTCACGTTTGGGAGTTAATCAGCACTGGAAGACAAAACATATTCCCCTCTCACTTCTGTTAACCTTGAAGTGGCCACGACTGACGAAACAGGCAAACTTAACTTAGCTCACGGCCGAATTCATCAAGGGCAGTTAAAACTAAGTACATCTTAAAATATGTCTGTGCTGTAAGTATTTTGTTAGTTACTGCGCAAGAAAGATGCACTCTTAAGAAGCCCTTAACGTTAGTTAACGTTTTTGGATTCGGCTAGGCGCGTATTGCTATGAAATACGGCTGAAAAACGTGGACCGCGTGGACACCTGATCCAGACGACACGCTGCCCTCGGGCCGCAGTTTGACGACCACCGCTGTATACTCACAAGCCAAATTTCAACATCTGCTATCATTCCTGGTGCTAGAATTTCAATGGTCAATAATGCACATCCAGAACAAGTAATATATCGAGGTATAGTTTTCGATAAGTTATAGTGGACAATGGAGCGAATTTTCTTTAATTTTTAAACTTTACAGCTGGCAAGTTATGAAACAGACCTGAGATATTTTTTTAATGGAACCGCATGGGAATGATCTTCGAAGACAACTTCAACGACATTACATTTTTGGAACTCGTAATGTGTCAGGACTGTGCGTCACATTACTGTGGCCTAGTCGAATACAAGCTCGTTCGTAATTACAGTAATTTAATGTGGGCCAACGTCTGATGCAAGTCTTTTAATTAGACTCGACTTCACTGACTTGCGTGTCCACGACCTACCCCAGTTATCCAACTGGAGAAGGAGGACTTACAGTTTAGTGTGGAATTCGAACCACATGTCGTCTCCGGCGAATCTCCAAATTACTGAGTGCTGAATGTTAGGATAAAAGCAGACTGAAAAATCCATGGTCCGACCGGGAGGCCATCCTGCTATCTATAGGTTTACAGGCACGCGCTTTTTCGCTGGATCACCAGGCCCGGCATAAGTTCCTTTCGTGGTATTGGATAGTATAATAATCGACTGTCTCTATCATACCACGTGTTTAACAGTAAAATCAATTGTAAAATGTACCTTCAGTTCCACATTTCCATAATATACTGTACGGTACATCAGTATACTCTGTCAAAAGAAACCGACCAGTCGCAAAACATACCTGTTTTCTACTGAAAAACCGTCTATTATTCCGTGGAAGAAGGAGTTCAAAAATGGCTCTGAGCACTATGGGACTTAACATCTATGGTCATCAGTCCCATAGAACTTAGAACTACTTAAACCTAACTAACCTAAGAACATCACACACATCCATGCCCGAGGCAGGATTCGAACCTGCGACCGTAGCAGTGGAAGAAGGAGTAAATCGAATTTCTAACACCTCACTACCAGATTGCGAAAATTTTTATTTGTTAGCATTTAATGAAACGAACTGCAAATTAGTGTGCTCTGTGATTTGTTTTATAGTGGAATTGACTCTCGCCTTTTGATAAGGATTTTGGGTAGCTGAGAGCGCCGGCCGGAGTGGCCGAGCGGTTCTAGGCGCTACAGTCTGGAACCGCGCGACCGCTACGGTTGCAGGTTCGTATCCTGCCTCGGGCATGGATGTGTGTGATGTCCTTAGGTTAGTTGGGTTTAAGTAGTTCTAAGTTCTAGGGGACTTATGACCTCAGAAGTTGAGTCGCATAGTGCTCAGAGCAATTTGAAGTTAGCTGAGAGCTGTATGTTACACAAATACTACGCTTAACATTATCTACTAGCAGCTGGGTGCCAAATCTTCTGAATTTCCACGAATATTAATTGACCATTAGCCATAATCTCTACCCTAAGAAGAAATCTGTGCAATGATAATTTAATTACTGAACTTCGGAACTGTGACGAACTAGGCAGCTGTATTATGAACGTTTATTTAACTCGGGGGTGGACAAGAATTTGGCTCACGAATTGTGCTTCGGCACGAGTGCCAATGCTCTAAGATCGGTAGCACGTTTCCCCCATCACCACCGCACGCTGTCTCAGCACGACGAGAGGGAAGAGAGGGGAAACTGCGAAAGCGCCGCATCTAAATAGCATGGCAGTGCAGTCACACTGCATACGACTTGGTTTTATATTTCATGTTTCTCAACAACATAAACCAAAAACAATACAAATTCTCTGTATTATTTAACTTTCTTTGCCGGGCTGAAGAGGTAATATAATTTTTATCCGATACAGTCTGTCGGCATACGGACAGTAGCAGACAATTTCACAAATTTTCGCACTAAGTTGCCACGTATTCGTGACTTCTCTTGTTTCGTAATCGAAAAAACATCTTTCACAGACTTATGTTGGTTGAAATATTGTAGCACTTTAGCAACTTCATTATGGAGCCTTGGCAACTCTGCCCGAGGTAAGCAATGTAGACGTCATGGACAGTTTTAGCATTAAAGGGATTTGTCTTTAAGACAGAAATTTCCTGTCAGATAAAACAGTTAAATCTGCACTTATAAGGCGCTTTCAATTGAAACAGAAAACGCTCTGGTAAACTCTTTATAACAGACGTAAGACTGTTCAGCAGGGTCCTCAAAACGTGTAGGAAACTACCCTTGTAATTATTTCAACGCCACAATGAATTCTTAGGACCTCACGTTTTCTCTAACACGAGTGAGCTTAGGGAAATGGACTGTATTACTTGGAATGTGTCCCTTATACAACACGATTTTATTTTTAATTGCACCCCATCTAACCAGAGAGAAGTTGTTTCTCACCTAGCAATGTCTTACTGTGGGCAACGTGTAATCAAAACCTCTTAAAACGCGAGGTCTACAATCCATTTCGGATGTTCTAATTTTCGTTTCTGCACTCCTTTTTAGTTCATAAACTCAACAATAGCGAATTCTAAATCGAAAAATCGTTACAGGCATGCCACTTGACTTAACTAACGTACTTTCTAGTAATATATAAAGTTTCCATACAGCTCGCACAGTTCCATCGAAAACTGTTGCAACTGACAGTGGAATAACACCTGCGACTTCAGAAAATTTGTTATTCGTAGCACCAGTTATTTCACGTGCTTCATGCCCCTCAAATTTAGCACAAACTGCTTCTTTATGTACAGAACAATGAACCACATATGTAGATCTTTTTAGTTTTTAGCTCTTTCATTGTCAACTAAATCTTTAAATTCTTCCTGCATGGTTTTGTAATGTCGTTTCAAAGCAAAGGTACAGTAGACGTAGCCGGCCGCAGTGACCCAGCGGTTCTAGGCGCTTCGCTCTGGAACGGGCCTGCTGCTACGGTCGCATGTTCGAATCCTGCCTCGGGCGTGCATGTGTGTGATGTCCTTAGGTTAGTTAGGTTTAAATAGTTCTAAGTCTAGGGGACTGATGACCTCAGATGTTAAGTCTCATAGTGCTTAGAGCCATTTTTTTTTTGCAGTAGACGTCACTTATGCAACACTATGACATATACTGAAGCGCCAGAGAAAGTGGTATAGGCATGCGTATGCAAATACAGAGATATGTAAACATGCAGAATACGGCACTGTGGCCGGCAACGCCTATATAACACAACAAGTGTCTGCCTCAGTTCTTAGATCGGTTACTGCTGCTACAATGGCAGGTTATAAAGATATAAGTGAGTTTGAACGTGGTGTTATAGTCGGCGCACGAGCGATGGGCCACAGCATCTCCGAGGTAGCGATGAAGTGGGGATTTTGCCGTACGAACATTTCACGAGTGTGCCGTGAATATGAGGAATCCGGTAAAATATCAAATATCCGATATAACTGCGGCCGGAAAAAGATTATGCAAGAACAGGACCAACGACGACTCAAGGGAGTCGTTCGACGTGACGGAAGTGCAACCCTCTCGCAAACTGCTGCACATTTCAATGCTGGGCCATCAACAGATGTCATTGTGTTGAAGCATTCAACGAAAAATCATCGATATGGGCTTTCGGAGGCGAAGGACCGCTCGTGTACCCTTGATGACTACACGACACAAAGTTATACGCCTCGCCTGGCCCGGGACACCGACGTTGGACTGTTAATGACTAGAAATATCTCGCCTGGTCGTCTCGTTTTGAAATTGTATCGAGCGGATGGACGTGTAGGGGTATGGCGACAACATCATAAATCCATGGACCCTGCTGAGGGGACTGTTCAAGCTGGTGGAGGCTCCGTAATGGTGCGGGGCGGGTGCAGTTGGAGTGATATGGGACCCCTGATACTTCTAGATACGATTCTGACAGGTGACATGGACGCAATCATCACCTTCATCCATTCATGTCCATTGTGCACTCCGACGGTCTTGCGACACCACACACGTCCATAATTGCTGCAGAGTGGCTCCAGTAACACTCTTCTGAGTTTAAACAGTTCCAATGGCCATCAAACCCCCCAGATATGAACATTACGGAGCAAATCTGGGATGACTTGCAACGTGCTGTTCATAAGAGATCTCCAACCTCTCGCACTCTTACGGATTTATGGACAGCCTTGCGGGATTCATGGCGTCAGTTCCCTCCAACACTACTTGAGACGTTAGTCGAGTCCATGCCACGTCGTGTTGCGGCACTTCTGCGTGCTCGCGAGGGGCCCTGCACAATATTAGGCAGGTGTACCAGTTTCTTTGGCTCTTCAGTGTATATTGAGAGTTCTCATCCCTCTCTTCTGTCACACTCATTCATTTGTAAAGGCTTGTGACGATAGATCCGAAGAGTGCCTCTTTTTGTGGAAATAGCTACTGGACCGGTGAACGTCCATCATACAACGGATAAATAGTGAAGGGTAAACGGTGACGACACCAGGATTCTGCCTAACGGGAGAGAGCTGTACCGACCAAAAAAATCCACACGGAAATGCTCAATGAAATGTCGCGCTGTTCCCTGTACTTCAGGGAAGGAACGTGCAAAGCTGAGATAGGACGGGCCTTGGCACGCACGCGGCCCGGTCAAACTGCACACGTAAACTTTGGCACGCCGTGGTCAGCCCTGATTACGCTGATGGAATACACATAAATATACTAATCCTATGGTTCCACACGTGTAAACGATAATAAGGTATGAATGATCATTTGTCAGCAGGGATTGGTTAGATTAAGGAAACACAAGATGAACGTGTAAGTGCTCACACACAAATATTCAAACTCACCGAGCAATGGAAAGCACAGTTCACTTATTCCCATAAATAAACGAATCATCAAAGCCAGCTCGTGACTCAAATCGAAAAGAATCATGAAAGTTGACTGGGCATACGATGCATGAAGTGGAAAGTGGCCGTTTAACGCTCGAATTCGGTTCGATCTGAATTTACGTAAAACGTTACTGAAATCACCACTCGCGAGAATTCTGCACTGCTCCTAACGATAGAGTTTAATCGTTATAGAGAATCCTCAAAAATCACTGTTCATGTTTGTATAGAAACAGCACGTCATACTTACTTGATAACGGAGCAGCGGCTGCTGCTGCCATTCGACTCGTGTGTCCCCAGATAAGCTATGTTTAAAATCTAAATTACCTTGCCTCTTCAGATTCCAGATCGATACAGTGCTCCGCCAATTTAGTTTCCTCTGTCTCAGAAAATTCTCTCTTGGACCACCTCAATGCTGCCACTTCATAGCCCGCTTTAAGTTTTTTATGTAATCTGGATTCATTACATTGGGCCTTTTAGTTGCATTTGTAATTGAAGATCCATTTCCTATTAACTTCTTAGCCTCCTCTTACGTTTTAGAGTAGTTTCTCTATCATGAAGCTGAACTAGTCTTATTCATACTGTATAAGTCTGAGAAATTATGAGCCGGCCGGAGTGGCCGTGCGATTCTAGGCGCTACAGTCTGGAACCGAGCAACCGCTACGGTCGCAGGTTCGAATCCAGCCTCGGGCATGGATGTGTGTGATGTCCTTAGGTTACTTAGGCTTACTTAGTTCTAAGTTCTAGGCGACTGATGACCTCAGAAGTTAAGTCGCATAGTGCTCAGAGCCATTTGAACCATTTTGAGAAATTATGAACTACAAATTAAAGTTCATTAAATATGTCAAATAAACCTATGTGTTCAGTACTAAAACTGAAGAACCAAATGACAAACATTTTGGCGGACATTTGCCCCAGCTAGTCAATAGGATCTTCGCTCCGTGGTACTGATTTCTGAACCTCTGGTATCAGCTGTCATATACAACAACTTGTTAAATTAAAAGCTAAGCTTAAGGCGTGAGTTAGGTTGCGAGGTATTCGTAATTCTTTCGGAATCTTTGTAACAGACATACAGCCATCAATTACATGGCAAAACATATCGAAAGTTACAAAAAACTAACTCGCGTTACGCCTCGAAAGCTTCAAAGCGCAAACCACTAACACAACACACCTGATTGTTCCATCATAAAAACTCTCAACTGAAGATGCAAGTCTGGCACACTGCACTCACAAGTAGGAAGAACACTAGTTTCTGATTTTTTCCCTGTGTGCACTTTTGCCCACGCCTACCCTATTGTGCTGATTAACAGTTGTATTTTAGATGAAAGTAAACACACAAAATTTAGGTTCCCGATGTGATCTCCTTCTCTAGTATGGAAAATATGAGCAAGTGAGCAAGTCGAGGCAGAGAAAAAATACTCAGCCGAACTTGACTGAGGCGTTTTAAAAATATACTGTTCCTTACAAAAATGGCTTGGCTAATGCAATAGCTGGAATGAACCTTTCACACTACAATGGCGTGTGCATTATTTTGAAATTTCCTCACTGTTAAAAGCTGTGTGACAGACGGGAATTCGAATACGTACCCTTACCTTTTGCATGTGGTGCTTATGCCGGCTTAGCTACCCAGACAAAGGCATGACAAAACAAACAGATGCAACAACCAATTATAGCACCACTGGGTGGCAGTTTCTTTGCAAAGACTTAGGTTTGTCTTTTTAATGCCAGTGCAAAGTCATGTTCAGGGCATATGTCCCAAGAGCAACCCCCACATAACAAGAGACAAGGCCAGAATCTCCTCTCCAGACTGGAGTCTGAATCAGAAGACCAAGTTTCTCCACTCCCTCCCTTCCGTCAAACCCCAGTAAACTCGCCAAAAGCACTCATGCAACTGCCCCCTAAAGCGTTTTGTGCCAATCACAAGACTCCACGAGATCCACGTCTCCCCTCTAATTCAGCTGCCCTACCCACTGGCCAATCCCAATCGAAGTCAATAACATTCTTTTCTTTCCTGGACAAACAGCCAATTGCTGACTCGTAAATTCCAGTGCAGGGGGGGGGAGAAGTCATTTTGCTCCCGAATGGCTTTCCCCTCGCCACTTTAGGCAGCATGTTTTGAGTTTCTGTTTAGGCCTAAAGTGAACAACGTATTTAACGGATTTATCCCAGAGAATATCTGGACAGGCTGGACGTTGCAGCATGTCCGAGCAGAGGCCTTGGTTAAACTAGGAGAAGTACTTTTGTGTCCCAACATAGATCACTTCAGAGCCACCATAAATGTTGCGTTCCATTCTAAAATTGTTCTGAAGGCTTGAGGCTTCCCAAAAAACTCGGCAGGCAGATGGACAACACCACCTAACGGCTCCCTCGATAGTGTCTGGTCCAAGCTGAACATGGAAACTGGCGAATTTTTATGGCCGCCATCTACACTCCTGGAAATTGAAATAAGAACACCGTGAATTCATTGTCCCAGGAAGGGGAAACTTTATTGACACATTCCTGGGGTCAGATACATCACATGATCACACTGACAGAACCACAGGCACATAGACACAGGCAACAGAGCATGCACAATGTCGGCACTAGTACAGTGTATATCCACCTTTCGCAGCAATGCAGGCTGCTATTCTCCCATGGAGACGATCGTAGAGATGCTGGATGTAGTCCTGTGGAACGGCTTGCCATGCCATTTCCACCTGGCGCCTCAGTTGGACCAGCGTTCGTGCTGGACGTGCAGACCGCGTGAGACGACGCTTCATCCAGTCCCAAACATGCTCAATGGGGGACAGATCCGGAGATCTTGCTGGCCAGGGTAGTTGACTTACACCTTCTAGAGCACGTTGGGTGGCACGGGATACATGCGGACGTGGATTGTCCTGTTGGAACAGCAAGTTCCCTTGCCGGTCTAGGAATGGTAGAACGATGGGTTCGATGACGGTTTGGATGTACCGTGCACCATTCAGTGTCCCCTCGACGATCACCAGTGGTGTACGGCCAGTGTAGGAGATCGCTCCCCACACCATGATGCCGGGTGTTGGCCCTGTGTGCCTCGGTCGTATGCAGTCCTGATTGTGGCGCTCACCTGCACGGCGCCAAACACGCATACGACCATCATTGGCACCAAGGCAGAAGCGACTCTCATCGCTGCAGACGACAAGTCTCCATTCGTCCCTCCATTCACGCCTGTCGCGACACCACTGGAGGCGGGCTGCACGATGTTGGGGCGTGAGCGGAAGACGGCCTAACGGTGTGCGGGACCGTAGCCCAGCTTCATGGAGACGGTTGCGAATGGTCCTCGCCGATACCCCAGGAGCAACAGTGTCCCTAATTTGCTGGGAAGTGGCGGTGCGGTCCCCTACGGCACTGCGTAGGATCCTACGGTCTTGGCGTGCATCCGTGCGTCGCTGCGGTCCGGTCCCAGGTCGACGGGCACGTGCACCTTCTGCCGACCACTGGCGACAACATCGATGTACTGTGGAGACCTCACGCCCCACGTGTTGAGCAATTCGGCGGTACGTCCACCCGGCCTCCCGCATGCCCACTATACGCCCTCGCTCAAAGTCCGTCAACTGCACATACGGTTCACGTCCACGCTGTCGCGGCATGCTACCAGTGTTAAAGACTGCGATGGAGCTCCGTATGCCACGGCAAACTGGCTGACACTGACGGCGGCGGTGCACAAATGCTGCGCAGCTAGCGCCATTCGAGGGCCAACACCGCGGTTCCTGGTGTGTCCGCTGTGCCGTGCGTGTGATCATTGCTTGTACAGCCCTCTCGCAGAGTCCAGAGCAAGTATGGTGGGTCTGACACACCGGTGTCAATGTGTTCTTTTTTCCATTTCCAGGAGTGTATTTACACAATGGACGATTATGACAGTGTTGAAATATCCTGGTGGGAGATCTACTTCTCTTGTGCGTCCCTGTCCCTGCCACGACTTGAAGCACTTAACAGATAGATAAGGTAGGCAGTTTTTTTCGTCTCTTCGATCGAAACCACTGTATACACAGAGGTGCGAGAAATTCTTGTGAACAATTTTCTGCACCCTGCAAGTGCTTCAAGATCGTCCTCTCCCTAATAACTGCACTTAGCTCCCAAGTCTCAAATATCCACTGCAAGATTTACTGTTAAATAACCATACTGGCTGCTTGTTCTCAACTCCAGAAAATATTTAAAGGAGAGCCACCATAAACATCCCACTTGCATTAACAATGCATGTGCCCAGTCAGTACCTGTTCATGTTGATAACTTCCTGTCGTCTCACAAAAATGATATTTAGGGTGCAATAACAACATCAAAGGGTAGCCTTGAATATGAAAATAAGTGAGAAAGTGACTCGTCCACTCTCACTTTGTCTGGAAAGATACATACCTGAAATAAATTATGGCATAAGTAAGTGAGTGCAGTGTACAAAGAAAAACATAGATTTCAATGCTTGAAGTGTGTGAGCGAACTTTTAGCTCTCCTGACAAAATACACACAACAAAAAAGTTTTGCGTTATCTCGGTTCCGGGAGTTCCCGAACCTTTACAGAAAATTGGAATAGAGACCTACATAAACTTCATTTCCACCCTTTTTATTACCAATGAAAACCACACATTGCATGTTGCACCATCATACAGTGGGACCATCAGAGGTGGTGGTCCAGACTGCTGTACACATTGGTACCTCTAATACCCAGTATAACGTCCTCTTGCACTGATGCATGCCTGTATTCTTCGTGGCATACTATCCACAAGTTCCTCACTGTTGGTCCAGATTGCCTCTCTCCTCAACGGCGATTCGGCGTAGATCCCTCAGAGTGGTTGGTGGGTCACGTCGTCCATAAACAGCCCTTTTCAATCCAGCCCAGGTATGTTGGATAGGGTTCATGTCTGGGGAGCATGCTGATCACTCTAGTCGAGCGACATCATTATTCTGAAGAAAGTCATTCACAAGATGTGCACAATAGGGGCACGAATTGTCAGCCATGAAGACGAATGCCTCACCAATATGCTGCCGATATGGTTGCAATATCGGAGGATGGCATTCATGCATCGCACA
The DNA here is from genome assembly GCF_021461395.2 of Schistocerca americana. Classification (NCBI taxonomy): domain Eukaryota; kingdom Metazoa; phylum Arthropoda; class Insecta; order Orthoptera; family Acrididae; genus Schistocerca; species Schistocerca americana. The sequence goes on from NC_060125.1 coordinate 173,299,304, forward strand.
GCCGTTACGGCGCCTTCCCTGACGGCCATCGGCGAACGTCGCCCCACATTATGCCACCCCAAAACAGCAGGGAACCGCCACTTTGCTGCACTCACTGGACAGTGTGTCTAAGGCGTTCAGCCTGATTTGGTTTCCTCCAAACACTGTCTAGTTGAAGGCAAATGCGGCACTGATCGGTGAAAAGAACGTGATGCCAATCCTGAGCGGTCCATTCAGCATGTTGTTGGGCTCATCTGTTCCGCGCTGCATGATATCGTGGCTGCAAAGACAGACCTCGTCATGGACCTCGGGAGTGAAGTTGCGCATCGTGCAGGATATTGCGCGCAGTTTGAGTCGTAACACGACGTCCTGTGGCTGCACGAAAAGCATCATTCAACATGGTGGCATTGCTGTCAGGGTTCCTCCGAGCCATAATCCGAAGGTAGCTGTCATCCACTGCAGCCCTTGAACGGCCTGAGCGAGGCATGTCATCGACAATTCCTGCCTTTCTGCATCTCCTCCACGTCCGAACAACATCGCTTTGGTTCACTCCGAGACGCCTGGACACTTCCCTTGTTGAGAGCCCTTCCTGGCACGAAATAACAATGCGGGCGCGATCGAACCGCGGTATTGACCGCCTAGGCATGGTTGAACTACAGACAACACGAGCCGTGTACCTCCTACCTGTCCGCAGCTCGTGGTCGTGCGGTAGCGTTCTCGCTTCCCGCGCCCGGGTTCTCGGGTTCGATTCCCGGCGGGGTCAGGGATTTTCTCTGCCTCGTGATGACTGGGTGTTGTGTGATGTCCTTAGGTTAGTTAGGTTTAAGTAGTTCTAAGTTATAGGGGACTGATGACCATAGATGTTCAGTCCCATAGTGCTCAGAGCCATTTGAACCATTTTGAACCTCCTACCTGGTGGAATGACTGGAACTGATCGGCTGTCGCATCTCCGCCGTCTAATAGGTGCTCCATAGTCATGGTTGTTTACATCTTTGGGCGGGTTTAATGACATGTCTGAACAGTCAAAGGTACTGTGCCTGTGATACAATATCCACAATCAACTTCTATCTTCAGGACTTCTGGGAACGGGGGTGATGCAACACCTTTTTTGATGTGTGTATTAATTAGTCCATGTAATACTTCCGTTGATAGTCACTTTTGTCGAGTCACAATGCCAGCGGTCCAGGACGAGGGGAAGCTGGACCTCACAGTGTGAGTGCCACAGACGCATTGTGCAAACACGCAGGAGATAGCCTGGCGGATGCCCTCACCTCGCTGAAGAAGAGACACCTTGGGAAGAGCCTGACGCAATGCGAAACGTGCAGATAACTTACAGACCACTGCAGACGCTGGGATGTAGCGTACACATAAAACGCCAAGAATTCGTGCGGTGAGTATGTGTGCAACTAAAGAACTGCGGGAAGAGTCAGCCTGCTTAAAAAACGTTTCCGGACAATAAGGAGGTTGCTTATAAATCACGAACGCCACCAGATCCTTAGATGAAGCACAAACATGAGACTGTCGAGGCCTCACGCAGACATAGCTGTTACTAAGAAATGTTGTGTAGCTGCTTTCACAGCAACTAAGGAACGTAAAATAACTCCGGATCAATTGCGACCAACGATGGGAACAGCCTTGACAGTGAAAACGTGGGAAAGACGTCAGTTCTCGAGTCACACACCAGAAAATTTCCAAACTGCACTGGGAGGTATGGTCAGGAAACGGCCATCTATCATTGGACGGCACTGCAAATGTAGTCCGCCGTTGACAACGCCGAGAGGAGGGAAATTTCAAGGAATCGTTGAGCCTAGCAGAGTGATGAGAAGTTGTAAAACTCCCGGGAGTACGGATGGGTGGGGTTGTACCTTGTACTGGTTGTCGTTCCGACCGTGCGCCCTGTCCACTTCACGTAATTCCGCGGCGGTCGTATTGTTCTGCTCCACACTGCTGCTGGCTTGCCTGAAATTATGTATGTAATATGCAAGCAAATTAGGGGAGCCACTCAACGTCAAAGCACAACACTGTCCTACGTCTGGTATGAACATCTGTATTCTGAGACGATAAGAAATCATAGGTTGCGCTGCTTGCAGTCTAAGTCATAAGTTTTGATCTCAACTTCTAGGTGATTGTCTGTCGACCAAATCACTTGGACGAACGTACGCGTAACCGAACGCTGCACGGACGATTGTTGATAAATCTAACTTTGTGAACAGTGTTAAATTTTATTACTAGTGTCAAGGAGGACTGGTACCAAAAATCTGTGTGTGCGTGGCGAGCGTAAGAACTTTCGTTCGATTACTCGGCTTTCGCATCATCAACAATCGTCAGCGCCGCGTTCGGTTACGCGTACGTTCGTCCAAGTGATTTGGTGGACTGACTGCCCAGTGAAGCGTTAATCCTGCAGTGCGAGGAGGATTTGGTTCGAGCCGGAGGTGGTTCTTTTATACTCTGGGTTATTTTTTCGTACCATTACTTGTGTCCACTCCCTCTATTTACTGTGAACAAGTAACAGGGTGTTTACTTCAACATTCTCGGTGCCCTTTCTATAAATCTTCCTAATGAGCATGCTGTGAAGACTCTTGTCTTCCTAGAAGACACCTGTTCACAGTGCTCCATATACATTCCTAGTCCGACGAACACTCACAAGGAAACATTACCAACTTGAGTACATATTTTAAGGAGACAAAAAGCACACATGCAAGATATCAGCCCATAAATGGATACAGTGAGGAAAATTTTGGCCATAATTCTGAAAGTTATGATCTTCTTCAAGTACTTCTGCTTGTCACTCACTTCAGCCCACTGGAGCCTCCTGATGCTCAACTGCAAAGTACTATTCAGCGGAATGATTAAGAGATTTATTTATTTACTTTATTTATTTATATTCGGCTTTGAGCAGTAAAGACCATACAGCCAACAACAGTTACAAAGTGCCACATTAACCTAATTGTGTTGTACACAATAGAACAATACAAAGAGCATGATGTATAAACGTAAGTTCTGTCGTACGTCCGACGTTTGTATCTGCACAGTGAGTGTACTAATGTGTGCAAACTTATCTTACCACTTAGCGCGCAAATGGACAAAACATCTGAACTGTCTTCTCAAGACTAGGGTGTCAAACAGACATTCTAAATAAATATGACCATGGCCCTGTAAGGCAACTAATATCAGGTGCGGATCATAACAAAAATCATTAGAAATACTGCTGTCACGTAACTAGAATGGATGAATTAGTAAAAGCGAAAGTTTGGGGTCTATTCTAGGAAGACAAAACAGCTATTTCCATTATTGTTCTACATATAATATATCAACCGTGCTTTCAGGGGTCGAGTGATAAACAACAGTCATGTTCAATTACTTTTGACACTCAATAACAAATTATTTAATTCTTGGACACATTGAAATGACGATTATTAAAATCGTTATCTCTACACATGACAATTTTTCATCACTGGAAAGATTGACTATTAAAAATCCTCATCAGCTCATTTAAACCTATGTTGTCATAGCTGGTCAATGCACTGAGTTGGTGGAGAATAAATTTACTTTTGAACCAATGAAAAACTCTCATGTTCTCAGTGTGAGGGTAGTTTGGTATCCTAGCTTTTGATATTCAACGGCCAAAGCATACGCAAGTTGGAGTGAGCAATATCTAGACTCAACATCTACTGTGGCCTCATACAGGATGGTACTTTACCAAGCGGCATCTGCAATGGCATTGTTTCTGTGCTGGATCTGAAACGCTAATTCCCTAGTCTGGCCTTGACTGAATTCACTCAGTCGCAACTTTCCTGCACTCCGTAGAACGTTAATCCTTCTCCAGTCAAAATAATGGTTATAGCACACTCGCCATGGGTTGGAGCAATGTGCACAATTTCTTTGCCAGCAAAAATTCCCTCAGGAATAATTAGCTACTGCTTTGCTATCTGTCGCCACGATATGTGAAGCGTATCGTCCTCACTTCACAGAAAGTAAAGCTCTCAATGCCTTCGCTTATTTCCACACAACTGTGCAGTCCGCCGTGAGACGAGAGAGAGATGGAAATTTTAGTTCTCAAAATGCTTTTGTATAATGGGGATCTTCCCACCGTGTCGCGTCTGTATCGCCAAGTATGGCTTCAGCCAATCACTGTCTCCCTAGAGGTGAATAAATTTCTATTTTTCTTGCTGGGTCGCAACCTAGCCGTGTTAATGATGTGCAGCCGCTTACCCTAAGTCCCAGCCTTATTTACATTAAAAGGAATAATATATTGTTCTGGTCTTATCTCTTTCTGCGCTGAAGCTAGCTGTTCTCTTGCTAAATGGGAGTTTTACAATATCATTAACCACCAGCTCAGTTCGTCCCCAAAATGCGTTTCGCTTTAACTTGTTTAACTTGTTTATTCCATGCCATTGTCCGCATTGGTAGGGATTGTTTTGTTAGTTTTCGATACAGGAGAGTAACTGCAATTGCCTTTCGTTGATATAACGTAATTATTATTTTCTGAGGATCTCATACTGTTCGTCCTGTCGTTATGGATCAAGCTCATGTAAGGTCCATAAAATCCAGATGCCTTCTTAATGTACAGTAAAAACACTATAAGATAAACACCAGTCAGAAATATCAGTATCAGATAACCTGATAGCAATCACTTTAACTAGTAAATCTTCTTCTTGCTTCTTCTTGACTGTCTGTCCCATACGTGTGCTAAATTGATTGTTCTCACTGTGTTTGTTGTTGATAGCCTGCATTTGAGGATATCACACTTATTGCATCAGTGCAATTTTCACAGTCGAACAATGATAAGAGTGTGAGGCACAAAGGTAAGTTCGTCATTAAATTAAAAGAGAACACAAAATTATGACCCAGATTGCAAATTGGGCCAGTTCCAGAGGAGAATGACATCTACGGCAACTTGTAACCGACAGCTAGACAAATGTGTCGTTTACAAAGATAGGTAATTAATGCAATGAAAAAAGACACAAACAGATGTCCAAATTTTCGAAGCGGCCTGGTGCCATGGGAGGACAAGATCCACACAGTTTGTACATCAAACCTATCTACAGGCACCTTTTAAATATTTCACGAGCAAATAATACTTACATATGTCGAACTAGTGAAGTAAAGCAGTTATACTTGTAGAGGGAATAGACCCTTGCAACAAATTTTTTGTACAAGACCGCCTGTACAGCCGAGCACTTGGTACATGTCAATATGACATGATTCAAATCAGCCACCGCCTTTGTGTCCTGATCGTAATGACAAGAGGCGACGATTTTCAAGCGATATAGATGGACAGAGGAACACCCGCGTCCCAGCCTCATGTGGATAAGAGAGGTCACGTGACGTCTACTAGGCTTCACCGAGGTGAACCATGGTCGACGGGAGACGTCAGGTTGTATGACGGCCAGGTGGCCGACCTTTTAGTGCTTTGTTACATGCCATTCATAATTCTAGTTGTGGTAAGCAGCTTATTTAACTGCTGTGTTTAAATCCTTGTAAGAGACGGGTATTGGGCAGAACTCACCTTCCATAATGCCCCGATCAGCCAGATGGTCAACGATTTCATTGGGACGAAAGCCTTAAGGCTGTTTCAACCAAAGTAAAAGAACTTCAGTGCCTAACGTCCGTGTCTCTATTATGACGTCTAAGATGTATTTGTTAGTCTGTTTTTTGTAGTTTCTGCAACGCACTTCGGTAGTCTGCGTGGCATAATAAACAGCATCTCTGACGGCCAGTAAATCCACCGTGTAGACAGACGATTCAGGTGGCAGAGCAAACTCTTGGTATGTGTCGCTAGAGGGGCTGAAGGGGCCGTATTCCACACCTGCCTCACTTCTAGAGCCATCCGTATGGATGCAAGCATTCTATGGTCAATGTGGGTTGAGGAAGTTTTCCAGGCTGTGATTAATGTTCATTGTTGTTCTGAAATCGAGTAACAAGCAGCTGGAGTGGAAAAAGTATCAAAAAGAAAGCGAAAGCTAGGAAGCTCCGAGTTTTGTAGATCTTGCAAGACCATACTGGAGTTGCGGTACGTTTTGGAAGACGACAGGCGACTCTAAGTTACTAACCTGATAGCAATCACTTTAAATAGTAAATCTTCTTCTTGCTTCTTCTTGACTGTCTGTCCCATACGTGTGCTAAATTGATTGTTCTCATTGTGTTTGTTGTTGATAGCCTGCATTTGAGGATATCACATCAGGATGCAAATGAACTTGAATGCTGAAATACTGTCAATGAAATCGTGACCCTGTCATTATTTTGTAAAATGTTGATGGGTGATTAATGTATCAACACACGATTAATTTGTTATACTATGTGGGTGCGGCTGAGAACAAATGGTGAGACTGTGATCTTATTTGCCCTAACAACCTAGAGCAGCAATACAGTACCTCTTTTCTCGATGCGCGATGCTGCCTCAGGTGTCGGTAGTGGTTCAAGAATTTACGGAACAACAATGTGCGGCGTCTGTAATTCCCATCGTTGGCACAAAATATGCAGAGTAGCGGCCAGCGATCTGTTAGACGGATCACAATTACTCTCTAGGCAGATTCAAGCGTGTGGCACTCCCATTTGACAGTCACACCATGGACCAATTTGACTTACTTATACGGCGGTGTGCACCAGATCAAACGTCAAAGCGACAGACCAGTCCCGAAATAAGACTGCTCTCAGCACAGCGAACTATCTGAGACGACTGAGGTCTAAAGTATAGGCACAGCTAAGCCCTCACCAAAGGCTCTCCAGTAAAGCCTAATGCTACTGTGGAGCCATGCTCAGAACAAGTGTCCCAAGTTCATCCCACTCATAATAAAAGTCGAGACCAGTTTCCTCTCCACACAGGAGTCTGAATCAGAGGATTTGCTCCAGACAGCAGTCTGAATAGGAAGACCAAGTATCAGCTCTCCTTACTTTCCATCAAACCTCAGTGAACACCCCCCTCAAGGGTTTCATGCCAATCACAAGTCTCCACGAACTCCATGTCTCCCCTCTAACTCATCTGCTCTACTCATCAGCCAGTCCTAATCAGTGTTCACAATATTCTTTTCTTTTCAGGAGAAGCGGCCAGTCCATGACTCACAAATTCCCGAGCAGAGAGGAGGAGACGCTATGCTCCTGACTTGTACTTTTTCCACGGCCGCTTTAACCAACATGTTATTTTGAGTTTCCATAAATCTCGAAAGTGAACAACATATTTATCATGGGTGGATAGCCTGAAGGCTATGGTGCATCTGACCAGGGGCCCCAGATAAACCAAGAGAAGTGACTTTGTGTCCCAACATAGATCGTTTCAGAGCCACAATAAAGGTTGCTTTGAAGGCGGGACCTTCCCAAAAATACTCTGCAGACCATGGGATGGCACCACCTGACTGCCCCCTCGATAGTGTCCTGTCCACGGTCAACATAGAAACACGTGAATTTTTACGGCCATCAACTTTGGTCACAAAGGCCGTTTACGATGCTGTTGTAACGTGTTGGCCAGAAAACGTAGATTTCTCTCACACCACGCCCTCTGTTGTGGCAAGAGGCGCCTAACAGGTAGGTCCAGGTGGGCCATGTTTCCGCACTGGCGATCGGCGCATTGTCCGTACACTGTGGGAGAACTTATTGGGCTCAGCATTCTGTCCCCAGGAAGTGCTTCGAGATGTTCCTTTCCCTAATAGCTGCAAAAAGCCTTCAAACCCAAAGCGTTCATCACAAGATTTAATGTTACATGACCAACTGCCTCCTTGTTCTCAGCTCCAGAAAAATACTGTACAAGGAGAGCCTCCATAAAGACCTCCCATGCATCAACAACAACAACGTACATACTTCCATCAATGCCTACTTATGCTGATAATTTCCTCTTGTCTCAGAAACCTGGGCGAAAATCAGCATTAAATTGTCCCCTTGAATTTGGAGAATAGTGAGAGAGTGACTCATTCTCTCTGAAACTAGCGGTAAAAGATGTTTCCATTTCTCAAAGCAGCAAAATGGTAACAGATTTCAGTTCGTCCTTTGTCTCTGGCGTGACTGTCTGAGCATCCAGAATTGAGCCATTGCTTTGAGGGAGCCAAAATCAAATACTTAAGACTGATGAAAGACGGAATTATCTGACAAGACCCGCCGACGTATTGTGAGCGGCATTGCAGTTGCTTCCACTAACAGTGCATTGGTGAGCGTTGATTTCATGGCTCAAAATGTTCAAATGTGTGTGAATTCCTAAGGGACCAAACTGCTGTGGTCGTCGGCCCCTAGACTTACACACTACTTAAATTAATTTAAACTAACTTATGCTAAGGACAACAAACACACCCTTGCCCGAGAGAAGACTCGAACCTCCGACGAGAGGGGCCGCATTCATGGCTCAAAGAACAAGATGAAGCACCCAACAGTGGTGGATATTGAGCTTGTGTAAGGGTGATTTCGTTTCATTGCCATAGACGATGCTGCCGTAATCGAAGACCTTATACAGAGTTTAAAGGTTCGTTGGCTCCACTCCCCACTGAACTCTAGCAAGCATCCGAGATATATTAGCAGTGTGTTCCACCTTGCCTGTGAGGTATGAAACATGACATGTCTCTGCCAGTTTCTAATCAAAGTAGACGGCAAGTAGCTTAGTACGTGACTGAGTTCAGTCGAGAAGTAATTGCGTCGTTCTGTCGTGAATATAATCACTGTAGATTTTTCGGGCAACAATGAAGTTTGCGTTGCTAAACTCAGTGAGCGAAGAAATGATAGTGATTCGTTTATTGTGTCAAAGTTCACGGTTTGCAATCTGTAGCTGGATACAAGATATATTTTTGCTTTGAATATTTTTATAGCGATTCACAAATGCAGTGTAAATGAATGAAGCGAACTAGTGTGCAGTGAAAGAACTAGCGTAGCGCTATTAGTAACTTTGCTGCTGTGTGTTATTTTTATACATTTGAAAGGTAGCACTGTCAAAGGAAGGTACATTTGCAGAAGATGCACTTTTGTTGTAACTAGAAAATCGTTAACTTTATTTCTGAATTATTCTCCAGTTGCCTATGTCCACTGGTTTTGATTTTGAGGCATATTTATAGCCGCAGAATATCAGTACAAGAATATTGTTAAAATAATATTGGACATATTATAGAGGTTGTCTCTCCTAGTAGTCGTACGGCGATTTTTCTCCAGTGTTTCGGCAGATAACTGCAACTTCATATTTGCAATGTGTAGCTCGAATCAACAGAAACAAACTATACCCATCACGTTTCTCGTGCGACGCTCGGTGTTGACGGGAAAGCGTCAGTTTGTTTCCTGTTACGAATCATTTTTAATGCTGTATTTTACGAGTCCATGTGACAGAGCGGCCCCAAATACATACCTACGTACATATATTAATCCTTGTTCCATAGATCATGTATACGGCATTTCGTATTGATGTGGAATGTGTCACTTTAACACAAGTTTTCTTCACACAAAATAATTAATTAATTAATTAATTAATTTTTATTTATTTATTTTCTTTTTACAGTGACTACTTTATATCTAAGAAATCGTCTATTGATCAGAAGGAGTTGTCATTCAGAAATTCTTTTAATTTGCTTTTAAATGTTGGTTGGCTATCTGTCAGACTTTTAATACTATTTGGCAAATAACCAAAGTTTTTTGTGGCAGCATAATTCACTCCTTTCTGTGCCAATGTGAGATTTAATCCAGAATAGTGAATATCATCCTTTCTTCTAGTGTGGTAGCTATACACTTCGCTGTTATTTTTTAATTGGGATGGGTTATTAATGACAAATTTCATAAGTGAATATATGTATTGCGAAGTTACTGTGAATATCCCAAATTCCTTAAATAAATGTCTGCAAGGTGATCTTGGGTGGGCTCCAGCTATTATTCTGATTACACACTTTTGTGCAATGAATACTTTCTCTCTTAATGACGAATTGCCCCAAAATATGATGCCATATGAAAGCAGTGAATAAAAATAGGCATAGTAGGCTAATTTACTGATATGATTATCATCAAAATTTGCAATAAACCTAATAGCTTAAGTAGTTGAATCTAACCATTTCAGCAGACCATCGATGTGTTTCTTCCAATTTAATTTCTCATGAATGCACACACCCAGAAATTTTGAGTATTCTACCTCAGCAACAGACTTTTGCTCATAATCTATATTTATCAGTTGTATTATGCCATTTACTGTACAGAATTGTATAGACTCTGTTCTCTCAAAATTTAGTGAGAGTCCGTTTGCAGAGAATCACTTAATAATTTTCTGAAAGACGTTATTTGCAATTTCTTCAGCTGCTTCTTGCTTCTTGGGTGTGATTACTATACTTGTACCGTTAGCAAGAAGAACTAACTTTGCATCTTCATGAATACAGAGTGGCAAGTCGTTAATATACATTAAGAACAATAAGGGATCCAAGACTGAACCCTGTGGGACACCATTCTTGATACCTCCCCAGTTAGAGGACTCTGCTGGTTTTTGTAGACTATTTCTGCTGTTAATTTCAACATTCTGCATTCTTCCAGTTAAATATGAATTAAACCGTTTATGCATTGTCCCACTCATACAACAATACTTAAGCTTATCTAGAACAATTTCATGATTCACACAATCAAAAGCCTTTGAGAGATCACAAAATATCCCAACAGGTGATGTTCGGTTATTCTTGTGTGATATTCATATGTGTCAACAGCGACATTGAAACACGAGGAATAACCAGTATTCCAGGAATGATTAAGGAGTGCTACATACGTGACAGTAGCACTCAGGGGCCAGGGCGATGTGGTCGGTGCTGGAGTACTGATTATTCTTCGTCGCTAATATCCATGGTATCGATTCGCGTTGCCGACTGTGATGTGGCACCAAGATCTCTGGGAGATACCTCATACCTGAAGAAACATGTTGACTCCTTCCTCGCCGAAATGACATCATCATCAAGACCTTAGACGATGTTACACTGTTTTAGTGCGATATTTTGTGGGGAGACAGATCTTTTTTTTTTGTGCTATGCTCCGTTAACGCGAGATAGCAACAGGTCCTACCTCTCGACCCTTTAATGTAATACGCTGAGCAAAGAAAAAGGGACACAGCGGCGCTGAACACATTATTGTGGCGAGATATCCAGGGCCGAGCACACACACTGCCGCAGACGTCTCTTTAGAGCGCGGAAGCACAAACAAGGCGTGGTGTTTGCAGTAGGAACAAACGGGGCAGCGAGTGAGCCCTCGGTGCGCCGACGCGGTCTCCAAACAAGAGGATGCCGCCTGAATCAACAGGCTGCGGTGTGGGCCCCCGGGCAGGGAAGCGGGTCCTTTGAGGCAGCGTGGCGTGGCGTGGCGCACGCATCGACCGGCGCCGCTATCGACCAGCACCAGTATCGACCGCTCGCCGCTCAGCTCTGACAGTAGCAGCAGGCGGCCAGGAGACGCCAGACGCTTGCGGCGCGGCCTAGTTAGCGGCCGTTAGTCGCTGTCACTGCTGACAGGTGCTGCTCGATGTGCTGGTGGTAATCACTGCCAACTCCAGGCACATGTCGCAATATTGTCATGTACAGCGGCTGCGCAAAATCAGACGAGCATGTTACCGCGAACGTACAAGGACTGTCCATTCTGATTATCCGGGTGCGCATTATCCAGTTTGGGGATTACGCATGCCATAGTTCGAGAATTTCTGAAAAAAAAAGTAATCAAACACGTAGCCTGTTTTGTTCAATTTGTTTTGTTCAATTTTGCAGAGGAAAAGAATCCACCAAACAATTACAGTTTGCTTCCAGAATGAGATTTTCGCTCTGCAGCGAAGTGTGCGCTGATATGAAACTTCCTGACAGATTAAAACTGGCTGCCGGACCGCGACTCGAACTCGGGACCTTTGCCTTTCGCAAACAAGTGCTCTACCATCTGAGCTACCTAAGCACGACTCAGGCCGAGTCCTCACAGCTCTACTTCTGCCAGTACCTCGTCTCCTACTTCCTGGCATTCTGGAAACATCCCCCAGGCTGTGGCTAAGCCATGTCTGCGCAATATCCTTTCTTTCAGTAGTGCTAGTTCTGCAAGGTTCAAAGGAGAGCTTCTGTAAAGTTTGGAAGGTAGGAGACGAGGCACTGGCAGAAGTAAAGCTGTGAGGACTGGGCGGCGGTCGTGCTTGGGTAGCTGAGATGGAGCCGGCACAGTAGCTCAGGGTGTTCGGTCAGAGGGTTTAGCTATCCTCTTTAATAAAAAACTCAGTGAACGGATCAACGAACAACCAGAATAAGTGTCATAGGACGTCCACCACGAACAAAGTCAACGAAAAAAAAAAGAAGGACGGTAGAGCACTTGTCAGCGAAAGGCAAAGGTCCCGAGTTCGAGTCTCGGTCCGGCACACAGTTTTAATCTGCCAGGAGTTTTCAACTACAGTTTGTTTTCCTAACTTTATATGCAGGCAGTGTCGTCATCAAACAGAAAGAGACGCATGAATTAAACGTACCATAACCGAATAAATCGTTAAAGTGTTGGAATTGGAGAACACTGACTCACAGTAACAACATATTTAATTAAATGTGTATATTAACCTGTTGACAGGAATATGTTACCATACATTATTAAAAAGAGAATCAATTGAGAAATGTGGTTGACGTAGTTAATGCACCAAAAAGTGCATTTGTTCAGAAAAAGGGACGAGTGTGTCAATACACAAGGCGTATTAAAAGTTTCCCATTATTAAAAGGAGAAAAAACATGTCTCCATGTTTTCAGACACTGACGAACGAGCTTGGTCGTTGTGCTGTACTGAATTAACGTGCTTTACTTGTGAAGAAGATACCTATTACAAGAGTTGGACCGTTGAGTTTTAGGCAGTAGTAAGTCAAGTGGTGGGATATAGAGAATTACATACCGTGTGCGGTAACTAGCTGAGTACTGGGTGTTGCCCTAATATGTATTTAGTTCAATCTTCCATTAGTCTGCCCTTTAACTCTCCATCTCCTCCTCCGTCAATCTGTTCCCACCTCGTCCTTTCCCCTCGCTGTTCACTCATCTCCTCATTGTTCCCTCTCCCTCCATATTATCACGCTAGTCCCAGTAAGAAGCACATAGTTCTGCCCCCAACAGTCTTTTTTACAATTTGTGACTAATATGTGTACAAAATTTGATTGAAATCGTTCATGGGGTTTAGGATGAGCGTTCTACCCTTGTCTTTGCCCACATGCACACATGTTAAATGTATCTTAAAAATAATTACAATATGTCACATGTATTTCTACACATATTTCAAATGCATGTGTAAGCGAATTTCACTCTGCAGGTTCATTTTCACACAGCACAGTGTTTATGATGTCATGTCACGTTAATTTTTGATATACCGTGATATAGTTTTACAGGTAGATCCAGTGTTATAGGAGGCTACTATCTGCAAAATGTGTTGTGAATAGAGTTAGTAGTAAAGAATTAATAAATTAAAAGGTCATGCCTGATGCGGCTGTTTTTCACGCATCTCAGTTTTTATGGCACCATAACTCCGGAACTATGTACCCTACAATGATATGTTATTGTAGGTACAACCAACGGCACATGCAGATAATGTCTGCGAAATGTGTTGCGAATAGAGTCAGTAGCAAAGAATTACTAAATTAAAATGTCAAGCATGATGAGGCAGTTTTTCACGCATCTCAGCATCTGACGTCATATCACCTGAACCATGTATCGTACAATGATATACAGGGTGTTACAAAAAGGTACGGCCAAACTTTCAGGAAACATTCCTCACACACAAATAAAGAAAAGATGTTATGTGGACATGTGTCCGGAAATGCTTAATTTCCATGTTAGAGCTTATTTTAGTTTCGTCAGTATGTACTCCAACGTGCTCAAATTGTAAATTTTCACAATCAACATGGGTGGGCTGACGAGAATCTGCACGCAACTGTGCAATCACGTCATCAACACAGATTTTCTGTGAACGTTTGTGCAGGCATTGTTGGTATGTCTTGATTGGGCCCCATGTTCTTCCACCTATGTTCAATGGAACACGTTATCATGATTTCATACGGGATACTCTACCTGTGCTGCTAGAACATGTGCATTTACAAGTACGACGCAACGTGTGGTTCATGCACGATGGAGCTCCTGCACACTTCAGTCGAAGAGTTCGTACGCTTCTCAACAACAGATTCGGTGACAGATGGATTGGTAGAGGCGGACCAATTCCATGGCCTCCACGCTCTCCTGACCTCAACCCTCTTGACTTTCATTTATGGGGGCATTTGAAAGCTCTTGTCTACGTAACCCCGGTACCAAATGTAGAGACTCCTCGTGCTCGTATTGTGGACGGCTGTGATACAATACGCCATTCTCCAGGGCTGCAACAGCGCATCAGGGATTCCATGCAACGGAGGGTGGATGCATGTATCCTCGCTAACGGAGGACATTTTGAACATTTCCTGTAACAAAGTGTTTGAAGTCACGCTGGTATGTTCTGTTGCTGTGTGTTTCCATTCCATGATTAATGTGATTTGAAGAGAAGTAATAAAATGAGCTCTAACATGGAAAGTAAGCGTTTCTGGACACATTTCCACATAACATATTTTCTTTCTTTGTGTGTGAGGAATGTTTCCTGGAAGTTTGGCCGTACCTTTTTGTAACACCCTGTATATTCATATACAAAGATATACATTCTGCGGCAGATGCACATACTGTCTGCGAATAAAGTTACTCGCAATGGAGTACTAAATTTAAACGTTTTACATGATGTGGCAATTTTTCACACACTTCAAAATTTGACATCACATCTTCTGAACTATGTGTTGTAGATTTATATATTTTCGCAGGTACATTTAGCCGCAGATGTGGATATCGTCTGTGATAAGTGTTGCAAATCGAGTTAGTAGCAACAAAGTAATAAATTTAAACGTCTTGTTTGATGTGGTAATTTTTCATGCATTTCAGTGTTTATGACAAGAAGTAATAAATTAAAACGTCATACTTCGTGCAGCTTTCTGACCACATGAACAGCGAAAATGTAATAAGTGTAAACCTTTTTCTTTTATCATTTTGTGGGGGACATCTGTGAGAGAAATTTGGGTGAAGATTAAAAATTATGTGTAAAGTTTGTCGCAAGACGCTAAATGTTCTCATTCTCAAATACTATATGGCCAAACTATGAGTATTCGCACATCGTGGGCTACACTGCTTGTCCAACCCCCACCCCCTCCGCCTCCTCACCCATCTGATAGGTGGGTGGTTCTTAAGTCCCACAGCAGTTATTTACAAACGTTAAGCGCTATACGTACCAAGTCTGCTTGAAATCAGTTCCGTGGTTAAAGAGGAGATGTGGAACATGCATACATACATACATTTTAATAATTTGTGTGGTTTATTTGTCGACACAAGAAGAAAGTGGCACTTACTTGGTTCTGTTGTAACATGTATACATGGAGTAGACCCTGGCAGAGTAAAGCCAGGTAGTTTTCTTGCTGGTGTGACGGCCCTCCTGTTTAGGTAGGGGAGGGTATAGCCTCCACCTTGTGTGCTGTCCGTGCAGGGTCTCAAAAGGCCAATGATGTTTACGACATTCGGCACGCCAGTATTGTCTACCATGCAATCCCAATATTGAGCAGGACTGGAGGTATCCAATGGTGAGCACCGCAGGAGGCTGTGGAGCGTGGTTGAACTGCTTAGTCCAGGAGTAACTCATAACAGTGCTACAGTCCCTGTGGTTTTGATACAAAACAGTGCAACAGCAACTATAAACAAAGGAAACATTCCATTAAACAACAATAGTTACTGAAGTTGACATTTCGTCAGAAAGGAACCTAACGATGTAGCAGAGTGAGAAAGAACTGGCAGATGAATCAGTGAAATGCGTGGTGTCGTATAGGTTCGACTGTGTGGAAAATGTACATGAGGAGTACAATAATGACGATACGTGATGAACAGGTGAAAGTGATACTGAAGCAGGTGTCGAGCCATGCAGTACATTAGCCTTATTGAACAGGGAGCCACAAATCTCGTCTCCAGTTGAAACGTCCCCTTTGAACAATTATACAGGACTGTGCTTAACCTGACACACAATATTTTTAGCGCAACGCAATCTGACTTTCAGAAATCCCTACAAAAGAATGGCCCTGACTAACATTAACCTATGCATTTCACAAATCGCTTACCTCACAAAAATCTTGGTTACTCGAACTACTGCAATACAGCGAGCGCCACTACTGCCAGCTAAATAAAACATTCAAACTACGGAAGGCACTAACTACTGATAGGCATAGTTAGCAAATGAAAGATTTTAATAGAGAGCAAACACTGTATTTACCTTAATAGTCATAATATATATAGCAGTTCATGACAAATTACAAAACTCCGCCATCTCTCTCCCCACATCCACCACTGCTGCCGGCTCACCTCCAACTGCGCAACGCTACGCGCTGTTAACATCCAGCTGCCGCTGCCCAACACTACAATGGCAGACAACAATGCAAACTAGACACAGACTGCACACAGCACAGCCAGTGATTTTTATACAGAGGTGGCGTTACCAATAAGAAAACCTAAACAGCCTACTTACATAGCCCCCATGCTCCCCACAAAAAATTTTACAAATTGTTTTCGGCAGTGGCCAATAATGATGTGATAAAATTTTTCATAATTACAATAACAAAGATATCAAATGCACACACTTATTGATACAATGTTGGTCAAAAGCTAAAATTTTCTCACAGTCTGAGCAGTAAAAGAAAATGCACACGGAAGTAGTGGATTTCCATGCAGTCTTGAAGAAGTAGTGTTGTCCTTCCAACAGAAAGACAATGCTGACTCTTGACATGCAGACAAGTAATGGGCCACAACAGAGCAAACCCACAGCAGAGTCAGTCGAAATTTTGAAGAATATTGGTAGGTAGGTCATCACAGAGCAGACCCACTGTAGTCCTGGTAGAGATTACGGTATTGGTGGGCCACCAGAGGTGCAGACCCACTGCAGTCCTTGTAGAGATAATGGTATTGGTGGGCCATCAAAGATGCAGCTCCAATGTAGTCCTTGTGGAGATGATGGTATTGGTGGGTCATCAAAGATGCAGCCCCAATGTAGTCCTTGTAGAGATGGCCAGCAGCCATGTGTTGTGACTGTGCAGGTGCACAATCACCATCGAAGATTCTTCTGCCCAACACTACAATGGCAGACAACAATGCAAACTAGACACAGACTGCACACAGCACAGCCAGTGATTTTTATACAGAGGTGGCGTTACCAATAAGAAAACCTAAACAGCCTACTTACACAGTGAAATGTGGTAAAATCCAATCGCTGTCCAAGAAGCGAGTACTCATCATAATTACGTACATGGAAGATTATCTGCAGCATAGCCGAAAAACAATTGTGAACAGATTTCGAATGAGTCCGCAGTTGTATGACCTTGTAGTGTATAAGAAAAACGATGGATATTCAAGGGAGGACAAGGCGCACTTGTTAAAAAGTTTGGTATTTGTGCGTTTCAAGGATGTGCACGGTAGTAACTTACCACGCTACTCACATCGAACTGTGTACGACATACGTTACAGTGATTTCAAGGGAAGCAGTGGATGGTTCCATAACCTTAAACCGTGCTACTGAATTGGAAATTTAAAACAAAACATTAACTTAACCTGACGATGCACAGCCCAAAAATATGTAGACGATATAAATAATTTTATCACATCATTACGTAAGGAATTTGTTTTTTGTGACACTCAAGAAGTTCACCTTCGATCTTGATGTTGCAAACCTTTGTGATCACTGTGGCGCCTTATTTTTCATTCAGTGTTCATTTCTTGAATGTTAACGATGCTCATTTTGTGATGTATAATACATACTTCCCATAGAAGGTTGCCCTCTCATTTTCTGTTGCCCATCTGATGCACGTGGTGACTCATTAGCAGGTAATATTTCCTGTCATAGTTGTTAACATAACACTTTCAAATGAGCCGTACTTACGATTGAAATTGCAACCTCGCACTCAAGGGGTTCCTTGGCAGTGTTGACCGTGTAAGACTGTCGAATTCTTCCCTTCTTGTAGCAGGCTCCAAACTGATCAGTTAGTAAACTGGTAGTGGATAGTGTTCTTGGGTCTTGACTGTGCATATTATGTCTGTTTGCGTTACCACTGTTGGTGAATGACGCTAAATAGAACGCGTGCAAAAATTCTGTCATCGTCCCGTAAATTCTTTTGTGCCCAGTAGCAGAACTGTACACGACGTTCAAAGTCGTCGCCATGTAATTCCTGGTGCATAGAAATATGGTATGGGTGCAATCGATGTTGATGTAGCATTCTCAAGACCGACGTTTTTGAGATTCCCGATTCTCGCGCAATTTGTCTGCTACTGATGTGCGGATTAGCCGCAACAGCAGCTAAAACACCTACATAGGCATCATCATTTGTTACAGGTCGTGGTTGACGTTTCACATGTGGCTGAACACTTCCTGTTTCCTTAAATAAAGTAACTATCCGGCGAACGGTCCGGACACTTAGATGATGTCGTCCAGGATACCGAGCAGCATACATAGCACATGCCCGTTGGACATTTTGATCACAATATCTATACACCAACACGATATCGACCTTTTCCGCAATTGGTAAACGGTCCATTTGAACACGGGTAATGTATCACGAAGCAAATATCGTCCGCACTGGCGGAATGTTACGTGATACCACGTACTTATACGTTTGTGACTATTACAGCGCCATCTATCACAAAGCGAAACAAGTGGTCCAAATAAAACATTCATATTTATTTTTACGTACTACGCGAATATGTAATAAAAAATGGGGATTCCTGTTTAAAAAAACGCAGTTGATATCCGTTTGACCTATAGCAGCGCCATCTAGCGGGCCAACCATAGCGCCATCTGGTTCAAATGGTTCAAATGGGTCTGAGCACTATGGGACTCAACTGCTGTGGTCATCAGTCCCCTTGAACTTAGAACTACTTAAACCTAACTAGCCTAAGGACATCACACACATCCATGCCCGAAGCAGGATTCGAACCTGCGACCGTAGCGGTTGCGCGGCTCCAGACTGTAGCGCCTAGAACTGCTCGCCACATCGGCCGGCGGTTGTTAGTTGATAAATTAATTTTCTCTTCTCTCAGTATGTAGGATGAACGCTAATAATACCGACAAACTGCAGTGGCAGATTCCCGAGCGGAAATGGGAAAAAAGGCCCTATGAACATGTGTCCGGGAACGCATCATTGACATGGTAGATGGCGCCGACGATTGACTGTTCCTCTGACCACGTACCGTGTTTTCCTTGAGCGTTGCATGCTGTGAGATTGAAGCAGCGTACTGTAAGCATCAGAATGGGGCAGTATTCATATCGGGATTAAGCCGAGATGGTGTTTTGAACGCCAAGTAGATGGAAACGGTCGAGAAGCAGCACGGCTATACCGAAACATGGACCCTCGCAGTCACTAACCACATCACACAACATTTCGAGCCATTTTTTTGGTGTTTGTGTGATGATGGGTCCTTTTACACAGACGAACGTACATGGACATGGCGGACTGTGCATACACCAGAGGAGGATACTGAGATGAAGCCTAGCACAAGCTCCAGGCTTGTGGCCTTCCAACATGGTGTAAGCCAAAGTAAGATTATGTGTACCCTGCATGACAACAGCTACTATCTCTGTCACAGATTAGCAGCGGATTTCCCTATACGGGAAGAATTTTGTCGATGATTTTTGCAATGCATATCGTCTACTTCTGGACACGTTCATAGGACATTTTTACTTCCATTTCCAGTCAGCAATCCGTTCCTCCAGTTTGTCGGTTTTATTGAGGTTCGCCCCGTATAAATTAAAGTTCCTTGCTGGCTTATGTATGCATGCACAGGCTAAAGTCAGGAGCTAGTCTGGGGTTTCTGATACAGTGTTTTGACTAAGAGTGAGTCATGACAAAGTCTCGTACACGTAATTTCTAAATCTTTTGTGGAACACCGCTATGAAAACGATGCCATCTCGCGGTATAACCCGCGGAACTGAAGACAGCAGCGAAGCTTGAGTAGAATCCCAGTCAGGCCTGGTGGTCTGGCACGTGCTCATGAACCGAAAGGTCGCGGGCTCGAACCGCTAGAAGCGAAACGTGGTCCAGATCCCACGTTAAACTGTGGCTCGCCTCTTCCAGGGCTGGGTAACTGGCAAGGTAGATGCAAGTTGGCGAAATGAAGTCCAATTGAAAGACTAGCAATAGAAGATTGTCCCCACGAAAATATTATTAGTAGTCATAAACGGGCCGAACATCTTGTAAGGGTGCTGCAAGGTAGATTGTGCTGAGAAATAATTGTTAAGAAAAGAATTCGATGCGTCGTTCTGTTTCCAAGTCATTTAGCATTTAAGTCAGCCAGTCAGGCCTTTGAGCACACAAATTAAAGCTGCCCGTCAGATTCGATGTCGCGAAACGTGTTCTTTAAAAAATGGTTCAAATGGCTCTGAGCACTTTGGGACTTAGTATCTGATATCATCAGTCCCCTAGAACTTAGAACTACTTAAACCTAACTAGCCTAAGGACATCACACAATATGAAACATCCCCTTAAAAATTAGTGAATTACTGTGTTTATAAATCCCTTACGTTATTTGATTTTCAAACAGCTGAGCAGAACTGAACGTACTCAGGCATTTCTCTCTTTACTTATACTCATCAACACTAAACTGACACACAATATTTTTAGCGCAACGCAATCTGACTTTCAATGATCCCTACAAGAGAATGGCCCTGACTAACATTAACCTATACCTTTCACGAATCACTTACCTCACAAAAATGTTTTTTACTCGAACTACTGCAATATAGCGAGCGCCAATACTGCCAGCTAAATAAAAGATTCTAACTACTGAAGGTACTAACTATTGATAGGCATAGTCAGCAAATGAAAGATTTTGATAGGGAACAAACAATGTATTTACCTTAATAATATTCAAAAGTCATCATATATATATCAGTTCATGATATACGATGTTATAAATTTACTCTTTCTGATGGACACACATCCTGATCGTCCGCTCTCAAAATTCCGCCATCTGTCTCCCCACATTCACCACTGCTGGCGGCTCACCTCCAACTGCCCAACGCTACGCTGCTCTTCACATCCAACTGCCCAACACTACAATAGCGAATATTCCAACAATGCCAACCAGCCACAGACTGCACACAGCACAGCTAGTGATTTTCATACAGAGCGCTACGTGACGTTACCAACATAAAAACCTAAACAACCTACATACAACATATCCATGCCCGAGGCAGGATTCGAACCTGCGACCGTAGCGGTCGCGAGGTATCAGATTGAAGTGCCTAGAACCGCTCGTCCACAGAGGCCGGCTAAACATGTTTTTCATTTGGTATCCTAAAACTGAACAAGAGAGCGAAACAAAAGTTGCCATGAGACCGTAGTAATGATCGTACTCGCCCCAAAACCTCGCAGTCTCGTGAGCTATAATACAGGGTGTTTCAAAAAGAATACCACAACTTTAAAAATGTGTATTTAATGAAAGAAACATAATATAACCTTCTGTTATACATCATTACAAAGAGTATTTAAAAAGGTTTTTTTTTCACTCAAAAACAAGTTCAGAGATGTTCAATATGGCCCCCTCCAGACACACGAGCAATATCAACCCGATACTCCAACTCGTTCCACACTCTCTGTAGCATATCAGGCGTAACAGTTTGGATAGCTGCTGTTATTTCTCGTTTCAAATCATCAATGGTGGCTGGGAGAGGTGGCTGAAACACCATATCCTTAACATACCCCCATAAGAAAAAATCGCAGGGGGTAAGATCAGGGCTTCTTGGAGGCCAGTGATGAAGTGCTCTGTCACTGGCTGCCTGGCGGCCGATCCTTCGCCTCGGGTAGTTGACGTTCAGGTAGTTACGGACAGATAAGTGCCAATGTGACGGTTGACTTTCCCGTTAGTGTGGAAAGTTGCTTCATCACTAAACACAATCTTTGAAACGAAAGATTCATCTGTTTCCATTTGAGCAAGGATAAAATCACAGAAATCGATTCTTTTAATCTTATCAGCTGCAGACAGTGCTTGAACCAATTTCACAACTAACCTTTTTCGTAGGACTCTCCATACAGTTGATTGTGGAATTTGCAGCTCTCTGCTAGCTCTGCGAGTCGATTTTCCTGGGCTGCGAACAAATGCTTGCTGGATGCGTGCTACATTTTCGTCACTCGTTCTCGGCCGTCCAGAACTTTTCCCTTTGCACAAACACCCATTCTGTGTAAACTGTTTATACCAACGTTTAATACACCACCTATCAGGAGCTTTAACACCATACTTCGTTCGAAATGCACGCTGAACAACTGTCGTCGATTCACTTCTGCCGTACTCAATAACACAAAAAGCTTTCTGTTGAGCGGTCGCCATCTTAGCATCAACTGACGCTGACGCCTAGTCAACAGCGCCTCAAGCGAACAAATGTACAACTAAATGAAACTTTATAGCTCCCTTAATTCGCCGACAGATAGTGCTTAGCTCTGCCTTTTGTCGTTGCAGAGTTTTAAATTCCTAAAGTTGTGGTATTCTTTTTGAATCACCCTGTATTTCTTATAAGAACAACTGACACTAATTGCATCAGGCGGGCCGCTTGAATTAGTGCGCGAACCGTCTGATTGGCTAACTTCAATGCTTATTAACACTGAAAGAGAGCAATGTACGAAATTTTTTCTTGACTATTATTTCTCAGCACGGTCTACCCTGCAACAACCTACGAGCTATTCAGACTGTTCTTGACCACCCTGTGTGCGTACAGATAGTCGTGGCGGAATGGCGTGACAGTCCCGGAGACAAATCAGCGGGCATGCAGCTGCGGCGCCTTTGATGCACGGGTCACGTTGTAACGTTGTTACTTTAATTTGATCCGCAAGCGGTGCTGCTCTTCAAGACCATAAAAGTGGGTTAAAAGCTGTGAGCTGTCTGGGGAAGTTAATCTTGCATTACTGAGCAACTGTTTCACCAGGTATCCTGTCTAGCTTACCAAATTCCCAACCAGACGAACATTAATTATAATCTTTTAATAGTCATACGACAACCGGTGATTTTATATATATATATATATATATATATATATATATATATATATATATATAAAGAGAATTTAAATAAAAAGAAATAAATCAGTTTATATTTGGAAATTTATTTTAACATTGAGCATTGAAATTTCATCATATTAAACGTGAGTTATAACTGAGCTGGTGCCTTATTTAGGACTGTGAAAATGTGAGTTTGTAATCTTACGGAACACATCAAATATGGAGCCAAGATCGGGAGACTGCATACGACACTGCATTCATAAAACAACACTCAAAGAACGTTGAATCATATGCAAGAGAAAATTAACCACTACCAACCGATTCAATTTTCACCCAAAGAAGTTACGTTCGTAGCACAATCCTGTCCGTCATATAATTACCACACACTGGTATACTAAATTCATACTAACTCTCTGTGAAATATTCCCAAAAAGAATAGCTGAGGGCTACTTTGATGATTACACCACATGCTTCACGTGGTCAACTTGGTTTACACAAAGCGTGTAACTCCACAATAATTTTGATAATTAAAATAAATTAGATCGAAAAGCAATTTACAAAAGAAAACCCTCGAACTCGTTACTAACGTCTTACTATTAACCTAATGGGTCAAACAATTATATAAGCACGTGGTAGTGGTCTCACAAAGTACATCCCACGTGGGTTGAACATAAAGAAAAGTTGCTATATTGAAAAATACTGTCAAGACGAGACGTTATAATCTCACGCACATTCGCATTTAAGATTGATGAACTTAGTTAGAGTTACTGATTAACACGTGGTTCCACTTTACTCACAAAGTAGTGACAAAGCAACTACCGGAATATATTCTGAACTTCACACGAGAATTACACTGCGCTGCAATTTAAGATAACGTTAGATATTTTAGAGCTAAACCTGAAATAAAGGTGATTAAATTTTCAGTTAGGCTGAACTTAAGAAATCCATTGTCCTACGGACTTAGCAGACACGCGCTTAGCCGGAGATCTTACCACTTCAGACGCTCGCCACGGACAGACTGACCTGGTCCCTTCCTGAGGGTTGGCTCACAAATACAAACTGAAGTGGCCAGAGGGGCAGCTTCCTATACCAACATGACAAAGGACAGACAGGACCATACTAAGGATAGAAACCTCTTTGCTTTTAGAAAGCGTAGCTACCTGTTCCGACGTTGGTCCTACTGTTCTCTAGCAGACAGGCTTGTCTGCTACCCTGAGGCATGCAACTAGAAATACATTTGCTCATTCATCCTCTCACACAGAAGGGAAGGGGGTTGACAGTATCTTATCATATACAGTATATAAAAGAAAGCGGATGTAGGTTCCGTATGAGACTGTGTGACATGAATTACATATAAACTGTGTTTTAAAGTATAGTAGTGTGACAGATCGTTCTTGTTTATGTGTAAAAGTAACACGTTCCACTACTCAGTCTCCTCCCAGATAGTCAGAAACGCCACAGTAAATTTAGAAGAGGAAATTATGCCGTAAATGACAACAGATTTAAGAAATTAACATGAAAGGAATCCAACAGAGACCTTTCAACGTTTTCGGCAGGCTGTGATCGGAAAGCCTCTCACTCGTTTTGGAGCTAGGCAGGTAAATGCTGTGTGCTGCTTGCATCGTTTAACTTACATGAAATTGGTTACCTTACACCAAGGATGGCCAAGTATTTGGCTCACAAACCATGCCCTGGCTCCAGTGTCATAGGGCTCAGCGTCGGTGCACGTTTCCCCCACTGACACGCTGCACTGTCTAAGCATGAGGGGGAGTACGAGGAGGAAACTGCGAACGGGTCACATTTAAATGGCAATGCTGTCACGCTGCATACGGTTTGATTTATATTTCACATTTCTCTACAACATAGATCATAAACAAAACAAATTTTGAGTGTTATTTAATTATTTTTGGCGCGCTGAAGACATAATGTAATTTTTATCTCGTATAAATTGTCGCCACAGAGACAGACGCAGACACTTTCACATTTTTTCGCACTCAGGTGACTTATTTCATTTTATAATCGAAAAAATGTCTTTCGCACACGTATCTTGGTCAAAATGTCGAAGCACTTTGGCAACCTCTTTTTGGAGACGTAGAAACTCTACGTGAGGAAAGCAATGTAGACGTGCTGGACAGTTTTAACGTAACAGGATTTGTCATTAACAGGAATTACATTGCAGATCAGTCAATTACATCTGCAAATGCACAAGAGCGCGTTCAATTGAAACCGCAAACGGTCTCTTAAACAGTTCGAAAACAGTAGTAAGATTGTTAGTATCTTCAAAACATTAAGGAAACTATCCTTGTAATTCTTTCAAGATCAGAATGAATTCTTCAGACCTCACGTTTCCTTTAAAGCCAGCTACCTTAGAGAACTAGATTGTGTTTATCAGAACGTGTGCCTTCTACAATGCGATCATTAGGTTTTTTTCTCATCTTGTAACGTCTTACTGTGAGTAGTGCAGAGTCAAGTCAATTTAAAATGCGACTCGGCAATCCGTTCCGGATGTTCTAATTTTTCTCCCTGCGTTCCTTTCTCCTTCATAAATTCAACAATAGCGAGTTTTAAACCGAAAGGTCGTTCCAGGCATGTATCTTGACTTAAGCAACGTACTTTGCGGTAAAGCATTGTCTTCGTGCCCTTTATTCATTTCATCGAAAACTGTTGCAACTGACAATAGTACAAAGCGTACGATTTCAGAAACTTTACTATTCGTACCAATCATTTCTTTACGTGCTCCATGCCAGCAAATTTAGCACCAAAGTTCTTCTTCAGGTACAGAGCTATGAATCCCGTGTGCTAATCGTCGTGATTTAATTGCTCATTCAGTCTCTATTAAATTTATAAATTATTTCTGCGTGGTATTTTAATGCCATTTCATTGCACCCGTCGTTTAAGCTACTGCATAATACAGAGGGGTCCAAAAAATGTATCCACTGTTTAAAAGTCCATAACTTCCGAACTAATTGACGGAGTTGTCTCACTTTTGGTGAAAGTGTAGCTTAAAGTCCAACTCAAAGATATCACTGTAGGTGTTCGAAATGGTCGTCATTAACATCCACACACAAACGATGCCGCCGAACTGCAGCACAATCTACTAACAAAAAAAAATGGCTCTGAGCACTATGGGACTCAACTGCTGAGGTCATTAGTCCCCTAGAACTTAGAACTAGTTAAACCTAACTAACCTAAGGACATCACAAACATCCATGCCCGAGGCAGGATTCGAACCTGCGACCGTAGCGGCCTTGCGGTTCCAGACTGCAGCGCCTTTAACCGCACGGCCACTTCGGCGATCTACTAACAGCAACGTGTTCAGTTTGATATTTGCACATGAATGTACGATGGATTCACGAAGTTCATCCAATGTGCGTGGCTTTTGTCGATAAACGACATCCTATAGTGTTCCCACAGGTAAAAGTCGAGAGGAGTTAGGTCTGGGGAACGTGGTGGATACTCCACAGCGCCTCTACGGCCTATCCATCTTCCTGGTAGATTTTCGTCGAGATACGCCCTAACACGATTTTGGTAGTGGCCTGGGGCACCATCTTGTTGAAAGTAAACCTTCCGTCTCCATACAAGTCTCGGATGGCAGGTAAAATGGATGTCTGAAGCTTCTGAAGGTACACCTCACCGGTAACTGTGCCTTCAAAGAAGAATGGCCCAATCAAGCCCCGGTAAGACAACCCACACCACACATTTACTCCTGGCAAATTCACGGCTTTGTCTACATGGACGTTCGGATTTTCGGCAGCCCAGTAAATGCAATTGTGGCGATTTGCTGTACCATTGAGTTTGAACTGTGCCTGATCAGACCACACAATCATCTCTGGAAACTCTTCATCGTTGCACACCATGTTAGTATACCACTCGCAGTACTCCATTCTACGATCTGGGTCGTTCTCGTTCATTGCGTGTAGCAATCGTGGGATGTAGCACTTCCACTTTTCTGTCTTCAAAATTCGCCGAACACTTGAGCGACTCTTTCCAGTTTCACGGGCACACTGACTCACAGACTTCAGTGGTGAGCGAGTGAATTGCTGTAACACACGACAGGAGTTAGGTGGACTTGTACTGTTACAGGTCGTCCAGATAGTTGTTTGTGTACATCTTTAACACAGCCTTCGGCTTCAAATTTGTCTCGAATGCGACGAATCGTTAAACGTGTCGGTGGATCTGTTTGATACTCATTTCGCCATTGCCGTTGAACCTCATTAACGTTTTCGTACTTAAACTACCACCTCAAAACTAACTTCCTTTCATCGAATGAAAGCGTTTCGTCAGCCATGTTTACTCGAGTGACTAGGTGCAACTAAGAACAAAACACTGACTATCTGGCGACTGTCAAATGACAAAACAAAACAACGAAATACAACGTTTGTGTGGAGATTGCCGGAACTACAAACTATTACACTACCAAAGATGAGGCAACTCTGTCAATTGGTTTGCCAGTTATGGACTTTTAAACATTTTTGGACCCCTTTGTATGTACTGAGAATTCTCATCTTTTTGTCCTGTTATTCCCATTCATTTTTAACAGGGGTGACGATACACCGCTCTTTTTGTGGAAATAGTCAATCGATTTGTAAACTCCTTCATACCATGAACGAATAGCGGACGGTAAACCTTGTTGACGCCATGATTCTGCCGAAGTGAAGAGAGTCATTCCGACCGAGAAATGCTAATGCAATACTCAATGATACAGTCCGCGCTTTGGCCCGCCCACAGCCGGACAACCTGTCCGCGTGAGGTTTGGCACACCGTGGGCTGCCCTGCCTCACAATGTTCTCTGAATTCTACATCTACATCTACATGTTTACTCTGCAATTCACCCCTAAGTTCCTGGCAGTGGGTTCATCGAACCATTTTCATACCACTGCTTTACCATTCCACACTCGAATGGCGCGTGGGAAAAAGAACACCTAAATCTTTCCGTTCGAGCTCTGATTTCTCTTATTTTATTATGATGATAATTTATCCCTACGTGGGTGGGTGTCAACAAAATATTTTCGTATTCGGAAGAGAAAGTTGGTAATTGAAATTTCGTAAATAGATCTCGCCGCAAAGAACATCGCCTTTGTTTCAGTGACTGCCATCCCAACTCGCGTATCACATCAGTAACATTCTCACCCCTATTACGCTTTAACACGACACGAGCTGCCCTTCTTTGCACTTTTTCGATGGCCTCCGTCAAATCTACCTGGTAAGGATACCATATCGAGCAGCAATGTTCCAGCTGAGGACGGATAAGTGTAATGTAGGCTGTCTCTTTAGTGGGTTTGTCGCATCTTCTAAGTGTTCTGCCAACAAAGCGCAATCTTTGTTTCGCCTTCCGCACAATATTATCTATATGGTCTTTCCAATTTAAGTTGCTCGTAATTGTAATTCCTAGGTATTTAGTCGAATTGACAGCCCTTAGATTTGAGCGATTTATCGTAGACCCAAAATTTATAGGATTTCTTTTAGTACGCATGTGGATGACCTCGCACTTTTCTTTGTTTAGTGCCAATTGCCACTTTTCACACCATACAGAAATTCTCTCTAGATCATTTTGTAAATGGAATTGATCGTCTGATGATTTTACTAAACGGTAAATTACAGCGTCATCTGCAAACAATCGAAGGGGGCTGCTCAGATTATCACCTACGTCATTTATGTAAATCAGGAACAGCAGAGGGCCTATGACATCACCTTGCGGAACGCCAGATACACTTCTGTTCTACTCGATGATTTACCGTCTATCACTACGAACTGTGACCTCTCTGAGAGGAAATCACGAATCCAGTCACACAACTGACACGATACTCCATATGCACGCAATTTGATTAATAGTCGCTTGGGAGGAACGGTATCAGAAGCCTTCTGGAAATCTAGGAATATGGATTCGATCTGAGATCCCTTGTCGACAGCACTCATTACTCCATGGGAATAAAGAGCTAGCTGTGTTGCACAAGAACGACATTTTCTGAATCCGTGTTCGTTATGTATCAATTAGTCATTTTCTTCAAGGTGATTGATAATGTTCGAGTACAGTATATGCTCCATAATCCTACTGCAAATTGAGATCAGTGATATGAGTCTGTAATTCAATGGGTTACTCCTATTTCCTTTCTTGAATATTGTTGTGACCTGTGCCACTTTCCAGTCTTTAGGAACAGACCTTTCGTCAAGTGAGCGACTGTATATGATTGCTAAGGAAGGCGCGATTGTGTCTGCACACTCTGAAAGGAACCTGATTGGTATACCCTCTGGATCGGAAGACTTGCCTTTCTTAAGGGATTTTAGTTCTTTCGCAACATCCAAGATATCTACTTTTATGTCACTCATGCTAACAGCTGTTCTGGTATCGTATTCTGGAATATTTAATCATAACTCTTCGCCTTGTCCCGTAATCAAAATTACCGCTCCGCCAGACAAGTCGTTCGGCAGTAGATACTTAGTGTTAGCTGTGTGGAGGCGGGACAGGATTATTATAGAACTCGGCTGACAAGAGAAACACCCCATGGCAATCCTTAACCCTCCTCTCTCCGCCTACGATATAGTGGTTAGACGGCGCAGTGGATAGCCCGTTAAAAACTGAACACAGATCAAGAAGGTGTACTGAAATGTGAAAAAAGAAACAATTATGTATACAGTGAACATTCCAAGATCACGATGTACAACACTGAGCGAAGTGGAGTAGCCGAATCGCCGTGATTATGTGATCACGGTACTGGATTGCGAAGGGGGAAATCCATGATCAGGTCTTTCTTATGCCCTACTTTTTTCGCAAAATTATGAACTGTCCGTCCAGTCATTGACGTGTCTGTAGCCTGTGTTCAAAGTTTGGTCTGTGTCGTGGTCTAATGTCCGTTTGCAACAGCGAGGTATAAGGAAGGGATCTCCATAGGTATGTACTTCTTAGTTGTTAGAAACAGGTAACACATGTTATGACTCTTGCGTTCCGTTTTGCAAGTTTTGACTGTTGAATACCTTTGTTGTAACATAGTTCACATCCGTTTATTTGTTGTTTTCATTTCTGTGACAGATCTATGTGGCATGTCGCCTGCTCTCACAGTTCATCATATTTACGTGCGACGGTAATATATTCTTACCACGTGACTCATAATCTGTGACCAGTGTATAATACGACAATTGCCAAGACTGTGGAAGGAGAACAGACACGCCAGTTACCGAACTATAAGTTCAAAATTTTGTGGAAGAAAAAAGTGGGATGCCAGGGAGATTTGAACACAGATCTCTTGCATTGCAGCTCAACATTATGACCATTCTCGAGTTTCGCTCGATGTTGCATATCTTTAGCATGGACCGTTCACTTTTTTGTATTTTGCTCCTTTTTCCACAGTTCAGTTCACCTTCCTCCTGTTTTAATGCTTGCTCTGTGTTCACTTTTTGACTGGCTATCCACTGCGCCGTCTTACCACTAAATCCGGGTGTGTGTGCGATCGCGAGTTTCCCTTGCGAGAATCGCGGGTTGCACGAATACGTGATTCGGGTTGCGTGCGGCACGCATTTGGTTTGTGGGGCTCTCAATTGCCTGGTAAATTCCCAATCTTTTCACTGTCCACTCTTGCTACTTTTCAGAATGATGATGAAACGATGAGGACAACACAGCCAGTTCCTGGGCGGAGAAAATCCCCGACCTGACCGGGAATCGAAACCAGAACCACGTGTTCCAGAGGCAACAACGCTATCCCTAAACCACGAGCCGCGGACTCATCCGGTGCGCAGTTCGACGACCGCTGGGCTGGAGGCACTTACAGGTGAATTACGTGAACGAAGCTAGCATATGGAAGCAGGAAACTAGTATCAAAGAACAAAGCACTGGTGCAAAAGATCTACAGGAACAAATCCAAAATTTAGAAAGCAAGTTTGGATCAATTAGGTAGCACATTTCAAATATATTTAACAAATTCGCTTTTAGACGAGTGGAGAGCTGGACTCTAAATGCGCTCGGAGAGTTGCCTCTGTTGAAAATAAAATCATTCCAATTGAGGAGAGTCAAGTTCAGTTAAGGGAACTTGCAGAAATTCAGAATAAATCGTTGCAAGAGGATTTACATGGCTAAGAAAAGGAAGGAAATTTGGAAAGCCGGGTTTACTTAGGCTGAATAGAGAGAAGGAAACTTTATGTACTAAAGAGGAAGCTCAAAAGAGTGCTACCAAGTACGATGAACTCACTGTAATATAGGACAGCCTTCGGTATATATAGAATAGAGCTCAGGAAGGGACAGGTACTTTATTTCAGTTTCTATATTAACGTGTTACATCACCTACAACTTTCATCTTGGCACAATTCAGTGCACCTTTAACCCGTACGGACACAGACTCTGATTCATATACTTTACGACGATTCCTTGTCCTAAGAACCAACGGCATAGTAGACATATATTAAGACGAACCAAGATCTCTGTTATACACTTCACATACCTGAAATTTTCGATAAGCAATAACTTCACGGCTCCAGAATGAGATTTTCACTCTGCAGCGGAGTGTGCGCTGATATGAAACTTCCTGCCAGATTAAAACTGTGTGCCCGACCGAAACTCGAACTCGGGACCTTTGCCTTTCGCGGGCAAGTGCTCTACCATCTGAGCTACCGAAGCACGAACCACGCCCGCTACTCACAGCTTTACTTCTGCCAGTATCTCGTCTCCTACCTTCCAAACTTTACAGAAGCTCTCCTGCGAACCTTGCAGAACTAGCACTCCTGAAAGAAAGGATATTGCGGAGACATGGCTTAGCCACAGCCTGGGGGATGTTTCCAGAATGAGATTTTCACTCTGCAGCGGAGTGTGCGCTGATATGAAACTTCCTGGCAGATTAAAACTGTGTGCCCGACCGAGACTCGAACTCGGGACCTTTGCCTTTCGCGGGCAAGTGCTCTACCATCTGAGCTTGCAGAACTGCAAGTTTCGCAGGAGAGCTTCTGTAAAGTTTGGAAGGTAGGAGACGAGATATTGGCAGAAGTAAAGCTGTGAGTACCGGGCGTGAGTCGTGCTTCGGCAGCTCAGATGGTAGAGCACTTGCCCGCGAAAGACAAAGGTCCCGAGTTCGAGTCTCGGTCGGGCACACAGTTTTAATCTGCCAGAAAGTTTCAACTTCACGGCTGTTAAAAGTCTCCAGCCCTGATACAGTCTCCTCTTTACCATCACGAACTAGAGCCACAGTTACCCAAACATTACGATGTGCACTAGTATCAGCATTAGTAAGTGTAAAATTCAGTACGCATCCACAAAACACTGAAAAGGACCATGAAGACTAACTTACGCTCTTCATAATAATAGATACATTATCAATAGCTTTATTTAGATCACTTTTATATCGTAACGATTAGCACATCTACTCTACATTTACATCCACACGGATACTCTGCAAAGCACACTTAAGTGCCTTCACAATGAATCCACTTATTCCAATCTCCAACAGCGTGCGGGAAAAGACGAACACCTGTATCTTTCCGTTCCAGCTCTGACTTCCCTTATTTTATTACGATGACCGTTGTCCTTATGTAGGTCGGCGTCAACAGAACATTTTCTCATTCGGAGGAGAAAGTTGCTGATTGAAATTTCGTGAGAAGGTCCCGCCGCAACGAGAAACCCCTTTGTTTTAATGATATCCGCCCCAACACCTGTATAATGTCCTTGACATTCTCGCCCCTACTTCCCGATAATACAAAACGGGCTGCTCTTCTCTGAAGTTTCCCAACGTACCCCGTTAACCCTATATGGTAAGTATCCCAGATTGCGGAGCAGTACTCTAAAAAAAGGACGGACAAGCGTAGTGTAGGCATTCTCTTTAGTAGATCTGTTACATTTTCTAAGTGTTCTGCCAATAAAAGGCAGTCTTTGGTTTGCCTTCCGCACAACATTTTCGATGTGTTCTTCCCAATCTAAGTTGCTCGCAATTGCAATTCCTAGGTATTGAATTTGCGGCCTTTGGATTTGACTGATTAATCGTGTAACCGAAGTTTAACGGATTCCTTTTAGCACTCATGTGGATGACCTCTCACTTTCCATTATTTAGGGTCAAGTAGATGGAGATAACGTGCAGGGGAACAGAATTAGGCCAAGAGTTGCAGGTAAGAGTCCTAAGACGGAGAGAAAGCTGTGTGACAGAACTGCTAGGAACCACTGTCACATCTGAAGTTAGGTTTCTTATGACTAATATAGATCGTGAAGATGATCCAGATATGAACATAGTTATGATAAGGGATGGGCTCATTGCAACAGCGGCAGTATAATAGGAGAACCACGTATAGGAAAGACATTCCAGATTTTGGTTTCAACCATTTTCTGTCAGCGTATAAATTCGAAAGCTTTCTACTGTGGTTACAACAGTATGACTTTTCTCTTTTTTCCAAAAATTTTCACAAAATTGAGTTCGTTACGGATACTTGGAAGCAGATTCTGTGATGGGTAATGTGTACCTTAGTTCGAAATTTCATATGAAGATTTCCAGAATTTATTCTCGCCTGTATATTGGTCCAAAGGAACAAAAAATCAGGTGAAACATGGCATACTGGCGATGGGGAACTTTCTTTGACACTGTTTTATGAGATGTCAGTGCTTCTCTGAAGATATTTTATTGAAGAATCAGTTCTTATATAATCCCTATAGTCCAGAATATTAATTAGAATGTGTTTAAAGAAATTACCTTCACATCTGCTGCAAATGTCGTTGCTGGACACTCCAGGAATGATATTGAAGCATTCCACTGTCTCGGACTTACTAAAATATTTTGGACTATTGTATTGTGGTTGGATGAATTTTGTTATTGGAACCCGATCTTCCGTCCCCATCTATGGAGGGCATCGTCAATCATAACTGTAGTTTTTTATGAAAGTCTGATGCACAACGTAGCTTCCTAGTGCATGAAGTGTAAATTGCGTTAAATATGCGACGTCACATTTTCTGAATTTTAGAACATTGCTGGCAGGTATCATCCGTTATTGCTGTCTCCCCTTGATGGAAAACTGGTGCACATCTTCTTCAGCACCAGAAACCAGATATCATTTAGTTTCACATCCTCCTTTATCCAAATTAAATTATTACGGTGTTCAAGAACGTCACTAACCTTTCCGTATAGCTTTTCATGGTTTCTGCTTGTGGCTCCCAGGACCTGAGTCCTGTCAAATCGAATACGATAGTCTCCTGCATGCAGCAGCTTATTTGTCGATTTCTCCCGTTCTACAGTTGTCCTTGTACTCTAATCGTTTTCCGACCTTTTTTTGTTGTAGCCACATACATATCTGCGCAGCTACGTGGAATCTTCTAAATTCCTGCCTTTTCCGGCAGTTTGTGAGCATGCTGGACTAAATTTAAGTTTTCCTGTATCTAGTAGTTGGGTTTGTTTATCACTTCGATGTAGCGTTTCGTCAAGATTTCGCCAATGTGATCAGCAACGTCTTTGATGACCAGCAAGCCAATTCTGGATTTCACAGAAGCCTGTAAATCGCTACGATCTTCTCAGCTGTTGGGTAACATGCTTTGCAGTCAGGAGGCCATCGCATTCTATTTCAGAAGACTCATATCGTCTGGTCAACTACAAGCGGATACAATGAAAGGTTATACAGAATGAGATGAGGGACTGTTAAGCAACACAGTGATTTCGATCGGTAGGATGAGGGTGTGAAACTGAACGATATTTGGATTCCAGTGCTGAAGATTTGTATGTCCATCTTCTACAAATGGGTTGATAGCAATAGCAGACAACAACGCTCGAGTATTCAAAACATGTGACATCACGCCTCTGTGTGGGAGCTTCACTTCTGTCACTAGCGATCCAGGTGACCATCGGACTTTCATAAAAGCTACAACCCTTATTGAAGGTGTCCTCCGCAGATGGGGATACAATGTTGGGTTTCAATAAGAAATTTGTCCAACCATAGCATAATAGTCCGGAATATTTTAAGAAATGTTAGGTTTCCTCCTGTAAATGGTTAAATGTTACAATTCCACCGTTTCTTACAAGAACCTGACTAAGAGGACGGGAAGATTTCCACAAGAGGAGACAAGTGAATTGGTTTAGATATTCAGAGCATATATATCATGCCTATAACACCAGAAGAAAAAATGGCTTTTATTCCCCATTAATAAAGCTGTCAGTGGCTGAGAAAGGGGTTCGATATGCAACAACAAAAAGTTTTGATCATTTACCCAGTGTCATGAAAATTTGACTAGTAGCAAATCAAATTTTAAATCAAATCTAAAATAATTTTTCCTGGGCAACTCTTGTGTTTCATCAACGAATATCCATTTAAAAAATTGGTAGCCCGTAAAAAATCTTGGTTTTAAGTGTAGTGGCATGAGCAGAACTAAAAAAGTAATATCTTCATTAATGTCAACACTAACCATGTATCACATATACCCATAAAGTGACTCGTTCCGTGATGATGACAAGTGGCAAGATAGAGATTTAGGTCCGGAGATTGTTGAAGTATAATCAGCTGCTTCTGGTAATAATGCACGCATTAACAGCCTGCCTCTGTGAGAATGACAAGTACCTTTGCAGATGATTCCGTAGCTGCAAGAGGGATGTACAAAGGAATCGAACAAGTGGGTATGTTAAACTTTGAAGATGTTAGATATTGTTAGAGGAAAATTAAGAAGTTATCAGATCAGTAGTATATCCGGTTCTTGTAATTAATATAAGCGGTATTGTTTTGTTGCATGTTCTTGACACTGGGAGTCAGCAATCTGTATCGAGTGAGTCTCCTCCAAGTGAAGGTCAAAGATATTCATTATTTCCCTGAAAGTCAAAGATATTCATTATTACCCGTATAAAAATGGTGCCACATTACCTTATTTATGTACACATATATACATCTCTTACATTATTAAAATGACGTCAATGTCAAAATTATATATTCATTACCTACCTGTATGTACCTCTGGAATAATATTAAAATGACTCCAAGGCCAAAGATGTGCATTGTATGTGCACACACTTATCTCTGTTTCCAGAATGAGATTTTCACTCTGCAGCGGAGTGTGCGTTGATATGAAAGTTTCCTGGCAGATTAAAACTGTGCAGATTGAAACTGTGTGTCCGACCGAGACTCGAACTCGGTACCTTTGCCTTTTCATATCAGCGCACACTCCGCTGCAGAGTGAAAATCTCATTCTGGAAACATCCCCCAGGCTGTGGCTAAACCATGTCTCCGCAGTATCCTTTCTTTCAGGAATGCTAGTTCTGCAAGGTTCGCAGGAGAGCTTCTGTAAAGTTTGGAAGGTAGGAGACGAGATACTGGCAGAAGTAAAGCTGTGAGGACCGGGCGTGAGTCGTGCTTCGGTAGCTCAGATGGTAGAGCACTTGCCCGCGAAAGGCAAAGGTCCCGAGTTCGAGTCTCGGTCGGGCACACAGTTTTAATCTGCCAGGAAAGTTACTTATCTCTGTATTTAATAACTTAAATCCTGTGACCTCTCTCTCTCTCTCTCTCTCTCTCACACACACACTTACTCACTCACATACACACTCTCTCTCTCTCTCTCTCTCTCTCTCTCTCTCTCTCTCTCACACACACACACACACACACACACACACACACACACACAAACACAAACAAATGTAGTTTGTCACACGGAAGTAATCATTTCTTCTCTCTCGCAAACATATATCTGTATCTCATTCATCAAATACTGTAATCCTTAATCATATAAGCGATTTAGTTCCTCACAACATATTAAATCAATTTTTTTGTGTAACGCTGAGAAAAAAGTATAAATACTCAGGTCTCTCAAGCTTTTTCGTCAGCCACTCACGGACACTTGTCAGTGCAGCATACTCATACTTCTGTGAAGCAATGAAAAGGCCCCATGCAGGGAAAAAGATGTGTCCACACTTCTCAGATGTCCTGATAAGACACGACCCCACCGAGAGGCAGACAGACGCTTGTGAATGCTGTGCGAAGGAAATAAGGTACAGAACAAGTAGGAAGGAAAATCAAACACGAAAAATATGGTACATGAGAAATTTATTATATAATTCTTTCATGTATTATTTACAATATTCACATTACAGTTTTACAATAAAATCAAATTGCAATGGGTACTAAACTTTTCCATTAGAAAAAAAAGTTGTATTTGCCTAAAGTTACAGTCGGTGATTCTCAGCTATTTGCATTTTTACTGCTTTTTTCATTGTTTACAAGCATTATTTTTATATCGTAGTGACCCCAAGTCACTGTATGACCACATCAGAAAATATCAAACATTTGTCGTCTTGTGTTTATAAAGCAAGTTTATGTTGTCTAATAGCAGAAACAAGATGTTGCTTGGATTTAATTATATACGGCACAGTCGATATTTCAGTGTCATTTAACTAACATTTCCAATAATCATTAATGGTAAGTTCTTCTGCTGACAAGCGTTTTACGCATTTCGCTCTACGCATTACGCGTTGCGTCTCAGTTTCCAGACGGTAAATTTTTTCTCTCAATCCAATGAATTCAGTAATTATCTCTCCTGAAAATTCACCTTTCATTAGACCCACCTTTCGTTTTGTTTACACCTGAAACGGTATAAACGTTATTTTCAGCATACGCTGACGTATCGAACCACGTTTGCATATCGGTTTTAGTATCATAAATATTTGATGTGTTTACATGATATACTAGAGAATCTGTGTCGGTGGAGCACATTTTAACACTTTCAAGGTAAAAACAAAATCAACACATAGTTTAGTAAAAATCTATGAGCGGTGTCTTGGAAATGTCTAGAATAGCACTTCCTATGGCTGTAGGTTTGTCGAAAGCAATGCTGAACCAACTCATTTCAGTTGCTGCTAAATTTTAATTAAATATGATTCTGCGCTTGAAATTAGGTCGAGCAATCAGAGAAGCAAGTTAGTATCTCCATCCCAAATCGGTATTTTCGAATTAGTTCTTTGCATTCTTACGTTTCTTGGCATTAATATCTATATACGGTTTTATCAAGCCTGATTTGCGAAATGACAATATGTGGTGAATGTTGCATAGAATAAGTTTATTTTTGAGTCACAGGTTTACATTTCTGTAAAGATTGAAATATTTTTTTATTGTTGTATAATGTGGGAAATAGTTTGCTTGTAACAACCGGCTTGTTGATGCTAGGTGTTGGCACAGTTTCCTAAATTTGAGCAGTTGTGCTACTCCTCACTAGAGACGAAATATGTTTAATGCATCTGAAGTGGTAAGTTTATGCGTTCCCGACAGGCAGCATTAAGAGCTTAACATGCGTTTCGCGTTTATCAACCACTTGAAACGGTTTTCTTCGTGTTCGTATTCTGCTCGTCGTATAACCATTCACTCATGCTCAGACTGTATGCCTTACACATCAAATAGATACATTTACATCGTTTTCCTCCAATATTCTCTCATGATTCAGTTCTGTAGGAAATGGAATATTCGCAAAGCTTAATACATCTGAACATAATTAGAGATATGATCCACACTGAAATTTGCTGGGTACAACCTAGCTATAATTGACCATTTGAATCAATGATCATCACTGTGTGAGTCGACATTTTCAAGACTTTAATCTGCAAATCATTTTTTGTATGTTTCTGTGTGTTCCTAAATAAAACCCTTTATTTACTGTTTCATGATTTATTTTAACATGCACCCGGAATCGAGAATTTGGAAGTTTTTCCAATTTTTATTCAAAAGTAGCTCTGTGGTAATGATTGAGTACCAATCACTGATGTCATCAGAGGTCGATAGAGGCGTTTTCCTGGCGTTCATGTACATTTCAATAACCTCATATATCTTCGTCAGAGGAACTTACAGAGAAGTGAGACATCCGAACAAGCCGATACCAGCACTTTGTTGGTGAAACTGGGACATATACTACAAGAAATTGTATAGGATCATGACTGACTATTACGCAAGTACATATTCAATTTTTTAAAATTTGAGTGCTTACAGAGCCAATCTAAACTATTATCACTGATTTTAACACTCTTTGTAGATGGCTCATGCATTATTTATTATGATTAGAGTACCATTTTACTTGGTTTCAAGCTGATGTCCACCATGGCGATGTCCATAAGGTTCACGTGTTTTCTTTCTGCTGCAGATTCTCTGCTTTTGCTGCTGTTGCTTGTTGCACATTTTTCCCAGCTGCTTCATCAGACCCCGGAGTCTTCATTGCTCGATCGGGAGCAGTGCAGGTTCTGTAACATAAAATGAGAGAGAAAACCATGTATTCATAAATATCACAAACAAAATGCTTAAATGACAGATTACGTAAGAAAAATACTTATATTTTTTCTCGAATTTCCGGCTCCCAACTGCTTTTACGCGAAACTCTTCTCCTTCTTACAGAAGTAAGGTTGCTGTCATTCCCAGAGCTCAATAGATGTTTGCAGGGCTGAAGAAGAAGCAAAAGTGACTGCAGTAACTTGGAATCTTTGCTATCTGTACCCTCCAAAAAGTTCCAGATACCTCCAAGGAAATCTTCCTGCTGCTGCTGAGTCAGTATTCTTATCTCGTGTGCTTGATAAGGAGGTTCACATATTCTGTAACATGTATTCAAATATATGAAAAGAATGTTTGAATGACCGATTGGATAAGCAGAATAATACTCCTTTCTGTAGAATTTCCGACTCTTCTCTCTCAATTGCAGGTGATCACGACGTTGAGCGATTGGATGATGAAGCAGAAATGCCTCCACTGAGTTTTATACCCTCGCCTCGTGGCTGAGTGAGAAGAGACATCTTACCTTGTGTTCTGAATTAACGACTGCGCAGTCACATTACTGGAAACGCCAGTTTCCCACCAAACATGAGAAAACCGATAAACCTAAGCTAGCTGAGACTTGTTTTCTCACAAGAAAAAACGAGTTCATACCTGTTCCCACAGGTTTTCTACTGGCTCATCGCAAATCAGCTTCTCGCAACTGCAAGCCTCTAGAAGCAGAGGAGGCATTAAAAAAGAATCATTGTGAACCAGTTTTAAGACATCAATATTTATTTGTGTTATCACACGAAATCCCAAAAAAAAAAAATGCGTGCATAATTATTTAAAGTAGCAGAGGAACAACTATTGGCTTGCGACCAACTTGCTAGAGGCAAGATAACTCATGTCCGTCTTAAAGTTATCTCAAGGCACGACATAGACGGATCCGTGCTTTGCAAGAATTCTGGAAGTGAGACATTGTAAACTTTTCAGTCGAAAAACAATGCTCTTTTTCAGTATATATATATATATTATTGTCCATCACTTTCAATTAGTTCGTGTTACAGCAAATTTATCACATTACAACGTGCAAGTGCAGACAGAAATTTTTGGAACAAAATGTCATTCCTGCAAAAGCTTCAGAGTTGGAAACATTGTGGTAATGTAGATTCAGGGTAGCTGCATTAATTGCCAAAGCCAAAATTTCAAAGAAGCGTAATTTTTAACGAGAATCTAGTCACTATTGAACTGATAAGACTTGTTACAGAAAGAATGGCGATGTAAATATTTGCATGACGCTTCTCTTTTTAAACTTATATACAGTCAGCACCAGGAATTCCCTGTGAAAAACACTCCCAGCCTTTCTACATATTGTGCAGTCTGCAAAAAGCTGTCACAGAATTACATCATCAGCAGGGAATAATACAGCAGGCAGTGGTCTCTCTTGCAAGGACCGAACGTATCATCAGAAACTATGGAGTATGGTGGGTTTTATATGAAGAATACTTGTAATATGAGGTGAATAACACCTTTCTGATGGAACGTAATTCTGCATAAATGATATATATCTTTGACCTTGGAGTCATTTTTATATTACGCCATAGGTATATGTGTGTACACAATTTTACAGACTGAGCGTTAGGCGCTATAAATAGACATTATGCAATAGCTGTTAGCCATTAGATCTTAAGCATTAGCCATAATTTCCACATCCCTTTATGTCGTCTATCTGCTTCTTCCTCTCAGTCTCCTCCGACGAACTTGACCTTCCAAATCATTTGTCAGGAGGCACCCGTCTCATCGAATGTACCATCCAGTTCTTCTTCCTTTCTCTTATAAGCGGCAGTAGTCTTCTCCTCTCACCGACATTTTCCAATAGTCTTTCGTTACTTTCTCTTTCCATCCAGCTTAGGGTCTCTGTTCTCCTCCACATCCACATCTCAAATGCAACTAGCCTTTTCTCATCATCTCGTCTGTGTCCATGTCTCTGCCTCATAGAGTGCCAAACTCCAGACAAAACTCTTGGCAAGTCTTTTCCTTAGACATTTATCTAGTTTGCCATATAATAATCGCCTCTTTCAATTGAATGCTTCCTTCGCTATAGCAGTGCGAGTTTTCACTTCCTGAAAGCGTCTCAGATCTTCAGTAATCGTACTTACGAGATACTTAAATACTCCTGCTTGGCCAATAAGAACTAGTCCTATCTCAGTATGTGGCAATTTTCTGCTGTTGCCGCTCACCATAATCTTTGTTTTTGCTGTATTGTTTCTGAAATCATGTTCCACACAGGCATCATTAAGATCTTTTAGCATTTTATTTGCAGTTGGTTCACTTTCTGCCATTTCTATCATGTCATTAGCAAATCTTTCACAATCTTCTCTTTCCACCAATTCATACTCCTCTTTTTTCACCTAAACCTTTCACAGAATCTCTTCTAGGAATAAGTAAAAGAATAAAGGGGAAAGGCAACAACCTTGTCTAACGCCCCTTCCAATGTTGCTTCTTTCAGATATTTCATTACCAATCCTTATTCTTACTTTCTGTTGTAAATATACGTTCTGCAGGAATCGACTCTCCTTCCAATCTACTCCTTTTCTCTTCAAAATATCCATCAACTTGTTCCATTGTACTCTATCGAAAGCTTTTTCCAAATCACTACAAACAGCTTTAATTTGTCTCCCTAGCTAATCACTACATCATTTAATACTTTCTCTCTCTCTCTCTCCATGTTTCCTAGTATTTCTCTTTCACTCATGTTTCTCTTGCTTCTTCAGTTTCTGTTCTTAATTCATTCTTCAGTTTTTTGTATCTCTTTTTGCATTCTTTCTTTTTTCACATTTTTCCACTTTCTCCTTTATTCCATCTTTTTCAGCACGTTTCCCGTTATCTATTCTTTCCCTGTGTTTTTAGACACTTAAATTCATAGACTCCTTTAGCAAGGTCCATGAGTACTTCTCTTATTGTATCCATTTATCATTTACAAATTCTTCCTTTCTATCTCTCTCTCATTTTTCCATAAAACAGTGTTCCAATTCTGAAGCCATACTTACCTCCTTGAGTATCTCGAAATTTGATATTTCTTTTTCTTTACGTCTCCACACTTTCATCAACTTCATTTATATTTCTCCCTCTACACCGCTGTGGTCAGACAGATTCTAAACCTTTTTTGTACCAGAATGTAGTCTGACTCATACCTTTCTCTATTAAAATTTGAGATCCATGTCTGACGTCTCCTTTTGTGATTTTCAAATAATGTGTTACCCACCAGTTGTGAGTTTTCTTTGCAGAAAATAGTTAGCAGTTCCCAGCTCTAATTTACTATCTCTAATCCAAATTTTCCCACCGTATCTTCATCTCTTCTTTCGTCCACCGCTGCGTTCCAGTCCCCCATAGTGATAATGCAGGCACCTCTACTTTCTTAATCGACAAGTTCTTGAATCTTGTCATAACATTCTTCCACGTCCCGATCTCTAAGCTGGCTGCTCGGCGTGTATACCTGCATTAATACCACATCTTTCGAACTACCCCAGCATCAATCTTCCGTCAATATATTCCACCGTTATTACCTAATTTTTCAGTTTCTGTCCTAACAGTATTCCTACTCCGTAAGCAACATTCTTGATTTCCCCTGAGTAGAAAAGTTTTGTAATATTCGCTTTCTACCTCTTCGTTCCCTCTCCATCTTGCTTCACATATGCTAAGTGCATCTAATCTGTTCCTTTTCACCTCCTGATTCGTATTTTTTAGTTTTCCCGCTTGCAACAGTGTGCACATATTCCACGTTCCAATAATTATTTTTCGTTCCTTCATTTTTTCCTTCTTCCTTTCATATATGTTTCGTCCCAATGTGTTCCTCTCCTGGAGATGGTAAAGTTAGGTTTTAACACCAGATTATTTCCCATGGAGGGACATACCATGTAATGTTTGGGAGATTAATGTGGTAGTATCCCTTTACTTTCCACACAGACAGTAGGTTGTCCAGCCTAGTATCAGGCGCTCACTGTGTGTCAGACGCTGTCTGTAGCTGGCCATCTGGGGTACATTCGCTACTTGTCCCCTCTCTGCACACAAGGAGAAAAGATGCCTCTTTCGCCAGCTTCACCTCTCCGACAGACTCTTTCTCCGCTGTGGCTGCCGTTGTGAACTTCACCGTTACCCTGGTAAGAAGCACTTACATGGTTGTATCAATCAGAGCCAGTTAAACCACGGTTTTTTAACGAGGTGCTACTCCTCCGACTCCTTGTGAAATGAGGTCAT
This sequence comes from Schistocerca americana, assembly GCF_021461395.2. Classification (NCBI taxonomy): domain Eukaryota; kingdom Metazoa; phylum Arthropoda; class Insecta; order Orthoptera; family Acrididae; genus Schistocerca; species Schistocerca americana. The sequence goes on from NC_060125.1 coordinate 173,342,694, forward strand.
GGACTTGCCACCGGTTTAGCGGAGGTTAAACATACAACACGTGTGTGTGTGTGAGAGAGAAATGATTACTAGAGATCACAATGTTTTAGTTATTAAACAAAGAGATATGTCTGTGTGTATATAATGGATATCTTTGATGTTGGAGTCATTTTAATATTAAGCGAGAGGTATGTATGTGTAGGTAAATAATGCTTAACTTTAACTTTGACATTACTTTAATATTATATGGGGGATATGTATGTGTACGTAAATACTGTCGCATGACACCACTTTTATAACGGCAATAATGAATATCTCTGAATTTCAAGGAAAAAGAGAATATCTTTGGCTTTCAAGCAGATGTTAAATAATTCTTTGCTGTATACCTGGCGCAACATTTTAATATACACATTAAAAAAAGTTTTTCATCACTTGGGTTCCGAGAGTTCCGGAAACTGTCCAGAAAACTGGAACAGAGATCAACATAAACACCATTTACGCCCTTTTTATTGCTCATGAAAACCACACATTGCATGTTGTACCACCACACAGCGAGACCTTCAGAGGTGGTGGTCCAGATTTCTGTACACCCCAGTACCTCTAATATGCAATATCACGTCCTCTTGCGTTGATGCATGCCTGTATTCGTTGTGGCATACTATCCGAAAGTTCATCAAGGCACTGTTGTTCCAGGTTGTCCCACTCCTCAACGGCGATTCATCGTAGATCTCTCAGTAGTTGATGCGTCACGTCGCCCATAAACAGCCCTATTCAATCTATAGAAGGCATGTTCGATAGGGTTCATGCGTGGAGAACATGCTGGGGACTCTAGTCGGGCGATGTCGTTATCCCGAACGAAGTCATTCACAAGCTGTGCACTATGGTGGCGCGAATTGTCGTCCATGAATACGAATACCTCGCCAATATGCTGCCGATACGGTTGCACTGTCAGTCGGAGGTTGATATTCACGTACCGTACAGCCATTACGGCGACCTTCCATGACCACCAGCGGCGTACGTCGGCCCCACATAATGCCACCCCAAAACAGCAGAGAACCTCCACCTTACTGCACTCGCTGGGTAGTGGGTCTAAGGCGTTAAGCCAGACCAGGTTGCCTCCAAACACGTCTCTAACGTTTGTCTGGTTGAAGGGATATGCGACACTCATCGGTGAAGAGAATGTGATGCCAATACTGAGCGGTCCATTCGGCATGTTGTTGGGCCCATCTGTACCGCGCTGCATGGTGTCGTGGTTGCAAAGATTGACTTGCCATTGACGTTGAGAGTGAAGTTGCGCATCACGCAGCTTATTCCGCACAGTTTGAGTCGTAACACGACGTCCTGTGGCTGCACTAAAGGAATTATTCAATATGGTGGCTTTGTTGTCAGGGTTCCTGCGAGCCATAATCCGTAGGTAGCGGTCATCCACTGCAGTAGCAGCCTTGGGCGGCCTGAGAGAGGCATGTCATCGACAGTTCCTGTGTCTCTGCATCTCCTCTATGCCCTAACAACATCGCTTTGGTTCATTCCGAGATGCCTGGACACTTCTCTTGTTGAGAGCCCTTCCTGGGACAAAGTAACAATGCGACGCGATGGAACGGTCTAGGTAAGGTTGAACTACAGACAACAAGAGCCGTGTACTTCCTTCCCTGTGGAATGATTGGAAGTGATCGGCTGTCGGAGTCCCTCCGTCTAATAGGCGCTGCTCATGCATGGTTACTTACATCTTTGGGCGGGTTCAGTGACACCCCTGAACAGTCAGAGGGACTGTGTCTGTGATAGAATATCCACAGTCGACGTCTATCTTCAGGAGTTCTGGGAACTGGGGTGTGCAAAACTTTTTTTGGTATGTGTAGTATATTATGATTTCTAGGAAAGAGGAGAAGGAAAGGTTACAAACCACAAAACTGGTGCGCTTCCACCATCTTGCATTTCTAATTCTGCACTATGATTGGTTAGAAATAAGGAGGGGAGAGGAAAAAGGACGTTGGTTGATGTGTCTTTGGAGCTAACGTAATTTTTGCATATCGTTTTGATACTACATTTTGATTCGTTGGAGTTTTTAATTTCCCACTAACACAGTTGGGCTTTTTCCAACCATCTTTGATGTTTAATACTGCATTCAGACAGGCTGGAGGTAGGATGAAGGGGGAGAGTTTTTAATTTTTCCTTTAAAATAATTGGGTTGGTTCCACAATATCGACATTTTTACTGGCTCTTTTATTTTTCATACTGCATTATCATTCGTTGGATATAATGGGGGGAGGGGAGAGGGGACAGGAGGAGGTTTCTAAGTTTTCGTTAACATGATGGGGTATTTCCACTATCTTAAATTTTTAATTGGTTGTTTCTTTTTCAATACTGCACTATGATTGGCTTGATACAGGGGGTGGTGCATGGCTTCCAGTTGATATGGATGATGATGTCACTAATAAGGATGACAATGTCACTGATAAGATTGATGATGACTATGTCACTAATAAATATATTGTCGTCACTGCATTCTCATGACGCAAACTTAGACGGCACGAAATGTGGTCCAGAAGGTACAAAGCATTCCTATTGTTATGAGATTTTGCTTTATAATATCCTGTGTTTTTTTAATAGATATGCTAGTATGTAGATTTTGCTATATGGAAAGACACGAAATGGGCATCAGCTCGTACAATGACCCCTTTGGTTAAGCTGGTATAATATTGTAATTTACTTCACGAGCAAATTGACAGCTTTCGTTTACTGGGTATGTATTCTAAAAACTTGTGTGGTTGTCACAGTCTCCTGAATAGAGCTTCGTTCAGATGTATTTTAGATGCTTCTTGCACATTGCAAATTAGTCACATTTTTGCTATCGTTATGCCTTTTTATCTGTAGCTCTTGCTATGAATAACGTTTTTTCCGTTGGAGGACATGAAAATCGTATCCAATCCATTTTGTCATTTAAGTTCATCTGGAACTTTTTGACTGAGTGTTTATTTATACATATAAGTAGTATCGTTGTCTGTGAAAAGCTTCTCGGATTTCACTACATATTGTCTCATCTGTGAGTGCTATTGTGTGATCTATATCCAATTTAACAGCTGTGGCGATTCCTTCTTTTAGTTTTGAATTTGTGTCACTGATAATTCTCGAGGTAAAAACATTACATTTTATATGAACATGGTCCAAAAAATCTTTCTTAGGAAAGTATGAAAGGATTTATTATTCACGTCAAATTTAAAAAAAAAATCATTTAAAGGAATTGCTCAAAGTGACCACATCTCTCTTCTATGCAAACTTTGAGCCAGTGTTCAGTACCTTGTGGTATATTGTGTAAAACTCCTGGTGTGTTCTGTATTTGCTCAAATGTTCAACGCTGGTTATGGGAGTTGAATACACCGGGTATTTTAAATGTGTCCAAAGCAAAAAGTCAGTTGGTTTCAAATCCGTGCAACGGATCTCCATCTACCAAGCCATCTGTTTGGAAACTAGTTATCGAGATACTGGCAAACTATCCATGTAAAGGGAGGTGAATTACCATCGTGCATAAATCATATTCGTTGGATGACATTTAGAGATAGATCAGGTATATGTAGAAATTCATGTCTGAGAAACTGCAGATACGTTTGCCCAGTAAGATGTTGCGGAAAGAAATAGGGGCAGTGAGATGACAATGGATAATTTCGTCCCATACGTCGGGTTTGAGCCATTATCGACTTCTGTCTCCTCGCACTTCATGAGGATTTTCATAAGCTCAAGTGTGGTTGGTATGATAACTGAAGATCGCATCACGTGAAAAGGCAGCGTCAATAGTGAATAAGATATGTGCTAAAACTGCAGGTACACAGCACACTGTCCTAACACGCGGCGACAGTAAGTTTTTCTTCACTGAAAGTCTGCCTCTTTTTATCCTTGCACCTGTTGGAGATGATACGTGTACATAAGATTTCCACGTAGAATGCTCCAAATCGTCGTGTGATTAACGCCCTCCTTTCCTACGATTCTCCTTGTGTTAGCTGGATTTTGATCTACAATACAAAAAACTCATTCTTCAAGCTCAGGAATGATCTCCCAACACCTGCAACTCTCTTCTCAAACTAGTCTGTCTCTTGCGCGGGTTGGTGAAGATCGGATAAATTATATTCAGTTTGAATTCTAATATTCAATTCTCTGGTGATCGCCTAGAATATTAAATGGGACAGTGAAAATCCTAATTTTGTATCTAGGTCTTATGGTATTCTCTTTGCTTTTTGAATTTATGGCTTGTTTCTCTTTCATTTCTTGTCTGATGCACATTATTTGTCCTCTAATTTGTACTACCTATGCAATCTTCTTTAAATTCTTGGTGTTCATCGTCGAGTATGTGGGTATTATTTCAATCGAATTTTATTGTTCGCTTTGATGAGCTCCAGTTTAGCTTTAAAATGTTGAGTTATATCTCCATGGCCTTACATTATAATCTGCTTTATGATACCCAGTGTTTCTTTAATATATACGTAACTATACAGATTTACAGTTTCCACAGGTGCGAAATTAACGTCACCTGGTATAATAATGTTGTTTACTTCATTAGCGAATTAAACTGTAGAACACATGTTCTGAAACGTTCTGAAACATGTACCAGTCTTTCACTCTCCAGTATAAATTTTCATTATCCCCATATTACAGACAGAAACATATATTACAAAAGATGTATCGATGACTCGATCATAGTAGTTGAAGGAGGCAAGTAGGACTTCAAACACTTATCAGCGAATCTAAGAATCAGCTTCACGTCTGAACATGGAGAAACAGTACCACCTCTAAAAATAGTGGAGGACGCATGTTCCAAATATACAGAAAGCTTACGTGTTTGGATGACATAATAACTGAGAACTAAATTCTTGAAAAAGTGAGAATTACACATTCTCAAGCAAGTTCTGGTGGAAAACGAGCGACGTAACCAAAGTGCATAAAGAATTTAAAGCAAAATTCAAAAAATTCCGAGAAGCAAATCCATGCGAACTAAGAGCGTGAAGTATATAGCTCTTAAATAAAGAGGAAACATGTGTAAGAAGTTAGGAGGGCTTTCAAATGTAATGTGTAGCATGTCATGTAAAAACAATAAATAGTAGTTTCCGGCAAAAACTTGTTTACTGCTGCACACCTGAAAAGTTCGACCCATAGACTGTATATTTTTAGACTATAATTCCAGCCGCAGCAGGGCAGTAGAGGTCACCTTGGGCGAGGGCCTAATTAAGTAACACACTGGGCAGTATTGCAGATATTGCGTCAAAACATTCCGGCCAGACGAGGTTGCTACACCGGTCACGGCCGAGGTACATGGAACAGCGAACGCCGCAACACAGTGTGACCAAGAGTGAGGTAATACTTTCTAACTCAGAGCACATGCATACCACCGAGAAACACACGCTGGAAATTAAATTGGTCCTAGCAACTCATATTCGGTGCAGAACGAACTGGGAAAAGCTGAGAGGGCAAGTACTATGGAAACACACTCGTTCCCCTCCCAGTAGGACTTCGTCAGAAGCGGAATTACAAGGGTACAAATAATTTAGCTTAAGGGGACCACACCGTGGCTCAGGTCGAAAAATAAAACGATTTTCGGTTTTCATCATATTTCGATAGATCAAAGTTTTATTTAAGTACTCTGAAAAGGATTTCGCAGAAAATTTTTTTTTCGAGCATTTAAAGAGCATTTTCCTACCACGTGCGTTTACGTGCTACGCCCACTTTTCTGTCACTCACTTTTCTGCATATATTTTAGATCTTTATATCCTCTACATTGCACGTTAGGGATTTTTTTTACTCCCGAGTGTGTTGGCTATCCTTGGAATGCAACGGTTGGTATTCTTTTGTTTCTGCTGTTTGTAAACAACACGCTTAAAAACACGCGGTTAGTTTTGTTCAAGTGTGATTGCGAGTAGTTGTTACGCTCACGTTTTCAGTGCTTGTTTACAAATGTACTCATCTCTTTGACAGCTATTTACATAGAAGATCCTGCAATTTAAGCCTATACCTATCGTCCTCTACTGATGATAAGACATGTCATGGATTGTGTCCATCAGGAGAAAATTCGTGGTGCAAATACAATAGGGCTCAAGCAACTGGAGAATCTTATTCTCACCAGCATTCTCTTCCTGCTGCTGTTATTACAGCAATTAAACCTATTTTCAGAGACTTGACTCATCCTGACCTTCTAAGGAAATGTCTGCATGAGCAAACACAGAGCCCAAATGAATGTTTCAACAGTATAATTTGGAACCGCCTTTCTAAAACTGTATTTGTATGCATGCATACAATGAAACTAGGAGTTCATGACGCTGTTATTACATTCAATAGTGCTAATATTGGGAAGTGGTGGGTACTGAAAAAGCTGGGAATTAATCCTGGTGAAAATATGATCACTGGGCTGCAACACTGCGATAAAATGAGGATAGCCGATGCAGGTCTGCATCTAATTTGGCCAAGAAAGCAAGACAGACATCCAGGAAAGTGAAAAAGAAGCTGGAAGACCTGCTAGAGGCCAAAGAAGGGCCATCATATTACTGCAGGACAGTTTTAATTAATTGTAAGTAACAAATTTCAAAAGTTTTTTCTTTAAAGTCGATTTCCCGCAGACTAAAATTTGCAGTACATATGCCCCATTATATCAGAAACTATCATAGATAAATGAATGAAATTTCCAGAGACTCTGTATAACATAAAAAGCTACCTCTGGTACAACATTAATTAATATTTCCCCCTTAAGAAGATCACAAAAAATATTTTCTGCAGAAAAAACTTAATATTTTTTGTTAGTAAATTTAAAAAAGTATTTCTTAAAAACTATAAAATGGATAAAGTAGATTTTATTGTAGTTGACTCTGTTAGCATCATGTAACGTACAGTAAAAGTATTAAGGTCCTGCATCAAATAGTTTTTTTTCGGAAATGGGTCAAATACTTGCCTAAATTAACACGGGGTAGATAGGCAGGGTGTGGTCCCCTTAAGGGGCTTATACAATTCAGTTGCGCTGCCGTTTTGTCAGAGTCTTGAATCAAGAGAAGACGAGGTATTGTATTTCAGAGAAACCACAGCTATCACTGGGTGATGGAGACAGGCTGGGTACCTGCGCAATGATTAACTCGTCGAGTTCCGGCACAAGGCACGCCATACCTGTGGCGTGGTGGCTGCGGGACTTGGGATAGTTGCACCTATGTGGAGGAGCTGGTGACCGGCCAACTTCCTCCCTCGGAGGGACTTCAGCACGATGAACTACAAGCTGTGTACGATCCGGTTGTGGAAAGGCGCGCCCCGTGGCCTCCTAGGTATCATCAGGTCATTGTCCTGGTCTGCCCCTGGGCATTGCTGCTCGGCGTCAGGATTGATAAAATATCGATACATTTGATAAAAAATATCGATATATACGTCGGTGATATTTTTTCACCGATACATCGATGTATCAACATATAAATGGAAATGTCGAGTGCCCACATTTTTATTTCATATTATATTTTTTTCGCCGTGTTTGATAAATATTTGAATTTGTTCTTTGGCAATTGTAGTAGAACTTAATTTTACTTTCACTGTGTGAAGGAGTCTTGCTTTTTGAGCTTCCAACACGTATGTTATTGTTAAAAAATTTATCGGCTCAACCACTTGTTTATAGTGTAAAACACTAACATCGACGCGTTTCGGAAGTCAAGCTTCCATCATCAGAATAATAAAAAGTAAAAGAACCTGTTGAAACTCGCTAAAATGGAACATGCACCAGGCACAATAAAATTGATGATAAAATTAAAACATCGTGGCTTCTTCCCTTGTTGCAGACGTGTCTTCCAAGATGCATCTCTACGTAGTCGTCAAAATATAAAAAACTCTAAAATGGTGTGGCCTATGGTGTTCAACATCTAACCACATGGCTCTCTCCTCTATCGTCGTAAACCGCCTGTGCGTCTTCGTTGATACCACACACCACGTAGCCAAACACGACACTGAAACGCGAGTGAACTTACGCGCAAGTAAACAAGGAAGTCACAGAGATGTCTATACAAACAGATAACGTATACATGTTCCAAGGACCTCATGAAATGATCGTATCCTGCCAACTGCTAAAAATGCAGTTACTAAAGGAAACCAGTGAAATGTTTGAAAAAGTTATTTGTATCACCAGTTAACTGTTCATTCAGTGTGTTCTGATTATCCACGCTATGTATCGTAATTTCCAGTTGTTCTAGTAGATCCAGCTTTTTGCCTTTGTCCTGTCTATGTAAAATAACGAGATCCTTATTTTATTTTGCCTGGTGCATGTTCCATTTTAGCGAGTTTTAACAGGTTCTTTTACTTTTTATTATTCTGATGATGGAAGCTTGACTTCCGAAACGCGTCAATCTTAGTGTTTTACACTATAAACAAGTGGTTGAGCCGATGTATTTTTGAACATTGATATTCACAACCACGACTTCTCATCCAGTATGAATAAAATAAAAAAATGTATGTCATTGTCTTTGACTGTGTGAAGCAAAGATAGATGGCACAAAGAAGAAGTCAGATTGCACTACGGGGGGAGGGGGAGGGGGGGGCGGTGTAAATGGAATAAGATATCCAATGTGAAGAAATAGCACACAAGTCGCCTTAAAAAACAATTCTTAAAGCAACTAGTGTGCTAATTCTTCACAACAGCATTTTTCGAAAACGCTTACTGAAAATGAAGAATAAAAATCTAAATGACAAGATTGGTCTTCGCTGTGGATGGAGACGTGTGAGGGGAACTACTGACATAATCGGCGTCGGTGGTACCAACAGAAACTGCAACGTTTAACTTCAACACGCATCTTCGACACTACAACCGCTAGATCGCTGGCGTTTGCAGAAATCAAAAAACAGGGAAGTGGACATGAAGTGTTCCGGACAAAACCGATGTGTGACGAAACCGATCGACGGACCCATGGGCCACCTTCCATTGTACTACTTACCTGCAGTTACCATTGTTAGCAAAGTGGTTATCACCAAGCGTGAATGTGCATCATTTTCCTTTCAATTTTTGGTCTAAGGGGAATAAGCAGGCTGCTAACTCGATGTACAGAGTATCTAATAATAAATCAGTACTTCAATATACAGCTCTAAATCTGGCATGTGCTTCCAATATTGTTTTAGCCGATAGGTCAATATTTTTCCCTTAGTTTCATCGACGTATCGACAACTTTTTTCGATGCATCGAGGCTGATTATTGAATTTTTTGAAATATCGGTATATTGGATTTCCGATATTTTTATAAGATCGACAGTCCGAATCAGAACACGTATACCGTGTTCACCATAAGAATAAACCTGATGTAAAGGTTACACCGTGTATTTTTCCGCGTTTGCTGAAACCTCACTGATACGAGTTTCACATGAAGCAGAAGTCAAGCTGTCTTGAGTACAGCCAAATACGACAATAAGAATACTTGTTATGCTGTCCGTTAAGGGCACATCGACTCAGCGATAGTACCGGGTAACAGCAATACCGGCGCATTTAACTTGAACAGCACTGGCCAGTCATCTGGTCCAACTAACCCACAGTGACATGAACATTTGCACTTTGTAACGTTCTTTTAGAAAGATTATTTCCTTACGATTATGTTGAATGAATGTCTGATCTGTGGAATGCGTACTGAACTCGAATTGTGTTGCATGTGGTAAGTGCAAATGGTGTGCTTACTCTTCTATTGTTAGCAAACCTTTACACGAATTGATTGGGCAATGCAACTCCCAATACCAACAAAGAAATACATGCAGCTCCTTAGGCGCAGACCCATCTGGCCCTGTTCAAAACTGATAACTTTTGTCCCTATGCATATAACAAATAAATTAAATTGTCTTACCTCTAGAGCAGCAACGGTGGAACGCGATATGTTCTGGTCTCTTACAAAAATATAAATATGCTAGCTACAGGCTCAGCGATGTGCAATGCTGACTGTAACACCATGAAACGCACATGAAATTGTTTTGGCTGATAAATGAAAAAAATTATGAAAATCCAACTTAAAAAAATATATGATGTGGACAGGGAGGCGGTTCCGATTATAGTGAATTACTAACACTGAGTTTTTTTAGGAAAATTATATTGCAAGTTAACTTCGTCTTTTCAAAAACATCTGACAATTGAAGTTACATTACTTACAATTGATGCACAAACAATGAGATTTAAACAGCAAGTACTATCTAACTTCATTAATCCAACATAAATGCAAATCATCAACTTAAACATAGCTCTGTTAACAAATCTTAGAAACATTACAAAGTGAAATATCTAACCAGTCTTTTTATCAGAACGGTTTACGTACATTCTGGGCTTATTCAATATTTACAAATTATCAGCCATTTCATCTATACTAACGTGCTGGCAAAAACAGAAATCATAATTATTTAACATGTTTACTCTGGTTGCATGAACACTTCTGGTTCCATGTTCAACAATATTGACATACCTACATTAATATAAGACATGGTGGCGTCACACAGAACACCACAAAGACTACCTATTCCATTGTCTTTCCCCCACAGACAGCTACCTACAACTGTGCGCCCAGCACTCTCTTTTTCCAACACTAACATAATCTCAGACCAGAGATCTTTGGCTCTACGGTCGGGCACAGTCAGCGATCCGCATTATCGAGCCTATCAGAGACTTTCATCGTTTATAGTATACTAGTGACGGGTGTATTTTCGTCTTGTAGAGCTACCCATACTTAATAAATATTCAAACACGCGCTGAGAATATACTTGAACGTCCATTACTTGGTATTACAGAATAAGAACCACAGTTAAACATAAAACCAAAAGTTATAACTCCGACGCGTAGGCAACAACATTATTCAGCGCTCCAACGGTGGATTCAAACTTGACGATTTACGCCATTCATTTGTTGCCGTGCAGTCACTGAATTCGCGACACAACTGTGTCTATGGATGGCGCGAACGGAACTAATGTGTGCGGACACAGCAGTGAGTAGCGGTCGCTACACTACTTTCATTTAATTTATTAATATTCTTGTTTTATTCTGGTGCCAAATACAAGAGCGCTCCAGTATAATCCATTCAGGTTAAGACGTAAAAGAGACGAACAGAGAAACAATGTAGCTTCGATTGTCATCTAATTTTTAACAGAATGGAATAATATCAGGCAGAACATGGGCAATACGCTTTTATGGGGACCAGACGGAAAACATAACATGCACCTGTTCCTATCTAACATATGTAAGTAGGCTGTTTAGGTTTTTATATTGGCAACGCCACGTAGCGCTCTGTATGAAAATCACCGTCTGTGCTGTGTACGGTCTGTGGCTAGTTTGCATTGTTGTCTGCATCTTTGATGACCCACCAATACCATTATTTCTACAAGGACTGCAGTGGGTCTGCACCTCTGGTGGCCCACCAATACCGTAATCTCTACCAGGACTACAGTGGGTCTGCTCTGTGATGACCTACCTACCAATATTCTTCAAAACGTCGGATGACTCTGCTGTGGGTTTGCTCTGTTGTGGCCCATTACCTGTCAGCATGTCAAGAGTCAGCACTGTCTTTCCGTTGGAAGGACAACACCACTTCTTCAAGACTGCATGGAAATCCACTACTTCCGTGTGCATTGTCTTTTACTGCTCAGACTTTGAGAAAAGAAACGGCAGTATTACTGTGATGAATGATCAGGACTGTCTTTATGGACTGTGAGATAATTTTAGCTTTTGACAAACATTGTATCAATAAGTGTGTCCATTTGATATCTTTGTTATTGTGATTATGAAAAATTTTATCAAATCATTATAGGCCACTGCCCAAAACAATTTGTAAAATTTTTTATGGGGAGCAACGGGGCTATGTAAGTAGGCTTTTTATATTGGTAACGCCACGTAGCGCTCTGTATGAAAATCACTGGCTGTGCTGTGTGCAGTCTGTGGCTAGTTTGCATTGTTGTCTGCCATTGTAGTGTTGGGCAGCTGGATGTTAACAGTGCGTAGCGTTGCGCAGTTGGAGGTGAGCCGCCAGCAGTGGTGGATGTGGGGAGAGAAATGGCGGAGTTTTGAAATTTGTAAGACTGGGTGTCATGAACTGCTATGTATATTATGATTTTTCAACACTATTAAGGTAAATACATTGTTTGTTCTCTATTAAAATCTTTAATTTGCTAACTATGCCTATCAGTAGTTAGTGCCTTCCGTAGTTTGAATCTTTTATTTAGCTGGCAGTAGTGGCGCTCGCTGTATTGCAGTAGTTCGAGTAACGAAGATTTTTGTGAGGTAAGTGATTTCTGAAAGGTATAGGTTAATGTTAGTCAGGGCCATTCTTTTGTAGGGATTTTTGAAAGTCAGATTGTGTTGCGCTAAAAATATTGTGTGTCAGTTTAAACACAGTCATGTATATTTTTTCTATGGGGACGTTTCATATAGTATTGTAAATAAAAATGAGAGTGATGAAAATGCCTAAATTATACACAGGGTAATTTTTCTGCGAGAGCTATGTGTGGCGTAAAACCGTATTGTAGGTATTTCGCCGTATAGTTAATACTGAAGCCACTGAATGTATTATAGTCAATCGTTTGGTAATTTCCGAAGTCCTTCCACATCCGACCCCTAGAAATACCTTTCAGTACTGGTCGCTGTCATGTGCTACTTTAATAACGAGGCGGTCAACAACAGAATGCGCGAAGCCATCCAAGCGTGACGTTTCCTCCTCTTCTGTTACGGAATGGTGTTTCGTATCCCACCAGCGTTCTGCAGTGCCGTGCGACAAAACTTCGTGCATTACGTCCAGTACGCCTGGCAGCTTAAGTGTCTTGTTGTTCCATGCGACAGATTCACTAGCTTGGCTTCAGAGTAGTTTTGTTACGTTCATACTGCCGTGATACAGTGGCAACTGTAAAACTGCAGCATTCGTATTGTGTTCTCGACGCTGTGAAAATTATTGTTTTCCATGTTTCTACAGCGCTTGCTGATCAGGCCGTGTGAGACCACATCTGCGGTATAAAACAATGGCTGTAGTCCAAATAAGAAGAATCTGAGTTTTCATTTTTGCCCTAAAATTTAATTTGTTATTTCTTCTTGCTGTAAACAAACTTTATCAAAAATATTTTATAAAATGTATTTAATTAGTAATTTATATTTGCAATTAAACCTGAAATTTTACGTGCAGTATATATTTAGAAACAAAAAGTCGTGCATTTTTCATTAAAATGACGACTGGGTAGTTGTTAATTAGCATAAATTTTATGAATTTAATAGTTGGGTCATTCCACGTCAAGGGGACCGGAGTCCCCACTCGACCGTCTTCAAATCTGAGGAAATTTCGTGTGAAGGTTCTATATGGTCTTGCATAGTTATATCCAAAATTTCAGTCCAATATCTCCAGCAGTTGAATTTTAGTGGCTTTTAAAGAGAGGCTACTCATCTTCGCGTCACATAAGATGTAAATGTGCCAAGCTTGCTAGGCTTTTTGAGAAGTTCTAGAAACATTTGGTCATTTGCTTTAATTTACAAAGACACATTTCTATGCTTAATCATACCATGGCAAAATTAGGGGTTTAGTCTCACCTGAATATAGATAGAAGCCTCTAAAGTGGCTAAAAGTTTCCTTGCGCTATGCTGAAAGCCAAGGTTCGACCGACCACTGCTACTTTTCACATGAACCAATCACACCAAAACTTTAGAATGTTATTCCTACCTATGATGTCTATACATGGATGACATTTAATTAACATTGGATGCCTAGATGAAAAGATAGCCATCTACAAAATTGGCCAAAATTTTCTATGTACAAATTGTAGGGTACTTTTGGGGTGCAATATGTCTACTGTGTCTGGTTCAATCCTTTGTTCTTGCCACAGCTGGAAAGAGCATGCTTTAAGCTTTCAAAACTAATTTCTGGATCTTGCATTTTGACAAATAAGAATACATTTCAAAAGTTATTATTTTAGCTGTCCGAGAAGATTGAAAAGTGAAATATTTTGCTCATTAAGTCCAATAATTAATTTTTTATTGCAGTATATAAGTCAGTATCAAACATTAATTTAACACATACCATAAAAACAAGCATAACGCACAACACAGCATATTTGCCAAACCAAAATACTAAAGCTTGGTTAAACAGTTCTACTATTTTGTCAAGGACAAATTGTGGATAACTGTATTGTATTCCTGATAATGATGATGGTTATGGAGGTTCTACAATCATGAAAATCTGTTGCTCGGAAATCCGAAGGTGACTTTAGCAGTTGGCCAGTGGAAGGAACGAGCAGAATTGTGTGGTTGCATAAAGCTGATGAGGACATCTTGTTGTTCATGTGAAACTTCACACACATTTTCAACCCACCAAAAATTGTCATACACGCATGCAACATATTGACCTTGTTGTAAACTTGAAATTGAGATTGCTGGAATTCCTTCATCTGCTTCATAGGCATTAGCTGTGAACGTTGTAGTATCATTGGAAACTCTGCTTACTCTGAGCTGATTACAATTAATTGGCTTAAACTGATGATTTTCTCTTGTTCCAGATATTGTATGTCCCATGGCAAACCTTATTTCTTGCACGGGCTGAATTTCTTAAATTTCTTCTTTTGTTACATAAAAATACTTAATGCCTGGAATACTGTCACCACAGAATTTGAATAAATCAAATGGAGTCAATATTTGGTTGTCTAAGGGCCTCTGCAAACTAGTGCGAGGTGCTATTCTTCTTGCTGTTCGCAAATGCCATCACAAGGTGATTTATGGTAGCTTGTTCCAAAAAAATTCCATTCCGTAGTGATGCCAAAATCTTTTCATGTAGACATAAATTGAGGAAATATTTTAAATTCTTGTATTGAACAGCTGAACCTTCACTAAAGTAATAAATGTTCTTAATGTTTTCAACCTTTGTCTTTAAGTATGTTATTAACTATATGAAATGCATTGACAGCAATTGTATCATGATAGAGACAGTCGCTGATCATACAAGTGCCACTCTAACGTTCTTTGGCATCAAAATAGACAACAAGTGGATGTAATATGGTCTGACTCCTCTCCCAATGGAATCCTTGCACACCATCTTGAATAACAAATGAATAATTCTCATAAAATCCATCAATATTATTAATTCATTTTCTGCAAGATTTCTTTTTTGCTGCTTAATGTATAAACTTTGGTATCCTGACGTAAAATGATGGCTCCATATACTGGTAATTTTCAAAATAAATGCCTCCATGAAATCTTCAACAGTTCTCTGACATATCTCTAATGTATGGATGGATTACTTGTATTCCATTGTTTCTTCAGGGTCATCAAGAAAAGCTTCTAGTTGCATTTTTCCTGGATGTTCCTCACAATGTTGCAGCATACAATCTTCTGATTCCAAACTGCATACAGTTTTTTTCATCAAATCCTTGTAGTCATCTTGGATAGATGTTACTGAAGTCAACTTTAATTTGACATTTGATGAAATGCACATTCACATTCTGAATGTGATCCAGAAGCACCAACTGCAGTCCGAGCGCACAAAATTTTGAGAACCTCAGTTGATTTCCATATTGCTTACAATAAACAATGAACGTGTCTTTCAGGTTACAAAGGGGCAGGTGTTTCTGCTTGTGAATCTTTTCCCCATTTATTTTTACTGCAACCCAATCCTCTTTGCCGGTACATAAACGAGAAAATTCATCATCTTCAAAAAAAGTGAGGCCATTTTCTTTTACTTCATCACTGAGCTTTCTCCCTTTTCGGTTTGCAGGTGTTGCCAAAATTCTATCTTCCATCTTTAGTTTCGTATCCTGCTTCACCATTTTAGTCGAAACAGCAAATTCTTTATTTTTTTCGTCAATAGTCCAGTTGTTGGCGGCCAAGGCCAAAATTTGAACTTAAGTGCAATTGCTTAAAGTCTGAAGCTTAATCTTAAGTTCTTGAATTAGGATGTCCATTTCTTTCCATTTTTTGCACTCTTCCATTTGTGTTTGAGCAATATCTACTTGACTCACAGTAGCAGCTGTGGCAAGTACTTTAGTAATGCTGCTTTGTGCTTTCAGAACTATGTGCTTTATATGCCCCATTGAAACCCATTTGCTTATCTTTTGAAGCTCTAATGATGACTCTCCAAGTGACGGTAACGAAGTGTTGGCAGTAATACAAGCATCAACAACATCCGTGTCTTCAGGGGATGCTGATTCTTGCTTATCCTGGTGGTATGATTCTTTTTGGACGACTTCATGTTACATTTGGTACAAATTTTTTGACCGTTAGTCAGTAACTTCAACCCATCAGATACTGCAATGGTTACTGGTGTTAAAGGCTTCTTGATTACATGTTTTTCTTTACCAAAAGGGTTGCAGCAAGTCTTGTGCAGGAACTGAAATTTTGTCATCAATAAGGCATTATGATATGAACAAATTTAGTCATTTTCAGTATAAGGAAGCCTAGACCTACGTTGTAGAATCTCCTTTTCCACTGGTGACGTTTCCTTAACTGATTGTAGTTGACTTCTACCATATTAGAATGGTGATGACTTATGACAATCGTCTCCATCTGATCCACCAAAGTAGCAGGATGCTAGGGTCTCTTGGTTCATTGTACATGTTCATATTCATATACCATAACCACATTCATTTTACATATTCGTATTCATGTACCATATTATAAAGATGATGACTTATGACAATCAGCTCCATCTGATCCACCAAAGTAGCAGGATGAAAATGTCTCTTGGTTCATTGTACATGGTAGTTTACTAACCTATAACAAGCAATTTTGAAAGCTCACGAATATCCTGGTTTGAAGCATAGCAGATTCAGACTTGTTTGTATATAATATACAATTAGCATATATACAATTAGCATCTATACAAATTAGCGTATCAAAACATATTTTTTAGCGCTTACTTTCAGCTACAACAATGATTATTGACTATTCAGACACTCAGTACTCAACACTAAGATTGTACAATGTCAACACCAAAGAACATACTGCACAGAAGACAGACACAGTGAAAACTGCCAATAATGAAAGCAACACTTGAAAGTGGCGGTTCAGCAATGTGTCACTGCTGTGAGGATAGACCCTTAAAAAACTGGTGGTGCTTTATAATACCGATGGAAACTGAGTGACAGTGCAGATGTGCACCACCATGCACTGTATGACTGAAACATTTCTAAAGCATCATAGCGTTCCATTATGCTCTACATTTCATAATCTTAAGAGCATTTTCTGAGCTTTTATTGTATTTATATTCTATACCGTAAAATAATGTAAAACACTTCTTATTAGTATAGTTACACTCCCTAAACCACAAGCGAATCTTATACTACAAAATTAAGGGACACTGCAATTACATATTTTTGATTTACAACTTCAAACTCTATTAATTTTTGGTATTTCTCGGTAATCCATTTTCTGTACTTTCGTTAGGTATTCTTATCCATCAATACGCAACGTCCAGAAGTTAAACAATATAGCTTTGAAAGCCTAAAGCATGCTCTTTCCAGTTGTAGCGAGAATAAAAGGATTGAACAAGACACAGTTGAGATACAACTCCCAAAAATACCCTAAAATATTATAATATTCTTTTATAAAATATTTGTGTTTGTTAATGGATATGAAATCCGTAATGTTTGTCTTACGGAAATTTTCTGTGTAATGTGTTGTTAAGCAAATGGTGTGCTTAATCAGTTGTACTGTAATCCAAAAACAAAAACAAAACAAAAATTAACTTAATCTTGAAAGCCAGTAAGAAATGCCCATAATGAAATCATTCCCTCTGAAATTTCCTCAAAAATTAAAAAAAAATTATGGGCTCTTGTAATGTTTGATCAAATGTTAAAGGTGTATGTTCGAATGTAACTGACAGCCCTTATTTTGGCCCCTTTCCACAAATTATTCTATTTGTCCTGTCCTGAGGGTTAAGCAGGGCGTTTCACATTGCTGTTGTTCTGATAAAACAGCTCTACGAGCAAAGCCCTGCTCACCATGTCAGGACCCATGACTGTGTACAACTGTCCTGCTCTCTGATGCTTATGTTTCAAACCTACGTTGCCATACCTGTGCCCATGAGTACTTAAAATAAGATGCTGCGAAATAACCGATTTTGTGCCACCGTCATCTGCACAGAAAATGGAATGCAACTCGTTCTGAACCCGCAGTTGATTACTTGCTACAGACACTCTAAAAGTGAACTTCAATTTGCTACGAGGTGCATTCAAGTTCTAAGGCCTCTGACTTTTTTTCTAACGAACTATTCAGCCGAAATCGATGAAACTGGCGTCACCCCTAGACGCAATCGCCCTGCAGACATACACATTTTTCACTACGCTGACGCCATGATTCCATGGCAACGGCGAAGGCTTGTTTAGGAGTCTGTTTTGACCACTGGAAAATCGCTAAGGCAATAGCAGCACGGCTGGTGAATGTGCGGCCACGGAGAGTGTCTTTCATTGTTGGAAAAAGCCAAAAGTCACTACCAGGAGCCAGGTCAGGTGAGTAGGGAGCATGACGAATCACTTTAAAGATGTTATCACGAAGAAACTGTTGCGTAACGTTAGCTCGATGTGCGGGTGCGTTGTCTTGGTGTAACAGCACACGCGCAGCCCTTCCCGGGCAGCCGTGTGGTCGTCCGTCAGCATTCGTGGCACCCACCTGGATGATACTTTTCGCATTTTCAGGTCGTCATGCAGGATTGTGTGCACGGAACCCACAGAAATGCCAACTCTGGAGGCGATCTGTTCAACAGTCATTCGGCGATCCCCCAAAACAATTCTCTCCACTTTCTCGATCATGTCGTCAGACCGGCTTGTGCGAGCCCGAGGTTGTTTCGGTTTGTTGTCACACGATGTTCTGCCTTCATTAAACTGTTGCACCCACGAAAGCACTTTCGACACATCCATAACTCCATCACCACATGTCTCCTTCAACTGTCGATGAATTTCAATTGGTTTCACACCACGCAAATTCTGAAAACGAATCATTGCACGCTGTTCAAGTAAGGAAAACGTCGCGATTTTAAGTATTTAAAACAGTTCTCATTCTCGCCGCTGGCGGTAAAATTCCATCTACCGTATGGTGCTGCCATCTCTGGGACGTAATGACAATGAACGCGGCCTCATTTTAAAATAATGCGTGTTTCTATCTCTTTCCAGTCCGGAGAAAAAAAATCGGAGGTCTTAGAACTTGAATGCACCTCGTAAAATGTTTAAATTTGTAACTTCGTTATTATTAGAACAGCGTTTTGTGTTTGTAACCGAATACTTTGAAATGACATAGCTTTCTACTTTAATAATACCGTTGTCTTTTTCACTGAAGGGAAAAGTTTTTCAGTAACGCTATTACATTAGCACCGGACTGGTGAACAGAAAAGGATGGAGGACGAAGATAAGAGGCTTTGCAGTCCAGCAGCTAACTGGCTAACTGAGCCGTTATATAATTTAATTATCTACCAAAACCATAAGAAAAGGTTTAATTAAAAAGAATCTCTTGTGTGCCTGACGGACGGTAAACCGCACTTCTAAATAAGCAACAGAACTACAACGGTAGAAAATACCTGCAGCGGTAGCGACTGATAGATAATAAATTCGCATAAAATCTAAAGACTGGTTTACACCGTGACTGACAGACACCAACGATGATCATCGAAAGAGAATGAGCCTCTGGTTTAAACAGTAGATGAGTGCGAACGAACTGCATTCGGCCATGTTCGGTTCGCATTCGCTTCTGTTCGTCCTTCATCCGTTGGTTATCGGTCTTCTGGCGAATCTTCGTAGGAACTTCGCTTCGGCGCTGGCAATGGGGAAAGCTTTCCTCGGCTGTCTTGTCCGCTACTGTCGCTGACAAGATTTGCGTGGGCGAGGGAGTGATCTAAAGAGTGTTGCTGATTGTAGGTTACAGATATCATAGGTGCTGCTGGAATCCAAGAGATCTGCAGCACAATTAGCGAAATGAAAGAAATATAATTGGTAGAAAATTGCAGAGAAACTCAAAAGTCCAACTAGGGAAGTGAGAAAGACGATAAATACATTGGATGCTTGCATCAGCGGGTAGTAGTGAGCATAAGAGCAAGCTTTGTATTCCTTTTTATTCAAATGGTTGTTATTGTTGCGGTCGTCAGTCCTGAGACTGGTTTGATGCAGCTCTCCATGCTACCCTATCCTGTGCAAGCTTCTACATCTCCCAGTACTTACTGCATCCTACATCCTTCTGAATCTGCTAAGTGTATTCATCTCTTGGTCTCCCTCTACAATTTTTACCCTCCACGCTGCCCTCGAATGCTACATTTGTGATCCCTTGATGCCTCAGAACATGTCCTACCAACCGGTCCCTTCTTCTTGTCAAGTTGTGACACAAATTTCTCTTCTCCCCAATTCTATTCAGTACCTCCTCATTAGTTATGTGATCCACCCACCTAATCTTCAGCATTCTTTTGTAGCACCACATTTCGAAAGCTTCTATTCTCTTTTTGTACAAACTCTTTATCGTCCATGTTTCACTTCCATACATGGATACACTCCATACAAATACTTTCAGAAACGACTTCCTGACACTTAAATCTATACTCGATGTTAACAAATTTCTCTTCTTCAGAAACGCTTTCCTTGCCATTGCCAGTCTTCATTTTATATCCTCTCTACTTCGACCATCATCAGTTCTTTTGCTCCCCAAATAGCAAAACTCCTTTACTACTTTAAGTGTCTCATTTCCTAATCTAATACCCTACGCGTCACCCGACTTAATTCGACTACATTCCATTATCCTCGTTTTGTTTTGTTTGATGTTCATCTTATATCCTTCTTTCAAGACATTGTCCATTCCGTTCAACCTCAAAGTTTTTATTTCTTTCCATGGGTTTTAATACCTACTCCGAACTTTTCTTTTGTTTCCTTCATTGCTTGCTCAACATACAGATTGAATAACATCGGGGACAGGCTACAACCCTGATCCACTCCCTTCCCAACCACTGCTTCCCTTTCATGCCCCTCGACTCTTATAACTGCCATCTGGTTTCTGTACAAATTATAAATAGTCTTTCTCTCCCTGTATTTTACCCCTACCACCTTTAGAATTTGAAAGAGAGTATTCCAGTCAACATTGTCAAAAGCTTTCTCTAAGGCTATAAATGCTAGAAAAGTAGGTTTGCCTTTCCTTAATCTTTCTTCTAAGATAATTCGTAAGGTCAGTATTGCCTCACGTGTTCCAATATTTCTACGGAATCCAAACTGATCTTCCCTGAGATCGGCTTCTACCAGTTTTTCCATTCGTCTGTAAAGAATTCATGTTAGTATTTGGAGCTGTGACTTATTAAACTGATGGTTCGGTAATTTGAACATCTTCAACACCTGCTTTCTTTGGGATTGCAATTATTATATTCTTCTTGAAGTCTGAGGGTATTTCGCCTGTCTCACACGTCTTGCTCACCAGATGGTAGAGCTTTGTCAGGACTGGCTCTCCCAAGGCCGTCAGTAGTTCTAATAGAATGTTGTCTACTCCTGGGGCCTTGTTTCGATTCAGGTCTTTCAGTGCTCTGTCAGACTCTTCACGCAGTATCGTATCTCCCATTTCATCTTCATCTACATCCTCTTCCATTTCCATAATATTGTCCTCAAGTACATCGCCCTTGTATAGACCCTCTATATACTCCTTCCACCTTTCTGCTTTCCCTTCTTTGCTTAGAACTGGGTTTCCTTCTGAGCTCTTGATATTCATACAAGTGGTTCTCTTTTCTCCAAAGGTCTCTTTAATTTTCCTGTAGGCAGTATCTATCTTACCCCTAGTGATAAGCGTCTCTACATCCTTACATCTGTCCTCTAGCCATCCCTGCTTAGCCATTTTGCACTTCCTGTCAATCTCATTTTTGAGACGTTTGTATTCCTTTTTGCCTGCTTCACTTACTGCATTTTTGTATTTTCTCCTTTCATCAATTAAATTCAATATTTCTTCTGTTACCCATGGATTTCTACTAGCCCTCGTCTTTTTACCTACTTGATCCCCGGCTGCCTTCACTACTTCATCCCTCAGAGCTACCCATTCTTCTTCTACTGTAGTTCTTTCCGCCATTCCTGTCAATTGTTCCCTTATGCTCTCCCTGAAGCTCTGTACAACCTCTGGTTCTTTCAGTTTATCCAGGCCCCATCTCTTTAAATTCCCACCTTTTTGAAGTTTCGTCAGTTTTAATCTACAGTTCATAACTAATAGATTGTGGTCAGAGTCCACATCTACCCCTAGAAGTGTCTTACCATTATATAACCTATCTGATACCTTCCAGGTGGTAGAGTACCATAAATCTGGTTGAAAGTAGACAAGTGCGAAGAAGTATTTATTGTGCTGATTAAAATAAAAAGTGTTTGAAAGACATGATCATTTTCGTTTCTTACGTTCGCGTTAGCTGTATTTACATGGCTGATGCCTCACTGTTATGTTAGAGATTTTTCTATGACGACTGAAAATGGTTTACCCGGGATATCGGTATCGTCCTTAAACAAAAAAAGTTAGTTCATGTTTTTAGAGGTTTCCAGTTCAAGATTTATTGTTCCACAGTGCATAAGGACTACACGAAATGATTGTATTTACAGGTCAATAGCACAAGCGCTTCTGAGGTACCAGGTATCGACCCGCGCTGAAACACCTATGTTAGTGCATGGTGTAGCCTCGATAGGCACAATGCAGGCGCTGACTTTGGCATCTAGTCGATCGTACAGATGACAAACACTGTCCTGGGATACGTTATGCCACACCCGCTGTACCTGTTCACGTAGTTCTGTAAGAAATGTTGGTCGACGAATATTTCGAGTCACTTCTCGTACCATCATATCCCACATCTGCTCGATTCGAGACACGTTTGGAGACCGTGCTGGCCGAGGAAGTTCCTGCACATGTTGCAGAGCATGTTGAGTTCCATGGGTAGTGTATGGGCGAGCATTAAACCTGTTGGGACAACGCCATACCTTCTTGTTGCAAGAACGGCAAAAGAACAGCTCTAACAACATGCAGTACGTACCAAGCTCTGGTTGTCGGCCCCTCTAGCAACACTTGTGGTGAACGGGAGACGTAGCCTATGGCAACCGTGGGCATAAGGCCTGGGATGGGGCCAGTGTGTTTTGGATGAATTCGCTATACGAGACAGTGCTCACTAGGTCTATGTCGCACGCGTAAACGATCGTTACTTGCCTCCAGGCGGAATGTGCTTTCATCGCTGAAGACCACAGCGCGCCATTCCATCTTCCAAGTTAACTTCTGACGGCACCAGTAGAGTCGTTCACGTCGATGCATGAGACGGGCTAGAGTTGTGTTTTGCCATAGTCCCACTGCTCATAACCATTGCACCGATCCTGCTCTTCCGGTACGACGATCTTGGAAGACGTCTGTGCTGCGTGGTCGTCCAGAACCTCGTCTACAGGTGTGGGAGTGTTGACGTGACTGCTGATACTAGCATCGTTGCGCAACTGACGCAGCGCGCCCAACTTTGGTGACAATCCTCCGAAAGGACCATCCCGCCACTCGGAAGGCCACAATTCGACCCCTATCAAACTCACTCCGTTGGCTATAGGAAGCTCGAGGGTGTCTCCGCAGCACTGTTGCCATCTTGCTTCACACGTTTGCACCGCACTGAGCCTTATGGCTGTGACCATTCCATATTAATAGGTAGACACAGATGGCGCTCTGGTACCTATATCAGTATGCTATCTGTTGACAGACGACGCTGGTTGGTTCAAACGGCTCTGAGCACTATGGGACTCAACTGCTGTGGTCATCAGTCACCTAGAACTACTTAAACCTAACTAACATAAGAACATCACACACGCATGCCCGAGGCAGGATTCGAACCTGCGACTGTATTAGCAGCGCGGCTCCGGACTGGAGCGACTAGAACCGCACGGCCACCGCGACCGGCGACGACGCTGGAACCATTATCACCGCAGCTACTATTCCCCAGGTGGCATATGCCCTCATCGGATTAAATCGACGTCTTCTTTCCAGATGTACTAATTTTTTCCAAGAGTGTACATAGCAGATTTTAGCAAGCTGCCTACGTGACAGTGTTTCTAATTTCACGGATCATATTTTATTGGCATTTTTTCATTATATGTACTTCAATGAAAGCCTTGAATTTTTTTCCCTTCATTAATTTTCGATTCACCCCACCCGCAAGAAGGGGGAGGGGGGCGGGCTGACAGCAGCTTAATACGCTGCTCAAACAGCCAAGAGATGAGATAAACAAACAATGGTAAGATAACAAACAGTACAAAAAAAGGCGGTAAAACTCTAAAATGGCGGAAAGTTGCGGAGTTTAAAATATAAAAACACGACGTTGACGATGCGGATGAAGACAAACAGTAACTAGACAGGCACAATTAAAAAAACATGGCGACAATCTGGAGTCTGTTCGCATGAGATAAAAGACACAACGAGCGATAGTATTGTCGCTGTTTGCAACACAGACTGGGGACGCACCACACTGAACATTCACTGAAAACAGCACTAAAAGGCGACACGGCGGCAGATGGGAGGACACGGCCAGATGAGGGGGAAAAAGGGAGGAGGAGGGGAAAAGAAAAAAAGGGGGAGCCGATGGAGGAAGAGTGCATAGAAAAAGGGAGGGCAGAGCGGATGCGAGGAGTGCGAAAGGCAGTGGAGGGGAAAGCAGAAGGACTCGGGGGAGAGAAGGGAGTCAAAGAGAGGATAGGTGGGGAAGAACAGATGGAAGGGGGGGAGGGATCCCAGGGAAAGGACAGAGGGAGGGAGGGGGAGGTGAGGATCAGAGTTCATAGGAAGGATCGATGGAGGGAGAGGAAATCATTGACGTGCTTCATATATGTCACTACTGGCATTAGAAACCATCTAAGGTATAGCAGCTATTGAAATGTGAAACAATCACTACAATGACGTTAATATCCCGACTTGCTAATAACCAGAGTATCGATGCTAGCCTCCCTTAAGTTTCTCTTCGTCAGTAATTAATGTTCTGCGTCGGTAATTAAGGTTCTGCTTTTATATTTCTCCCTCAGCTGTGATGAGAACCCAGCGAAAATCGTCAATCGCTAGTGACTGACTCTTTTGTAGCGCCATTTATCGATGAAAAATTTAGTAACGAGTTATCTGGATTTTTTTTCTTCACTGAGAAAATTACAAACGTCTTACTCGGTTTCTACGACGATTGCTTCGCGTTACTGATTACACGGAATAAGCTGCATACCGTTCTGTGTGTCGGCTGTCCGCCGTTAGCATAACATTTGTATCTTCGGCGCGCGCTTGGTGGCAGTTACCGCGAAAATAGGCTGTTGGAATGCCGATAGAGTAATGGAAACTCGTTCGCTAGTCTCAGAATCGTTCGGGAGATAACATTTATTTGAATGGCAAAAGGCAGTTATTTAGCGGTTGGTGTGCCTTGGTGCCGCTAATAGTGCAAATGAGACGTTCAGTGCAAAATTTAAGCTAATTCGTTCGCATTATAAATGTATGTTCGTTCATATCTGCTGCACCACTTTGACTGGACGAGGAAGATCGTGGGAAGGCTGACAACAAAGCGATCGGTAGACTAGTGTGGTTTGACAGTAAAAGTGACTTAGATCTATGATGAGACTGAGTACATGGCGCTGTCCAGGTAAGCATTTATTCCAACCATCTACTATTCATCTCCTACTACCCCCCTCTCTCTGTCCATTTGCCCCTCCCTTTCCCTGTCCATCTCGTCGTATCAGCCTATCTGTGCCCACCTCCTCCTTCTCCCTTCTGTCTGTCCATATCTTCTATCCCTCTCCTCTCTCCACGTTATCATGCTCAAGAGAATACAAGGCTGGTGGTTCTTACACTCACAGTTTGTCTTTCAGGAGTGTAACTAATACATGTACCAAATTTGGTTGAAATCGCTCCAGGGGTCTAGGATGAACCTTTTACCCGTGGCTTTCCCCACTTATTTACACGTAAAATCCATTTCACGTGTATACTTGCGCCATAGGGTGGTGGGGTTTCGGGTTCCGCTGGATAGGTCAGGAATCCACTACACGCAGCAAGAGGCTACACGGGTAGCGGGGGTTGTGTGGCGTGGACTGGGCGGTTTTTTAGGTTAGATGGCCTCTGGCAAGTACAGAAAGGGCAGCAGCCTCAAAGAGTGCGGGGCAAAGTCAGGACATGTGGGGGCCAAGCAGCAATCGGTATTGTAATTGTAAACTGTCGAAGCTGCGTTGGTAAAGTACCGGAACTTCAAGAACTGATAGAAAGCACCGAAGCTGAAATCGTTATCGGTACAGAAAGCTGGCTGAAGCCAGAGATAAATTCTGCCGAAATTTTTACAAAGGCACAGACGGTGTTTAGAAAGGGTAGATTGCATGCAACTGGTGGTGGCGTGTTTGTCGCTGTTAGTCGTAGTTTATCCTGTAGTGAAGTAGAAGTGGATATTTCCTGTGAATTATTATGGGTGGAGGTTACACTCAACAACCAAGCTAGGTTAATGGCTCCTTTTACCGACCTCCTGACTCAGCAGCATTAGTGGCAGAACAACTGAGAGAAAATTTGGAATACATTTCACATAAATTTTCTCAGCATGTTATAGTCCTAGGTGGAGATTTCAATTTACCACATATAGACTGGGACACTCAAATGTTTACGACGGGTGGTAGGGACAGAGCATCGAGTGACAATATACTGAGTGCACTATCCGAAAATTACCTCGAGCAATTAAACAGAGAACCGACTCGTGGAGATAACATCTTGGACCTACTGATAACAAACAGACCCGAACTTTTCGACTCTGTAAGTGCAGAACAGGGAATCAGTGACCACAAGGCCGTTGCAGCATCCCTGAATATGGAAGTTAATAGGAATATAAAAAAAGGGAGGAAGGTTTATCTGTTTAGCAAGAGTAATAGAAGGCAGATTTCAGACTACCTAACAGATCAAAATGAAAATTTCTGTTCCGACACTGACAATGTTGAGTGTTTATGGAAAAGTTCAAGGCAATCGTAAAATGCGTTTTAGACAGGTACGTGCCGAGTAAAACTGTGAGGGACGGGAATAACCCACCGTGGTTCAACAACAAAGTTAGGAAACTACTGCGAAAGCAAAGAGAGCTTCACTCTCAGACAAACAGAAGCTAAACGATGTCAAAGTTAGCGTAAGGAGGGCTATGCGTGAAGCGTTCAGTGAATTCGAAAGTAAAATTCTATGTACCGACTTGACAGAAAATCCTAGGAAGTTCTAGTCTTACGTTAAATCAGTAAGTGGCTCTAAACAGCATATCCAGACACTCCGGGATGATTATGGCATTGAAACAGAGGATGACACGCGTAAAGCTGAAATACTAAACACCTTTTTCCAAAGCTGTTTCACAGAGGAAGACCGCACTGCAGTGCCTTCTCTAAATCCTCGCACAAACGAGAAAATGGCTGACATCGAAATAAGTGTCCAAGGAATAGAAAAGCAACTGGAATCACTCAACAGAGGAAAGTCCACTGGACCTGACGGGATACCAATTCGATTATACACAGAGTAGCGAACGAACTTGCCCCCCTTCTAACAGCCGTGTACCGCAAGTCTCTAGAGGAACGGAAGGTTCCAAATGACTGGAAAAGAGCACAGGTAGTCCCAGTCTTCAAGAAGGGTCGTCGAGCAGATGCGCAAAACTATAGACCTATATCTCTGACGTCGATCTGTTGTAGAATTTTAGAACATGTTTTTTGCTCGAGTATCATGTCGTTTTTGGAAACCCAGAATCTACTCTGTAGGAATCAACATGGATTCCGGAAACAGCGATCGTGTGAGACCCAACTCGCTTTATTTTTTCATGAGACCCAGAAAATATTAGATACAGGCTCCCAGGTAGATGCTATTTTTCTTGACTTCCGGAAGGCGTTCGATACAGTTCCGCACTGTCGCCTGATAAACAAAGTAAGAGCCTACGGAATATCAGACCAGCTGTGTGGCTGGATTGAAGAGTTTTTAGCAAACAGAACACAGCATGTTGTTATCAATGGGGAGACGTCTACAGACGTTAAAGTAACCTCTGGCGTGCCACAGGGGAGTGTTAAACCATTGATTTTCACAATATATATAAATGACCTAGTAGATAGTGTCGGAAGTTCCATTCGGGTTTTCGCGGATGATGCTGTAGTATACAGAGAAGTTGCAGCATTAGAAAATTGTAGCGAAATGCAGGAAGATCTGCAGCCGATAGGCACTTGGTGCAGGGAGTGGCAACTGACCCTTAACGTAGACAAATGTAATGTATTGCGAATACATAGAAAGAAGGATCCTTTATTGTATGATTATATGATAGCGGAACAAACACTGGTAGCAGTTACTTCTGTAAAATATCTGGGAGTATGCGTGCGGAACGATTTGAAGTGGAATTATCATACAAAATTAATTGTTGGTAAGGCGGGTGCCAGGTTGAGATTCATTGGGAGAGTCCTTAGAAAATGTAGTCCATCTACAAAGGAGGTGGCTTACAAAATACTCGTTCGACCTATACTTGAATATTGCTCATCAGTGTGGGATCCGTACCAGATCGGGTTGACGGAGGAGATAGAGAAGATCCAAAGAAGAGCGGCGCGTTTCGTCACAGGGTTATTTGGTAACCGTGATAGCGTTACAGAGATGTTTAGCAAACTCAAGTGGCAGACTCTGCAAGAGAGGCGCTCTGCATCGTGGTGTAGCTTGCTGTCCAGGTTTCGAGAGGATACGTTTCTGGATGAGGTATCGAATATATTGCTTCCTCCTACTTATACCTCCCGAGGAGATCACGAATGTAAAATTAGAGAGATTCGAGCGCGTACGGAGGCTTTCAGATAGTCGTTCTTCCCGCGAACCATACGCGGCTGGAACAGAAAAGGGAGGTAACGACCGTGGCACGTAAAGTGCCCTCCGCCACACACCGTTGGGTGGCTTGCGGAGTATAAATGTAGATGTAGATGTAGATTAAATATTTCGGCGTAACATTGCAGAGCGATATGAAGTGGGACAAGCATGTAATGGCAGTTGTGGGGAAGGCAGATAGTCGTCTTCGGTTCATTGTTAGAATTTTGGGAAGATGTGGTTCATCTGTAAAGGAGACTGCTTATAAAACACTAATACAACCTATTCTTGAGTACTGCTCAAGCGTTTGGGATCACTATCAGGTCGGATTGAGGGAGGACATAGAAGCAATTCAGATGCGGGCTGCTAGATTTGTTACTGGTAGGTTTTGATCATCATGCGAGTGTTACGGAAATGCTTCAGGAACTCGGGTGGGAGTCTCTAGAGGAAAGGAGGCGTTCTTTTCGTGAAGCGCTATTGAGGAAATTTAGAGAACCAGCATTTGAGGCTGATTGCAGTACAATTTTACTGCTGCTAACTTACATTAGGGCTCGTACAGAGGCATATAGGCAGTCATTTTTCCCTCGTTCTGTTTGGGATTGGAACAGGGATAGAAGATGCTAGTTGTGGTACGAGATACCCTCCGCCACGCACCGTATGGTGGATTGCGGAGTATGTATGTAAATGTAGAACTACTTAGCACATCCTGTAAACTAGGCAATATGAGTACTGTTCCCTTACATACCGCACAATACTAAAGTATCATAAGAATTAACTAGGCCCAACTGGAGCAATATTTGTAGGTGACAGGGAGACTGGTCTGACGGCCGTGGCCTGCCTCAAGCCTCAGCCCAGGCTGCTCCTTCCTCCGTGGCAGTGGCGTCTGTTGATACGGGTGAAATCTTTCAACACAGTACACAGAGAATAACTGAGTGCTATGACATCGATTACGGTAACACAGTCTTTGTAAAATCAACTCTACTCTGAAATTGGTTCTTTCTCATAGCCGCACTTAGCGCACGCTAGTCCATACATATTAAAAAAGGGATGGATGTCTGTGTGTTCTACATCTCCTCCTAAAAGCACTGGGTCAATTTTAGCCAAACTTGGTACATATATCAGTTACTGTCTGAAAATAATCACTAGCGAGGGGGGGGGGGGGGGGGGGGGGGTACGAACCACCTAACAAAGGGGTGTGGCTGGTGGGAGTGAAAGCAGTGTATGCCAAGGCGTGCAATTACCTACAATCTAATCATATAGTATCTGAAAATGAGAACACACAGACTTCCAACGAAATCGACACATAATTTCAAACCTTAATGAAACTTTTTCTCGCTGAAAACACCACAAAATGATGGAAAGAAAAATTTTCGTTGTTCGTGGAAGAAAACTGCCGCATTATGTATGTCATTTTAATTTATTATGTCTTTACTACTAACTCTATTCGCAACATGATTCGTATATAGTTCAGGAGATACGACGTCATAAACATTAAGCTCTGAGAAAATAAACTGCAGAGCGAAATTAGCTAGAGGTACACATGAAATATGTATATAAATACGTGTGAAAACTGTTAAATATATGTGAAATGGATTTTACGTGTAAATAAGTGGGGAAAGCCACGGGTAAAAGTTTCATCCTAGACCCCTGGAGCGATTTCAACCAAATTTGGTACGTGTATTAGTTACACTCCTGAAAGACAAACTGTGAGTGTAAGAACCACCAGCCTTGTATTCTCTTGAGCATGATAACGTGGAGAGAGGTGAGGGATAGAAGAGATGGACAGGCAGAAGGGAGAAGGAGGAGGTGGGCACAGATAGGCTGCAGCCCAAACGGTCGCAGAACCGTCTCAGCCTCTGATTCAGACCCTCCACTCGGCTCTGTACCAAAGGTCCGCAGTTAGTCCTGTCGACGATGCTGCAGATGGTGAGCTCTGCTTTCATCCCGCTAGCAAGACTGGCAGTCTTCACCAAATCAGATAGCCGCCGGAAGCCAGAGAGGATTTCCTCTGGTCCATAGCGACACACATCATTGGGGCCGACATGAGCGACCACCTGCAGATGGTTGCACCCTGTACCCTTCATGGCACCCGGAAGGACCCTTTCCACATCTGGAATGACTCCCCCCGGTATGCACACGGAGTGCACATTGGTTTTCTTCCCCTCTCTTGCTGCCATATCCCTAAGGGGCCCCATTACGGGCCTGACGTTGGAGCTCCCAACTACCAGTAAGCACACCCTCTGCGACTGCCCGGATCTTGCAGACTGAGGGGCAACCTCTGGAACAGGACAAGCAGCCATGTCCGGCTGAAGATCAGTATCAGTCTGAGACAGAGCCTGAAACCAGTTCGTCAGACAAACTGGAGAGGCCTTCCGTTCAGCCATCCGGAATGTCTTTCACCCCCTGCCACATCTCGAGACGACCTCCCACTCTACCACAAGTGAGGGATCAGCCCAATGTGGGCAGTATCCCGGGCAGCGACAGTCGTAGTCCGATCGGGGGATGCGTGGGACGAGCTGGCCATCCCCGACAGACCCCCATCCGGACCCCCACAGTGATGCCCATTGGCAACAGCCTCAAGCTGTGTGACCGAAGCCAACACTGCCTGAAGCTGGGAGCGAAGGGATGCCAACTCAGCCTGCATCCGAACACAGCAGTTGCAGTCCCTATCCATGCCAAAAACTGTTGTGCAAAGAACGTCTGAACTAATCTACAGAGAGCACAAACAATTCGACACAAAATTTAAACGGTTATTAAAATACAAGATTGCCTAGTAAATGCAGTAATGCTGCTACTTGCGCACTGCTGACACACTGCTCGGCGGCGGAAGGAGACTACGCGATTTTACACTATTCAGGTACTAAAACGCGATGCTACAACTCCCAAATACTACAATACGCCCGAAATTTATGAATTAAACAACGCAAATACCAAAAACACGCAAAGAAATTAAGAATTAAACTATGTAACAAATAAGTGAGCTAAGAGTATACGACTTGCTGCTGCAGCTGCTTATCCAACGGCAGATATACGCTTAATCCCACGCACGTACATCACGCCTGTCCCATTTAATTAGGACTGGACCCCATTAGGGTGTCACCCAGCAGCCTCCGTCCCTGTTAGCAGGTCGGCCGTAATTGCAGCGTGTTTACCCAGCCTGGGCCATCCCTCGTTGCCTGTAGCGTCTCATGCCGCCCACGTCGCAATCAGATTAACACCTGCCATTATCTACGCACACTCTCTCCCTCCCTCGCTCTCTCGTTCTCTCTCTCTCTCTCTCTGCCTGTCATATGCATATTTATCAAAGTAGTTCTTTTGTTTTCATCTTCATACTGGTCAATTAGGGTCAGGTTTCAATCTCAATTTCTTTTCTTTGTTTCTTGTTTCCTTCATATTTTCCCCGTGTTGTATTTTTCTTTCCTCTACCTATGATGTCAAAATTTCTTATCTTGTTCTGCATTGAAAGTCCTCCAAATTTACTATCTTGCTCTCAAAAAGGCTCCTTTCTGTTATTTCAGATTATTTAAAGTTGTTACTTTCCAATTCTATTCTTATTTCTGTAATCCATGCTACTGTTGACTTCTTTCTCCAGAAATACAGGCATATTTATTTCGTTAGCTTGTTCTTGGCTTTGCCATTACTTCCAATATTTTATCCATATGGTCATAGTTCTACTCATTATACATCATTTTCCATCCGCCTGTAGGCTGTATTGAGTCCATTATTTTTGAAGTACCTGTACTCTGTCCAGGTTATAGTTCATAGTTAAGCATTCACAAGCATATAAAAATTATGGTCATACTACTGCGGTATACTCTTTTAGTTTTATTTCTCTAGGTAAATATTTTTTCTCAAACCACATGTGCTTTCCATTTTATTAACTTTTGCGTTTATTACCAATTTTTCTAGTCCATTTTCCTGTATAGAGTCTCCAAGATACTTAAATTTACTAAGGACTCTACTTTTATGTATCCGTGTTTCTGTGTATTTTGGTACATTTTTTATATTGGTCATAACATTTTTTCAGCCGAAATTTTGAGACCATTTCTATTCGCTATTTTCTGCAGAATATTTATTCGAATAATTGCATCCATCAGATTTTTAGAAAATATTAGAAAATCATCGGCAAAAGCCAGGAAGTTTACTTTAGTTCTAGCTATTTTCCTTCCCAAAATTACTAGTTACATTTTGTAATTATTAGTACCAAATTCCAGATCCTTACAATTTTTTTCCTAAAACGCATATAAGGCGTAAAGCCAATAAACTGTTCCCTTACCTGACACCAGTTTTTATTTCAAATGGCTAAGACACACATTCCAGAAATTTAACTTTAGATATCGTATTTATGAGACTTTCATGATTTATTTTTGAATTTTATCTTAAAGCCGAGTTCTCTACTGATTTCATCTATTGTTTCTCTGTTTACCGAATGAAATGGATTCTTGAAATCAATAAATGACACTATTATACGTTTGCTGGCTAACATTTAGGGAAGTTCCTAGTTATCTATTAATCTATATACGTACTGCACCTTCAACAAATCAATGAATAATAACAAAGAGCTGTCTACCCAAAACAGCATGAAGTTGTTAACATGCTTAAAACATCTTTATATACTAGCACTAGCAATATGGATTATTTCAGCTAGAGATATTAATACATAAAAATTAAAATGATTTTAAATAGATTCAACTGTTATTAATTAATTTAACTTTGTAGCTCTAACTCGAACTCTTTACTTACAGGTACACATGCTTGATGTAACTTTTAATCAAAACTGTCCATTTTGTTTCCAAATCCAACCTATAGATAAAGTGTTTCATACTCTCGATACTACTTTGTATTGCACATGTACTAAGCGGGCATAGTTAATAGAAAGCGGTCAATCACCTACCTATTAATCACCAACTCCTGTACTCCTCCATCCACCAAATCTCATCAGCCAGCAATAATATCCATCTCGAGATACGCTCTTCCTTCCAGCCATAGTTAACAACACTCCACTTCTCACCATTCTGTCGTTTCCTCCCACCAAAAAAGCTGTATGTTGCTTCCTGCAGTTTCACAGGGCCCCATTGTGCCAACCATCAATCATGCATGAAAACATGCACCACCAGCATCACTATTATACTGTCACGCCAACAACAACACTACTTAAATTTTAATAGTTATCTGCAACCATCTATAACACTTTTTAAACAATAAAATTTTCCACGCAATGTACATTTTCAAAAACAGAATTTGTTACTATCTGATTTATATATATTAATTAATACAACTTTTGAAACCTTTGGCTAAAGAGTGGTTTCACTAGTGCCCACCCCACCCATTCATGGGAACTGGAATACAGTAAGTGCCCAGTTATCTGTGTTGCTACAGATCTGAGACTGACACAGTACACTGATAATCTAAAGTGCTGCAACGACCCGACCTACTCTGGGCTGCTATGCGTCAGGATGGGCGAGAGAAATGGTATGGGAGATGGCAGATTCATACTAGGATGTGCAACTGAACAGGGGTAGTACTGACAGGTGTTTATTCAAGCAGCCTTATACAGCACTCCAGCCCACCTCAGAGCCGTAGTGTGTGCGTGAAAACATAGCTGACTGCAGAATGCGCAGGCACCCCGAACACACTGGTGATGTCTGTTGTCCTGAGTCGCAAGTGGCCGCTGCTGTGGCGCCTTCTCGGTTGCCAGCAGGCGAATATGGGTGCAACCCGCCCAGGTCATCTGGAGTTGTGCCAGCTAGTTAAACCTGTGTGTCCCCCCGCCCCCCTCCCCCAATTGTGTGCTTGGGTGTGAAAGCTGACAGTAGGCGCCCTGATGTCGAGCAGCAATGCCTTGGTCACTCCCTAGGGTAGACCAGACCAGTGGCCAATGACGTCTTGCGAACAAGGAGTCTGTCAGAAGCGCCTACCCCTCCCCCCACTCCCCCAGCCAGATAGTACACGGCTCGCAGTCCATCAGCTGAGGTCCTTCAGAGGACGGAAGCTGGCCAGAAACCAGCTGCCTACATCGATGGAACTACCCCAAGTCGCACAATCGCTAACCAAAGGTGTGGTGTGCCTCATGCCAGAACTTGATGAGTTAATTAGCGGACAGGTAGCCAGCCTATCTTCACCACCCAGCGATAGCCGTGGTTTCTCTGAAAATTAAAAACTCGTCATTCTCTCTGGCTCAAGACACAGCTGACTGCTTTAAGCCCCTTATGCTCAATTATTTATACCTTTATAGTTATGCTTCTGGCGTAGTCCTACTAGAAGGGGGACGAGCGTGTTCGCCATATTATTTGTCATATCAGCTTCTACTAGCTTCTTCTGCACGAAACACGGTTGCTGCACCCGGTTTCATTTCCAACATTTGAGTTTCTCAGTAGCACACAAGTACTCTGAGTTACAAAGTATTATCTCACGCCGGCCAGAGTGGCCGAGCGGTTATAGGCGCTACAGTCTGGAACCGCGTGACCACTACGGTCCCAGGTTCGAATCCTGCCTCGGGCATGTATGTGTGTGGTGTCCTTAGGTTAGTGAGGTTTAAGTAGTTCTAAGTTCTAGGGGACTGATGACCCCAGAAGTTAAGTCCCATAGTGCTCCGAGCCATTTGAACCATTTTATTATCTCAGTCTTTGTCGCATTGTCTTGTGCCGTTCGTGTTTGTACGCACTTTGGCAGAGGTTGGTGTAGCAACCTCGTCTGGCTAATAGGTTTTGGTGTAATGTCCACAATATTGCCCACTGGGTTACTTGATTACAACGTCGCCCATGGTGGACCCTATTGCCTGTCTGCAGGTGGAATTAAAGTTTAAAAATTTACAGTCTACCAGCCAAACTATTTTGGGGTGCAGCAGGCCTCCCCTCTTTCGAAAGATTCGTCCTGAATCGTCCAACCAACGGAATTCGGTACAGTGCTCATGGTAACACTCATCTAATCATTATCTATCCCAGATGAGTTTCTCTCTTATCCAATACTACACGAGCTTACTCTTAGAGTGGAGTTTCCAGAACCTTATTATAATAGAATCCTTAACCTAATGCTTACACTACTTAAATACAGCTGTTTTACTTCCATCAAATGTTCCCTTGGTCCATGCCAGCTAACACCCGAGTGGCAATGCATCAGTTACCACTTCTGGCGTAAAGTTAGCGCCAGCACGTAAGTCGGGAACGACAGTGAAGAGAAGGTTCTGAGAAGAGGTCAGCCAATCGCACGCTGACCCACCTCCCTCCAAGACGACAACGCGACAGCAGCGGCCCCTAGGTGAAGACGACATAAGCACCGCGCCTGACTGTGGGCAGCCCACTTCGATAGCAGCTTCAAAGTTAGCCACTTCTTTAGCTGACGCATCGTAGCCTCTTCATTAGCAATCTCTACGTAGCTCAGTCAGAGATCAGCAGTCACTGCAGTTCAGTTGACAGACTTTTGTTAGTAGCGGTCGCTAGGACCAGAAGTGTTACTTGTGTCTGTCTATTCTGAAGAAGACTGATTAGTTTGTATGTCGCCCTTTACTTGCAACACGTCTGTTTAATTGCACTTGTGGATGATCGTGTATTAAGGACTACAAGAATTCTTTGATCAAAGTTAAGTATTTGTACTTGTCTTGCTATAATAAAACTTATTAATACGAGTTGTTTGATTATTTGTCTAGCGAACCGAGTATGCAGCATTCCTAGGCACAGCAGAAATTACTGAGCTCTTTTGACCGACACACTGGACCGTTAAAGCTTTTCTGCCGACAACACAATACTCCCAGCCTCTTTTTATAGTGGTGGGTCGCCTGTTACAGGTGAAGCGGTAAATTCCACATTACATAGTTGCGTCCGCATACGTTTCATCAGATGACGTATAGCCATACGAATTGTTAACAGATGGACGAAAGAATTTGTTATATTGTTCCAAGAAATAAGGCGCTGCAGTCATAGACTGTGCGGCTGATCCCGCCGGACGTTGGAGTCCTCCCTCGGGCATGGGTGTGTGTGTTCGTCCTTAGGATAATTTAGGTTAAGTAGTGTGTAAGCTTAGGGACTGATGACCCTAGCAGTTAAGCCCCATAACATTTCACACACATTTGAACATTTGAACAAGAAATAAGAAAAGATCACGGCGACGACGTAACTGAGTTTTACTCCTAATGGTGTGCCACTTTCTATTCCTTGTGTAGGCAAATTATCATACATGTTGAGCCGTGGTGCGCCTTTTCAGGCACACCAGCCCTTTATCGATTATCTGGCTGTAATAGGATCTTTGCCCCTGTTGTGATCTCGTCGGTGTTTTCGCGCTCGTGGCAGTTGGTGTTGGACTCGCTACGAGGTGCAAGGACATGTTTGCGTGGACGAAAGAGGAAAACACGCGTGCTCGGCCAGCAGCGGCACGGAGGGTCGACCTTGTAAGACGGTCGCGAGTTTCTGGTGGACCTGCCTGATGTCAACTCCGGGCATTGCTTTGGTCGCATTGCTTTGGTGCCTGTTTTCTCGGAGAGACCCATCCCTCGTGACCATCTCGAACAACGCTCTCCATCGAAGGTGTAAGTGATTTTGGTGCCTTCGTTTCGTTGACGATTTGCGTTGCAGCGAGTGTACTTCTTGCTTTGTTGCCCTAATGTACGTGTTGTTGAAGTAAGAGCAGCCGGCAAAGTGTCTAACTGCGTGGAGACCAGCAGATACTATTCCTTTTCAAAATCCGCTGATTGGATTACTATTCGGAAGCTGATTAGCTCGAAGGTGTGAGTGCTATATTTTTTGGGACAGTATCCAGAAGTTTATGTATTGTCTGTATGAGATTTTCAGTGTGTTTTGATTGCCATCAAATCGACGTACGTTGTATATTGCTGTAAAATTTGGGTCAGTTCTCTTGAAAGCACTTACCTAGTTATTAGTTAAGACTCGTATTCTGTAAAGCTAGTCATTTGTACGTAGTTCCTTTATATACGTACATTTATTTGAAAGCACTCAGTATTAGTAAAAGAGCCATTCGTTCTTCATTTATTTGTTGTTTATTGATCTTTTAACTTATATTAATTGATGTTTGTTTGGCGTTTGCCGTGTCTTCTGAGGTCTGTTTGTGTTCCAGTGTTCCAGTTTTCTGCGAGTTTGGGTGTGTGGGAGCGAAGCCACGATCCACTTAGGTGCACAGAAGCTGTGACGTGCAGTCTAATGGGAAGTGACTCCCAGTTGGGCCCCGGCATTTAGGTGTTGTTTTGGACGGCTGGTCTGCTGCTTCCAGCATTTTAAGTTAATTCATCTTTTGCCCAGGGCAGCCTGGCGTCACTGTCCGTTTCGTAAACATTTAACGTGTTTCATGTATATTAAAAAAAAAATATAAGTTTTTTATTTGCTTGGGAATGAATTGTATTAAATTGTAAATTTGGTGCTGCTTATGTTATTTGGGATTTTAACGAACTGGAGTGCGTTTCATAAATCAATTACATATTGAAAATTAATCCTCCTTTAAATTAATTATCTGTGCCACATTTCCTTAAGTCAATTTCTGATTGTTAACTTATTGTTCTTGTAAGTATTGAAATCTTTGTGGCTCATTTTTTAAGTCAGTTTTCGTAATAGTAATTTTTTGGCTTGCTTGGGAAGCAAGATATCTGTGATATTTTGGTATTGTCTTAGAGATGGCCAGGTGTTGATTGTCTCTTTGCTGTTTTATAAATATTGTCTTTGAATGAATTGTTAATTTACTGATTTGGTAGTTCTTGTGTTTCAGGAGTGACATTATAGGGGCCTTGGCCTTCCATGCTAAATGTACCCCTCACCCCGACTACCTTAGTCGCAGATGTATACTCATTCAGAGAGAGTTTGTGTTCCGAATTAGAAATGGAAATTTTGTTAAACAGTAAAAACAATATGGATCTGAGGGTGCTACTGATCAAATTTAATTAGTCTTTTATGTATGTTACGAACATTAGCGACCTTACTGCGTTTCCATTCTATACATTCAGTGTTAGTTTCCGTTTAGTAACCATCGTTGAGTATATCGCTTTGGACCCTTTTACTTAAACTCTTCAGTGTTGATCAGATGTTATAGACGATGTTACCCCCTTTCTTGCCTGTGGATAGGGTGCTACAGCGTCGAACGGCTGTCATTAATATACGGAGAGATAGAGGGTGTTCGACAATTCCTATTACAGGCTTTTAGAGGTTGTACAGACTTTGTAGATAAGGTTTTGGCAAGTTTCTCAGGTTGGGGTACGTACCGATTTGATGGAAAATAAATTTGGAGATCAAATCACTTTCGGATCTCCCGCATCACGGTACGCACATAGCGGAGACAATGGGCTCTGACGTATGAGCACTGTAGGAACCGCTCTACTTAGCGATCCTGCTGCCCCTTGCAGAAGGTCTCTCTGCTACGCATGCTTTCACACACACCGTCTACACACCCTGGTGCGTGTCCGTGGAGCTTCAAAGTCGAGGATTGATTACAGCTTAGGAACGTACCAGTTCCTCACAGCTGTTGTTATAGACGGAAGAAAATGGTATGTAATGGACTGAAGTGTTGCAAAACACGTGTTCAACACACTTGTTGTACATCTGTACCATCACGTACTGTACCGTGAAGCAAGACAGGTGAAAGCGACCCGTCAAGCTTCAAAGTCGAGGATTGATTACAGCTTACGAACGTACCAGTTCCTCACAGCTGTTGTTATAGTCGGACGTAAATGGTATGTAATGGACTGAAGTGATGCAAAAAACGTGTTCGACACACTTGTTGTACATCTGTACCATCACGTACTGTACCGTGAAGCGAGACAGGTGAAAGTGACCCGATTTGTAAATGGTACATTTTTGAAGATGGGTTCCTTATCAAAACTTAGTCTACTAAGCCTCTCCTATAACCCATATCAGACGGGGGTCTGTACAGGGCGTTACGAAATAAAATTAAAAAATTTGAGACAGGTTACTTACGCCAAAAAAGAAGATATGTCATGTAGACATGGGCTGTAAAATGCATACATTAAGAGCTACCAGCTCTAGTTCACCTTCGCTGCAGTGAAACACATCTCATTTGCTGAACAAGTGCTCATAGCTGTTAAGGTATCCATGTTAGAGCCCATATTTGCTGCATATTTTGTTCTTATTTTGGTGCAAGGAACGTATCCCCAAATTTTTGAAATGTCATCTTTAAATGCTCTGTAAATGCGGCTGCTGTGCATCGGCAGTATACGGTCCAGTCACATTAATGTGACCACTTGCGAAAAGCCTCAGTAACCTTCTTTTGCAGAGTGGACTGCTGCGAGACGTGCAGGAAGAGAGTCGTTAAAGTTCTGGAAGGTGCTGAGAGGGATGTGAATCCAAGCCGGCTCTGGCGCCGCGACCAGCTGCCTTAGTTTCTCGTTTGAGGATTCATGGCGCGAGCAGCCCGTTAAAGGTCGTTCCACAGATTATGCGTTTAAACCTGGAGAATTACGGTAAACTCATCCTGTTGCTCTTTGAGCTACATGTGTACACTGTGAGGTGTGTAACAGGCTGCATTGTCCTGCTGGTAGATGCCAACTGCCGAGGAAAACAAACCGCATGTAGTCATAGACATGGTCTCCAAGGACAGGTGTATACTAGAGTTGATTCACTGCACCTTGCAGAAAGAAGAGATCAGCCAGGGAATGACACAAGAAACATTCGCCAAGACCATAATGCCTGGACCCTTCTAACGATTGCTGCAGGGTGTCTTTTATCTATCTGAAGGAGCACAAAACTTGACTAATGTGAAAAGAGCACACGTAGCCACTCTGTGTACGCGAAGCTGCGGTACTGGTATGCAAATTCCAGCCTTCGTCGCTGATGAATAGCAGTCAGCATGGTTTAATGAACCAGGCACCTGGCGCGAAGACCCATACGCAGCAGTCTTTGAAGAGGTACTCTTCCCAACCCTTGGTTCACATGGGCGGTCAGTTGCTCAACATTTGCACAACTATTCACCCACACTCATTTCCACAGCAGTTATTCACACTTGTCATCTACGGTCCTTGATGCATCAGAGTTGTCTCGGTGTCGGTTTTGGATAGCGCCATTTCGCCATTCACTGTATGCATTAACCAAAGTGGCATGTGAATAATTTACAAACTTGGCGGTTGCAGAAATGTTTCCACCCTTGGCCTGGCCCAAAAGTCAATAAGCATGCCCTACTAGATGTCAGATTAATCGCTCTGTTTCTGCATTACGTTAATGACTGCGCTGTTTTCCCCTCCTGCCCAACACGCTTTATATACCCTCCGTTGCTAGTGTGCTACCTGCCGTCTGTAACTGCACGTTGATGTCGATCACAGACGATGGTCACAGTAATGTGACTGGACTCTGCACTTTTCCTTTTTATTCTTTATTATGATTTCATTCCCCTGCCTCACATGAGCAGGGGAGGGCTGGCAGCGGCACAGTCCATCACTCTTCAGCCAAGTGACATTACATTGAAATAAAAAGAGGAAATTATACATAAAATGGCTGGGAAAAGGGGGACATAAAACATGATAAATGGAGACAGTCCATTGTGGGAAAGTTAAAATAAAGTCGACATAAAGTTAAAAGAACACAGCTGGCGAGACGTGGAGCACTTAAAATACACTGGAGTCACATGCACAAGTTAAAAGTTGGCCGTACTATAAAAAACACATAGAACGACAGACACTTAAAAATCCGCTGTAAGTGGTGGAACAAACATGAAGAATAAAACCTGCCAGGAGGGACCTGCCAAGGGAGAGGATGCCTGAGAGGAGGGAAAAAGAGGGGAGAGGGAGGTATAGTGCGGGAGGGGGACAGGAGGGGGTGAGAGGAAAAGAAAAAAAGGGGTCAGGGATGTACCAGATGGCAGGACATGGATGGGGTGGGAAATGGAGAGGGAAGGCAAGTCGGGAGGGAGTTTAGAGACATAGAATTGGGGTACAGGAAAGGGAGGGGGTGCAGTACGAAGGAAAAAGGAAAAATGCTCAGGGGAAGGGAAGAGGAGGTGAGAGGGAGCCCTGAGGAGTAGGAGGGGGCAAGTTGTGGTTAGAGTTGGTAGGGGTAGCTCATCATGCAGGAGGGGTTGGTGCTGCAAGTTGCGCTGGAAAAGGAGGTGGAGGGTGTGGAGATGGAGAGAGGGTGGGAAACAACGGTAAAGGTGCAGCAATGGGCTGGCAGTGGAAGGAATAAAAGACACCAGGGGTGGATAGGTCTGAGGAAAAGAAGAAGATGTAGGAAGGGGATGAGGTCATACAGTATTCGCATGGGGGATGGAAGGTGGATACGGAAGGAAAGATGGAGTGCATGGCGTTCTAACATTTGGAGGGATTTATAGAATCTGGGAGGGGTGGAAATCCAAGCCATTCTGGCATAACAGAGGTGGATCAAGGATTTGTAGGTGTGAAGAATGGTGGATGGATGCAGTTCCCATGACCAGCCAGACAGGAGTTTCAGGAGGCAGAGTCTATTGTGGGCTTTGTGTTGGATCATAAGGAGATGGT
The DNA here is from genome assembly GCF_021461395.2 of Schistocerca americana. Classification (NCBI taxonomy): domain Eukaryota; kingdom Metazoa; phylum Arthropoda; class Insecta; order Orthoptera; family Acrididae; genus Schistocerca; species Schistocerca americana. The sequence continues at coordinate 173,384,839 of NC_060125.1, forward strand.
GAGTTCAGGTGAGGTGACAGTTGAGGGTGAGACCAAGGTATTTCAGGGTAGGAGTGAAGTGGATAGGACGAGCATAAATGGTGAGGTAAAAATCGTGGAACCGAAAGGAGCGTGTAGTACAACCTATGATGATTGCCTGGGTCTGGGAATGGTTGATGTGAAGGACCCTCTGGTGGCACCAGACAGTTAACTGGTCGATGTGGTTTTGAAGGGTACGTTGGGACCCTTTAAGGGTAGGATAAATGGCCAGGAAGGCTGTGTCATCAGTAAATTGGAGGAGGTAATCCAGTGGGGGGATTTGTGCATACCTGCAGTATATAGGAGATAAAGGAGAGGGGAAAGGATGGAGCCTTGGGGCATGCCACCATGGGATAGGAAGTATGGGAGTTGGTATTGTGGATATTGACATAGGAGGGACGATGGGAGACAAAGGAAGCAACAAGATGGAGGAAATTGATGGGTAGAGCATAGGTCTGGAGTTTAAAGAGTAGCCCGAGAAGCCAGCCATGGTTGTAGGCATTCTGGAGGTTGAGGGATAAGAAGATAGTGGAGTGATGGGAGTTGCGTTGCAGGGAAAGAAGATTGGTAAAGTTAAGGAGATAGTTGTCAGCTGAGAAGCAGGGTTGGAAGCCACACTGGGTAAGGGGAAGGAGGTGGTGGCAGTTAAGGTGGTGATGAATATGGTGGGAGAGGATGGACTTGAAGACTTACTGAAAATGGAGGTAAGGCAGGTGGGTAGATAGGAAGTGGTGTCAGAGGTTGATTTGTTTGGTTTAGGGAACAGCAGGACATGGGATGTCTTCCACAAGTCAGGGTAAAAGCTGGTAGAGAGGAGGATGTTGTATAGGGTGGCAAGGGCAGCCAGGAAAGAGAGGGGGGATTCCTTAAGGTGGGGGTAGGTGATAATATCATGACCTGGGGCGGTGTTGCGTTTGGAGTGGAGGACTAGTTTGATGTTGTGTGCAGAGATAGGAGTGTTTGAGGGGTAACTGATCCAAGTACCAGAAACTAGGGGCGAGTGGTGGGACAGAGATATCAGTGCATTCAAGGATGGTGGAGAAGAGGGAGTAATCAAAATGGAAATCGTCAGGAATGGAGAAGACCTTGGAGAGGTGGGAAGGAAAATGGTTGGCCTTACTGAGGTCGTCAGAAAAGGGGCGGTTGTCGTGGAGGTGAGAGTATGTGAGGCGGGATGGCTACCACCAAGGCAGGCCAGTACTTGGAGGAGTTGTCAGGGAGGGTGGATTTGAGGCATGTTCATATCTAGTCTGCGCTTTTCCTATGCAGGATTTATCATAAATAACAGTGAAAACTGACACAGGTGTGAGTGCGCGATAACAGGAGTGACAATGTACCAGTAAATCTGGCTACAAACGAGCCTTTTGCAAGATAATCCTGAATATGTAGTAACGACTTCACTATGAAGTATCCTTCTAGTTAGGACAAACGTACACTACCGAAATAAACACCTGGAAAGACAACGTCGATTTCGATCCGATGGCGGCATATATTAGACGTACTGATTATGCTGTCAATGTCGTCTGCCAACAGAGAGCGTAGTGGGACAGCTACCAGAGCGCCATCTGTGTCTACTCTTTAATAGGGAATGTTCAGAGCCAGAAGGTTCGTTGTGGTGCAGAAGTGTGAAGTAAGCAGGCAACCATGCCACGACTCACTCGTGCTTCCTACAGCCAACTGAGAGGGTTTGAAAGGGATCAAACTGTTGTCTTATGAGTATCGGGATGGCCCTTTCGGAAAACTGCCTCACAACTTTGACGTGCTGTGTCAGTTGCGCGACGTTGCTCGTGTCAGAGGTCACGTCAAGATTCTCACACCCATAGACGAAGTTCTGGACATCCACTTAGCACGGACGGCCGCAGGATCGTCGTATTGTAAGGGCAGCAGTGGCAGATCCTACAGCTACCACAGCACATATAACAGGGCTTGTGAGCCCAGACTTGTCAAGACGAACTGTTGGGAACCGGGTATTAGCATTGGGAAAAAGGGCTTACCCACTTCTAGCCCATCTTACACTTACGCCACAGCATCGACGTGGACATCTCGACTGGTGCCATCAGAGAATCACTTGGAAGACGGAATGGAGGGCGTCAAGGTCTTCAGCGATGAAAGCAGATTCTACCTGCGCGCAAGTGACGCCCGTTTGCGCGTACGACATAAACCTGATGAGCTCTGTCTTGTAGTGTGCATTCGTGCAAGACACACTGGCCCCACCACAAGCTTTATATTCTGGGGTGCGATAAGTTACATCTGTGTACGAGAGTTGAAGGGGACGCTAATCAACGCTCGGAACATGCAGAAAGTTATTTTATTCTTTTGCTGTTCTTGCAACAGGAATGTGATGTATTGTTCCAACTGGATAGTGCTCACCCACAAATCGCCTGTGAAACTCAATGTGCTTTGCAAGATGTGCAACAATTTTTCTGGCCAGCACGATCTCTGGACTTGTCTCCAATCAAGCATGTGTGGGATACGATGGGACCAGAAGAGACTCGTCTGACTCGTCAGCCAATATCTCTTACAGAGCTACATGAACAGGTCGAGCGGGCGTGGCATAACGTATCCCAGAACAGTATTCGCCGTCTTTAAGATCGACTGGATGCAAGATTCAGCATCTGCACAATGCACTAATATTCGTGTTTTTCGACACCTGGTACTTCAGAATCACTCCTACATCTACATCTACACAGATACTTCTCAAGCCACCATACGGTATGTGGAAGAGGGTACCCTGTACCACTACTAGTCATTTCAGCTTGTGCTATTGATCCGTAAATGTAACCATTTCATGTACCCCATATGCACTGTTACAACGATAAATCTTCAGTGAATTAGAAGTCTCTAAAAGTGTGTGCAATATTTTTTTTTTTTTTTTTTTTTTTTTTGCGGGAAGTGTATTTGAAATGTAAATTTTTTTCTTAGTTTTCTATCTAACTGATCTAAAAACTCACCCACTGCCCATGGCTGAGGTATGTGATGCATATATTATGGGGCGGCAGCACATGATGCTAATGTAAGATGTTACCCAGCATGCTAATATGGTCCATACGACAGCTAATGGGAGTAAAGGTAAATGGATGTCCTATTTGCGGTTGCTCCCATCAGCCACCGCACTGAGTGTCAGCGTAATTTGCACGGGCATTACTTTGACCTCCAAGATTACCTCACGTCAGTCCTATGGACTTATCGGTATGGGGTAGTCTCAAAAGTGAAGTGAACAGCAGGAGCCAAAGGTACAGTAATGTCAAGATTAACATGACAATCCGGTGGCGAATAAAAGAATTCGTAACTCAATGCAGAGACAAGTGCTGTATGGGATCCAAATGCGAAGACGAACACCACACAACAGGCACGAGTATAAAGTCCACTGTAAGATTGTAATCATTGGTACCATCCATATGTTTCTTCTAAATGGCAACAGATTTATGTTTTAAAAACGTTTGTATTGTGGTTGAAATGTAACAGATCAGCTTAGATAGCAAATTGAATGGTCCGATACCATAACTCGTAGTTAAATTAGGACATGTAATCTCCCATATCCGAATTCAAAAAAATGGTTCAAATGGCTCTGAGCACTATGGGACTCAACTGCTGTGGTCATAAGTCCCCTAGAACTTAGAACTACTTAAACCTAACTAACCTAAGGACAGCACACAACACCCAGCCATCACGAGGCAGAGAAAATCCCTGACCCCGCCGGGAATCGAACCCGGGAACCCGGGCGTGGGAAGCGAGAACGCTACCGCACGACCACGAGATGCGGGCTATCCCAATTAAAAATATAATTATAGTTTAAATAAAGTGCCAGTACCTTTAATCCCTGCCTTGTGAATTTTACGTACATGCTGTTCAAACAACAATGCAGCATCTATAGAATTCAATTAATTGGTAGGACATGTGAAATTGGCACATTTAGTTGTAAGTAGCAGATCGTGAAATCGTGTTTTCACAAGTTGCTCATTTTCAATTGTCAGCAAAAATTCCTCAGACAAAGTTTACCTTACTTTGTGTACAGCTGCTATTCATTTGTATGATTTACATATGTAACTATATTCAGTAGTTTTCAGAATAATTATGAAATTTTATGAGTTATTGGCAGACAACTATAAACAAACGACTAAAATCTACTTTCTTTTTGAAAGTCAGAGTTCCTGGTAATAATGATAAAAACGTCTGTTCAACCAAGCTCTTAAGTGTGGTAGATAGTTTGTAACTAATTTATTTACTGTGTAACCAACAACACTCTAAGAAACATCGTTTGTTGCCTATTCAATGTCTTTTTCGGACTGAATTGTGTGTACCGATCATATGATACCAGTTGTAACATTTCCAACTGTATGTTAAATTAACAAGACGGCTCACTATTTTTGCTGGGGATTTCCAACGATTTGTTGAGTCGATGCTACGTGGAGTTGCTGCACTACCCCGCACAAAAGGAGGTTCAACACGATATTAGGAGGTATTCCATGACTTTTGTCACCTAAATGTAAGTTTGTCTTCTCTGACTGTATGCGTTAAATGACAGTTGGAGATATTGAATAGCATTTATAACACAAAATACATACAACTTAAAGAGAAATTGGCATATCGATTTATTGTTACAGTATTTCTCATTAAGGTAGTGCAAGGGTGCACTTTGGGCTCAATTAGATCAGGACTTAATCGTGAAGTTTACGTTTCAAATATATTTCTGCTAACTAAGACAACACTGATTTTGAGGGCGGCTCATAATCACACAGTCGCAATTATCTTGTAAGCGGCATGGATCACACTTACTCGAACATTTTTGCTTTTACCGTCGTATACTTTCAACCAAGTTAATTTTCGCTACAGATTCTGATACACCTTGAATTTTTACAGTGTTACCATTTTATTGCTTATTTAACATCCTTGTAACAATGCTGCTATGTTCTAGCTCTGTCTGCGCATTCCACTGGCCCTTTTCGTGGCGTGTTTGCCTTTGTTTTCCTGAACTTCAGATGGAAGTAGTGTCCCCTGTTTCCGGGTAGCCTTTCCACGCAGTGTGTCTTCTGGAAGCTTCGTTCCCCTTTAGCCTTGCTTTTAGAGCTGGCTTTAGAGTGCCATTCTGTGTTAGACGCTCCATGTAAATATCTACACGACGCCTGCAGCGAAAAATACAACGAGAGACCACTGCTGTAGTTTCGAGCTGCATTCGGCGAAGACTGTATCATCCTCGTTTACAGGAGGCTATAAATTTCGCTCAGAGAGTCGATATGAGACTGAGATGTTGTAGTTCGAATAAAAGGATAAACTAAAGCATATGAGGCAAAAAATCATTGAAAACATATTCTAACTATTTACAATACTTGTCCATAAACAACATTTTTCATTTTGTTATCCGGGTCATATGTGTACAAGTTTTTCGAATTTCCTACCCTAGACTGAGCTACATGTGGTTGACCGTGAGATATGCAGGAGTCTCTGAGGTTGATGCCGAAATATCTTGAAGTTTGTCCTTGCGATTTGTTAATTGTAAAACTGCAGGCTAACTTGGTTGGAAATTGCAATCTTTGAAATTGGAATGGCAGTTTAGTAGAGATCAGTGGCATTCCGGGGATAAATGGTATGTGTCCTTTGCACTTTTCAGTCGTAAGTTCGGCTTCGATGATGTTGTTCGTTAGCTGTTTGACGATCATCCTTGTTCCATTATACAGTTTTGATGAGTTGAGATTTGCGAGTAGTATAATCGGAGATCTAATTTTAAGTCGAAGGCTATATAATGGCATTTCTGGTGCTTCCAAAGGGTTTAGAAATTCTGTAGGGCAGTCCACACTTTACTCATCGTATCGATCGATTTATATATTTTCTCTTCGCCGGGAATTTTCTTTTGAAAATTAAAGTTGATGTCTTCGACAATATTATTTCTAGTTGCCAGAATTGTCATTTCAAATACGGATTGGCACAAATGTGAACAATGTTTGGATAAATTTGGTCGACGAGTTCGTTTTCCGCAGTGGCTATGTTGGAGAAATCACTGTTGAGTTAGGCCGATCGTCTGGTCAGTTGGGTATCTGCCTTCGCCCATTTGCAAAAGTTGCTGAGCAAAATGTGCTGTTATTTCCTGTTTCGATAGTTCAACTCCCATATTTTTTGTTGGTCGCAGTATTTCGTGTACTTTGACTATTCACACTTCACTGTTTGTTTTTATTCACTCACTGCGCCACTTTTTGGGTTCCTCCGTTCGCACTGATAAGAAACTGCCGTTCGAACCCACGACGGACGGCATGCACATTGTAAACTTTTATAATGTTTTTAGATTAACTGATTATGAAGTATTCTGACTGACGTTTATGTGGTAAACTCTGGTATGAATATAATAAGTTTCCAGCAGGAACAGTCATCGGTCATATTATTTTAATGATTATCCTCAAAGGCGTTGAATTATAAAGTTCTTCCCTATTTACTTGCTTAGGTCTTATTTTGCAGTCTTAGTTCACACGGTTTTCCTGTTATTTATAACTGCTAATAATATTGTTTGGATAAGTACCAAATAAAGGGGTATGAACAACATTTCTTATATTTGTTCGAGATGTATCGCACGCTAGAGGCAGGAGTTTTTTGTCAGTTACAGATAAGATGTACTTTCAATCTGGCAGTTAGTTAATGCAAAAGAAAGTCATGAAATTAGAAAGAGAGAGTAACAGTGTGTGTGTGTGTATGTGTATGTGTGTGTGTGTGTGTATGAGAGAGATAGAGAGAGAGAGAGAGAGAGAGAGAGAGAGAGAGAGAGAGAGGACAAGAAGATATCAGAGTCAGAATACATTGTCCCGTCGAAATCTACGTCATTTGAGATGGAGCATTCGTTTAGTTGAATAGTAAACCGACCATGATTGGCCGTACTCTTAATGACCGCAAGAAATGTGAGAGATTGTGATAGCAAAGGGGGCCCGCAGAATGTAACATTGATAGGTAATTTTCAATAACAAAAAAATAGTCGTAGAAGAGTGTATTCTGGAAGCATCATCCACTTTATCTTTCCCAAAAGAGATAAGAAAATGAAAAAAAAGGAAGTGTAAATGTAATATCAGAGTAGTGAGATCACATTAGTAGTGAGATCACATTAGTCGGTGTTTTCTCGGAATACAAGAAATAAGAAAGTGAACATGAGTAAGTGTCATAGAAATTTTCTATGCCATTAAGATCGGGTGATTTACCTGGACAGTGGACTAGCGGCAGTTTGCCAGAAAGTAAGCCAAACCAGAAACGTATGTGTACAGCGTCGTGAACAGGGCTGATGTCATCTTGGAAGACGGAAATATCCATAGCGCAGTCATTACGAATATGTAGATGACGCAGCAACACTTGGTCACAGAGAATGTGTAAATAAACATCCTGGTTCATGTTCACGGTAACGTGAATGAGTAGATCCAATCTGTCAGAAAAGCACTCCCAATCCTGCAGGAAAAAGAAAAACGGCACAGAACCAAGTCCATCCTGAAGTAGAGCCCCCACAATGTGCGTTAAACTTCTCAATCGGACATTGGTGCATCGACCACCTTGCATCATTTAAAAAGAGAAAAAATCGTCTGTCTTCCGATCACTAGTTACTGTCAAGTAACGACACGTACACTGTCAGCTTCTGGTGTCACAATACAGTTTGAAGATCAGGTAGCTGATCCCAATGTGAAGTTATGGCATATATGCTGTAAGTTTCTGGTGTTACAATACAGTTTTAATATCCAGTAACTGACATCCACTGTCAGATTCTGGTGTTAGAATACTATCTCAGTTCTGAAGACCTATCTGTTTGTGTCATTTATCACTGTATCGCCTACTTAGCATTGTGGTTTCCACTGTGCGATAACGTAAGTTAGCATTATCAGCAGAAAATAACAAACCTTTTGTACTGCAAGATGAAGTTAATAGCCGGCCGCGGTGGTCTCGCGGTTAAGGCGCTCAGTCCGGAACCGGGCGACTGCTACGGTCGCAACTTCGAATCCTGCCTCGGGCATGGATGTGTGTGATGTCCTTAGGTTAGTTAGATTTAAGTAGTTCTAAGTTATAGGGGACTGATGACCACAGAAGTTAAGTCCCATAGTGCTCAGAGCCATTTGAACCATTTGAAGTTAATACCCTAGAATGGAGTGGCTACAATGTTGGGTAACTTTTAAAAATAGCTGAAAGCACAGAAACCCTCGTCCCGTCTCCATATGAATGTATGTTTCTCTGTTCAGTACGCTATTTCATCGAAGTGCCTTGCAGTTTTCACTGTGAGACAACGTAAGTTAGCACTACTAGCAAAAGATGACAAATGCTTTGTACTCGAAGGTGAAGTTAGTATCTTAGAATAGGGACCACTACAATGCTTGGCTGGCTTTGATATCGGTTTTTTCCGAACTAAGACGAGTTTTTGAGAAATAATGCAAAAAATTTAGACACGAAAATAACACTATTGGCCTTGGTATTGAACTGTTCTCACCGACAAGTGCACTTGTAACCTGTACTTTATATCAGTAGTAGTGACTGTGCAGGTTTTGTAATTTATAGAGCAAATATTTATGTATTTTGATAATTTAATGCATGGTACAAAAATGGAACTATGCTTGTTGACTAACATATAAGTTATATCGATAGTGCTGTTATGCAAGCTGTGTGTATTTGACAAGTAATAGAGTTAACTGAGATCTCCAAATACTTAATTTAGTGGTCCATTTCACCTTGCAACTGGATGTACATACATCTAACTTTAATCGTCGATACATGCTGCTTGACGTGCAAGATTTTCAATAGTGTCAATATGCTAGCTATATGTATTATTTAAATCTTATAGAACAATTAAACTACAATGGCAGTGACATGTATGTTTTGTACTCATAATCTTACATATTTAAAAAATTATTTTTTAGGGCCAAAAGTCATATTTCAGAGATATCGAATTTTCATCTTTGTGTGGATGCTTTGTCCATCATCTTGTATATGTACATGAAGTATCTGGCCTGTAACATAGTTCTCCTTATGTAGTACGAAAATCTGTAGTTTAATTGATGTAACACCTTGCAAATGTAGTGGAAATCCATGATTTTTATTGAGATCTTTTGTGCGAAAATCTAGAAAAATATGACGTCAGTATTTAGGACGTAAGTCATGCATGTTCAGAATAAAAAAAAAAAAAGGTATTTCAGCCACACATTGATGCTAATTACATTTTTGAAGTGCAGAAACGATTCATTATTTTATTTACCCATAAAATGTTGCTTCCTGAGGTGAATCATTACTGAAAAACTTCCGTAACTTTTCATAGTTCATTCTTTGTAGCATCAGTACCGAACTTCAGGTAAGCCAGGTATCCAACTGCCAAGATATTTACAAAATTATAGACAATTTAGACATGGAATGAACCTTCTTCTGTGTGTGGACCACATTGTTTGTTTACATTACGTATTGGCGCATTATGAATACATGTTGGTATCATCTATTAGGTGACTACGAAAAGGAAAGGACATACAGTCTGGGTAAATGCTGCATCTTCCCTTATCCTTTGTTTTTGTACACTGCCCTACTTAGGCCTCAAATAAAGTGTAAACTGCCTTCTTAGCATGTTATTTCTACCGAATTGCGTTTTTATTGTTGTATAACTTTCAGACATGGAAACAGAATTGCGACACTTGATTTGAGAGTCTGCAGTCATATTTCAGGCGTCAAGCGTTATTTACACAGCAGCTGCACTATTTCAATAACTGACGGTAATTCAGACTGCCTAGTTGTTTATGTGCTTATCTGCATAGCTTAGTGTTTTAGACGAAATGTGTTTTATGCAGTTATAGGTTTGGTACATAGCCTCACTTAGGCCTAGGCTCGCTGATTAGCATGTCACTTTTTGCCATGTGTTTTGTAACTGTTTAGACAAGGATATAGTATTGTGGCAATAAATCTGAGAGCTCACAGTCATGTTTTAGGTGTCACACTAAGTGCTCACATATTTTGGAGCTTGGAAATACTGTGAGTTCCACCAGAATGTCATTTTTGTTTGTGTTACTGATGATACTGTACAATGTTTGACATAAACATTTTCTTAGTGACACAAGAAACAAAGAGAGCGAGAGATATTTACTGAAGAAGCACAAGTTTAGGTGCTTACATTTTTTTGACGTTGGAAATATGTACTTTGAAAAATAATCGAATACTTTCATACATGTCTAAAACATTCAGATCATTTGAACACTTTTGAACACAGAGCTACATACCGATTGAGTGTTTCATTTAAATGGTCAGTAAAGTACCGTATTTCAGAGAGTAAACTTCGTGAGTGTGTTTTTCTGACAAGGCAAATTCTTTGCTCGTGAGGCAGATTTTTTGTCGACGAAGCTGAATTCTTGCTGGCAAGGCAGAATTATTGCTGATGTAACTGTATATCAGGCTACAGCTGACTGAGCATGTTGCCCCTGCATCTAGGCAACCCACACATTAGACATAATCACTTTGCTCTTAAATGACCTTGACAAGTGTGAAGTATCCAAGGTTGTAACTTGCTACACTGCTCCAAAGGGTTCTTCATGGATATCTTCATTGTAACTACGTTTGTCCATACAGCTTCTGTAATTGCACTTTTTGAGATGTCCATTCTTCTTCTGTATCACTGCCTGCTACAGTATTCACTGCTGCAGTATCTATAACCTCAGAGAACTTCAAATGCTCCTCAACATTCCTCATCGCTGCCTTACTTCTTTCTGCATTAATTCTTCTGGACAATTGTCTTAAACTTCAGTTTACTCTTCGTTATTACCAAATTATGATCCCAGTCTGTATCTGCTCCTGGGTATGCCTTACAATCCAACATCTAGTTTCAGAATCTCTGTGCAATCCTGCTGTAATCCAGTTGATGTCTTCCTGTGACTCCAGCCACTTTTCAACTGTACCTCTTCCTGTTGTGATTTTTAACGGTGTATTTCCAATTTCGTGCTGCAATTTACTATAGAACTCGCTTACTCTGTCTTCCCTCTCATTCAGACTACTGAATCCGTTTTGTTCCTTAACCGTTTCCCCTGGTCCTTCCCAGTAAGACAAACAAACAATGTCACCACAAATCAGGTATTTACAAACTTTTATATGACAATTGCCCACAGTTATACATAGGCCAAACTGCAAGGAGTTTCACTATAAGATACTGTGAGCATATGGATGCCTTCCAGCTAAATAATTTTGATAAATCCACCTTTGCTATGCATCTAAAAGACCACAGTCACTCAGCCACAGCCATTACAGAAAACCTACAAATACTACACACTGTCAACGAAGGAAAGAAAATGAATCTGCTTGAAGAGCTAAAATTTTGTATCCACAGCTCTAACTCACCAGACCTTATTCTCAACGAACAAGTGGAGCTTGCAAAGAAATCGTATGTTCACGTATTTCATGAAATATTCAGAAACAGAAACTAGTTTTCCTCTGATATAATAACAAAGTAATAATGTATGGAAATTCGATGTAGCACTCATAAAACAGTCAAAGTGTCATTATCGTAATTTGTAATAGTCATATTGTAAACACAGACTGTAATTGTCATTGTATAATTTGTAATAGTTTTCAAAATTTCACATGTGTAATATCATTGTACTTCCTAGATTTAAGTTCTTTGACAACAGTGTGGCTGAAAACAGTTCTAGCTGTCATTTTTTTATTTGTAATAGCTTTTCTGTAATTTCATATATATAACATCATTGTACTCCCTAGATTGAAATTCTCTGACAAAAATGTGGATCAAAAAATTTCATAATGTGTATCAACAAATTTCGCAGTCTATAATAGCTTTTTAAGTTTCTATATGTGCAACGCCCTTGCACTTCCTGTGGCTACGTTCTTTGACCATTACCTACATGTTTCTGTATGAGCAACACCTTTACATCTGCTATGTCGAAGTTCTTTGACCACAGCCACATGTTTGTATGTAAACATAGTGTATTTCACGTGTGCGCGTCGTGATAGTGAAGTATGTAGCTAAACTTGGTAAAACTGAAATATGGACGTGGAAATGATAATAATTGTGTAACTAAGTGGCAAAACTGTCACCACAGTGTAACTATAATAATGATGCTCCATCTCTTCATAAGTACAGATATATTTTCGTCGAATACTGCCTTGCCACTTAAAATTGTCCCACTTGTATATGTTTAGTCACCAGCAAATAATTTTTTGTATTTATAAAGTGATCTCCAGCAGTATAATAAACATGTACATGAATGTATAAACACCTGAGGATGGGCCCAAGAACGAAACCGGTTGTTTGACAAATAAATAACCTTTTATTGTCATTGGTAGCGGATAAATTTCTACACCGTATAAAGGAACAGCCACGGACTTCGGCAGCATCCGCTATGCATAAAATTCATCGTATACTTATTTATTTAATTTCCTTATTGCGTATTAACAGTTTTTGAATCACAAGAATAGCTACACATGTACAAGTATTACTTAACTACCAGTTATCAACACTTCAACACCGCTCTCCTTCATAATATAATAGATATCACAACAACTATAAGAGAATATAAAGGTCTTCTGTATAGTTGATCACTCTACTAGTCACTGTCAGGAAATCTTCGAAGTGATCCTTGTATGCAAGTGCAGGACATGCTGATGCAACATGAATGACTGTCTGTCATTCAGCACCACAGTGACGTGATGGTGACCACCTGTGTCTACACATGTTCTAGGGCCGATTCGGATGTGGTTCAGAGTAGTCCAAATTTACCGAGGCTGGTCAAGTCTAGAGGGCTTCTCTCGGCAGTTTCAGACATTGAGGAAGACAGTTTAGTTTCCAGCAGTGTTTCCACCCAATGATGGCATCGAATCCATTTTCAACAAGAATCCTGGCTGTGATAAACGCGGAAAGTCTTGATCTTCACTCCACAAGGTATGCATAATTCACTGCTGGAATGCTGGGGCTATCAACAAACTTCTGATCCTCATATAGTAGCACAATCTGCTGTCTGATGTTAGGGTGTGGAATGTGACTCAAGATAGGTAACTGGTATGTGTGTAGATCGTGTTGACCCACTAACAGGCCGTATGAATTCATTGAGTCGCATTTCTATATTTTGCACATGAGGACTGTTAAGCCACACTGATGGATAATACTCTACATTTGAGCATACCATAGTTTCGATACTCGGAGTCTTTTTGGTAACGATTTCCAGTTAAGAGGTAATGGACAGGCTTTCACTTGTCTTCCCCTTTGCCCTCGCCAAGGACGAAATTTGTGTGCCCCATCAGTCTGTGTTCAATTGTCCGGGGCTACTTTTTCTGAACTGTCGCATACTATAATCAAATTCCATCAAATTGATAAATCCATATAATCTAAATTAAGTACCAGCTTGAGTGAGAGTAGGATCACTTTTAACCTAAAGACAGTGACTACCATACCTAACTACTAAAATTCCACATTAGTCATTAATTTCTTATTCTGGAGAATTGTTGAAATGTGTAATTGGGAATCTGACTGAATGAATGTTGAGCAGAGGCTAGCAGAACAGTGGAGACAGAGGCAGTTTCTGACTATTAGAGATCCCCAGTCCATTTGAAAAGACATGTGCGACATGACAAGATAGGAGGGGAAGCCAGACAGAAACCACTGGTATATTGCCTCTCGGCATAGGTTGCCAGACGTGTGCTGCCTGTGCTTGTGTGTTAAATGACAGCACTAAAATCCGTAACGATTCATTAATTACACACATCAAAAACAGTTTTGCATCACTCCGGTTCCCAGAACTTCTGAAGATAGACGTTGACTGTGGATATTGAATCACAGACATAGTCCCTTTGACTGTTCAGAGATGTCACTAAACCCACCAAAAAAATGAAAAAAACCACGTATGAGCAGCGCCTATTAGACGGAGGGGGTTCCGACAACCGATCAGTTCCAGTCATTCAACCAGCAAAGAGGTACACGGCTCATGTTTGTAGTTAAACCATGCTGGGACGGTCAATACCGCGATTCGATCGCGTCCGCGTTGTTATTTGGTGCTAAGGGAAGCGATGTTGTTCGGACATGGAGGAGATACAGAGAGACAGGAACTGTCGATGACATGCCTCGCTCAGGCCGCCCAAGGGCTACTATTGCAGTCGATGACCGCTACCTACGGATTATGGTTCGGAGGAACCCTGACGGCAACGCCGCCATGTTGAATAATGCTCTTCGTACAGCTACAAGACGTCCTGTTAAGACTCAAACTGTGCGCAATAGGCTGCATGATGAGCAACTTCACTCCCGGCGTCCATCGCGAGATCCATCTTTGTGACCAAGACACCCTGCAGCGCGGTACAGATTGGCCCAACAACATGCCAAATGGACCGCACAGGATTGGCAAAAACCTTCTCTTCACCGATGAGTGTCGCATATGCATTCACCCAGACGATCGTCGGAGACGTGTTTGGTGGCAACTCGGTCAGGCTGAACGCCTTAGACACACTGTCCAGCGAGTGCAGCAAGGTGGAGGTTCCCTGCCGTTTTGGGGCAGCATTATGTGGGGCCGACGTACGCCACTGGTGGTAATGGAAGGCGCCGTAAGGGCTGCACGATACGTGAATGCCATCCACCCACCGATAGTGCAACCATATCGGCAGCATATTGGCGAGGCATTCGTCTTCATGGACGACTATTCGCGCCCCCATCGCGCACATCTTGTGAATGATTTCCTTCAGCATAACGACATCGCTCGAATAGAGTGACCAGCATGTTCTCCAGAGTCAGTACCGCCATTTACAGTGTTACATTTACACTTACACAATCATGATTTCGGCTTCAAAGTGCCATTATTAAGTGTTTTAAGTGTTATACAGTGCCAAAGACGGCATACTGTCGTATTAAAATACACTAATTGTCTAAGAGTCGATATTTCTGGCAGAACCTACTGCTTTGTTTCATCACTGAGTATACCATCTTGACTGAATGACAGTTGGCTAAGTGTAGTTTTGTGGGATAAAGTTAAATTTCATACACATTTTCTTTGTGATATGGTCCTGACCACATGTCCGCTGCACTTCTGTGAGCGCAGATTAATTAGTAAGTCAAGGTTTTGCCGGTGGTTAAGAATACGCTCCTCGGAGTATGGGACCTCATCATCATCAAGAATCTTAAATGCTTTCTAGTATTTTCGCTCTGTTATTTTATAAGTTTTATGCAGTTTGCTTTGTGACTTGTAATGATTCTACTGTTCCCGCCACACGAGTGAATGGAATCTCTTCCGCACCCACTTGAGGTATCAGAGTGTGCTTAAGTGTATTAATGTTTTTCAAAAGTGATTCTATGAAGTCATCATCCCTTTTGGTGAGAATTTTTGTTCGATTTTAACTTATACTCTGTGAGTGACGTTTGGTTATTTGTTTAGTACGAGTAATAGTTCACATGGTACATAAATGTGATGATGATTCAGATGTTATTTAATTTCCTGCAGTAAGATTTGATGCCCTCATCTGTTCGCGTCATTGTGTGTTAATTACCCCTGCCCGTGCATGTCGTTTGTTGCAATCCCCTGGCGTGAAATAATAACCCACAAAAGCCGAATTTATTGACCTGTCCCAAATTTTTAAACTTCGCGGTAAAGGTTACGTGTTGAACCCATCCACACCAGTTTGCTTTGGTAAACGATATCAGATACAATGACTAGTCTGACGGTGTATAACGTAATTTGTGTCACAGCTCCTCAGAAATCGGTTTTGTTTCGCTTTCCTAAGTGCAAGATGGCACGATTAGTCTTAACATCTACCACACCCAAATTCTGCCTTCTTGCTGTAGTTTCTGCGTGCTTTTGTGTGATTGTGATATTGCATGCTGCTGCGTGGAACAACACTGAATTTCATCCATACCCCTTCCATATAGTGCTTTAGAAGTTCCCTTTCGTACGTAGAGTACCAAATTAAGTAAAATTCATAACTCTTGTTATTAGTCCAACGTAAAATTCATAAGTATTGTCATTAGAAGAAACGTGATTACTATATTTAGAGTCAGTCATATTTATATTACTTAATCTTGAAGGTAATGCTTTAGATCAATAAGTGCGGATAAGTGTAAAGAACCACATTTTGAAGCCACTCTAACCGAATCACCTCTCCATTTCCTTACTAAATGCAGACTGTGTTTAAGCCCACGGCAAAGAATAATTTTAAGTACTAAAAAGATTACAGAAGGAATGATTAAACATTTAATGGAACAATATCAAATAAAATATCCATTTTGGCGATGAACAGACAAACAGCTACCGCCCTCTGTACTGAATGTGTTAGTTCGTGGTGCAGCTTGCGTTATTCGTTTCGTTGTTAAAATCATTAGATGTAAGGTTCCATGTAGAACCAGTGTATATAATGAAAATCGGGCTGTTATTGTTAATTAATATCTCTGTACCAAGAACGCTGTCACCCCGTGAGAGGTTAAGATGTGCAAAGGAAGTATCAGGCAGCAGATATGGGTATATCCCCAGATTAAGTAGTCTTGAATACAAGGAAAAATAACAGGTTACGAGAGATTTTGCGATTATGTACCACTGAGCTGCAGCTAACCACACCGAAGATAAGAGTAAAAGAAAATAAATCCATCTGCCTGTAAATAACGTTTGTTTCAACGGAACGAAGAGCTGCTTCGCTCTGTGCTCCTGATGCCTGTGGTTAGTAAGGGCAATTCCACGTTTATTCGCATCGCATTGCAGCTGCTTTTCTCGTAAAAGGACGGAGAGCGCTCCCAGGCAAAAGCTGGTTTCTCAGGGGCCGGCGCTCGTCCGACTGACTGTGCAAAGAAATCGATGAAAAAGGCGAGGCGCACTTTATATGGTAATGGCGGCTGCCTTTGCAGCGCCTCATTATAAAGTTAACCAGCGAGCGGCTCTGCCCCTTTTTTGGGGAAAGCACCCTCCGCCTAGCTCTGAAATGCAGACGCGCCTGCGCCGCCACTGCAGCGTCCGTCTTGCGTTCGACAGCCGCACCGGCCGAGTCCTGGCTTCGTTCACGTCCGACGTTAAAGCATCTTACGATCCCAGCTTTACGTTCCTTTTCTTAGTTTTTTTTGACGTGAAGCGTCTTCAGTGCCTGTCAGTATACGTGTTCTATTGAACTAGCCGCGTTTTTCATAAATCGGAGTTCAACTACTACCAATGTATCGATGACAAATCGATTGCGTGAAATGCGAACTGTTTTGTTTATCATGATCTAATTTCGACGTAATAATAGTTGCTTCTGACGTAAGGTAACAAACACTTCTGACCACTACATAAAATTACTTGATATTGTCCGTCCCTTTCCATGTCGATGTTTTTACTGACATTTTACTCTGTCACCGTTCTTCTCTTGGTTCAAGTATTTGGTTTGTGTTTCAGTAATTGTCCGTAACTTTTGTTTTCATTTTTATAAAAGGCTTCTGAAGCAACTGCTGTATTTCCATTCGGACACCTCGATTCAGATGAATAGTTCCATTTAAAAGACGCTATTTGAATTGCTGTTAATTATAAACACCGATTAAGATACAGTAATGACTTTTGTAATACGCCGCTCAGACGAAACCCAATTTCAGTTTTGTAATCCTCTGTTCATGTACAATTGTTTGAAATGTACTGGAGAGCCAGAGGAACTGTGTGCACCAGTCTAATATCGTGTAGGGCCCCTGCGAGTACGAAGAAGTGCCGCAACACGACGTGGCATGGACTCGACTAATGTTTGAAGTAGTGTTGGAGGGAACTGACACCACGAATCCTGCATGGCTGTCCACACATCCGTAAGAGTACGGGGGGATGAAGATCTCTTGTGAACGGTACATTGCAAGGCATCCCAGATATGCTCAATAATATTCATGTCTTGGGAGTTTGGTGGCCAGCGGAAGTGTTTAAACTAAGAAGAATGTTCCTGGAGCCACTATGTAGCAATTCTGGACGTAAGGTGTATCGCATTGCCCTTCTGGAATTGCCCAAGGTCGTCGCAATGGACACTGGACATGAATGGATGCAGATAATCAGACCGGTTGCTTACGTGCCTGCCACCTGTCACATTGTATCTAGATGTATCAGGAGTCGCATATCACTTCAGCTGCACACGTCCAACATCATTACAGGGCCTCCACCTGCTTGAACCGTCCCCTGCTGACATGCAGGCTCCATGGATTCATGAGGTTGTCTCCATATCTGTACACGTCCATCCGCTCGATACAATTTGAAACGAGACTTGTCCTACCAGGCAACATATTTCCAGTCATCAATAGTTCAGTGTCGGTGTTGACGGGCCCAGACGGAGCGTAAAGCTTTGTGTCGTGCAATCATCAAGGGTAGACGAGTGGGCCTTCGGCTTTGAAAGCACATACCGATGATGTTTCGATGAATGGTTCCCACGGTGACACTTGTTGATGGTCCAGCATTGAAATCTGCAGCAATTTGCACTTCTGACACGTTGAACGAGTCTATTCAGTCGTCATTGGTCCCGTTCTTGCAGGATCTTTTCCAAGTCGCAGCGATGTCGGAGATTTGATGTTTCAGCGTGTTCCTGATATTCATGATACACTCGTGAAATGGTCGTACAGGAAAATCCCACTTCATCGCTACCTCAGAGATGCTGTGTATAATCCCTCGTGTGCCGACAGTAACACCACGTTCAAACTCACTTAACTCTTGATAACTTGCCATTGTAGCAGCAGTAACCGATCTAACAACTGAGTCAGACGCTTGTTGTCGTATATTGGCGTTGCCGGCCGCAGCACCATATTTGCATTTCTCTGTATTTGAATACGCAAGCCTATACCAGTTTCTTTGGTGTTTCAGTGTACATCATAATATTGTATAACGTTTTTATTGTGATATTTTTCTTGTTTTTTATGTGTTTAACCCTCCTTCCACAACATCCCAGTCCATTCAGTATTGCCGGCCGGAGTGGCCGAGCGGTTCTAGGCGCTACAGCCTGGAGCTGCGCGACCGCTACGATCGCGGGTTCGAATCCTGCCTCGGGCATGGATGTGTGTGCTGTCCTTAGGTTAGTTAGGTTTAAGTAGTTCTAAGTTCTAGGGGACTGATGACCTCAGAAGTTAAGTCCCATAGTGCTCAGAGCCATTTGATCCATTCAGTATTATATATCTCAAATCAACATCCCTTTTTATCAACACATATAATCCTATAGGAATAAATGATGTGTAGTGGGAAAGGTTTTTTAACTGGCTTCTGACACTGCATACCGCTTTTGTGCTAAAATTTACTATTTGTGGAATATTTTAACATAAAAGATTTTTTGCTGCCGTAGGCAAAAGGGCATTCTGGGTACCAGTCACCTATATTTTACGAAGCTAACTTATGAATCACGAATAAGAGACTCCATTTTCAATTGTCTTATTACAAATACCATTTTCTTTGTTTTAAAGTAGTTATTAATTGGACAATTTCTAGACAGCATTGTCAAAGGTAACTGTCTGACCGCCGTAGAAGCTGACCTTTTTTGACGAATATTCTTTCCGAAACTACAACGCACTGTCATCGTCACCTTGAATTCTGATTTACCTATTACCACTACGGCCGAACACGCTTTAATAAAATGCGAAGTTCAATTAAAATCTCAAAATACAGTTAGGGGCTATTGTGGTCTTAGTGATGTAACAGTTAAGAAGCGAATACTACTAACTTATACATTTCCCATTTATTTACTTCTTTATATTTTATATTTGTGTTCCTCGTGAAACTTCTCTTCAGCAACAGCAAAATGTAAATGGTATCGTTGAAAGTTAGAAATTACAGGCATAGAAATACAAATATATATCACAAATTCATGATTAGTATTTCACGTCGTTCGTTTAATTTGTAAAGATGTTTTCTCTTTATTCTTGCAACCACCCTCATCCCAACAACTAAACTTATTCCAGATACCGTCATTATTTTGTTCAAAAGTTTCTCATGATTCCCTTGGTACACGATTTGCATGTGATATAACTGGCAATTCGTGAAGTTCTTCCAAAGTCGTTTGGATGCGCTATACCATCTGCGTAATTACCCATCAATATAGCTGTATGTTATACTGCAATATGTCAGAAGATATTTTTAGTATTTGCTATACGGAAGAGATGATGTTGATCGGAAAGTGTATTTAAGAGCCTGTTCTGCTCAGAATTATATGTGGTGTGCCTATATTCTTATTCCATCACTTTCGAAAAAAAATGAAGAGACTTCTTCTGTTTGAGTCGATAAAGACAACGCATATGTTAGAAGCTTTCTCGCTAGATTAGAATGAGGATAATTATACTTTACTGAATTATCAAGCATATTGGAATGATATTTGCTTTAAAGGGATAGCCATCTCTGAACGCATAAAAAAGGTGATTTTCGTGATTTTTCAAGTAAAATGAAAAGTAATTGCTAAGTCTGATTATATAGTTTTATTCTTTATACTTTTGTCTTTAAAAAATTATTTTTGTGTTGAAATCAGCCGCTCCCTGCAACCGTTGGACTAGGTAGAAGAACCCCTTGCAACCGAAACATTGATAATCGGCAGGAATTCCCAAGCACTCCTACTCGACCTGCAACAAAATAATTTTGTATAGATCATTATCAATATATTTGCTATCAGCATACACAAGATGATTAAAAATGTGAAGTTGTAACAAAATGGTGACGTGCTGAAACAAATGTCATTTTCTTCGCCCACAAAATCGCGACAAAAGCATGCACCGAAAACAGATTTTTGAAGATACCGTAAAAGGACTACTTATGCTGATAGAGAATTACATTTAGGATGGCGGTGTCAAATTCCGATCAAAATCATATTACCGTTCTCAGTTCATGTTTTCTGTGAATTTAAAATGCAGTTTCGAGAAAAATCTATTTAAAGTGTTGAGTTACATTTTTTTGTATTTAACGAGCGATCTCTGGACCATACAACTATCCTTCCAGATCCAGTAGGAGACTCTCTTCCATCTTCTCTGTGGCCATGGTGATCCCATGGGCCTCTTTCGCAGCTTCTATCATCAGCTGTTCTGCTCGCTCGAAACACTTTACGTTCACCTTTATGCAGAAGTTGCAACAGGCTGGTTCGATCTCAAGTTCGAGCTTATTCATAATTTCTATAACGCCTATTAGTCCGTCGCTGAAATTATACGTCGGCTATTTTTTTACAAATCGCATTGTAATTCGATAACGTGGTTTATGGCGAATTTGGGATGAACACTACAAAAAGCACACATCTGGGAGCCCATATATTTTAAGCAAAAAAGAAAAAAAGAAAAAGATACACAAAGGAAAAAGAAGAATCAGTTATTTGGAGTTTTCAAAGATGATTACCCCTTCCTTCTCGCTGAAGTATTAAGTGCAAGGGATTCACTGTTGTTTATTCGACAAAAAAACGCAGATGAGATGTTACTGGAAAGGGAACTTGCACAGGTTTTTTAATTATATATGAAATTAAACTTAGCTCACCGTTTAGATAATTTGTTGGTTCATGGTGAGGCAACACAGAACCTGCACTTTGAAGTCCAGTCTGGGGTAAATATTGAATGGTATATACACAGGCTAAACTAATTCAAGTTTTGTAAGAAAATATTGTACTGAAACACAGATGGTCAAATGTAGTATCGATTGTATAGTAACATCGCTGCTCAACGGCCATCACTGATTCGAGGTGTTGTGGGTAATGTGTTAGAGCAACTTTAGGTCGAGAGGTATGTGGAGGATACTCAAGTGCAAAGACGTGTTGTATGTGCTTTGTGCTGGATGTAGACTTACTCGCTATGCGCAGTAACGATTGTTTTACTAGCGAAATTCTATGATGTTTGCTAACTGTAAAAGAAATATCAACAGAAATTGGAAATAATTAAGGTAAAGAAAGTTGTTTTGTTACTAATGCAATGCGAGTTTTCTTAAGCGATGATTGAGACAATGTATAGCAATCACATCCAATGAATTTGTAAAGCTAATTGTTGATGTGTAATTAGTTTATTTAGAGTGTTAATTATCAGTATCATTAATTTTCAAAGAGTCAAAATACAGATTTTAAAGTTATTGCCATATTGTTACTTACCACCAAGTCAATACCAGTTCCCAGATCAATGTCATTTCTGATTAGCTATTTTTCCTCAAGAAGTTATTGTCTCAGTCATACCCGATTTAACTAAAATATATGCTTATTTACAGATGTGCACAATAGCAGTTGGCTAAATTTACAATTAAAAATACTAACAAAGAGCAGTGTGACGAGCGTTACCGCTGTGCAGATAAAGGTTAGGGATTTTATTATTTCAGGGATAGAGTTAGTTAAGCACAGGGACGATGATTTTCAAATTGATCAAGTTTTGCTTTATTACCAGGGCCAATTTCAAATCAACAAAGTTGCATGAGATTCAGTTTATTTGTTACGTAGTCATGCAGTTTTGCTTTGGTTTAATTAAAGTTACTGACAGTTTACATTCTTGCAGGTAAATTAAATTTACGGTCAGAAAATTTCACTACAGCGCAAAACGCATAAGCGAAGAGATGAAATAAACATTCACATGCCATTCCCATTCTGACACTTGTGTTTCAGACTACTGCCAGTTACGTAATTTCAATCATATTTCAAACATAGATGTTTCGTTTAGCGATAACTTTGTGTTGTTGTTGTTCTTGTGGTCTTCAGTCCTGAGACTGATTTGATGCAGCTCTCCATGCTACTCTATCCTGTGCAAGCTTCTTCATCTCCCAGTACCTACTGCAGCCTACATCCTTCTGAATCTGCTTAGTGTATTCATCTCTTGGTCTCCCTCTACGATTTTTACCCTCCACGCTGCCCTCCAATACTAAATTGGTGATCCCTCGATGTATCAGAATATGTCCTACCAACCGATCCCTTCTTCTGGTCAAGTTGTGCCACAAGCTCCTCTCCTCCCCAATTCTATTCAATACCTCCTCATTAGTTATGTGATCTACCCATCTAATCTTCAGCATTCTTCTGTAGCACCACATTTCGAAAGCTTCTATTCTCTTCTTGTCCAAACTATTTTTCGTCCACATTTCACTTCCATACATGGCTACACTCCATACAAAAACTTTCAGAAACGACTTCCTGACATTTAAATCTATACTCGATGTTAAATTTTTTTCTTCAGAAACGCTTTCCTTGCCATTGCCAGTCTACATTTTATATCCTCTCTACTTCGACCATCGTCAGTTATTTTGCTCCCCAAATAGCAAAACTCCTTGCTACTTTAAGTGTCTCATTTCCTAATGTAATTCCCTCAGCATCACCCGGCTTAATTCGACTACATTCCATTATCCCCGTTATTCTTTTGTTGATGTTCATCTTATACCCTCCTTTCAAGACACTGTCCATTCCGTTCAACTGCTCTTCCAAGTCCTTTGCTGTCTCTGACAGAATTACAATGTCATCGGCGAACCTCAAAGTTTTTATTTCTTGTCCATGGATTTTAATACCTACTCCAAACTTTTCTTTTGTTTCCTTTACTGCTTCCCCAATATACAGATTGAATAACATCGGGGATAGGCTACAACCCTGTCTCACTCCCTTCCCAACCACTGCTTTCCTTTCATGCCCCTCGACTCATAACTTCCATTTGGTTTCTGTACAAATTGTAAATAGCCTTTCGCTCCTTGTATTTTACCCCTGCCACCTTTAGAATTTGAAAGAGAGTATTCGAGTCAACATAGTCAAAAGCTTTCTCTGAGTCTGCAAATGCTGGAAACGAAGGTTTGCCTTTCGTTAATCTTTTTCTAAGATAAGTCGTAGGGTCAGTATTGCCTCTCGTGTTCCAACATTTCTACGGAATTCAAACTTTGTACATATCTAAATTCTTTTTGTAACCTTTTAAAATAATACAGTCAGGAATACGCTCTGCTCTTTGTTAACTAGTAATTGTAGTTAGCAATTTTGCGCTGCGCATTTACTCATTTGTGTCGCTTATTCCTAACCGGTCAACGGCAAATTGCTCTTTATTTCTTGTTTATTAGTTTGATCTTTGCTTGTATTTGTGCATCAAGCTGCGTAAAATGATAAATAGTATTACGCGTAGAACAGAAATGCCGAAAATAGCCGTTGCCAAATGACTCTGCCGCAATGAATAGCAATTCTGACGATACTGCACTGACGACAGTGCATCACACGACTGTCAATGAAAGTGCATTTTCAACGCCAAACAGTCAAACTACCTTGAATTTTTCTTTACCTACCGATGTTGAAATTAATCAGACGGCACATTCCACAAAGATGTAAGCTCCTGATACACATACTTCTCATGTACAAAATTTGTACTCTGATCATTTACCTTTAGAATCCAATCAAAATGACAATACCCAAACCTCAACAGACATGTCATATGGTGACATTGTTGAACAGTTTACGCAAGATACTTTAAGCACTGATGATCAATTATCGAATAATGCCATTATGATGTTGGTTTAACAAATCATGGACGGCAATAAAAAGTCATAGCGGAAATAAGAGAACATTTCACTCAAATAAGTGACACGATGAACCAACAGAAACAAAAACTCAGTGACGAAGTTAATGAAGTCTCACAAAAACAAGAGTAACTGACTAAAAGTATAGAACAACAGATTAACGAATGTTTTGAACAACAAGAAACACGACTTAATGAACTCCTCAGTCAGCTCACAGAGGCATGTAATCAATTTGAAGAGCAAGTTATACTTGCGTCAAAGCGTAAAATGAGTTCATTCAGCAACAGAACAAAAAGATCGACCAGATACGCGAAACTCTCGTCCACGAGCAACATGAAATCAACAAAAAATGTAGTAGCTCATGTAGTTGCGGCGATCTTAAAACCGTACAAGAAACGAACACACAGCTTCAAAGCGATTTTACAGAGCATAAAAAACAAGTAGAAACACGTTTGAGTCAACAACACGAATAACACCAAGAAGACATACAAACTGTCACCAGTAGACTTGAACAATTAGAATTTGATACTGATTCTACCGTAGTCAAATCTGACATACGCAAACAAGTGTACAAAGAAATGCAGAAACAGACCGACGAAAATGACACCAACAATACTGCTCAAACTTCACCACTTACAGAAAAACTTGATGACTTTTCGAACAGAGTAGAAATTTTAGAAAGTAATACCGATAGTAAATCTGAAGATATATTACTGTTTTTTTTTCATTCGGTCTGAACGATTTCAGTCTATGAGCCGTGCTATTAATGAGCTGAACTCACGTAGCAATGCACTGAATTGTAAAGTTAAGAGTTTGCACTATAAAACTGCCACGTTAAAAGATCAGACATCATACCTCCAATATAATCAGCCAGAACAATTTGACACTACACCGCTAGAGCACAATCTCGGCAGGTTACGACGTGTGAGGGAATTAGACGCGGAACAACGTTCGCAAAACATATTTTTTTTACAGTAATGAATCGACACATTTCCGACGTGATGGCTTCGATTACAAACGTTTCTCGGCAGTATTTAAGTTTAAAGTATTCCGCAATAACGAAACATATCCATCCCTTAGACTGAGTACAACAGTTTTCATTCTCGTTACCATCTAATTGGTTTATTATCCATAAATTGGAATTCATTTGCAGTTTTTTGGAGGGCGAGCCCGCCACCCGCCACCAGGATACGCTCCATTGCAAATTCAAATGGTTCAAAATGGTTCAAATGGCTCTAAGCACTATGGGACTTAACATCTGAGGTCATCGGTCCCCTAGACTTAGAACTTCTTAAACCTGACTAACCTAAGGACACCACACATCCATGCCCGAGTCAGGATTTGAACCTGCGACCGCAGCAGCCGCGTGGTTCCGGACTGAAGCGCCTGGAACCGCTCGACCACAGCGGCCGGCGCCCCATTGCAAGACAATGCTATTCATTAGAAGAATTTCAAAATGCGTTTTTGTCAGCTTATTGGTCGGAAACTACACAAAGAGGAAGTTAACCAATTTACTGTCCTTTGAAAATTCTAATTCCCAACCATTACGCAATTGTTTGAATACATGGTTGAACAAAATCCGAGCCATGTGTTCAATCAGAATTAATACAGCTCCGCACCTCTGAATTACCATGTTCATTACGTGTCTCCCTGTTAACGGGGCAACAAAAAGAAAGCATGCCAGCATTTCGCGATCTTATACAACTTTCGGAAGTACAACATTTAGACTACTCTTTTATCAATAAAAATTTCTCCCAAAACGGCAACAGTAATAACACTTATGGATATCAAAACTCATCAGGAAATTTTAATGACAGACGTAATAAGGGGTTTAGGAATGACAACAACTTTCAGAATAACCTTCACAGACGTCAAAATTTTAATAATCAGTATTCACAAAACCGGCAACAGTATCAACAGTTTGGTAGCAACAATCAGAACTTTCAACAACTTCACCAACAATACCAGCAAGCTGGAAATTCCGGACAAGAAGATTCACAGCAAGGCCAACGCAACTTCAATATTTCGCCGGAAACTTTCGTGAACACGCAATAGCATAGCAATAATACTACACCACAAGGCAATAATTTCGTGTATAGAAACCAGACATCGCATTTCAAAAAAAAATGTTCCGTATCAGACTAATTACAGCAACAAACGAAGAGGTCATAATCAGAATTTTCAGCGTAATTGTGACAATAACAATTTTTTCCAGAATAAGGACAATTTCAACAACAGCCTCCACTTTTTTTAACGAATCTGACGTACGTTTACACTCACCCCAAAATACTAATGACCACAATAGCAGAACTGTACAAGTTATTGACATGTCACAACAAACTTCAAGTACCGAATACTACATGACTAGAAGACAACCCCGTTGCTTTAGTCTGCAGAGACGAGACGAAACAATTGCTTAAAATATAATTACTTTCGGCAACATTAGATAAACGCTTTTACAAGAACAGATCGAGGCTAAGAAGACAGCTTCACACTCCATCATTTAAATACAAATAGGTACACATAAATTTACTGCTGTGATAGATTCAGGTTCACCTGTTACTGTCATAAGTGATGCTGCATTTTACAAGTATAACCACGATAATTCCTTTATACGTATATGGATATGGTGTCTGTTCTTTCGGTCATGTCCGAAAGAACAGACACCATTGATGACCTTCAGTCGTCTAGAACGAAATTAGAATTATATATTAACAACTTCAGCTGCTGACAGGCGCTGATATATCAACGGGGACAGGTGAAAACGTGTGCCCCCACCGGGACTCAAACCCGGGATCTCCTGCTTACATGGCAGACGCTCTATCCATTTTTTAAAATCTCATTTTGTTCGTTAATGTGCGTTGTAATTGTTCGGGGCGGACGTCCCATGACGCTAGTCGCTAGTTCAAGGTCCTCGTTGATCGATTAACTCCGTTTTTTTTGTTACAGAGGGCAGCTAACCCTCTGACCGAACACGCTGAGCTACCGTGCCACCGGTCCATCAGAGCCACCGAGGGCACAGAGGACAGTGCGACTGCAGGGACTATCTCGCGCACGCCTCCCGCGAGACCCACATTCTCATCTTGTATGTCCTCACACTACATACCTTGTGTCTCACCCCAACACACTCATTACTCGTGTAAGACATTCTTACCAAGTCCCGTAAGAGTTCGGGGAATATGTGCACATTCGCACAGAAGAAGGAGGTCATGGCCGGTATTGCCAGAACTATATACTTATACGGATATGGTGACTGTTCATTCGGACATGTTCTATTAAATTTCTAGGTTATGTCATTTCTGCTGACAGCATAGCGCCCGGTCCAGGAAAACTTGAAGCAATTCGAGATATTATGGTTCCTATTTCAAAAAAGCAACTTCAAAAAAGCAGCTTTTTTGTCACCTCATTCATTATTCTGCACTGCATACCCAGGGATTGTCAGTTAACAAGCAAAAATATTATCTGGAGATGCGATGAACAAGCTCTTTCCGAAATGCGAACCTTAAGCATGCGCTCTTGACTGCACCGATACTATCACACCCTGATCCCCCTAAGAACTTATCGGTCGGCACTGACAGTTCCAAAACAGCCCTCGGCATATACATTTTCCAAGAGACAGAAGAAGATTGCATCATTGTTATTAAAAGCGTTGTATTTGCGAGCTACATTCTGTCTGCTGCAGAACGCAACTATTCTATTACAGAGTTGGAAAGGTTATCTGTCGTTTGGGTCTTTACTAAATTTAGACACTTTTTGAATGGGAAACATACCACTGTTTACATTGACCACCATGCTATTCAGTTTCTGCTTTCTGCAAAATTTTCTCACGAATGCCTTGGGCGATGGAAGTTATATTTACAAAAATTTGACTTTACGGTAACTAACATTCCCTGCTCTCAATACGTGGTAGCTGAGACTTTATCCTGTTCTCTTCCTACCAGACAACAAGACATAACCACACATTTTCGCCAAACTAATTACAGTATTTTGTTCATACAGCAAGAAGCGCTTGAAAACTTTATTTATTCATCTCTTGAAGACATTTCCAAAGAACATAACAATTCAGTTCAGCTGTATGGGCATGTACTCTGAAAGCTAAGTCACTACCAGTAAATGTATTACCACAAGCTTACTACTAGAATAGCTCAACTATGTGTCTAAAACATACTCTATGTACCATATTGTTAGATAATGAATTATGAACACAATTTGTCACTTAGATATTGATGTCGCTGCCATAAATAATGCAGTTTTTACCTGAATAAGTTTAGGATTTTGTATTAATATCCACTACTGTCATACTTTTCAATCCAGAAAGCATTTAATGCCTCCTTGAGTCAGACTACTGCCAGTTATGAAATTTAAATCATATATAAAACGTACATATTTCAATATGATTAAATTAAAATAACAGTAACACCATTTCGAACCATTATCCATTAAATATTATCTTGCACTGCCCTATGCGCGATATTCTTCCCAGACATAGTGTCGTAAGGTCTGTGCACTCACTTTGTGAGACGAATATACAGGGTGAATGAAAAAATGCCGTACTTGGCGGTCGCCATGCTATTCCAATTCCCAGTTCAAGACAAAAGTGTGTGTAACAAAACCTAGTCCCTTCAATAGGATTGCTATAAACTCGTTTTTTTTTTTCTTTTTTGAAAAAAGAGGCTCTGGAAACGCTGTAACATCGTACAGCCCTGCCGACATTCGATTCGTGTTCATGAGATTTTTTTTTTCGAGTTAAAGCATCAAACTGTATCAAATTTACAGCTTCACAACGCAGTATTTTGTGTATTTCTTTCTGCTACAATTACCTTCGTTAAGACGTAACATGAACTTCTTACAGACGTAAACGACTAATTTATTTCATCGATGACACACTTAAAGCCAACAGAAAGTTACAGTTGTAAGTAGGCTGTTTTATTGGTAACGCCACCTCTGTATGAAAATCACTGGCTGTGCTGTGTGCAGTCTGTGGCTAGTTTGCATTGTTGTCTGCCATTGTAGTGTTGGGCAGCGGCAGCTGGATGTGAACAGCGCGTAGCGTTGGGCAGTTGGAGGTGAGCCGCCAGCAGTGGTGGATGTGGAGAGAGAGATGGCGGAGTTTTGAAATTTGTCATGAACTGCTATATTTATATATGATGATATCAAGGTAAATACATTGTTTGTTCTCTATTAATATCTTTCATTTGCTAACTATCCCTATCAGTAGTTAGTGCCTTCCATAGTTTGAATCTTTTATTTAGCTGGCAGTAGTGGCGCTCGCTGTATTGCAGTAGCTTGAGCAGCGAAGATTTTTGTGAGGTAAGTGATTTGTGAAAGGTATAGTTTGATGTTAGTCAGGGCCATTCTTTTGTAGGGAATTTTGAAAGTCAGATTGCGTTGCGCTAACAAAATATTGTGTGTCAGGTTAAGGACAGTCGTGTATAAATTTTTCTAAGGGGACGTTTCACAGTGGATACATTAACACCGTCTGTGTTCAATGAAGTACGAAAAACACATAAGCTACATTAGACAACACATTATGCTACGAACAACAATACCATTCTTTACGTTTAACGTCCATGCTTACTTTCACAGAGCCAGCACACACATGTACGAACGACGTTCACTTTAGAGAAAATGTTCAAGGTGACCAACTTGCATTTGCAAACACTTCGCCATTCTCTGAATCATACTTTGCTCTATCCTACACAGCACACCTGCATCCATCATTGCCTAAGCGGCATGCACTAGAGCTATTAGGTCGTTTACGTTCATGGCTGGAGTGCTATAAACTTCTTCCTGTAAGTGTACCCACAGACAAAAATCTAGTAATTTAGGTTCGAGGAACGTAGAGGTCAGAGTATTAGACATCCTCGACCAATCCATTTTCCTGGAAACGCTTCATTAGATAGTTACGCACATCTGTTCCAAACTGTGGCGGCGTACCATCATGTTCAAACCATAGCTGTTGCCGAACTCGATGCGGAACGTCTTCTAATGCGTTAAGGAAAGTAATGCACAGAAACATATGATACGTGGACCCACTGAACTTATCCGGCAATAGGTAAGGGACCAAAAGCACTCGTTCTACGATTCCAACCCACAAGTTTATGCCAAAGAGTGCCTGAAACCCACATTCATGGGTGACATGTGGGTTGTGTTCAGACAAATAATGGCTGTTGTGGACGTTGAAAATACCTTGACGATTGAAGCTAGAGTCGTCTGTCCATATTACGTCATTTATGAAATGTTCATTGTCTTACACTCGGTGCAAAAGCCGTTCACAGAACTGTACTCGTGGAATGCGGTGTTCTGGTCCCTAGTGTTGAGTTAATGTGTAATGATGCGGATGCAGTTCTTCATCTAGCAACTCTTCAACGAATAGTCTTTGACGTATCAGGAACTGCCTTGCAGTATCACGGGGACTTCGCCGAGAAGCTTGGTGAATGGTTTCAAGAAGCGCGTCTTGTGTTCGTCTAGTCCCTGGACGATCTCTGTCCAGTACTTGGACAGAGATTATCTGTTTCCGGAAGGCGTTGCTCCAGACGACGATAAGCCTATCAGGACGGCACTTTTGAGAGTACCGTGCAGCATACGCATGAGCAGCAGCAGTAGCAGCAGCTTGGTTATTGATGGCACCCAGCACCAAAAGCACATCGACGTATTCTTCGATTGTGTAATCCATCGAGAAGCTGCCCTAAATAACTCGACAGGACCAGTTATGGTTGTGTGCTGTACAGTTTGTAGACACATTCACACAGGTTAATGGATCTCACTGCCATGTGACCAAATGATGTCCTGCTTATAAATGATGAGAACTAGGGAGTAGACGTCTGAAAACAGATAAGGAACCCAACGAGGATTCGAATCATAACTCCATTGTGGACATGGTTTTGATGTCCTAGCAATCTACTCAGTGAGCTACAGCGGCTGGTATAGTAGTGCTGGATGTACACGTTCCTCTGTACATTCCGATGCCATACACGGTGTGACAGTGTTGCCAGCTCCTTGTTCGCCATAGCACTTTGTCCCAAAATTTAGTGTATATATATATACTAAATTTTGGGGCAAAGTTCTAGGGAAGGTGGGGAACATCATAAGGATTGAGACTTGGATATCAACCCCCGTCTGCAATAATCAGGGGGTAAGTGGTAGCAGAGGTTGAATGTAAGAAAAGAGACAGGAGAGTGATTCATCTAAAACATTTATTTGACATATTGAGTACACATGGTGCAGACATGAATAAAGCTCTAATGTTATAATGGGTGCTCGAAGTCTGCACCATCTGATGGCACACATGCCTGACAACAACAGAACATTGACCACCAGACACCTTTGAACACCTTGGGAGTTCCTTCGATTGGAGCAGCTGCGCAGACGATTCCTGCGACAAGGTCCATTTCAGATTCCACAGGATTGGGGTACAAGAGAGATTTGTTCATTCTGGACTGGCTGTTCCTAAGGATCTGAACAGATCATTCCCACATCGATGGATTGGGCACAGTGGACAGGTTCCCTTGTCTGTCACTCACAGAATTTATCGAGCCTTGATTCCTGTCTGTGGGAGCCACGAAATCTCTCATGTTGCATCGCACAGTAAAAACAACCGTCGCACGGCACTGGGTAGTTCTGAGAGGGTGTAGTATATTATGCGTGTATGAAGGTTTGCACCCTATGGCCAAATCTCATCTAGGGACTCCAGTCGGTACTATTACATTGTTTAATCTTCAGAGAAGGTTGTTCCGATATGATGAAGTCGAAATTTGAGTTTGATTTTCCTAAAACGAAGAGGTAGGAGAGCAGTGCAATAAATTGCTATGGTTTTTTCCAGAAGTACGATGTGATGTCTGTTTCGTGTACACTCGTCACTACGTACTGTGTGTGTCATATCTGCGATGACTGGCTGGATTAAATCATATGAACTTTAGTAGCACCTTTTTTCATCCATAGATCTCTTTTTACTATGATATATGACATGTCAAAGTATTTACAAGTTTAGACCAATTCAAAATAAGCTAATTCGTATAAACATACATACACAAACTTCTAGTTAGAGACAACCATTAGATTTACTCCTGGTATACAACATTTTTTTTACAAATAGCTTATTAAATAATATAATGCCCCACTGTTCACTCATATCTCACTATCAGTCACCACACACACTATACACCATCATTATTATTAATTTGTATAACTTTTTTTACCAAATCCCTACTCTGTTCTATCTAAGTAATCCTTCAATGTATAAAATGTATTGCATAACAGGTACTTTTTAGCTGCCTTTTTGAATGAATGTATTTTTGCAATTTCTTTTGGTAATTTATTGTACAGTTTTATTCCTTGGTAGAAAGTACTGTTTTGAGTTATATGTTTATTTTTTCTTGGTAAGTGTAAGTTGAGTCTAGCTCTTGTTCCATGGTCATTGACAGAGCTGTTTGTGCAGTAATTATCGATGTTATTTTTGATGTGTACAACTGACTGGTAAATGTATTCACACAGAGCAGTTAGAATCCCCAGTATTTTGAACAGATCTATACAATGAGTTCGACTACTATTTTTGGTTATCATTCGTATGGCTCTTTTCTGGAGTTTGAAAACTGTGGTCCTATTTTGTGCATTTGTTCCCCAAAAAACAATGCCATAGCTAAGGATTGAGTGTATATATGAGTAGTATGTAACTAAAAGACGCTGCATTTTACACACTGGCGATACGGTTCTAAGGGCATAACATGCTGATGACATTCTGTTTGCAAGTATCTTCGTGTGTTCATACCACTTAAACTGAGAATCAATATTCATTCCTAGAAATTCTTCATGTGTTGCACAAACTGTAGAGGTGCCATCTACATTTAATTTAACATTGTCATTTTCCCTCTTCAAAATGAAATTTATGGCATTAGTTTTCTTTATGTTCAATGTCACTTTATTGCTTATTGACCAATCGTAAACTTCCTTGAGAGTTTCATTTGCTTTCTCTGTAAGGAGTTCTCTTGTTTTCTTGGTGACCATAATATTGCTGTCACCAGTGAAGAGACTTTTTTAGCCATAAGTAACACCACTGGGGAAGTCATTGATGTGTATCAGGAATAGTATTGGTTCTAATATGCTACCTTGCGGTACCCCTATATTAATGTATTCTGGTAAGTGTTTTACTAAATGTTTATATGTATTTGAAGTATGTCTTATCTCTACTCTTTGTACCCTATCTGCTAGGTATGATCGAAACCAGTCATTAGCTACCCCTCTTGTTCCTAATGCTTCTAATTTATTTGGTAGAATATTGTGGTCAACTATATCAAAAGCCTTAGGAAGATCCAAAATATGCCTGTCACACACTCATCTTTGACAAGAGCATCAAGTACAACATTTGTGAAGTCAACTATGACTGACTCCATATTTTTGCCACTTCAGAAACCAATCTGTGATTCGCTTAAAAGATTGTATTTATCAGGTAATTCATTAATCTGTCTTTCATAATTGCTTCTATTATTTTTGAGAATGGTGACAGTAGGGAAATGGGCTGGTAATTTTCTATGTCTTCTGAATTACCTTTCTTAACTGCTCTGGAAATGTCCTTGATGTGAAGGATTCATTTATTATATTTGTTAAGGGGCCTTGTATAATCTCTATGCATTGTTTCAGTACACATCTTGGTACTTCATCTAAGACTACTGACTTCTTATTTTTTAGTTTTGAATATTGAGTTAATTCTCTGTGGTTGGAAGTAACATCATTGTATTTAGTGCAACATTATTTACAGGTGTTATATTTGTTTTGGGGAATTTTTCCTCTAACTTCTCTGCAATATTTGAAAAACGCTCGTTTACTTTATCCCTCTCCCTTATCAGTATGTTATTCTGCATTTGTTTGCCTCTCCCCATTTTCTTTTTTATAACATCCAAAATTGCTTCGTTTTTATTCTCTGCATTATACATTATTTTGTCATTAAATGGCTGTTTTGCAGGAATCAGCATCTTCCAATAGATATTTTTGTATCTATGATAGAAATTTAGGACTTCTAGATCGTTGCAAATCTTTTTCATGGAAATGAGGTATTTAAGTGTTCGGGGGACTCCTTAATAACTGCTGTTATCCATCTGTTTTTGTGAGATGTTGATACAGAGATGCACACTTTTGGAAATGCCTTTTCAAAGTCCAATTTAAATTATGTTGTGAATTTAGAAAATTTCATATTCACATTGGTTTCCTTATACTTCATTCCAAGGATTGTTTTGCTAGTTCTTTTGAAAATATTTTATTTTGATTTCTGATATGTCGTTTGTAGACTTGTAGTTTAGCGAATGATTCGATGCCTGATTTTATTGTTGGTACTTGACAGCGATGGGCTGATAGTCTGAGATCTTTTACAGCTACATACCATTTTTCCCTGTCCATATTTGTGGCCTTGTGGACAGTTACTGATGCAGTAATTATTGTAACCCTTGTTGCACTATTGATCAATAGGGACATGTCAAAACTTTGAGTGATATTTATGAGAGTGCTGCTGGATTCATTTATGATATCAGCGTTGATGTTAATGTCCCCACACTGAATTGTGTTGACCTTTGTACTTGAGAATTTTTCAAGAATTTATGTTAATTTATTGAAGAAAGTGTCCACACTACCACTGGGAGATGCTATACACACACAAAATGATTAATTTCTTGGTGACATCAAGCCCTGTTAATTCAATAGCTGATATTTCAAAGTGTTTGTCTTGACTTTCTGTACTGTGGTCATGTCGTGATTTGAACTGTGTTCCTTTTCTGCTATCAATGCATGCTCCTCCACCCCTTGAAGCAGTTCTGCCGTAAGAGTTACCCTATCATACAATGATAATACTACATGTTGGATTTCTGTGCAGTTCAAAGATTGGAGCTCAGCTTCTAATAGTTGTTTTATTTTTTATTGATTGCCTGTTTTGATGGAGGATTGTTAAGTCTGTGAAATGCCCCATGCTACTCTTTCCAATGGTTTGTTTTTCTTTGTGACATCTGGTATGTGTGATATTTGGAGGATTAAAATCTGTCTTGTGAGTGATTGTTTCAGCAATTTTTTAAACTGCTGGAGATACTCTTTAGGCAGGAGAACCTGCTGTCTGGATTTATCCTAAAAAGACTTACTTTTCCTACCCATGACAACAGGTATTTGACCATGTGTAGCCCCAGATCCATTCCCTATACTTTCATGAATCAGCTGTTCCAGTCTTCCCTTCCCAGTCCTATTTAGGTGTATGCCATGCTTAGTGAAACCCCGTCTCTTGATAATCCGGATGGGCACCATAGAAACATGAGAAAAGTTGGCCTCCCTCAGTGCCATCCATAACACCACACTGATTCGCCTCACAGCTCCATCAAGGTGTAGTCGATCATGACGCCAGAACAGCTCAACAAAATGTACGTTGCTGCCATGAGTCAGAAAAGCTATCTTGTCCAGGACACCACCTATGTCATATGCCCCATCCCTATCCAACTGTTCCCCACCTCACCCACTATCACTACATGATCCTCTTTTGTAAAGTCGTTACATAAAGACCCTATCACATGCCTTAGCCCTGCATTTGGCTTGAAGATACTGGTGGCCTGGTACGCTGCCCCTAAACTTTCCTGTAACTGAGTGTTTACACCTTGCCCATGGCTACACCTAGCAGCAACACTCTCTTCTTCCAAACGCTTAGTACATTCCTAGGCTTCTTGGCCGTGGTTGAAGTGTGTTGCACATTTTCAGCTCCTCATTCTATCTGAGGCTCTTCTCCATTTAACTCTGGCAGTGGTAGACACCTGTTTTTGGTGTTGATGATAATACTGTCAGATCGCGTTCCTTTTCTTCCTATCCCCTGTAAGTAGGCTGTTTAGGTTTTTATGTTGGTAACGCCACATAGCGCTCTGTATGAAAATCACTGACTGTGCTGTGCGCAGTCTGTGGCTGGTTGGCATTGTTGAAATATTCGCTATTGTAGTGGTGGACAGTTGGATGTAAACAGCGCATAGCGTTGCGCAGTTGGAGGTGAGCCGCCAGCAGTGGTGGATGTGGGAAGAGAGATGGCAGAATTTTGAGAGAGGACGATTTGGACGTGTGTCCATCAGAAAGAGTAAATTTGTAATACTGGATATCATGAACTGATATATTTATATGATGACTTTTGAACATTGTCTGTTCTCTATCAAAATCTTTCATTTGCTAACTACGCCTATCAGTAGTTAGTGCCTTCAGTAGTTAGAATCTTTTATTCAGCTGGCAGTATTGGCGCACGCT
Source organism: Schistocerca americana (assembly GCF_021461395.2). Classification (NCBI taxonomy): domain Eukaryota; kingdom Metazoa; phylum Arthropoda; class Insecta; order Orthoptera; family Acrididae; genus Schistocerca; species Schistocerca americana. The sequence continues at coordinate 173,421,459 of NC_060125.1, forward strand.
GTATTGCAGTAGTTTGAGTAACGAAGATTTTTGTGAGATAAGTCATTCATGAAAGGTGTAGGTTATTGTTAATCAGGGCCACTGTTTTGTAGGGATTTTTGAAAGTCAGATTGAGTTACGCTAAAAATATTGTGTGTCAGTTTAAGCACAGTCATTTATAATTTTTCTAAGGGGACGTTTCACCCCCTACCAGCTGCTAGTTCCCAAAAACCCTCCTCCCACCCTCTATCTCTCTAGATCCTTATCAGTTCCTTTCTTGCTTCCTCCAACTGTGCCTGAAGGGTGCAGATTTTCCTTTCCTGTTCCCCAATCTAAATGTTCCTACTGCATACTCTGCAGTTTCAGGAGAGAGACTCTTCTGTTCTTCAAACATTCTCCCCATTGCATCCCCCCCATCCCCCCTCCCCCCACCCCCGGTGAAAATATATCCTACAAGTCTGGCAACATATCCCTCTACTCACTACCCCCTACCAGCTGCTAGTTCCCAAAAACCCTCCTCCCCCTCTATCTCTCTAGATCCTTATCAGTTCCTTTCTTGCTTCCTCCAACTGTGCCTGAAGGGCACATTTTTCACTCAAGGTCAGTTTCAAAAGAATAATTAAGTTTAAAGCATGTTTTAAATTTGTAATTGATGCGAGATTGTCAGTATGTAAACAAAAGACGACATAAAGTTCTTTCGTACGGTTGTTGTTGTTTTTGTACTGATTTAGAGATACAATGATAGAAGAATGAATTAGTAATAATTTTGCTTTTAGAACATATACATTATCAAGCTGTTTGGTCAGGTTTTTAAGCGTTTATAACTCGGGGAATTTAGGCCTAGATCGCGTCTATCTAACTAGTAAACAATACGAAATCTGATAGTTAATTACGATTTGGAAACGTTCAATTATACTTTTATTGCGACAATAGACACTGACTAAACTAGTAGCTGTCTTTTTTTAACGAATTTTCCACTATCAAGAAAACTTGAATAGAATTTTTTGTGTTTATGTCACGCAAAATTTCGGGTTATTTCGTGGTTATCGGGAGTTCAAATCACACGAAGTTTCTTCAAGAACAAGCTCTGCTGGGACGCTAACATTCAGTTGTGTGACAAGAATGGACACTACAGCAAGTATATGAAACAAAGAAAATTTAAATTTAACACTAGTTCCTTTTAAATAAGTTCTTTTAGCGGACGAAGAAAATACCTGTGATCTCACTCGGCGGCCATCTTGACTTGCGGGACAATTGCAGACGTATTGTTATAAGCCACCACTGACTTCGTTACGAAATATTTTCCTAGTTAGTACAAAAGTATTCGAATTGCAAACTTTTCATTTAATATCCCATCTAATTTCACCAATGGCCTACAATGGCAAGAAATATGTTATCGACGTTTTCATTTTACATCTTCCTGCTGCACGATTGGTTTGCTTACTTATAGTGATTACAAAGTCAGATGACGATCTCGTTTCGGCGTTTTGCCATTATCGAGAGTATGTGTCCAGATCATATAACAGACATAATACTGTTCCTTATGTCTAGTTGGTTACTGCATCTACATATGGTACATTGCAATTATGTCTCAGCTGGTACGACTTGTTCCATATTGCGTCTTGGAGTGTGAGTCCGATTGTGTTTGTTTCACGTTATGATCACGTTATTTCTATATATTTCTATACATTTTTCTATATATTTATTTCTATCTATTTGCGAGATGTCGCTATAAATATTTTTCGCAGCTTTTTTAAGCCACAGTTCCAGCATCTTGGAGTGTGAATCCGATTGTGTTTGTTTCACGTTATGATCGCGTTATTTCTATATATTTCTATACATTTTTCTATATATTTATTTCTATCTATATGCGAGATGTCACTAAAAATATTTTTTGCAGCTTTTTTAAAGCCACAGTTCCAGCGATATTACATGGAACTTACATTTCGCGGAAAGTCAGTGAATGTGTTTGTTTTTCAGAGATAATATTGTCTACTGTTTGTCATGATCATTTATTCTTTACCTTAAAAGTCAATAAAATTTTCCAGGAATTTTTTGTGTTTAAAATATGTTTGTTCATTAAGGAAGTGCTTTGGGTGTTTTTCTGTATAGTTTTAGATTTCCATTCTTCAAAAATTTTTTTACCTAGATCACGTAACTAAAAGTTAATAGAAATAAAGTGACTATAACATAAAAGAAAGACGACCAAGATGCATTATGATCCATATAATACGAGCTAAATGTAAGCATAATGCATCACAGATATAATAACTATCTTAGACAAGAGGAGCAGTATTATACCTGTTATACCATCTGCACACATACTCTTGGTAGTAGCTAAACACCTAACGTGCTCGTCGTATGGGTAAATTTGTAATCACAAGGAGTAAATAAATCAATGGCGCAGCTGTAATCCTTACAAAAAAATTAAATATGTCGTTCCTCGACCTCATGCATGCTGCAGGCCCATTAGAAAAAAAGTTATTCAAATTTGCTTTATGACAACTATTTCATGTTCATTTACACACAAGCTTTGTCACGAAATTTCTTTTATTTTATTTTACAAATTTTATGAATTTTTCGATGTTTTAAATTAGGAAAATTCACAGAGTTGTTTAATTACAGTAAACTTATATTAATATAGGTATAAGTGAGACAACAGTTCTTCTGCATTACAAACAGCGTTTGATAATATGCAGTATTAATATCTTTCCAAGTTTTACTTAGTATTTTAGTTCTTTGTCACGAAAGGATGATATGTAAAAGTGATTTAGATTCAAATACTAAAACTAATGTGGTATTTCATTCGTAAAAATGTGCTAAGACTTGCTAGACACTTTTGCTTCTACAGGAGACACATTTTTCTCTGTTGTAAAAGTAATTTTTGAATCAGTTTGGTGCATGTGTCGTGATTTAAGGTAACAAGTCATTTATCCTTACTTCCTATATATTTGAAGCTGATAGTTAAAAGGGGAGCTATGATGAAAATTAAGAACACAGTTTTTTTTTCAGTGATGGTATTGTCAACATTTGGAAACGATAGCGCAGATGGTGTGGATGTCGCAGCAGCACTAACCGCCCTCGACTACTTAGATTCTAAAACATGGTGTATGTTTCAGATGTTTGACATTTTTGTATATCTCTGTAAGTGACAAATGCAGACGTTGTGTAGGGAAATTCTGCAGTCAGGGTTCACGCAGTAGGGGAAATGCGCTCCGATTTTCTTGGTTGTGTTCAGTGCACGCTACTTCTGATGTGGTCATATATAAAGGATGTGTTATTATCTCCATTTCCGTTTCTAACTCCCATAATTTTACCATTACTGGCAACAAATTTTTTGCCCTGCCCTCGAACTTCTGATGATGGAGCTTGTAGTGAACAGAAGTTGCGCGGTATCACAGAGAACAATGCCTCCTACACAGTGTGTGGTACAGTGAGTAATCAAAGTGTTTATTGCAATGATATTTCCGTTTAGTGAAAACTACAAATTATATTAGGCATTTTTGCTTGTTAGCCGGCCAGTGTGGCCGAGCGGTTCTAGGCACTTCAGACTGGAACCGCGCGACCGCTATGGTCGCAGGTTCGAATCCTGCCTCGGGCATGGATGTATGTGATGTCCTTAGGTTAGTTAGGTTTAAGTAGTTCTAAGTTCTAGGGGACTGATGACCTCAGATGTTAAGTCCTGTAGTGCTCAGTGCCATTTGAGCCATTTTGCTTGATAAACATACATCCTGAGGATTTTATATACTTCACATGCACTCCGTCTTCAGGCCACGAGTGGCCTACCGGGACCATCCGACCGCCGTGTCATCCTCAGTGGAGGATGTAGATAGGAGGGGCGTGGGGTCAGCAAACCGCTCACCCAGTCGTTATGATGGTATTCTTGACCGAAGCCGCTACTATTCGGTCGAGTAGCTCCTCAGTTGGCATCACGAGGCTGAGTGCACCCCATATACTTCACATGGGTCTAGTTTATCACGTCTCCGAATAAAATGACCTACTAATCGATGGCCATCCACTGCGACAAGTAGCCTGAAGTTATACCACACTCCAACTGTGATTATTATCTGATTCTGAAATAAATGAATCGGTATTCAATATTAAATATATCTTTTTGAAATATATTCAGTCTCTTCTTGGCCACACTAGAATAAATGTCATTTTTATGGAATCAAGCCTTTTTGTTATGTGGCCTACTACTGTACACCACTGATGAAAATAAATCCAGTTAAACTGTTTATAAAAATAATTAATAACCATTGAAAGATGCTTACTGCGTTTTGTACCCAAGAAGGTTATTTCAGTCGTGTCTGTTATGAAATTTTAATCAGCTGGTTAGATGCGTATCAGAACGTTGTTTCATACTGAGAAACTACAAAAGTAAGAAGTATATGTCAGGCTTTGTACTACTTCGATGACGAGTATTTACAAAATAGTATTTTTGTGTTCACAGACAGGAAAGAAATACAAACTGTTTGTTGATGAAGAGTTTACATTCACATTAATTGTGAAATAAATTTATGGTCTATTAACGTTGGAAAACATCAATTTCAAGCAAGGCTGTTATTACAGAAACCCATGATTAACTGGCAATGTAGAGCAGGAATGGCGAAGAATTCTGCACGTATGTTATGCTGTCGCTCGTGTACGGACGTCTGTCACCTGGCTGCATCCTCCACCACCATCAAGCTACGCTGTGTGAGTGGAAAAAGGGGGAAACAGCCATGGCCCCGCATTTTGATGGCAATGAAATCGCCTTGCATGGGGCTTGGTTCGTATTCATAACAATATACATCTCACATAAAAAACATTCAATTTTATTTAATGATTTTTGCACGCGTGCAGACAAAAAAATTTGTATTTGGTACAAATTATCGGCTTATGGGCAGATGCAGACAATTTCGCAGATGTTTGTCGTTAGGGTTGCCAGGTAATAGTGACTCAGTTTCATAAACAAAAAAGTCTTTTACGCATATATGTCGATCGAAATATTATCACACTTGCAACCTGATTGTGGAGACGTTGAAACTCTTTCTAAGAAAAACACGTAGAACTCGTGGACAGTTTTGCCGTAAACAATTTGTCTTTTAAAGAGGAGTTGCACTGCAGATCTATCGATTCCATTTGCACATATACAGCTGCAGTTTTAACTGAAATGGCAAAAGGTTTTGAAAACATCTGAAAAACGGATGTAAGATTGGTAGCGTCCTGTTCCTGTAATCTCTTCAACGCCACAATGATTTCAGCGAAACCATAAATGATTTTTCGTCGAAATAATGCTCGTGAGGTTCCATTCGTTAAAGTCATATCTTAATTTGCTTTCTTTCTTGTATTGTAATTTTATTATTTTTTCTCGCAGTGAATTATTAAAACACTTAACGATAAAAATTATTATTTAACCTCCTCCACTCTTTTGTTGCCCCAGGTCCTCCACACCTCAACTCCGGCCCTGGATGCGTTTCCAGTTCGGCTTGGCGGAAAAACTGCTATAATCGTTTACATGTAATTAATTTTTTTGAGTAGTTGTTTTTATATTGACAACAGTCATGAAGAATAGAAATAGCAAAAAGAAGCAGAAAATACGCAGCATCTGTACGGGAACTGGCAGGCGAAGAGAGCGAGGCGTGAGATGAACTGTCGCATTAGCGGAGATTAGGCCGCACTCGCGCCAGTTCTCATTAGCAGGGCGCGCCGCCCGGCGAATCCGCTGTTTATTGCGGCTGGTTTGATGAGATGAGCCGGCGCTGATGGCTCGGCTTATGAGTCTCTGCCGCTAAGCACCTTCCTTCGGCGGCGCCTACAGCCCGTCGTGTTCCACGGCAGGCTGTGCGAAGCCAACGGCTGTACCTGCTACAAGGCAAAGCGGCAGGGAACGAAAGGAAGTCGAACGCCAGGAAGTGTCTCTCCTGCTTTCTTTTCAGTTCATTACGTACCAGTCGTTTCCGAAAGGAGAACTACATATTTCACAAATCTAACCTACATTAACAAGAACTTCCATGATTTTAAAAGTTTTTTTTTGGGTCGGACAAGTATATGGCATACCGAGACAATGTGTGCTTCGAGAGAATGCGTGAATGGAGAGACGTCTACAGACGTTAAAGTAACCTCTGGCGTACCACAGGGGAGTGTTATGGGACCATTGCTTTTCACAATATATATAAATGACCTAGTAGATAGTGTCGGAAGTTCCATGCGGCTTTTCGCGGATGATACTGTAGTATTCAGAGAAGTTGCAGCATTAGAAAATTGCAGCGAAATGCAGGAAGATCTGCAGCGGATAGGCACTTGATGCAGGGAGTGGCAACTGACCCTTAACATAGACAAATGTAATGTATTGCGAATACATAGAAAGAAGGATCCTTTATTGTATGATTATATGATAGCGGAACAAACACTGGTAGGAGTTACTTCTGTAAAATATCTGGGAGTATGCGTACGGGACGATTTGAAGTGGAATGATCATATAAAATCAATTGTTGGTAAGGTGGGTACCAGGTTGAGATTTATTGGGAGAGTCCTTAGAAAATGTAGTCCATCAACAAAGGAGTTGGCTACAGAACACTCGTTCGACCTAAACTTGAGTTTGCTCACCAGTGTGGGATCCGTACCAGGTCGGGTTGACAGAGGAGATAGAGAAGATCCAAAGAAGAGCGTCGCGTTTCGTCACAGGGTTACTTGGCAATCGTGAAAGCGTTACGGAGATGTTCAGCGAACTCAAGTGGCAGACTCTGCAAGAGAGGCGCTCTGCATCGCGATGTAGCTTGCTGTCCAGGTTTCGGGAGGGTGCGTTTCTGGATGAGGTATCGAATATACTGCTTCCCCCTACTTATACCTCCCGAGGAGATCACGAATGTAAAATTAGAGAGCTTAGAGCGCGCACGGAAGCTTTCCGGGAGTCGTTCTTCCCGCGAACCATACGCGACTGGAACAGGAAAGGGAGGTAATGACAGTGGCACGTAAAGTGCCCTCCGCCACACACCATTGTGTGGTTTGCGGAGTATAAATACAAATGTAGATATAGATGAACATAAATGCAGATGCTAGCCAAACATGCAGGTTGCGCTGATGTATCTGCTCACGAACGGCACCTGTAGAATTTTCTCAATACTTTGAAAGTTCCAGTCTTGGTCAGAAAAGTGTACCGTGTGGTTGTGACTGCATAATGTCGCAGGTGGGCGACTTCAACGTGGACAAATTGTTGGTGAACGTATGGTGGGCGCTTCCGTAACCAGGGTAGCCGAAGAGTTTGGCGTTTCAAAAGGGGCCGTATCGAATATTTATACCGTACAAAGCGAAAGCGGAAAAACATCTTCCGCTAAGTCAAAACACGGACGAAAGTGTGTATTGAGTCATCTTGACTGACGGACATTAAAGATTTTGACGAAAAGTAAGAGGACGCCAGCTGCAGAAGTCACTGGGGAACAGAATGTCGCACTCGCAAACCCTGTCAGCAACAAAAGAACACAAAGGTACTTCCAAAATCAAGAAATATCAGGGCGAACTGTAATTCCAAAACCACTCATTAGTGATGCAAATGCTCGTAATGTGAAAACGTCGTGCCGACGCCATAAGCTATTGACTACGAAGCAACGGAAGAGTTTCATTTCGTCTGGTAAGTCTTGTTTCACACTATTTTCAATTTGTAGCCGAGTTTACGCGCCAAGTATGAATCATGGCAGAAGTTCGGTGAGGATTTGGGCAGCCATGTTTTGATATTCCCTGGGCACCAGGTACTGTGCAAGGCCGCGTTATTGCGAACGATTATGTAATCATTTTGGCTGATGATGGCCATCCCCAGGTGCAATGTTTGTTCCCAAGTGGTGATGTCGTGTTGCAATACGAACGAACTCCTGTTCCCAGAACTTTCATCGATCAGGATTGGTTTTTTGAGCTCGTGAATGAATTTTCACATCACCACTGGCTACCACAACCACGAGATCTCACTGCTATTGAACCGTTTCGTCTACTTTGGAGAGAAGGGTACCTGATCACTATCCACCTCCTTCACCGTTGCATGGACTTGCCTGTACTTTGTAGGAAGAACAGTATAAGAAGCCTTTAAATACCATACACGACCTGCAGTTATGCTTTTCGAAACGGATGGAATCTCTTTTGAATGCCAACGCTTTTCCTGTACCGTACTATATACAGTAATGTGTTCTATCTTTGATGTTTCCAAAGTTTTGTCAGTTTCTGTGGATCTATTTACAATTAAGTCAATATTAAAAGTTTGTGTCTTTTGTTGTAATGGTGCGGTCAGAAAAATGTACATTTTAGACTAATTATATCGCATAACTGTGCTTTGGTCTTTATTTAACTTGGTTTTAAGTAACTTATTCTGTTTATACTCAAGAGGACGTCGTTATCAGGAGAAAGAAAACTGGCGTTCTACGGATCGGAGCGTGGAATGTCAGCTCCCTTAATCGGACAGGTAGGTTAGAAAATTTAAAAAGGGAAATGGATAGATTAAAGATAGATATAGTGGGAATTAGTGAAGTTCGGTGAAAGGAGGAACAAGACTTTCGGTAAGGTGAATACAGGTTTATAAATACAAAATCAAATAGGGGTAATGCAGGAGTAGGTTTAATAATGAATAAAAAAATAGGAGGGTGGGTAAGCTACTGCAAACAGCATAGTGAACGCATTATTGTGGGCAAAATAGACACGAAGCCCACGCCTACTGCAGTAGTACAAGTTTATATGCCAACTAGCTCTGCAGATGACGAAGAAATTGATAAAATGTATGGAAAGAAATTATTCAGATAGTGAAGGGAGACGAAAATTTAATAGTCATGCGTGACTGGAGTCCGTATTAGGAAAAGGGAGGGAAGGAAACGTAGTAGGTGAATATGGATTGGGGGTTGTTGTTGTTGTAGTTGTGGTCTTCAGTCCTGAGACTGGTTTGATGCAGCTCTCCATGCTACTCTATCCTGTGCAAGCTTCTTCATCTTCCAGTACCTACTGCAGCCTAAATCCTTCTGAATCTGCTTAGTGTATTCATCTCTTGGTCTCCCTCTACGATTTTTACCCTCCACCCTGCCCTCCAGTACTAAATTGGTGATCCCTTTATGCCTCAGAACATGTCCTACCAACCGATCCCTTCTAGTCAAGTTGTGCCACAAACATGTCACAAACATGAAACAGGAAGCCGCCTGGTAGAAGTTTGCACACAGCGTAACTTAATCATAGCTAACACTTGGTTCAAGAATCATGAAAGAAGGTTGTATACATGGAAGAAGCCTGGAGATACTAAAAGGTATCAGATAGATTATATAATGGTCAGACAGAGATTTAGGAACCAGGTTTTAATTTGTAAGACATTTCCAGAGGGAGATGTGGACTCTGACCACAATCTATTGGTTATGAACTGTAGATTAAAACTGAAGAAACTGCAAAAAGGTGGGAATTTAAGGAGATGGGACCTGGATAAACTGACTAAACCGGAGGTTGTACAGAGCATAAGGGGACAATTGACAGGAATGAGGGAAAGAAATACAGTAGAAGAAGAATGGGTAGCTTTGAGGGATGAAGTAAGGACGGCAGCAGAGGATCCAGTCTTGGATGGTGTCTTGAAGGGAGGATATAAGATGAACATCAACAAAAGCAAAACGAGGATAATGGAATGTAGTCGAATTAAGTCAGGTGATTTTGAGGGTATTAGATTAGGAAATGAGACACTTAAAGTAGTAAAGGAGTTTTGTTATTTGGGGAGCAAAATAACTGATGATGGTGGAAGTAGAGTGGATATAGAATATAGACTGGCAATGGAAAGGAAAGCGTTTCTGAAGAAGAGAAATTTGTTAAGATCGAATATAGATTTAAGTGTCAGGAAGTAATTTCTGAAAGTATTTGTATGGAGTGTAGCCATGTATGGAAGCGAAACATGGACGGTAAATAGTTTGGACAAAAAGAGAATAGAAGCTTTCGAAATGTGGTGCTACAGAAGAATGCTGAAGATTAGATGGGTAGATCACGTAACTAATGAGGAAGTATTAAATAGGATTGGGGAGAAGAGAAGTTTGTGGCACAACTTGACCAGAAGAAGGGATCGGTTGGTAGGACATGTTCTGAGGCATCAAGGGATCACCAATTTAGTATTGGAGGGCAGCGTGGAGGGTAAAAATCGTAGGGGGAGACCAAGATATGAATACACTAAACAGATTCAGAAGGATGTAGGTTGCAGTAGGTACTGGGAGATGAAGAAGCTTGCACAGGATAGAGTAGCATGGAGACCTGCATCAAACCAGTCTCAGGACTGAAGACCACAACAACAACATACAGTTTGATTTAAAATCGCAAAAGGCAGAATGATATATGACTTTATATTCGTTCTTGGTTGAGTATTAGTGTTGAACAATGCAATGGACCTCACACACGCATTTCTATCAAATTACTGCATCTGGACTATTTAATATCGCCAGTGTAGTATGTGCTACCATCTGTTAGCTGTAGTAGTAACAACGAGGCTTATTACACCGGAGATTGGTCAAGAGCTCATAAGATACAGGTTTTGAAGTGAATAAATCTACGTACTTACTTTACTTCAGTTGTGGCCTACATCATTGTAGTGAAATCCATTATGGGGTCCTGTATTTTATGAACAAGCATATTTTAGATCATGTATGTAGTCGTCGAGGGACACCGAAGGCAAGATATTCACAGGTGTTTAAACATTTTTAACTACTCACGAACCGGTGGGACGTTACAAGTGGTACAAGAAATTGGAGGAGTACGGCTGTTCGTGCGGCACAAAATATTCGTGTCGTCCTGGCGTGTCGGAACAGTGGACCATGTGAGGAAAGTGACGTTGCAAGGTTCTATAAAATCTAATGGAAAATTCGTAGGCGGTTAAGAGTGAAGCCGTATAAATTGCAGTCTCTACAAACCATAATCTTTCTATGCAGCAATAATGTGTAAAACCGCCTTGAAAATGACAGCTTCGCAAGCAATCTCATCTTAAGGGACGGAGCCACTTTTTATCTTTCAGGAATGGTCAGCATACAAAATACATACATATGGGAGACAAAGAGTCCACGTGCAACTGTCGAACAGTACTGGAATTCCAAAAAGTTAGCGTGTTGTGTGGCATGTACAAGAGAGTACCGTCAATGGTATCACCTATCCCTGTGTGCTGTAACTGTCACCCGAGCTTCTACTTGAAAACTGACAGCATGGATTTCATCTTTGAACAAGACGGAGCCCTTTCACATTTCCGCAATTGTCTACAAGATTAACCTGAATGAGACGTTGCCACATCGCCGGATAGGCCGTGTTGCTGACCTGGCGTTCCTGGAGTGGGCACCCCAGTCGCAGACTTGAAGCATTGCGATTTTTCCTCGTGGGGCTACACCAGGGATAGCGTCTATGTTCCACCTCTACATCAGAACCTTGAAGAATTGTGACACAGCATCACGACAGCTGTTCTTACCGACACTCCTGAAATGCTGGGTCGGACGTGGGTAGAACTGAACTACCGATTAAAGGTGTGCTGTGTAGCGTAGGGTGGTCGCAATGTAAAAAAGCTTTGATAGCTCGTCATTCATATACCGGTACTGTATCATTTGTTACATTAATCTTGGTCACTTACCTGTACCTATTTTGTGTATTGTTTCATGGACTTTATAAGTATTCTGTACATCGTCGTTAGGGCATTGTCACTATTTCTTGCCACACTCAATGAGCACTTTCGCACTCTGGTTCTAACATTCCATCGTTCGATGTACCACTTTATAACACCCCTGTTGCCGAATGACGGACCCTAACGTATAACGTACTGGACCCCTTGGACTGTCTGATACGGTAAGCGATAGATGTACAGGGGTGCGTGGTAGGTCCTCTTTGTGACTTATCTGCGCTGTTGCAGCCTAGTCAGCCTCTGTACTTTCTGACCTGTAATCGTACCTGCCCTTACCTGCAGTTCAGCCGCTCGTACCGTTATTCGGCACACTGTGGATTCTGGACTTAGGAAATAAGTACCAGGTGATCAAAAGGTCAATATAAATTTGAAAACTGAATAAATCACGAAATAATGTAGATAGAGAGATACAAATTGACGCACATGTGTGGAATGACATGGGGTTTTATTAGAACCAAAAAAATACAAAAGTTCAAAAAATGTCCGACAGATGGCGCTTCATCTGATCAGAATAGCAACAATTAGCTAACAAAGTAGGACAAAGCAAAGATGATGTTCTTTACAGGAAATGCTCAATATGTCCACCATCATTCCTCAACAATAGCTGTAGTCGAGGAATAATGTTGTGAACAGCACTGTAAAGCATGTCTGGAGTTATGGTGAGGCATTGGCGTCGGATGTTGTCTTTCAGCATCCCTAGAGATGTCGGTCGATCACGATACACTGGCGACTTCAGGTAACCCCAAAGCCAATAATCGCACGGACTGAGGTTTGGGGACCTGGGAGCCCAAGCATGACGGAAGTGGCAGTTGAGCACACGATCATCACCAAACGTCGCGCGCAAGAGATCTTTCACGCGTCTAGCAATATGGGGTGGAGCGCCATCCTGCATAAACATCGTACTTTCCAGCAGGTGTTTATCATCCAGGGTGGGGATGATGCGATTCTGTAACATATCGGCGTACCTCTCACCCATCACGGTAGCAGTTACAAAACCAGAATCACGCATTTCCTCGAAGAAAAAAGGCCCGAGAACGGCAAAAATGGCTCTGAGCACTATGGGACTTAACATCTTAGGTCATCAGTCCCCTAGAACTTAGAACTACTTAAACCTAACTAACGTAAGGACATCACACACATCCATGCCCGAGGCAGGATCCGAACCTGCGACCGTAGCAGTCCCGCGGTTCCGGACTGCAGCGCCAGAACCGCACGGCCACCGCGGCCGGCGATAACGGCAGATGTGGTAAATCCAACCCATACCGTGACTTTCTCGTCGTGCAATGGAGTTTCCACGACAGTTCTAGGATTTTCGGTAGCCCAAATTCTGCAGTTGTGGGCGTTGACAGACCCTCGGAGCATGAAATGAGCTTCGTCGGTCCACAACACGTTACTCAACCAATCGTCATCTTCCGCCACACCGCAAATACCCTCCGCTTCACTAAATCGCCAGGTAACAGTTCATGATGCCGATGGATTTTGTACGGATAGCATCGGAAGGTACCCCTAAGTGTCAACCAAACAGTAGTATATGGAATCTACATCTACATCTACATTTATACTCAACAAGCCACCCAACGGTGTGTGGCGGAGGGCACTTTACGTGCCACTGTCATTACCTCCCTTTCCTGTTCCAGTCGCGTATGGGTCGCGGGAAGAACGACTGTCTGAAAGCCTCCGTGCGCGCTATAATCTCTCTAATTTTACATTCGTGATCTCCTCGGGAGGTATAAGTAGGGGGGAGCTATATATTCGATACCTCGTCCAGAAACGCACCCTCTCGAAACCTGGCGAGCAAGCTACACCGCGATGCAGAGCGCCTCTCTTGCAGAGTCTGCCACTTGAGTTTATTAAACATCTCCGTAACGCTATCACGGTCACCAAATAACCCTGTGACGAAACGCGCCGCTCTTCTTTGGATCTTCTCTATCTCCTCCGTCAAACCGATCTGGTACGGATCCCTCACTGATGAGCAATACTCAAGTATAGGTCGAACGAGTGTTTTGTAAGCCACCTCCTTTGTTGATGGACTACATTTTCTAAGCACTCTCCCAATGAATCTCAACCTGGTACCCGCCTTGCCAACAATTAATTTTATATGATCATTCCACTTCAAACCGTTCCGCACGCATACTCCCAGATATTTTACAGAAGTAACTGCTACCAGTGTTTGTTCCGCTATCATATAATCATACAATAAAGGATCCTTCTGTCTATGTATTCGCAATACATTACATTTGTCTATGTTAAGGGTCAGTTGCCACTCCCTGCATCAAGTGCCTATCCGCTGCAGATCTTCCTGCATTTCGCTACAATTTTCTAATGCTGCAACTTCTCTGTACACTACATCATCCGCGAAAAGCCGCATGGAACTTCCGACACTATCTACTAGGTCATTTATATATATTGTGAAAAGCAATGGTCCCATAACACTCCACTGTGGCACGCCAGAGGTTACTTTAACGTCTGTAGACGTCTCTCCATTGATAACAACATGTTGTGTTCTGTTTGCTAGAAACTCTTGAATCCAGCCACACAGCTGGTCTGATATTCCGTAGGCTCTTACTTTGTTTATCAGGCGACAGTGCGGAACTGTATCGAACGCCTTCCGGAAGTCAAGAAAAATAGCATCTACCTGGGAGCCTGTATCTAATATTTTCTGGGTCTCATGAACAAATAAAGCGAGTTGGGTCTCACACGATCGCTGTTTCCGGAATCCATGTTGATTCCTACATAGTAGATTCTGGGGTTCCAAAAACGACATGATACTCGAGCAAAAAACATGTTCTAAAATTCTACAACAGATCGACGTCAGAGATATAGGTCTATAGTTTTGCGCATCTGCTCGACGACCCTTCTTGAAGACTGGGACTACCTGTGCTCTTTTCCAATCATTTGGAACCCTCCGTTCCTCTAGAGACTTGCGGTACACGGCTGTTAGAAGGGGGGCAAGTTCTTTCGCGTACTCTGTGTAGAATCGAATTGGTATCCCGTCAGTACCAGTGGACTTTCCTCTATTGAGTGATTCCAGTTCCTTGGACACTTGTTTCGATGTCAGCCATTTTTTTCGTTTGTGCGAGGATTTAGAGAAGGAACTGCAGTGCGGTCTTCCTCTGTTAAACAGCTTTGGAAAAAGGTGTTTAATATTTCAGCTTTACGCGTGTCATCCTCTGTTTCAATGCCATCATCCCGGAGTGTCTGGATATGCTGTTTCGAGCCACTTACTGATTTAACGTAAGACTAGAACTTCCTAGGATTTTCTGTCAAGTCGGTAGATAGAATTTTACTTTCGAATTCACTGAACGCTTCACGCATAGCCCTCCTTACGCTAACTTTGACATCGTTTGGCTTCTGTTTGTCAGAGGTTTTGGCTGCGTTTAAACTTGGAGTGAAGCTCTCTTTGCTTTTGCAGTAGTTTCCTAACTTTGTTGTTGTACCACGGTGGGTTTTTCCCGTCCCTCACAGTTTTACTCGGCACGTACCTGTCTAAAACGCATTTTACGATTGCCTTGAACTTTTTCCATAAACACTCAACATTGTCAGTGTCGGAACAGATATTTTCGTTTTGATCTGTTAGGTAGTCTGAAATCTGCCTTCTATTACTCTTGCTAAACAGATAAACCTTCCTCCCTTTTTTTATATTCCTATTAACTTCCATATTCAGGGATGCTGCAACGGCCTTATGATCACTGACTCCCTGTTCTGTACATACAGAGTCGAAAAGTTCGGGTCTGTTTGTTATCAGTAGGTCCAAGATGTTATCTCCACGAGTCGGTTCTTTGTTTAATTGCTCGAGGTAATTTTCGGATAGTGCACTCAGTATAATTTCACTCGATGCTCTGTCCCTACCACCCGTCCTAAACATCTGAGTGTCCCAGTCTATATCTGGTAAATTGAAATCTCCACCTAAGACTATAACACGCTGAGAAAATTTATGTGAAATGTATTCCAAATTTTCTCTCAGTTGTTCTGCCACTAATGCTGCTGAGTCGGGAGGTCGGTAAAAGGAGCCAATTATTAACCTAGCTCGGTTGTTGAGTGTAACCTCCACGCATAATAATTCACAGGAAATATCCACTTCTACTTCACTACAGGATAAACTACTACTAACAGCGACGAACACTCCACCACCAGTTGCATGCAATCTATCCTTTCTAAACACCGTCTGTACCTTTGTAAAAATTTCAGCAGAATTTATCTCTGGCTTAAGCCAGCTTTCTGTACCTATAACGATTTCAGCTTCGGTGCTTTCTATCAGCGCTTGAAGTTCTGGTACTTTACCAACGCAGCTTCGACAGTTGACAATTACAATACCGATTGCTGCTTGGTCCCCGCATGTCCTGACTTTGCCCCGCACCCGTTGAGGCTGTTGCCCTTTCTGTACTTGCCCAAGGCCATCTAACCTAAAAAACCGCCCAGCCCACGCCACACAACCCCTGCTACCCGTGTAGCCCTTGTTGCGTGTAGTGGACTCCTGACCTATCCAGCGGAACCCGAAACCCCACCACCCTATGGCGCAAGTCGAGGAATCTGCAGCCCACACGGTCGCAGAACCGTCTCAGCCTCTGATTCAGACCCTCCACTCGGCTCTGTACCAAAGGTCCGCAGTCAGTCCTGTCGACGATGCTGCAAATGGTGAGCTCTGCTTTGATCCCGCTAGTGAGACTGGCAGTCTTCATCAAATCAGATAGCCGCCGGAAGCCAGAGAGGATTTCCTCCGATCCATAGTGACACACATCATTGGTGCCGACATGAGCGACCACCTGCAGATGGGTGCACCTTGTACCTTTCATGGCATCCGGAAGGACCCTTTCCACATCTGGAATGACTCCCCCCGGTATGCACACGGAGTGCACATTGGTTTTCTTCCCCTCTCTTGCTGCCATTTCCCTAAGGGGCCCCATTACGCGCCTGTCGTTGGAGCTCCCAACTACCAGTAAGCCCACCCTCGGCGACCGCCCGAATCTAGCAGACTGAGGGGCAACCTCTGGAACAGGACAAGCAGCCATGTCAGGCCGAAGATCAGTATCAGCCTGAGACAGAGCCTGAAACCGGTTCGTCAGACAAACTGGAGAGGCCTTCCGTTCAGCCCTCTGGAATGTCTTTCGCCCCCTGCCACACCTTGAGACGACCTCCCACTCTACTACAGGTGAGGGATCAGCCTCAATGCGGGCAGTATCCAGGGCAACCACAGTCTTAGTCCGATCGGGGGATGCGTGGGGCGAGCTGGCCGTCCCCGACAAACCCCCATCCGGACCCCCACAGTGATGCCCATTGGCAACAGCCTCAAGCTGTGTGACCGAAGCCAACACTGCCCGAAGCTGGGAGCGAAGGGATGCCAACTCAGCCTGCGTCCGAACACAGCAGTTGCAGTCCCTATCCATGCTAAAAACTGTTTTGCAAAGAACGTCTGAACTAATCTACAGAGAGCGCAAACAAATCGACACAAAATTTAAACGGTTATTAAAATACAAGATTGCCTAGTAAATGCAGTAATGCTGCTACTTGCGCACTGCTGACACTGCTCGGCGGCGGAAGGAGACTACGCGATTTTACACTATTCAGGTACTAAAACGCGATGCTACAACTCTCAAATACTCTAATACGCCCGAAATTTATGAATTAAACAATGCTAGTACCAAAAACACGCAAAGAAATTAAGAATTAAACTATATAACAAATGAGTGACCTAGGAGTATACGACTTGCTGCTGCAGCAGCTTATCCAACGGCGGCAGGGCGGTGCGATATGCGACTGCACGACTGCTGATTTCCCCGTGCATAGACGAACCCACTACAGTCTCCATTTCTTCCTGAACTGCCTGAGAAGCATTGCGCCTTGTGCTCGGCAGGCCACAACGGTGTCTACCGTCTAAACAACCCGTGGCTTCGAACTTCGAAATCATTCTCCCCACAGCTGCATTTGTCAACGGTCCTTTACCCGTTCGAATCCCCTTCCTATGGCGATAGGATCGTAGCGCTGAACTGGCACATTCCCCTTTCTGATAATACAGCTTCACTAAAAGCGCCTTTTCAGGTAACGTCAACATGCTGTGACTGCTGGCACATCTGATTCTCTCTTTTTTTTTTTCATTTATTGAATTTCAATTCCCCCCGAAGGGGGCGGGCTGGCAGCAGCTTAGTATGGCGCTCTTCAGCCGACAGATTTTGTGACAAAGGTCAAGAGAACAAATAATAAAAAACAGGCGATAAGATCGGAGACTTAGAGAGTAACAAGGCGAAAAGAAATCGTGGAACTTAAAACAACAACACAGGGATGATGACGCTAATAAAAATACATACGAAGCAGACAGGGAAAACAATAGACAATTAAAAAAACACGGCGACAGTCTGGATTCTGTTCGCAAAGGACATAAAATTCACACCTAGCGACAGCATGGTTTCTGTTCGCAACACGATAAAGACAAACAACACTGAATAGTCACTGGAACACTGCACTAAAAAGTTGGCAAATGTGACACCACAGTCGAGAGCAGGTGGGGGGAAACTGGACAGAAGATGGGAAAACAAAAAAGGGGGGAAAGGAGAGTAAAAGCGAAGGGGGGAGCCGGGAAGGGAGCTGAAGGAGGATGAGGACCCATAAGAGGGGTGGGGGGCAGACGCGACAGGGAGTGGGGTAGGCAGAGGAGGGGAATACAAAAGGACTGGGGGGGAGAAGGGAGGTAGGGAGAGGTTTAGTGGGGAGAAAAACAGGATGGAAGGGGGGGGGGGAAGAGGGAGCCCAGGGAAAGGACAGAGGAAAGAAGGGGGATTGAGGATCAGAGTTGATAGGAAGGATAAATGGAGGGAGAGAGGGTATCATCCGGGAGGGGGAGTTGACGGAAGCCACCTTGGGAAAGGGGATGGAGGGTGTAGAGATGGAGGGTAGGGGGGACACAACGGTGAAGACGTGGCAGGGGGCGGGGATGGGAGAGGAGAGGAGCAACCAGGGGGTGAGGGGGTTCAAGACGGCGGGAGGTGTAGAGGATGCGGATATGTTCGAGGAATAGGAGCAGATGGGGGAAAGGAATGAGATCATAGAGGATCCGCGTGGGGGATGGGAGGCGGATATGGAAGGCGAGGCGGAGTGCATGACGCTCAAGGATCTGGAGGGACTGATAGAATTTGGGGGGGGGGGGGCAGATATCCAGGCAGGACTGGCATAACAGAGGATGGGACGGATGAAGGATTTGTAGGTGTGGAGGATGGTAGAGGGTTGCAACCCCCATGTCCGGCCAGAGAGGAGCTTGAGGAGTCGGAGGCGGTTGTGGGCTTTGGATTGGATGGAGCGGAGATGAGGTATCCAGGTGAGGTGACGGTCAATGGTGAGGCCAAGGTAGGTGAGGGTGGGGGTGAGGCGGACAGGATGTGCGCAGACAGTAAGGGAGAAATCCGATTCTCTCTCTCATTACAGCTCCTTTTATACACGATTGTCACGCGCAGTCACTGACGTTTTGCTGTCCAGCGCCATCTGTCGGACATTTTGTGAACTTTGTTTTTTTTGGGTTATAATAAAACCCCATGTCAATCCAAGCATGTGTGTCAATTTTTACCTCTCTATCTACATTATTCCGTGGTTTATTAAGTTTTCAAATTTGTACTGACTTTTTGATCACCCGGTAGAACTAAGGTTTGGAGAGTATTTTCGATGATACTAAATAATGCAACGCAGCTCTGATAAAAGCAGTTATATTCTGGAGTTGGTTACCGCGCGGGGTAGCCGCTAAGTCTAGGGCGCCTTGTCACGGTCCGTGCGGCTCCCCCCGTTGGAGGTTCGAGTCCTCCCTCGGGCATGGGTGTGTATGTTGTCTATAGCGTAAGTTGGGTTAAGTTAGATTAAGGAGTGTGTAGGCTTAGGGATCGATGACTTCTGCAGTTTGGTCCGATATGACCTTACCACAAATTTCCAAATTTATACATTGGCCTCAAAATCCTTTGATACAATTTATTACACAAGAAAATTGCAAAATCGTAGTTTACACGACAGAATCCAGCCAGATAGTGGTCAGACGGATCTGCCCCTCTAAGTGGGTTCAAGACCACTGTCAGGTACTGGTTGCGTTTGGTTCTTGTCTCAATCAGGCTAATCCCAATTGTGATTGTATTAATGTAATTCACTCGGTCCTTTATTGCATAAGGCCAGGATCTTGTATTACCAGATGTCACGAAACTCAGTCTTTACTTACACTTGATACTCCACGAAAAAATAAGCGTGATCATAACCAATTAGTCATAATGATCATTGGCAGAACACAAAAACAGAATTGCAACAGCAGGAGCGAACACAGCAGCTGACTTATCGTTTTCAATGACTGTCGTGTTGTTGCACGCAGTAAGCTTTGCTCAGTTACCTATTTGCGTCTATACCTCAGTAGTTGTCACAAATTATGACAAACATTCATTGGCAGACAAAATTACTTTGTCACGGTCTTATTCAGATTTAGCCAACTGCCGGCCATCCGTTCTGCTCCACGGTCGAACAGGTAGTCCTCAACAATGGCGTGCTGTGTACCCTTATCCCGCACTAAACCGCTTGTGACATCGACCACCATCTTTTCCCTTAAAACAGACAGATTTTGCCTTATACTTTCCCTGTTGCTTTCTGCACATATACACTTTTGATTTACCCTCTTCTGTCAATTTTGCTCTGGCCCTCTGCTCTAATTTAAGTTTTATCAAACGAACTACTTTTTTACCCTGCGGCACCCTCTGATCGGACCACCTCCATCCCCAAGTGGTGTCCACCTGTGGATGCTGCGTCGTATTTCTAACAAGGGAACCTCCCCATCGCACCCCCCTCAGATTTAGTTATAAGTTGGCACAGTGGATAGGCCTTGAAAAACTGAACACAGATCAATCGAGAAAACAGGAAGAAGTTGTGTGGAACTATGAAAAAAATTAGTAAAATATTCAAACTGAGTAGTCCATGCCAAGATAGGCAACATCAAGGACCATGGGAGTCAAGGAGTGCCGTGGTCCCGTGGTTAGCGAGAGCAGCTTTGGAACGAGAGGTGCTAGGTTCAAGTCTTCCCTCGAGTGAAGAGTTTAATTTTTGTTTTCAGTTTAGGTGACAAACTCTTATGTTTTCATCACCTTTTTGGGAGTGATTATCACATCCACAAGAAAACCTAAATCGGGCAAGGTAGAAGAATCTTTTTACCCATTCGCCAAGTGTACGCGTTAGGTGGGCCGACAACATATTCCTGTCATGTGATGCACATGCCGTCACCAGTCTCGTATAGAATGTATCAGACGTGTTTTCCTGTGGAGGAATCGGTTGACCTATGACCTTGTTTTCGGTTCCCGTTGGAGAGGCACGTCCTTTCGTCTACTAATGGCACCGTTTTGCGGTGCGGTCGCAAAACACAGACACTAAATTTATTACAGTGAACAGAGACGTCAATGAACGAACGGAGAGATCATAACTTTGCGAAAATAAAGAAGGTAAAATTCTTAGTCGAGGGAAGACTTGAACCAAGGACCTCTCGTTCCGCAGCTACACACGCTAACCACGGGACCACAGCGCTTCTGAACTCACATCTTCCTTGATGTTGCCTACGTTACACATTGACTACTGAGTTTGTATATTTTATTAATTTTTTTCATAGTTCCACACAACTTCTCCCTGTTTTCTCGATTGATCTGTGTTCAGTTTTTCAAGGCCTATCCACTGTGCCAACTTATAACTAAATCTGAGGGGGGTGCGATTGGGAGGTTCCCTTGTAAGCTACCCCTGTCTTTTCCGTGTCCTTCCGCCTTAACGTTCTTGCAAGTCACTGTGCCGGCCTACGGCGCCCGACTCTGTTCTTATCGTAACCCTTCGGCACGCTACATCCGCTCTGGCTGACCGCCTGTCTGCTATCCCGATGCATTCTAATCGGCGCTCACTTAATTAAAAAGACTGTAACTTTAGTTTCATCGCCCATACAACAACCGGGTTTCTTTCTGAAGGCACCTCTTATCTCAGCTATCAAACGAAGTTCCTAAAACTGTTGATTATCTGAAGCGAGGTCATTCTTGCACCATATGTTACACGTGAGCCGGCCAGGTCAAGTTAAGCTGCAGTTGTGTACTTTGCAATTTGCAAATATTACGCACCTCACTGGGTATTACTAAAGTCATTTCCAGTAAACTAATGGCTATGAAATTCTGTATAGGCTTTTGTAATGATAATAGTTAACTACTGTATGAGTTTCCGTTTAATATCCAAAGTAGTACACAAAATCACCTAATACACAGAAATTATGACTTTTGAAAATAGAGGTGTTGTGTGGGCAGTTAACCATACACCTGGGTTATGCTATGATGTCACTATACAATGTTGTTGCTTATTACGTTTGAATACCGCAAGACTGTTAGCCAAAAAGTCATGAAACAAAACACAGCAAACTTATCATACACGAAATCGACGCAGCTCTCCCGAGGAAATAAACTGGCTTATAATCAAACAAGAAGACCTAGTGCAATGCTCGTTACAGTCACTGATAAATTAAAAAACGCTAGTCGAGTTCGGCCACTGTGCACAACGATAACATCATCACAGTGACAACAAGCTTTCGTGTGAAACGGACCATGCTTATTATTCTGGAAAGGTTATAGAAGAATTTTAAAGATTTTGTGATCAAAATCAAGTCTTATTATAACAGATTTTTATTCTCTCTAGTTACTAGACAGAATACACAAGCAGTTAATAGAAAGCATAGTTTGCTAACAATTTGGTCTTCAATCACAAAAATGACGCTAGCGCTAGACACCAAATTATATGAAAATTACATGGAAAAAATTCAACAAATTATCCTTAATTAGGCGGTTCACAAATTCAAAGCTAATGAGACAATATCACAAATTATACTAAATGTAACTCAAGTTGGCTGTCACAACATGTAAATAGCCAGCTACTCAGGTAACGGATCTCACAAACATAGATTGTAAAACTTACGTTTCCCATAAGCACCAGACAGTGGGTGGAAAACCAACGCACAGTGCCAAGAACAAGAATGCCCTGAAACAGTTCTCTAGCCTCCAATATCTACTTTCAATAAACTCTACATAGAGGGGATGCCTCAGTACTGTTGCCAGTGTGAAGGATGAGAATATCACTTATTTCATGAAAAATGGGAGGACACAGCAAAAATGACCCATTCTTGGTATAAAAAAACGCACATTAACAAACACGAGTTGGTACTGGCCCAGAGCAGCCTCCTCCATGGATTGGCCTCTTCGCATTAACCACGATCACTGGGCGATTCATTTTGATTGAACAACTAAAATTTAGGAGCGAAAGCAACTGTCTGTCTCACACTGGCTGGACGGCGCCACGGCGATTCGACCTTTGATGTTCGTGCAGAAAAGGCTGAAATGTCATACAGAATTATTCTCTGGGGGATGGCAGTGGCCCCACAACGCCCTCTGTTCTCAGCCTTACCCAGAGAGGCTTGTCTCTCCTAATGAGATTCACTGACCGCCTTCTGGCGACAACAGGACCCAGAGACCACACTGGCAGTGCACCTTCCTGCAGTGAAAAATGCAGTTTTTCTCAAAAGTCCACACCTCCAGTACTCTCTACAAAATAACCATGAAGCAGTGCCACAAACTTAAAAATATCAGTAAGCGATATGTGCCATTAATGTCACACTTGCTATCGGAAATAGCTTCGTGACAGACTAATGTGTGTTGCGTAAAAGTCAACGAAGGGCTTCAGTAAAATATTACTGAATGACTAAATATAATTTTGGTTAAAATACTACAGTTTACATAATACACCACTGGGCATTAAAATTGCTACACCAAGAAGAAATGCAGGTGATAAACGGGTATTCATTAGGCAAATATATTATACTATAACAGACATGTGATTACATTTTCACGCAATTTGGGTGCATAGACCCTTAGAAATCAGTACCCAGAACAACCATCTCTCGCCGTAATAACGGCCTTGATACGCCTGGCCATTGAGTCAAACAGAGCTTGGATGGCGTGTACAGGTACAGCTGCCCATCCAGCTTCAACATGATACCACAGTTCATCAAGAGTAGTGACTGGCGTATTGTCACGAGCCAGTTGCTCGGCCACCATTGACCAGACGTTTTCAATTGGTGAGAGATCTGGAGAATGTGCTGGCCAGGGCAGCAGTCGAACATGTTCTGTATCCAGAAAGGCCCGTACAGGAGCTGCAACATGCGGTCGTGAATTATCCTGCCGAAATGTAGGGTTTCGCAGGGATCGAATGAAGGGGAGAGCCACGGGTCGTGACACAGCTGAAATGTAACGTCCACTGTTCAAAGTGCCGTCAATGCGAACAAGAGGTGACCGAGACGTGTAACCAATGGCACCCCATACCATCACGCCGGGTGATACGCCAGTATGGCGAAGACGAATACACGCTTCCAATGTGTGTTCACCGCGATGTCGCCAAACACGGATGCGACCATCATGATACTGTAAACAGAACCTGGATTCATCCGAAAAACTGTCGTTTTGCCATTCGTGCACCCAGGTTCGTCGTTGAGTACACCATCGCAGGCGCTCCTGTCTGTGATGCAGCGTCAAGGGACCGCAGCCATGGTCTCCGAGCTGATAGTCCATGCTGCTGCAAACGTCGTCGAACTGTTCGTACAGATGGTTGTTGTCTTGCAAACGTCCACATCTGTTGACTCAGGGATCAGGGATTTTCTCTGCCTCGTGATGACTGGGTGTTGTGTGCTGTCCTTAGGTTAGTTAGGTTTAAGTAGTTCTAAGTTCTAGGGGACTGATGACCATAGAAGTTAAGTCCCATAGTGCTCAGAGCCATTTTTTTGTTGACTCAGGAATCGAGACGTGGCTACACGATCCGTTACAGCCATGCGGATAAGATGCCTGTCATCTCGACTGCTAGAGATACGGCATTCCGTATTACCCTCCCGAACCCACCGATTCCATATTGTTGTGGATGACGTCTACTGAAATTTCTAGGTTTGTAGTTTGAACTGAGATTTTCTTTCGATGGATTTAAATCCTACATGGCGTGCTGTGCTGTCATAATCGTGAACTCGTAGAGTCCTAGAAAGGGATAAACTGCAAAGTATTTGATCAATCATTCAGAGCCATTAACATCATGTGTATTTCAAACTGCTTATTAACTCATAGGAAGTGAGGTTCTTTGAATAGCAGGTCGCTAGTCCAAATATTAAGCTGGCTGCTACAGATAGTCTGCTGTAAAAGTGAAAGAATTAATACCAATTACTTTCGTACTTTCATTTATGGAACTATGTCTTTGGGCGGATTTTGTAGTAAAATTTGTATACTCAGCGATAACACAGCACAGATGTGTACTTAAGACAGGCTTTTTAATTTAGTGGTTGAAGCGTACATAACAGAATATCGGTAATCCTCTTTATGATTGTTAATTCGTTGCATCCTGTTGCTACGTGTTGTGCAGCCTGATTTTTACGTAACGTTAGCGACAGCCCCGGACAGTGCACAAGTCCCGCCCAATCCCCCCCCCCCCCCCTCCACACCAATCCATATCCTAAGCTCCGCCCATGGTCTGCCGCATGTTCCAACATCAGAGTTGTTCGTATCACACAGATATGCCAGTCATAACAAGGGAGAAAATCAGTAGTTAGTACGAAATACAGTTTTTCCGGTACCATTGTGAAACGAATAAGAAATATGTTCATCAATATGCGAGTTGAAAAATCATCAATAAGAAAGAAAAGTAAAAATGGTATCCACACCGTCTTTTTTATTTCATGAGCTTTCATCTGCACTACATCAAAAAATCTGATATTTGTTAACTGCAGTGAGCGCAAACATATGTATATAATTTCGTCAGTGTCATTCCAACACATCTTATCGTACTTTAATGTCTGTTAGATATCAGTTCTGACAGCATTTGGCCACAACAGTCAAGATTAGGTACCTTGTGTATGATAACTTTATTGAGAGTGCACATCTATGTTTCATTTTGACAGTATTACACAAACTGCTAAGAAGTACTAACAGCACAACACTGCTAGTATGAACAACCGCGGTAAAACAAAAAACGACGAACAAAAACACGACAGCGACGAGGACTACCAAAGATCATATTGATGAGCTTTTGGTTGGTGTGGCGGGGGGTAGGTGTGGAGGGGGGTAAATGGGAGGGGCTTGTGCAAATGTCCGGGGCTGTCGCTAATGTTTCCTTGATTTTTTACTTTCTCAGTTGAGGAGCATTGTACAGGGTGACCCAAAAGCCTCTTAACGTTTGAAAATGCGATACTTCACGGAATAATGTAGGTAGAGAGATAGAAACTGACACACGTGCGTGAAATGACATGCGCTTTTATTGAAACAAAATAAAGTGCACGAAATGGCCTACAGACGGCGTTTCATGATACAAAAGCAATAATTAGCAAAACAATTTATGTTTAGCAAAGACGATGTTCCTTATAACAAATACTCAGCACGTCAGCCATTATCCATCAACAATACCTGAAGTCGAGGGACAATTTTGTGAACAGCGCTGTCCAGCATATAGGTAGGTGCGCTGATAAATCGCCGTCGGACGTGTCTTTTAGTGTCCCTAATGAAGTCTGACGATCATGGCAGATTTGTGACTTCAGGTAACCCCACAACCAATAAGCATACAGACTGAGATCTGGGAACCTGCGAGGCCAATCATGATGGTTGTGGACGCTCAGCTCGCGATACTCACGAAACGATTTGCGCAAGGAATCTTTCATATCTATAGCAGTATCGGGTGGAGTGCAATTTTGTATAAAAGTTGTCCCCTCCAAGAGGTGTTTATCAGGCAGGCTAGCGCTGTTGCGAGTGTGTAATGTATTGACGTACCTCGCACCCGTCACACTGACGATACTCATGAGTGTCAGTGACGCGTGGCTTTGCAGCGCCGTCTGTTTGTCGTTATTTCCACTAATTTTCGGATTCAATTATATCCCATCTCATTTCAGGCATGTGTGCCAAGTTTTACCTTTCTGCCTAAATTATTTCTTGAATTAGTGCGTTTTCAAATATTAATAAACTTTTGGGTCGCCCTGTACTTTTCTTTAGATCAGACCGTGCTACTGAAGAGCTTACCAATGTGAGTAAGTAGGATATTTGCAGAACGACGGACGAGACCGTGCCGCCCCTTTGCCATAAAGTGATACTCATAGCACACTCTTCAACAAAGCGATACCTAGCACAAGGTACTGAGCGATTCAGCAACAGATTCAACGCCACCTTTGGTTTCTCATTTCAGTGCTCGAGAGGAAAAAAAAGGTCATTATTAACAGACGAAAAGCCGGTCGCATGTATACTAAACAAGGAATTTGTTTAAATAAATAATCTCTCCGAACTCTGCTTCTGGCTTCATTGTACGTTTACGAATAGAATGTGATGAACACAGTCATCCAAGGACAATTGCTCTATACTAAACCGCAGTTCTCTGATGCGAAACTATTACTGCAATTCATGTAGACTTAACTAACTGCATAACCTTTGAATGCTACTCTGTAGTATAAGGGCAGTCTATTAATGTTTGCGACCTGCAAATGTAACTTCTTTTTATTTTTTATTTGCGCAAGAACTTCTTTTTCTGTATGTTCAAGATTGAGTTCAAAAATAAATGTTAGTGAGACAATCTACGACATGTGATATTTATTCTTCAGCAGCGAATCCCATAGTCTTCGTATCTAAAGGTGTATCGTGACCCGTCTTCTGCACATGAAGTCAGTAATGTGCTCTATTTTACCTCCAATATGGCGGCAGACCCTAATTGAGAGCATCACCGCCTTCATGGTGACGCTTTGTGGGAAGATGACCACAAGTAGTCGCTTGGAGTTGCAAAATTATTATTGTTCACTTTGCTTTTTGGTACCTGTAGTGTCCCTTTTGCAATATTCACCATTATCGAGGTGAAACATAAATAAAAATGACTGTATGTGACTCAAAATGAACTGCAAACATCGATTTATCTGCGAAAGGTAATAACACTAACTGTAAAAATATACAATATAGATCGATAGATGCAGAAAAGACATTATAATGTGTAAGTAATTAAAAGAAGTATTATTATCTTTGTAAGAGGATAAAACACAATGCAGTGCTCATTCTTCTGTCTAGTCTGTTTTGTTCCGTTCGTTCTGGCGTTAGCTGGAATAAGGTACGTAAGCTATTGTGCTGCGCTAGAATTTGTTTCTGTCGTAGTGTAATTGCAAATATTTAATGGTGTAAACTGTGTCCTAGTAAGAATATAATAGTATAAAGTGAACTCCGTGTGTTATTTAAAGAACCTACGCCACATTTATCTTATGAAAAGAATATTTAGCGAAAATTATTTAGCATGTTTCCAGCTGCTCCGGAGCCCGTAACAGTGATCTCTGACTAGCCGCCATTACGCGGTACATTTAAAACATATTTTTTCCACAGCACAATGTCTGATAGTCGGAGCGGAAGAAATTATGTAAAAATATTCAGTGAGATTAATTAAAGGAAGCCATTTTATTAAAACTTGTCTATTTTTTGTGATAGTAATAATTTCAGATCAGTGGCCTGGAGCTGAGTAATACTACGCTATTGCATTTACAGTAATTTGTAGGGAGCCTGGCGCTCGATAAAACCAGACATGATACGTAATTGGCAACCTACGAAATTCATTATTTTGCTTATTATATCTCTTTTGTATTTTTTTGGAAGCTAAACGTAAAAACTAACTTCATTAAAAATCAGTAACAGATCACGATAAATCAAAGGACAAACATTTACTAGGAGAGTGTTTCCTCTAAAATAAATAGTTACATTATTTATTTAAAAGAGATATAATATACCAAATGTTAAAATACAAAACTAGTACCAATTACACAGCCTTGATCGATCATGTTAGTCCTTTTGTCTAACACTGACATCACTTCATTACTTTACTTGTAATACTCACGTATTTCCTGCACCATCTACATTCTATCCAATTGTTAATTTCCTCAGAACTTCGTACGCACTCACGCGTCATCCGTCGCCGATCTCTTCACTGCTGCTGCCCGACTCACACTGATTTACGTCCCTTCCGCCTGTTGCATCTAATTGCGTCACATTGCGTGATCATGTGAACAGCACGCGGAGGTTAACAGCAACCAAACGCATTAAACGCCTGTTTTATAGCGAAATCGTAAAAGTCTTATCATATTAAACAAAAAATATTGCAACAGATTTGGTATTATTTTTCCGAGATAACAGAAAGGTCATCGCTAACTCTATTCGTCCTTCTAGAAATTTCGAGCGAAAACGCTGTTAGGAACACGGAATGTACTGTTAACGCGTGAAATCATTATTGTAACGAGCCACCTAGGAACGAGAATTATTCGAGATATGATTCCGTGTGCGGCAGTACGCGCTCTCACGTAATGTCAACGACGAAGTATTTTCTGATGACTCGCAATGAAATGCCATACGAAAATATACAACCAAATGCAATGTCTTAGAAAGATGGAAGGACAAAATGTAAAACAGAGAAACTGAAATATACTGATGAATCAAAATATTACGATGGCCTGTGCGAGAGCATTTTTTTCCGGATATGGAACGAACTATGGTTGGTTCCATTGGCTCTGAGCACTATGCGACTTAACTTCTGAGGTCATCAGTCGCCTAGAACTTAGAACTAATTAAACCTAACCAACCTAAGGACATCACACACATCAATGCTCGAGGCAGGATTCGAACCTGCGACCGTAGTGGTCTCTCGGTTCCAGACTGTAGCGCCTAGAACGGCACGGCCACTCCGGCCGGCAACGAACTATTGCAATGGTCCTTGATAGGTGTTCGGAGGTACGTAGGCCACGCTATTCCCCTTTATTGAGGACCTGTGGTTTGCGAGCTCGGAGCTGGATCCCGTTAGCGTCTCAGATGTGTTCTGTCGGGTTCATATCAAGTGAATTTTGTGACCAAGATATCAACCTGAGTTCACTATCATACTCTTCAAAGCACTGCAGTGCCATGCTGGTCTTTTGACAAGTAGATTTGTCCTGTTGGAAAATGTCATTGCCTTCGAGGAAGACATCAAGCATCTTGAGATGCAACAAAGTGCACTTGGTTCCAAGCTGACAAGATGCCGTCCATTACCACTGCAGGTCTCATGATTTCAGATCGGAATATCCCACGTAGCGTACTTTTTTCCCCCAACTGCCTGGATCCTTGGCGGGGTGCATGATCCTAGCAGCTGTTCGGGGTATCCCTCTCGTCTACTTGTGATTTCACTGTCATTCAACCACTTTCCACAGATACTAACTACAGCAAAATGCGAACAGCCGAACGCTTTGCTGTTTTCGAGGTGGTCGTTCCCAGGTGTGGGAATCTGCTATTGCCAACGTAGGAGGGGCGTTGAGTAAGTTCTCGGCCAATTTTGGTTGCAAAAATGCGGAATTTTCTGTGGGACATTGTGGAATATTCCACTTCAGCCCCTATAGTTTCATGAAGTTCCGATTGGTGCTCAAGTGATCAGGTATGTCAGTAACGGAGGTGCGCTCAAAACGAAGAGCTGTCATTGAGTTTCTTTTGGCAGAAAACCAGAGCATCGCAGATATTCTTAGGCGCTACGGAGACTTGTCGCTGAAGAAAAAACGCGGTCAATTGTTCGGTGAGGCGTCTGTCATCATCGCAACCAGGTCGCGCAAACCTGTTTTATCTCCCGCGTGTCCGGTCGCAAACAGCCGTCAATTGCACAGCATTACAACGTGCGGACAGTCTCACTCGAGGTGATCGACGAACCACAGAAAAAAGTGTAAGTAGGCTGTTTATGTTTTTTTATTGGTAACGCCACCTCTGTATGAAAATCACTGACTGTGCTGTGTGCAGTCTGTGGCTGCTTTGCATTGTTGTAATACTCGCCATTGTAGTGTTGGGCAGCAGCAGCTGGATGCGAACAGCGCGTAGCGTTGCGCAGTTGGAGGTGAGCCGCCAGCAGTGGTGGATGTGGGGAGAGAGATGGCGGAGTTTTGAAATTTGTCATGAACTGCTATATATATTATGACTATTAAGGTAAATACATTGTTTGGTCTCTATTAAAATCTTTGATTTGCTAACTATGCCTATCAGTAGTTAGTGCCTTCCGTAGTTTGAATCTTTTATTTAGCTGGCAGTAGTGGCGCTCGCTGTATTGCAGTAGTTCGAGTAACCAAGATTTTTGTGAGGTAAGTGATTTGTGAAAGGTATAGGTTAATGTCAGTCAGGGCCATTCTTTTGTAGGGTTATTGAAAGTCAGATTGCGTTGCGCTAAAAAAAAAATATTGTGTGTCAGTTTAAGCACAGTCATGTATAATTGTTCAAAGGGGACGTTTCAAAAGGAAAAAAAAACTGCTCAATTGGACACCTGTTTCTTGTGCTGACACACTCGCCCACCAGTTTGGTGTACTCCTAGATCTGAGTACATTACGTTAATCGCTAAGAGAAGATCATAAAGAGAAACGGACTATCTATGCGGAATTTCTTGCGCTTTACTTGGAGATTGCGACAATTTTTTGTGGAACATCGTCACAGACGATGAGACATGTGTTCATCACTTAGAACCGAAAACAAAATGGCAATCCATGGAATAGCGTCACAACACCTCTCCTCCAAAGAAAAAGTTCAAAGTCGTTCCCTCACCACGTAAAATCATACGAACGGCCTTCTGTGACTATGAACGGGATTCTGTTTGATGCCCTCCCTCACGGTGGAAGGGTCTACTCGGAGGTGTATTGTGCTGCCTAAGGAATTTGGAGGAAAGACTTTAGACCACAACAACAGAAACGAACTTCTCCCTCTCCATAACAACACAAGGCCTCACATAAGTTGATAGTGTTGAGACATCAACCAGCCACAAGTTTATTTTAAGTTCCTTTATTCTAAAGGTGCCATTACCGGTTTCGAATTATTACAATTCATTGTCAGACGGCTTTCATGCTTTCATTAGAACATGTGGTGCATTTTTTTATTGATTAGTTGGCCTAAAATATTAATAATACGTAATTATAAGCACGCCACACAGATGGTTGCATTACAGATTTTCACTGGGATGTGACTTACGTGAAATGTCGGTCTGGAGTATTTGTGTTCATAGCTTTCATCCAACAAGTGATGTTCGTACAGTTTTCTCCACATGCATAGCGTTACACACATAAATTTGTATCATTGAGCACCTTAGATTTGTCGCAGAATACATTTCTAACGTGCATCACATTTTTTTATAGATACAAGGTGTTTACAAGTACATGAGTGTCAAAGATGCTATAATATATCGTAATATTATAAAGATGTCCCATGTCTGGAAAAGGATCATGTATTCACTTATCCAACTGAAACACATTTTACACTAATACAGAGAGGCATTGGTTTTGTGAATTTTAGAGCGAATACTGTTACAATGTAAAGATGTGCCATCTTAAAGATTTTTTAATATATTTGGATAAGACAGTACATCATTTATTTACATTTAGCATCATGAAAATTGTAGTAACATAAATTTGCTACTTGATCTACAGATAGGTGTAGGAATATTTTTTGATTTGGAGGGTGGAAAATAATTTTTGGAAATTTTTCGGGAAAGGGATGTTAGCTAATTCAGTTTGTTCATTAAGGATATAGTATGGAGTGCTGTTTTTGTGTGTATTTCTTTTTCTTCTAATGTATTCATAGTGACTCCTTTTTCTGCTAGATGTAAAATTTTTAAGTTGTTCTCAATGTTTCTCACTGAATGGTTCTCTTCAGCAATATGGGCTGCAAATGCAGATTTGTTCAAGTTACCAAGCCTTAAAGCATCAATGTGTTCCTTGTATCTAACTTCAAAACGCCTGCCTTTTTGTATAATTTGGAATTTTGGGCATTTATCACATTTGAGCTTGTATATTCATGATTTACTTGGAGGTATATACATCATTGATTACTTTTTGTTGTAATTTCTTATTTGTTGAACAGATGATTGTGATCGTGTCCTCATATGGCAGAACTGCATGCCTCACGTAAGTCTTTGCATCCGAGAGCAGCCCATAGAACTTCATTGGACTGTTTTTCCTCATCCACACTACAGCTCTGATCTCGCACTTTCTGACCTGCATCTGTTTGTCCCAACATAGGATGCACTCTGTGGGAAACAGTATGTGGATAATGCAGGAAAGTATTGATGCAGTAAGATCGTGGCTCCGACGTCGACACCGAGCGAGGTGGCGCAGTGGTTAGCACACTGGACTCGCATTCGGGAGGACGACGGTTAAATCCCGTCTCCGGCCATCCTGATTTAGGTTTTCCGTGATTTCCCTAAATCCTTTCAGGCAAATGCCGGGATGGTTCCTTTGAAAGGGCACGGCCGATTTCCTTCCGCGTCCTTCCCTAACCCAAGCTTGCGCATCGTCTCTAATGACCTCGTTGTCGACGGGACGTTAAACACTAATCTCCTCCTCCTCCTCCGACGTCGACCAGCAGAGTGGTAGGCCGTTCCAGTAAGAAGGGGTAAGGCCATAGCATTGAATGGAAATTGTACTGAAATATAGGATTTTGTAGCCAAAAGAGTGAAGAATAATATGGTATATTGGAATCTTGAATAGAACCAATCACCTTTTAGAAAAAATGTTGAATTATGCTGCTGGTCATTAAAATTGCTACACCACGAAGATGACATGCTACGGACGCGAAATTTAACCGACAGGAAGAAGATGCTGTGATATACAAATGATTAGCTTTTCAGAGCATTCACACAAGGTTTGCGCCGGTGGCGAAACCTACAACGTGCTGACATGAGGAAAGTTTCCAACCGATTTCTCACACACAAACAGCAGTTGACCGGCATTGTCTGGTGAAACGTTGTTGTGATGCCTCGTGTAAGGAGGAGAAATGCGTACCATCACGTTTCCGACTTTGATAAAGGTCGGATTGTAGCCTATCGCGATTGCGGTTTATCGTATCGCGACATTGCTGCTCGCGTTGGCCAAGATCCAATTGTTGGCAGAATATGGAAGCAGTGGGTTCAGGAGGGTGATACGGAACGCCGTGCTGGATCACAACGGCCTCGTATCACTAGCAGTTGAGATGACAGGCATCTTATCCGCTTGGCTGGATCGTGCAGCCACGTCTCGATACCTGAGTCAATAATTGGGGACGTTTGGAAGACAACAACCATCTTCACGAACAGTTCGACGACTTTTACAGCTGCATGGACTATCATCTCAGAGACCATGGCTGCGGTCACCCCTGACGCTGCATCACAGACAGGAGCGCCTGCGATGATGTACTCAACGACGATCCTGCGTGCACGAATGGCAAAACGTCATTTTTTCGGATGAATCCAGGTTCTGTTTACACCATCATGATGGTCACATCCGTGTTTGGCGACATCGCGGTGAATGCATATTGGAAGCGAGTATTCGTCATCGCCATACTGGCGTATCACCCGGCGTGATGGTATGGGGTGCCATTGGTTACACATCTCGGTCACCTCTTGTTCGCATTGACGACACTTTGAACAGTGGACGTTACATTTCAGATGTGTTACGACCTGTGGCTCTACTCTTCATTCGATCCCTGCAAAACCCTACATTTCAGCAGGATAATGCACAACCGCATGTTGTAGGTCCTGTACGGGCCTTTCTGGATACTGAAAAAGTTCGACTGCTGCCCTGGCTAGCACATTCTCCAGATTTTTCACCAACTGAAAACGTCTGGTCAATGTTGGCCGAGCAACTGGCTCGTCACAATACGCCAGTCACTACTCTTGATGCATGGGCAGCTGTACCTGTACACGCCATCCTAGCTATGTTTGACTTAATGCCCAGACGTATCAAGGCCGTTATTATGGCCATAGGTGGTTGTTGTGGGTACTGATTTCTCAGGATCTATGCTCCCAAATCGCGTGAAAATGTAATCACATGTCAGTTGTAGTATAATATATTTGTCCAATGAATACCCGTTTATCATCTGCATTTCTTCTTGGTGTAGCAATTTTAATGGCCAGTAGTGTATATTCCTCGCAGTGTCTAATTATTAATTACAAAATTTTAATATATTTAAACATGGAGGAATTTTATAAGGGGGACTACGCTCCAGACTGAACGCTGAAATGCTTTGTCATAATTACATAGAAAAAAACATTAATATTTTAATTTTTGAGTAGGCATAATATATTTTTACAAAATTATTTTTGTTGTAACTACTGTGCAAATTAATCATTATTGATCAGAGAATAGCTACTACGTTTAAATGCGACTCTACGTACAGGAATATCCGTTTGATATGAGAGAATTCAGTATCGTGTATAAGATTGGCGATAATAACTATAGAATCAGTTATCTCATTTCTCTTTTTTCTTATATCGGTATATGACCTTAAGTCAAACCTGTTGGAACACTTCATTGTACAACAAAGACTGACAGCCTCGAATAAAAAAAAGAAAAAAAAGAAATCTGTGATGATCATACAGTCAGCGCGAGCGAAGCAACGGGCACTAACCTAGTCTACATTACTGAACGACTAAAAGGGGCACACAGTTACCAAGTCCCGGCTAAAACGTGCCTATCTAACGGCTAACATGAGCAACAAAAATTTAATTTTCTGTGTTTCTGAGGATCCTATATCCTCACTACTCATGACATCTGGTATTTTTTGATATTTTTGTAAGGGTATTGCTTAGCATTAGCGCACGTTATTATAGTAGTGAAGCCAGGTGGTTATGCTATTAATATTTGCTCACTGACAACGTATCATGAAATATTATTACTGTGTTATACGTGCGCTTGCGGTGGTGAATCTGTTAGCGGTGGGAGTTTTTTTTTTTTTTTTTGTGGTTTTAGGGCGCACAACTTCAATTGTCATTAGCGCCCTGACTACGTTAAGAATGCACCGCGAGGCACAAGTTTAAAACAACAACTAAAAGGGAAAACACGATAAAAGACAGACTGACAGGCATAGGATTAAAATACAGCATCATCAAATGTCCTTAGAGAGGTTTGTCAAATTGATAAAACGAAGAACGCGAGCAGCTGCTCGTGGGTCATCCGCTAAAATGGCATCTAGAGTACATGGCAGGCCAAGATCAAGACGCAGTGTGTTAAAATCCGGGCAGGACATTAAAATGTGGCGGACCGTCAGCAATTGCCCACATGGGCAGAACGGCGCCGGCGCAGCCGTCAGCAGATGGCGATGGCTGAACCGGCAGTGTCCAATGCGTAACCGGGCCAAAACGACCTCCTCCCGCCGAGAAGGGCGGGAGGAGGACGTCCAAGCCGCGGGAAGAGGTTTCAAGGCCCGAAGCTTGTTGTCTGTAAGTGCAGCCCAATCGGCATGCCACAGCGATAAAATGCGCCGACAAATTACCCTGCTACAATCCGACGAAGGGACACAACAAGAAGCTGTCCGAGGCTGGAGGACCGCAGCCTTGGCAGCGGCATCTGCAGCTTCGTTCCCAGGGATACCGACATGGCCAGGAACCCACATAAAGCTAACCGGAGAACCGACGTCCACCAGCTGCTGAAGAGAGCGTTGGATCCGGTGCACGAAAGTGTGAACCGGATACGGATCACTGAGGCTCTGGATGGCGCTCAGGGAATCGGAGCAGATGACATAAGCAGAATGTCGGTGGCGGCAGATGTAAAGAACAGCCTGGTAGAGGGCAAAGAGCTCAGCTGTGAAGACCGAACAATGGCCATGGAGCCGGTATTTGAAACTTTGTGCCCCGACAATAAAGGAACACCCGACCCCGTCATTGGTCTTTGAGCCATCTGTATAAATGAAGGTCATATTAATGAACTTCGAACGAAGTTAAACAAAACGGGAGTGGTAGACCGAACCGGGGGTAACCTCTTTTGGGAGCGAGCTGAGGTCAAGGTGAACGCGGACCTGAGCCTGGAGCCAAGGTGGCGTGTGGCTCTCGCCCACTCGAAAGGTTGCAGGGAGTGAAAAATTAAGGTGTTGAAGGAGGCGACGAAAGGGAACTCCAGGGGGTAGCAGGGCAGAGACGTACAACCCGTATTGACGGTCGAGAGAGTCGTCAAAAAAGGAACGATAAGACGGGTGGTCGGGCATTGACAGTAGCCGACAGGCATACCGACAAAGCAGTATATCGCGCCGGTAGGTGAGTGGCAATTCGCCAGTGTCAGCATGAAGACTCTCTACGGGACTAGTATAAAACGCTCCGATCGCAAGTCGTAAACCCCGATGTTGTATGGAGTTGAGGCAGCGTAAGATGGATGGCCGTGCAGAGGAGTATACGAAGCTCCCATAATCCAGCTTGGAGCGGACGATCGACCGATATAGACGAAGTAGGACGGTTCGATCCGCTCCCCACGACATACCACTGAGAACACGGAGGACATTTAAAGAACGGGTACAACGGGCAGCCAAATATGACACATGTGGAGTCCAGCTAAGTTTCCTGTCAAATGTAAGACCCAAAAATTTTGTTGTCTCCACGATTGAGAGAGCAACGGGACCGAGTCGTAAGGACGGTGGGAGAAACTCTTTGTAGCGCCAGAAGTTAATACAGACCGTCTTCTCGGCAGAAAAACGGAAGCCATTGGCGACACTCCAGGAGTAAAGACGGTCAAGAGAACGCTGAAGACAGCGCTCCAGGACACGTGTACACTGCGCGCTGCAATAGATGGTAAAATCGTACACGAAAAGGGAGCCGGATACATCAGCTGGGAGTCAATCCATTATTGGATTGATCGCGATGGCGAAGAGAGCGACGCTCAAAACTGAGCCCTGTGGCACCCCATTCTCCTGGTGAAAGGTGTCTGACAGAACAGAACCCACACGTACCCTGAACTGTCGATCCATTAAAAAGGAACGAATAAAAAGAGGGAGGCGACCGCGAAGACCCCATGTATGCATGGTGTGGAGAATGCCCGCCCTCCAACAGGTGTCGTAAGCCTTCTCCAAATCAAAGAACACAGCCGCGGTCGGGCGCTTCCGCAAGAAGTTATTCATAATGAAGGTCGACAAGGTAACCAGATGGTCAACAGCAGAGCGACGCCTACGAAATCCACATTGTACATTGGTAAGTAGGCGTCGAGACTCGAGCAGCCAAACCAAACGAGAGTTAACCATTCGCTCCATCACTTTACAGACACAGCTGGTAAGCGAGATGGGTCGATAACTGGAAGGCAAGTGCTTGTCCTTCCCCGGTTTAGGAATCGGGACAACAATAGACTCGCGCCAGCATGCGGGAACATGTCCCTCAGTCCAGATGCGATTGTAAGTACGAAGAAGAAAACCTTTACCCGCAGGACAAAGGTTCCTCAGCATCTGAATACGAATAGAATCAGGCCCTGGAGCGGAGGACCGTGACCGGGCAAGTGCGTTTTCGAGCTCCCGCATGGTGAATGGGGCATTATAACTTTCACGATTCGAGGAGCGGAAGTTAGGTGGCCTAGCCTTCTCTGGCTGTTTGCGGGGGAGGAAGGCAGGGTGGTAATGAGCGGAGCTCGAAACCTCTGCGAAAAAGCGGCCGAAGGCATTGGAGACATCCTCCAGGGCCACAAGGACGTCATTCGCGACCATCAAGCCAAAAACTGGTGAGTGGACCTTAGTGCCAGATAGCCGGCGCAGGCTACCCCAGACAACAGAAGAAGGAGTAAAACTGTTGAAGGTGCTTGTGAAAGCAGCCCAGCTGGCTTTCTTGCTTTCTTTAATAATACGACGACACTGTGCACGTAATCGTTTATAAGTGATACAATTCGCCACTGTAGGGTGGCGTTTAAAGGTGCGTAAAGCACGTCGACAAGCACGTAAAGCGTCTCTACATGCTGCGGTCCACCAGGGGACCGGTACGCGACGTGGAGAAGAAGTAGGGTGAGGGATGGAATCTTCAGCAGCAGTGAGAATGACTTCCGTGAGGTGGGCGAACTGACGATCGCAGCTTGTGAAGGTT
Organism: Schistocerca americana; assembly: GCF_021461395.2. Classification (NCBI taxonomy): domain Eukaryota; kingdom Metazoa; phylum Arthropoda; class Insecta; order Orthoptera; family Acrididae; genus Schistocerca; species Schistocerca americana. The sequence goes on from NC_060125.1 coordinate 173,459,920, forward strand.
TGATCCTGAAAGGTCGCCCTGGAAGAGAAGAGCCCCCAGTCTGCTTTGGAGATGTTCCAACTAGATGAGCACGGGGAGGGGGTATGCTGCAGGAGATGGATAACACACGGGAAGTGGTCACTCGAATATGTATCAGAAAGTGCATACAACTCAAACCGGCGTGCAAGTTGGGTAGTACATATAGAGAGGTCTAAATGGGAATAGGTGTGAGATGTGTCCGAAAGAAAAGTAGGGGCGCCAGTATTGAGGCAGACAAGATTGAGCTGGTTGAAAAGGTCTGCTAACAGGGAGCCCCTCGGGCAGGATGCCGGAGAGCCCCAAAGGGGATGGTGGGCATTGAAGTCTCCAGTTAACAAAAATGGGGCAGGTAGCTGAGCAATAAGCTGCATCATGTCTGCCCTGGTAACGGCAGATGACAATGGAGTGTAGACGGTACAAATGGAAAATGTAAAAGCGGGGAGAGTAATGCGGATGGCAACTGCCTGCAGGCCGGTGTGCAATGTGATGGGATCGTAGTAAATATCATCCCGGACCAGCAACATAACCCCTCCATGAGCCGGAATACCTACCACAGGGGGTAGGTCAAAACGCATAGAGGTGTAGTGTGCCAAGGCAATTTGATCGCATGGGCGTAGCTTCGTTTCCTGGAGGGCTACGACGAGCGGACGGTGCAAGTGGAGCAGCAACTTCAAGTCCTCTCGGTTGGAGCGAATGCTGCGAATATTCCAGTGAATAAGTGCCATCGTAAGAAGAAAAGGAAGATGAAAGAAGGGGTCACCTCGAAGCCCGCTGAGGGCCTGGCTTCGAGCGAGCACTGCCGCCGCTATCAGTAGGCGGACAGTCATCGTCCATTGGGTCTATAGGTTCATCGGCCATCTTGGTAAGATGGCCGGGAGGGGGAGCTTCCTCCGCCGGTGAACGGCCAGATGTTCGGCTACCAGCGGTGCGGCCAGGCGAAACGGATGACGGCCTGGGGCGGCAACCGCTGGGTGGCGCAGGAGAAGAAATGCGCCGTGGCGGAGAAGGAGAACTGTGCTTCCTATGAGCCTTGTTGGAAGGTCGTTTGGTGGAAGTACCGGTCGAAGGCTGGGAGGTCGAGGTACGTAGGAAGTCGGCACGGGACGGTTCCTTCTTGAAGGCCTGTGCATCTGACTTCTGGGTCTTCGTCTTAGCAGAAGCTGATGAAGGGGCTGGTGTCTGTGGGGTGATGGAAGGAAGAGGAGACGTCGACCGCGCGATCTTAGCACTGGCCGAATGGACGACCATGGTGCTGAAGGTCAAATCGCATGAACGGGTTGCCACCTCCCTGGTAGTCCGAGGAGAGGCGAGGACAGTACTGTATTTCCCCGCTGGGAGCAGCGTGGGCTTCCTACTAGCCAATAGCTTGCGAGCAGCCGAGGTGGACACTTTCACTTTGACCCGAATTTCTTGGATACAGCGTTCGTCCTTATAGACAGGACAGTCGCGGGAGGATGCGGCATGGTCACCCTGACAGTTCACACAACGAGGAGACGGAGGTGGACAGTCACCCTCATGGGCATCCCTGCCACAAGTGACACATTTAGCCGCATTGGAACAAGACTGTCGTGTGTAATTGAAACGCTGACACTGGTAGCAGCGCGTAGGTGTCGGGACATAGGGGCGAACAGAAATAACCTCGTAGCCCGCCTTGATGCATGATGGCAGCTTAACACTGTCAAAGGTCAAGAAAAGTGTCCGGGTCGGTACAAGGTCATTGTTGACCTTTTTCATGACCCTATGGACAGCTGCCACGCCCTGCTCAGCGAGGAAAGATTGAATCTCCTCGTCAGCCAATCCGTCGAGGGATCTAGTATAGACTACACCACGAGACGAATTCAAAGTTCGGTGAGCCTCCACCCGGACAGGGAACGTGTGCAGGAGTGTGGCCCGAAGCAGTTTTTGTGCCTGAAAGGCGCTCTCAGTTTCTAGTAATAAGGTACCGTTACGCAACCTGGTACAAGATTTGACAGATCCGGCTATGGCATCTACGCCCTTCTGGATAACGAAAGGGTTGACAGAGGAAAAATCCTTTCTGTCCTCAGAGCGAGATACGACGAGGAACTGTGGGGCAGGCGGTAGTACTTTTGTCACTGGTGGCTGGTCAAGTTTCCGTTTTTGGGCAGAAGTCGAGAGAGATGGAGTGAAATCAATTGCAGAGGAATCCCCCATGATTGCCAGCGTCTCCGATGGCGCGCTCCTTCCTTGTGCGGACCCTCTCAGAGGGCACTCCCGCCTTAGGTGAATGTTTACACCTCAGGTCACACCTCCCGTGAAACAGACGGAGGGACCATTCGGCATGGTCAGAAGGTATCAGCTCAGGCAATCACCCCTCCCTGGGCCTGGCCTTTACCAGGGGGTACGTGCGTGCCTTACATGTCTACCCAGCGCCGGGAATTACGCGTTACCCCGTCACCGGCTACGCGTGCGAACGCGTGGGTCGGCCTTCAGGCGCGCACAGGGAGGAAGAAAGAAGAGGAAAAAGAAGAGAGAGAGGGAGAGAGAGGACAGACTGTCTCAAACGCCGAGGCGGAGACCAGAGAAGGCAAGGAGAAAAAGGCAATCAGAGGCAAGGAGAAGAAGGCAACGAGAAGGCAAGGAGAAGAAGACAAGGGAAAGAGTAAGGAAGACAGTGAGGTGGTAAAGAGCAATGAAAGGAACCAACCAAAGGAAGGAAGAAACGAGAAGTGAAAAAGCAAAATGACCGCAAATAGAGGTCGTGGAACCGTCCGTCTCCGGACGCAGGCGCTAACTACCCCCTTGAGGGGGAGGGACTCCTTTTAGTCGCCTCTTACGACAGGCAGGAATACCTCGGGCCTATTCTAATCCCCGGACCCGCAGGGGGGGCGGTGGGAGTTGAAGAGTAGGTCTGCCGTGCCAATTAGATGCAGTCGCATGAGATATGTGTGTTTGGATGTAATCGATAATATGTTTGTTCTAACTATTCACACCGCATTTTCATGGTATCTAAAGTTTCAGTGTGAAGCGGTTAATGTTGTCTTGTGCCCATTCGAAGTGTAGTTTGAAATGTTTTGGAAGGAATAAGAATTTCAACGATCAGTCCAGCAATCTGTGATCCGCCATTAATTGTTATTAACTGAAGCCACCGTAGTTCACTTTCTAAATTGCTAGCAAAGGAATACACTTTGTGGAATAGTTGATAGTTGGAGGTGAAGAGGACTATTGTACAATGTCACTAATTAACCTTTGATAACCTGAATTTTAGTTCTTTGAAGGTGACAACACTCAATTTTTTTACGTCATTATGGCAGGTTGTAAATTTCTTTATACTAAAGAAAACAGGAGATATATATTCTTTTGGTCTTTCATTTTTTCAAAAAGAATTTTCAGAGCACTGTCATGTCATAATAGTCCAGTCGTCGACAAATTTTACTTCTTGAGAAATGATTTCGATAGAAACCATTTTCTCTCATTGACAAATAGAAACACCTTATACTGGGAACGCTTTGAATCAGTTCTTGATTGTACACTCCTGGAAATGGAAAAAAGAACACATTGACACCGGTGTGTCAGACCCACCATGCTTGCTCCGGACACTGCGAGAGGGCTGTACAAGCAATGATCACACGCACGGCACAGCGGACACAGCAGGAACCGCGGTGTTGGCCGTCGAATGGCGCTAGCTGCGCAGCATTTGTGCACCGCCGCCGTCAGTGTCAGCCAGTTTGCCGTGGCATACGGAGCTCCATCGCAGTCTTTAACACTGGTAGCATGCCGCGACAGCGTGGACGTGAACCGTATGTGCAGTTGACGGACTTTGAGCGAGGGCGTATAGTGGGCATGCGGGAGGCCGGGTGGACGTACCGCCGAATTGCTCAACACGTGGGGCGTGAGGTCTCCACAGTACATCGATGTTGTCGCCAGTGGTCGGCGGAAGGTGCACGTGCCCGTCGACCTGGGACCGGACCGCAGCGACGCACGGATGCACGCCAAGACCGTAGGATCCTACGCAGTGCCGTAGGGGACCGCACCGCCACTTCCCAGCAAATTAGGGACACTGTTGCTCCTGGGGTATCGGCGAGGACCATTCGCAACCGTCTCCATGAAGCTGGGCTACGGTCCCGCACACCGTTAGGCCGTCTTCCGCTCACGCCACAACATCGTGCAGCCCGCCTCCAGTGGTGTCGCGACAGGCGTGAATGGAGGGACGAATGGAGACGTGTCGTCTTCAGCGATGAGAGTCGCTTCTGCCTTGGTGCCAATGATGGTCGTATGCGTGTTTGGCGCCGTGCAGGTGAGCGCCACAGTCAGGACTGCATACGACCGAGGCACACAGGGCCAACACCCGGCATCATGGTGTGGGGAGCGATCTCCTACACTGGCCGTACACCACTGGTGATCGTCGAGGGGACACTGAATAGTGCACGGTACATCCAAACCGTCAACGAACCCATCGTTCTACCATTCCTAGACCGGCAAGGGAACTTGCTGTTCCAACAGGACAATGCACGTCCGCATGTATCCCGTGCCACCCAACGTGCTCTAGAAGGTGTAAGTCAACTACCCTGGCCAGCAAGATCTCCGGATCTGTCCCCCATTGAGCATGTTTGGGACTGGATGAAGCGTCGTCTCACGCGGTCTGCACGTCCAGCACGAACGCTGGTCCAACTGAGGCGCCAGGTGGAAATGGCATGGCAAACCGTTCCACAGGACTACATCCAGCATCTCTACGATCGTCTCCATGGGAGAATAGCAACCTGCATTGCTGCGAAAGTTGGATATACACTGTACTAGTGCCGACATTGTGCATGTTCTGTTGCCTGTGTCTATGTGCCTGTGGTTCTGTCAGTGTGATCATGTGATGTATCTGACCCCAGGAATGTGTCAATAAAGTTTCCCCTTCCTGGGACAATGAATTCACGGTGTTCTTATTTCAATTTCCAGGAGTGTATATTGTAAATAGCATAGTTTTCACATTTTCCACGATCAGCAATAAAATCTGGCATGACCTCAAAGATTTCGGGTTCAAATTTCATTTGAAAATGAAAATCCTTTCTTTCTTCTTTTATTCTGGAAGAATTGACAGATATTTCTTACTGTCACTATCATCTTTAAACTGAATTTCTTCAGCTTCTACAGAATAAATAGAAATATTCTGTTGATGATGACTTTTGGCGTCATGTCATTTATTGTTTGTTCAGTCGGTAAATTGGCGGGTTCGAAGTAATTATTCTAGATTGTGTTTAGTTTCAGTATCACTTCTTTTCTAAATTCGTGTATCCATATCAGATGGGAAAATTTCAAGAGTAACTTCATTTTCTCCTTACGTTCCGATTTCCTCGCCATGGCCTGTCATGCGAAAATGTTAAACTGTAGATCTGACGGGACTTACAAGTACAGAATATTTTATACGAAAGTTTTCTAATAATGTTCAATATTCTGCGCTTCCAAATATTTGTTAGCACAAACAGATTAACGACGAAATTGGGGAAAAGATATGATGACCAGAACATCACAGTGAACACTCAAAGCCAAGCACAGAATGATCCGCGTCCAACTATACGCAACCCACCAGTGTGGAGTATACACGTGCTGAGATTCAAAGTGCTCTAGAGCCGCAAATAATACGTCTGTAAAAGTCATGCAACACGTTAACAGTGTACCAAACTAGGAATAAACGGGGCGCAGTGGATGCGTCAGGCTCTTAACTTAAGAAAATATTTTATGCTTTTCTATCTCTCTCTCTTTTTCTTATTTTTTTTTAATTGGGGCGCAGAAGTCCTTTCAGATCATAAAGGATTAAACCAACGGTACTGTTACAGTTCCCCAGAACTGTTGACAGTATTTTAAAATTTGAATGTTGTTATAGTCTACTAATTAAAGGTATAATTGTACGTTAAAGGCTTAAAACAAAACAAAAAATCAAGTGTTAAAGTTAGAAACTGTGTACATGTATTCAAGCATCGCAACTCATGGCGCGCAAATTGTCCAGATTATATTCACCCATTATTTAAGAACGAGAGTACTTAGCGACTTTCAACAAACTGTACACATGACTTCAACTGCTTTCTAACACTCTCTACAAAAAGTTCACGCAGGAAAACTTTTGCATCAGGCATGACGGTTTAATTTATTATTGTTTTCTACTAATTTTGTTCGCAACACATTTTGCAATCACTGTCCGCATATGCCACTGAACGTAACTGCAAAATTATATCACTGTACTGACCATGCTTCAGGAGATACGACGTAAGGAAGAATGAGATGCTTGAAACAGATGTTTTTAGAGCATCGGGCATTGGGAGACGGGGTGTGGGGTGGGGGGGGGGGGGGGGGCATTATTGATGTCTGGAAACGGTCCAGTTAAGAAATGTCATTCGAGTTTTAGATACCACGAACGGGCAATGAAAGTACTGGTCTGCCTTAATTGCGAATTTTATTCGTAATGCCTGTGTAGTTATTCCCAGTTTATCGGCAGTTTCACGTGCGTATGATAAGACACACGGGCTCAGGTTTCATTATGGAGTAATCCCTCAGGGACACAAATTTTACTACCAGTTTTCACTTCGTCCCAGTGGCGGTCTGCGCGGCTGAAATGGTCTCGTTTTACATTTAATGGATCGTTAAAAAACGAAGAGTGAACTGTTTTATGATGCCATCTCCGGACTTTTATGGAGGAAGCGTTTATAGAGATCACTTGAACTCTGCGCTGGTCCGTGAATCCGTAATCAAGTTTCCTGTGATCTACCACGTGTTTTGTTTTTGTTGGCGTTCAACGCCAGATGATTTAGAAATGGTCTTTTTGCACGTGAAAAGCTCCGCATCTTACAAGCAGGTGGCAACATTAGTCGTTCATATACTGCGCGTCCAAGTAGACTGAATTTTGTTTCATTTCCATTTCTCCTGTGCTTCTTCCTCTTTATATGGATCTAACCTCACTGAATCGACGAATAGGCAGGCTGTGTTTCTTGTATCAGTAAAATAATAAAAAATTACGCTTTCCCATATGTTCGATTATAACGTCGATGTTATATGTAGTTGTCCAGCTCAACAGCTAAGCGGTGAGCGCTCTTGGTGCCATGCAGAACACCCGGGTTCGATTCCTGGTACTGCCAGCAATTTTCCTTAGTGGGAGGCTCGGTACGGTATGTACTCAGGCTCGTGAAGCAACTGAGGCGCTGCTCAGTCGATTAATAGCGGTTTCAAGGTCAAGAAACCCGAGAGGGTTGTCTGACACAGATGTCGAACGTATCCGCCATAGTTTCACAAGGAGTCCGCAGAAATCCTTTCGCCATGCAGCTCGACAGCACAACAAGCCCTCGACGTCCGTCTGGCGTGTGTTGCGTCGACGTTCACACATGATACCATACAAAATTCAGCTACTGCAAGCTCTTCGTGAAGGTGACAAACAACAACGTGTGGAGTCCTGTAATTTGTTCTTGGCAAGATGGAGGATGACAGCATTCTTCCACGCTTAGTGTTTAATGACGAAGCAGCCTTCCATTTAAATGACCGAGCAGTGTGGCGCAGTGATTAGCATACTGGACTCGCATTCGGGTGGACGAAGGTTCAATCCCGCGTCCGACCATCTCGGTTTAGATTTTTTTGTGATTTCCCTAAATCGTTCAGGCAAATGCCGAGATAGTTTCTTTGAAAGGACACGACCGATTTCCTTCCCTATCCTTCCCTAATCCAAGCTTGTGCTCCGTCTCCAATGACCTCACTGTCGACGGGACGTTAAACACTCTTTCCTCCTCCATTTGAAAGGAAAAGTGAACCGTCATAATGTGAGAATATAGGGTACGGAACAACCACATGAAATTGTACAGCAGAAGAGAGACTCTCCAAAATTTAATGTTTTGTGCAGTTTCACGGGAAAATGTGCAGGGTTCATTTTTCTTTGGCGAGAACTCTGTCACAGGTGGCACATATGTCGATATGCTTGAGAGCTTTCTTCTCCCACAGTTTGAGACTGATTCTAACGATTTCATTTACCAACAGGATAGGGCACCGCCACATTGGCATCTGGGAGTTCGGGAATATAAATCAAAGAATTACTGAACAATGGATCGGTCGCACTCGACCAAATGATTCAGTCTTACATTACTGGCCCCCAACGTCACCGAACCTGACTGTGTGTCATTATTTCCTGTGGGGGTTTATGTGCCTCCATTACTGAAAAGAATGAATGAACTGAGACATCGCGTAAGAGCAGGTGTGGAAGCTGTAACTCAAGACATGCTCGATGCAGTGTGGGAACAATGTGAATACCGCACTGACATATGCCGTGCCTCTCAAGGGGGCATTTTGAACACGTATGAAAAGGTATGGAGCAAAACTTTTTGAGTTTCCTGTTCACCAAAAAAACAAAATTCATTATGTATGTTTTTTAGTTTCAGAGTCCGCAGCTCGTGGTCTTGCGGTAGCGTTCTCGCTTCCCGCGCACGGGTTCCCGGGTTCGATTCCCGGCGGGGTCAGGGATTTTCCCTGCCTCGAGATGACTGGGTGTTGTTGTGTCGTCACCATCATTAATCCCCATTACGGTCGGAAGAAGGCAACGGCAAAACCAAGTCCGCTAGTACCTTGCCTAGTACGCCGGTGCAGGTCTCCCGCATCGTCCCCTACACTCCTTGAAGATGGAACCTGATCATTAGTTTCAGAAATACAAAACTGCAGAAACGGATGATTCTTTTTGATGCACAATGTATAAAAATATTAAAGTGATAGAAGAGTTTTTTTATTTGGGTAGGAAGATAACTGACAAGAGTAAAAGTGTAAAAGAAGACTGACAAATGGCAGGCAACATTTTGTTGAAGGAACAGAAATGTGTTAACACTGAATATAGTTTGAAGTGTTGGGAAACATTTGCTGAAAATATTTGTCTTGATTGTGCAATATAACTATTTACAACTTATTAATCCTGGACGAGACCACGCAGTTGCAATGTACTGGGATGATTTATGCGCAGGCCCAGCAAAGCGTGGCATACGAGACACTCCCCTCCTACGTAAACTGAAGGTGGGAGACGAAAAAAGGAAAGGAAGGTGATCATTACTGTTAGCTGCATCGCGGCATTACACGGAATAAGCGACGACGCGTCAAAATGTGTGCCGGACCGGGATTCAAACCTGAGATCTCCTTCTTACTGTGCAGGTGCGGTAACCACTGCACCATCTGGGACACAGCGTTGTTGTAGCTGCGCAGACTATTTCGGGACGCCATCTATCCGAAGGTCCTGTCCATTTCCTCCATGTTCGCTGCTCTGCGATTCCCACACGAGGTTGGACTATTTGTGCACCTGCACTGAAGAAGTTGAATCCATTACCCAGCTAGACGTATTACTTATATGAATGTGTGATGACTGTTCTTTCAGACATGACATCCACACTGAAGGTGGTTCCATTGCCAAGCTGGGTTAGGCATTCACATATTTAATATGCCTAGCTGGGCAATGGATCCACCTTCTTCAGTGCGAGTGCACAAATACGTCCGACCTCCTGTGGGAATTCAAAGTAGCGAAGGAAATGGACAGGGGCTGAGGATACGTGGCGCTCGATGGAAGTGTGTATCGGCCGTGAGAGGTCCCGAAATGGTCTGCACAGTTACGATAACGCTTTGTCCTGGACGGCGCAGTGGCTAACGCACCAGCCTGGTAACCAGGAGATCCCGTGTTCTTATCCCTGCTCGGTACACATTTTCACGCGTCGCCGATGATTCTGCGTAATGTTCCGACGCAGCTGACAGCCGTGATCCCTTTCCTTTCCTTTCTGTCCCTCTTCAGCTTCAAATACACATAATGTATCGCAGCTGCGGATTCTGCTCTGTGTCTGTTCTTTCGGAAGTGTCCGGAAGAACAGACACCACGTATTCATATAACATTCCCCTACAGCAAGTGCTTCCCTCTCCAGTTACAGTCATGCGCTGCAGTCACGGCCTCGCCGCAGCCGCGCCGGCCGAATGTAGCCATCATGGGTCGTGAGACTTACCTAGTCACTATACATAAACGCCATAGTCATACGAGGGTTGCCCAGAAAGTAATGCACCGCATTTTTTTCTTCAACAATTCTTTATTGAACATAATGAGAATTACATACACTAAAGAATTGTGTTTTATCTACACACCCTATTTTTCTATGTAATCTCCACCCCGTTCCATGGCCTTCCGCCAGCACGAAACTACGGCGTGTATGCCTTGTCGGCACTAATTCTTGTCCTGGTGACGGATCCAGTGCTTCACTGTGTAAACTTCCTTTGCTGGTTGACAGATGCAGCGATAACTGCCGAGTCGTAATGCGTCTGTCCTCGTGAATGACAACTTCAGCTCGCTGCAACATGTCAGGTGTGATAGCCATGGATGGTCTCCCGGACCACCGCAAATTGCGGAGCTCCGCCGAACCGCATTCTGATGACCTCACCTTCCATGCTCAACATCTATTTGTATTTCTATCGAAAGCAGATGCTCGATAGACTTTACACAAGCATTTGTCAAAATTCCGCACGGTTTATTTCTCTGCAGTGAGTAATTCAATGACGCACCTTGCTTGTAACGTACGAGGCCTGTTCAGAAAGTAAGCTCCGATTGATTGCCAAATTGAAACCACAGTGAACATCAGAAATGTTTTACTTGTAACAATTAGCTACACCTTTCAGCTACTTCTCTACGTAGTCGCCGTTCTGACTTAGACTTTTGTCATAGCGTTGTACCAACTTTTCAATAGCCTCATCATAGAAGGCAGCCGCCAGTGCTTTCCGCCAATTCTCCACGCTGGCCTACACCTCGTTGTCTGTGTCAAAATGTTGTCTTCAAAGACAGCGGTTCATGTGACCAGAGATGAAACTCAGGGGGAGACAATTGCGGACTGTATTGTGGGTAATCTCACATTTCCATTTGAAAACGATGCAGGAGCATCTTCATTGCCCCTGCAGAATGCGGCTGAGAATTGTCTTGAAGAAGAAACAGCACGACAGTTATGTAATGTTAGCTGCATAGCTTCAGGCGAAATTTCTCACCAGGCCCTCGTACTTGGCGGCAGACACTATTTTCTAGACATCTTTACGCACTCACTGCGAGCTCAGAGATGAGAAGAGCGACGTGATGCTAACTGGGGTTATACTAGAGACACTACCCAACACATCTGTGCAAAGCTTTATCGGATTTTCATAGTCGTTTCCATTTCGCGACCGATCGGAGCTTACTTTCTGAACGCCCCTCGTACATCACCTACAGACACCATTTTGAAACTGTCCTGTAGCTCCGCTATCTGTCGGAAATGGCAGGAACTTGGCGCACTCACTCAGGAGACTTCAAATAATAGATATGTAACGTTTTGCATTCGTTGCACTGTTTTCGGTCGAGGAAAAAAAAATGCTGTGCATTACTTTCTGTGCAACCCTCGTAGACTATTAAAACTTTCGTTTTGTTTCGTCATTTGTCTCAAAGTCTTGTGCTTATATTAATGATGTATTTAAATGTTTAGGTTTGATTTATTTAATCTGATATTTACAAGTACTGCAATATCTATTTCAATGTGTTGCCTCGTGGACTAGCCGTGCGGTCAAGGCGCCTTGCCACGGTTCGCGCGGCTCCCGCCGTCGGAGGTTCGAGTCCTCCCTGGGCCATGGATGTGTACGTTGTCGTTAGTATAAGTTATTGTAAGTTAGATTAAGTAGTGTGTAAGCTTACCGACCGATGACTTTAGCAGTTTGGTCCCATAGGAACTTATCACAAACTTTTCCAATTTGTGTTGTAGCAAAACCAAGCTGATGTTCCAACGACTCATTGGTCACTCGATTATGCTGAGCAGATTTAATTTATTTCATTGAAGATAATTTACTTTCACAAATTTATGTTCACCCGAAAAATAAATATTTTAAGAGCGAAATCTGCGAGTTCTAAGTACCGACTTTCTAGCAAGACTTCAAAATCTGCTGCATCTTTTTCTGTTCTGCGTTGCATGAACGGATCATTTTGTAAACTGCAGACTACGTCGCGAAGATCGCTTCTAACACTTTCTATACTAATTCATTGGATCGTTATGGAAAATGTTATCCGGCTCCAATGATGTAAAATGTTGGAAACCACTCTTGAAACTCATTGCAGACTTCATCAATAGTGGAAGTAAATCCTGAAAATTTCAGTTCCATATATTCGTGTCCCAGATCACAAGAAACGAATGAAATGACACAAATTTTACTTGTTTAGTTACAGTATAAATAACGTAAGTCTACACCTGATTATATTGATATTCGTAAACATATCAGAAATAGTGCATTACTTTCCTTCCAAACACATATTCAAATTATTTGAATAACTAGTAAAAACTGTAAATCCTTCAGCTTACTTCGAAACTCTATAGTATCCAGATTTAGTTCTTCATTCAGAAACTTGAAAAGTTCTTTTCTGCGTAAAAATTTCGGAATGGAGGAGCGCATCGCTGTAATCCGCGTCGATTCTTCCAAAAATTTTTTAAATTTTCGATGAGATAGTGATCGATTTCCTCCTCATATTATGTTCGAAATTTTCGTCAGATCTTTCATTGATGACAGCATTCTCATACTTTTCCTAATAGTGCAATGATAAGGTAAACGATTTATTCTGCTATTTTTAACTTGTCAACGAAGCTATTTTCACTACCGACCATAGCTGGCACACATGGTTGCAAATTGCAGAGCACTTTCTAAACCACCAATTTGCTCAATACACTTTTCTTATACACTTTTCTTGTTCACTTATTCTGAATAACGGAATTAAGGGAGTAACTCTTCATGTACAGAAAAGTTGTCATTATTAGATGAATAAATGTTAGTTGAATAAAATCTATTCGATCAGTGCTCTCGTGCATTCACAAATAATAGTACCGACAGTTTACAACCAAACTGTTTAGCTTCTTTTTCATCGTATGTACCATATCAATAACTCGACTGTTTACTGTGTTATGTGTCAAAGTAACTGTTTTAAAGTGCTTAGCAGCGTCTTCGAAACCAAGTGCTTTTGCCATTTCTATTCACATTCTTTCACGAGTACGCAGTCGCTGAAACATTCTTGACTTTTTGCTAATTTGAAGCTTTCCACAGACCATGGAATTAAACTCTTTTCTTTAAGATTTGATTGTTCAGGCAGTTCTTATATCTCTTCTATTAACTTAACGAATAAATGACAGTAGCGTTCGTGTGTTGCTTCTTGCATCGAAGAAACTATCGAGCAATATTTGTTTCGACTTAAGCTTGTTTTACTTATTAAACATTAGTGTTTCTCCTAGGAATTGTGTACAAAGAAGCACTTAATTTTCTACTCCTCATTGAAGACACTGGTTTTAGTGTTCTTACTTTCCAACATTCTTGAGGATCGTAATAGGAAAATATCCACAGTAATAACCAGCGCCGGCCGCTGTGGCCGAACAGTTCTAGGCGCTTTAGTCCAGAACCGGGCGACTGCCGCGGTCGCAGGTTCGAATCCTGCCTTCAGCATGGCTGTGTGTGATGTCCTTAGGTTAGTTAGGTTTAAGTAGTTGTAAGTTGTAGGGGACTGATGACCTCAGTTCTTAAGTCCCATAATGCTCAGAGCCATTTAAGCCAATAACCAGCCTCAAAACAAGAATAACAGCTACAGTTACGAAAATGACAGCCTGAGGGTTGCAGAATATTATGTTGAGTAGATTTGAATAAAACGATAACAAGTGCACAAACAAGACAGCGATGCTTCTTTGAAGTTGGACAGCGAGTGAAGGTTCGAGAGCCTATTCGTTGAGGAAATTGTCGAAGAGAAGCAGCCCCATTCCATTGCTGATAAAAACGCGAACCGCAGGAGTAGTAAAGGCGTCGGTATGAGACATAACACTCAATATTTTGCACAAAAGTGACGCCTCCCTGAACCCGTAACTTTTTGACCAAAAAGATGGCGGTAACTTTATGGCGGGCACTTTTTCGCCAAAAAGTGGCGGCCGCCTAAACGGTAACATTTTTGCAAAATGTTGGCTACTTTTTAGTGTCCACTTTATGGCGAACACATTTTGGCGGGCACTTTTTTGCATAAAAGATGACGCCTCCCTGAACCTGCGTCTTTTTGGCCAAAAGATGGCGAATACTTTCTGGCGACCACTTTTTCTGCGAAATGTTGGCGACTTTATGTCGGTCGTGGAAACGGTTAACTTTTTTTACAAAATGTTGGAGACTTTTTGGCGAGCACTTTTTGGCGGCCACATTTTTACGAATTGGCGACTTTATGTCGGTCGCCTAAACGGTAGCTTTTTTACAAAATTTTGGCGGCTTTTTGGCGACCACTTTTTGGCCGTCGCTTTTTTGCGGGTACATTTTTGCAAAATTTCGGCAACTTTTAGGCGGTCACTTTTATGCCAAATGTTGACGTCTTTTTGGCGGCCGCTGTTTCTGCAACGACGTTTTGGCAGCCAGGTGTTGGCCGGTGCAAGTGACGAGCTGTCTTATATGAAAATTGAATTGCATAATTGAAATATTTTATGTATGTGTGTATATAATGAAATGGCTGCGAAAGGAAATAGCTTGAATAACTCTGCTACGCAAGAACTAAAAGACGAAGCGAAAAAAATGGGCTTGAAAGTTTATTCAACGCTGATAAAACAGCAACATACTGACGAGCACGCTACTGCTAAACCTCTGCTAACCACAGACTGGTTGAGATTTCTACCGCAGAATTTCAAAAATATGTCTGCTGTTTATCAGAGGCCATCAGGTCAAGTCGTGTGATTGTTAATAACATGATATACATGGTTCAACTGCCGAGTTCAGCGCTAGAGGCTGGCGACCCTGAAAATGTGTCTGATATAGGCCTGCAGTTACCTACGAAACTAGTAACATACTCGGCAAGGAATTGAAGGATAATGAAGTTCTCTGCATTAGGAAAGGGAGAGCTCTACAGGAAGAATTAGCAAAGAAGTTGTGCTATGAACTTGGAAAAAATTATGAAGAAGCGTTCACCCTGGCCGATATCAACGATGCAGCAGAACTTTTGAATGTTCAGATTAAGGTTGTTTCAGCTGCTGCATAACAAAGTAATTCATTCTTCAGGCGCAGAAAGAGAGAAAACGATACTTGTACTTAAATAATGACCACTGTGATGCGATCAGCAAGATGAAGGGTTTTAGTGGTAGCAGATACTACTGTCAGAATTGTCATGTTCCCTTCGATGACAAAGACAAACACTCTTGCAAAAAAGATAAGGGAAATATGTGCAATTTGTGTTTAAGACCAAAGCATTATAATACAGAAGGAAAGCGATCAAGAATTTATTGCAAAAAGGACAACAGATTTTGTTTTGATAAGGAATGCATGGATAACCACAAACGAGTCTGAAGCAGTTTACAAGTGCAAAAAGTGTAAAAAAATATGCAGTAGAAGCATCGGCGGACACAACTGGTTTCTCTCATTGCTGAAAATTGTAATGAAAATTTAAAGATAAGTGAGCACGAATGCTACATGCAAAGGAGAAAATGTCGTAGTGGTTAATGCGAGGATTATTGTAATTGTAACTGAAGAGGCACTAAACGATTTAAAAAATGCTCTTACACAGAAAGGTACTACTTTCACGATTTCGAAGCAGAACAAGATACGGGAGTACACACGCCAAACTTTGTGCATGACTTCAAAGGAAACAGATACGAATTTAGAAATAACAATAAATTTTGTCAATGGTTGACATCACACAGTAACTGGAGGTATACGTGTATAGCACACAACTCAAAGGCATATGATGCGTACTTCGTTTTTCAGTACTGTATCAATAACCCGAACTAAGATCAAAACAATTTACCAAGGGATGAAGCTTATGGAGATCAAAAAAACCTGCCCTAAACCACAGAATAATTTACAGCATGAACTTTATCCAAGGAGGCCTCGCACCGTTTCCAAAGACAGTCGGCTTGAAAGAGTTGAAAAAGGGCTACTTTTCGCACTTCTTCAATAAGCGCGAAAATCAAAATTACATGGGGCAAATCCCAGCGACCAAGTACTACGATGTTGACACCATGAAACCTAAAGATAGAAAAGCGTTCTTAGAACTGCACGCTCAGAAGGTGAAGGAAACTACGTGTTTGGCTTCCAGAAGGAACTATCTGAATATTACCATTCTGATGTCGATATGTTGCACCGTGGATGTCTTGAATTTAGGAGAAATATTCTGGGAACAGCAAATATCGTTCCATTCCAGTACATAACAATCGCTAATGTATCTATGGCTATTTAAAGGTCAAAATTCCTTGAGTATAACACGATTGCTGTTGTCAAAGATCAAAGGAAGGAAATGTTCAGCAAAGAGTCAATTGCGTGGTTAGGCTCGTTCCCTAATGTTCAACATGCACTGAACGGTGGGGAGGTTAGGATATGTGGTGCAGAAGTTGACGCAAGCACGAAAACCTTGTATCAATATCACGGTTGCTTTTGGCACGGTTGTCGTAAATGTTATTCACCCAATACTGTCGACAATGTGAACAGTGAATCAATGGATGATCTCTTTTCAATGACAGCAGAGTGAACCCAAACGTTGAGGAATGCTGGTTATAACGTTGTCGAGATACAGAGTTGTAAGTGAAAAAATTCTAAGGCTCACTGAATCCCCGAGACGCGTTTGTCGGTGGAACAACAAACGCTGCTAAATTGAAGGTTCCAGGCAAGAAGCTGTGATACATAGAAATCTGCATTCTATATCCAACAGTGGTGTTTCATGATGATTATCCTGTTGGTCATCCCGTACAGATAATGAGACCAGAAAAATACGGCGAAGAATGGTTCGGTTTTGTTAAATGCAAAGCGCCTCGAGGCTTGTATCATCCTGTGCTTCCAGTTAAACAGGAAAAGCTTTTGTTCGCAGTATGTGCGAAATGCGTTGTTGCAACCATAGTGACGATGAGCGAGCATTTGTAGGAACTTGGACGACGATAGAGCTCAACAAGGCCATCGAAAAAGACTACAAAATACTGGAAATTTACGAGGTGCGGCATTTTGATCGAATAAGTAATGAGTTCAGAGACTACGTTAAAACCTTCATGAAGACCAAACTGGAAACTTGTCCTTGGGAAGATGATTACAAGTCGAAAGAAGAATACGGTCGAGTTATCAAGGAAAAGCAAGATATCAAGCTCGACATTATCAATACTGAAGCGAACACCGACAATCGAGCTGTTACCAAAATATGCCTCAGTTCTCTTCGGGGAAAATTCGGTCAGAGGCTGAGCTTGTCACAAACAGAATTTATAGACGACATTAAACCATGGTACGAGCTACTACTCAAAGACAAAATAGAGGTAATACCAATCAACGAGGAAATAATTGAGGTGACATATCGCTACGATGATTTCTATGTCGAATATAGCACAAGTACTACCATATCTGTGGCCGCTTTCACCATCGTCAACGCTAGAATGAGGTTGTATAATATGCTCGATAAATTAAGCGATGAAGTTGTATACTTCGACGCAGAGTCTATTATTTATATTGACGATGGCACAGACAGTGCAAACAGGTCGCATGCTTGGCGAACGGACAGATGAATTTGGCAAAGACGATTTTGGCGTTGAATGGATAAGCATTGGGCCAAAAAGCCATGCTTATCGAACATATAAAGGCAAACAGACTACCAAAATTAAAGGCTTCACTCTAAACTGCGAAAATTCCGTAAAACTCAATATGAAGACGATGACTGAATTAATACAGACTTCTGAAGATAAGGTTATCATAAGCAATAACGTGATTACGAGAGATAAGAAGACGAAAATTCTGCTGAATAAATTTATAGCCAAAGAGTTTAAATTTAACTACGATAAGCGTATTGAAAGGGTACAGTACCGCCCGACATTGAAAATAGGTACAACATTCTTCGTTATTCTTGTCAGTACAACATATTTTTTCTAATAATAACTCAATTTCAATTAATACAGCGAAGGCGGATACCAGTGTGGGAAAGAATGACAATTTATTTATTTAATTGATCACATGTGCACTCCCACAAAATAAATCCCTACATTCAGTTTGGTAAGATCTGTGAAATGAATGAATGTATGGTCATCTGTTAACTGCAGATAGTGAATGTGAATATATGATCATCTTTGGGACGATCTTTTGGTCACCTTTGGTGTAACCAAAGAGATGAAATTTACCAGAGCTTTGAGCGCCTGAAATGTGGCTGACCAATGGGTAGCATGGTCTTCCCCCACCTCGACGGAGGTGCGAGATGACCTGAAGAACGGCCATGTTTCAGCACTCTGCCGCTGGATCTAGTGTTGGTAAGACCTGTCTTAGGTGTGCTCCGTAAAGACAAAAGAGTGGAGACATGGTATGCATGTGAAATACTTAAGAGTAGTTTGAATAATAATTTCTCTATTTCAGGAACTTTTAAGGGGAGAATTAAATGTCAGGCAGGGGGATCGTAGACAAAAGAGTGGAGACATGGTATGCATGTGAAATACTTAAGAGTAGTTTGAATAATAATTTCTCTATTTCAGGAACTTTTGTGGGGAGAATTAAATGTCAGGCAGGGGGATCGTAGAAATTTTCGGAAATGACCAATGGTCACAATGAAACCACGTGTAGCAATAAGTTGAAATACTTCCGAGTGCTGAAGTTAAGCTGAATTACTAGCGTGCGTATTATAAGTTGGAAATATTTAAGAAATGGCGTGTGCAGCACTTGAAATTAGAGACGAGTAGTTCCACTTGGTGAGTACTGTGTGAGTCTCAATCTGTGTATGAGACAAAGGATAAAGAGAAGTACTCGTCCATGGTATCAGTTAAGGACTCGCGTGTGTGATGAATATGCTCTTAATATTACTTTGCGTGTTATGTTTCCGTGTGACGCTTGATTCAAACTATAATGCTCTGAGAGTGAAACAAGGTGAGTCAGCCGTCTATCCAGCAACGCCACTTGGCTTGCATTGCACTGGAAGACGTGCATATATCCTCCAGAGTTCGCAGTAGGAAAGAAAAGTTACCAAGTGGGGCAGTGTCGTGTGAAACTGGGATGAATTTTAATTGAAGTGGGAAAGCTGAAAGTGATGTGATTATAACGTTGTGACTATTCCTTATTCTGTATTGTATGTTGCCAGTGTGATGTGTTTCATGAAGTTTAAGTATGTGTGGTTGGCATGGGAGAGTAACAAGATAGTTTCACAGGCAGTGGGTTATGCATGTTCCTTTTCGTACCGCTCGGTCTGGAGGAAATTTTCGTAATGATTGGTGTGAGAGTCGAAGTGTGAGAAATAGCAAAAGATCCACCATCCTATCCAGAAAGTGCACTGTAGCGTTAAATAATTACGAGACCATAAGATAGAGAATCACCAATGTAAAGCCGTGCCCACTGGGCGGAATTTCTCATGTGTTATTGTTGTAGATTATAGAATTTGTGTGTTTAGGTTACAGAATTTATCGGAATAAATAAGATAGTGAAAAGAAAAAGATTGGTGGCCTTTTCCTTCGAATAGTATGTTGTCACGATACCCAGAATTTATAATGTGTGCGCCATTCATATTCAGTGCGATGGCCACGTGTTGATCAAAGCCGTTAACTAAGAAAGAAAATGTGGTATTGCCAGTGCGTAGTGAACAGTCAGAGATTTGTAAATTACTAATAGTCAGATGTGCGTTTCCGTACCCGTTGCGTAATATTCAAACAGGAGAATAACTTGTAACTTAATTGTGAGTATTAGAGTTCATGTTACTCGATAAATAAGAATGAGTCCACTCGCTTGGCAGACCACTCATCTTGCAGGCCTGACTGCTTGATGCCACAGTATGAGCAAGGCATGTGGGTGCCTCTCAGTATGCTTCTAGAGGAAAGAAGGCGCATAATTGATACACTTCCGTGGGGTCATTAAAGAAAATCTTTTGCATATAGAAATGGAAGCTGTGATTACAGAATATATCGATGATCCTGCTCGTTGGTTCGAGCTCATACTCGATGACAATATGGAAATAATTAATACGACATTCATTTACGAGGAAATAATAAAGGTGACACATAAGTAGTGCTAAGGATAATTTTATAGGTAAAGGTCTATAAAATTTCAACTTGTCGTCGCCAAAAAGTCGTTTCTGCTGCTGCTGACCGACACGGGATATAAACGGCATCGAAAAAGTGGCTGCCAAAAAGTGCTTGCAAAAAAGCAGTTGCCAAAAAGTCGTTGCAGAAAAAGTGACCGCCAAAAATATTTGGCCTAAAAGCGACCTCCCAAAAGTCGCCGAAATTTTGCAAAACATGCCCGCAAAAATCCGACCACCAAAAAGTGGCCACTAAAAAGGCTCCAACATTTTGCAAAAAATTTACCGTTTAGGCGACTCACATAAAGTCGCCAACAGTTTGCAAAGAAGTAGTCTGCAAAAAGTGCTCGCCAAAAAGGCGCCAACATTTTGCAAAAAGGTTACCGTTTAGACGGCCTACATAAATTCGCCAACATATCGCAAAAAAAGTGGCGCCAAAAAGTATGCGCCATCTTTTGGCCATAAAGATGCAGTTTCAGGGAGGCGTCATCTTTTGCGCAAAAAAGTGCTTGCAAAAAAGTTCCCGCAAGAAAAATGCCGCAAAAATGTGGCCACTAAACAGCTGCCAAAATTTTGCAAAAAAGTTACCGTTTAGGCTGCCGCCACTTTTAGCGAAAAAGTGCCTGCCATAAAGTTAACGCCATCTTTTTGGCCAAAAAGTTGCGGGTTCAGGGAGGCGCCATATTCTGGGCAAAATGTTGAGGGTTTTGTCGCATACCGACGCCTATACTACTCGCAGGTCTTGGCGAGGCCATGACGTCACAGCACGAGTAGAGCTGAAGCGGGAAGCAATCGGGTGGTGGGGGGGGGGGGGGTGGGGGGGTTGAGGTATGACACACGAGCCAAACTTTGCCAAGCCTAGTTTATGGTACCAAATTTATGAAGTGAAATTAATCGTCTGATGAAACTCATTTGTTACTTCCCAACCACTGGAGGGCGAGCACACAACGCTGTATTAATTTAAATGTCCGAATACTAGTCTCAGCTCTGGCTGTGCAGTTACATTGTGCCCTAATGAAATCTTCTGAAACAGAAAAGCCCACCCTAAGGAACAGTCAATGAATAAATTGCAAAAAAAGGAATAAAAATGAAATATTAAATAAGATGATATAGGAAGTATTAGTTAGGCTAGTGTTATACGGTGGAACAAATTAATAACATGAAACAGTAGTGCAGTCAGAGCAAGCAGAGTATATATAAGCAATGTTCAACTTGTTCCAATGGCACTGTGCAGTGCACCAGAACGTTAATATGAGCAAATTCTGCACATTTAACACTTCACTGAAGTCTATACGAATAAAAATTCACGAACAACAACGTTCAGCATTAAAAGTCTGTCTTAACTCAACAATAAACTTTATCAAGTTACAACTGATGCACGCCCAGTCTAGCTGTATCCCTCACTAACATTTTGAGACACGCACGCCTCATAAGCCACTCAAGCTTTTACCACTTTACCCAATCAAGAACAGCGACCAAAAGGCTTCGATATATGGCCTGCCTGCTCACTCCTGAGCTATCTCAGTTGACTGACAACCTGAGTCAAAAGAGTTAGTGCATGCTTGACCACCATTCCAAATATATTTCTATACAAGTTTTCAAATATTCTAAATATGTACAATATACATGCTTGAACAGTAGTAAGTGGTACACCTTCAAATCACAAAAAAATTATAGTATGCTGTTCTTCTACAGTACAAACAGCGAATGAGCAGCGATCTGTATTTGCGACAGCGCAAAGCAGACTGCTGTAACACACCACAGGCGAAGGCAACAGTGCCCTCCGGCCGACTGTGTGAAAAGAAAGCCATAGAGCTAACCTAAAGAGAATTAGAGTAAACTGCACATACTTTTTGACCTACCTTAGTATCTTAAAATGGTTCAAATGGCTCTGAGCACTATGGGACTTCTGAGGTCATTAGTCCCCTGGAACTTATAACTACTTAAACCTAACTAAACTAAGGACATCACACACACCCATGCCCGAGGCAGGATTCGAACCTGCGACCGTAGCAGCAGCGCGGCTCCGGACTGGAGCGCCTAGAAGCGCACGGCCACCGCGGCCGGCTTAGTATCTTACGAGGGTTGTACGGAAAGTAAGGTCCGACAGGTCGCGGAAAGGAAACGACAAAGAAAATCCGATGAAGCTTTGCGCAGATGTATTGGGCAGTGTCTCTAGTATGTCTGGCGAACATATCACGTCACTCTTTTCAGTTCTGAGCACACACAGAGCAGGTATAGATGCCTAAAACAATAATGTCTCCTGCCAAGTTAGGTGCCCACTGCGAGGTTTCGCCTGATATCATGCAACCCCACATAAGGTACACAATGTGACCAAAAGTATCTGGACATCCCTAAAAACATACGTTTTTCTTATTAGGTGCATTGTGCTGCCACCTACTGCCAGGTAATCCATATCACCGACCTCAGTAGTCATTAGACATCACGAGAGAGCAGAATGGGGCGCTCCGCGGAACTCTTGGGCTTCGAACGTGGTCGGGTATGACTTGTGTCATACGTCTGTACACGAGATTTTCACACTCCTATACATACCTAGGTCAACTGTTTCCTATGTGACAGTGAAATGGAAACGTGAAGGGACACGTACGGCGCAAAAGCGTACAGGCCGTCTGTTGACTGACAGAGACCGCCGACAGTTGAAGATGGTCGTAATATGTAATAGGCAGAAATTATCCAGACCATCACACAGAAATTCCAAACTGCATCAGGATCCACTGCAAGTACTGTGACAGTTAGGCGGGAGGTGAGAAAACTTGGATTTCATGGTCGAGCGCTGCTCATTCGCCACACATCACGCCGGTAAATGACAAACGACGCCTCGCTTGGTGCAAGGAGCGCAAACATTGGACGACTGAACAGTGGAAAAACGTTGTGTGGAGTGACGAATCACGGTACACAATGTGACGATCCGATGGCAGGGTGTGGGTATGGCGAATGCGCGGTGAACGGCATCTGCCAGCGTGTGTAGTACCAACAGTAAAATTCGGAGGCGGAGGTCGTGTTTTTCATGGAGGGGGCTTGCACCCCTTGTTGTTTTGCGTGGCACTATCACAGCACAGGCCTACACTGGTGTTTTAAGCACTTACTTGCTTCCCACTGTTGAAGAGCTATTCGGGAATGGCGACTGCGTTTTTGAACACGATTGAGCACCGGTTCATAAAACACGGCGTGTGGCGGTATGGTTACACGACAATAACATCCCTGTAACGGACTGGCCTGAATCCCATAGGACACCTTTGGGATGCTCTGGAACGCCGACTTCGTGCAAGGCATCATCGACCGAGATCGATACCTCTCCTCAGTGCAGCACTCCGTGAAGAATGGGCTGCCATTACCCAAGAAACCTTCCAGCACCTGATTGAATATATGCCTGCGAGAGTGGAAGCTGTCATTAAGGCTAAGTGTGGGCCAACACCATACTGAATTCCAGCATTACCGATGGAGGGCGCCACGAACTTGTACGTCATTTTAGCCAGGTGTCCGGATACTTTTGATCACATAGTGTACCTGTCATGCTTTCTCTTCTTCATGGCAACTCTTGACCGCACACTGCATAGGCCATGAGGACGCTCCTTCAGCGTTTCCGATGGGAAGTGTTTAATCACCTCCAATAGAACCCGGACTTGGCTCCCTCTGATGTTCATCTCTGCTCACATGAAGACAACGTTTGACACAGACAACGGACTGCAGATCAGTGCAAGGAAGTGGCGGAAATCACATGCGGCTGACTTCTAGGACCAGCGTATTGGAAAGTTGGTACAATTCTACAACAAATGTCAAGTCGGAGCGGCGACAATATAGAGGAGTAGCTGGAAAGTGTAGCAAACTGTTCAGAACAAAACATTTTTGATTTTCACTGTGGCTTCTAAAAAAATGGTTCAAATGGCTCTTACCACTAAGACTTAACATCTGAGGTCATCAGTCCCCTAGAACTTAGAACTACTTAAACCTAACTAACTTAAGGACATTCATACATCCATGCCCGAGGCTGGATTCGAACCTGCGACCGTAGCGGTGACGCGGTTCCAGACTGAAGCGCCTAGAACAGCTCGGCCACTCCGGCCGGCCTGTGGCTTCCATTTCGCGAACGATTGAACCTCGCTTTCCGAACTGCCCTCGTAGTTTTAGACACAGTGAGAACCTCGCAACGCCGGTAGCGTGCATAGCCATACCGTGCTTTGTTTCATACCTGTCCCTCATGGAGAAAACCAAACTACGTCCGCTAGTTAGACGACCAATAGCTACCTCCATCTCGTCTGGCTCGCTCCGGCTCACAGACCGCGCGACACCTCTTACAGATATGAGGTGGCCACTATGCTGCAACTTGCCTGTCACATACAGCTCAGCTAAAACTTCCGTGCCACAAGCAATATATGTACTCCTATATGACCTGCCGCTCGTAATGTCACACGTAGAGTCTTATATGGAAGGGATGGACGAAAAGCATTGCAGACGAGAAGACGATAGAAGCTTTTGAAATGTGTTACTGCAGGAGAATGCTGAGGGCTAGGTAGGTAGATAAGGTAACAAATGAATAGCTTTGGGGACAAAAGAACTTTCCTCTAGGACTTGACTGGATAGGTCGATGGAGCACATCCTTATGTACGTATTAATTGTCAATCTGATAGTGGAGTAAATAGTGGTGATAAAAATTGTTGAATGAAACAGGCACGAATGTGGTAAGCTGTTCAAATATGTATAGGTTTCAGTAGTTACGCAGAGATAAAGCGGTCTACGCAGGATAGACTTGCGTGGTGAGCCACATGAAACCAGTTTTCAGACAGAAGACCACATTAACATACATGTGTTTCATGACAAAGTGGACGTCTTGTATCAGTTATGTTGAAGCTTTTCTGGCCCATGAGAGGCCACAACACGAAGCTTAGCCGGATATGTGAAACGACTGTGGTCTCAGGGTAACTTATTTGACATTTTAAACGCCATGCGTCCCGAGTTCGTTTCCAGCCACTGCTTCAAATAAAAATCGTAAACAATGGCGGCCGAAATCCTCCGGCACAAGAAGCTACTCTTTTTCTACCAACAGTCTTGTTAAAGATGGCGGAGGAGTGGACAGAGTTTCAGGGTACTCTCTAGCCCTTCGGGTGAAAAATCACCCGTAAAATGAGGAAGAATCAGAAATGATTAACGGTATGAAGGTCTAGAGGACAATGGAAACCACTAAATATGCATACATAGGCCAGGCGGTGAAAAAGGTTTCGTGATTTCTATTAGCAAAAGGTTTCGGATTAGTCCCTTTCACACCCAGGGATCGGCCTATCAAGACGATGAGACCATGAGAAAAAGGTGGAATAAACAAGTAAAGGGTACGAGTTGCAGCTAGGAATGTCATAAGTGAGAATGTGCAAGGGAAACTATAAAATGTGAAAAGGAACATGTAAGGTCTTTATGGAGATGCTGTATGCCGGGGGGCCAGTGAAGTTAAACGGAACGATGAGGATTTGTAGTCAGGCGAACAAAGAGTAATACAAACAGCGGCAGAAAATTTTAGGAGTAGGATTCGTTATGAATAGGAAGCTAGGGCAGAGAGTGAATTACTTTGAACAGTTCAGTGATAGAAACATTTACATCAGAACCGACACCAAACCGACGCCAACAACAATGGTACAGGTATAAATTTGGAAATTCGTGGTAAGGTCTTATGGGACCAAACTGCTGAGGCTATCGGTCCCTCGGTCTCTAAGTTTACGCACTACTTAAGCTAACTTAAACGAACTTACGTTAAGTGTAACACACACTCATGCCCGAGGGAGGACTCGAACCTCCGGCGGGGGGAGCCGCGTGGACCTTAACAAGGCGCCTGAGACCGCGCGGCTACCACGCGCGGCAGGTATAAATGCCGACGCACAGGCAGAGTATGATACTGAGCATATAAGAGCGCTGAATGGGAGATACAATCTGTAAATGGAGACAGTATTCTGATAACTATCGGGGATCGACTTCTGTGGTAAGGGAAAGACTTATATCACAAGTTAGTAATGAAGAAGAGTACGCTGAAGTTTAAGAATATCCCCAGGAAGAAACAAGGTAAGTAGTGAGGAATGCTGAAGTACGTTTGAAATTCTCTAAGGCTGCAGGTCCTGTGATAATAAATCCCACAGCAGGCAGTTCAGCTGGAAAGGAATGGACGCCTCTAGAAAGGTCACTAATAGAAGTTGCAAAGAAAGGTAACGGTGAAGAAACCGTAGGTAGGAGAAATACTTGTGCTCATGAACAAATGAAGGAAATACATAAATGCTCAGGGAAAGAAAGGAATACGTCAATATTATGTACATAGGCATGGAATAAATGAGAAGTTCGGGGAAGTTAAATTGCCGCAGGCAAAATAGTTAAACCGTCGCCGCAGATTTAGGATATAGAAAAATCCAAAGCAAAGGTTTCAACACTAAGAGGCTAGGAGGTATTGCCCTGTTAAATATAGTCGAGAAAACAGATTATACTGAAGGTCTCTACGGGGAAAACTGTCTGCAGATATCATAGAAGAAGAAATGGGAGTTATGGGAATTGATATCGAAGACTTAGGGGATCCATTATTATAGTCAGCTTGACAGAGCTTTGGAAGACTTGCGATCAAATAAGGCAGAAAGCATAGATAATTTTCCTTCAGTATTTCTAAAATCATTGAGGCAAGTGACAACGAAACTACTATTCAAGTTGGAGTATAGCATCTGTGAAATGGAGACAAAGCATCCGATTTTCGGAAAAATAACATCCGAACACTCCCAAAGATAGCAAGGGCAGATAAGTGCGAGAACAATCGCACAATGAGCTTAAAAGTTTATGTACTGAAGTTGCTGCCACGAATAATATACACTCCTGGAAATTGAAATAAGAACACCGTGAATTCATTGTCCCAGGAAGGGGAAACTTTATTGACACATTCCTGGGGTCAGATACATCACATAATCACACTGACAGAACCACAGGCACATAGACACAGGCAACAGAGCATGCACAATGTCGGCACTAGTACAGTGTATATCCACCTTTCGCAGCAATGCAGGCTGCTATTCTCCCATGGAGACGATCGTAGAGATGCTGGATGTAGTCCTGTGGAACGGCTTGCCATGCCATTTCCACCTGGCGCCTCAGTTGGACCAGCGTTCGTGCTGGACGTGCAGACCGCGTGAGACAACGCTTCATCCAGTCCCAAACATGCTCAATGGGGGACAGATCCGGAGATCTTGCTGGCCAGGGTAGTTGACTTACACCTTCTAGAGCACGTTGGGTGGCACGGGATACATGCGGACGTGCATTGTCCTGTTGGAACAACAAGTTCCCTTGCCGGTCTAGGAATGGTAGAACGATGGGTTCGATGACGGTTTGGATGTACCGTGCACTATTCAGTGTCCCCTCGACGATCACCAGTGGTGTACGGCCAGTGTAGGAGATCGCTCCCCACACCATGATGCCGGGTGTTGGCCCTGTGTGCCTCGGTCGTATGCAGTCCTGATTGTGGCGCTCACCTGCACGGCGCCAAACACGCATACGACCATCATTGGCACCAAGGCAGAAGCGACTCTCATCGCTGAAGACGACACGTCTCCATTCGTCCCTCCATTCACGCCTGTCGCGACACCACTGGGGGCGGGCTGCACGATGTTGGGGCGTGAGCGGAAGACGGCCTAACGGTGTGCGGGACCGTAGCCCAGCTTCATGGAGACGGTTGCGAATGGTCCTCGCCGATACCCCAGGAGCAACAATGTCCCTAATTTGCTGGGAAGTGGCGGTGCGGTCCCCTACGGCATTGCGTAGGATCCTACGGTCTTGGCGTGCATCCGTGCGTCGCTGCGGTCCGGTCCCAGGTCGACGGGCACGTGCACCTTCCGCCGACCACTGGCGACAACATCGATGTACTGTGGAGACCTCACGCCCCACGTGTTGAGCAATTCGGCGGTACGTCCACCCGGCCTCCCGCATGCCCACTATACGCCCTCGCTCAAAGTCCGTCAACTGCACATACGGTTCACGTCCACGCTGTCGCGGCATGCTACCAGTGTTAAAGACTGCGATGGAGCTCCGTATGCCACGGCAAACTGGCTGACACTGACGGCGGCGGTGCACAAATGCTGCGCAGCTAGCGCCATTCGACGGCCAACACCGCGGTTCCTGGTGTGTCCGCTGTACCGTGCGTGTGATCATTGCTTGTACAGCCCTCTCGCAGTGTCCGGAGCAAGTATGGTGGGTCTGACACACCGGTGTCAATGTGTTCTTTTTTCCATTTCCAGGAGTGTACAAAAGAACAGAAATGAGAATTGAGGATCTATTACATAACGTTCAGTCTGGCTTTGAGAAAGGTAAAGGCATCAAACGCCACCTGACGTTGCACTTGATAATGGAAGCAAGACGCTAGAAAAGTAAGGACACCTTTACAGTATTTGTTGACCTAGGAAAACAGTTGGACAACATAAAATGGTGTAACTCGTTCATAATTCTCAGAAACTGAAAGAGCAACAACGAAATACTCCCATTAAAACGGAAACAAGAGTGGGACGGAGTATTTTCCTCCTAATGTTCAAACTGCATATATGAGATGCAGTGGCGGAAATAAAATGTTCTGGAATGAAATTAAAATGCAGGGGAAAGAATGTCAACCATAAGATCTCCTCAATGAAAGCGAAGAAAAATTACAAGATATACTGAATGAAATTAAGTTTAATGAACACAAGCCATGGACTGAAAGTAAACCGAATAAGGATGAAGGTAATTAAGAATAGCAGAGACGAGATTAGTGTCAAACCTTGATAGCAAGAAGTAGACAAAGTCCAGGAATTGTGTTACCTTGGAAGAAAAATAACACGTTACGGATGAAGCAAGAAAGACAGAGGCAAAGAGGGAATTCACAGCTAAAAGAAGCCTACCAACATCACACATCAGAGTTAATGCAAGGAACTAGTTTTTGAGGAGCACAGCATTTTATGGAAGTGAATAATTGTGGTCTGTGGGAAAACCAGAAAAGAAGAGAATGAAAGGTTTGAAATTGGTGCTTTAGAAGAATGATGCAAATTAGAGGACAAATTAACAAGTAAAGAGGTTTACCGCGGAACAGAGAGAAAAAAGAGACGTGGATCATGCTGATAGGAAGGACTAATGGGATGACAGGACTTGTAGTAAGATATCAGGGAGTAACTTCCATGGTACTGAAGGAAGCTGTAGAGGGTAAAAACTCTAGTGGGAGATAGAGCCTGAAATACATTCAGCAAATAACGGAGGACGTATGGTATAACTGCTACTCTGAGATCAAGAGAAGGACACTGGAAAAGTCGTGGTGGGCCATATCAATCCAGTCAGAAGACTGACGAGCTGCAAACAACGATTGGTGCGTCTTACACGTTTCACGATGTTGCACAGTTCGTAGAATAAGAGCGTCCGGAATATGGACAACAGCAGCCAGAGAGGAAATGCGGAGCAGCCCATTGGTTTCTTGTTATAGAAAAATGCAGTACAACAGGGAGAGAACAAAACATCTGAATATCTGACAGGAGCTTGACGGGCTAGGTTCGCAGGACTGTGTCTTTAGTCCAGGAACATAATAATTATTATTTTTTTTCGCTACTCCTTTTTGACTTATTTTTTTAAGCAACAAGTAACTGACACTAAAAAGTACGCTAGCTGCGTCGAATTGGGGACGCAAGTAACTGAAAAGATACTTATAGTTGCAGCAAAGGGCAAAAAGAAAGAGAGCGAAGTGTGAGGCTAAGGAAGCAATTAAATAATACGTAAGGGTGGAATCCGTACCACCATTAACCGATACTACGTCTTGCACCGGATGGGAAACAAAAACTGCGAAGGAACTTTCACACTGGGGCCAAAAAGAGGAAAGGGGGCAAATACTGCTACACAGTGCGAGGGGTCACGACGAAACTCTCCATCTGCTTTATCATCCACGTATTACTTCTCGAAATGACCAAGGTAGATCCTACGTTGTACCGTGTAGTGTTCTATCATCGTCTTGTAATTTTAGCTTCTCTTATTCGTGATGATCCAGCTGCATGGATGGTCGTGGAACACACTCCACAAATAATTGGAAAAATATTGTCTATACTTTGGGTTACGGAGGATCTTGCAATGTCGTACCTGCAAATAGTTCCAAAAGTCTAAAGTGTCCTTAGTGCCGTCTTGAAACAAATAATGCACTGCATGTCCACGAAGCGGCGTCACGGCATTGGTTTTCCTGTGTGGGTAATACATCTCATCCGGGTCTTGGGTTCGATATGATTCGGCGTCACTCGAAGGAAATACGCTGACACATGCTTCACTAAGTGCCACACTGCCGTACACTCGCCGCAGCTAAGACGCTTTTCATCGTTGTCTTGAACGCCACAGCTCGTACACAGGGGTGAGTGCACCATATGGATCGCATGTAGCTTTGGTATGGTCATTTGGTTACCGTTGACAGTGATATACCACATCGCCGTAACGGCAGTGTCCAGTATTACGTGGTGAACTGCCCTCCACACTACTCGCCAGGTGACGTTCGGGTGCCCCCTCTCCACGATGTTGTCGGGGAGTCCACGCTGAAGGACACGATAAACCGTCCTTACTGTCGCCAGTCGAGTCGCTGGTAAGGCAAGTCAAACGTAACAGAATTCGAGGTAAAAGACACCGATGTAGAAGTGTGACGAGAGGATGTAGTGTATCGTCACAGGTGGCAAGAGGGAGGGCGGTTCTAGTTCTTCTAATAACAAACTCGTCAGACTGTCCGGATGGCGGTGGCATAGTTTGACTAACGCGCTCACAAATAGGGCGACCGCTATGTCATGAACGTGATAAAGGCCAAGCCCTACCAGATCCGCGGGAAGGGTGTGAGTCTCACATTTGATCTTGAAAAGCATTCCTGAAATCACGAAGGACCCAAAAGCCACAAGTATACGACTAGCTCACATAAACGGTATAGGTAATATCTGGGCGACGTGCGGAATGCGTGACACTAAATTTGTGTTGACATACTGGGTCCGTTGGACAATGTCCAGTGCTCGTAGGCTGCTGTTGGCTATCCCAGTCCCAACATTTCGTAAAAGTTCTCGAAAGTTGTGAGCAGCGGTTCGTCGTACATCGTCCGTGAAATCAATGCCGAGGCATTTCAATGTGTCTCTGAGCTGTAAGGGGATGACGCAGTCCTCAGGCAGTCCGACCTCGATGTTCATCGCAGTTGCGGATGATAATCACCAGGTTCTCAGCGTAAGCTTTACATCAGAAAGTCATGCCTCGTAACGTCATACCAGTCAGTCTTCCGCGAAGGCCGCATAGGAGTGGTTCCATGGCCACAGCGTAAAGTAAAGTGGACAGAGGGCAGCCTTGAAGTATCGATTGAGAAAAGATGAGGGGCTGCGTAGGTCGGTCGTCACCGATCACCTTGGATGCCGCGACACGTAGTAGTCGCATGACGACAGTGACAAATGGCAGTGGGTTCGCGTATGTTGGAGGACCGCTTCCAAATAGTCGTGGTCCACGCGATCGAAAGCTTGAGTGAAATCGATTGCCTCCAGCCCTCCCTTCAGACGACATGCCCTCTCCAGTGAGATCAACTCATGACATTCACTGAGTGCTGTCCGAATATTATTATCTCCTCCTAATGACATTTGATAGGGTGAGATGACGTGCTGTAAGGTCTGGTGTATCCGCACCGCGAACAGTTGAGAAAATATCTTAAAGTCGCACTTCAATAGCGTCAGCGGGCGGGAGTACTGCGCCCGTGAGCCACTTGACGGTTTAGGAATAGTAATAATCATCCCTTCTACAAGGGCTGCAGGGAGCGGCACTTTCGGGAATAGTAGTTTGTGGTGTCACCGCCAGACACGACACTTGTTAGGTGGTAGCCTTTAAATCGGCCGCGGTCCGTTAGTATACGTCGGACCCGCGTGTCGCCACTATCAGTGATTGCAGACCGAGCGCCGCCACACGGCAGGTCTAGAGAGACTTCCTAGCACTCGCCCCAATTGTACAACCGACTTTGCTAGCGATGGTTCACTGACAAATTACGCTCTCATTTGCCGAGACGATAGTTTAACATAGCCTTCAGCTACGTCATTTGCTACGACCTAGCAAGGCGCCATTATCAGTTACTATTGATCTTGTGAATCATGTACCGTCAGACCGACGTTCACCATTAATGGATTAAAGTTAAGTATTCCACCAGCTACGTCCGTTTTTCTAAATTCCAATTTCCTTGTCCTGTTCCAGACATCACGCCAGCCTGCGTGAGCTAAAACGCGTGCCTTTCGGCCTCCTCCTAGTAACACGGTGTTGGCTCTCCTGCCAACCAAAATATAGTTCGCGGCAGATGTCCGTCCATCGGGCGGCTAATAAATATTGAAAAGTTCGGTAAAATTCCAAGGGGAGGCCATCAGGTCCTGGAGATTTGTTTACAGCTCTTTTCC
The DNA here is from genome assembly GCF_021461395.2 of Schistocerca americana. Classification (NCBI taxonomy): domain Eukaryota; kingdom Metazoa; phylum Arthropoda; class Insecta; order Orthoptera; family Acrididae; genus Schistocerca; species Schistocerca americana. Next base: position 173,492,317 of record NC_060125.1, read on the forward strand.
TAATGGTGTCGATCACTTCTTCTCCCGTAATTTCTTCTATCAACACCGCTTCCATTGCCGGGGTGACGGTACCGTAAACCGTTTGAGAGACGTCCTCCAGTGCTGTCGGATCAGGAGTCTGAGCTGAATAGAGATGGGAATAATGATCGTAGAAAGCTGTGTTCATGCCATGTTGCTTGATGAAGCGACGACCGTCCTCCGTGTCGATGAGGCGTATCAGCGCTCTTTGGCGTAGTGTACGTTCACCAAGTACGTGGAACATAGACGGACGTTCGCTCGCTGTCCTATGCTGCGTCCTCAAGGGGATGACCACCCCTCTAGGTGGCGTCGCATATTAGCGATGGTCTGAACCTTAGCACGGTGGACCGCCGTTTGTCGTTCCGGAGACGGCGCTATAGCATCTCTGTCTCGCAGTACCCTGAAGTAAAAATCGAGTGTATGTCTACGCCAAGCAGGCGATTTTCGCACGAATGCCAGGTATCCTCAACGGCTTGGCGGCAGACCGGGTACCACAGGTGAGCGACGTTTAATTTCTTACGGGCTGCGGCTTCTCGACACTTGTTGTCTCCGTACGGCGATGGCACAGATGTAAACTGAGTGGTCCGAGAAAGCTGCAGGCCGCAGTTCCCCACCTGTGTCCTAGCGGCAAGAGAGCGTGAGATATAAATCCGGTCGATGCGACTGGAAGAGTGACTCGTGAAGTGTGTGAATCCCGGTCGGTAGCCATGAAGATGTTCCCAGGTGTCCACCGTTTGCAGGTCTCGAATTAGCGTCTTGAGTTCCGGGTACGGATTACGTCGTGGGAGTTGGTCTATGGGTGCCAATATACAATTGTAGTCACCTCCAAACAGCAGATAATTGTGGCGGCCTTGGAAGAGGCAAAGAATCGTGAACGTTCGCGACGTTTGTGCTTAGATATTGATAAGGCGGACAGCCAGTACTGTGAGTGTCATTTCTCTTGCCCCAGGCAGAAAGAGGATATCGTCCGCCGCTGTCCCTTCCCGAAGAAATACAGCGACGCCGCTGCCTATGGGGTACGCTGGAGAGACGCATTCGCCGTGACCGTACGTACCTGGGAAGTCTTCGACGCACGCCTCCTGTAGAAGAGCTATGTCGATGGAAGCAGAATTCAACATATCCTGAAGCAAGGATAACTTAGCGCGCGTCCGTATAGTGTTGATGTTTATAGTCGCAAAACGATAAGTTTGAGGTCTATCCATAGCACCCGTGTTGGCCATCAACACCCTTGTAAGTGGTGTGTGCACTTGACGTCAGGATCAACACTGGTGGGGTGAATTCCCCAAGGTGTCGTCCGACACGACGGGCAAGGAGTTTTCGTCACCGTCGTCCGCCCAGGCGTCATGAACTACCATGGACTGTTGGTGGCTGCTGCGGCACTCGGCGCAGACTCCTTCGGCGCTGCAAGCACTCGTCCGATGGAGCACGCCGCCGTCTCTTGTGTTTCCGCGGGGAACGCTGTTTACGGAAGAGTGTTTCAGTATCCGAATGTGGGTGGATGTCTTCAGCTGCTCTGGTATTGGGAAGAAAAGCCGCTGTCGCCACAACCCGTGGATCATTTTCCATCCTGTTATCTGTGCTTTCTTCCAAGGTCGGTCGGTGATTGTCCACAGGAGGAGGCGCCATTGTAGTGGCTGGATCCGGTACTGGAGAGTCCATCGTTGGCACGCTAGCCGGGGCGACTATCGGACGTGTGCGATCGGCATCGGTAAGGGTGACCGACGTGCAACCCCACCATAATGGAGAGGAAAGGTCGTCACCGTACAAGCAGTCATAGATTCACCTATCGGGATTTGAGCAAGCCTTCGTCGGAGACAATCCGACCTGACGTGTCCTTCCTGGCCACAGTCGGAGCAAATGCGTGGCTGTCTATCATACATAATAATAGCCCTACATCTGCCGATGACAAGTTAGGATGGTACATGTTTTGTCAGTTCAATTTTGGTCTGTCGTGTCCCGTCAAGAACCCGGTACGTTGTAGGGGTGGTTCATTTCCTGGCCATGTGGTTGACCGCTCTGCCTTAAGGGGCTCCGGAAAGGCTCAAAATCATGAAAAGTTCAATTTTTACTTTTTTGCGTTTTCTGAATCTGCAGACTATTACGTTTTAATAGATATATAATTTATTCAATTCCGAAGACTACAACTATTTTTAAATTTTTTTTAAATGTGTTCTACATGGGCGTGACCCACTGTGGCGCTGTTAAACTGCTGTCAAATGGTGTTATTATTAACGTCCGTGTTCATCAGGTACATTTTAGTGATGTGAGATAAAATATGTGTTGTGGCTAACCTGTGATGGTTCAATATATATCGCTGGTGTGATTGTCGATTGTTTTATGTTTATTTACTCTGTCGTTATCTCGAAAATATTTGTAATTAATTCTGTTTCTTGAGTCTCTGTTTTGTTGAAGTATAATAATGAGTAAAAGTAAAGTTATTAGAAATCCTCTGAAGGCTTTTAAGAAAAGGAGAAATGTTGGAAAGCCAAAGGTATATGTTATTACTGTAAACAATAAAGACGATAACCAAGTGAGTGAACCTAACCTCTCAAGTACACCTGCCCATAGCAGTCAAAGTGAGAAAGAAAATACTTCACAGAACAAGCTTGGTTCAATGAGTGAAAACTATGAATGTTTTATGGGCGAATCGGATGTGAATGAAATATTTGATATGTCGGTTCTCAAAGGAATTTTTTCAAACTGTGTAAGATGTATTCATTGTAGTGAAGTTGGTCTGGAACTCTCCATAATAAAGCACGTAGGACTTGCTAGTGAAATACAACTGAAATGTGATAAGTGTTCATACATGACCACCTTTTGGAACAGTGTTGCAGTAACTGCAACTGAAGAAAATGGTAGCAAAATCTACGAACACAACAACGAGCGATGCTTGCTTTAGACAAGGAACGCCTTCGGGCTGCAGACAGGGCTGTAAAGAGTCTAGAAATACAAGCAAGAGTAAACAGGAGGAGGAACAAGAGGAAGCTGGAGGAGGAGTTTGCAGAGGATGAAGATAATCCATCCTATGGATCTGGAATGCACTAAAAAGTTAATCCAATTTTTGTCGCTCGATTCCCAAAACTTTTATTTTCTCATACTAATTACATGTTTTCTAAGGATCTTCCAAACAAATTTGTTTCAAACTTTCAGTAAATGTTACACAGTACCTTCTGCATAATTTAACACAGACTTTTTCCAAAAAACTGTATATTTTTGAATATATAAATAAAAAATTGCAAAAAAATGTTGTGAATTTTCATTACAATTGAAAAAAAATCATTTTTAATAACTGAACTAAAATTTTGTAAAATCCCTGTGTGAAGTTGTAGCCCATATTCCAATAAATAATCTGTAAAAAGTTCAACTTCCTACCTCAAATACTTTGTGAGGAAAGATGTAATTTATAAGCGTTATTTTAACACTGCAAGTATAGGGCGTTCCGGAGCCCCTTAAGGCTGGAAAGCCACTGTGACTACGTTCAGTGGTACTTGGAACGGGAGTTCGAAGACTCGTAACGTACGGAGGCCAAGCCCCGCGTGATCGATAGACACCGCCCCAATATGACCATCAGATTGTTTGAATTTAAGATCGTTCGCATGTGCGCGCACGGGTCTGTTGCACACCTTGTCACTTACTAACTCGACGTAGACAACACTGCTCGTGACAGAGAGAGGGATGCCTATTATGTCCTGCGGATCAATTTAACGTCGTCACCCAGAAAACGGTCCACTTCAAAAGCTGGGGGACGTGCATTATCGAGTTGAAATCTAATCTTTATGGTAGTTTGTCTGTATGAATATGCCATATTGTGTCGGTAGTTATGGACTCTAAACTAGCGGCGACAAAGTAGTAGCCGGCCGAAGTGGCCGTGCGGTTAAAGGCGCTGCAGTCTGGAACCGCAAGACCGCTACGGTCGCAGGTTCGAATCCTGCCACGGGCATGGATGTTTGTGATGTCCTTAGGTTAGTTAGGTTTAACTAGTTCTAAGTTCTAGGGGACTAATGACCTCAGCAGTTGAGACCCATAGTGCTCAGAGCCATTTGAACCATTTTTGAACAGAGTAGTAAACAACTAAGGACACTCGCGATAGCGTGAACGGGACGTAAACAGGACGTCCTCGCCGCAGCGCTGCGGAAAGCATAAATACAGGGCTATTACAAATGATTGAAGCGATTTCATAAATTCACTGTAGCTCCATTCATTGACATATGGTCACGACACACTAGAGATACGTAGAAAAACTCATAAAGTTTTGTTCGGCTGAAGCCGCACTTCAGGTTTCTGCCGCCAGAGCGCTCGAGAGCGCAGTGAGACAAAATGGCGACAGGAGCCGAGAGTATGTCGTGCTTGAAATGCACTCACATCAGTCAGTCATAACAGTGCAACGACACTTCAGGACGAAGTTCAACAAAGATCCACCAACTGCTAACTCCATTCGGCGATGGTATGCGCAGTTTAAAGCTTCTGGATGCCTCTGTAAGGGGAAATCAACGGGTCGGTCTGCAGTGAGCGAAGAAACGGTTGAACGCGTGCGGGCAAGTTTCACGCGTAGCCCGCGGAAGTCGACGAATAAAGCAAGCAGGGAGCTAAAAGTACCACAGCCGACGGTTAGGAAAATCTTACGGAAAAGGCTAAAGCAGAAGCCTTACCATTTACAATTGCTACAAACCCTGACACCCTATGACAAAGTCAAACGCTTTGAATTTTCGGCGCGGTTGCAACAGCTCATGGAAGAGGATGCGTTCAGTGCGAACCTTGTTGTCAGTGACGAAGCAACATTTTTTCTTAATGGTGAAATCAATAGACACAATGTGCGAATCTGGGCGGTAGAGAATCCTCACGCATTCGTGCAGCAAATGCGGAATTCACCAAAGTTAATGTGTTTTGTGCAATCTCACGGTTTAAAGTTAACAGCCCCTTTCCCTTCTGCGGAAAAAACGTTACAGGACACGTGTATCTGGACATGCTGGAAAATTGGCTCATGCCACAACTGGAGACCGACAGCGCCGACTTCATCTTTCAACAGGATGGTGCTCCACCGCACTTCTATCATGATGTTCGGCATTTCTTAAACAGGAGATTGGAAAACCGATGGATCGGTCGTGGTGGAGATCATGATCAGCAATTCATGTCATGGCCTCCACGCTCTCCCGACTTAACCCCATGCGATTTCTTTCTGTGGGGTTATGTGAAAGATTCAGTGTTTAAACCTCCTCTACCAAGAAACGTGCCAGAACTGCGAGCTCGCATCAACGATGCTTTCGAACTCATTGATGGGGACATGCTGCGCCGAGTGTGGGAGGAACTTGATTATCTGCTTGTTGTCTGCCGAATCACTAAAGGGGCACATATCGAACATTTGTGAATGCCTAAAAAAACTTTTTGAGTTTTTGTATGTGTGTGCAAAGCATGGTGAAAATATCTCAAATAATAAAGTTATTGTAGAGCTGTGAAATCGCTTCAATCATTTGTAATAACCCTGTACATGAAACGTATTCTTGTACTCACAATTGCGAATATGAACAACCATCAGCTGTGTAGTGTAATGACGACAGTGAAAATGTGTGCCGAACCGGGACTCAAATCCGGATTTCCTGCTTATCGCGGGCGGTCGCTAGACCCAAACGTCCATATGTCGTCAAATACGTGTCTACAACCCGTATTCGTACATCCATTATGAATATTCCCTTACAGGAGAAATATTTTACTTGAAAGTTGCTTGGCCGGTGTTTGCCGATATATGCGATATTGAAGTTCCTGTGTTATTCCGAATTACGATGCAATGCATTATCGTAGTTACCGTTGAGTCGGAGTTGAATCGATGTATCACCTCTTAATCAAAAATTCAGTTATTAGCTTTGTGAATAAATGGAAGATAATTACGGAAATACAGCATTGTTGGCTGTCTGATCCCGGGAGTCTAATCGAAAAGGATTTATTCCTCCACATACGAATCACATTTTCAAGCGGTATATGACATTTGTCTTAAGTGTATGTCTTAACTGTGGTTGACTGTAATGAGTACGTGGATAGTGTGGCATCATGTTTGTGTGAAAATGTACGATGATGTCAGAAGGAAGAGGATGAAACCTGATGCCAGCGCACAATTTTCTCCTCTTAAATAGAAGCAAGGAATCCACCGAACTGAATGTCGCCATCGGACTAACAGTTCTCCGTCAATAGTGTCAAATGACGTCATCCCACGAGGCGCTGCAGAAAAGTTTACAGTTACTTCCATGACATCGCTGCTTAGTCTGGAAATCAGGAAAGACATGCTGACCAAGACGATACCTTGTGCAAACAGGATTAGTACCCGCAATTGAGACGAACACCATCGCACTATAGTGGATTAGAGACTTCGGTTACGGAGGACGGTAGGAACCGAGGAGAGATTAGTTGACAGCTGTTTTCCAAACTGGTGTGCAGAGAGAAAGTGTATTGTCTTGTTGTACCTTGATTGAACCAGCAGTACCGTAAATTTTGAAGAATTTCCTATGGTAAGACGTTCCAACCGAAAAATATTTTTGAGGATACCACCTTTCAACAGTTTGCAAGGTAGACTGAAGATCAATTTAGATAGTCATTTATACAAGATGACTGCTTAAATTAAAAGGAAGGTCAGCGTTGGCCGTAATATTGATGGTTTATTGATAGCAAAATCGATTTTCAATCACATAGTGACCATCTTCAGTGCTGTGGTGTACAAATTAAACTCATAGACACTGGTACAGGGTGTTTCAAAAATGACCAGTATATTTGAAACGGCAATAAAAACTAAACGATCAGCGATAGAAATACACCGTTTGTTGCAATATGCTTGGGACAACATTACATTTTCAGGCGGACAAACTTTCGAAATTACAGTAGTTACAATTTTCAACAACAGATGGCGCTGCAAGTGATGTGAAAGATATAGAAGACAACGCAGTCTGTGGGTGCGCCATTCTGTACGTCGTCTTTCTGCTGTAAGCGTGTGCTGTTCACAACGTGCAAGTGTGCTGTAGACAACATGGTTTATTCCTTAGAACAGAGGATTTTTCTGGTGTTGGAATTCCACCGCCTAGAACACAGTGTTGTTGCAACAAGACGAAGTTTTCAACGGAGGTTTAATGTAACCAAAGGACCAAAAAGCGATACAATAAAGGATCTGTTTCAAAAATTTCAACGGACTGGGAACGTGACGGATGAACGTGCTGGAAAGGTAGGGCGACCGTGTACGGCAACCACAGAGGGCAACACGCAGCTAGTGCAGCAGGTGATCCAACAGCGGCCTTGGGTTTCCGTTCGCCGTGTTGCAGCTGCGGCCCAAATGACGCCAACGTCCACGTATCGTCTCATGGGCCAGAGTTTACACCTCTATCCATACAAAATTCAAACGCGGCAACCCCTCAGCGCCGCTACCATTGCTGCACGAGAGACATTCGCTAACGATATAGTGCACAGGATTGATGACGGCGATATGCATGTGGGCAGCATTTGGTTTACTGACGAAGCTTATTTTTACCTGGACGGCTTCGTCAATAAACAGAACTGGCGCATATGGGGAACCGAAAAGCCCCATGTTGCAGTCCCATCGTCCCTGCATCCTCAAAAAGTACTGGTCTTGGCCGCCATTTCTTCCAAAGGAATCATTGGCCCATTTTTCAGATCCGAAACGATTACTGCATCACGCTATCTGGACATTCTTCGTGAATTTGTGGCGGTACAAACTGCCTTAGACGACACTGCGAACACCTCGTGGTTTATGCAAGATGGTGCCTGGCCACATCGCACGGCCGACGTCTTTAATTTCCTGAATGAATATTTCGATGATCGTGTGATTGCTTTGGGCTATCCGAAACATACAGGAGGCGGCGTGGATTGGCCTCCCTATTCGCCAGACATGAACCCCTGTGACTTCTTTCTGTGGGGACACTTGAAAGACCAGGTGTACCGCCAGAATCCAGAAACAATTGAACAGCTGAAGCAGTACATCTCATCTGCATGTGAAGCCATTCCGCCAGACACGTTGTCAAAGGTTTCGGGTAATTTCATTCAGAGACTACGCCATATTATTGCTACGCATGGTGGATATGTGAAAAATATCGTACAATAGAGTTTCCCAGACCGCAGCGCCGTCTGTTGTTGAAAATTGTAACTACTGTAATTTCGAAAGTTTGTCTGTCTGAAAATGTACTGTTGTCCCAAGCATATTGCAACAAACGGTGTATTTCTATCGCTGCTCGTTTTATTTTTATTGCCGTTTCAAATATACCGGTCATTTTTGAAACACCCTGTATCAAGTTATCAGTAACCAAAACTGAGAAGCGATCACAACAGCTCGATGGAGTCGCCAATCAACTAGATGACTGCGTTGGGGAGAACACATAACACAGGTGAGGTAACTAACGTGGGTACATTACTTCCTCTGGCGTTGAGTGGTTGTGTGCAGGCAGGCAGAAGTACAAGCAACTCTCTGCAAGCAGCACACACTGGAAGCGTTTCATCTCAAATGAGCCATCTGGGCAGTGGCAGAGCGCCAACGCTTTGAGTCACAGCTGTTGAAGGCTAGGGTCCAGGTGTTCATTAAACAGGGGCAGAGTCCGACAGAGCAGGGACACTCACAAGTCAATATGGCGCCAACAACAAGTCGGAAGCACTCAATGAAGTAACTTCACAGTTCGTCATCTGATTCAGTTGCTGCCTTCTGCGCCCGATAAAAGTTTTTAATGAAACTGGGGCTACGGATATACCATTAGTGTGAGTTACCACAATCTCTGTAATCTGGGGAGTGCTCGCTGGAGAAGATACTGCAGTTGTTAGCTCTTTTAAAAACCTCCTCTTATTTAATGGATCTACATCTACGCGTGTCGTGCAGAGAGTGAAGAACGTTACACATTTCTAAATAAAAACAGAAGATATCAACACAAAACTTCATTTACAGAATTACATTAACTGGCTCTATTCTCAGTGTAGTCACCATAGCTGTCAAGACACTTATCGAAGCGTGGGACCAGGTTTTCAGTTCACGTATTGTAGTCATTTCCGAAGTTTCGGGAATAAATGAAAATCGTTTGGTTCCATGTAAGAAGTTGAAGTTCTTGCTGTAATCACTGATGGGCTGCCATCCCGATCTTCATCGCGCGCAATGGTTCTTCCTTGATTAAATATAATACACCACTTCGTCAATGCAGACCCGTTCATTGTACTGTCCTCGTAATTATTCATTTGCCTAAAAATGTTAGTAAGCCGAACATTCTGTGCAGTCAGAAAACGAATGACGCAAGACACTTCGCTTATGGCGGGATTGTTGCCGCCATTCCCAAAAAAAAAAAAAAAAAAAAAAAAACATAGAGGTGTGATCGCTCGGCAACTAAACACGATTAACACTGAGAAGGGGGAAACGGCTAATTGTTACACTTGCGACAGTGGTGTTTGGGTATCGGCGCCGGGTGTGGGGCGCAATCGTTATTTATTTTCTGGGCGGCCCTCGTATATCTACGCTCTGTGTGCAAGGCAGAACGTATTTCCTGATTTACCTATTATAAGGGCTTCTTCCTGTTCATTTCACATACGGCAGATATAATGAGTGAACGATACGTGAGTGGTTGTAGTATATTACTACATTCCTCGCTTACAACTGTTCTCGAAAATTCGGAAGTAGGCTTTGCGTATATCTTCAGTCGTCTGCCACTTAAATATTTTCAGCATCTCTGTGGCGCTCTCTTATTGACCAAACAAACGTGTGACCACTCGTGCTGCCCTTCTTTCCGTATGTTGAGTATCCTTTGGTGGTCCTACATGGTACGGGTCCCACACACTAGAACAGTATTCTAGGATGAGTCGCACGATTGTTTTGTAAACAACTTTCTTTCTCGGTTGACTGAATTTTCGAAGCATCCTACTAATGAGCCAAAGTCAGCCTGTAGTACTGCGTACGACCGAGCCTATGTGATTTGAAGCCATATTGATCATTAATCGACCGTGACTGTTCCAAAAATATGAAAAGGTTTTCAGATACCACTACTAGTCGAAAAATTTGCCGACTACTGAATTATTTATTAAGCGACATGTTTCGAGGTGATACCTCATCATCAAACTATAGTGGCGTTACAAAAACATGTACCACAAGTGTCTACAGATATTTGAGTTTCTTTGTATGACTGCTGTGATCATCTTTGTTCTTGTGGAGTGGCAGTCTTCTTGTGACGCGCTGAGCTATCACTGTTTCCATGAAAGACGCTTCTTTCTCACGCACCGTGGTCTACAACACGCTGCTCCAGATAATCCAATGTCTGAACTGTTACCGCGAGGGGAATAGTGTTGGTAGGAGTCTCAACTGATGGAAAACAAAATCCGTAAATTGGATAAATCAATCAATTGTTGAGACAGGAGTTTGTTGCAGTGTTACACTCGACATGGACTGTGTTGACAGAAAATATATTCCTTCATCGGACAGACTTGTAAAATTTATTAGAGTCCTTCTTCAAAACCTATCCTTTTGAGAAACACAGTAGCCATCCTATTGAACCTTTCTGGTTAAAGTCAATAGCTGCGTTCGGTGTCTTCATTTCAGATTAAAGTGTGGTGATGTTTGTATGTAGTACAATCCCCTTTCCACACCGTTTTAAAACGTCGTTTAAATCGTCAGTATCGTATGCACCACGTTCTATTTCCACAATGTATGTCTCCAGTCCAATCAGCGCATTACTCTATTCCCCGTCGCTTAAATCAATCAGTGCGAAGTAATTCGCGCTAATACTGAGGATCGTCCTATTGAAGCCAGAGCATACGACGTTGCATCTGAACCTCAACAGATGGGTGGAGGTTCCATACACCTCCCTACATATCCAACTTCACAAAGGTTAGAATTAACGTGATGCACAGAGGCCCACTCAAGTAAGTATTAAAGTCTTGGTAGCTATGCAAATTGTAGAACACACGTCTTCTTATCGGTGAAGTATCATTGCAACTCTTCTGGTGGCTGCAGATCTCCAAGTGAGGCCCATTAGTAGATGTTAACTGTATGTTTCTTAACATACGCCATCCAGCGGGTTCCTGGTCTCCTAGCAACATCTAAATTCACAATTCCACATTCTCTGGATTTCCCTCATAAACACACTATGGAATCTTGGAATGATGAGTTTTTTTCCTGACAAACATGAGCGGATCTGTATTTGTAATTAGTCTATCCGATGGTATAGCTAATGAGCTTTTTCTTTTGTTTATGAAGAAAGACCTAGCCCTCTCTTGTATGGTTACAGGTGTAGTTCTTTCCTAATTTCCGCCGCTTCCACCTCGTGGTTATCTCTTCTTGATTCCTCTAGCTCATCCTTGGAGCTCTGTGTGGTCTCGACTGTTCTGGCAATAGCCTCATTACCACCAGCCAAAGAACCTGCCGTTGAGAGACCTGCATGGGCAGGAATAATGAAGGAGATAATTATGCTTACTTCAGGGGGCTTTTAGCTGCATACATCGATGTCAGGATAAAGTTGTTTAAACACCTCTGCCCTGGCTGCTTCTTGTTCATCTTCGTTTTCTGTTTCCTTAGTGCAAAATGTGCGGTGTTCATAATTTGCTTGAAATTCACACCCAAGCCCAACTTAATTTTACCACACATGGTTTTATCAACTACAAATACCGATATCCTTTCTCGCAGATATTGTCTTTCCTTTATCAGCTAAAATTCGATGTGCAGCGTAACGTCGTGGGAGATCTTCATGATTTGCATATGCAATGCTGTGTTCCAAATACGCCTCACCAAGCGGGTTAACCCCCTTATCATCATGAGCCAAACTTTTTTGACACAATAATTATACCCAGGAAAGTGCAATTAGACTGGAAGTTTATCGAGCATACCACCACCTCCTGTAATTTATCTCCTATCGTGCATGTTATGCTACTGTGCCAGATGGGCTCTGTGCACAAGGAAAACCTAGTCATTTAACTAGTCCTCTGTTCCCTCGACGTCTTATAACGTGTTCTATGAGAAACACATGTCGTTCTGAGCTCTTCTGCATTTCTTCTGTGTAGAATCATCCTGAAATTTCGGTGCCACCGCTACCCTATAAGATTTGCTCTCTGCCCTTTTGGAAAGTGTAAATATACCACCCGACCAATTTCGGAGGTATGACTTCTCAAATACCATCTTGTGATTTTAGATACATACCAAATCACCCACATAAAATTTCTATTTAAGTGGACCCAGCATTTTAATGCGATAGAATAACGTATCCCTGGGGCTCATAAATCAATTGCCATAACAATAAGTATTCCCATAGACTCATAAATTAGTCACCAAAACAGTAGGTTAAGGACATAAATCAATCAGCAGTCACATTTTAATTAGCCTAAATAACATTTCAATTTGATATCAAAAGTGTGCCAGAACTAACTCTGGGCCCCTACAACGGTCAGCATGAGGGGTGGTACTGTAACGCAGACGCCATGAATATGGGGTAGCAGATGGTGTCCAGTAGAAATGACAGCTCGGAGTCGAGGTGGAAGTAAGAATGAATGTCAGTAACAAATATGGCACGCAAAGCTCACTTCACTTTATGCTCTATGCTATAAAGGGAGTCTCCACCTTACTTTCATCTTGACTCAGAGCTCTCATTTCTACTGGACGCTGGGAGAAAGACACCATCTGCTACCCCATATTCATGACTTGTGCGTTTGCGTTACAGTGACCATCCCTCATGCCGACCGTTGTAGTTCACTGCAGCAGTGGGGCAAGCCATAATTCGGCCAACTAGATAATCGTGCGGTAGTGTCACAGGGACAGTTGATACCGTCTTGGTTCAGTCTGTGTTTTAAGGAAGCATGGTGAAACCATAAGGAATTTGAGTGTTCCAAAGCTGTTATTGACCTCATTTGCAGAATGTGCTCATGATGTCATATAGTATGCTACTGTATATTTTAAAACATGGCAATATCATTGTACAATGATTCTGTTTGGTGATAAGATATTGTATTTCTTTTTTGCCTGTTTGCAGTTTTTTGTGTATGCTATGCTGCTGTAGTCCTGTGTGGTTTTCGTCTTGCTGGAGTTTGTCTAGCATACCATGGAGATCGGTAATAGTGTATTGTAGTAATTATAATGTGCCATTGTGCATGCTCTGTTTTATTTTAGTGTCCCCTAGTTAAGTTATATGGACAGAAACTTGTTTTCATTTTATTTTGCAGCCCTTATACAAAGTTGTGATGGGATTAGGCAATATTAACTCGTGTTTCCTACGTGATACATGTACGTGTTTTAGAGTAAGTTCTGAGGTATATTACTTTTGTCCAGTTATAAGAGAAGATTACTGTATAACTGACGAGGCGAAATATTGTTGTTTCTCGTGTTATTATATTACTGAATTCTTTATTCCAAGTGGTTGAACCAAAGGCTTTGGTAATCGTTAGAGCTCTGCTGTTGTAATTTATTATTTAATAAAATATAGATTAATTATAAGCCCATGTTTGCACAGCTCCCAGTCGAACATCATTCCCATACAGATCCTGTGTCACATCAAAAAAGCAAGAGATTCTGAATCCGGCAGGTTGATTATTTAATTAATATTTAGAAATCAGACTGGTCAATTCATGATTGTATTTTCGCTTTCAATACGCTTAAAACTAGCGTAGTGGGATTTAATTATATCATTTTTTTACAAACGACGTATGTTGTTCCCGTTGAGCAGGTAACAAAGCTTCATAACGGTAGACATCTTCTTCAGTTTGAAGATGGTATCTGTTCTTTCGGACATGTCCATCGGTGACCGTGCAGCTCTCTAGAATGAAATGATAATTAAATCAAGACCTTAAGCTGCCGACAGGCGTTGATATGCATCAACGGGGACAGTTGAAAATGTGTGCCTCGATCGGGACTCGAACGCGGAATCTCGTACTTACATGGCAGACGCTCTATCCATCTTTTTTTGCGTTGTGGTCGGCATTGTTCGTTGCGTTTGGTCTGGGTGGACTCACAAGACATCCGTGCAAGTTGATTGTTGATTCCTTTACTAATTTTTTTTTATTACAGAGAGCAAACAGCCCTCTGACCGAACACGCTGAGCTACCGTGCCGGTTCCATCTAGGCCACCGAGGGCACAGAGGATAGTGTGACTTCAGAGATTTATCCCTTACTAGAGGGAGAAGAACAATGAAAAAAAAATTACGTACGATGTTCTAGACATTGTTTGCTGCTGGTGTTGCAAGTACATAGTTATAAACATTGATTGTATACAAGCAGCATGAGTGTGTATAAAAATTACCTATATTACTCTGACTGCATGACATATCCCCCCACTCTCTGGAAATCACCTCTGACATCTCCTTACGGTGACACAGCTCCCTCTTCATCTCCTCTAGACACTGTGGCATCTCATCATTCTTGCCCAAACCATTGTTGATCCATCGATTCAGCTAGCCGAAATCACCTACAACATATTGATTTAATAAAATAAAAACGTAAGCACGCAAACCTAAGATATATTTAGAATATACACTAACTCGATGGGGGATGTATCACAAGCTCTGCCCCTCCCTGTTCCTCTGCCTCGAAATCATCTACAACAACAAAGAATATGCCTTTGAATATGTTACGTATACACAGCACCAGACTGAATTTTTTTTAACGAAAAGTATGTCTCTTTAACATACTATGTATACATGCAGCACTAGGAAGAAAATATGCTCTTACTATGTCGATGCCGCTACTGCTGCTGCGGATGCCGCTGGTGCCTATCAGCTTCCAGCTAATTTATTATTTCATGGTTCACTGATTTGGTATTAGCCAGTAGGAATGTAGGATTGGTGACCAACAAGTTAGTACAGGTCAGCAGACGAATGCTGGACACCACACATTGTCTTTGTCCTACAGGAAGGAACCTGCTGAACCTTACAACATAGAGGTGTTGTCAGTGTCTATGACAAGCAGAGACCTCTCGACTCCTTTTGAGTGGTTCAGAACTGGTTGAGGTAGACTGCTGCTGAGGTAAATTGATGTGTTTCAGACCAAAATTTTAGTTCCCACAGAGTGGAGACGGTAGCTGCATACTTTCGCTGGGTGGCTACTTTGAGAGGGGAATAACAGCATAGTCCTTCTTACAAGGGAACCTCCCCATCGCACCCCCCTCAGATTTAGTTATAAGTTGGCACAGTGGATAGGCCTTGAAGAACTGAACACAGATCAATCGAGAAAACAGGAAGAAGTTGTGTGGAACTATGAAAAATAAGCAAAATATACAAACTGAGAAGTCCATGCGCAAGATAGACAACATCAAGGACACTACTAGCTCAGGAGCGCCGTGGTGCCGTGGTCAGCGTGAGCAGCTGCGGATCGAGAGGTCCGTGGTTCAGCTCTTTCCTCGAGTGAAAATTTTAATTTCTTTATTTTCGCAAAGTTATGATCTGTCCGTTCGTTCATTGACGTTTCTGTTCACTGTAATAAGTTTAGTGTCTGTGTTTTGCGACCGCACCGCAAAACCGTGCGATTAGTAGACGAAAGGACGTGCCTCTCCAATAGGAACCGAAAACATTTGATCGCTAGATCATAGGTCAACCGATTCCTCCACAGGAAAACACGTCTGATATATTCTATACGACACTGGTGACGGCATGTGCGCCACATGACAGGAATATGTTGTCGACCCACCTAACTTGCACACTTGGCGAATGGGTAAAAAGATTCTTCTACCTTGCCCGATTTCGGTTTTCTTGTGGATGTGATAATCACTCCCAAAAAAGTGATGAAAACATAAGAGTTTGTCACACAAACTGCAACAAATGAATGCAACAGTTTCACAGTCGTACAGTTTTCCCTGTGCTCTGTCAAAACATATGTTTTTAACGTTTTCAAATTTTTCCTTGTGTAGACCGTCAAATCCTGCATATGTCCAAGCAAATCTGAACATGTCCTGGAATTTTGGAGAGCGAAATTGACGTGTGAGTGCCTGAACTTTGATAATTATCTGAAAACAAAAAACTAAACTTTTCACTCGAGGGTTGAGTTGAACCGAGGACCTCTCGTTCCACAGGTGCTCACGCTAACCACGAGACCACGGTGCTCCTCAGGTCACATCATCCTTGTTGTTGCCTATCGTCTGCATGGACTACTCAGTTTCTATATTTTGTTTATTTTTTCATAGTCCACACAACTTCTTCCTGTTTTCTCGATTGATCTGTGTTCAGTTTTTCAAGGCCTATCCACTGTGCCCACTTATAACTAAATCTGAGGGGGGTGCAATGGGGAGGTTCCCTTGTTAGAAGGAACCTGTAGTTCGTTATCACCTCTGATAGTGATATATTTTGCTTTGTTTCAAAGGTATGAGGTACTCTCAGCGGGCAGAGAGCTACTGGCACACAAAGGAGGTAACTGAATACTTTTCCTGACTCCTTGGAAGGAGTCGGCATCGTCTTTGACATCTAAAGATATTGTTACATTTTAGGCAAAGCTACAGGTCCCAGTTTCCTGCAAACATATCTGGAAACACAGGACAGAAGGGTGGTCATCTGCAGCAAACATGTGCGCATGTCGGGACAATACTGGTAAAGAGCAGGTATCACGATGCCACCTGGCTTCCACAGCTGACAATACCACAGACTGTGGCCTGAAGGCAGGGCTCACAGCCCACGGGCGCCGAGTTTGCAGGAGAGCAAGATACGATGATCCCAGAGCGTTAGTTCAGGAAGCAGCCATCAGACAACAACACAGGCGGTGGCCCTGACGAAAAAGGTCCGGCGACAGTCACTAGTAGGCTGTGAAACCAGATACATGGGTCCACATGCACAGCAGCGGGCAGATGGGGACTTGCACACTATTTTTCTTTAAATACACTCCTGGAAATGGAAAAAAGAACACATTGACACCGGTGTGTCAGACCCACCATACTTGCTCCGGACACTGCGAGAGGGCTGTACAAGCAATGATCACACGCACGGCACAGCGGACACACCAGGAACCGCGGTGTTGGCCGTCGAATGGCGCTAGCTGCGCAGCATTTGTGCACCGCCGCCGTCAGTGTCAGCCAGTTTGCCGTGGCATACGGAGCTCCATCGCAGTCTTTAACACTGGTAGCATGCCGCGACAGCGTGGACGTGAACCCTATGTGCAGTTGACGGACTTTGAGCGAGGGCGTATAGTGGGCATGCGGGAGGCCGGGTGGACGTACCGCCGAATTGCTCAACACGTGGGGCGTGAGGTCTCCACAGTACATCGATGTTGTCGCCAGTGGTCGGCGGAAGGTGCACGTGCCCGTCGACCTGGGACCGGACCGCAGCGACGTACGGATGCACGCCAAGACCGTAGGATCCTACGCAGTGCCGTAGGGGACCGCACCGCCACTTCCCAGCAAATTAGGGACACTGTTGCTCCTGGGGTATCGGCGAGGACCATTCGCAACCGTCTCCATGAAGCTGGGCTACGGTCCCGCACACCGTTAGGCCGTCTTCCGCTCACGCCCCAACATTGTGCAGCCCGCCTCCAGTGGTGTCGCGACAGGCGTGAATGGAGGGACGAATGGAGACGTGTCGTCTTCAGCGATGAGAGTCGCTTCTGCCTTGGTGCCAATGATGGTCGTATGCGTGTTTGGCGCCGTGCAGGTGAGCGCCAGAATCAGGACTGCATACGACCGAGGCACACAGGGCCAACACCCGGCATCATGGTGTGGGGAGCGATCTCCTACACTGGCCGTACACCACTGGTGATCGTCGAGGGGACACTGAATAGTGCACGGTACATCCAAACCGTCATCGAACCCATCGTTCTACCATTCCTAGACCGGCAAGGGAACTTGCTGTTCCAACAGGACAATGCACGTCCGCATGTATCCCGTGCCACCCAACGTGCTCTAGAAGGTATAAGTCAACTACCCTGGCCAGCAAGATCTCCGGATCTGTCCCCCATTGAGCATGTTTGGGACTGGATGAAGCGTCGTCTCACGCGGTCTGCACGTCCAGCACGAACGCTGGTCCAACTGAGGCGCCAGGTGGAAATGGCATGGCAAGCCGTTCCACAGGACTACATCCAGCATCTCTACGATCGTCTTCATGGGAGAATAGCAGCCTGCATTGCTGCGAAAGGTGGATATACACTGTACTAGTGCCGACATTGTGCATGCTCTGTTGCCTGTGTCTATGTGCCTGTGGTTCTGTCAGTGTGATCATGTGATGTATCTGACCCCAGGAATGTGTCAATAAAGTTTCCCCTTCCTGGGACAATGAATTCACGGTGTTCTTACTTCAATTTCCAGGAGTGTACATGATCACATTTATGGGCGAGTGTGTGTACTGAATTAACAGCACAGCAGTTTTAACCTCTGGTTGTGTAGCACCTAGTATTACCAAGTCTTTTGTGATATTTTGATATATCTTAACCTCTGTAGCAAACTTCCTTCCTAGTGTGTACAGCCACACTTTATCTATTGTTTTGTTTGGGGAATCTGCAAGAATAAATGGATGTCTCTCAGGCAGGTAGGCATACAAAAAATCGGACCAGTATCGGCACAAATGGCTCTCGGCAACTGAATGTGAGGTCCCGATGATGGATTCTCTGTGGCCCTTGACAACAATTTTCTATCCACGCAGGTGGTGCGCCTGTGCAGTGGACAGCCACTCTGCGCATGTGCAGTCTCGTGGTAGTTCCACCAGCTGCCGCAATCTTTGATTGCATTAGCCACCAGGTTTCCACAGTGAACGGAATTCTCAGCGCTTCTGCTACATGTAGGTTGCGTTATAATCTTTCCACACACGAAGTCTGAAAAAAGAACTCGTTCTGTGACTTTAAAGAGGTATGTAGACGACATTTCTACACATGGTGGGTATTTATTATCGTTTTTAACACTGTGTAGATGTGAGCAGTAGCTGGCAGCACCTGGATGGCTGGGACACATGCTGGCAACCCAAAACAGTGGATAATATACTGCACTTCATTCCATTCCTCTATGCTTACAACTGTTACGTCAAGGGAAGTGGGTCGGCTCTACCTAAGTGAGGGAGCTGTGTGTCCTGCAAACTGATCAAATAAAGAACGTACAAACTGAATAGAACAATATATTATTGACACTGATTTGAATTTCATATCGTAAGGTCCTTCCTCTCGAGCACAGACTGAGTCTTTTCCCCGCCGGTTTCTGACAGGGGAGGGGGGAGGGTGTAAGTGGAGGAGGGGAGGGCTGAGGGATTTTCCAGGAGAGAAAAGAGGAAAAGAGGCTCAGAAGTGAAGTGGGGAGGGGCGACAAAAAAGTGTCGCTTTCCCAGACGCCTGGGGAGGAGGACATAAGGGGTGGAGGTTTCTCAGAAGAACAGATTGTCTCAAGGGGATCATAAATCAATTGTCATAGCAATCGGTATCCCCATAAATCAGTTAATATAATAGGTTAAGGTCATAAATGAATCACCTCTCGAATTTTATTTATTTAGCGTATCAATTTTACATCAAAAGTGCGCCAGAACGAACTTTGCCCCACTATTCACGGCTGCTATCTCCACGCTGCTTGTGGCTCCATTGTCTGTTTACTTCGTTGGTTCTCAATGAACTGCCAGGTTGCTCTGAGACCCCACATGACACCAGCCAGAGCATTCTTCTAGCAACATCTTGCATAGCACACCACCGCAACATACTACAAACAGTATGTGATTTTCACTCTGCAGCGGAGTGTGCAAGGTTTGATGAAGAGCTTCTGTGAAGTTTGAAAGGTAGGAGACGAGGTACTGGCAGAATTGAATCTGTGAGGACGGGTCGTGAGTCGTGCCTGGGTAGCTCAGTCGGTAGAGCACTTGCCTGCGAATGGCAACGGTCCTGAGTTCGAGTCTCGGTCCAGCACATAGTTTTAATCTGCCAGGAAGTTTCATACTATAAACACTTTCTTCCAGCGGTGGGACATTCAAATGTGACGAAACACCCTACACACTGCCATATTTTGCTTTCTTGTATTGTTGTTTTTACGCAATATTAAGACAATATCATCACTATTGGGTCAGACCAGGGGTGGATACGAGAAATAGATGGGTGCTAAAACAGAGAACAAAACAATGAGACACAAGTAATATGTTCTTAATTCTGGCTTGCTTAACTTTAGTTCAGAAAGGCCAGTTGTATTCCAACAGTTCCTTGACAAAATCAAGTTCGTTGTGAATAACAACAACAGAGAGGCGAGGCTAGCTTTTAGGCTTGGAATACACCGAGTGAGCTCGACTGTCGGATTGGGCTGGCGTTGGTGGGACGTCTTCATAAGTCAGGTCGGTGGTGACGCCAGGCGCGCGTGCTGCAGAGGATCTGTCTTCGAGCCGGTTGCGGACTGGCAGGGCAGTCACAAGTGTTACTGCAACCTCTGTATGTTGACTGCCAAGCGTGGTGTCGACAATGTACGACAGCACAGCCAATGCAGATTTTATCATCGTATTGTCAAATTGTTATGGTAGTTTGCAACAGAAGTACTGATGAACAACAAGGACAATAGGCAACTAACTCAAAAAGAGGTGTCCTACATCTACTGTACTCAGTTACTCCAGTTGTTGTTTTTGTCTAAAGTCACAGTAATTCTGGATGCTCGGTCTTGTGTACGTTACAGCGACTTTGGCACTACTGTCAGATTTTGGTAAAGACCAATTCGTAATCTGCAGACCTCCAGGTAAGATTGAGTATTATTTGACCACTGATTTTGTTCTGTGAATTTATCTGCAAAAGAATGATATGTAGACCTCTCTCCAACGCTCTGAACTGTTCAGAGTGTCTACCTTGAAAATTTCTATGTTTTACCAATGGCTACAGACTTTCATGACTCCAATTTAGCTGATAGATACCAACTTTGTTAGTAGAGAAATCTCTGTGTAGGGATTTTTACGTATGGTGTACTAATAGCAGTTCTTGCTTTTACAGTCCATTTACATACTACGAACATTTTGATTGCAAAGATCAGTTTGAGTTCCGGGGAAATGTGGGAGTACTCACAGCAGTATCGGCCCCACTACTTACGTAAGAAGAAAACTTAAAGTAAAGCAAGGCCATATTCACTGCACTTGAAAATTTATGGGATTATACGTTCCGGAATTCTGAAGTTATCAGGGATGGAAGAACGAATTATCAACAACTTGTGTAGCAAACAGTCTACAGTTCTGAGAGTCGAAGGATAAGAAACGGAGGCACACATTTGGAAAGGAATGAAACAGGACTGTATTCCAATATGTACACTGCGCATGCGTTTTCGAATTATCGCACGACACCCCACTGTATCAATGGATTGCGTCATTTTGGTTTGTTTTATCTAGCGGCGTGCTGCTGTACTGTGGCGCTGGGATTTCAATGCGTACATACATAAAAAAATTAATTACACAACTTTTCTTTTTCGAGGTGATATTAAGCTTTTATAGCTCCTCATTGCGTGAAGGGAGTTATAAAAACTGGTTTAAATGGCCATATGGAGGGGGAAAGAAATTAAGGTTGGTTGGTTGGTTTTGGGGAAGGAGACCAGACAGCGTGGTCATCGGTCTCATCGGATTAGGGAAGGATGGGGAAGGAAGTCGGCCGTGCCCTTTCAGAGGAACCATCCCGGCATTTGCCTGGAGCGATTTAGGGAAATCACGGAAAACCTAAATCAGGATGGCTGGACGCGGGATTGAACCGTCGTCCTCCCGAATGCGAGTCCAGTGTCTAACCACTGCGCCACCCCGCTCGGTAAGAAATTAAGGACGGAGGACTCAGCTCCTGCGTTAAATATTCGGCAGGATGTGCAGACAGCAAGCGCCTGCTAACAGATTTAAAACTGGTGAGTTGCCCAACTCCAGCTCAAACGTTTGACTGCACCAGCCATCGTGGAATAGTACTTACGTTTACATCTGCTGTCTTTATCCCGCGTGTCATAAGCCTAGATGAATGTGGATAATACCCACTGCTACCCGTCTGAATTCCTAAACAGATACATAGCAGAGAAAAATTGAGCTTATGCGCTGAAGTGGAATAATTCATCCCTCTCTTTGGTGAATAATTAATTGCCATTTGTGTTGTGGTAGTCGGTTGTGTTATGCTAGTGGCATAACACAAATAACAGTTATTCGCCAAAGAAAAGGATGAATTAGTCTACCTCAGTGCATAAGCTCAGTTCTTCTCTGTTACGTAGTGACAGTTGGTCGTTTACTAACAGAATGCTACGTGACTAGCTAAGAAATACGAATGTTTCAACGATATTGTCTGCTTTGCATAGCAGTGCTTCTCTTGAAAGGACCGGACTTGTTTAAATGAACTTTCAATATACACAGGTTCTTTTAGTAGCTATGCAATATGCATTTGAAACAGTAACAATGGCGGGCGATCAGTAGCGCTACCATATTAGTAACATCTAACTTGATTAGGCGCTCACCATTATAGGCTGTAAAAACATTTAAAACTATATTAGCACAGCCAATGTTAGTGATATTAAATAAAATACAGCTTTGAATCGTATATAATTGATCTAAATTTTACAACAACATCACATTCTGCTTTCCGTGCAGACATAAAAGGCACCAAGAAGTAGATAAATAAGTGATACAAGAAGAACTGAGCTAGACTTATCTATTGTTTCAAAACAAAAACATAAAGAAAATAGTGCACAGAGATTATACGTCATCTCTGATCTTTGACGGCTGTGTATTCTTTTTCATTACGTTCTGTTACAATGTAGAGCATGCTTACATTAATTCTATTGCCCACATTCCCTTAACGACAAGTAGAACGGAAAGATCGATGTCTTTTTAAAGAGTCTCTGAACAAAAATAAGGGTCCTTCTTTTATTTCTGCGAATTTTATGCATTACTGACACCCAACTAGCTGTGATCCGTTAATTCCCTAAAGGTCAGCGACGTTGTGCTAATATTTTCCACGTCGCGCGTCCGTTCCTGGCCTGTAAAATGTGATCTCAATTTCTTGAACATTTAGGCGAATAAATTATCTGTAATCGCATCTGCGTATCAGTCAGATTCCTGAAAGATGAATATACACTTCTTACAACAAATTTCTAGTATGTTAAAGTCATACTGGGGCAGTAACCAGCCACAGTTATCGCATAAAAAGTTTATTTATATTTAACCATTACCGGATTCATATTTGTTTAAAAATCCATCGTCAGAAGCCTGTTAGAAGCGTTCATGTGGGGACCTCACTTTGTGGTCAGTTTCTAGGTCTTCTACGAAAATTAAACAACCTTTTATTTATAATTTTGTAAATCTGTAGAAAAGAATTGTAATTTAAGGAAAAATATGTGAGATTGTCATAAAGTTCGTTAACACATAATTTGGCGAAAACTAACGTTGTTCAAGTTGCTGAGCGAAGCATTTGTTGAATATTTATCAGGTACTTTTCTAAATATAACTGGGTTGCGCGTGCGCCATGAATGTAGTGTACGATTATTGAAATCAGCAATAGTCAAATGTAAATAAACTTTTTATACCATATTTGTGACACCATGTTGTAATCCTTAGAATTCTGCTACAGCCAAGTATCTCAGAATGTCTGTTTGCGCTAAGATAGTAAGAAGAAAGACGTAATGATTCTCTATTGGACAAGGAAGAGACAGTCGCATCAGTGGCAACAAGAAAATGCAACGTGATTCATCTTCAGTCATACTGACTCTGGTAATATACACACCATGTGATCAAAAGTATCCGGGCACCTGGCTGAAAATGAGTTACATGTTCGTGGCGCCCTCCATCGGTAATGCTTTGATGACATCTTCCACTCTCTCATGCATATGTTCAATCAGCTGCTGTAAGGGTTCTTGGAGAATGGCAGCCCATACTTCGCAGAGTGCTGCACTGAGGAGAGGCATCGATGTCGGTCGGTGATGCCTGGCACGAAGTCGGCGTTCCAAAACATCCCAAAGGTGATCTATAGGATTCAGGTCTGTTATTGTCGTGTAACCACAGTGCCACAGGCCGTGCATTATGAACAGGCGCTCGATCGTGTTGAAAGATGCAGTCGTCATCCCCGGATTGCTCTTCAATAGTTGGAAGCAACAAGGTGCTTTAAACATCAGTGTAGGCCTGTGCTGTAATAGTGCCACGCAAAACAACAAGGAGTGCAAGCCCTCTCCAAGAAAAACACGACCACAACATAACATCATCGCCTCCGAATTTTACTGTTGGCATTACACACGCTGGCAGGTGAGGTTCACCGGGCATTCGCCATATCCACACCCTGCCATCGGATCGCCACACTGTGTGCCGTGATTCGTCACTCCACACAACGTTTTTCCACTGTTCAATCGTCCAATGTTTACGCTCCTTACATCAAGCGAGGCGTCGTTTGTCATTTACCGGCGTGACGTGTGGCTTATAAGCAGCCGTTCGACCATGAAATCAAAGTTTTCTCACCTCCCACCTAACTGTCATAGTACTTACAGTGGATCCTAATGCAGTTTGGAATTCCTGCGTGATGGTCTGGATCGACGTTTGCCTATTACACATTACGACCCTCTTCAACTGTAGGAGGTCTCTGTCAGTCAACAGACGAGGTCGGCCTGTACGCTTTTGTTCTGTTTGTGTCGCTTCACGTTTCCACTTCACTATCACAACGGAAACATTGGACCTAGAGATGTTTAGGAGTATGGAAATCTCGCGTACAGTCGTATGACACAAGTGAGACCCAATCATCTGACCACGTTTGAAGTCCGTGAGTTCCGCAGAGCGCCCCATTCTGCTCTCTCATTCTGCTCTCTCACGATGTCTAATGACCACTGAGGTCGCTGATACGGAGTAAGTGGCAGTCGGTGGCAGCACAATGCACCTAATATGAAAAACGTATGTTTTGGGGGGTGTCCGGATACTTTTGATCACATAGTGAAGTTCCTTAAACGACTGGACTCAAGTATTGAGATGGGTCATTTGAAAACGGTGGGCTGCATTTTCTGCACATCAGTCCCCAATTTGACTCACTGTTCATACTTTAATAATTGTGTCATTGACGGTGCATCTCTCTTTCTTTTGGTTTTCCTGTCACATTTTTTCCTACGTTCCAGATAATTAGTAAGCCAGCTTATTTACCTACATACATTCCGATGTTCTTTCGATTCAACTGAGAATTCTATGATTTACCCCTGCGACACATCGACCACGGGCAAATCACCGTGCACCCAGAAGCTTATTATAAGAGGTCTTGGGAAGAATACGGTTACTTTGATTAGCTGTAGCTCGTTGAGTGTCACAGGGCGACCATGCCCCGACACAGTAGTTTTGTAAATATTATCTGCCTCTGCGCATGCGGAATTTAAAATATTATATGTATAGAGGTTTTGCTCAAATGTCTTCAGACGACTCATGGTGAATTTCTCTAGAATACGAGTAATTTCAGCAAAATAGTTCATAAACTGATAGTTGTGAGCGCAGAGTCAAGATCACACAACTAATAATTACAAGCTTGCTTGCGTGGAAGAGCATCAATAAGTTTTCGAAACTTGACTACGCGTTCACTAGTATCAAGTTAAGGTTCAGCTCAGTCAGATTATCAGGTAATGGAAGGAGCATTTGTAAGTTCAAAGTCTGAGAGATCAGTATGCTGCAGAGTGCTGGCCTACGCAGAGATTGCGGATCCTATCTTTTCAAAACTGTGGAGCTTTCATATTTATACAGAAGTACGTAAACACATGGAGTAAAGTGACTAAAACCTTAACGGAACACCCGCATAATCTTACATTTCATTCTGTTCACTCAGACTTAAAAAATAGTGAATGTACGAAGACGGAAGATGGAGCTGGCATCATTATGTTTCGGGAGAGTCGCACTATGTTTTTATTTTAATTTGCATCAGAAATTTTTATACACAGATTTTACGAAAATACATTTCGTGAGGTTACCAAATTTTCCATGTACGAGAAACTTTGTTTATTATTGAATTTAGGTGAATACATTATGCGGACGGGAGTTTAAGAATCATTATATGTTCATCTGCGCCAAACCGAAACTCTGTCAAATAATTTTAATATGAAATAATTCGTGTTAAATATGGTACGTAATGCTATACTCCCGCGTCGGGAGCTAACCAATCGCCCTTATGATTTCATCACGAGCAACAGATCGCTAGGTTTAGAATTAATCTGTTACTAACTTTTCTGATCAGCATACGTATTTGTAACACAACAAAAATAAATATATGCGTGCTAATCGACGTGGCAAAGCTTATGTTAAATATGTATATCGATTTTGAAGAAAAAAGAATAACTATGCAAAATAGAGTACCTGAGTATTACAGCACTTATACTGCAAATAGTGCGAGACATGATTATATATAGCAACCCCATAAAATAAATCTGTTTGTAATCCGCTTAACAATACAACGTGTTTTCTGCTTTGATAATTAATCCTCTAGCTTCGTTTTCATTCTCAATCATTTGTTTCGCCAGTTTTCACGACAGTATTTGTGTGTATACAGAGCTTGATCACCTTCTTAGCTAATTTTTATCTCAAAGTAGTCTTTTAACACACACACCATTTCACTCGACTGCCGTTGTAAGGTAAACTTCTCATTCAGAAAGTCACGCGAAACTTTCGCATGAGTAACATTTCACGTACTTGCTCTGACAGTGTTTAATACAACACATAATAAGAAACAATAACTACAGATAAAATAATAACTCTCCCAACTGTAAGACACGAAAAACAAATCACAGTGCAAAACGAATGATCACATGTAACACCAACTGCTTAGAGCCGCAGCATACTGTAAGCGGTGTGAAGGTGGCTGCTCTTTTTGTAATTTAACGACTTGTGTAAGTAGAACCATCAATCCCTGAGCTAGTGAGACTATGCCTTGCTATAAACAACCATGACAAAGAAATCATTTAAAGAACACTTGCTGACTACAGTAATGGACACCAAGTTAAATGAACAACTTACGTTGGTACAAATCACGCAAGATAATAAATGATAGGCATATTGTGAATACTATAAAATGAAAGAACACGAAATTCACTCATAAAGTCTATCAAAATTACCAACTACAACAGTAAACAGTTGTGCAGTGGGGATCGAGGGCCATGTAAACATTATACTTGAATATGAAATAAGAATAAATGGTAGCAGCTCGACTTAGAGTGGGAGTGGGGTACGTGTTGTTTTAAATAGGAGAAGCTATCTGGCATACTAAACACTTTGCAGATGGTATCACATGCAACAGTTGGTTGAGACAAAGGCGGCACCTTGTAAGATATGATCTGAAAATCGCCGTTGACAATGAATGTGACAGTATGTACTTGAATATTTAGTATTTGAGTTAGGAAAATGAAAATGACAAGTAGCATGTACAGTTAGATTATATAATTGGTTCCAAACCAAGTGCACGTAATACACAAGCCACTAGGCATTCAAATGACAACGTAAGTCAGCTGCACTAGCAGCCATATACATTGAACTCTGTCACTGACTTCAAGAAAAATAAACTAAATTGAGGGGGAGAGTGACTGAGCTGACTGTATAATGTTTCGTATTAAACAATAATAATATAGTTCTGTAACGAGCTTTAAGCTCACTGAATTCGGAAAGATAGGAAACTTTCTTAACACGTCAGTTCCTGAATGTGCTTGATAAAAATGTTTTACATCATATTGCCTTTTTTGAAAGCTGTAGTTACCGGAAACTGTCAAGATCGGAAAAACTCGAGAAATCTAGGAGACTAGCCGACTGGTCACGGGTAGTGAGTCATCAGAAAGTAAGCAGTTGGTCAGATACCAAAGAAAGACAAACAAAGAAGCGGAATAACAAGTCCAGCGAGTAAAGCAAGATCGAAAATCGTAGATGTAGCAATTCAGTACCAAAACAACTATGTGTAGCGGGATCAATACAATAGTGCTGTGAAATCACGACTGAATGGTTGAGAGGCTGCGCTGTTGACTTTGCAAGGCATCTGTGAGCCCTAATAGGTTGGTACGTCGGGTGAGTCTCTCTAGACACCACTGTTACAGCGACATAGGCGCTCAGAGATTATAGCAGTGCCATCTAGTGGCTGCCATTGTGGTCCACGTCTTATAACGAGCCTTAAAACTTACCACGTCAGAACACTAGATCCCTCCCCCATCAAATGGACACATAGGGTGGGAAGTACCCAGGATGATGCTTGAGAAGCAGAACTGTTGGCAAAGTAGCAGTCCAGGCACTGAAGCCCACCAGCTGGAGGGAAGACCCTGGGGGTCTGCAAAGCAATGCTGTGTGGGCGTCGATGGCTAAGGGGGCAGAGGCTGCAGTGAGGCCTGCACCTTCATGCCCACATCCATGGGACACACCATACGTGCTCTATGGCGCAAGTTCTAGTGTTGGAGACCGTGGATTGGCAAGGGGAGCATTTCAAGCCACCAACAGTAGATGCAGGCAGAACTGATTGAAATGACAGCACTCCAAGCCCCACGGAGTTTCAACTGTCGCATAATGATCGTCGTGGGTGGTACCGCCGTAACTGGCATCCATGAGGGTTTCACCATGTATGAGCTGCCCATACAGCTGAATCTGGGAGGTACTGTTCAGTGTATGGAGGAGAATACACGGCTGCCATCCATAGAGGAGTCCCTCTGGACTATGGTCATGGATAGGGATGATCTTGTGCTTAGAAACATGGTGAGTGCAGCGGTGGTGGTGGCAGAGCCTTTTGGAGCACTTGCTCCACTCTGTCTTTGGAGGATGGATGATATGGTGGACCAAACAGTTGACTGATGCCACTGAAGATGTAGAACTGTTCGTCGTTGTGAATTGAGGCACATTGTCTGACGTGATAGTGTGGGGGAACGCTTTGATGGCTACAATCTGAACGAGTCCATGATGGTGGCGTCTGTGGTGGTGGCTGCCATGTTGATCACATATTAGTACAATAAGTGTACACGACAATCAGCTACATAGAGCCCAGAAACATGCTAGCAATTTCGAGGTGAATGCGGTGCCAGTGCCGACATGGGGTTGGCCAGGGGGTGAAAGACTGGGGAGGAGCAGGCTTATACATTTTTTAAAAAACATCGCTTTATCACAAATATAATGTATTACAGGAGATTCATCACTGGCATTAATTGTGTAACATACATGTCATTCAGTAAAATGGTGATATCTCACTATTTGAAAAATTAAAGCCAAACACCATTTTTTATGTTTGACAATTTTTCTGTGGAAAACCAGGATCAAATACGGAAATATTTCTGTTTCAGTGATCATACGGGGATTGACGTCTTTCACTTGAGTCAAACATATTCTAGGAATTCGAAGCAGTTGGTAAGGCATGGTGTAAGTTACCAATTGCATCGGAGCATGTCAGCTTAAAATCTCCCCATAGCTCGAGACAGCCATTGGGATTCTTCATGACCACACACTGGTGGTTTTAACAAGTTCAATCACCTCAGTTTCATGGAGGCGATAGAGTTCCTGCCAGATGGCCGTCAACAAGGAGACAGGAAGAGGATGTGGCCAGCAGAAGTGGGATACCATGTCTGGACATAAGGAGGTATGAGACCGGAAATCCATGGTGAACCCCAGACCAGGTGTGAACAGAGGCACGAAAGTGACACAGAAGTCGTCGAGCTCCTGGATGGGAATCATCCTGAGACGACCTGAACCTCATCAGCGATGGAGAGTCCTAACAGAAAGAAGACATTTAATCTGAAAATTTTTCCATCTGAGCAACTGTTGACAACAGAGGTATCAGCCACGTATGCGTTTTATATGCAGTATGGATCGCTAATTGACCCCACAGGAGAATTGAACTGTCACCATATGTAACCAGTGTACAGGAGGGCGGGACCACAACAGAGGACCCCCCCCCCCCCCAAAAAAAAAAAAAATCCTGTAACCATATAGAAATGACATCCAAGTCTGCAATCGCGAGGTTGATAGACAACATAGTGGTGGAAGAATCGCTCTGAGAAGCAATTGCTTGACATTCATGCTCTGTCCCATGATACATGGGAGGAGTCGGATCTATCTGCCCCAGCAGTCTGTGGTAAGCACGTCAGAACTGCCCATCTTCTCCACAGTCGGTGAAGTACATCCAGCAGTCCAGGCAGTTCGCGCTTGGGTGCACCATGAAGAAGTCGGTACATGATGGGTAATATCCATGGTTATGCCGATGGGCATGACTAGCTGTTTAGAGTCCACTAACACGTCCGAAATCTGTGAATAACGACAGCACTGGGAAGACGACTTACGAGAATTCCATCTACGACACAGTGGTTGAACCGTCGCCACTTGCGATTGTGTCATGAGGTATTCATTTCCTGCCTATTCGATCTCGAAAGAGTACACGATATTCAAAATATCGTCCAATAAAGGGTTATCATGTTTGTGAGCTGCAATGTGTGCCTCCGGATCAGGAGCCAGTTGGACCACTATGTTGCAGATGAGGGAATCTGCGTAAGACGTTTTTCAAGCCATGTTCATACAAACGAAATCACAATGTCAACTCAACCCTTGCAAATCCGTCACCCATGGGCTGTACGTCTGACCAGGTTGCTGTGGTATTGGTGAACTTGAAGTGAAATGCGAAGACGTAGAGTCGTTCTGAATAATAGTATGATATCAATGAACACATCTCCTCGAGAGCGAGCGCAACAGGATTCGAGAGTGGAGCAAATTTCTCTCTGGAGAAGCCCGAGAAAGGAAGAGCGACCACTGGATAGCGTCATCAGAAACCAGAAAAGCGGCGAAGTGCTGTTTCAGTTGTAAATACGTGTCATAGCCATTTCTGGTGTCGTTAAACAGCGGAAATGAGGGTGGAGGGCTCTCAGCCTGAGAAGTGACTCCAGCCTGGATTACTTAGGAACCCTGACCCTGCAGCTGATTCATTAAACGCTGAATATGTTGCTGCTGCTGCTCAAATTTTAGTTGGAACTGCTGTTACTATTGCTGAAACTGCTGCAACTGCTGCTGCAGGGGCGGTTGTTGCTGTTTACGTTCCACGAGTTGTACAAGCTTTGTGTCCATGGGACACCGCTAACATTTTACCTCGTCGCCAATTATAGAGGCCAGAATCTGACAAGACTAGAAATGATTCGAGAATCTGTCGAGATTTGTCGACTGGCTGAGGTCGTCAGACCAGTGAGTCACTAGGAAGTAAGCAGTTGGACAAACAACTGAGTCAGAACGGAGGAGTAACAAGTCCAGTTAGGAAACTAAGATCGAAAACTCTTGGCGTAGGGTTTACAACAAATATAACGATCTGCAACGATATCAGTACGATATCACAATGAAATCACAACTCACTGACTGATTGGCTGCGCTGCTGGCTTTATAGCCCAGCTGTGAGTGCTAATAGGCCGGCAGGATGGGTGTGTCTCTGTAGCCAGTGCTGATGTAGCAATAGCAGTGCCGTCTAGCAGCTAGCGTTGAGGCCCATGTCTTCTGGCAGACTTTCAGACTCACCAGGAACTCACCCACCCAGGATACCAGAAAAGAAGTAACAAGGTCTGCGTTATTCCTTACCAACTGCTTCGACATCCTAGAATATCTCTGACTCAAAACATGTCAAATCCCATATGATGACTCAACCAGTAACAATTCCGTATCTGATTCTGGTTTTACACACCATCATTGTCGAATATAAACGTAGTGTTCGGCTTCACTCCAGTCACGAAAACTGACAACAGCCGGGAGAGTGGTGTGCTGTATCCACATCCAGTGACACGTAAGGGCTGAGAATGACACGTCGGCGTTTCGGTACTGTTGGGCCTTCAAGGCCTGTTCAGATGGTGTTTATCTTTGACTTTACTCTTTCAGATGGTACGATGTCACCATTTTGCTGAATTCGGTGTATGTTACACCATCAATGCCAGTGCTAAATCTCCTGTAACAGCTAGTATTTAGGCTAAAACAATGTTTATGAAAATACATACACTTACTCATAGTGAATCCCATTTAGGCGTGTCAAGAATGACATAACAGCACTGATCTTGCCACAATCTGATTGACCATCAGTTATCAACTTTCCATTTTACAGCCGGACGCTGTGGTCGAGCGGTTCTAGGCGCTTCAGTCTGGCACCGCGTGGCCTCTACTGTCGCAGGTTCGAATCCTGCCTCGGGCATGAATGTGTGTGGTGAACTTAGGTTAGTTAGGTGTAAGTAGTTCTACGTTATAGGGGACTGATGACCTCCAATGTTAAGTCCCATAGTGCTCAGAGGCATTTGAACCATTTTTTTGTCCATTCTACTTCTGTTTGTACTTCTTCTTCGTTTTGGTAGCATTGCAGGACCAGGCGGTCACTACAAACCCTTTGTGATGGTTGTGTTGTGTCGACTCGGCAATGATGATGGGTGTATCTTTACAATAGCATACAAAGGGTTTTTATAGGGAAAAACTTTTAGATGTGGCTTCTACACTTTTTTATTTATAAACTCTTACATACCGATGGATATATGAAGATGATGATGATGACGTTTGGTTTGCGGGGCGCTCAACTGCGAAGTCATCAGCGCCCTTACCAAGGCTCAACTTTTATACAGTCCCACTTTTTACACAATCCAATGTAACCACAGTCACGAATGATGATTACGATGATGAAATGATGAGGACAACACAAACACCCCAACAGAGAAAATCCCCAACCCGGCTGGTAATCGAACCCGGGACCCTGTGATCCAGAGGCAGCAATGCTAGCCGCTAGACCACGATTGCGGACGTATATGAAGATGCTTAAATAAGAACATAGTTCTCTGACTTCATCGAGCATGGCAGCTTCGTACAGCTTTTCATGTATTGATACAGAGCATGTGTCACAAAATTGAGTTCCTGCAGAGAGTGGATTATCATCTAATATCAGTGAGGAAGACTGAGCACTTCCCTTAAACATGACATCAATTTGCACTGAAGTACCCTGTAGATGAATCCATTAATCTAAGGATAATGTCACTTTCATATCACTACATCAAGGATTTTCGAAAACTACTACTGGTTAGAACTCATGATCTGACATCATACCCACATTGATGAGTTTCAACATGTGAGAGCTCTTATGCCTCTGGGAAAAACGTTTTTCAGGTACTGTTGATAAATATCATTTTTAGAAGTGTATACAACTTTAAAACAAACAAAAAATGTAAATCTGTACCAAGTCTGCTTGATGTACAGAAGAAATGCGCACTGAACTCTACAGCCAACTCACCACTGTTGCTCATGCTATCACCACAGGTACCATTGAATATTATTGTTATGAAACTTCATAGCAAATTAATAAATGCAGTGCAGTAGTATTAGTTGTTAATTTAAGTAATAGTGTAGAATGCACACTGCAAGTTATGGATACTGTAACATGTTTCAGAACTTGAAACTCATTCATTAAGTCACTGATAAAAGGGAATGATAACTGCAAGCTGTTGGTGTTTTCACAAAATTCTGATAAGCCCAGTCGTCATGAGTATTCTGGAAGAAATTATCCCCAAGAATGTCATGAATCAGAAAGTGGAAGATTATGGATTTGACAAGAAAGAGAGTGTTAATGATTATTGCTTGTACAAGGGACTTAAATCTAAAAAAGCAAGTAAACTGCTTTTTGAAATTTATAAAAACTTACAGGAGCTGTCATAGTTTGAATGCAACAACTTTTATTTGCTTCCTAAACTACTGATGTCCTATTTATGTAATATTTCACACAGCTTTGACAATTTACCTTAAGTGTTCCAGAATAATGTCCTTATTCTTAAAATATAAATATTGTTGTGAGCACTATAATTAGAGTGGAGTACATGAAATTGATGGCTATCGTCCTATTACACTCCCCTGTGGGGTGTGTAAAAAGGAACAAATACTTTTTTTCAATTTATTATGTAGCCTACGCTTTTCTTTCTTGTAATACTTTCAAAAATGTGTAGTAATTATTAGTTAGTATAGTAATGGAAATACTTATTTTGTATAAATCGCTGCAATGACTGTGCCTCTTTATGAACATTGGTATTTGACTTGTCGGTTACAAATTAAAAAAAATGTTTCAGTGTTTGTGGAAATTGAACCCCTAACCAGGTGAAATAGGGGATGCATTTTTATGGAAATATTTTGTTATAACTGCATTTTTAGAACTAAATCTATAAAAACTTACATTTAGTTTCTCAGTCAGAAATAAAAAAAAAGTGCTTCATTGTTTTTGGAAATTCAACCCTCGGGGATGAAATGGGAAATTAAAGTTTTGATGGTAATATTTCATTGTACAAGCATTTCGAAGCTAAATCTATGAAAATTTGAATTTGGCCTCTCTGCTGGAAACAAAATATATACATGTCACTGTTTTTGGAAATTCAACCCCTAAGAAGGCGAAATTTTATGAAAGTATTGCATTGCGAAAGCATTTTTGAAGCGAAACCTTTGAAAATTGGTGTCTAGCTTCTCGGTTAGACATGGAAAAATACATACTTCGCTCTTTCTGGAAATTCAACCCGAAAGGGGTGAAATAGGGTCACACTGATGCACTTAATCATCATCGCCCAGCCCAAACCGCTAAGGATAGAAACTTGAAGTTTGGTAAGCGTGTGGATGTCATACTGAAGGCATCGTTTAAGAAGGAATTGTCCGAATTTCCACTCCTAATGGGGTGAAATACGGGATGAAAGGCTTTTTGAAATTGTGTCGTTATTAAGGGAATTTTTGAGCTAAAACTACGGAAACTGGTATTAGGTTTCTCAGTCAGAAAATAAAAAAATACACCTTTCACATTTTTGAAATTCAACCGCTAAGTGGGTAAAAGGTTTTTGAAAATAAATAAGTATTAAAGAACTACTAAAGATTTTTAAGGCTACGTCTATGAAAACTGATATTTGAGTTCTCTATTACAAATTAAACAAGAATGTTGTTTCAGGTTTTCTGGAAAATCAATCCCTAAGGGAGTGCAATAGGGCTGAAAATTTTTGAGAAAAAAAATTTTTAAGCTAGTTTTATGAAAACTGGTATTTCGTTTCTCGGTTAGGTATAAAGAAATATTTGTTAGAGGATGAAAGTTGCTATGGCAATATCTTCAGAAGAATGCATAAGACATGATTAACAAAAACTTCGCACTCCAGCTTTTTGGTCAGAAGTATACTTGGAAAAGATCATGCTTATATGCCCTTAATTAGCGTGAAAATCTTAGAAAGTGTTGAAATTTGTGAACAATATAAAAATTAGATTAAATAACAATAAAAAATCTGTTGTTCATACAGTCTACGCGAGCGAAGAAGCGGGTGCTAAGCTAGCAACTGCAGATAAAGTAACTAATTTCAACAGTGGACAAACTACGAAACATCGGACTGCACTATGCGCTTCCAGTCAGCTGTTTTCCAGCTGCTGTGTAGTTTTGACTATTGCCTGTAGTTCGGTCTGCGATGTTCTCTTGTAAACTCGTTGAAGAGAGAAGCGCCTGGTGCCGGGTTTGGATCCGATGGTCATTGAAACTGCGTTAGACTCGCCTCTTGTCCCTGTCACTTAGTATCTTTTTACCACCACCGTTCGTACGTCCTGTTACAGGACTGCCTGTGAGACACATCCGTTGTAGACACTCTCTGTGTTGACAAACTGGGCAACTACACTTTGAGTGTGAGCATGGGCACATCCAAACACGGTAGCTGCTTTATGCCAATCTGCCTTGTCCCCACGTCATGCCTTGTTACTATGGTGATTTCTGATACTGACTGACTGTCCCATAGAATCGATTTCACTCCCATGACATGCGTCAACGGTGGAGCGTCACATAACCGCCTGGTATCATTTACAAGCTATCTACAGTGCTCCATAGCGACCGGCAAGCTCTATCAAGAGAACTAACTAGAGTAGGAATATATGCACATTAACTGATTATATAACAGTCAGTACCACCTACGATAACCGACAGAGGAGTATATCGACGAAGCGACATCTATTACACCATTCTTTAGCAGTTCCTAAAATGAATATTTTAGCAAGATCTATAGGAAGTGTTAACACTTCCAGAAATAAATAAACAACGTTCGAAAGTACAGGCTATACTTGACAACCGGAATAAATAAATAATTGGCTCCTTTCACCGACTCCCCGACACAAATGGTTCAGTTGCTGAGCAGTTCTAGGCGCTTCAGTCCGGAACTAAGCTACTGCTATGGTCGCAGGTTCGAATCCTGCCTCGGGTCTGGATGTGTGTGATGTCCTTAAGTTAGTTAGGTTTAAGTAGTTCTAAGTCTAGGGGACTGACGACCTCAGATGTTAAGTCGCATAGTGCTCAGAGCCATTTGAACCATTTTTGCACAGTTCTAGGAAAACTTGAGTCTCATTTAAAATAGGTACCACGCTCATACAATTATAGTTGGCAGTGATTTCACTCTATTCTCGATATATTGCGTAAATATTTATTTAAAGTTGGTTTTAGACAAAAAACGTTGTTCGAAATCGTACTGAATGTTTTCTCAGAAATTTATTTTGAACTATTAGTTTCGGAGACCATTCGAAGCGTAAGTGGTTGCAAAAACATACTTCACCTCTTAGCAACAAATAATGCTGACCAAATAGTGATCATAATGAAACTTCCTGGCAGATTAAAACTGTGTGCCCGAGTTCGAGTCTCGGTCGGGCACACAGTTTTAATCTGCCAGGAAGTTTCATATCAGCGCACACTCCGCTGCAGAGTGAAAATCTCATTCTGGAAACATCCCCCAGGCTGTGGCTATGCCATGTCTCCGCAATATCCTTTCTTTCAGGAGTGCTAGTTCTGCAAGGTTCGCAGGAGAGCTTCTGTAAAGTTTGGAAGGTAGGAGACGAGGTACTGGCAGAAGTAAAGCTGTGAGTACCGGGCGTGAGTCGTGCTTCGGTAGCTCAGGTGGTAGAGCACTTGCCCGCGAAAGGCAAAGGTCCCGAGTTCGAGTCTCGGTCGGGCACACAGTTTTAATCTGCCAGGAAGTTTCATATCAGCGCACACTCCGCTGCAGAGTGAAAATCTCATTCTGAGTGATCATAATGACAAATAAACGTATTACTATAAGGTTGTTGTAGAGAGATCGAACATCGTAGCATCCAAACCTAACAATAAAAGCATAATACATCTATTTAAAGAAAAGATATAAAAATTTGCTTAACGTCTTCCTAAGAGACCGTATCATTCCTTCCAATCTGACTATGTAAGCGTAGATCAGATGTGAATTAAATTCAAAGAAATAGTATCAACGGCAGTTGAGAGGTATATACCAAATAAATTAATAACAGACGATACTGACAGCCCGTGGTACACAAAACAGGTCATAACACTTTTGCAGAAGCAACGCAAGAAGCACGCAAAATTTAAAAGAAAGCAAAAACATGAAGGTTGGCGAAGTTTTACATAAGCTCTCAATTTAGCCGGAACTTCAACGCGATATGATTTTAATAGTTTCGACAACGAAATTCTGTCTCGTAATCTGGCAGAAAACACAGAGACATTCTGGTCGTACATAAAGTACCAGTAGCAACACGCAATCAGTACCTTCACTCCGCGATAAAAATGGTAATGCTATTGAGGACAGTGCCACTACAGCAGAGCCACTACACAGTTTTCCGAAATTTCTTCAACAAAGCAGACGAAGTAAATATTCCATAAATCGAATCAAGAACTATTGCCAACATGAGTAACATAGAGGTAGATACCCTCGGTAAAGCGAATCAGTTTAAAACGCTTAATAAGGGCAAGGCTTCCGGTCCAGATTCTATAGAAGTCAGGTTCATCTCAATACTGTATACTGATACAATAATTCTATACCTAGCAATCATACAAAACCGCTCGCTCGTAGATATAACTGTGCCCAAAGGCTGGAAGTTTGCACGAGTCTCACCATTACCCAAGAAAAAAAATGGGAGTAATCCAATGAATTAAAGATTCATATCACTAATCTCGATTTTCCGTAGGATTCTGGAGCGTGTGCTGCGCTGAGACATTATTAATTACTTCGATGAAAACGATCTATTGACAAATAGACAACAAGCATTCAGAAAATATCGTTCTTGTGAAACACAACTATTTGTTCTCACGAAGTAATGCGTGATTCCAGAAAGCTTTCGTCACCGTTCCTCGCAAGCGATTTCTAATAAAATTGCGTGCTTCTGTAGTATCGACTCAGTTTGTTGATAGGATTCGTGATTTCCTGTCAGAAAGGTTAGTTTGTAATAACTGATAGAAAGTTAGAGTAAAATAGAAGTAACATCCAGCGTTCCCCAGGGTAGTGTTATAGTCCCTCTGCTATTTCTGGTCTATATAAACGATTTATGAGCCAATCTGAGCAGGCATATTAAATTGTTTGCAGATGATGCTGTCAATTAAGGTCCATTAAAGTCATCAGATGATCAAAACCAATTTCAAAATGATTTAGATGAGATATCAGTATGGTGCAAAAAGTGACAATTGACATTAAATAATAAATAATGTGAAGTTATTTACATGAGTACTAAACGGAATCCCCCAGATTTCGGATACACGATAAATTACACAAATTTACAGGTTGTGAACACAACTACAAACTTATGACTTACGATTACGGTTAACTTAAGTCGGAACGTTCACATACGTTATGCTGTGGGAAAAGCGAACAAAAGACTGCGATTTATTGGCAGAACACTCAGAAAAAGTAACAAGTCTACTTAAGAGACTGCTTACGCTACACTTGTCCACCCTCTTCTGGAATTCTGCTGTGCGGTGTGTGATCAGAAGGACAGCAAGCACATGCCTGTAAAGCAATCAAACATTTAAACAACCAAGAAAAGTATACATTAAACATCAATATAATTAGCAAAAAACGATGGGGAGAACTTCATTTGTCATATGACCAAAACCTAGTGGAACTAGCGGAAATGCATGAAGGTGGGAAAGGGATAGATGTACTAAAATTAGCATAATTAGAGAAACTTTAGAAACAATGAAAAACAGAAAGGCAGGTTATATAGGTAGCTTTAACAGTGAATTATTAAAATATGATGGGATTCCCCTTCAACTAATAATTTTGCATTCTTAAATTTACCGTGGGAGAAAGCGACAATACTGGAAATCTGGTCAGCAACTGTTCTATACTGAGTTTTAAGAAAGGAGATCGAAAGGGCTGTCATATTTAAGGGGGAGTATGTGTTTTAACAGCCGGGTATAATGCATATGCAAAAATTTTATCTCTAAAGTCAACACCAACAGCTGAAACACTTTTAACTGAAGACTGGATTGGATTTAGTTTAATACGAACAACTATGGGTAACATTAACTTTGAAGCCATTAATAAATAAAAAAATTAAAAATTAATAATGAGATGTACATAAATTTTTTATCGAGTGTGATAAGGCTTTTGACAGATTAAACAGGACACAACTCACGTCAGTATTATAAGAAAATGGAATTCCGTGGCACTTGCAGCGGTCTATAAAATGCTTATGCAATGAAGCTAAGTTTGTAGTAAATACGGGGAGCAGCGTAAGTAATAATGATGGCATTATAACTAGCCATGGAGTTAAAAAGAAGAATTACAAATCAATAATTTTAAATTAAACGAAACTGGTCAAAATTATAACTTCAGAATATCTGTATGAAAGAGAAAAACAACATGTGTGATCAAAAATAGCGGTAGAAAAGAAAATAATCGAGCAAGTAATCAGTTGTAACTACCGGGGCTACGACATTTCTTCTGGTCATGGTAATGAATGATACAAGGGGGAGTCAATTGAAGACGAGACACATGGAAAAAAGTAAGTAAACTGCTTATTATTTCAAAAGGAATTGCCATAAATGTCAATACGTTTATCCCACAGTAGGGTGACCAAACGTCCCGCAAAACTCGGGTTGTCCCGATTTTCATCCCTGTGTTCCGGTGTCCCGAAAATTTGTTTTGGGACGCTCAAAAGTCCCGGAAATCAGTTTTTAAATACATTTCGTGAAACTTTCTCAAATTTTTGGGATTTCGCTATATTAAAGGAAATACAACACAAGAAATTAATATATTTTGGCTTATTTGTCTAAAACCACCATTGTCCCATACTAGAAATCACAGTATCAGTATTGATACACTCAGGCAATAATTTAATGTGAACGGTACTTTGGCCAACAATTAGTACGTTGTATTATTGTAACAGAGCTATGAAACTGTCTGATTGTCGTGCCATTTACTCACACAGTCATTGTCAGAACAGTGTAGTAGTTGATGTTTTGTCAGACAAACTGCAATAGTTTTTTCTCATATTAGTGGTATTATTGCTGTAGTACTGTGAAACGCAATGTGACTGTTATTCCAAGGAATGGAATTTCATTAAGAAAGGTCGTTTTGATTACGAAGCAGAGTGTTCCGTATGTAACTGTGTTATTAGTATAAGTCATGGTGGACGTTCCGACATAGTTGATCACATCAGGTCAAAGAAACACATTAACAGATACAGAGCACCGAGCTGCACTAAAACTCTACAAAATTATTTTGTGAAACATCAGTCAAGTGAAGAGACGAAAGTTCGAGCAGCCGAGCTTACACTAGCCTACCACACGGTAAAACATCACCAAACTTATAGATCTAGTGATTGTACTAATACGCTTAACAGCATTATATTTGATGATTCTTCCATTGCAAAAAAGTTTAGTTCAGCAAGAACTAAAGTGTCAGTCTTAGTGAAAGGAGTTATTGCGCCCCAGAGTATAAAGGAAAGCCTTGAACACATCAAAAAGTCGTCTTTCTACGGGATATCCACTGATTACAGCAATCATAAGGCCGCTAAAATATTTCCGTTTGTTGTTCAGTTTTTCGATATTAATCAGGAAATTCAGACCAAACTTTTGAAAGTGAGTTCCCTACCTAATGAAACATCTGGCGAAATTTCAAGATTTTGTATGAATACTATCGAAATGTTTGATCTTGAGAAAAATAAATGTGTGGCATTTTGTGGAGACAACACCAACACAAACTTTGGTGGTTTAAAAAGACAAGACAAATGCAACGTATTTATCAAGTTAAAGGCAACATTGCATGAAAACGTTGAAGGCATAGGGTGCCCTGCACATGTTTTACACAATAGCGTGCAGACATCTGCTAACAGTTTAAGCTGTGATGAAACTATCGTCATGAAGGTATACTCACACTTTTACATATACACTGCTAGAACAGAGAGGCTTAAGGAGTTCTGTGATTATGTGGGAACTGAATATATGAATGTAATGTGTCACTCGAAAACTCGCTGGTTATCACTGTTTCCAGCAGTTGAAAGAGTAATCCGCCTGTTTGAACCGTTAAAAGATTTTTTCCTAAATGAAGACAAAACCCCCAAAATATTGGTTCAGTTTTTCAGTAACCCTTTAAGTGAAGCCTACTTATGGTTCATTCGCAGTCATCTTAGCACTTTGCAGCATGGAATAAAGGAAATTGAGGGAAGCACGAAAAGTGTAATAGAGTTAAATGATGTTTTGAAAAATACTCTGGAAACTGTTACTAAGAGGAGAGAACAGCAGTTCATTTCTTTTAATGTTAAATCTGTCCTTAAAAGAGCGGAAGTATCAGAAGCAGCGGAAAGGAGTTTTAGAGAAGAAGTTAACAAGTTTTATGACACTTGTGTAGAATATCTCAGCAAGTGGAGCGCCTCATATTTACCCTCATCGCCGGTGTTTGATTAGATGTTACTGAAGAGAGTGCCAAAATGGGAAAGTGTTGAAGAGACAGTTTCTTATTTGAAGAGTAAAGAGATTGAAATCGATGATACCATTCTCTTTGATCAGTTCGGCATACTGACAAATTTTGTTGAAGAAAGTCTTCACAAGTGGAATGATGAAAAAAAAAAACACCATTGAAATGTCATGAGAAGTGGGTGAGTTTTTTTAAAAGCTGTGACTGTCTTCAGCATTACTCTGAGTTGGTAATAATTGCAAGGTATTTATTTGCAATGCCAGCCCATAATGCCAATGTGGAAAGAATATTTTCGTTCATCAATATCAAGTGGACTGATGAAAGAAACAGAATGGAGGTGGACTCTCTTTAAGCACTCCTGCAGATCCTGTACAACTACAAAATGGATTGTGCCGAGTTATATCACTGTGTTTCAAAGAACAAAGACATGATCAAGAAGGCTGGAGGCAGTGAAAAGTACCCTTTTCTCCAAGGACAGTCAGTTCCATCTACAAGTGCTTAGTAATATTAAAGCTCATGTTAATATTAATTGATTAAAAGTTGAATGGCTGTAAAATTTTGTAAAATCATAATACATTTCTTTATTACTGTATACGTTTATTAAATGTCATTAATTATACAGATAACCTAGATTATATCAATCTTTTGTATCCTCTTACTAGTTATAATAATCGGGTTCACAAAATGTATCAACAAAACATTAATATTTAAAATTAAGAAACCTGGGTACATGTGGAATGAGGTGTCCATTGGCACCCGGGTGAATGTGTCCCGATTTTCACCGAAAATAATTTGGTCACCCTATCCCACGGTGAGAGAAGGCGGTCAGTGCCTTCACGACGGGTTCACATTCTGCAAAGGCTTTTTCGATTACGCATCCTGCATACAGTCCCGATCTCTCCCCATGTGATTTCCATAGTCTTGGATCCCTGAAGAAAGACATCCGTGGCCTTCGACTTGAAAAGGCGCACGCCTGGGCACAATCACTGTTCTCTACGCAACCGTAAACATTTTTCGAAGAAGCATTGATCGTCTTATCTTACAGAAAAATAAATGCATTAACAGTTATGGCGATTACTTTTAAAATAATGAACAGTTTACTTCTTTTTTGCTCCTGCCTGGTTTTCGTTTGACTGTCCCTTGTATACATAATAAGGCACCGAAATTTCACATTGTTTGCGGAACAACAAAAAGAACATTAAACAAACCGACAACTACAGAAAGACAACTGAACTTCTACACAACTCTGGCTGTTTCATTACTATTTTACGGATCTGAGAGTTGATTTGCAAACAAGGAAGGCGTAAATCAAATAGTGACGTCAGAAATGAAATCCCGCAGATCAGTTAAAGGATATAAATTAGAAAATAAGTTAAGAAACAAATATATTAGAAATAAGACTAAATCATTTGCAATAACAGAAAAATGTACACATACAAGCGGAAGTAGGAGGAACATGTAAACGGTATGCAACAAGGCAGATATCCAGGAAAAGCATTGTCATATAAACCCAAAGCAGTAAGGTACTTAGCTCGGCCCGGGAAATGAAGAAACTAAGAAGCTGAAGCCAGAAAACGTGCCCTG
The DNA here is from genome assembly GCF_021461395.2 of Schistocerca americana. Lineage (NCBI taxonomy): Eukaryota > Metazoa > Arthropoda > Insecta > Orthoptera > Acrididae > Schistocerca > Schistocerca americana. Next base: position 173,535,411 of record NC_060125.1, read on the forward strand.
AACCTAATTCATGAGAGAAGATGATGCTGACGATGACGTATGTACTATCATACATAACAGAGATACTGAAGAAGACTGTGGTGAGAGAGCTGAGCTGGACTAACGCATCCAAGTTTCAACGAGATAGTGAGTTTTGCAGCAATGGACGTGAATAAACGTTCAGGAAAGAAAGGGAAGGACAAGGAAAACGATAGTAAAAGAAGTTAAAGGAAGATGTGAAGAAGGCACTGTCCCAACCCAAACAGCATTCGAGGCTTAACTCACTGCTGAACCTATTCGTTGAAAGCCAACATACACAACCATGGCAGATACTTGAGATAATGAGTCCTTTTCTTTTTCTAATAACGGTTTCCCTTCCTTATAGCGCAAGCTCATTTTCTACTGGCCTTAGGAACTTCATTCAAGGAAACAACGTCGCAAGCGCATCGGCTTTTAGCTGATTGTGGACAAGTCGCAGGTCCTTCAGTAATTCGGCAGAAGAGGCAATCAGTCTAATGGCTGCATCTAGTGCATCCTTTGGGCAGTTAGTTTCTGCTAGTTACGAGCGCACTGAACTGGTGTTTACTTTAGTGCACATGAAATCTGCCGAGGTGTTTCCGATTCCAGAAAGCGAGTAGCAGGGTAGCTTCAGTCACGAACGCCACACAGAACTTGATTGCCTAATGTCTCTAAATTGCGTTCGTAGTAATGTCTGCTACAGTACCGTACATCACTATGGAACGAAAGTCCAAAATGAGAATTAAACTTAAACGGTGCTTGTGTTCAATAGTTCTTAAACATCATTATTACAGTTACGAATATTATGGAATCACTGAAGCTTAATAAAATAATTTTTTGCTGACGGTTTCACGAGCACGACAATTCGCCTTTATACTGTGCGTAAGTAACTGCAGGATGTTTAGTGTCACCGTCTCATGATATGTTCCAATATTTGGAGTCAAAGCAAATACGGTGAAGTGCTACAGAAGTTTCTCCTCGCATATTACTAATTTGTAGACCAGTGTCAATATATATTTCTGATATTTTGGTGATGGTCTATGGCATATAATAAGCCACATATACCCTCAAGATCATACCAGGAACAATTCTGATGTTCTCTTTCGTTTATTGTTCTATTGTGCATACTTATTTTATTCTTTATTCTTCGCAGAACTGGGATACTGCCTTTTTTCGTTGCTACACAAACTTTCTGAATCGATATTATTTTAGAGCTCTTGTTAATTTGTTTTACGGAAAATTATCTTTTAGCCTGATTCTTTATTAAGAATATCCGAAACACATACTTCTCCGTTACCCGATATCACTAAAGGAGAAATTTTGCTTTGTAGTTCATCAATCTGAAATAAGGCGTAGTTCTTTTGTTCTTTAACCGAAGACTGATCGACAATTGTCTTGAGGTAACATTCGAATACGCAGCTCACCATTTTACATTTATAGCTTCAGTGCCACAAATAGAACTGCAAAAAATTTATATTGAGGTCTCGAAATTTCATCATCATGAGAATTTAACAACCATAACAGTAATAAAATGTGAAATGTCTTTTGCAATGAACCGAAGATGCGAACGAGGTGATGATTTTCATGCATAATTGTGAGTGCAGAATAGCTCGTTCCTAAATTTACAAAATTCTAACTTCTCTCTGCTGACCGCCAGCTAAGGAGATCTTAAATGAACTAATGTGCAAGATGACTACAGATCTCTATTAATCAGAAAGTTTACATTTGAATTACATCGAAAATCGTGAGAAAAAAATTTAGGAAAAAGCGGGAAAATGAAATGTTTGCTGTGCTTCACCGTATGTAGGTGTTGGAATAAGAGCTCCTCCACTTAAAAAAGGATGTTAAAACGTTTACACTGTATAGAATATTAATTTTTAATGTAACTATTAACATATATACCACATTTCGTAATAGAAAAGCAGCTATATCATTATAAAATAAATGTTGTTTGCAGTGAATGATGACATTGCACTCTCTCCTTCTCAAATGAGATGACCGCCGTTTTTCTTTCTGATCCCATCTGCCTGACTCTGTAATCACCTAAATGAAAGTATACATATTCTATCGAACCGACCCTGGTTCATACGGGTAACGCTAAGTATTTATAGCCAGGCGATTTGTCTGCCGTAGTGGTAATAATCAATACATGGAGGTCAGAAAAAGTCTGAAAAGCTTGTAAGGGCGTTGCAGGGTAGGTTGTGAAGAGAAATAACTGTTAAGAAAAAATCGACACGTTGCATCGTTTCTGAGTTAATTCGCATTGAAGTTAGTCAATCAGGCCATTGCGCGCAGAAATTCGAGGAACCTGCCAGATACAAGTAGTGCCGCCATTCTCGCAAGGTAGAATATAGCGCACGAGAGTGCTCAGCCTTTGGCTCGGATTCCATCCTTACTACTGCCTCCTGTCCAACTTGTGTATCGCTGCCTTGTTTGGCTTTAGGAAGATAAAAGAAGAGCGCGTTTGGCAACACGGTCTCTGGCGGGCCGCTTAAATTGCGCTCGCAGTTGCATTATTGGCTAACTTCAAAAGTAATTAACTTGGAAACGGCGCGACGTGTAGCATTTTTTTGTTAACAGTTACAATGAAGCGCCAAAGAAACTAGTATAGGGATGCATATTCAAATACAGAGATATGTAAACCGGCAAAATACGGCGCTGCGGTCGGAAACGCCAAGTGCCTGGCGCAGTTGTTAGATCTGTTACTGCTGCTACAATTGCGGGTTATCAAGATTTAAGTGAGACTGAACGTGGTGTTATAGTCGGCGCAAGAGAGATGGGGCACAACATCTCCGAGGTAGCGATGAAGTGGGGATTTTCCCATACGACCATTACACGAGTGTACCGTGAATATCGGGAATCCGGTAAAACATCACACCTTCGACATTGTTGTGGCCGGAAGAAGATCGTACAAGAACGGAACCAACGACGACTGAAGAGAATCGTTCAACGTGACAGAAGTGCAACCCTTGCTAGGCATCAACAAGTGTCAGTTTCCGAACCATTCAACGGAACATCATCGATATCGGCTTTCCGAGCAGGAGGCCCCATCGTGTACATTGGATGATTACACGACACAAAGCTTTACGCCTCGCCTGGGCCCGCAAACAAGGACATTGGACTGTTAATGACCGGAAACGTATTACCTGGTCGGACGAGTCTCGTTTCAAATTGTATCGAAAGGGTGGACGTGAATGGGTAAGGAGACAACCTCATGAATCCATGGACCCAGCATGTCAGCAGGGGACTGTTCAAGCTGGTGGAGGCTCTGTAATGATGAGGAACGTGTGTAGTTGGAGTGATACGGCACCCCTGATACGTTTATATACGACTCTGACAGGCGACACTTACGTACGCATCCTGTCTGATCACCTGCATCCATTTATGTCCATTGTGCATTCCAACGGACTTAGGCAATTCCAGCAGGACAATGTGACATCCCACACGTCCATAATTACTAAATAATGGGTTCAGGAACACTCTTTTCAGTTTAAATACTCCCGCTGGCCACCAAACTCCCCAGACATGAACATTATTGAGCATATCTGGGATGGCTTGCAACGCGCTGTCCTCTTACAGATTTATGGACAGCCCTGCAGTATTCATCGCTTCATATCCCTCCAGCACTACTTCAGACATTAGTTGAGTCATGCCACGTAGTGCTGCGGCATTTTTGCGTGCTCACGGGGACCCTGCACGACATTAGACAGGTGGACCAATTTCTTTAGCTCATCAGTGTATTTCTCAGCGCATCATCCTGACAAACTTTTCAGAGTATTTCTTACCGCCCTGTATGCACAATCTGACTCCCTCTTAGTGAAAACCATATCAATACCGCTACATCAATTCGCGTGCACACGTTTGTGTGTGTGTGTGTGTGTGTGTGTGTGTGTGTGTGTGTGTGTGTGTGTGCGAATTACACTACTGGCCATTAAAATTGCTACACCAAGAAGAAATGCAGATGATAAACGGGTATTCACTGGACAAATATATTATACTAGAACTGACATGTGATTACATTTCCACGCAATTTGGGTGCATAGATCCTGAGAAATCAGTACCCAGAACAACCACATCTGGCCGTAATAACGGCCTAGATACGTCTGGGCATTGACTCAAACAGAGCTTGGATGGCGTGTACAGGTACAGCTGCCCATGCAGCTTCAACACGATACCACAGTTCATCAAGAGTAGTGACTGGCGTACTGCGACGAGCCAGTTGCTCGGCCACCATTGACCAGACGTCTTCAATTGGTGAGAGATCTGGAGAGGGTCGTAACACATCTGAAATGTAACGTCCACTGTTCAAAGTGCCGTTAATGGGTACAAGAGGTGATCGAGACGTGTAACCAATAGCACCCCATACCATCACGCCGGGTGATACGCCAGTATGGCGATGACGAATACACGCTTCCAATGTGCGTTCACCGCGATGTCGCCAAACACGGATGCAACCATCATTATGCTGTAAACAGAACCTGGATTCATCCGAAAAAATGACATTTGCCATTCGTGCACCCAGGTTCGTCGTTGAGTACACCATCGCAGGCGCTCCTGTCTGTGATGCAGCGTCAAGGGTAACCGCAGCCATCGTCTCCGAGCTGATAGTCCATGCTGCTGCAAACGTCGTCGAACTATTCGTGCAGATGGTTGTTGTCTTGCAAACGTTCCCATCTGTTGACTCAGGGACCGAGACGTGGTTGGACGATCCGTTACAGCCATGCGGATAAGATGCCTGTAATCTCGACTGCTAGTGATACGAGGCCATTGGGATCCAGCACGGCGTTCCCTACTACCTTCCTGAACCCACCGATTCCATATTCTGCTAACAGTCATTGGATCTCGACCAACGAGAGCAGCAATGTCGCGATACGATAAATCGCAATCGCGATAGGCTACAATCCGACCTTTATCAAAATCGGAAACGTGATGGTACGCATTTCTCCTCCTTACACAAGGCATCACAACAACGTTTCACCAGGCAACGCCGGTCAACTGCTGTTTGTGTATGAGAAATCGGTTGGAAACGTTCCTAATGTCAGCAAGTTGTAGGTGTGGCCACCGGCGCCAACCTTGTGTGAATGCTCTGAAAAGCTAATCATTTGCATATCACAGCATCTTCTTCCTGTCGGTTAAATCTCGCGTCTGTAGTACGTCATCTTCGTGGTGTAGCAATTTTAATGGCCAGTAGTGTATTTCTTACCGCCCTGTCTACGCAATCCGACTTCCTCTTAGTGAAAACAGTATCAGTACCCCTACATTAATTTCCGCGCGCGCGCGTGTGTGTGTGTGTGTGTGTGTGTGTGTGTGCGTTTTATAATCTAGGTCGTCAATGGATTTCTATGAAAGGTAGCATATTTTTATCCTTTTATTGTGCCGGTCGATGACTCATCTCTTCTGCTATCCAGTGAGTGGTCTCCTTTACTCCTGAATTATGTTAGTTGTCCCAGAACGCCTGTTACTGTATTTGTACTGGAGGTTTCCGACGAGGCGGTCGTTCCCGTTGTTCAGTTTGCCCCTGACAGTGGGGTTCCGGCCGGTAAGCGCTGCACTGTGCGGTTTCCTGACAAGGCGTGTCGGCCCAGGGGTCGGAACTTTGGCTCGCTCTTTGCGCTGACGGCGCAGGTACACGGCTAATGAACTCCCGCGGGAGGCAGCCACGCCGCCTTACAAGGCCTGCCCCCGCTAATGAGCAAGTTGGTCAGCTTTATCGCCCGCCACTTGCCGCAACGTACGGCTGCGCCCGCAACCGCCGGGGATCAGATCGTGGGCCGCGATAGCGAAGACGCGGCGCCGGTGTAGGCGTCCCTAATTGATGTTCAGCCGCGCAGTACCAGCTTGCGATCTCTCTGGCCATTGTTGTCCCACTCCGCCTCTCTCAAGTCGTCCTTTGCAGAAAGAGGTAAAGGCGGCGCATGAAATGGCAACGACGCTTGAACAAAATCTTCCCTTTGGCGATTTGTGTGCGCGTAGTATTCAACCGATGGCAAACACGACGTGGCATGGACTCCACTAATACCTGAAGTAGTGCTGGAGGGAACTGACACCAGGAATTCTCCAAGGCTGTCCATAAATCCGTAAGACTACGTTATCTCTTTTTGAACTGCAAATTCCTTAACCTTTACTATAAAGGGAGCGGAAGGACTTGACCCATACAGTGACCATTGCATTTCAACATATTTATTTGCATCATAGATAAATCATTAAGAGAATTACAATCATAAATCAGATAATAATTTCTTTAAGAAACGCCACTCAGGCAAAATTTACAAACTGCTTGTTATAAAACCACAAATGAGTTAATCTCTTTGAAAGCATTATAAACTAGCCACTCAGGCAAATTTTACAAACTGCTTCTTATATGTGCTTGTTATATGAAACCACAAGAGAATTAATCTCTTTGCAAACATTAAAAAAAAAAAAAGCGCCACTCGGGCCAAGTAAATCATTTAAAATGAACTTTACATCAAATAACCAGGCAATCAATTATTATTTCCACATAGATTGAAAAGCAGCCCCCCTCCCCCCGCCCCGGGCGAGTTATTACCAAACAAATTTACAAGGTTACAGAGAGTTTGATCAGTAATAACCCAATTATTTCCCTAGAAATCCCTCAAAGTTCTTAAGACAAATATTTAAAACATTTAACCCGGGCAACCTTGCAGAGCCACCACAAGCTTTAAAAAACTGCAGCTTGTACAGTAACTGAGGCCCGAGATTGTGAGGCCACGGCCTGGCCACGAACGGTGGAGGCGACTGAGTACTTATCTTCGAATTAGGATGTGGACTCCGTTTGTACTTCCACCCCGTTCAGAACACCGAAATCGGAACAAAACAGCACACGCGAGCTCAGGCGAAGTCCACCGCCCGTACGCCCGCTAGTAATTTGAAATGGGAGGCTCTGCACTTCGGTGGCCCACTGCTTCCGATCTCTGAAACATTAATCAGAAGCGACAACAGGGAAGCAAACAATCCTTCACCTTAATACTCAAACTTATACAGAAAACTACTTCGATAAAATTGACAATAGTAAAACTAATTTCACCTTATGTGGGCCTGTAAGGTACCACACGGCAATCTTTAGACACGGAATATAGATCGTTCGGTAAGGCTGCGGACACGTATCAATGTTTTAAACACTTGCCAGCTGTCGGCCGAAGTGGCCGTACGGTTCTAGGCGCTGCAGTCTGGAACCGCGAGACCGCTACAGTGGCAGGTTCGAATCCTGCCTCGGGAATGGATGTGTGTGATGTCCTTAGGTTAGTTAGGTTTAACTAGTTCTACGTTATAGGGGACTAATGACCTCAGATGTTGAGTCCCATTCTGCTCAGAGCCATTTGAACCATTTGAACTTGCCAGCTGAAGTAAGAACAATACTATTAAGGAGCGAAGCAGACACTTGACAAGGGCATGAAATATCACATCACAGTCCTTGCAACGCTTTGCTGCCTCAAGAGCCATCATCACTATATTTCACTAATCGTTGGTGGGACTTTAATTACTGAACTTGATGCCAGCTGCTGGATCGATGTGTCGAAGACACCAGACGTTGCTTAGTCCGTTGGTAATAGCGTGTTCCTTCTCGGACGCCGGCACATGCATAGCTTCACGAAGTTGCCAAGAAGCCACAGCGCCGGCCCGCTGTTACTGACCCCAGTACGGTCAGGCGCTAACTGCCGCCCGTACTCAGGCACACCGTGCTCGCTGTCGTCTCTCCAACGTCTCGCTAATACACACACTTCCGCGTGCCGTGCCCAACCTTGTTGTCCCCTTTCCACTCCGTACTGCGCGCTATATCCACAGCCGGCCAAGGCTCCAAAGACAAACTTCTGATAGAGGAAATCGATAGTGCCTAACCAAAGATAGCCCTCGCACCAGTCCAGCCACGGCTCAGTGATCTCTTCTGAAGAGCACGTTGCAACCCATCCCAAATATGCTCAATAATGTTCATGTCTAGCGGAAGTGTTTGAACTCAAATTCATATGGCTCCAAGCACTATGGGACTTAACATCTGAGGTCATAAGTCCTCTAGACGTAGAACTACTTAAACCTGACTAACCTAAAGACATCACACACATCCATGCCCGAGGCAGAATTCGAACTTGCGACTGTAGCAGCAGCGCGGTTCCGGACTGAAGCGCCTAGAACCGGTCGGTCACAGCGGCTGGCTGATCTCAGAAGAGTGTTTCTGGAGCCACACTGTAGCAATTCAGGACGTGCGGGTGTCGCATTGTCCTGCTGGCATTGCCAAAGTCCGTTGGAATCCACAACGGACATGAAGGGCTGCAGGTGATCAGACAGGATGCGTACGTATGTGTCATATGTCAGAGTCATATCTAGACGTATCAGGGGTCCCGTATCACTCCAACTGCACACGCCCCACATCATTAAAGAGCCTCCACCAGCTGGAACAGTCCCCTGCTGACATGCAGCGTCATTGGGTTCATGAGATTGGCTCCATACCCATACACCTACATCCGCTCGACACAATTTGAAACGAGACTCGTCCGACCAGGCAACATGTTTCCAGTCATCAACAGTCCAATCTCGGTGTTGACAGGCCCAGGCGAAGCGTAAAGTTTTGTGTCATGCAGTAGTCAAAGGTGCACGAGTGGGCCTTCGCCTCCGAAACCCCTTTTCGATGATGTTTCGTTGAATGGTTCGCACGCTGACACTTGTTGATGGCTCAGCATTGATATCTGCAGCAATTTGCGGAAGGGTTGCACTTCTGTCACGTTGGACGATTTTCTTCAGTAGTAATTGCTTCCGTTCTTGCGAGATCTTTTTCTCGGCGGAGCGATGTCGGAGATTTGACGTTTTACCCGATTCCTGATATTCACGGCACGCTCGTGAAATGGTCATATGGGAAAATCCCCACTTTATCGTTACCTCGGAGATGCTGTGTCCCATCGCTCGTGCGCTGACTGTAACACCACGTTCAAACTCACTTAAATCTTCATAACTTGCAATTGCAGCAGCAGTAACCGACCTAACAACTGTGCCAGACACTTGTCTGGCGTTGCTGACCGCTGCGCCATATTTTGCCTGTTTACGTATCTCTGTATTTGAATAAGCATGCCTATGCCAGTATCTTTGGTGTTTCAGTGTACCTCAATCGGTAAAACCGGTACACTTATAGGATCACTTTGTTGTTCATTCGACCGCCTGGCCGTCTGTTAAGACCCCTTTTTCTCAGGAGCAGGTGTTGGTATCAAGTTGAAATTTGTCACATACTGAGGTCTACGGTCCCTTGGCATAGTTAATAAGTTAAGAATCTAAGTCAATGGCATGAAACTATACAGACATGTACACTGGTGTCCAAAATTAAAGCAGCAAACCCAATATTTTCACGTGTTGTGTCTAGTTCATGATATAATCACTCAAAATGTGAACAGATGTCCGTGCAATCGTGTTCTCCACGGAAGATAGCATTTCGGTCAGTGGACCATCACGTCAACGATGACGTCAGGGCACCTATCTAACATGGTAGTGTTTTTCGAGTAGTCCCTCACCCAGACGCTGTGTGTACCCTCACAGACAGTGCAGTATCACACAAAGAAGTCTATCAGACTCTCTTCGGTGGAGGGACATAAGAAGAATGGAAGCAGAACAGTCACAATCTGATGTGACCCGATAGCTTAATGTGAATCGTTTTCTTGTTTCTCGGATGTGGTGACTATTATGGACACCGAAACAGTATTCGGAATACTAGGGAAGGCCCATGTGATATCAAAAAGGGAGGACCGTTATTTGGCCTTACGGGTACGACGGTACCGCCTTAGTACTGTACGGCAGCTGGCATCTAACCTCGTAGCATCCACTGGACGTGTTGTATCGAGACAAACGGTGTTCAGAAGGGTTCGGCAGAGTAGCCTTTATTGTCGGAGGCCTTCTGTGTGTGTACCTCTGATGCGTCTTCACAGAAGGGAACGTCTAGAGTGGTCAATATGCCGCCTGGACGGTCGAACAGTACGCCAATGTTCTTTTCGCAGATGTGTCCCGATTTGGTCTGGAGAGTGATTCTCGTCACATCAGCATCGGGAGGGAACGTGGAACACGATTTCAGAATCCAAACATTGCGGAAAGAGACCGATATCGTGGAGTAACGTTAACGGTGAGGACAGCGATTATGTTGACCACTCGAGCTCCTCTTCATGAAATTGTACGGGTGAATCAGGTATCGCGACAAGATCTTGGGACCTCAGATGCGGTGGTTTCGGCGTGGTTAGGGCTAATAATTCGTATTGATGGACGATACTGCTCGACCTCATAGAGCACAAGTGGTTGATGTTAACTTAGAAACGGAAGATACTGCATGTATGTCGTGGCCTGTTCGCTCTCTCGATTTGAATCCCATGGAGCATGTCTGGGATGCACCAGAGAGACAGGCTGCAACACAGTAGTGGCTACCAACCAGTCTGCAAGACCTGCGAGCAGTTCCGCAGGAAGAATGGGAGTTATTGCCCCAACGGGAAACTGATGACATCACTCAGAGCATGTCCCGTCGTTGTCAGGCCTGTATGGCTGCCATAGGTGCTAACACCTCATGCCAAGCACGTTAACCAGTTGTCGGAATGTGTGTGCAAATCCGTAAAATTGGAAAGAAACGAAGAATTTTTTTGCTTATCGTTATGACTGGTGCAGTTGTTTACGTTCCGTGTTCCTTACATTGTCTCTACTTTACTATCGCTTGTTTACACTGTTTTGTGGCAAAAAAAGGCAAAAAAATGGTTCAAATGGCTCTGAGCACTATGGGACTCAACTGCTGTGGTCATAAGTCCCCTAGAACTTACAACTACTTAAACCGAACTAACCTAAGGACATCACACACATCCATGCCCGAGGCAGGATTCGAACCTGCGACCGTAGCGGTCGTGCGGTTTCAGACTGTAGCGCCTTTAACCGCTCGGCCACTCCGGCCGGCCAAAATAAAGGCAACCTTGTAAACTATCTGTTAATTTTGGGCACCAGTGTATGTCACATATTCTGATGATCGCAAACTCACTCATCAGAGCTATAGATGTTCTGTCTACATTCATGCTGGGCGTGTTTCTCTACCGTTGTAGTACAATCTCGAGTGTCGAGCGGAGGGTTGTTAGTTTATCGCCTCAGCGCAACGTCGAGCGCCCCTGGGCATCTTTCCCTCGAACTTTGTGGTTTCGTGTGTGACGTATCGTTGTTTGATTCGTAAGGTTAGTTGCTGTGTGAGTCCTTGCCAGCTGCGTAGCCCGTTCTTAATGTCCATTAAGGGTTCCAAGTGCTTTCCAAGAAAAGGCACAGTCAGCTTTAGTTTCGACAAAGTCAAGCGTTACGTGCAGCCCGGATCTTTGGAAATCCATCATTGGCTCCTTGATACAATTCGTGTAACATCTGATCAGGGTCATACCTCCAATATTGATTCTGACAGCTATGTCTTTTTCGTAAAGTTTTTGGACACACTAGAACTTGATAGGTTGCCTTTGCGTCACGGTCCTTAAGGGAAAGTATCGTGGTGGTTCCATTATTACGATGATTCTTGCTAACGTGGAATTCGATGGTATCAATGTCCGAGTGTTCAGTCTCCCACCGGATGCTGACTACAGTTTAGTTAATGAGGTGCTGCTCCGTTACGGTAACATGAGGGGTATACGACGTGAACGTACGTACACTCAGCACCAGCTGCAATGTTATAGCAGAATCTGTTCAGTGCAGACATTAGTCAAATGTAGCATTCCTTCCACTCTAGAGGTCTGTGGTTACCGCATTCACTAACGTATAAGCCGACAAGTGGGGACATGCTTTCTCTGCAATGAAAATGGCCACCTTAAATTTCATTGCAAGCGGCGGATATTTGTACCGAAGTCCTCAGTTGAACAGCGCCGGAAATTTATCTCAGGTAAACTCGTTTCTACGGATCACGAGGTTGGCGGCACGTCTTTCACGGGTGCAACTAATAACGAGAAAATACGCCCCTTGCTGCTCCAGACTTTCCGCCTTTACTCTCGCAGCACGGCCCTGAAATTTATGTTTCCAAGGCAGCAGTGTCCACAGTGCAGCATAAGAGACGCCTTACGCAGGATGGTGATGATTCGAATACGTCTACTCGTCACCCACCGCTCCCTGAAGTAACTTTGTCGGCTGCTGTACCTTGTAGTGACGAGGCCTGCAGTCTTGTTGGGCTCGACAGTGCGAAAACAACTGCTGTCTTTGGTGGTTCTCCTAGTAACTCCCGCGATTGAAATAACTCATCCAGAACCACCCAAGGACGTGGAAGTCGTTGAGCCTTGTGCTGTTCTAGTGATTCAGCAGCAGACATTTGAGACGCCTCTGTTCCCTTGATGTCACCCACTCTGGTGTCGTCGGAACAACCAACTGATATTACTCCGGTGGAAGCGATTGGTGGCCATCAAATCCTACCAGTCGTCCCAGATGTCGCGATGTCTCACCCCTCTCCTGTGTGTCGATCTGAACTGCAAGGATCCCATCCTACGGAGTGGGCCTCTGCAGCTCTTCGTTTGCCACCTAATTTGGTTAATATTCGAAAAGAGCCTAAGTCCCAGACTGCTGATGCTGTATTGCCTCGTTGCCGCGTCCAACCTGAGCGAGTGGTGGCTCGTAAAAAGAAGAAAACGAAGATTCCAGAGACAGTGGTGGGAACCATCCACCCTCTGATTCGTCACTGAATTCAGTAATGGATCTTGACACCCGTTGATCACGTAATTCAGTTGGTCAGCGGCTCGTATTTCGTTTCTTCTTGTTGAAGTACGAGGTACGTCCACAAAGTACGTTCCGTTAGGTTATATAAAACAAACGTGCACAGATACAGAACAAATATTTATTGGACAAAAATCTACAAATGTGAAACTGCTTTTCTACATAGCTTCCGAAATCTTGTAGGCACTTGTCATAGCGTGGCACAAGTTTTTGTATGCCTTCTTCATAAAAGGTTGCCGCCTGCGTATTCAACCATGTGGTAATATGTTCTTTCAGCTCGTCATCATCGCTGAAGTGTTGACCACCAAGGACAGATTTTAGGTGTAAGAAGAGATGAAAGTCGCTAGGAGCGAGGGCCAGGCTGTACGGAGGATGATCAAACGCGCCCCAGTGAAACGCCCGTAAGAGTTGTTTGGTCACATTCGCCGTGTGAGGTCGGGCATTATCATGAAAAAAGCAATGACAGTAATCCTCGGCACTTGTTCTGTATTGCGCGGAACAATTTCTGAATGGTCGCGCAGTAACCGTGTCCATTAATTGTTTGGCCTCGTGGTAAGAAATCAATCAGCAAAATGCCTTTTCTGTCCCAAAAAACGGTGTACATGAATTTTCAAGGTGTCAAGATTTGCTTAGGCTTAATCTTCGTTGGGGATAAAGTGTGCCTCAATTCCATTGATTGCCGTTTTGTTTCAGGGGCGTCGTACGATACCTAAGTTGCATCCCCCGTGACTATCCGAGGAAGAAAACCATAGCCTTCTTCATTGTAAAGTGTCAAAAACTGAAGTGCACTGCCCATCCGTTGTTTTCTGTGTCGTTCAGTAAGAATTTTGGGTACCCAACGTGAGAAAAGTTTACGAAATTTCAGTTTTTGAGTAAAAATTTCATGAATTAGTGATCGTGGGATTTGCGGAACTTCCATAGCAAGGGCACTAAGTGTAAACTTACGGTTGTGCTTAATCTTCTCTTCAACTGTGTGAACCAGTTCATCAGCAACCACAGACCAGAGTCCACTTCATTCTTCATCGTGCACTTGATCACGTCCTTCATTGAAGAGTCTGACCCATCTTCTAACCATAGAATCACTTAATGCATTTTGTCCGTAAACCTCGCAGATTTGCGAATGAATTTCCTTTGGTTTAACTTTTTTTGCATTTAGAAAACGAACCACAGATCTGATTTCACACGCGGTGGCATGTTCAGTTACGGCTGAAATTATAAAGAAGCACTACAAAGCACACGTCGGCGGCAGCGATCTGAAAATGTCGTACATGTCTTCTCCTTGAGTCAGAGTAACTGCCGCGCATGCTTGGAACTGAGATCGTAGCGCTGCCGCGGATAGAAATAGAAACGGAACTTACTTTGTGGACGACCCTCGTATATAGGATTATACCTTTCTTCGTCTGAATGTTAATAGAGTGGAATCGGACCTGGTGCTCGCTTCGTTGCGTCAGTTTCTCTATGATTCCTGTGTGGATACCGTATTTCTACAAGAAGTTCAGTTTACTCGATTTTCTCTCCCTTTACTGTGGCTCTAGAAAGTTCCACGGGGACCCACTTGTTTTTTAGTAATGGAATTCCCACGGTAGAGGAATGGGATGTACTTTCCTTCAACTGACCTTGATTCTCCTTTATGTGCCGTCTGTACCGTGCGCACATCGGACCGCTACCTAGTTTATGCGGAAGAGGTGGTTTATTTGTTACGGAAAATTCTGCAGAATATTTTGATATGTGGTGACTTTAACTGTGTGTTGTGTCCTGTACATCAGTCTCCCAGTTTTAATTTCTGTCAGAAATTGCACGGTTTATTTCGTTTGTTGAAACTGCAAGATGTTTGAGTCTGTAAATATCCGACTCTTTTGAAATATACCTAGCTTACTGATGCTCCTATCAGTAGGCGTGACAAATTTTATTTATATGATAGAATGGGTGATAGGATTTTGGCTGTCGATGTCATTCCCGCCGGCTTAACTGACTATTGTGCTGTGACTGTTACTTTAAATCACTCGCGACATTCCGTGAAATAGCTCGATCGCCTTGGAGGCTCTGAGCACTATGGGACTTAACATCTATGGTCATCAGTCCCCTAGAACTTAGAACTACTTAAACCTAACTAACCTAAGGACATCACACAACACCTAGCCATCACGAGGCAGAGAAAATCCCTGACCCCGCCGGGAATCGAACCGCACGACCACGAGCTGCGGACTAACCTCGCCTTGGATGCTGAATGTGGCACACTTAGAGGATCCTTTTCTCAATGAGGTGATCCGAGAAGCGTGGGACCGTAGTCTCTGTTCAACTGCGCGATACGCCCCTATTTTGGAATGGTGGGTTCAGTTGGCAAAGCAGAGGCTCAGATAGGGCGCTGATAGGGCGCGGGAATTTTGGAGAACGGAGGAATTTTACTACTCTCTCTTACGGGACGTTCATGAAAGTGGTCATCAGGCTCCGCTAAGGATTGCAGACGTCAGGCGTGTAAAGGAGCAATTGTTACGATTGAAGCAGCATCAGATGGAAGGTTTAAGGATGCGATCTAAAGGACGTTCCGTGGTAGCGGATGAACTGAGTACTTTGTAAGATCTGAATAAACATCAGATTCGTCGTCGACATGCGTGTATCACGACTCTCAAGACAAAGGGCGGCAATGTTGTGACGGCAAAAAACGACATTTTGCATGCTCTATGTCAACTTTATTTTAGGCTGTATGAGGTACCTATTACTGTCGATACGTCATCCAATTTATTTGTTCAGACTCTGGATTGCACAGTTATACCCGCTCATGATGCTGCGTTTTTAGAACCTTTTGAATGCAACGATGTCTATGACAATATATATATTTTTGGATGGGGTCCACCTTTCGCAAAACACAATTTTGTTTTATATCCCAAACATGTTTCAGTGCAATTGCAGTATCATCAGTGGGATTTTATTTTATGGCTGTTAAACATAAAGAATGTTCTTTTCTGTTTGTATACATGTAAATATTAGTTTTCAAAATTGTAATTACAAACTTTTCAAGAACACATAAAGTTATGTATTAATATCTTCCTACCACATGGTCACTGAGTTATTATATTTTTATAGTGACTGTTTTCTTTCATAGTTGATCATCTGCAACCATACACAACTTAATGTAGACAAATTATTTAAGCCAAAGTTACGAGTTGAAAACTGTTATGGCTATGCCTGAAATTAATTATTTCTATGTGGAAGGTTGTGTGTGTGTGTGTGTGTGTGTGTGTGTGTGTGTGTGTGTGTGTGTCTATTTACATCATGTTTCACTTACGTTTTCTTTTTTCTTTCATTGCGAAGTTCTGTACATTGAGCTGTCGCTGCCACTGTTTCACTGTTTACCAGAAGAACACAGAAGAGCATTAAAAGTAACAGCTGTCATTCCACATTTGCTGACTACCTTATGGATAAGAAACATGGCTCAGCAGACTTCAATACTGACTTGAAAATTCTCAAATGCCGCTACAGCCTCATAGAATAGAAAAAGCAATAGTTGAAGGAAAACAAGTGACAACTGAATACAACGTTCTCACACACACAAAACTAAATAAGATAATAATAATAATAATAATAATAATAGTGAAAAATCCTACTCTCTCTCTTTCACATACACACAGACACACACACAACCTTCCACATAGAAATAATTAATTTCAGGCCTAGCCATAACAGTTTCTAAATCGTAATTTTTGCTTAAATAATTTGCCTGCATTAAGTTGTATACGGTTGCAGATGACAAACTGTGAAAGGAAACAGACACTATGAAAACATAACACCTCTGGAAAACCACGCCGTGTGGTAGAAAGGTATGAATGCATGACTTTATGAGTTCTTCAAAAATTTGTGATTACGATTTTAAAAAGTAATATTTACATGTGGACAAGCAGTAAAGAACATTCTTTACGTTTAATAGGATAGACTATAAGCCCACTGAAGATTCTGCAACTGCATGTTTAGGATTTAAAACAAAATTGTGTTTTGCTAAAGGCGGACCCCCATCTAAAAGCATTGTATTGTTAAAGTAAACACGGACAAAAGAGCTTCAACCCCAAGATAATGGTGTCTGTCACTTTATTGACATATTAATATTCAAGGCGCCTCGGTTGGGTGGTCTGCCTACGGAGTTTTAGGTGCATTTTTGGCCTTTTGCAGTACTTTGAGCGAAGTTTTGAAAGAAGATTTTGTGCCCGACTCGTTTAAAGTTGACAAAATTGTGTTAGTTCTTAAAAGCTCTGGTCTGGCAGCAACTGATGAATTTCGTACGATTACCTTATTGTATTTTGATTATAAGAGTGTGGCAAAGGCGGTGAATAGCTGCTGCTGACAAAAAATGGTTCTGAGCACTATGGAACTTAACATCTGAGGTCATCAGTCCACTAGAACTTGGAACTACTTAAACCTAACTAACCTAAGGACATCATACACATCCATGCCCGATGTAAGATTCGAACCTGCGACCGTAGCCTGGCAATTGTTGCTGACCGTAAAAGTTGTATCCCTGGTCGTGCCATTCTGACCCTTGTAGCTGAATATCGTGATATCACATCAGTAGCCGTTGTTACGTCTGTTCCTGGTGCTCTGGCATTTTTCGATGTTGACAAGGGGTTCGATCAGGTCAGCCATGGCTTCCTGCTGCAGTTGCTGACGCGAGCAGAGTCTTGTATAATTTGTTTACGGGTATACAAGCCTGTGTGGCTGTCAATAGTCAGCTGACACCCCGATTACGGTCGTAGAAGTTTTCCTCGGGGACGTCCGCTGGCAGCGTCGTTACTTGTTCCGTAATTTAAGTCCCTTCTTTGAAGAGTCGTTGCTCAGTTATTAGGATGGACTATCTTTACGAGACGATCTCGGTGCGCACATACGCGGAGGATGTGATGGTGTTACTCCGTTCTTCCGCTGAGATTCCATTGCTCAGGACTACGCTGGATCTATTTTGCCTTGTATCTGGTGGCCGCATTAACAATGGCAAATGTCGATTATTGAAATTATGGGGTTTCGCTAATGCTGTCATTTCTTGGCCGACGGTGGTTGATAGACATAAATCTTTGGGAGTCATAATCGACCAGTCCAAAAGGCTACACTTAATTGGAAGTCGGTTACAGAGAAGGCACAAGGACCAATCTTGATACATGAATGACTTGCTTCAGGAAGTTCGGATTCTGGATAACTGCTTGTTGTGCGGAGCATATTACATCTCTCAGATCTTTCCCCTTCCCGTAATGATGAATAAGAAACTAAAAAAGCATTATAATTGTTTTTTTATGGAAGATCACATTTTTTGATTACGTTACGAGATGATTACGCGTTCTCTTGGGGTTTTGAGACTTTCGGATATTGGAAGGAAAGCACCTGTGTTACTTATTCCGCGCACCCTGCTGACCGTCTCTCACGCAATCTGCACATTCACGTCTCGGTTATTTTACTGTCTGCGGCCAGGCAGTCTTAGGTTGCCTGTCGATGTTGGTCGAGGGAATTTTCAGTTAAAATATGTCTGTGAATTTTATGTTGCTGGCAGTTATTTGGTGGCTGATATTCTATAGAGGCAGCTGTCCCTCCATAGAAACGCTACAACATATATTTACCTGTCATGGTCACGAACCGAAGTGGCGCTGGCTCAAAACAAACAATTAGCGTTTCTAATTCGATCCGTTGAAGGAATGCATATTCAGCTGATATCCTATCGCGTTCAGACTCATACTTTCCGAGGGCAAAAGTCGAGTACCGCTGCATGCATGTTAGATCGCCATGTTCATTACACTGTAAATGGAAGGGACGATAGAGATCCACTCGCTTTCCACTAAGTGTTGAAAGTGTTAGCGCCTGCCGCGGTATCGCGACTTATTCGCTAAGATGTTGAACCTTGTATTTCGCCGTCAAATATCGGCTGAATTAACCGGTCCTCGTATATTTTCTCGTCATGGCCCCTTTTTACGTGTATTGTTAAAAAGTTAAAAGAAACGGTAAAGCGCTTGTCGGTAAGCCGAGACATCGCAGGGTCGAATCATGATCGGACCATAGTTTTCGGTCTTCGTTTTAACCTGGTCTTCACCTCTCGGCGATTTGAGGAATATCCAGAAACAACAAGCGGTTCGGATTTCGCGTTAAACTATAAGTCCTCTTTTTCATTAGATAACTGGGGTGTATTGGGAACATACAAGTCACCGTAGTGGCGTCCAATATAAAAACATTAACTAAGCCATTGAGCCACAGGAACGTATCGTTATTATCTGTATAAATAATTAAGTTTGTGCGGAAGAATCGTGTTTAAGACTTACACTAACAAAAATGGCAACTAGTACATCTCGTTGCTGTCTAATCCACCCGAACAATTTTTGTTATGTGTCTGGGAGATTCACTCCAAAAGCCCAAAGGAAACCAATCACTGATTTGGTTAAGAAGTCATATATATTGTATTTTGATTGTCCTGTTGGTGATCAAGACAAAAATTTTGCACCTCATATTGCCTGCATAACCTGTACTACAACCTGGTTGAAAGGAAAATGTCGAGCCATGCCATTCACTGTTCTGATGGTGTGGTGTGAGCCTAATGACCATTACTCAGACTGTTACTTCTGTCTTATCAATATTTCAAGACATTCAAGCAAAACTAGACATAAAGTATCCAAATGTATGTTCAGTGCCTTTGCCTGTGCCCCTTGATGAGGGGTTGCCTGTTCCTGTCTGTAACTTGGAAGCCACAGAACCAGATACCATGTCAAGTCAATCAGAAAGTATTGAACTTGTAGAAGAGTACTGCCGTCAAAATCATGACACTCCGCCTCAGCTCTTTAATCAAAAGAAATTGAACGGTTTGATTCGCGATCTAAAACTTTCGAAACAGCAAGCTAAACTCTTGCGGTTGTCACTGCAACAACGGAACCTTCTAGCTCTAGGGACAAAAATTTCCTGTTTCAGATCAAGAGGTCCTTTCTTCGCTCAGTATTTCGATATGCAGAATTCAATGTGTGTATGTAGAGATGTCAATGGTATGATGATGCGGGTAGGTGTACAACATAATCCACAGGAGTGGCGACAATTTATTGACTCCAGTAAAACCAGGTTGAAAGCAGTACTACTGCATAATGGCAATGCATTTCCATCGGTACCTTTGGCTTACGCAGTAGACATGAAAGAAACATATGAAACCATGGCTTTGCTGCTAGAGGCAATCAAATGTAAGGATCATGAATGGCAACTTTGCTGTCATTTACAAGTTGTTGCACTCCTTACAGGTTTACAGGCTGGATTCGCGAAATACTGCTGCTTTTTGTGCCTTTGGGACAGCCATGACACCAAGAACCACTATACAGTCAAGGAATGGCCTATAAGGAAGTCATATGTTCCTGGAAACGTAAATGTGAACGATACCCCATTGGTTGAGCCCGATAAAATAATTTTGCTCTCCCCCCCCCCCCCCCCCCTACCTTCATATCAAGATGGGTCTTATCAAGAACTTTGTAAACGCTCTGGACAAAGAAGGTGGGGCCTTCAATCACTTAAAAGAAAAGTTTCCTTAATTAAGTGAGGCAAAGCTGAAAGAAGTTATATTTGTTGGACTACAAATAAGAAAATTTCTGAAAGATTCAACCTTTGATAGCAAACACACAGATATCCAATTAACTGCTTGCTATTCTTTTAAAGCAATTGTGAAGGGCTTTTTGGGTAACAGAAAAGACAAAAAGTATGTCACCACTGCGAATGATCTATTGCACAACTATAAGAACATGGGGTGTAGAATGCCGCGTAAAATTCACATTTTACATTCTCACCTTGATTTATTCCCGGAAAATTTGGGAGCCGTAAACGATGACCATGGTGAACGCTTTCACCAAGAAATTCTTACCATGTTTAAGAGGTCCATGACTAAGGAATTAGCCGGCCGCGGTGGTCTAGCGGTTCTGGCGCTGCAGTCCGGAACCGCGGGACTGCTACGGTCGCAGGTTCGAATCCTGCCTCGGACATGGGTGTGTGTGATGTCCTTAGGTTAGGTATGTTTAAGTAGTTCTAAGTTCTAGGGGACTTATGACCTAAGATGTTGAGTCCCATAGTGCTCAGAGCCATTTGAACCATTTTTTGACTAAGGAATTTATTGGTAGCGCACTCGAGCAAATGTAACTTGGATGGATTGCTCACGCGCTGTCTGCGATATGTAAGTTACAATAGAATCGCAGACTAGAGAGCAGTGTTGGAAGTAGTAGTGGTAGTAGCTCGCAGTCGGGCGGTTGGGTCAGGTCGCTCTTTAGAGAGCAGTTGTCCAGTTGTATAGTTCACAGAGAGCACTTGTGTCCTGTATGGAATTATGAAGGCCGGTCGTGGAGAACGATGGTGGTGCCTGAGCGATGTAGTATAAGGTAAAAGCAAAAAGTACTATTATCTATTGCCGCGCTCATATGTAATTTGGAACAGCTCATTTTGTACTATTGTGACATCAAAGTCACATGTAAATAATTTTCAATAAGTTTTCAATAATAATCTTTCTTATAAAGATAACATTTGACAGTCATTCATCTGAATTTTTAAGATTTTTCTAATTTCTTCTATCCATAGTCATGCCAATTATAGTAATGAAAAATCGGTTGCTTTTTTTATACACAACAAAATCTAGTGGCCAGCATTGCACTGGTCTGTGCCAGAAAAATTTCTTATAGGAGCATATATATACGCGTTACCCGCTGACATCATTGAGGTAAGAAATTTCAGTTTATTCAGAATGACTTCTCAGGGCCATGACGCAGCACTGCTGACGTCCAGATTTACCAGTTTAGATTCAAAGTTAGTTACTTATTGAATGGTTAAACATGAATCACATTTTATTGGGAGGTTAGTCACCACTTTTATTGCAAGGTTACGGAGTTAAATTGTTGGGAGGTTACACTTGTCGACAGCCGGCCAAGATCGTATTTTTTGTGAATTTCTGAGAAGTAGTCAGTTACATATCTGCTCTTATTTACCTAATGTTAAATGTAGTTTGCATCTGGTGCAACGCATTAACTAATTTGTCACTCCTTCTTTCACACATCAACGGCAATTTATTGCTATTTATTGTTATTGTATTTGTTCCAGTTTGCTTTGTCTTTGGCTGATAATATTACCGACACTTGGTATCATAATGATAATCAATGCGTGCCGACCACCAGTAATGATTAGCAAACAAATTCAATTACGTCCACAGTAAATTTAACGACAATTGATGACGCGGCACGTTCCGCTACAATGAACGTTGCCCAGTTTGACGCACCTGATTTCCAAAATTTACACAGTGAACAGATAAATGTTTCTAACGAAGATGAACAATGTACTCAAAATACGTCAGATTTATTCGATTTCGATGTAGTGACCAACAGTGCACATCCAATTAGCAAACCTTTTCATGAATCATACAATGACCAAATGGTTACAAAGAACGTGACAAATGTAGATACACCATCACACAGCACAGAGAATAGGGTCGCTAATTTTGGCATGGATCAAGTTGTGGCATTATTGCTACAACTTAATGAAAAACAAGACAACAGTTATAGACAACTTAATGAATCGAACAAACAACTTAGTGAACAGATTACAGCCGTTGCCGTGCAATGTCATGATACTAAAGGACAATTACGTGAGGAAGTGAAGGCTTGTGTTAGGAACAGTAGTGAAGTGTGTGTTGCACAAGAATTACATAATACACATGCAGCCACAACGGAATTACTTAGAGATGAAATCAGTGCAGTTGCCAAACAATGTTCAGAAAATGCAAAACAGCTACGCAACGAGTTTAAATTAATGTTGAAACACGTATGTAACGTAGCAGCGATGGTGAGGCATGATAAAATCTTTGACCAGAGAGCCTTTTATCGTGGTTAGTCTGCGCTTGACCGCGCGAGCGTTGCGAGCAGCACTCTGTCGGTAGCAGTAGCTCAGTTCAGTTGCGTCTAGTAGTCGGTCGGTAGTAGTCGTGCAGTACAGTTGCGAGCAGTCAGTGGGCAGTCTGTGAGCAGTGCAGTATGTCGGTAGTAGCAGTCGAGTGCAGTTGTGTGTGAGGAGTCGGCGAGCGTCGACATGGCATTCTGGTCAAGATACAGGACGAGGTATATTATTTTTAAGTGCGCTCAGCTAATAATGTAAATTAACTGTAACTAATTTGTGCAATAATCGCCCCAATAATAATTTTGATTTCACAGCAATTTTTACAAAAGAACCTTTTAATTGAACCAAGAATCTCCTTCCATTTCCTTTAAAGAAAAGTTTCAGTTAAATTTAAAAAAAAAAAAATATTATTTGCAATGTATTTCCTCCAAGCCGTGGCCAACAATAAGAGCAGAAATTTGACATGCAGTTATACTGAGGTAAGAAATTAATTCTGATTTTTGCACAGGGCCAAAGACCGATATTTCGGTTTAATTGAATTTCCATAGTCACTGAAGTTTCATTAGCATTAAATTGTCTCTCATTATTTTCGTGAGAGCTTACACCAGAGTCAGATTGCGAATTTCACATTTTTATTGCCTTTGTCAGTACATTTCATTGCAGGGAGGTTACGTTAGGCCCCATTTCTATTAAATATTGTCTTTTACATTTTTGTGGGGAGGTTACACTAGGCTCCCATTTCTATTAAATATTGTCATTTCAAATTTCTGTGGGGAGGTTACACTTGGCGACCCTGCCAGGATCGTATTTCGTTGAGAATCTTTTGAAAAACAGTCAGATATCTGCTCTTATTTGCTTAGATATAATTAGGATTTGGCGCAACGCTTTTACTAATCTTGAGACTTTCTCTCTACAGGTCAACGGCAATTCGTTGCTCTGTTGTATTTGTGTGTTGTTTTTGCATTGTGCTTATTGTTTTGTGAATATTTGTGACTATTGTAAAAATGCCGCGAAAGACTGTGAATAGTGTATCGCGAAGTATTGTGAATGAAATTACCGACTTAAACGACGTGACCGATAGTAATTGTGACACGCAGTGTAATGATGACACTAACAATCAGTGCATTCCAACCACTAATGATGATTTTTGTCTTTATGATGAACAAACGAACTCGGTTATGTCCTCTGTTGATTTGACGACAATCGATGACGCGGGACGCTCTATTGTAATGAGCGCTGCCCAGCTTAACACAACCGGTTTACTAAATTCACGTGACGAACAGACAAATTTGTGTAATGAAAATGAACAGGATACACAAAGTAGGACGGATTCATTTAATTCCGAAATAGTGACCGACAGTGTACATTCGGGTGGCAAACCGTTTTGTAAATCTCAGAATAACCCAATGGTTACAGAAAACGCGACAATTGCAGGTACGCAATCAAACAGCACAGATAATAAATAGAGTAGGTAATGTTACTGAGGATCCAATCATGGCATTGTTGCAACGAATTAATGAGCGTATTGAAAAACTTGATAACGATTCCAAACAAAATAAAGAAGAGTCCAAACAACAGAGTGAAAATCTCAAACAACACTTAAATGAAAAATTAGACAAGAGTAGTGAAGATCTCAAACAACAACTTAGTGAACAGGTCAAACAGGGTAACGAAAATCTCAAACAGCACTTAAATGAAAAACTTGACAATAATGACGAGAATCTCAAACAACTTAGTGAACAGGTCAGACAACAGAATGAAAAATTAGATAACAATTCCAGACAGCTTAGTGAACAAATTAGAGCCGTTGCTGCGCAGTGCAATGACACTAAGGAACAATTGCGCGTGGAAATTGAGGCTTGTTCAAAAAAAAGTAGCGAAGAAATTAGGTCTGTTGCTCAGGAATTAAGGGAAATGCAAACAGCCGCAACAGAAACACTTAGAGACGAAATTAACGGAGTCGCTAAACAATGCTCTGAAAAGGCTGCACAATTACGTGACGAGTTTAGAACAATGACAGCAGAACTTTCGCGCGCAATGGATGAAAAGATAGACGCGAAATTCGACCAACAGAACTCTCAAGTTGACGAACGCTTTAATCTTCACATACAAAACAGTGATACGCGTTTCCGCAAATTTATTCAGGATCAAAACAAAGTAAAACGACAAGTCATGGAAACAATCACTGCACAAAGACCAGAAGACAAACGTAAAATGTTCGCGAAAGCGAAGACGTATGTAGACAATAATATTACTACAGTGTCCGACAAAATTAATACCATAGAACAGTTGAACGCGGAATTACGTGATGAAATTTCTGATCTTAAATCAAAAACAGATACACACACAGTAAATATTCAAACAGTGACAGACAGATTCGAACAATTAGAACTAACACAGGATTGCGATGTCATCAAAAATGATGTTAAAAAACTGAGCGAAACTACACGTAAGTTGCAAAAACAGATTAATGCGTCCGATTCTAAAACCGATGATCAGGCAAAAATACTGACTGAAAAATATGATGAATTAGCCAGTCGTATTGATGCTATTGAAAGTAATAATGATAATAAATCAGACGATACTGCACTGGTTTCGTTTAACCAAACACCTGAATTTCAAAATTTACAGCAGACATTTATGAGATCGATTCGTCTAATAACACGTTGCGTAGAAAGTTATCGAGTTTACAACAAGAAGTAACAGAGATGAAAAGTATTTCAGTTAATAACACATCACAGCAGACGCCACTTTGCGAACATCTGTCAGACTCGCGCAACGCGTGTAATTTGGGTAATCTACAGAGAGTACGGAACTTAGATTCCGAACAACCACAGTTCAATAGATTCTCTTACAATCCTGAACCTGTTCCATCACACAGAGACGATAATTTTGATTACAAACATTTTCTGTCAGTGAGAAAGTTTAAAGTGTTTAAAAACGACAGAACACAGATTCACCCACTGGATTGGATACAACAGTTTAGCTTTGCTTTTCCACCGACTTGGCCTGTAACACATAAACTTGAATTTATTTGCAGTTTTTTGGAAGGCGAACCGGCAACTCGTATGAGACCGATCGCGAGACAATGTTACTCGGTAGAGGAATTTCAGAATGCTTTTCTGTCAGCGTACTGGTCGAAGACGACACAGCGCGGAATTAAAGATCAACTAATTAGTTTGCCAAATTATGAGAACTCCAATTTTCCCAGTGTCACGCAATTTTTTGAGCATATGGTCCAACAAAACCAGTACCTAAGCGAACCGTATAGTGAATCCGCACTTATACAATTATGCATTTCCAAATTACCACGGTCATTACGAGTGTCACTTCTAACGGGGCAGCAAAAGGAAAACAGTTCAGCATTCAGAGATCTTTTACAGCTCTTGGAAGTACAACAATCTGATTACTCTTTTGTAAACAAAAATTTTTCTTATAATAACCAAGGTCAACAAAAGTACAGCAATTATGATCAGACACGTAATTTCAATAGGAAAGATAACAGACGCTTTAGGAACGATAACTACCAAAACTCTAATAACAGCCAAAATTCTAATTACCAATACCGTCAAAATTTTCAGCAACAGGAACCACACTTTAGTAACAATAGAGGTGTTTCACAACAACAACATCAAAACCAGCCGGTTAGGATACCTAACCAACAATGGAATGCACAAGGTCAACCAGGCTTTAATGTTTCGCCGCGTGCACGTATAGTCCCTGATACAACAAATAATAACGCACGGCAGCAAGGAAACAACTACGTACAAAGAAGGCAGTATTTCAATTCCTATCGTAATGCACCGTATAAGAATGACTATTACGACAGACGTAAAAATAATGAGGACAATTTTCAGCGTACATCTAACAACAGTCGGTCATACCAACAGCAAAATTATACACAAGAACCTATTCTCATGAATGAACCCGAGAGTAGGTATCATCCAGAGCGTAACACGTCTGGAAGAAGTAATCGAACTGTTCAAATAGTAGAAATGCCACAGCATCCTCCTGATAATAATAACACGTCAGATAGAATCTGACTAGATACTGTACAGATCGCATCTTCCAGTAACACAAGCACTACCTTTGACACGCAAAATGTTGTTCACGAAAATGTAATTACTTTTGACGATATCAGAGACACTCTTTTACAGGAAAGACCTGTCGTTCAGAAAACTATTTCACATCCTGTTATCGAAATTAAAATTGGTTCATCGAAATTCTCAGCAGTAATTGATTCCGGATCACCTATATCAGTAATAAATGAAGAAACTTGTAACGAGTGTAACAAAGAGAATACCTATCCGACATTACCTTTAGGCAAAACAAAAGTGAAAGGAGCAGTATCGAGTAAAGGAGTAGCCGTTAAATTACAGACGCATTTATCATTTTGTATCGCAGGTCACACATTTCACTCAAATTTTTGGATTGTTCCTTTATTGACGACAGACGTAATTTTAAGTACTAATTTTCTAGTACAACACGATGCAGTGGTTGATTTTCAAAATTCTTATTTAATGTTAAAGGATGAAAACGTACAACTTGCTTTAGAATTTCAGCACTCACTATCTGCGGAAGAACAAACAATTAACCGCACAGAGGTCATTTCCGCAACACGTAGCATAGACTGTAATCCCACATTGTTCACGGATACGTACGTACACAACTATAACACTCCAGACGAAGCTGACTACGACGTAATACAGATGATTTCTGATAAGATTAAAGAGAGCAGTGCAAATACAGACGACGAACGCATGAAATTCTTTTACAGCAAGCTCCAGTTTTCGACAACATTCCTGGTACTATGTCCGGTTTTATGTATGAATTTCAAGTCAAACAGCACGATACATTTAAAGCTAAACATTATCCCATTCCGTATATCCATAGAGAACAAGTTAAGAAAGTTGCAGGATATGCTTGATCAAGGAATTATTGAACCGGCAGTTAGTCCGTACATAAACCCGCTACATATTGTTAAGAAAAAAGATGGCTCACTTCGCCTTGTACTTGATTCACGTCACATTAATGACATTATTATTAATGAAACTGATCGACCACAGACATTACAGGAACTTCTACAGAAATTTCACGGTACTGCTATTTATTCTACACTAGATTTGAAATCGGGATTTTGGCAAATACTACTTCATCCGAATTGCAGAAAATACACAGCATTTCTCTGTTTTAGCGACTGTTATCAATTTTGTAAATTACCGTTCGGCTTAACTATTTCTTCTGCAGCTTTTATTCGCGGTTTGAACACAATACTTCCGACAGAACTTAAGGACAGAATTACGACGTACGTAGACGACATTCTTATTGCAGAAGCTAACTGGTTTGAACACAATATGATTCTTGAACATCTGTTACAAACTTTTCATGCACAAAGACTCACAGTTAACCTCAGTAAATCGCACTTTGGCAAAACTTCTATAAAATTTCTTGGACACTTAATTTCAGCAGAAGGCATTGCACCTGATCCGGAAAAACTTCAAGCTCTACGTGACATTACTGTTCCTACGACGAAGAAGCAATTACGCAGTTTTTTGGGCTTAATTAACTTTTTTCGTAAATTTATTCATCACTCTGCTTTAGACACGCCTAGATTATGCCAATTAACAGGTAAAAACACTATTTGGTCATGGGATAAGCAAGCACATTCTGAATTGTGAACCTGAAACATGCTTTGTTGAATGCTCCACTTTTATCGCACCCAGATCTTACTAGAAATTTTTCCATTGCCACCGACAGTTCCAACACCGCTTTAGGCGTACACATTTTCCAGGAAATTGAAGAAGATGGCTCAACAGTAATTAAAAACATCGCATTTGCAAGTCGCATTTTGTTACCCGCTGAACGAAATTATTCTGTTACAGAACTTGAAACATTATGTGTTGTATGGGCTTTTACGAGATTTCGGCACTTTCTTTATGGCAGACATACCACCGTTTACACAGACCACAGAGCGATACAATTTTTACTTTCGGCTAAATTCACTCACGACAGATTAAGCAGATGGAAACTTTATTTACAAGAATTTAATTTTACAATAGTTCACATTCCCGGCACACAAAATGTTATAGCAGACGCACTATCGCGCTCTCTGAGCAACAATCAGCAAGACGTAGCAACCAACTTCTGCAAAGCAAATTTCAGTGTCATGTACATTCAGCAAGTTGCATTTGAAAACTTTATTTCATCGTCATTACAGGACATAGCAAAGGAGCAAAATAAAGACAACGTGTGGAAAGAAATTAAACACCTTTGGCAAGATAAGAATAATGTTACGATTAGAAACCATTACACTGTACGCAATGACATTCTGTTTCGCCGCTCTCATCCTGACAGCAACAATTGGTTATTATGCATTCCTGACGAACTGGTTAACAAACTAATCTGGTACACTCATTTAAGTTACGCACATTACGGAGCACGAAAATGTTTTCTTATACAGAGACAGAACTGTTATTTTACCAACATGGAAACACGTATACGACGAGTTTTAGCGTCTTGTAAAATTTGCCAGAAAGCTAAATCAGACACCACTTCACATATTCCTCCTTTATATCCTATTGTACCTGTTAAATTAAGACATATGGCCGCAGTAGACATTTTTGGTCCAATTCCGAGAACTAACAGAGGTTTTTGCTACATCTTTGTCGCTGTTGAGCTCACTTCAAAATTTGTTACTTTCACTCCGTTACGCAAAGCTACAGCTAAAACTGTTTCGAAAGCATTTGTAAAACATTTTCTATTTCATGTAGGGCATGTGATGAAAGTAAATTCTGACAATGGATCACAATTTCGTTGTGCCATATGGACACGCATGTTACGAGCTAGAAACATTTCTCCGATTTATATATCCAAGTACCATGCTTCTTCGAACCCTTGTGAACGGTTAATGAAAGAAATTGGTAAGCTGTGCCGAATATACTGCCACAAAAGACATATTGATTGGAATACACACATACTCTCATTCCAGGATGTAATTAATTCCATTCCAAATGAATCCACTATGCTATCTCCGTCTGTTATACTGAAAAACGTTGAACCACCAAACAAAATTAAAGAATTAGTAAACTTCCCTAAATGTCGTCGACTAAGACACCACGAAATAATTGAAATTGCGCTGAACAACATCAAACGTGCCGCAGAGCGCCGGAGAAGACAGCAAAAACAGGTTTGTACACGCCGCGACTTTCACGTTGGATAGAAAATATTAGTACGTACACACTATTTATCCAGCAAATTAAAAGGTAAGTGCAGTAAATTTGAACTTCTATACGCAGGTCCATATCGGATTCGCAGCATCCCTCACCCCAATGTTGTACACGTCGAAACTTTGAGAACCAGAAAATCGAAAGGCAACCACCATTGGTCAAATATTAAACCCTTTATTGAATGAAGACACTTTATGATTCGACACACTATGATGCCATTTACTAATTTTTTTATGACCACTTATGCAATTATATTCACATGACTAATTACTGATGATTATCGTATTTTTTCTTGGCAAGTGCCCGACAAGGTAAGGTTAGCAGGTCGCTTTTCTTGTCGTTACACATCAGACCGTGCACATTTTGCATTTTTTTGTGTGTATGATTGTATTCCAGTTTTGTTTATATGCACTGTGAAATAGTTAATATATGACACACACCAGTTGACTTTGACATTTTTGTTGCCCTATGATATCTCAACATCGTGACTATTTTACATTTTTCTTTTTGCTGCTGCATTGTGATATTCTCTGTACATTTTGCCTCTGAACACTGTCAGTGTCTTTGACATATTACGTTTTCCGTCATGTTACGCTGTATGGTTAATTATGTCACCACAAACCAGTCATTATTTAGTGGGTATATGATTTAAATGTAAGACATTAATCTCTGTTCATCAATTTCAGAAAGAAATGATGTGTGTAAGAAATAAATTAAACAGAAATGGGAATTTCACCTACGGAATAAACGAAAGAGGATGCAATAACTTTATGAGGAAGAGTAAATGGATCAGGATTAACAAGCATTAACAAGAATATACTATACTCATCATAGAATAGCAGTCTTAACTAATTTTTCTTTCAGAATACAAGGCGATTGATGCAGGCTGTCAGACAGAACTACACATCTTAGTTTTAGTGATGAAATATGCTAGAAATAAGGAATAGTTGTATAATGAGTAATGACGTGATTTTTTTGCAGATGATAATGAATGCTGATGAATAATGATGAAGGATATGCTGTTATAAATAATGAAGTTTTTCTTTATAGGTGATGATAATAATGAAGTTATGATAATATGGATAATGAAGTGATTGATAATGAAGTTTTTTCTTTACAGATGAGGATAATGTTGAAGTTATGTATTTATGCTATGTAGTTATTTAAGTATTTGTTGCAGTTTGCTTTGACAGCAGGTGTTATATTTCATAGTAGGATGACGGAAAGTTTCGGAAAGGACAGCTATGGAACACATTTTTTATACACATTTCACTACCTGTTAATTCGAAGTTCACTACTTTTCAGCATAGTATGTGTTTCTTCTTTCAGGTCAATAATCCATTTTGTATTTTTTTTTCCAGGAGAAGCTTTTCATGATACTTACTAAACCTGTTGCTTATTATACCTGTTCTAGTGCTTACATTTTTATTTTTTTTACCCATTTGTGTCTATCATTTATAAATGTGATCACATATACCGCCTTGTTACATAACCTTGCTACAGCTTACTCATGACGAATGACGTTACCTATCCTCATTTGCAGCAATAGGTCAAAAGCAAATAGTGTTATGCCTCAGCAATTAATTATCGATCCCAACGCAATGCATTGCTAACAAAAAAAAAAAATGTATTACCAGTCCCACATAATGTCACTAGTTTATGATAATTCTGAATAATACTGATTAGCTCTGAATAGTATGTCACTTGAGTAATGACTTCTTAATGAGACAAAAAATATATATATATATAGAATAATGCTTTGTAACTGGCTAATAACTGCCACTGTTTATTGTAATGAGACTACATATAACGCCGATGATCATTAATGCTGTGAATGTAATTAACTGATTTTTAATAATGACTTCTTAATGATCTGAATAATACTGAATGAGGAACAATGTTTTATTGTAATGAGACTACTTATAATGCCCATGATTATTAATGCTATGATTATAATTAGCTGATTTTTAATAATGACTTCTTAATGATCTGAATAATACTGAATGAGGAACAATGTTTTATACTATTCGATACTTGATGGCCACTGAGTGCCAATAATTAATGTCACTAAATGAATTACGTTATTAATTATGCCATTAATTAACTCCTGTTTTCAATGATGATTTTTCATGTTCTATTACTAGCCACTGAGTGCCAATAATTAATGTCACTAAATGAATTACATTATTAATTATGCCATTAATTAGCTCCTGTTTTCAATGATGATTTTTCATGTTCTATTACTGGCCACTGAGTGCCAATAATTAATGTCACTAAATGAATTATGTTATTAGTTATGCCATTAATTAACTCTTGTTTTCAATGTTGACTTTTCATGTTTTGGCAAATGGCCAATGAGTGCCAATAATTTGTATCACTCAATGTATTATGTTAATGCTAGGCCAATAATTAACTCTCCTTTTCAATTAAGACTTCTGATGAACATTATTCTGTCATACTAAATAAGATTTGTAACTGGCCAAGGACTGCCACTGTTTATTGTAATACGATTACCCATGATGCCAATAATTTAATTTTATGAACATTATTCTGTAATACTAAATACATGGTACAGAAATGTTCAATAACTAGGCTATGAATGCCGCAAACGACTACTGTAATTCTCAATATTATGTGACTTAATGTCCTTCACCTTATGAGCTAACTACCCTGAATTACTGCAATGTCCATTTGTCCTGTCCATCCTCATGATCATGGAGCACTATATTTGGTTTTTGCACTAATTCTACGTTGGTGTGTCTTGTAAGAGCGTGGTGTTGACACGACATGCTGTCCACCACCGTGAGCGATGAAGACGTTATTATGGTCGCACTGTTTGGTGTACCTAGTGTACTGCCAAAATGAAAACATGGAACATTACTACGACAGTTCCGTGTCTTGGCTACGCTGATAAATTCTGATGGGAAAAGAACTTCAAATTGTGTCATTTGGTGTTGTACTTCTGTGGAAAGATATGGACTTTCAGAGCAGCTATGTGCAATCTAAAGTGCTACAACCATGATGCAATCCTTCCCTTTCCTATCCTAATAATGAAAATCATTTTTTTGCTAACATCATTTATGTTCATGGGTTATACATTTTTTTCGATTCGCTGAACTCCAGTGCGAGTACACTTATGTCACTTGTCGACATGATTTTTTTTTTGCCATTATGTTTATTTGTTGTGAAAATGCTAAAGACATTTTTTCGATTTGTTCTGAAGTACAGTATATGTGCACTCTTGACTTTTATATTGTATATACATTTTTATTTTGATGATATGTTCTGAACTACAGTGCATGTGCAATTATGTTATGTGTTAATATGTTTCCTACTGAACATCAGTGCCTGTGCACTTTTCTCATTTTTCAATATGATTTGTACTCATTCTGTATGTTCAATACTTCAGTGCGTATGCACATATGTCAATTGTTACTCATTGTATATACATTTCGTCATTTGCTGATATGTTCTCAACTCCAGGGCGAGTACACTGATGTCACTTGTCAACATGATTTTCTGCCATTCTGTTTATTTGTTCTGAAAATGCTAAAGAATTTTTTCAGAGCGTGTGCACTTTGTTATCTGTCAAATAATTTGTACATACAATTTTCTGATTTGCTACTATGTTTTGTACTCACATTTTGTCTTTGTCTGATATATTTTGTACTTGGTGCGTGTGCACCACATTTAATTTATGTACTACATTTAAGTATTCTGTAAATTGTAAAAATTTCTTGCGATGGCAAGTCCAAATGACTCACCATCGCTGCCAAATTTTTGCCCCCAGCCAGTGGAGGGTTATGAAACACGTATGTAACGTAGCACCGATGGTGAGGCATGATAAAATCTTTGACCAGAGAGCCTTTTATCGTGGTTAGTCTGCGCTTGACCGCGCGAGCGTTGCGAGCAGCACTCTGTCGGTAGCAGTAGCTCAGTTCAGTTGCGTCTAGTAGTCGGTCGGTAGTAGTCGTGCAGTACAGTTGCGAGCAGTCAGTGGGCAGTCTGTGAGCAGTGCAGTATGTCGGTAGTAGCAGTCGAGTGCAGTTGTGTGTGAGGAGTCGGCGAGCGTCGACATGGCATTCTGGTCAAGATACAGGACGAGGTATATTATTTTTAAATGTGCTCAGCTAGTAATGTAAATTAACTGTAACTAATTTGTGCAATAATCGCCCCAATAATAATTTTGATTTCAAAGCAATTTTTACAAAAGAACCTTTTAATTGAACCAACGATCTCCTTCCATTTCCTTTAAAGAAAAGTTTCAGTTAAATTTCGAAAAAAAAAAATTATTTGCAATGCATTTCCTCCAAGCCGTGGCCAACAATAAGAGCAGAAATTTGACATGCAGTTATACTGAGGTAAGAAATTAATTCTGATTTTTGCACAGGGCCAAAGACCGATATTTCGGTTTAATTGAATTTTCATTGTCACTGAAGTTTCATTAGCATTAAATTGTCTCTCATTATTTTCGTGAGAGCTTACACCAGAGTCAGATTGCGAATTTCACATTTTTATTGCCTTTGTCAGTACATTTCATTGCAGGGAGGTTACGTTAGGCCCCATTTCTATTAAATATTGTCTTTTACATTTTTGTGGGGAGGTTACACTAGGCTCCCATTTCTATTAAATATTGTCATTTCAAATTTCTGTGGGGAGGTTACAATGTTAGCAGAACTTTCACTCACTCTGGATGCGAAAGTCGACAAGAAATTTGAACAACAGAACAGCCAAATTGACGAACGTTTTAATTACCACCTACAAAACAGTGAAACGCGGTACCGTAAGTTCATACAGGAACAGAACAAAATAAAGAAACAAGTCATGGAAACAATTACTATACAGAGACAGGAAGACAAGCGTAAGTTGTTTACGAAAGCAAAAACGTACGTACACACCGACATTGCTACAGTATCAGACGAAATCAATACTATAAAACAGTTGAACACTGAATTGCATGGTGAAATCTCCGATCTAAAAACAAAAACAGACACTAATATTGAGACTTTGGAAAATAAATACACAGTAGACTTTCAGACAGTGACCAGCAGACTTGAACAAATGGAATTAATACAGGATCCCGAAGCCATTAAAGCAGACGTTAAGATATTAAACAAAACCACACGTAAAATGCAAAAACAGATTAATGCTTGTGACACTAAAAATGACGACGAGGTAAAAGCAGTGACTGAAAAATTTGATGAATTGGCCAGTCGTACTGACGTTATCGAAAATAACAATGACACGAAATCAGACGATACGTCACCAGTTTCATTAAATCAAACACCCGAATTCCAAAACATACTGCAGACAATCAGTGAGATAGGTACGTCGAATAATACATTACATAGAAAATTGTCATCTTTACAGCAAGAAGTGACAGATATGAAAAATGTTTCGGCATCTAACACGTCACAGCATATGCCACATTCTGAACATTTGTCCTTCATCTTCGGAATCAAATCGAAGTCACCATCACTTGCGACCAGACGCGGCGACACTTTCTGTGCAACCCACCCATCATTTTGCACGACAATTCGCGGGCGCATACAGCGCAAGCTGTGGTTGCTCTATCCGGTCGATGGGGCTGGGAAGTACTGCACCATCCACCATACTCCCCGGACTTAAGTCCTTGTGACTTTGATTTGATAACGAAGATGAAGGGATCACTTCGTGGCATTCGCTTCAGAACTGTTCCAGAGATTCGACAGGCAGTAGACTGTTCCATTCGCACCATCAACAGAACAGGCTCTGCTAACGGTATACTAGGCCGTCTACACCGCTGGCAACGGGTTCTACACAATGCTGGTGACTGCTTTCAAGGACAGTAACAGGTGCAAACATGTAACTCTTTTGTATCGGTTGTGAATAAATAGTTGGCACTATTTAAGTTACAACCCTCGCACCTTTTTTCTAGACACCACCCATTCCTTTCAGTTGATTTTCCGAGTTCTCTGTCGTCTCTTCAGAATTACAATGGAATCGACAGATCTCGAAATTTTTATTTCCTTTCCCTGAACTTTAATTCGCTTTTGAAATTCATCCTTGTTTTCTTCTTCCCTTGGGTTCCCTCTCCGCGAAGGATAAAACAGAACTAATGACCAGAACGTTAGTAGAGTCTTTCGGACTGTACATTGTTACCTTAGACCCAGCATTTATACTTGAAACGGACCAGGAGGTTACACGACTTGTAGCACAGGCCAATCACTACGAAATGAGATGGGCTAGCAGACATGAAGTCGCAAGACCTACTAAGTACTGCTCAGCTAGGGAAGCTCCTGGTCCTGGTGCATCCAAAAACGAGTTCTTAAGGACTTCACGGATGCCAGGAGAAGACCACTCCTTCCACAAAATCACCGACCCGCCAGCCTACTGAGCTCGCTCAGCAAGATTATTGAGGTGGTTTTAAAACGACTCTATAGGTACTGCATCAACAACGACACCCTGAGGTCGGAGAAATTCGTCTTCACGAATCACCCTTCTACAACGCAACAACTCTTGCGCACAGCTGAACTTATAATAAACGGCTACAACACCAACAAAGAATCGGGGCTGCATAAATGGACATAGAAAAGGCCTAGGTTGTCTCTGGCACAATGGCTTCATCCTCAAACTTCGCGACTCTGGCTTCACCGATAGATTCGTATGTCTGATACGCTCATATTTCACTAACTGACATTCAGGGGACGAAATGGTATTCAAACGGGAGAATCCCATGGCAGCATCCTGAGGTCCATTTTGTTTCACCTCTACACTAACGATATTCCAAAAACACGTAACACGATGGTTGTCATCTACGCAGATGGCACTGTCATCCTAGCACACTTTAACTCAAGACTACAGACAGCACTCACAACCGTCGAGCTTTGGTTGGAGAATTAGCTTATCAAGTCAAACATCGACAAGTACGAGACAGTTCTGTTTTCACTCATACAGTGACAATTACACAAGCACCAACACTGTAGACAAATAACTCAAGACTCACGCCTAATACATTTCCGTGAAAAAGTCAGATTCTTCGGTGTTTGGACTGATCGGACACTCATATGGAGGGACGACATACAGAATGTCGCCAAAAAAAACACACAAAATGCTCAAACAACTGTACCCCATACCCTAAGCTCAACAGGTAAAGCACACTGAACAGGAGGGTGACGAGTTTATTATTAGAACGCTGATGACATACGCAGCCCCAAAATGGGGATACACAGCTCCAACACATCTGCGCCGCCTGCAGGTCATACAGAAAAAGGTGTTATGGATCATAAGCAAAGCTCCAAGATACGCATGCACCACGGATTTATGCAATAAATTCCACCTCGACACTCTCGTGGAGGTATTCAAAAACCTAACCACAAGAATTCGAGACGCTCAAGCAAATCCTTCGTCCTGAATCTTTGGAACTACGATCATAACCACATGTGGAAGCATAAACGCCGGAAAACAATTTTACTTAGGGATAACCACCTACGGAAGGCTTCAAATAAGCTGATGAATGGTGAACTCCTGTATTCCAGCAAACCAAATGTACTCACACAGCCAACTAGTCGGCACAAGCAGGGAAGCCGATTACACAAGACAGAAACGAACCCTGCACGACTCTACACAACGATCGGCCATTTTTATAATCAAACTGACCATGCATATGACGACTGGGTATGCAGACGCTGCAGCTGACTCAGGAGATTTCATCAGAGGCCTGCTACAACGGTAACATGTCTCCACTCACATTTCGCAACACCGGAACAAATCCGCCAGCAGCCCGATTACCCACCCAGTCTATCGCAGAGACCTTTTCTTTCCCACTGTGGTTGCAGTGGCACTTTCTTCCCTGTGCCCTTAAAATCGGTACTCTCCAGTCGCTTTGTCAACTATCTCCTTGATGGGGCTCTCTTAGTGGTGATCGCACCCAGACCAACAGATGTTACACAGCGCATCCTGTGACTCCTAGATTCGAATACCAACCATGTTGCAGAGGGGATATCAATTTTTTTTGTCATGGTCACCATGCGGGCGTGGAGGAGCTCCACTTTTTCTAAGCAAAAAGTCTTGTTTCTACACAAGCTGTAGATAACCTTTCGCTGCCTGTTTTATCCCTGCTATGTTCAGAATTTAAAAGAACGTATCCAGTCAACAATCTCAAAATATTTCTCTTAATCGACGAATGCTATAACTGTAGATTTACTTTTCTTCAGTCTGTCTTCTAAAATAGGTCACATAGTTAGCATTGCACCGCACGTTTCTACATTCCTCTGGAACGCAAACTGCTCTTCCTTAAGGGCAACTTACACGAGTCTTTCCTACTATCTGCATATAATTGTGTTAATATTTGGCAACCTTAGCACATTAAAACGGATGGTTCGCTAATATGCACACATGTCAGCATCTGCCTTTTTTGGAAATTGGATTTGTATCTGTTCTGGCGTAACGACAAGCGCCGGCACGAAGATGAAGAACGAAAGAGCAGAGAAGGCTGTGAGACGACGTCAGCCAACAGTTTGCTGACTAGGACGTCACCACGGCAGGAGCGGCCTCTAGCCGAAGAGAATATTAGTGCCGCACCTGCCAGCCTCGGCCGGACAGTAGAAGACGGACACCAGTAGGCCCGGACTAGAAGAGAGCACTAGAAGAGCTGTTACTTGCGATCCATATCCATTACTTGCATGGACATTCTATCCAGCGAAAGAGATTGATTATTTGCATGTCATCAATAGCTTGCGACACGACATTGTAAACCAAAGTTAAGTATTGTCAATCTACTTTATTATAATGGAAATGCCGTGTGGCTAGAGCCTCCCGTCGGGTAGACCATTCGCCTGGTGCAAGTCTTTCGAGTTGACGCCATTACGGCGACTTGCGTGTTGATGGGGTTGAAATGATGATGATAAGGACAGCACAACACCCAGCCCCTGAGCGGAGAAAATCTCCGACCCAGCCGGAAATCGAATCCGGGCCGTTAGGTATGACATTCCGTTGCTCTCATCACTCAGCTACCAGGGGTGGACACTTCATTGTAATAAAAACCATTAATGTGATTTGCTTGAACTGTTGTTTAGCTATCCGAGAAAGCAGCATCCTTTAGGTACCTTATAAGAGACGTGTGGGCAGGACACCACAGTATCTTCGATAGGGACACAAAGAGTTGCAGGAAAAGTGCTCAAATATGGGAGTCACCGTAGAAGAAAGTAAATGGCACAGTAGAAAAAACTGTGGCACACGTCATAACTTTCAACACACCTACAATGTTAGAATGTGCAGGAAGGTCAGATACAGTCTGGAAAGCTTGTAAGGGTGTTGCAGGGTAGGCTGTGCTGAGAAATAGTTGTTGAGAAAAAAAAATTCGTTACGTTGTGCCGTTTCCGAGTTAATTAGCTTTGAAGTTAGCCAATCAGGTCGTTCCGTGCAAATTCAAACGGCCCGCCAGATATATTAGTGTCAGCTGTTCTCATAGTGTAGATGATAGTGCACGAGACTGCTCAGCCTGTGTCTCGGGTCCTTACTATCGTCTCACGTCCAATTTTTGTATCGCTCTCTTTTTCGGTTTTAGAAAACCAAACGAAGAAACGGCGTAACGTATCGATATTTTTCTTGACTATTATTTCTCAGCATAGCCTACCCTACAATACCCTTAGAGGCTTCAAGGTTTTCAGACTGTTTCTGACCACCGTGCATTCAAGTTGGGTAAATACATTTTAGGATTCTGCCTTTAAATGCAATATTGTCTATCTCAGTAGTAAATTGCCTACATCGTTGCGAGCGAGGACACGTTGTGTGCTGCATTTGATGATGCTATAGACAGGCATAAAATATGACGTGTCAAAAATTGTGGCAAACTATGGAATAGATTTTAAATTTTGAAATTTTTAGATGTGAGGTGCGCCAGTTATGCAAACCACCGTTTTTCTCAGTCACCAAATATGTTTCGGCACCACTGCGCCATCATCAGTGGGTTTCCGTTTTTATTTGTTCTTTACATTTGGTGTGCTTGAATTTTCTGGATCACTTGTGTGTTAATTACTACAGGTAGCTTGTCATGTTTTCGTGTGGCAAGTACTTCCATTCCCAGCATAATGCTTAGGTGTTGTGATGCACACGTAACTATAACAAGTATTTTTCACAAATAGCGTAGTAAAACACTTTTCACTTCACCAGAACACAGTGTGAAACACTTTTCACTTCAACAGAACACAGTGTGAACACTTTTCACTTCACCAGAACACAGTGTGATTACACTGTGTTCTGGTGATGTGAAAACTGTTTTACTACATTATTTGTGACAAATACTTGTTATAGTTACGTGTGCATCAGAACACCTCAGCATCATGCTGGGAATGGAAGTATTTGCCACACGAAAACATGACAAGCTACCTGTAGTAATTAACACACAGTTGATCCAGAAAATTCATGCACACCAAATGTAA
This sequence comes from Schistocerca americana, assembly GCF_021461395.2. NCBI lineage: Eukaryota > Metazoa > Arthropoda > Insecta > Orthoptera > Acrididae > Schistocerca > Schistocerca americana. The sequence goes on from NC_060125.1 coordinate 173,575,612, forward strand.
AGAATAAATAAAAACGAAAACCCACTGATGATGGCACAATGGTGCCGAAACATGTTTGGGTACTGAGAAAAACGGTGTTTTGCATAACTGGCGGACCCCACTTCCAACAATTTTAACTGTAAACACGGCCAGTACAAGGAGCTGCAAACCAGATGATGGATATTTTGAGTTGAAATGAGAGTGTCAGCGGAATATCAGAAGTTCTTTGGGTGATGGGCAACTTTTGGGAATTGTAGCAAGGGCGGCCATACCGGGGGTAAGGGGCGCTGAGCCCCCCCCCCCCCCCCCCACCCCATAGCTCTAAGGAAAAGGAAAAATTTAATCAGGTGATTTTCTTTCAACAGTATATTTAAAAGTCGGTATTACGCAAGATTTTACAGGGACAGAACTGGAACTATTTTATGGCTACTTAAATGAAATGTCATGTGGGGAGGACCTCCCGGTGGGTAGACCTGATCACCTGGTGCAAATCTTTTGAGGTGACGCCACTTCGGTGACTTGAGCGTCAGTGAAGATGAGATAATGATGATGAAGACGACAGAAACACCCACTCCCTGAGCGGAGAAAATCTCCAACGCAGCTGGGAATCGAACCCGGGGGGCCCCGGCGTGACAAGCTGGCGTGCTGTCTACTCAGCTATGGTGGCGTTCATATGGCTACTTCTGAGTCTCTATTCGTCTTTCGAAATATTGAAAATACTCCATATCCCAAGGTCTACGCCTCTCACTTCTCCACCGCCCCCCTCCCACCCCCACCCTCCCACAGACTATGCCATGGGCGGCTTTGCGCTGTAGAACAGACAATGTCAAACTTTGGACTCGATCGAGCGTGCGTTTTTAGACAGTCGCTTGATCGCTGGAGTCTAGCGGAGGCAGTCAGAATTTTGAGAACAGTGTTACGTCGAATAATAGTGATTAAAAATATAAAATTAATGATGGAGGTAGCGAAGCAGTGGAAATGAGATGGGAGGATAGATACTCATTATTAATGCAAGAGAGGATATGGTAATCAGATCTTATTAAGAAAGTGGTGTTTGGGTTTAAAGTAGTTCCAGTGGTCAAAGTCAGCAATCGCCTGTATGATGAGAAAGAATTATTGTCTTATATAATGTTTCAGTTTACGTTCTAACGGGAAATAATCCAGAATGTCAATAACGAAAGTGAAAATGGTATTATAAAAGTAGTGTTGATCGTGAGTCTAAAGGGAAGCTGTTAGAGCTGAAATGCTTGTCTACTGAACTGTGGCTGTAATTACATTTTATTCATCTGAATTTTTCAGTATAAACCACTCACATTCTGTTTCCTATTTGGATAAAAAATGAATGTTAACCAAGATGTAGGTAAACCGAACAGTGACGTGGAGTGGTTACTGGGGGCACGTTCGCACTTCCTAACATTCCTTTCCTGTAAAAAGAAACTGCTGTATTTCAATGACCATGAGCTGCTGATGAATAATTCTATATTCCCAACCGATTTTGATCTGTAGACGAACTTCAGATATCCTCTACCGAAAGGGAAAGAACACAAGAGATTCATTTAATACTTTTTTCATGGAGTGCTATGTGGTGTACAACCTGGTTAAGACTCTCATAGTACTCAGTTAAAGCTACATTAATAGCTTACATGCCGATAATACAGGGCGGGCAAAATAAAACTGCCGTTTAAAATATGTTATGCACCTTAAGATAGGCAACCAAAACTGCATCATCTGCTCCAGGTGCAAAGGTTGTAACTTGGGTTGCCTACCTTAGAGTGCATGAAATATTTTACAGGGCAGTTTTATTTTGTCCACTCACAGTACCGGGCGTGAGTCGTGCTTTGGTAGCTCAGATGGTAGAGCACTTGCCCGCGAAAGGCAAAGGTCCCGAGTTCGAGTCTCGGTCGGGCACACAGTTTTAATCTGCCAGGAAGTTTCATATCAGCGCACACTCCGCTGCAGAGTGAAAATCTCATTCTGGAAACATCCCCCAGGCTGTGGCTAAGCCATGTCTCCGCTATATCCTTTCTTTCAGGAGTGCTAGTTCTGCAAGGTTCGCAGGAGAGCTTCTGTAAAGCTTGGAAGGTAGGAGACGAGATACTGGCAGAAGTAAAGCTGTGAGTACCGGGCGTGAGTCGTGCTTCGGTAGCTCAGATGGTAGAGCACTTGCCCACGAAAGGCAAAGGTCCCGAGTTTGAGTCTCGGTCGGGCACACAGTTTTAACCTGCCAGGAAGTTTCAAAAACATTTAATGTAAAATTATTGTACTTTTATGTTCATTTGCTGGTAAAAACAAATAGAGCCAAATGTGTTAAAACTATTTATGATTAATTATTGAAAATTCACTTCCTCTTTTAATTATAATTTTGTATTAATTGTTTTATCATAGCCGCAAGAAGCGCAGCCATTGTTAGTTGCGATTATATAGCAACTTCGTCTGTACTTATAGTTGAAAATAGCATGGGTTTGTGTTAAACTAATTTTCAAAACAATTTAATAATTTTTTTATTGGTGGCGTAAATTTAAATGATTAACTATTTATTGGGAAAAGGAAAATCTTAACTAAAAAAGAAATCCTCTATCTTTTGTTGGCCGCCATCTTAACTTTTATTACAGCGGCAAATTTAAATTACTTGAAACTGCAAACCATATTACGATGTGTATGAAATAAATGTGCACCGGTGGTACTGAATTCTATTTATAAAAGAAAAAAATTAATCGAATCAAGGTGCATTTTCAAAGAACAGTGCTGATGGTACTTGTTGTTGAACAAGATTTCATTGCTGATGTATGAGGTCAAAATTAAACTACGGACGAATCACGGAGAAAAATATTTTTTGGTAGCATACGTCAGTGTTGTGTGAGGGTGGTATTCTGTGGTTCCTTTTCATGATCAATTTGCTAAGGATAATTAAATCCATCGAAGACAAAAATATTATAAATGCTCTGATGTACGATCTGTAATTTTTGTGAACACAGATTACAGTCAACATTATTACACTACTTCAGGTGGAATTCTTGTGCAATTTGAACAAAATACTTATCCGGGAGAAGTTGTAGTTTGAATAATGCATTATACATGTGTATAATATTGTCAGTATCATTTACAAAATCAAATCAACTGCTAAAAACTGCTAAAAAAAAGAGTGAGTTCAAACCGCAGAATACCATAGAGTGTCGTAGCATCCATATTCATTGCACTTGTCGATGCTGATGATACACAAAAACCGCCACAATTCGACAGCTAATTCCTTTGAGGAAAATGACGAGTGGAGGTGCGAGGTAACAAGGGACCCTGAAAACCAGTTGAGAATTGATCGTGCAGTAAACTTTTAGTCGTCTAGGGGGCGGGGGGGAAATGTTGTCACTTCATTAACTGGAGGACTGTCGACTGAACGAAAGCAAGCAGAGAAGTGCTTTGAGCCCCCACATCGCAGAGAGCCAGCCGTCACCGCGCGCTACGGTGCAAACAAGTGAACGTCGCTCGTGTGCCCGGGCATCAATCGGGCCACACCTCCGGTCCACCAGCCATCCGTTCCGCGCCGCCAGCTCGCGAAATGAAATTGGTTTTGGGCGAGAGAGAGAGAGAGAGAGACGGAGCTGGGGATCAACTGCGCGCCCCGCCGATCGCCTGCAAATCCGCTTTGGCCAAAGTTTCAGACCGGCGCTGCCGCTCTGACTCTGCGCAGCTATCCACCCCTGCAAGCCACTCAGCCGAAAGGAGAACGTGTTAGGCGAGGACGACCAACTGCCAGCTAGCGATTATATAGAGCCGCCTTTTGGATTGGCTTTAAGTTACTTCAACCGGAAAATACAAATCTATCAACGGTTTAGGGAATTTTTTGTGTTTCCCATATCAGTCCCCAAGATAGGGGTAGGGTAACAGTAGCGACGCCAGTGTTTCTCAGTCAACATGTTTTTCGAAAATCTACATGTTTAGGACGGACTCATACAGTACGAGGGTTAGTGTGGTGTGCGTACTGTAAGACCTTCGGTACACACACCATCAGATTATTTGACTTGTCGCTCTAACGAAGTAGGCGAGTGTCAGCAATATGTCTCGTGGTCTTATGGTGGCGTGTTTATCTTCTGCCGTTAGGTCAGACGATAGAAATGCCACTTGCACGCTTAGAGTAGCAGATTGACGGTGACCAACTTTAAACAGAACTTGATTAATTTTCACACACATTTATTAAAATAATAACAAGCATAAAAATAACTTAACTTGGTTCTGGATGCTATTTACAATTGACAATCTGAAGTTCCTTTGGTCTTGGTACGTTAATCTTATTCTCACGCATCTCTGATACTTGACAAAGTGTCTAGTCATTTCTCTTCATGGCTATGTACAGGAATATGATAATCTTATTAGGCGCAGACTGAAACTTGACTACAGACTAATGCAGACAAATGCAGACTGGTACAGACTAATGCAGACAAATGCAGACTGACTAATTGGAGGTCTGTACACTCGTTATAATACCTCGAGTGTTCAGGTATCACTGCGTGAGTGTGATGTGCGAGGAGAAAAGCTTCTACGTCAGCAGCAATCTCATTGGCTGCGAGACATATTAATACACGGATCAGCGGAAGCAGAATTTGGTCCGTCTCTAAGACAGAGCCATCTCGTAGTGCGGAGACGGACGAGCGCTGTGCCTGCGCTGTTGTACTTAGCGCGGCGCGCTCTAGTGAGAAAGTTCTGTACGTGCTGACTACGCGGAACTATGTACACAACAGTTAGTCATAAAGTTTTAATCACTACCCCTAAAATACAAAGTTATAGAATTAATTTTATGTTTGTTTGCAGGTACTGAGTGGTTATAATTAAAGTTAAGATGCTACGGATGATGCAGTGAGGCCTGTATATATCACAGGATGTAGAAACACCGAGGAGCTTTCTCAGTATACTGAAAAAAATAATAGTTCCACTTTCTGTCACCAGCTGAAAATATCGAGCTGTAAGCAATGAGAATGTGAAATGTATCATGTTTTGACGGCAGTACGCTGTATGTCATTTGGCAACGCGTGTCGATTTCTTGTACGAAGTGACATTTGGTGTAGAGGGTTAAGAAGGTTGAAGCTTTCCGTGCGAAACGCAGTGACTATTCAGAAAAAAGACCGTACACTGCCGGTAAAGAGGTTTTATCAGAACGACAGCAGTATTAGCTCTGCGTTGGGGGATGTTGCAGAGAGAAACAGCTGTGAAGACGCTCCATGTCAATAAATCGGCGAAAGGATACGGTCAAGATATTTGAAGAAAAAGGTGGATTAGGTGGGTGCAACAGGAGGGGAGAAGCGGTTCGTTCCCATGGTAGTTGCTGATGAAGTTCATGGAATTATAACCAACCATGCAAGACATGCCTCAAATTCTACAGCCATTGCTGAAGCTGTGTCATGGGAATTATTTATCACCTGGTCAACAGTTCAAAAGATATTGCTGAGCATTTTAGCTTTGTATCACTATAAGATTCAAAATGTGCATCAAATGAGGACTCAAAATAGACTACAACGCCGTGACTTTGCCCTCCGTCGTTTTGCCGCACATGGAAATGGATTGGATGTAGCTGGGTTACATTCTTTGGACGGACGAGGTGCTACTTTCCAAGGTGCCGTGAATGCACAGGACAGTTGCATACGGAGTTTTACTCCGACACATGTTGTGCAGGAACATCCACAACGCTCAGCTTATGTGACTGTGTGGTGCGGTTTGACGAGGTCCTTCATTCTCGATCCGTTTTTCTTCCAGGATATAACACTGTTAGGCGTACAGCTGAATCTGCAGGTTACAAGGACCATATTGTGTAACACGTGATTCCAGATTTGCAAGAACGCAAATATGTCTACACATATCTTCACACAAGATGGGGCGAAACCGTACGTCGCTCGCCAGCTGAACCATTTGCTTCTAGAAACCTTCGGTAAAGACCGTTTCATCCCTAGGCAGTTTCAAGATGTGTGGCCTTCCAGATCCCCCCCCCCCCCCCCCCCCCGAACTAAATCGAAATATATAGATGAAGATCCGGACTCCTCCTGATCTGAAGGATAGCATACGACGGCATATCGCTCTGATTACACCGGATATGCTCCGAGCAGCTGTCGACCATGCCGTGTTACGGATGCAACACGTTACTGACCAGGGTGACCATACTGAACACATGTAACTTGCAACTGTATCCTGATAAACGTGCCACAACCAGTGTTATCACGTGTGTGATCGTTCGCACCCTTTTCCTGCACCTGCACAACATCCTGACTGCTTAGAGCTCCATACTTTCACCTGGTGAAAGAGAGGGAAACTATTATTTGTTTCAGCATAATCCACGACCACAGCAATTAATAAATACACCTACAATGTTTCATCGTACTGCGATGTATACGGCCCATACTCAAGCACGTACTGAAATTCCCGCGCCACAATACTGTACCATGCCGCTAGAGGAATTTAAACAAAATGACACTGCCGATTGAAATCAAGCAGTAATTCATTCTCTTCATCTGAAGGGGAACAACCCTGCAACTGTCCATCTGATCTGGTGAAAGTATACAAAACAGTGCACCATTATACCGGCATATGACACTGTAGTTGGATGCCGCAAAAGGTTCCAGTGGTGTCAAATACACTATTTGATCAAAAGTATCCGAACACCCCAGCCGTATGCAATGCGGAACTGACGACTAGATGTCGCGGGAGGCGAAACCGCCAGAATACACGAAGGTGGGGAGTATTGTGTTGTAAATAGTGAAACTTTCCCGCCTCCTCTATATCTCTTTTGTTACGCAACCTTCCCTTTTACAGTAACCTATGAAACCTTCCCTTAGGATTTCTATCTCATGTTTAATAATAACAAATGAAATCTTCCCTTTGAAATTAACTCTCTTTCTCAATAATAATAAGTGCAATCTTCGCATACATATTTAAGTGCTGCTTATTAAAAGGGATTTGCTGATCATTTCGACGAAACATAGAATGTATCGTCGTCGTGGCCCTCAGTCGTTACCTGCAATAACCCAAAACTGTTCCCTACCTTTTTTACTGTTACTGGATCGCCTTCTGGCTGCTACATCGAACTGCAACATGAATATACTTACTCTGTTTTACAATACTTTATTAGTTGCTGGTGGGCTGTCATAAAAAGTGGCTGTATTTATCACCAAAGCTGATGTTATTCTTTAATAGCAAAGCTGACGTTATTCTTTAATTAATTGACTTACGTTACGTAATTCATAGTTACACTTTTTCTTGACAACAATAAAATTTTGCAAAGTTTTACGTTGATGGTTTTTGGGATGGATTATAATCAGTAATTCAATATTGCTGGCAAAAATTAATTATATTCTGAATGAAATGATTTTACAGACGTTGAAATGGGATTTACTTTTTACAATAATCTTACAACTAGCATTGCGCAAACATACCTTCAGTAGTCTTGAGTTTCTCAAGAAAATGATTCAATAATGTTAGTTCCTCTTATGATAATGGTTAGCTGATGTCTCTGTACATGCATTTATAATCTCTTGTAAATCATAGCTAGTGGCTGGCAGGCACACTGCTCCTCTCAACCTCTCGCTTCAGACCTGCTACCGACTCGCTTCACTTCTCGCTTGCTACTGACTTCCTACGAACGCTAAAGTGCGGTCTCTCCCACCAACAATGCTTTCTGGTGCAGACAATCCCTGCTACCATTACAATGTGTATCAATGTGCAGACTTTCCCACTCTTTTCTTAAAATGTATCCATACGCGGTCTCTCCCGCCTTTTTAAAAATTATATCAATGTGCGGTCTCTCCTGCCAACAATACTTTGGTGCAGACATTCCTTGCTACCACAATTATTTCCAACATGACAAATATTGATTATTCTTACTTAATGCTATTAATAAAATATAAACGTCTTTCATAAATTGTGGTTTGACAATAGACAATAGAAATATACACGTCTTACAATAGAGTACCAGTAACAGCGGAATGGGTCGGTCACGAGAAGTCAGAGACTTCGAACGTGTGTTAGTTCTGGACGTCTCCTGAGTAACAAATCCAGCGGGTACATTTCAACTCTTCTAAAGCTCTCCAGGTCGACTGTTGGTGATGTGATTGGGAACTGGAAAGACGAACCAACAATCCAGAGCTATATCAGTACCAAGCACTCATCATGCAATAACGGACTGGGACTGTCAACCATTGGAGACGGTGATTGAAAAAAGTCGGATGAAATCAGCGTAAGGTTCTAAAATGCTACCAACAGTCTAACTAGTACGATAACTGTGCGCAAGACGTTCAAAACAATGGTTTACAGTGGTTGAGCAGCTCCTCATAACCTACACATTTGTGTAGGCAGTACTATGCTATGCTTGTGGTGGTGTAAGCATCGACGCGAATGGACAGTATATGACTCCATACGAGTGATTTCCAGTGATGAATTCTGCCCTGTGGCAATGCGATAGAAGGATTTTGGTTGGACAAATGCCCGCAGAAAATTAACTGCCATCATGTGTAACGCAAAGAGTGAAGTAGGGGAAGAGATGGTGTTACGATAAGTGGCTGTTTTTCGTCATCAAGGTGTGGTCCTCCTACTGCGCTCAAGAAAATACCAAATGTGCAAGGATAGGAATACTTTTCATAACATTTTGTACAGCGTACAGTTTGGAGACGATGATTGTATCATCATGACAGTGCAGCCTATGATAAAGCAGCGTCTTTGAGCAAATGGTCTGTGGACAATAACATTTCTTAAATGGACTGGCCTGCCCAGCGTCCCATCCTTGACCCAATAGAATGTCTTTGGAATGAGTCAGAGAGTCAAGGTCGCTTCAGACAGCAGCAGCCAACATCACTACCTCCTCTGGTTTCACCCCTTGAGCAACAATGGGATGTCGTTCCTCCACACAAGTTGAGATACCTCAGTGAATATGTCCACAGCAGATTTCAGGCCGCCATAAAGACGAAGTGTGACACACCCCATATTTACATCGACTAATATGTGTCCAGACACTTTTGATCAATTAGTGTCAGTCTGAATGACGTAGAATGAAGTTGCAGACCATCTTTCTGTGAAGAACTGGTGCGCGCGAGAGAAGTAGAGGGCATAGTGCTCTATGACCAGCGTGTCGCAATCGAGACAAGGTCCCATGGCTGCCCAGACCCACTAAAGAAGCAAAATAAATTTGGCAGTTGTTTCAGGCCTATTAGATCACTTCTTTAGCCGCGTAATCATCATGAATGAGTGCTGGGTATGTCGACAAGAACGCGAGACACGGTAAACAGTGGAAATGTGTGGATTTAAAGCCGTCGAAGAAGAGTTAGATCCAACCACAACGAGGCGACGTGGTGTTGAGGCCAGCCGTGGTGTCGCGCTAACAGATCGGACTCATGAGGGTCAGACCATTCACGAGCACTCTACAGAGATCTCTTGTTGAGGTTACATAAATCTGTCAAGTCGGTCATTTGTGGGAAGCTCTCCAAAAGGAATATCTTGGCTCATGGCTAACGCCCATTCTGAAAAGAACGTGGTGACGTATACTGCATCTTCAGGCTACCATATTTTGTCTCACCTCTCGCATTGTCTTACATGACAAACTGCTCATTTCGTCCTCTTTTCACAGGTGAACAAACCATTCTGTGTCAGGCATTTCCAGAATGACACCCAGGTGATTTTCGAGGTGGAACGTTTCCTGAACAGCCGAAACACTGTCTTCTACATTCTACAACCAAGACCTCCTCGAAGGTGTTCATGGTTGGGAAATACGAGGGGCGTTCATTAAGTAATACAACAGCTTTTTTCTCGCCAATTTCGATGAAAAAAAATGCAAGATTGGTTGTGGGACATCGTGGAATATTCCCGCTTGAACCAACATGGCTTCATGAAGTTCTGATAGGTGGTGAATATGCAGCCTTCAAAATGGCGTCAAGAAGAGAGTTTCTTTTGGCGGAAAACCAGAGCGTATCAGGCATTCATAGGCACTTGCAGAATGTCTACGGAGACCTGGCAGTGAATCTTGGGCGAGACGTTTTTCGTCATCGCAACATGGTCGCACAAGCCTGTCAGATCTCCCACGTGCCTGTCAGCTCCACACAGCTGTGACTCCTGCAATGCTGGAACGTGCAGACACACTCATTCGAGGTGATCGACGGATCGCAGTCAAACACCTTGCTGCTCAACTGGACGTCTCTGTTGGTAGTGCTGACACCCTCGTCTACCAGTTGGGGTGCTGAAACGTGTGAGACCGCTGGGTTCCTTGCCGCCTAATTGAAGACCATAAAGAGCAACGTAGGACCATCCATGCGGAGTTGCTTGCTCGTTACGAGGCTGATCGTGACAGTATTTTGTTAGACATCGTTACAGGTAATGAAACATGGGCTCATCATTTCGAACCAGTAAGAGAACGGAATTTCATGCAGTGCTGCTACACCACCTATCCTCCAAAGAAAAAGTTCAAAACTGCACCCTCAGCTGGTAAAATGATGGCGAAGGTTTCAGGGACTCTAAAGGGGCTATTGTGTTTGATGTCTTCCCTCATACCGTAACAATCAACTCTGAAGTGTATTATGCTACTATCACGTAATTGAAGAAACGACTTCACAGTGTTAGTAGCCACAAAAATGCAAATGAAGTGCTCCTTCTCCATAAAAACGCAAGGCCTAAACACAAGTCTGCGCACCCGAGAGGAGATCATAAAACTTTGTTGGACTCCTCTTCCTCATCCACTCTACAGCCCGGATCTCGCACCTTACATCTGTTTGGCCCAATGAAGGATGCCCTCCGCAATAAGCAGTGCGTGGCTGATGGGGAGGTTATTGGTGCATCAAAATGTTGATTCCAACATCGATCAGTAAAGTGGTGGCATGAGGGCGTACAAACCCTTACAGTAAGATGGTGTAAGGCTGTCACAACAGAAATGAATGATGTTAAAAAATAGTTCTTTTAGCCAAAAGAGTGGGGAAAAATATGAGGTGTTGGAATCACGAATAAAACCAACCTGCATTTCGAAAATAAATGTTTGCATTAATTACTGAACTCCTCTCGTATGTGTCACACTGGAGAGTAAATATAGAGTGTGGGATCCTGCCCACTCGTCTCTTATAGGATGTCTTGGAAGCTGTTTTGTCGGATAACTAGACAACATACAAGCAAATCATATTAACGGAGTTTATTACAGTAATTGAATTGACATTACTTAACTCTCGTTTCGACGTAACGGGTCGCAAGCAATTGGCGACATACAAATAACCAATCTCCTTTGATATACATAATTTCCATGCAAGCTATCACTCAAGTTCATAAGTCACTGCTATCGTTAATATCACTGCGGCTCTTCCGGTGCGCATCTTCTACTGTCCGTCCTCTAGTCCGTTTCTAGTGCGCCCGCGGCTAGGCGGCGCGTCCCTTTTGTTCTCTTCGTGTAGATGGCTCTCCTGATGGTGGCGTCCTAGTCAGCGTGCTATTGGCCGACGTCGTCTCACAGCCCTTTCTGCTGTATCATTCTTGATCTTCGTGCCGATGCTTGTCGTTACGCCGGAACATAGAGGACTAACATTATCATCAAATCGCAACACTGGTCGTTTCGAGATGATAGTTAAAACTTTACTGCTATCCTTCGTCACAATATTAAAACAGAGCGTTTTTCAATTCTCGATTTTTCTTTTTTTTCCGTAAGTGTCCTTACTGATTTGATGTAGTATGCGCAACGTCACGATTTCCTCTCTTGTGTCATACCCTTTTTCTCAGCGTAACACTAACACCCAGTGTCCTCTGAGTCTTTCGCGGTGGCTTGCTTTAATACAATCTTCCCGGTTTACAAGTCGCGTCACTTCGAATAAAATACTGTAGCTTTTGATAACTGCCTCCGCCATCGTCATCAGGATTCAAAGTCGCCGACTGCTTGTATAGTTGCAATGGCAGCATCTAGGACCTTTCAGAGAGGGCCGGAATGGCATGTGTGTGGGAGGCAACCTGGGCGGCTCCCAGCAACTACGTCCCGCCGCATGACGAGTGACATCAGGGGCCGGCGCCAGGTATGAAACTGCTGCTCCAGCGTACCTAAAAATGTCAAGCGTCCGTCTTTGTTTTCGCTCAATGCCCAAAAACCGTACTCATACCCTGCAAAGAATTTTTTCGTAAGTCAAACTATTGGCACTGCTGCTCAGCGTTGTGCAGAGCATTCACTTCATATTAATTAAAGGAAACTTGAAAAGTCGGCTGTGGCTGAACATTGCCTAGAAAAGGACAGATTTTACAATTTGTAAGGACAAAACTTATGGCTCAAGATCATCGTATTGGTATTCTTTTGTGAAAGAAACGGACAATATTAAAATGAAGGGCATGAAATGTAACAGAGGGCAGAGGTATACACTTAGTAGGGCTAGGAGGGTGGCTTTGGACATTGAGCGAAAGCAAAGACGGTGGCTTGACGCTTGTAGGGCAGTTTCTAGCGTTATGCTGGCACCTCGCGCCTTCCTACGTCACTTGGTCCCGCACGAGGGCCCACCGAAAGACGGGCCGTGGAGCGTACGTCACAGCACGTGACACAGTAGGTGCTAACGAGTGCCAACAGTCGTCTCCAGAGGGGAGGGAGTAACTGTTTCAGACAAGTTTAACAATTCCAGAATGAGATTTTCACTCTATAGCAGAGTGTGACCATTCTGGAAACGTCCTCCAGGCTGTGGCTAAGCCATGTTTCCGCAACATCCTTTCTTCCAGTAGTGCTAGTACTTCAAGGTTTGCAGTAGAGCTTGTCTGATGTTTGGAAGGTAGGAGACGAGATACTGGCAGAAGTAAAGCTGTGAGGACGGGGCATGAGTCGTGTTTGGGTAGCTCAATTGGTAGAGCACTTGCCTGCGAAAGGCAAAGGTCCCGAGTTCGAGTCTCGGTCCAGCACACAGTTTCAAGTTTAACAATGCTTGAGTGCACGTTTAAATGTATGCGAGTTCTCAATAGCGTGCACTAAAGCTAAGATCTTTATTGGGTACCTTTTCAGTTACATACTGATTTCCTACGGGCACTGTATGGTGCCGAGATTTTGCGAGGACTGGCGGACAAGCCGACTAGAGTGACGTCACAAGTTCGTTGCAGGGAACGTATATCTCGTTGGCCCCCATCCCGCAACGGGACAGAGCTGCTTGGAGCTCCTCAACTCACCTTCAGCTGCCCTTTCTGGAAAGTTTCTGACGCTGCCATTGCATCTATATAGGCAAAACACCGAGACAGGCCTGGCAGTCAGTGATTTTAACTCCTGATGACGGTGGCGCAGACACTTATCGAAAGCTCGAGTATTTTATTCGAAGTGGCGCTGTTTATAAAGCGAGAAGATTTTACAAACAGCCAGCTCGAAATGGTTCAAATGGCTCTGAGCCCTATGAGACTTACCATCTGAGGTCATCAGTCCCCTAGAACTTAGAACTACTTAAGCCTAACTAACCTAAGGACATCACACACGCCCATGCCCGAGGCAGGATTCGAACCTGCGACCGTAGCGGTCGTGCGGTGCCAGACTTAAGCGCCTAGAACCGTTCGTCCACCACGGCCGGCCAAACAGTCAGTGTCCACAATTAACTGTTGCATGCATTCCCATTTGTCTTCCGATACATTGTTCGCTTCCTATGGCTTTTCTAGTAATAATAAAACTGTTCCCTGAAGTTTTAACGTATGTCCTACCATTCTACGCTCTTTCTAAGTAAGTTTTCCATACATCGTATTCCTTGCAGCTTCTGCGGAGAGCCTCCTCACATCTTTTTAGTTTACTTAATTTTCGGTATTCTTCTGTAACATTACATGCCAAACGATTCTGTTCTCTTATTTTACGGTTTTCCAACGGTTCATGATTCATTTATATACAATACTGTTTTCGAAGTATAATACTATTTTCGAAGTGTACATTTTCAACTACTACTTTATTAAATTAATGTCTATGTTTCATATTAGCATAATTCTTTTGGCGGTGAGTGACGCCTTTGTCTATGCTTGTCTGCTTTTCAGCTCCCACTTGCTTCGTTATTTCTGTATTGCTTCAAAGGTAGTAGACTTGATTTATTTTATCTACTACGTGATTCTCAGTTTTTATAAATTCGTCACTAATTGATACACTTTCACAATACTTTCGACTGTCTTTGGTTTCCTCTAGATCCATGTCATTTGCTCATTAGACTGTTTACTCCATTTAACAGTTCCTGTCATTCTTCTTCACTTAGATAGGGGATAGCAATGACATTCAACGAAGCCTATCATTGATATTATTTCATTGAGAAGTGTAATGTTGCTTCTGAATCTTTATTTTATTTATTTATCCTTCATAAAAAATTTTAAAACTAGAGCAGAAAGGCTACATCCCTTCCTCAAGTCCTTTTGTTGTACCCAAGCAATTCTGTAGTGCTCTACCACATTTATTGTTTATTATTGTTTTGTGTATTATATTACCAGCTTTCCGTATAGGATATAGCTATTTTTCTGACGATTTCTACTGTCTTGCACCATTTTACAGTTTGGAAGGCCTTTTCTAGGTCGACAGATCCTATGAAAGAATCTTGATGTTTCCTGAGTCTACTACCCACAGCCAAACGGTTTATCAAACCGATTTTCAGTTATCTTTTCCACAATTTTGTATATTTGTTTGTTCAGCCACTGAGCTGTATTTGGAGTCAAGCTTATTGTACTGCAGTTGTCACCTCTATCCACTTTTGCTTTGTTGGTGAATGTGGGGATGGTATTGTTTTAAAAGATCTATGGCGTATCTCTGGTCTCATAATTCTACTTAATAAACAGAATAATGACCTGGATGCCTTTCTCACTCATAATTACAGGACTTCCGATTTTCCTCGTCTTCCTGGCTGGTTTACAAGTCTTCCAAAGTTATGTCGAACTCTTGACTCTACTAATGGACCCCCTATACAGTTGCGGAATATGCATGATAACAATAACAAATACGTGGGCATCCGTAAGTAGATTAAGTTTACCATAGTCAGTAAGAATATTTCATATTGAGCTAAATTTGGGCGGTCTGAGAACAGTTTACGAGACACCAGCCATTGTGGAACACGCGGGGAGGGGCCACCTAGGAAAGGTAGTTACTCCACCTTATGACCTTCAATGATGAGGCAAAACATTATGGCCATGCCTAGTGACGTATCTGGTACGTGACGCGATAATGAAGACATGTAAGCGGAGAAGAGAGGAATGGCGAATCATTCGAGCAACTATACGGGCCTCAGATTTAGATAACCACTGGCTTAAGCGACTTTGGCAAAGAGCAGATTGTTAGGGTCCACTCCTGGGAACGAACATCCAGCAAACGACGAAGCTGGTCGGTTGCTCGCGTGATACTGTCGTGAGCATATACAGGAAATGACTGAAGGTCGGTGAAACCAACAGTAGATGACGAGGTGTTGGACGTCCATGCTTTATCTCCGTACTTGGAGGTCGGAGGTTACCCATGGTACGTAACTAAATTCCTTTTACAGACTTCCAGGACATATTCCTTACACGAAAACAGGAAAAAAGTCTACTAAAAATTGGCCCTAAAATGCATATCTCAAGAGCTATAAGCACTTGATTCTGTGAAATACGTCTCATGTACTGAACAAGTGCTAATAGCTCTTAAGGTATATATTTTAAAGTCCATGCATAGAAAGCATTTTTTCTTGTTTTGGTCCATAATAGTTCTTACCAAGATCAGGAAACCAAAAAATGTGGTGCCGAAAATATGTGTTTACAGTATCGAAGATGAAAAAGTGGCCTTAGCTCTTAAGGTGTGCATTGTAGATAGACCTTTTTTTCTCGCTTTGGCGTAAGGAACCTGTCCTCAAAGTCTCTAAGAGGAATTTAGTTTTCCCCTAAGTACAGGAAGACGGATGTGTCTGTGGTGTAGCACAGTGCTGGTGTACGCACAAGAGTTTCGGAGGACACCTTTCAGCGGACATTGCTGGACATGGGTGCTCCACAACAGAACGCCCGTATGTGTTCCAATGGACAGTGTAATAATGGAAACGTGCCGATCAGGCAATATGACAGCTGTAGCCTACGAGAACCTCATGACGGAACATCTTCATCTATTCATGCTTTATGTCTTCCCCGAAATATGGCATCTTCCAGCGGCATAAACGTCCGTGTCACAGTGATTGTGGAGCTTGATAGTGTACGCATGCTGATGTCTTGGCCACCAAATCAGTTTGATCTCAGCCAGATAGAACACGTCTGAGACACTATCGGGTCCTAGTTCCGCGTCCACAAACCACTGACAAGTAATTTACAGGAAATGGCGACGCGTGGTTCGATATCTGGTGTCACATACTTCCGGAAACCTTGAAGGACTTGTTGAATCCCTAGTAGAATTTCGCAGTAGTGTGCCAAAGGTGCATCAGCGTAGGTGCGTGAAAGAGTCCTGTCTAGGTGGATGTCGCTTGAAGAGAAGCTCGAAAGTTGGACTGGCACTTGCGTAATTCCTCCCCCATATGCCCTATTGGCTATAGGAGGCAGACTCGCCGTTAGGAGTACGGGAAAGAAAGAGACCTGTACTGAGGCCAAAATCGTACTTTTCTTATAGAGGACAAGTGCATGTTGAACCATATAAAATCTTCAATGAAACGTCTGAAATGGAACGAATAATTAGACTGACTGGCGACCTGTACATTTCTTCCTCTGCTCAAAGGTTCCCGTATCGTGGAGGGAGTGTGTGATCTCTAGTGGGTTTATAACTAGGAGATAACGTGAATTTGAAAGAATGGCTGACATTTGTGGATGTTATAACAGTTTTCCTTTTCACTTCTCCTTGAGCTCAAAGTGCTGTTGAAAAGGGTGCTCATTGTCAACGCCTGGTGAGTGTCACGATTAGCAATAAGATATAGTGAACTGTAATACTCATAACGTAGAGCCCTGCCTCGGGCATGGATGTGTGTGATGTCCTTAGGTTAGTTAGTTTTAATTAGTTCTAAATTCTAGGAGACTGATGACCTCAGAAGTTAAGTCGCATAGTGCTCAGAGCCATTTGAACCATTTTTCATAACGTAGATTAGTATCATGACAGGAGCCAGGCAGGTGTTTCCCGTAACTAAGCCACTAACAGTACAGTGCTGTAATCTTCAGAACTGCTTGCCACCAGGGGCCAAAAACAAGTACCACAGTTTTTGAGTGCCAATGCCAGTTAAAATCTTTACTAAATGCCTCTCTGCTTTGCTCTGTACAATCACGTTTGCGAATTGACTAATTCCTGAACATATAGTGGATTAGCGAATGTAGCAGGAACTTGGGACTGCATCGGAAGCTGATCCGCTTCCATTTCCATGTCCAATGAATCCCGAAAAGCTATTTGTATTACCTCCCCCCCCCCTCCACTCCGCCGAAGTCCTCCACCGTCTCTGTTTCTGCTGTCACACAAATGAATGTAGTCAGCCGTAAAAACTCTTTTCAATAGGAACAGCCAGGAGCTGACACTTATCAGCTCCAAGTGCTGGACGCCGGAAGTAATATTTTTTGCTATACAGAATAATTACGTCAAATCAAAAGGAGGAGAGGGTGGAGAAGGCGACAAAACAGTTGATTTCTTCTCTTAGGATAGAAAGGCACATAGCCTTGTGTAGTGACGAAGAGAAAGCAAATTTTGTCTCTCTGCCAATTTGCGTTTTTATTCCCTTAAAACTACGTCAACAGACCTGCCCGTAGAGCATAGACCGGTTCTGTATTCGTATTTTTCAGAAAAGTGTTTGACATGGTGTCTCACTGAAGACGACTAACGAAGGCTCGAGAGTACGGAATAGGTTCCAGCGTATGTAAGGGGCACGATGACTTCTTAAGTATTAGAACCCAGTAAGCAACTGATGATGGTCAAAATAGAGAGGATATAAACTGTAGATTGGAAATGGCAAGAAAAGTGTTTCTGAAGAAGAAAAATTTGTTAACAGCATATACAGATTTAAATATTAGGAAGTGTTTTCTGAAAGTATTTGTATGGGAGTGAAGTATGGACGGGTAACGGTTTGGACAGGAATAGAATAGAAGGACACATTCTGACACATCACGGATCAGCAATTTATTATTACACGGAAGCGTGAAAGGGTGTCCCGGGAAGGGGGGGGGGGGGGGGGGGGGAGAGTGATAAACACCGTACAGGAAGACGAAGAGATGAATACAGTAAGCAGATTCGGAGGGTTGTAAGTTGAAGTAGTAATTCGGAGATGAAGAGGCTTACACAGGATAGAGCTTCAAGGAGGGCTACAGGAAATCAATCTTTGGACTGAAGTCACATTGCCCTCGATGGCGAGTGTTCATCACGAGTGTCCCATGGAAGTGTGATGGGACAGGTGTTGTCGTCTATATACACTACTGGCCATTAAAATTGCTACACCATGAGGTTGAGGTGCTACAGACACGAAATTTAACCGACAGGAAGAAGATACTGTGATACGCAAATGATTAGTTTTTTCAGAGCGGTGGCGACACCTACAACGTGCTGACATGAGGAAAGTTTCCAACCAATTTCTCATACACAAACAGCAGTTAACCGGCTTTGCCTGGTGAAACGTTGTTGTGATGCCTCGTGTAAGGAGGTGAAATGTGTACCATCACGTTTCCGACTTTGATAAAGGTCGGATTGTAGCCTACCGCGATTGCCGTTTATCGTATCGCGACATTGCTGCTCGCGTTGGTCGACATCCAATGACTGTTTGCAGAATATGGAATCGGTGGGTTCAGGAGGGTAATACGGAACTCCGTGCTGGATCCCAACGGCCTCGTATCACTAGCAGTCGAGATGCCAGGCATCTTATCCGCATGGCTGTCACGGATCGTGCAGCCACGTCTTGATGCCTGAATCAACAGACGGGGACGTTTGCAAGACAACAACCATCTGCACGAACAGTTCGACGACGTTTGCAGCAGCATGGACTATCAGCTCGGAGACGATGGCTGCGGTTACCCTTGACGCTGCATCACAGACAGGAGCGCCTGCGATGGTGTACTCAACTAAGTACCTGGGTGCACGAATGGCAAAACGTCATTTTTTCGGATGAATCCAGGTTCTGTTTACAGCATCATGATGGTCATATCCGTGTTTGGCGACATCACGGTGAACGCACTTTGGATGTGTGTATTGGTCATCGCCATACTGGCGTATCACCCGGCATGATGGTATGGGGTGCCATTGGTTACACGTCTCGGTCACCTCTTGTTCGCATTGACGGCACTTTGAACAGTGGACGTTACATTTCGGATGTGTTACGACCCGTGGCTCTGCCCTTCATTCGATCCCTGCAAAACCCTACATTTCAGCAGGATAATGCACGGCCGCATGTTGCAGGTCCTGTACGGGCCTTCTGGATACAGAAAATGTTCGACTGCTGCCCTGGCCAGCACATTCTCCAGATCTCTCACCAACTGAAAACGTCTGGTCAATGGTGGCCGAGCAACTGGCTCGTCACAATACGCCAGTCACTACTCTTGATGAACTGTGGTATCGTGTTGAAGCTGCATGGGCAGCTGTACCTGTACACGCCATCCAAGCTCTGTTTGACTCAATGCCCAGGCGTATCAAGGCCGTTATTGCGGCCAGAGGTGGTTGTTCTGGGTACTGATATCTCAGGATCTATGCACCCAAATTGCGTGAAAATGTAATCACATGTCAGTTCTAGTATTATATACTTGACCAGTGAATACCCGTTTATAATCTGCATTTCTTCTTGGTGTAGCAATTTTACTTGCCAGTAGTGTACATAAATGATCTGATGGAAGAGGTGAGCAGCAATCTGCGGCTATTTGTTACTGACGCTGTAGTGTACGGGCAGTGGCCTTGAGTCACTGTAGGAGGATGCAGGATGAGGTAGACAAAATTACTGGTTGAATGGAAGCTTGCTCTACATGCAGAAAGAAGTATCTTAATGCACATGAGTAAGATAAACAATTCCGTAATGTTAGAATACAGTATTAGTAGTGTCCTGCTGACACAGTCAACCCGATTAAATATCTAGACGTAACGCTACAAATAAATCTCAAATGACGGCGAATTGTTGCCTTCGATTTATTGGAAGAATTTTAGGAAATTGTAGCTGATCTACGAGGTGCGACAATAAAGTAATGAGACTGATGTGAAAAAAAAGTGGCTTACCGTTTTAGTCAAGTTTAGTGTTGTCTCCTTCAAAGTAGTTCCCTTGCACACACTTTCCCAGCGCTTCAGCCATTGATGGTAACATTTCTGGAACTCATCTTCTGTAATATAATCCAAGACCCTCTTCACAGCTTTTGGACATCTTGTGTTGTTTGTAAATGGTGTCCCTTGACCGTCGTTTTGTCTCTTGGAAATAGAAAAAAGTCGCACGGAGTGATACCTGATGAATAAGGTGACTGTGGTAGTACTGAAATTTGTTTTGAGGTTAATAATTGCTGTACTGACAGAGCAGTATGGGATGGCGGATTATCGTGATGCAGAATCGAATTATCAGCCATGTTGGCATGGACACGAAGAACTCTTTCTAAAATTTCTTTTAGTAATATTGGTGAACTGTTTGTCCACGAGGCACCCACTCTTTATAAAAACATTCCTTGGAATCAAAGAAGCAACAACATTGAATTTCACTTTTGACTTCAACATTCGTTCTGCCTTCACTGAACATTTTATGCCAACGAAAAACTTGAGCTCTTGACATAACCTCCTCTCCAAAAGCCTCCTGAAACTTACCGTAAGTTGTAGTCGCGTTTTCACCCAATTTAACGCAAAAAGAAATGGCACACCGTTGCGCTATATTAAGTGGTTCCATTTCCGTGGCGAGAGACACAAACAGATGTTAACTTATTAGAGCACAACTCACGACTGAGGAGTTGCATGGATGTGCCGCTTGGACATTAAGCAGGTTATAGACCAAGGTCAAAGATATTGTGCCTACGCAAGCCTGCAGGACTGCCACATCTTGCAAAGAAAATCAGTCTCATTACTTTATTGTCACACCTCGTATACAGCAGACTGCGTGTAGAACAATAGTGCGACCCATTCTTCAATACTGGTGCTGTGTTTGTGATCCCCACCAGGTTTGATTAAAGGAGGACGTCAAGGCAATTCACAAAGTGCTGCTAGATTTGTTACCGGTAGGTTCGATCAAGAAGCGAGTATTACCGGGATACTTTGTGAACTTAAATGGCAATCCATGGAGAGAAGGTGACACTCTTTCGGCGAAACACTATTGAGAAGGTTTATAGAAGGAGAATTTGGAGCTAACAGCAGAACGATTCTATTGCCATCAGCGTGTATTTCGCATAATGAACACGAGGGTAAGAAAAATCATGTCTTGTACAGGGGCATATAGAAAATCGTATTCCCTTCGCTCTGTTTGCGAATAGAATGGGAAAGTACCCTCCGCCATTCACCATACGATGGTCTGCGGAGTATATACGTAGATGTAGGTGGAACGCTAACTGCGAGACAGGGAGCTGAGCAAGATCCGGATCGAAACCGGGGGGCATATTAACGATCGTGAGCCGGCTTGTGTGTGGTTGTTAGTTCGTTTCCCACGCTCGTTTAGGCAAATGCTGAGCTAGCCCCTGAATTATGCCTCAGGGAATACGACACACAGACAGTTAAAACAGACAACATACCAGACAAAGTTACACTTTTCAGTCAGATGGCGCACATGACTTCGCTCCGTTACATTACCTTGATGAATTTGGCGTCAGGAGGAGCAAAAAAGTTGGATAATAAAATAAAATTGGCCAAATCTTGCAATAGTGGATCTCTTACTAGATGGGATAAATGCTAGGGAACAGAAAAAAAGAAGAAACACACACCTTGGCTTTCCGAGGAGCACTTCATTTCATGTAATTGTTGACCAAACTTAAAAATTTAAAATTCTATATAATCTACTCATTAAGTGGTGAAGTCTTACATTAAAGTTTTAACACTATAAGTTTAATATTAAAGTTAGAAACATTGTATATGCCTTGAGGCAGAGTGACTGATGGTACACTAAGTCACAGAGTATATTCATCCAATATTTCAGAATGAGCGCACATAGAAAACTGTACACATTATTTCAAAATTTTTCTCCCTGACACCCACCACGAAAGAGTGAAAGGAAGAAAAGTTTATAGTTTACTAATTTCGCTGTTCGTGCAGTAAAACTTTTAACTTGTTACTTCTTGACCACTAACTCCATTCACAACATATTTGCAGATAGTGTCCACATACACCACTGTGTGTACCTGAAAAATTATATCATTCAGCGACACGAAGGTCGGGAATGATGACGTGAAAGTCATTGGTATGCGTGAAACGGATGTTTAATACGTTTGAATTTGATCCATTAAGGAATCTACATCTACATGTATGGTCCAGAAGCCATCTTTCGGTGTGTGGCGAAAGGTACTCTGTGAACCACAGTTACTTCCCTCTGTTCCTGTTCGTAGGAAGAACCAATGCTGAGGCCCTATTCTGTATCTTTCATACCGATCGGTGTAGTAGGTTAGTTTCGGTAGTGACGTCATTTTCGGTTCTTTATCGAAATATCCTGGTCAGTAAGCTTCTGAGACCTGTTACCGAATGGTCCTCCCGCCGATTTTACAATTGTACCGAGAGGTTTTGGATTTCGGTGTGACCCCGTCGATCGGTGAGCTGTGGTTTATGTACACCTACAATTCGTTATTTCAAACATATTTAGCGGTTTTAGCTTTGGATTTAGTGATTGTGTTACTAAAGAATCACCAGAGGACACTTCCGGTTGGAAAGTGAGTTCATAATAGACTATTTTCCTTTGTAACAAATACGGTTAGGTTAGGTTGTTACTGTGAATGATTACATCAAAAAAAGTTTTCGGTCGCTATTCTCTCAAAATAAGTGTTATTTTTACGCAAATAAGAGTTTAAAGGTCATTAAATATCAAGACATCAGCTCTGCCTATGTATATTACATGAGTGTGAACTGACGTTACCAGTGACTTTGTGTACTTTTTCCCAGAAATGGTTTAGTTAGTAATTATCGTGTTTATAATTTTCAAGTAACAATGGAAAGCAATTATGTGAATATCGGAAACCTTCCAAACTATCACGCATTTATGACTTACGCAGCATCGTTTGGGAACGAAGTCAGCCTACATTCCTCTGCACAGTAGTACAAGAATTGAGCACTATGTTTCTGTCGTTTGGCGTGGCCAAGTGGTTAGCCCGTAGGAATGTCGTACATAGGACAGGGGTTCGCGCACGGATGGGTGAAAAAAGCTTTTTTTTCCTTTTCATATATTCAACACGTTCTGAGACATTGTTATTTGTGTAAGTTAAGATTTTTCTGCAATATTCGTTATTACTTACATGTAACAGCGCACATCCTCAGTAATGTTTTCGTGATTTCTGTGTGTTTAAAACACGAAACATGAAATTGCTGGAGAGGAAATTGCTGCGAGTGAAACAACCGACAGTGACCTTTATTTTTTTTCTTGTCAGAAATAATTTACCATTTTTTCCGAATATGTAGCGATTTCCGAGTTGTGGTTAGACAGGAATCTAAGAGCACAACTTAAATTACAGGGAATTTAACTAGCGGCAGTCATCTTCATAATTTTGCTTGTCACAACTGTTTATCTGCGATCGAATCCTCAACAAAAGTAGACAGAGATGAAAGACCTCCACCTGTAATATTTTTAGACTGTAGCACCATATACGAAACATTTTCATTCATGAAATGCATGTTATAAACTTAGACGAACTGCAGAAGCTCTCGAAAATGAGTTTTTTTCAATTTTGTTTTTAAGACCCAAATCGTTGACATATCGTATAGGGAAGTCGGCTACTTAATCATTTGGATCTCTAGGAGCGAGTTCACATTCTGTTTATCTTCTTATTCTTTGAAACTCTCAGAATCAATTTTTCGGGCGTTTTTATAGATGTATTAGTACAATGTGGTACTACACACTATTCCTAAATCATTTTCCGAAACGTAAAATCCAAAACACGATGTCAGTGTGAATGAGAATAAGGTGACATAATGCAGCATTTACGACAATCTGCAGAATACTGTCAAATACGTTATCGTTACTATGCATGCATGGAAACATGCAGGGAAACTGTAAAAATTTCCATGCATTTCAGCTGAGAATCATGTGTAAGTAGACTGTTTAGGTTTTTATGTTGGTAACGCCACGTAGCGCTCTGTATGAAAATCACTGGCTATGCTGTGTGCAGTATGTGGCTGGTTGGCATTGTTGAAATATTCGCTATTGTAGTGTTGGGCAGTTGGATGTTCACAGCGCGGAGCGTTGCGCAGTTGGAGGTGAGCCGCCAGCAGTGGTGGATGTGGGGAGAGAGACGGCAGAATTTTGAGAGTGGACGATCTGGACGTGTGTCCGCCACAAAGAGTAAACTTGCAATACTGGATATCATGAACATATATATATATATACAGGGTGTTTCAAAAATGACCGGTATATTTGAAACGGCAATAAAAACTAAACAAGCAGCGATAGAAATACACCGTTTGTTGCAATATGCTTGGGACAACAACACATTTTCAGGCGGACAAACTTTCGAAACTACAGTAGTTACAATTTTCAGCAACAGATGGCGCTGCGGTATGGGAAACTCTATAGTACGATATTTTTCACATATCCACCATGCGTAGCAATAATATGGCGTAGTCTCTGAATGAAATTACCCGAAACCTTTGACAACGTGTCTGGCGGAATGGCTTCACATGCAGATGAGATGTACTGCTTCAGCTGTTCAATTTTTTCTGGATTCTGGCGGTACACCTGGTCTTTCAAGTGTCCCCACAGAAAGAAGTCACAGGGGTTCATGTCTGGCGAATAGGGAGGCCAATCCACGCCGCCTCCTGTATGTTTCGGATAGCCCAAAGCAATCACACGATCATCGAAATATTCATTCAGGAAATTAAAGACGTCGGCCATGCGATGTGGCCGGGCACCATCTTGCATAAACCACGAGGTGTTCGCAGTGTCGTCTAAGGCAGTTTGTACCGCCACAAATTCACGAAGAATGTCTAGATAGCGTGATGCAGTAATCGTTTCGGATCTGAAAAATGGGCCAATGATTCCTTTGGAAGAAATGGTGGCCCAGACCAGTACTTTTTGAGGATGCAGGGACGATGGCACTGCAACATGGGGCTTTTCGGTTCCCCATATGCGCCAGTTCTGTTTATTGACGAAGCCGTCCAGGTAAAAATAAGCTTCGTCAGTAAACCAAATGCTGCCCACATGCACATCGCCGTCATCAATCCTTTGCACTATATCGTTAGCGAATGTCTCTCGTGCAGCAATGGTAGCGGCGCTGAGGGGTTGCCACGTTTGAATTTTGTATGGATAGAGGTGTAAACTCTGGCGCATGAGACGATACGTGGACGTTGGCGTCATTTGGACCGCAGCTGCAACACAGCGAACGGAAACCCTAGGCTGCTGTTGGATCACCTGCTGCACTAGCTGCGCGTTGCCCTCTGTGGTTGCCGTACGCGGTCGCCCTACCTTTCCAGCACGTTCATCCGTCACGTTCCCAGTCCGTTGAAATTTTTCAAACAGATCCTTTATTGTATCGCTTTTCGGTCCTTTGGTTACATTAACCCTCCGTTGAAAACTTCGTCTTGTTGCAACAACACTGTGTTCTAGGCGGTGGAATTCCAACACCAGAAAAATCCTCTGTTCTAAGGAATAAACCATGTTGTCTACAGCACACTTGCACATTGTGAACAGCACACGCTTACAGCAGAAAGAGACGTACAGAATGGCGCACCCACAGACTGCGTTGTCTTCTATATGTTTCACGTCACATGCAGCGCCAACTGTTGTTGAAAATTGTAACTACTGTAATTTCGAAAGTTTGTCTGCCTGAAAATGTACTGTTGTCCCAAGCATATTGCAACAAACCGTGTATTTCTATTGCTGCTCGTTTAGTTTTTATTGCCATTTCAAATATACCGGTCATTTTTGAAACACCCTGTATATATTATGACTTTTGAGCACTATTAAGGTAAAATACATTGTTTGTTCTCTATCAAAATCTTTCATTTGCTAAGTATCCCTCTCAGTAGTTAGTGCCTTCAGTAGTTAGAATCTTTTATTTAGCTGGCACTATTGGCGCTCGCTGTATTGCAGTAGTTCGAGTAACTAAGATTTTTGTGAGGTAAGTGATTCATGAAAGGTATAGGTTATTGTTAGTCAGGGCCATTCTTTTGTAGGGATTATTGAAAGTCAGACTGCGTTGCGCTAGAAGTATTGCGTGTCAGTTCAGTGAATGTCTGAGTACGTTCAGTTTTGCTCAGTGGTTTGAAAATCAGCACTGTCATTTATAAAAATTTTCTAAGGGGATGTTTCACATGGAAATGGATATACTGCGCCTGATAATGTTAAGGAGGAGGCAAGAGCGACGCAATTTCCGGTACATGGATGAATAGCGCTCTGTTTCGTGTGCTAGCCGTTTTGTGTTCGTGACGCTGGGCGCGCTGCAGTGTGTATGCGCGGATGTGCGGTCGCTTGCTTTTGATTGGCTTGCGCGACGCGAACCGACAACAGCGCTTCGGTCCTCTAGACCCGAACGGTATCGCTACCCAAATGCATACTGAATAATGCAGGGGCTCTAATTCGAGTACTAGACCGTTCGGTGCTCTTGAGTACCGAAACGATCGGCACAATGGCGGAAAGATACAGAATAGGCACCCTGGCAACCCTCCGCGTGAACTGGAATTTCTAATTTTACCTTCATGTCCTTTTGCGAGATACCTGTAGGATGAAGCAATATATATTTTGTTGACTCTTCTAGAAATGTACGCTCCCGGAACTTTAACAGCAGACTATAATGTGATGTAGAATGCCTCTCGTTCAGCGTCTGTCACTGGAGTTGGTTCAGCATCTCTGTAACGCCTTCGTGCTTTCTAAATGAACCAGTAATTAAACTCGCTGCTATTCTTAGGATATTATCTATTCCCTCTATCAATTCTATCTGGTACAGATCCAATACTGAAGAGGAATTTTGGAGTACTGCACGAACGAGGGCTTTGTGACTGAACGGACGAGGGTATTGTAAACTATCTTCTTTCCTGAAGATACGAGGGTAATCCCAAAAGTAAGGTCTCCTATTTCTTTATAAGTACATAGACCTGTTTATTTCTACAGTGGTTTACATCAGTTTACAGCTTGAACATTTAGCTATCTTTCGACATAATCACCATTTCTGTCGACGAATTTTTGCAGACGCTGTGGCAGTTTCTGTATGCCCATGTCATACCAGCTCGCCGCCATGCTGCTCAGAAAGTTATGAACCTCTTCTTTCACCTCGTCGTCGGAGCTGAATCGCTTTCCGGCCAAATGTTCTTTTAACTTAGGGAACAGGTGTTAGTGACTGGGCGCCAAGTGAGGACTATAGGGTGGGTGGGTGATTATGTTCCACTGAAACTGTTGCAGGAGAGCAACTGTTTGCCGAGCGATGTGTGGGCGAGCGTTGTCATGTAAAATGTGTACGCCCTGAGTCAACATTCCTCTTCTCCGGTTCTGAATTGCCCGTTTGAGTTTTTTCAGAGTCTCACAGTACCTTTCAGCGTTAGTTGTGGCCCCAGTGGGCATGAAGTCGACCAACAATACCCCTTTCCGATCCCAAAAAACGGTTGTCATGACTTTACCGGCAGACTGTGTTTGTTTGAATTTCTGCGGCTTTGGCGAAGAAGAATGCCGCCACTGGTGTAATTGCTCTTTGGACTCAGGTGTAAAGTGTTATGTCCAGGTTTCACCACCCTTGATAACTGAGTCCAGAAAGTTGTCCTTTTCGGCAGCAAGGCGGGGAAGAAATGTGCGGTAAGCATCAACTCGTTGCCGCATGTGGTCCTCAGTCAGCGTGCGTAGCACCCATCTTGCGTACACCTTCCGGTAGTTCAATGTTTCCGTTAAAATTCTGTGAGCGGTGTTTCGGGAAACCTCAGGTATCAACGTGCAGAGATCATCCAGAGTGATCTGCCGATCTTCACGCATGCTTTGCTCAACCTTCAACACTATCTCCTCAGAAATTGACGGTCTCCCTCTCCTTTGTTCCTCGGGAATTTCGGTCCGACTAGCTGCAAACTCTCCATACCACTTACGAACGTTTTTGACATCCATGCACGACTCACCATACACTTCCGTCAATTGGCGATGGATTTCAATCGGCGCAGTGCCCTTTGCGTTCAAGAACCGAATAACTGCGCGCAGTTCGCACTTGGCGTTAACATTCAACTGGAGCTCCATTCCCAACGGCTGCCAAGCCAAGACTGAGCGCCTCAGTCCAACGTTCGCATGTTTACACACAGCGTGTGAAGCACTCTTCATAACAGTGTGATTAACTGCCACACAAACAGAGTTCTGTACTTTTGGGATTACCCTCATACTTCTAATGAAGCGCGGTATGGCAGCTGTCTTTCCTGCAGTTAGTTACTATACAATGATGGTATTTGTATCCATGTAGACACAGTACATAACATTTATTCATGTTGAGCTCGAATTGCCAATCCCTGCACCAAGTGTCGAACCTCTGCAGGTCTTCCTGCATTTAGTTACAGTTTTCTCCTCTGTGTACAATAGCATCATCCGCGAAAAGTCCCATGAAACTTCCGATGTTATCTACTGTATCATTTATATACATCATCATCATCAGTGTTCTGCCAAATGGCAGGTTTTCACATGGTAGTTCTCCTGACTGTCCGGACTTCTGCCATCCTCTTCAGGTCTGCATAATTTCCTCTGCCCTTCATGTCGTCTATAATTTTGTATCTCCTTCTTGCTCTCAGTCTTCTCCCACAAACCAGTCCTTCTAAAGCATCTGCTAGCGAGCACTCCCTTCTCAATGAATGTCCCAACCAGTTCTTTTTCCTTTCTCTTACAGCATTCAGCAGACATTTTCTCGCACCAACCCTTTCCAATTTCACTACTCACTCTTTCCATTCAGCTTATTCTCTCCATTCTCCTCTACATCCACATCTCAAATGCTTCTAACCTTTTTTCATACTCTCGTCTCAGCGTCCATGTTTCTGCCCCATATTGTGTCCCACGCCACACAAAACATTTACCAAGCCTTTTCCTTAGATATTCATCTAATTTGCCAAATAAGAGTCTCGTCTTTCTGTTGAATGCCTCCTTCGCTATGACAATTGGAGTTTTCACCTCCTAGTGTCATCTCAAGTCTTCAGTTATTGTGCTTCCAAGATGTTTAAATGCACTTACTTGGCTAATGGTAGATTGTCCTATTTTAATACTGGACAGTCTGCATCTAGTACTGATGACCATACTCTTTGTTTTCGCTGTGTTTATTTGCGTCGCATATTTCACACAAGCTTCATTCAGATCTTTCAGCATGTTATTCACCGTCCGCTCACTTTCTGCCACTAACACCATGCCATCAGCAAATCTTATACATTCTATTTTCTTTACTAATACATATTCCTCTTTTCCCATCTAAGCCTTTCGCAATAATCTCTTCAAGGTATGCGTTAAACAACAGTGGGGAAAGGCAACAACAGAAAAAAATCGCAACACCAAGGTGGTGTTGTCCGACATATACGAAAGTTGGGAGGCGTTTTCTACATCTGAAAGATGATGTGTACTCACATTTGGTGCCAGTGGGGTAAGAGTGGCGCTAGTAACGCCACTATGAGGATGCAGTTAAGGTAGCCTATAAATACATGGTGTCCCAGTCGTAAGCGTTAGTTACCTTTTTGATTGGACGTGGTGAGTTGGTGTTAGTCAAGAATGCTTGTAAGGCGACTGAGCTTGAACGAGGTCTTCTAATAGGACTGCGAGAAGCTGCGATATTGCAGAAAGATTTGGCAGGAATGCAACTACTAAACACGATTGCTGGTAGCGGAGGTCACTTGAATGTACGGTCACGCGGCGCTACCCAGAGGGAAGATCATCGTTTTCGGTATGTGGCTCTGACGCATCGTACTGCATCTTCAGCTGCAATCTGGGCAGGCGTTGATACCAAAATGACACATAGAACTGTTACAAATCGGTTCCTTCAGGAATAGCTCAGAGGCAGAATCCAGAATCCCTGTAGCGTGCATTCCACAGATCCCAAACCACCTCCATTTGCGACTTCACTGGTATCAAGCGAGAGTTCATTGGGGGAGGGGGGGGGGGGGAGGTCTGTTGTGTTGTCTGGTGAAAGCGGTTCTGCCTCGGTGTCGATGATGGTGCGTGTAAGTTGGAAGGGCCTTGTGTCGACCTGTCTGCGTGCTAGATACCCTCCAGTTCGTATACCTAGAGTAATCGTCTGGGGTGCGATTCTGAATGACAGCAGGAGCGCTCTCGTGGTTATTCCACTCACTATGACTGCAAATTTGTACGGCAATCTAGTGATTTGACCTGTATCCTAATAAAACAGCTCCATGTTTAGCAATTATAGACAACCACTCGCTCACAGAAAGATCCGTACCTAAAGACTGGAAGATAGCTCAAGTCACACCAATACCCGAAAAGGGAAGTAGGAGTAATCCGCTGAATTACAGGCCTATACCACTAATGTCGATTTGCAGTAGGGTTTTGGAACATATACTGTATTCGAACATTATGAAGTACCTCGAAGAAAACGATTTATTGACACATAGTCGGCACGGGTTCAGAAAATATCGTTCTTGTGAAACACAACTAGCTCTTTATACTCATGAAGTAATAAGTGCTATCGACAGGGGATGACAAATTGATTCCATATTTCTGGATTTCCAGAAAGGCTTTCGACACCGTTCCTCACAAGCGTTTCTAACCAAACTACGTGCCTACGGAGTACCACTTCAGTTGTGTGACTGGATGCGTGATTTCCTGTCAGAAAGGTCACAGTTCGTAGTAATAGACGGGAAGTCATCAAGTAAAACAGAAGTCATATCCGGCGTTCCCCAAGGAAGTGTTATAGGCCCTCTATTGTTCCTGATCTATATTAACGACATAGGAGACAACCTGAGTAGCCGTCTTAGATTGTTTGCAGATGATGCTGTCATTTACCATCTTGTAAAGTCATCAGGTGATGAAAACGACTTGCAAAATGAATTAGATAAGATATCTGTATGGTGGCAATTGACCCTGAATAAAGAAAAGTGTGAAGTTATTCACATGAGTGCTAAAAGAAATCAGCTAAATTTCGATTACGCGATGAGTCACACAAATCTGAAGGCCGTAAATTCAGCTAAATACTTAGGGATGACAATTGCAAATAGCCTAAATTGGAACGATCACATAGATAACATTGTGAGTAGAGCAAACTAAAACCTGCGATTCACTGGCAGAACACTTAGAAAGTGCAACAGGTCTACTAAAGAGACTGCTCACACCACGCTTGTCCGCCCTATTCTGGAATATTGCTATGCGGTGTGCGATCCGCATCATGTGGGACTGACGGATGACATCGAAAAAGTACAAAGAAGAGCAGCTCGTTTTGTATTATCGCGAAATAGGGGAGATAGTGTCACAGACATGATACGTGATTTGGAGTGGCAATCATCAAAACAAAGGCGCTTATCGTTGCGACGGGATCTTCTCATGAAATTTCAATCACCAGTTTTCTCCTCCGATTGCGAAAACATTTTGTTGGTACCCACCTACATAGGGAAAAATGATCATCACGATAAAATAAGGGAAATCAGGGCTCGCACAGAAAAATTGAAGTGCTTGTTTTTCCCGAATGCCGTTCGAGAACGGAACGGTAGAGAGACAGCTTGAAGGTGGTCCATTGAACTCTCTGCCAGGCACTTTATTGTGAATAGCAGAGTAATCATTTAGATGTAGATGTTATGCTGGCATTCATGAACAGCATTCCAGGGGACGTTCCAGGATAACGCTCGCCCATATACCGCTTTTGTAGCCCAATACGCTCTATAGACGCCGGCCGGAGTGGCCGTGCGGTTCTAGGCGCTACAGTCTGGAACTGCGTGACCGCTACGGTCGCAGGTTCGAATTCTGCCTCGGGCATGGATGTGTGTGATGTCCTTAGGTTAGTTAGGTTTAAGTAGTTCTAAGTTCTAGGGGACTGATGACCACAGCAGTTAAGTCCCATAGTGCTCAGAGCCATTTGAACCATTTTTTTTAGCTCTATAGACCGTCGACATATTGCCTTGGCCTGCCCGACCACCAGATCTGTCTCCAATCGAGCACATATGGGACACCATCGGACGATAACCCCAGCGTCATCGACAAACAGCATTAACCGCCCCTGTACCTAGCGACGAAGTGCAACAGGAATGAAACTCCATCCCACAAACTGACATATGGCATCTGTACAACACAGTGCATCCATGTCTGCCTGCTTGCATTCAACGTTCTGGTGGTTACACCTGTTATTAATGTACCAGCATTTCACATTGGAATGACTTATCTCTCGTTTACGTTAGACTGTGATCTTGCAATGTTAAACATGTCATCTAGACAAATGTGTTCCCCAGATTTCATTACTGTACATAATTAATTTTTTTGTGTTCCGATTATTTTCCGTCAGTGTATATTGTGAAAAGCTATAGACATATAACGTTCTCTTTGGGTATGTCAGAAGTCACTTACATCCAGTCACACAGTTGGTCCGGTATTTACGTGGACACCTTCATTTAAATCCGTAAGGGAAATATTCGAGTTGCGTCCTGATAATTCTGGAACTCATCATTGAGACATAAATTTTAATGTGCATATTTTGGCGTGGCTTCGCCTCGGAGTATTTCCCTAGGAGCCGCAGCTGAGCAGCGGGTTCCGCTGGCAGATGACACTCTGCGATTCCCGTCACACAATGAGCAGCTGCTAGCTCTCCACGCGCGTGACCTGGGAACGAGAGCGCACCAGATGGGGGCTAACCCCGCAGTGATGCACGATGCCCTGCAGAGAGCACGGCTGCCCGGTGTGTGAGAGACGCAAGCCAACCTGCAGCTATCGCAACATAGCCACTGCGCTGCACATTTGCGGACGGTATCTGCGCAATCACTGCAAAAATCAGACATTCCTGAGCACGTCCGCCGGCGGGAACGCGTAAATGTGATGCTGCTGTCCAGGTGTGAACAGGAAAAGTAGCAACTGCATTGTCAAAAAGGTAGAAGCTAGACATGATTGAATTTTAGTAAATGAAATGGCATTCCTGGCCGGGAGGCCACGTCAGTGAAATTTTGGGCGCCAGTTGCAAGATTTAAGGTGACGCTACACTGGCCGACTTGCGCGTCTGTAATTAGGACACACACCCAGTCCATGGGCTGAGAAAATCTCTAACCCGGCCGAGAATCGAACCCAGGCCGACTGCATGGTAAGCAAGGATGTTACCACACAGCTAAGCAGGCGGACTGCGCTACTGATGATACAAAAATACGCGATGGCTGAGAGACGCGGATAAACGACATTGGTGTGTCAACGTATGTTGCGGGCTCTTCAGCACTCGTATCATTACTTCCTGACTTATCGAGGTGACTAAATAACCAAAAGTACATACCTCTGCAGCACTTAAGGACGCGCTAGATAAACCAACATAACACATTAACTACTTGCTCGAAACGAATGAAAGTGCGGGAGAGTGTTTTCCAGAGGTCTTCCAGTCGTGCACAGAAAGATGTACGTCAAATGACGTGAGGTCAGCGTGGGGCCAGCGACAAATGGGGCTGGTCCGGTAAAGCGAGGCAGTTAATGGAAGGTATAAGAATTTTGTGGTAAGTTCCAATGGGACCAAACTGCTGAGGTCATCGGTCCCTAGGCTTACACACTACTTAATCTAACTTAAAGTAACATATGTTAAGGACAACACACATATCCATGCCCGAGGGAGTACTCGAACCTCTGACAGGGCAGGGAGGTGGGCGTGGGGTGTAGGGAAGCAGCCTACTCACGCCGTATAAAATTCACATCAGTCTTTCCATTGTGTGCCAGCCTAGTCCGCTGTAACTAGCTCTGACGTCATAAATGTTGCGCAATACTTTAAAAATCAAGTAAATAACCTGAAACGTTTCTAGCATGTCAGGAGTAATACTAAATCAATATGTGTTGAATATCAGTTCAATAACTTTAACCATTTTCAAAATTTGGACGTTTTTCTGTAAAAATCATTGGCGCAACAGACAAGAGCTAGAAACTTAAAAATTTATATTTAGATTCCTTTTTCATAATAATTTAGTAGAAACAGTATTCTGGATCTCACAAATTAAAATTTTAGTTGAAATTCATGATTTTCTGGTTTTTGTCTTAAAAATGAAGGAAGCAAGATAGATTAAGTAGGCGAATAAATAAGGCTAGGATGTTTAAATTTAAGTAGAAGGGAGATCCGCTATAATCATAAAGATATGAGAAGTTTCAATTGAATAACTATAAAACTATAGCGATAGCGTATCTCCAAAGGGCAAGTTCAGAGCTCATCTACTGCGTGTAGTGTAATTAAATTAATTCTCTCGCCCAAAATATTTGACTTAGCCACGTCAGACTTTTATTATGATTACTTACCTGTGTGCTGAATGCACATTTAAATTGAGAGCTTCATCGGCCATCAGCAAAGGAAGCGATGATTTATTCAATAACTTAAAGTGGTGCATTACTAGCCCAGCGGCTAGTCGGGAGAGCCGATTTGATCAGGCGTTCCCTTAGCCGTCCGCACCGCGGCTTTATATATAAGAACGCTGCGCGAGGAAGCAAGGCCCCAGTTCTCTCCAGACGCTGATTAGCACACGGGGCGGGGGGGGGGGGGGGAGGTAGAGAGACTCGCGAACCGTTTCAAGGAGCCCGAGACCGTGCGTCTATCCCGAGCGGCAAGGTATAAGAATCATCGGGAAAGTGGATGCAGGACAAAGTGTGAAAACAGTAGCCTAGGAGACGGGTATTGCTCATAGCACTGTTTCACGTACATATGGGGCATTCTGAAAGACACAGTCTCACTCTCCACAGTGGCGCAGTGACTTCATGGAACGAACAGCGCAGGTGGAAGGGATTGTGGAACGAGAGGATATTCGGCTGACCTGCCCGTTCCCCCGACATAAATCCCATCGATCACGAGTGGGATCCTTTTGTCAGTCGTATTGTAGCACGTCCACATTCACCAACGACCATCCAGCAGTTGTCAAGAGCTCTGGTAAAAGTAAGTGTCGTGTGACTAGGGCCTACCGTCAGGTAGACGGTTCGGCGGGTGCAAGTCTTTCGACTGACACCACTTTGTTGACTTGCGCGTCGATGGGGATGAAATGATGATGGTTAGGACAACACAACACCCAGTCCCTGAGCGGAGAAAATCTCCTACCCAGCTGGGAATCGAACCTGGGCCCATGGGATTGACATTCTGTAGCGCTGACCACTCAGCTATCGGGGACGGACAAGAGCTCTGGTGGAGGAATGGAACACGCTGGCACAAGAACTCTTTATCACCCTAGTGGCTAGCGTGGGAGGAAGTTGCAGAGCATGCATTGCTCTTCGTGGTGATTACACGCCCTATTAAGAACGATGTCCCGTCTTTTGTAATGTCCTTGGGATCATCATAAATCGTAACGTCTTTAGTGTAATTTTTGACTTCCTTTCAGTTAGCTTCTGTACGATACTGTAGCAGTTCTTCCTGTCAAAGTTTCGTGGGGCTACGTCATTTAGCAGTGGTATACATCAGCGAAAGTAATTTTCGTCCTTATGTTCTGCACAGCAGTGTATCTACAGTTCTTAACAGATATGCTGCAGTAGTTGTTGCTAGACATACCAGAGGACGTAAGACCATGTATGTGGCAGCCGCACTACGGATGTCCTGTCCTTTCCGCACAGATAAATACAGGAAGTTAACATTTAGAGACAGCTGGAGCCGTCGTTTCAGATACACCAAATACAGGGCTATTACAAATGATTGAAGCGATTTCATAAATTCACTGTAGCTCCATTCATTGACATATGGTCACGACACACTACAGACACGTAGAAAAACTCATAAAGTTTTGTTCGGCTGAAGCCGCACTTCAGGTTTCTGCCGCCAGAGCGCTCGAGAGCGCAGTGAGACAAGATGGCGACAGGAGCCAAGAAAGCGTACGTCGTGCTTGAAATGCACTCACATCAGTCAGTCATAACAGTGCAACGACACTTCAGGACGAAGTTCAACAAAGATCCACCAACTGCTAACTCCATTCGGCGATGGTATGCGCAGTTTAAAGCTTCTGGATGCCTCTGTAAGAGGAAATCAACGGGTCGGCCTGCAGTGTGCGAAGAAACGGTTAAACGCGTGCGGGCAAGTTTCACGCGTAGCCCGCGGAAGTCGACGAATAAAGCAAGCAGGGAGCTAAACGTACCACAGCCGACGGTTTGGAAAATCTTACGGAAAAGGCTAAAGCAGAAGCCTTACCGTTTACAATTGCTACAAGCCCTGACACCCGATGACAAAGTCAAACGCTTTGAATTTTCGGCGCGGTTGCAACAGCTCATGGAAGAGGATGCGTTCAGTGCAAAACTTGTTTTCAGTGATGAAGCAACATTTTTTCTTAATGGTGAAGTGAACAGACACAATGTGCTAATCTGGGCGGTAGAGAATACTCACGCATTCGTGCAGCAAATTCGCAATTCACCAAAAGTTAACGTGTTTTGTGCAATCTCACGGTTTAAAGTTTATGGTCCCTTTTTCTTCTGCTAAAAAAACGTTACAGGACACGTGTATCTGGACATGCTGGAAAATTGGCTCATGCCACAACTGGAGATTGACAGCGCCGACTTCATCTTTCAACAGGATGGTGCTCCACTGCACTTCCATCATGATGTTTGGCATTTCTTAAACAGGAGATTGGAAAACCGATGGATCGGTGATGGTGGAGATCATGATCAGCAATTCACGTCATGGCCTCCATGCTCTCCCGACTTAACCCCATGCGATTTCTTTCTGTGGGGTTATGTGAAAGATTCAGTGTTTAAACCTCCTCTACCAAGAAACGTGCCAGAACTGCGAGCTCGCATCAACGATGCTTTCGAACTCATTGATGGGGACATGCTGCACAGAGTGTGGGAGGAACTTGATTATCGGCTTGATGTCTGCTGAATCACTAAAGGGGCACATATCGAACATTTGTGAATGCCTAAAAAAACTTTTTGAGTTTTTATATGTGTGTGCAAAGCATTGTCAAAATATCTCAGATAATAAAGTTATTGTAGAGCTGTGAAATCGCTTCAGTCATTTTTAATAACCCTGTATCTTGCATGCCCTACCAGCTTAACACCTTTGGACCTTTATCTGCCGAGAAAATTAAACAAGAAGCCTTCAAGGAAATACAGACTACTTTCGATCACATGAAATGCTGTATAACACTAGCGCGAGATCCGGTAAGTCCAGATGAAATTTGACGTGCTGTATTGTCAGTCAGGAATCGCTTTATATCAAGTATCAAAGACAACATTTTGAGCACTTGGCGTGGCAGTCATAACAGTAATAAGCACACGAACCGTACCTAATGTTTGTGGGACATTTTCTACTGAAAGGACATTCATTTCCGGCGTTGCTATCTTTTTACTATTTCCTCAAGCACCACACATGTTATGCCACTGAAGCGCTCTTGTAGGTAGCCTGTTCGTATGTTGGTAGCGCTATAGACTGTGTCACTATCGCTGACATCGCTCTGCGCCCTCGGCAAGAGATTCTGTAGTTGGACAGTTAGCGAGTGGATAGAGAAAGCTATGGACAAGCTTTTTCTTAGTGGAGACTCTGTGTTGGCAGGACATGCATTGTAAATTGAGACTGCAAGGAAATGTATTATGAGGATGGTTGGTAATCATAGCGTGTAGGCTTTCACGGCCGGCGTCTTCAATAATTAAAACTTCCGGGCTAAGAGGCCGTGGTCCAATAGTAGAATTACTTCTCCCTGACGTTTCGTTGCCAGCTGCGGGCAACATCATCTGAGGTGAGTCTACGACTGGCTGCTAGGCCGTGGAGGTCCTGTTTATATAGAGCGCGTAGAGGGCGCCACCACTCGTCACGTGTTGTCAACAGTAAAACTATCTCTGGCTGGCGTCATTACTCTCGATCGAAGGTAATCGATTGTCACATCTTTGGTACAGAGTCGACCGCCATATCTTATCTAGCTTCAAGCCTTCTTCTTTCCTGTTAAAATTATTGTGGTGTTTAAAAATCTCTACAGCCTCTCTATACATACGTGCAGGAAAGAAGAAGGCTTGAAGCTAGATAAGATATGGCGATCGACTCTGTACCAAAGATGTGACAATCGATTACCTTCGATCGAGAGTAATGACGCCAGCCAGAGATAGTTTTACTGTTGACAACACGTGACGAGTGGTGGCGCCCTCTACGCGCTCTATATAAACAGGACCTCCACGGCCTAGCAGCCAGTCGTAGACTCACCTCAGATGATGTTGCCCGCAGCTGGCAACGAAACGTCAGGGAGAAGTAATTCTACTATTGGACCACGGCCTCTTAGCCCGGAAGTTTTAATTATTGAAGACGCCGGCCGTGAAAGCCTACACGCTATGATTAGACGCCTCTACGGGGAGGATATGTCGGTTATGGTACGACGGTTGGAGAGCCTACGCAAGAAGAAGGCCCAGCAGCTTTGTTCGCTCACTTTCTTGCTACGTTGTCGTGACACCGGTGCGGTTCCGAAGTTTTTGAAGGTGAGAAGATTGTTTCATTCAGCGCAA
Organism: Schistocerca americana; assembly: GCF_021461395.2. Lineage (NCBI taxonomy): Eukaryota > Metazoa > Arthropoda > Insecta > Orthoptera > Acrididae > Schistocerca > Schistocerca americana. Next base: position 173,614,113 of record NC_060125.1, read on the forward strand.
GCTAGCCGTATCTATTCACGCATGGAACTGGCAATGCTACGAGAACGGATCCATCAAACACGTCGAGGACTGGCGGTAACATGCAGTCAACTATTAAATCTCCATCTATTTATTAGCAATACAATGCAGGTTTGCGATTGGAATAAGGTGGATGGGCTAACATTTAGATCCATGGAACGTAGTGCAGAAGTGTCTTCTAATAGACAGAAGAAGAAGTTTGACTATCTACATAAGAGCAGACAGGAAACACCGGTTATAGACAATTCTCGAACGGTTATAAATTTGTCCGGAAAAGAGTTATCCAGGGAAGAAACTTCTGTTCTCTCGAAAGGAGGTAATTTTGCAATTACTCCACTGAAGATTCCAACGGAGGATATTGTAGCTAATATAGAGGCCGGGATTCGGCTGTTACCATCACACACTGCTGATGAAGTTAGGATGGAAACAGCCAGGATACTGCGTAAAGCTAAGCCACCTAGCAGTAATCTGTCTCAAGGAGAAAAGAAAGCATTACGGGAGATTAATGCGGACAAGAGTATTATTGTACTTTCGGCTGACAAGGGAAATGCTACCGTGGTGATGAAGAGTGAAGACTACCACAAGAAGATCAGTGACCTTTTGGATCTTACCACTTATAAAAAGTTGAAAAAGGATCCTACAACGAAAGTGTTGACAGTTACCAATCAATTAATAAAAAAGTCTTCTATTCCTTCAGAGGATAAAAAAGATCTTTGTAAAACGGAAGCTTATCCTCCTAGATTATATGGGCTACCTAAGGTGCATAAACCTAATGTCCCACTTAGACCGATAGTAAGTGCTATTGGATCCCCTACTCAAGAGCTGGCTAGACATCTTGCCACCTTGTTACAACCGTTCATTGGAAAAACTGATCATCATATTAAAAACTCTATGCACTTTATCGAAAAATTGAAGGAGATTACCGTCAGCCCCAGTGATATTCTTGTCAGCTTTGATGTGGTGTCTCTGTTCACCATGGTTCCTGTCAACGAAGCTCTTGCTTGCATATCTGACATATTTCCGACTGATATAGTAGCTTTGTTTAGACATTGCCTTTCCATGACTTATTTTCAGTATAATAATGAGTTCTATGAACAAATTAATGGAGTGGCAATGGGTAGCCCTCTAAGTCCAGCCGTTGCTAATATTTTTATGGAATTTTTTGAACAGCAAGCACTGCAGTCAGCCAGAAAAAGGCCTTTGAAGTGGTATCGGTATGTGGACGACACTTTTGTCGTATGGAATCACGGTGAAGAAGAACTGAACCGTTTTTTGAAGCATTTGAATAGCATCAATTCAAAAATACAATTTACTATGGAGACAGAAAGTAATGGACAGATAAATTTTTTGGACGTCTCAGTAATTAAACGAACAGATGGGACTCTGGGTCACAAAGTCTACAGAAAAGATACGCATACCGATCGTTATCTTCATAAGCATTCAAACCATCATCCCAGGCAGAAGAGAGGCATCATCAAGACATTGGTGGACAGGGCTAATAAAATCTGTGAGCCAGCTTATTTGCAAGAGGAACTAAACCACTTGCGAACCGCTTTCCAGAAAAATGGGTACACTGACAAGGAGATAGATAGAGCACTCCATCCCAGAAGAAAAATGTCCGAAAACGTGCAACAACAACAACCATCGGTGGGGAAAGTTTTTCTTCCATTCATCCACAATATTACGGACCGTATCGGGAAAGTGCTGGCCAAGTTCAGAGTTGATACAATCTTCAGACCCACCAAGAAAATTAGTGAATGCTTAAGATCGGCGAAAGATGCACGACACCCTTTAGCTACTCCTGGTGTCTATAAGATTCCCTGTAGTTGTGGGAAGGTTTACATTGGAACCACGAAAAGAAGTATCAATACTCGCCTAACTGAACACAAAAGGAACTGTCGACTGGGACACACGGACAAATCGGCTGTAGCGGAACATGTTTTTGAAACGGGTGACCATGAAATTAAATTTAGTGAGACGAGCGTGCTAGCTAAGACACCGCATTATTATGCACGTATGTATAGAGAGGCTGTAGAGATTTTTAAACACCACAATAATTTTAACAGGAAAGAAGAAGGCTTGAAGCTAGATAAGATATGGCGATCGACTCTGTACCAAAGATGTGACAATCGATTACCTTCGATCGAGAGTAATGACGCCAGCCAGAGATAGTTTTACTGTTCACAACACGTGATGAGTGGTGGCGCCCTCTACGCGCTCTATATAAACAGGACCTCCACGGCCTAGCAGCCAGTCGTAGACTCACCTCAGATGATGTTGCCCGCAGCTGGCAACGAAACGTCAGGGAGAAGTAATTCTACTATTGGACCACGGCCTCTTAGCCCGGAAGTTTTAATTATTTGATGGTTGGTAATGTTTGGGCAGTGGAATTATTGACAACAATATAATTTTTGGAACTGGACGTCACATGAATAAGGTAAAATTTTCTAAATACATTGTTTTCTCTTCAACAATATCTTTCTTTATCTAACCATATGCCTCCTAGTAGTTAGAGCCTATAGTAGTTAGAAGCTTTTTATTTCGCTGGCTGTAGTTGCTGCTTGCTGTAGTTCGTGTTATGAAGATTTTCTGTGAGGTATGTGACTTATAAAAGAATGGGGTTCGTGATTGAAATGAGTTTAGGCAATTAACAGAGCTTGAGGTAGGCTCATATTTCTTTATTGGACTTTTATTATTACGATTTCTTGCAATTCAGGGCCATTCTTTTGTGTTAATTATTGGAAGTGATGATGTCACTGTATAGCAGTCATATTGCGTTGGGTAATAAATGAATAGGTTAAGCTTCCGCAGCTATAATCTTTGAGAATAGCTTGCGCACATTAAAATATTCACATTGTTTACTAGAACATAGCGAAAATTGCATCTCGATATATTTTCTCTTTTTGGATTTATTTTGGATGGACGCCTCGCACTGTGAAATCAGCTATATAAGTTTCGAATGGGCGTATGACGGGGAACATCCTGTCTCACGCGTGTTGTAAAGTAATGGAACTGCGTAATATGAAGAAAGCTCACAGGAAAATAATGTGCGGAGAGATTGTAACTAACCTGTTTCTACGGGTTATTACGTTATTATTGTGTCGGCACCGACTCCGTGTAACTCACTTGGTTACTTCTTACTATCAAACTAAAGCATGGGTAAATGGTCGCTGCAGGCGGTCGTTGTGCGGCACCTGTGAATAAATCGTGTAAGACAGCCGTGTACTTGTTGCGTTCTGCGTAAGTGGCATGAAGCGCCTGTGAGTCAACAAAAGATAGCGCTCGGAACTGTGTCCAAATATTTAAATGAACCAGGTGCAAAAAAAATGCTTATTGATTGTGAAATTAACGTGAGAAGATTAGGGTCGCCACCGACTCTAACCATACAACTAATCAAAGGTTTGGCCGAGTCGAAAAAAATTAATTTGATCACAGACCAAAAACTCACAGAAGTGCATACGTTGTGATATCGCTCATAGGGGATGCGATGTAATTAATAGCATTGCCTGAGCACTGTTCACGAGAATCAAACATTTAAAATAGAAAGTGCATGAACACTGTACATAAGATCAGCTCCTAGCAACACACCTGAAAACAAGACTTAATCTAAAGCATTTGTTTTAAAGTAAAAGAGGGAACTAATCACTGGACCTGTGCATAAGGAAACGCGTTGGATGTGCTAACGGGAAAGCTACGAGATGACTGGTTTAGGTGCAAAAACGTAACCTCGGAGTACAAGAGAAAATTGTGGATAAAATAATTTATTCCTAAGACATGGATGTGAGGCATGTACACAATTCCTGACAACATTACTTCCTAAAACATTAAAGAGAAGCATGGATACACTCGCCGTTATAATCTACACCTAAAATCATTGGTGTGAATCATTCATACGACTGCGGTTGCCTGATAACTGATTGTAATGGCTCGTGAAACGGTACACATTTCGCAGTACACTAGCGTGCCCACGCGGTTTGTGGAGACGCAATTTCTAGGTATCGTGGCCAAATTGCAACAATATCACATCACGCGATCATGAACAGTTAACATTCTTTAAAACACACATGAGATCGAACAGTTAGTGATGACGGTAGCCCAGCAAACTCTAATGTTCAACCACGTGGTTGGCTCGCCTCGGACAAAAGATACATAAAGCAAGGAAAATTTACGAGAAGGCAAAGGCACAGCTGATGGCAAACAGACATTCATACAGAAGCGAGGGCTCACTTCTTATAGATGCGACACCTTTGTGTTGCGCTCTGCTGGCGAATCCAAGTCTATTATAGAAATTTACTAAAAGAAAAATCTGCCAACTCTTTGTATTCCTAGCTGCGACAAGGTAAAGCAATCTTTCAGAATTGAAAGGCTAGACCAAAAGCTAACAGCTCTCCCCTCCCCAAGTAACAACGCGCCAGTCGGTCAGTCTAACTCACCTTTCTTTGACTGGAACACAGCTCTGGACGCTTCCCGTACCGGCGGCAGACTGCCTCGCTTTTTCTTCTCTAGCCTCTTCCCGGCTCCGCGTGGCCCGGAAAACCCAAAGATGCCATTTCCAAATGGTTAAAATGGCTCTGAGCACTATGGGACTTAACTTCTGAGGTCATCAGTCCCCTAGAACTTAGAACTACTTAAACCTAACTAACCTAAAGACATCACACACATCCATGCCCGAGGCAGGATTCGAACCAGCGACCGTAGCGGTCGCGCGGTTCCAGACTGTAGCGCGTAGAACCGCTCGGCCACCCTGGCCCGCTCCATTTCCACCACCAACTTAACGCAGGTAGATTTCTCACAAGTCGTGCGAACCTCTTTGCCTGCTTGAACACTACAAGAGTTGGCTATTCTGTACAACTGCTGCTGAATCTGTATGACTATCGCAGACTTCATGCAGCAGACTACGCCTCCGTCTAGCAATGTGACACACAACCACATTCATTCAAGCAGTTATGAAAAAAGAGAAACAAGGAAAAGTAAGAGAAATGCTAGTGAAAGTGGGCTACCGGACTAATGAAAGGTGGCTACAGGACCCTTTCAAGATGTATGAGTGTGTGACTGCGATGTCTTTAGAATCATTAATAATAAATGCTGTATGCAGTATGAACTACTGCATAGACTTGATTTCCTGCCTTAAAAAAGAGCACAAAACTTACCGAAGAGATGGGCTTGTAAATAGTGAACAACCTCTTGTTAATATCCCCAAGAAAAAATACCTCACTTAACGTCTACATGACAAAAAAGTAAAAATCTCTATCCATTATTTAGTATAAGAATGAAATAGTTTGTGTAGAAGGCTGTGACCAAGAAATTGGTATATTTGTTGGAAAAAAATTACAAAAGGCAGTGTTTGCTATCGCTGAAAGAGGGTGGTCAGGTCACGAATTTTGCATCAGAGCTCCATTCAGTAGCGAAGAAAGGACGAAACATCCCAAGCGTGAGCGATTCAATTAAAAGCGTTTTATGAGATTTTTCCATAGATACACAGAATCGCGAGATTAATTTCGCAATTTCCATCCTATTGAGCTTTTAAAAGCACCCTTAAAAATTTGCATCACTGACATTCTCTCGCCAACGAAGGTGTGTAGCGCTTTGCACGTCTTTCTTTCATACTAGCATTGTGCGCCTGGAAATATATCCGTTAGTCTTGATTTGATACGTTCACCTCCGCATCAGGAAAGCAATTTTTCGAGTCTTATTATTTCCGCTGCCACTCTTTATCATTCTTGCTAGTACCTTTCTCATTCTTCTCACTTTAAATTCTTTTTCATTTATGTAGAGGTACACATTCCAAGTGGAAGTGTATTGGAAAGAAGATGCGAATGGAAAAAAGCTAACCATAAAAAAATATTGGACACCCCCTTGAGAGACTACTTTGTAAACGGTGTAGAACTGATACCGGGTGGCCCTGCGATCCTCCTCTGCTGAAGAAAGTCATGCGCCATTCAGGTATATGAAATCAGCGGTGTACGATAGATCGGTGTACAGAAGTACAGTATAGTGGTCGTATTTTTGTACATTGTACACTTTTCTTTCTACAGCACATTTAAATCAAATGGCTCTGAGCACTATGGGACTTAACATATGAGGTCATCAGTGCCCTAGAACTCAGAGCTACTTAAACCTAACTAACCTAATGACATCACACACATCCATGCCCGAAGCAGGATTCGAACCTGTGACCGCAGAATTCGCGTGGTTCCAGACTGTAGCGCCTAGAACCACACGGTCACCGCAAACGGCAAACACAGTTAAAAACACGTGAAAGGATCTGTTATTTCAAAGCAGACACGAAAATGTTACAATATTAATTGAACATTGATGCCGTCTGGAAAGCAATTATTTGTATAAATATCATAACTTCCGCAGACATAACTCTCCAGTTAGACCAACCGTCAACTCCAAGAATACACCAGCGTACCAACCACGCAACTATTAATAATATCGTCAGGGAGTTGTACAGTTTTGGCGTCACATATTCAATAAAAAAATATATGAGCTAACAAGTTTCATCAAAGACCTAAAAATCCAGATTTGCTTCGTTCGAAATTATTTACCTAGTCACTAACGCACCTGTGAAACACACAACTGAAATTATTAGGTAAGAACTTACGAAACAGAAAGAACTAACCACACCAGACATTTCTGAATTTGTTGCTCTGCCTGAACTAATACTACCCTACAATTATTTTTCATTAAGTGATAAAATATACCAACAGAAATAAGGCTCAGCTGTGGGGAATAGCATGTCAAGCCTCCTAGCTGACATATTTATCAATCACTTAGAAAATAAATTTTATAGAAGGAAAAGTAAAAATTCTGAAAAAAATGTTTATTACAGGAGAAATGTGGATGACACACTACTCCTGTCTGATGGTACAAAAGATGAGCTTTATTAACTATTCACAATATTCAGTTCACTCCATATTAAAATAAAGTTCACAATAGAACATGAAACAAACCGGTCCATAAATATTAGACCTTAATGTTGTTAGTTAACAGTAAGAACATACTTTTTACATTTACAGCACAACATAAAAATCATCACGCTATCCTGACACACACATGTGCTTCATTTAGACCCATGTTGATCAGGGCACACACATTTCCTTGAAAACGCAAAGCACTAACTCGGGAAACATCAAAGTAGTCGCAGTGGATAACTGGTATTCAGTAAAATCAGTTGACAAACTATTAACAAAATAGAGGTCAATATCAGTAAGCGTCTTGTCACGGTCCGTGCGGCTCCCCCCGTCGGAGGTTCGAGTCCTCCCTCGGGCGTAGGTGTGTGTGTTGTCCTTAGTTTAAGTTAGATTAAGTAGTGTGTAGACTTAGGGACCGATGACCTCAGTAGTTTGGTCCCATAACACCTTACCACAAATTTATAATTAAATTATATACTATCAGTTACAAAAGCACTATAGGGAAACAACTGAGACAAATCAAATCTTCACAAGCATTCCCTATTAATGTACAGTATCATAAAAACTTATTCAGAACTACCAATATAAAAATATCTTTCACCACAAACAACAACGTTGGACACCACTTGCTTTACACAGTAAACATAAACAACCCAATAACTGTACACAGTGAAATGTATAGATTGCAGTGTAACTCTTGTCATGCATTTTACATGGGCGAAACAGAACGAACTTTCCATATACATTACAAAGAACACACAGATGCTTTCAGGCCCAACCACAATGGCATACCAGCAATAGCTAATCACATGTAGTAGCTTAATAGACACAGGCTAAGTGACATCCACAACAGCCTAACTGTACTCCATACAGAAAATAATAATAGAAATCTTAACTTACTGGACCATTATAGATAATGTTACAAAAATCTTCTGAAGACGTGTTAAATGAAGAGAGTCTAATAGCCACAGTTTATGTATGCAGCTATTTTAAACGCTTATTTTTTTCTAAAGAAAAATTCTTAAATTGCAGCTAGTTCATTACATACAGTCACATCCGATATTTGTACAAAACAATTGCTCCCCAACAGCATGTTTGTATAATTAATAATGTAGTATCTTTGTGGCTTCTTTGAAATAACAACACCCTCCTATATGTAGAAGGGTACCATCCCTATCTTCTGATATTCTTCCACTTGTTTTTAATTATGTTTACAGATATCTATATGACGAAAAGTGCATAAAATGAACGTAACTAAGACTACTTACACTGTACTTCAGAACCATCTAACGACTACTGGAAACAGGAATTTTTCGATGTTGTCTTAGTTTTGTACAAACTTACATTCACAATGTGCCACTTGGTAGTTATATTTGTGCAGTCTTAACAGGACGAGTGTTAAAGTAAATTTTAAGGATGGCGTGGACTGATCAAGTAACTGAAGATGAGCCCCTATCGCTCGAAATGCAACGTGCTTTGAAATAAAGTCATTATTTGCGATTGAAGGCTGTTTCTTTACTTTACTTTTATTTTAAGAAAAGAATTCAGTGATAGATGTAAGACTGTGTGATGTACCCCTCGATGAATGATCGTGTGATAAAATGAGTCTACTTTAAACTTCTGAAAACTAACTGTTCTGAGGCGGGACACATCACAGTGACCTTAACAGGATCCCATTAACAAGATAGATAATCAGAATTTTCATGTTAACTTGTGTAATGATTCCTACTAGGTCAAAGGCGATTCGGTTACCTGCTATTCTCTGATTTCTTGTAGAGCCAGATGAAGAATTGTCGTTGGGGAGCGGAAAAGATTGGTAATGGCGGACCTTGATAATATGAAGCATAATGTAACAAGTGATTTGTATTCGGCTTGTAAAACCGCAATTGTGTATATGGTACGCGCTGTGGCGCGCAATCGACACATCACCAAACCAATCGCTTCACAACGTCGCTATATTGCTGAAAGACAAACAAACTCTGTATACATAATTAGTAGAGGAAAATGGACCGATCACTTCTAAATAAAAGCACAAATTAACTTTGATAACCTTAGTGTTATAAGCAAAATTACAAGAGCGAGGAAATGCATACTCACGTGAAGAGAACCGCAAGAGGAAGGCTAATAAGAAAGACACTTTATGTGCCTCAGTTATTTTGAAAATACGAAATATTAAATTACAGAAGCGATGCTAATCATCTGCAACGATATAGATTTTCAGTTTTGTATCTGACATAGCGAGATATATTAATTCACTGCAACTGAAAGAAATGGGTGAAATTAAATGATCAAGATTTGAATATCCAGTACTATGTTCTTCTAACCCTAGTTGTCAAGTTTCTAAAAACGTATGCTTTTGTCAAAATTTATGTGCTAATTGTAAAATTACTGGTGGAGAAACCCGGCGCTGGTGCGTCTACACCCGCACCACGCAACGTTTGGCGTCGTACTTAATGTTTATGACGTCATATCTCCTGAACTAAGTATCGTACAGTGATGTAGTACTGTACGCACATTCAGCGCCATACTTGGATACCGTCCGCAAAACTTATTTCGAATAGAGTTTGTAGGAAAGTAGTTATAAATTTAAACGTCATGCATGATACAGCAGTTTCTCACGCATCTAATTGTTTATGACGTCATGTCTTCTGAACTGAGAGTCGTATAATGATATAATTCTGCACAAACATTCAGTGATATATGTGCATACTGTCAGTAAAGCGTGTGGCGAATAAATGTTGTGGTCAGAAGTAAAAAATTATGACGTCATGCCACGTACGAACGTTTTCCCTTTAATCATTTTGCAGGGGTTGTCAGTGAGAAAAAATTTCGTAAATGTTTGAAATTATGTGTAAAGTTTGTTGCAAGTCACTAAGTTCTGTCATTCTCAAATACCGGTTGAGTAAAATCTGGGAATTCAGGCGTCGTGAGCTACACTTACTTTTCACCCCATGTCCACCCTTTCGACATGTAGGTGGTTCTTACCCCTACACCTCTTGCCGCCTGAGAGTAAGGTATGATTGAAATCGGTTTAGTAGGAAAGGTGGAACATACATACTCAAACACACGCAGACACACATGCATACACAAACACACTCACATAGATTTTTATAATATGCGTGTGTTGCAATGAAAAGTTTCTGTTTCGCAAAAATTCTCATGGTAAATGAGAGATCATAAGTATGGGCATTGCCCGACAATTCAGGAGTCTGTGTTTGCTTTTGACCTCTGAATGTGCTATACAGTTGACTCTGTTATTAACATAGTATTTGAAAGATACTATGCGACTCGTCCAAAGGTTTTTTTTCATTTGTGTAATTCGTCTGTAGCAACAGTGTCGTGGACAGCTGATATGATGTTAAGAAATGATGATGAAAAAGGCGAAGAAATGTGTTTCAGTCAGCACATAATAAAGTCAACCTTCGACTATGAACAGGAAGCAAGAGAAAAGGTAAGTTTTGTTTGTAATTATTTCCATGCAATGATGGTTAAAAAATGCAAGAATGGTGAATAATTATACCTAAAATTCACTCACTTTGTGTAATATTTAACTTTATTACATCCTGCAACGTAAAATTTCTTCCCAAAACATCAGTTCGACTCAAGACCTTTGCTGTCACCGATAAATTTATTTGAATCAACATGAGTAAAACTGAAAACAAAACTGAGCCATAAAAAGTGCTGGCAAGAAAAATGTGGTGCGAAAAATGCAGTGACCTCGGAGACGTTTCAGAGATTTGTGATCGTCCTCAGCGCGGTGAGAAGCGGCAGGCCGTGTCTGAGTTATGGCGGCGTGCCCCCCAGAGGGCAGGCTGGGTTTGCTCACAGCGGCTGCCGCCTCCTCCCTCGTCTCCAGAGACGCACGGCCAGCGTGCCGCGCCCTGACAACCCTCTCTCCTGCAGTGGAAATCCACGGGCGAGCCGAGGCAAGAGCGCTTCCAGTGCTGCGCTGGCAAAATTTCTGGCTAACTATTAGCGCAGACAGACAAAACATATATGTCTTCGGAGTATTTAGCGGTGGCATGTCTGCATAAAGCCTCGGTATCGAGCCGCGTCTAATGAAATCTTTGCGCTTTTCGTAGCTGTCTCCACAGTCGATATGAGAGTAGAAACTACTCGCTGCTGCCGTTGACACACTTTCCCACTTACTTAACGTATCTGACATAGGTACAAACGAATAGGACGAGTGGAGGACAATCAAACAAGCAAATAATCTTAATGAACATGCGCGAGTACCAGTGGTTTCTGTGATATGGTCTATGCACAAGTGCAGTTATGCCTATGTTACAATACCGTCAATGTTAAGGCTACATTCGGATCATGTTCCTTATGGCGGAGTGGTGCGCATGTGGCTGTCTGGGAATATGTAGTACGAATGTAAGGAGGAGCTAGATAGGTTGAGGAGGATGAAGGGTGGTGAGGAATGGTAACTAGCACTTGGCAAGAAGGCAGCTAAGAGAAGGAGGTGGTATTCAGACAGTTATACTTTGCCAATATGGACTGGATTTGACCGACAGCGTTGAGAGGAGCCTCTTGTAGCTGTAGATGTAGGGTACATGCACCAGCCCTCAGCAGTTAGGAGGCCTTGGTTAGTTGCAAAGTCTAACAGAAAGAAGAAGGTTCTGCTGCTAGGTAGTTCGCACAGTAGAAGTGTGGGCCAGCAGTTTGAGGATGTGTTGGGAAGTGAGTACCAGGTCACCAGCATTGTGAAGCCAAGTGCAGGGTTGGCTCAGGGACTGACAATATAGGGGAGTTATATAGGGATTTTACGAAGTAGTATCAGGTAGTGACAGTGGGTGGAGCAGGGAACAGTCTTGATAGAGATGGGGAATATGATGTAGGTAGTGACCTGGTAAAGATAGCTACTCAAACTGGTGGCACTAATATTCACTTCGTGCAACTGTTTCAGCGTCATGATCGGCCTCATCTTAATGTGGCTGTCAGGCGCGTTAACATGGGGCTGGAGAGGGAGCGGATGACAGAGGTCATGGCTCACATTGGAGTGGTGCCAGTTATGGCCTGCACCTCAATAGGTATGGGAAGGGGAGGCTGGCAAAGCTTACAGGTGACAGTGTAGTGGGTGATGGTGGGGTCACTCATGGAAAAATTCCTGTAGTAGTTGGTGTTAGAGCTGCACTTTTTTCAGGCTGAAGTCAGTTGATAGGTAAAACTGCTTAAAGGAAGTCCCTCTAAATAAGGACTCACATTCAGAGGATGTCATGTTTCCAGATAGAGAAGGAATTAGCATATTTCATCAAGATATAAGAGGTATTAGAGATAAACTTAGTGAACTGCTTGCAGATATTGACTCTGAAATTATTGGTATGTCAGAGCGTCACTTAAATAATTTGACAATTCAGAAGCTTCCTTTTCCAGGATACAGATCAGCTGGCTGTTTTTCAGGGAGTTCCTTGCAGGGTGGGGGAGTGGCTATCTACACACAAAACAGTATTCCAATTGAGTCCATAGACGTATCATGGCACTGCACTGAACAGATATTTGAATGTTGTGCAGGGACAGTTGAATTTAATGAAACTAAGTTTCTAATTGTTGTAGTTTGTAGGTCCCTTAATTCTAACTTCAGAGAATTTCTGATCAAGCTAGAGAGGATTCATGATTCGCTTTGTAGGAAGTACCAGAAATTAGTTAAATGTGGTGACTTAAATATAAATTTTGTATATGATAGTACAAGAAAAAGGATGTTGGTAGATCTCCTACATTCATGCGACCTGATATAGACTGTGTTTTTCCAACTAGTGTGCAGGGGAACAGTAGCACAGCCATAGACAATATTTTTATTCATTCTTCATTATAATTATTTTACTGTTAGTAGAAGGGTGAATGGCCTTTCAGACCATGATGCACAAATTTTAATACTAAAAGGTTTTTGTACTAAAAGAAATGTCATATTTAATTACAAACTATGTATGAAAGTTCATCCAACAGCAATAGAGAGTTTTTTAAACCTTGTCACGGAACAAGAGTGGCATGAAGTTCATAGTGCTGATAACATAGATGATAAATATAATGCTTTCCTTAACACATTTCTCGTGGTCTTTGAGAGCGGCTTTCCATTAGAACGTTCTAAACAGGGCACGATCAGTAACAGGTAGCCAGGTGGCTGACTAGTGGGATAAGGATATCATGTAGAACAAAGTGGGAATTATATCAAAATGTTAAAAGTAGTCACAATGAAGTTGCAGTAGCCCATTACAAGCAGTACTGTAAGGTGCTTAAAAACGTTATTAGGAGAGCAAAGAGTATGTGGCATGCAAATAGAATAGCTAATCCACAGGATAAAATTAAAACCATATGGACAGTTGTGAAGGAAGTGTCTGGCCAGCAGCACAAGGTGGGCAGTATAAAGTCAGTTCGTAGTAAAAATATTTCTGTTAATGATAAATCAGATATATGTACGGGATTTAACAATCATTTTCTGAGCATTGCTGGTGAATTAAATAAAAATTTAGTTTCTACAGGCAATCGTATAATTTTCTTGGGAAATACCTTTCTGAAATTGAAATCTGAAATACTCCTCTGTGATACTGACAACGGGGATATTGAGTCAATAATTAAATCACTGAAGACTAAGAACTCTCATGGTTATGATAGACTGGCTAGCAGAATATTAAAGTACTGTGCTGCACATATTGGCCCTAGCCATGTTTCTAATTTTTCCTTCAGGAATGGTCAGTTTCCTGAGCGATTAAAGTACTCAGTAGTAAAGCCGCTTTATGAAAAAGGAGAAAGGGATAATGTAGACAACTATAGACCTATTTCTATGCCATCAGTGTTTGCTAAAGTTATTGAAAAGCCTGTATATGTAAGGATAATCTGTCATTTTATACCACACACTTCGCTATCAAATGTACAGTCCGGCTTTAGAAGTCGTTTAACAACTGAAAATGCTATATTCTATTTTTTCTGTGAGGTACTAGATGGGTTAAGCAAAAGATTTCGAACGCAAGGCGTATTGTTTGATTTAACTAAAGCGCTTGATTGTGTTGATCACAAAACATTGCTACAGACGTTGGACCATTACGGAATACGGGGAGTAGCTGACAATTGGTTCACGTCTTACTTTAGCAACAGACAGCAAAAGGTCATTATTCACAATGTTGAGAATGGCTGTGATGTTGGGTTTGGGTGGGGTACAGTCAAGTGCGTGGTGCCCCAGGGATCAGTGTTGGGGTCACTCCTGTTCCTTATTTATATAAATGATATGCCCTCTAGTATTATGAGTAACCCTAAAATGTTTCTGTTTGCTGATGACATTAGCTTGATAGTAAAGGATGTTGTGTGCAACGTAGCTCGATTTCAAACAGTGCAGTGCATGACCTAGTTCATGGGTTGTAGAAAATAAACTTACGCTAAATCACAGTAAGGCTCAGTTTTTAGTTTCTAACACACAATTCAACAAAACCTGACGTTTTAATTTCACAGAATGGGCATAGGATTAGTCAAACTGAACAATTCATATTTCTAGGTGTTCTGATAATAGTAAACTGTTGTGGAAAGCCCACATTTAGGATCTTGTTCAAAGATTTAATGCTGCGATTTTTACTATTCGAACGATACCTGAAGTGAGTGATCGTTCGACTCGAAAGTTAGTCTGCTTTGCTTATTTTCATTCGCTTATGTCGTATGGTATTATATTTTGGGGTAACTCTTCCCATTCTAAAAGGATATTTTTGGCTCAGAAACGGCCGGTTCGGGCAATACTTGGTGTAAGTTCACGAACCTCTTGTCGACCCCTGTTCATGAGTCCGGGTATTTCTACATTGTCCTCTCAATATATATATATTCCTTACTGTCATTTCTTGTTAGCAGCATCAGCTTCTTCCCAAGAATAAGCAGCTTTTGCTCAGTTAATACTCTGCAGAAATCAAACGTGCATTTGGAAAGGACTTCCTTAACTCCTGTGCAGAAAGGTGTGCAGTATACTGCTGCATCCATTTTCGGTAAGCTACCAATCGAATTCAAAAATCTTAGCAGTAATCTATGCGCTTTCAAATCGAAACTGAAGAGTTTCCTCCTGGACCATTCCTTCTATTCTGTCGAGGAGTCCCTTGAAAAATTATACTGATTCTTGTTGTATTGTTGATTGCGTTTAGTTAAACTTATGGACTGACTTTTTTCAGGTTCATAAACATTTATTTTTATCTCTTATTACTTTTATGTTGAAATTTCATGTACTGACACGTTCCATGTATAAGTAGGCTACTTCTGTGTTGGCAGCGCTGTGTAGCGCTTTGCATTGGATCTCTGACTGCGCCTTCTTAGTAAGAGACCCTGTGGCTGGTCGGACTCGTTGTTGGAGGTTAATCACCAGTACTGTTGGTCAGTTGGAAGTTAGTCACCAGCAGTAATGGAAATACTCTTGGGCAGTTGGAGGTGAAATGCCAGCAGTGATGGATGTTAAATGTGAGAAGTTTGCATTGATGGAGGGTAGAGGTCTGAGGTGTTATCGCAGGCTAACGATCCGCCTACGTTCAACTTGAATATTATTCATGATTATAAACCTTTGCACTAGATGTAAATGGCGATTTGTATTTGTGTTTGAATTGGATGTTACATCATTAAGGTAAAAAATACATTATTTGCTTTGCAACAAAATCTTTCCTTTGCTAACCACATGCCTATTAGTAGTTAGTGGCTGTAGTAGTTATTAGAATCTTCAATTTGGCTGGCAGTAGTGACTCTCTGACCCTCGCTGTATTGCAGTAGTTCGTGTAATGAAGATTTTTGTGAGGTAAGTGCTTAATGAAATGAATAGGTTATT
This sequence comes from Schistocerca americana, assembly GCF_021461395.2. Taxonomy (NCBI): domain Eukaryota; kingdom Metazoa; phylum Arthropoda; class Insecta; order Orthoptera; family Acrididae; genus Schistocerca; species Schistocerca americana. Next base: position 173,629,830 of record NC_060125.1, read on the forward strand.
GTTAGGATTTCTTTTTAGTCAGGACCATTCTCTCTCTCTCCCCACCCCCCCCCCCCTTTTTTTTGAACAGATTGCGTTGCACTAGGAGATTGTGGATCTCAGTCATTCATCAGTTTCAGTACAGTCACACTCATTTAAGTAAAGAAGTTTCATATGACGTTGGATATTTGCTCCTCACTTTGGTCCCACGGAACTTGACGTGTAAATAAATAAATAAATAAATGTTCGACAACAAATGTATATGGCATGGCTTGTCAATACCATGGCCCCTCAGGTATCTCCATCCACCTCCAGCTTGAACCCATTGGAATTTTTTGTCTTGTATTTTTGTGTTGGGGTATTCTAAAACTGTCCTGAACTCCAGTCTTGTCGGTAGTGTCAATTGTGTCGAGGAACCCACTGTGGATAGCTTTCACTGCATTCTGACACCGTGGGGATCCTTGAACATGTATAGGCAACGACGAGGGGAGATCCTGAAGACTGTCTTGACACGAACGGTGGCCGTATGGAACATTTGTTGTCATGTGCTCGTCCTCAAGTGCATATCTGCAGTCTGGGTCCTCATGGACTCTACATAAGTTGTGCTTGTACTCACTCGTAAAACTTCGTATTAGGGAGACTATTAGTTCCCGGATCTATTTTTGTTAGGATTATTTGATGTTTCATTGTCCTTTACTCGTCACTTTTTTTTGTTTCAATAGTAGTCAAACAATCTATATGGGCATCGCTGCAGCGCCTGGAACCTTACAGTGGACGGTGAAAGTGAAGTACGGGCGAATGAGGAACTGAGCAGCTTGTGGCAGCTTTGGTCCGTCGCAGGGCATCAGATGGCGTGAGGGACCTGTGCGGCGCCACGATTGAAATTTCCGCTCGTGCCTTCCTCCAACCGTCAGGCATCCGTATTTTCTTCTACTCAGTTTCCGAAGACTGGCGGCATGCCTTAATACAGTAGCAGAAATTAGTATAAAGGCATGGAAAATCAACATTGTCGGCTGTAATAGTTGTGCTCAATGTGCGTGCAGTAGTATGAGATCCAGTATACTGACAAATGCAGTCTAATGGTATCGCATTCGATGTCAGAAAGGGGAAATAAAAAAAAGGCTGTCAGATCTGTGTAGTGTTAGTGTCTGCGTATGTGCCGTTTCTGCAGATACACTGTGTGATTAAAAGTATCCGGACAACCCCAAAAGCATACTTTTTCATATTAGGTGCATTGTGCTGCCACCTACAGCCAGGTACTCCATATCAGCGACCTCAGTAGTCATTAGACGTCGTGAGAGAGCAGAATGGAGCGCTCCGCGGAACTCACGGACTTCGGACGTCGTCAGGTGATTGGGTGTCACTTGTGTCATACGTCTGTACGCGACGTTTCCACGTTCCTAAACATCCCTAGGTTCACTGTTTCCGATGTGATAATGAAGTGGAAACGTGAAGCGACACGTACAGCACAAAAGCGTCCAGGACGACCTCGTCTGTTGACTGACAGAGACCGCCGACAGTTGAAGAGGGTCGTAATGTGTAATAGGCAGACATCTATCCAGACCATCACACAAGAACTCCAAACTGCATCAGGATCCACTGCAAGTACTATGACAGTTAGCCGGGAGGTGAGGAAACTTTTATTTCATGGTCGAACGGCTGCTCATAATCCACACATCATGCCGGTAAATGCGAAACGACGCCTCGATTGGTGTAAGGAGCGTAAATATTGGACGATTGAACAGTGGAAAAACTTTGTGTGGGGTGACGAATAACGGTACACCCCGAGCAGAGTGGCCGCGTGGTTAGAGGCTCTATGTCACGAATCGTGCGGCCTCTCCCGCCGGAGGATCGAGTCCTCCTTAGCGCAAGTTAGGTTAAGTTAGTTTTAGTAGTCTGTAAGTCTAGGCACCGATGACCTCAGCAGTTCCGTCCCTCAGGAAATCACACACATTATTGAACATCACGGTACACAATGTGGCGATCCGATGGCAGGGTGTGTATGGCGAATGCTCGGTGAACATCATCTGCCAGAGTGTCTAGGGCCACAGTAAAATTCGTAGACGGTGGTGTTACGGTGTGGTCGTGTTTTTCATGGAGTGCGCTTGCACCCCTTGTTGTTTTGCGTGGCACAATCAAAGCACAGGGCTACACTGATGTTTTAAGCACCTTCTTGCTTCCCACTGTTGAAGAGCAATTCGGGGATTGCGATTGCATCTTTTAACACGATAGAGCACTTCACTTCGCTTCACTTCACTTCCACCACCAAAATTTCTACTCATTCTTACCCTCTGCTCTATTCTCAGAACGCTAATAATATCGAAATCCATCTGACCCATCCAATTTAAACTTCTTCTCATCATTGAAGGTTACTTTATTCCATTATAAAGTCCATGACGTATCTTCTCAGTGAACTCCAATATAGACTGTTTATATTTGGGAGTTAGAGTACATTTACATCTGAGTCTACATACACTCCTGGAAATGGAAAAAAGAACACATTGACACCGGTGTGTCAGACCCACCATACTTGCTCCGGACACTGGAAATGGAAATGAGCGTTTGGCGTCATTGGCCGGGAGGCCCCTCGCGGGGCAGGTCCGGCCGCCATATCGCAGGTCTTATTACATTCGGCGCCACATTGGGCGACCTGCACGCCGGATGGGGATGAAATGATGATGAACACAACACAACACCCAGTCCCTGAGCGGAGAAAATCTCCGACCCAGCCGGGAATCGAACCCGGGCCCAGAGGACGGCAATCCGTCACGCTGACCACTCAGCTACTGGGGCGGACGCTCCGGACACTGCGAGAGGGCTGTACAAGCAATGATCACACGCACGGCACAGCGGACACACCAGGAACCGCGGTGTTGGCCGTCGAATGGCGCTAGCTGCGCAGCATTTGTGCACCGCCGCCGTCAGTGTCAGCCAGTTTGCCGTGGCATACGGAGCTCCATCGCAGTCTTTAACACAGGTAGCATGCCGCGACAGCGTGGACGTGAACCGTATGTGCAGTTGACGGACTTTGAGCGAGGGCGTATAGTGGGCATGCGGGAGGCCGGGTGGACGTACCGCCGAATTGCTCAACACGTGGGGCGTGAGGTCTCCACAGTACATCGATGTTGTCGCCAGTGGTCGGCGGAAGGTGCACGTGCCCGTCGACCTGGGACCGGACCGCAGCGACGCACGGATGCACGCCAAGACCGTAGGATCCTACGCAGTGCCGTAGGGGACCGCACCGCCACTTCCCAGCAAATTAGGGACACTGTTGCTCCTGGGGTATCGGCGAGGACCATTCGCAACCGTCTCCATGAAGCTGGGCTACGGTCCCGCACACCGTTAGGCCGTCTTCCGCTCACGCCCCAACATCGTACAGCCCGCCTCCAGTGGTGTCGCGACAGGCGTGAATGGAGGGACGAATGGAGACGTGTGGTCTTCAGCGATGAGAGTCGCTTCTGCCTTGGTGCCAATGATGGTCGTATGCGTGTTTGGCGCCGTGCAGGTGAGCGCCACAATCAGGACTGCATACGACCGAGGCACACAGGGCCAACACCTGGCATCATGGTGTGGGGAGCGATCTCCTACACTGGCCGTACACCACTGGTGATCGTCGAGGGGACACTGAATAGTGCACGGTACATCCAAACCGTCATCGAACCCATCGTTCTACCATTCCTAGACCGGCAAGGGAACTTACTGTTCCAACAGGACAATGCACGTCCGCATGTATTCCGTGCCACCCAACGTGCTCTAGAAGGTGTAAGTCAACTACCCTGGCCAGCAAGATCTCCGGATCTGTCCCCCATTGAGCATGTTTGGGACTGGATGAAGCGTCGTCTCACGCGGTCTGCACGTCCAGCACGAACGCTGGTCCAACTGAGGCGCCAGGTGGAAATGGCATGGCAAGCCGTTCCACAGGACTACATCCAGCATCTCTACGATCGTCTCCATGGGAGAATAGCAGCCTGCATTGCTGCGAAAGGTGGCTATACACTGTACTAGCGCCGACATTGTGCATGCTCTGTTGCCTGTGTCTATGTGCCTGTGGTTCTGTCAGTGTGATCATGTGATGTATCTGACCCCAGGAATGTGTCAATAAAGTTTCCCCTTCCTTGGACAATGAATTCACGGTGTTCTTATTTCAATTTCCAGGAGTGTATAAATGTTTTTTCTTGTCATAGTGCGTGCTGAACGATTTGTGTTTTTCTTTTGTGAAGAATTGCACTTTAAATATTAGTGAACCACACATAAGTAATGTGTATTGTGAGCTGCAAGACGCTGTTCATTTACTGAAAAATGAAAAGAATGTGTCTTTGCTCTTCGACCAGACTGTATCTACAGCGATCGTGATGGAACATTGACATTACTCGAGTCATGACTTTCCGATCTTACTGTGCTGACATTGATAGCAAAAAAAAAGTGCTGTGGGAGAAAAAGACTCGTTTCATTGACATGTGACTAACAAGCCCAGTCAAATGAGTGACAATGTTTCCTGAATAATCAGAGTGTGATTAACATTTAATACTATCAGACTCGCTTGCGATGACGACAGATTCCGCGAAAGCAAGGCGACAAGTTATTAAGTGCATATGACAGTGACTCAGAAACTTATGACGATAACATTCATGTCCTTCCAGGTGTTTACAACTTTTTTTGTCCGTTCGATTTTTCATGGAAACTACTGAACTGGAAGAGAATGCTCAACCTGAACGGGACTTGGGTGAATGGGGGGGGGGGGGGGGGGGGGAGGCAGGTCCTTGCTGTCTAATTCAAAATACGGACCTATTCCATCTCGACCTCTGCCTTAGCGGCAGCGCACACAAACAAAAGTAAAAAGAGAAGGGAGCTATCATGGCGTCACAAACTTGAAGCCGACGTCCGGCATCGTAAGTAGCCCAAAATATGAGATTCACCGCATTCATATCCTCTTGGTTCACCGTGGTGACACTTTCCCGTAACGTCACTCTGACGTGTCCGTGCCAAGGTTCGACCGTGCTGGGTGCTCTGGTTCTATGGAGACGCAATTGTTTCATCAAACATGCTGGTTTGTATTGTTTACGGGTGTACTAATCGATCCGGTCGTAATGTAAAGTTTAAAGGCATCAAGTTTCATTCGTAAGTGGAGCTGAGCAAGCGATATTTGGCTCTGTATACATGAATTATGGTTGCACAGTTTACTTTTATTGTAGTGGTTTTATGTCTGTCTTTTGATTTTAAATGTGCCTTACTTTACTTAATGTCCGTTCTTTCTATCCTTTCCTGTGGTTTTCATTGCCATGCAAATCGCGAAGACTCCGACATCCGAGACACACTGTATCAACGGCCTCGTCCCATCACAACACGGCTACGTAATCGCGCTGATTGTTGGAGCAGCATCTCATACCCTAAATTCCACTCGCCGATAATTATTCATTGTTCACATTTTCTCCGCCCTCTAAAAAAGATTCAATCAGAACTGGAGACAGTGGTCATGCGTGTTTCACTGTATACTTATTCCGCCACGAAGTTTGTTGTAAATAATCCACTGCACTTCAGCCGCAATAATGATGTACATAATTACAATATCGCAAGTAAAATGACGTTCATTGCGCCGCATTGAAGTTATCTGTAGTACAAACAGGGGTTCACAAAAGCAAGAGTTTTGATCACTTACCCATTGATACAAAATGCGTCACAGACAACTAAGTAAAATTTGAAACGAAACTGAAAACGTTTTGACAACTCCTCCTTTTTCGCAGAATATTATCTGAATAACACATTTCTGTCTGTAATTAAAAAACCGAAAAATCAATAAGAGATCAACATTGAGGCATTTTTTTAAAATAATGGTGCCAATATATAATGACTTCATTGCGATTTATCGTGCAAATGAACATGGAACATGTAACTAACTGACTGACTATTGGTATATCACAAAGCGTAGTATAGGCTTATATGCTTTGAAAACCTGAAAATGAAATTCAAAAGTAAAACTAAGCAGATGATCAAAGTAGACGTAAATTCCAATTATGCTGTGTTAGGTTATTCCTGAAAAACTGACAGATTTACAGGCGAGACATATTCCGCGAAAAGAAGCAAAAAGGCTACTGTTGGAAACGTAGGCCTACACAGGTTTGACTATCATTTTTCTTTAAAAAAATACATACATGTTGAAGCAAAATATCCATTTTACGGGGTCTTAAGCGTTCGCGACTGTTCCCTTAATCAAATTTGTAGCATTCCACAATGCTGAAAGATGTCTAAAAATTATATCTTTTTTTACCCTGTAAATTGTTGTTATTGGCCACACATTGATTGACACATCATAGGTAAGATTTGAAAGTGAGAAGATGTGTGAACTACAGTTAGACGAACGCACTAACGATCTAGACTCACGTTCGGAAGAAACGGAACATCTTGAACGACTAGAGATAGGACGCACATGTTCAAAGGACATGTATATTCGTATGTTCAGTAGAAATGACTAGCATTTCAGTCACCTCGGCTCAGCATATGTCCTGTTGCCTGGTAGCACAGGGTCCACCAGTCGGCCGTGATAACTTATTCAATGCGTGATGGCATCGACGTGTATAAGCTATGAATGGCTGCACTTACCTGGTTACAAGTTCATCAGTGGTGGCTGGCATTGGGTCACAGCGCAGCCATTACCACATCTCTTTCCTTCGACTGTCGGTGGATAAATTGCCCCCAAAAGGAAACATCCAGGTCCGATGGCTTATTCAGTACACCATCTTAGTCTGCCAGAAGGTTTCAAGTTGCTTTCTGTTCGTCCGTGTCGGCAACTGCACTGCCAACTTCGAGGCCACACTGACTGGGCTCGGACGCCGCCATCACCCAGCAGGTCTGCTGCAGACTTGACCTGCGTGACCTGGACGCTCTCCGTCATCCGCCTTCGAGTGGGCGCGCACCTCTACCGGTCTTTCCGTTCCTGCGGAAAACGCCGGTTCTGCTTGCTCCTGTTTGCAAAGCAGGCGCTGAGAGCCGACATCTGAGAGCCAGCGAGTGCTTCACGTGGACCAGGGGCGTATCTCCTGAGTGCATATCTTTGACAACAACATCTGCAATGCGTGATGTGTGATGTGTGATCGATTCGTAGAGTTTGGAGATCGATTCGTAGAGCTGGAGGCTGACGGAGTTTGCGGGGTCGACGGCCACCCGTGACGAAACAGCCGCCACCCGACCCTTCGCTGTGCTGCGGATACTGCATGACGATGCGCCACTCTGCCGATCCGGCTCTGATGCGGGGCTTTGGAAGACAATCCTGTATTACTGCCCAATAAATGCGTTATCGTCAATCATATTTTCTTGGCTCTCTCGAGCGTAACTAGGTCCTGACCACGGCACACCGTCCGTCTCTCCCCTGACGACTGCAGGAGCCTGGGACCGGACCCCTATATCTCTACAATGAGAAGTGAGTGGCGATTCTGCGAATAGTACTACTGGCCCTACATCCTGCTCCTCGTCCTCAGTGGATTCTTACCTGCTTTTACGGTGTCTTCTGATTTAGCTATGCGAACAGTGTAACATGGCAAATTATAATATAAGTAGTTATGTGTTTGCGATCAATAGTACTAATTCGCATTTCAGTAGCTGATGGGGATTTAATTATTCTGATTTAGTTTGACTCTCTCTTAACGGGTTCTACGTAAGCTGCGGTACAGTTTGGTAGAAACGTGTTGTGAACATTTGAGTCAATAACGTCTCGAACTGTTTGTGTGGATGTCTGAGTGGGAATTCATTGACAGAACCTTATCTGTTTATAAAGGTTACAGTTCCTTTTTTCGGTGTGTTTTTGGATTGCAGACAGTTCAAACTGAGTGCTAAGAAAGTCTCAGTTGTAAAAATTTGATGATGAAAAGGAGGCTACTACCGTTGTTTAGTGGATATCTCGAGCTGCTGCGTAACTTCATTAGTAGCAAAAATCACCGTAGGAACAACCAAATTACCAATTTTCCCAATACTACTGAGGATCTGTAGGAAGACTACAAACAGCGATTTTTGTCATTTGTGAAATTATCGCTTCGAGTATTCGCAGACTCATAATAAATATGATAAGCTGAGTATTGGTAAACAGACGATAATGCCTGAAATGGATAAGATTTGCTATTGAAATTTGTAATTTATGTTATAGTGGCGGTGGCAATTAATTTTTTTATGAATGGAAGGCCAAGAGTAGCACCACTTGGAACGTAATGAAGCTCAAACGCAACAAGTCTATACTTGAAAGGAAAATAAACTTGGATTTCCGTTTCACAATTAACACACACCTTTGAGTTCCTTATTTTCGAGTTACCCCAATAGCAGACTTAATTCTATGCAGAATGAATTTCCCTTCCCTTGATAAGAAAGGTTACAAAAAGCCTGAATAGCTATAAAAATCAGAGACACAAAGACGGTGAATTTACTTATAGATACTGGAGTGATTACAAACTTTTATTTAACCACGACATTAAGAATAAAATAATCTATAGCACACAGTCTGATTTAAAATAATGAATCAAGTTCGGTTGAGAAACAATCTTTTTTTTTTTTGTATTTATAAAAGAGCCTTGTTAGCAAGTAACCGAAAGTTAGCACAAGTTATCTGTAACTGGGGTGAGGGGGGAAGGGGAGGCAGAATTATAACACAACATCGTTGGATTATTGCTACGTTATGGTGACACAGGGAGGATGTACTCTGTAAATATCGGTTTTTTGTAATGTTCATTCATTAATGTTTGAAACAATTACGCTACTCAAAGTAACTGAAGGGTCACGTTTTAGAAACCCTGTCATTTTCACCCTTTCGCTGGCTGAAGAGTGAAATTTGTCTCAAACGTGCTTACCACCGTCATCCGTGTGGCAAATCTGTGGCACCTGTTCACGTCATCGTCGGTTTCGGCGGCGCTTCAACAATAAGGTGTGGACGTACGTGAAAAAACTGCCAGAGATCAGAAGTTCATGTGAGTTGTAATGTTGATTCATGAAGTCACATTGACACCAAAGTTCACCACAGCTCTGCCCAGAGAAATCGTGAAAGTGTATGCTATGGTAAGATCATCACATCCAGCGTTAACCACAGCTCAGGCCTTCTCTGGACGCCTCTGCGATGGACACCAGAACCGCAGCGCCGTGTGTAGTAATATCGCGATTATCTTATGGGTGGCTGAGGAAAACATTCAAAACACACCGCCGCTCAGAATCTTCACGAAAGGGTCTCATGAAGTTGCGTAAAGTTAAACCACTCATTCCATTGGGGCGTCGATTTAGACACATTTCGCCGGTAAATAAGAGAATCTGCAATGCGATGCGCAACAGATCAACGTTCCTGGCAAACTTTGGCACTGGCGTCAGTCCCCGGACGATTTACTCCTTCTCTAAGGACATCGTATGGCTGCAACCCCATTGAAAGTGATTTGATAGGCTTGGAGTGTACTGCGACCTCAATTTTTGCTCCAGTATACGGGGCGCGGGAGCACTGGGGAATGTTCAAAACCATTTGACAAAGTTTGAACGTGATCCGAAGCACCGCTACGGTCGCAGGTTCGAATCCTGCCTCGGGCATGGATGTTTGTGATGTCCTTAGGTTAGTTAGGTTTAACTAGTTCTAAGTTCTAGGGAACTAATGACCTCAGCAGTTGAGTCCCATAGTGCTCAGAGACATTTGAACCATTTGATCCGAAGCAGCAAACGGTGTTTACGCTTTTTCAGTCCTCCTGTTTCAAGGAGATCATATTCAAATCTCGAATGTATCTGAACGGCCCCAAGTGGTTCCATCCTCTGTCCTAGAGCAAACATTGGGGTCTCGCTACACCACAAAGGAGTCAGATCACATTCAACATGATTGTAGCAAAAAATGGAAATTTGTCGTAAGTTATAAGGGACCAAACTGCTGAAGTCATTGGTCCCTAAGCTTACACACAACTTAATCTAACGTAAACTAACTTACGCTAAGGACAACACGCACACACCCATGCCCGAGGTACGACTCGAACCTCCAACGGGGGAGGGTTGTAGCAACACAACGACCTTAGAGAAGGGGTGAATCGTTTGGAAGAGGTCAGCAGTGTCAAAGGTTGTCAATAATGTCGTTCTGTTGCACATTGCACTTCAAACTATTGTTTTCGATAGCGAAATGTATCTAAATAAAAGTCCCAAGACAAGGGGTAGTTTAATAGTCGCCCTTTATGTCACCTCTTGGTGCCTTTTCTTGCCGATTCTGAGCAGTAGGAGGTGTGTCTGAAGATGGTTTTCTCAGCCCCTTTAAGGAAACTGCATGATTGCTACACAGAGCATCGCAGTACTGACCTCCATCATAGGGGCTTCAAGAGAAGGAATGTGCTGTCGTTAAAGTGGGTTTGCTAATCTCATCGTCTGAAATGTCCACTTGGGCGGATTTTTTTTTTTTTTTTAATTTGGTGCGGCTGTGACCTCATTAATCCGGCTTACACCACATGGCCTTCTGAGCTTTGGCCTTCTTGACACATGTGTCGACACCTTGTTGTTTGAAGCGCACCCGAGCCCGAGGTTATGTCAAAGTGCGACACGCTTTTGCACCATTACAGAGGAAACTTGAAAGCACGTATGAGCCAAATTTCACATTGCGGCGTTGCAATGGAGGAAAATGATAGCGTTTCAAAAGAAGTGGCATTTTAATTTTTTTGTGCATTGTATTTACTCAGTATTGAAGTATAGCAGTATAAATAGAAGGCCTCTTCAGTAACGACGTAAGACATGTAGCCTTTGTGTATTTAGTAACATACAAGCTAGAATTGACATGGACTAACTATAATTAAGATCGACTGGATTTCAGTGCTCTGCAGCAAGTAAACTTTGAGCTCTTAGGCATCACTTTTATTAAAGAGCTCTTCTATACTTAAGCGTGCAAAAAGCATATAAACGAGAATAATTACAAAATAACTCATAATGGTGTGTGTAATTTAAATCCGGCAATGATAGTACGCACGTAAGCTACAATTCATCCATGAACTCTTGTCTTGGCTGTCCTGTCTGTCTTCTTTCCTTCCTCATTCCCTCGAACACGGTAGTGAGATGGGGTCAATGGCGGAAAAGGTGGCTTATTATGTTGTTCCTCCAAGGAGTGACTGTTTTGAATAGACTAATTGTCTCTCTTGATGGTCTCATCATTTTTTCGTCTGATACTGTCAGTCCATGGTATCTTTAATATTGTCCTCCCACACCAAATTTTTCCTTAATTCAAAACAGCGTGGATTCGTCACTACTCAGTTGGAATGTACGCACTTACAACTCTTTGGAGGTCTCAAGTTACCACGGATAAATACATGGAGTGAAAAGTTGTTTAGAAGTTGTATAGATACTAGGCTGCATTTACACGAATCGAAGGACATGGAAGGGACACAGTAATTAAGACAGGAACAAGGCAGAGTTGTAGCCTAACCCTCAGGTTACTCAATCTGTACACTGAGCAAGCAGTAAAGGAAACTAATGAGAACTTCGGGAGTGTAATTAAAGATCAAGAAGAAGAAATAAAAAGTTTAACGATTGACGGTGACATTGCATTTCTGTCAGAGACGAAAAAGTACTTGGAAGATCCGTTGAAATGAACGGAGAATGTCTTGAAAATAAATTATAAGAAGAATCACCTAGAGAATTAAAACAAGGATAATGGAGTGACGTCCAATGAAGTCTGATGATGCTGGGCAGTATAATAATTGACGATGGAAGGACAAAGAGGGTATAAAATGTTTACTGGTTACAGCGAAGAAAAAAGCGTTTTTCATTATAATACTGGAGTATTCTACGGCTGGCACCGCTTCTCGCTTCCCGCATTCCATTTCCTCCGATCATTACAATCTCGTTCTTGTAGTCCTCTGGCATCCATCACGTACCGGACATCTCGGCTCATACTCCTCCTGGATCGCCACGCTTTCTTCTGTGGTCGACGGCCACTCTTTCTTTGACCATCGGCTATCATCCATCGTTTCTAAATGTCCATACCGTTTTAGGCGTTTCACCTCTATGGAGCCTATTATTGATTTATCGACACCCGTAGTGTATGTTACGTTGGTATTTGGTACATGGTCCACGCTGGAGGTGCCACAACTTCGACTCCAAAAGTCAACCTCTAAGCGAAGCAAATGGTTTATGTAACACTTGTTTACTAGCCGGCTTTCCGCTCCGTACGTAACGATGTTTTCAGTAACTGAGTGATATAATGTTGGCGGAGGACCTCGGAGACTGTCCAGGGTGCCGAAGCGCGAATAGCATCAAATCCCGAGTAACGTGCACTGGCATCTGGTGAAGGGTTAGAACTTGAAGGCTGAAAGTTCACGTCAGCTCTGCCAACAAATCCGACTTCCATGTCCCCTGAACGATGCATAGCTCACAATGGATACATGTTATGCAACTAATGGAAGAGGGTGAAAGGCGAGTCTCTTATGCATAACAAGAGCTCAAATGGCTCTGAGCACTATGGGACTTAACATATGAGGTCATCAGTCCCCTAGACTACTTAAACATAACTAACCTAAGGACATCACACACATTCATGCCCGAGGCAGGATTCGAACCTGCGACCGTTGCAGCAGCGCGGTTCCGGACTGAAGAGCCTAGAACCGCTAACAAGAGATAATCAGCATACAGGATCCAACGACCTCGAGGGCAGAGGAGGATCAGCAACATCCCAGTGGTCAAGTGGATGGTGCAGTTCTGAAGACAGGTGTTAAACGAACCCTGTAGCGTAGAAAGACAATCGGTCTAACGGAACAAAATCATCAGCAAAATTTACCTGGTCCTTCCGGATGGGGGCTGGGGTATATGGGCTTCACTCCATCATCTGTAAAAAAATGCTTTGAGAAGCATTTTTCAAGAAGAGAAATATCTTGACATTGAAGATAAATTTAAGTGCTGGGAATTTTAAATGGTAGCGAAATGTAGGAGATGTGCAGCACGAACAAGAAGTGAATAGGAGCTTTTGAAATGTGGTGCAACAGAAGAATGTCGGATATTAGTAGATAAATAATGATTGAGTAGACGAGAAAATAACTTTATGGCACAATTTAACTAATAGAAGGGATAGCTCGATAGGGCACTTCTTAAGGCATCAGCAAAATGTTAGTGTGGTAACAGAACGAAGTGTGTGAGCCAAAAATGTACAGGTAGCCCAAGGTTCGAACACATTAGATATAAATTGATCAGTGTTTCAGTAGATTTACAGACAACAAGAAGGCTTGCATCTGAGAGACTAAACGAGCGAGATGGCGAAGAGACTCTTATTCGGAGGTACAGCAGTTTAAATTCCCGTCCGGTCATCCAGATTAAGGATTCTCGTGAACTACGAAAACCGTTTCAGGTTAATGATGGGATTCTTCCTTTGAAAAATCACGGTTGTCATTCTCCAACGTACGCTTTTGCTCCGTCTAAAAATGACCTCGTCGTCGACTGGACTTAGGCCTCTAATTTCCCTTCTTATTTCTGCTAGTGTGGAACTCTGCAGGAAGACAGTCTTCGGAATTCTACAGTAAAAAGCGTTATGAAGCAAGAAGGTAGGCAGAGACAGTTATTACTAGGGCATGCTGGAAAGTAATGCCTGCAAATTTTGTATTGTTTGACGTGTTACATGTCATGCATATTACTCTGTCGACTTTCCCGTTTCGCTGACGCAAGTTGCATCCCTCTGCCACTAGAGGGTTACGAATTGTAATACGTAACAAGCCAGTGGGTAAAGTAACTATGTCACTGCGTGAGAAACAGTGTGCTGTAATCGTGTTCAGACTTCGAAGAGTTCGTCCACGCGTGGAGTACCCTCTCCTTTGACTTGACCATGCCAGACCACACATGACCGCTGCGATATCTGCAACAATACGACGCCTTGGGTTCACTGTCATCGATCATCCTCCATACAGTCCTGACTTGGGCCCATGCGATTTTCATCTGTTTCCAAAACTTAAAGAACACCTTTCACTTGACTTTGATAGTGATGAAGCGGTGCAGGCAGAGGTAAGGTTGTGGCTGCCTCAACAGAGTCAAACATTCTACCTTAACGGTATCTACAAACTGGTCGCTGTGATTGTCGCCAGGGTGGCTATGTTAACAAATAAACATGGAGACGTAATGAATAAAGATGTAGAATGATAATGAAGTTCGTTTTATTTAAAAAGCTTTAAGAAAAAAATGGCTCTGAGCACTATGGGACTTAACTTCTAAGGTCATTAGTCCTCTAGAACTTAGAACTACTTAAACCTAACTAACCTAAGGACTCACACACATCCATGCCCGAGGCAGAATTCGAACCTGCGGCCGTAGCGGTCACGCGGTTCCAGACTGAAGCGCCTAGAACCGCATGGCCACACCGGCCGGCTAAAGCTTTAAGAGATTTCACATAAACAATTCGGAGTCCTTTCTTTTCAGCACGTCCGCATATAAAAAGTTATCGGTTATCCACGTCGTCATTATCCATCCTAGGGGCGTCAGGAAGAGGCCTTTACGACGGTATGAAAATTCAGCTCACTGGGGAAGACAACGAGACTAAACACTTGTCACTCATGTATTTACAAAGGTCAAGCAGACAGTTCTGGATAAATATGAGGAATGATGGCGTGTCAAATTCCCAGTCGAAAACTGTGAAACGATTCAATAGTGACGGTGTGCTAGCACAATGAGGGTATGGGTTCTAAACGGAATTTGTACTCTAAAATGGATTGTTAGAAATCTGTGTAACAGCACTACTACCCTCAAGATGAGAAGTATCAAACGTAGTAACATTGTAACTGCAGAAGGAGAATGCATCCTCCACGACCATTCTTATGTCGATTATCAGGTTATTAGAAATACAGAATACGCAAGTTATATGTCTCGAACGCTGAAGAGAAATACACTATTGGCCACTAAAATTGCTACACCACGAAGATCACGTGCTACAGACGCGAAATTTAACCGACAGGAAGAAGATGCTGTGATATGCAAATGATTAGCTTTTCAGAGCATTCACACAAGGTTGGCGCCGCTGGCGACACCTACAACGTGCTGACATGAGGAAAGTTTCCAACCGATTTCTCATACACAAACAGCAGTTGACCGGCGTTGCCTGGTGAAACGTTGTTGTGATGCCTCGTGTAAGGAGGAGAAATGCGTACCATCACGTTTCCGACTTTGATAAAGGTCGGATTGTAGCCTATCGTGATTGCCGTTTATCGTATCGCGACATTGCTGCTAGCGTAGGTTGAGATCCAATGACTGTTAGCAGAATATGGAATCGGTGGGTTCAGGAGGGTAATACGGAAGGCCGTGCTGGATCCCATCGGCCTCGTATCAGTAGCAGTGGAGATGACAGGCATCTTATCCGCATGACTGTAACGGATCGCTCGAACAGTTCGACGATGTTTGCAGCAGCATGGACTGTCAGCTCGGAGACCATGGCTGTGGTTACCCTTGACGCTGCATCACAGACAGGAGCGCCTGCGATGGTGTACTCAACGACGAACCTGGGTGCACGAATGGCAAGTCGTCATTTTTTCGGATGAATCCAGGTTCTGTTTACAGCATCATGGTGGTCGCATCCGTGTTTGGCGTCAACGCAGTGAACGCACATTGGAAGCGTGTATTCGTCATTGGCATACTGACGTATCACGCCGCGTAGTGGTATGGCGTGCCATTGGTTACACGTCTCGGTCACCTCTTGTTCGCACTGACGGCACTTTGAACAGTGGACGTTACATTTCAGATGTGTTACGACCCGTGGCTCTACCCTTCATTCGATCCCTGCGAAACCCTACATTTCAGCAGGATAATGGACGACCGCATGTTGCCGGTGCTTTACGGGCCTTTCTGGATACAGAAAGTATTCGACTGCTGCCCTAGCTAGCACATTCTCCAGATCTCTCACCAATTGAAAACGTCTGATCAATGGTGGCCAAGCAACTGGCTCGTCACAATATACCAGTCACTACTCTTGATGAACTGTGGTATCGTGTTGAAGCTGTATGGGCAGCTGTACCCGTACACGCCATCCAAGCTCTATTTGACTCGATGCCCAGGCGTATCAAGGCCGTTATTACGGCAAGAGGTGGTTGTTCTGGGTACTGATTTCTCAAGATCTATGCACCCAAATTGCGTGGAAATGTAATCACATGTGAGTTCTAGTATAATATACACTCCTTGAAATGGAAAAAAAGAACACATTGACACCGGTGTGTCAGACCCACCATACTTGCTCCGGACACTGCGAGAGGCTGTACAAGCAATGATCACACGCACGGCACAGCGGACACACCAGGAACCGCGGTGTTGGCCGTCGAATGGCGCTAGCTGCGCAGCATTTGTGCACCGCCGCCGTCAGTGTCAGCCAGTTTGCCGTGGCATACGGAGCTCCATCGCAGTCTTTAACACTGGTAGCATGCCGCGACAGCGTGGACGTGAACCGTATGTGCAGTTGACGGACTTTGAGCGAGGGCGTATAGTGGGCATGCGGGAGGCCGGGTGGACGTACCGCCGAATTGCTCAACACGTGGGGCGTGAGGTCTCCACAGTACATCGATGTTGTCGCCAGTGGTCGGCGGAAGGTGCACGTGGCCGTCGACCTGGGGCCGGACCGCAGCGACGCACGGATGCACGCCAAGACCGTAGGATCCTACGCAGTGCCGTAGGGGACCGCACCGCCACTTCCCAGCAAATTAGGGACACTGTTGCTCCTGGGGTATCGGCGAGGACCATTCGCAACCGTCTCCATGAAGCTGGGCTACGGTCCCGCACACCGTTAGACCGTCTTCCGCTCACGCCCCAACATCGTGCAGCCCGCCTCCAGTGGTGTCGCGACAGGCGTGAATGGAGGGACGAATGGAGACGTGTCGTCTTCAGCGATGAGAGTCGCTTCTGCCTTGGTGCCAATGATGGTCGTATGCGTGTTTGGCGCCGTGCAGGTGAGCGCCACAATCAGGACTGCATACGACCAAGGCACACAGGGCCAACACCCAGCATCATGGTGTGGGGAGCGATCTCCTACACTGGCCGTACACCACTGGTGATCGTCGAGGGGACACTGAATAGTGCACGGTACATCCAAACCGTCATCGAACCCATCGTTCTACCATTCCTAGACCGGCAAGGGAACTTGCTGTTCCAACAGGACAATGCACGTCCGCATGTATCCCGTGCCACCCAACGTGCTCTAGAAGGTGTAAGTCAACTACCCTGGCCAGCAAGATCTCCGGATCTGTCCCCCATTGAGCATGTTTGGGACTGGATGAAGCGTCGTCTCACGCGGTCTGCACGTCCAGCACGAACGCTGGTCCAACTGAAGCGCCAGGTGGAAGTGGCATGGCAAGCCGTTCCACAGGACTACATCCAGCATCTCTACGATCGTCTCCGTTGGAGAATAGCAGCCTGCATTGCTGCGAAAGGTAGATATACACTGTACTAGTGCCGACATTGTGCATGCTCTGTTGCCTGTGTCTATGTGCCTGTGGTTCTGTCAGTGTGATCATGTGATGTATCTGACCCCAGGAATGTGTCAATAAAGTTTCCCCTTCCTGGGACAATGAATTCACGGTGTTGTTACTTCAATTTCCAGGAGTATATTTGTCCAATGAATACCCGTTCATCATCTGCATTTCTTCTTGGTGTAGCAATTTTAATTGCCAGTAGCGTATGTAGAGTGGGGTCTTGAAATGAAAATGAAGGCAACAGAAAATCTGTCGTACTACAAGTAAGACATAATGATCAGGAACTTCAAAAAGGTGTGATTAAAGGCTGTAAATTAAGTATCTGTAAGTGACTGTTATCAAACCGTGAGAGTACGAACGATATAAACAGCAAGGTCAGGTAGGGTAAACGTGAAATACGTCTAATAATTTGTGTACTTTGGAGCACAGATGTAACGAGGCATACTAAACAGATCAGCCTCAAGATAATTCATAACCCTGGTGGAATAGTTTCACAACTCAGAAATATCTCAGTTTTGAGCTACGATGTCTGAAAATCATTGAGTCTATGTTACTGTAGGAATCAACAACTCAGACCTACATACTAAACTTGTTGGTTAGTAAAAATTAGTTTTCAGCAGCCAACCTCGAGAACAAAACTTACACATTTCTAGGGTCGCAAAAAAGCCCTATATTTGTCATTGAGTCATTACTCGTAACGTCTCCGTGCAGTAGCCAAACGTAAAACCACCAAACAGAAAAAATACTGGCTGCTTTTTAGCAAGGGGAAAAAAAAACATTGTGCCTGAAGCGGATATTGGCTTCGTAAAAAGAAAGAAAGACTGCGATTTAACGTCCCGTCGACACCGAGGTCATTAGAGACGGAGCACAAGTTTGGAATGTTTCAGGGATGGGGAAGGAAGTCGACTGTGCCGTTTCAATGCAACCATCGCGCAGTTTGCCCTGTGAGATTTAAGGAAATAATGTAAAATCGAAATGTGGATGGCCAAACGAGGATTTGAACCGATGTCCTCCCGAATGGGAGTTTTTTGCTCTAAACCCAGTCCTTTCTCACTCGATTATTAGCTTCCTATAATATTTGGACTTTTCAATACAAAAACCAACTGACTTTGTGTGTCGACTTGTTACTGTTGATGGAGGCGTATCTCTAACACTTGTCAACAAATATGTAACAGCTGTCAAGACAAGAGATAAGAGCCAGTCACACATCTCTAAAAAGAGAATGGTCAAGATTATATAACTGAAAGATAATGGGCAGCTTTTTCACGGAAACATAGGGGATTCTTCGCACTGATTGCTTTGCAGAGGTTAGAACGACAAATGGCGAACACTACTTCGGTGCTAAATGGATGAAGAAGTTGAAAGAAGAGTTCTTATCAAAAATAAATAAATAAATAAAATAAAGTAAAATAAAATTATGATGACAACATTCCTGGCCATATGGGTGCTATGTCAATGAGGAAACTAATCGAGTTTGTGTTATGAATTGTTGCAACATCAACCTTGTTCTCGTGATTTGGTGTCCCGTAAGTCCACTTATTTCCACGTCTAAACAAGTTCATGACTGAGAACAATGAAGGCAGCAATGTGGCAGTTCCTTTTCTCAAAAGGAGCGCAATTTTACTAGAAAGTTGTTAGTTAGCTCGAATCACGAGTGCTGCAGTTGAATTTAAACGTAAGTTCGTTTTTATAACTAGGAGTTAGTTGTAGCAACAGCAGTAGTTTAGTTATGATGAGTGATGCTAAGCAAGCAAGCTGTTGTACGTGCAATAAGGTTAGCTGCCCTCACCACTTGTCTGTTTTGGTAAGGATAGCTATTGGTTTAACTCCCCCCCCCCCCCCCCCCCTCTGCCGCCCCCCACCCCAATGTTCCACAGCTGAGTGGTGTGTGAGGAGGAGTGTGGGCAGGAGTGCGCATCTGAGCATTGCTACTGATGTAGCTATACATGATATTATGATATTGAGAATTGACCCCCACCCCTGCTCTCACCGCTGCTCCACCGCCCCAATGCTCCACTGCTGAGTTGTGTGTGAGAGGGTTGGGGGGGGGGGGGGAGGGAGGAGGCGTGTGTATCGAAACATCGTGCTGTTGATGTAACTTACATGTAACAACGTAACATAATGAAACAAATTTAATAATTTAATAATAAATAATTAAAGATGTTCCATCCCCTACTTCATACTCTTAGCGGTAGGTATATATACACACACATTTGGTGTGGAGAGAGTATGAACCGTGAGAAAGAGTGTGGACTATCATATATATGGTAGTAGTTTTGGAGATTACCTTATTCAAACACACAGACAAACATGACGATTTTATAGTTTTGTTATTAGTATAGGTAATAGATTTCGCTCGTTTGAACTGTTGCATTAAAGGACCAAATCAAGAACACTGAGGTGACTATTTTAACATGCTTAAGGATAACATCTGAAATACTACTGTAACAAAAACGTTCCATCGCTTGGCGTTGCTAATAGAACAATTGAATTGGAACTGACAGTTTCATGAAATAATATTACTCTTTGAAGTTTCACCCTACTCAAATTGACTGTTAATACAGTTAGCACAAATTGATATTAGTTCACTCTGTACAATAAACCATCGATCATTAAAGCTTAATACTGTCTCCCAATAAAATTACAGACGCTGCACCTCGTAGAACTAAACTTTCTCAAGGCTTGAGTAACGATTCGCCATCTCTGCAGTGGCCTTGGGCTGGCACAACCTCATCCTTCTCCCAGTACTCATCAGTCGCTCAAGATTCATTATCTTCTCTTTTACATTTTAAAATAATGTAGCAGGGATGGTGGGGGGTAGAAAAAAGTATGTAGCTGGACCATTACAACTGTAACTTGTATTTTGGGACCTTCCAGGATTGCACTGCCGACATGGCATCTGCTTATAGAACAATTACAGCGAGGAGTAAGAAACGCGATGACGAGGTGAGAGCGGGAAGGCGACCTGGAATTGGGCAAAATTTTCCAGATAACCACAGGTCGGAAATGCATCGATGTGGAGCTATGGACACATAACGACAGCCAATTAGCAAGGAGCGCACGGAAGTGTGCGTAATTAACGGGGAATCCCTCTTTGAAAATTTCAAGAAAGTAATTTATTTTTTGCTTAAAGTGAGTCCTGCAATGTCTACTTTATTGTAGTGTTCATCCCAAGTTCGCTAGAAAGTCCGTTACCGAGTTATAAGGCGATTGGTGAAAAAAGTCTCCAAAAACCATTCACAATCGAAGAAAAAGTCACCATGTAATTTCAACGGCGGCCCATGGAAACTACGAACGTACTCGAACTTGAGAACAGACCAGCCTGTTACAGCTTCTACACAAAAGCGAATGAAATGCGTATTGAGCGAGCAGAGCAGTGGATAATAGAAGCTGCCAAGGTAGGCCGCAGGACCTCTATGGGCACGAAGAAGATGGAGGAGGACTTCATTTTGGATCTGGTAGGATTCCTGTGTGATACAGGGATTGCTGACCAAAGGTATGTTTCACTTAACTAAACTTAACTACAAAAAATGTAACTGCAAACTTTTAACTCCTTGGATTGTCACACACTAACTGACTATGAAATCCCAGTGTTCTAAAGGAACACCGTCGTACCTAGCAACTATGCTGGTTCAATGGCAGATACAAGGTTCGGGGTGGGAACTTTTCAAAATACAGTACCTCGTAAGCGATTCGCACTAGAATCCAGCAGCACCAATGACATTCTAATTTAACCTACTTTTACTTTGTTAATATCAATAGGGATTGGTCCATTCAAAAAAGTATATTCTCGCAGAAATATATTTTTTTAAAGAAATATTACAATCTGTTGATTGGCTAACTGTCAGGGGAACGAATTTTACGGGCCCGAGATACATCCAGAATAATTATCAGAAATGTGCCAGATTGCTGTCACTAGTTCCAAGCACAATATTCTGGGACGATGCACAATATTCTGGGACGATGCTTTTTCAAGCACTTGTGGGACATCCATCCACCTTCCCTACACGGCTCTCTTTCCCAGGCAGGTAAAACCAACCAGGCCTCCGTTCAAAAGCTCACATGCAACGAAATTCAGATTCTGCCACCATCCATTAGAATAAAAACAGAGAAAGAAGATGTTATAATCCAGTTCCTGGTCCAATGTACTTGTTGTTATGAATGTAACTTGATAACATAACGAATAGAGAAAAATTCTCAACGAAAAAGAAGGAGAAAACTTTTAAATAAAATACGAGATAAATACTGAAGTCAGTTGGCAAAAGCCGAAAGAGAAAACTTTTAAATAAAATTCGAAGTAAATATGGAAGTCGGCTGGCAAAAACCCTTCGCCTTTCAACTTTCTAGAGAAGAGAGGTTCAAACCAACTTTATACCATGGCTAGAAATCCACATTTTTAGCCTCTTTAGTATCAGAGTCAGTTTCACGGCTTTGATGAAATACTGCTTCAAGCATAGTGTAACAGTCTAGCCCACCTGTTGTGTCTGTACTAAACGTTTCAGCAACTTGTCCACTTGGCACTGTGTAACACAAACCAGCATCAGTTGCCGTAGTAGTGTGTGCAACAGTAGAGATACTGGCTACATCACCACCATCAGAGTCTTCTCCGAATTCTGAGCCTTTTGCCTCCTCTTGTGAAACCTCTTCACAGCCACACCATCTGCCATGGAACCACTCCACCTCCATGATGTCATTCGTATGGATCTAAAAGAAATATTCATTAATGTCAGTATTATTCCTCTAAGTTTTGTGACGTCTCCTTGTCACTGTAGGCTTGTACCATGGGAAGCAGGGAGAGGATGACAGTATGTCGTCAGTATCCTCTTTCTATAACACAACTGCATGCATTGTTAACAGGCTTATTTATTTATAAGAATAAGAAAGCTACTTAAGATAGTCCAGGTGTTGTCGTACAAGCTCTCCGTATAGTCCATGTTAGCTTCACTGCTGCTGAAGTACAACCACTATGTATGTACACCACACCAGTCGCTATATGCTACATGTGGCTGTCTGCGACTGCAAGTGACATGGCTGCACCTGATATTTCTATGACAGACTGGAACTGACTGGGCCTCTCATTTGTGGCGGCTATCTAAATACTGGCGGCCAAGCGGGTGTTGGTGGCGGATAACTTGTGAGTCTGTCATTGGCCTCTCTCCTGAAAGGCGCGTTGCTTGCGCCTGCTATCGATCTTGTCGCAACCTCTTTGCCACCTGCTGTGCTGGCGACAGCTTATACAAGCACATTAACTATAAAAACCAACCACAAGTGAGAAAATAATGTGCCTATTACATTCAGCTCTGTGGCTAAACCGTTTTCGTCATGTCTTCAGTACCTATCCTGCATATGCATTGTAAGTGGAAGTAATTTATATTATTACATCGGCTACCATTTTTGAAATAATTTGCGAAACAATATCGTCTGCAATGTTCATTCATCATAAGAAGCAGCATTTGACAGCATATAATCAGTAAAACTGGATGTAATTATTGTCCGATCCACGAATGATGGCGGTTTGTGCATGTCAAGACATGGACGGGGATTGTACTGTTGCACATTCCAAGTCACAGTTGAGATACGCGCATGCACATGCTTTCCGCTTGAAGAAAGTGTATATCCAGCTAATTATGTCTTTTGCTTCCTTATGCAGAATTTCCCACTTACCATCACCATCACCGATGACACATCGCAACAAATGAAATAGAAATTCACTATACAACTCGCTACCATCACATTTACTGCTCACATTAACTACAGCATTCGCAGTTGCGCTCAGAACACGAGTGAACGGTCATCAGCTATCGGAGAATGCATGACGCAGAAGCGCGGACAAGCCTAAGCTCGACCGCCATCGTTCGTGGCCCCAACTGTAGGAACTGAACTCACAAGAATAAATTTGTTTTCTCGTATTGGGCAGAATAAAACTAGCTGTAAATATCCTTCCACACGATTCCCATACTGATTTTGTACTTTATAGTGCAGGAAATGTTATGATGAATTAACTGTGTCGTCGTTTGCATCGTAAGAGTAAACCACAGGTGACAAACGCTAACTGAACACAAAACCGGCTCTGAACAAGAGTGCCTCAAAGATCATCGGTAAATATTCGTACAGGTACAGTTACTCGCTCATATCTCATACCTACCAATACTGAAACTTACATATGGTATTCAGGAGGAGGAGATTAGTGTTTAACGTCCCGTCGACAACGAGTTTATTAGAGGCGGTGCACAAGCTCGGATTAGGGAAGGATGGAGAAACAAATCGGCCGTGACCTTTGAAAGGAACCATCCCAGCATTTGCCTGAAGCGATTAAGGGAACTCACGAAAAACCTATATTAGGATTTCCGGACGCGGGCTTGAACCCTCGTCCTCCCGAATGTGAGTTCAGCATGGTAACCCCAGCGCCACCTCGCTCGGTCAAATAGTATTTATATATTATACCAAAAAGGTGTTTATCACGCAGGAAGATAACTATACAACAGATTACCAAGATATATAAAATATCTTCCTGGACTCCGAAACAGAAGTCTGTGACAGCCTACTTACTGAAAAACTGTTTTTACTCAACCTTACGATATCATATGAATGAAAACATGTAATTCATACTTTTAATTGTAGAAATGAATTGTAAATGTACAGTATATAGTCAAGTTCGTAATTATTCACAACATAGCACAAAATTTCTCATAAAAATGTAAATGTATATCTGATGGATGTAAAACTAATAATAAATAAGATTCTTCTATCCAGTATCATGTGCTGAATATATATACCAAGAAAGGGATTCATATGGACAAATAAATAAATACTTACAGGAGAAACTATTGTTACTACATTACAATCAATAAAATCTATTTTTATAGTAAATAAAGTAATAAACAGCATTTAAGACCACTGCTATACATATTTACCACTCACTCAATGGGTTTATATCACCATGTTTACGTCAATTGTATATGTGGTACGTTTTGCAACAAGTCTTAAGGAGAGGAAGTGAAATTCTGAATGAAAATATAGCGCATTATTTAACAAAGATGTACTGCTGTTCATATATTCTCAACGCAAAAAGTTACAAGAAAGGCAATCACGCTAGTTAAGGTCCCTCTGGCAGCTAAATAACATTTGGTTGATACGGTTTTTATCTTTTCTGAGATTCAGAAATTTGTGCACCACGACCACACAACAAGTGTTGCAAACAAGGGAAACTCCAGCATTGGTCTTATAAAATTGAAACTGTTTTATTATTATTATTATAGCAATAATAATAATAATACGATTTCAAATTTGTACGACCAGTTCTGGCATTTCTCGTGTTTACAATATCTTTTATTTTGCTTCGGAAGAAAATTTTGTTTGAAGTTGTCAAGATACATGAGACACTGTATGAAATTTGCATATGTCAGGTAACGTAAATAATCTTAATTAAACAAAACATAAATAAATAAACACGCAAAGAAATATTCTGCATGACCAGTGTTCAAGAAAAGCAGGAGATCTGGAAGCGAGGCCGAGTCAGGCATACATCTTAGTTGCTCAAGAAATGTTCAAACTGATTGTCGAGTACGTTGGGTAGCGCAGGCACCTACAGACGAAAATATAAGTAAAATATTGGAAGATGCTGTGAAGGGCATGGAACCAACTGGAAGATGAGCGACGTGAGGCAGCGAGTCGGGGTGAGCTGCTGGCGCTGGGAGTGGCTTGGTGGCGCTGGCCCGACATTCTGGGCGTGTTGATCGCATTAGCGCCTCGCCTGCCTCCACCTGGCCGAAGTGCCGTCGGCAAATTGCATCGAGTGCTCCGCTCTGACGTCATTAGTGATCCCAGCCGGGAACCACTTTCACGCCATTACCCGCAAGCAGTCAGCCAGTAATTGGATTCGCCCGCCAAACGTCGTCTCTGTTTGTCGCGTATAGTTCTCGCGTGCACACAGATGCAGACCCGCAGTTTTGTCGGTCTTGCGATTTACAGTAGAACCTCGCTAATCCGTTCCTTAGACACCGGGAGCATGGTAGGAAAGCAAAAAGTTCGGAATGTCAGATGAACATTTATTGACCCATAACATCGCAATAGATACAGTACAACTTGAATTTTCAACTGGAAATAGTGCCTAAAATATCGTTCCACTTTAAAATAGTAACAAAATGAAAAGAAGACGTCGACACACTAAAAAATCTTACACGAAAGTGTAACGTACAGTACTGCCTGTACTATAAAATATGTCTGTATTGTAGGGTAAGAGCCGGCCGTTGTGACCGAGCGGTTCTAGGCGCTTTAGTCTAGAACCGTGCAACAGCTACGGTCGCAGGTTCGAATCCTGCCCCGGGCATGGATGTGTGTGATGTCCTTAGATTAGTTAGGTTTAAGTAGTTCTAAGTTCTAGGGGATTGATGACCTCAGAAGTTAAATCTCATATTGCTCGTAGCCATTTGAACCATTTGAAACGTTGACTTTGTCGGGATGTTTCGCCATTTTCTGATTCACAAAACGTCTACTGTGGTAGCCGTAGAGAGTTGTTCGATGTATCACCGATTTGGCCGTCAGTTAATTATGCTTCAGTTGTGCGGTCAACTTACGTCGCTGGACTCAACATCCAGTTGTAAGGACACCGTCACATGTTTAGCTTTAGTTGATGCCGTAATTTAGTTTTATACACTTCAACATGAAAGAAAAACATCGTCAGTAATTTATAAAACAAACGTGTGGTCAATAATACTTATTGGTCGAGTTAGATATAAGTTAATTCACACTAAAGTTTGTCCAATTATCGCACCTGGCAACGGTCAGTTGCCTACGGATCCGTATCGCAACCAGTGAGTCATCGATAACTCCATACATAACTGTAGCAGCGGCCCAAGTACGTAAACAAACACCTCAAATTTGACGGTCGGACTGAGCGGGGAGACGGACCATCCGAGCTCGGATTAGTGACGTTCTACTGCAAATTTATTTTCCTCGTTGTACATCACTCGGCCACATGTCGAAACCACGAAAACGATTTGTACTATCGCAGTTCTAAGCGCGCCAGTCTGGAACCGCGCGACCGCTATGGTCGCAGGTTCGAATCCTGCCTCGGGCATGGATGAGTGTGATGTCCTTAGGTTAGTTAGGATTAAGTAGTTCTAAGTTCTAGGGGACTGATGACCTCAGATGTTAAGTCCCATAGTGCTCAGAGCCATTTGAACCATATTTTTTTTTATTTGTACTGTCCGTTTCTAGTGACGTGAAGTTAAAGCGACACTTCCTGCTCTTTTCCGGAGCCTGTGTTGAAATCTGACAAAATTATCAGACCGTGACTCGAATTCCAGTCGTTGGTCTCCGCGCGCAGTGCACTACTAACTGCGCCATCCACGCACGCTACTCAGAGATTCGACAGCCCACAGCCGCTGTGATAATACACACATCAAAAACAGTTTTGCATCACCCCGGTTCCCAGAAATCTGGAAGATAGACGTTGACTGTCGGTATTGTATCACAGACACAGTCTCTTTGAATGATGAGAGATGTCATTAAACCTGCCCAAAGATGTAAACAACCATGCATGAGCAGGGTCTATTAGACGGAAGGGGTCCGACACCCGATGAGTTTCAGTCAAAAAATGGCTCTGAGCACTATGGGACTCAACAGCTGAGGTCATTAGTCCCCTAGAACTTAGAACTAGTTAAACCTAACTAACCTAAGGACATCACAAACATCCATGCCCGAGGCAGGATTCGAACCTGCGACCGTAGCGGTCTTGCGGTTCCAGACTGCAGCGCCTTTAACCGCACGGCCACTTCGGCCGGCGAGTTTCAGTCATTCCACCAGAAAGGAGGTACACGGCTCGTGTTGTATGTAGTTCAACCACGCCTAGACGGTCAGTACCGCGGTTCGATCGTGTCCACATTGTTACTTTGTACCAGAAAGGGCTGTCAACATGGGAACTGTCCAGGTGTCTCGGACTGAACATAGCGATGTTGTTCGGACATTGAGGAGATACATAGAGGAGTTGTCAATGACATGCCTCACTCAGGCCGCCCAGGGGCTACTACTGCAGTGGATGACTGCTACCTACGGATTATGGCTCGGAGGAACCCTGACAACAACGCCACCGTGTTGAATAATGCTTTTCGTGTAGGCACAGGACGTCATGTTACGACACAAACTGTGCGCAATAGGCTGAGTGATGCGCAACTTCACTCCCGACGTCCATGGCGAGGTCCATCTTTGCGACCACGACACCATGCAGCGCGGTACAGATGCGCCCAACAACATGCCGAATGCATTGGCATCATGTTCTCTTCACCGATGAGTGTCGCATATGCCTTCAACCAGAGAATCGTCGGAGACGTGTTCGGATGGAACCCGGTCAGGCTGAACGCCTTAGACATACTGTTCAGCGAGTGCAGCACGGTGGAGGTTCCCTGCTGTTTTGGGGTGGTATTATGTGGGGCCGTACGCCGCTGGTGGTCATGGAGGCGCCGTAACGGCTGTACGATACATGAATCCTCCCACCGATAGTGCAACCATATCAGCAGCGTATTGACTAGCCATTCGTCTTCGTGGACGAAAATTCGCGCCCCCATCGTGCACATTTTGTGAATGACATCGCTCGATTAGAGTGGCCAGCATGTTCTGCAGACATGAACCCTATCAAACATGCCTGGGATAGATTGAAAAGCCGGCCGGTGTGGCCGAGCGGCTCTAGGCACTTCAGTCTGGAACGGCGCTCCCGCTACGGTCGCAGGTTCGAATCCTGCCTCGGGCATGGATGTGTGTGATGTCCTTAGGTTAGGTTAGGTTTAAGTAGTTCTCAGTTCTAGGGGACTGATGACCTCAGATGTTAAGTCCCTTAGTGCTCAGAGCCATTTGAACCATTTTAGATTGAAAAGGGCTGTTTATGGACGACGGGACCCACCAACCACTCTGAGCGATCTACGTCGAATCGCCGTTGAGGAGTGGGACAATCTAGACCAACAGTGCTTTGATGAACTTGTGGATAGTATGCCACGACGATTACAGTAATGCATCAACGCAAGAGGACGTGCTACTGGGTATTAGATGTACCGGACTGGACCACAAACTCTGAAGGTCTCGCTGTATGGTGGTACAACATGCAATATGTGGTTTTCATGAGCAATAAAAAGGGCGAAAATGCTGTTTATGTTGATCTCTCTTCAGTTTTCTGTACAGCTTCCGGAACTCTCGGAACCGAGGTGATGCAAAACATTTTTTGTTGTATGTAGTAGTCATACTAGTAGTGGGTTCTTCATGAAAGAGTATATTCATTAAACGAAACACTATTTTGCCTTGTTTCACAAAACTTTTTTAATTTGTAGGACCTATGTTTCTGGCTGTAAACCCATTTGTGTACTGGAAAATGGCCTTACAGTTGAAGCCTACGTACCACAAAAAAAAATTTTGTAGCTCTGGTGTCAGTTCCCTGCTGCACTACTTCAGACATCAGTCGAGTACATGCCACGTCGTGTTGCGGCACTTCTGCGTTGCCGCGGGTGCCCTACACAATACGTGGCAGGTGTAACAGTGTCTTTGACACTTCAGTGCACATGACATTAATGATGATGGGATTCTCTTGCGTAAAGTATTTTGGAGGTAAAACAGTTCACCATTCGTACTCCGTGCAGGGGTTATTCAGGGGCATGTTGTCATCAGGAAACCGAAAATTTGCGTTCTGTTGGTGGGAACGTGGACTGTTAGATTACTTAATTTGGTAGGTAGGTTAGAGACCTTTGAGAAGGGTAGTGAATGATTTGAAGTTATACATAGGAGGAATCACTGAAGCGTTGTGATAGGAAGAAGGGGACCTCCCATCAGCTGAGTATAGCGTAATAAATTCATCAAATAGAGTTATAGCAGGAGTAGCTCTATAAATGAATAATGAAATAGAAATGAGCGTACTATGGTCAGCATAATGAATGAAGTATGAAAGTCGACATAGACACGAAGCGAAAACCCACCATATTCAATCCTGAATAATCATTTCCCACAAAAGAAAATAAATTACACATATCATACAGTGCCAAAATGTGGATAACGCTGGAAAAAGGACGACCGATAAACTGAAGTAATCCGAAAGATCTGTGAAACTGAAAAAGATGTTAGTGGTTTATTCTCACGACTGATGAGGAAGGTGACAGAATGGACGTAGACATTTATAGTGGCATTTCTCGTCTCTTAATAACCTGCAAGCGCTTCAGACTACAGAAGAAAAAAATTCTTCTCATAACTGGATGAATATCAGTGAGGATTCAGGAAAGAACGTTCACAGGCCAAACAGATCTTGAATCTTGAGCGTGTTCTCACTTACCAGAAACGTATAGAAGTAAGAAATTCGTAGTGATCTACGTTGATTTCAAGAAGGCTTATGAGTCAATTTATCTAATACCTTTTTCTCGTAATTATGAAAGAATTTGGCTTAGATAACAAAACAAAAGCTATTATCCAAGAGGTCTTACTAACGCCACAACCAAAGTGAAGTTCTTGGGAGAGACTTCAGATGCTTTGGACTCTTGCCTCTACTTTTGAACTGGGGTTGAAAATGGAATCATTTGGCTGCAGAAAAATGAAAGTGACAGATAACTGACAGCCTTTAAAGACGATATCACACTTTTTTCTGAATCAATGCTGGCAGACAGCCGCAGAAAAAATCAGAGAACACAAGCAGCACTCCATATCTCCTTCGTGTAAACATAATCTATTATAAACACCAAGTTACTGTCCGGAGTACTACAGATAGAAGAAAGGACTACAGATAGAAGAAAGGGAAATCAAACGAACGGAGAAATTTAGATACCTAGGAGAGCGGATAGGTTAAAACACCCTTGACAAAGTAGACTCTGCATCACGGAACAGGAAAATGAAAACAATACATCAACCAACCAAAAGTGGGTATGAGAAGAAACCAGCATCAATACTGTATAGCGTAAATATCCTCCCTTAATTTTCAACACTACAGATATTAATTTTAAATGGCATTCCTTTTAAGTGTAAACCACTCCAAATGTAATGTTCGTATATAAAGCTCAAGAGACGCATCTTCGCACGTATTATTAATTATATAATTAACTTGCAAATGATGTCTGCGTCGGAGGTTGGCAATAACTGCTTAGTCTTAATACAACTCATTAGGTCTTGGGTTGAGAAACGACCCGCCAGAAGCTTAATAACTTATTTTCAGATTATGATGTTTTATCTCCATTTAACATTAATCAATCCCCAATCGCAAAGACAAGGCTAGTATGAACTCGGAATGCATAACAAAAGATAAGAATACATCCATTGTCTTTCTATCCACAACAAGTCAAAGATCTTCACATCGTATTCACTCTCTCTGATGGGGAACGAGTCTGACGCAATTGGTGCCAAGCGAGAGTAATGTGTACCTCACGGATTGTTCTAGAAGCTT
The DNA here is from genome assembly GCF_021461395.2 of Schistocerca americana. Lineage (NCBI taxonomy): Eukaryota > Metazoa > Arthropoda > Insecta > Orthoptera > Acrididae > Schistocerca > Schistocerca americana. Next base: position 173,660,616 of record NC_060125.1, read on the forward strand.
CCAGAAAGTTCTATAGAAGAAATTACTGTCTCGGTATCTTCCGTTTTTAAGTTTCATAATTTATTCAATTTAAAATATATATTTCGCAAATCTAAGTTCTTTTAGCAGGTAGTAACACTGTTGAAAAACTAGAGTAAGTTGGCTTAATGCTAAGTCGATGTCTTAATCAGACATCTGTTGTAAAGCAGTAAAATATATATATATACACAACTGTTTTGAATGACTAAAGCTGACTTGGCAAAATAAGAATAAGTTATAATATTCTGTTTTACATGCTTGTCCTAACATTTGTTGGAAAACTAACTTTCGTGTAATAATTTCGTAGCGTAAGTAACTATCAATATATAAACTTGAAACATGCATGTGCGAGCGTTTCGCCCAAGTACTAGAAATCGTGATAAATATTGAAAATCATGAATAAAATACTTTACTATTGAAAATAAGTTCAAATACGGCCAAAAATCAGGTGGTCTCGTTATATCTGTTAAGGGAATATATTCCGACAGGGCTTCATTCTTTACAATAGCAATATGAAAAATATGGTTCACATGGCTGTGAGCACTATGGGACTTAACATCTGAGGTCATCAGTCACCTAGAACTTAGAACTACTTAAACCTAACTAACCTAAGGACATCACACACAGCAATACCCGAGGCAGGATTCAAACCTGCAACCGTAGCAGCAGCGCGGATCCGGACTGAAGCGCCTTGAACCGCTCGGCCACAGCGGCCGGCAATAGCAATACGACCAGGTACTCTGTACGACACAGATTTTCTTTCCTATGAATAAAAGCGATAAGATCGAGAAATTAGAAATAACGGAAAATGAGTCTTACGGAAATCTTTATATCAAATCAAAGGAAATGCCGTATTCAAAAGACGACGCAATTACGAACTTCATAAGCTTGTAGAAAACGACGAAAAACATTCATAGGAGGAGGATTTTCTTCTGCAAACACATTGCTTGTTCAAATCCTGCAGAGTTGAACAATGGGATTTTCCACTATGGCGTGAACAAAAATATCAAGAAAGTGTGGTTCACGGAGGCAGGAAAGGACTTACTAGAACTGGCGATGATACAGGAGAGTATCCAGAAAAGCAGAATCATAAGCATTTTAAAGGATGGGATTGATACGTGTTTCACTGCTTTGGAGAAATATTTTAATTCGATGCATAAGTTGTGACGACAGCTCCCCATAGGTCTACTTAATCACTGTATCGAGTAATTATTTTAAGGGGAGGTTTACTATCTTTGGCCCGAAAAAAGCATGTTCTTTGACAATTTTTTCTCACGGGATGTGTTATAGATATCAATGTCAAATTTGATCAAAATGTTTATTGATATTTCCTCTACAAACCGGGATTTTTTTGACTGGAAATGTCAAATAGCAAAGGTGGAAGTGCCATCGAAACGAAACAAAATTTCGATGTAGGCCTCCACGCGTGGTACGTCAGAGGTCAGCCGGCTCGTCTCAAATCAGAACTGAGTTGACCTTTTTTTTTTTTTCATCAGTCTACTGACAGGTTTGATGCGGCCCGCCACGAATTCCTTTCCTGTGCCAACCTCTTCATCTCAGAGTAGCACTTGCAACCTACGTCCTCAATTATTTGCTTGACGTATTCCAATCTCTGTCTTCCTCTACAGTTTTTGCCCTCTACAGCTCCCTCTAGTACCATGGAAGTCATTCCCTCATGTCTTAGGAGATGTCCTACCATCCTGTCCCTTCTCCTTATCAGTGTTTTCCACATATTCCTTTCCTCTCCGATTCTGCGTAGAACCTCCTCATTCCTTACCTTATCAGTCCACCTAATTTTCAACATTCGTCTATAGCACACATCTCAAATGCTTCGATTCTCTTCTGTTCCGGTTTTCCCACAGTCCATGTTTCACTACCATACAATGCTGTACTCCAGACGTACATCCTCAGAAATTTCTTCCTCAAATTAAGGCCGGTATTTGATATTAGTAGACTTCTCTTGGCCAGAAATGCCTTTTTTGCCATAGCGAGTCTGCTTTTGATGTCCTCCTTGCTCCGACCGTCATTGGTTATTTTACTGCCTAGGTGGCAGAATTCCTTAACTTCATTGACTTCGTGACCATCAATCCTGATGTTAAGTTTTTCGCTGTTCTCATTTCTACTACTTCTCATTACCTTCGTCTTTCTTAGATTTACTCTCAAACCATACAGTGTACTCACTAGACTGTTCATTCCGTTCAGCAGATCATTTAATTCTTCTTCACTTTCACTCAGGATAGCAATGTCATCAGCGAATCGTATTATTGATATCCTTACACCTTGTATTTTGATTCCACTCCTGAACCTTTCTTTTATTTCCATCATTGATTCCTCGATGTACAGATTGAAGAGTAGGGGCGAAAGGCTACAGCCTTGTCTTACACCCTTCTTAATACGAGCACTTCGTTCTTGATCGTCCACTCTTATTATTCCCTCTTGGTTGTTGTACATATTGTATATGACCCGTCTCTCCCTATAGCTTACCCCTACTTTTTTCAGAATCTCGAACAGCTTGCACCATTTTATATTGTCGAACGCTTTTTCCAGGTCGACAAATCCTATGAAAGTGTCTTGATTTTTCTTTAGCCTTGCATCCATTATTAGCCGTAACGTCAGAATTGCCTCTCTCGTCCCTTTACTTTTCCTAAAGCCAAACTGATCGTCACCTAGCGCATTCTCAATTTTCTTTTCCATTCTTCTGTATATTATTCTTGTAAGCAGCTTCGATGCATGAGCTGTTGAGCTGATTGTGCGATAATTCTCGCACTTGTCAGCTCTTGACGTCTTCGGAATTGTGTGGATGATGCTTTTCCGAAAGTCAGATAGTATATCGCCAGACTCATATATTCTACACACCAACGTGAATAGTCGTTTTGTTGCCACTTCCCCCAATGATTTTAGAAATTCTCATGGAATGTTATCCATCCCTTCTGCCTTATTTGACCGTAAGTCCTCCAAAGCTCTTTTAAATTCCGATACTAATACTGGATCCCCTATCTCTTCTAAATCGACTCCTGTTTCTTCTTCTATCACATCAGACAAATCTTCACCCTCATAGAGGCTTTCAATGCATTCTTTCCACCTATCTGCTCTCTCCTCTGCATTTAACAGTGGAATTCCCGTTGCACTCTTAATGTTACCACCGTTGCTTTTAATGTCATCAAAGGTTGTTTTAACTTTCCTTGTCCCAAGCCCATATTCTCCTGTAACCTTTTCTTCTACTCCTTCCCCTACAACTGCATTCCAGTTCGCCCATGACTATTAGATTTTCGTCCCCCTTTACATACTGCATTACCCTTTCAATATCCTCATACACTTTCTATATCTGTTCATCTTCAGCTTGCGACGTCGGCATGTATACCTGAACTATCGTTGTCGGTGTTGGTCTGCTGTCGATTCTGATTAGAACAACCCGGTCACTGAACTGTTCACTGTAACACACCCTCTGCCCTACCTTCCTATTCATAACGAATCCTACACCTGTTATAACATTTTCTGCTGCTGTTGATATTACCCGATACTCATCTGACCAGAAATCCTTGTCTTCCTTTCAGTTCACTTCACTGACGCCTACTATATCTAGATTGAGCCTTTGCTTTTCCCTTTTAAGATTTTCTAGTTTCCCTACCACGTTCAGGCTTCTGACATTCCACGGCCCGACTCGTAGAACGTTATCCTTTCGTTGATTATTCAATCTTTTTCTCATGGTAACCTCCCCCTTGGCAGTCCCCACCCGGAGATCCGAATGGGGGACTATTCCGGAATCTTTTGCCAATGGAGAGATCATCATGACACTTCTTCAATTACAGGCCACATGTCCTGTGGATACACGTTACGTGTCTTTAATGCAGTGGTTTCCATTGCCTTCTGCATCCTCATGTCGTTGATCATTGCTGATTCTTCGGCCATTAGGGGCAATTTCCCACCCCTAGGACAAAAGAGTGCCCTGAACCTCTATCCGCTCCTCCGCCCTCTTTGACAAGGCCGTTGGCAGAATGAGGCTGACTTCTTATGCCGGAAGTCTTCGGTCGCCAATGCTGATTATTTATCAAAATTTAGGCAGTGGCGGGGATCGAACCCGGGACCGAAGACGTTTTGATTATGAATCAAAGACCCTACCCTTTTTTTTTTTAATCTCATTTTGTTCGTTTTTGTTCGTTGCATCTGCTCGGGGCGGACGTCGTAAGTCATCCGTTTAAGTTCGTTGTTGATCGATTAGCTCAGTTTTTTATTACAGAGGGCTGCTAACCCTCTGACTGAACACGCTGAGCTACCGTGCCGGCTGATAACTGGACTACGGATTAACACGAGTTGACATTAGCGAAGTGTATAAGATTCTATAGGAGTTGTACCTCGCTTAAGTTATTCGCAGCATAGGATACCAAATGGCGGCCATTTGAAAAAAAGAGGGTTCCTTTTATAGATTTTTCGACTGCCAACTAAAAATATTTATAGTTGATGGATCGGAATAAAAGTGGTACAAGTCCTAGACAATTTAGTTAGCTTTGTTGGAAAGAAAGAATCATGCCAATCGGTTCAGTAGATTTGAAGTTACCATACCGCGCGATAAAAAAAGTCACTTCCAGAAAAACGCGTTTGAAATTTTGACTACATGTAAATGCAATATTATGCAACTTACGTTCAATCTGCTATTCCGGTCCATAAACTAGTCCTTCCTCTTCTTCGTAGAGGGCGTTCTGCTCGATCTGGGCCATCCTGAGCTACTTCAGAGCCGCTCGTACGGCCGGTGACAACCGATTTTCGGCCGTTTGAATCCGGTGGTCGTCCGAATGCTTGGCGAACTGCGTCGAATAGAGTTCCAGGATGACGTCCATCGTTGTCATGGTCTTCAGAATTGCTGAATACCCTCCGTTGAAGCTGCTCACTGCCAGGAAAGTTGCAATCTCCACAGTCTTCGCACCAGAATCCAAATGCTTGGGGACTAACTTCAAAACACATTCGTTCAAACTTTCATTTGAATTTTGTGTGTTTCCTCCCAAGCACCGGTACAATAACTCGTCCTGTGAAAGAAAAAAAACTGGTGGGTGAAGAAGGTCGATTTCAGGTAGATGCATTTTTTTGTTCAACCGCGAATAACAAACGTTGCCGTTCCGTATTCAGAATAACCGTATCAGGGGTGGATTCTAAACACTTTTATGGATCCAAAAACGCAATTTAAAAATGTGGTGTCACCGCCAGACACCACACTTGCTAGGTGGTAGCTTAAATCGGCCGCGGTCCATTTAGTACATGTCGGACCCGCGTGTCGCCACTGTGTGATCGCAGACCGAGCGCCACCACAAGGCAGGTCTCGAGATACGGACGAGCACTCGCCCCAGTTGTACGGACGACATTGCTAGCGACTACACGGACGAAGCATCGCTCATTAGCCGAGCAGATAGTTAGAATAGCCTTCAGCTAAGTCAATGGCTACGACCTAGCAAGGCGCCATTAGCCTTACATAGTCTGATAGTTATCATATGAAATGTCTCATCAAGAATGCTGTATTCACACACATGAAGAATTAAAAGATAAGTATTCGAGGAGCTGTATACTTTTCTTATTATCATTCACTACTTATCCTGTTCCAGAATTCACGCCCGTCTGCGTTAGATAGCGTGCATTTCGGCCTCCTCTATCTACAAGGTGTTGGCACATTTGCCAACACATCAAAAAAATCGATTTTTGAACTAAAAGGTAGTAAATCTCCTCTTAAGACTGCTTTTTCCGTTAAGCGTTTATGGGTGATCCATAGCTAGCAACCAAATTTTAATGATCAAAATTCGGCAACATATATTTCGAAAAGAGCAGTTCCGTCGTAAGCCGTTCAGTCACGTACTGACATCAGCTCACTTCCTGTACAACAGCCGATATTTTTAACATAGTAACTATCGTCTGAGTGTACAGTTGCAGTTTATTAAGTTTGCCTAGTTGCTACCGACATCGGTACGTAGTACTATCATCAGGCGACCCCACCATCTGATTCAATTACATACTTAGAACAGTAGTGCAAGAGCGATTTATCCTTTATGCAGCAATCGCCCGGTATATAGTGAACCTTAAAATGTATAGGTAACATATTAGTCCTGGCACGCAGTCGTCATACTGGCTTTCTAAGTAGTTATGTCAAATGATGTGTTGGCAAATGTGCCAACACCTTGTAGATAGAGGAGGCCGAAATGCACGCTATCTAACGCAGACGAGCGTGAATTCTGGAACAGGATAAGTAGTGAATGCTATTAAGAAAAGTATGCAGCTCCTCGAATACTTAACTTTTATCTATCCTTGTTGTATACAGCGTTCTTGATGAGACATTTCATACGATAACTATCAAACTATGTAAGGCTAATGGCGCCTTGCTAGGTCGTAGCCATTGACTTAGCTGAAGGCTATTCTAACTATCTGCTCGGCTAATGAGCGATGCTTCGTCCGTGTAGTCGCTAGCAAAGTCGTCCGTACAACTGGGGCGAGTGCTCGTCCGTATCTCGAGACCTGCCTTGTGGTGGCGCTCGGTCTGCGATCACACAGTGGCGACACGCGGGTCCGACATGTACTAAATGGACCGCGGCCGATTTAAGCTACCACCTAGCAAGTGTGGTGTCTGGCGGTGACACCACATCAAATACTAAAACAAAAGGTCAATGTTGTGCTTTAAATACATCTACATCTACATCTATACTCCGCGAGCCACCTTACGGTGTGTGGCGGAGGGTACTTATTGTACCACTATCTGATCCCCCCTTCCCTGTTCCATTCACGAATTGTGCGTGGGAAGAACGACTGCTTGTAAGTCTCCGTATTTGCTCTAATTTCTCGGATCTTTTCGTTGTGATCATTACGCGAGATATATGTGGGCGGTAGTAATATGTTGCCCATCTCTTCCCGGAATGTGCTCTCTCGTAATTTCGATAATAAACCTCTCCGTATTGCGTAACGCCTTTCTTGAAGTGTCCGCCACTGGAGCTTGTTCAGCATCTCCGTAACGCTCTCGCGCTGACTAAATGTCCCCATGACGAATCGCGCTGCTTTTCGCTGGATCATGTCTATCTCTTCTATTAATCCAACCTGATAAGGGTCCCATACTGATGAGCAATACTCAAGAATCGGACGAACGAGCGTTTTGTAAGCTACTTCTTTCGTCGATGAGTCACATTTTCTTAGAATTCTTCCTATGAATCTCAACCTGGCGCCTGCTTTTCCCACTATTTGTTTTATGTGATCATTCCACTTCAGATCGCTCCGGATAGTAACTCCTAAGTATTTTACGGTCGTTACCGCTTCCAATGATTTACCACCTATGGCATAATCGTACTGGAATGGATTTCTGCCCCTGTGTATGCGCATTATATTACATTTATCTACGTTTAGGGAAAGCTGCCAGCTGTCGCACCATGCATTAATCCTCTGCAGGTCCTCCTGGAGTACGTACGAGTCTTCTGATGTTGCTACTTTCTTGTAGACAACCGTGTCATCTGCAAATAGCCTCACGGAGCTACCGATGTTGTCAACTAAGTCATTTATGTATATTGTAAACAATAAAGGTCCTATCACGCTTCCCTGCGGTACTCCCGAAATTACCTCCACATCTGCAGATTTTGAACCGTTAAGAATGACATGTTGTGTTCTTTCTTCTAGGAAATCCTGAATCCAATCACAAACCTGGTCCGATATTCCGTAAGCTCGTATTTTTTTCACTAAACGTAAGTGCGGAACCGTATCAAATGCCTTCCTGAAGTCCAGGAATACGGCATCAATCTGCTCGCCAGTGTCTACGGCACTGTGAATTTCTTGGGCAAATAGGGCGAGCTGAGTTTCACATGATCTCTGTTTGCGGAATCCATGTTGGTTATGATGAAGGAGATTTGTATTATCTAAGAACGTAATAATACGAAAACACAAAACATGTTCCATTATTCTACAACAGATTGACGTAAGCGAAATAGGCCTATAATTATTCGCATCTGATTTATGACCCTTCTTGAAAATGGGAACGACCTGCGCTTTCTTCCAGTCGCTAGGTACTTTACGTTCTTCCAGCGATCTACGATAAATTGCTGATAGAAAGGGGGCAAGTTCTTTAGCATAATCACTGTAGAATCTTAAGGGTATCTCGTCTGGTCCGGATGCTTTTCCGCTACTAAGTGATAGCAGTTGTTTTTCAATTCCGATATCGTTTATTTCAATATTTTCCATTTTGGCGTCCGTGCGACGGCTGAAGTCAGGGACCGTGTTACGATTTTCCGCAGTGAAACAGTTTCGGAACACTGAATTCAGTATTTCTGCCTTTCTTCGGTCGTCCTCTGTTTCGGTGCCATCGTGGTCAACGAGTGACTGAATAGGGGATTTAGATCCGCTTACCGATTTTACATATGACCAAAACTTTTTAGGGTTCTTGTTTAGATTGTTTGCCAATGTTTTATGTTCGAATTCGTTGAATGCTTCTCTCATTGCTCTCTTTACCCTCTTTTTCGCTTCGTTCAGCTTTTCCTTATCAGCTATGATTCGACTACTCTTAAACCTATGATGAAGCTTTCTTTGTTTCCGTAGTACCTTTCGTACATGATTGTTATACCACGGTGGATCTTTCCCCTCGCTTTGGACCTTAGTCGGTACGAACTTATCTAAGGCGTACTGGACGATGTTTCTGAATTTTTTCCATTTTTGTTCCACATCCTCTTCCTCAGAAATGAACGTTTGATGGTGGTCACTCAGATATTCTGCGATTTGTGCCCTATCACTCTTGTTAAGCAAATATATTTTCCTTCCTTTCTTGGCATTTCTTATTACACTTGTAGTCATTGATGCAACCACTGACTTATGATCACTGATACCCTCTTCTACATTCACGGAGTCGAAAAGTTCCGGTCTATTTGTTGCTATGAGGTCTAAAACGTTAGCTTCACGAGTTGGTTCTCTAACTATCTGCTCGAAGTAATTCTCGGACAAGGCAGTCAGGATAATGTCACAAGAGTCTTTGTCCCTGGCTCCAGTTCTGATTGTGTGACTATCCCATTCTATACCTGGTAGATTGAAGTCTCCCCCTATTACAATAGTATGATCACGAAACTTCTTCACGACGTTCTGCAGGTTCTCTCTGAGGCGCTCAACTACTACGGTTGCTGATGCAGGTGGTCTATAGAAGCATCCGACTATCATATCTGACCCACCTTTGATACTTAACTTAACCCAGATTATTTCACATTCGCATTCGCTAATAATTTCACTGGATATTATTGAATTCTTTACTGCTATAAATACTCCTCCACCATTGGCGTTTATCCTATCCTTGCGGTATATATTCCATTCTGTGTCTAGGATTTCGTTACTGTTCACTTCCGGTTTTAACCAACTTTCCGTTCCTAATATTATATGCGCACTATTTCCTTCAATAAGAGATACTAATTCAGGAACCTTGCCCTGGATACTCCTGCAGTTTACCAATATTACGTTAACTTTTCCTGTTTTTGGTCTCTGAGGACGGACGTTCTTTATCAACGATGATAATGTCCTCTCTGGTAAGCCGTCAGGTATTTTATCGTTTCGCCCAAGGGGGGGTCCCTCTAACCTAAAAAACCCCCGTGTGCACGCCACACGTACTCTGCTACCCTAGTAGCTGCTTCCGGTGTGTAGTGCACGCCTGACCTGTCTAGGGGGGCCCTACAGTTCTCCACCCAATAACGGAGGTCGATGAATTTGCAACCATTATAGTCGCAGAGTCGTCTGAGCCTCTGGTTTAGACCCTCCACACGGCTCCAAACCAGAGGACCGCGATCGACTCTGGGCACTATGCTGCAGATATTAAGCTCAGCTTGCACTCCGCGTGCGATGCTGGTTGTCTTCACCAAATCAGCCAGCCGCCGGAAGGAACCAAGGATGGCCTCAGAACCCAAGCGGCAGGCGTCATTCGTTCCGACATGTGCTACTATCTGCAGCCGGTCACACCCAGTGCGTTCAATAGCTGCCGGAAGGGCCTCCTCCACATTACGGACGAGACCCCCCGGCAAGCACACCGAGTGCACACTGGCATTCTTCCCCGACCTACCCGCTATTTTCCTGAGGGGCTCCATAACCCGCCTAACGTTGGAGCTCCCTATAACTAATAGGCCCGCCCTCTGTGACTGTCGGGACCTTGCCGGAGAATCGGCCACTGGCCCAACAGGCGAGGCATCCTGTGGTGGCTCGGAAACGATGTCATCACCACTAGGAAGCACCCCGTACCTGTTGGAAAGGGGTAAGGCAGCTGCCACGCGGCCAGATCCCACCTTCGCCTTTCGGCCAGGCACGCGCGAGCCCACCACTGTCCGCCATTCACCCTGGAGTGATGGCTGACCGGTAAGATGCTCACTGCCGGAAGACGCAGCGACATCAGGGGTTCCATGTGATTCCAAGGCCACCGAAGTAGGCATAGGTCTCACCACAGTTGCCCCAACGCCACTACGAGCCGACGCCTGCGCCTCGAGCTCGATGAGCCTAACAGACAGTCTCCACCTGCCCCCGAAGAGTGGCCAATTCTCCTTGCGTCCGCTCACAACAACCACAGTCCCTACACATGACTATGTTTACCCTACTCTATACGGTGACAAATTCCCAAGATAATCTTCTGATGAGCTACTCTGATAATCAAGAAACACTCACTGAAATACGAGACGCGAAAACTACGCTAGGTTTTCCCAGAAAAACTATTTAAAAGCTAAGCGCAGCAAATAAGTACAAAAACGCTTTATATAAACAGTACTCGCTGCTGCTGGTGCTCTCGCTCTGGCTGTCACAAGACAACTGCTGATTCAAGTGACTAGTGGCTAACGGCCGCGAAACAAACAAAAGACGGTTTTAGGGCGCTTTCTGTTCTTAACGATCAAGAAAACACTAAGAAATCTAACACGAAAACTACGTAAAGTTTTATCAAGAACTGTTAGTTACTATGCAGAGCAGATAAACACAAATAGAATCCCTTCCTTAGTGGACGGTCGTAAACAAAATGCAAAATAAACGCTTTATACAAACAGTACTCGCTGCTGCTGGTGCTCTCGCTCTGGCTGTCACAAGACAACTGCTGATTCAAGTGACTAGTGGCTAACGGCCGCGAAACAAACAAAAGACGGTTTTAGGGCGCTTTCTGTTCTAAACGATCAAGAAAACACTAAGAAATCTAACACGAAAACTACGTAAAGTTTTATCAAGAACTGTTAGTTACTATGCAGAGCAGATAAACACAAATAGAATCCCTTCCTTAGTGGAAGGTCGTAAACAAAATGCAAAATAAACGCTTTATACAAACAGTACTCGCTGCTGCTGGTGCTCTCGAGATGTAAATTGCGACCAGCGGTGATAAGAGTGCCCCCTATGTACAGAGTTTATTTTATGTTATTTTATTAATTATTATTATTATTATTTTACTTCTTAAAAAAGCATGAGTGTAAAAGACATCTAAAAATTACATAGTATTGGTAATTAAGAAATTACACAATGAAATGATCCCAACAGCAATAAAAAATTTAAAGCGAAACCACACATGTGTAAAGCCGAGTTTACATTTTACCGTTATATATAGTTCACACCACTATCAAACATCGATCCGACCATGAATTTTCAAATTAAGCAAGTGTTGTCGTAATAACTGTATTATTCAGGTTACCTTCCATTCGGAAAGCAGTTACGCTCAGCGACTGTTGTATTGACTTGTAAATTATAAATTGCAGCAATCAGTCAATGAACTATGGGTGAAGCCCGATCAGCAGGGACTTACATGCACTGAGCGAAAATAATAGTGCATTGAGAATGGTTAGCTTCTAGCCGAAATCTGCGAAATCTGGATCTGCGTATTAAAGGTTAAAAAGGACGACTGATTGCTGCCATCTATAATTTACAAAACTGTGTTACTAATAGGAACACATTTTAATTTCTATAGAAAAGTAATCCACCGTTCAGAGGAAACAGTGGCATGCTGTGGCTATGAACTACTTTGCAGCCTCAGCTGACAGTCTTTGTCCGCATCTTCAATTTCATTTTTGCTCAAGCAGTGGCCACGTGTACAGTAGAGCTGTTAGTGGCGCTGCATCGAGTACTCTCCACGCCGTGTCGCGGGTCATCCGCCAGCCACGGCCGCGGAAACTACCACACGCAAGTAACGTGCCGTTGTGAAAGGATGCATCGATGGGCTTTGGGATTAGCCATCCACATAGGACAACAAACAAACGTGCTGTACTATGAACATTATCCTATTGTGTCACTGTAATCCAATTATTATGTTCTGATCTTCCTGGTGCTGTGTTTCTATAAGCCATGAGCCGATTAGAAGTCCGAAGAAACATTGGGCATCCACAAATTGAAACAGTAAGACAAGTTTATTAAAATATCGTGGTGCTAGGGCTCCTGTTATCTTGAAATCAATTTTAACGTCAACCGTTTAAAACACAGTAGACAGTGCAGTATACTAAATTAAATACCATATTTTCACACAGGAATATTGTGTAGGTTATATAACGGGGGAAGGAGGGGTGGAGCTGAGCAGGGAAGGGGCAAAAGAGGGGAGGCAAAAGGCGGGGGTTGCCTCGTTATAGGTATAATCATAGGCAAAAGTTGTATCGAAAAATGTAGCCACCAGCCAAAATAAATAAATTGCGACTGTAAACACAATCACGTACTTTTTCAGTACTGTATTGGCCACCGACAATACGTCGGGTATGTGTAATTATTGTCTACTTGCTGTCCAGGAGTGGGTAATCTATTTATGAGAAAATTCGAGGAAAAAGACTTGAACTTATAACACTATTTCATAATAACTGAACCTTTAGTTCTGTCACGGGAGAAGCTACATATAACAGCAACGTGCTGTGAAACACGCTAATGTTACTCTCTGAGAGGCTTTCAAAGTTCGACCGTGCGTATGTCTAATGGAAAAAGGATGTCTAACAATAATTTCGAACTTTGTGAAATTGGCCTTAAAACCAAACGGGCCTTAACCTTGGGAGTTAACAGAAGTGGTAAAATTATAAGTGAATGAAAAAAAGGAACTGTCGCCAGCTTAATTACGCACATTAATTTGGAAATTATATTTGAAAAAACTGGATGTTAGTTATTGAAGTTACTTTTGTTGAGATTTCCCTTTGAATAGCAAACAGGATTCAAACTGACACAGTGTACTCTGAACTGTGTGTAGCAGCAGTTATCAATAACACATGCCAGTAAATTGTGGGTAGCAAAATTTTATCCAACTCATACTAATGATGGCCACAATCGTTACCATTACTTAATCAAAATACTGAAACATCACTGCATGTAGTGCAGAACTAATTTTGAACTTGAGGGGCTTCCATCTTGACTGACACGAATAACACAAATAAAGATGAATAACACCTTAAATGCCGGCCGGAGTGGTCGAGCGGTTCTAGGCTCTACAGTCTGGAGCCGCGCGACCGCTACGGTCGCAGGTTCGAATCCTGCCTCAGGCATGGATGTGTGATGTCGTTAGGTTAGTTAGGTTTAAATAGTTCTAAGTTCTAGGGGACTGATGACCTCAGAAGTTAAGTCCCATAGTACTCAGAGCCATTTGAACCATTTTAACACCTTACACTGTTCAAGCTCCTCTGCACGTAGCAGTTTTCCTTGGTAACAGCAATAGTTCATTTTTTTCTTAATAGGAGGACAATGTGATGGGGACCCATAAACTGGTATAATTTCACTAGCCAAGGTTCTTTGATTACTGCTAAAGTATCTCTAAAAGCTAATCATTCACTTAAATTACTTTGAAAGGAAATAAAATGCAACACTGGGCTTAATTAACTTCAAAAGGAACCATTTATGACGGGTACCAAAGCTACACTAGCTTTCAAAATGCGCATAACTTCACTTCTAATAGTACTACCCCGAAAACTGTTTCATTAAAGATTTATACGTATTCATACTTTAATCACCTGTGAAGCAGGTATTCTTGGCAATAATATTTACACAATCTTGCACTGTAATCCTGCAAAACTATATTTTATAATAAACTAAGGATACTTTAGTAAAAGCCTTTCCAACTTCACTTTTATTACTATCTTTAAATTTCTGTGGTTAAACTTCCTATCTTAACAATTTCGCTTGAAGTAGTCCATAAACAAAGCATCCTAATTTTACTCTTACTTTAACTTTTACTATTCCTTTTACTTTAGACAAAAAATACTTGTAAACAAATGAATGGCAGAACTGTTCATTTAAATCAGGATACTCGGTTTTAGTAGCACTTAGGTGAGGACCGTGCGTAGGTTCGTGGTCAGGATTGAAAATATGGTTCCCGACACGAATTTATGTTTTATGTGATTATTATTAAAACAACACACAAATTAACTGGTCCTTGCCCATATACATTACTTAACTGACTTGATGAAGTTTGTGAAGCGGTGGCGAAGTTGGTGGCAGGTGCAATGGCTGCTAACTGTACTAACAGTTCTTGATGTGCGAATGCTCTATAAATCTTGGTATCGGATTTTCAACATATTAGAGCCATTCTGTTATTCCTTGAATACCATATAGCAGCCAGATACACATCCTAGGCAAATCCCTTCTAGGCAGTTTCCAATTGCCTCTCTTAGCACCGTCGAGGTGTACCGTGGTAAAGCTAGCCACACACTGCGTGCCATTCACAGAAAGGGGCCGCTCAGTTCGACCGCCAAACCCACCTTTTACATTACGCCATGCCACTTTCTTTGCTGAGGGACTTCCCTACAGCGTTTACATGTTACAAATGCAAATGCCCTAATCATGAACCAGCTTTTAACAAACATACTTCTTTCATAAATATATTCATATTATAATAATTTAAAATTTCAACATATTCTTTTGTTTATTGCATATATAAATTACAAAAGTCTGATTTTGTTGCCGTACAGCAAGGAGTTAAAACAACACACAATGCACACTTCATAAATTGCAGGTACACAGTTACTTAAAATAAACCAACTCCTAAACGATGTGTTACAAACTCCATCCAGTTGAAACCTATATCTTTCAGTTCCAGGCGGTCATGTGACCACTGGTGCTATGAGGCCAGCAAGAAGGGTTGACGTGGAGACATGACAGAATGGCAGAAAGAAGATACCGTTTTTATATGTGCTCTTGACGACATCTGAAATGGAGTTGCCCGATTTGTTGATATATCAACGCGGACTGTCCACCGCGTCTGCAGGGAGCTGTGTACCACCCGTATACATGTAGCACAACGTGAGAAGTTGTCGTAACGAGATGCTATTTGAATGGTTTTTCTTTCAAATTACGCAAGCTCTACAACATGCAAGAATTTCGAAAACTTTATACCGTCGACTGGTCTTCTGCAATTTCTTCACCATTCGTCTGAACTCAAGGGAAAGACTACCATCACCTTTTGCAAAAACGGTGACGTACTGCGAGGAATCCTTTGATTTTATCCTTTTCTTCTCTCCCTTCGAGGTTGTTTGAAAATTTTTACGTGGTTAAAAAATTCAGCGAGAAATTTTAATCTGAATAGCCAGTCAGGATAACAAAACTAATTCACATGTCCACCCTTAGCAACTTATAAGAACATTAGCAATTCAAATTTTTGTTCCAGGACTAGTGTCAATACCTTTCCGTTAGAAAACCACCTGACCTCTGTGCGGTACTTGACAGTTTGATGGAGCGAACTCACGTCATAAGCAGTCGAGTTTGCGACGCTTTATGTTTAATAGAGTTTACAACTTTGATCACCTTGTAAGACGTGTATATTTCTATTGTCTATTGTCAAACCACAATTTAAGAAAGATGTTTATATTTTATTAATAGGATTAAGTATGAGTAACTAATATTTTTCATTTTGGAAATAATTGTGGTAGCAGGGAATGTCTGCACCAAAGTATTGTTAGCGGGAGAGACCCCACATTGATATAATTTTAAAAAGGGCGGGAGAGACCGCGTGTGGATACATTTTAAGAAAATAGCGGGAAAGACCAGGCATTGATACATTTTGTAATGGTAGCAGGAATTGTCTGCACCAGAAAGCATTGTTGGCGGGAGAGACCACACTTTAGCGTTCGTAGGAAGTCAGTAGTAAGCGAGATGTGAAGCGAGTCTGTAGCAGGTCTGAAGTGAGAGGTTGAGAGGAGCGGTGTGTCTGCCAGCCACTAGCTATGATTTACAAGAGATTATAAACAGATGTACAGAGACATCAGCTAACTATTATCATAAGAGGAACTAATATTATTGAATTATTTTTTTGAAAAACTCAAGACTACTGAAGGTATGTTTGCGCAATGCTAGCTGTAAGATTATTGTACAACGTTAGTCCCATTTGAAGGTTTGTAAAATCATTTCATTCAGAATATAATTAATTTTTGTCAGCAATGTTGCCTTACTGATTATAATCCATCCCAAAAACCATCAACGTAAAACTTTGCAAAGTTTTATTGTTGTGAAGAAAAAGTTTAACGATGAATTACGTAACGTCAATCAAATTAATTAAAGAGTAACGTCAGCTTTGCTATTAAAGAATAACGTCAGCTTTGGTAATAAATGCAGCCACTTATTATGACAGCCCACCAGCAGCTAATAAAGTATAGTAAAACAGAGCAAGTATATTCATGTCGCAGTTGGATGTAGCAGTCAGATGGCGATCCAGTAACAGTAAAAAAGGTAAGGAACAGTTTTGGGTTATTGTAGGTAACGACTGAGGGCCACGACGACGACACATTCTATGTTTCGTCGAAATAATCAGAAAATCGCTTTTAATAAGCATCATTTAAATTTGTATGCGAAGATTGAGAAAGAGAATTAATTTCAGAGGGAAGATTTCATTTATTATTATTAAGCAAGAGATAGAAATCCTAAGGGAAGGTTTCATAGGTTATTGTAAAAGGGAAGGTTGCGTAACAAAAGAGATATAGAGGAGACGGGAAGGTTTCAACCTCTTTAAGCCTATCGTTTCAATCAGAAGGAAAAACCGTGGCTGCCAGAGCTTTTAGATCAAGAAAGCAGTGTCTCCATGAAACATGTGACATTTATTTTAATTACGCAACGAGTACACTTTTATTACGTTATAGTTTTAACAGCATCACTACAAATGGCGATGCGTTTTGTCCAAAAGAACTCATTGTTGTGATTGATTTCTTAAAACATATTGTACAAACACTGGCCAGTAACGTTCACAGGAATTGATTTGCAAAATAAAATGTCTTCGACAATCTGAAGTATCAAACGGCCAAGCAAAAATTGGGCTCTTTAATTTTTCTACTAATTGTTTTCTAATATAACCTGCCATCTTGTTTATTCTGCGTTTAATGGTATTATCGTAAATTGGTATGCTTGTTATCTGCTGTTTGTTTGGCATAATTTCAACCATATCCAGGGCTGCCGACAAAATAAGATTCTCGGCATCTGTGGAGGTTTCCTGCTTCAGCAACTTGTAGCTAACTAATAACACTTTCTCGTTGACACTGGATACCTATAATACATAAAAATTGTTCAATCATAAAAACAAATTAATAACATAATATTTTGATCAACAAACAGCAATACCATTTTAATATCTGAATCATAGTAGTTTGCTGCAGGATAAGGGCTGTAAGCTTCCTTTCCAAGAAATTCAGCTGTTTATCAGCTACAATGGAGCGTTTTGTTGAGAGGTGAGGCATAAGCTGAGATGGTTTCATACTCTCACGTGACCATACTTCGCTGCAAATTATATATACAGGTTTATTATTCATGACAGTAAAACCATGCTTCAAATATTTGTCGTCATAAAGTTTGCTTTTCGGTTTTGGTTCGCTTCCGCCACTACCACTTGTACCAGACGTAGAGAACAGAGCAGCTTTTGGACAGCTTTTGAGAAGCATTTATTTCTCGCTCGGAGCGAAGCGCAAAGGCACAATAATTGCGTCCGTATTCGCTAGCATACTGGGACAACCGATTGAAACGTGAGGCCTATGCGACAGCCGAGTCCTTCTCGCACCCATTCCTCCATCTTCGCAAAGAAACGTATCAGAGCGCTGAGACTACCTTCCACAGTCCATCTCGTTTCTCAATCAGTAATGTTAATAAAAAAAGTTCTCTTTGAAATCGCTAACATAACCTAATTACGGTTCAGGGGGTCAACAGAATTTTTTACTTGGAAACAGGTTGCGCATTCAAAATTGTTGAAAAAAAACTGGTCCAGCAGAATGCGGGCAGGCGACATCATGAAGTAGCAGCACATCACGCAGTCTTCCTGGTTGTCGTTCTCGGACTGTGTCTGCTAGACGTCTCAGTTGTTGAGAATAAATATTAGCAGTGAAGGGTATACCCCGGCGAAGCAATTCGTAGCACAACACAGCATCGCTGTTCCACTAGATGCATATCTTTTGTGCATGCGCACAGGTCTTTGTACGGAGAAACGACAATATCAGAAATTGAGTCCGCCTTGATGTAAAACACCTTGTTATTCCTTTATTTCTTTATATTCCCAAGCTAGTTTTGGCGACAATAATCACCATCATCAGTGGTTTTTTTAATCTTATTTATTGCATCTTACAGCATGTTTTTGAGAGTTATTGTCGCTGTTTGCGACATATTTTCTATGAGCTTTTTTTGTTGTCGTTTTTACTCAGCGAACATCATGTCATCTGTAAGTTCGTTGGTTGGTATGTAGCTCATTCTGTACACATAAAAACAAAACTTTCGCACTTTGTTTATGATCAAGAATATTACGCCATCTTGCTGTTCGGGAAAGTTTTGTTTTTATGCGTATAGAATCGCTACATATCATCCAACGAACTTGTAGATGACATGATGTTCGCTGAATAAAAACGGCAACAACAAAAAAAAGCACACAGAAAATATGTCGCAAACAGCGACAATACTGCTCAGAAACATGCTGTAAGATACAATAGACAAGATTAACTAACCCACTGATGATGGTGATATTTGTCGCCGAATCTAGTTTGGGAAGATAAAGAAATAAACGAATAACAAGGTGTTTTGCATTAAGGCGGACTCAGTTTCTGATACTGTTGCTTTTCTATGCAAACACGAACCAAATCGAAGAGTTCCAAGATAAATTTGTTCTTTGTACGGAGGGTTGCTGTTTCGTTTGGGCTCATCCATCCCTTTCTTTTCCTTGTTGTTGTTGTGGTCTTCAGTCCTGAGACTGGTTTGATGCAGCTCTCCATGCTACTCCATCCTGTGCAAGCTTCTTCATCTCCCAGTACGCAATGCAGCCTACATCCTTCTGAATCTGCTTAGTGTATTCATCTCTTGGTCTCCCTCTACGATTGTTACCCTCCACGCTGCCATCCAATACTAAATCGGTGATCCCTTGATGCCTCAGAACATGTCCTACCAACCGATCCCTTCTTCTAGTCAAGCTGTGCCACAAACTCCTCTTCTCCCCAATTCTATTCAATGCCTCCTCATTAGTTATGTGATCTACCCATCTAATCTTCAGCATTCTTCTGAAGCACCACAATTAGAAAGCTTCTATTCTCTTCTTGTCCAAACTATTTATTGTCCATGTTTCTCTTGCACACATGGCTACACTCCATACAAATACTTTCAGAAACGACTTCCTGGCACTTAAATCTATACCTGATGTTAACAATTTTCTCTTTTTCAGAAACGCTTTCCTTGCCATTGCCAGTCTACATTTTATATCCTCTCTACTTCGACCGTCATCAGTTATTTTGCTCCCCAAATAGCAAAACTCATTTACTACTTTAAATGTCTCATTTCCTGATCCAATTCCCTCAGCATCACCCGAGTTCACTTGACTAGATTCCATTATCCTCGTTTTGCTTTTGTTGGTGTTCATCTAATATCCTCTTTTCAAGACACTGTCCATTCCTTTCAACTGCTCTTCCAAGTTCGTTGCTGTCTCTGACAGAATTACAATGTCGTCGGCGAACCTCAAAGTTTTTACTTCTTCTCCATGGATTTAAATACCTACTCCGAATTTTTCTTTTGTTTCCTTTACTGCTTGCTCAATATACAGATTGAATAACATCGGGGTGAGCCTACAACCCTGTCTCACTCCCTTCCCAACCACTACTTCCCTTTCACGTCCCTCGACTTTTATAGCTGACGTCTGGTTTCTGTACAAATTGTAAATAGCCTTCCGCTCCCTGTATTTTACCCCTGCCACCTTCAGAATTTGAAAGAGGGTATTCCAGTCAACATTGTCAAAAGCTTTCTCTGAGTCTACAAATGCTAGAATTGTAGCATTATGACACCATTGCTCTTCACCAGTAACGACACAGGATAGGAATGGTCGACTCTGTTTACGAGCCAGTTGATGACGAGCAAGCAGAAATGCACAATGGCCATCCGCTGATTTTTGTAATTTTGACATGCGGCAGCCATACGCCCGATTTTTTTAACATTCCCGTTTGCGTGCAAATGTCGCACGATGGTGGAATAACCACCAGTTCTCGAGTACGCTGACATGGATCATTGTGGATTAATGCGTTTAAACTTTCTTCATCAAACCTTGAAGGTATTCCTGAACGTTGGGAGTTCCTAATGTCAAAACGATTCTTCTTGAAACGAGAAAACCCTTTTCCTGCCGTACTTTATGTGGTGTCACCGCCAGACACCACACTTGCTAGGTGGTAGCTTTAAACCGGCCGCGGTCCATTAGTACATGTCGGACCCGCGAGTCGCCACTTTCAGTGATTGCAGACCGAGCGCCACCACACGGCAGGTCTAGAGAGACGTACTAGCACTCGCCCCAGTTGTACGGACGACGTAGCTAGCGATGCACACTGACGAAGCCTCGCTCATTTGCAGAGCTGATAGTTAGATCAGCCTTCAGCTATGTCAATGGCTACGACCTAGCTAGGCGCCATTAGTAACATTGCATGTATCTACAGAGTCTCACTTGTGTCATCAAGAACGATGTACCACAAGGATGGATTAAAGTTAAGTATTCCAGGAGCTACGTACTTTTCTTTATAGCATTCATGACGTATACTGTTGCAGACCTATCTCTATTCTGCGTGAGCTTAGCGCGTGCCTTTCGGCTACTTCCGTGGCGTGGCTGTCTTGCTACGCCACAACACTTTGTTCAGTGGCATTATTTCCATACACGACGCAAATATTTCTGGTTGCCTCCGCTGCTGTCACCCCTCTATTGAACACAAACAGAATGATATGTCGGAAATGTTTCGACTTCTCTATTTGGCACCCCATTTCCTAGCATCCACAGATCTACTTACGATCTTCCAATAACAAAATGACAATATGTTAACTCAAATAGCAACAGTGAACTACAAATAAATTGTGACAATCGATAAATAAAGCCATAGCAAGCTGAATACCAATGTGCAAAACAAAAACCCTACGAACGTATGAACCGACTCAGTATAATGGTGGGGATAATGCTCGCCGCGTCCGTGGCTTCAGATAAGCCACCCGCGCCTCCTTTGTAGTGACGAATGGCGAGTGCCTCAGGGAGCTCGGTCTGTGATGGCGGGTTACGGGTTTGGAATATCAGGGATTCCAGCGCTGGGGACTGGCGAGCGCGTCCAGTCCTCTGTGTTGGTAAGCTCCGGCATTCTTCAGAGATGGGCGTGCGGCCCGGCGGTGGAGCGTTGCGTGTCACAGCAACGGGGGTCTCGGCTTAAGCTTGACGGTATAGCGGATGGCGCGAAGTTCTATAAAAAATATCGCTTGAGAATATTAATTTGTTGTATCTCGACCATTCCATAATATGATTTCTCTCTGTAATAACTGCTAGCATTCCATCACTTTAAGTGTTGACTATAGATTTACTTATCTTCATCGCAATATAAAGATGAGTTTTGATGATCGACTTCAGTTGTTGAACCACCACCTCCAGATATATGAAAAATGGGTGGAAATGGTTAAGAGTAAGGAAAATCATATTGGTGAACGCTCAAGATACAAGAAATTAAATTTTCTGCTTATGTTTTTATCGTCTTAAATACGAGGGTCACTCCAAAAGCAATGCACACTGTTGTTGTTGTTGTGGTCTTCAGTCCTGAGACTGGTTTGATGCAGCTCTCCATGCTACTCTATCCTGTGCAAGCTTCTTCATCTCCCAGTACCTACTGCAGCCTACATCCTTCTGAATCTGCTTAGTGTATTCATCTCTTGGTCTCCCTCTACGATTTTTACCCTCCATGCTGCCCTCCAATGCTAAATTTGTGATCCCTTGATGCCTCAGAACATGTCCTACCAACCGATCCCTTCTTCTAGTCAAGCTGTGCCACAAACTTCTCTTCTCCTCAATCCTATTCAATACCTCCTCATTAGTTACGTGATCTACCCACCTTATCTTCAGCATTCTTCTGTAGCACAACATTTCGAAAGCTTCTATTCTCTTCTTGACCATACTAGTTATCGTCCATGTTTCACTTCCATACATGGCTACACTACATACAAATACTTTCAGAAATGACTTCCAGACACTTAAATCTATACTCGATGTTAAAAAAATTCTCTTCTTCAGAAACGATTTCCTTGCCATTGCCAATCTACATTTTATATCCTCTCTACTTCGACCATCATCAGTTATTTTACTCCCTAAATAGCAAAACTCCTTTACTACTTTAAGTGTCTCATTTCCTAATCTAATTCCCTCAGCATCACCCGATTTAATTTGACTACATTCCATTATCCTCGTTTTGCTTTTGTTGATGTTCATCTTATATCCTCCTTTCAAGACACTGTCCATTCCGTTCAACTGCTCTTCCAAGTCCTTTGCTGTCTCTGACAGAACTACAATGTCATCGGCGAACCTCAAAGTTTTTACTTCTTCTCCATGAATTTTAATACCTACTCCGAATTTTTTTTTTTTTGTTTCCTTTACTGCTTGCTCAGTATACAGATTGAATAACATCGGGGAGAGGCTACAATGCTGTCTCACTCCTTTCTCAACCACTGCTTCCCTTTCATACCCCTCGACTCTTACAACTGCCATCTGGTTTCTGTACAAGTTGTAAATAGCCTTTCGCTCCCTGTATTTTACCCCTGCCACCTTCAGAATGTGAGAGTATTCCAGTCAACATTGTCAAAAGATTTCTCTAAGTCTACAAATGCTAGAAAATGCACACTATTTTTGTAAAAATACAGTTTTCATTCTGCATGTGTGAAAGTTTTACAGCGTGTAGATACATCTCTCCCGCTTGTTTTCAAACTTAGTTCAACCTGCTCCCGTGAGTGGCGCCACCACAGCATGTCTTCAAGATGGTTGCTGCACTTGACGTTCGTCAGAAGCAACATGCTGTCATAGAATTCCTGTGCTGTGAAAACGAGACAGTGCGAAACATCCACAAGAGGTAGAAATAGGTGTATGGAGATGCTGCTGTTGATCGCAGTACAGTTAGTCGGTGGGCAAGCAGGTTACATGATGACAGCAGGCACGGCAATATTGAGGATTGTCCTCACAGCGGCAGGCCTCGTGCTGCACACACTCCAGACAATGTGCAGAGAGTTAACGAATTGGTGACTGCTGACAGACGCATCACAGGGGAAGTGTTTGCAGAATACTGAAAGTGTTGACGTTAAAAAAGGTTTGTGCCAGGTGTGTTCCCAGAATGTTGATAGTGGCTCGCAAAGAAACAAGAAAAACGGTATGCAGAGAACTTTTGGAACAGTGCGAGAATGTGGAGATGAATTTCTTGGAAGAATTGTGACAGATGATTAAACATGGCTCCATCATTTTTCACCAGAGACGAAGAATGGCATCATGCAAATTCACCCAAGAAAAGAAAATTCAAAACCACACCTTCTGCTGGAAAAGTTGTGGCTACGGTGTTTTTCGATTCCGAAGGACTCTTGCTTGTGGACATCATGCCAAGTGGAACCACCATAAATTCTGATGCATATGTGAAGAAACTTCAAGCTCGACTGAGTCGTGTTCCACCACATCGGCAAAAGCAGGGTGTTTTGCTGTTGCACGACAATCCACGGCCACATGTCAGTCAAAAAACCATTGAAGTGGTCACAAAAGATGGACAACACTGAAACACCTGCTTTAAAGTCCTGACCTGGCTCCATGTGATTAACATCTCATTGGGAAACTGTAGAACTCTCTCGTGGAACAAGGTTTGGAGATGATGACTCCCTTGTGCACGCTGCCAAACAGTGGCTCCAACAGGTTGATACAGAATTTTACCGTGCGGGTATACAGGCGCTGGTTGCAAGATGGCGTAAGGCAGTTGATAGGGATGGATATTATGTGTAGAAATGAAAATATTGTTCCTAAAGGATGTATCTACACTAAAACTTTCAAACATGTAGAATAAAAGATGGATTAAAAAAGAAGAGTGTGCATTTCTTTTGGAGTGACCCTCGTATATAATCTTTTACAATATCTTGAGCTTCGAACAATGTAACTTCCTTTACTCATAACTATTTCTACCAATATTTGGAGATCCGATGGTGGTTTGAAACATCCCCTTAGAAACATTAATGAATTACTGTGCTGATAAACCTCTTACGTTATTTGCTCTTCAAACAGCTGAGCAAAACTGAACGTTCTCAGACATTGCTCTCTTTACTTATTATGATCAGCACTAAACTGATACACAATATTTTTAGTGCAACGCAATCTGACTTTTAATAATCCCTCAAAAGAATGGCCCTGACTAACATTAAACTATACCTTTCACAAGTCACTTACCTCACAAAAATCTTCGTTACTCGAACTACTGCAATACAGCGAGCGCCACTACTGCCAGCTAAATAAAAGATTCAAACTATTGAAGGCACTAACTACTGATAGGCATAGTTAGCAAATGAAAGATTTTGATAGAGAACAAACAATGTATTTACCTTAATAGTGTTCAAAAGGCATAATATATATAGAAGTTCATGACATCCATTCTTACAAATGTACTGTTTCTGATGAACACACGTCCAGATCATCCGCTCTCAAAACTCCGCCATCTCACTTCCCCACATCACCACTGCTGGCGGTTCACCTCCAATTGCGCAACGCTACGCGCTGTTAACAGCCAACTGCCCAACACTACAATAGCCAACAACAATGCAAACCAACCACAGACTGCACGCAGCACAGCCAGTGATTTTCATACAGAACGCTACGTGACAGTGGCGTTACCAATAAAAAAACCTATACAGCCTACTTACATAGCCCCCATGCTCCCCACAAAAAAATTTACAAATTGTTTTGGGCAGTGGCCAATAATGATTTGATAAAATTTTTCATAATTACAATAACAAAGATTTCAAATGCACACACTTATCGATACAATGTTGGTCAAAAGCTAAAATTTTCTCACAGTCCATAAAGACAGTCCTGATCACTCATCACAGTAAAATTGCAGTTTTTCTCAAAGTCTGAGTAGTAAAAGAAAATGCACATGGAAGTAGTGGATTTCCATGCACTCTTTAAGAAGTAGTGTTGTCCTTCCAACGGAAAGACAGTGCTGACTCACGACTAGCAGACAGGTAATGGGCCACAACAGAGCAAACCCACAGCAGAGTCATTCGACGTTTTGAAGAATATTGGTAGGTAGGTCATCACAGAGTAGACCCACTGTAGTCCTGGTAGAGAGTATGGTATTGGTGGGCCACCAGAGGTGCAGACCCACTGCAGTCTTTGTAGAAATAATGGTATTGGTGAGTCAGCAAAGATGTAGACCCACTGTAGTCCTTGTAGAGATGGCCAGCAGCCATCTGCTGTGACTGTGCAGGTGCACAATCACCATTGAAGAGTCTTGCGGACAGTATAGCAAGTCCATAAACCACAACTTGTGCACTCACAAAAATTTTTTTTGAAATGTCCTTAGAACCATCAATGCTATTAACCAGTCCCTTGCTGAATTATCAACACACGTGCAAACACTAACAGTCCCTACTTCTCACATATTGGCAGGGTCGCCATATGAAACATCCCCTTAGAAAAATTAATGAATTACTGTGCTGATAAACCTCTTACGTTATTTGTTTTTCAAACAGCTGAGCAAAACTGAACGTTCTCAGACATTCACTAAAGTGACACACAATATTTTTACCGCAACGCAATCTGACTTTTAATAATCCCTACAAAAGAATGGCCCTGACTAACATCAAACTATACCTTTCACAAATCACTTACCTCACAAAAATCTTCGTTACTCGAACTACTGCAATACAGCGAGCGCCACTACTGCCAGCTAAATAAAAGATTCAAACTACTGAAGGCACTAACTACTGATAGGCATAGTTAGCAAATGAAAGATTTTGATAGAGAACAAACAATGTATTTACCTTAATAGTGTTCAAAAGTCATAATATATATATAGCAGTTCGTGACATCCATCCTTACAAATGTACTGTTTCTGATGGACACACGTCCAGATCATCCGCTCTCAAAAATCCGCCATCTCACTTCCCCACATCCACCACTTCCTACGGGCCACCTCCAACTGCGCAGCGCTACGCGCTGTTAACAGCCAACTGCCCAACACTACAATAGCCAACAACGATGCAAACCAGCCACAGACTGCACGCAGCACAGCCAGTGATTTTCATACAGAGCGCTACGTGACGGTGACGTTACTAATAAAAAAAAACCTATACAGCCTACTTACAGGTTGTTCAAAAACTAAGACCATATACCTAGTTGGTTCTTCATATTGCGATCAATACGATAGTGACCAATTACATGCCGCATGTGTCCTTAACTAACAGTCAAGACTTGCACTTTTTTAACAGAGTTTCATATGACACAGTGCTCTGTACGGAGAGACAATACTCTCAACATCAGGTTGTCGACACACAAAACTTTTAAAACACGAAAAACTCTAAGGACACATCTGTGTCGTTCATTAAAAAATAGCTGCACTGTCCTCGTCGTACTTTAAAATCGATCTTTTCCGTCCTTGTCACGCTCGTCACACGTTGGAACCGCTCATCTGGCTCTTTCCTTTTCGTCAAGAGTATCCAGTTGCCGTTTCTGATAGTGTCCTTGAAAAGTAGCAAATTGCTAAGCCAAAGTTACCACTGTGTTTACAAAGCTACTAAAAGAACCAAATTTCCATTCCATTGATTACCGGATCTTTCCTCTTTCCCAAAGATACAAATTCCAATTTAACGTTTACAACCGAAACATCTAGCTCTTACACCAACGAATTACTAAACACTTCCACGGCCCGCCCGGTTAGCCGACAGGTCTAGCGCACGGCTTTCAAGAGTGGGAAGGAGCGCCTGGTCCCCGACACGAATACGTCCGGCGGACTTGTATCGTGGTCCGGTGAGCTGGCCAGTCTGTGGATGGTTTTTAGGCGGTTTTCCATCTGCCTCGGCGAATGCGGGCCGGTTCCCCTTATTCCGCCTCAGGTACACTATGTCAGCGATTGCTGCGCAATTAAATTGTCCACGTACGCATACATCACCATTACTCTACCACGCAAACATAGGGGTTACACTCGCCTGGTGAGACGTTCAGACGTTCCCCCGGGGGGGGGGGGGGGGGGCCGAACCGCACAATAACCCTGGGTTCGGTGTGGGGCGGCCGAAGGGTGAAGTGGACTGCGGTAGTCGTCGTGGGGTTGTGGACCACTACGGCTGCGGCGGGGACGAAGCCTCTCCATCGTTTCTAGATCCCCGGTTAACACACAAAACAATACAAATACTTCCACTTGTGATTACACATCCGCGTTAGACAAACTCCAAAAATATCTTTCATTTATACGAACAGGAGTACGGCAGTGTTCTTGGATTCAATTATGAGCACATAACACAACACTGTGAGCTCACTTGAAGACACATCACAACACTGAGTGCAAAACACATACACCCGCGCTTTAAACCAGTTACCATAATATTTGAGAATTACTACTGTGTACAAGTACTCGTTACCCACAAACCGAATCAGGATAGCGAAAATTTTCTTAATATCCAGTACGATTAGGATGAGATAGCAAAAACCGGCCTGTGTGGCCGAGCGGTTCTAGGCGCTACAGTCTGGAAACTCTCGACCGCTACGGTTGCAGGTTCGAATCCTGCCTCGGGCATGGATGTGTGTAATGTCCTTAGTTTAGTTAGGTTTAAGTAGTTCTAAGTTCTAGGGACTGATGACCTCAGATGTTAAGTCCCATAGTGCTAAGAGCCATTTGAACCATTTGAGATCGTAAAATAATATTTGCTGTAACAAATACTGGAGCAGGTAGGAACTGAAGCCAAAACGTTATTTTTATTTCAACTCTCTCTCTCTCTCTCTCTCTCTCTCTCTCTCTCTCTCCCTCTCTCCCTCTCTCCCTCTCCCTCCCTCTCTCTCTCTCTCTCTCTCTCTCTCTGTGTGTGTGTGTGTGTGTGTGTGTGTGTGTGAGAGAGAGAGAGAGAGAGAGAGAGAGAGAGAGAGAGAGAGAGAGAGAGAGAGAGAGGGGAGTAGTAGCAGTAGTAAAAATATCAATAGAAGATGGAGGTCTCGAACTCTGAGCCGTGCAGTGGAAACAAAGGTAATACGAAAGTTGGAATTTATCTGTGCGTTTCAGTTTAAACTAAGTTTACTTACAATATGGTGTTTGCAAGAGAAAATTTTGATTGACCTACTCTAATTCGGAGCTTCCATAAGTCTTCACTTTCCAACATTTTAGAGACTACTTATCCACTTACAACCACTTTCCTGTCACTTCCTTGTTTCCTAAATCCGTTTGCTAGTGAAGTCGTTCTAAATTTTTATCTCAGAGTACTCGGAATGTTCCAAAATATCCCTTTGTACACCCATAAACAAAATATCTCTTATTATTATTATTAACACCAAAAGTACTACTACAACTAATTACTACCAATAATAATAACGGTAGTATTATTGCTAGAGTTAACGCTGTTAGTTCTATGACAGTATTGTTATTTAGTCATCAGATACGCTCCCATCTTTTTAGAAATTATTTTTAATTCTATCAATATCATTTTAATTTATCAAACTGAAATTACCAATTTTAAGGAACAATGATGTAAAAAAACAGATGTACTGAAAGTGTAAGGTTCTGGTACGGTGTATAAAGTGGGTCTGAATGCCTTAATCTGCTCTGGTATAAATTTTAAAATAATAAATAAACAAAAAGAAAGCTACATTCCTCAGTCGGGAAGGCGAAAGCATGGATTACTCAAATGACATCCTCTCTTGTCAGATAATTCTAAAATTAGCCAAACCACATGTTCCAAGCATCAGTTCACTTTTTTTGTTATCTTTGATCGCGCGTTCTGGCACTAGCTGCAGAGCACTACATGTATAAGACATGTGTTTACTTGTTACACACATACCGAGTCGCTTTATATCATCCAGTCTACATGGTGTCTGCTTTCTTAATAATCCAAGCAACATAACGGCTCATAAACTGTACACCCTTGTAAACCGCGCAGCGCTATGTACCAAGGAGACAAACATTCGGAGTACTCATTACTCTGCATTTCTGTCGCACAAGCTAGTCGTTGCCTGGCTTCCAAAGCGACGAAACGCAGGCACCGCGGCTATTCGCCTGCGAGAAAAGGCGTAAAACCCTCTGATTTGCTACATCCTGTCAGGCATAAACAGGTGTGCGCGCCCAGCTCCGGCGATCACGAAGCCTAATAAACATCCTCACTAGTATGATGCAAATACAACAGGAGAAATATGGACCGCTTTTACTACGAATTACAGTATTTTATTCCGCAAGTCATTTACGGCTCGATAAATAAACGACTGCTGCCCAAGGTTTTTATTTTCTTGAGTGCATGGAAACGAACTGGTCTCGATCATTTTTCGACGTGCTGGCGTCAGCGTCCAGACCGTTGCCTCATTTGCGTCCCAGCGTGGGAGGACCGACGCTCGGAATCTCAACGTACGAGTCCGACCGGACGTCATATACAGCCAGCTGTGTCGCACGGGCGGCCATACAACCTCTGTTTACCGCCGGTCGTAAAACGTTTCCTTCAGGTCCTCCCCCATCGTTTGGCCAGGAGCAGTCCATCCAGCTCGCTACAGCTCCCGCACGTCTATTCTCTTACAACGTTGCTGCAGTAAGCATTCCCTTTTAAGTAGCATTCCAGTCCGGTGTTGTGACACAGCCTTATAGAAGTAAAGAGATGCAAATCAGGCAATGCACAATCAAACCACGTCTGCCGGGGACTGCAACTGCGTGCTGTTTTCATTGCTCGCCTCACCCTGGCGTGAAGCTCTGCCAACAAATGTCTCATTACAAAGCAGATACCTCCCTCCCAACACAGGCCATAAAACGGACAGCAGATAGGACCCGTCTGAAATGCCAGATAATCCGTATCAATAGGAGGGAAAAAGCCCTCGTAAAACTTTACTATTAACATCTGCAGGAGCCTTTTCCTCATATGTGGCGCCTGTTAGTTCGGCATTTAGTACTCGCGCTGCATTTACTACAATTGTTGTTGTGGTGTCACCGCCAGACACCACACTTACTAGGTGGTAGCCTTTAAATCGGCCGCGGTCCGTTAGTATACGTCGGGCCCGCGTGTAGCCACTATCAGTGATTGCAGACCGAGCGCCGCCACACGGCAGGTCTAGAGAGACGTCCTAGCACTCACTCGCCCCAGTTGTACAGCCGACTTTGCTATCGATGGTTCACTGACAAATTACGCTCTCATTTGCCGAGACGATAGTTAGCATAGCCTTCAGCTACGTCATTTGCTACGACCTAGCAAGGCGCCATTATCAATTGCTATTTATCTTGTGATGAATGTACCGTCAGACCGATGTTCACCAATTATGGATTAAAGCTAAGTATTCCAGCAGCTATGTACCTTTTTTGCTAGTCTCAATTCCTTGTCATTTTCCAGACCTCACGCCATCCTGCGTGAGCTTAAACGCGTGCCCTTCGGCCTCCTGTCCTCGTGGATTGGCTGTCTTGCCAGTCCACAAAAGTTGTGTTCAATAAATACACCTTCCATCTAACATTCGACTGTCATGTAAAATAAATCAAATGATCGAACAGCACTTGAACCGTAGTACTACTCAATTCTTTAGAAAATCAAAAATTACAATCTCACCACAGTTGTTGTTGTTGTGGTCTTAAGTCCTGAGACTGGTTTGATGCAGCTCTCCATGCTACTCTATCCTGTGCAAGCTGCTTCATCTCCCAGTACCTACTGCAACCTACATCCTTCTGGATCTGCTTAGTGTATTCATCTCTTGGTCTCCCTCTACGATTTTTACCATCCACGCTGCCCTCCAATACTAAATTTGTGATCCCTTGATGCCTCAGAACATGTCCTACCAACCGATCCCTTCTTCTAGTCAAGCTGTGCCACAAACTCCTCTTCTTCCCAATTCTATTCAATACCTCCTCATTAATTATGTGATCTACCCATTAATCTTCAGCATTCTTCTGTAGCACCACATTTCTAAAGCTTCTATTCTCTTCTTATCCAAACTATTTATCGTCCATGTTTCACTTCCATACATGGCTACACTCCATACAAATACTTTCAGAAACGACTTCCTGACACTTAAATCTATACTCGATATTAACAAATTTCTCTTCTTCAGAAACGCTTTCCTTGCCATTGCCAGTCCGCGTTTTATATCCTCTCTACTACGACCATTATCAGTTATTTTGCTCCCCAAATAGCAAAACTCCTTTACTACTTTAAGTGTATCATTTCCTAATCTAATTCCCTCAGCATCACCCGACTTAATTCGACTACATTCCATTATCCTCGTTTTGTTTTTGTTGATGTTCATCTTATATCCTCCTTTCAAGACACTGTCCATCTACATATACACCTATAGCTACATCCATACTCGGTAAGCCACCTGACGGTGTGAGGCGGAGGGTACCTCAAGTACATCTATCGGTCCTCCCTTCTATTCCAGTCTCGTATTGTTCGTGGAAAGAAGGATTGTCGGTATGCCTCTGTGTGCGCTCTAATCTCTCTGATTTTATCCTCATGGTCTCTTTGCGAGATATACGTAGGAGGGAGCAATATACTGCTTGACTCCTCGCTGAAGGTATGTTCTCGAAACTTCAACAAAAGCCCTTACCGAGCTACTGAGCGTCTCTCCTGCAGAGTCTTCCAGTGGAGTCTATCTATCATTCGCGATCACTAAATGATCCTGTAACGAAGCGCGCTGCTCTCCGTTGGATCTTCTCTATCCCTTCTATCAACCCTATCTGGTACGGATCCCACACTGCTGAGCAGTATGCAAGCAGTGGGCGAACAAGCGTACTGTAACCTGCTTCCATTGTTTTCGGATTGCATTTCCTTAGGATTCTTCCAATGAATCTCAGTCTGGCATCTGCTTTACCGACGATCAGCTTTGCATCATCATTCCATTTTAAATCACTCCTAATGCGTACTCCCAGATAATTTATGGAATTAACTGTTTCCAGTTGCTGACCTGTTATATTGTAGCTAAATGATAAGGGATCTATCTTTCTATGTATTCGCAGCACATTACAACTGTCTACATTGAGATACAATTGCCATTCCCTGCACCATGCGTCAATTCGCTGCAGATCCTCCTGCATTTCAGTACAATTTTCCATTGTTACAACCTTTTGATATACCACAGCATCATCCGCAAAAAGCCTCAGTGAACTTCCGATGTCATCCACAAGGTCATTTATGTATATTGCGAATAGCAACGGTCCTACGACACTCCCCTGCCGCACACCTGAAATCCCTTTTACTTCGGAAAACGTCTCTCCATTGAGAATGACATGCTGCGTTCTGTTATCTAGGAACTCTTCAATCCAATCACACAACTGCTCTTCCAAGTCCTTTGCTGTCTCTGACAGAATTACAATGCCATCGGCGAACCTTAAAGTTTTTGTTTCTTCTCCATGGATTTTAATACCTACCCCGAATTTTTCTATTGTTTCCTTTACTGCTTGCTCAATATACAGATTGAACAACATCGGGGAGAGGCTACAACCCTGTCTTACTCCTTTCCAAACCACTGCTTCCCTTTCATGTCCCTCGACTCTTATAACTGCCATCTGGTTTCTGTACAAATTGTAAATAGCCTTTCGCTCCCAGTAGTTTACCTGTGCCACCTTCAGAATTTGAAAGTTATTTAAAGAAAATTGGAAGCCCGGGATCACTAGTGATGGAGAAGCTTGTGATTGTTTTACAATTTTAATTTGACTCAAAACAGACTTTATTATAAACTTCAATTCGGACGTTTGCCCTCTTACTGATGGAATATACAAATCTTCGCTTTAACTGAATTACATAACCACGAATTAGAATCAAATTTTGCGTCCGCAACCAAAATCATAGATAGTAGGCACGGTGAAATAATCAATCATAAACAATCGTTCTTGTTTAACGATATCTCAAAAGACTAGTAACACCATACACTTTCAACCCAAACTGACACAGCCACATAATACCACATCTTTATTAAAAAACAAAGATCTTAAAGCTTAATAAAACTGAACAGCCCACATAAAGGTCCACAGTGAAACATGCCTATACTAAAAATGCAAAGTGGACCAACCAAGGTCGCAAAACTGGCACACAGGGAAAATAAAGATACACAAATGATTCACATAAGTGTTTAATAAGAATGGATAGTAATAACTCAGCCGGCCGGGGTGACCCAGCGGTTCTAGGCGCTACGGTCTGGAACCACGCGACCGCTACTGTCGCAGGTTCGAATCCTGCCTCGAGCACTGATGTGTATGATGTCCTTAGGTTAGTTAGGTTTAAGTAGTTCTAAGTTGTAGGGGACTTATGACCTCAGGAATTAAGTCCCATAGTGCTCACAGCCATTTGAACCATTTTTGAACATGACAATTTTTTACAACTCATACAAATAAGCTAATGTACCATTCCACAGGTCCCAAGTGGAATGTTCGTCTTTCTTTAATGAACACTGTATGAAATGCTCTGAATTTAAAATTAAAAAAAGTAATACAACTACAATGAACACATTGGTGCACTGAAATGGGGCAGAAGTTAGAAGTTAGATTGTACTTATACACACACACATATATATATATACATACGGGGTGAGTCACCTAACGTTACCGCTGGATACATTTCGTAAACCACATCAAATACTGACGAACCGATTCCACAGACCGAACATGAGGAGAGGGGCTAGTGTAATTGTTTAATACAAACCATACAAAAATGCACGGAAGTATGTTTTTTAACACAAACCTACGGATTTTTAAATGGAACCACGTTAGTTTTGTTAGTACATCTGAACATATAAACAAATACGTAATTAGTGCCGTTTGTTGCATTGTAAAATGTTAATTACATCCGGAGATATTGTAACCTAAAGTTGACGCTTGAAACCTCCGACGTTCAGTTGCGTGTTGTAACAAACACGGGCCACGGTCGGCGAGCAGCATCTGCAGGGACATGTTTACGATGACGACCACGTTTACGAGTGTGGCTGTAGTGCACTGTTGTGGTTTGGTCTAGCTGTCGCAGTGTCCGCATGTAGCGCTTGCTGCTATTGTTATTCTGCATTCGTCTCCGCACACAGACCAACTGTAGTACACCGTGTTACCAGACGTCTGTGATAGTGTAGTGTTGTAGGAACTGTGACCACGGTGTATTCGAACTCTGAAAAGGCGGAGATGATACTCATCTATGGCGAGTGTCGACCAAATGCAGCTGAAGCTTGCAGGGTGTATGCAGAACGGTACCCGGACAGAGAGCATCCAACGTGCCGCACATTGCAAAACATCTACCGCCAACTGTATGCAACAGGTATGGTCGCAGTACGCAAACAGGTCCGTAAGAGGCCCGTCACAGGAGAAGCGGGTGCAGTTGGTGTGTTAGCTGCTGTTGCCATGAACCCACACATGAGTACACGGGACATTGCGAGAGCCGGTGGACTGAGTCAAAGTAGTGTCATGCGCATACTGCATCGTCACCGCTTTCACCCGTTTCATGTGTCGCTACATCAGCAATTACATGGTGATGACTTAATCATCGAGTGTAATTCTGTCAATGGGCATTAACAGAGAATGCGTTGCAGTTCTACCTGTTTACCGATGAAGCGGGTATCACAAACCACGGGACAGTGAATCTACGGAACATGCATCGCTGGTCCGTGGACAATCCTCGCTGGCTCAGGCAGGTAGAGCGACAGCGACCGTGGACTGTAAATGTATGGTGCGGAATCATTGGCGACCACCTCATTGGTCCTCGCTTCATTGCAGCGGCCCAAACAGCTGCAACATACATCGCGTTTCTACAGAACGATCTGCCAACGTTGCTCGAAAATGTCCCACTGGAAACGCGTCGACGTATGTGGTATCAGCATGATGGTGCACCTGCACATTCCGCAATTAACACTAGGCTGACCCTTGACAGGATGTTCGACGGGCGTTTCATAGGACGTGGAGGACGCATAAATTGGCCAGCCCGTTCTCCCGATCTTACACCTCTGGACTTCTTTCTGTGGGGTACGTTAAAGGTGAACATCTATTGGCCTGACATGTCGGGACACGCTATTCCACTCCGTAACTGAAAACGGAAACCACGTGTGTACGTGTACCGCACCCCTCATGGTAATGTACATGTGCGTCAGTGAAAAAGACCAATAAAAAGGTGTTAGCATGTGGACGTAATGTGCTGTTCCAGTATCTTCTGTACCTAAGGTCCATCACCGTTCCCTTTGGATCCCTACGTAATTCGGTGCTCTCCGATACACACGATCGAACAGCGGAGGAGTGGTACTCAAGCGTCAACTTTAGGTTACAATATCTCCGGATGTAATTAACATTTTACAATGCAACAAACGGCACTGATTACGTATTTGTTTATATGTTCAGATGTGCTAACAAAACTAACGGGGTTCCACTTTAAAAAACGTAGGTTTGTGTTAAAAAACATACTTCCGTGAATTTTTTTATGGTTTGTATTAACCAATTACACTAGCCCCTCTCCTCACGTTCGGTCTGTGGAATCGATTCGTCAGTATTTGATGTGGTTTACGAAATATATCCAGCGGTAATGTTAGGTGACTCACCCTGTATATATATATATATATATATATATATATATATATATATATATATATATATATATATGTGTGTGTTGGTTCTACTGAGAAATTCATGAATGGAGTAGAAGGAGTTGGCCACC
Organism: Schistocerca americana; assembly: GCF_021461395.2. Lineage (NCBI taxonomy): Eukaryota > Metazoa > Arthropoda > Insecta > Orthoptera > Acrididae > Schistocerca > Schistocerca americana. Next base: position 173,696,631 of record NC_060125.1, read on the forward strand.
AATAAATAATAAATCCTTTAGGCTTCTCTTAAACTGAATTTCATTGGTTGTTAAGATTTTTATGGCTGCTGGCAAGTTATTGAAAATGCGTGTTCCTGAATATTGCACACCTTTTTGTACAAGACTAAGGGAATTTAAATCCTTGTGAAGATTATTCTTATTTCTAGTACTGATTCCATGAATTGAGCTGTTGGTTTGAAAAAGTGATATATTTTTAATGACAAAGTTCATTAAAGAATAAATATACTGGAAAGCGGTAGTTAGTATCCCTAGTTCCCTAAACAGGCTTCTGCAGGATGTTCTTGAGTTCACACCGCATATAACTCCTACTGCTCGTTTCTGTGCCCGGAAAACTTTAGCTTGGCTTGATGAATTACCCCAAAAAATAATCCCATATGACATTATGGAATGAAAGTAAGCGTAGTATGCCAGCTTTTTCATTTTTATATCCCCTATGTCTGACAGAATTCGCATTGCAAATAGAGATTTGTTAAGACGTTTCATCAGTTCTGTGGTGTGCTCCTCCCAGTTGAATTTATTATCAAGCTGTAATCCCAAGAATTTAACACTGTCCACTTCTTCTATCTGCTTGTCATCGTATGTTAGGCATATACTCGTGGGACACCCCTTACAAGTTCTGAACTGCATGTAGTGTGTCTTTTCAAAGTTTAGCGACCAGGAATTGGCTAGGATCCAGTGGTTAATGTCCACAAATCGATATCAGCGATCCAAGTACAACACTACAACAGCCTACCGCCAGTCGCCACGGTTCAGCACTGATAGCCAGGAGTCCCCACATGGGGAAATCCTCCCTCCTAATTGCAAGCCTTTTCAGACTTTTCAGATGACTGTGCTTGTCGATGATGAAATGATGAACACAACACTCACTCGTCGAACGGAGCAAATCTCCGAACCGGCCGGGAATCGGACCCAGGCCCTCTGCACGGCAGTTGGACGCTAAGGGGCGTGCGTCCAACAAACAAATGTTGCAGGAAGAAAACCCCCAAAAACCGGAAGTAGTTACTTTTACTAAGGTTCCATTTTTGCACCCAGCGACTATACGGCCTCGTCATAGGCCCAAGGGGGTTTGTATAAATTACTACAAAACTGAAAACAATTTACAATAATTTATTAAGAGAAAATATACAGTACGTACCTTGTGTGTGAAGGTGATACGGGGAAAGGTTATTGAAAGTTCAGTTGTCTGGTCGAACTCTGAACACTGGTCATGTTCTGAATCCAGTGAGTGATGACTAATACAAGGGGCCTTCAGTAAAGAATGCAACACTTTTTTTTGGCGGCAGGCTGGTTTTATTTAGGATTCGAATACACCGTATTATTCATCACTCTTTTCGCTACAAAACCCTGTTTCTCGACACAATCTCCGTTCAATGCGATTCCCTCACGCTACCTTAATGGCGGTTACTTTTGAAATAATAAACAGATTACTTAATTTTTTCCTTCTGTCTCATTTTCATTTTACTGCTCCTCGTAATAACATCGGGAAGAGCCTACAATCCTCTCTCCCTCCTCAATTACTGCTTTCCTTTCATGTGTTTCACCTTATATAACTTCAATCTGTTTTCTATTTTCGGTTTCTGTATTTTATTCCTGTTGTCTTCAGTATTCCAAAGAGTATATTACACTCAACATCGTGAAAAGTATCTTTAACACGTCCACAGCGTCGCTGTGATCGGTGATATGTGCCGGGGTATAACACTGTTACCGCTCCAGAGAGTACATTTGGCGGCGTGTAGTTTGCAGTACCACCACTGCAAGGCTTCCTGCGTCGCCGCGACAGAGCGAAAGTGTCTGCTGTACGGGAAAGCAACATTAACATCATCTGGAGGTTATTGTCGTGGACGTCGTGATGCGCCTGAAAATCCTATGGTGCGTCGTCTGTGCCAAATACAGCGGCGACGGCCGAGTTTGTCTATTTTGATAGTGGTAGTGGTAGTAGTAGTAGTAGTAGTAGTAGTAGTTCTCTTTTACAATGATAATGCATATGCCTTGGTATTACAATTTAAGAACTTTTGTGGCGGTGTTCGTAGCGACAAACAATTCGCTGTAGAAACGGCTTACGAAGTCACCGCCACACTTTTAATAGCGGGCCGACCGGTCCGCTGGAACAGTGAACAGAAAGATGAAAACCCAAACACTCTGATTAAATAAAAGTCGGTACTTATCTTTATTAACGAAGATACAGGAACACAGTAGTGAACTCAGTGTCTACAGAGATCTGTCTAGTTCGAGTCGGAGCGGCTAGGTCAGCGTCTGCTGACGACAAACAACAACTCGGCTGCGATGAACACACAACTGACTAGCAAGTACACAATTCGGTGGCGAGTATACAACTGAGCGGCGAATACAGAACTGTCCTAGCGCTCGCGACTCCAGCGCATAAGAAGCGAGAAGCCAGCGGTGGCGCCCGCAGACTTGCGGCGATTTCCTGTCTCGCTGGCGCTGCTTATGCGGACGGCGTCCGGACTTTGATGCTGCCAACCTTTTGGCAGCGGGCTCGGGTGGCATTACTGGCTAGGATATAACAAGAACAACTGAAATAAAGTAATTGACATATATGGACATTACATACTAACAGGTCTAGCATGAAAAGGATGTGGCAGCTAATTGGCTATGGCCTTAAGTAGGAACCATCCCGGCATTTGCATTAGGGAAGCCACGAGAAACGTGAAGCAGGATGGCTGGATGAAGGGTGAAGCTTCCACCCACCCGAATACAGCGCCACTCTGTTTAAAACAGTGCTGCCTCATCCCTAGCGTACAACGAGTTATTTAATAACGTATGACAGCGTGCTGAAAAGTAACGACTCCGAATTTTGTATGTGGAACTCTTAAAGATTTTCAAATTGAACACACTTTATTTACATTCAACGTTTTTATTCTTCGCATCTACGTATTCTTTTCTTCCAACATAGTCACCTGACGACGAAGACATCTCTCCCAACGAGAGACCGACTTGTTGATAACACCACCGCAGAATGTTTGACTTTGTTGACAGGGTCACAACCTCACCTCCTCTTGCAGCGCTTCATCACTATCAAAGTGATGTCCTCGAAGGTGTTCGTAAAGTTTAGGAAACAATTCGCGTGCTCTCTCACACACGTTGAGGTTAGCATCACCGTTCCCTTTATTACGAGCACGAACAACCCTGTGTTACACATTACTGATCTCGGTGTAAGCATCACCGTACACAGCTGTCATTCTACTATGAAATCCATTTTGAGGCATGTTTTTTATGGTTATAAACTAAATTACATTCTGACTCAATAAAATTCTTCTGGGCTTGAGGCCGCATTGTCATCTGTAAAATTCCGACGTTTCGGCGACTGTTTCAAGACGCCTTCTTCAGGGTGTAGATTGATTACTTATATAGACAAAACTGTTGCCTCCTTGAGCCCCTGTATTCAGATGTACGACTACAGGTTCTCAGCCGACGCTACTGGTCAGAAATTTTTTAAGTCCGAAGTCGGGTGGATATCGCGTACGCATGCTGTAGTAAAATGTAAAGGATGAGCTAGACAGTAGGGGACTTTATTTTATTATATGAGGTTCCAAACGGTAACTTCATTTTTCCTTTGCGGCCAAGCCAGGGCCGGCAGTGTTAGCTGTCTGTAAATTCTTTCGTCCCACGGTTTAGCAGCAGGAAGTCAGCACCGAGGGAGGACACCTTGATCACGCACCTCTCTCATGTGCTTACGAGGTAACGCCGCCCCAGGTGTCGCTTAGCACGCAACGTTCTGGAAAGTTCCAATGTTTCTCCAAACTCTACGCTCTGGCTTACGCTCACCTCCCTAGGCCTATGTGACGCCTTTTTAACACGCTTTCGCCAATAAATGGCCTTTGTCTAAAAATTATCTTAATCATTCCATAACACCCACCGCCTGCCCATACGCTCATCCCGTACAAAAACCAGCAGCACACGTCTCATTTGGCTTGTCATGTTTGTAAACACAGAGCGATAAGCGGTTGCGTAACGACCAAAGTCAACGCCCACACAGAATATCTTCCATGTGGCTGATGCAATGGCTTTGTAATTTTTGTTTTTTATTTGGTATTGTTTTTTGTTAGGAATGAGGGAAAGGAAAGACTTTATTTAATTTCTATAGTAATGGGTAAGGTCATTGACGAGTTTGCATCAGCCACGTGGGAGATATTCTGTGTGGGCGTTGATCTTGGTCGTTACGCAACCGCTTATCGCTCTTTGTTTACAGACATGACAAGCCAAATGAGACGCGTGCTGATGGTTTCACCACAGCATCCGTACGCGATATTCACCTGACTTCGGACTTAAAAAATTTCTGACCAGTAGCGTCAGCCGAGAACCTGTTGTCGTACATCTGAATACAGGGGCTCAAGGATGCAACAGCTTTGTCAATATAAGTAATGAATCTGGTAAGAAGGCGTCAGTCCTCGTGCAGCCGCGTGAGCAACGTCATTGGACCGCTCACACAGAAGATGCCATGGTACTACAGGAGGCGAAGGCGTACCCGCCTTACAGTGTATAAAGCAATAGATAATATTGCTACTAATACGGAGAACTATGTAGCTGCACAAGTCGTCCTTCATGGGCCATCAGTGTTCTGTGGTGGAGTTTTGAACTTTACCATTAGCAACAGTGATACCCTGCAGCAAGGTAACGGGTAAGTTACTTTGTTACAAAGTTCACATAGTTACTTACTAACTGCAGTTAAGCAATACACCCTGAGGAAGGCGCCTTGCAACAGTCACTGAAACGTCGCAATTTTACAAATGACAAAGCGGCCTCAAACCCAGAAGAATTTTATTGGTCGTGACAACGGCCGCGGAAGCCTACGTTTACATTAAATTACGTTCCGTTTGCCACGCACCAACATAGTCATGTTACACATTGCCGTGTTACATGCTACAATTCGGAGCCCTCTAGTTGCTACTAGCGCCAACGCAGCAGGAAAGCCGACCGAGTAATATGTAACACATTTAATAACTCAACCGATATTGAGAACGGAATAAAAAATGCAGAGGCAGCACTTCGTCATCACGCCCTCGTAAAAGGCCAATTCTACACTGTTCATTCTGTGGTGTCACCGCCAGACACCACACTTGCTAGGTGGTAGTTTTAAATCGGCCGCGGTCCATTAGTACATGTCGGACCCGCGTGTTGCCGCTGTGTGATCGCAGACCGAGCGCCACCACAAGGCAGGTCTCGAGATACGGACTAGCACTCGCCCCAGTTGTACGGACGACTTTGCTAGCGACTACATGGACGAAGCATTGCTCATTAGCCGAGCCAATAGTTAGAATAGCCTTCAGCTAAGTCAATGGCTACGACCTAGCAAGGCGCCATTAGTAACATTGCATGTATCTAAAGAGTCTCACTTGTATCGCCACAATCTCCAGATGTACCAAAAGGATGGATTAAAGTTAAGTATTCCAGAAGCTACGTACTTTTCTTTATAGCATTCATTACGTATCCTGTTTCAGACCTCACGCCATCCTGCTTTAGCTTAGCGCGTGCCTTTCGGCTTCCTCTCATTGTGTCTAGGCTGTCTTGTCTAGACACAACACATTCATTTCTCACCCCCAGTCACAGCAAACACTACACATACTATACACACATCTGCACACACTATTCACAGTATCAGCTGTCGTCAGGACCATTTTGTGTACAACAAATTCCCATTTCCTAGGTCGGCAAACTGAATCTGGTTCCTTCTATAACAAGTGAGATACTGAGCTCGGATAGAGGATAATGGTGTTAGTATTATACATTGCATAGCAACGGGAACCAGTTTCTCCAGAAAAGAAAATAAAGAACGAAGAAACGCAATGTGAAAATGTTATGTGAAATGATGGATGTTTTATTATCGTTATTGTTATTTATTTGTATAATATTATTTACGAAACCTCTATGTTTTGTTATCTAAGTAAATCCTTCAGTGTATATAATGTATTGCTTAACAGGCACTTTTTAACTGCCTTTGTAAATAAATTGGTTTTAGCAATTTCTTTGACCTCCTTTGGTAATTTTTTTCTGCAGTGTTATTCCTTCGTAGAAAATGCTGTTTTGAGTTTGTTTATTCGTTATTATTGAATATAAGTCGGTCTAGATCCTGTTCTATGGTCATGGACAGAAATGTTTTTGCAGTAGTTTCAAATGGTATTTCTGACATGTACAATTGATTGGTAAATATATTCACACGACACAGCTAAAATTACCAGTGTTTTGCACAGATTTTTGCAATGAGCTCAATTGCTGTTTTTATTTATTACTGTTATGGCCATTTTCTGCAGTTTGAAAATTATGTTCTTATTTTGTGCATTCGTTCACCAGAAAAGGGAGCCATAGCTAAAAATTGAGCAGTACGTAACTAAAAGACTCTGGGTGTTACAGACTGATAACACGACTCTAAGAGCATAACTTGTTGATGACCTTCTCTGTGTGGATTTCTTTGTGTTCGTACCTCGTCGCCTGACATTCAATAATCATTCCTACAAACTTTGCATTCATTATACAGTCTATAGAGGTGCCATCTACATTTAATTTAACAGTGTCATTTTCGAAATTCAGAATGAAATTCGTGACTTTCGTTTTCTCTATATTCATCGTCATTTTATTGCTTATTGACCGACTTTATACTTGAGGAAACGATCAGTCTTCGTAGCAGTGTTAAATTTTTTTTATTATTTCCCAATGAAGCGTTTCACTTTTATTTAGTTACCTTCGGATTCGGTGATATTTGGTAACCATGGGTACATGGAATACTATACATAAAATAGCCCAGCAAGCAAATTCCCCTTGCCAAAGCTTTAAAAACACTGAGCGGTGTCCTTATTACGGCATGTGTGCAATGCACTGAAAACCAAACGGGATCAGGCCTACAGTAAAGTAGATGATGGAGGCTGTTGCTAATAGAGCATAATTACTCGTATATCTTACTGGGGCAGATGTTCATTTCTCGAGTACAGGGTTGCTTTGTGTGCCTCCTTATAGAGTTACTTGGGCTGTTCTTGTTTGGTGCCCTGCTTGTTTGTCTCTGGCATCGAATTAGATTGTTGTTGAAGGATAGTGTATCTGCCTAGAATAAGTTTTTTGCTACTATTGTTTTATGCTCTGCTCATTTTAAAGAATTACTTCTGGGCAGCATATTGTCTATTTTTGCGTCTTAACTGTCAAGGATTTCTGTTGTCATTTAAATGTTTCTATTATGATGTATGGTTGTCAATAAGCATTATTTAAAATCAAGCGCGCGCTCGCACTCTATCCAAACCTTCGCTACGGTGTAAGGACGCTTGAACTCCGGTGGGCTGTTACAGAATAATAATAAGATTACGATTTATTCTTTTTCTTACTCCAAATACCTTTGTTTCTGTGAAAATACCTCCACAACAATGAAAAAGACCATAATTTGCTATCATCAAAATGTGCAACACAAAACACAGAATAATGCAACAACCATTACATACAAACGTACTAGAATGAAGTTACCGTTGAGAGGCACCCACATGCCTTGCTCATACTGTGGCATCAAGCAGTCAGGCGTCCAAGATGAGTGGTCCGCCAAGCGAGTGGATTCATTCTTATTTATCGAGTAATATGAACTCTCGTACTCTCAATTAAGTTACAAATTATCCTCCTGTATGAATAATACGCAACGGAAACGCACTTCTGACTATCAGTAATTTACAGAACCCTGACTGTTCACTACGCACTGGCAATACCACATTTTCTTTTTGTCTTTTATTTAACGGCTTTTATCAACACGTGGCCACTGCACTGAATATGAATGGCGCACACATTATAAATTCGGGACATCATGACAACATACACATCGAAGGAAACGTCCACCAATCTTTCTCTTTTCACTATCTTATTTATTCCGATAAATTCTATAACCCAAACACACAAATTCTATAACCTACAAAAATAACACATGAGAAATTCCGCCCAGTGGGCATAGCTTTACATTGGTGATTCTATACCTTATGGTCTCGTAATTATTTTACGCTACAGTGCACTTTCTGGATAGGATGGTGGATCTTTTATTATATCTCACACTTCGACTCTCACAATCATCATTACGAAACTTTCCTCCAGATCGAGTGGTGCAGAAGGAACAAGCATAACCCACTAATCTTTTGAAACTACCTTGCTACTCTCCCATGCAAACCGCACATACCCAGATTACATGACATACACCACACTACAACATGGAATACAATACAATAAATAGCCACAACCGTATCACTTTCAGCTTTCCCACTTCAATTAGTATTTATCCCAGTTTCACACGACACTGCCCCACTTCGTAATTCTACTTTCCTACTATGAACTCTGGAGATATAAGCACGTCTTCCCGTGCAATGAAAGCCATGTGGCGTTGCTGGATTCACGGCTGACTCACCTTGCTTCTCTCTCAGAGTATTATATTTTGAATGAAGCGTCACACGGAAACATATCTCGCAAAGTAATATTAAGAACATATTCATCACACACACGAGTCCTCAACTGATACCATGGACGAGTACTTCTCTTTATCCTTTGTCTCATACACAGATTGAGACTCACACATTACTCACCACGTGGAAGTACTTGCCTCTAATTTCAAGTCCTGCACACGCTATTTTTTAAATATTTCAACTTATAGTACACACGCTAGTAATTCAGCTTAACTTAAGCACATGGAAGTATTTCAACTTATTGCTACACATGGTTTCATTGTGACCGTTGGTCACTTCCGAAGATTACTACGATCCCATTAATATTACCTGCCTGACATTTAATTCTCCCCACAAAAGTTCCTGAAATAGAGAAATTATTATTTCAAACTACTCTGAAATATTCCACATGCATACCATGTCTCCACGCTTTTGTCTTTAGGGAGCACAACTAAGACAGGTCTTAACAGCACAAGATCCAGCAGCAGAGTGCTGAAACATGGCTGTTCTTCAGGTCATCTCGCACCTCTGTCGAGTTGGGGGAAGACCATGCTACCGTATTGGTCAGCCACATTTCAGGCGCTCAAAGCTCAGGTAAATTTCATCTCTTTGGTCCCACCAAAGGTGGCCAAAGGATCGTCTCAAAGATGATCATATATTCACATTCACTACCTGCAGTTAGCAGACGACCATTCATTCATTCATTTCACAGATCTCACCAAACTGGATGTAGGGATTTATTTTGTGGGAGTGCACATGTGATCAATTAAATAAATAAATTGTCATTATTTCCCACACTGGTATCCAGCTTCGCTGTATTAATTGAAATTGAGTTATTTTACAAAAAAAAATGTGTTGTTCTGACAAAAATAATGAAGTATGTTGTACCTATTTTCAATGTCGGGCGGTACTGTACCCTTTCACCACCGGCTACCCATGCAGAAAAAAATGGCACGGTACTATCCTTGCAATGCGAGGGTAGTTCCGAACATTTTTTTAAGAAAACTGTATTAGAACAAACGTAGCAAGTCATCAAAATAACCAGGAGGAGAGCTTAGCGCCTGGTGACCTCAAATAGACGACCAAATGCTGTTACTTTACCAAATTATTGACACAGTTGTTGCATTATTGTACTCTCCACAGTCCGGAGTAACGTACCCATACAAATTTACAACAATCCAAATGACAAATAAAACATTACATCATACAAATAAAAAATACTGTTGAGATAAAAATTTGCTTAGTTACTGGGATCTTCATTATTTTTATGAGTAATCCAAACTTCACTAATTCTATGACAAATAAAAAAAATACTAATTGTACTCATGAAATTTTAAATAGCTCACCGTCCAAACACAGAACAAGTAATCTGACATTCATAAATTGCGTTGTAATAATCTTTACACTGCAATGTCTAAATACAAGACAAAATCAACAAAAGAAAAAAATTACGTACACTAGTTACATGTAGAAGTCAGGCTCCATATCAGTACTCTAAAACAAACATCAAACCTACAGAGAAATAAAACTGAGAAGAAAAACAATGAAATATACTACAAGTTACATACTGGTTACGTAATATAGTCAACCTAAGACATCATGTCATACCTCGTTAACTATCATCACTTAAGCAATTGCCACCACTACTCGACTGTGAGTTTAACCTTATCCTTGTCCATCGGTACAAATACCTGCTGCTGAGCTAGTCAGTCCATCAACTTTGATCAATACGCCCAGTAAATAGTTTAGCAGTAAGTGCTTGAATCCACCAGTAGCTCTTGTATCTTACTCTACTGCTCATTTCTCTGTTGTTACACATTTAGATGACAAGAACTTGCATTTCGACTAGCCTTCGTTACACTTTAATGTGAAATATCTCCACTGTGATAATGAAAATAAGTGGCTTCAGTCAACACACCAACAAGATCATTACTGTCCACGACATCAAAATGCATCAGTTAATTACGATATTTGTTGTGCAATGCAAACTCTTGTCCCCTGTGACAACCTTACTGACCAATGCAACAAAGAGCCGCTAAGTTACTATTACGCCACTGGCTAATAATTAAAGCATCAATGTACCAAATATTCTAATAAACATGCTACATGAACTGGTAACCCAGAACAAACAAAAACAAAAACACTAACTATTCTAAACACAAATGTTAATGAAATACAATTACACTTGCTGTCCCTTCAGGAATGACACATATAAAAAAAATTTACACAATTACAAGTACAAATACATTATTCCCTATCTTGCGAGTCACATCGAATCATTTCATTCTGTGATTTTCTTGGGGTCAAAAAAGTTGCTGACAGGTTCCCTAGAAACACTGTCTCGGTGTCAAAGCTCTCCCATGGTTACCCGGACGAAAGTCTTTAAGTCACTCAAATCGGCCTTTTGAACACGCACTGAACAGTAAACTGTATCTCACATTAAACACAAATGTCATAGTCACTCTCAGCGTACCATCCACACGAATCTGGTCGTCCAGAAATGGCCCTACAACTACTATTATCCACCGTTCTGTCCTTTCAGTTCATGGTGTAATTAAAAGTCGTAAGTTCCAACAAACAGCACTTATTTCCACACCAATTAAAGAAATGTCTGCTACTACAAATGCAAATGTCAATGTCCCACTTTAGTTTCTTGCGTTCATCCAATAATTAGTCACCAAACGACAACTGTCCTCTTCAAGAATACCAAGCATCCCACATGCAATTCACAAAGCACACCTAACAAGTCACTGCCAAAAGTTTATGGATCCCACCGTTCAGTGATCGAGACAAAACAAAACAATCGTCCTGTCTGCTAAAGACAAAATCTTTTTCACCACTCACAACGCGGAAACACCAGTCCTTCAGTTTCCACCTTATGGAGACATATGAGCAGTCATCTTGTTTCACGGCTCCACAGTCCACTACTAGTTAATAGTTGCTGTTACAAAATGCCCGCCAGACTCTGCTGCGCGTCGTTCATTCTGCCATGGCGCCGCCGCGCGCGCCGTTGAGCAGAAGAAACCACCTGCTGTTGCCTCCGCGGGATACTTTCCCCAGTCGTAAGGGTGGCGGAACTTATGAATGGCCAGTGGTACTTGCGTGTCGCCCCAGGCCGTTGACCTGATGCAGCGGGCGCGTGGAGTGTACCCCGGCCGGCAGTGGAGTGGGGAGCGCACCGGCTCTGTTGGCGACGTCCGTTTGGCTTATGTGGTACGGGCGCGTTCTGTGTAGCCCCTCGATGCTACGACACCCAATCAGTCAGACCCTTCCATGCATCTCGCAACATCACAGACAAAAAGATATTCTTATAGTATTTAAATGCTCATTGATTACATGTATGATCTATTAGATACATTGGTAATAAAAGAATCTTTGTTCTAAAAAACATAAAATCATACACCCTAGTTTTCTACACATACAACATCAACATTTATCCCTTTTCTATGTACAGCCCACACTTGTGCTATTGATTGTACCTGTCGTCCCTCATACAAAACATAAAAGTGTAAAAAAAAAAAAAAAGAGGAATAAGAAACAATCTATACAGCTCATAATTACAAAATCAAATAGTAGACTATCACAGTAAAAATATTAGAAACTGTTTATTCTAAAACTACAATATACAGCGAACCTTTGTGCTTGTGACAGACTGAAATTAGTATCTCTTTATATATTTTACCTTTTTATTATATATAACAACATTTCTAGGACATGTATGTACCATCCACATGATGTCAGATCCTGACCTGCCATCGAGGTCCATCCACATCAAACAATAAAGCACAATTGTGTTTTAGTTATGGATCGGTAGCATCCACTTTACAGGAGTGTGCGCATTGATCACACTACTCTATGACTCTCACTCACCAGACATCACATTTTCCTTCTCATTCAATCCATTAATACACTAACAGAATAGGTCTAGAAGTCAGCTAACCTTAACACCACCACACTCACGACAACATACCATACCTTTGCTCCCTTATACTCAACCACATAACACATGAAGCTGTTTCGGAGATAGCTTTTCAGTCTCCGAATTCGTCCTTTCACTCTGGCACCTCTCTCCATTGGCTTACCTCTGCATTCACTTTACCGATTATTCATCCTGCTTAATATCAACTTAGAATTGCGACATTTCATCTAAGAACAAAAAATACACAAATTATTCATCCTGCAAAATAACTGTACACATTCTTGGTACCGTTTTGATTAGTTATACTGGTACCAGGCTTCAACAACAACAAAAATATTATTTTCGCCAAATTGCAAATGTTATGGTAAGAATTAGATTTACACTTATATTACATCTTACGTCAGTATTCCACAACGTTCACCATCTGGATCTCATACTCCCTTTATGTCCCTTCACATTGTGCAGTTGTCCTCATCTCTTCATTCGTATTTCGGCTCTCTGTCCGTCGATTACTCCATCATTTCCTGGTCATCCTTCGCCATTCGCATCGATCTCGATTGCAGCACACACAGGCCTCTCTCTAACTTACCTCTAAGACATCTCCACATTATTAGTTCTACTCACCTTTATTTACCACTGTTTCATCACCTCGAATCTCTCTTTATTAATCACACTGCTTCACGTCGCTTCTCTCCTTAAATATCACCTTTATCCACTACTATTTATCACGTCGCTTCTCTATCTACCATCTTTATCCACTCATTAATCATCACGTCGTTTCTGCTTGATCCTTATTCATACGACAAGAAATATCTACATACACCACTCTGTCGACTCCTGTTCATGACTCATTCGACCAGTCTATTCCGTTATACTTCCTGACATCCCGCCTGAAAATTCTCATGTTCAATTTGACCCTGCACAACGTTACACACCACAAATAAATACACTGACTATCTACCATAACTTGCCTACTTTCGACCTATCCTTCACTTTTCCATAATTTGATGTTAGAAATGTGATGAAGCCCATGAGATTGTTTTCCCTCGATCGTCTCAATCAGTATAGCATTTTCATGGACAATCCGCCTCACTCTGAATGGTCCACTATGCACAGTAAAGAATTTGCTAGTTAGGAATCTAAGCTTACATGAAAATTAAATGTGTGCAGAGAATATACAAGCTGGAAGAGATGGGACAGCCGAAGTGTTAGAAACTTTGGTGCTAGTGGCCTCTTTCACTAACACCAGATTCCGAACAACCATACACAGCACCTCATTATAACTGTCACCACGACTATGAAATACTATAGATCAGATGGCATCTAATTTAAAAACTTCGAACACATTACTGATGTTACCTGTAACAGCAGTATAAACGTACCCTATTCCATACAGATCACAATGTTTACTTTTTACATTACGTGTTAAGTACCTGCAATAGTCAAATCACACTAATTAAACTGGACTCATTGGCATTATTACATAACATTTTTTTAGCAACTGGTTTGTTTTGAGGAAACAGTCATTTTACTTTAGTGTTCGAAATAAAAATTTGCAAATTTTGCTCTGAGAGACCAGCCTAACAGATGCCATTACTGGTGTTTTATTCTCTGATCAGAAGTATGGTATTTGCATTCCTACATATCAGTAGAGTATGTCTGTTACATAGACAATTTTCAGTGCCAGCTGCATGTGTTTTAAGGCAAGATTCTAAGGGCTGATATGTTGGATTAGCTTCTCCTATTCTTCAATCCGTTATGACAAGAATGAAATGCCAGGATTCCGTGCTCTTCTGTCATTCTGATAGTTTCTGCCGTTCCTATCCTCAACTCTGTCTGACCTATGAGTCGTGGCTCCGTTTACGATGTTGCTCTCATTACCAAGTTCCTGTAACAAGTGCTGAAATGACGAAGAATCGTCTAAGCCTCTGCCTGCTATCACTATATCTCTGCGCAATTTCACTGGCAACTTCGTTATACAGATCCTAAAGACCTCCCCAGGTTCGTATGGCACATCCAAATACCTATTTCGTCTCAGCATTTCCTGATAGCACGCCACTGGATCTCTTATAACACCTTCGTTACAATTTGGCATCATCAATATGCTTTGCGTAACCTGGTCCTGCTTACTCTTCGACCAGAATTCATTTAAATGGCTACTACAGTCTTTAATAACTTCCTGCATTTTCGCTCTAGCCTCGTCCCTCAAATGGTTACACACAAACTTCATTTTGAGAGGTAGTCCCCACGATGAAGGTAATGAATCTTGAAATTGAGACAGCCTTGGACTATACTCGGTTGGGTTTGCCACCTGTTTTATCCGACACAACCGTTCTTCTGACTCTCTGAATTCGTCTTCCTCTTTCTGCCTATTTTCGTTTTTTGAATTTATCTCACTCTCCCTCTGCAATCTACCTGGTGGTGTGTCACCTTTGCTACTGCACGCTAATTGCAACTGTGCTAGTTCCTCACTATGTTTCCTACTTATTTCTAATTGCGCCTCTTTAAGCTGTAATAGCGATTGTATCTCCCCCTGGTTGGCATAAACCTCTCGCTGCGTACCGTCAGAGCCTGTCTCGCCTCTTATACTGAGCTTTTCTACATATGCACTAATCGTATGCATTCTGACCACTACCTCTTTGATTCGCTCGTCCGGCAACACATCCCTACGTTCAGTAGTATCACTCTCTATTGCAAATATTCGTACCTCCAAATTATTGGCTTTTTCTTTCACGGCGTCACATACTTGCTTCAATGCACCCAGATTCTTCTCCCCCTCATCTAACCGATTATTAACTGCGGGCAGACGCTCATCGATAACTGTGTGTAGCTTCGTCATTGCCTCTTTATTTCCCTTCTCCATTGCCACCAATCTTTCCTTATTTGCTTCCAATCTTTCCTTAGTCCCCCTATCTCTCTCCTTATTATCTCTATCCATCGCTTCCAATCTTTCCTTATTCTCCCTATCCATTGCTTCCAATCTTTCCTTATTCTCCCTATCTCTCTCCTTATTATCTCTATTCATCGCTTCTAACCTTTCCTTATTATCTTTATCCATCTTCTGTAAAAACTGCAGTAGCACATTGTCATTTGCTACTTTCGGCGCGCTCACCTCGTTCGCCTGAGAAACCGTAGCTTTGCTAAGGGTAGCTGCACTTTCACTGCATACCTGACCTAGTCCCGGCTCGCCCGCGTCGTCGGGAAAAGCCCCCATTTGTGGACAAATCCTGCCGCATAAAGGATCACCTAGCCGCGGTCCGTTGAACAATTCAGCCCCTTCCGAGTGTTTGCCATTCCCGCTCATTAGCCCATGGTCGACAGCTACTTTCTGCTGCACTGCTACGTTCACCCCAGAATCATTATTCTCCATGGTGACTACACTTTTTGACTGCGACCTAGTTACCACGGACATTACGCAAAAAAAAATTATACAACGATCTTCCAACCTTGGGCGGTATAGCAATTAATTACATAAAAAAAATAAAAGATCCTCACCAATCCAGAAAGAAATTGCAAACAAAAAATTTTTTTTTTCTTAGCGCTATCACAATATATTCCATAAAAAAAATCTTAAAAGCAAACCGTAACAGCAAACTATCCTGGCAAAATATCCTGGCTGGGTCGAAATTATGAGAGGCACCCACATGCCTTGCTCATACTGTGGCATCAAGCAGACAGGCCTCCAAGATGAGTGGTCTGCCAAGCGAGTGGATTCATTCTTATTTATCGAGTAATATGAACTCTCGTACTCTCAATTAATTTACAAATTATCCTCCTGTATGAATAATACGCAACGGAAACGCACTTCTGACAATCAGTAATTTACAGAACCCTGACTGTTCACTATGCACTGGCAATACCACGTTTTCCTGTTGTCTTTTATTTAACGGCTTTTATCAACACATGGCCACCGCACTGAATATGAATGGCGCACACATTATAAATTCGGGACATCATGACAACATACAATTCGAAGGAAAAGTCCACCAATCTTTTTCTTTTCACTATCTTATTTATTCCGATAAATTCTATAACCTAAACACACAAATTCTATAACCTACAACAATAACATGAGAAATTCCGCCCAGTGGGCATGGCTTTACATTGGTGATTCTCTACCTTATGGTCTCGTAATTATTTAACGCTACAGTGCACTTTCTGGATAGGATGGTGGATCTTTTATTATATCTCACACTTCGACTCTCACAATCATCATCACGAAACTTTCCTCCAGATCGAGTGGTGCAGAAGGAACAAGCATAACCCACTAATCTTTTGAAACTACCTTGCTACTCTCCCATGCAAACCGCACATACCCAAATTACATGGCATACACCACACTACAACATGGAATACAATACAATAAATAGTCACAACCGTATCACTTTCAGCTTTCCCACTTCAATTAGTATTTATCCCAGTTTCACACGACACTGCCCCACTTCGTAATTCTACTTTCCTACTTTGAACTCTGGAGATATAAGCACGTCTTCCCGTGCAATGAAAGCCATGTGGCGTTGCTGGATAGACGGCTGACTCACCATGCTTCTCTCTCAGAGTATTATAGTTTGAATCAAGCGTCACACGGAAACATATCTCGCAAAGTAATATTAAGAACATATTCATCACACACACGAGTTCTCAACTGATACCATGGACGAGTACTTCTCTTTATCCTTTGTCTCATACACAGATTGAGACTCACACATTACTCACCACGTGGAAGTACTTGCCTCTAATTTCAAGTCCTGCACACGCTATTTCTTAAATATTTCAACTTATAGTACACACGCTAGTAATTCAGCTTAACTTAAGCACACGGAAGTATTTCAACTTATTGCTACACGTGGTTTCATTGTGACCGTTGGACACTTCCGAAGATTACTACGATCCCACTAATATTACCTGCCTGATATTTAATTCTCCCCACAAAAGTTCCTGAAATAGAGAAATTATTATTTCAAACTACTCTTAAATATTCCACATGCATACCATGTCTCCACGCTTTTGTCTTTAGGGAGCACAACTAAGACAGGTCTTAACAGCACAAGATCCAGCAGCAGAGTGCTGAAACATGGCTGTTCTTCAGGTCATCTCGCACCTCTGTCGAGTTGGGGGAGGACCATGCTACCGTATTGGTCAGCCACATTTCAGGCACTCAAAGCTCAGGTAAATTTCATATCTTTGGTCCCACCAAAGGTGGCCAAAGGATCGTCTCAAAGATGATCATATATTCACATTCACTATCTGCGGTTAGCAGACGACCATACATTCATTCATTTCACAGATCTCACCAAACTGGATGTAGGGATTTATTTTGTGGGAGTGCACATGTGATCAATTAAATAAATAAATTGTCATTCTTTCCCATACTGGTATCCGTCTTCGCTGTATTAATTGAAATTGAGTTATTTTACAAAAAAAATGTGTTGTTCTGACAAAAACAATGAAGTATGTTGTACCTATTTTCAATGTCGGGCGGTACTGTACCCTTTCACCGTTACTGCAGTGAAAACTCAGCATAGCGGCGTTGTGCCACTCTTAGACTGCGGTCACTAAGCGTATATAGGCTAGCTGTTCAACAGTAAACCTATGCATACTGCAATGTATCACTGTTATGTGCAATTAACATGGCTGCTAAACAGCGCCATACAGTTTTAAGTACAAATTTGAGGGCGTAGAGTAATGTGGAGATTACAGTTATCAATAGTAGGTACCATGAATGAATTGAAAAAGTTTATTTCCAAACAAACCGTCGTGCAGGTAAGTGTAACAATTATTGAACTATATGGAAAAATCCTTATTTAGTTAGAACTACCGGCCGTGGTGGCTGTGCGGTTGTAGGAGCTCCAGTCCAGAGCCGCGCTGCTGCTACGGTCGCAGGTTCGAATCCTGCTTCGGGCATGGGTGTGTGTGATGTCCTTAGGTTAGTTAGGTTTAAGTAGTTCTAAGTTGTAGGGGACTGATGACCACAGCAGTTGAGTCCCATAGTGCTCAGAGCCATTTGAACCATTTTTAGTTAGAACTACGGCGTGCACACACTTTGTGAAGCATGTAAACGGCACTACAGATATTCCGATTTAGGTTACGACAGTTCGATACGCCTGCCATCCTTGGCGATGATATGGCTTAGACGAAAAGCGAAAATCTGCAGAACATCGGTGCTGTCGATGACCTCCTGAATGGCTGTTTTCAGTTCAGCAATGGTTTGTGGTTATTGTTGTACACCTTGCCCTACAAAAAGGAGTTGTATGTGTTCAGATCCGGAGAATATGGCGGCCAATCGAGGCCCATGCCTCTGGCCTATGGGTACCCCACAGCCAGAATCCTGTCCTCAAAGTGCTTCTACAGGGCGACAAAAACTCTCCCGCTTCCATGGAGTCGAGCTCTATCTTTCATGAACTACATCTTGTCGTAATCACGGTCACTTTGGATAATAGAGATGAAATCCTGTTCCAAAAGCTTTATGTACCATTCGGTATTCACCGTGCCATCAAGAAATATTGCACTAATGGGACATTGCGCAACACACAGTCACCTGTTGAGGGTTAATAGACTTCTCGATAGCGATATGCAGATTCTCAGTCCCCAAAATGCGCCAATTTTGCTTACTGCGGAACCCATCCAAATGACATTTTCTCATGGAAATGACCGACAACAACAAGGCACGTGCGCATGCGCATACTAATGCCCATCGTGCCCCGCAGCCAATCGTGCAGTTTGAACGGAAACTGTACAGAAGTTGTGACGATTTTATTTCTTATAGTTCAATAATTGTGAGCCTGTATTTTCATTCCAATACAGAGTCAAAGATAAACTGCGGCAAGGAATTAAAAGAAATCCCATTACTTTGAACGAGCCACTGGAGAAAATGTCCTAGAATAACTTATGAAGTTTTGTCAGTGCAGTTCGTACTTGTGGTATCACATATTGAAGCCACCCCCACGGGCATTAAGTTAACAACATCACATATTGAAGCCACCCCCACGGGCATTAAGTTAACAACAGAATTCGAGTTTTCGTCTAATAGTGATTATGCAGGATCTGGCTGATCTAATGGAGCACACCCGCTGAGCCATGCCTTCAGTGGCTCAGTACCATGAGGGCCCTCCGCAGCCACAATACAGGAGGGCTGGCGGCAACGACTCGGCCTCAATCGAAAATTCCTTGACGCCTGTACCCTCACGCTAGAAATCGGCAAGTATATGCCCAGTGCCCCCATTGCTCAGCTTATCCCATGCAAAGACTCTGTCCTTGTCAAATATCCCTCTTCCTCTTTCCACACTGACCTCCAGAAACTTCCCCGTATCACATTTGGCCCACATGTATCTCTCACAACTTTCCTTACTCCTCCTCTCCCCCTCAGCCCCAACTCTCTCATTGCCTGCTGACCCTGACTGCTGTGATTACAATGCTCAGCCTGTGGTCACAGAGGCAGAGGTGTTGGCAAAAT
Organism: Schistocerca americana; assembly: GCF_021461395.2. Classification (NCBI taxonomy): domain Eukaryota; kingdom Metazoa; phylum Arthropoda; class Insecta; order Orthoptera; family Acrididae; genus Schistocerca; species Schistocerca americana. The sequence goes on from NC_060125.1 coordinate 173,716,438, forward strand.
TGAATACTTGCCCCACCCGGGAAATCCGCTCAGCATGATGCATCTATAACAACTCTGGCCCTACCTTCCTGATGTGTATGTTCACAGTGTCCACCTCCTCCATAGATCACCTCCTCACTCAGGGAGCCCTGATTCTTTAGTGTCACCACCCCACTGACCCCTCCCATCCTCCTCCCCAGTCCTTCTGCTGCCAATGCTTTCTCCTGTACAATGTTCACCTAACCCAAAATTGCAAAAAAAAAAAAAAACGACCTTCCACTACTGTAAGGCTTCCCACTTCCTCAAACAGTGTCTTAACCTCATCTCTGCTCCTTCCTGCATTCATCTGCAACGAACCCCACCCCACCTACTTCTCCAAATATAAGGCCAAACCCCTCCAACAACCCCAAGCAAACCATTCCTGTTGAACCATCGATCAGCCCATCCACCCCAACAATTCCCACAGTCACTTTTGCCACTATCTATGTCCATCCTGCAGCTGCTCTCCTCTATGAATACATCTTCCATAGTGACCACTTATGGGATTGCAGCAGACCTCAGTATCCACAGCTGCCACCCTTTGGCAATGGCATCAGTTCTTCGCTACTCACCACAGTGACCTTGTTCCCCTCCCACAGCACATGTGTCCCAAAAGTAACTCCACCCCCTGATGTCGTCCTCGTTTCCCACAATCTCCTTGGTCATATCGTCACAGACACCCTTGAAACCATTGGTAGCAACCATCTCCCCGTGCTTCTCACTCTCAGCTCATTGCCCACCTGCTGACCCTACCCTGCTGCCCCTCCAAAGTCTGAGCTGACTGGGATGACTACTGGGAATCCATTACATCACAGGTCGATAGCTACCGATTTACCTTTCACCATCCCACTGACATCACCCATGTCTTGTTCTTCCTTCAGAAGACAATCACTGACGCCATGAAAGCCCACATTCCTACCAAAGTTATCCAATCTCACCACCCTACTCTTCCTCCACAAATCCCGTAAGCTCTCCCACTCCTTCCTCCACACGTGTGACCGGGGATACACTTCATCATCAGCAATTACAGTGACACATCTGCAACCTCTTCACAGCAAAGAAAGGGCTGGACTGGCGCCAGACATGTACATAACTCAGTTCCTTCAAGTACTGGTCTGCCTTCCACAGCCTGACTGATAGCCATCCTGCTTTGCATTATCCCCTTCTCCATGACGACTGCCCCTTCCCTGACAACCTAAGTAAGGCTAACCATTTTGCTTCCCAAGTCTCTGAGGTCTTCTCCATTCCCGATGATCCTCAATTTGATTACTCCCTTTTCCTAAGAGTCCATGAATGCTGTGATACATCCATCCCCCCACTCGCTCCATGTTTCCAGTACTTGGACCAGTCACCCCCTCTGATTTCAATACTCCCATTACAGCACATGAGATCAAACTCATACTCCCCTTCAAATGAAACACCACAGCGCGTCACATTGGTGCCACCTACCACCACCTCAAGGAATTCCCCCCCCCCCCCTTCTCCTCCCTCCTGGCTGTCCTTGCTTTCTGACCTGTGGAACACTTCCCACATCCTGCTGGCCCCCAAACCCAACAAATGCCCGTCTGACACCTCTTCCTATCGTCCCAGATGCGTCATAACCATGTTTAGTAAGGTCTTCAAGTCAATCCTGTCCCAATGTATCTATCATCACCTTAACCAGGACCAGCTCCTTCCCCTTACCCAGTGTGGCTTCTGGCCCTCCTTTTCAGCTGATGACCAGCTCCTTGACATTACTAGTCTTCTTTCCCGTCAATTTAACTCCCATCGTTCCGCTATCTTTTTTCTCTCGACCTCCAGAACGCCTATGACCGTTTCTGGCATCTAGGGCTCCTCTTTAAACACTGGACCTACGCTCGTCGTGTCAGCTTCGTCCATCTCATTGCTTCCTTCCTCTCCCTTCGTCCGTCCTATGTCACTATCCACAATATGAACTCCCATACATTCTAGCCCACAGTGGGCATGCCCAGAGCCTCTGTCCTTTTCCCTCTCCTCTATCTCCTGTATACTGCAGATATGCCCAAACCTCCCTGTCCACCTCCTCCAATTTGCTGATGATACCACGCTCCTGGCTCTCTGTCCTACCCTTCAACGGTTCCAACGTACCCTTCAAACCCAACTCAACCAGTTCACTGCCTGGTGCTATCAGTGGCTCCTTCCAAGATGCAGTCATCATTGGTCATACCACCCCCTGCTTCTGGCTCTACGATTTTTACCTTACCATTAATGGTCATCCTATACAACTATCCTGAAAAACCTTGGCCTCACCCTCGACTGCCCCCTCACCTTGTCTCCCCATCTCCTTATGATCCAACACAAAGCCCACAATAGACTACACCTCCTGAAACAACAGTCACCATCCTTCACCTCTACAAAGCCTTGATCTGTCTCATCCTTTGTTACGCCAGCGTCAGCTGGATTTCCGCTGGATCCAGATTCTATAAAGCCCTCCAAATCCTCAATCACCATGCACTCCACCTTACTTTCCGTATCCGCCTCCCGTCCCCCACACGGGTCCTGTATGACCTCACCAATTCCCACAGCTTGTTCTTTTACTTGAACACATCCGCACCTTGAACATCGCCTGCAGACTCGATCCCTCACAACCCCTGGTGTCTCTTATCCTCTCTACCACCAGCCCATTGCCGCACCTTTACCATTGTGTCCTGCCCTTTCTCTGTCTTCATGCCCTCCACCTCCTTTACAGCATTCCTTCCAGCCCCTATTTCTCCCAGGTAACGAGCTTCGCCCTGATATCTACCCGTCCTACCAGCACTAATCCCACTATGCGCCCACCTCCTCTGGGCTCCCTGTTCGCACCTTTTCCCCTTCACCTGAGCGGTTTTCCCTCCCTTCCGCGACCCCTCCCTTCGTCGCACAATACTAATTTGTGTGGTTGCATTCAGCGGCATGTCGGATACTGTCTGTGAAACGCATAGCAAGTAGAGTTGTAGTAAAATGCGACACTTTTTCACGCATCTCTATGTTTATGAATTCACATCTCCTGAAATGTAATAGGTAGATGGTTCTTACCCCCACTGGAGTTATTACCCGACAGTAAGGCATATTTGTACCAAGTTTGGTTGTAATCATTCCAGTGGTTTCGGAGTAGATATTGAACATATACACATACACACGCACATATATACCTCCATCTCTATAATAGGTATGGGTGTTATTCGTATTTGGTATGTTTTTCTCAGTGTCAGTTTGCTTCTTGAATATTCAATGAAGAATTTTTATGCTATAATGGGATGAGGTACCTGGTTATGTTTACGAAATACGCAGTCAAAGTAACACTGCAAATTATTTCTTCGGCTACACTTTCGTATTATATTCTCTGGAGCTTATTTTAAAGATTGTGTTACGCGCAAGAAAAACTAGTTATGTCCTATTGTGTATTAAATGGAACATTATTTCCGAAGATGAAATCTATAGGGACCTGGACATGAACTTGTGGTACATCAGTAGTGATTTTCCACAGTGTGCAAAACTTTCCAGGATTTCGTCTGTAGATTTACGTAACAAAAACTTCTACATTTTTTTCTCTAATTATAATGCGAGCCAGTTCTTAGCAACACAGTCAAAATAATGTCAACAGAGTAGAAGATATTGGTGTCAACAGCTCTCGTGGCACACTGTCTTCGTCAGAGGTTCTGTGAAAAGGAAATACAGAAACAACAAGCAGTGTTCCTAAATTTGTCTTTGTCTTATTCGTCTCCTTATATTGTCTTGTGTTAAATATCCAAGGATTATTTACTCATTTTATTACACTTTTCAAGGTGAATTGTACGATGTACGTTTTGTCAGTTACTTCAATGCTCGATTCAGTTCCGCACTTCCGTTTAGTGAGTATGGGAATATAGGAACAGGTCTGTGATTGGGTACAGGACTTCGTTGCAGACAGAACTCAACACGCTGTTGTCAGTAGAATAAATTCGATAGATGTAAAGATAATCTCGGGAATAACATAAGTATTGTTATAGGGCCGTTACTGGTTCAAATGGTTCAAATGGCTCTTAGCACTATGGGACTCAACTGCTGTGGTCATCAGTCCCCTAGAACTTAGAACTACTTAAACCTAACTAACCTAAGGACATCACACACATCCATGCCCGAGGCAGGATTCGAACCTGCGACCGTAGCAGTCGCACGGTTCCGGACTGCGCGCCTAGAACCGCGAGACCACCGCGGCCGGCGGGCCGTTACTGTTAACAATACATATAAACGACCTAGTATACAACCACGGAAGCTCCATGAGGCTTTGGCAGAACTTGGCGTTGTCTATAATAAGGTTGGAACGCCAGAAGAGTGTAGCGAAACGCGGAGAGACGATTCTTGCAAGGATACGCAGTTGACCTTCAATACAAATAAATGTAGCATATTGACATAAGTAGGCGAAGAGAACCACTACTACTACATTGCTCTATGGTAACAGATCACTGGAAATATTAGCTACCGTAAAATAACTAGGAGCAACCGGCCAGAGCGATCTAAAGTGGAATGACTTAATAAGGCAAAGAGCACGAGGGATGTTCAATAAGAAATGCAACACCTTTTTTTCGAAGCAGATTGGTTTCATTCAGGATCCCAGTACACCATTGAGACGCCCTGGTAAACCCGCAGGACACGACAGGAAGTTTAAATTTTGGGAAGGGGCCAAAATAAGCGGCTGTCGGTTACACTCTAACATACAGCTTCATTTATTTGACCAAACATTACAAGAGCCAAGAACATAAAAAAAAAAAAAATCTTTAAATTTTGGAACTAAATTGCCGGCTGAATGCGCCATACAATCTTACGCCTTAAGGGCAAGACCACTTTAATTTAAAATCAGCTGAAAGCCAATAACTTAAAACTCAAAACAAAATCAGAAATTTAAAAGGCAGAAGGCCTTATCTTATTCAGTTCTTTCACTTAGGCAGAAGGCCCAAACACTCTGACACCTTAAGAGCAAAATAACTTTAATTTAAAAATCAGCTGAAAGCCCATCATTAGAACTCAAACAAATTTTTAAAAGGCCAAAGGTGTTACCTTAAAACAGGTCTTTAAATTTAGCTGAAGGCCCAAACAATCTTACGCCTTAAGGTAAAAACAACCTTATTTAAAAGACGGCTAGAAACTATACAAATACAAACAAAAAGAACAGGTAAGAAAAGGCAGTACACCCAACAGTGCTCAGAAGTTTCCGAGGTTCGGCCTGGAATTCAAACACTAACGCCCGCTTAGGTGAGACAGGCAGTCAGCCCAAATATTCTCGGTATGACGACAACCCAACCGACAGACAGTCAATGGACCCACCGACAAGATAACTTCCGCTCCACCCGACCAGCACACAACAGGGAGTTCAATGGAACAACTAGTCCAAATGGAAGCACTATGGGACTTAACATCTGAGGACATGAGTCCAATAGACTTAGAAATAATTAAGCCTAACTAACCTAAGGACATCACAGACAACCATGCCTGAGGCAGGATTCGAACCTGCGACAGTAGCAGCAGCGCGGTTCCGGACTGAAGCGCCTAGAACCGCTCGGCCTCAGCGGCCGGCTTCAATGGAACAACGTAGAAGGTATTGATGCCCACAACTAATTATACATTAAGCTGTCAAACTACGCACCGTGCTGGACAGCGACAACACGATGAGGAAAATACACTGTATGGATTTACGTCAACGGCCAGGGCAGGTAACCGGAACGTTAACGGCCACAAGGCAGAAGATTCCGCTGGTGCACTTCCAGTCAAAGTAACCAAGTACAGTTAAACTCCACTGGGGGGTGGCTAAAGTTTTCCAACTTGAAAACACAGGTTGATGCTCGCGGGAATATCCCAGGAGCCGACAACGAAATCCAAACGTCACAATGTGAGAAGTCGTGACTTGCTGGTAGATTAAGTCAAAACTCAACTTTCGTGTCCAGGATCGGTGAGCCACGCACCTCGTAGCAATGGGAACAGCACCACACACTCTGACCGCGTGTGGACGCCGCCAGCGGCCTCGGCCAAACTACGCGCCGCGGAGATTTCCTCGCTGCTCCCCGCCAACCGACCGACTTTCCGCACACAGCACAGCCGGAAACTATAAGCACCACGTCAAAGATAGTACAAGGTGCGAATATCGATACACACCGCTGCTGCCACTCGCGGAGAGAGAGGATAACAGCATTATCGCGATAACCGCGGGAGACTATATACAGAATAGAAATCAAGGTTTAATCCGACGCACAACACGAGGCACCCACGGCTCCGCCATGTTGTTCCCCGCTCTTCTGGCTACAACACCCTATTTTCCGTTCAGTGCGATGGCCCCAAGCCACCTTACTTGGAGGGCTTGTATGCCATCGTTGTACCACTAGTGACCGACGATGGAGCCAACGTCTTGCTTCATCAATCATCCAAGTACTACTTCCTGTGGAATGCGTCCTTCATGGGACCAACCATATGGAAACTGGAAGATGCGAGATCCGGACTGTAGGATGGATGAGGAGGGACAGTCCAATGAAGTTTTGTGAGCTCCTCTCGGGTACGCAGACTTGTGTTATGCAGAAGGAGAAATTCGTTTGCATTTTTGTGAGGACGAACACGCTGAAATCATTTCTGCAGTCTCCTGAGGGTAGCACAGTACGCTTCAGTGTCGATCGTTGCACCATGAGGGAAGACATCAAACAGAATAACCCATCTAGAGTCATAGAAGACCGCAACAACGTCTTTACCGGTAGAATGTGCGACCTCGAACTTTTTCTTTGCAGGTGAGCTGGTGTGACGCCATTCCATGGACTGCCGTTATGTTTCCGGTTACAAGTGATGACGCCATGTTTCGTCACCTGTGACTGTGTTCGACAATCATCCTCCTAACGCGCAAGCAATTCTGCGCAGATGGTCCTTCGTTGCTCTTCATGGTGCTGTGTTAGGCGGCGAGGAATCCAGCAGGCACACACCTTAGAGTATGTCATCTGGATGAGCGTGTCACCACTACATCTACATCTACACACACACTCCGCTAGCCACCATACGATGCGTGGCGGAGGGTACCTCGTACCACAACTAGCGTCTTCTCTCCCTGTTCCACTCCCAAACAGAGCGAGGGAAAAATGACTGCCTATATGCCTCTGTACGAGCCCTAATCTCTCTTATCTTATCTTTGTCGTCTTTCCGCGAAATGTAAGTTGGCGGCAGTAAAATTGTTGGCAGTCAGCCTCAAATGCTGATTCTCTAAATTTCCTCAGTAGTGATTCACGAAAAGAACGCCTCCTTTCCTCTGGAGACTCCCACCCGAGTTCCCGAAGCACTTCCGTAACACTCACGTGATGATCAAACCCACCAGTAACAAATCTTGCAGCCTCTGAATTGCTTCTATGTCCTCCCTCAATCCGACCGGATAGGGATCCCAAACGCTCGAGCAGTACTCAAGAATAGGTCGTATTAGTGTTTTATAAGCTGTCCCCTTTACAGGTTGACCACATCTTCCCAAAATTCTACCAATGAACCGAAGACGACTATCCGCCTTCCCCACAACTGCCGTTACATGCCTGTCCTACTTCATATCGCTCAGCAATGTTACGCCCAAATATTTAATCGACGTGACTGTGTCAAGCTCTACACTACTAATGGAGTATTCAAACATACGGGATTCTTTTTCCTATTCATCTGCATTAATTTACATTTATCCATATTTAGAGTTAGCTGGCATTCTTTACACCAATCACAAATCCTGTCCAAGTCATCTTGTATCCTCCTACAGTCACTCAACGACGACACCTTCCCGTACACCACAGCATCATCAGCAAACCGCCGCACATTGTTATCCACCCCGTCCAAGAGATCATTTATGTAGATAGAAAACAACAGCGGACCTACCACACTTCCCTGGGGCACTCCAGATGATACCCTCATCTCCGATGAACACTCGCCATCGAGGACAACGTACTGGGTTCTATTACATAAGAAGTCTTCGAGCCACTCACATACTTGGGAACCAATCCCATGTGCTCGTACCTTAGTTAGGAAGGTCGCACATTCTACCGGTAAAGACGTTGTTGCGGTCTTCTATGACTCTAGATGGGGGCACCCACTCAAACGCTTTCAGGAAGTCAAGGCATATGGCATCCGCCTGATACCCTTCATGGTTCGCAAGATATCATGTGAAAAAAGGGCGAGTTTCGCAGGAGCAAAGCTTTCTAAAGCCGTGCTGATGCATGGACAGCAACTTCTCTGTCTCAAGGAAATTCATTATATTCGAACTGAGAATATGTTCGAGAATGCTGCAACAAACCGATGTTAAGGATATTGGTCTGTAATTTTGAGGATCCGTCCTTCTACCCTTCTTATATACAGGCGTCACCTGCGCTTTTTTCCAGTCGCTCGGGACATTACGTTGGGCAAGAGATTCGCAATAAATGCAAGCTAAGTAAGGAGCCAAAGAAGTAGAGTACTCTCTGTAAAACCGAACTGGAATCCCATCAGAACCTGGCGATTTATTTATTTTCAACCCATTCAGCTGCTTCACAATCCCAGGGATGTCTACCACTATGTCCTCCATACGGGAATCTGTTCGAGACTCAAACGACGGTATGTTTGTGCATCGTGCACTATCAACAGAGTCGTCCAGCTGTGCAGTAAAGTGTCTGATTGTGACCCACTGATCACCTCGAATGGGAGTGTCCGCACGTTACAACTTTGCAGGAATCACATCTGTGTGCAGCCGGCCGTTGCGCGGGAGATCAGTCACGTTTCCGCAACCCTGCTGCCATGATGACATACTCCTCGGTTAACGAGTCGCCGTACTTTCGTTCACTGTCAAGTCTATGAATATCTCCGATCCTCTGCTTTTCCGACAAGAGAAACTCAATGGAAGCTCTGTGCTTGGTGCGCATCTCCATTACAGATGTCATTTTGAAGGCTACATACTGCGGCGCCGCCTATCATAACTTCATGAAACTATGGGGGCTGAAGCGGGAATATTCCATGAAGTCACACAAAAATCATGCATCTGTTCAACCGAAATTGGCCGAGAAAAAGATTTATCGCGTTACTTACTGAACGCCCCTCATAGATAAAACTGACGCTAGGCTCAGATTCCTTGGAAGAATCTTACAGATATATGATTCATCTACAAAAAAAAAAAAAAAAAAAAAAATGGTTCAAATGGCTCTGAGCACTATAGGACTTAACATCTATGGTCATCAGTCCCATAGAACTTAGAACTACTTAAACCTAACTAATCTAAGGACAGCACACAACACCCAGTCATCACGAGGCAGAGAAAATCCCTGACCCCGCCGGGAACCGAACCCGGTAACCCGGGCGTGGGAAGCGAGAACGCTACCGCACGACCACGAGCTGCGGACCATCTACAAAAGAAATGGCTTACAAAACATTAGTTCAGTCGATTTTTGAGCAGTTTTCGAGTCTACAACCGTTACCATGTTGTGTTAGTAGAAGAGATAGAGAAGCTCCAACAGAAAGCGAGGAGCTTTGTCACCAGATCTTTCAGTCGGCGGCAGAGAGGTGCTCAATAAACTAGTGGCAGACGCTTCAAATGAGGCATCGTGCATCACGGAGAGGTTTGCTATTGGAATTAAATCGTAGTTCCAAGTAGAATCGGGCAACATATGACTTTCTCCACCATACATTCGTAAAAACACCACAACGACAAATTGAGAAAAGTTACAAGTAATGCGGACATTTACCGATAACCATTCTTCCCACGTGCCATTCGCGAAGGGAACATGGAATGGGGGAGAAAGTAAGTAGTGATTCCGGAAGAACCCTCCCTCACACACCAGTAGGTGGCTTGCAACGTATAGACTGAGACGTAGATGAAACGTCATAAAATGGGATTTAAGATTAACTTCATTCACTGGAATAATTCTAGACCTTCTCTCTTATGACGGATATGTATTAGTGATGGTTTGGTTAATTTAGTGTTTCAGCTGAATAATTTTAGACCACAGGCTTAATTCTTCTTCGTCGTAACTGAACATGATGACAGTGCGAGACATCCCAGAGTAGCGTGTTGGTCAGATCGTGGCCATTTATCATTGCCTTCTTCCGTACTGTAGTTGATGATGAATCAAAATATATTTTAAAACGCGCTCCACAGCGCTAACATATTTTTAAAAATCGTATTACAACATAAGCTCCTTTTGTTTCGATATACTAAAAATGCAGATGATACGGAAGACCCGGCCGGAGTGGCCGAGCGGTTCTAGGCGCTACTGTCTGGAACCGTGCGACCGCTACGGTCGCAGGTTCGAATCCTGCCTCGGGCATGGATGTATGTGATGTCCTTAGGTTAGTTAGGTTTAAGTAGTTCTAAGTTCTAGGGGACTGATGACCTCAGACGTTAAGTCCCATAGTGCTCAGAGCCATTTGAACCATTTTTTCTGATACGGAAGACACCCGTGACAAATGTTGTGAAAAAAGCGATGGGTAGAAGGAAAGAAAAGCAGGGAGAAAGAAGATGGTTTGAGTAAGGTGCAGGTTCAAATGGCTCTGAGCACTATGGGACTCAACATCTTAGGTCATAAGTCCCCTAGAACTTAGAACTACTTAAACCTAACTAACCTAAGGACATCACACACACCCATGCCCGAGGCAGGATTCGAACCTGCGACCGTAGCAGTCCCGCGGTTCCAGACTGCAGCGCCAGAACCGCTAGACCACCGCGGCCGGCGAAGGTGCAGGTATAGTGAAGAGCTGGAAGAAAGCGCGAAACTCTTTTTTCTTTTTGGGCAGTTGACTATTACACAGCGTCACCGGTTCAGATTCGGTCCAACTGTCTCGGTGGACAAGTGAGAGGAGACTCAAAGCAAAGGCTGAATAACAGCCGAGCATAGCAGTTTGAAGGTATGGCGGTGGAACTATAAGTTCCGTGCCACACTCCGACGGTGGAAGTACAGAGGAGGGGAGTAGTAATGCTCCAGCTCTACAGTGAAGGAAAAAAATTGGCTGGACGAGGACAAGCCGTTGCTAGCGATTGTACTAAACGGACATTAAAACGTGGTCGTGTGTCGCCTGGCCACCAAGAGCTGTTGCAGGACGATTGATTCACGGATCCAGTTACACGGCTCCTTCCGTGTATAGCGATTTTGCGACTATGACGAGTGGGGCCTGAAGATGGCATCAATGTAATGCCGAAACCGGTAGCACATAGAAGTTCATAAAATAAAATAAACTTCTACAAATCGTACGGCTGTTGGTAAATTATTGCATCAAGAAGTTAAGGCGAATGGTCGTCTTGACAAGGGCTGTATTTGTCTCCTCATGCAGAGTGACAATCCTGGTGAGCGGAAGGTCGTGAAGACTCCACCGTAGAACTTTATTCTGTAGGCGCTGGAGCGGCAGCATCCGCGAGTTACTAATCGTGGCCCACGTAGAGGAACCATATGTTAGTGAGGGTAGCACAACGGAGTGATACAGCCGGAACTTGGTATCAAAATTCAGCTCTCGGCTGGAGAAGATAGGGTACAAGTCCCTAGTCCACTTTAACCCCTTACGGGCGATGTATTCTGCGTGGCGGTGGAAGAAAAGTTTCTTATCGAACCAGACACCGAGATATTTGATATCTTGGGCCGACGGGACTCGGACGCCCCCGATGGAGATGTGGCGGAGTATAGGGGCCGTTTAGTGAAACACGCAGCCGTAGTTTTGGCGGCATTGAGGGCAATCTTATTGGAGCGACACCAGGTGACCGTTGCGTCCACTCGCCTTTGGAGGCGAGCAATGAGTTGCTCAGGATTGCTGCCGGTCGTATAAGGCGCTGTGTCATCGACGTAGTGTGCCGAATGGCAGTGGTGGTTGACGGGCATGTCACTGACCTGGACATTAGAAAGAAGAGGGGACAACACAGAGCCCTGAGGGGTACCCATCGACATGTGACGTACAATGGAGCGCTTTCCCCGCTGAGCAAGGTCTTCTGGTGGAGGAAATCATCCACAATCTTAACGTAAATGTCAGGGATGGTCGTTTGCGTCAGCATCTTATACAACAGGTTATCCTACCAAATCTTATCATAAGCATTCTGCACGTCTAAGAAGACCGCTGCCGTCGACATGCTGCAGTTAAAATCCTTGTGCTCCGTGATCCGGAGAACTTTCATTTCAGCGGACAGGTGTGAGGTAAACTCAAACTGTTCGGGACGGATCGTCCCGGCTGCTGCCAGAGGCTGGGACATGCGGTGGCGTATGACAGACTCCAGGACATTCGCCATGGTGTTCAAAAGGCTGATGGGCCTATTGTTGGTAAGGACTGTAGGGGCCTTAGAAGGCTTTGGGATCGCAATAAGCTTTGCCTGATTCCACTGCGCAAGGAAAAGGCCACTATGAAGACAACGGTTAAAGATCCTGGTGAATAGGATCAGGGGTTTATGTGGTAGCCGATGGAGATATTCGTTGACGATCCCATCAAGGCGGGGGGGCGAATTACCACGTTTCCTCCGGAGGATTCGGAGCACTTCACTAAACTCTGGCCCGCATCTCGTGGTCGTGCGGTAGCGTTCTCGCTTCCCACGCCCGGGTTCCCGGGTTCGATTCCCGGCGGGCTCAGGAATTTTCTCTGCCTCGTGATGGCTGGGTGTTGTGTGCTGTCCTTAGGTTAGTTAGGTTTAAGTAGTTCTAAGTTCTAGGGGACTGATGACCATCGATGTTAAGTCCCATAGTGCTCAGAGCCTTTTGAACTAAACTCTGAAGGAAACATATCTATTAGCGTGCAGACACACATCAAGGGTACCGAGAACTGAAAAGAGAAAATACCTAACAAAAAATCTTCAATATTTGGAACTGCATAGCCGAAAGTGGAGATTCTTCCGATATGTGAAAACAGCAAGAAAAGAAGTCAGAACCACGATGACACAAATGTAAACAAAATTATGGATGCTGCAGGAAGACAGAGTTTAGCGATCCCTGTCAACACTGACTCAACCAACCGCCCATCGTTGGTCGGGCCAGTTCAATCGCAGTCTTCGAGGGCGTCAGTACCTAATAACAGGAAGTTCTGCGAGTGGTAGTAGAGAGTAAATGTAGTTGTATGTAGGAGACACAGGAAGCACATCAAGCCACCTCGTAACGAGAAGTTAAGTTATATTTATTCACTTTTTAGAAATACAGTGTTCTATTAATTTGAAAGTGTTATGTGCAGGTCGTGGTGCAAGATGATGGTGTGAGAAAAAGGATGTTGGTGTATCTCCTAAATACATATGATCTGATGCAGACTGTGTTTTTTCTTATTAGGGTGAAGGGAAACAGTAGCACAGTCATAGACAATATTTCTATTCATTCTTCATTACCAGATGGACATTCTGTTAGTAAGAGGGTGAATGGCCTCTCAGACCATGATGCACAAATTTTAACATTAAAACGCTTTTGTACTTAAACAAATGTCACATATAACGACAAACTATGTAGGAAAGTTAATCCAACAGCAATAGAGTGGTTTTGAAACTTGTCAAGGAACAAGAGTGGCAGGATGTTTTTAGTGCCGATTACATTGATGATAAATATAATGCTTTCCTTAACACATTTCCCATTCTCTTTGAGAGTTGTTTTCCATTAGAACGTCCTAAACGGGGTACTAGCAGTATCTGGCAGCCCACCTGGGTAACTAGTAGGATTAGGACAAAACAAGAATTATATCAAAATGTTAGAAGCAGTCACAATCAAGCTACAGTAGCCCATTACAAACAGTATTGTAAGGTGCTTAAAAAGTTATTAGGAAGGCAAAGAGTATGTGGTATGCAAATAGAATAACTAATTTACTGGATAAAATTAAAACCGTATGGCCGGCCACTGTGGACGAGCGGTTCAAGGCGCTTCAGTCACGAGCCGCGCTGCCACTATGGTCGCAGGTTCGAATCCTGTCTCAGACATGGATATGTGTGATGTCCTTAGTTTAGTTAGGTTTGAGTAGTTCTAAGTCTAGGGGACTGATGACCTCAGATGTTAACTTCCATAGTGCGTAGAGACATTTAAACCTTTTTTTTTTTTTTTTTTTTTCACCGTATGGTTGGTTGTGAAGGAAGTGTCTGGTCAGCAGCACAAGGTCGAAGATATAAAGTCAGTTCGTAGTAAAAAATTTTCTGTTAATAATAAATCACATATATGTACAGTATTTAACAATCATTTTCTGAGCATTGGTGGTGAATTAAATATGAAAGTTAGTTTCTACAGGCAATCATATAACTTCCTTGGCAAACGCCTTTCCGAGACTGATGTCTGAAATACTCCTCTGTGATACAGACAAGGGGGAGATTGAGTCAATAGTTAAATCACTGAAGATTAAGGACTCTCATGATAATGATGGAGTGCCTAGCAGAATATTGAAGTACTGTGTTGTACATGTTAGCCCTGTATTTAGCCATATTTGCAATTCCTTTAGGACTGGTCAATTTCCTGAACGATTAAAGTACTCAGTAGTAAATCCGCTCTATAAAAAGGGAGAAAGGGATAATGTAGATAACTGTAGACCTATCTATATGCCATCAGTGTTTGCTAAAGTTATTGAAAAGGATGTGTATGTAAGGATAATTGATCATTTTATATCACACGATTTGCTATCAAATGTACAGTTCGGCTTTAGAAGTCGTTTAAGAACTGAAAAGACTATATTCTCTTTTCTCTGTGAGGTACTAGTTGGGTTAAACGAAAAGTTTCGAAAACTAGGCGTATTTTTTGATTGAGCTAAGGCGTTTGGTTGTGTTGATCGCAAAATATTGCTCCAGAAGCTGGACCATTATGGAATATAGGTAGTAGCTAACAATTGGTTCACTTCTTACTTTGGCAACAGACAGCAAAAGCTCATTACTCACAATGTTAAGAATGGCTGTGCGTGGGGTACGGTCAAGGGGATCAGTGTTGGGACCACACCTAATCCTTATCTATATAAATGATATGCCGTCTAGTAATACGGGAAATATTTGTTTGCTGTTGTTTGTTGTAGTAAAGGATGTTGTGTGCAACACTGGCTCGATTTGAAATAGTGCAGTTGATGACATAACTTCATGGCTTGTAGAAAATAATCTAACGCTAAATTACAGTAAGACTCAGTTTTTACAGTTTCGGACACACAGTTCGATAAAACCTGACGTTTTAATTTCACATAATAGGCCCATGGTTAGTGAAACTGAACAGTTCAAATTTCTAGGTGTTCAGATATATAACAAACTGTCGTAGAAAGCCCACGTTGAGGATCTCGTTCAAAGACATAACGCTTCAAGATTTTCTATTCGAATGATATCTGAAGTGACTGATCGTTCGACACGTAAATTAGTCTACTTTGCTTATTTTCATTCTCTTATGTCGTATGGTATTATATTTTGGGGTAACTCTACCCTTTCTAAAAGGTATTTTTGGTTCAGAAACGGGCGGTTCGGGTAATAAGTGGTGTGAAGTTCACGAACCTCTTGTCGCCCCTGTAGCTACATTTTATTTGCTCGTGAGTTCAGACCTCGGGTGGCAAGGAATCTGATGCTATATCGCTCAGTACCATGTGTCTATAATATGCATGAAATCAATTTCCTTCCTGTGAAAATTACGTCATATAGACGATATCAGAGGAGTGTAAAATTTAGATCATGACGTGATAATTTGATTTCCATCCATAATAGCTAGTATGAATATGAATTATTAAGCTGTCCTAAAAATGAAAGAATACTTATTGCAACTGTCAACAATTTATGAAAGTTGATGGAATGCTCGCCGCCCTAATTCTTGTCGTTCTTCACTTCTTATTAAAAGCGGCAGCCTTCTCTGCATGACGTAAGGTTTTATACAAGCAATTTCAGCTTCAGTAAAACATTACTCAATAAGAGCAGGGAATGTTACTTAATTGTCCTGCGGTCACCGGCCGTATAGACCATGAGCTGCGTCAATAATCTGTCTCCAATGCTTTCTCTCTGTCACTGTTTCCTTCCAGTTGACTACATTCAGAGCTTCGGCATCTTCCTTTGCGCCGTCTTCGCATCCGTTTTATGGCCTATCCAACGCTCTTTTTGTCGTAAGGTGGTCAATGAAAGTCTGCTTATTACATCAGGTTTCTGGGATACGGATTACATGACCTGCCCACTGAAGTTATTTGCTCTTTTGATATTTTAAAACGTTGGGCTGGTTCATGACCTCAAAAATTTCATTATCTCCACGTATCTCCGTCTCTCACTACGCCCCAAATTCTTCTCTTCGGCTTTCTTTCATATGTTATAAGCTTTTCCGTTTCCCTTTTAGTTATTGTCCAGCTTTCTGAACCATACAGGACAATGAAGCGCATACCGGCATTGTATATCTTCGTTTGCGCTGAATGTGATGCGGCTTTAGCCTTGAATATATCTCCATAGGTATATGGACATCTGGAGCCGGCCGAAATTCTATCGATACCATCTACTGGCATTTGGTTACAACAAGTGTACTTTTCCTCAGTACTTTAAGTGATCAATGGACTTGAACTTGTCTCCGTTAACAGGGGAGTGCTCTTGTGCCTATTTAGTTCTGCCTATTGACACATGTTCTGTTTTTTGTGTATTGACGAGTTGTCTCGCATTAGTTGTTACTATGGCGATCCTTTTCTACAGAGTGATCACAATTAAAGTAAATTTCATCAACAGATGGAGCTGTAAGCTTCTTACCGTAAATGGGGTCATGACCGACAGATAAATCGCAGTACGACAGCTATGGTTTGAGTTGCACATAACACCATCCATACTGTTCAATGTGCCTGATTGCACAAGGTCAGCAGTCAACATGGTTGGCACTGTTAAGTTAGGTAAGTCCATCCACTACGGCAAGGCCGTACCACATCGGATGGGAAAAATCGGTTTTCCATTGCCAATAATCACATAAAAAGCAAAAGGACATCGGTTTTTGATTTGCTTCGGCTCAAAAACCACACAAAAGCAAAACTCATCGGTTTTTAATTATCCTAGGGCCAGAAACAGCGCAAAAAGGGAAATGACATCGGTTTGTAATTGTCGTGAGACCGGTGTAAGACATGTCCAATACGTTGTCCATTGTTTTCTGTCAGAAGTTGAAACCGGGAAATAGCATGATCGAAAACAGATTGGCTGCCTCGGCGGTCACGTTCAGAATGTGTTGCGCAACACGTGTCTTCAATGCAACTACTTTAGTAATTGGAACGAACACATCATCTTTCAGATAACCCCACAGCCAGAAGTCAAACGGGTCAGTATCAAGTGATCTGGACGACCAGGTTGTACGGAAATGACGGCTGATAATTCCAGCATTTCCAAAAAGTCTCTGCAACAGTTGCTTCACTAGCTGTGCGATGAGGAACGCGACTTTGCATAAAAGTGATTCTGCCTGCACATCCACGCTGTTGAAGGGTTGGAGTGACATGATGCGCAAAAGGGTCTCATGGCATTTGCCAGTCACGGTATAGGTAACAGGACCCGCAGTATTCATCTCCTCGAAAAAATCGGCTCCCACTCCACACAGTCACATTTGCAGAATGAAGTGGTACCAGGTGATGTGCATGCGGTTTTACCGTTGACCGCACTCTGCAACTCTGCGCATTAACGTGTCCTTGGAAATGGTCTTTGTCTGCTGACAGAATGTTCCACGGCCATTCATTGTCCACTTCCATGCGGACAAGAAATTCTAGAGTGAACGTTTGTCTTTCTGGCAGGTTAGCAGGAAGCAACCCCCTGAACATGGGTGATTTTATATGGACAGCAATGAAACATCATGCGTACGATTTTATGCACCCTGCTGGAGGGCATGTCCAATGTTCGGGCAATTCTCTTTGCACACCGCAGCTCTACCCCCTCCTGCAGTGATGTAGCGACATCTTCGATAGACGTCGGATCAACTGCTTTCCTCCCTCTGCCACACTACGCTTTAAAAGAATCTGTGTTGTCGAATTTGTTACTCTTTTTCTCCAGACCCATAGCAAACATCGGGCCAATAGCTTTTTTCGTACCATCGAGTCTCCGTAACTCCTGTAGGGCTGCTAGCGCACAATCATTGTTGTTACAAAAAAGCTTAACCACCAGCTCGTGATCCTTCATGGAGACATGTTGGAATCTCGGATGCAAAGTGAGAAATACCAGTGTGCCACGCGACTGTTCTTATGCATATTCTGACGGTTCGGCGCCATCTATTCATCAAATTTGCTTTCTCTTTCTTTTTTCAAATTTGACGTCATTCGGAGCAGTGGTTCTGTTCCTACAGCATTTTTAAACAAGAACTTTAATTATGGACACCATGTATATCTCGGCGAGATCTTGTTCACTTTCCTCACTAGGTCGTCTGTAAGCAAATATCTGAAAACTTCCATCTCTCATTCGTTGCCCATTACAGTTTCAACTTTGCTCTCTCTTGCACCTCTCTCCTCGGTGAAAGGTTGTGCGTTTGCCCCAACAGCTCTTCCACCGACTCTCAATTGACGCTCACATACTCTTATCATTTCAGTGAGCTTATTTAGGATTCGTAACTCCCTCAGCTCTTTGAAAATATTTTCAATTATTGAATTCTTTGGACGCAATGCAGTCTGATATTTGCCCATGATATTTTCTGCAAAAATGGCTTTAGCTTTCTAAAATAAATCTAAAAAGGACCTTGCATACCACTTTAAGTAAACTGATTCCTCCCTAATTAGAACAATACATCATGCTTCCTTTCTTGTCTATTGGACAAATGTCTGTTGTCTTCCAACTGTAAAATAACACCTGTCTTCCAAATGAGCTGAGCAAGTTTGCAGAGTTCGATACGTAGTCTGTTTCCTCCATATTTCAACATTTCAGCATAGACCATATCCTCTACTGGCGCTTTATTGTTCTTGGTTTCAAAAAATGGTTCAAATGGCTCTGAGCACTATGGGACTTAACTTCTGACGTGATCAGTCCCCTAGAACTAAGAACTACTTAAACCTAACTAACCTAAGGAAATCACACACATCCATGCCCGAGGCAGGATTCGAACCTGCGACCGTAGCGGTCGCGCGGATCCAGACTGTAGCGCCTAGAACCGCTCGGCAACACCGGCCGGCGTTCTTGGTTTTCCCTGAAACGTAATTCTCGGTTAGGGCAGTAAAGAAGCTCGTTAAAATACTCTGTTGTGTCAGCTACTGTGGGGGTCAGCACCGACACAAACAAGGAGAGAAATTGCAATGGCCAGTGGCAGGAAACCAAAATAATTATTTTTATGTTATTTACACGTCAAGTTCCGGAGAAACAAATGGAGGAGCAAATCTCCAAGGTCATGGAACGTGTCAGTACATGAAATTACAATAGAAAAGTAATAACAGATAAAAATAAAATGTTTATGAACCCGAAATAAGTCAATCCGTAAGTTTAAGTAAAAGCAGTCAACAATACAACAAGAATAAGCTTAATTTTTCAAGGAACGCCTCGACAGACTCGAAAGAGTGACCCATGAGGAAACTCTTCAGTTTAGATTCGAAAGCGCGAGGATAGCTGCTAAAATTTTTGAATTCGAGGGGTGCTTACTGAAAATGGATGCAACAGTATACTGCACACCTTTATGCACAAGAATTAAGGGACTCCGACACAAATGCCTGTTTGATTTCTGTCGAGTGTTAGCTGAGTGAAAGCTGCTTATTCTTGGGAATAAGTTAATATCGTTTACAAGAAATGATAGTATATATGATATATATATATATATATATATATATATATATATATATATATATATATATATATAGATGCCTGTCACGAGTACCACCGCCTTATCAGTGATGTAATCACTCTTATCACTGACCTTGTGACCCTTCCCAATGATGTCATCATCCAGTGAGAAGCTACGCCTTCCCCCTACCCATCTATTTTCTCCCACCCTTTCTCCTCTAAATAACAGTGTCGTATTTTTGTGGTCATTTAAAAGAGATAACCAATCACAATGTAGCTGTCAGCTTACATAACTTAATTCTGATTGCATAATAATGGCGACGTGTTCACTGTGCAGTGTTTAAAAGAAGTGGCTAAAATTCACATGACCTGGATAAGAATTGGGCCTTTATTTCAGACATAAAATATTTCCATGCAGAAAATTTATGTAAGCTTCACCTGAATTAGCGCCGTATTGGAAGATATTTGCCTCTGAACTGATGAAATTGGTGCTATCAAACTTTCTCTCTCTCTCTCTCTCTCTCTCTCTTGTGAATAATGTACTGCGTTTTACTTCTATAAATACGACACTGCCCTGTCATTAAATTGTGTGCACACGTCTTCAAAAACCCCTATTCAGTGTTTCCACATCTGCCTCATCATTACCATAATCAATAAATTTCATCTGCCTGATTTATACACCACAGTAAATCTCCTCTGTTACTCTGTAATGCTTGCTTTAATGGGGCAACAACGTTAAAATACATTACAGAGGGTGTTAAGAAACAAACAAACAAGAAGTACTGATGGTAGATATAATTTTTTTACATTTTGATACAATCAATCACAGTTAACTTTGACCTGCAACACAAATCATTCATCATATTATGCACCACACAGTGGAAACATACGAATTTAGTGTGCATTCTGCGTCATCATCGACACTTTTTAGATTATCATCGTTACAGCCTGAGTAAAGATTTCAGATATCTTTATTACAAAACAAGATTTGACAGCTGATCTGCCTTAATAAAATTGAAATGACATGGTGTTACATAGATACAATTTAGTGTAATAAATACATCCATACTTATCATACACCTAGAAAACTATGAAGTATTCAGAATCTGTAAAGAACTGACCCTTCAGTGATTGTATTATGTTCACTTCCGGAAAACCAAACCAATGACCCTGTGTGTGAGAACTAAACACTCCTGCGGATTAAACGCGGGGCCACTACAATCTTCTTTTAGAGAGCGAATATTAATACCTCTTATAATTTTCCTGCATAGTACTTTCCGTATAAAAACTGACATTTTTGTGTATGCTGTTCTCTACAAGGCACACATGGAAAAAAAGGTCGATAAATTGTATCACTATGTTCGAAATCATCTGTGCTCTTGTAGTTCATTCTTCTGCAACATATGATGCACATGTCGTGCTGTAGAGAAAGCCTAATTCACCATCACTGATGGCAGAAAATCTTGACGGAAGATATATTTTGCACTTCTTCACTTCTAATGTGGTCCTGACGCATCTTGCGCAGAACACTGCATGGCTCTCTGCCCTCTCAACTTTGATTGTCTTTCAGTGTCTATTGTGATTCTGACTTTGCCTAGATGCTTCAAGTTTTGCAATATGCAAGTACAATTTTCTTGTACTGTAACAAGCGATTCATAAGCAAAATACAGATTTTATTAGTAGAAGTAGTATATTGTGCATGTCGCACTTACATTTTGTGTTTACAAAAGAGGAAAGCGCTGAGCGATGGTCAGTTAGTTAATTACATGTTCTATGTTACAGGGCAGATGTTCAAAAATTTTTGTTGCTGCATATTGATCTCCTCTCTGAGCCACTAACAACTTCAGTAACTGATAATGAAGGTCATTCACTGCTTGCTTTTGTGCAGTCAATAATTTAATTCTATGTGATGAGGTACCCTAGAAAATTATTCTGTAAGGCATTGTTGTATGGGAATGTGCAAAATATGACAGGAGATTGATTCATTTGTTTCCAAGACTAGTAATTACACAAAGAGTAAAACTAGCTGAACTTTCTGTTTGAGTAACTCGGTAATATGCTTTTTCCATCCCAAATTTTCCTTAACATGTACTCACAAAAATTTGAAAGAATCTACTCCATTTACTGACTCCTGTTCATGTTCTACATCAATTGTTGGTATGAGTCTATTTCTTGTACAGAGCTGAATGTAGAGTGCTTTGTCGAAATGTAGGGAGAGATTATTTCCAGAAAACTACTTAATAATTCTTTGCAATACTTCATTAACACTCTCCCCTATTGCTTTCTCCTTAATGGGATTTATTGTAACACTAGTATCATTTGCAGATATACCTGATATTGAACCCTGGGGGCTCCTTTTATGATTTCTCCTCAGTCATTTAAATCTTCTCTCCTTCCAAAATTATTTTAATTATTCAGCACATCTTTATTCCATCACAAAAAAACAACTGGCCTTTAATACTTAGTGAGTGAATGTATAAACAGCATTCTCAGTCAAGCAACCCTTTTTGCTTCTAAATTGTGGTGTGCTATGTAAATTCTTTCTGCTTGAAAGTGAGACTACTATTTAGTGCCAGTACATTACTTTCTCCAATATTTTGGAAAAAGTCATCAGTAAGGAAACTGGACAATAATTATTAAAGACTTTCTTGTCACCTTTATTATAAAGATGCTTAACAATTGCATGTTTTAATGTATGAAAAATTTATATGCACCGGTGATACATTACATTATATAACTAAAAACATTATTTACTAGGTTAGAACAACTTTTCAAAATTCAGTCTGAAATTTCATCAGTACAAGACATTATTTTTAGAATTATTAGAATTCTATTAATTTCAGTGAAAATTTTGGTGCTATTTCTAGTTGCTTAAGGTTTCGTTGAATGATGTTTTTATTGTATTCTCTTCCTTCATCAACTTCACCATTAATTAATACTATTTTTGCTGCTACATGATTGCTAAAAATATTCGCAACTAGCGAATTATCAGTTACGGTACTGTCATTCAGTTTCACAGTTATGGTATCTTGTACTCTGTCTGGTTGTCCTGCCTCCCATTTCACAATATCCGATATAATTTTAATATTCTTATATGCATTATTCATTTCTGTAAGAATGTGCATTTTAGGACATATTTTTCTTAACATATTTCAGTATTTTTTGTGGAAGCCAAGTAATGTCAGATCTTATTTTAACCTTCATATACATTTTCATTTCCTCTTACATGAGCTTTTAATCCTTCTAGGTGCTGTTGCGTATTTGTATCCTCATCCTTCTGTAGTTTGGTATGTTACACATTGCACCTCATATTTTTCTGGTGAAGTCCGGTAAATGTTCTGTTTAAGCCCTTGATGTTACATTATTGTATCAATTCGAATGGGCTGTGCCTGAAACCAGTAGCTGAATTTAATAATAGTCTCTTTGGAAATTTCAAACCCCTTATTCTTGTTGCAACGCAAGGCATACTTACATTCTAAACGCATTTTACCATTTTTTAATAAAGGCATCTTCTGTGGTTTTTTCTGGAAAATACAGTTTTCGTTTTATTCATAGATTCGAAACAGTTCATATCACAGCTTTTAGATGAATGAAATGTTAATTATAACTACTCGTATGTCTTGCGAATACAGCATTTCGTCTTATCTGGCCATACCTTAAACGGTGCTCTCCCAAAACTCTTACGAATATTCTATATATATTCACATTGATTTCTCTTGCTTTTGTAATTTTCATACTTCGTATTTGGAAAGGTAAATGATATGAAGCACTTCGCTGCTGATCAGGCGAGAATTTCAGATTTATTTTATGAAAACTGTGAACTATATGTTAGTTCAAAGTAGCGAAGGTTATTAATGAGAAAAGAGTTCAGTGCTTAAAGAATTAGATTCTTGTCGTCTGTTCCTACTTGTTTTGAAGTTACAGAACAAACATTCATGTACGTGTTGCGAAAAAGATACCGCAAACAAAATGCGTTTTGAAAAATATTAAAAGAAAGTCGAAGAACTCGCACTGGGATACAAAAACTTGAACGACAGATTCAACTGTCTAGCCTTGCAGATGGTTTAGCAATATTTTTGGAAAGCTGTGCAAATCAGTCCGTTGAAAGAGATGGCGGGAAAGACTGGACATATTTGTTTTAAGAAGACAGAATTCGTAACGAACATTATAAATGCTTCAAAACTCCTAAACAGCAGATACAGCAGGATGAACACAATGAATTAATTTATTTGGTATTCAGCGGAAATAATACAGTCAAACGGTCTAGATAAAGAAGAAAACAACAATAAAGCTCGGGAAATGGAAAATAGCTTATCTATAATGAAGAACATTTACAATAGAAATCCCGTTATGCAACAGAATGTTTAGTTCTCATCAAAATGGAAAAATTGAGGAACTGAAGAAAAAGGAAACGAAGGTACTACAGGTAACACTCGGCCAAGAAAAGTTGGGAGTACGTGAAGAAGAAGCAGCAATGAAGCAATCTACACTCCAACTGAATAACCATCTGCTGCTCTCAGGAAAATAGAAAATTTCGATTTATGGCCACCTGGTTCGAATTAACTGCGAAAGCCTGACAAAAAAAAAGGAACGTAACTCTTTCGATGAAAATCCTAAATCGCAAATCAGTTTGTATTGATTCTATATTATGAGGTATGGTAATTTTGTTTCTGATATTTGCCACAGTGAGTGTATTTCGTGAGTACATGTACAGAGGAGACTCTTTGGACAACAGAGTTTATATTGTTGTCGCTTAGACAGACCGTGCTGGCTAACACTTCTTTGTCGAGCATCGCTGGATCCAGACGAGTTGTCTTGGCCGGGCTGGTATGAAGGCTTGATTTCGGAATGCAAATGCTACAGCTTGTGATATATCAAACAAGGTAATATCTGGCTACGCAATGGCGTGCGCTAACATTGCAAGAAATGGAACTTCGTGTTTATGGAAGGTTTTCAGTTTAACCTTTTTCAGTACTATTACTTGTATTTTCACTATAAGGTCATCGTCGGTTTGAGCACTTCATAATATGCATGAACACAGGAAAGCATCACGCCACTCTTAACCTTTCTTTAGCCGCGCGGGATTAGCCGATCGCGCTAAGGCGCTGCAGTCATGGACTGTGCGGCTGATCCCGGCGGAGATTCGAGTCCTCCCTCGGGCATGGGTGTGTGTGTTTGTCCTTAGGATAATTTAGGTTAAGTAGTGTGTAAGCTTAGGGACTGATGACCTTAGCAGTTAAGTCCCATAAGATTTCACACACATTTGAACATTTGTTAACCTTTCTTTTTAAAGTGCTAGATGTAAGAAGATGTTTTGTAAAAAGCGTTCACACCCCATCAGCTATCTGTTTCGCGTCCGTTGCTTCGTTCGCGTACACTGTATGGTCCAAAAATTATTCTTTTAACCGAAGTATTATGTTGTTCACAATCTGCAACGCCTTCTAAACTTTTCACGCTAATTAAGGCCATAGAAGCATAGTCTTTACCGAATGAACCTCTGACCAAAAAACTATTCAGGTAGCTGAATCCAAAATTTTTTTAATCATACCTTTTCCGTTTCACCCCCTAACACTTATTCTTTATATCTAACCGAGATGTGAAATACCAATTTTGATAGGTTCAGCTTCAAAAATTATTTAGTATAACGAAGTATTTTCTTAAAGGTATTCATCCTCTATTTCACCTCAAATGGGTTAAATTTCCAAAAAACAGTGAAACACGTATTTTTTTTGTTTTTAACAGAGAAACCTAATACGAATTCTCATAGATGTAGCTTGAAAAGTGCTTTAGTAGTTCTTCAATTATTACTAACTTTCAAAAAAACTTTCACCCACTATTTTACTCCCCATAGTGGTTGAATTTCCAAAAACACTGAAACAAATATTTTTTAATTTCTGACAGACAGACAGACCAAATACCAATTTTCGTACTTCTAGCTTAAAAATTGCATTAATATCGACATAATTTCAAAAATTCTTTCATCCTCTACTTCACCCTGTTAGGAGTGGAATCCCTTCCTAAACGACACCTACAGTAAAATATTTCGTCCCCTATTTCACCCCTTTGAAGCTGAATTTCGAAAAACAGTGAAATGTATTTTTTTATTTCTAGCAAGGAAGCCAAAGACAAATTTTTAAATATTTAACTTAAAAAATGCTCGTATAAAGAAATATTTCCACAAGCACTTTCACCCTCTAGATCACAGCAACAGTGGTTGGATTTCCAAAAAATCATGAAACGTGTATTTTTTTATTTCCAACCGAGAAAGCTATATTCAAATTTTCATACATTTATGTTCAAAAATGTTATCATAATGAAATATTTTAATAAAATATTTCATCCCCTGTTTCACTGCCTAAGGGGTTGAATTTCTATAAACACTGAAATACACATATTTTTTATCTGTAACAGAGAAGTCTAATATCAGTTTTCATAGATGTAGCTTAAAATAATTTAGAAATTATTTAGTAATGATTTATTTTCAAAAAAGATTGTGACCTACTATTTTACCGCATAGTGGTTATATTTCGAAAAATACTGAAACACATATTTCCTTATTTATGACTGAAAACATCTTCATAGTTCAAAATTGTTTCAATAGGTACATATTTTCAAAATAAAATCTTTACTCCCTTATTCCAACTCATTAGGAATGGAAATTCGAAAACTTCCTTCTTAAACGTCGCCTAAGATGTAGGACCAGCAACCTCCCCAAATTTCAAGTTTCTGTCCTTAGCGGTTTGAGCTGGGCGATGATGAATCGGACAGTCAAGACGTTGCCTTTTAAATTCACACAGATACGCCGAAACATAATGGCTACTGCCCACTACGACGTAGGGCGCCGCTTGGTGGCGTTGCGGGCACTCGGTAACAAAAGTATGTAAGCGGAGCAAAGAAGTACGGGAGATCACCCCAGCGAAAATATGGTCTACAGATGGGAAAATCCACCGAGATAAACAATTTTGAGAAAGGGAAAATTGTTGTTACGCAGAGCCTGTGAACTAGTATCTTGAAAACGGCGAAACTCGTCGAATATTCAGGTGCTACTGTCGTGAGCATCTACCACTAAGCACTAAAAGGTTGGACGTCCACGACTCCTCACAGAACGTGGGGTTCGGAAGCTTGTCTGCTCTGTAAAGTAGGATAGACTGTGATCTGTGGCATCTCTGCCGAAAGAGCACAATGCTTTTGCACTCACAGGTGTTTCGGATCACAGCGTTCGTCGTGCATTATTGAACAGGGAGCTCCGCAGCAGAGCACCCCTACGTGTTCACATGTTGATACAACGACATCGTCAATTACGATTGCAGTGGGCAGTGGCCGTCATCGAGGTGAATGGTGGCTCCAAATGTGCAGAGCGCTACGGACGCAGGCAGGTGGGAGCAGTACTACGTCGTGGGAGACATTCTTCTGCGCTTGCGTGGGACCTGGGGTAGTAATCGAAAACATGCTGAAAGCTGCAAACTACCTGCATGGCATTATGCCTGATGTCTACCCTGACAGCGATGTCATCTTTCAGCAGTATAATTGTCTGCTTCTCGGAGCTACAGTTGTTGCTTTGAAGAGCATTATAGTGAACTCACGCTGATGTCTCGGCGACCAAATTTGTCTGATGCAAATCCTGTGGAAACCATCCGGGTCGTTATCGAGCGTTATCACCTCGTACACAAATCAGCGACCCGTTATTTACGCGAATTACATGACCTGTGCGTAGAAATACTGGGTGTACATAAAGTTCGAGAAAACTTTCAATTATTTTTTGCACAAGAACTAAACATTGTACAGATGTCATATATAATGCATTTTGAAGAGAAACTCTGAAAGTTTCTTTTTTTTTCAAACATTCGATATGCGAACCATGAGTGACCCGGCAGAGGTCAATACGGTAATCGAATTCTTGAAATACCCGTCCCAGCATGGCATCGTCGACTGTGGCAGTCGCTTCCCGTATTCTCTCCCGGAGCTCTGCTACATCACGTGGTAGAGGCGGTATATACAGCAGATCTTTAATGTGTCGCCACAGAAAAAAGTCACACTGAGTGAGAATTGGCGATCGAGGTCATTTCATGAACTCGCACACACAGAAAGCTCGCTCCGCACCTGAACTCGCCATGTTTGCGACTAGCGCTGACTACCGGCAAATTACCAAACTACGCTGTGGCAGTGTAAAAAAAAAAAAAAAAAAAAAAAAAAAAAAAAAAAAAAAAAAAAAAAACCAGGGTTTCTCTTCAAAATGACATATGTATGATATCTGTACAATGTTTGGTTCTTGCGCAATAAATAATTGAAAGTGTTCCCGGACTTTATATATACGCTATATAATGCAACAAACCAACAAACTGTATGAACCCCGATACGCAGAATCGGTGATGTATTTCGTTTCAAAGACGGACAAAAAAGATATTAAGCATGTGGTGATAACGCTTTGGCTCACCAGTGTCTAGATTACATTAATTGTTGATAACCGTGATCGTCAGTGCAACTAAGTTCCTTTCTTTCTAATTCCGTTCGTGTTAATTGTTCATGATTAACACACACCTAAGTCACGATAGTTTTCAAGCTATTGCTTACTGAGCCTTCACATTCCACGTGCCCATTCAAAAATTTCTAAGTACGGTTATCGGTACAGGCATTGCAGCTTGCGCGATAAGATTATTATTTAATGCTTTAATGATGCTTTGCTTACTAGAATTCAACGTAGTGAAATTGAATTATGTACTGTCGAAAGCTGCGTTGTTTTTTTTTCAGCTCAACTTGTTGTAGATGATTGTAATCCAAATAGGCATACATTGCAGATAGAGCTACGTTTCCGTTGTAACGTGGGTAAGCTATATCAACCTCAGGGCCAGGTTCGGATACAGTTTATTGTGTTTCAGAAGCAGTGAGTGCTTATTCATTTCGCACAGATTCAAGTTACCTTCAGCTACAGTATGTTTATCCCTTACGTCTATCAATTACAGTTGATCGGCCAAACGTACTATCGTTTTCACAGAACCGTGTTAAACATATTGTGTTGTTCTATACTGACAGCAGTGAATAGGTACAGTTTACATTCAATGATTAGTTCAGTCGTTAATCAAGAATCCTGCATCGATATGTATAAAAACGCTGGTTTGATTAACAGAGGTGTTGACGTTATACAATTAAAAGTTGTATAAATATTCTGTATTAGAAGTTCATATATAAAGTTTATGCATAGTGTTAACACAGCTATACAGCAAGAAGATCTAAAAGGTCAGATTTGTGGACTACATATATATTACGTAAAGCGTACACAATATATTTTGGAAGTCCAGATACGGAAGTGTCAAATGGTCTCGCATAATGATTTCACATAGGCAGCTAGAAGTACAAAAGTTACAAGTTAAAAGGACTTAGCAGAAATTAACGTTATGAAAGCAGAAATTCTAGGTGAGTTAACTTTCCGAAACAAGATTAGGAAGTTCGGGGGTTCTCAGGAAAAGGTCAGAAAGTGTAGCACGCTGTGGCCAGGAGAAACAAGATGGAAAAAATGAAAGAACGAAAAAATGCTGGAAATTCTGAGAATCAGATAGGAAGATAAAATCATGAGTACGTCACTTAACGTGATCTAAAGATGACGGAAATCGATGAAAGACAGAAGGAATATCATTTATTACTACTGAAACAAACCTTCCGTGCTCGTAGGAAGGGCCTGTTTGACAAAATATTGCACGCTAATGTTAGCTTCTCCTTCTCCCTGATTCTAAAACCCCGATGGCAGTTACCCCTTTCGGTATCACGAGACATGGCGGCTGGTAGATGCGCGTGTTTTCAGAGCTTCTTCGCAGAACGCTCCTGATGACACCTTCGTGGAACGCCTCCCCCTGCTAATTGGTAATTTCAGAGCTGACGCTTGGAGCGCGGGTGCAGAATCGAACAGGATTTTTCTCGGCTAGAGCGGACAGCTGACGGGGAATTCCAATTACATCGGAGCGCCCGCTTAAACACGAAGCTCGTCGCATGCCCGTCCGTCCAATTCCGATTTCCAGGTTCATTAATTACGAAACCACTGCGGAATAGCGTCCGGCGTAGATTCCAGTTTCACACACCAAGTCTCTGGTCTTCTTGGCACTGTATGGAAAAAGCGGTTTGCTCTGAAAGATTGGCCTGTTGTGGTGTATTAATCAATCAGTTAACATGTTGACTTCCATAATAGGATGTTTCTCATTATTAACTTTATCCATTACGGATATTCTACACTAGTTGAGTCTACATCAATTGTACAGCACACGCTGGTAGCTATGGGAGTTACATATAGTGACAGTCAGTAATTATAGTGAAGAATGATTAATCTGGGGCCAATAGTAATACAAAATAGAAGATGTCTAGAGGATACTATTAGGCTAGTGCTCACTTTAGTAGCGTCTTTGTTTTGCATGTCGGTGTTACAGTTGCTATGGGTTTATTTATGGATTGTTATTTTTTACTAATAGTTCACAGTTGTTATTGGACTTAACATTTTGTCATTTGGAGATAGCGAGTGGAGCTGTGGGCACTAGAAAATGGAGTACCAAGTGGAGAAATCGGAACTTTTTCGACATATTCTTCTGTTTGAGTTCAATAGAGAGATGACAGTAACGGATACAGCCCGAAACACTTGAGCCGGGTGTGGGGGTAATACCATTTGATAGAGCACAGCAAGAATTTTTTTTTTTATTCATTTTGAGGAGGACTGTTTTGACAGTGACTTTCCACATTCAGGAAGACCTTTGGGGTTTTATGATGATCGTTTAAACGCATTAATCCACAATGATCCATGTCAGCGTACTGTAGAACTGGAAAATGTGATGAAGTCTACCATCGTATGCCATTTGCGTGCGATGGCGAAGGTTCAAAAATCGGGTGTATGGGTACCACATGGTCTAAGACAAAATCACAAAAATCAGCTGGTAGCCATATGAGCATCTTGCTTGCTAGTCATCAATTAACTCGTGAGCAACACCGACCATTCCTGTCCTGTATCGTTAATGGAGACAAGAAATGGTGTCTTTATGTTAGCATGAAGAAAAGAAAGGAATGGTTGAGCCCAAACAAAGCAACTCGCTAGAAAGACCTGGACGCATTCACCCACAAAACGTTATACGCATTGGTGGATGCCGTTTACTTCCTATAAATGTCTGTAATGTCTTATAAGGAAGAAAACAACTGCCTATAACAAACTCATGTAAAAGCCTTACGAGGCAATAAAATTATGTACGGCTTTTTTAGGAAGGAAACAACTACTAATAATATCATCCGTAGTTCAAAAAATGGCTCTGAGCACTATGGGACTCAACTGCTGTGGTCATAAGTCCCCTAGAACTTAGAACTACTTAAACCTAACTAACCTAAGGACAGCACACAACACCCAGCCATCACGAGGTAGAGAAAATCCCTGACCCCGCCGGGAATCGAACCCGGGAACCCGGGCGTGGGAAGCGAGAACGCTACCGCACGACCACGAGATGCGGGCATCCGTAGTTAATACAACCACCCACACAAATATAATATGGTGGCATTACAGGCTATGTTGCAGCGAGCCAGCCAAGTACCTCTCGGCAGACAAGACTATGAAAAAGAACTGAAAATTATTATATGCACAGCACGTGTTAATGGATATACTATGCAAATAGTAGACATGCTTAACCAACAGATACAGCAAAAGAGGCATAAAGACAGTAATTACAGGATCACTCTCACATCTACCGTTAAGGATCATGCATGCAACGTATATTGTAAAATACCTCACATAGATGTAGTAATTATTTCTGACAAAGCTGGCAAATGGTTACAAAAAGCCAGTATGACTCCAACATTTTACATACCGAATGAAGTGAGCCTAGGGTTCATACGGCACGAAGCCCTTAACCAAATGGTTCAAATGGCTCTGAGCACTATGGGACCCCTAGAACTTAGAACTACTTAAACCTAACTAGCCTAAGGACATCACACACATCCATGCCCGAGGCAGGATTCGAACCTGCGACCGTAGCGGTCGCGCGGTTCCAGACTGTAGCGCCTAGAACCGCTCGACCACCCCGACAAGCACTTAACCACAAACCAAACGCAGTGTCAGGTGTCTATTAGATCAATTCTAATGACGGCCAATGTCTTTATGTTGGACATACAGGACGTACTTTCCCATTTCGGTTCAAAGAGCACCAAGACTTTAGTAACTCGAGGTCTGCGTTACCTAATCACCTACAAACACGCAAGCACTTTACACTTGAAATAAGTTGTAACATAAGCAGCCTCCCCCTGCAGCTTAAACGCCGAGTCCTTGTCTTATTGGAAGAAATTGAAATTTATGCGATTTGATCCAGAATCCACTATATACACTAAATGAGTAAACCACATTGAAACATGCAATTGTACGGAATAACTAAAGTTCCTTAAGTAATATGTCAAAGGTTCAGGCCCTTTTGTCTAAACTCCATTCGTTTATTGTTTTGATGTTAAGATTATTTCGTCTAACAAAGGTCTCTCAGCTCGATCATGTTAATTTGTCATTTCACTTACATTTTAGATTTTTATGATGGTTCTTACATTTACATATTTTTATATATATCATTTTACATCACCTGAGCGCATAATGTATGCTACATATATGATGATTTGCTTGATGTAGTTTATCTCACCACTACTTTTTATCACAGCTTTTTCTGTCTAATCCCGCGTTCACTCATTTGCCCTATTTACCAGCTGCCTGATTTCTTATTACGGCACATATTGTTACAAGGCTGTGAGGTTTAGGTTTAGTTGTTTCCCCTCGTATCCACCTCGAATATCATTATAGCTTTGTATAATGTAGGGTGCTCAGCCTAATCATTTGTTTGTTTTTCGCTGCTTATGTTACTGTAGGCACATTTTAGATTTGCGGTTTTTTTCAATATATTTTATTTTACGTCACTTGAGCCCATAAGGTATCACACAGGTGACGATTTAATTCACATGGTCTTTGTTACCATTAGTTTTTATCACTGTTTTTGCCCTTTTGTTCATTGATTTTGCCTATGTACCAATACCTTGTTGCGTAAAAAGGCCACATGTTGTTACATGTAGGAGTGTTACTTACCCTAAGGGCACATCACAGCTCGTTCACATTCTGTTATGCCTTTAAATCAAATATTGTAAGTGCTCGGAGCAGTCAGCCCAGACTTTCTGTATCTTCGTTAATATCGTCAGTTTACTTGCTTGTACACCGTTGCCGCCTGCCCTCCATTTAGTGGTGGTTGGTGTCCATACCGCGCAGCTGCCCGATGGCGGACAGTGTGAATAAAGTGTTTGTTCTCGGTTTCTGATTCCTTCGTCCCACCTTTCCGGAAGTTATATTTTTTGGTTATTAGGCCCTCTCCTTTTTCCTAGTTCCACGAAAATGCACCGATTTGGAGCCCTTTTACTGACTGACCTGACCGCATGAAATGCTTTACCAAATACAATAGGTGAGTCGTCTTGTTTCAGTAGTCTGCTCTTCTGTATTTTTACAGATATTTGCGTTATATTTCTTCTCCCCTCTCCTTTCTATGTTACATTTTCATTCACCTGAAGGTGGGATTTTAAACCCTCGAAAAAGTCATGATTTAAATAAAAAATTAGTACAACTCAAGGGGATCTCCCTAAATTATTTATCAATCTAATCTTTGTAGATAATTTTCCGCTCCCTGAAGTTTATCCTTGTTGTGCCAAGAATTTCAAAGGTTGTACTGGAATCAACACACTTAAAAGGTTCCTCAAAATCTACAATTATTAACGTAGATGTGTCTTTGTTCAGTCTATCTTTTATGGTAAGTAGTAGCGTCAATATTGCCTCGCGTGTTCTTAGATTTTTACGAAACTCAAACTGATCTTCTCCAAAGTTGGCTATTAACAGTTTTAAATAATTCGTGTCAATATTTTGCAATAATGAATTATTGAACATATAGTCCTGTAATATCCGGCCCTGTTGTGTTTGGAATTGGTGTTATTACTTTTCTCTTGAAGTCCGAAGGTGTCTCATCTGTCATAACACTGTCTTCACATTTGTTACATCATACTGTAGTGTTATGTTCTGCTAACCTGCTTCATTTTTAACTGCAAGTAATAATTAAATCTTAATTATGGTCAGCAGAATTGCCTAAGGATTGTATTCAAAGATTACTGATACAGTTAATCAGACCCTAGAAAATTCTGTCATGATTCGATACACTTTTGTGCCATATTTCAAAGTCTCTCCATCAAGCACACCAATTTTTGTGCTGAGTGTAAGTGTGGTATTAAACTGTTGACATGAATATACAACTGTGGGTGTGAAACGCTTGATATGTAATTGCTACACTCAGGAGTAGGAAAGATTTTTGTATCACAATGAGTAATTTAAGAACTTGAACATATATTTAAATGAATGAAACACTAGTACCAACACATTATAAAGTATCTCATACGCTCTAAACGTGTACCTGCATCCTTCGTTCTGGAAGGGATAGGTGCAATGAGGATTTTAAACCACTTATTCTCAATGAACATGGTTAACAATAAACACTCCGAACATATTTAGGATCAGCAGGAATTCTAGAAGTTCTCAGCAACACAATGCTAGTCCATATTAAATGCAAAATTCAAGCAAAAAACTGAAAATGTTTGTGCTGATGGCAGCTTATTCCGAAAGCTATTCTGCTGGATGCGAAACATGTCTAGTAAATTGCGCTCGTATCAGCTAACGATTTAAGTACTAGGAATACAGGAACACACGAAAACCACGAGAACAGCTCAAGGAAACGCAATGATTTTCAGAGATGATCTAGAGATCAATATAACTAAATATAATTTAGAATAACTCTGTATTATTATCCAAGAAACAAGTTTGAAACTGCAGTAGCAAGGCTCTATTTCCATTTGATCTCTAACTCAAAGACCAGTTGGATGAAGCGTTAAAATCATAAATAAAAGATACTCCGCAGGATCTTAAAGTCCCTTAATAATATTAAATGAGTGGGATAATAACATATTCCATGGTCTACATTCACAGATGAATAAATGAAATACCGATGCTGGTCCTTGAACGAGGAACAAAACCTCTTGTATTGAACAATGGATTTAACCTTTGCCACAAGATCAGTTGATCTATAAGGCTTAGAACACTGCGAATCAGATATAACACCAATGCGTGCTTGCAAGCAATGATCTCACCCCAAATTCCTGTATGTTGCAGTACAAAAATAGTCATCGAAATGAAACGTCAGCCATCGAATTGGTATACGCAGCGTCCTTGTGATGAATCTAGTCCCAGTGAAGGAAAAAGAAGTCAGAACGCTTTGACTACAATCCACACTGGCATGCTACTCAAAATTCTGCCATGCTGACACCGGATTAGTCGCACAACTATTCTTCCAAAGTATAATTTATAGATATACCTTCTATACGCAGCTGTAGACTATAGCATTAGTGGTAGAGGTAGTCCGTGCATAGTGTTAATAACTCTCGTAAAGGTGAATGCTTTGAAAGACCGTTTCCAACTGACAGTTTTCAAGTGTGATTTTGTTCAAAATTTACACTGTACGCTGATGTCGCCGCTTATGTGAGGTGAGTTGTAACTAGAAGAAGATTTAGTGGCTTTTTGGGTTGTTAGCTTTATTCGGTAAATGCTTCTCAAATAACAAGCATTTGGTTCTGTGACTGTGGGGAAGAATCACAGCAATTACAGAGGACCGCTGTAATATCGTTTCGTCATTCAAAGCCGAAATCCGACGCTTTTTAGTTACTAAATCCGATGATTAAATTAAACTAACTTAGCCTATTTAAACCCGTCTATGCTTTATTGTTCGTTCTGTTGCCTTGTGTATAGCAAACGTTACGTTACGAAATGTTATGATGTGTCTACATTTACAAAGCACACTTTTGTTACAGGGTTACAGTGGCTACTTAACTATTCGAATTGTTACATTTCAAGGACTGGGTTTTCAACTATGCCCCTTACCTTTCGTGTGCAGTATTTTCACCGACTAAGCTATCCGTGCATGAATCGCGAACTTGCCCTTACTCTCTGCTCGTGCTGTTATCTATCTTCTAAACTCCACTAAGATCCCCATACTGCACTGGACTAGCATTCTACTGTGAAACGGTAAAAGCGCAGCCTATAGGCTGTTTAGAGGGCGAATCTCAATCTTAGAAGTAGAGTGAACACCTCTTTGACAAATAGTGACATGTGTTGACAGGAAAATATAGCCTCCTATGGTTACATAATACCAAATGACGTAGGATCAGTATTGTAGATTTGTACCACTGGCCCTTAATCTTGTTGCTGTTGTTGTGGTCTTCAGTCCTGAGACTGGTTTGATGCAGCTCTCCATCCTACTCTATCCTGTGCAAGCTTCTTCATCTCTCAGTACCTACTGCAACCTACATCCTTCTGAATCTGCTTAGTGTATTCCTCTCTTGGTCTCTCTCTACGATTTTTACCCTCCACGCTGCCCAACAATGCTAAATTTGTGATCCCTTGATGCCTCAGAACATGCCCTACCAACCGGTCGCTTCTTCTTGTCGTATTGTGCCACAAACTCCTCTTCTCCCCTATTCTACTCAATACCTCCTCATTAGTTACGTGATCTACCCATCTAATCTTCAGCATTCTTCTGTAGCACCACATTTCGAAAGCTTCTATTGTCTTATTGTCCAAACTATTAATCGTCCATGTTTCACTTCCATACATGGCTACACTCCATACAAATACTTTCAGAAACGACTTCCTGACACTTAAATCTATACTCGATGTTAACAAATTCCTCTTCTTCAGAAACGCTTTCTTTGCCATTGCCAGTCTACATTTTATATCCTCTCTACTTCGACGATCATCAGTTATTTTGCTCCCCAAATAGCAAAACTAATTTACTATTTTAAGCATCCCATTTCATAATGTAATTCCCGCAGCATCACCAGATTTAATTCAACGACATTCCATTATCCTCGTTTTGCTTTTGTTGATGTTCATCTTATATCCTCCTCTCAAGACACTGTCCATTCCGTTCAACTGCTCTTCCAAGTCCTTTGCTACCTCTGACAGAATTACAATGTCATCGGTGAACCTCAAAGTTTTTATTTCTTCTCCATGGATTTTAATACCTATTCCGAATTTTTCTTTTGTTTCCTTTATTGCTTGCTCAATATAAAGATTGAATAACATCGGGGATAGGCTACAATCCTGTCTCACGACCTTCCCAACCACTGCTTCCCTTTCATGTCCCTCGACTCTTATAACTGCCGTCTGGTTTCTGTACAAATTGTAAAAAAAAATTGGTTACTCTCTCCTGAGGGCAGATCGTGAACACGACTCGGGGGTGGTGTGGGTGCCTATGTTTGCTCTGATCTGAGACCTACTATACTATGCACATCGGATGCAAAGGGCGAAGGAGAAGCAGAGTTCTTGCTTTTCGAAATAAATACATCAAATCATAAGCTGCTAATTGGAGTAATCTATAAACCGCCAAACGTCGGTGCTATGCCCTCCTTTCAGTCTGCCCTGTCCTCGCTCGTGGCACTGAATGAACACATAATCATTATGGGCGACACAAACGTCGATTTACAGTTAAAATCTCCCTCTGTAGAAAAACTAAGGAGACTGTTCCACTCCAATGATATGAGTTTAACACCGCTGGACCCAACTCATCACGCGCCACACGGCCATACACTCATAGATACAATAGCAACAAAGCGACCAGATAAAATAATTCGCGCCAATCAGACAGCCGCTCCGGGACTCTCTGCTCATGACGTGATATTCTTAAATTACTCAGTGCACACTACCAAAGAAAAATTTCACCTGGTAACCTACAGAAACCTAAAAAATGTTAACCATGACGCTCTTCAAAAGGATTGCTCAGACATCCCTTGGCATGATATAGGCAATGAACCGACTTTAGACGGAAAAATTCGGGAATTATGTCGCAAAATTATTACACTGTATGGTAAAGAGAGCTCCCGCTTCGTGGCTCACCACTGCATTACCCCAGTTAATGAATAAACGTGATGCTGCACATAGGGCCTTCAAGCGTAACACAACTCCCGAGGCGTACGAAGCTTATAGGAAACTCCGAAATAGAACCAAGCAAAGCGTGAGGAATGCCAAAATCAGACATGCCCGCTCTGTCGTATGCGGCATATCAAAACCTGCTGCACTGTGGAAAAAGCTGCGCAGTTTCGATGTAAGGAAGCGAAGATCTGACGCTGTTTATCAAGCGTCTGCAGAAGAATTAAACGATTGCTTCTCGACAGCTGTAAACTGCCACGCAGCGACAAATTGCCAGCCCCAAGATATCAATCTCTCGAGAGACAAGTTTTTCCTAAAACATGTCACTACCGGCACAGTACACAAGGCAATTATGAGAATCTCTTTCGAGGCAGTAGGAAATGATGGAGTGAGCATTGGCATGATTAAGAACGTCGTAGACACTATTATTCCAGTTATCACAGACATCTTCAACCTGTCTCTTGTCAGTAGTACATATCCTACTGAGTGGAAGCAAAGTTTAATTCAACCTATACCCAAGACTGACAACCTTAAGTCGCCAGGTGACTACAGGCCGATCAGCATACTACCTGCAATATCTAAAGCCCTAGAATACATCGTCCATGAACAGCTGACGGATTACCTCAAATTTCATAACATCCACGACAAATATCAGTCAGGCTTTCGAAAGCACCATAGTACAGCAACTGCATTAATCAAAGTAACTGATGACATTAAACATGCTATGGACAGACGTGAAGCTACCATCCTAACATTGCTTGACTTTAGCAAGGCTTTTGATACAGTTAACTTTGATATATTACTAATTAAAATGAAGCAGCTGAAAGTCTCAAACAGCGCAATACACTGGTTCGACAGCTACCTCAAAAACAGAAGTCAACAAGTCATTTGTGGGTCGGAAAAGTCATCATGGAAAAACGTGCGCTCTGGACTTCCCCAAGGCTCCGTCCTTGGTCCATTACTCTTCTCACTGTACATTAATGATATTTCTTCAGTGATTCACTCCTGCAACTACCATCTATATGCCGACGACATCCAACTGTACATAAGTGCAAGCCCCAAGAACATTTCTGACGCAGTAGCGAGTATGAACGCGGATCTTTGCTCTGTTTCTCGATGGGCACAGAACCTAGGTCTGAAACTAAACCCCAAGAAATCCCAGGTCATACTTATATCTCATCCAAAGTTAATCAGTCGGTACTTTCGCGAAACAGTCCCTCAAATACTCTTCAATGGTACCCAACTACCATACCAAAAAACAGTAAAAGACCTTGGAATAATCTTGGATGAACACCTAAACTGGGAAGAACAAACAGCTTGCCGGAAATCGCTCTCCTCCCTACATGCAATTCAAAAATTTAGAAAAATATTTACAACCCATGTTAAACAAAAATTAGTCCAAACACTAGTCTTGCCTAATCTTTACTACTGTGATGTAGTTCAACACGGCACAAATAGTGAAAACTCGAGATGCCTCGAGCTAGTGATGAATGCTTGCGTTAGATACGTATGCAACATAGGTTGTATGATCATATCAGTCCTTCATACTCCCAGCTAGGTTGGATACGCCCACATAAGGCACGCGATCTCCACACGATGTGCTTACTTCATCGATTTCTTAGCCACTGGTGCCCCCAATACTTATCTTCTCACATTAAACACCTATCATCATTCCACAACCGCAATACCAGATCGGATACGTCTAGCATCTTGGCTGTACCTTTACATAACACAAAATCTTTCTCCGTGTCATTCTCCATCTCAGCCATACGACTATGGAACACGCTCCCCTGTGATCTGCGTCTTATCCAGAACCACTCAACATTCAAGAGGGAACTCAAGACTTACATATTAGGGACGGTATAGCCACCATTGTTGTGCCCCTCTTATCTCTTTCTTTCTCCTCTCCATCATAGCTTCGAATTTTACCATTCTATTTCTCTTCCTCTAACCTATCTACCTCTTCTATATCTCTTTCACCCCATTCTATCGTCTTATGTCTCTGCTTGATGAGAATAACTCACAAGCTACAAGAATATAACGAAAAAATTCCCAACATTCATAAAAGAAAAATATGTTTACTTTCATATACATAGTCATTATTATTATTATTATTATTATTATTATTCTTGATTGTTATAATTATTTTTTTATTGTTATAGTTATCGTTGTACTACTTTTATATGCTTTATTTTTTTTCTTTAACATTAATACTGTATGACATGTTATATGTCCTTAATGTTCTGTAGAAACTGAAATTTGTTGAATCTGAGTATGCTTGGTTAGGTGTAAGAGAGGGCCTAAAGGCCCTAATCTTGCCAGGTAAAATAAATGCATAAATAAATAAAATAAATAGCCTTTTGTTCCCTGTATTTTACCTGTGCCATCTTCAGAATTTGAAAGAGAGTATTCCAGTCAACATTGTCAAAAGCTTTCTCTAAGTCTACAAATTCTAGAAACGTAGGTTTGCCTTTCCTTAATCTTTCTTCTAAGATAAGGCGTAAGGTCAGTATTGCCTCACGTGTTCCACCATTTCTACGGAATCCAAACTGATCTTGCCCGAGGTCGACTTCTACCAGTTTTTCCATTCGTCTGTAAAGAATTCGCGTTAGTATTTTGCAGCTGTGACTCATTAAACTGATAGTTCGGTAATTTTCATATCTGTCAACACCTGCTTTATTTGGGTTCAAAATGGTTCAAATGGCTCTGAGCACTATGGGACTCAACTGCTGAGGTCATTAGTCCCCTAGAACTTAGAACTAGTTAAACCTAACTAACCTAAAGACATCACAAACATCCATGCCCGAGGCAGGATTCGAACCTGCGACCGTAGCGGTCTTCCGGTTCCAGACTGCAGCGCCTTTAACCGCACGGCCACTTCGGCCGGCCTTTATTTGGGATTGGAATTATTATATTCTTCTTGAAGTCAGAGGGTATTTCGCCTGTCTCATACATCTTGCTCACCAGATGGTAGAGTTTTGTCATGACTGGCTCTCCCAAGGCTGTCAGTAGTTCTAATGGAATGTTGTCTACTCCCGGGGCCTTGTTTCGACTGTGGTCTTCCAGTGCTCTGTCAAACTCTTCACGCAGTATCATATCTCCCATTT
Source organism: Schistocerca americana (assembly GCF_021461395.2). NCBI lineage: Eukaryota > Metazoa > Arthropoda > Insecta > Orthoptera > Acrididae > Schistocerca > Schistocerca americana. The sequence goes on from NC_060125.1 coordinate 173,757,146, forward strand.
CATCTTCATCTACATCCTCTTCCATTTCCATAATATTGTCCTCAAGATCCTCTATATACTCCTTCCACCTTTCTGCTTTCCCTTCTTTGCTTAGAACTGGGTTTCCATCTGAGCTCTTGATATTTATACAAGTGGTTCTCTTTTCTCCAAAGGTTTCTTTAATTTTCTGTAGGCAGTATCTATCTTACCCCTAATGAGATAAGCCTCTACATCCTTACATTTGTCCTCTAACCATCCCCGCTTAGCAGTTTTGCACTTCTTGTCGATCTCATTTTTGAGACGTTTGTATTCCCTTTTGCCTGCTTCATTTACTGCATTTTTATATTTTTTCTTTCATCGATTAAATTCAATATTTCTTCAGTTACCCAAAGATTGATACCAGCCCTCGTCTTTTTACCTACTTGATCGTCTCTGCCTTCACTACTTCATCCGTCAGAGCCATCCATTCTTCTTCTACTGTATTTGTTTCCCCCATTCCTGTCAATTGTTCCCTTATGCTCTCCCTGAAACTCTGTACAACCTCTGGTTCTTTCAGTTTATCCAGGTCCCATCTCCTTAAATTCCCACCTTTTTGCAGTTTCTTCAGTTTTAATCTACAGTTCATAACCAATAGATTGTGGTCAGAGTCCACATCTGCCCCTGGAAATGTCTTACAATTTAAAACCTGGTTCCTAAATCCCTGTCTTACCATTATATAAGCTATCTGATACCTTTCAGTATCTCCAGGGTTCTTCCATGTATACAACCTTCTTTCATGATTCTTGAACCAAGTGTTAGCTATGATTAATTTATGCTCTGTGCAAAATTCTACCAGACGGCTTCCTCATTCATTTCTTACCCCCAATCCATATTCACCTACTATGTTTCCTTCTCTCGCTTTTCCTAATCTCGAATTCCAGTCACCCATGACAATTAAATTTTCTTCTCCCTTCACTACCTGAATAATTTCTTTTATCTCATCATATATTTCATCCATTTTTTCATCATCTACAGAGCTAGTTGGCATATAAACTTGTACTACTGTAGTAGGCTGGCCACAATAATGCGTTTACTATGCTGTTTGTAGTAGCTTACCCGCACTCCTATTTTTTTATTCATTATTAAACCTACTCCTGCATTACCCCTATTTGATTTTGTATTTATAACCCTGTAGTCACCTGACCAAAAGTCTTGTTCCTCCTGCCACCGAACTTCACTAATTCCTACTACATCTAACTTTAACCTATCCATTTCCCTTTTAAAATTTTCTAACCTACCTGCCCGCTTAAGTGATCTGACATTCCACGCTCCGACCCGTAGAACGCCAGTTTTCTTTATGCTGATAACGACGTGCTCCTGAGTAGTCCCCGCCCGGAGATCCGAATGGGGGACTATTTTACCTCAGGAATATTTTACCCAAGAGTACGCCATCATCATTTAACCATTCAGTAAAGCTGCATGCCTTCGGGAAAAATTACGGCTGTAGTTTCCCCTTGCTTTCAGCCGTTCGCAGTACCAGCACAGCAAGGTCGTTTTGGTTATTGTTACAAGGCCAGATCAATCAATCATCCAGACTGTTGCCCCTGCAACTACTGAAAAGGCTGCTGCCCCTCTTCAGGAACCACACGTTTGTCTGGCCTGTCAACAGATACCCCTCCGTTGTGGTTGCACCTACGGTACGGCCATCTGTATCGCTGAGGCAAGCAAGCCTCCCCACCAACGGCAAGGGCCATGGTTCATGGTTCTTATGAAATGAAATGTCGGGTGGCGATGGCCTCCCTTTGGATAGACCAGTCACCTGGTGCAAGACTTTGTAGTTGACGCCACTTCGGCGTCTTGCGCATCGATGAGGATCACATGATGATGAGGACAACACAATACCCAGTCCCAGAACGGAGAAAATCTCCGACCCAACCGGGAATCGAACCCGGACCCCACGCATGGCATCCTGCCGCGATGACAACTATCTTTTTGTTTGTTAGCGGCGGACGTCCAACGACGCTTGTTGAAGTTCATTATTGATCCATTAACTCAGGTTCTTTTTTTTTTTTTTTTTTTTTTAATTACAAAGGGCAGCTAACCCTATGACCGAACACGCTGAGCTACCGTGTCAGCACCATTCAGCTGTGGAGGCGGACAAATAAATGTCGTGTGGCACAACGGTCTGGTGCAAGTCTTTCAATTGGACGCCATTTAGGCGACTTCCGTGTGCTGAAGGCAACGGCATCCGGTTTTCCCCGAACGGTCACCCATCCAAGTACGAGCCGGGCCCAACGTTGCTTAACTTCGGTGATCGGGCGGGAACCAGTGTTACCAACGTGGCAAAGCCGTTGGCGTTAATCTAACAACAAGTGCAAATACGAGCTTATAAAATGTGGCGCATTCCTCGATAACATCTGAGACCATATCTCGTAACACATGACGAATTGACTATCTGTTTATCGCTATTGGTCCCTTCACCGTACACTGATTTTCTATCTAAACAGTCACACAGATTACACATTGAGAACAAAATGTTAACTTAGGTAACAGCACTTAGTGTTTAAATTCAAGTTTTTAAATAGCAAGAGAATCATTGGAGCTAACATGTCATATCATACTGTGAACTTCATATTATTATTATTATTATTATTTTGCAAGGTAAGCTCATTTATTGCTTTTGCTACGTGTGTCAGGAATACAGAGAATACAACCTGCCCGGCTGGACACCAAGTTTGACACATACTGATACGTTATTCCATGCTAGGTCATCTCCATGCCAGGGTTCACCAATCGTAGTGTCAGGTGAGTGATCATCAATCATAGCTCCTGACGAATGATGATCTGACAGTCAGTCGGTATATATCTTCTTTGGGCGAAAGACTTAGAGAATGTGTTGCCTGGACCAACAGTCACACACCTTATCGCAAAGTTTCATGAGCCAGTTTTCAATGATGACTGTGGAAATATGATAAAAAGCCCTACAAATGGTTCCCATAGAGATCTTGAGCACAGGGTTAGATTAATTACAGCCCACTTTTAAACAATCATTCTTCCCACACTCCATAATAACAAATCACTTCATTTTTAAATATGACACTGCGCGATAACATACAACAGAGCAGGTGGATGTGCTCTTGCATCGAGTGGATGTACGGTGAATGGACTGCCCTGCCCGTTCTCCCGACATACAACAAATCCAGCACTCTGTGATATGTTGGGGAGAAGTCCATGTGCTCCAACGTCCATCCAACAGTTGTCAAGCGCACTGGTGGAAGAATGAAACAGGAGACGACAAGGATTACTTACCAAGTTTGTGACCAGCATGGGAGTACGTTGCAGAGTTGCGTTGCCGTCCATGGTGACCACACCCGTAATTAGGAAACATGTCCCGTCTTTTTAATGTTCAAGGAACCAGCAAAAATCCCGACGACTTCATTGTAATTGTTGTCTTTGGATAAAAGAGTCATTTCTGTTCCTCTCATTTCGTATTTCTTCCCATTACTTTCTGTATTACACTGTAGCAGTTCTTTCTATGTGAGATTCGAGTTTTGTCAAACTCTGTTAATAGGCAATGACACGTAACAAGAAACTTATTTTCGTCCTTAAGTTTTGGATAACGGTGTATTAATCATTTACAATCTCAGTGTCAGATCCACTAGAAAAGGTTCTGAACGTCAGGGTTGAAACCGGTCATTGATTTAACTAAAGTACATGTCAGCAACTGGAGCAGCAGTTCATTAATTGAGTACTCTATTCCGTTGTGGGGTAACAGCATTCTCTGTGCACGGAGAAAGTAATAATTTTATATCTGTTTGATGTATCAGATGACCCCCTTTCCATTTGAAAATTATGAGTTGCATCCAAGATGGACGTTTCTAAAATGCCCGCTGTGTTGGTAACACAGCCTCTCAATTTCTCTCCCGCTCCCCCTTCCTCTCCTATCGCGTGCTGTATGACTTCAGGTTTCAGTTTACTCACCCGTTTTCGTATAAGAAGTGTAATTCCACACTTACAGACCACCTCGTATATCGTGTCACTGTAATGCAGTAATGTAAGAGTAGAAAAAAAAAACCTTCTCGTTCCTGCAGGTGCGTTCACAGTATTAGTATTTAGGAGAAAATGAAATGCTGATAAATCGATTCAGTATGTTACAAGCGGGATAAGATGACTCAGAGATTCCTGCCGTCCGTCGGCAGTTCTGCTGTCCACATCACTCAGGCTGCGGTAGGCGAGCGAGTCCATTGTATGCTGATCCACAGCCGCCGTCTCGCCACGTAAGCTTGTGATGGTCGGCATTGCCTGAGGTCACGTGTCGCACTTTGCGGTCCGGCAGGGGGAGAGGTTAACGTCCCGCTAAAACATGGAGGAGTCCATGTCACCGCAGGCTGGGCAGTGGAGAAGGAATGGGTTGCAGCAAGGTTGTCGGAATGAACGGTAAGGATCACGGCGAGTGTGCGCAGTAGTACACTGCGCCGCTGACGTCACAACCGACTCTGCCACGACTCGGTGTCCCGCAACTACCATAACCTAGTGTGCACTCGTTGCGTTTTTGAGTGAATGCGGGTTGTTTTACGGGAGTGATGGCTTCCAGTGATTGTTCTTCAGTCGTGGAATCACAGAATAATAGAGATGTTCACCATATACGCACAATACATTACATTTGTTTATGTTGAGGAGTTACTATACCGCAAGTTGACCAAGAGAACTAAAGAGAGAGAGAGAGAGAGAGAGAGAGAGAGGGGGGGGGGGGGGGAGACAGAGAGCGTGATATATACGCACGTGTGATAAACCCTTTCCCTCGCAAACTTCTCTCCTTCATACCCCCTCTGCGTTACCGCACATAACGTGTCACTGATCTCATTTTTACTAAGACTACAGTACACGCGAGGTGCCTATTTGCTTCCAATGTCCTGAGTGGAATGCGTAAGTTCTAATGAATGTTCACCAACCTGCAGTCTTCCGTAATTGTTGTCCCCTGCGCAGGAAACAGCACATAGATCATGAATCCGTTGTCTTTATGCTGTAATAAACTCTTAGCGAGGTACAAATATTTTAGAAATAATTAAATTTACCATTAGTTGTTTATAGGGAATGCCACTCGCTTTTTACTAGCAGATCACGAGAAACTGCTCAATTACATTCCACTTTAGAGTCACACATAATTTCCATTCTTCAACAAAGTAATGAACTGCATATTTCCGTAATTACTATCACACTGCTCTCAACTACATGTCCAATTAACCAGAGTCTGCTAATAAAGTCTTAACTGATGCCGACCGCAGCAGACAGCATATGTGTCCTCCGACACTACTGAACCAGCTCTGATCTTACAGCCGAGCCACTTCGCCTGTCATCCAAGTTAGGCGCGATCGGAAGATCATCGATGTGCTTCGTCTGCCGTTTCGTTTAGCAGTTATTTATCATTCTGCTGTTTATTAATAGTTGTGAAATAATTAAATAATAGCAAGCTATTGAGAGATGCTTTGATTTGAAATGCAAGTAAATACGCTGTTTAGTTTATCTAATATTACTAACAGAAGATTATCATTTTGGCGCGCAGCTTCCGAATGCAGCAGCTAGTCGCGGAAAAGGATCACAATTTAGGCGGTATTTCTCACGATTCTCGTACCGAACAAACCATCTGTCATCGGTAACTCACATCACATTAAGTCATTTCCACTGCTGCTTTCTCAACTGCTCTAAGAAGAGCTTCCTGTACCTTAATCTGATGGCTGCAAAATCATAAATATTACAACTGTACGAGTACTGATCCTCCGCAGGTCTTCCTGCATTTCGCTGCAGTTTGCTAGCGCTGGAACTTCTCCAGATATGAGAGCATCATTCGTGATTGACGATTAAGAGTACTGTCGTTCTATAATTACCGAAGTATTGAGTAGTACTGAAAGCATGTTGCGAATATTTCTCACGAAAATTAAGGGTTCACTGTAAGCTCCTGATTTGTGCTAACCGCAGCAGACAACGAAAAAACTTTGGTTTCAAGTTTCATATAACCCTTAAGAATAACGTGTAACGTCTCCAAATTCGAATTTTGCTGTGCCGTCGCCGAGGTTCCTGGTGGTTTGTGGTAGTACACTCCGCAAGGGAGCACTTGACATGGATAGTTTCCGACGCGAGAGGCCCTTTGGCCTACGTCTTTAGAGGTGGTGGAGCAAGCAGACGTTCGTCGACTTCCTCCGAGCAAAAGAGACTGGAGGGGAGAACACTGTGGAAACGAGCAGTGTAATACAGCAGCAGTGTTCATAGTACCCGATTCCAATCGACAGGCATCACTGGCACAGAGGTCAACACATTGTGACAGAGAGATCAGTGTCAGGGAATCAGTTACACTCGAGCAACGGTCAACACAGGACAGGACGTGGACAGCTGTACGCGCACGTCGTTGACCTGGGTAGTGGACAGTGTTTTCTTGCCGGAGGGCAACTCACAGTAAGTGGGGAGGAACGATGGAGAAGTTGGTTACAGCAAGACAATGCAGAGCACAAAGAGGCGTGTGCTTCCGCGAGCCATACTACTAGTTGCAAGCATTTGGCAGATTAGTTTACAACACAGGTAGGCAAGTGCGCAACTGCCAGCACGGGCGCCCGACTGTTTGATTTGTTGGGCGCTCAACTACGCGGTCATCAGCGCTTGTACGAAGCCCCAATTTTTACACAGTCCAAGTTTTACACAGCCAAATAGAGGCACAATCACGAATAATGATGATGATGAAATGATGAGGGAGACACAAACACCGAGTCCCCAGGCAGAGAAAATCCCTGACGCGGCCGGGAATCGAACCCGGGACCCCATGATCCAGAGGCAGCAATGCTAGCCACTGGACCACGAGCTGCAGAATTTCCCGAGTGTGCCCACACTGCTTGCCCGTGGGCGCTGTCAGCCATCAGTTCCCCCTCCACATGTCTGCTGGCGTTGTCAGCCATTCCCCTCACATCTCTGCTAACAGCGCTCGTCTGTTAGAAAAAAAATGATTCAAATGGCTCTGAGCACTATGGGACTTAACATCTGAGGTCATCAGTCCCCTAGACTTACAACTTCTTAAACCTAACTAACCTAAGGACATCACACACATCCACGCCCGAGGCAGGATTCGAACCTGCGACCGTAGCAGTCGCGCGGTTCCGGACTGAGCGCCTAGAACCGCTCGGCCACCGCGGCCGGCGCTCGTCTGTTAACAATGCGCACGCGGCATGACGGGTGTGTTTACTTCCTGTCGTTACGGTTGTAGGTGCCGACGTGTCTTTAGCGCTCACGATAGGACAAAATTAGTGAGAGAAAATGGCTGAGGCGCTAAGGTTTTCAAAACGAAAATCGATGTAATCCCTACGCTTCAGTCCAAGTGAGGAGAAGAGTACTTTATTGCTGAACCACATACAGGCTCTTGTTGTTTATTTTGTAATGCTACTTTATCGGCGTGGAAGACGTACAATATGAAGCGACATTTTCAAGTCTTTTGTGAGAAATTCGTGACCACTTTGCATAGACTACTGAGGATAGGACGGCCAAACTTCTCGAGTTAAAACAGGCGAAGTAGGAAGTTCACACACTTATATGTTATTTCTTGAAAATGTTACTGGTTGGGTTGTTTGAGGGAAGAGACCAAACTGCCAGGTCATCGGTCTCATCGGATTAGGGAAGGAGGGAGAAGGAAGTCGGCCGTGCGCTTTCAAAGGAACCATCTCGACATTTGCCTGCAGCGATTTATGGAAATCACGGAAATCTTAAATCAGGATAGCCGTCGTCTTTCCGAATGAGAGTCCAGTGTGCTAACCACTGCGCCACCTCGCTCGGTCTAAATGTTCTTATTTTACTTCATTATGTGGTTATGCCATCGATTTTACTTCTTCTTTGCAAACTATCTGCAGGAAGAGCACCTTGTCATCCATAATCATGATGTAGTGAGAGCAGGCTATAACATAGCTCTGAAAGTAGCCAGCACAGTGCGTCCCTTCAGCGATAGAGAATTTGTGAAAGAGTGTTTCGTTGCTGCCGCAACAATCTTGTGTCCAAAGACAGTTTCTCTAACACGGAGAACAGTTTGCAGACGCATCGGAGAAATGGCAAACGATGAGAGAACGCAACTGAAAGGTATGACTAAACATTTGATTTTTCTCTCTTTGGCTTTCGATGAAAGCATGGATGTAACAGAGTTTGCCTGATTTCTGTGTCTGTAAGAAGTGTTGGGGCTGAGTTTAGCTTCATCGAGGCACTCATTGTTTAACTGTCGACGATATATGTTCTTGCTTAGGAAACACTGTTGACAAAATGACGTTTGTTGGGAAAAACTTTCATTGACTGCAACAGATGGAGGCACTGCGATGATTGGTCAAGGGTCTGCTGTTGTTTTGATGTGGAACAAGGTAAGAACAGAACTTAAGACATACACTCCTGGAAATTGAAACAAGAACACCGTGAATTCATTGTCCCAGGAAGGGGAAACTTTATTGACACATTCCTGGGTTCAGATACATCACATGATCACACTGACAGAACCACAGGCACATAGACACAGGCAACAGAGCATGCACAATGTCGGCACTAGTACAGTGTATATCCACCTATCGCAGCAATGCAGGCTGCTATTCTCCCATGGAGACGATCGTAGAGATGCTGGATGTAGTCCTGTGGAACGGCTTGCCATGCCATTTCCACCTGGCGCCTCAGTTGGACCAGCGTTCGTGCTGGACGTGCAGACCGCGTGAGACGACGCTTCATCCAGTCCCAAACATGCTCAATGGGGGACAGATCCGGAGATCTTGCTGGCCAGGGTAGTTGACTTACACCTTCTAGAGCACGTTGGGTGGCACGGGATACATGCGGACGTGCATTGTCCTGTTGGAACAGCAAGTTCCCTTGCCGGTCTAGGAATGGTAGAACGATGGGTTCGATGACGGTTTGGATGTACCGTGCACTATTCAGTGTCCCCTCGACGATCACCAGTGGTGTACGGCCAGTGTAGGAGATCGCTCCCCACACCATGATGCCGGGTGTTGGCCCTGTGTGCCTCGGTCGTATGCAGTCCTGATTGTGGCGCTCACCTGCACGGCGCCAAACACGCATACGACCATCATTGGCACCAAGGCAGAAGCGACTCTCATCGCTGAAGACGACACGTCTCCATTCGTCCCTCCATTCACGCCTGTCGCGACACCACTGGAGGCGGGCTGCACGATGTTGGGGCGTGAGCGGAAGACGGCCTAACGGTGTGCGGGACCGTAGCCCAGCTTCATGGAGACGGTTGCGAATGGTCCTCGCCGATACCCCAGAAGCAACAGTGTCCCTAATTTGCTGGGAAGTGGCGGTGCGGTCCCCTACGGGACTGCGTAGGATCCTACGGTCTTGGCGTGCATCCGTGCGTCGCTGCGGTCCGTTCCCAGGTCGACGGGCACGTGCACCTTCCGCCGACCACTGGCGACAACATCGATGTACTGTGGAGACCTCACGCCCCATGTGTTGAGCAATTCGGCGGTACGTCCACCCGGCCTCCCGCATGCCCACTATACGCCCTCGCTCAAAGTCCGTCAACTGCACATACGGTTCACGTCCACGCTGTCGCGGCATGCTACCAGTGTTAAAGACTGCGATGGAGCTCCGTATGCCACGGCAAACTGGCTGACACTGACGGCGGCGGTGCACAAATGCTGCGCAGCTAGCGCCATTCGACGGCCAACACCGCGGTTCCTGGTGTGTCCGCTGTGCCGTGCGTGTGATCATTGCTTGTACAGCCCTCTCGCAGTGTCCGGAGCAAGTATGGTGGGTCTGACACACCGGTGTCAATGTGTTCTTTTTTCCATTTCCAGGAGTGTATATTAATAGAGGTTTGATAACAAAAACCATGTGTTCTTTGCTTATTACTTTATGTATGTGTTGCATTTGTGACCAGGAAATTTGGTATTTTATTCTCTTTTTCTTTATCAGTATACCGCCCGCTTCCCCCAACCCGTCTCGCGCTCTTTGCTGAACTGAACAACAGAATTTGAAAATTTTAGCACTTGCAGTTGCTGTCAGCTATGCAATGTATTACTTTGCGGCGGAACAGTACTTACTACGACATTAGACAGTGAAAAAATTATTTTTCATTTATTTCTTTGTCACTGTGTTGTGCCTTGTTCGAACCGCACACAGCCAGCCGCTGTGGCCTAGCGGTTCTAGGCGCTTGAGTCTGGAACCGCGCTGCTGCTACGGTCGCAGGTTCGGATTCTGCCTCGGGCATGGATATGTGTGATGTCCTTCGGTTAGTTAGGTTTAAGTAGTTCTAAGTCTAGGGGACTGATGACCTCAGATGTTAAGTGCCGTAGTGTTTAGAGCCATTTGAACCATTTTTGAACTGCAGACAGCCAATCGTGTATTTAGTAACCGTGTGTCGTGTAGCATGTCAGAACAGGCGTTTCGGTATTGGAATCTACACGGCTGGCTACTGAAAGTGCAACACTATGAAGGAGGTTTGCCGGCCGAAGTGGCCGTGCGGTTAAAGGCGCTGCAGTCTGGAACCGCAAGACCGCTGCGGTCGCAGGTTCGAATCCTGCCTCGGGCGTGGATGTTTGTGATGTCCTTAGGTTAGTTAGGTTTAACTAGTTCTAAGTTCTAGGGGACTAATGACCTCAGCAGTTGAGTCCCATAGTGCTCAGAGCCATTTTTGAAGGAGGTTTGAAACGAACGCCAAATTGGCTTGGAAGTGCAAATGATCAGCATTTCATCACAACCACACAAAGTAGGGGTACTGTCATCTACATCTGTAAACAAGGATTTATTAGGCAGAGGGTCTTTCGTTCAGAAATCACATTTGAATATTGTTTGTGTGCAGTCCTAAAGCATCGACTGCATACCGACCAGCGCAGCGAAATGGAATCAGGAAAGCACTGAACCACACGCGAATGGAAGACATAGTTCAGCGCCCCTTTTCAACGCTGACCTAACCAGGCGCCCATAGCTGCTCTGTCCAGTTCGGTCGCAGTCTTCGAGAGCATCCGTACCAAGTAATAGCAAACCGATTTTTAGCCTGCGTTCTGCAAATACTAATAGACAGTAAAGTACTTGTACGTAGGAGACACAGGAAGCGAAAGAAATAAGTTATGTTTGTTTCCTTTTTAGAAATAAAATGTTCAGTTAATCTTCATGTGTCATGTACAGATCATTTTGGATCCCAGTCACTGGCCATTGCAACTTCTCCCATCCCTTGTCTATATCTGTGCTGACTCCCACAGTAGCCGACACAACAGATCGTTCGTGGGGATATCGTGTTATGCCTATCGTAAGGAGGAGAACTCTACCAGCGTGTGGCGGGATTCGACAGGGCCATGATCGTGGTTTGACAAGACTGGGTTACCGTTCCACGATACTACTGCTCGCGTTGATCAGGGTTCCAAGACTGTCATGCGAATATGAAATCGATGGGTTCAGGTGCCCCATATTAAAAGGCAAGCAGTATTTCAACGGTCGCAAAACACTAGCGCCTGAGGGAGCACAGAAATATTGTTCACTACACCGTGCAGGATTGTACAGCCACGTCACGTACCTACCTTTAGACAGAAAATGATCATGTTTACAGCAAGAAGAATCTCAAAACGGACAGTTCATCAATGCCTGGAGCGACTACTGATTCAGCTTCCTTCGACACGATAGCGACCTGGTCGCAGGTATGGATCACGTTGTCTTCACAGACGAGTCCTACTTCAGTGCACAGCATTACGATTGCTGTATCAATGTGTGGACACCGAGAGGAAAGAACATTGCCAGACTGCTTTCATTTTCATCATATGTATCCAACACTTGCCAAGATGACAAGGGGCACAACATCACTTCTGGACCATACAACCGGTTATTTTGACAGTAGGCACTACGTGTCTACATCCAGAGGCTGTGCCCTGTCTTCGAGGTATTCGTGATTTTATCATTGAGTAAGATACGGTCCCTGTGCTATTCTGACCTACATTGATACAGAGGGTCTTTAAATGTTACCCCGCCCAGGACGTTCCCCACATCTATCACCCATTGAAAAAACAAATAAAATTTGGTCATGATTCGCAGAGAGATTGTTGCGTCACCACTAGCGACCACTACAGCTGATGAAGTCTGGCACACAGGTGAAGCAGCATTAAACGACGTTCGCCGCACTGCCATTTAAACTCATTTGGGCTTGATACACAGCCATGTTAGTGCCACTCTTGCTGCTACAGTTGGCAGCGCTGTGCGCGTACTTTTGCATCCTGTGTACCCACAAATCACGTAAGAATTGAACAAGTTCACGCCGGCGCTGAGAACTGTGTTTCTCGCTATGGAACGGAGCATGTGTTCATGCTTTCTTTCAGCTGGCGGCGCTGCTTTGCCACATCTCACCGTGTGGCAGTGATCGCGTTTAAACGTCCTAGGCTTCTATTTTAATATAGTGATCTTTTATTTTGAAAATAGCATAAGTTCATTCTTTTACAATAATACGAGAAGGCTTAAAGTAATATTATACTAATTGAATCACAAATTACGAGATATCTCATTTATTCGGAAAGCTCTCTCGTTGAAGGATCACACAAAGTGTTCTTGCAGCTGTTTGTTACGCGTGGGTGATAGGTAAAACACCATACATTATTGTGGCGCTGGTATTATGTATGGTAGAGTCGAGCGTGAGCCACCGGAGGTGCACGTCACGCGATGGAAGGATCTGGAGCCATCCACCTATGGCACATGCTGCCCAGTGGAGTGATATACTGCGATCCAGCGGTGGTACACGTCGACCAATGGAAGGCTCTGTCGTGAACCACGGGTGGTACATACTGACCCATGGAAGAACCTAGTGTGATCCACTGGTGGTCCATGCTGCCCAATGGAAGGAACTGATCCATCAGTGGTACACGCCACCCAGATGGAGGCTCTGGCATGAAATAGCGGTGATACATGCCAGCACGAACGTGCTAATTAACCATTCTTTCAACTGTACTATAAACGTATGACAAGTAAAATTCCCCTTTTCCTATTCTTCCTGGTGCTGCAATTTTAATGGGCAGCAGTGCACCCTCACATATAATTTTGTTACAGTGTGTTCTATCTGTTCTCCCAGTGCAAGACAGTGCAGTGCGTTAAAAATGCAGAACTCTTTCCTTATAGACGTTGTTCCAAATGTCGATCACCTTGATCATGGCACAAATGTCGCACTATTCAGTATCTGTAACAGTCTTAGTAATCATGTCCATGTAAGTACTGAATGCAGTCTCATAGACTAGATTCCTCACTCTACACCGGAAAGCGATATCCACTGCAGTACTGGGTAATGACCGAATTGGCCATGGAATAAGGCACAAGCACCAACCGATTGTTATACATACATCAAAAATGTTTTGCATCATCCCAAAACGCCTGAAGATAGACGTTGACTGTGGATATTGTATCACAGACACGAGCCCTTTGACTGTTCAGAGATGTCGCTCAACCCGCCCAAGGATGGAAACAATCATGCGTGAGCAGCGCCTATTAGACGGAGGGTGTCCGATAGCCGATCAGTTCCAGCCATTCCAACAGAAAGGAGGTACACGGCTCTTGTTGTCTGTAGTTCAACCATGTCTAGACGGTCAATACCTCCGTTCGGTCACTTTCGCATTATTACTTTGTGCCAGGAAGGGCTCTCAACAAGGGAAGTGTCCAGGCCTCTCCGAGTGAGCCAAAGCGATGTTGTTCGGACATGGAGGAGATACAGAGAAACAGGAACTGTTGATGACATGCCTCGCTCAGGCCGACCAAGGCTACTACTGCAGTGGATGACCGCTATCTACGGAGTATGGCTGGGAGGAATCCTGACAGCAACGCCACCATGTTGAATAATGCTTTTCGTGCAGCCACAGGAAGTCGTGTTACGACTCGAACTGCACAATAGCCTGCGTAATGCCCAACTTCACTCTCGACGTCCACGGCTAGGTCCATTGTTGCAACCACGACACCATGAAGCGCGGTACACATGGACCCAACAACATGCCGGATGGACCGCTCAGGATTGGCATCACGTTTCTTCACCGACGAGTGTCGCATATGCCTTCAACCAGGCAATCATCAGAGACGTGTTTGGAAGCAACCCGGTCAGGCTGAACGCCTTAGACCCACTGTCCAGCGAGTGCAGCAAGGTGGAAGTTCGCTGTTGTTTTGGGGTGGCATAATGTGGGGCCGATGTACGCCGTTGGTGGTCAAGCAAGGCGCCGTAACGGTTGTACGATACACGAATGCCATCCTTCGACCGATAGTGCAACTATGTCTGCAGCATATTGGCGAGGCATTCGTCTTCATGGTCGACAATTCGCACCCCTATCATCCACATCTTGTAAATGACTTCCTTCAGGATAACGACATCGCTCGACTAGAGAGGTCAACGTGTTCCCCAGACATAAACCATATTGAACATGCCTGGGATAGATTGAAAAGGGCTGTTTATGAAGGACGTGATTCACCAACCACTCTGATGTATCTACGCCGAATCGAGTTGGACAATCTGGACCAATAACTCCTTGATCAACTTGCAGATAGTATACCATGATGAATACAGGTATGCATCAATGCAAAAGGACGTGTTACTGCGTATTAGAGGTATCGGTGTGTACAGCAATGTGGACCACCACCTTTGAAGGTCTCGCTGTATAGTGAAACAACATACAACGTGTGTTTTTCATGGGCAATAAAAAGGGCGTATATGATGTTGATGTTGATCTCTATTCTAATTTTCTGTACGGGTTCCAGAACTCTCGCGGCCGAAGTGATTCAAAACTTTTTTATGTGTGTACGAACTTTTCATCAGTGTGGTTCGTAACATCGAGTACAAATGGACCAGTACCCTGTGTTGTTGAAACTGACGAATTCTCAGCAGCACATCTTCTAGGACAAATGGAAGGACTTGCTGAAGCAACTTTTTGTATACAACTCTCTTCATCCTGTCGGGAAGAATGTAAGGTCAAATCAGATATTTGTTGACAATACCCCACTGGCAGAGAAATGTAGGGGTCCGGACTCGGATCCTTGTGTAACATATCGCTTTGTCACAATCGGTGATGCGGCGATGACTCAAAACATTACGACCACTTACTTAATAGCGTGCTGATCCACCTGCGGAACGCAGTACACCAGTGATTTTTTGTGGTATGGATTTAATAAGTCTTTGACAGCTTTCTGCTGGCATCTGCTACCAGATGTCCGCGCAAAGGGGCCGGAGTTCCCTTTAAACACGGGCCGGTTGTTCGTGAGCGCGGATCTGGTACCCGATAGCATCTCAGATCGGGTTCAAATCAAGCGAATTTGATGTCCGAGAGTTTACTCTCATTCTCCCCAAACAATTGCAGAACGATTCTGGCCTTTTGACACGAACGGTTATCGCGCTGGAATGTGCCACAACCATCAGGGACAATGTCAAGCATGAAGGGATGCAGGTGGTAAACAATAATGGTCACTTGGCGACAGCTGTCATGGTATCTTTGATTAGTACCACAGGTCCCATGGAAGCACAGGTGAATTTCCGCAATAGCTTAACGCTACCCTCTCTGGCTTGCCAGTTCGCGCTGCATGCTTCGAGCAACAAACTGGATGACGACGTATCCGGACCGATCATCAACCTAGCACATGATTCACCCGACCAGATGACACGTTTTCATTGATCCACGGTCCAACATAGATGAATTGGTGCCCACTGCAATCGTAATTGAAGATTTCGTTGGGCCTGCATGTGAATAGATAGGAGTCGCATACTCTGGGACCTCGTCTTCGACAGTGCGTGCTGAATGATATTCTCCTGCACCAGCATTGTACTCCGTCGTAAGATCAGCCATACACTGCCGCCTATCCTGCATTACAAAGAAGTCATGCCTCCGATCTCCACGTTCTGTCAAGAGGCGTGGATATCCATCACCTTGTCATCTGCTAGTGGTTTCAATGTCCTAAAGACACTTTCCATAGATGCTCGCGAGTGCAGTATGTGAACATCCAACCGGCTTCGCCAATTCCTAGATTTCTAGGCGCGAGACCATTACAATCTGCCCTTTATCAACGTCGCTTAAGTCAATGGTTACCCCTTCTGCGGCCCGTATAGTCGCCAGAATGATATCTCATTCTTCTCTATTCCGACTGTATACTTTCTCCATCGCACCATGTGCCCACAATACTACCAAGCGGCATTCAGCCTCACGCTGGATGCTGATCAGGGTCATTGGTGTAGAACCATCGTAGAAGTCACTACAGAGATCCAGAAGAAGCAAATACTATCACGCGTGGATCTCGCAAGAACTGGGTCATTTGCAAAGAAATAGAAGGAAAAATTTTTTGTTACTGAGCCACGCAGATTGTAACGCAAGAATATGAAACGCTTGAAATAAGTTGTGGTTACATCAAAGAACAAACGCTACAGACAAGTGTTCGTAAAATTTAAATAAGGGTGTTACTCGACAATCATGCGCAATAAACTGAGGCAACTGCACGGCAACCGGAATTTATGTAAAGTGCGGCTCGTAAAGATTGCTCCGTAAATTCTATAATTTACACGTAATTTTGGGATATAATCGCTGCCTTTACTCAGTATACGGTAAAGAAACTGTCATTGTCTGATAGTACTGACAGCTAAAGAGCGCATGAGCTTGAGGCGACACGGAATGAAGTTAATTCTTTCATTTCTCAAAACAAATGGGTCTACCTGCGGCAACACTAAGCTGTCATCGACACAGGTACTTGAACTACGTTAATGAAACAACAACGTGGATTAAATAATTCTAGTATAGGTCAGAAATTTTCCTCAAGTTTCTTTTCAGCTCCAAGATGCAGTAAATAGTGCAAAGGCAAAGTGGAAGTGAAACCTGCAGGCTCCGTAAGTAGGACAGGACTTCTGGTAAATTACTCAGCTTACAAAAGGACTCAAAATAGTGATTGAGCTACAAAGTTCATCAATAACTTTTCTAGGGAACTGGAAATCAACGAGTGACATAGAAGCGCTGTTTTGTCGGAGAGTGACATAACGAAATTATTTACAGTGCATTAAAATATGGATGGATTTTCACTGAAAAGCAAAGCAACCAGTGGCTGTTAATTATTCTATTCAGCTTTGAAGTCAGACATGTACAATTCGTATATAAATTCTCTCTCTCGTTATCGTCTCGTTACTGGTTAGGAACCTGTCGAAAGCTGGATAAAAATTCAGCCCTCATATTGCGGGTTTCTTTCTGCACTGTTACTGCTTTATTGTCAAAGAGTACTTTTACTTTACTTGGAATAATAATACTACACTTCTGCTGTAATAAAAGTCGTATGCTGATATGTTATCATATACACTGTTATTTCTGAAGTTAACAGCGGCAGAATGTTTCCAAATTAAATACGAAAATATACAATCAACTATTATAGACTAACTTTTTCAGATATCATCAGATGTATGGAAGAATGCAGTAGTCTAACACATTACATAAACTTTATACAATGTAAGTTACTTGGTGGACATTTTCAATTAAAATGGGACTGCCTTCCCATCCCTATCTGAAATTCCTTCATCATATCAAAAGCCACTGAAGAGATCATTTTAGCTTTAATTTTTAACTTTCTGGACTTTATACTGTTAAGTCCATACCCAATTCAGTAGTAAACTCCTCTTTAAAAATTACTGCAAGTGAATTTATTATCTCAGTTTAAATTTCACATTAATATACTAACTGATTTATATTGGCAACTAAGGGGAATAAGCCGTCTGTTAATAATCCAACCTTGAAATTTCGTTATATGAACTGTGCAGTCATGTTGAAACACATATTCTTGAAAATTTAACTATCCCCTGTTTGTGAAAAGCTCCGATATTTATTCATTATGATCATTTAAAATGAGACCACTACTTGATAACAAACCGAAATATTTATAACAATATTTTATTCAAAGTGATTTCTTTATAATTAACTAAAATGTAATTTTAATTGTTGTATTATAAATTCATTGAAATTATACATGAAATTAAGCAAAATATTTCAAATTGAATATCAGAACATGGAGCGCAATATATGGCCCATTTTTATGTAAGTAAAAAAATAATCTCTTGACTTTTAATTTTTATTTTGTGAATCTTAATTCAATAATGTATTCGATTGTTTGGTTTTATATAAAAGCAAGTGGCGCATGAGCCACGAAGTCAGTCTGCATTATTGTTTTTCGCAAGATGTTTGCGTGAGAGGCTGTCAGACGACCATTGTATAATCCACCCATGTACTTGATAACCAGCCACAACATATGACAAGAAAAGTGTTATACTCTGCGTTTTATTTAAAGCTTACTACAACAGCGACGAAGAATTCGAGGACTTTCTGAAGCAACAACCCCTGAGGATATCAAACTTTAGTACCTCATCATATGGATCAGCTAAGTTATTATGTAAACTTTCATTAACTGTGACTGAAATTTTCTAGCTTCACCCGTCATCGTACTTATGAATGGTAGAGGCCCAAACTATTAAGTTGTTCCGATGGTATGATTGAGAATTAACTATCACTACTACCCAATTACAGACAGAACTAGAGAAACTGAATATTTTTTCTCACTCAGCATCAGTGGTAATTAAAGTGCTTCCCTCCTCACATTTAAGGGTGACATTTTAGCTGGAATCAAACCTAAATAAATGGATTCCAACTTTAAATGGTGGCCCTCGCAAGACGCCAGTTGCTTTGGTATGGGAATAGTACGGTATGTATAATTCTCTTATTGGGCTGGGTTCCAGAGAAGACAATTTTAGTGGTGACTTGGAAGAACTACCTTCCCTCAAAAATTTAAATTATCAAAAGAACATGTAGCTGCAAGTGATTCACTTGCTTTTTATGTGTAAAGTTTTTGTGTGTAAAGGAAGTTTCTGGTATTAAAATATTAATATGATAAATTTCCATGAGTTAATTAAACTTTTGATGTGGCTTTATATATTAATTCAGAATTTATTGAAATACACCCTTTTAATTGTAATTCAAATCTTTGTGAATCATCACATATCTGATTTCATGAATCACTTTAATGAAGTAGTTCTCCATAAAACCTATTATGTCAGGATGAGCTCCATACAGTACCATCTTCAAAAAAAATGGTTCAAATGGCTCTGAGCACTATGGGACTCAACTGCTGAGGTCATTAGTCCCCTAGAACTTAGAACTAGTTAAACCTAACTAACCTAAGGACATCACAAACATCCATGCCCGAGGCAGGATTCGAACCTGCGACCATAGCGGTCTTGCGGTTCCAGACTACAGCGCCTTTAACCGCACGGCCACTTTGGCCGGCCAGTACCATCTTCCAATATGTGTTAATACAATTTGGGGTACACACAATAGTGCAGGAAAATTATGTTGGATTGACTTACAGATATCTGCACAAGTAAATGCATTTAATGTGCCAGGTATCATACAAATCAGAAAATCACAAGCAACAGGGGTAGGCGGGTAATACAAAGTACAAGCAGGTACAAAGAGGGACAGTAAGAATATAATATCAACACGGAAGCGCTCGGTTTAGATAGTGCGTAAAGCAGGAATGCAATCTTTTTCCCTTACTATTCAACCTCGACATCGAAGCGGAGATGATGGAAATAAAAGAAGGGTTCAGGAGTGGGATTAAAATTCAGGGTGAAAGTATATCAGAGATAAAATGCGATGATGACAGTGTTATTGTCAGTGGAAATGCAGGTATTTGTACATTACAGAACGTGATGGATGTAAAGAACTGTATGATGAGTAAAGAACAAGGATTGAGGGTAAACCGAAGAAAGGTGAAAGTAATGAGGAGTAGCAGTGATGAGATTAGCTATAAAGTTAACATCAAAATTGGGTACCAGGCAGTAGATGAAGTTAAGATACTCTGCTAGCTTGGGGGTAAAATAACATATGACGGAAGAAGCAAGAAGAAAGTAAGAAGTAGACTAGTGTAGGCAAAGAGAGAATTCATCGTTAAAATGTCTATTAAATGGGCATTTATTTGACTTAGGAAATTCTGAGAATGTATTTTTAGAGAACAGAACTGTGTGGAAGCGAATCATGGACAGTGGGAAAACCAGAAAAAAGGCAGTCTAACCGTTTGAAATGCGGTGTTATGGAAGGTTGATGAAAAATAGG
Source organism: Schistocerca americana (assembly GCF_021461395.2). NCBI lineage: Eukaryota > Metazoa > Arthropoda > Insecta > Orthoptera > Acrididae > Schistocerca > Schistocerca americana. The sequence continues at coordinate 173,777,203 of NC_060125.1, forward strand.
TGAACCAGTAATACGCGAGGAGCTCCTCTGCAGAATCGGCGAAGAAAGAAATATGGGGAAAACACTGACAAGGATAAGGGATAAATGGTACGTCATGTGTTAAGATATTATGGAATAACTTCCATGGTAGTTAATGGAGATATAGAGACTAAAAACTGTAGCAGTAGACCAGGATTGGAAAGTGTGCAACAAATAACTGAGAACTGTGGGTGAAGAATTTGGCACTGGCACTTCCGCTACATTTCCATAACGCATGTACCGATTTCTTACAATGAAAGCACCGCGTCTTTTAATTTGTTCTGTGTCTCTCTTCATGCTTCTTTGATAGCGACTCCAAACACTGGAATATTACTTTAGGACAGACAGTAATAGCGCTTGGGATGCAGTTTCCGTTACAAATGCTTGTATCGACCTTTGTACAATGGAGGTTTTTTTTGTTCGTTTTGGTGGAACGGTGGTTCATGGTGTGGGTTCCTGTACTCATGTCCTTGTTCATGAACCATGGGCAACGTATGAGTGGCCAAGTAAGTGGTCCCGACAGTCGGGATACCAGTTATTTTGGAATAAGGCTGGGCATCTCGGACATATTCTGAGTCGTGGTCACCTTTGTGCTCATACGGCAAAGACTACCAAATCCACCGGTTAGTCCCTCAACCGTTAGGGGTAAAACTCAATGGGACTCGGGTCAAGTAAGGCTAGCAACCTGCTTCCCTGGTACTTTAAGTATGATGCTGGCAACAATCAGAGCAATATGCCTCGGACTTTTGGAGGTGACGGGGTCCCACCTCTAACTGACAAACCAGGGACTCCTAAGATACGACTTGGCAAACAAATGGTAATGAGATGGGGAGCTATTAATATCAATGGGGGCTACTCTGGGAAGAAGGTAGAGCTGGCAGAGGCTGCAAGTAAGATGGGGCTGGACGTTTTAGCTGTTAGTGACATTCGGGTAAGGGGTGAGAAAGAAGAGGAAGTGGGAGAACACAAGGTCTACCTGTCAGGAGTCAAAGCAGGAATAGCACAATGGGGTGCAGGGCTTTACATCAGGAAAGAAATGGAACCCAGCGTTGTTGCAATAAGGTATGTAAACGAACGACTGATGTGGATAGATTTGACAGTGTCTAGCAAGAAAATTAGGATTGTGTCAGTATATTCGCATTGTGAAGGGACAGATCAAGATAAGATGGATAGCTTTTATGAGGCACTCAGTGATGTAGTTGTCAAAGTAAAGGACAAGGACAGTGTTCTGCTCATGGGTGATTTTAATGCCAGGATTGGAAATCGAACAGAAGGGTATGAAAAGGTTATGGGTAAATTTGGAGAGGATATGGAGGCCAACAGGAACGGGAAACAACTCTTGGATTTCTGTGCCAGTATGGGTTTAGTAATCACAAACTCCTTTTTTAAACATGAGAACATTCACCAGTATACTTGGGAAGGCAGGGGAACCAGATCTGTCACTGACTATATAATAACAGATCAGGAATTCAGGAAGGCTGTGAGGGACACACGTGTATTCAGGGGATTCTTTGATGACACTGATCATTATTTAATCTGCAGTGAAATTGGGATTGTGAGGCCGAAAGTGCAGGAGGTCAGGTGCATATGTAGGAGGATAAGAGTGGAGAAACTTCAGGATAAGGAAATCAGGCACAAGTACATAACAATGATCTCAGAAAGGTACCAATTAGTTGAATGTAGTCAATTACAGTCATTGGAAAAGGAATGGACAAGGTACAGGGACACAGTAATAGAAGTGGCTAAAGCATGTCTTGGAACAGTAGTGTGTAAAGGTAGGATGAAGCAAACAGCTTGGTGGAATGACACAGTCAAGGCAGCTTGTAAAAGGAAAAAGAAGGCGTATCAAAAATGGCTACATACTATAACTCAGGTAGACAGAGAAAGTTATGTTGAAGAAAGAAACAAAGCCAAACAGATAATTGCAGCATCCAAGAAGAAATCTTGGGAAGACTTTGGAAACAGGTTGGAGACTTTGGGTCAAGCTGCTGGAAAACCATTCTGGAGTGTAATTAGCAGTCTTCGAAAGGGAGGTAAGAAGGAAATGACAAATATTTTGGACAGGTCAGGAAAACTGCTGGTGAATCCTGTGGATTCCTTGGGCAGATGGAGGGAATATTTTGAAGAGTTGCTCAATGTAGGTGAAAATACGATCAGTAATGTTTCAGATTTCGAGGCACAATGGGATAGGAATGATGATGGAATTAGGATCACATTTGAGGAAGTGAATAAAATGGTCAATAGATTGCAGTGCAATAAAGCAGCTGGGGTGGATGAAATTAAGTTGGAACTCAACAAATACAGTGGAATATCAGGTCTTAAATGGCTACACGGGATAATTGAAATGGCCTGGGAGTCAGGACAGGTTCCATTAGACTGGACAAAAGCAGTAAAGACGCCAATCTTTAAACATGGAAACAGAAAAGATTGTAACAACTACAGAAGTATCTCTTTAATCAGCGTTGTGGGTAAAATCTTCTCAGGTATTGTTGAAAGGAAAGTGCGAGTATTAGTTGAGGACCAATTGGATGAAAATCAGTGTGGGTTTAGGCTTCCTACACGTTGTCAGGACCAGATCTTTAGCTTAGGGCAAATAATGGAGAAGTGTTATGAGTGGAATTGTATCTATGCTTTATAGATCTAGAAAAGGCATATGACCAGGTTTCTAGGTGGAAGTTATTGTCTGTTCTACGAGATTATGGAATAGGAGGCAAACTTTTGCAAGCAATTAAAGGTCTTTACATGGATAGTCAGGCAGCAGTTAGAGTTGACGGTAAATTGAGTTCATGTTTCAGAGTAGTTTCAGGGGTAAGACAAGGCTGCAACCTGTCTCCACTGTTGTTCATATTATTTGTGGATCATATGTTGAAAACAATAGACTGGCTGGGTGAGATTAAGATATGTGAACACAAAATAAGCAGTCTTGCATATGCGGATGACTTAGTTGTGATGGCAGATTCGATTGAAAATTTGCAAAGTAATATTTCAGAGCTAGATCAGAAATGTAAGGACTATGGTATGAAGATTAGCATCTCCAAAACGAAAGTAATCTCAGTGGGAAAGAGATATAAGCGGATTGAGTGCCAAATAGAAGGAAAAAAGTTAGAACAGGTGGACGGTTTCAAGTACTTAGGATGCATATTCTCACAGGATGGCAACATAGTGAAAGAACTGGAAGCGAGGTGTAGCAAAGCTAATGCAGTGAGCGCTCAGCTACGATCTACTCTCTTCTGCAAGAAAGAAGTCAGTACCAAGACTAAGTTATCTGTGCACCGTTCAATCTGTCGTCCAACTTTGTTGTATGGGAGCGAAAGCTGGGTGGATTCAGGTTACCTTATCAACAAGGTTAAGGTTACGGATTTGAAAGTAGCTAGGATGATTGCAGGTACTAGTAGATGGGAACAATGGTAGGAGGGTGTCCACAATGAGGAAATCAAAGAAAAACTGGGAATGAACTCTATAGATGTAGCAGTCAGGGCGAACAGGCTTAGATCGTGGGGTCATGTTACCCGCATGGGAGAAGCAAGGTTACCCAAGAGATTCATGGGTTCAGCGGTAGAGGGTAGGAGGAGTCGGGGCAGACCAAGGAGAAGGTACCTGGATTCGGTTAAGAATGATTTTGAAGTAATAGGCTTAATATCAGAAGAGGCACCAATGTTAGCACTGAATAGGGGATCATGGAGGAATTTTATAAGGGGGACTATGCTCCAGACTGAACGCTGAAAGGCATAATCAGTCTTAAATGATGATGATGATGATGATTTGGTGGAACGGTTCAGCGTCAGTTAGACCGTTTGTGAGACTGTTCCTTGCGCTCTTGCAGCAGATAAGGCGACTAGACTGTACACGCTTCAATCAGAAGCAACATATTTTATGTTATCTGTGTGGTTACTAGTTCATTTTTTAAATTTCTTGCGTGTTCGTGTGCTTACTAGGCACAGTGTAACGTTCTAATAACTGTATAGCGTAGAGTTTTGCCTTCTTTGTATGGATACAGACTGTGGTTAATGTGTTCAGATGCGACCTGAGTTGGTGACCCTTCGCTCACAGCTCCCGGTGGTGGTTGCTACAGTGACACAGCTTGAGGCTGTTGCTAGTGGGCATCATTGTGCAGACTAGACGGGGAGACCCGAGGGGCAGCTGGTACGTTCCAGGTGCCCACAATCGGTCTACTACTGATGCCAACCCGGGTAGTGTCCACATTCAGGTTGGACACTCACCTGAGTTGGAGGTAGTTCCAAGGTGTGGCAGGAAGCGAAATACATTCTGGATGGGCCAATCGGAGGGCCTCCCCGGTTCATCTGACAAACATGTTTCGGGAGCTATCGGTAGCAAAGTTCCTGAGCCAGATGCAGTCGCTCAGTCTGTTGCAGAGGAAGCCTCTCGGCAAGTATGCACAGATGGAGGGCCCCTTGGAGGTATATCTGCCAATGAGGGGAGAAATTCAGTGTGCACTCTGTGTGCATATCGGGAGAAATGATTACAGATGTGGAAAGGCTGTTTCCGAATGTCACAAAGAGCACAGAAGGCAGCCATATGCAGGTACTAACGTTGTGCGTTGCTTTGGATCTGAACGGATTCTCTCTGGTTGTTGGTGGCTGTCTGAAGTGGTAAAGACTGCCAGTCTTGCTCGCGAGATGAAGGCAGAGCTCACCATCTGTAGTATGGGGACATAACCGACTGTGGTCCTTTGGTACAGAGCCGAGTGGAGGGTCTGAACTGGAGGCTCAGACGGATCTGTGACCGTGTAGGCTGCAGATTCCTCGACATGCGCCATGGATGGTAGGTTTCCCGATTTCGCTGAATAGATCAGGGCTCCACTATAGACAGGAAGTGTCTACACAGATAGTGGGGGCAGTGTGGAGAGGACGAGAAAGGCTTCCTTTTCTTAGGTTAGAGGGCCTGAGGAAATTGCAGAAAGAGTATCAGTCTAGAAGGATGCAGAGCAAACACAGGAAGGTAGACCTAGCGACAATCAGTATTGTAACTGTGATGGTCGCAGCGGTTTAGGGAAAGAACTAAAGTTTCAAGGGCCATTAGAAAGCACTGAAGCTCGAATCGTTATGGATAGGAAAAACTGGCTAAAACCGAAAATAAGTTCAGCCAAATTTTTTACAAAGGTCCTAACCGTGTTCAGAAAGGGTAGATTAAATACAGTTCGTGGTGAAAGTGTTTATTGCTGTCAGAAACTGAAGTAGACAGTTCTTGTAAGTTAGTATGGACGGTGGCTATATTTGATAACCCTAACAAATTAATAATTAGTTCCTTTTACTAATAGCCGACTGAGAGAATACTGTTGCTGAACAGTTCAAAGAAAACTTGAGTCTCCCTTCAAACTGGTACACCACTCATAAAATTATAGTTGACACCAACTTCAATCTTCCCGCGATGACAGGTGTGTTGGGCAGTGACTCTAGTATGCCCGTGGATAGCGTTACGTCGTTCTTTCTGAGCACACAGGGAGCACATAAAGATACCTAGAACAATAGTGTCTCCCGCCAAGTACGAGGGCCTGGTGAGAAATTTCGCCTGAAACTGTGCAGCCAACATTACATAACTGTCGTGCGTTTTCTTCTTCAAGACAATTTTCAGCCGCATTCTGCAGGGGCAATGAAGATGCTCCTGCATCGTTTTCAGTTGGAAATGTTTGATTACCCGCAACACAGCCCGTAATTGTCTCCCTCTGAGTTTCATCTCTGCTCACACGATCCGCTGGCTGTGAAGACGACATTTTGGCACAGACAACGAGCTGTAGGCTAGCGTAGAGAACTGGCGGAAAGCACTGGCGGCTGCTTTCTATAAAGAGGGTATTGGAAAGTTGGTACAACGTACGACAATCGTGTAAGTTGGACCGGCAACTATGGAGATAAGTAGCTGGAAGTTGTAGTTAAATGTTGCAAATAAAACAGTTTCGATTTTGACTGTGGTTTCTGTTTCACGACCTATCGTTCCTTACTTCCCGAACAGGCCTCGTACTTGACCTCTTAGCAACAAATCATCCTGAGTAAATAGGGAGCTGCATGATGGATACAGAATTAGTGACCACAAGGTTTTTGTGGTGAAACTCAATACTGGCCGATACACTCACCACTGAACTGCCCAATGGGTGACGAGGAGACTCGCCGTAGGTGCGCAACTGCAAAGGTCACGGCAGCGCACCAACACGCCGAGATGTGCAGAGAATTACGGCTGGCGTGCAGTAAAAACCAAGACTATTCTCTGTGGCAGCTCTCTGCCAGTTTTCCGAGAGTACAGTATACCTCAGCCGAATAGCCCAAACCGTCCACAGTGGTGGACATCCGTCAAATGCTTCGGAAATTTCTGTTCTCTTCCCATTCCTCGACATGAAATGTACGTGGTGTCACCGAAAATTGTCCCCTTCAACGGCCAAGCTCTCTGCGCAAATTGCGCCACTGGCGTACTTGTAGCACCGCGCCAGAACCCCCTCCTAGATACAGCATAGCAGTATTCCTCCAGTGATAAAGTTTGTCTCCAAAATCTATGTTCTGCCCCGCTAAACTTGGCTCCAGAGAAACGCGTGTGCACTCCACGCCTGCGCCGGACATTACATTCCCAGTGCAAATCATAAAACTCGGCACCCGTTTGTTGGTCGCGCGCCTGACGTGGAAAATACACCTCCAGAATGCAGGTCGTTGACCATTGTCCTACTGAAGACCGGGCCGCTCTCTTGGGTCGAGTTCGTGGCGAGATGCCACCGCCTGCGCTCAAAAACAATGTGGTCACGCCTTTGTAGGAGCCTGTACGCTTTCCTGGAAGAGCTATTGGTTGTTTCTTTGACTTCTGCTGCTCGGGCCACGCCTCCCGTCCGTCCTTGCCCACACAGAAGCAATATAGTGCTACTACTATTACTGATAGCGACAAACAAACTCCGTCATGCCCTGTCATACCTGCAATTACTCGTCCTGAGGGCTCGCTAAGTGGCTGAGATGGCAGCAACGGCTCTGCAGAGACTTTGTAATTAGCAAGGGTTGGAAGATGTAGTACCCAGAGGGTCACCACCTTTCAATATATACCAAATACATTAATAAGAGCCGGCCGCGGTGGTCTAGCGGTTCTAGGCGCTCAGTCCGGAACCGCGCGACTGCTACGGTCGCAGGTTCGAATCCTGTCTCGGGCATGGATGTGTGTGATGCCCTTAGGTTAGTTAGGTTTAAGTAGTTCTAAGTTCTAGGGGACTGATGACCACAGATGTTAAGTCCCGTAGTGCTCAGAGCCATTAATAAGAAACGGTACTGATCCCGCATGGTACACAGAAGAGGTCAGAACACTGTTGCAGAAGCAACGAAGAAAGCACGCCAAATTTAAAGGAACACAAGTCCGACAAGATTGGCGAAGGTTTACAGATGCTTGAAATATAGCACAAACGTCAATGTGAGATACATTTGATAGCTTCCACAACGAAACTCTGTCTCAAAATATGACAGAAAACCCAAATAGTCTGGTCATAAATAAAGTACACCAGGAGCAAGATGCAGTCAATAATTTCGCTGCACAAAAACAGTGGTGATGTTACTGATGATAGTGCTACTAAACAGAGTTATTAATCAGTTTTCCATAATTCCTTCACTAATGAAGATGTAGCAAATATTCCGGAATTCTAATAAAGAGCAACTGACAGGGAAAGGACCGGCAGAAAAATAGCTTGAAGGTGGTTCGATGAACACTCTATCAGGCACTTAATTGTAAATAGCAGAGTAATCATGTAGAGGAACAGGAAGACGTGATGTCGAAGTCATAAAATATGGACCAAGGGGCAATGGAAGAGAGTACTCCACTGGCTGTTAAAATTGCTACACCAAGAAGAAATGCAGATGATAAACGGGTATTCATTGGACAAATATATTATACTAGAACTGACATGTGATTACATTTTCAAGCAATTTAGGTCCATAGATCCTGAGAAATCAGTACCCAGAACAACCACCTCTGGCCGTAATAACGGGCTTGATACGCTTGGGCATTGAGTCAAAGAGCTTGGATGGCGTGTACAGGTAGAGCTGCCCATGCAGCTTCGACACGATACCACAGTTAATCAACAGAAGTGCTGGCGTATTACGACGAGCGAGTTGCGCGGCCACCGTTAAACAGACGTTTTCAATTGGTGAGAGATCTGGAGAATTTGCTGGCCAGGGCAGCAGTGGAACATTTTCTGTACCCAGAAAGGTGCGTACAGGACCTGCAACATGCGGTCGTGCATTATCCTACTGAAATGTAGGGTTTCGTAGAAATCGAATGAAGGGTAGAGCCATGGGTCGTAACACATCTGAAATGTAACATCCGCTGTTCAAAGTGCCGTCAATGCGAGACGTGTAACCACTGGCATCCCATATGACGATGACGAATACACGCTTCCAATGTGCGTTCACCGCGATGTCGTCAAACACGGATGCGACCATCATGATGCTGTAAACAGAACCTGGATTCATCCGAAAAACTGACGTTTTGCCCTTCGTGCATCCAGGTCCGTCGTTGAGCATACCATCGCAGCCGCTTCTGTCGGTGATGCAGCGTCAAGGGTAACCGCAGCCGTCGTCTTCGAGCTGATAGTCCATGCTGCTGCAAACGTCGTCAAACTGTTCGTGCAGATGGTTGTTGTCTTGCAAACGTCCCCATCTGTAGACTCAGGGATCGAGACGTGGCTGCACGATCCACTACAGCCATGCGGATAAGATGACTGTCATCTCGACTGCTAGTGATACGATGCCGTTGGGATCCAGGACGGTGTTCCGTATTACCCTCCTGAACCCACCGATTCCATATTCTGCTAACAGTCATTGGATCTCGACCAACGCGAGCAGCAATGTCGCGATACGATGAACCGCAATCGCGATAGGCTACAATCCGACCTTTAACAAAGTCGGAAACGTGATGGTATGCATTTCTCCTCCTTACACGAGGCATCACAACAACGCTTCACCAGGCAACGCCGGTCAACTGCTGTTTGTGTATGAGAAATCGGTTGGAAACTTCGCTCATGTCAGCATGTTGTAGGTGTCGCAATCGGCGCCAAACTTGTGTGAATGCTGTGAAAAGTTAATCATTTGCATATCACAGCATATTCTTCCTGTCGGTTAAATTTCGCGTCTGTACCACGTAATCATCGTGGTGTAGCAATTTTAATGGACGGTAGTGTAAGTTGGTTGGTTGATTCGTACATCACATATTGTTTCCAGTTTCTGGCCAAGATAGATTTGGGGAGGGGTTTTCGGTGAAAATTTGGGCAGCCATATGCTGGAATTCCGGTTGTGCTGTAGTGACTGTGTATGGTCGCAAATCTGCCAAGGATTACGCGACTATTTTGGCTCATCAGGACCAACCCACGGTACAATTTTTGTTCCCCAAAGGTGAAGCTGTGCTCAAAGGCGACGAGGACCCTGTTCACACAGCAAGCATCGTCCAGGATTGGTATTATAAGCACGAGGATGAATTTTCGCATCTTCCCTGACTACCGCAGTCACCATATCACAATATTATTGAGCCTTGTGGTCTTCTTTGGAGATAAGGGTGCGCGGTCGCTATCCACCTCCACCCTCATTATGCGAAGTTGCCACTAGTTTATGAGATTGCCTTGAAAACCATACGAAAACTATATTTATGCATTCCGAGGCCACTGGAGGTTGCTTTGATTTCGAATGCGTCTCACACATCATATACTACTGGCCATTAAAATTGCTACACCTCGAAGATGACGTGCTACAGACGCGAAATTTAACCGACAGGAAGAATATGCTGTGATATCCAAATGAGTAACTTTTCACAGCATTCGCACTAGACTGGCGCCGGTGGCGACACCTACAACGTGCTGACATGGGCAAAGTTTCCAACCGATTTCTCATACACAAACAGCAGTTGACCGGCGTTGCCTGGTGAAACGTTGTTGTGATGCCTCGTTTAAGGAGGAGAAATGCGTACCATCACGTTTCCGACTTTGATAAAGGTCGGATTGTAGCCTATCGCGATTGCGGTTTATCGTATCGTGACATTGCTGCTCGCGTTGGTCGAGATCCAATGACTGTTAACAGAATATGGAATCGGTGGGTTCAGGAGGGTAATACGGAACGCCATGCTGGATCCCAACGGCCTCGTATCGCTAGCAGTCGAGAAGACAGGCATCGTATTTGCATGGCTGTAACGGATCGTGCAGCCATGTCACGATCCCTGAGTCTGCAGATGGGGACGTTTGCAAGACAACAACCACCTGCACGAACAGTTCGACGACGTTTGCAGCAGCATGGACTATCAGCTCGGAGACCCTGGCTGCGGTTACCCTTGAGGCTGCATCACAGACAGGAGCGCCTGCGATGGTGTACTCAACGACGAACCTGGGTGCACAATGGCGAAAAGTCATTTTTTCGGACGAATCCAGGTTCTGTTTACTGCATCATGATGGTCGCATCCGTGTTTGGCAACATCGCGGTGAACGCACGTTGGAAGCGTGTATTCGTCATCGCCTTACTGGCGTATCACCCTGTGGGATGGTATGGGATGCCATTGGTTACACGTCTCGATCACCTCTTGTTAGCATTGACGGCACTTTGAACAGTGGACGTTACATTTCAGATGTGTTACGACCCGTGGCTCTACCCTTCGCTCGATCCCTGCGAAACCCTACATTTCAGCAGGATAATGCACGACCGCATGTTGCAGGCCCTGTACGGGCCTTTCTAGATACAGAAAATGTTCGACTGCTGCCCTGGCCAGCACATTCTCCAGATCTCTCACCAACTGAAAGCGTCTGGTCAATGGTGGGCGAGCAACTGGCTCGTCACAATACGCCAGTCACTACTCTTGATGAACTGTGGTATCGTGTTGAAGCTGCATGGGCAGCTGTACCTGCACACGCCATCCAAGCTCTGTTTGACTCAATGCCCATGCGTATCAAGCCCGTTATTACGACCAGAGGTGATTGTTCTGGGTACTGATCTCTCAGGATCTATGCACCCAAATTGCGTGAAAATATAATCACATGTCAGTTGTAGTATAATATATTTGTCCAATGAAGACCCGTTCATCATCTGCATTTCTTCTTGGTGTAGCAATTTTAAATGGCCAGTAGTCTATTAGAAATGGTAATATGTTGTGTTTTTGGTGTATCCATATTTCTTTCATCCCACTGTATCCGTCTGTGACTGCGATTTAATCTGCAGAGTACTTATGGTCTTATAACTGCTTGAGGCGATTTATGTAGGAGACAAAAATTCTGCTCTTTTGATTACTCACTCCATGAGTCTTTACTCTATGAACCCCTACAGCTGAACAGTTGTGTGCTGCCCCTGGTAACCGAAGCGAGATTCTTTTGAAGCCAGCTCCCTTTTGTACAACTGCCGGCCACCGGCCGGGTAGGCCTTCCCCTGTCCCGAGTTCAGCGTCCCTCGCATGACGGAGTGGATCAGGACTGGTTCGTTACAGGGGCATTGTGTCATCGCCGTACCGGTTCCTGAGAGCCGGGCCATTAACAGAGATATATCCGCTACAGATTACGCGCAACGTACGCCGTTACTTTGGGCGCACGAAACAAGCGGGGCGATAAATTAAACGATTGGCCGTCTGGTAGCGGTGTCACCTTATACACTGCTCCGGGTATGCGACGTCTGGCGGCGGCTAATTGGTTCTCTGGAATCTCGTACCACGCGGTACGGCTACGAGAGGACAAAAAGTCACCGCACAGTCAGAGCCGCTCCAGTAACGAGGACAGCAGCCGTCTCAGAAGAGCCAGCGCCCGATGCACTGCTCTCCTCGGGTGCAGTTATTTTCCTGCAAAAAAAGGGCACATGATTCTGGAGTATTCAGTAAGCTATATCACCGAATTTGATCCTTCTCCTCTCCTGAACAAGTACACACAGCCTGTACAAATCACTGTGCAGTGCACGGACAGGATAATTATCATGGTAAAACTTGTTAGGTTTTGAAACATCCTGGCAGATTAAAACTGTGTGCCGGACCGAGACTCGAAGCCGGGACCTTTGCCTTTCGCGGGCAAGTGCTCTACCAAGTGAGCTACCCAAGCACAACTCACGCCCCGTCCTCACATCTTTACTTCCGCCAGTATCTCGTCTCCTACCTTCCAAACTTTACAGAAGTTCTCCTGAGAACCTTGCAGAACTAGCACTCCTGAAAGAAAGGATATTGTGGAGGCATGGCTTAGCCACAGCCTGGGAGATGTTTCCAGAATGAGATTTTCACTTGCAGCGGAGTGTACGCTGATGTGAACTGTAAAGTTTGGAAGAGAAGACGAGACACTGGCAGAAGTACAGCTGAGAGGAGGGGGCGTGAGTCGTGCTTGGGTAGCTCAGTTGGCAGAGCACTTGCCCGCGAAAGTCAGAGGTCCTGAGTTCGAGTGTCGATCCGGCACACAGTTTTAATCGGTCACGAAGTTTCATATCAGCGTACGCTCTGCTGCAGAGTGAAAACTTCATTCTGAATGTTAGATTTTCTTCCCGATCCATTGACGCTGTGAGTGAGGGAAGCATGACTGCTTAAACGGCTCTTTGCGTCCTGTAATCAGTCTAATTTTATCTTCACGGACCCACAGAAGCGGTACATTTACGTACGCACTCTGCAGGCTAGATTACGGTGCATGACAGAGGGTACCACGTACCACTAGTAGTCACTTACGTTCCGTTACCATTCTGAGTAGCCGGCCGAAGTGGCCGTGCGGTTAAAGGCGCTGCAGTCTGGAACCGCAAGACCGCTACGGTCGCAGGTTCGAATCCTGCCTCGGGCATGGATGTTTGTGATGTCCTTAGGTTAGTTAGGTTTAACTAGTTCTAAGTTCTAGGGGACTAATGACCTCAGCAGTTGAGTCCCATAGTGCTCAGAGCCATTTGAACCATTCTGAGTAGGGCGAGGGAAAAACGACTGTCTGTATGCCTCCGTACAAGTCTTAATTTCTCTCGCCTTACCTCCGTGGTCCTTACGCGAAATATTGTACTCGTATGTTGGCAGTAGTACAACCGCTCTGCAGACAGCCTCAAGTACCCGTTCTCTAAACTTCCTCAATAGTGCTCCGCGAAAAGAACGTCGACTCCACTCCAGGGATTTCCATTTGAGTTCACGAACCACCTCCGTAATACTTGTGTACTGATCGAACCCACCGGTAACAAACCTAGCTAGCTCTGAAAAGGGGGCGAAGAATATGTTTAGATTCCTCACAAAAAAACTGATTCTTGACATTTTTGTTAGTTGCTTTTAAAGGTATAACCCGTTCGGATAGGTGCACTGGTTTGCACGCCGCTTCCGGGTTTCGGTGGGGCGCGCCGGACCAGGATCGAATGCGCCCGGCGGATTAAAGATCTACCGGGTGGTTATAACTAAAAATGGTTCAAATGGCTCTAAGCACTATGGGAGTTAACAACTGAGGTCATCACTCCCGTAGACTTAGAACTACTTAAACCTAACTAACCTAAGGACATCACACACATCCACTCCCGAGGCAGGATTCGAACCAGCGACCGTAGCACCCGCGTGGTTCCGGCCTGAAGCGCCTAGAACCGCTCGGCCACAGCGGTCGGTAATTATAACTAAACTTTCCCTATTTTACACGTTATAAAATGGAAACTAATTGCCGTACGAGTACCACACTTGGTAGCATTAATGTCAAGGACATGGGGAAGAGAAATAATCCAGAATCAATTCAAGTGGACCATTTTTAACGTGCTGCTACGGTACATCATACCATTACATAGGCCGGCCGGTGTGGCCGAGCGGTTCTAGGCGCTTCAGTTCAGAACCGCGCTGCTGCTACGGTCGTAGGCTCGATTCCTGTCTCGGTCATGGATGTGTGTGATGTCCTTAGATTAGTTAGGTTTTAAGCAAGCTGTTTAGGTTTTTGTGTCGGTAACGCCACGTAGCGCTCTGTATGAAAATCACTGACTGTGCTGTGTGCAGTCTGTGGCTGGTTGGACTCATTGTTGGAATATTCGCTTGTGTAGTGTTGGGCAGTTGGAGGTGAGCCGCCAGCAGTGGTGCATGTGGAGAAAGAGATGCCAGAGTTCTGAGAACGGACGATTTGGACGTGTGTCCGCCAGAAAAAGGAAATTTGTAAAGATGGGTGTCATGAATTTATATATATGATGACTTTTGAACATTATTAAGGTAACTACATTGTTTGTTCTCTATGAAAATCTTTCATTTGCTAACTATGCCTATCAGTAGTTAGTGCCTTCAGTAGTTAGAAACTTTTAGTTAGCTGGCAGTATTGGCGCTCGCTGTATTGCAGAAGTTCGAGTAACGAAGATTTTTTTGAGGTAAGTGATTCATGAAAGGTATAGGTTGTTGTTAGTCAAGGCCATTCTTTTGTAGGGATTATTGAAAGTCAGATTGCGTTGCGCTAAAAATATTGTGTGTCTGTTTAGTAATGATCAGAATAAGTGCCTGATTGAAAATCAAATAACGTAAGAGGTTTTCCAGCCTCTCATTTTCATCAATTTTATTAGTGTTCTATTTCATTGCACGGTAGTAACAGACCTAATAAGGTTATTGTAATGAGAGTATTTGTACTGAGAGCTCAAAAATACTTTTCACTTGATTCCTATACATGTTGGGTTAGTTCCCTGGGTGGCCTGTGCGAGGCGAGCATTAGAGGACGCGGCACACTGCGTTCCCGGTTGGGGGCTGGACTTCTCTGAATTCTGAGGGGTTCATAAAATAGGCTTAAGCGCCTGGCGGAACGACTGACGTCGGTCGAGTGTCTTCTACTGTATCCAGGGCGAAACGACCTGTGAGTGTCGCCGCAGTTTATGTGTTTACCGTTCCGGCGCGTCCGGAACGAAGATTTCTGGCACCGACTGACTGCATTGTCCTCTTGATTATGAGAATACTTGTGGCCGTGCCCTGCTGGGTGCGACTGTCTGGCGCCGGATGGCCGGTGGTCCAGGCAGGTTGTTTTCGTAGCCAGTCAAATGGCAAGTTCAGTGCCCTCAGCTGAATAGCAGAGGCATGATAGGTCAACTAAAACTGAGGCTAGATGACGTCATAAAGCCCTGCTTGAAATTGGAGGGAACGGTCGCTATTGGCGCGAATGATGTTCTGAGACAGTGTGGGGGAATTTTGGAATCTGAACTGAATGCTGATTCACGGTTTTCGAGGAGAGTAGGGAGTAGAGCAATGTTGGCTTCGCTCTTGCGTTGCGCGGGCAAGGGAGTCGGGATCTGATCTTCGTCAGAGTTGGACAGCCTTGCGACTTAATCGGACCTTTCTTCGGCAGAACTTAGAATTCTCGGACAGCCTTCGCGGCCAGGGGTTGACACAGAGTTGCTGCACGGCAGAAGTCGGCGCCTTCATCATCAGGACGCTGCCTACCGACGACGTGCTGCAGATTTCAGTACTGGTACAGTATTTTGCAGCTCCGGCATTGTAGGATCTTATGACTTTTATTCTGAATCCCTCAGCAGCATGCATGCTCGCTTTGCTACAAGTCCTCCTTGCTTGTTTCTCCATGTGATCCCATTTGAGTTCTCACTACTAATTGCGATACTGCTATGCAGTCGGGAGATTAATATTTGATTCATTAGGACCGCCAGTCAGTATCGTCAATCTATTGGATCACAGAGAGTAGGAGCCCTTGTTCTCGAGCGAACTCTTATTCTCATAATATTTCAGTATACCCTATCCTTTAACCCACTGTTTGTGTCGATAAGTATGTGCGTTTATGTTCTGAGGTATAATAAATATCATTGTAATATTTAATCCGCATATCATTTTGTAGATACGATTTTTATTAAATTATTGTGAGTGTGCACTCCTTATTTTACCAACTAGCAGGGTCCGACATCATTTTCTTCCGTTACCGTTGTGCGCATAATTAATTAGCTGGTAGATAAGTAGGGGGTCGAGTGCATGTCTCGTTCTCATACAAAATTCGCCTGAATTAAAGAGGTACAAACTCTTCTCCACCCCGGCACCTCGCAACTCCTTGATTCATCTAGTTCCTTAACAGTTGCACGTCTATTCGCCAGTAAACATGAGGCAGCCGTCTCTCACCCCTGCCACCTGTGGCCCGTAGTGCACCACAGTTGCTTCGGTGCCGGTTCTCTTAGAGCCATTGACGCAACCACGGTGGTATGCGAACAATCTACAAATATAGCAGTTTCAGAAATGCTTCCGCCCTCGGCCCGAAAGCCACTGACCCTGCCGTTTTGGACTAAGACAAATGGCTGCATTTCCGCAGTACGACAACGACTGCGCTGTGCTCCGCGTCCCCCGACATGCTTTATACACTCCTGGAAATGGAAAAAAGAACACATTGACTCCGGTGTGTCAGACCCACCATGCTTGCTCCGGACAGTGCGAGAGGGCTGTACAAGCAATGAACACACGCACGGCACAGCGGACACACCACGAACCGCGGTGTTGGCCGTCGAATGGCGCTAGCTGCGCAGCATTTGTGCACCGCCGCCGTCAGTGTCAGCCAGTTTGCCGTGGCATACGGAGCTCCATCGCAGTCTTTAACACTGGTAGCATGCCGCGACAGCGTGGACGTGAACCGTATGTGCAGTTGACGGACTTTGAGCGAGGGCGTATAGTGGGCATGCGGGAGGCCGGGTGGACGTACCGCCGAATTGCTCAACACGTGGGGCGTGAGGTCTCCACAGTACATCGATGTTGTCGCCAGTGGTCGGCGGAAGGTGCACGTGCCCGTCGACCTGGGACCGGACCGCAGCGACGCACGGATGCACGCCAAGACCGTAGGATCCTACGCAGTGCCGTAGGGGACCGCACCGCCACTTCCCAGCAAATTAGGGACACTGTTGCTCCTGGAGTATCGGCGAGGACCATTCGCAACCGTCTCCATGAAGCTGGGCTACGGTCCCGCACACCGTTAGGCCGTCTTCCGCTCACGCCCCAACATCGTGCAGCCCGCCTCCAGTGGTGTCGCGACAGGCGTGAATGGAGGGACGAATGGAGACGTGTCGTCTTCAGCGATGAGAGTCCCTTCTGCCTTGGTGCCAATGATGGTCGTATGCGTGTTTGGCGCCGTGCAGGTGAGCGCCACAATCAGGACTGCATACGACCGAGGCACACAGGGCCAACACCCGGCATCATGGTGTGGGGAGCGATCACCTACACTGGCCGTACACCACTGGTGATCGTCGAGGGGACACTGAATAGTGCACGGTACATCCAAACCGTCATCGAACCCATCGTTCTACCATTCCTAGACCGGCAAGGGAACTTGCTGTTCCAACAGGACAGTGCACGTCCGCATGTATCCCGTGCCACCCAACGTGCTCTAGAAGGTGTAAGTCAATTACCCTGGCCAGCAAGATCTCCGGATCAGTCCCCCATTGAGCATGTTTGGGACTGGATGAAGCGTCGTCTCACGCGGTCTGCACGTCCAGCACGAACGCTGGTCCAACTGAGGCGCCAGGTGGAAATGGCATGGCAAGCCGTTCCACAGGACTACATCCAGCATCTCTACGATCGTCACCATGGGAGAATAGCAGCCTGCATTGCTGCGAAAGGTGGATATACACTGTACTAGTGCCGACATTGTGCATGCTCTGTTGCCTGTGTCTATGTGCCTGTGGTTCTGTCAGTGTTATCATGTGATGTATCTGACCCCAGGAATGTGTCAATAAAGTTTCCCCTTCCTGGGACAATGAATTCACGGTGTTCTTATTTCAATTTCCAGGAGTGTATAAACATTATTTCTTAAACCACACAGTCACACAAGCAAGAATCAAAAACTCAAAGTTTTAACGAAAGACCTCCTTTGATTTAATTTAGATCGGCTGAAGGCCACGTCGAAAATCCAAGGCACGAGGTCTAAGCAAGAAATTGAGGTGGAGGAGTTCTTCTGTAGGTTTCGCTTCTTTAAAAAACTTTTATCTTCAATACAAATAGGCTGAAGGCCTTAGCTTAAATCTTTCCCATAGAACTCGGCTGAAGGCCACACATTAATGAGGAACAGTGTTACGGCTTAAGGCCGAGACTAAGATTTTCAATGTTTATTACTGAAAACTCTGCTGAAGGCAGCATATCATCAAAGAGCTTTCAATTTGAAAAGGCTGAAGGCCTTATCTTCAAATATTTCGTGTAAAACTCGAATGAAGGCCTCATATTAAAGAATAACAATCTTATGACAAGGATTTGAAGTTTTAATTTAAGAGAGATTAAAACTAGGCTGAAGGCCACACACCATGCAGAGAACAATTTCATGGCTTAAGGTCTAAAGGGAAGAGCTTCTAAATTCCAACGTAAATAGGCTAAAGGCTTTACCCTAAAATGCTTCACATAACTCTCGGCTGAAGGTCACATACGAAACCCAAACAATATCGCGGCTTAAAGCCCAGACAAATGAAATTTCCAATTTTTAATTTAAGGTGAAAAACTCGGCAGAAGGTCACATAAAAACTAGAAAATATTTCTTAACGCTTAAGGCCTGGACAAAATTTTCAACTTTTGATTTGAAAGGCTGAAGACTCGGCTGAAGCCTACATACCAAACAAGAAACAAGTTTTTTTTATTTTATTTCTTTTACGGCTTAAGGCCTAAGAAGAGAAGCCTTGCAATTTTAATAAGCTAAAACTCGGCTGAAGGCCACACAGAGTACTTGAGACTGATAGGAAATCACTAAGTAAAACACAAGGTACGGCGCTCAGAAGGTTCCAAGGATCGGCCTGGGAAGGTAACACTAACGCACGTTTAGGTGAAACAGGCAGCCAGACCGAAAACCTCTTAATCGGAAAGCAAGTCAACTGAAGGCCAGCCGACGAACCAACGAACAAGATCAGTTTTACTCCACCTGACAAGCAAAACGACAAGAAGATGTCAATAGCACAACATTCTTAATACTGGTGCCCAATCCAGCCAAGTCAGAATAAAGGCCCAAAACTACCAACAACACCTCAGCTGTCGAACTACACGCCGTGCTGGACAGCATAAACACGACGAGGAAAATAGACTGCCGAAAACATCCTTAACGACCAGGGCAGGTAACCGGAATGTCACAAGGCAGGAGATACCGCTGGAACACTTCATTAATGAACGAATGAATTAAATTAAGTTAAACACCACACAGGAACACGGCTGCCATTCTGGCCGACTTCAGTGCACACACACACTTTGTTGCTCGCGGGAATCTCCCAGAAAGCGACTACCACGATCAAACGAAGAGCTGTGATAGCAGTTGAGGCTTGATAGTAGGTTAAGTGAGCACTCAACTTTAGTGTCCAGGGTCGGGGAGCGACGAACTTCGTAACCCTCGCAAGAAGCGCCTCACTCCAATCGCGCGTGCACGCAGTCAGCGGCCCCAACCTGACTACGTACCACGGAGACATCCTCGCTGCTCTGCCCCAACCGACCCGACTGCCTCACACACGGAAACGGCCAAAAGACCAAATACACGCCGGCCGATGAGAAGACCGACAGTACGACCAACAAGTCTCCTTCCGTCGAACAGTGCATGTGTGTTCGCAGCAGTCGGCAAGTACTGTCTGTCAGCACCTCACTGGTGATCCGTCCCCGACGCTGCTCCGTACCTGACTGCACTCCTGGTCCGTCTCCAACTGACTTCCAGACACACGACGACCCGGAAGTACCATCGGTGTCTTTAGAGATGGTACGACAGTGCACTTACCGATAAACGTTGTTGCTGCCAATCACAGGCAAGTAAGGCAGAAGTTAGTGACGCCAGTAAATGGAACAAGAAAACGAGGCGGCAGTACCGTAAAAGAAGACGACAAACAATAAATGGCATCCAGAATGATATTTTCACTCTGCAGCGGAGTGTGCGCTTATATGAAACTTCCTGGCTGATTAAAACTGTGTACCAGACCGAGACTCGAACTCGGGATCTGTTGCTTTTCGCAGGCAAGTGCTCTACCATCTGAGCTACCCAAGCACGACTCACGCCCCGTCCTCACAGCTTTACTTCCGCCAGTACCTCGTCTCCTACCTTCCAAACTTTACAGAAGCTCCCTTGCAAACCTTGCTGGACTAGCACTCCCGAAAGAAAGGATATTGTGGAGACATGGCTTAGCCACAGCCTGAGGGATGTTTCCAGAATGTAGGAGACGAGGTACTGGCGGAATTAAGGCTGTGAGGACGGGGCCTGCGTCGTGTTTCGGTAGCTCAGATGGTAGAGCACCTACCCGCGAAAGGCAAAGGTCTCGAGTTCGAGTCTCGGTCCGGTACACAGTTTTAATCTGCCAGGAAGTTTCAATAAATGGCACGAACACGAGCCGCGCGGCTCATGACTACTGTTTGTTTGTTTGTGATATTAAACTAGGTGTAAGAAGGAGAAACTACTACTAGCACCTGTCGGAATTGGACAATGGCAGGATCGTGGCCAATCACGATTCCGGTTATCGTTCGCTGATATTCCTGCTCGCGTTGTTCCAGGTTCAATGAGTATC
Organism: Schistocerca americana; assembly: GCF_021461395.2. NCBI lineage: Eukaryota > Metazoa > Arthropoda > Insecta > Orthoptera > Acrididae > Schistocerca > Schistocerca americana. Next base: position 173,797,599 of record NC_060125.1, read on the forward strand.
ATGCGAGTGGATGAGAAAGGCCATGTACAAAGCCATGAAGTATTAGACATCACACGACTGACGGCTGAAAGGACAGACGTATTATTCGCTCGAGCGTGTAGAATCGTATTGCCTCGTCGTCATGTCATAGAGACACGAAATTAAATTAACCTCTCGTGTCATTTAGTACAGGCTTGACTTTGAAGAAACCAGTGATCGAGTTACATAGCAGAAGGTACATAACAATAATGTATCAATGTCTCACAGTAAAATTTGCTCCTGCTGTCATTTGGTAGTAGGTTCACTTTGAAATAAGCTGAAGACACCTACCAATAATTTCTTCTGTCTCGCAGTCGGATTTGAAAATCAGTAAAATTCAAAGAGAGTCTCCGTAAAAGTGTTCGTACGGGACTACAAGTCCCACCGCCACACCTTCACCCGCCCATGTTAGGCAAAATTTTTCTGCCTGACTCATGCAGCACCATCACCGTCAGAGGGTGGTACGGGACTACAAGTCCCACCGTCACACCTCCAATGCGAATTGCAGTGACGGATTATTTGCAAAACCATAATGCAGACAGATTCATTCATATACTATTCAAATGGTGCAAATGGCTCTGAGCACTATAGGTCTTAACATCTAAGATATCTAAGACTATTTCTTCAGGCAACGTAAAGGCATGATAACGAATGAGGAAATAAATCCACGAAGTACGCTGTGTAATAAACAACGCTAGGTCCAAACGACAAACCTTTAGATACGCGCATACAATTCAACAGGTCATTACGTAGAGCAGACGCGTGATTTTCTTCTGGCCTCAACTACTTCCAGTTTTGGGAGCAAAAAATATGTTTCAATTAAGATACTTCGGTTGCTCAGCATCGTATTAATCCAGCGCGGTACATGTTCGAGTTAGATAACATACCTCAATTTGTGTCGTCTCCTTGCCACTGTAGAGTCTTGTACCAGGAGAAGTAAGGAGAGGTATTCTCTTTCTACAACACAAACTGCACACATTTATTAACAGGTTTCTTTATTCATACGAACAAGAAGCTACTTATCTTTAAGAAAGTTGTTGTGGTACAAGCTCTTCCATAATAGTCCACGTTAGCCTCACTATTGGTGAGGTGCAAGTCCCGCTATAAACACTGCAGTCTCGTTGCCGGCGACGTGAACTGACAGACGCCAACTAGAGTAGTGACTGAGCTAGTAACTAAACTGCGACTGACTCACTCTGAACTAGAGACTGTGACTCTGACTGTGAATCTGTCTGCGACTGGGCTGACTGTCTGTGACTGACTGGGCCCTTCAGTCCGCGGCAGCGATCTAAATACTGGTGGTCGAGAGGGTGTTGGCAGTGCGTTGCTTGCAAGTCTGTCTTTGACCTCTCTCCTGGTAGGCGCGCTTGATTCAGCTCCTACTATCGATCTTATTGCAACCTCTTTCCACACCTCATGCTTTCACTAACGTGTTAACAGGGGTATTAACTAAAATAGGTAGGGAAGTCATAACTGTCATTTCCATATAAATGGTTATACAGTCAATAAAAAATAAAGTACAATAACTTAAGGTTGAGCTTCACTCCTTACACAAAATAATAAGATGAACCACAGAACACTGGTGTAGAGGGACAGAAGTTCTACAAGTAGTATTATACTCATATAGAAACCATTTTTATCAGCTTCCATAGAGGATGAAGGATAACACATTTATGTCGAGAAAGGATCACAACTGATAGTAAGACATGACCTTACCACAGTTACTGATGACAAATACTTTGGAATTTCAGTCAATGAACTAAAAGAGAATAGCATGTACAAAAAAAATGAATCATTCTTCGTGTATTTCGTTAACTTAATGACGGTATTACACTTTCTAAAAAAAGTTAATTAAGTATGGCAAGCTGCAACACGATTCCAAATAGAACAGTGATCTAGAAAGCATAGAATAAATTCCTTTTATTTCTGTCTAAGATCACAAAATTGTTTCGTCCTTAGCTACTGGCTTCGGTTAGCGACGACCATCTTCAGATGTGTTTTAAGACATGTCATAATATAATGAAACCATCGTGGAGTCGTCAAAAGATACATACAAAACCAGCGTAGCATTATCGCACATGCTTGAAATATAATGTTTGTATACTAGGCCACAGTGCCAGCGGAGTCATCTTGTTAACAGAGCTACTGTTCATAAGAAACTGCCACTGTGAGCAAAAATTGAGGCTCAGCTCCTAAAAATAAGACATGATATATATATATATATATATATATATATATATATATATATATATATATATATATATATATATATATATGTGTGTGTGTGTGTGTGTGTGTGTGTGTGTGCAAGTCACGGAAATACTAGTTTTAAGATGCTAGCTTGAGAAAATAATATGTCAATGTATTTTGGATCTAGTGATGTTTTACTAAAATTTCCACCTCATTTGTAGGTCACAAAGCATCCTCAAAAAGATCTTTCAAAGTCTTGGCATCTCGCAGTTGGTAACAGTTCAACAAAAGCTACTAAAACTTCAGTGTCATTAATTAATCATTTGCCTACAAATATAGACAGGTATGAAAATGTAAAAGATTTATGACTCTTTCTCGACCATTCTGCCGAAATAATAAGTATAAAAGCTGGTTTAGAAAAGCTCATCAAACTTCAAGTCCGCCAAACACTTTTCTCAAAACATAAAATGCAGAATTTTACAAAGGTATTATTAAATCAAAGCTATAAGGGAGAAACCAATGCAGATTTAAAAATTCACTGCACCATTATGCTCAGCAGACATCTCCAAAACTAAAGCAGAAATGTCCAACAAAAGTATGTGGATAACAACAAGATCAGAAAATACTCTGAGAGCCTTAAATGCCTCAGGTCCCTAAAAAGGCAATAAAGTGAGGCAGATATTCTTGACTTTTATCATCACCACAAAAAGTTTAGAGGACAATACTGTTTTCTACACACATCTCTTGGTATGAGCAATAATATCGAACACTGAAAATAAATGCCATACGATCTCGAACGTTGTAAAAAGGAAAACTGATAGAAGCAGACAGAAACATAATGACTACATCTATTGGAAAAGAATGAATGATATAGAAGGGTGAGCATGACTCTGCGAGTAAATTTTTTCATTATTGCAGAAATGTTACAATAAAAATTTCCTCATAGACATGTAGGTTATGTAAAATAATATACAGTAAGTTTTAGTAGACCCTTACTACAGAGCCTGAAGTCAGGATAATAATACAAAAATTAAACAATTCAAGACAGTAGGTGCAGATAAAGTGCCAGTGTGTAAACTGAAAGAATGTATTGACGCAATATGAGCTTCTGTAACTATTATAATAAGCGAGGACTTCAGCCCAGCTAACTTTCCCGGGTATCTGAAACACACGAAAGTTGTACCAGTATTGAAGGATGATGTGAGAAGTGACAAGTATGTCTCTTGTGTGAGACAGACAAATGAATCATCTGAACAAGTGTTGCCTCCATAGCGGAGCACAATTTGATCCTGAAGTAGAAGAACAAATAAGCTAAGGTGGAGTTTATGAAAGCGATACTTCATGCACTAGACAATGACAGCTACATAACACGCATCTTTTAAATACATATTTTAAATATCTACGCAAGAGCTTTGAGATTGTTAGTCATAAATTTCGACTGCAAAAGTAAAGTGATTAGTAGTGAGTGGAGTAGCAAATGTACAGTTCCCACCAAATCGGGAGAACAGCGCAGAAAGGGTACGGATATAATGAACTGCAAATGAGGGGAAAATTTTAGTAAAACATTAGCAGAGCCAAAATACATTGAAATGTTAGTTCCTGAAACTAGCATCTTAGGACCATTAATTCCGTGACTAGCTTACATTGTTCAGCATTAGGAAACTTTCTGTTTGCGGTTGATACCAATATTGTAATTACAGATAGAATTTGAGAATCCGTGTTAGATATTGATACCAATATTGTAATTACAGATAGAATTTCAGAATCCGTGTTAGAGAAAGCAAATGAAACCGTCAGAGATGGTAAAGAAGCAATAGTGCTATGCTGACCCGAAAGAATAGCAACACGAGCTTGAGAATGAAGAAAAAGTATGGCACTGTGACATCAAATTTGTATGATTATACTGTTGATTGTGTGATTAAACAATAATATTATCTGTAAATATTGAGTTTCAGCTGAAGTGGTGTGAGCATACAAAGATATCAGTAAGGAGAATGTCACCAATAACTTAAATCATCAGTGGCCTGCCATCAGCGTATATCAGTAGGCGCCACGTAGGGACATCTCATCCCTTTGTACACTCACTCCTTGAATTTGATATCATGTTTTGGTCGTAGAAGTGTAAAATATGGCCGCAACCTATACACTGATGAACCAAAACATTATGACCACCTGCTTAACAGCTGTTTGTCCGTCTTTGGAACGAAATATATAATTGATCCTGCGTATCAGGGATCCGACAGTTGCCGGCCGGAGTGGTCGAGCGGTTCGAGGAGCTACAGTCTGGAACCGCGTGACTGCTACGGCCGCAGCTTCGAATCCTGCCTCGGGCATGGATGTGTGTGATGTCCTTAGGTTAGTTAGGTTTAAGTAGTTCTAACTTCTAGGGGACTGATGATCTCAGAAGTTAAGTCCCATAGTGCTCAGAGCCATTTGAACCATTATTTTATTTTATTTTATTTTTTTTTTTTTGATCCGACAGTTCGTTGATTGTTTTGTGGAGGTATGTGGCATTAGATGTTTAGACACGGGTCATGTAATAACTGGTCGGTGATTTGTGTACGCAGAGACGGCGCCCGATAACCACCCAGATGGGTTCTATAGAATCTGTTGTTGTTGTTGTTGTTGTTGTTGTTGTTGTTGTCTTCAGTCCTGAGACCGGTTTGATGCAGCTCTCCATGCTACCCTATCCTGTGCAAGCTTCTTCATCTCCCAGTACGTACTGCAACCTACATCCTGCTGAATCTGCTTAGTGTGTTCATTTCTTTTTCTCCCTCTACGATTTTTACCCTCCACGCTGCCCTCCAATGCTAACTTTGTGATCCCTTGATGCCTCAGAACATGTCCTACCAACCGGTCCCTTCTTCTTGTCAAGTTGTGCCACAAACTCCTCTTCTCCCCAATTCTATTCAATACCTCCTCATTAGTTATGTGATCTACCCATCTAATCTTCAGCATTCTTCTGTAGCACCACATTTCGAAAGCTTATATTCTCTTCTTGTCCAAACTATTTATCATCCATGTTTCACTTTCCATACATGGCTAGACTCCATACAAATACTTTCAGAAACAACTTCCTGACACTTAAATCTATACTCGATGTTACCAAATTTCTCTTCTTCAGAAACGCTTTCCTTGCCATTGCCAGTCCACATTTTATATCCTCTCTACTTCGACCATCAACATTTATTTTGCTCCCCAAATAGCAAAACCTCTTTACTACTTTAAGTGTCTCATTTCCTAATCCAATTCCCTCAGCATCACCAGACTTAATTTGACTACATTCCATTATCCTCGTTTTGCTTGTAGAATCTACATCATACGAATTTGGTCACCGAGACATCAATATGAGTTCACTATATTGCTCCTCAAACCATTATAGTACGGTTCTGGCTCCGAGACACGGACAATTATACTGCTGAAAGATGACGTCGCTGTAGGGGAAGATGTCAAGCATGGAGGGATGCAGGTGGTTCGCAGCTGTCAGCGTGTCTTCGATAACTGCCACAGGTCCCATGCAAGCGCAGGAGAATGTTTCCCATAGCATAATACTTCTCCCACCAGCCTTCGTCCGTGGCGCGATGCAAGTTTCGGGCCGCCGTTCACTCGATGACGGCGTTTGTCGTCTGACAATCAACATAATGTAGCAAAAATGTGATTCACCCGAGGAGCCGACACGTTTCCATTGATCAACTGTCGAATCCCCATGGTCCTGTGACCACTGCAATCGTAATTGCCCCGTTGGGTCAACATGTGAACACGTAGGGGTGGTCTGCTGCGGAACTCCATGTTCGACAATGTACGATGAACGAGGTGCTCCACACTTGTGTGTCACCATCGTTGTGCTCTTTTGGCGGAGATGCCATAGATCTATCCTACTTTACAGAGCAGACAAGTTTCCGAAACCTTCTGTGGAAAGTTGTGGGCGTCCAACCTAGTGGTAGTTCCACTGTCCTGCCTCTTTCCGTAGATGCTCACGACAGTAGCACATGTAGATTCGACCAGCTTCGCCGAGATACTCATTCACAGGCTCTGCGTAATAATGATCTGCCCTTTGTCAAAGTCACATATCTCAATGGGTTTCCCCATCTGAAACCCATACCTTCACTAGGGTGATCCCCCGTCCGTGGCTGCTCCGCTTACGTACTTTTGTTACCGCGTCACGTGCCCACAACGCCACCGGGCGGCATTCAACGTCGCATTGTGAAGTGATCAAAATGGTTTGGCTTATCAGTGTAAAATACAGATTCCCTGGTTTGATGCGGCTCGCCGCGACTTCTCGTCCTGTGCAAACCTCTTAATTTCGGTGCAGCAGTTACACCCAACGCCCTCAATTATTTTTTAGATGTTTCCCAACCCCTGTCTTCCTCTAGAGCTTTTACCGTCTTCAGCTCCCTCGTGTACCAAGTAATTTACTCCCTGACATATTAAGACATGTCCATCATCGTGGCCCTCTTGATAGTGTTTTCCATGTGTACCTTTCTTCGCCGACTCTGCAGAGAAACTTCTCATTTCTTATACGAGGCGTGTTTTTTAAATAAGTAATGTTTTACCACACTGCCGCCGCAGCGCTGCGGTCGGCGTTTTGCGCACTGGGTACCTACATCTGTTGTCTACGCACTGACGCCATTGCAGTCTGATTCTTCCTTATTTACGTTGTGCACCGAGTGTTTAAGATGCCTCCGATAATTAAGAGTCCCGCCGACTGTGCTGTTATAAGATATCTTAGTGCTAAAGGCCTGAAAGCGATCGATATCCATCGTGAGATCTGTGCAGTTTACGGAGAAAACATTGTGAGTGATGGAATGGTGAGAAAGTGGGTGAGAGCATTTAAAGATGGCCGCACAAATGTGCATGATGAACAACCGAATGGGTGTCCTTCTTCCGTTAATGAAAGTTTGGTGCACGATGTGGACAATAAGGTAAGAGAAAACAGACGCTTTACGATTTCCTCCTTCAGGATGACTTTCCTAATGTTTCTCGTAGTATTTTGTATGGCATTGTGACCGAGCGCCTGAATTACCGAAAATTGGGCACATGTTGGGTACCGAAAATGTTAACGGATGTGCACAAAACCAAATTTTTAGACAGTGCATTGACTTTCCTTGAGCGGTACCATAACGACAGTGATGATTTCTTAAGTCAAATTATTATTGGCGATAAAACATGGGTGGCCTACGTCACACCAGGATCAAAGCAACAGTCCATGGAATGGCGGCATTCAGATTCACCCAGAAAAGTGAAGTTTAAGCAAACAATTTCTGCCCAGAAAATCATGTGCACAGTTTTTTGGGACAGAAAAGGAGTATTGCTTGTGGACTTTCTGCCCCGTAATGAGACAATCAATGCAGCAGCTTACTGTAAGACACTGCACAATCTGCACCGTTCAATTCAGAACAAAAGACGTGGCAAGTTGAGCAAGGGCATCGTTTTGCTGCAAGACAATGCCCGTCCGCATGTGGTGAATCAGACCAAAGATCTCATCACATCTTTTCGATGGGAAACTTTAGATAATCCTCCATACAGTCCCGATCTTGCGCCCAGTGACTACCATCTGTTCCTGCACTTGAAGCAACACCTGGACGGTCAGCGTCTTCAAGACGGGGAAGCAACACCTGGACGGTCAGCGTCTTCAAGACGATGACGAAATCAAAACAGTGGTGATGCAATGGTTAACAAGTCAGGCGGCAGACTTCTATGAAGAGGGTATTCAAAAACTGGTACAACGTTATGATAAATGCCTCAATATTGACGGAAATTATGTAGAAAGGTACAGACATTCATGTAAAAATAAAATTATTGAGATATCTTAGCACACTACTTACTTAATAAACACGCCTCGTATTAGCAGTCCACTCAATTTTCAGTATCCTTTTAAAAAACCACATCTCAAATGTTTCGATTCTCTTCTATTCTGATTTTCCCACTGTCCATGATACACATCCAGTCAATGCTGCGATTCAGAAGCACATTCTCATCAAATTCTCCATAACATTAAGGCCAAAGTTTGATACTAGTAGACTTCTTGTAGCTAGGAACGCACTCTTCATTGTGCTATTCTGTCTTTTATGCCCTCCTTGTTTCGACCATTATACGTCATTTTGCTACTAAGGTAGCAGAAAACCTTAAGTTCGTCTAGTTCACGTACCGTACCCCAGTTCTGACGTTAACTTTATTACCAATTTCGTTTGTACTACACCTCATTACAAAAAATGGTTCAAATGGCTCTGAGCACTATGGGACTTAACATCTGAGGTCATCAATCCCCTGGACTTAGAGCAACATAAACCTAACTAACCTAAGGATATCACACACATCCATGCCCGAGGCAGGATTCGAACGTGCGACCGTAGCAGCGGCGTAGTTCTAGACTAAAGCGCCTAGAACCGCTCGATCACAGCGGCCGGCAGACCTCATTACATTAATAGAATCATTTCCAGCGGTTCTTTACAGAATACGATAATAACATTAAAATGGGAAACACTTCTTAATGTAGTCCAAAGTTATATTTCAGCTGCCGAGAATTCTTCCGGGTTGTATGGCCGTGGTCCATGGATCTCTTCTATCCCTGACGTTTCGTCCAAAGCTACGTTGGACATCTTCGGAGGTGCTCCTGGTTGTGCTGAGTCTTGCCGACTGACGAGTCGGACGTCGAAGAACGGCCTAAATGCCGTGGAAAGCAGACGTGGTCTGGATTTCACGTGATAGCAGAGATAAAACTAAGAAACTAGGCCAACCACTTCGTTCCGTTAAGGATAAACGTCCCCCTCTGTCTGCAAGTGGTGTATACAAGATTCCGTGTACATGTGGTAGGGTCTACATTGGAAGTACAAATAGAAGTGTAAATCCAAGGTTGAACGAACATAAAAGTCTTTGCCGACTAGGGAAAACAGACAAGTCAGCCGTGGCGGAACATGCTCTTCAGTCGGCTGATCACGTGGTGAAATTTTCGGAAACTGAAGTTTTATGTACTATGACGAATTATTATCCACGGCTATATAGAGAAGCCGTAGAAATGCATAAACATGGGGATAATTTTAACAGATTACAAGAAGCTATGAAACTTAGCGATATGTGGACAGTGGCGCTACAGAATCGATGAGAAGTTTTTATCTTTGACGTACTATGATCGATAGTCATAATTTATCCTTGACAGGTTTATCTCTGCTATCCAGACCACGCCCATTTTCCACGGTATTTAGGCCGTTCTTCGACGTCCAACTCGTCTGTCGGCAAGACTCAGCACAATCAGGAGCAAGGATAGAACAGTTCCATGGACCACGGCCATAAAACCCGGAAGAATTCTCGGCAGCTGAAACATCCGGTCGTGAAAGCCTTCACTGTAAAGTTATATTTATTTCGTCACGAACCGGCTTCCTGCTTCTCAGGCCATCTTCAGGTATGAATGACACAGAGATATATATGAAATGGGACTTATACAGATATTATCTGTACAAAAGATACAAAAATGACGGAGTGTTAACGTAGGGAAATGTTACAATAATTACATAAACTAAACATTTTGTTTACCCTCTTTTTCAATAAATGCAATTATTGTAATGATTCCCTATGTAAACACTTTGTCATTCTTGCATCTTTTGTATAAATAAAATCCGTGTAAGTAGCACTTTATGCTTATCTGTCCTGAGACATTGTTACCTGAAGATGGCCTAAGAAGCCGAAAGCCGGTTCGTGACCGAATAAGTACAATTTTGCAGAACATTTGGAAGTGTTTTCCTTTCGAATATAAACAGCTCATTACTTTGGTTTTTCTTCAGTTTACTCTCAGTCTCTATTCCTTATTCACTAAACTGGTCATTCCCTTTAGTATGTTCTGAAATTATTCCTCGCTTTAACTTGGGATAGCAATGTCGTCAGCGAGTGTTATCGTTGCTACACTTTCATCCTTAGTTTTAACCCATTCCTGAGGTTTTATTTTATTTCAGTCTGACATAACACAGTTAAAACAATCATAAGAAAGGAAGCAGAGGACACTTAATTTAAATGTCAACGGTGATCACAGGGCGGTATATCCAAGTAACGCTATCGAAATCACTTCGATCTAAGCACCACTCTCAAGAAACAGAATTAACAACAATGATGAGCAGGACTTACCCACTCACTGTTTCGTATCAGTAAATTTATTCATCATTTATATCACACACATACAGTAATTGATAAATACATGTACTTAAACAATGAAGATTAACATCAGAACTGCAATGCTGCAGTTGCTTTTTGTATCTAAATGGCTCCTCAGTGTAATTCTGCATCAATTAACATCAGAAATTTTAAAATTTTAGTAATGAATATAACAATCGGGTATGATTTTTAACAGCTTTTGAAGTTAAAATAAGAGAGGGACTTCCTTTGATAATGAGTGACCTACTGTACTCGAACACAAGCTTTACTTTTTTACATTAATCTTCTATACATTATTTTTAGTTTCAGAAGTGAAATAAGTGACCCAGTTTACAATATTTATCTAATGCTCGTCCCAGAAACAGTATGGAAGCCGCGTATTACCGTAAACGTGGCAATGATGAAGGCGCAGTCCATTCATTCAACTGCACAATTGTGAGCGTACCTCTTCGCTCATTTGCGTCTCCGTCTCCATCTAGGTGAACTCCCATCTCATACCAATGAGCAGTTGAACGTGCCCATCGCAGTTTTGTCTCTGTCACGCTACAGGCTGTCAAATGGTAAACGCGACTGCAACGCCTGTCTTCTCACGGACGTACAAAATAGTACGGTTTAGTCACGTCGCTCCCGACTCCCTTGAGTGCACGCAGCATATTAACAGTGACTTCATAAAAACGAAGCCGCGCGAGGTAGCTGCGCGGTCTAAGCCCCCCTCCCCCCCCCCCCCCCCATCGGAGATTCGAGTCCTCCCTCGGGCATGGGTGTGTGTGTTGTCCTAAGCGTAAATTAGTTTAAGTAGTATGTAAGCCTAGGGACCGATAACCTCAGCTGTTTGATCCCATAGGAAATTACCAAAAATTTAAAATAAATAAATATAAAAATCAAAACGATAATATTTGATCACATTTACACACATTATACATTCATACAGAGCTTTCTCAGTCTTATTACAGTTTAGACTATTAACATTTATATGTAACAATGAAAACTCCAGGTGGGAATATCAACAATTTAGGAAAAAATACAGGGTTATTACAAATGATTGAAGCGATTTCACAGCTCTACAATAACTTTATTATTTGAGATATTTTCACAATGCTTTGCACACACATACAAAAACTCAAAAAGTTATTTTAGGCATTCACAAATGTTCGATATGTGCCCCTTTAGTGATTTGGCAGACATCAAGCCGATAATCAAGTTCCTCCCACACTCGGCGCAGCATGTCCCCATCAATGAGTTCGAAAGCATTGTTGATGCGAGCTCGCAGTTCTGGCACGTTTCTTGGTAGAGGAGGTTTAAACACTGAATCTTTCACATAACCCCACAGAAAGAAATCGCATGGGGTTAAGTCGGGAGAGCGTGGAGGCCATGACATGAATTGTTGATCATGATCTCCACCACGACCGATCCATCGGTTTTCCAATCTCCTGTTTAAGAAATGCTTCTGCTTTAGCCTTTTCCGTAAGATTTTCCAAACCGTCGGCTGTGGTACGTTTAGCTCCCTGCTTGCTTTATTCGTCGACTTCCGCGGCTACGCGTGAAACTTGCCCGCACGCGTTCAACCGTTTCTTCGCTCACTGCAGGCCGACCCGTTGATTTCCCCTTACAGAGGCATCCAGAAGCTTTAAACTGCGCATACCATCGCCGAATGGAGTTAGCAGTTGGTGGATCTTTGTTGAACTTCGTCCTGAAGTGTCGTTGCACTGTTATGACTGACTGATGTGAGTGCATTTCAAGCACGACATACGCTTTCTCGTCTCCTGTCGCCATTTTGTCTCACTGCGCTCTCGAGCGCTCTGGCGGCAGAAACCTGAAGTGCGGCTTCAGCCGAACAAAACTTTATGAGTTTTTCTACGTATCTGTAGTGTGTCGTGACCATATGTCAATGAATGGAGCTACAGTGAATTTATGAAATCGCTTCAATCATTTGTAATAGCCCTGTACTTACCGTAAAGAAGGGCGTTAAGTTGCAGACAGGCACAATAAAAAAATACGAACATAGGGGTTTCGGCCACTGCCTTCAACAAGAAAAGAGAAATACACACCAATCATACACGCAAGCAAGCACACCTCAGACACACGTGAACGTCAGCTCCGGCAGCTATCGGTGTTGGTGGACACGTGTACACGAGCTTTCCTTACTTGCTTGTATGAATGGTGTGTATTTCTCTTTTGCTGATGAAGAAAGTGGCATAAAGCTTTATTTCAGTGTCTTTTAATTGTGCCTGTTTACAACTTAATTTGTTTTCTATATGGTATGTACAATCTACCTTTTCACTACATTGTTAAATTTATATTAGCAATACAAATAGTTTGTTTTCCACAATATTGTGTTTGTTGTTATTGAGGTTTACAGTCCTGAGACTGGGTTGACGCATCTCTACACTATTTATTTTCTGTGATCGCATATTAATTCTCAGAATAACTACATTTAAAAAACCAAATTGTTGTTGTAGCGTACAAAGAAAAAAAATAGTACGGATGAGAAATTGAACAGCGTTTCCAGCGATTTCAAAGCCGAATACCTCGAAAACTAAGAGCGATAGGCGAATGCAACAAGCGGTATGTTTATTGCGAAATTATATAGAACTCATAGAGAAGTTTCGAAGTAGTTCGAAATGATGCTAGCAGATGGTGCTGTACGCTATGCAGCTCCTACACTACCAGCGTATATAATTACACTCGTCCTCTGCAAGCAGTCTTCGCATAAAAAAGGGCCAATAATATCTCTGCTGCATATCGCAGCCCAAACAGTAACTTTGGCAGAATACCGTGGTTTCGCTTCACACACGTGGCGATTTTCGGAACTCTAGAATCTCCAGTTTTCTTTATTCATGACTTCTTTCGGGTGGACGTGTCTGAACCACATGCAGCCAACATCAAATCAAATCCTTCATTATCAAACATTGTGAGAATCTAGTACCCAAAGCCACCCTCTGTCGCACAGCTCGCACAGATGTGGTCTGGAGGCTTTGTATTTTGAGTGGAAACATGTGTAGGTTCTGTCTCAGTGTTTTCTACGTGCTGGGACAGTCTGTGCTGTAATTCTTCTGACGGATTTCCTTGGATTTTGATGAATAATTTCTGAAACTGTGTCGATATTTTCAGGAGTAACATTCCCCCCTAGATCATCAGTCACGCTGCCTGTCCGTTAGAATTTCACGGAGAGCTTGCAAAAGGTCACTATGGAACATTAAATCATGTTTGAAAACTGCACCTTGTCGTCGTAAGACTGTGTTCTAAGCTGTGGTATTTACGTACCAGAAAAACACATTGCTCTATGGAACACATGATTTCAACAACTTCGTTCGGTATGCTAACCTCCTTTCTGCTTTGGACGGTGGAATTCATGGCTCTCAGCTGCGGCGAACTATTCGTAGGCACTACGTATTGCAACTACAATGCCCTCTGTTAGCAGCTTTTCGAACCACTTCCAAATTTCTGTATAAATTCTCACAGCTTTCACAATAAAATAAAAAAACCGTTTGTTATCCTCATCGCTCGATCTTAATTTTTCAGGTATTTAATTTTGAAATCTTTGACTCCTTCGCTGAACACCCGGTACACAGGTCATGTTTCGAAATTTTGAACACTACGCCAAGTACAAGTTAGACAAGATAAAAATAATATACGCTATATATGGTGTGTTGACTGGAATACTCTCTTTCAAATTCTGAAGGTGGCAGGGGTAAAATATAGGGAGCGAAAGGCTATTTACAATTTGTACAGAAACCAGATGGCAGTTATAAGAGTCGAGGGACATGAAAGGGAATCAGTGGTAGGGAAAGGAGTGAGACAGGGTTATAGCCTATCCCCGATGTTATTCAATCTGTATATTGAGCAAGCAGTAAAGGAAACAAAAGAAAAAATCGGAGTAGGTATCAAAATCCATGGAGAAGAAATAAAAACTTTGAGGTTCACCGATGACATTGTAATTCTGTCAGAGACATCAAAGGACCTGGAAGAGCGGTTGAACGGAATGGACAGTGTGTTGAAAGGAGAATATAAGATGAACATCAACAAAAGCAAAACGAGGATAATGGAATGTAGTCGAATTAAGTCGGGTGATGGTGGGGGAATTAGATTAGGAAATAGACACTTAAAGTAGTAAAGGAGTTTCGCTATTTGGGGAGCAAAATAACTGATGATGGTCGAAGTAGACAGGATATAAAATGTAGACTGGCAATGGCAAGGAAAGCGTTTCTGAAGAAGAGAATTTTGTTAACATCGAGTATAGATTTAAGTGTCAGGAAGTCGTTTCTGAAAGTATTTGTATGTAGTGTAGCCATGTATGGAATGAAACAAGGACGATAAATAGTTTGGACAAGAAGAGAATAGAAGCATTCGAAATGTGGTGCTAAGAAGAATGCTGAAGATTAGATGGGTAGATTACATAACTAATGAGGAGGTATTGAATAGAATTGGGGAGAAGAGGAGTTTGTGGCACAACTTGACTAGAAGGGATCGGTTGGTAGGACATGTTCTGAGGCATCAAGGGATCACCAATTTAGTATTGGACGGCAGCGTGGAGGGTAAAAATCGTAGAGGGAGACCAAGATATGAATACACTAAGCAGATTCAGAAGGATGTAGGTTGCAGTAGGTACTGGGAGATGAAGAAGCTTGCACAGGATAGAGTAGCATGGAGAGCTGCATCAAACCAGTCTCAGGACTGAAGACCACAACAACAACATGGTGTGTTATATGTTAAGCCACATGAATAGCAGTTGGTACCTATTTCTGGAAACGAGAAAGTAGGAAGAGGTCTATAATATGACAGGAAGTTTGGTAACGTGTTTTAAGAAACTTGCGCGTTGAGTATATTGCACCGATCTTTGCACTATTGTGAAAACGTTGCGCTAGGGAGTGCTACAGCTTTCTCTGAAGCGTTAGCGGTGGACCATGAGGTCGTAAACGGCGAAGCCTTTCGCTGCAGAGCGGGCGTTCACATTGCACAGCTCCTCTTATTCAGTGGCTATAAACTTTATGAACGGACATTTCAGTCTAAGAGCTCTCTTAAAAGATAAGCGCAGACCGCGAGCAGTCCTGCCCACCTCTGAAACGGACAGCAGCGCAAAGTCTCTCGAACCTTTGCCAAGTTACCCAGTGATTCGTCAAAAAGTAAAGAAACAAGTAGGAATGCCCTATGCAAGTTTCATGATTTGTCTCGTTCAAGATATGTAAATATGGTTTGTGAGCGGTGATAATAGCGCAAGCACTCCGTCTTCAGGCCACGAGTGGCCAACCGGGACCATCCGACCGCCGTGTCATTCTCAGCTGAGGATGCGGATTGGAGGGGCGTGGGTTCAGTACTCCACTATCCCAGTCGTTATGGTGGTATTCTTGACCGAAGCCACTACTATTCGGTCGAGTAGCTCCTCAATTGGCATCACGAGGCTGAGTGCACCCCGAAATATGGCAACAGCACATGGCAGCTGGATGGTCACCCATCCAAGTGCCGGCCACGCCCAACAGCGCTTAACTTCGGTGATCTCACGGGAACCGGTATATCCACTGCGGCAAGGCCGTTGCCCTGATAATAGCGCAAGGTACACTAATTTTCCATTATAGGTAACACTTTATCTACTGTGATGTTCGCGTAACTACACTCATGCTCATAAATTAAGGATAATTGTAGAATGTGGTGCAACACAACGTGCCACTACACAAAACTGGCGCTAATAGCATAGGCACGTAGGGAATACAGCCGACACAGATCTCTAAGTCCACGGTGTAGGTGAAAATCGTCCCGAAACACATGTGCTACAAAACGCCACTGTTTCCTGCGTATGTACCCCGTCATCAATATGGGATATGATCACCATGCACACGTATACAGGCCGCACAACGGGTTGGCTTATTCTGGATCAGATGGTCGACCAGATGCTGGTGTATAGCCTCCCATTCTTGCACCAGTGTTGGTCGGAGCTCCTGAAGTGTCGTAGGGGTTTGAAGACGTGCAGCGATACGTCGATCGAGAGCACCCCTGACGTGCTCGATGGGGTTTAGGTCTGGAGAACAGGCAGGCAATTCGATTCACCTGATATGTTTTGTCTGAAGGTACTCCTCCACAATGGCAGCTCGGTGGGGCCGTGGGTTATCACCCATCAGACGGAAGGTGGGACCTACTGCACCCCTGAAAAGGCGGACATACTGGTGCAAAATGACGTCCTGGTACACCTGTTACAGTTCCTCAGTCAAAAACATGCAGGTGTGTACGTACACCAACCATAATCCCACCCCACACCATCAAACCACGACCTCCATACAGGTCCCTTTCAAGGACATTAAGGGGTTGGTATCTTGTTCCTGGTTCACGCCAGATGAAAAGCCGGCGAGAATCACTGTTCAGACTGTACCTGGACTCGTCCGTGAACATAACCTGGGACCACTGTTCCAATGACCATGTACTGTCTTCTTGACACGAGGCTTTACGGGCTCTCCTGTGACCAGGGGTCAGTGGAATGCACCTTGGAGGTCTCCAGGCTAATAAACCATGTCTGTTCAGTCGTCTGTAGACTGTGTGTCTGGAGACAACTGTTCCAGTGGCTGGAGTAAGGTCCCGAGCACGGCTACCTGCAGTACTCCGTGGCCGTCTGCGGGCACTGATGGTAAGATATCGGTTTTCTTGTGGTGCTGTACACTTTGGACGTCCCGTACAGTAGCGCCTGGACACGTTTCATATGTGCTGGAATCGTTGCCATAATCTTGAGATCACACTTTGAGACACACGGAGCGCCCGTGCTGCGACCTGCTGTGTTTGACCAGCCTCCAGGCGCCCTAGTACTCTGCCCCTCATAACGTCATCAGTACGTATTCTTTGAGCCATTTTCAATACACAGTCACCATTAGCACGTCTGAGAACATCTGCACACTTACTCGCTGCACCGTACTCTAACATGCACCAACACACCTCTGCGTATGTTGACTGCTGCCAGCGCCACCGTGCGACGACCGCAGGTCAAATGCACCGTATGGTCATACCCCGATGTGATTTAAACCCGCAAACCGCCCACCAGAGCGTTGTTTCACCATACATCAGCATTATCCTTAATTTATGAGCTTGAGTGTATGAGTTAATTTACCTGATCTAACTAGGGAATCTCGAAAGGCTAAGATAAGTTTCACAAAAATCATAAATGTTGTATTGTCTTGTTGTCTTGACTAAACCTAAAAATTTGCTTTAAACACTATAAATTAACATATGTAGCACTTATAGACTCACATTTCCCAAAATAGAGGTGGCTATGTTGTACATTCTTCTGTTATTTATCACAAAATTGCAAATGTGGAGTTTCAGTGAAATGATGAAATTACAGCTTAATGCAAGAGCTGTTGGGAATCTCACTGAGTGGAGTAGAATTGTCTGTCATGATGAGTCTCGTTTCGAAAAGACCCTCGATGACCAGCGAAAACGTGTCTGGAACGGCCCAGACAGTGGTGAGATACCAGCTTGCCCTGTCGCTCGCCAGGGGTGATGGGCTGGGGTGCCACTTCTGTTAATGGCAGGACGCCCTTGGTTGTCATCAGCAGCACCTTTGCAACACAGAGGTATGTCGACAGCATTCTGCGCCCCTTTTTGTTGCCTTTAATGGTAAGCCATGCTGGACTCACATGTCAGCAAGATAATGCTCCCCTGCACACACCGGGTTTATACTGCCTGTCTCAGTGCATACCAAACCATACATTGGCCAGAAACGTAGCCGGATCTGTCCTCAACTGGCAACATTTGGTGCATTATGTGTAAGGCCGACCGACCACCTCAGTATTTTGACGATCGAAAGCGCCAATTAGTATTTGGCATGATATGCCTCAGGAGGACATCCAACAACTTTGTCAATGACAAGTCGAATAACTGCTTGCACAAAGGCCAGTGGTGGACCAACGAGACACTGACTTGCTCAGTTCGTAAAGCTCTTTCTCTTGAACAAATCATCAAATTTTAATGAAACTGTGATCATTTGCTTGTCTGAACATGTACACCTATTTCCGTCACATCCTTTGCGGTGCGTCGTTTTTTTTTTTTTTTTGTTTTTTTGTTTTAAAATGTATGTGGCCACCATTACCCTGCATACTACACTACTGGCCAGTAAAATTACTACACCAAGAAGAAATGCATATGAGAAACGGGTATTCATTGGACAAATATATTATCCTAGACCTGACATGTGATTACATTTTCACGCAATTTGGGTGCATATTTCCTGAGAAATCAGTACCCAAAACAACCACCTCTGGCCGTAATAACGGCCTTGATACGCCTGCGCATTGAGTCAAACAGAGCTTGGATGCCGTGTACAGGTATAGCTGCCCATGCAGCTTCCACACGATACCGCAGTTCATCAAGAGTAGTGACTGGCGTATTGTGACGAGACGAGCCAGTTGCTCGGCCACCACTCACCAGACGTTTTCCGTTGGTGAGAGATCGGGAGAATGTGCTCGCCAGGACAGCAGTCGAACATTATCCAGAAAGGCCCGTACAGGATCTGCAACATGCGGTAGTGCATTATCCTGCTAAAATGTAGGGTTTCGCAGGGATCGAGTGAAGGGTAGAGCCACGGGTCGTAACACATCTGAAATGTAACATCCACTGTTCAAAGTGCCGTCAATGTGAACAAGAGGTGACCGAGACGTGAAACCAATGGGACCCCATACCATCACGCCGCGTGATACACCAGTACAGCGATGACGAATACACGCTTCCAATGTGCGTTCACCACGATGTCGCCAAACACGTATGCGACCATCACGATGCTATAAACAGCACCGGGATTCATCCAGGAAATGATGTTTTGCCATTCGTGGACCCAGGTTCGTCGTTGTGTACACCATCGCAGGCTCTCCTTTCTGTGATGCAGCCTCAAGGGTAACCGCAGCCAGGGTCTCCGAGCTGATAGTCCATGCTGCTGCAAACGTCGTCGAACTGTTCGTGCAGATGGTTGTTGTCTTGCAAACGTCCCCATCTGTTGACTCAGGGATCGAGACGTGGCTGCACGATCCGTTACAGCCATGCGGATAAGATGCCTGTCATCTCGACTGCTAGTGATACGAGGCCTTTGGGATCCAGCACAGCGTTCCGTATTACCCTCCGGAACCCACCGATTCCATACTCTTGATAACAGTCATTGGATCTCGACCAACGCGAGAAGTAATGTCGCGATACGATAAACCGCAATCGCGATAGGCTACAATCCGACCTTTAAAAAAGTCGGAAATGTGATGGTACGCATTTCTCCTCCTTACACGAGGCATCACAACAACGTTTCCCCAGGCAACGCCGGTCAACTGCTGTTTGTGTGTGAGAAATCGGTTGGAAACTTTCCTCATGTCAGCACGTTGTAGGTGTCGCCACTGGCGCCAACCTTGTGTGAATGCTCTGAAAAGCTAATCGTTTGCATATCACAGTATCTTCTTCCTGTCGGTTAAATTTCGCAACTGTAGCACGTCATCTTCGTGGTGTAGCAATTTTAATGGCCAGTAGTGTATTAAATAGAGAGAATGATGGTCGATCGAGAGAACTTTGGTCTCTAGGGAATCACGACCAATGGAGAGAATTACCTTCAGTGGTGAGATTAATGACCAGTGGGGGAATGGTAGAGAACAGTGAACGATGAATGGTGAAACATTATGACTATTATTACAAGCTTCTAATGTCGGAGCGAAGCAATATAAAATGAGTAGTAAGATCTGGAATTCGAGGCTCGCGCTGGAGGGCTTGGCGTCGCGTCCTGTTTCTGCCTGTCTACTTTATCTGCTGACTTCGTCTTCTTCACATCAGAGCGCTCTAAGCGTTTTCTTTCAACAGCCACATCCCATGCGGAGCTCACCTAGAAACCGCTATCCCGGTTTACAAGATCATCATGGACCCGTATCTCCACTGCCTCTCTAATGACAGAGTCCCAGAACCCGTTCTCTCGGCACAGCACCTTGGTCTGTTCGATGTTAAACATATGACCTACCTTGAGACTGTGGTCTGCGACTGCAGATTTGTCCATTTGGCCGAGGAGTACGCTTCTTACCTCCCCACTATATGTTTCTGTATGAAATTTAGCCCAACTTTCAAATGTTCCTAAGGAACCAAACTGCTGAGGTCATCGGTCCCTAGACTTACACACTACTTAAACTAACTTATGCTGAGAACAACACACACACCCATGCCTGAGGGAGGACTCGAACCTCCGGCGGGAGAGGTCACGCAATCCGTGACATGGCGCCTCAAACCGCACGGCCACTTCGTGCGGTTAGCCCAACTTTACCTCCCACTCTACAAAAAGTCTACGTATTACCAGAACTATATACGCACAAACTGTTATCCAGCTTAAACTCGTACTGAAAGAAACCTAATTTGAACTGAACTGTAACTGGTCTCAATAAAACTTGTGTTTATATTAAATGCGCAACTGAAATAAAACAATTATCTGGCCCTAATCAAAATTTCCACTTACCTCGCGTCTTGACAACATTGTTGCAGATTTCTCGAAAGCACAATAGCGACCTGCAAGCAGGAAACGGTTAAGTTCAATTTCTATTTTTAAAATAAAATTTTGGAACAATATTCAAACTGTTGCATACCATATGATGCAAGGGGGTACTGGGTAATGATAAACCTTCTTTAAACAGTGGAATGGGGAAAGTAACTATTCCTATGAAATGATATTCCAACACAAGAATGAAGTATGTATTCAAAAAGACAGAGTGAAATTTCGCGTGATCTTCACTCTTAACATTGGTTTGATCAATACCACGCTTAACAAAGTGAACACTGATTTGAAAAGGGTACAATGTTGACAGAGAATTTCTATAAAAACCAAACAGCTTAATCGTAATGAATGCCTCAGGAAAGTGAGGTAGTCTCTCAGCTCTGAGCAAGTTAAGTCGCTGACAATAATTATTCCGACAAACTAGGTGCGCAGTGCTACAATCTTACAGAAAACTTCTTCTCGTCAAAACTAATAACATTTTTCAAAATTTATAGACTTTTCGCCTTCCAATATACACATGATATTCATCCTTGCTGCCCTTTACAGTAAATTTTTCATCATCTGACAGATACAATCACAAATCAACACAGCACTACTCAATACGTCCATCACCTACCACACTTCAGCTAAGAATCGGCTTATCTTCATGCTTCGTATTGAGTGGCTGGAGAGCACATCTGTGTCTTCGAGTAGAACGCGAAAGATTTCCCCAAAATGTCGCAGTTCGGTGAGTAGACTATCCTTGTCTCATATGTTTTAGTGTTCTGCAGACCAAGGTGGTGAGCACGGATTTGTGCTGGATGGTGACATCTGCTGGCGTTTGGTACAGGTCGGTGTTGCTTCTCTTTGCTGTAGACAAAATGTCCTAGTATGCCGTCAGCTTTCTTCTTTGTCAGGACACCGAGGAAAGCTAGGCTCCATTCTCTTCTACCTCCATAGCGAACTTAGTATTGTCGTACATGCTGTTCAAGTGGACAAGAAATTCATGCAGGTTTTCTTCAACATACGGCCACACCATGAATGTATCGTCCACACATTGGTATAACGTCTTCAGTTTTAGGAGCGCAGCTTCAGGACTCATCCCCTCGGAGTGCGCCATCTATAGGTTTGTAATGCCTGCCGCTAGGACGAACCCCATGGCGCCTTCGTCTAACTGTTGGTAGACCTTTCTACAACGGTGGAAGCACGTGGTAGTGTTTGCGCGTTTCGGAGCTATTCCACGGTGTCTTAGTGGAATTGTCTCCCTGGTAAAGTCAAGGAGTTCTCCAATGGACCCGCGTGAAAAGCGGCGTGACATCGAAACTGACCAGGAGATCTCCCTTGTCCAGATACATTCCCTGAAGCACGTTCACAATCTCCGCTGAGTGTCTGGCGTAGTGTGGTGACCCTCGAGAGGCTTTGGTAGCTGCCCCAAATGTTTAGCTATCCCATGTTGTTGTTGTTGTTGTAGTCTTCAGTCCTGAGACTGGTTTGATGCAGCTCTCCATGCTACCCTATCCTGTGCAAGCTTCTTCATCTCCCAGTACTTAGTGCAACCCACGTCCTTCTGGATCTGCTTAGTGTATTCATCTCTTGGTCTCCCTCTACCATTTGTACCCTACACGCTGCCCTCCAATGCTAAATTTGTGATCCCTTGATGCCTCAGAACATGTCCTACTAACCGGTTCCTTCTTCTTGCCAAGTTGTGCCACAAACTCCTCTTCTCCCCAATTCTATTCAATACCTCCTCATTAGTTAGGTGATCTTCCCATCTAATCTTCAGCATTCTTCTGTAGCACCACATTTCGAAAGCTTCTATTCTCTTATTGCCCAAACTATTTATCGTCCATGTTTCACTTCCATACATGGCTACACTCCATACAAATACTTTCAGAAACGACTTCCTGACACTTAAATCTATACTCGATGTTAACAAATTTCTCTTCTTCTGAAACGCTTTCCTTGTCATTGCCCGTCTACATTTTATATCCTCTCTATTTCGACCATCATCAGTTATTTTGCTCCCCAAAAAGCAAAATTCCTTTACTACTTCAAGTGTCTCATTTCCTATTCTAATTCCCTCACCATCACCCGACTTATTTCGACTACATTCCATAATCCTCGTTTTTCTTTTGTTGATGATCATCTTATATCCTCCTTTAAAGACACTCTCCATTCCGTTCAACTGCTCTTCCAAGTCCTTTGCTGTCTCTGACAGAATTACAAAGTCATCAGCGAACCTCAAAGTTTTTATTTCTTCTCCATTGATTTTAATACCTACTCCGAATTTTTCTTTTGTTTCCTTTACTGCTTGCTCAGTACACAGATTGAATAACATCGGGGAGAGGCTACAACCCTGTCTCACTCCCTTCCCAACCACTACTTCCCTTTCCTACCCCTCGACTCTTATAACTGCCATCTGGTTTCTGTACAAATTGTAAATAGCCTTTCGCCCCCTGTATTTTACCCCTGCCACCATTAGAATTTGAAAGAGAGTATTCCAGTCAACATTGTCAAAAGCTTTCTCTAAGTCTACAAATGCTAGAAACGTAGGTTTGCCTTTCCTTAATCTTTCTTCTAAGATAAGGCGTAAGGTCAGTATTGCCTCATGTGTTCCAACATTTCTACGGAATCCAAACTGGTCTTCCCCGAGGTCGGCTTCTACCAGTTTTTCCATTCGTCTGATAGTTTAATATCTATATAGTGCTATATCTATATAGTACTAACCCATATATTGGTAAATTTATCGTGACCAGTATTGGAAGTAGTGGAACTCGCGTCTTGTTATCTATGGGAGGCCATACAGCCGTGGTGGTTTCGGTGTTCTTGGGTACTGCCTTCTGACAGTATCCCTGTCCATTCCTGAGTTGTTTAGGAGTGAAATGGCCTTCCTTGTCGCCGTTGGTGTTGGATCCATTTCTACTTGCATGTAGGCTGGGTCTTTGAATAGTGTCTCAGTCTTCTCTCATTAGTCAACTGAGCGTAGCATTATCGTCGCATTGACTTTATCAGCTGTTAGGACGACTGTGTCTTCTGATCGCCCTGCATTCTGCCACAGAGATGTTAGTTTTCGGCATTTTTGCTTTATCATGGTCCCTGCAAGTGTCTCTCCTCACCCCTTCGGTGGTGTCAGAGGGAGTCCCTGAATGGCTTTCTCAACGCTGCTAATGAGTGCCTGTTTAGATAGTGTGTTAGAAACCGGTGCAAAATTTAGTGCTTTTGACAATAAAGGTGTTCTAGCCTCGTCTAGTCCATTATTGTTACTCGTTCAGGAGTTTGACATTCACAATTTATTGTTCGCCATTTACCGTTTAATTCTCGTTGTTCACCGTTTTCAATTCACCGTTTACCATTAGCCACTTACCATTCACCTATTACCAGTCACCGTTTACCGTTCACTGCTTACTATTCAAACATCCATTCTCAACTGGTCATCACTTTTTCTATTGACCATGCTTCTCTCCACTGACCATTATTTTCTCCACTGACCACCATTCTCCATTCTACATTGACCACCATTCTCCAACTAATAGTATACAGGGTAATGGTGCTTGGATGTTTTCAAATCTGCCTCGTCATTAATTTTTATCACACTTATGTGCACACAACACAAAAAAGAATTACATACAATATTTTCATATCTGTCTCATCGTCATCATCATCATCTTCATCATCATCATCATCATCTCTCTCTTTTATACATCAGTGTAATTTTTTCTTTATCTCTCCGCAATGCTTACTTTTGTGAGGCAATAACATCATAAAATGTATTAGGAACGAAAGGCTCTAATGCTTACTTTAATTAGGAAACATTGTACCCAATTACTCAGGGAATACAGTTCTCCCCACCCACCTGAAGTTTCCACTGTATGACAGCAGAGGATGATCACATTCTGTTACAGCGTTGGTTGTAGGCATTCTGATCATATCGCTTATTTTGTTAAATCTCAGTGCACTTAGGCTGTAAGTGAAATCTGCTCTAGATGAATATAATGTTGTCAGTAAGCGACCTGTATACAGGGTGAAAAGTATTTAAACCTACAAACTCTGGGAGGTTGTGGGGGACATCAAAACAAATATTTTTTTTCCTAATGTCATTTTTTCCTATGAGGATTATTTAATCCGGTGGAGGCCGTATTACGCTCTTCAGTTGTTAGAGGTCGTATTACGATCTTCAGTTGAAGGCAACTGCTGTCCATCAGTGTAGTAGTGCATTGTCTCTGTTTACTAATGGAGCGATACACCTGGAGTGAGTACACTGATATGGTTGGTGCGTACTACGTAGCGCACCACAACGGACGAGCTGCACAGCGGGTTTATCAACAACAGTATCCTAATCGCTGTATCCCGCATCATACGACCTTCGCTGCTGTGTACCAACGTCTGCGTGAGACCGGGTCATTTAGCAGATTACCTGGACAGGGACGCCGTCGCACGGTAAGAACGCTTCAATTTGAGGAAGCTACCTTGCAACATGTGGAACGGGAGCCTTCAATCAGCATTCGTAAAATTTCACGTAACATGGGGACGAATCAGACGAATGTGACAACAGTCCTTCGAGAGCACTTGTTACGTCCATTTCACGTACAGCGTGGCCACAACCTGTAACCAGTTGATTATCCACCCAGAGCACAGTTTTCGCAGTGGTACCTGGAACAGTGTGAAATGCATCCTACATTTCCATCCTCTGTGTTGTTTACCGATGAAGCAACGTTCTGGCGTGGTGGAGTCTTCAACATTCACAATTCACATGTTTGGAGTGGGGATAACCCACATGCCACAGTTACTACCGCTCATCACGTGCGGTTTTTCTTTAATGTGTGGGTCGGTGTTGCTGGGGACTGTTTAATTGGGCCGTATCTGCTACCTAGGCCATTAAATGGCAGGCACTATTAAAATTTTCTCGCCAGAGTATTGCCAGAATTTCTGGAAGACGTCCCAATCCCTACAAGACAACACATGTGGTTCCAACATGACGGGGCGCCGGCACATTTCAGCCGTAGTGTGCGTCGATTCCTGGACCAACGGTTCCCAGAAACTTGTATTGGCAGACGTGGTTCTGTACCATGGCCTGCTCGATCCCCAGATATGTCCCTTCTGGACTTTTTTGTGTGGGGAGAGATGCGCAACCTTGTTTCTGCAACTCCTGTTGCATCAGAAGAGGAAAATGGCTCTGAGCACTATGGGACTTAACATCTGTGCTCATCAGTCCCCTAGAACTTAGAACTACTTAAACCTAACTAACCTAAGGACATCACACACATCCATGCCCGAGGCAGAATTCGAACCTGCGACCGTAGCAGTCGCGCGGTTCCGGACTGCGCGCCTAGAACCGCTAGACCACCACGGCCGGCTCAGAAGAGGATCTGGTTGCCCGAATAGTAGCAGCAGCAGGAACAATTCAGGATACTCCTAGGGTTTTTGCCCGTGTCAGACAGAACATGATCCGACGGTGTAACCTATGTTTACGTGTCAATGGAGGCATTTTTGAAAATGTACTGTAATTGAAACTGGGTTGTGTTAATCTGTTCTCTCTTGGTCATAAAAAAATGAAAAAGTGTTTATCGGTTTAATTGATTTGCCACCAGATAAATCTTCCTCTACTGGTTTAAATACTCCTCATAGGAAAAAATGACATTAGGGAAAAATATTTGTTTTGATGTCCCCTACAACCTCCCAGAGTTTGTCGGATTAAATACTTTTCACCCTGTATATTTTAATAACTTATGTAGACAATTTAGGTGCGGAAATATTTAATTTGAAGGTCCTTTGTGTTTGCGAAAAATAGTAGGAATACCGAACTTCCACTTAGTTTTAGACATAATACACTCCTGGAAATGGAAAAAAGAACACATTGACACCGGTGTGTCAGACCCACCATACTTGCTCCGGACACTGCGAGAGGGCTGTACAAGCAATGATCACACGCACGGCACAGCGGACACACCAGGAACCGCGGTGTTGGCCGTCGAATGGCGCTAGCTGCGCAGCATTTGTGCACCGCCGCCGTCAGTGTCAGCCAGTTTGCCGTGGCATACGGAGCTCCATCGCAGTCTTTAACACTGGTAGCATGCCGCGACAGCGTGGACGTGAACCGTATGTGCAGTTGACGGACTTTGAGCGAGGGCGTATAGTGGGCATGCGGGAGGCCGGGTGGACGTACCGCCGAATTGCTCAACACGTGGGGCGTGAGGTCTCCACAGTACATCGATGTTGTCGCCAGTGGTCGGCGGAAGGCGCACGTGCCCGTCGACCTGGGACCGGACCGCAGTGACGCACGGATGCACGCCAAGACCGTAGGATCCTACGCAGAGCCGTAGGGGACCGCACCGCCACTTCCCAGCAAATTAGGGACACTGTTGCTCCTGGGGTATCGGCGAGGACCATTCGCAACCGTCTCCATGAAGCTGCGCTACGGTCCCGCACACCGTTAGGCCGTCTTCCGCTCACGCCCCAACATCGTGCAGCCCGCCTCCAGTGGTGTCGCGACAGGCGTGAATGGAGGGACGAATGGAGACGTGTCGTCTTCAGCGATGAGAGTCGCTTCTGCCTTGGTGCCAATGATGGTCGTATGCGTGTTTGGCGCCGTGCAGGTGAGCGCCACAATCAGGACTGCATACGACCGAGGCACACAGGGCCAACACCCGGCATCATGGTGTGGGGAGCGATCTCCTACACTGGCCGTACACCACTGGTGATCGTGGAGGGGACACTGAATAGTGCACGGTACATCCAAACCGTCATCGAACCCATCGTTCTACCATTCCTAGACCGGCAAGGGAACTTGCTGTTCCAACAGGACAATGCACGTCCGCATGTATCCCGTGCCACCCAACGTGCTCTAGAAGGTGTAAGTCAACTACCCTGGCCAGCAAGATCTCCGGATCTGTCCCCCATTGAGCATGTTTGGGACTGGATGAAGCGTCGTCTCACGCGGTCTGCACGTCCAGCACGAACGCTGGTCCAACTGAGGCGCCAGGTGGAAATGGCATGGCAAGCCGTTCCACAGGACTACATCCAGCATCTGTACGATCGTCTCCATGGGAGAACAGCAGCCTGCATTGCTGCGAAAAGTGGATATACACTGTACTAGTGCCGACATTGTGCATGCTCTGTTGCCTGCGTCTATATGCCTGTGGTTCTGTCAGTGTGATCATGTGATGTATCTGACCCCAGGAATGTGTCAATAAAGTTTCCCCTTCCTGGGACAATGAATTCACGGTGTTCTTATTTCAATTTCCAGGAGTGTAGTAATATCGGCAATTCTCGGAGCATTTGAAGTTGCACGTTAGACCTGCAGTACTGCTGTTGTGCGTGTTTCTGTAACCAATTTTTACATATTTAGATGAATATAACACGCAGTATTCAGATCGAACTACTGTCGACAACAGATACATACGTTATTGAAGTATTGTCAATAAATACCATGCGTGTATTTTAATAAGGTGTACAGACAAGTTAGATGGTGATGTATTTAATATGAGTGTTCATAGAGCTTGAAAACTGTTCTACAGCGACCGCACTTTCGTTTTTAACGAGCGCTGTTTAGCCTACACGTTTTTAGCATTACCGTCAAAACGTAAGCTATGTGCATTTTTAAAAATAACGCAGACAGATTAGATGTCGAAATATTTAATTTGTAGGTCCATTGTGTTTGGTTGGTGTTCAAAATCTTACATATTTCGAGAAATAATATAAGTTCATTTTTGCCGGCCTTTGTGGCCGAGCGTTTCTAGGCGCTTCAGTCTGGAACCACGTGGCTGCTACGGTCGTATGTTCGAATCCTGCCTCGGGAATGGATGTGTGTGATGTCCTTAGGTTAGTTAGGTTTAGGTAGTTCTAAGTATAGGGGACTGATGACCTCAGATGTTAAGTTCCATAGTGCTTACAGCCATTTGACCCATATTAATTTTCTTCTTTGGTCGAATTTTTGTAGAGATCTCTAATTATGCTTATGTAATACAATAAGCACCTTGTATGTGTGTGTGTGTGTGTGTGCGTGTGTGTCTGTGTGTGTGTGTGTGTGTGTGTGTGTGTGTGTGTGTGTGTGTTCGTATTCGACATGTATCACAGAATATCGACTATGTCCTTGTTTTTGGAGGCGAATTTACATATCTCTTGTCGTTTATGGTCGTGTTGTCTGTCTGCGTGTGATTATAGTAATCGTTCTCCAGTTTTACGAGGTGTGACAATAAAGTAATGAGACTGATGTGAAAAAAAATGTTGCTTACCGTTTTAGTCAAGTTTAGTGTTGTCTCCTTCAAAGTAGTTCCCTTCTGATTGCACACACTTTTTCCAGTGCTTCTGCCATTGATGAAAACATTTCTGGAACTCATCTTCTGTAATACCTCCAAGACCCTCGTCACAGCTTTTTGGACATCTTGTACTGTTTGAAAATGGTGTACGTTGATCGCCGTTTTGACTCTTGGAAATAGAAAAAAGTCGCATGAAGCGGTATCTGGTGAATAAGGTGGCTGTGGTAGTACTGAAATTTGTTTTGAGGTTAAAATTGCTGTAGTGACAGAGCAGTATGGAATGGCGCATTATCATGATGCAGAATCCAATTATCAGCAATGTTGACACGGACATGAAGAACTCTTTTACGAGGTCTTTCTAAAGTTCTTTTGTAGTAATGTTGGTTAACTGTTTGTCCAGGAGGCATCCACTCTTTATGAACAATTCCTCTGGAATCAAAGAAACACACAAGCATGCGTTTCACTTTTGTCTTTGAGATGCGAGCTTTTTTTGGTCTCGGTGATCCCTTTGAGCACCACTGCGAACTTTGGCGTTTTGTCTCTGGATCGTACTGAAAAAAAAACAACTTTCATCACCAGTGATAATACGGCTCAACAATTCTGGATTGATTTCCGTTTGCTCTAACAGATCGGCTGCCACATTTTTCCCTATTTCTCACTGTTGTAGTATGAGGTTTTTGGGAACCATTTTTGCACACATCTTTCTCATACCAAGATCTTCAGTTATTATTAGATGAACCGTTTCTTGATTGATGTTCAGTTGATCTGAAATCATTTTCACAGTTAATCTTCGATCAGATCGTACGATATCACGCACTCTGGCCAAGTTGACATCCGTCCGTGAGGTTGATGGTCGTCCACTACGGGCTTTATCTTCAACATCCGTCCTAAACATTTTATGACAATGAAAAACTTGAGCTCTTGACATAACCTCCTCTGCAAAAGCCTTTTGAAGCTTACCGTAAGTTGTCATCGCGTTTTCACCCAATTTAATGCAAGAAGAAATGGCATACTGTTGCGCAATCTTATGCAGTTCCCTTTCAGTGACGAGCGACAAAAACACGTGTTAACGTACTACATCACAGCTCACGACTGAGAAGTTGCATCGATGTACCGCTTGGACTAGAAGCAGTTTATAGACCATGGCCTAAGACATTGTTCCTACGCAAGCCTGAATGGTTGCCACATCTTGAAAAGAAAACCAGTCTCATTACTTTATTGTCGCACCTCGTATATGTCGTAATAGAACACCCTTTATCTTTCTTACTAAAATATTGTGATTGACTGTATTGGGTGTTGGTATTTTTATCACATGTGTGACTGTATTGGGTGTTGGTATTTTTATCACATGTGGTGATGATTATAGGAAATATGGGTCTGTCCCGATAGCTGAGTGGTCAGCATGACGGATTGCTGTCATACAGGCCCAGGTTGGATTCCCAGCTGGGTCGGAGATTTTCTCCGCTCAGGGACTAAGTGTTGTGTTGTCTTTATCATCATTTCATCCCCATCCGGCGCGCAGGTCGCCAAATGTGGCGCCGAATGTAGTAAGACCTGCACCACGGCAGCCAGACCTGCCCTGTAAGGGACCTTCCGGCCAATGACGCCAAACGCTCATTTCCATTTTCCATAGGAAATAGGGCACTAATGTTTTACAGAGCCTTGGTTTGAGTCAGTAAACAGTCTAGAGAGCCACAGTTCCATTTACAGCAATTTGGATCATACTTAATTTCGCCTAGGTCTAATCATTTGTAATAATTGCCGATCATTATAGTCGATTATATTTCTCTAGTAACACATTATTTTTGCCCTCACCCTAAGATGGAAGTGAAAAACGGTATACCTAAGTATACTTCAATAAGTACATTTGGATCACCTATTCCTCTGTGTGTTTCCCTAATATTTTATCCTGATCAAGTTAGTTTCGACCTTTCAGGCCTAACTTTCAATGTCACCTTTCTGTTATTTTTCTTAAACAATACGTGTTAAGGCACGGAAGTAGCATAGATTAGAGTCCACAGTCTTGTTTTAGATACTAATTTGACGAATATATGTGGAAAATAACGTCTTTATACTTGACTAATACATTGTGATATTCGACGTAAACATTACAATTTTTGCACTGCTGATGAACTTTAGCAGACATTTTAGGATATTCTAACATTTGACAAGATCGCAGATTCGATAATTAATGAATCTGAGCCTCTGTTACGTTTTACATCATGGTACAACAAGCGAAGTTTGAACGTTTTACAAATGCAGCCATCTACTGGTGAACAGAGGCAACGCTTTTGATGTTTTGCGGACTATTTTAATTAAAACTGTTCAGCAACTACGTAAGAATAATTTGTTAATTAAATTGTATAATCATACATTTTCCCCACATGCGTCATGGACATTGTCGTTGGTGTGGTGACTTGCGCACCTACTGATACAATAGCTGTGCCGCTGGTGCAACCACAACGAAGGCCAGACAGACGTGTGGTTCCCGAAGAGGAGCAGCAGCCTTTTCAGTAGTTGCAGGGGCAACAGTCTGGATGATTGACTGATCTGGCCTTGTAACACCATACAAAACGGCTCTGCTGTGGTAGTACTGCGAACGGCTGAAAGCAAGGAAAATCTACAGCGATATTTTATCACGAGGGCTTGTAGCTTTACTGTATGGTTAGATGATGATGACATCCACTTGGGTAAAATATTCTGGAGGTAAAATAACCCCCGACTGGATCTCCAGACTGGGACTACTCAGGAGGGTGTCGTCGTCAGGAGAATTGAAACTGGCGTCCTGCGGAACGGAGCGTGGAATGTTAGGTCTCTTAATCGGGCAGGTAGGTTAGAACATTTAAAAAGGGAAATTAATAGGTTGAAGTTAGATATAGCGAAATTAGTGAAGTTCGGAGGCAGGAGGAGCAGACTTCCGGTCCGGATAAATACGAAATCAAATAGGGGTATGAAGGAGTAGGTTTAATAATGAATAAGAAAATAGGAATATGGGTAAGCTGCTATGAGCAGCATGAACGCATTATTGTAGCCAATACAGACACAGGGCCCAAAGCTTCCAGAGTAGTACGTGTTTATATACCAACTAGCTATGCAGATGATGAAGAGACTGAAGAAATGTATGATTAGATAGCAGAAATTATTCAAATAGTTAAGGGAGATTATAATTTAATGGTGATGGGGGACTGGAATTCGACAGTAGGGAAAGGAAGATAAGGAACAATATTAGTTGAGTATGGACTGGGGGAAAGAAATAAAAGAGGAAGCCGCCTGGCAGAATTTTACATCGAGCGTCATTTAATCATCAAAAACACTTGGTATCCGAATTACGTGAGAAGGGCGTATGCATGGAAGAGACCTGGACACACTGTAAGGTTTTAGATTTATCTTCTGGTAAACCTTCCGGGATGTAAGGTCGTGGTCCATGAAACTCTTCAGCTCCTAACGTTTCGTCCAGAGCTGCGCTGGACATCTTCAGAGGGGTGTTTCTCCTCCGGTGAGGTTTTAGATTCATCATGTAATGATAAGACAGAGATTTCGGAACCAGATTTTAAATTGAAGTTTCTAGGGGAAGATGTGGATTCTGACCACAATTTATTGGTTATGAACTGTAGATTAAAACTGAAGAACTTGCGGAAGGTTAGAAATTACGGAGGTAGGACCTGAATAAGTTGAAAGAACCAGAGTTTATTGATCTGTTCAAAAACGCATTAGGCAGCAAATGTCAAGAATAGGGGGAAGAATACAATAGAAGTTCAACGGGGAGCTTTTAGAGATGAAATAGCGAAGGCAGCAGGGGATCAGATAGGCAAAAAGATAGAGCCTAGTAGAAATCCTTGAATAGTACAGGACATATTGAATTTACTTCATGAAAGGAGAGAATTTAAAAATTCAGTAAATGAAGCAGGCAAAAAGGATACAGACGTCTGAAAAACGAAACGTTCGGTAAGTACAAAAAGGCTAAGCAGGGATGGTTAGGAGACAAATGGAAGGATTTGGAAGCTTATACCACTAGGGGAAAGATAGATACCGGCTGCAGGAAAATTAAAGAGGTCTTTGGAGAAAAGAGAAGCAGCTGTATTAATACCAAGAGATCTGATGTAAAACCAGTCCTAAACAAAGGAGGGAAACCGGAATGGTGGAAGGAATATACAGATGCAGTGAAGGCAGTATCATAGAATAGGACGTATATCATATACCCTCAGACTTCAGGAAGAATATAATAATTCCAGTTCCAAAGAAAGCAGGCGTTGACAGGTTTGAGCTTTGCTAAACTATTAGTTTAATAAGTCATATTTCAATAATACTAACACGAATTCTTTACAGAAGAATGTAAAAACTGGTGAAGCCGACCTCAGGGAAGATCAGTGTGGTTTCCGGAGAAATATAAGAACAAGCGAGGCAATATCGACTCTATGACTTCTCTTGCAAAACAGATTAATGAAATGTAAATCTACGTCTATTGCATTTGTAGACATAAAGCTTTTGACAGTGTTGACTGGAATTCTCTCTTTGAAATCCTGAACGTAGCAGGGATAAAATATAGGGAGCGAAAGGCTATTTACAACTTGTACGGAAACCTGAAGGCAGTTATATGAGGCGAGGGGCATGAAACGGAAACAGTAGTTGGCAAGGAGTAAAGAAAACCAAAGAAAAATTTGGAGTAGGAATTAAAGTGCAGAGAGAAGAAAAGAACTTTGAGATTTGCCAGTGACATTGTTGAACGGGAGGATATAAGATAAACATGAACAAAAGCAAAACAAGGATAATGGAATATAGTGGAATTAAATTAGGTGATGCTGACGGTGTCAGATTAGGATTCGAAACACTTAAAGTAGTACATAAGTTTTGCTATTTGGGCAGAAAAATAACTGACGACGATCGGAGTAGAGATGATATAAAATGTAGAGTGATAATGGCAAGAAAAGCATTTCTGAAGAAGAGGAATTTATTAACATCTAATGCATACTTAAGTGTTAGGAAGTTTCTTCTGAAATTATTTGTGTGGAAAGTAGCCACGTATGGAAGTGAAACATAAATGATAAACAGTTTAAACAAGAAGAGGATAGAAGCTTTTGAAATGTGGTGCTACAGAAGAATGCTGAAGATTAGATGGGTAGATCACATAACTAACGAAAATGTGCTGAATAGAATTGGGGCGAAAAGAATTTGTGGCATAACCTGGCTGGAAGAAATCAGTTGATCGGACACATTCTGGGACATCAACAGCTCACCAATTTAGTACTGGAGGGAAATGTGGTGATGGGGGGAGGGAAGTAAAAATCATAGAGGGAGATCCAAATATGAATACAGTAGGCGGGTTCAGAAGGATGTAGGTTGCAGTAGCTATTCGGAGATGAAGAGGCTTCACAGGATACAGTAGCAAGGAGAACTGCATCAAATCAGTCTTCGCACTGAAGACCACGACAACAGCAGCAACATAATGCTTTCTACCTTCTTACGAAGAATGTTTTATACTCATTCTAATATTCTACAGTAAATCATACAACTATACCCGTCGGCTGATACTCGTATCTGAGTTTCGTTTCTCTCCTGAGATTTCCTTTGTCACGGTTCAGGCGAGGAAATGTCTTTGATGGCTTAGTAGTCCAGTTCTGGCATGGGACATGCGACCACAGAAATTACTAATGATGGAAGATGGAGGACGTGGCTGCGCCTGGAGGAGTTTACGTCTCTTGCGTTTGTCTTTCTCCAGTCTTCGACGTTCCCGCTCAAAGTTCTGAAGAGAATTTGGGGTAGTTGAGCGCCAGCGACTGCGATCTTCTACTATGGTGGACCAGTTACTCGGATCGATCTTCAAGGTTTTTAGATTTTTCATCTACTGATCCTTATAGCATTTAAGAGGATCACCTCGCGGCCTTTTACCTGTGCTCACTTCACTATAAAGCATTTGACGTGGAAGTCTGTCATCTCTCATCCGCTGGACCTGCCCAACCCATCTTAGTTGGTACCCAATAATGAAATACTATTCATTTTCGCGTTCTCAAGATCGGTGGTATTTGATATAAAGTCATCCCGTTTCATGTTCATGAAGTGTCTCAGCTTCTGTTAGTTGAAGCGTTCTAGTTTCTTCAGGTCGCGGTGATATAATGTCCAGGTTTCGCAATCATAGGGCAACGTTGAGATGACAACAGCTTTATACACCATCAGTTTGGTGTATAGTGTTAGGTCTTTATTCAGGAAGACACGTTTGCTGAGACGGCGAAATGCTACATGGGCAGCACGTATTCTGCTCTATCTGTCTTTTTCAGATGAGCAATTGGATGGCAATATTCTTCCTAGATAAAGGAAATGGTCCACTTGTTCCAAGAGTGTGCCAGAAATGGATAGGCTGAAATCGGGAAGGGAATAGCCAGGAGCTGGCTGTGCGAGCACCTTTGTCTTTTGAATATTAATGGAAAGACCAAATCACTTGTATGCCCTGCTAAAACAAGTAACAGGCTGCTGCATCTCTGCAGGTGAATGAACTGGAGAGGCATTGTCGTCAGCATACTGCAGCTCTGTTACACGAGTAGTATTTGTTAACTTTTTTGAGTAGAGTCTGGGTTGGTTAAATAATTCGATTTTGTCATATGATGGCATTGTTAGAGACCGTGGCTGTTATTTGAACACAAATGTTGATGGTGTTGAGAGAGCAATCAGCTAAAAAATTATTTTAAGTTCCTTTATTCAAAAGGTACCGTTACCGGTTTTGAATCACTACGATTCATCGACAGACAGCTTTCACGCTTTCATTACAACACGTTCTGCGTTTTTTACTGATTAGATATCCTAAAATATAAATAATACATAATTATAAGCACGTCACAAAGATGGCTGAGTTACCGATTTGCATTGGGATGTGACTCACGTGGAATGTCGGTGGACCGACATTTCACGTGAGTCACACCCCATTGCAAATCTGTAACCATCCACATGGCTTCTCTGGGAATTGTATGAAAGGCCTTTTCTAGGTCGTAAAAAACTAATAGTAAAGACTTTCGTTGTTCTCTGCATTTCTCCTGCTGTTGTTGTGCACAGAACATGATTTCAATCGTCCCTCTTGATGGGCGAAACCCTCATCGAGACTCAGGAAGCACCGTCTCTGAAAGTGTCTGAAGGAGATTTAAAAGGATTCTGGCAAAATTTTACCAGCACCAGAGAGCAAGAATATTGCACGGTAGTTACCACTAATGTTTCTGTCGTCTTTCTTGAAGATCCACATCTACATTTATACAGCACTATTACAAATGATTAAAGCGATTTCATAAATTCACTGTAGCTCCATTCATTGACATATGGTCACAACACACTACAGATACGTAGAAAAACTCATAAAGTTTTGTTCGGCTGAAGCCGCACTTCAGGTTTCTACCGCTAGAGCGCTCGAGAGCGCAGTGAGACAAAATGGCGACAGGACCCGAGTAAGCGTATGTCGTGCTTGAAATGCATTCACATCAGTCAGTCATAACAGTGCAACGACACTTCAGGACGAAGTTCAACAAAGATCCACCAACTGCTAACTCCATTCGGCGATGGTATGCGCAGTTTAAAGCTTCTGGATGCCTCTGTAAGAGGAAATCAACGGGTCGGCCTGCAGTGAGCGAAGAAACGGTTGAACGCGTGCGGGCAAGTTTCACGCGTAGCCCGCGGAAGTCGACGAATAAAGCAATCAGGGAGCTAAACGTACCACAGCCGACGGTTGGAAAATCTTACGGAAAAGGCTAAAGTGAGAAGCCTTACCGTTTACAATTGCTACAAGCCCTGACACCCGATGACAAAGTCAAACGCTTTGAATTTTCGGCGCGGTTGCAACAGCTCATGGAAGAGGATGCGTTCAGTGCGAAACTTGTTTTCAGTGATGAAGCAACATTTTTTCTTAATGGTGAAGTGAACAGACACAATGTGCGAATCTGGGCGGTAGAGAATCCTCACGCATTCGTGCAGCAAATTCGCAATTCACCAAAAGTTAACGTGTTTTGTGCAATCCCACGGTTTAAAGTTTACGGCTCCTTTTTCTTCTGCGAAAAAAACGTTACAGGACACATGTATCTGGACATGCTGGAAAATTGGCTCATGCCACAACTGGAGACCGACAGCGCCGACTTCATCTTTCAACAGGATGGTGCTCCACCGCACTTGCATCATGATGTTCGGCATTTCTTAAACAGGAGATTGGAAAACCGATGGATCGGTCGTGGTGGAGATCATGATCAGCAATTCATGTCATGGCCTCCACGCTCTTCCGACTTAACCCCATGCGATTTCTTTCTGTGGGGTTATGTGAAAGATTCAGTGTTTAAACCTCCTCTACCAAGCAACGTGCCAGAACTGCGAGCCCGCATCAACGATGCTTTCGAACTCATTGATGGGGACATGCTGCGCCGAGTGTGGGAGGAACTTGATTATCGGCTTGATGTCTGCCGAATCACTAAAGGGGCACATATCGAACATTTGTGAATGCCTAAAAAACTTTTTGAGTTTTTGTATGTGTGTGCAAAGCATTGTGAAAATATCTCAAATAATAAAGTTATTGTAGAGCTGTGAAATCGCTTCAATCATTTGTAATAACCCTGTACTCCGCTAGCCACCAAGCGGTATGTGGCGGAGCCGGAGGCGGAGGCGAGGGAAAACGACTATCTGAACGCCGCAGTACGAGCTCTAATTTCCCTTATCTTTGAATGACGATCATTGCGCGATTTGAAAGTTGGTGATAATAATATATGCTCTACATCCTCGGCGAAGTGTGTCCCACTCCAAAATTTCTATGAAATTTGTAACGCTTTCGCGATTGCTAAGTGTACCAGTCACGAATCTTGCCGCTCTTCTTTGGACCTTCTCAATCTCTTGAATCAGACCCAACTGTTGAGGGTCCCATACCGACGTACAGTACTCTAATACTGGACGAACTAAAGTATTGTAAGCAATTTCCGTTGTTGAAGGACTGCATCGATTCGGGATTCTACCAACAAACTGCACTCTAGAGTTCGCGTTATCCGTTACTTGTTTACTCTGTTCGTTACATTTGAGATCATTTCAATTAGTCACATCCAGATACTTGACGGATGTTACCGCTTCCAGAGACTGGGTATTTAATTAGTACTTGTACATTAATTGGGATTTTCTCTTTGTTATTCGCAGTAGCTAACAATTGCTAATATTGAGAGATAACTTCCAGTCATTACACCACGCATTTATTTTCTGCAAATCCTCATTGATTTGTTCACAAATTTCGTGTGATACTACTTTCCTACAGACTACAGCATCATCAGAAAACAGTGTAATGCTGCTGTCAATACCAGATCGCTTATGTACATCGTAAAAAGCAGCGGACCTATTACGCCGTTCTGGGGCACACCTGATGTTACGCTTGTTTCTGCTGAAATTTCCCCATTCAAGACGACATACTGCTCTCTGTCTGTTAGAAAACATTCTATCCAACCGCATACGTCATCGGATATACCGTAAGCGCGCACTTCTTGCAGCAAGCGACGGTGCGGAAATGAGTCGAACGCCTTTCGAAAGTCGAGGCATATGGCATCAACTTGGGAGCCGAACTCTAGAACCTGTTGTATATCATGCACAAAGAGGGCAAGCTGTGTCTCGCATGACCGCTGTTTCCTAAAACCGTACTGGTTACTGCAGATGAGCTTCTCAGAGTCTAGAAAGGTCATTATGTCTGAACATATGTCCCATGTTCCATGATTCTACAACAAATTGGTCGGTAATTACGTGCTTCTGATTTTCTACCCTTTTTATAGATTGCTATGACCTGGGCCTTCTTCCAGTCCCGTGGAACTTTCCACTGTTCCAATGATCTCTGATAGATGATGGATAAGAATGGTGCTATATTTGTAGCATAGTCATCATAAAATCTTACGGGGATACAGTCTGGGCCAGATGCTGTCCTGGCGTCTAAGGATCTTAACTGTTTTACAATCCCAGTTACAGCAAACACTACGTCAGCCATCCTTGCGTTTGTTCGATAACTGAAAGGGGGAATTGTGCTGCAGTCCTCTACCGTAAATAAGTTTTTGAAAGCTAGGTTTAGAATTTCAGCCTTCTGTTTATCATCATTCGTTACATTACCCGTACTGTCAGCAAGAGAAGGTATAGAATTATTTGGAGCGTCCATAAATTTTATGTGCGACCAAACTTTTTTGGGATTTTTTTTTGAATCTGCAGATAAAATATTGCTTTCGAATTCGTTAAAAGACTCTCTCATTGACCTTTTGACAGCTGCTTTCATTTCACGTAGTTTCTATTTGTCAGTGGGGCAGTCACTGTGCAAAATTCTTTACTTTCTCGGCAACTTCCTAATATGTTTATTGAACCAAGGTAGATCCTTTCCCTCCCCTATATTTTTGCTAGGCACATATTTCTCTAGCACATGGTGGACACTACCTATAAATTCCAACCGAATGTACTCACTATCTTTGTGTCCCAAGGTGAATACTTGGAGCTGACTATGAAGATATTCGTTAATGACACTTTTATTTGCTTTCCCAAAAACGAAAACTCTACCATTACTTTTTTAAAATCAGATCTGTTGTCGCCAAGATATCTGATATGTTCCCATCTCGAGTTGGTTTTCTAGCCAATTGCTCAAGGTCGCATGTTGAGAGTGCTCCAAGGATAACTTCACACGAGTCTTTGCTTCTGCCCCCTGTGATAAAAGTGTAATTTTCCCAGTCAATGGAC
This sequence comes from Schistocerca americana, assembly GCF_021461395.2. Classification (NCBI taxonomy): domain Eukaryota; kingdom Metazoa; phylum Arthropoda; class Insecta; order Orthoptera; family Acrididae; genus Schistocerca; species Schistocerca americana. The sequence goes on from NC_060125.1 coordinate 173,837,367, forward strand.
GCCAGATTAAAGTCTCCACCTATAACAAATGGATAATTTGGATATTTATTTCCTATATACTCAAGACTTTCCCTGAAACGTTCAGTGACGTTTGTTGCGGATGCTAGTGGTCTATAAAAACATCCTAATACAATGGTCACTCCTTGTCTGATTGATAGGTTTATCCAGACTATTTCACAGTCTGATCCAGTATCGATCTCAAATGTGTTTAAACAGCTTTTAAGTGCAATGAACACACCACCTGCCATAGCATCAGTCCTATCTTTCCCAAACACTGTCCTATCCGAGTTCAAAATTTCGCTGCTATTTACGTCTGGTTTCAACCAGCTTTCGGTACCTAATACAATATTGGCATTACTACTGTTTATTTCGCAGAGTAACTCGGGGATCTTACTACAGTCACTTCGATAATTTTCTAACATAAGATTAGCATATTTAAATCCTTTGGAATGACCTGTTTCGACGAACTAACAATTTTTTCAGCTGGCACACCCACATAAGTGTCATGAACTGGTAATTTTTCAGGCCAACTGTTTGTTTCCCGTGGGGAGGAACATAATCTAAAAATAAACCATGTGCACAATTGTGGAGTTTTTCATGTCGGCTGGTACCTTGCAGGTTTCCCACTTAATAGTATGAGTGAGAAGAGCCTAGTTTTCAGAGTAAAGCCGCCACCCTGAATAAGTTCCAACAGGATGTTGTCAGGTTCAGGAGCCTTTCCTGGCTTCATACTATCGGATGCCTTGCTGAATTCCTGAAAAGTTGGAGGATCAGCCATCCAGGATTGTGGAGGATGCTGTGGAACATGTTTGAGAAAGACTCAAGCGGCAGTAGAAGTGCAGTTCAACAGTGAGCTGAACCAACGATTTGAGATGTCCTGACTTTCAGTGAGAATTGTGGTGTTGTCAGCAGCTTTCAGTGTTCCTGATGAGGAGCGGATGGGTCCATAAAGCTCTTTAATTCCAGCGTAGAAGCCACGCAGGTTCCTGGCATCGGAAAGATTTTGGAGTTCCGAGGTTTCTTGTTGCCACAATTTGTTCTTGATTGCTCGTATTTCACTCTGACATTTCTGCTTGAGCTCTTGAAAGTGTGTTTTCTATTATGCGCAGGACGGATCTTGAGCAAGGGGTAAGTAAGCATACCGCTTTGCACTGATGATGACTTGGATTTCTTCATTGCTATCGTCAAACCAGTCACTTCTCTTCCGCACACGAAATCCAATAGCATTCTCTGCAGTCCCTTTGATGATGTTCTTTAATGCGGTCCATTCTTGTTCGACATCATCTTTGATTGCCGGAGATTTGTGGAGTTGGCCTGACATCTCGTCTTGGAAGTGTGAGCGAACGTCTTTGTTCTGCAGGTTGTTGACGCTGAGTTTTCTGCGCGGGGGTTTGAGAAATGGGATCGTGGCTTACAATACTTTGGTAACCTCAGACGGCTAACTAAAATTTTATGATCAGTCCAGCAATCATCGATGTTTCAAACTGTTTTTGTGATGAGGATGTCTTTGTTGTCAGGCTGTCGAGTGATGGCACAGTCTATAAGATGCCAATGTTCAGAGCGTGGGTGCATCCATGTGGTGTTATAGCGGTTAGGCAAGGAGAATTGCGTATTGATGATGAAGAGGTCGTGCTCAGCACTTAGACCAAGATGTAATGGCCCATTTGCACTGCACTTTCGCGCCCCTTGTTTACCCAAAAAAGGTAGTCCCTTCCCACTCTGGCATTGAAGTCACCCAATAGGATTAATTTATCTTTAACAGGTATCTTAGAGAGAGTACTGTTCAGCTGGTGGTAGAACTGATTCTCTGAATCTTCATCGCTATCTAAAGTACTAGCATATGCAGAGACGAAGGTGATGAAGCTGTCTAAACCAGAGGGTATTCTAAGAGTCATGAGCCTTTCATTGATTGAAACAGGTGTGAGTCGATGTGCAATCACTAATGTTATTTTTACGGCAAATCCTACACCACGCATGCGTGGCTCTTCTGCATCCTATCCTTCCCAGAAGATGGCGTACCCTGAGCTTGCCTCACTGTTGTGTCCTTCACATCATAATCTAGTCTCACCCAAGGCAGCTATATCTATATCTAGCCCAGCTAGTTCATGGCTAATAAGAGCGGTTCTTCTGTCTGGCCTGTCACTGTTCACGTCCAAGAGGGTCCTGATATTCGATGTTCCTGTGGTCATTATCATTTCATTCTTCTTTGGTTTTCGTCCGCAGTATAAGGAGTGACCTTTTGGGTGGGTATTCCCAGCCTGGTTCAAGGGTGACTTCCGATGTTTAGCCCACATTTTCTGGGGCCTTCCCCATTCAGGGTGGGCAGCGGTCATCTCAAATAGGCCTACCCAGTCGCAGATGCAGGACCGGATCCCCGAGTAGTCACACGGGTTCTCAGGGAGGCGACCATCGCACACCTGCCTCCCATGTGGAGGTCCGGACTACTAGCTTCCAGCCTCACTCAAAGCCTGCTACCACCGTCCTTATCCGATCACAATTGAGTGTTAAACAAAATGACAGGAGAAATTTCCATTTACGTGATTTTGTTTAAGGTGGATACAGCTTGCGAGGAAGTAAACCACACACTATGATTCTGGAACAGTTCATCACGGCACACGGCAGACGGTTATCAGTTACGAGGTCGGCTTCGATGTGAAGGATGAACAAGGCGTTCAGTCGCTCCTCAGACAACGTAGAGCGTAGGTACGATTTTAGTCATTTAAGAGCGGAAAACGAGCGTTCTGCTGAACAATTTGTGAGTGCCATACATAGAAATATTCTAAGAGCAATTTTAGCATTAGGAAACACGGTCTGTAACCTCTCTTTTCGTAAAAATGTACTCTTTTCGACTGGTGTATCACTGAAATGAGCGTTTGGCGTCATAGGCCGGGAGGCCTCTTGCGGGGCAGGTCCGGCTGCCGTGGTGCACGTCTTATTACATTCGACGCCACATTGGGCGACCTGCGCGATGGATGGGGATGAAATGATGATGAAGACATCAGAACACCCAGTCCCTGAGTGGAGAAAATCGCCAACCTAGCCGGGAATCGAACACGTGCCCGTAGGACGGCACTCCGTCACGCTGACCACTCAGCTATCGGAGCGGACGGTGTATCACTAATCTCAGAAGATTTCAAAAGTTCCGCGAAATATACACATTAACTTGGGAAGGGAGGCTCCAAATCTGTGTCATATGACGCTTGGAGTTTTGCTGCACGTTCAACAATATCGTCAGATGAACTGTTCTTAAGGTTACTGAAAACTGTGAAGGAGTGCAACAGTGTTCTACAGCTTTCCTTCCTCCTCACTAATTCGACGTACAAGCTGTCGAGTACTGGGAAAAATGTTTCGACTCTAAAGTTTTCCCTTCCAGTCAGAGAAACTTCTGCATAGTCCGGTTCTTCGTCATCATGAAATTTGACTTTTTGTCATCTTTTATAGGTGCATTCATAGTCGATATCAGTCACAGTCCTTATGTATTTATTTTCATATTAGTCGAACATGCCACAAATAGATGTAATACATCCTACAAGTGATTCATATAATTCATACACTGTTTTAGTATAAATATTTACACGTTGCAATTTCAGATTTACACTATTACACCTCTGGAGCATGCCCTTGCAAACTGTCATCATGAATACTGTTTCTAGTCTGTTGGGTTGATTCAACAAAGCTGAAGCCTCATTTCGCCAACCGGTTTTTCAAACGTATTATTGGCAGTGTTGATTCAATAAAGCTGAAATCTCATTTCGCACAAGTCGTTTTTCAAACGTATTATTGGCAGTATGTGTGAGGTCATTGATAACGTCCTCCCATTTTTCATGTAGACTTACACACGCTTCCCCTCTTGCTGCACAACGTGTTTTTGATAAACTTTTTACCATTTTGGTTCCTGGTTTCATGAAAGAAAGAAGTTTATCTCAGTACTGTGTAGAATGAGAGAAAAAATTACAAAGGTTTTTGCACTACATTGAAAAATGAACATGCTTCCCGATAACAGCTTGCAGCACTGGTGCCGACTAAATTCAAAGAATGTGCTGCACAAGGCACATAATGCACTTTCGCATTTCGTTCTTTAATGCGTGCCTGCAAACCATTGTAGATTCCTGACATATTGCTTGCATTGTCATATGACTGGCCCCTACCTTCAGTAATATCAATGGAATATGTAGAGGACCCTCCCCCCATGAACCATGGACCTTGCCGTTGGTGGGGAGGCTTGCGTGCCTCAGCGATACAGATAGCCGTACCGTAGGTGCAACCACAGTGGAGGGGTATCTGTTGAGAGGCCAGACAAACGTGTGGTTCCTGAAGAGGGGCAGAAGCCTTTTCAGTAGTTGCAGGGGCAACAGTCTGGATGACTGACTGATCTGGCCTTGTAACACTAACCAAAACGGCCTTGCTGTGCTGGTACTGCAAACGGCTGAAAGCAAGGTGAAACTACAGCCGTCATTTTTCCCGAGGGCATGCAGCTTTACTGTATGGTTAAAGGATGATGGCGTCCTCTGGGGTAAAATATGCCGGAGGTAAAACAGTCCCCCATTCGGATCTCCGGGCGGGGACTTCTCAAGAGGATGTCATTATCAGGAGAAAGAAAACTGGCGTTCTACGGATCGGAGCGTTGAATGTCAGATCCCTTAATCGGTCAGGTAGGTTAGAAAATTTAAAAAGGGAAATGGATAGGTTAAAGTTAGATATAGTGGGAATTAGTGAAGTTCGGTGGCAGGAGGAACAAGACTTCTGGTCAGGTGACTACAGGGTTATAAACACAAAATCAAATAGGGGTAATGCAGGAGTAGGTTTAATAATGAATAGGAAAATAGGAAGTCGGGTAAGCTACTACAAACAGCATAGTGAACGCATCATTGTGGCCAAGATAGATACGAAGCCCACGCCTACCACAGTAGTATAAGTTTATACGCCGACTAGCTCTGCAGATGACGAAGAAATTGAAGAAATGTATGATGAGATAAAAGAAATTATTCAGGTAGTAAAGGGAGACGAAAATTTAATAGTCATGGGTGACTGGAATTCGTCAGTAGGAAAAGGGAGAGAAGGAAACGTCGTAGGTGAATATGAATTGGGGCTAAGAAATGAAAGAGGAAGCCGTCTGGTGGAATTTTGCACAGAGCACAACTTAATCATAGCTAACACTTGGTTCAAGAATCATAAAAGAAGGTTCTATACATGGAAAAAGCCTGGAGATACTGATAGGTTTCAGATAGATTATATAATGGTAAGACAGAGATTTAGGAACCAGGTTTTAAATTGTAAGACATTTCCAGGGGCAGATGTTGACTCTGACCGCAATCTATTGGTTATGAACTGTAGATTAAAACTGAATAAACTACAAAAAGGTGGTAATTTAAGGAGATGGGACCTGGATAAACTGACTAAAGCAGAGGCTGTACAGAGTTTCAGGGAGAGAATAAGGGAACAATTGACAAGGAGGGGGGAAAGAAATACAGTAGAAGAAGAATGGGTAGCTTTGAGGGATGAAATAGTGAAGGCAGCAGAGGATCAAGTAGGTAAAAAGACGAGGGTTAGTAGAAATCCTTGAGTAACAGAAGAAATATTGAATTTAATTGCCGGCCGCGGTGGTCTCGCGGTTCTAGGCGCGCAGTCCAGAACCGTGGGACTGCTACGGTCACAGGTTCGAATCCTGCCTCGGGCATGGATGTGTGTGATGTCCTTAGGTTAGTTAGGTTTAAGTAGTTCTAAGTTCTAGGGGACTGATGACCACAGCAGTTGAATCCCATAGTGCTCAGAGCCATTTGAATTTAATTGATGAAAGGAGAAAATATAAAAATGCAGTAAATGAAGCAGCCAAAAACGAATACAAACGTCTCAAAAATGAGATCAACAGGAAGTGCAAAATGGCTAAGCAGGGATGGCTAGAGGACAAATGCAAGGATGTAGAGGCTTATCTCACTAGGGGTAAGATAGATACTGCCTACAGGAAAATTAAAGAGACCTTTGGAGAAAAGAGAACCACTTGCATGAATATCAAGAGCTCAGATGGAAACCCAGTTCTAAGTAAAGAAGGGAAAGCAGAAAGGTGGAAGGAGTATATACAGGGTCTATACAAGGGCGATGTACTTGAGGACAATATTATGGAAATGGAAGAGGATGTAGATGAAAATGAATTGGGAGATATGATACTGTGTGAAGAGTTTGACAGAGCACTGAAAGACCTGAGTCGAAACAAGGCCCCGGGAGTAGTCAACATTCCATTAGAACTACAGACAGCCTTGGGAGAGCCAGTCCTGACAAAACTCTACCATCTGGTGAGCAAGATGTATGAGACAGGCGAAATACCCTCAGACTTCAAGAAGAATATAATAATTCCAATTCCAAAGAAAGCAGGTGTTGACAGATGTGAAAATTACCGAACTATCAGTTTAATATGTCACGGCTGCAGAATACTAAAGCGAATTCTTTACAGACGAATGGAAAAACTAGTAGAAGCCAACCTCGGGGAAGATCAGTTTGGATTCCGTAGAAATGTTGCAACACGTGAGGCAATACTGACCCTACGACTTATCTTAGAAGCTAGATTAAGGAAAGGCATTTGTAGACTTAGAGAAAACTTTTGACAATGTTGACTGGAATACTCCCTTTCAAATTCTGAAGGTGGCAGGTGTAAAATACAGGGAGCGAAAAGCTATTTACAATTTGTACAGAAACCAGATGGCAGTTATAAGAGTCGAGGGACATGAAAGGGAAGCAGTGGTTGGGAAAGGAGTGAGACAGGACTATAGCCTATCCCCGATGTTATTCAATCTGTATATTGAGCAAGCAGTAAAGGAAACAAAAGACAAATTCGGAGTAGGTATTAAAATCCATGGAGAAAAAATAAAAACTTTTGAGGTTCGCCGATGACATTGTAATTCTGTCAGAGACAGCAAAGGACTTGGAAGAGCAGTTGAACGGAATGGACAGTGCCTAAACAGGAGAATATAAGATGAACATCAACAAAAGCAAAACGAGGATCATGGAATGTAGTCGAATTAAATCGGGTGATGCTGTGGGAATCAGATTAGGAAATGAGACACTTAAAGTAGTAAAGGAGTTTTGCTATTGGGGGAGCAAAATAACTGATGATGGTCGAAGTAGAGAGGATATAAAATGTAGACTGGCAATGGCAAGGAAAACATTTCTGAAGAAGAGAAATTTGTTAACTACAGAAGAATGCTGAAGATTAGATGGGTAGATCACATAACTAATGAGGAAGTACGGAATAGGATTGGGGAGAAGAGAAGTTTGTGGCACAACTTGACTAGAAGAAGGGATCGGTTGGTAGGACATGTTTTGAGGCACCAAGGGATCACCCATTTAGTATTGGAGGGCAGCGTGGAGGGTAAAAATCATAGAGGGAGACCAAGAGATGAATACACTAAGCAGATTCAGATGGATGTAGGTTGCAGTAGGTACTGGGAGATGATGAAGCTTGCACAGGATAGAGTAGCATGGAGAGCTGCATCAAACCAGTCTCAGGACTGAAGACCACAACAACAACATGAAGAGGACTTTCAGTACGGCCTCGGCTAAGTTTTCGATCTTGTGTCCAGGGTTTGGTAAAAACAGAAGGAAACGTTCAACAGGTTCACAATTCTTATATCTTAATATGAAAGATAACTGATCAATATGTGAAATGTCCGCAGTAGAATCTACTATTATAGAGAAATATCTGGACTGTTTTATTTCACTTATGATAATCCTTTTTATTCGTTCAGAAAGAATCTCTATTATTTCATCACATATTGTTGAAGGATAACTCGTATGTTCCTGCCCTGTACTTCCATATCGTTCAATGTGCTCTGCTAGAAACGGATCAAACTCGGCTATAAGTTCAAGAGACATCATAAATTGACCATTATGTGATGAATGGAATAGTTCAACGTGTCCACGTAGGGGAAGTCCACGACTTGTTAGTTTCTTCACTACTGCAAACACCGTTTTCAACACACTGCGCCAATACATTTTTTTTCTGTCTCAACATATGACTCGAAATGGTTATCTATTGTTGCAAGTGACTTTTTTCTTGTTAAGGGTGATAACGCAGAATTTTTGTGTTGAAGTGAATTCTCATCATGAGATAAAACATAGAAATATTTTTCCAATCTGCAGTACCATTAGTAGCAATCGCCGCCTTACCTTCGAACAATTTACACGGTGCACAAAAACAGCACCGGTGCTACAGGAGTATGCTAGAAAATCACACAAAGTTGATTCACCATTTAAAAGTTTACAGTAAAATACATTTTTGTTCAAATATCTGGATTTATCGCCTATTGATCTTCTTGAATTAGAAAAATCAGCATTACAATTCTGATTAATGCCACGTTGTAAGAGAATGTCAATTGTTGATTCATTGCCACACCATTCTGCAGGATGATCACTAACGAAGTTATTTCTTTTTGTAATGTCTGACTCGACAGTTCTTCGTGAAACTTTTCTTCATTTTTAACTTTTGCTTCGTCTGTATTTACTTCGTTACAAGAGCTGCAGTGCCAGAAATATCATCCGTACCACTTGAACTCGAAGTCGAATCAGCAACATTTTTTGCGAAAAATTTATCTACTCTGCCAAGTATTTTTAGAACATTGGCTTCCCGTTCTCGCCTTTCCTTCGATAATTCCCGAAATGCCGGCATACTTAATTTTGCACTTTTGATTTTTTTCACTGTTATTCATGTTAAGGCACTTACAAAATTGTCAACCAACTGTCAAAACAAAAGAAAAAATGTAAAAGGAAAGAAAGAAATTCTGTATCCAGTTCCAATCGTACTAGACCGCACATGAGCACAAAGCTTTCTGCTTTGAACACAGCACACGAGAACGAAGATTTTTCCTTTAAACACGGAGCGACGTAACTGTGCTATGAAACAACGACAACACAGAATAATTTAAATTCACTGTCGCCTGTTTCTCTGTTGACAGTGAACAGTTAAAGCACACCTGCCTGCTGGAATTCATCTCGTAAAGAAAACGGGACAGTCCCTTTTTTGGCTTCTGTTTCGCCGGAATTTTAGCTGGGACGCAAATATGTTCTGAATATTCTTGACACTGCCTTTCTAATTTAAAAAGAAAATAATTATTTTTTGTGATTTCTTGCAGTGATGTGTGCTGGATCGACTCTTATCCCACTTATTCTTACAACATTTTAGCGGTTTCTGTGGATAGAAAAGACAGACTACAAACTCTAAGTAGTCTTGTTAGCAGTTGATGTGATGTGTTGTCATCTGTGTGAACACTGCTGTTATGTCTACACGAAAATGCACCTTTTGTTCCAACATAAAAATAACCTTTCCTCGAAGAAAAAAAGCTTGGTTAAGAAGTTTAATATTAAATTTGCAATGCCACGTACTATTCGATTGCACAGAGTGGGAACTTTGATATCGTGCAGGCTGCAGCACAATAAATGAGACAAACGAAAGTTGGTTTCTTCTTTTTTCGCCAAAAAAAGTAACTACGTAAATAAATAAAATTTTTAAACTGCTGTGAAATGTATTTCACATATTATTAAATAGTTTGCTTACGTTCCTTTCTTATAAACATGTGTCTAAAAATTTAAAACATTCCCAATATCAACATGTTTTGTTAATTTGCTGTCATTAAATCAAAGCTCAGATATTGAAGACCACACAGCTTCCATATTAATTACAGTAATGGAGGGCTGACTTGATACTTCCCGGTAATTTCTACAATATATGTAAACAGAGTCGGGTTTTACGTACTGAGGCCTACACATACTACAGTATTTAAGAAACTGCTGATTAGTTTATAACAGCTTTTCAGGGGTCCCAGTATTTTCACGGGGAAAATATGGCAGCGTTAAGTAGAAGCCAACAACATTCTCGGAATAATAACATTTCAGACATTGTATTGCAGATTGCCGTCCTGACAGCTTACTCAAAATATTTTGAACAGTCGTGAAGATGATACCAGACAGAAAACCAGTGTTAAATTTCCATTCAGGCACCAAGTAAACTATGTATATTTCCAAGCTTTGAAACGTTCCCTTAGAAAAATTTGTGAGTGATTGTGCTGACAAACCCCTTACGTTACTTGATTTTCAAACAGCTGAGCAGAACTGAACGTACTCAGACATTTCGCTATTTACTTATTCTGATCAACACTAAACTGACACACAATATTTTTTAGCGCAACGCAATCCGACTTTCAAAAATCCCTACAAAAGAATGGCGCTGACTAACAATAACCTATACCTTTCATGAAGCACTTACGTTACAAAAATCTTCGTTACCCAAACTACTGCAATACAGCGTGCGCCAATACTGCCAGCTGAATAAAAGATTCTAACTTCTGAAGGCACTAACTACTGATAGGCATAGTTAGCATACGAAAAATTTTGATAGAGAACAAACAATGTATTTACCTTAATAGTGTTCAAAAGTCATAATATATATATATATATCAGTTCATGACATCCAGTCTCAGAAATTTACTGTCTCTGATGGACGCACGTCCAGATCATCCGCTCTCAAGACTCCGCTATCTCTCTCCCCACATCCACCACTGCTGGCAGCTCACCTCCAACTGCGCAACGCTACGCGCTGTTCACATCTAGCTGCCCAACACTACAATAGCAAACAACAATGCAAACCAGCCACAGACTGCACACAGCACAGCCAGTGATTTTCACACAGAGCGCTACGTAGCGTTACCAATAAAAAAACCTAAACAGTCTACTTACAACTTGTATTGTTGAATTTCGTTCTTAAGCTTTATTTAGACTAGCAAGTTGTTTAATAGTACTAAAAATTTTTGTCGTTTGTAACAGCAGTTATTTTAAAACGTAAAAGGTTAAAATGAGCACAGTGCAAAAAATGCCGCCCCTGGTCTCGTGCCTAGTGGTCCTACACGTAAATCCGCCATTGGAGTTGTGTGTGTGTCTAGCTATGAGTAGTGAATCTATTCGCATCGACGGACGGGTTATGACGGCGGAAGAGGTTATGGACTATTTAGATAACATAGAAAATGAATCTGCAGAAGAAGAACGAAGCCAGGAACATGATTCCGATATAAGTGATTGTGAAAGTGAACACAGTGCTCACAATACAGGCACAACAGTTTCTGATTTGGATGTCTCAGAAGATGAAATCTCTGAAAATGGTTTTGGTAGTTCCTACCAGGGGAAAAACAGGTTCAAACGGTCGCGAAACCCGCCCAGTAGTTCTAGAACGAGAAAATTTAATATTATTGTTCAGTTACTGGGATTGATTGGACCTGCTTGGCTATGTAAGCCTTCTAGGCCATTTGAAACATGGTCTCTGCTTATTACATTCTGGTGATGCGCTGAACACTACAATAGATCACACAAATGCACAAATTTCTGAAGTGAGTGCAAATTATGGTGTGATTGCGACTTGTGTTGATCATGTGTCTCTAGAAGAAATGAAAGCTGTTTTCGGATTGATTTATCTCGCAGGTGCTTGTAAATCAAATCATGAGAATGCAGAATCGTTTTTTTTTCTACGGAGCTAACAGAAAGACCAATATTACTTAAAGCAACAGTGTCCAGGGAACGGTTTCTTTTTCTTTTGTCTGTTATCAGATTTGATAACCGAGCAACAAAGGAACAGACAAAACAATCAGGTGATACGTTGGCAGCTATTTCTGAATTGTATGAGAATTAAGTCTTTCGTGACGGCACTGATATGTAAAACATTCTCGGTTTTCTTCCCGCATGAATTTGGTATAGCTTTCGACGATAGCCTCCATCATCATTTTCAGGAGTAACTGACTGTCTTCACTGCTACTGTGGTGGCCTTTTATAGCCCATGGACGGCTGCTGTTATTAAGAAGGCTGTTGAAATAAGAATGAACGAGAAGAACTTCAACTATCTGAAGAGTGCATGGAAACGAGTGCTCGATGCAGAGATGCAGCAGAGACATCCCTTGCGGGGTTTACGCTCCCACGGAAGTGGTGGCGCTACCAGAGCAGACATTGACACCGTCTGCAACGGCAGTAAGTAATCGCCGACCAATCAAAAACCGACCAATCAGAAGCCGTCCACGCGCTATATAAGGCCAACACAGCAGCAGTGAAGATAGTTGCTCCTGACGATGACGATGGAGGCTATAGTCGAAAGCTTGAGATTTTATCCCGGCAAAAAAACCAATAATGTTTTACATAATTCTGAATTGTTTATCAAGTTTATATTCAACTCCGCAGCAAATTATAGCTGCCCACAATCTGCAACAGTTGATGAAATGCTAGTACGTTTTCGTGGACGCTGTTTTTTACAGTGTATCTACAAAACAAACCCCAAAAATATGAGTTGAAAATTATGTGTTTGTGTTATGTAAAGTCCCACTATGTGCTAAACGCTTTTATTTATTCAGGGAAGGCGACAACACTAAATCCATCAAAACTAAGCATCCCAACACAATCTGTTCTGAAGCTGGTTCAGCCAATTGCTAAGACAAACAGAAACGTAAATGGAGATAATTGGTTCATCTCTGTAGAAGTGGCTAATGAACTACAAAATATTGTCCTGACATAAGTCGGTACTCTTCGGAAACAGAAACGTGAAATTCCAGCAGGATTCTTGCCCAATAAATCATATGAAGCGGGACATACAAAATTTTGGTTTCACAAAGGGTTTAACAATATGCTCCTACGTCCCCAAGAAAAGTAAATCAGTACTCATGCTATCATCAATGCATCATGACAAGCGCATTGATCAGCAGAGTGGTAAACCTGATATTATTCTATTTTGCACTTCTACAAAGGGGGGCGTGGATGCTGTTGACCTGAAGTGTGCTTTCTATAAATGTGGAAGAAGATGTAAATGGTGGCCACTAGCCATATGGTGGGCTGGAATGGATATTGTTATTGTTAACAGCTACGTAATAAGGCATTGCACCAATCCTAAAACAAAGATGTCATGTTGTCAATTTATGAAAGAGCTGTCAACAAGAGTAACTGAAAAGCACATAAAACATGCTACTGTACCAATTCTATCACCAAGTTTGAAAACAATTAATTCAGCATTTCGTTTGGAAGAGCAGTTACAACCATCAAGCTCATGTGGGCCTAAAAAGCCCCAAAGATGTAACTTTTGCTCAAGAAATCATGACAAAAAATGTGTCAGTCACTTGTTCAAGATGCAAAAAATATGCCTGCGAAAACCACTCTCAGCAGAAGGCATATTGTGTACAATGTAACAAAGAATAACTATTATGTACAACAATATTTTAGAAATTGAAATTTTTGTTAAGCATATAGTAATGCCCGTTCATTTCTTTACTATGCATTAAAAATTACATTTTTCCTTTCAGAGATCAATCTGGACCTTAATAAACTAGGCGGATGAAGCAAAAAAGAAGAGTTACTACTAAACTGAAAAATGTGTTACTTTAAAATTACCTCTTCATTGAGAATTAAAAAAATGTAGACATTTAAATAAGCATCTTCTGTACGAGTTTCTATCTTTCTTATACCTCATATTTAGGTTAAATCAGTTGTAAATAAGTTGAAATGAATGCGTATAAAACAATTACCATAAAAATTGAATCAAAGTAAATGGAGATACTAATAATTTTTTGGATCTCTAATAACCCCACGATAGTAGTTGTGATAGTCAAAAATATCGATAATAATTCAGGGTTAAGATGAATTAATTGTTTAATATTTTACGTATTTCTATAACTATCTCGGTCTGTCAGTGTGTAGTGAGGAGTTCCCAAGATTAGTATCATTGTTCACTGTTTCACTGATGAAACATTAAAATAGTCACAAGCATCTAGAGATCTTGACAGATTTGATTCCTCAGGCAGTGAAAAACAGCCTGCAATAACATAGTAAATTCGAGACATTAAGTTCAATTAATTTTTCTTTCTTTTTGTTGTCAATTATCACATCAAAAAAGTTTTGCATGACCGCGGTTCCAGGAAATCCTGAAGACACAGTCCCTTTGACAGTTTAGAGATGTCACTAAACCAGCCCAAAGATGTAAACAACCAGGCATGAGCAACGTATTAGTCGAACGGGGTCCGACAACCGATCTGTTCCAGTCATTCCACCAGGAAGGAGGTGCACGGACCATGTTGTATGTATAGTTCAACCACGCTTAGATAGACAATACCGCTGTTCGACAGCGTCCGCATTGTTACTTTGTGCCAGGAAGGGCTCTCAACAAGGGAAGTGTCAACGCGTCTCGGAGTGAACCAAAGCGATGTTGTTCGGCCATGGAGGAGATACAGAGAGCAGGAACTGTCGATACATGCCTTGCTCAAGCCGCCCAAGGGCTACTACTACAGTGGATGTCCGATACCTAAGGATTATGGTTCGGAGGAACCCTGACAGCAACGCCACCATGTTAAATAATGCTTTTCGTGCAGCCACAGGACGTCGTGTTACGACTCAAACTGTGCGCAACAGAATGCATAATGCGAAACTTCACTCCCCATGTCCATCTTTGCAACCACGACACCAGATGGGCCCAACAACATGCCGAATGGACCGCTCAGGATTGGCATCACGTTCTCTTCATCGATGAGTGTCGCATATGCCTTCAACCAGACAATCGTGGGACACGTGTTTGGAGGCAACCCGGACAGGCTGAACGCCTTAGACACACTGTGCAGCGAGTGCGGCAAGATGGAGGTTCTCTTCTGTTTTGGGGTGGTGTGATGGGGGACCGACGTATGCCGCTGGTAGTCATGGAAGGCGCCGTAACGGCTGTACGATACGTGAACGCCATCCTCCGACCGACAGTGCACCCATATCGGCAGCATATTGGCGAGGCATTTGTCGTCATGGATGACAATTTGCGCCTCCATTTTGCAAATCTTGTGAATGACTTCCTTCAGGATAATGACATCGCTCGACTAGAGTGGCGAGCATGTTCTCCAGACACGAGCCCTATCTAACATGCCTGGGATAGATTGAAAAGGGCTGTTTATGGACGACGTGACCCACTAACCACTCTGAGGGTTCTACGCGGAATCGCCGTTGAGGACTGGGACAATCTGGACCAACAGTGCCTTGATGAACTTGTGGGTAGTGTGCCACGACGAATACAGACATGCATCAATGCAAGGGGATGTACTACTGAGTATTAGAGGTATCGGTGTGTACAGCAAACAACTCTGAAGGTCTCACTATATGGTGGTACATCATGCAATGTGTGGTTTTCATGAGCAATAAGAAGGGCAGAAATGATGTTTATGTTGATCTCTATTCCAGTTTTCTTTACAGGTTCAGGAACTCTAGGAACCGAGATGATGCAAAACATTTTGTGATGTGTGTATTATACCGTTGCGATATTGTAGTGCCTGTGCTACTCCGAATTTTAATACTATTTTCTTCGAACATGCATACATGAGTATGGAAGTTTGGACCTGGCCGCGAACCGGACCCGAATAGCGTAATGTTGAGGTGACCTCTCGTGATAAGCGCGAAATCCAGGTTCCAGTCCCGGTCTGACACAAATTTTCATATTCGTCATTCCATTATACAGCTGATAGTTGCCCACATTCACAAATACAAATATATCATTCACTTTGAAGCATTTCAATATATGTACAAATATATTATAAAAGTAACAACCACTGCCATCTATTAGTTGAGTGTGAAATTATTTCAATTTTGGTAAGGTACGTGGAAAATCATAATTGTTTTTATTACTTTATTACTTACTACACATTCGAAATCATTTTCTTAACGATTAAAATTATATTAAAATAGTAGTATGTGTCATACGGAAGATAATATTTACTATACACATTTTGTTAATATTTGAGAGCGAGAGCTGCGCAGCTTAGATCAGAGATACTTTTTGTTGTTGAACAAGAAGACAAACAATCAGACTTCGGAATCAATGATCGACAACGTTTGTAGTTAATTGCTGTGGTCGGTGGAAAACGAGTAGTGTGCTGGCTTCTGGACTGATATGACGTGGTTCCGCAGGCTTGTACTATCTTAACTTTATGGAGGAAGCCACTTCATTACAAGGATATGAAGGATGTGAAGTCACTGATAATGCTGTCAGCAGCATAAACTTCGTTGTGGACACCGACAATCCACTGCATTACTCTACAGCTACGTAAAATTTCATAAATTCAGCTCCATCTTCAAATTCTCCCTCCTACGTACGAAGAAATTATTAAAGTGTGCTTGCATTTCAGACCGGTATTTTTAAGTAGTTGACTCCTACTGTTACCAATTACAGTTTTACAGAAAAAAAGGGAATGAGAGAGGTGTAGTGCAAGCCAAAGATACGAATTATATTTTCGCAGCTTGAATTGTAATGATCTACCTTATTATAGACAATCATGTAACAAGATTATTTTATTAAAAGAGAGCTCTTTCAGCAAAGGTGAGCAAAAGTAACCGCTGTTTTATGGAAACAGTTCAAGTGGAATTAATTAACAAATGTATAATAAAACTGTGAAGGCTGTGAACGGTTTTGATACGAATTTTGTTCAAAGATAAACAGGAAGTTTAGTAGAGACTGTCGTGTTCGTTTCTAAATTATAAGTATTATAACTACAATTCAGTTTTGATAACACTATATTAATTTCCAGCAACAGTTACGATATCAATTTGAATCCGAACGATTCCAAAGTCATTTCTTAGCACTACACTGAGTACCAGATATGTTCGTTATTATATTACGTTTGAATTTTCGATTTTTATAAATTCTGTGCATGCTTAACAATAGTGTTGTATGCACGTGTTGAATTGTGTTCCGCTGTAGTGACATGTTATTTGTTGTATAACGTAGTACGCGAATGAAGTATTTGTTGTGCTCACTGCAAGTTGTTGATCATGCTTCCGTCAACACTGATCAAGTTACGGTTTATAATTTGAACCTGTTCCTTTTTTAAGAAATATAAAACAAACATACGTTAAAATGGAATACTCTTCCAACGTGTGATTGCATTGACGTTGGTTGTAAGACGACGTTGTGTATCTCAACCGCCTGCGGTCAACATGGATTAATAGGAAAGCCATTTCACCTTATAAAACCCAATGGACGCGTTACAAACCAACTGCACGTGAGATAATCCATGTGGTACCAACATGACCAACGTCCTGTTCAATTCGCAGATGTAATTACATACCTCTTAACATAAATTTTGGATATCGTTAGCTCGGTCGTTCTGGAAACAAAAATGAGTTGTACGTCCACCAGACTTTACATCTCTCGAAAAAAAGAAACAGTTTCTACAAAGAAACATTGACGACTACTGAAGACGTAAAATGCCGTAAAATTTTGGCCTCTTCTGCGACAAGTCCAAATTTAATTCAGCGTGCAGATTTGCCCGTCGGGAATCGCTTTATAGCGTCCATCAGTGCTCAAGGACGACATTTTGGGTGTTTTATGTGAGAGTCATCATAATAAACGCACAAACTGTATTTATGTTATGCTGTGATGGTTGACCGAATAGCAGATAAGTGCAACGCTAGAAGGCGAGCATTGTGCAAATCATAATTATATTTTATGGGAGCTCTTCGAGAACTAGTTGCAAATATGTGTTACCTAAATCTATTTACGAGGAATAGTCGAATCTATCTAATTTAGTGAACGATTCTTTGCTCTGCACAGTGGGATAGGAGTTGATAACGGATTGTGCATTGACTGTTGACGTGAAGTCACGACACATGCGAAGAACAACCGTTGGCTTTCGAACCACTTTCAGGGGCGATGCCCAATAGCTTGATGAGATGTGTTTAACAACTATGAGTCTCTGCAATCTATCAAGTTATTTTTAAGTTGCTGATCTTAATGTGAATTGTATTGGACGAGAATGGGAACAATGAAATTATTGGAGATCATACCAGTCGCCCGCATCCAATAAAACAGTTGATAAGTGCTTCATGTGAATTATGGCTGATAGGTACCTTGAGGAGAATTAAAAAGAACGGTGTACTGCCTTTCGGAGGCATCTAACGGGGCTGTGTCGGTCCAGACGGTACGGTTCTGTCTCCACACAGTCAGGAACATACGCGTTCACCACGAACAACAATGCAAATCCGTCTTTTGTGATATATTCAGAAGATAGGAAAAGGAACATCTAAAAAAAAGGCTGGACCAGTTCTCTTCTCCAGCGAGTGCAGGGTTTCATTATCGTTGTTCAAGGTTGCTGAGGCGGCCAGGTACCATTCTAACTCTCAAACGTGTAGCCCCACAGGTTCAGCAGGTGGTGGGTTAGTCACCTAGTATCATTACTGTCAGGGCAGTTTTGAAAGCCTTACACTAGTGAGTCTGTGAGTTCAAAAGAGATTATGACCTTGGTTTTTATTGCCCTGAAACATAACCCCTTTGTACGAAATCTGACCCATATGTGAAGAAACGCAATTCGACTAATTTTGTTTCTCAATTTAGTTCTTGGATGCATTACGTGTTCCACCCTCTGGTCATATGAGTTCAGCGTTGTTGAACATGGTCGTTTTTGTTGTAAAATTTAAACTTTAAAGGCTGGAAATGTTACTGTTAATAAAATGTTCCAGGCCATTATGCCGTGGTCAAATGGATTTCACATTAAAACCCAACGTTCCGTCCCCATCTGCGGATGACATTTTCAAGGGGGTTCAAGGGGGACGTAGTTTCTTTGAATGTCTGATGCACACCCTGGCTCCCAGATGACTGCAGCAAAATTCCAGAATCCAGATGTCACTCGTCTTCATGCTCTCCTCCTTCCTGGGGTGTTTTTCAATCTCTATGGCCTCTCTGTATAGCCAATCATGGTATCTGCTTGTGGCTGCCACTACTTGAGTTCTGTCAAAATGAAAATGGTGGTCCCCTGGTTGCAAAGCATGTTCCGCAACAGCTAATCTGTCAATCTCCCCTCTTCTACAGTTTCCCTTGTGCTCTTCGAGTCGTTATTTGACCGTTATTTTGTAGTAGCCACGTCACCTCCCCACAACTGCACGGTATCCTATAAATCCCCGCCTTTTCTAAGGGTTGGCGAGCACCCTTTTCCGATTTTAGGTGATCTTGTATATTCCGGATGGGTTGGTAGATTACCGCGATGTTCCTCTTTTTCGAGCTTTTGCCCTATGCGATCAGTAGTATCCATTACGAAAGGCAGGAAAACTTCCAATTTTACCGGCGCTTCAGCATCGCTATGATAATTATGATCATATCAGCGGTCAAGTGTTAGGGTGGGGCGGGGGGGGCATAATATTGCAAGGACGCACTGACCTCCAGATCTATGACACGTTACACTCACCGGTCGATGTTATTGCGACACTGTACTCCTTTCCCACGTGCGTCTTTTTAGTGATGCATTCGACCCCGATTTCTCTTTTATGGATGACAATGCCCGACGTCATGAAACAGCGCAGTTGGTTGGTTGGGGCAGATGTGAACAAACAGCGAGATCATCGGTCTAATAGGATTAGGGGAGGATGGGGCAGGATGTCGGCCGTGCCCTTTCAAAGGAACCATTCTGGCATTGACCTGAAGCTAGTTAGGGATATCACGGTAAACCTAAATCAGGATAGCAGACGTGGGTTTTGAACTGTCGTGCTCCTGACTGCAAGTCCGATGTGCTAACCACTGTGCCACCTCGCTTGGTGCACAGGTGGAGGAGCTCTTCTTGGTACTAGGTGACATTCTGTGAATGAATTGGCCTGCCCGTTCTCCCGACTTAAATCCCATCGAGTTCATGTGAGTTGCATTGGGGCGATGTATTGCAGCTCGCCCATATGCACCAATGACCGTACAGCTCTCGTCAACCGCGCTCGTGGAGGAATCGAATGCCCTGCCATAAGAACTCCTTACCAACCTTGTGGCCAGCATGAGAGCACGTTGCAGAGCATGCATTGCCATCCGTGGTGATCATATTGTTGCTGACCGTCGATGGTCGAACCCGCAACTCTAGTTGGCAGAGCTGAAGCCGGGGCCCACTGCACCGTTTCTCGTCAGGAGGAAAAGCAAGTTAAATAGCGTCAAGGGGCAGTGCAGAGTGATACAGCGGTATTCGGAAGTTTTCCTTTATTCAGCTAGTTTACAGAAGCATACTGTAGGCGCGCCACCCGCGCGCTGTTCAGCGAGTCCAGCGGTCTCAGCACTCCTGGACTGCTGACACAACTGCAGCGGTCATCAAGGCCGCCCAATGGTGAAAGTCAGCCACGCTCACCCAGTCGCCGCCCGCCAAGCTGTAGAGACTGGCGCCACTCCACTGCTCTCTGCACCGTTTAGCCTGCTCTGTCTGACCATGGGACGAAGGTGACTGTACTGGTCACCCAGGACCCTCAGCTGCTGCTGCTCCCAGGACAGGACTGGACTCGAACCCGCGCCCTCCTGGACGCCATGCCACAACTTGCTGCTAGTGGTGCTTGCTGGATGGCAACACCCGCCGCCGCATTGCTGCGCCTCCCACAGCGTACGCCTGGCCCAGACCCGGTACACCAGGTAGAAAGCAAATGTGGCCCATCCTGGACCCGCTGCAGACCGCTGTCACTGCCCTCCTTCAGGCAGACCATGCAATCTCCAAGTACACGGCTGCCATTCTGTCCCACCCCAGTGTTGTGCCCCGGAGGCGGAATACAGCCCGAACAAGTACATAGAAACAAAGTACAGGTTTACACAGAATATTTACAACATCGCTCTCAGACTGGCCCCTATAAGCGTAGACCAGCACAGGTCTGACCCAACTCTCGACTGACCTGGCACACCCCTAAAGCTAAAAGTGCCTTACCATTTATGCGGCTTTTCCCCTCGCTTCTGACGTAGCGTCAGAGAGAGACAGAAACTATGCATGGGGAAATTCCCATACATCAGCCACTTACACGTAGCCACTCCCAGCTCTGGCCTACTGCCTCACCCCATACATTGCAATAGCCTAAAGCGACGCTGCAGTTCCCTGCCTCGCTGTTGCTCCACTCCAAACAAATCGTACGTGCAAAACGCCGCTGCAGCTCCGTCCCATGTTTACCCTTCCTAGCCTACTGGCTGCTGACTATTACCACACATTAACAGCGGCCCCAGACTTGATCGCCCAACCGCGCATTTACTGAATTTTAACAAACTTCCCCTTTCCTACGACTAAGACTAATACTAACACAGCAATACATTCTGTTAAGAACCATGTCTCGCCTTATGTAACGTCCATGCGCAACATCATGAATCGCGGTGACTTCAATATAATTATTGTTTTTGAATAAATTCGTTTGTGTTCGCCTCACTGTGTATTCATTTCACTTACCTTCTGTACTACACTGTAGCAGTTGATTCCATGCATCGTTCAAGTTTCATCCAGCTACGTTACTTTGTGTTAACACATAAGGCGGAAGTTGCTGTCGTTCTTAAGATTTGAGCAGTACTGTATTAGCTGGTGCGTGTCAAATTTCAGGCGACTCTCTGAGACACAAACCCACAGTCTCCATCCAATGATAAGCTACCCTAGCAGATGGTGAAGTGACTCTGGATTCTTTCAGACAGATGACACGTGCATGAATATATGGCGTAAAATGTGTCTGAGGGCAGGCGACTTTGAATTTCAAGAGTGTACCGTATTGGGACAGGACAGACCAACTACTGTCCATCCCACAGCCAACATTTCGGAAATGATTCATCTTTGAGTACAGTAACGAACAAGTACAAGCTGCCCACGTGTTGAACAGCTTCCTCCAGGAGGTGAGAATCAATCGACAACAATATATTGCGATACCTGTTGACATGAGGCTGACTGAGCAGGCTTGGGTTGAATCGAAACACCGACCGCTTTGGAACAGTGGTGAAACACTGGACTCCTATCCGGCTGCATGGGAGTTCAAATTTCCTTCCGATCATCCAGATTTACGCAGCTTAAGGACAATGCCAGGAGCATTTACATTAATTTATCCATGCTAATTATGGTTGAGCTTTGTAGCTGTCGACAGGATTACATTTAGAAATTCAGCAACCATCCACTCTTTGTATAGATTTACTTGTGCCTTCCACCGATTATCAGTTGGCGCAATAAATTCCTGCCTTCGTTAATACAATGTTCTCACATTTCAATTTGAACGGTGTCGCTGCTGTTTGCCTTGTAACTTGCATCTCCTTATTTCATCCTTATGGGCAAGTCACTGAAGCAATGACGCGGCGCAAAATTCGCTTTGCGGTTGTCTGTTACAAAAATGGGCTCCTGCCTTACAGCTTAATCTCATGACCATGACTCGAGCATCTGCTTTTTCGTATTTTGTCTATTGCTTAATCTGTGTTATTATGGGAAAGCTAATGATAAAAATGAAGAACAAATGAACAGATTGCAACGATGCATAAATAAAGTTCATACACAGACCCAAACAAACAGAATATGCAAAATAAAAATGACCCTTAAATTATCCCACGCAAGTTAAGATAGGCAAGGCAGCTTACATCATCTGCCCCAGGCACGGATGCTATAAATTGGGTTGTCTGTCTTAACGTCCATGAAATAGATTCAGGACCAATTTTATTTCCTCCCCCCTGCATACTGAATAAACCCCTCAATTACTGATATAACATGCTCGCTTAATCAGTTAATGTAACAGCACTGGCATGAGTGGCAAAATGTAACAGCACTGGCATGAGATAGATTGTTCAGCTTTTACAGGCTATTTGACCAGCAGTCACTGCTCGGTCAATTCTCTCAACAGAAATAATGAAATACACAACTTAATGAAGACGAATGTGAGAGATGTTTATCAGATGATACGACGGTAACAGAATATTTGGCGTTACTTGAGCGGCAGCATGGATGACTTCGTACTTAGGTTGTGCTCAAACGTTCGAGCTATCTTCGTTACTGAGTTGTCACTACAAGCAGGTAATAAGCTGCTTAGATGGTTATGTTATTGAAAACCGCCAGCCTTCTATAAACTGCAAGTGTTTCACTTTCTTTATTCTAGTTAATTAAAATTGTGTAATTATTTCATCGACAATCCTTGAAGGTGTGGCATCACAGACTGCATTATAACCAGCACAGCACTCACTTCGAAGACACTGTCGTCGATGCCCACACACAGCAAAATGAAAACTCAGCCGCTACCTTACTGGAACAATGTCCCCGATTCAGTACGGTATTTCATCGCATTGTTTCCGCTGCATCTGTTAAAGCTCTCATGATAAACCCAGCGGAAATTAACAAACTGTCTGTCATAAATAGTTTCTATTTGTATCCTGAGCTCTGTTTCTCGAAGTGATACACTCCTGGAAATTGAAATAATAACACCGTGAATTCATTGTCCCAGGAAGGGGAAACTTTATTGACACATTCCTGAGGTCAGATACATCACATGATCACACTGACAGAACCACAGGCACATAGACACAGGCAACAGAGCATGCACAATGTCGGCACTAGTACAGTGTATATCCACCTTTCGCAGCAATGCAGGCTGCTATTCTCCCATGGAGACGATTGTAGAGATGCTGGATGTAGTCCTGTGGAACGGCTTGCCATGCCATTTCCACCTGGCGCCTCAGTTGGACCAGCGTTCGTGCTGGACGTGCAGACCGCGTGAGACGACGCTTCATCCAGTCCCAAACATGCTCAATGGGAGACAGATCCGGAGATCTTGCTGGCCAGGGTAGTTGACTTACACCTTCTAGAGCACGTTGGGTGGCACGGGATACATGCGGACGTGCATTGTCCTGTTGGAACAGCAAGTTCCCTTGCCGGTCTAGGAATGGTAGAACAATGGGTTCGATGACGGTTTGGATGTACCGTGCACTATTCAGTGTCCCCTCGACGATCACCAGTGGTGTACGGCCAGTGTAGGAGATCGCTCCCCACACCATGATGCCGGGTGTTGGCCCTGTGTGCCTCGGTCGTATGCAGTCCTGATTGTGGCGCTCACCTGCACGGCGCCAAACACGCATACGACCATTATTGGCACCAAGGCAGAAGCGACTCTCATCGCTGAAGACGACACGTCTCCATTCGTCCCTCCATTCACGCCTGTCGCGACACCACTGGAGGCGGGCTGCACGATGTTGGGGCGTGAGCGGAAGACGGCCTAACGGTGTGCGGGACCGTAGCCCAGCTCATGGAGACGGTTGCGAATGGTCCTCGCCGATACCCCTAATTTGCTGGGAAGTGGGGGTGCGGTCCCCTACGGCACTGCGTAGGATCCTACGGTCTTGGCGTGCATCCGTGCGTCGCTGCGGTCCGGTCCCAAGTCGACGGGCACGTGCACCTTCCGCCGACCACTGGCGACAACATCGATGTACTGTGGAGACCTCACGCCCCACGTGTTGAGCAATTCGGCGGTACGTCCACCCGGCCTCCCTCATGCCCACTATACGCCCTCGCTCAAAGTCCGTCAACTGCACATACGGTTCACGTCCACGCTGTCGCGGCATGCTACCAGTGTTAAAGACTGCGATGGAGCTCCGTATGCCACGGCAAACTGGCTGACACTGACGGCGGCGGTGCACAAATGCTGCGCAGCTAGCGCCATTCGACGGCCAACACCGCGGTTCCTGGTGTGTCCACTGTGCCGTGCGTGTGATCATTGCTTCTACAGCCCTCTCGCAGTGTCCGGAGCAAGTATGGTGGGTCTGACACACCGGTGTCAATGTGTTCTTTTTTCCATTTCCAGGAGTGTATTTGTGACATGCCACTCACGGCAGGAGTTAAGTCCCATAAGATTTCACACACATTTTTGAACACACATTTTTGAACACCCACGGCAACGAAAACTTGGCTTATCTAAAGTTCTTAAAATCTAACAAACAAACAAGTAAAACGAAAAAAATGGCTCTGAGCACTACGCGACTTAACTTCTGAGGACATCAGTCACCTAGAACTCAGAACTAATTAAACGTAACCAACCTAAGGACATCACACACATCCATGCCCGAGGCAGGATTCGAACCTGCGACCGTAGCGGTCGCTCGGCTCCAGACTGTAGCGCCTAGAACCGCACGGCCACTCCGGCCGGCAAAACAAAAAGAAACACTAGATTTTAATCTACGAGTAGATGTCATAAAACAAATGATACTTTTTCTCTGAAGGAAATCTTGCCGATTAACTTATAGCGGCCGTGCGGTTCTAGGCGCTTCAGTCTGGAACCGCGAGACTGATACGGTCGTAGGTTCGAATCCTGTCTCGGGCATGGATGTGTGTGATGTCCTTAGGTTAGTTAGGTTTAGGTAGTTCTAAGTTCTAGGGGACTGATGACCTCCGATGTTAAGTCCCATAGTGCTCAGAGCCATTAACTTATAGCGGCTGTAGGTCACAGCCATGCTTTTTGTTTTTACAGGCATCATAGTCGGCTCTGATTACTCAAAGTGGTTCAAATGGCTCTGAGCACTATGGGACTTAGCACCTGAGGTCATCAGTCCCCTAGAACTCAGAACTACTTAAACCTAACTAACCTAAGGACATCAAACACATCCACGCCCGAAGCGAGATTCGAACCTGCGACGTAGCGGTCGCGCTGTTCCAGATTGAAGCACCTAGAACCGTTCGGCCACACCGGCCAGCGTCTTGATTTCAAAACTATTTATTCATTAAGTCCATAATAGCAATTTCGGTCGTGTGGCCATTATCAAGTGGAGTACTGCCAACGCAGAGCGTACACACACAATTACACTGCAAATAAAATAGAATGACATAGCACTTTCCTCACGTTGTGCTTATGCACTAGCTAAATTTTTTAAATAATATCTGACATGTGGTGTCACCGCCAGACCCCACACTTGCTAGGTGGTAGCTTTAAATCGGCCGCGGTCCATTAGTATACGACGGACCCGCGTGTCGCCACTATCAGTGATTGCAGACCGAGCGCCACCACACGGCAGGTCTAGAGAGACTTAGTAGCACTCGCCCCAGTTGTACAGCCGACGTTGCTAGGAAAGGTTCACTGAGAATTACGCTCTCATTTGCCGAGACGATAGTTAGCATAGCCTTCAGCTAAGTCAATTGCTACGACCTAGCAAGGCGCCATTTATCCTTTGCTATGTATCTAATGAAGCATGTACAGTAACAAGACCAATGTCCACCAATTGTGGATTAAAGTTAAGTATTCCAGCAGCTACGTACTTTTCTTTATAGCATTCATTAAGTATCCTGTTTCAGACCTCACGCCATCCTGCGTGAGCTTATAGCGTGCATTTCGGCTTCCTCAAACAACACGGTGTTGGCACTTCTGCCGACACTTCATGACATATACTGGACATATATATCATGCTTAAAAAATGTATCAAGGAGGTAGTTCGAGAGTAGACGAAAAGTTCCTCTAATGATACAGCCGGAAATCAATACCTGTTG
This sequence comes from Schistocerca americana, assembly GCF_021461395.2. Taxonomy (NCBI): domain Eukaryota; kingdom Metazoa; phylum Arthropoda; class Insecta; order Orthoptera; family Acrididae; genus Schistocerca; species Schistocerca americana. The sequence continues at coordinate 173,863,598 of NC_060125.1, forward strand.
AGTTATGGGTCGTTGAAGATCTGCAGTACGCAGCCTGAATTTTATTTACGGATGAGGGAGGAATCACGAGATAATACATAGTAAATTACTACAGTACACACATGTGGGTAGACGCAAATCCTAGACCAATCATAGGGGTGGTGGCATCATTATCGCTTCAGTATCAATGTGGAGGCAGAAACAGTCGGTGACAGATTCACGGGACCACACACTTTACCAAACAGATTAGCAGGTGCCCTAAGTCACCGATTTTTGCCCGCCGAGTTAGCAGCGTTATTGGAGGACGCTAACCTCGCACAAAGACAGCGACTGTGGTTTGCGCACAACAGGATGCTATGACATTTTCTATGGGTCATGCTACAGTCCCTCACTGCAGCGTTTTACATGCGATGGATTGCTCGAGGAAGTCCGGCATCATAGCCTCTCCGTTCACCTGACCTGAATCCGTTGGATTTCTGGCTGTGGGGACATTTAAAGACAATGGTATATGCCCAATTCATAGACAGTGCGCAGATGTTTCAGGAGTGTGTAACCAGTGTATGTGACGCATTCCGAATGAAGCCAGGTGTATTGGGAAGAGTGCGTGATTCACTGCGAAGGAAGCTGAAAGATGTATGACGATGCGTGGTAAACACCGCCCTTAGTGGCTACTTCTTCGTAACACTATTATGGGAATGATATGACTCCTACCTCAACAGGTATTCGTTTCCGAACTTATTATTGTAAGAACTTTTCATCTAGTTTTGACCAGTACTATTTCCAACAAGAATATGTGACACGTTTTTTAAACACACTGTATACGCATTCATGTCACTTTTTTGTTTTAAAAAAAGGGTTACTTCTGCTCGCAGCGCCCAGAAGGAGCTATACGAGTCGGTCAAAGTACAGATTTCGATGTCAGGAACTTATAACCGTCATTCCCCAGATCGCTCCTCTAAGCAACAATTTCGGTAATTGTTATTCGAAGTACATTGACGGAAAAAAGATCTGAGCACCAAGATGGAGGTGTGCAACATAAACGAAAGTTGGTAGGCATGTTTCTATATCTGAAAGATGATGTAAATTCAAATTTTGCGCCAGTCGCGCAAGAGTGGTGCTAATAGATTCACAATGAGGATGAAAATCAGGTTTCCTTTAAATACACTCGCCTTGCCACGGTTCGCGCGGCTGCCCCCGTCAGAGGTTCGAGGCCTGCCTCGGGCATGGATGTGTCTGTTGTTCTTAGCGTAAGTTAGTTTAAGTAGTGTGTAAGCGTAGTGATCGATGACCTCAGCAGTTTGGTCCCATAGGAACTTACGGCAAATTTCCAAAAAATACATGCCATAACCGTCTTGAGCGTTAGTTACCTTTGAGACTGGACGTGGTAAATTGATATTAGTCAAGCATGCCTTTAAGGCGAAAATGACGCCTTTACCATCACCTCACTGAGTTTGAATGGGTTCGTGTATTAGGGCTACGAGATGCTGGGTGTTGCAGAAAGACTTGGCAGGAATGTAGCCACTATACATGATTGCTGGCAGCGGATGGTCATGTGGCAATGCCAAGAGGGACGACCATCTTGTTCGGCGTATGGTTGTGTCGCACCATACTGCATCTGCAGCAGCAATCTGAGCAGCAGTTAGCACCAAAATGACACAACGAACAGTCACAGGCGCTGCAGTCCTGGACTGTGCGGCTGATCCCGGCGGAGGTTCGAGTCCTCCCTCGGCCATGGCTGTGTGTGCTTGTGCTTAGGATAGTTTAGGTTAAGTAGTGTGTAAGCTTAGGGACTGAAAACCTTAGCAGTTAAGTCCCATAAAATTTCACACACATTTGAACATTTTTTTGATCTGTCACAAATCGGTTACTTCAAGAGCAGCTCCGACTCAGACGGCCTGTAGTGTGCATTCAATTCATTGGATCAAGCGTCAGACCACTGGAGGGCAGGGTGGAGATGTGTTTTCTGATGAAAGCTGCTCCTGCCTCGGTGCCATTGATGGCCGTGTCTTGGTTAGAAAGAGGCCGGTTGATGATCTGCACGCAGCCTGTCCGTATACTGGACACACTGGATCTACAACTGGAATTATGGTCTGGGTCCTAGAAGTGTTGTGGTCATCCCACGCACCCTGGCTGCAAATTTCTACGTCAGTCTAGCGATGCGATCTGTTGTGCAGCCATTCATGAACAGCATTCGAGAGAGTGTTTTCCAACAGGATAACGCTCATCCACATACCGCTTTTATAACCTAACATGTTCTAGGAAGGGCCAACGATGTTATCTCGGCCTGCTCGATCACCAGACCTGTCTCCAATCGAGCACATGTGGAACACCATGGACGATAACTCCAGCGTTATCCACAAACAGGTTTAATCATCCTTGAATTGACTTACCAAGTGCAACAGTCATGGAATTCCATCCCACAAACTGACGTCCGACACCTGTACAACACAATGCATGCACGTTTGCGTGCGAGCATTCAACATTCTGGCGGTTACAGCGGATATTAACGTACCAGCATTTCACATTTGCAATGGCCTACCTCGCGCTTGCATTAACCTGTGATCTTGCAACCTAAATATGTTACCTAAAAAAATGTATTCCAGAAATTTCATTACTCTGCGTTAATTATGTTTTGGAGTTGCGACTTTTTTCGTTACTGTATCTTTCAATTTAATCTGAATGTCAAATACTGAATAAATAATAGTGTAAGGGTTTTTTAAAGTTTTTTTTAATTACCACTACCAGTCACAAACTTTGTCAACTGTTGTATTACTTATTTATTTAGCGACATCTTTCGAGGGAATCCTTTATCTTGAGGCTAAATGGCATTACAAAAACCAACTTTACAACAAGGTCATACTAATGTTACATAGTCTTTTTGTAAATGCTGTGGTCCTCTTGTGGAAGAAGAGAAAACTTAGTAAGGGGCGATGTCACTTTGGAATCTGGACTGATGTTTGCACGAAAATAATAATGGCTATCACGAACATGAAATAGACACACTACGACAACGCACAAGTAAAATTAACAACAAACAATGTGACACAGCTTCCTCACACAACATCCAAAAACCCAAGTACATAACGTTACCATATTTAGGTGTTAGCCAAGTTGTTTAAAAAAAAAACAGACATCAGGATCACCACTGCCACAAAAAATAACTTAAAAAAGAAACTGATACGTCTCACATCCCACAGACAAACTTAAGAAAGCAGGAATTTATAAAATTACATGCAGTCATTGCAACAAATATTACGTTGGTCAAACGGGAAGAAATTTTAAAACCCGACATTGACTGTTTCTGACTTGGCAAACCGAATAAATCAGCTATAGCGAAACTTATAAATGAAAGAGGACACAGTGTTATAACAGACAACGATCTCTAAGTTCCACATAATTTAGAAAAGAGCTGGAAAATGGACATCTTGGAAGAAATGGAAATATTCATCCATGGCCACATAGGAAGTAAAGCGATGCTGAATGAAATGAAATACTTCAAAAATTCACATTTCTTTTCCAATTTCACTACAGTACTCCTCGAATAAAAGATACATAACATGACAGTCGTTTGACTCTAGCCCCAGCAATATCTTAGAAATATGTAAAATATATAGTTTATATTATGATGTGTTCAATAATAATGTAACAAATGCTCAATTTGTTATACATTTCGTCAACCTACATCTGTAATACGATAACAAGTCTTTCAGAAGTCATGTAAACATCTGACACCACATAGATCGACAAATTGTAAGGTGTCAGGCAAATCCAACACCTTCCATGAAAACCCAGACATTATAAGCAAATCCAGTAGTATGTCACATAGCTCCGAATAAATCGTGACATTAAATTAACCAAAGTAATACGAGTAACGAGTGAGCAAATGGAATACCACAGACTAACACAAGAATGCCTAAATGCATGTCATACCTTCCCACCGTGAGACAGACGCAGTTCCGAGGGGAGAAACGAGAACAGAAGCCGAGAGCAGAACCGTGTTAAGCTGGAAGGCCCTACGATAAGGGACGGACACCCACGTCGCCAGCTAACCGCTAGGACCACCCCCCAGCCCATGTTAAAAGCTAGAGCCCTCCAGAAGAACAGTATAGATCTTACGATAACACAAAAAGGGCTACCCCAGCCGCAAGTTTTAGCGTGAGACTTTTTCGCGTCTCTGTTACGTTGCAAACTTTAAAAACATTGCCCCACCACGAAAAGTATAACGTTTCTCATTGGATAGACAGAATTTTTGGAGGCAGAGGTTAAGGTTAACATTGAGACCCTCATTGGTCAGATGAAAACACAGCCAGATAGTTTTTTTAAACCAACTTCGGTAAATTGTAGTAAGGAGAAGTTAGGAGAGAGTTGCTTCTGAGACGGTGAGGTGAGCGGAACTGTGCTGCCCGCCGCCCCCTGACGAACACCGACAAGGTAATGAACGCACACGATGCCACATAATAGTGCATAAGGCTTCACTCAGAACCACAGAAGTCTCATCTGTTACACCCCCTTTTTGCATAATACTAGTGTCGATCGTCAATTAAAGCTCATGGTGTTCACATTTGCCACTTGAAGTAAAAATTTGAAATGCGATGATTTTTCTGTTATATAGTTATTGAGAAGCCACATCAGCCACTGTAACTTACGACAAGTTAGATAAGTAATTAAAGATAATTGAGGTCACTGTAGACCATTTTGATAGTTTTCTCTTTTGTGAAACTTAATTTAAACCTAGATTATAGATGTGATATGGTGTAGGTCATCCTTCGATTCATTGTAGAACTTGGAAACCCATTCAGGGAATATTCGTTCACATTTTTGTTGAACGCTGTTGGTTTTTACCATCCTGTATTAAAACATTTCCTTTTATCAATAGTGCAATTTATAAACAATGTTTTGTGAGTAGAATAAAATTTCCAATGGTAAACTTAACTGCTTTTTCGACGTTATTTTACCAGCTAACTAAAAATAGGAAAGCCTTGAACCCCTTCCACTAAATTTAGTTAGTATTAAGAATCTTTTACAGGAAGTGCAGTGGAGCTGACGCTGAAATCATTAAGTATTTGGTTATATCATCGCTAGTCTCACTGAACTCTTCTGAACTCTACATGTCATGTGTGGTCTGGCGTCTCCTTACCAGCAACAGGTCCCAGGTTCAAACTAGTCAATTCCCTAAAATACACGCTCAGAGCATCGTTGCGCGAAAGTGGTACGGAGACACAATATAGAACAAACAGACACCACACAGAATGTTAGTGAATGGCGACCCTGCCAGGATGGTAAAATACCATGACTGAAGGTCGACCACATGACTAACTAGGTCAGAAAAATATCCTGTTAAAAAATTTTCGTAATAAAAAAAAATTTTTTTGGAAAGGCATAAATAGTTGAAAACAGTAGCTGCAGCGATAGATAGTGAGACATTCTAGCAGAGACAATAGCATAATTAAGTTATGAAGTTTAAAAATTGTTAGAATTAAGTTTTCTCCTCAATGCAAGCGCACAGGTGGCGGATACATCTGTGACAAGCTGGTTCTGACCCAACAAGATAGTGAATTGATTGTCAAGTCATGTGAACAAAAAGTTTATCAAACGTGTGAGATCGTATGAGCGCATGTTGACTCGAAGTAGGGCGCGTGAATTGCTTTTAAAAGAGAAAATAAGGGATTCGGAAAGATTAGCAATGGCAGATCGAGACCTTGACCGAATTGAGGTAGAGACCCCGCATGAAAATGGACAGAGAAGAGACGACAGTACAACAGACGATGCAGTATCGCGAGAAATAGGACATATAACGCACCATAACGAGGATAATGTACGTCAAGGCATTGAAAACGTAAGTCAGCATACGACAGAGGAGCAGAAAGTATAGAGACAGTCGATGAGGATTCTAACTTGCGTCTTGAATACGTAGAAGCCATAGTACAAGCAATCAGAACTCCCTCACCACAGAGTACAAGGAATGCGAGCAGAAACGTGTCACAGCACAGTTCAATGCAATCGGTTGCGAACCAACACTTGGGCGAAAACACAGAGCGTAGGACGTCGGAAGAAAACGCAATTGGACCCACCAATCTGGCAGAATTATTACGACAAATTACGGAAACCATGACAAGGCAAAATAAAGACATAGCGAACCAAATTCAAATTCAGAATGCAGAAACCACGAGAGAAATGCGTGAGATTAAAGAACAAAACAAAAAATTTCAGTTATACCCAAGTCATATTGAAGACGAGGCAAAAGAATCTCGAGAAGTGATAGGAAACTTAATAACAGGTCACAATCAATTGAGAACAGACATTGACAAGGTACAAGCGGACGTAGAAACATTGCGTAATGACATTCAGGACGAGATCAAAACATTACGTAACAACACCCAGGGAGAAGTCAAGAAACTAGAGAAACAGATAAACGAAATTATTAGACAAGCAGAAGGTACAGCGCTTGAAATTGTTGAAAACAGCGTGTTACAGAAACGTATCACAAAAGCAGCGCTGAAAAGATGTAATAACCGCATAGTCAAAATAGAAGCGCAAACGAAGCGACATTTTCAGAAATTGCGAACAGAGTTGTTGCAAACCATTGAAGAGCGTAGTGAACAGGATCGAACAAGCACAGAGTCTGCAACCACATCCGTATCTGTAACAGCACCGGAAAAACAAGCAATTAACGAAGATATTACGCATTTGCGATTCCAATCACAGGCGGAAAGTAACATACGTGAAATCAGACAGCCTGCACAGCAACAAACACGTTTCGAAATTCTTGATGAACAAACGTCATCACAAACACATGCGGAACCACAAATGTATATTTCAAGACAGTTTGGATCGTGCAATGAAGCAGCAAGGTTAGCCAGACAAGATACCGAACCAATACCTGACAATGGAAAGCCAGGTCGCGAAGAGTACAGTGCAATGCATTCAGCTACACATTCACAACCGATGGAAGAAAATTATTGCGTACCACTCCAACGATACTACGCAAGGGTAGGCGAAAGTTACAGTGGACAATATCCAATGGATCTACCACAACCGGAAAGAACGACGGGAGAAATGTTCAGAAACAAAAGTGGCGAAGAATCGCGAATTTCATATGGAACTGTGACGAAGTACGACAACGATCATTTCCTCACAGTCAGAAAATTTCAACACTTTCGAGAAGGAAACTCATTACATCCACGAACTTTTATTGATCAATTCCGAATCGGATTACCAGAACACTGGACGCTAGCACACAAATTAGACTTTATATGTGCACATATGTCAGGAACAGTCGCAGAAACCATGTAGAATGTTGCAGCGACATGCCGATCGTACGAAGATTTCAGAGTGAAATTTCTCTCACGATATTGGTCCAGCGAAGCACAGAACAGAGTGAAGCACAAATTATTACAGAACCCATATTTTGAAAATTCAGGAGAGAAGAGTCCCGTGAAATTTTTCGAATTAATGGCAAAGAAAAATCAATGCTTAGATTTACCATACAGTGACGGAGAGTTGATTAAATTATGCGCGATGAAGCTACCATTGAAATACCAGCAATCATTAGTAGGGCGCGGAGGCAATGACGTCGAAGCATTTAAAGGTATTCTAAGGGAACTAGAGCTCATATTTTCGGAAGATGACGCAAAAAAAAGACGAAGCGCACGTGAAAACGAAAGCAAAAAGCAGTGGAATCCACAAGACACAGTACGAAGAAACAATACTTACGAACCACGTCATAACTTCGCACCAAGAAACGACAACAGATTTCAACAAAGAACCGGTTATAGATTTAGAAGAGAATATGGCAATAACTGTAATTCACCCAGGAACAGCAACAACTATTACAGAGGGAATAACGACAACCGGAACGGGTACTGGAGAACCAGTAGACCGACAAATTATCAACAAAGAAACCACTATCAACAAGCTGAACAAGAAAACAGAATACAGATAGAAGAGGTGGAGGTAAGACCGCCAAACCCCTAAAAACGTTCGAATTGACAGCTAAGCGCCCATGCCAAAGGGAATGACGCACCGACCCAGGATAATTGCAGCACCTTGAACAGAGAAACAAATATCTTATCACGAGAAGAGAAAAAGGAAGAAACAAAACCGCAGGGACCAGATGAAAACGAAGACAGGAAAATAACAATATTGTCTTGGGACGAAATTAATTGGGAGAATACTGACGAGGAAGATGAATTACCAGAGGCATGCACAACGAATGTAGGAGGAAAGGACAAAGTAATGAGTATTGCAGAGCTATTTGAGATGGAAACCAGGGAAAGCGAATTCAATGAGGATAATGCGCAGTCGACAGACGTTGAAAATAAGTTACGAGTGGGCACACAACCAAACGTATATAATGAAGGAAGTTATGAAGCGATAATTAGAGCGTTTAGATGCGATTATGTGGAAGCAGCGACGAAGAAGGAGAAGATAGACGAGGATGAGGAAAAAGTAGAGGATGTTGAAGAAAGCGTAAATGAAGGAGGAAATAGAGAAGAGGAAATAAAAGAGAAAGAAGTAGCAGTCGAAGCTTATCCTACAGAAAGTTCGAATTCACAAGGGAAATTCCTAAAAAGACTCATCTATGATTCAGTGGAGGATTCGTTGATGCAAGAAGAAGAAGAACAGAACCAACCCTTTCAAATTCAACCAATTGTGAAGGCCATGGTAAAGCATATCCCAGTCAATATTGTAATTGATAGCGGAAGTGAACTGACTGCGATCTCAGAAAATTTATTCATGCAGTGTAATGCCAATGAGGAATTGCCAGTTCTGAAAACACGTAAGATTAAAGTAAGAGGTCCTATTAGAAACAATGCTGCGGAAGTTACGAGACAAACAAGGTTAACTCTTTCGTGTCAAGGTCAAAAGATCGAAGCCAACTTCGTGATTCTACCTAAACTAACTGTAGATTTGATTATAGGTGCAGATTTTTTAAATGAGAGACGAGCGATAATAGATATGGGGAAAGGTAGCGTAACATTCGGGAATGTCACACTTCTCTTTGAGCAAAAGCTAAAATTAGAAGAAATACCAGTTATAAACAAACAATTAAGAATGACGCGAGATAAAGAGGATGAAGAATTAGAATGGTATGCACAAAAGGCCTCAACTCATGTTAGAAGTCCATAAAGAAATCGACGAAAAATTGCAAGAAGTTCAAGGTATTTCGGAACACAGTAAAAGAGAATTAGAGGGTATTTTACGAGATAAAGCAGAGGTATTTTTACCTAAGACTGGCAGTATTAAACACTTTCAGTACAAGTTTGAAGTAAAACAGCACAAACCATTTAGAGTGCCACCCAATACAATCCCATTAAGCTACAGGAATAAAGTATTCCAGGAGATACCTAAAATGTTAGATGACGATATTATTGAACTAGCTACCTCCACATATAACAGCCCGCTCCACATGGTACAAAAACGAGATGGGAGCATCAGGTTAGTGCTTGATTCCAGACAGATCAACACAATCATTATCACTGAGACAGATCGCCCAGAAAAATTAGAGGAATTGATACAAAACTTCACGGTGCTAAGATATTTTCATCAATTGATGTGCGGAGTAGTTTCTGGCAAATAGAATTGGCCCCAGAATGTAGAAAATTTACAGCATTTATCGTATTCGTTAGATGTTACCAGTTTAAACGATTGCCATTTGGTTTAAACATATCATCAGCAGCGTTTATTAGGGGATTTAACTCTATACTCAGTCCTGAAATTTTACAAGAAATTACTTGTTATGTTGATGATGTGATTATAGCAGAACCCTCTTGGGAACATCACAACGACACATTAAATCAGTTTTTACAGATCATGAAAGAGCATGGGGTCACTGTAAATATAACAAAATCCAAATTTGGAAGGCGAGAGGTCAAATTTCTAGGACACGTAATTTCCGAGAAAGGGGTAATGCCCGACCCAGAAAAACTAACGGCAATCAAAGAATTCTGTACTCCATATAATAAGAAAACTCTCAGAGGATTTCTAGGTCTCACCGGATTCTATAAAAAATTTATTTGGATCGACTCTCTCGCAACACCACGCCTATGTGCATTGACTGGAAAAAACACGCCATGGGTATGGGATCAACAAGCCAATGAAGAATTTTTAAAAGTGAAAAACGCACTAACAACAGCACCGATTTTAGCACATCCTGATCTAACACAAAATTTTTGTATGGCCACTGATAGTGCGAAAACAGGTTTAGGAGTTGTTTTATTCCAAGAATACGAGAAAAGCGAGAAAAAGTATTTAATCACGGAGCTGGAAGCATTGGGCATTGTATGGGGCTTCCAACGTTTTCGATACTTCCTATTCGGAAGAAAAACAAAAGTATACACTGACCACAAAGCATTAGAATTTCTGTTATCCGCCAAACTAACTCATGGGAGGTTTGCCAGATGGATGTTAATGCTACAAGAATTTGACTTCACTATTACACACATACCAGGACCAGCGGATGTATTAGCAGATGCTTTATCACGATGTCCACAGGATGCATCCAATAACATAGGTTTGGAAGCAGCAGAAGACCAGTTTACAATGTACTATATGAAACAAGTACCTTTCGAAAACTACATTACGACAGCATTGAAAAACATAGGCAAAGAACAGGACAAGGATCCCGAAATACTAGGAATCAAACACAAGTGGAGAAGTAAGGATTTTTCCAGACATTCGACAGCACTATCTCGTAAAAAAACAATGTTTTATTTTTTAGACGAAATGTTGCAACGAATGAATGGTTAATTTATATCCCAGATGAACTAATTAATAAGTATATATGGTATACACATTTAAGTAATGGCCATTTTGGACCAAATAAATGCTTTTTAAAAATAAAACAAACAAGCCATTTTCCTAATATGGAAAGACGAATTAGAACAGTATTAGTCAAATGCAAAAAATGTATGAGGGCTAAACACCTCACTTTCCAAACCAAACCACCTATGTTTCCAATAATCCCTAAAAGATTAAAACAAATAGCTGCAACAGATTTGATGGGGCCCCTCCCACGCACAAAAATGGATATATTTTCATATCTGTCGTTTTGGAACTTACTTCTAAATATATTACCTTGACACCATTAAAACAGGCAACAGGTCTTACTATAAGTAAAGCATTTAGACAAGATTTTCTCAGACAAGTAGGTCGAGTGGAACGAATAATTTCGGATAATGGCCCACAATACAAATCAGTGCAATGGCAGAACACGTTAAAACAACACAAAATAAAACCCATCTACATATCTAAGTACAAACCTAGCGTAAATCCAGCAGCACGATCTATGAAGGACATAGGCACTTTATGCCGATTGTATGCAGGCAAAAGACACAAAACTTGGGATATATACCTTAAAGATTTTCAAGAAGTAATAAATGAAATGCCACATAGCAGTACACTACTAACTCTAGTTACTGTACTTAAAAATATTGAATCCCCAAACATAACCCGAGAAAATGTTAGATTTCCTATTGTACCACGTAGACAGCACAAACAAGTCATAGCAACAGCACTCTCCAACATCAGAAAGGCAGCCATTAAAAGAAAAAAAAGGGGAGACAGAACAGCAATTAAAAGAACATTCTCAGTAGGCCAGAAAGTATTTGTAAAAACACACCATCTCTCCATCAAACAGAAACACAAAATACATAAGTTTTATGCTGCATACAAAGGACCTGTCATAATTAGCCGAACTGTTCATGATAATGCTGTGGAACTAATGAACCCAAAAACAGGCAAAACCTTAGGACTTCACCATGTGAGCCATATCAAAAAGTTTGAAGATTAATTTTATTACTGGTAAATAATCAGCACAATATTTCAAGATTATGTTGCAGATAAGATCGTCAGGAGAAAGAAGAATGAAGAGAGAGGAAGGTGGGAAAAAGAAAGTAGTTTCAATAAAAACAAAAACAAAAATGACATCAATAGCACCATAGATTAAGGTGAAGGGATAAAGTGTAGATAGTCTAACAGCATGAAATACTAAAATGCTATACACCATGACACTACACAAAAATAAAAAACGAATTTGAGGATTATTGTAGACGCTAAGACTCAAAATATCTTTGAATTGTAACATGAAAAGGGCGCCAAAATTTGTAAAGCTTTTATGAAGGCATAAAACAATGTAGGTACTAGACATATGTTATATGATTATAAGTAAAACTTTTTGTAAGAACGATTGTAAAAACTCCAGCAAGGACGAGATGCAACGACCCACAAGTTGCAACGCGAGAAGTATCAAGAAAGGAAAGGACGTAATTAGCGAGATACGATTCCTACAAGGCTGAAGTGTCCAGAGAAGGGAAAGGACAGTGAGACCAACAGAAGGCCCTTGTAGTCGAAGTGGGCAGTAAATAAATCTGCTGCCAAGCTGAACCACAGGGTGGCGGAATGCTGCTGTGACAGTACACGGAACCACACAGTGGCGGAACCCTGCAGAGACATGACAGGACACCGAATGCCAGAAGGGTTCACCAAACGCCCCGACTCAGTGGAGCGAGCAAAAAACGGCTGGATGAGAAGACCACTTGAGCAAGCCACCACTGGCAAAAAAAAAAAAATGTGTAAAAGTCACACTACTGCTATTAAACAGCACGCTAATGCACAAAACTGAAGAAAAATTCCACAAAGTAAAAATGACACGCCCAAACAATTTATCAAACTGTTACTAAGAGGAGAACTTCAAAGCGACTAGTTATCAATAAATATTTCCATATCCTGCCCAGAGAAGAACCAAGAAGCAAGTAAGAAGCAGATAAAAAGCAGGAAGAACAGAAGTTGAAGATTCACAAGATTGAGACCAAGAAAGAAGATGGGTGAAGAATAGACGACATACCTTCCCAAATCCCTATCCTATTGTAAACTAGTCGTCTGTGAAGTATTACAACGAAAAACGACCGCTTTCAGCGACACATAATGATGACTTTCACGCATACAAAGCCAGTAAACCACGAGATTCTGCACTCACAGCTCCATTCCATTATGGGACCTCCACAACAGCAACACACACTTGCAAAGCCAACAAGGAATGACGAACAAAGCTGTACATCAAATACTTGCCCACATCCATCTCGCTCAAGTCCATCACCTTAGTGCAAAAACATTCGCCAACCTCATGCTTAAACATTCATAGAATTGTGTGAATGTGTGAAATCAAATTATGTGATGTAGGAATTATGTAAAAGAAACATGTGAAAAAGTAAATAAGTTAAGCACACCAGCCAGCTAATAAACTACAAAATAACAGTCATTGACTATGGACTTAAGTAAAAAATAGACTATCAATAAAAATAAGTCATTAGTTCTGAAATGGACAGTATATAAAGAACAAAAGTAAGGCATAATAAACACTTAAACTATATGCCACTTATTTTCTCCTCATAAAAATAAAAGAATAACTATATTTTACTTACTTTCTCCTTATAAAAACAAAGAATAAAAAATTATCTTGATGGATGTTTTCCCTTTTTTTAACATTTGTACCATTTGTTAGGATAATATCTCAATACTTGTGTATGTATATTTCTTTGTCAAAGCAATTCTTGGAAATAATTCTTATTTGTTAGTGTAACAATGTTGAAATGAGTGTCTAGAAACAAAAACATTTTACTTGTACATGATATTTAGAAAATGTGTTAGGAATAGATTTTACTTACATAATTCATTTATAAAAACAATATTTCTAAGAAAATCGATGTGAAAGACACCTCACTTTCGATTACAAACTTCTTAAAAAACAAACTTCACAATTAAATAAAGAAAGAAAATAATTAAAAAATAATGATAATAATAGAATAAAAATATTCTTCCCTTGTCAATATAAACATATTTTTCATAATAATGTGGAAGAATATAAAAATATAAATTAGTAATACAAACTAGCATAGAACAGAATAACGTGGCAGAACAGTAGGCAACAAAATTTAGATAACGGAATAATTTTTGACTGGCTTAGACAACGATTCAATCATTGCCTAACTTCAGTACAAAAATTAAGTTCGAAGGGTGGTGATATGTAAGGTGTCAGGAAAATCCAACACCTTCCATGAAAACCCTGACATGATAAGCAAATCCAGTAATATGTCACATAGCTCCGAATAAATTGTGACATTAAATTAACCAAAGTAATACGAGTAACGAGTGAGCAAATGGAATACCACAGACTAACACAAGAGTGCCTAAATGCATGTCATACCTTCCCACTGTGAGACAGACGCAGTTCCGAGGGGAGAAACGAGAACAGAAGCCGAGAGCAGAACCGTGTTAAGCTGGAAGGCCCTACAATAAGGGACGGACACCCACGTCGCCAGCTAACCGCTAGGACCTCTTCATCTCAGAGTAGCTCTTGCAATCTATGTCCTCAATTATTTGCTTGACGTATTCCAATCTCTGTCTTCCTCTACAGTTTTTGCCCTCTACAGCTCCCTCTAGTACCATGGAAGTCATTCCCTCATGTCTTAGCAGATGTCCTATCATCCTGTCCCCTCTCCTTATCAGTGTTTTCCACATATTCCTTTCCTCTCCGATTCTGCTTAGAACCTCCTCATTCCTTACCTTATCAGTCCACCTAATTTTCGTCTATAGCACCACATCTCAAATGCTTCGATTCTCTTCTGTTCCGGTTTTCCCACAGTCCATGTTTCACTATCATACAATGCTGTACTCCAGACGTACATCCTCAGAAATTTCTTCCTCAAATTAAGGCCGGTATTTGATATTAGTAGACTTCTATTGGCCAGAAATGACTTTTTTGCCATAGCAAGTCTGCTTTTGATGTCCTCCTTGCTCCGTCCGTCATTGGTTATTTTACTGCCTAGGTAGCAGAATTCCTAAACTTCAATGACTTCGTGACCATCAATCCTGATGTTAAGTTTCTCGCTGTTCTCATTTCTACTACTTCCCATTACCTCCGTCTATCTCCGATTTACTCTCAAACCATACTGTGTACTCATTAGACTGTTCATTCCATTCAGCAGATCATTTAATTCTTCTTCACTTTCACTCAGGATAGCAATGTCATCAGCGAATCGTATCATTGATATTCTTTCACCTTGTATTTTAATTCCACTCCTGAACCTTTCTTTTATTTCCATCATTGCTTCCTCGATGTACAGATTGAAGAGTAGGGGCGAAAGGCTACAGCCTTGTCTTACACCCTTCTTAATACGAGCACTTCGTTCTTGATCGTCCACTCTTATTATTCCCTCTTGGTTGTTGTACATATTGTATATGACCCATCTGTCCCTATAGCTTACCCCTACTTTTTTCAGAATCTCGAACAGCTTGTACCATTTTATATTGTCGAAGGCTTTTTCCAGGTCGACAAATCCTATGAAAGTGTCCTGATTTTTCTTTAGCCTTACTTCCATTATTAGCCGTAACGTCAGAATTGCCTCTCTCGTCCCTTTACTTTTCCTAAAGCCAAACTGATCGTCACCTAGTGCATTCTCAATTTTCTTTTCCATTCTTCTGTATATTATTCTTGTAAGCAGCTTCGATGCATGAGCTGTTAAGCTGATTGTGCGATAATTCTCGTACTTGTCATCTCTTGCTGTCTTCGGAATTGTGTGGATGATGCTTTTCCGAAAGTCAGATGGTATATCGCCAGACTCATATATTCTACACACCAACGTGAATAGTCGTTTTGTTGCCACTTCCCCCAATGATTTTAGAAATTCTGATGAAATGTTATCTATCCCTTCTGCCTTATTTGACCGTAAGTTCTCCAAAGCTCTTTAAAAATTCCGATTCTAATACTGGATCCCCTATCTCTTCTAAATCGACTCCTGTTTCTTCTTCTATCACATCAGACAAATCTTCACCCTCATAGAGGCTTTCAATGTATTCTTTCCACCTATCTGCTCTCTCCTCTGCATTTAACAGTGGAATTCCCGTTGCACTCTTAATGTTACCACCGTTGCTTTTAATGTCACCAAAGGTTGTTTTGACTTTCCTGTATGCTGAGTCTGTCCTTCCGACAATCATATCTTTTTCGATGTCTTCACATTTTTCCTGCAGCCATGTCGTCTTAGCTTCCCTGCACTTCCTATTTATTTCATTCCTTGGCGACTTGTATTTCTGTATAGATCTTACGATAACACAAAAAGGGCTACCCCAGCCGCAAGTTTTAGCGTGAGACTTTTTCCCGTCTCTCTTACGTCAGGACCACCCCCCAGCCCATGAAAAAAGATAGAGCCCTCCAGAAGAACAATATAGATCTTACGATAACACTAAAAGGACCACACCAGCTGCAAGTTTTAGCGTGAGACTTTTTTGCGTCTCTGTTACGTTGCAAACTTTAAAAACAATGCCCCACCACGAAAAGTATAACGTTTCTCATTGGATGGACAGAATTTTTGTAGGCAGAGCTTAAGGTTAACATTGAGACCCTCATTGGTCAGATGAAAACACAGCCAGATAGTTTTTTTAAACCAACTTCGGTAAATTGTAGTAAGGAGAAGTTAGAAGGGAGTTGCTTCTGAGACGGCGAGGTGAGTGGAGCTGTGCTGCCCGCCGCCCCCTGACGAACACTGACAAGGTAATGAACGCACGCGATGCCACATAACAGTGCATAAAGCTTCACTCAGAACTGCAGAAGTTTCATCTGTTACAACCACTTTTTCCGTAATACCAGTGTCGATCGTCAATTAAAGCTCATGGTGTTCACATTTGCCACTTGAAGTAAAAATCAGAAACGCGATGATTTTTCTGTTATTTATTTATTGAGAAGCCACATCAGCCACTGTAACTTACGACAAGTTAGAAAGTAATTAAAGATAATTGAGGGTCACTGTAGACCATTTTGATAGTTTTCTCTTTTGTTAAACTTAATTTAAACCTAGATTATAGATGTGATATGGCATAGGTCATCCTTCGATCCATTGTAGAACTTGGAAACCCATTCAGGGAATATTCGTTCACATTTTTGTTGAACGCAGTTGGTTTTTACCATCCTGTATTAAAACATTTCCTTTTATCAATAGTGCAATTTATAAACAATGTTTTGTGAGTAGAATAAAATTTCCAATGTCAAACTTAACTGCTTTTTCGACGTTATTTTACCAGCTAACTAAAAATAGGAAAGCCTTGAACCCCTTCCACTAAATTAAGTCAGTATTAAGATTCTTTTACAGGGAGTGCAGTGGAGCTGACGCTGAAATCATTAAGTATTTGGTTATATCATCGCTAGTCTCACTGAACTTTTCTGAATTCCACATGTCATGTGTGGTCTGGTGTCTCCTTACCAGTCAATTCCCTAAAAAAGGCGCTCAGAGCGTCGTTGTTTGAAAGTGGTAGGGAGACACGATATAGAACAAACAGACACCACGCAGAATGTTAGAAAATCGATAATCAAATCGAAACCAGCTGTATTTGTACCGCCATATTGTCCACTACACTACAGAACTGTTTGTTGGGGTTGGGTTCTTTGGGAGAAGAGACCAAACAGCGAGGTCCGCGGTCTCATCGGATTAGGGAAGGACGGGGAAGGACGTCAGCCGTGCCCTTTGAAAGGAACCATCCCGGCATTTTCCTGGAGCGATTTAGGGAAATCAAGGAAAACCTAAATCAGGATGGCCAGATGCGGGATTGAACCGTCGTCCTCCCGAATGCGAGTCCAGCAAGTGTTTGTGATCGTGTTTCCAAGCTACTGCTGTGTTAGTGACAATTTGTGAACAGTGACCAAGAGAGCCACGGAAATGGAAACGGCTCAGCGCATCACAACGAGACTGGCACGCCAGAAGAACGAAGTGAGTGACCGTTACTAAACATTGTCGTGCAGACAGCAGTCCAACTTCCAAAGTGACATCGCCTCTACTAACTTTTCTCTTCTTCCATAGGATGAACATAGCATTTCCGAAAAGATTATGTAACATTAGTATGACCTTATTGTAAAGTGGTTTTTGTAATGCCATTTAGCCTGAAGATGGGGGATTCCCTGGAAACATGTCGAAAAATAAATAATACAATAGTTGACAAAGTTTGTGACGGGTAGCGGTAATTTAAAAAAACCTTTACCTATTTCTTGAACCAGTCACGGACGAAAAATAGTCAAAATGGCTTCAAATTCTTGAATAATATTGGTCTTGAACTTTTGCACAATTCACCTATCACACGAGAGAAATGCTCCATTTTTCAGTTCGTCCATTCCTTTAATCATTTCACATACTGGAGAATTGTGACGCAACATGTCGTACCACAAGGCACAATGATTGTGGGCTTTGGTTGACGTGGAACCATTAGGCAGCAGTAAGTTCCTGCAGAAGGAGGCTTCTGCTGAGACGTAGGGAGTGCATAAAAATATAAGGCAACACAACACTGGGAAGAGTCGACTCTATCAAAACAGGCATTCCAGGGACAGGCAACAAATTGCTCTACCCTTAAGATGTACACTACTGGCCATTAAAATTGCTACACCACGAAGATGATGTGCTACAGACGTGAAATTTAACCGACAGGAAGAAGATGCTGTAATATGAAAATGATAAGCTTTTCAGAGCATTCACACAAGGTTGGCGCCGGTGGAGACACCTACAACGTGCTGACACGAGGAAAGTTTCCAACCGATTTCTCATACACAAACAGCAGTTGACCGGCGTTGCCTGGTGAAACGTTGTTGTGATGATTCGTGTAACGAGGAGAAATGCGTACCATCACGTTTCCGACTTTGATAAAGGTCGGATTGTAGCCTATGGCGATTGCCGTTTATCGTATCGCGACATTGCTGCTCGCGTTGACCGAGATCCAATGACTGTTAGCAGAATATGGAATCGGTGGGTTCAGGAGGGTAATATGGAACGCCGTGCTGGATCCCAACGGGCTCGTATCACTAGCAGTCGAGATGACAGGCATCTTATCCGCATGGCTGTAACGGATCGTGTAGCCACGTCTTGATCCGTGTGTCAACAAATGGGGACGTTTGCAAGACAATAACCACCTGCACGAACAGTTCGAAGACGTTTGCAGCAGCGTGGACTATCAGCTCGGAGACCATGGCTGTGGTTACCCTTGACGCTGCATCAGAGACAGGAGCGCCTGCGATGGTGTACTCAACGACGAACCTGAGTGCATGAATGGCAAAACGTCATTTTTTCGGATGAATTCAGGTTCTGTTTACAGCATCATGATGGTTGCATCTGTGTTTGGCGACATCGCATTGGAAGCGTGTTTTCGTCATCGCCATACTGGCGTATCACCCGGCGTGATGGTATGGGGTGCAATTGGTTACGCGTCTCGGTCACCTCTTGTTGGCACTGACGGCGCTTTGAACAGTAGGCGTTACATTTCAGTTGTGTTATGACCTGTGGCTCTACCCTTCATTCGGTCCCTGCGAAACGCTACATTTCAGCAGGATAATGCGCGACCGCATGTTGCAGGTCCTGTACGGACCTTTCTGGATACAGAAAATGTTCGACTGCTGCCCTGGCCAGCACATTCTCCAGGTCTCTTCCAACTAAAAACGTCTGGTCAATGAAGGCCGAGCAACTGGCTCGTCACAATACGCCAGTCAGTACTCTTGATGAACTGTGGTATCGTGCTGAAGCTTCATGGGCAGCTGTACCTGTACGGGCCATCCAAGCTCTGTTTGACTCAATGCCCAGTTGTATCAAGGCCGTTATTACGGCCAGAGGTGGTGGTTCTGGGTACTGATTTCTCAGGATCTATGCACCCAAATTGCGTGAAAATGTAATCACATGTCAGTTCTATTATAATATGTTTGTCCAATGAATACCCGTTTATTATCTGCATTTCTTCTTGGTGTAGCAGTTTTAATGGCCAGTAGTGTATTTTAAAACATAGTAAAATTAGCTTCTACTATTCTACAGCTTTCGCTATCACAAGAAATAGATAGAGAATTAAGAGGCAGTCAAGAAAGAGCAAATAAGTAACTTTGCGTCGCCAAATGAAGTGCAATGCGAGGTAATAAGTATGTCAGCCTGTCTCCGTGGTGGAACCGCAGCCGTAAGATGTATCTCACCGAAAGCTCAGCGCACTGCCATTTCTTCGCGGTGGCGCAGCCTCGGCGCCCGGCAGCCGCAGTCAGCGCCCCTGGAGTATGGACTGCTGCACTGACGTTCTTCGTTTCCACACCATCACCGCCAAGCGTCTAGCTAAACATCAACTGCGCCACTCTGTCTGATCGAATGTATCCGGAGACCTATTAGTGGGTGTAACCTTTTCGTTCCCTTGGGCCACACATGCGGACCTTCTTTTTTTCATTTCTCCTCTGCGTATTTTTACGTTTATAAAACCAAGGTCCGTGAGCGTGCACCTTCTAGTTCTTAGTTATAAAACCAGGGCGCAGCACCTTGCAGGAAACGATTCGTGTTAATTTACGCCTGGTCGTACGCAGGAAATGGTTACTTCTACAAATTGAAAAGGATGTTCTTTTTTATATATATTTCTTTGTTTTGCTAAATGTGTATTACTGTAATTGAAGCATATGATAATAATAATAAACTGATTTAAGCTAATTTATTAAGACGGCAGACATAACAAACTAAGAAACTTGTTTCATATTTTTTGTCGTATTTTATCTTATGGTAGTGATTGAATCTGGTATGATTCTTTTTAGACAACCAGTTGAGATTTTGACAGTCTACCTGGAGGCCTGGGTCTACAGCCCTTTCACTGCACCTCATAAACAAAAATTGTTTGCAGAGAGTTTATTTGGTCTACTGTCAATCTGAGAAAGAAAGTTCTTTACAAGGTAACAATGATTACCATGATGTCTGTTTCTTTCTCCAGGAGTACTCAACTGACACATTGAGTGTCTATATGCTTTACTATTAGACCGGGAAACTGCCTTTTTTACCTCAAGTTCGCTAACTATTCTAGATTTTGAGAATTAGTTCAGATTTGTACAAATTTTGTGTCATACGAATTCATCCATTTTCTGGACCGCAGATCACAATGCATATTTTATAATTTCAATTTGGTCTTCGATAATGGAATACTGGAATAACTGCTATTTCTACACTCAACAGCAATGCTTGAGATTATCCCTGACGAACAATTAGAAGCTCTTATTAATAACACTCTTCTTAATAACACCAACGAAGAATTATCTGATTGGGAGGATGAAGAATTCTCGTTTTTGACCCAAAAATGGCCTGCTGAGGTTGATGAAACTGAGTTGTAAACAATAATAGCGTTAGATGTCGTTCCGGTAGTTAGGAAAAGACGGAGCCCTAGTACTTGGATTCCTCCGACAGTGAAGATGTAGATGACATAGAAAATGCAACCAATTTCAGAAGTTAGCTTATACAATCTTGGCCAAACACCAAAATTTCTTGAGGCAAGGAATGCATCAAAATGCAAGAAACATAGCTATTAATCCAAGATAAAGGACGTGTGCGTCAAATGTGGGCTGCATTTATGTATTGCAAAAAAAACTTGTTTTGAAGCATATCGTAAGACGTACCATAAAGATTTATTCACGGGAACTAGCAAATTATTACTTGCCAGAACTTATTGTATGATTATTACTTTCTTACTTTTATGACGTTGATGTAGAGTGTCAACAGAAACTTGTATTGGGAATCAAATAATTCAAAAATATATGCATTAACAATCGTATTTTCTATGTGCATTAGCAAATACAGTTTACTGTTTCAAATAAAATATATACGAGTATATTGCCGAATAAAATGCTTTCATTGACGAAAGGGCGAACGAAAGTACAAACCAAAGACTTGGACGTTTTCTCAGTAAGTGAGATCTGAGGTACACTTATAAGGACTTTCATTTACGGCTTAATGAATCATCAAAAAATATTTCATTTGCATTTGTGTCATGCTTGTTTCTTCGTTTTCTGGAAAATATGAAAAGTACTAAGTAGGCAGTTACCTCCTCTTCCTCTTGCAAGACGAGATTGCCCAAATATCTTAGATCATATTGTTTGGTGGGTACATGTGAAGAAATGCACTTTGGAAAACGGAGCCGATGAAGAATTTCTTACTACCAAGACATCTCACCTGCTTCCCGGGTCATCAGGTAATCTATATCACTGAACAACCACATCGGTCATCCGATCAAGTGGTCCAGGTGCAG
Organism: Schistocerca americana; assembly: GCF_021461395.2. Taxonomy (NCBI): domain Eukaryota; kingdom Metazoa; phylum Arthropoda; class Insecta; order Orthoptera; family Acrididae; genus Schistocerca; species Schistocerca americana. The sequence goes on from NC_060125.1 coordinate 173,885,636, forward strand.
GTCGCCTATCTAAAGGCTTTCTTAAGCAAAAAAAAATGGATATTTCATATAAACATTGACCGAATTAAGGGCCATAATCTTACAGTAAAGGTCTAACACAATAAGTTAAGTATTAACATTAGGAACTGTGTATTTGTCTTTAGGCAGAGTAACACATGGGATGAAAATTATGCTGACCATTTTCATCTAGTATTTGATAACGAAACCGCTTAGCGAGTCACAACAAGCATAACACAAAATTTCAAACCTTTCGAAATTTTTTCACACTGACACTTTCTGCAAAATAACGAAAGGAAAAGGTTCCTTGCGTACATTTTTACTATTAATGCAGCAAAACTTCAGGATCAGGTCTGAGGTTTTAAGTTATTATTTCTTTACCACGAGCTCTAATAGCTACACATTTTGCAGACGGTACTCACATATGCCACTCAATGTACCTGCAAAATTGTTTCACTGTACGACAATTAGTTTAGGAGACATGTCGTCATAAATGCTGAAAGGCGCGTAAAACGAGCTTCCCTTGAAAACGGATTGATTCAGTTCTTTAAAACATCGGGGAGTGGGGTTACCGGTGACAAAAGATTCATTGTAGTAGAAGGTAAATTAAAAAAACTGCTCTCAGTGCCCTTTCCTGAAGGAGTAATGTTGTAAGAGCTGTGTTGCAAAGCTGACTGGTAAAAAAAAGAAAAAAAAGGCATACTAGCGAAGACTAGCAGAGGACAACTGGCCCCCTCCCCCCCCCCCCCCCCCCACTCACCCAGACAGACAAAAAGAGATAAGATCTTCGGAAATGTATCTCGCACCTTCACGTAACACACACAGACATCCTTAACGGCATATCAGTTTGAAGAAAGCCAGGGTATGTAATGGATACAGATCTGCAGCCAATATAACCACACCTTTTTGACGTGAAATCATTGAAATATTACGCTGTTCGCCACCTCTCCTAGTAACCGAAAGTGCCAGGTGAATCCGTATTGTAAGGCCATTCAGTAGCGTTCTATGTGCTTATAGCAAATTTCCAAACCCACAAAAAAATGTGAAAATGAAGGCATTCACGTATATTGGGTACGGTTTCCAAAGTTTGTAGAGACACGCCACACGAACAGGCAGATCTTGATTATGACAGTATACGAAGATTTCTTGCTGTTGCTGTTGTGGACTTCAGTTGGTTTGATGCAGCTCTCCATGCTACTCTATCCTGTGCAAGCTTCTTCATCTCCCAGTACCTACTGCAGCCTACATCCTTCTGAATGTGTTTAGTGTATTCATCTCTTGGTCTCCCTCTATGGTTTTTACCCTCCACGCTGCCCTCCAATACCAAACTGGCGATCCCTTGGTGCTTCAGAATATCCCCTACCAACTGATCCGTTCTTCTAGTCATGTTGTGCCACAGATTTCTCTTTTCTCCAATTCTGTTCAATGCCTCTTCATTAGTTACGTGATCTACCCATTTAATCTTCAGCATTCTTCCATAGCACCACATTTCGAAAGCTTCTATTCTCTTCCTGTCTAAACTATTTATCGTCCATGTTTGACTTCCATACATGGCTACACTCCATACAAATACTTTCAGAAACAACTTCCTGACACTTAAATCTATTCTGGATGTTAAATTTCCCTTCATCAGAAACGCATTCCTTGTCATTGCCAGTCTACATTTTATATCCTCTCTACTTCGACCATCATGAGTTATTTGGCTCCACAAATAGCGAAACTCAATTACTACCTTAATCGTCTCATTTCCTAATCTAATTCCCGCAGCATCACGCGATTTAATTCGACTACATTCCATTATCCTCGTTTTGCTTCTGTTGATGTTCATCTTATATCCTCCTTTCAAGACACTGTCCATACCGTTCAGCTGCTCTTCCAGATCCTTTGCTGTCTCTGACAGATTCTCAATGTCATCGGCGAACCTCAAAGTTTTTATTTGTTCTCCATGGATTTTAATTCCTTCTCCGAATTTTTCTTTTGTTTCCATTACTGCTTGCTCAATATGCAGATTGAATAATATCGGGGATAGGCTACAACCCTGTCTCACTCCCTTCCCAACCACTGCTTCCCTTTCATGGCCCTCGAGTCTTATAACTGCCATCTGGTTTCTGTACAAATTATAAATAGCCTTTCGCTCACTGTATTTTACCCCAGCCATCTTCAGAACTGGAAAGAGAGTATTCCAGTCAACATTGTAAAAAGCTTTCTCTAAGGTAACAAATCCTATAAACGGGGGTTTGCCTTTCCTTAATCTATTTTCTAAGATAAGTTCTGAAGGTGGCAGGGGTAAACTACAGGGAGCGAAAGGCTATTTACAATTTGTACAGAAACCAGATGGCAGTTATAAGAGTCGAGGGACATGAAAGGGAAGCAGTGGTTGGGAAGGGAGTGAGACAGGGTTGTAGCCTCTCCCCGATGCTATTCAATCTGTATATTGAGCAAGCAGTAAAGGAAACGAAAGAAAAGTTCGGAGTAGGTATTAAAATCCATGGAGAAGAAATAAAAACTTTGAGGTTCGCCGATGACATTGTAATTCTGTCAGAGACAGCAAAGGACTTGGAAGAGCAGTTGAACGGAATGGACAGTGTCTTGAAAGGAGGATATAAGATGAACATCAACAAAAGCAAAACGAGGATAATGGAACGTAGTCGAATTAAGTCGGGTTGTGCTGAGGGAATTAGATTAGGAAATAAGACACTTAAAGTAGTAAAGGAGTTTTGCTATTTCGGGAGCAAAATAACCGATGATGGACGAAGTACAGAGGATATAAAATGTAGACTGGCAATGACAAGGAATGCGTTTCTGAAGAAGAGAAATTTAACATCGAGTATAAATTTAAGTGTCAGGAAGTTGTTTCTGAAAGTATTTGTATGGAGTGTAGCCATGTATGGAAGTGAAACATGGACGATAAGTAGTTTAGAGAAGAAGAGAATAGAAGCTTTAGAAATGTGGTGCAACAGAAGAATGTTGAAGATTAAATGGGTACATCACATAACTAATGAGGAGGTATTGAATAGAGTTGGGGAGAAGAGGAGTTTGTGGCACAACTTGACTAGAAGAAGGGATCGGTTGGTAGGACATGTTCTGAGGCATCAATTTAGTACTGGAGGGTAAAAATCGTAGAGGGAGACCAAGAGATGAATACACTAAGCAGATTCAGAAGGATGTAGGCTGCAGTAGGTACTGGGAGATGAGGAGGCTTGCAAGGATAAAGTAGCATGGAGAGCTGCATCAAACCAGTCTCAGGACTGAAGACTACAACAACAAGATAAGTCGTAGGGTCAGTATTGCCTCACGTGTTTCAATGTTTCTACGGAATCCAGACTGATCTTCAACGAGGTCGGCTTCTAGCAGTTTTTCCATTCGTCTGTATAGAATTCGTGTTAGTATTTTGCAGCCATGGCTTATTAAACTGATAGTTACGTAATTTTCACATCTGCAACACCTGCTTTCTTTGGGATTGGAATTATTATATTCTTCTTGGAGTCATAGGGTATTTCGTCTCTCTCATACATCTTCCTCACTAGATGGTAGAGTTTTGTTAGTCTTGGCTCTCCCAAGGCTGTCAGTAGTTCTGATGGAATGTTGTCTACTCCCGGGGCCTAGTTTAGACTTATGTCTTTCAGTGCTCTGTTAAACTCTTTACGCAGTATCTTATCTCCTATTTCATCTTCATCTAAATTCTCTTCCATTTCCATAATATTGTCCTCAAGAACATCGACCTTGTATAGATTTTGTATATGCTCCTTCCACCTTTCTGCTTTCCCTTGCTTAGAACTGGGTTTCCATCTCAGCTCTTGATACTCATGAAGTGGTTCTCTTTGCTCCATAGGTGTCTTTAATTCTCCTGCAGGCACATCTATCTTACCCCTAGTGATTTGCGCCTCGTCTTTTTACCTACGTGATCCTCTGCTGCCTCCACTATTTCATCTCTCAAAGCTACCCATTCTTCTTCTGCTGTATTTCTTTCCCCCATTCTTGTCAATCGTTCCCTAATGTTCTCCATGAAACTCTGTACAAACTCTGGTTTAATCAGTTTATCCAGGTGCCATCTCCTCAAATTCCCACCTTTTTGCAGTTTCTTCACTTTTAATCTGCAGTTCATAACCAATATATTGTGGTCAGAGTCCACATCTGCCCCTGTAAATGTCTTATAATTTAAAACCTGGTTCCTGAATCCGTGTCTTACCATTATATAATCCATCTGAGACCTTCCAGTATCTCCAGGCGTCTTCCATGTATTGAACCTTCTTTCATGATTCTTTAACCAAGTGTTAGCTATGATTTATGCTCTGTGCAAAATTCTACCAGACGGCTTCCTCTTTCATTTCTTACCCCCAATCCATATTCACCTACTATGTTTCCTTCTCTCCCTTTTCCTACTCTCGAATTCCAGTCACCCATGACTATTAAATTTTCGTCTCCCTTCACTACCCGAATAATTTCCTTTATCTCATCATACATTTCATCAATTTCTTCATTATCTGCAGAGCTAGTTGGCATATAAACTTGTACTACTGTAGTAGGCATGGGCTTCGTGTCTATCTTGGCCACAATAATGCGTTCACCATGCTGTTTGTAGTAGCTTACCCGTATTCCTATGGTTTTATTCATTATTAAACCTACTCCTGCATTACCCCTATTTGATTTTGTATTTATAACCCTGTATTCACCTGACCGAAAGTCTTGTTCAGATGGTTCAAATGGCTCTAAGCACTATGGGACTTAACAGCTGTGGTCATCAGTCCCCTAGAACTTAGAACTACTTAAACCTAACTAACCTAAGGACATCATACACATCCATGCCCGAGGCAGGATAAAAACCTGCGACCGTAGCGGTCGCGCTGTTCCAGACTGTAGCGCTTAGAACCGCTTGGCCACCCCGGCCGGTCCGAAAGTCTTGTTCCTCCTGCCACCGAACTTCACTAATTCCCACTATATCTAACTTTAACCTACCCATTTCCCTTTTTAAATTTTCTAACCTACCTGCCCGATTAAGGAATCTGACATTCCACGCTCCGATCTGTAGAACGTCAGTTTTCTTTCTCCTGATAACGACGTCCTCTTGAGTAGTCCCCGCCCAGAGATCCGAATGGGGGACTATTTTATCTCCGGAATATTTTACCCAAGAGGACGCCAACATCATTTAACCATACAGTAAAGCTGCATGCCCTCGGGAAAAATTACGGCTGTAGTTTCCCCTTGCTTTCAGTTGTTTGCAGTACCAGCACAGCAAGGCCATTTTGGTCAGTGTTACAAGGCCATATCAGTCAATCATCCAGACTGTTGCCCCTGCAACTACTGAAAAGGCTGCTGCCCCTCTTCAGGTACCACATGTTTGTCTGGCCTCTCAACAGATACCCCTCCGTTGTGGTTGCACCTACGGTACGGCCATCTGTATCGCTGAGCACGCAAGCCTCCCCACCAACGGCAAGGCCCATGGTTCATGGGGGTAGGGTTTAGGAGATATGTCGTCATAAACACTGAAAAGCGTTAAAACAAGCTCTTCTTAAATACGGACTGATTAAATTCTTTAAAACATCGTGGGGGCGGGAGGGTCCGGGTTACTGGTGACAAAAGACTCAAAATAATAGTTTAAAAAAGCTGCTCCCAGTGCCTGAAGGAGTAATGTAAGAGCTGTCTTGCAAATCTGTCTAGTTAAAAAAGAAAAAAAAGAAAAGAATAACCCCTCCCCCCATCCACCCACCGACAGACAAAAAGAGATAAGATCTTCGGAAATGTATCCCGCACCTTCACGTAACACAGACAGACGTACCTAATCAGCATATCAGTTTGAAGGAAGCCAGGGCATGTAATGGATACAGACCTGTAGCCAATATAACCACACCTTTTTGACGTGAAATTACTAAAATACTACGCTGTTCGCCGCGGTTCTCCGAGTAACCGAAAGTGCCTGGTGAATCCGTGTTGTAAAGTCATTCAGTAGCGATGTATGTTGAATTCGCAACATTTTTCTCGTGTTTCTAGCCAATTTCCAAACCCACAAAAAAAATGAAGGCATTCACGTGTATTGGGTACGGTTTCCAAAGTTTGTACAGACACGCCACACGAACAGGCAGATCTTGATTATGACAATATACGAAGATTCTTTGCTATCAGTTCATTTTACTACTGACCTGCAATTTGTTTCAGTATTAATAGCAGTGTCGCGAGATGGTACTTATTTTATTTGACGCCACAAAAAGACGGTTGTCATGTTGGTTGTAGTGAATGATTTTATCCCTGAAGATGGGCAGATGATCGAAACCGGTAGTAAACAAGGAACCGTTTTGTTCAACATTTCTTGGCAGTTGTAAAAAGACATTTATCACGTACGTTCTTAGACTTCATGGAATTTATGTGTTATGGTTTGTAAGTTATTTGCTTACACAATGTACGGAGCGGAAGCAGTATAGTGTGAAAAAGCTCGCCGGAGCCGCGATGCGTACGGCGCGAAGCGGCGGCTGCGCAGTGCAGGTGCGCAGTGACTCATCCCGGCCCGGCGAGCCGGGCGGCGGGCGGCGCGATTCGGCGCGCCAGTGCGCCGCCGACCACCACGCAGTTCGGAGCTACCGGACAGCAACAGCGCCCCAGCCAGCGGCGGCAGCCACACTAGCAGTAGTAGCAGCTGCGGCGGCGGCAGCGCCCCACACTCGGCCGAGACGGCGTCTGGCGGCGGCATGCGGTCCCCGCCGGCGGCGCGCCCCCAGCGCCCGGGCTCGCTGCCCGGACCCGACCCCGGCGCCAGCTGCTCGGCGGCCCCCGGCGCCGACGCCGACCCCGACCCCGAGGTGGTCGACGCCGCCTCCAAGTTCGTGTCCGAGCTGCTGGAGCGCGCGCAGCAGGAGGCCTCGCGCCGGGCCAGGGAACGCTCTGCACAGGTGCGTCCCCCAGTTGCGCACATGCCGCGTATCCCGTACAAGACCCAAACAAAAACGTTTATCCACGTTACTTCCTTGCCGTCGGTCTCAAATCGTAATCTGTGTAAATAGCTTCGGTCGTATCCCAGGAAACTGTTAAATGGCGGGCTTGAGTGTGTGAGCTCTCGTCCCTCCCTCTCCCACCCCCCCCCCCCCTCCCCGTCCCCAACCAACCTTGAAATTCTGTAAATCTTTGAACATAGCTGCTGAGGTTCAGTGACCGTCTCAGAATTATATTAGAAACAAATAAGCCCTCGGTCACAAATATTAAGCCAAAATTGACAAGGTTTCGATGCCACTATGAGCGTCGTCTTCAGAATTAAACTAACTGTTCAAAACATATTAGGTATATAATACATTAATAAAATTAATGTTTGTACTGACTGGAGAGATGCAGTACTTACAAGTTATATATTAAAAAATCTAAGCCGGAAAGGCGACGTCATGAATAGTTGTCAATAAGATGGCGAGCCGCTAAGGGCTGCTCGTACTTGAGTAAACAAGAGTTGCAAGTACGAGCAGCCCTTAGCGGCTCGCCATCTTACTGACAACTATTCATGACGTCGCCTTTTCGGCTTAGATTTTTTTTAAATGTGACTTGTAAGTACTGCATCTCTTTCCCGTCAGTACAAACTTTAATTTTATTAATGTATTATATATCTAATATGTTTTAGAACAGTTTAGCCGGCCGAAGTGGCCGTGCGGTTAAAGGCGCTGCAGTCTGGAACCGCAAGACCGCTACGGTCGCAGGTTCGAATCCTGCCTCGGGCATGGATGTTTGTGATGTCCTTAGGTTAGTTAGGTTTAACTAGCTCTAAGTTCTAGGGGACTAATGACCTCAGCAGTTGAGCCCTATAGTGCTCAGAGCCATTTGAACCATTTTTAGAACAGTTAGTTTAATTCTGAAGACGACGCTCATAGTAGCGTCGAAACCTGGTCAATTTTGACTTAATATTTGTGACTGAGGGCTTATTTGTTTATAATATAACATGAAATTTTGGTTGTAATGACAGACTTCCCTCTAGCGTATCCCGAGGTCTAGGCTAGGTTGGAAGGTGACAGTTCGGGTGTGAAATGGAGGACGTGAATGTGAAATAAACGTTGTGGTGTCACATTTATCTCTAGTGTAGCCTGATGGCTACATTCACGCACTTTTCGTTAAGAAAACTAAAACTGCGAAGTACAGGGTGTCTCAAAATGTTCGGTACAAATTTAATGTGTTATTGCATCCAAAATAATTAAGATAGTCACACTATGTTTGACTTATCTAATATCTCAATAAATGGTTCAAATGGCTCTGAGCACTATGGGACTAAACATCTGAGGTCATCAGTCCCCTAGAACTTCGAACTACTTAAACCTAACTAACCTAAGGACATCACACACATCCATGCCTGAGGCAGGCGGCTCTAATATCTCACAAACCTTATGTGGTACTCAGTCAGTTTCAAAATGTGCATGTTTGGTGGCACGCACAACATCCAGTCTGTATTCAAGCTCTATCGACACTCAGGAAAACATATCCACATCAACTGTGACAATAGCAGCGACGATTTCGTGTTTTAAATCATTTATGTAGTTAACAGGTGTTTGGTAGACTCCGTCCTTGACAAACACACGTAGAAAGAAGTCCATCGGTGTAATGTCAAGTGATTTAGGAGGCCAGGGAATTGGACAACCCCTGCCAATCCAGCGATCTGGGAACACCTCGTCCAGAAAATCTCGCATGCTTTCTGACAGCATAGAATTCCAAAACGTCCGCGTGAGTGATTGCTCCCTGTACAGTGTTTGGAAGTTTGAACTTTTGTGTCCGATTTGGTCTACATAAACCATTCCTCACTCGGAGCCTCTTCTTGAACCGGTGTCATTGTACTACATTCACAACAAACTGCAACACACAAAAACAAAACTTTGTGAGTTTGTCTGTCACGTAAGCCAAACATGGTGTGAATATCTTAATCAGTTTGCGTGCTATAATACACTGAAGCTGTACTGCACCTTTTGAGAAACCCTGTAACTCCAGTAATGTTCTACAACAGACAAGTGTCCAACGAGTATTTTGGTGCATATTATGTATGTGTGTAGCACATAAATAAAGAAACTGTTAGAATGACACACTACATAACTTTTACCGCCTATATAATCTCTCCATATCTCGTGCAAGCCCAGATTCATTCGTACTCAACGGAAATAAATCGTCAGAGATGTGTTAAATGTTTAGACGAAAGTATAAGAGTGGCTACGTCCCTCTCCATCCCCTGACCACTTCAAATCTTGGCCGTGGTGACAGAGTGATCTTTAGTGTAGCCTGAGGTCTAAGGTGAGTTGATGGTTGGTAAGGTGGTTGTGAGTGGGCGAAGCCAAGGAATGCGATTTCGAAATGAAGGTTGTGGTAAGACATTGGTCTTTGGTGTAGCCTGATATCTGCATTTGTACAATATTTAGCTCACTTTGCCATATTTAAGGCACTTTTAATTATAAAAACAAAAGCGGCAAGGGAAACTCAGAAGACGTATATAATGGACAAGTCTCCAACGGATATTTTGGCCATATTATGTACGTATATAGTTCATGAACTATAAAAAATACAATGGGTGCAACTTATTCCACACATTCCATAAATCATGCGCATCCCGAGAAATCTCCCTAGAAATTCATCTTTGGAGGCTAAATCGCTCTCAACACAGGCAAGTCGTCAGCTGTGTAAAAGCTTCCGGCATACTCCAAGGAAGCGTTGGAAATCCCTTACTGCCACGTCATACGAGTACTTAGGTAGTACGAATAGTATATCATATCCTGTTCGCTACTGTCGATATCAGCGCTAGTTTCTGGTAGTCGGTGGAAATGGTTTTCTCCAGTATGGAGGCGACAAATCCTCCTAAATCGGTTGAAGTCAGAACCTACAAGGCTGGCTTAAAGCTTTTTGATTTTCCATGATGCCCAGTGTTTTGGATAGGAGATTTACAAAAACGTTATTAGCGGGAGAAAATTTCTACATTGTGCTCTGACAGGCTGGGAAATGTAATTGTTAAATAATTTCGTGGAGAATTTTTGGAGCTATGTGGCAAGCTACGTCTCCTGCACACCGGAGTGTTTTGAATTGTTTAACTGTAATCGGGAGATCGTGATTCTTCGTGATCAACAAAGTTGCCTTTCAAATACAGAATTCTGTTCAGTCCTTTTCCAGTGTTCTAGGTGGCTGTTGCCTTTCGATGCCCGATGAAAAGTGTCATCTTATCATAGTGTGGAGCCATTGGCTAGTTGGAGATGACATTCACTGAGTGAACTGGATTTGACCAAGTTTAAACAAGGAAATACATTCCATTTGTTTCCATGGAGATTTGAGTGAGTGACTATGTCATTTGACGTATTGCTGTTAAACTGTGTTCCTGTTTTGTTGTCGTGGACACTATCTGAACGAAGTTGCTAGGCTCAAGATGGCGCTGTACATATTCCGGTTCAGTGGTCGGTTCTTTAAATCTTTGTAAAAGTTGTTAGATAGATAGAGGGCTTTTTAATGATTGCAGTGGCGAGAAGTTTTAATCCTGTCTCGCGTGTCAGAGCTAGGCAGGCGACACTCATTTGGAACGATTAGATAGTACGGCGAGGCAGATAATTAATCCGAGTCAGCCAATAGACAATTCCAATTAAATATGCGGCGCGGTGCGTCGTGTAATTTGTCTCGCGCGCCGCGCATCGCCAAGAAAGCGTGGACTGGATTCTGGCGGCGACCGCAAGCGTGACTTCTTCAGACGCCGCCGTAGCTGCGAGGCACTGAAAACGGGGACGTTGCACAATCTATACAGGTTGAGCCCGAATTTCACCGACAACATTTCAGAGGTTGTTCAGGGGTATTGGCTCTGAGCACTATGGGACTTAACATCTGTGGTCATCAGTCCCCTAGAACTTAGAACTGCTTAAACCTAACTAACCTAAGGACATCACTCACATCCATGCCCGAGGCAGGATTCGAACCTGCGGCCGTAGCAGCAGCTCCGTTCCAGACTGCAGCGCTTAGAACCGCACGGCCACACAGGCCGGCACAGGGGTATTATATGAGTATTTTTTAACGTGCAAGAGAACCGTGATCTCCGGTGGCTCATTGCTGAGTAACAATACTGGATAATTCAAAAAGAAAGAACAGATTTCAGATGTTCATTACAGACAAACTATAAAAGATGGAAACACATTGCACATGTCTCTGGATAGAGGAAGGTTCAAAGTTCTGACACAACTGCGTTACTGTTTGTGGCAATATCCTGACTACATCACAAGAGAAATTGTTTTGTGTGTCGGAATTTCCGCGAAGTCAATCCATTGTTCAAGTGCAACGTGCCTTCCGCCGTCGATTGAGCAAGTAACTGCCTCTGCACAATCAGATAAATGACTGGCATACAAAATTCTTGATTGCTGGTTGCATATGCAAAGGGAAGAGCATAGCGTGGCCATATATGTCTGATGGAAATGTCGAGCGTATCCGAGATGCGCTTACACAGAGGCCTCGGAAGTCCACGAGACGGGCAGGCCAGGAACTTCAACTTTCTCGAACGACGGTGTAGCGTGTTCTGAAACGATACCAGCTTATCAAGCCTTACAAGTTGCAGTTACTGCAGCAATTGCGTCTTGGCGACTATAACAGAAGGTACGAATTTTGCATTTGAGTTTTCCGGGATATGGCAGAGGACACTTTCTCTGAACAACTCATCTTTTGCCGCACGGGATTAGCCGAGCAGTCTGAGGCGCTGCAGTCATGTACTGTGCGGTTGGTCCTGGCGGAGGTTGGAGTCCTTCCTCGGACATGGGTGTGTGTGTTTGTCCTTAGGATAATTTAGGTGAAGTAGTGTGTAAGCTTAGGGTCTGGTGACCTTAGCACACAAATTCGAACATTTTTGACTCATCTTTTCGAATCGAATCCACGTTTCATCTATCGGGTTAAGTAAACCGCCATAATGCAAGAATTTGGAGGTCACAAAATCCTGGCGTCTTCGTCGTCGAACGAGAAAGAAGCTCACCGTAACTGAATGTGTTTTGTGCCATTTCTGTTCATAAATTTTACGGACCTGTCTTATTTGCCGAGAAAGCTGTGACAGGGATGTTATTATACCTGGACATGCTGCAAAACTGGTTGTTTCCTCAACGTGACGAAGATTCCAATGGTGTCATTTTTATGCATTACGGCGCCCTGCCACAAATTGACTTTGAGGTGCGGCGTTATCGTAGCAACACCATCACACAACTTGGATTGGGAGATGTGGTAACAGGATCGTGTTCATTACTTTTGGCATTCTAAGTCACCAGTCCTCGCACTTTGTAATTGTTTTCTTTGCGGGTACATAAAGCACTCCATCTTCAGGCTACGAGTGGCCTACCGGGACCATCCGACCGCCGTGTCATCCTCAGCTGAGGATGCTGATAGGAGGGGCGGAGGGTCAGCACACCGCTCTCCCGGTCGTTATGGTGATTTTCTTGACCGAAGCCGCTAGTTTTCGGTCGAGTAGCTCCTCAATTGGCATCACGAGCCTGAGTGCACTCCGAAAAATGGCAACAGCGCACGGCGGCCTGGATGGTCACCCATCCAAGTGCCGACCTCGCCCGACAGCGCTTAACTTCGGTGATCTCACGGGAACCGGTGTATTCACTGCGGCAAGGCCGTTGCCGCGGGTACGTAAAAGACAATTATTTGTCCTACCTATGGCAACTACTCTTCAAGAGTTGAGAAATCGAATTGTTGGAGCTGTCGATTCAATAATCAGGGACTTGTTGATTCGTGTGTGCAATGAAATGGACTACCGTTTCGGTGTTTCTCGAGCAACGCATGGTGCTCATGTTGAGTGCAAGGTATAGTGTCTGTGCGAACATAAAATTTGAACCCTCCACTATTCATTGACATGAGCAATGTGTACTATCTTTTATAGCTGTCTGTAATAAAAAAAAAACTGAAATGTGTTCTTTCTTTTGAATGACCATGTATAATTAAGTTCTGTTCACTTACTTACCACAATTACCTTAGTTTTCGTGAAAATACTTGCACGACAGTAAAAAACCGTGCAACATATAACGAACAAATGCACAACACAAAATACAGCGTAATGCAACCGCCCTTTGATGGTAAAGTGCTGCACGAACAGGTCCGCATAGCGTTGTCCTGCCGCTCTTCGACTGCATTCACAGAATTAGGTTCAAATCGGCCAACTTGCCCACATTGCTGTGGATAACTGTTAACGTACAACAATCACTGAAGGCAAAACAAATCCTATCAGTACTGAATGCAAGCTTGAGGACTCTTGTCAACAGCAGGCACCGTTAAGTGCACGGATCAAGTTTGTTTCCAGACGACACGCACAGGACCTACTGTCGACGTTTGCACTGGTGTGTGGACATTATCTGCGCAACACAGACACACAGACAAATTACGGTAAGAAATGAAACGAAATGTAATTACTCTGTAAGGGAGCGACCGGTAACCACGGGTCCTTTATACGAAAATACTCAGAAAATATACCTGAACAAACTCCGAAATTTTGTCGGTTAAGTCTGGATGCGTGCTGTACGCGACAAGTCGTAACGCCGAGAGAGGGGAAGCGAAATGTTTTGAGACATGAAAGTAACGACATATAGTGTATGGACTAATAGTAGATCCTCGGTACAAACAAATGTCACGTATTATGCGTAATTGGGCGAAAAGGCCACTTACATTACACCATAGACGGTGAACAACTACAATAATAAATAAATAAATAACTAAGACATTGCGGGTTGAGGTAATTAAGATGGGAAGACGCTATACAATTTGTACATGGGGAAGTAGATGCCAGGCTAAAGTTTATATTAGGACTGTTGATATTTTTCAAAATATCGATAATCCCATATATCGATGTAGTAATAATATTTTTATCCGCCTTCGATTTATCGTAAAATGTATAGATACATCGACGGATAAAATATCGACTGACCGGCCTATAAAATTATCGGCTGCACATTATAAATATACTGCCGGTTTTAGATCTTTGTATTTAAGTACAGATTTTAAGTACAGATTTTAAGTACAGATTCCATGGACTGCAAAGAGAACCAACAGATCAATATTGGAGGAAATTAAACCAGATTTCTCCCTGGAAGGTCTAATCTTAAAACAAAAGCTGACCTACTTTGAACACACAATGCGAAGGCATGCCTCGCTGGAAAAAACATTAATGCTGGGGAAGATTGAAGGAACTAGAAGAAGAGGACGTCAGAGGATGAGATGGATCGATGGCATGACAGAAGCAATGTGTTCCAACCTGGAAGGTCTACGGGAGAAAGTGCAAGAAAGGTAAAAGTGGCGTGATTTGGTTCATGGGGTCACGAAGAGTCGGAACCGACTAAACGAATAGAGAGAGAGAGAGACAGATTTATTATTAGATATTCTGTACATCGACAAGCTAGCTGCCTGCTTACCTTCCTTACAGCAAGAACTGAAAAGAAAACGATGCACTTTCACGCTTGGCAATAACCACTGTGCTAACAATGGTAACTGCATGTAAGTGGCACAATTACAGCTGTCCGATTGGACCGTCGTTCGGTTTAGTCACGTATCGGATTCGTCTGCAGCACTTCATGCCGGCTTCCTCTTTTTTCATTTCTGCAAACGCCAGTAATATAGCAATTGCAGTGTCAAAATCGCGAGGTGAAGTTAAACGTTGCAGTTTCTGTTGATAGCACCGATCGCCGATGAGGTCATCATTTCCCTTCACACATCTCCGCCCACCTAGAAACGAATCTTGTCATTTAGACTATGGTCATCTTTTTTCAGCAACTGTTTGTGAAAATGCCGATATGTGGAAATAGCACGCTAGTTGCGTCAAAAACTGTTTTTTAAAGCAACTGGTATGCCATTTCTCTACGTCGGAAATCTTGGTTGTTCCATTCACACTGCCACTCCCCAGTGAAATATGACTTTTTCTTTGTGCCACCTATATTTGCTTCACCCAGTCAAAGAGAAGGACTGGACGTGATGGGAGCTCAAAAAGTAGTAGTGAAAGGTTATCACCATTTCGATATCGATATACTGATATAACGAGTAATAAATCTCGTCGAAATCTATAGATATCTTTTCCGAATGTATCGATATATCGATATTATGTCAACAGATCTAGTCCACAGGAATATTTGCCAGGAAATATAATTAATCCACGTATGAGGTACGTTACCAAGTCTTTATTTGGCCGATTATTCACTGCTAGTCAAAGTCTGGCAACCAAGCCAGGTACAATAAATACAGGGTTATTACAAATGATTGAAGCGATTTCACAGCTCTACAATAACTTTATTATTTGAGATATTTTCACAATGCTTTGCACACACATACAAAAACTCAAAAAGTTTTTTAGGCATTCACATATGTTCGATATGTGCCCCTTTAGTGATTCGGCAGACATCAAGCCGATAATCAAGTTCCTCCCACACTCGGTGCAGCATGTCCCCATCAATGAGTTCGAAAGCATCGTTGATGCGAGCTCGCAGTTCTGGCACGTTTATTGGTAGAGGAGGTTTAAACACTGATTCTTTCACATAACCCCACAGAAAGAAATCGCATGGGGTTAAGTCGGGAGAGCGTGGAGGCCATGACATGAATTGCTGATCATGATCTCCATCGCGACCGATCCATCGGTTTTCCAATCTCCTGTTTAAGAAATGCCGAACATCATGATGGAAGTGCGGTGGAGCACCATCCTGTTGAAAGATGAAGTCGGCGCTGTCGGTCTCCAGTTGTGGCATGAGCCAATTTTCCAGCATGTCCAGATACACGTGTCCTGTAACGTTTTTTTAGCAGAAGAAAAAGGGGCCGTAAACTTTAAACCGTGAGATTGCACAAAACACGTTAACTTTTGGTGAATTGCGAATTTGCTGCACGAATGCGTGAGGATTCTCTACCGCCCAGATTCGCACATTGTGTCTGTTCACTTCACCATTAAGAAAATATGTTGCTTCATCACTGAAAACAAGTTTCGCGCTGAACGCATCCTCTTCCATGAGCTGTTGCAACAGCGCCGAAAATTCAAAGCGTTTGACTTTGTCATCGGGTGTCAGGGCTTGTAGCAATTGTAAACGGTAAGGCTTCTGCTTTAGCCTTTTCCGTAAGATTTTCCAAACCGTCGGCTGTGGTACGTTTAGCTCCCTGCTTGCTATATTCGTCGACTTCCGCGGGCTACGCGTGAAACTTGCCCGCACGCGTTCAACCGTTTCTTCGCTCACTGCAGGCCAACCCGTTGATTTCCCCTTACAGAGGCATCCAGAAGCTTTAAACTGCGCATACCATCGCCCAATGGAGTTAGCAGTTGGTGGATCTTTGTTGAACTTCGTCCTGAAGTGTCGTTACACTGTTATGACTGACTGATGTGAGTGCATTTCAAGCACGACGTACGCTTTCTTGGCTCCTGTCGCCATTTTGTCTCACTGCGCTCTCGAGCGCTCTGGTGGCAGAAACCTGAAGTGCGGCTTCAGCCGAACAAAACTTTATGAGTTTTTCTACGTATCTGTAGTGTGTCGTGACCATATGTCAATGAGTGGAGCTACAGTGAATTTATGAAATCGCTTCAATCATTTGTAATAGCCCTGTACTAGATATAGAGATGAATAAAAAAAGAGTTGGCCGCTTTATTGTGGATTCGCGAAATCTATGTGAGAGCGTCGTGGAATGCTCAGTCTGCAGCAGTGGCAGAGACTACAAGAGAAGTGCCACGCATAAAAAAAAAGCTATTGCTTTGTCCCATAGATAGACTATCTCGCGAAATGACGGTAGCAGTAAAGTCGAAAAAAGTCCAACCTGTACAGATGTACAGTGAGAACATCAGTCACGATTGGAGGAGCCAGACAGGGAAAAGAGGGGATGGAAAGTTGGATGCTAGAGAAGGCATAATAGTGGAACACAATGTATCCTCCACCACACACTAAGTATCTTGCGGAATATAAATAGGGATGTAGAGTGTTTGACAAATGTCGAGAGATTGATCATGGTTGCCTGATAAGCGTTTCGATGTCAAGAACGCTTATTGTCCAGTGGGTCATTAGAAGAGTATTCTTTAATCTGCTAGCATAATTACCTTTGCGGCTGTGTTGGACGACATACGGGCGAAAATTTATGTAGTACATTGTGCGTCTTGTCTGCCCAGAAAAAGTTTCCTTTTACTCGCGGCACTCGCTGTTGACAGCAATGTTAAATGATCGCTTGCCTCAAGGAGCTCAAGCTTCGAATATTTGCTACCCTGTCCTATCTTGGGTGCTGTTTCCTGTAGCGTTAGTTGTATGTAAAGATCGACCGGCAATTTTTGTGTGTTGTCAGACATCGAGCCTGGGAGCAAAGAGGCAACAGGACATTTAGCTATGCTCTCTACTGCGCGTGCCAGAAGTGTAAAGAATTTGTGTACTGGGTGATCCAAGGTAAACTTACGTATCTGAAATGAACAGCACTCATATGCTTTCTAAGGAGAAACCAGTTTTATTACATGAAAGAAAAAAACTTCTGATAGTATGCCACGTTCAGTGATTATTAACATTTAAAGAGAATCACGTGCGGATACGGTACTTATTTCATGTAATTTTCATTTCTTCGCTGAAAATTCGCTTTTACGCGTTTCCGACGCCTCACGACTAGTTTTTGACACTTTCTGGTCGATTACTTATTTCATTCAGACTGGGGGGAGGGATTTGTAAGAGCTCACACCTGATTTGAGTTTGTCTTGGAGTCCGTGAAATTACACTTCTAGGAGAGATGGAGCAAGCTAAGGCCGCTAACAATCGCAATCATGCAGTGTGTTGTGTTGCACACTCATATTGGATGTAAACATGTTGAATGTTAGGTATACGTCGTCTTCTCTTATGTGGACGCAAGCAAATGAATACGTAGCATTTAGCAGTGACTGCCACGGAAACAACGTATTCACGTTGAAAAATATGGGGGGAAAATGCTAGCTGCGCGCCAGGCTGTAGCAAATTCTGGGTTGAAACCTTTTCGCGAAGTTTTCGAGGTGTCTCGTTTGCACAGTAACCGAAATTTCCATTATTGATCCACGGGTACCCACTCAAATGGGAATCAGTTTCCTCGCACACGATTACTGGATATTCATTTTCTTCGGACAGATTTTTCGTACGAATGACAAAGATCTGTTGTAGTTCCTAATGTAACGCCATAAACTGCTAAACGCGCGTATTATGCAGGAGAAGTTTCGATCCTTTCGCATAATTGTACGATCCGATTAATGACTTAAACTTAACCCAAGTGCACCTCTGCTTGCGGGTAGTAATGGTCTCAGAATCCCTTCGATGTTTTTCCGAATCCCTTACAGTCTTATTTGGCTCTAGGGACTTTACAATATTGTACGTGTTTTTCTAACACAGCGAACCAACCTGAGAATCATATTGCCACTTAAATTGTTATCGCTGCCAGTAAGCTTGAAAAGTACGCAAAAAAAAGCCTCTAAGCAGTCTAGATAAACTCACCATTTCACACATACGAGCCATATGCAAAAATGTGCTGCGCCATCGTGTACTGTTTCTACCGACATGGCCTTTTATAGCGCGGTCAATGACCACTGGATGCCCTATCCTACCTGCCTAGACGACACACACTGGCTATTTCGGGAATGGGCTGTTCCCGTTAGCCACCTCGTAGTTTTCAAACGTCAGGCATATGCTATACGACACGCATTTCTACCGGTGTGCTAGTACTCTCAGTGCAATACACAAATTGAACGACTTGCGCAGTAACGAACAAGTAGAGACAAAAATTATTTCCCACAAACCACAAACCAATCAGCAAACATCATCTGTATGTATAATCCCATTTTCCATCCTGTAGTCACAGTACGCCATCTATTTTGAAAAACACTTCATTGACAACTAGCTTTTTATCCGAAGCTTCGCTCGCATACACATCTCTCTCTCTCTCTCTCTCTCTCTCTCTCTCTCTCTCTCTCTCACACACACACACACACACACACACGTCACGTCTTTTTTTCTCATCCCTTAAAAGTGACTTTCACGTTGATATTCATATTCACCAACCCGCTTAGTGCTGACAAGTTCTCGCATACCCTCAAGTTGATGATCTGTTTCATTTCTTGGCAACAGTTTCGCTCTTTGTCTATTCAGTTTAATATGACCGATTGCCTTCTATTTGTCTGAAGCGTTTTCATAACAAACGCTCGCAGCTGTCTAATTCTGCGCTGCTTTACGCCATCCTCTAGAGAGGGTATGAAACATATCTGTGCTATTCAGCCAGGTGCTTGATCTTTAGCCCCGAAACACGCTGATAAAATTACTACCTTCGTGCAGTACTCATTCTCATGAGCTGGTTGAACTACTCAGATCCACTCTAAAAAGAAGAAAAAAAAAAAGACGACGCAACACGAAGTAATTGTCGGATTGAGATGGAAAACGGTGTAGGTGTGATGTAAAAACCAAATAATTTCAAATTCAGAAAAAAAACTGGATGATTTATTCAAGAGGCATCGAGCAAGTCAATAACACATTGGTCCACCTCTGGCTCTTGTGCAAACAGTTATTCGACTTGACAGTGATTGATAGAGTTGTTGGGTGTCCTCCTGAGAGGTATCGTGCCAAATTTTGTTCAACTGGCACGTTAGATCGTCAAAACTCTGAAGTGATTGGTGTGCCTGCCCGTAATGCTCCCTGCGTTCCCAGTTTGGGAAAGATCCATCAACCTTCCTAGCCAAGGTAGGGTTTGGCAAGCACGGACACGAGCGGTAGGAACTGTAGCCATGTGCAGAAGGGTATTATCTCGTTGAAATGTAAGCCCAGGATGGCGTGACTTGAATTGCAATATTTTATTTATTTAGCGTATGGCTAATACAGACATATCATGAAATTACATATATATATGTACATATTGGCACACAAGAAACTTAAGTTTGTTTTTACAACTGAATATCCAGTCCTTCAATCCAGCGCACTGCATCTGGAGTTGCTAGCAGGAAGTCCTCTTTGGCGCCGTGATAGGCTTGAATCCTGCATTCACTGACAATGTGGTGAACAGTCTGGTATGGAGCCCCGCAGTCACAAGCTGGATCAGGCAGCTTGTTCCACTTAAAGAGAGCATCCCTGCATCGCCCATGGCTGGTACGGATTCTGTTGAGAGTAGACCACGTCTTGCGTGGTAAGTCGAATCCACTTGGAAGTTTAGCACCTGAGAAGATGTTATGCAGGTGCACATCTGTCACTGCTTCCCACCGACCTTTCCATTCTTCAAGAGGTTTGAAATTCTTAGCCACCATGTCAGCAGCATCGCACAGAGTTGGATGACGTGATTTCAGTCTCTTGCGATTTAAAAGTGGCAGGTCGCTATGCACGGGTAGGTTAGAATTCCTGGAGATCTTGTGGAATTCTCTCATAAGGGCAGTACATCTGCGTAGATCAGGAGGCATTATACCAGTTAACAATGGAAGCCAATAAACTGGAGTAGATCTGATTGTGCCAGATATTATGCGCATTGTCGTATTCAGCTGGGTATCAACAAGCCTTGTATGATGACTATTCATCCAAACAGGTGCACAATACTCAGCACTTGAGTATACCAAGCCCAGAGCTGAAGTTCGCAGGGTGGTTGCTGAAGATCCCCAGGTAGTTCCGCATAGCTTATGGAGGATGTTGTTTCGAGTCCTCAGCTTTTGAGCTAAGTTAAGAAGGTGTTGTTTGAAGCATAGTGTACGATCCAGGGTGACACCAAGATATTTTGGGTTCCAGTTGTGATGAAGAATTCTGCCTCTGAAACTTACCTCCAGTTTTACGTTCGCCAACTGGTTATTTAGATGGAAGCAACACACTTCTGTTTTACTCACACTGGGTTGGAGTCTCCAGATTTTGAAGTAATTGTCTAATGCAGACACGTCATTGGCTAAAATCTCTTCTGTTGTCTTCATTTCCTGGTGTTTGACGGCTAGAGCCAGATCATCGGCATAGCAGTATTTTCTGGACGAAGTGTAAGGTAGATCAGATAGATATAAGTTGAACAGTAAGGATGAGAGAACTGATCCTTGAGGCAATCCGTTGTTCAGCTTCCTCTCCTTACTTATGTTGCTTCCAGTGATTACCTGGAGCGGTAGGAACTGTAGCCATGTGCAGAAGGGTATTATCTCGTTGAAATGTAAGCCCTTGCAGCACAGCGGTACGTCGACGATATTCTACGCATTTTATTGCAATTCAATGTAACAAGAAACATTGAATTGCAATAAAATGCGTAGAATATCGTCGACGTACCGCTGTGCTGCAAGGGTTGGTTCAAATGGTTCAAATGGCTCTGAGCACTATGGGACTTAACTTCTAAGGTCATCAGTCCCCTAGAACTTAGAACTACTTAAACCTAACTAACCTAAGGACAGCACACACATCCATGCCCGAGGCAGGATTCGAACCTGCGACCGTAGCGGTCACGCGGTTCCAGACTGTAGCGCTTTTAACCGCTTGGCCACACCAGCCGGCGCTGCAAGGGTGCTGAAGATGACAACCAAAGGAGTCCTGCTATGAAGAGACATGGCACTCCAGACCATCACCCATAGCTTTCAGGCCGTATGGAAGGTGACATTCATGTTGGTATCCCACCGCTGCCCGGGGCGTTTCCCGACACGTTTGCCATTGGGATTCGAAGTGGCACACATCACTGATCACAATTCTACTCCAGTCAATGAGATGGTGTGTCTGGAGATGCCTTGGTCAGCGGTTGGATAGCAACCTGAATGTCGCCTGCCGTAAGGCCCGACAACCAAGACGGATGACCTAAGGTGTCATTTCCTTTTATAACAGGACACTTTTGGCTATCATCCACGGCATCCATACAGAGCAGCGGTATGTCGACGATATTCTAGCCCTGATTTGTTGCACTCCGTGGCAAGGCATCCTAGGCTCACATTTCAACAAGATAATCCCACCCGCATACGGCGAGCGTTTCTACTGGTTGTCTTCGTGCTTGCCAAAGCCCACATTGACCAGAAAGATCGCCAGATCTCTCCCCATTTGCGAACTTAGGGAACATATGGACAGGGTTCATCAATCAGAGTGAGATTTTGATGAGCTAACGCACCAGTTGAACAGAATTTGCACGATATCCCTCAGGAGGACATCCAACAACTCTTATCGATCATTGCCAAGCCGAATAACTGCTCGCGTAAGGACCAACGCATTATTGATTTGGTCATTTGTGAAACTCTTTCTCTCGAAAAAATCGTCCAATTCTTCTGGAATTGTAATCATTTGCTTGTCTGTAGATGTACATCACATCTATCAATTTGCGTCCCATCGTCGACCCGGTGGTGTGATGTTGCAAAGGGCAGTGACGCGTAGCTACTCAACGTGGGAAAGTTTTTGAAGGTGTTGAGGAAGGTAGAATGAAGCAGCTGATATCCCACATTTCAATCAGAACTTTCAACCAGGAGCCTGTTCGTCTATTCTGTGCTCCGACAGGGTGATTCACGAAGATATGCAAATATTTTTTTTTATGTTATTCTACAAGGAAAAGAAAAGAAGAAAAGTTCATACATGCATATTTCGGCAAATTTTTAGTTACTGAGTTACTGCTAATAAAAGATTTTGCCTGAAATTTAGCAACTTTCCTAATATGATGCCATCCCAAAACAGTACGCGGTTTAAGTAAAGCAAGATCTCCATTTATTTTGTTGTTATTGATCTGGTGAAACTAATAAAACATGTCCCAGTCGTGTATCTGCAGTAGTTTACCAGAACATCCATGGAAGCAATGATTATTACACAAGTAAATTTGTTTACTTTCCATTAAGAGTGTAGAAACGTTTATGTCATTGTTGGCAACCGTTAGTGAGTTGCTTCAGTCGTTTACTAATCTTGAAACTATTTAGTTTTCTGAAACTGTTTGTACAGTGTACAACTTCCATAAGACTGAGCTTTTTTTATTTACCGGTTTAACATGAATTCACGTGTGCTATGGTATTAATAGAAGCAGATTGTCTGACACATTCATACAGTTTCAGTTAAAGTTATTACCATCATTATTCCAAAATTAAATTCTGTGCAACTTCTGTTGACAGCTTTGTGCAATAGTCTGGAATTTAAAAAACAAATTGGGTCAAGTAGTAAATAAATTAAATATTTTACAAAATTACTTCTTTGCTTCTCTGGATGTCCTGGAAAACTACTGCAGGTACACATCTGGGACATGTTTTATTAGATTCATCAGATCAATAACTACAAAATGTATGAAAATCGTGCTTTACTTTAATCTCGTACAGTTTTTCGATGGCTTCATATTAGTGAAGTTGCTGAATTTCAGGCAAAATCTTTTATTAACCGTAACTCCGTAACTAAACATTTGCGGATTGCGGACCTAATATTTATAGAACTTTTTCTTTAGTTTTACTTGTACAACAAAGTATTAAAATATATGCATATCTTCGTGAATCACCCTAATTATATATATATATATATATATATATATATATATGAAGGTCAACTTTTTTTTTTTTTAATGGGATGCTGTAGTTTGGTACTTATTATCTGATAGCGGCTATCGAGACGAATCCAATGATGTGTAACAGTAAGGTCTTTGAAGGTCAACGAAGGTCACAAATATGGCATGAACGTCCATGTACAGAATGTGTTCGAAGTGATGACCATTGGTATCAATGCAGTGTTGCAATCTTCTTATCACAGATTAAGTGGTATTCCTTATCACATCGGCACTTAGCGAAGCATATTCTCTGACAATTCTCTCTCGCCTATCTTCAAGTGTAGTTGGAACGTCTTTGCAAACAACGTCTTTTACGTACCCCCACAAGAAACAATCCAGAGGCCTCAAGTCTGGCAGACGAGTCGGCTACGACACATCTCCTCCGCGTCCAATCCAATGATTTGGGAATTGTCTCTGCAGCTCATTTCTAGCCATCAGCGAAAAATGTGCCGGACACCTGTCGTGTTGGTACCACATTCTGTTTATTGTTCCTAAAGGTATTTCTCCCAGTGACAGACCTAATGTTTCTTCCAGGAATTTGGTGTACTTCCTACCATTAAGATTTCCTTCGATGAAATAGGGGCCTATAAATCTGTCCTCCAGAATCCCACATCATACATTCGCCGACCACGGTTTTTGGTGTGCAACTTGCCGCAGCCAACATGGATTTTCAGTGCCCAATAATGCATGTTATGCAAATTAGCATTTCCATGGTTCGTGAATGTAGCCTCGTCAGTAAATAAAATCAAATTAATAAATGTGTCATCCCTTTAAATCTGAAGTAGAGAACATCGGCAGAATTCAATGTGACGCATGCAATCCGTACCAGTTAATTCTTGGAGGAAACTGACATGATAAGGATGATATTTATGGCGATGCAGAACACGAACGACACTACCCTGGCTCACGACAGATTCCCTTGCGATTTGACGCGAACTAACACAAGGATCTCGAACCACAGTGGCAAGAGTGCCAATTTCCGTTTCCTTTGCCAGATATGTTTCCGATGCGTTAGAGATCCAGTTGTTCTCAATTTATCATACACATATTTAAATGTACGACGTGTAGGATGAGAACGTTGAGGATATCTTTCAGCGTATAAGTCTCTAGCTCTCACTGAATTTCGTTGGCATTCTCCGTAAATGAGAAGCATATCGACTTGTTATTCGAAGGAACACATCATTCACATTCGCTTGATTCGACGATACTAGTCTTACCGTTCCTATTAGTGTTGTATTGCGAAACAGTCGAACGGTGTTTACATGTCAGTGACGCGTTAGATTGATACGCCGTATTCGGCGAATACTTACTATTTGCACGAATTGTCAGAGCATGTGCTTCGATAAGTGCAAAAGTGATAATGAATACCACTCAACCCATGATAAGAAGATAGCATCACTGCATTGATATCAGTGGTTATCACTTCGAACACCTTCTCTGATGGACGTTCATGCCACCTTTTTGACCTTCGTTGACCTTCAAAGACCTTACTGTTATACATCATTGGATTCGTCTCGATAGCCGCTATCAGAAAATAAATACCAAACTACAGCATCCCATGTAAAAAAAAAAAAAAAAAGTTGACCTTCATATCTCTGACGCGACCTCCCCCCCCCTCAGCAACAGAAAACCAACGTCATATTATGGCTCCTGTTGTCTCATGCAACATTTGTCCTACAAACTTTTCAGCACTATCATACTTTCGGAGTTATTCTAGGTAGCAGTAGTTAGTGAGTCACCCTGTATATATATGCATGCCTTCAAAATTCTTTAAATTTAAAAGATTGTATCATTTTAATTTTTTTGTGATACGCACTATTAACCCATGTTGACTAGCTTTACATCACTGCCCTTTGTTGTAACATTACACCATCGGGTCGACTTTTAACATGCTGGTTGATTGCGTCACTTTGTTACGCTTAATAGTGATGCATTTACAATAGCAGCTTTACTGTCTGACACGAAGATACATCGCAGTCACTGCGGGGTAATAGTTCAGTGACACCCTTGGAACTGTTAATGGACAATAAATAACAATTTCTAACAAACTTCGATCGATGCATTTTATCGAATAATCTCGACAAAACTGAAATGTAACTAAAAAAATCCTGGGTCTGCTTTAATAAATGTTACGCGCTTAGCTGAGCTTGCTTTGGCCGTAGTCACATCAAATAATGAAATATACGCGATGCACGAACCAGCAACGCCGGCTCGGGAACTGGAACAGCGCTAGCGGACACGAACGCCAGAGTGTCGCTGGCTCGAACTTCGACCTGTGTTCTTTGAAACTATACCATGCAGGCAGAGCAGTGTCCATTTTTAGACGAGCTGCTGCATTTCACATCAAACGTGACTGCTTACTTTATTTTTATGCTCTTCTGCCCCCTTTGGGAGGGAGAGGTAGTGCGGTTCGAGTACGTTACGTGCACGCCATTGTGTTTACGTAATTCTGTTGGGATACGAGTCATTATATTTCATGGAATGGGTTTTGGGTCACTTACTGCATCACCTAAATAGGAACTGACTTGGACGGTTTTGTGAGCAGTAATGATATTCGAATATACGGCGACAATATAGATGAAAAAAACAGCGGGTGACCTAAACTGAACTATCAACAGAATGCAAAGAAGGTAGTCATTGTCCACTGGTACTGCATGAAAAGAGCTCTGAAATGTGTTAATGATATTGCGTGCTGGGTCCTGTGATGGAACCTAGTCAGATTATCCTCCTACTAAACTGTGGAAATTTCTCACGGCATTCATACTCACTGTACCATCTGCCGCCTGCCTCTTACTTCACTTCGTACGTCACACCTCATCTAACGCAGTTTCAACCAAAGTCTGAAATGAACCGTGGGGTAGAATATCACGGGTTATAAAACCAGAAATGTCACACCTTACAGCCAGGGAAAATATCCAAAGCCCTGCCATAACTCATACGCGAACGCTAGAATTCTGTAGTTTCGTCTTTTCAGTTCTAATGATCTCAAGCAAGTGATCTATACTAATTAACTGCAATCTTCTTTTTTTGGCGATTCGAAAGAGTAGATGAAATTGAGGAACGAATACCTTGGCATGAGAGTATTCATCAAAATATGTTTATGTTGCAGTAGCCTTCCATGATAGCGAGACCCGATTGCTTAACTAGCCGCAGACCCAATTGACCTTGATCTCTATTAATAAATCGTTCCAGCAGCTGCATCTTGCAGACAGAGCATCGCGATCCGCATCTGAAGCAGCTGTTTCCCGACAGTTTGCACTGCAAGTGACAGACAAATCACAGAACGCGAACCCAGTGTGGGTGAAGATGTTCCTTGTGATATGTTCAGCAAATTCTGTTTGGCTTGGATGGCAACTATAACGGTAACAGCTACAACATAAATGTGACATTTCAGGAGCCGCCTTTTCTTAAGAGTCTTCTGAGGTAGTTCAATTTCCATTCACTAGAAAAACTCCTCGCCGTTCTTTGTCAGACTTGCGCTTTCTTGGTCTCTGTAGTGATGTCGCAAAAGCTAGACAATGAAAGGCGTTGCCTCATTAACGTCGAGTGAGATGAGCTATTAATGTCCAGGTAATCCTCTCAAAAGCTACAGGTAATATGGCTTGCCCTTTGCATGAGCCGGCTTGGGTAGCCGAACAGTTCTAGGCGCTACAGTCTGGAACCGCGCGACCGCTACGGTCGCAGGTTCGAATCCTGCCTCGGGCATGAATGTGTGTGATGTCCTTAGGTTAGTTAGGTTTAGGTAGTTCTAGGTTCTAGGGGACTGATGACCTCAGAAGTTAAGTCCCATACTGCTCAGAGCCATTTGAACCATTTTTTGAACCTTTGCATGAATAGTGATTCTCATAATACACGAACCTATATGAAACACTCATTCGAGAATATAATAAATGATCATCGAGACTGTGATCAACCTTCTTGTTGTACTGAAGAAATTATTAGCGTTTAACAACCATATAATTATTTTTGTGTGAGTTTCCTCATACTATTCATCGAGGTTGAATAAATTATGATACATGGTTTGTTCGTACAACTTAGGGCAACATCTATAAATATATTACATGGTTTTTTTATCCAAACTTTTTGGTATTATTTTTCATTCGACATGTCCAGACCATTATTAACAAGGTCAGCTGCGGCTACATGTTAGATTTTTCTCTTCTTTTAATATCCCTCCGTTTTTCTCCATGTCGTCATATCCATAACGCCAGAAAGTACCTCTGCCTTACTTTCTAAATTGCCATGACTTCATTTTTAAGAGGTGTCGCCTCTATCTGTCTGTATCATTAGTTCCAAACTTATACACTCACGCTATCACGCTTACCAAATAACCCTGCGCCGCTTTTCTTTGGATCTCTCTATCTCCTCCTTCAACCCGACCTGGTACGGATCCCACACTGATGAGCAATACTCAAGTATAGGTCGAACGAGTGTTTTGTAAGCCACCTCCTTTGTTGATGGACTGCATTTTCTAAGGACTCTCCCAATGAATCTCAACCTTGTACCCGCCTTTCCAACATATGTAAACAGAAAGAATACGGCGCTGCGGTCGGCAGAGCCTAAATAAGACAGCAAGTGTCTGGCCCAGTTGTTAGATCGCTTACTGCTGCTACAACGGGGGGTTATCAAGGTTTAAGTGAGTTTGAACGTGGTATTATAGTCAGCGCACGAGTGATGGGATGCTGTATCTCAGAGGTAGCGATGAAGTGGGGATTTTGCCGTACTATCATTTCACGAGTCTACCGTGAACACCAGTAATCCGATAAAACATCAGATCTCCGACATCGCTGCGGCCGAAAAAGATCCTGCAAGAACGGGACTAACGATGACTGAAGAGAATCGTCCAACGTGATAGAAGTGTAACTCTTCCGCAAACTGCTGCAGATTTCAATGCTAGGCAATCAACAAATGTCAGCGTGCGAACCATTCAGCGAAACATCATCGATATGGGCTTTCGGAACCGAAGGACCACTCGTGTACCCTTGATGACTGCATGACGCAAAGCTTTACACCTTGCCTGATCCCATTACCACCGACATTGGACTGTTCATGACTGGAAACATGTTGCCTGGTCGGATGAGTCTCGTTTCAAATTGTTTCGAGTGGATGGTCGTGTTATGGAGACAACCTCATGACTCCATGGACACCGCAAGTCAGCAGGGGACTGTTCAAGCTGGTTCAAGCTCTGTAATGGTGGGGGCCATGTGAAGTTGGAGTGATACGTCTAGATACGACTCTGACAGGTGACACGTACGTAAGCATCCTGTCTGATCATCTGCATCGATTCACGTCCATTGTGCATTCCTACGGACTTGGGTAGTTCCAGCAGGACATTGCAACATCCTACACGTCCAGAAGTGCTATACAGTGGCTCCAGGGAAGCTCTTCTGAGTTTAAACACTTCCGCTGGCCACCAAACTCCCCAGACATGATCATTAATGAGCATATCTTGGATGCCTTGCAACGTGCTGTGCAGAAAGGACACCATCCCTAGTACTCTTACGGATTTGTGGACAGCCCAGCAGGATTCGTGGTGTCACTTCCCTCCAGCTCTACTTCAGACATTAGTCGAGTCCATGCCATGTCGTGCTGCGGCGCTTCTGCGTGCTCACAGGGAACCTACACTATATTAGGCAGGTGTACCAGTTTCTTTGGCTTTTCAGTGTATTTGAATCTTCTTATAGACGTTCACTGTTGAAAAAGGCGATAATTCGTGATTATGATTTCACATAGTCAAGAAATGTTTTACCTGCTATCAGTCTGTGGCAGTTTATGCAAACATTAATTGATAATTAAAATGCAAGAATACTAATTCACGGCGTAGTGTTTATCAGTTTTCTAATTTTCTCATTTTATTTCGTAGGCGAAACTGCTTTATTTTTCTTGTTCATATTGAAAATTATAGCCTACAATTATACATTATTTCTCATGTAGTATCAAGCTTAATTATTTTTTAAAATTCCAAGCACTTTTCACACTTTGATATCGTTTCACTCCAGCAAATTCCCAGTGCGTTCCGCTCTGACGTTGCACTTTCGCTGGATTTTGTATTCCAAATGCAAGTCTTTTGACAATGTTGACTGCAGTACACTCTTCGGAATTCTGTGGTTGTCAAGGATAACAATGAGCCAAAGTTTATCCACAACTTGTAGAGGAACCAGATTGCAGTTCTAAAATCCAAACGACATAATAGGCAGGATACGGTTGAGAAGCGACTGAGACATGTTTGTAGTTTGTCCTCTTGTTATTCAGCACGTGCATTGTGCTAACAGTGATCGAAACTACGGAGAAGTTTAAAAATGAATTAAAATTCGACGAGAAGAAATAACCTCAAGGTTTGCCAGTCGCCTCGTAATTATGTCTGAGATGGCAGAGGGCTTGATGCATAGCTGAACGGAAGTGATGATGTCTTGAAACTGAACGGAAGTGATAATGTCTTGAAAAGAAGTTTTAAGTGAATTTAAATAAATGCGAAATAAAAATGGATAAATGTAGTCTAATTAAATCAGACGATGCCGAGGAAATTAAATTAATGAATGAGACGCTAAAATTAGTAGTGGAGGTTTGCCATTTGGGCAGCAATATAACTGACGATGGTAGAAGTAAAATAGATATAAAACGGTGGCGAACAATGTCAAGAAAAACTTTCATGAAAAGAGAAATATGTTTATATCGAATATAAATTAAGGCGGTAGAAAGTATTTGCGGAGTTTATTCGCTTAGACGGTAGGTTTGTCCAGAGGTTTGACATGGAAGATAAACAGTATAGACAAAGATGAAGCTTATGAAATATAGTTCTGCAAAAGAAAGTTGAAGATTAGATGGATATATCGTGTAACCAATGAAGAGATACTGAAGACAAATGGGGAAAATAAATTTAGTATAAGATGCAGGTTCCAATGGATGTAAGGTGCAGCTGCTATGGAGAAATGAAAAAGAGTTGCACAAGACAGAAAGGAGAGCTAAACCAAACTATTTTTCTGACTGATGACTGAACAAAAACGGTGAAGATGTGCTTAGACATCAAGATAACGCTTATTTCGACCTTGTGCAGAGGACGCGTTGCAACGAGCCCTTGATTACGTGTGAGTGAAGTCTCAACGCCGGACATCCAATTACCTCCTAACCTAACAGGCATCATTAAAATTCACACAGCCTGTAATACTACCATATGCATCTAACGTATGAACTCTTGTCTGCTGCCATTTACAAATAACCTGCCACCTAGTAACTAAAACATGTATTTTTATAAGATTAAATTGTGCGTATACATCATATGAATATCTTATAATTCTAACGAAGTTTTAACAATGGTGCAGTTTTAAATACTTGTAAACTTATTTGAAAACGGAAATGTATGAAATGACACTCTTTCCGGTAGTGTGCTTTAGAAACTCGCATCTAATTACGCACAACTAGCCTTATGCACTTGCAAATGCCATATGGGAGGCCATGTGCTGTTAAATTTGCCGCCAGTTGATACTAGTTTTACGACTCTATTGAAGGAGCACTGTCCGCTGTAAGTTGACGTCTGAGTCCTGATACCAATTTCGGCATGCTGTTATAACCTGTCATGAATATTCAACATTTAATAACCACGTTTATATTAAGACTTTATCGCCTTGTTTTTTAATTACAACAGCCACTAAAA
This sequence comes from Schistocerca americana, assembly GCF_021461395.2. Taxonomy (NCBI): domain Eukaryota; kingdom Metazoa; phylum Arthropoda; class Insecta; order Orthoptera; family Acrididae; genus Schistocerca; species Schistocerca americana. Next base: position 173,916,675 of record NC_060125.1, read on the forward strand.
ATTGTAATTGACTAAAAACTACATAAAAGTGTCTCGCATCATTAGACCTAGGACGGAACAGGAACATGTTCTGACAACCTGCTGCCTATGTATTCCGTGAAAGCGCACTGCTTAATGATAAGGCGAAATTTTTTCGGCTGTCGTATCGACGCGGAGTGCTGTGAGTTGACCCTCGTGACCTGGAATTATCCACTGGGAGGAAAAACTGCGGTCAATAAACCTAGTGCGAATCAAGCTTTCTTTACCTCCATCAGCTTTGTTGTAGTTTAGAACTTTTCAACAAACTTTTTATGTAAGCCCTGATGTAAATTCGAAAGACCAAAATATTTCGAAATCACATTTAAGGAGGTAAAAACGATCCCACAATAATCAAGTAGCAATAAAAGGAAATTAATTGTGGAACAGTCTAGTCCCAAAGGCACGTTTATTAAAAGGTGACCGGTTTCAATCATTACATGATCATCTTTAGACCTTCAAAACCGTATTGATGAAAAGTGGCTATACATGGAGCATGATAACGTCATTCTGCTGTTCCTGTTCCATGTGTCCATCTACATGATTTTGAAGGTCTGAAGGTGATCATGTGATATTCGAAGCGGATCTTTGCAGTCTAGATCGCTGTATAATTAATTTCAGATGTTCCATTTTGATCGCTGACCGTCTCCAGTAATGTTTTCAAACATAATGAAAGTAATAGTAGGGAAGGAAACGAATGACTTCGGTCAGAAGAGAAATGCAAGTTTGTAGTCCAGTGTGAATGTTCGATTTCTCAGGGAATTTCACTGATGACATGCTATTGCGTTATCAGCCTCTAACGACTTCTTCCGGACGCCGTATGTCGATATTATTCCTGCTTGTTCTCTTGTACTGAAGAATCTTGACAAAATGTCACACGAGAAGGAACTGATAACCCCGAGAACACTTGGTTTGAATATCCATATCAAAAACGTTCCCAGTCTTACGAACCAATCTACAGTAAGAAAATGCCCTGGTCCGATGTAACAGTTAAGTAACGTAATCAAAACTATATTAATCAATAAACATTTTTAATACATAACTTGTAGTCGATACACTGAACAACATCCGAAGAGGGATATGATATTCATCTACGCCTATAGCCCGCAAGTTGCTATCTTCCTAATCTATGCACGGATGATTTGCAGGAAGAAAAAATTGTCGGTATCCTTCTGTATAGACCCATAGTTCACTAATTGTTAGGAAGTATTAAGTTTCTACACTCTTTTTGAAAGGTTGTTTGTCGGAGTCCTGTGAGTAATCCGGTATGCGATAAAAAAAAAAAGAAGAACTGAACCATACACACATGTTCTTTCGTGTCACAATGACCCCAATTTTACTGAAATGCATAATACTCATAAAGTATTGAAAAGTATTGTAATTTGAAATTTAGGTTCTATTTGCTCAAGTCCAGCCGCTATCCAACAGAACTCTTATAGGTGATAATTTCTCATTTGCTCTTTGTGCTGTTCGATCCGATTTGTCATCGAAATGTGACACACGTGAGATCAACAGAATCGTTTCTGTGACATTATGGCAGGAAAGATGGCTCTACCTGTTTCTGGATCTCATAGATTTTTTGCTGATTCGCCATACGATTTATGCACAGCAGCCAGTTACACCAAACGCATATATGCTTCAAGTGCAATTTGATCTAATTCTTCCAAGCTGTCTGCACAACCTTTTTTTCAGTAACAGTCAGTTCCACAGCTTGAAAAGACTATTTTATACCACTTGCTCGGGTGTAGTATATCTTGTTGGACCAGCAGTCAGTTTTACAGCGTTTGCAGGGTCTTCTGATTCAGTTGTGGGACGAATGCTAGTGATAGTAGTGTGGTTTTATCTTCAAAAATTTTCTTCTCGCTATCTGATGCATTTAGTAATGCTTCAATTGCTCGTTAGAAAGAAGTCGTTTCGTCACGATAAACACATGGAGTTTGCTTATTAGATACATGAACTGCGTCCTCACCTAAACAATTGATGAAACATTACTAGTAGCGATAATGCTTCGATAATTTGAATATAATAAGAACCAGCATTGTACAAAAAGAATTATACATGTATCTCAGTCCGCAGCTCGTGGTCGTGCGGTAGCGTTCTCGCTTCCCACACCCGGGTTCCCGGGTTCGATTCCTGGCGGGGTCAGGGATTTTCTCTGCCTCGTGATGACTGGGTGTTGTGTGCTGTCCTTAGGTTAGTCAGGTTTAAGTAGTTCTAAGTTCTAGGGGACTGATGACCATAGATGTTAAGTCCCATAGTGCTCAGAGCCATTTGAACCATTTTGAACATGTATCTCACATACGAAGAAATAAAATTTTACTGCCAACACCTGTACACGTTGTAGATTATTGAACACCCATGTTATATAGAGACAAGGGACAAAAGCGAACCAAATCAAGCTATAAGAAGAGGGAAAAAAGCTATTTTTTCATTTGAGTCTTATGCCGTATAAAATGTATGCAATAACAAACCGTTTCGCGGGCTAGAGTTTAAATATAAATGCATTATTAAAGAACAAGCTCTTTTCTGGAACACGCTGACGTGAAGATAACTACAGGTAGGCCTCTCCTTGCAGTCTGCTGAGAATATCTGCGACGCTCTCACATTGACTAAACAAACCTGTGACGAATAATGCAGGTCTTCTTTGATTCTTTTCCCCACACTTCTTTATAACAACTTAGTAACTGTCGTAGACCGAGAAACAATATTCACAGATAGGTCAAAAAATAAAAAATGTGATCGTCAACAGCTCGAATTTTTACTTTAATTTGCTGCGGCTAGCAACCTGTCTGCAGTGGCATATAATATGTTTGGATGCAAAACCCAAAACCGAAATGCCATGATTTTCCTTACGTTCTACTTTCTTATGTAGCATTTTCCTTCTATCTTTGGCGTGTGCTGTAGTTTTATTAGGTCTGTCCACATTCGTTACTTCAATGTGTGTCAGGGCGCTGATGACCTCGACGATAAGCGCCCATAAGCCCCAACACACACACACACACACACACACACACACACACACACACACACACACACAGCTTCTCCACATTATACAACATATATCATGATTAATAACGATAGTTGAAATGGATGAAACTATACGACAGGAAAAGTAAAATCGTTCCGCTAAACGTGGGGTGCATTTCTGTTTGCGAGATTTGTGACTACGAGTAGCTATGTCGTGGTCAGTACAATTATTTGAAATGAAATCTTTTCGATGAGATCTCCATCTATTGTAAGTTTTAACAAGACGTACAATACTACAGCAGCACGTTACACTCGTATCTGTTAAAGGAGGTGTTCCAGATGTTGTCCTCGTATTTTGGATGCAATACTGCTCTCGTCTCTGCTGTGGGTCACAAATTCTTTCGAACACGTCCTTACCGTCTCGCAAAGCGTGACAGGGATGTACAGTTCACTTCTCCAGTTCTTCAACTGTATCAGTGGGAATTTACCCTTCACTTTGGAAATAACCCCACAGACAGGAAAACCTAGAGAATCGAGATAAAGTGATCTTGGATGCCAAGCTACAGGTCTTGCTTCAACTATTCAAGTCGCAGCATATAGGCCTATTGGATGTGCTCAATGCAAATCGTGCAGGTGCTCTATCGCTCATGTACTACATTCCTCAGCTGTGAGCAATGAATTAAAGTTTGGCCTCATTAGATACGGAATTAGTTGAAGAGCTTAAATTTCGAATATATTTGTACTACGTAACACAGTATTTCATTCTGAAGTAAATGACTGGCTCGCAGTCCCACATTCGCAGTTATCTCGCAAATGGCTCCCTTTCGGACTCATTTTACTGAACGTTCGTGCTACTATTATCATGTACTTCGATCTGTGTCACTTCTCGCTGCTAATTATGTTTCTTTTTGTCGTCAGTCTTCTGTTTTAGTGCGTTCCACCACGAATTCCTCTGCTATGCTAACCTCTTCATTTCAGAGTAGCTCTTGCACCTTATATCCTCAATTATTTGCTGGATGTATTCCAATTTCTGCATTTCCTTTACAGTCTTTACCCTCTGCAGCTCCGCCTAGTATCATGTAAGTTATTCGCTGATGTCTTAACAAGTGCCATATCACCCTGTCCCTTCTTCTTCTTCTTCTCCTCAGAGTTTTCCATATGTCCCTTCCTTCGCCATTCACGATGAGCTTTATTCAGAATTTAAGCAGTGGCTAGGTTCAAACCCAGGATCCACGACATTTGATTTTAGCCAGAGACGCGCTACCCCAAGACTTCGGCATCTTTATGACATACATTATAAAGCAAGCTCGAAGATTCTTTCAGTTGACGTCGCTTCTGTGAAAAGATATTAAGAAACGGGGGGAATCGAGACGAGCAAGCAAAAGCAAGATCTGGTGCGTCGTAGACGGAGGAACGCAAAGAAACCTACCCATAAAGAATGAAGTAAGTTTGTCCGCGGACCAAACGTAATTCAGTGAGAACTGCAACAAGATTTCAAGATTTAACACGGTCCGAGTCAGCTCCAGTGAATAGATGATAATAAGCTGGAAGCCCCATACCCCCCCGCCCCCGTTCCCATGAACCATGGACCTGGCCGTTGGCGGGGACGCTTGCGTGTCTCATCGGTACAGATAGCCGTACCGTAGGTAAAACCACAACGGAGGGGCATCTGTGGAGATTCAGAGTAACGTGTCATTCCTGAAGCGGTGCAGCAGTCCGGATGATTGACTTGTAACATAAATCAAAATGGCCTTGCTGTGCTGATACTCCAAGAGGCTGAAAGCAAGGGGAAACTACTGCCGTAATTTATCCCAAGGACATGCAACTCTACTGTACGGTTAGGTAGAGTAGCATGGAGAGCTGTATCGAACCAGTGATAGGACTGAAGACCACAACAGGCTGGAAGAGGAGGAGAGCGAGAATGGGAAATCCAAACAACTTTCAGTTGCATCGGCACATTCCCAGAAAAGAGTTTTGCGTGACGTCTTATCTCTCTACTTCAATTTTCCGTAATTCTGCGACTCACTGAAATGTACCTATAGGACGGACTACAGACAAATAGACTTCCATTCACAAGAGCACACGTACTCTTTTGTTTCCGAAACAGCTGCATCGTAACGTAGGTTGGATAGAGATGATGCGAACTTACGATATAATTACGACAAGATATGGCATGCAAATACAAGTAATTAGAATTTTAAATTCACATACGTGCCGGGGCTAAGCAGTACAAACTGAGCGGCCGTTTTGGGCGTGCTTAAAAATGGATTAAAGTAGTGTATTGCATTGCGAGAGTTAACGTCGTGTGCGAGGTCGCTATGGCTTGTCAGATTGCACAGTGACACTAAAGTAGACTGAATAGGGAAGAATTAAGAGTCTTACGTTATTCAATGAGCGTAGATTGTCGTATATCAAAACTACGGCTTGCGCAAAAAGTAATGGTATTACGAGGTGTGGCTAGAAAAAAACCGGACTAGTACTGGTGAAACAATAAAACGAATGCAATAAGGCTGAAAGTCGCGTGGCCTGTCACGTGACTCTCGCTCCGCTTACTGCTCGAGTTTCATCTGCCTCCTGCACTCAGTCTGCCCGTGGCGTCTGTTTTAAGTAGTTGACGTTTTGTCTGTGCGTCGGAAAATGTTGAGTGTACAGAAAGAACAGCGTGTTAACATCAAATTTTGTTTCAAACTAGGAAAATCTGCAAGTGAAACGTTTGTAATGTTACAACAAGTGTATGGCGATGATTGTTTATCGCGAACACAAGTGTTTGAGTGGTTTAAACGATTTAAAGATGGCCGCGAAGACACCAGTGATGACACTCGCACTGGCAGACCATTGTCAGCAAAAACTGATGCAAACATTGAAAAAATCGGTAAACTTGTTCGACAAGATCGCCGTTTAACAATCAGAGCAGTGTCTGAGTTAACAGGAGTTGACAAGGAAAGTGCTAGGCAGATTCTTCATGAAAGTTTCAACATGAACAAAGTGTGTTCAAAAATGGTTCCAACGTGTCTCACAATTGAACAGAAGGAACGCCGAAGAATGATTTGTTCTGACATCCTGGAAAACATTGAAAGTGATCCCACCTTCTTACAAAATGTTATTACTTGCGATGAATCGTGGTTTTTTACTTACGATCCCGAAACTAAACGCCAATCGATGCATTGGAAAACACCTGGTTCTCCACGACCAAAAAAAAGCACGAATGTCAAAATCGAAATTCAAGGCAATGATGATTGTTTTTTTTTTTGACATCAAAGGGATTGTGCACATTGATTGGGTACCAGAGGGACAAACAGTGAATCAGCATTACTACATTAGCGTCCTGGCTACCCTACGTGAGCGAGTACGGAGAAAAGGGAACGATTTGTGGAGAAAAAAGTCATGGATCCTTCACCAAGACAATTCCCCAGCTCACAGTGCGTTGTCAGTGAAGACGTTTTTGGCAAAACACAACATTCCCATCTTAGATCATCCACCCTACTCACCTGATTTGGCCCCCTGTGACTTTTTTCTTTTCCCTAAAGTCAAGTCAGCTTTGAAAGGAACTAGATTTGAGACTGTTGAAGCAGTAAAAGAAAAAGCGACGGAAGTAATGTATGGACTTACCGAAAATGATCTGCAGCATTGCTATGAACAGTGGAAAATTCGTATGGAGCGGTGTAGAGACCGAGGAGGAGAGTACATTGAAGGAGATAACATGAAATTGTAAATAATTGTAAATAAATGTTTTTTCCAGCATCAGTCCGGTTTTTTTCTAGCCGCACCTCGTATAATGATGGGTGCCAGGGAAACCAGCATTTATCATGGGACTTCATTTCGTAAAAGCTGGCTGTGTGCAACGAAAGATGACGTCAGCCTAAGATTCCCCCACTTGTTTGAATTGCTGTTACGACATGTGAGGGCTACTATCGAGGTGCTTGGTATCTTAAATTGCGTACAACGAAAGATGACGACAGCTTCAGGCTTCCCCACTTGTTTGAATTGCTGATACGACATGTGGAGGTTGCTATCGAGGTACCTGGTACCTTAAACAAGTTATGGCGTATAGCATTGTTTTGTTATTCTCTACATGTAATAATTTCTTATATCTATACAGGCCACAACCGAGCGACCTTTTGCCATAGACGTCTATCACACACATAATGGAAAAAAATGAACTTGAGGCCTTCGCATATTACATATTGTCTGTAAACAAGCGTTGAAATCTCTATTAAGTCCCTCATCTCACCTGTGCTACACAGTCATAAATACAAAACGACTCAATTTGAGTTGGTAACACTGTCGGTGCCAGACGCAGTTATCCCATCTGAAGGGAAAGGATTCGAAATTTCGTTGCTTCCAACAAAATTACTTTTAAATCTATGTATTTTCAGTACTGTTTTAGCAGAATTGAACTAGTATGTTTCACCTCCTTCATTTCACCATTATTTTAGAAACATGTATACTTATTTGATTCCATTGTTAATTACGTTGATGAAAATTAGAATATATAGACAACAGAAAACACGAGGCTTTCGTGTTTTGAGTACTAAATAGAAGTAAACCCTACAGCTACTGTTGGGAAGAAACGGAACACTAAAGAGCAAATGTAATGACAGTCCCGACCTCCCATCGCTGTCAATGAAAATTAAGTAAATAAATTATGCAGTCCATGGGATCGTTCATCCTATCAGTTTAACATTTGTATGATGATTCAACATCATGAGATAGGGCAGACTTCAGTGGAAATGCTGAAGAATTATTGGCATTATTTGTACTTTAAAAATTATTCAAATGCTTTAATGATTTTGCTTTGAAACGCCCATTTGCAACACTGACTTACCTTCTTAAAATTAAGTTTGTATTAAAAATGATCAAAAAACAAATGTTTTCCAGTGATCTGCTATGTGTAGAGGATATATTAACCTAAAAAGCTAATATCAATATAAAATTTATTTCGACAGAAACAATCTTTTGTAAAATATTGCTTTTATCAGATTATGTGACTTGCTTGATAGATGCCTCTAGCCATAGGCTCGGTAACTGAAATGCTACTTTCTTGGTATAGGCCCTTGCCATTTAGGCCAATGATAATGCTTCTAAAATAGAGTTCAAACTCTTTTCGCACAATATTTAGTGTATGTACTCGTTTCCAAGAAAATTGCAAAGATACCACAACATAACCACCAAGAAAGGAATCATGAGAATATCTACACAGAAGATTAATATTTTGTGTATAGCTTTTACGTACCTGTGTATGATTCCATGTACACCAACTCCTTTTGCGTTTTTCATATTTCCGTATCGTGCAGGACATGATATGTAATCTCTCAGGTTATCTCGGCGTATTGATTATTGTGTGCCGAGTTGTTGATTCTTTTTTCGACACAATATTTCAGCCAGCGACCTAGGCCTCTCGTGCAGGTGCTCGAAGCTGTTTTGCTATGCCCGGATTCCAATGAGACGGTGAAGTGTTGTACGTATGGCGTCTCTATTTATAACCGAGTTCGATTCCCGGTGCCCTTTGATGCTCATTTGTTAGGCTGAGTCAGCAATCACTACACATTTAATGCACAGCACCAAATAGTCGAACTCTCATGTATAAAAAAGCTTCAGATGGCTGATTCCTTTACAAATGAGTTAACGGGTTAAATATTTGATGTTAAACACGCAAAACTTTTATGAATGGAGTCGCAGTATCCTAATAAGCTTCGAAAAAATATGAAATTATGCTTAAAGTTTCTTGAAAGTCGCTAAGTGGTCTCATTATTAAATGCACGATGACTATAGTCTGCACAACTTGCGTTTCGTTCTCACAAAAGTTAGTTTCTCACATATCTCAATGTTTATGACGTCATTCCTCCTGAAGTATGTTTCGTGCAATAATTTCGTAAGTATAGGGTGTTAATTATTGAACTATATGAAATAAAATCGTCATAACGTCTGATCGGTTTGCGTTAGGACGTTGAAACTGCAAGATTGGCCGCGGGCATTTTGGTAATTAGCATATATGTATATGTACGGTTTGGTTTAGCGACGGAGCTAACTTTCATTTGGAAGGGTTCGTCAATAAGCTAAATTGGAGCATTTGGGGAACAGAGAGTCCGCATTTAACGATCGAGAAGTCTCTTCACCCTCGGGTGACTGTGTGGAGTGCAATGTTCAGTCACGGAATAATTAATCGGTGCGATGTTCATTGATGGTACGGTGACTACCGAGCGGCACGTGGAGGTTTTGGAAGATGATTTCATCCCCATTACCCAAAGTGACCCTGACTTCGACAAGACGTGATTCAAGCAAGATGGAGCTCAACCTCATCGAAGCAGGAGAGCGTTTGATGTCTTGGAGGAGCACTAGGGGGACCACTTTCTGGCTCTGGGTACCCAGAGCCTCGATTGGCCGCCATAGTCTCTGGATCCGAACACATGAGACTCCTTTTTGTGGGGCTGTATTAAAGATAAGGTTTACGCCAATAACCCCAAAATCATTGCTGAGCTGAAAAACCGGCCGTTGTAGCCGAGCGGTTCTAGGCGCTTCAGTCTGGGACCGCGCTGCTGCTACGGTCGCAGGTTCGAATCCTGCCTCGAGCTTGGATGTGTGTGATGTCCTTAGGTTAGTTAGGTTTAAGTAGTTCTAAGTCTAGGGGACTGATGGCGTCAGATGTTAAGTCCCATAGTGCTCAGAGCCATTTGAACTATTTTGAGCTGAAAACAGCCATTCAGGAGGTCATCAACAGCGTCGATGTTCCGACACTTCAGCGGGTCATGCAGAATTTCGCTATTCGTTTGCGCCACATCATCACCAAATATGGCAGGCATATCGAACATGTCTTAACCTAAATCTGAATATCTGTAGTGACGTTCACACGTTGAGTAAAGTGTGTGCTCGCCGTAGTTTGTAACTAATTAACGTTTTTTCCGCGTAATTCAGTAATTGTCACCCAGTACACTCCGTGTTAGATGTGGATACTGACTGCAAAATGTGTTATAACAAAGTAATATACTGTGACTGATTTTCAAATTTTACTGCACGAGCAGTGCAAAAGTAGTAAGCTATAACTTTTTTTTCCTTTCTTTATTTTCCCAGTTAACCGCCATGTGGCATTGAAAGATTAGAAAGCATGCTTAAAGTTTGTTGAAACTCTCTGAGCGCTGTCGTTAATGGATACTGGGTGAATATAATTTGGGTAATTTGCTCCCCGTTTTAAGCGAAATCAAAGTTGGTCGCGCTTCTCAATGGTCGTGACGCAATATCTCCTGACCTGTGTGCCGGCCGCGGTGGTCTCGCGGTTCTAGACGCGCAGTCCGGAACCGTGCGACTGCTACGGTCGCAGGTTCGAATCCTGCCTCGGGCATGGATGTGTGTGATGTCCTTAGGTTAGTTAGGTTTAAGTGGTATTAAGTTCTAGGGGACTGATGACCACAGCAGTTGAGTCCCATAGTGCTCAGAGCCGTTTGAACCATTTTTTTGACCTATGTGTCGTTGAATTTTATAATTTTTCAGGTTCATTCAATGGCATATGTGGACACCGTCTGAAAAAGTTTTGCTAACAGAGTTGGTAGTAAAGAAATAAGAAATTAAAACGTCATGTCTGAAATTGAAGTTTTGCTGCATGAACAATGAACATGCAGTAAGCGATAAACTTTGTCCTTTTAATCGGTTTGTGGGGGTGCCAATGATAAAGAGTTTCTTAAAGGTTAGGAATTATGTGCCAATTTTGTTGGAAGCCGCCAAATGCTCTCATTTTCAAACGTTGGACGAATGAAGGCCTGGTATCTCAGTTCCGCTATCTCAAGACAAACATTTTCTAATTGTAATACTTCTCCTGTTGTTTTAAACTTCTAACATAATATTATACCTCTCTCAGTGAGTAGGTTACAATAAGATTTTAAATTTTTTAAATTAGGTTAGTGATGTTAATGGTGTCGGGACAGCAACCAGTCACAAATTTACTTTCAGTTTCTTTATTCAAACATTGTCGTGAAACGTCGGTTTGGACATTTCGCGGCAATTAATCTGTAAAAAAAAAAAAAAACAAAAAAAAAACGCATTACATGTTGTATGTTGTAATGAAAGCATGGAAACCGTGTGAAGACGAATCGCAACGATTCGAAACCGGTAACGGTACCATTTGAATGAAGGAACTGAAAGTAAATTTGTGACTGGTTGCTGTCCCAACACCATTAACATTTGTCTTCAAATAACAGCCACGGTCTCCAACCATGTCATCATATGACAAAATAGCAATAGGTTAGTAATTCCGGGAAATACCGGAATTTAAATTTTTGTTCCCACCCTGTAAACCGTTACATAGGCAATTTGGAAATGAGCCCTGGTGGCTGTCTTAGATTTTAAGTAATATACGTAGAGTAAACAAGGCTTGGGGTCTGACACTCGATTTGTTAAGATCTCCCCGGCCATCTCGTCCACGAGAGATGGAGAGCGCTGAGAGAATGTGCGCTTCACGCAATAACAGCGCGGGATCAGAAAAACAAATGACTATCAAGGAGCGTAGCGGGCACCGGGAGAAGAATTGGCCTATAAATAGCGGCGCGATAACAACAGTTGTGATAATGTGATGCTTGTGACGCGCATTAATAGGTGTACGACTGGCTCTAGGAACTGCCTCCCGAGTTCCCATTAGCCAGAGCCGCGTCTATTGTATAACTTCATTTTCGGAAGCAATAGGGACGTGCTCGGACGCTGAGAAGATTTCCCTTTGATTCGTCGTCGTCTTTTTAATGATACGTGCACCGCAGCCGCGTCGCAGTGCCGCTGTCGTGTGGCGCAGACGGGGCGCTGTTTTGGTTCATTACATGCCGTGACACTGCGCTTCTCTGGCGTACGTTCGCAGTCTGCGCAGCTGGCCGGCACACACACCACTGTACGTTGCCCATTGTTTTACAATAATTGCGTCTGCGCCCCTTACGTAGATCCGCTAGCTCCCTTTCTTCTTAATGCGTGCGGAGCAGTCATTGCATCACAGGTATCGTCTGTGTACGCTAGATAGTTAGTCCGACGCCATCTAACTATAGGGACACTTTTCATAAGATGCAGGATAAGGTTTATATCCTTTACAACATCGCATATCTTTTTATACTGAAGGACCAGATGTTACCAGTATTATTACTAAGAAATATTAAATAGTCTTTCAAATCGACGTTTCCTACATACTAGACAGTATAGATCAATGGCAAAAATTATGGATCTATTCAGGTGTTACAAAAAGGTACGGCCAAACTTTCAGGAAACATTTCTCACACACAAAGAAAGAAAAGATGTTATGTGGACATGTGTCCGGAAACGCTTACTTTCCACGTTAGAGCTCATTTTATTACTTCTCTTCAAATCACATTAATCATGGAATGGAAACACACAGCAACAGAACGTACCAGCGTAACTTCAAACACTTCGTTGCAGGAAATGTTGAAAATGTCCTCCGTTAGCGAGGATACATGCATCCACCCTCCGTCGCATGGAATCCTCTGATGCGCTGATGCAGCCCTCGAGAGTGGCGTATTGTATCACAGCCATCCACAATACGAGCACGAAGAGTCTCTACATTTGGTATCGGGGTTGCGTAGACAAGAGCTTACTAATGCCCCCATAAATGAAAGTCAAGAGGATTGATGTCAGGAGAGCGTGGAGGCCATGGAATTGGTCCGCCTCTACCAATCCATCGGTCACCGAATCTGTTGTTGAGAAGCATACGAACACTTCGACTGAGGGATGACCGAGCGGTTCTAGGCACTACAGTCTAGAACCGCGCGACCGCAACGGTCGCAGGTTCGAATCCTGCCTCGGGCATGGATGGGTGTGATGTCCTTAGGTTAGTTAGGTTTAAGTAGTTCTAAGTTCTTGGGGACTGATGACCTTAGAAGTTAAGTCCCATAATGCTCAGAGCCATTTGAACCATTTTGAACTTCGACTGAAATGTGCAAGAGCTCCATCGTGCATGAACCACATGTTGTGTCGTACTTGTAAAGGCACATGTTCTAGCAACACAGGTAGAGTATCCCGTATGAATTCATGATAACGTGCTCCATTGAGCGTAGATCGAAGAACATGGGGCCCAATCAAGACATCACCAACAATGCCTGCCCAAACGTTCACAGAAAATCTGTGTTGATGACGTGATTGCGCAATGGCGTGCGGATTCTCGTCACCCCACACATGTTGATTGTGAAAATGTACAATTTGATCACGTTGGAATGAAACTAAAATGAGCTCTAACATGGAAATTAAGCGTTTCCGGACACATGCCCACGTAACATCTTTTCTTTATTTGTGTGTCAGGAATGTTTCCTGAAAGTTTGGCCGTACCTTTTTGTAACACCCTGTAGATATAGCACCTCAAACTGTCCTAGATGAGGACGTACCAGATTCCCATAGCCGTTGTCGTAGTGCGACAAAAATGATATGTGATGTCATATGTGGAAGCAACACTAAATAAAAATCAAGACACGTTCACAGGATTTGTCGATCTGGAAAATGCGTTCGACAATGTAAAATGATGCAAGATGTTCGAAATTCTGAGAAAAGTAGGGGTAAGCTATAGGGAGAGGTGGCTGATATACTGGGTGGTCCATTGATCGTGACCGGGCCAAATATCTCACCAAATAAGCGTCAAACAAAAAAAAAAAAACGTGTCTAGCTTGAAGGGGGAAACCAGATGGCGCTATGGTTGGCCCGCTAGGTGGCGGTGCCATAGGTCAAACGGATAGAAACTGCGTTTTCTTTTTAATAGGAACCCCCATTTTTTTACATATTCGTGTAGTACGTAAAGAAATACAAATGTTTTAGTTGGACCACTTTCTTCGCTTTGTGATAGATGGCGCTGTAATAGTCATAAACATATGGCTCACAATTTTAGACGAACAGTTGGTAACAGGTAGGTTTTTTACATTAAAATACAGAACGTAGATACGTTTGAACATTTTATTTCGGTTGTTCCAATGCGATGCATGTACCTTTGTGAAATTAACATTTTTGAGAACGGATGCTGTTACAGCGTGATTACCTGTAAATACCACATTAATGCAATAAATGCTCAAAATTATGTCCGGCAACCTCAATGCATTTGGCAATATGTGTAACGACATTCCTCTCAACAGCGAGTAGTTCGCTTTCCGTAATATTCGCTCATGCATTGACAATGCGCTGACGCATGTTGTCAGGCGTTGTGGGTGGATCAACGATAGCAAATATTCTTCAAGTTTCCCCACAGAAAGAAATCTGGGGACGTCAGATCCGGTGAACGTGCGGGCCATGGTACGGTGCCGGCAGTGCCGGCAGTGAGCATCTTACCGGTCAGCCATCACTCCAGGGTGAATGGCGGACAGTGGTGGGCTCGCGCGTGCCTGGCCGAAAGGCGAAGGTGGGATCTGGCCGCGTGGCAGCTGCCTTACCCCTTTCCAACAGGTACGGGGTGCTTCCTAGTGGTGATTACATCGTTTCCGAGCCACCACAGGATGCCTCGCCTGTTGGGCCAGTGGCCGATTCTCCGGCAAGGTCCCGACAGTCACAGAGGGCGGGCCTATTAGTTATAGGGAGCTCCAACGTTAGGCGGGTTATGGAGCCCCTCAGGAAAATAGCGGGTAGGTCGGGGAAGAATGCCAGTGTGCACTCGGTGTGCTTGCCGGGGGGTCTCGTCCGTAATGTGGAGGAGGCCCTTCCGGCAGCTATTGAACGCACTGGGTGTGACCGGCTGCAGATAGTAGCACATGTCGGAACGAATGACGCCTGCCGCTTGGGTTCTGAGGCCATCCTTGGTTCCTTCCGGCGGCTGGCTGATTTGGTGAAGACAACCAGCATCGCACGCGGAGTGCAAGCTGAGCTTAATATCTGCAGCATAGTGCCCAGAGTCGATCGCGGTCCTCTGGTTTGGAGCCGTGTGGAGGCTCAGACGACTCTGCGACTATAATGGTTGCAAATTCATCGACCTCCGTTATTGGGTGGAGAACTGTAGGGCCCCCCTAGACAGGTCAGGCGTGCACTACACACCGGAAGCAGCTACTAGGGTAGCAGAGTACGTGTGGCGTGCACACGGGGGTTTTTTAGGTTAGAGGGACCCCCCCTTGGGCGAAACGATAAAATACCTGACGGCTTACCAGAGAGGACATTATCATCGTTGATAAAGAACGTCCGTCCTCAGAGACCAAAAACAGGAAAAGTTAACGTAATATTGGTAAACTGCAGGAGTATCCAGGGCAAGGTTCCTGAATTAGTATCTCTTATTGAAGGAAATAGTGCGCATATAGTATTAGGAACGGAAAGTTGGTTAAAACCGGAAGTGAACAGTAACGAAATCCTAGACACAGAATGGAATATATACCGCAAGGATAGGATAAACGCCAACGGTGGAGGAGTATTTATAGCAGTAAAGAATTCAATAACATCCAGTGAAGTTATTAGCGAATGCGAATGTGAAATAATCTGGGTTAAGTTAAGTATCAAAGGTGGGTCAGATATGATAGTCGGATGCTTCTATAGACCACCTGCATCAGCAACCGTAGTAGTTGAGCGCCTCAGAGAGAACCTGCAGAACGTCGTGAAGAAGTTTCGTGATCATACTATTGTAATAGGGGGAGACTTCAATCTACCAGGTATAGAATGGGATAGTCACACAATCAGAACTGGAGCCAGGGACAGAGACTCTTGTGACATTATCCTGACTGCCTTGTCCGAGAATTACTTCGAGCAGATAGTTAGAGAACCAACTCGTGAAGCTAACGTTTTAGACCTCATAGCAACAAATAGACCGGAACTTTTCGACTCCGTGAATGTAGAAGAGGGTATCAGTGATCATAAGCCAGTGGTTGCATCAATGACTACAAGTGTAATAAGAAATGCCAAGAAAGGAAGGAAAATATATTTGCTTAACAAGAGTGATAGGGCACAAATCGCAGAATATCTGAGTGACCACCATCAAACGTTCATTTCTGAGGAAGAGGATGTGGAACAAAAATGGAAAAAATTCAGAAACATCGTCCAGTACGCCTTAGATAAGCTCGTACCGACTAAGGTCCAAAGCGAGGGGAAAGATCCACCGTGGTATAACAATCATGTACGAAAGGTACTACGGAAACAAAGAAAGCTTCATCATAGGTTTAAGAGTAGTCGAATCATAGCTGATAAGGAAAAGCTGAACGAAGCGAAAAAGAGCGTAAAGAGAGCAATGAGAGAAGCATTCAACGAATTCGAACATAAAACATTGGCAAACAATCTAAACAAGAACCCTAAAAAGTTTTGGTCATATGTAAAATCGGTAAGCGGATCTAAATCCCCTATTCAGTCACTCGTTGACCACGATGGCACCGAAACAGAGGACGACCGAAGAAAGGCAGAAATACTGAATTCAGTGTTCCGAAACTGTTTCACTGCGGAAAATCGTAACACGGTCCCTGACTTCAGCCGTCGCACGGACGCCAAAATGGAAAATATTGAAATAAACGATATCGGAATTGAAAAACAACTGCTATCACTTAGTAGCGGAAAAGCATCCGGACCAGACGAGATACCCTTAAGATTCTACAGTGATTATGCTAAAGAACTTGCCCCCTTTCTATCAGCAATTTATCGTAGATCGCTGGAAGAACGTAAAGTACCTAGCGACTGGAAGAAAGCGCAGGTCGTTCCCATTTTGAAGAAGGGTCATAAATCAGGTGCGAATAATTATAGGCCTATTTCGCTTACGTCAATCTGTTGTAGAATAATGGAACATGTTTTGTGTTCTCGTATTATGACGTTCTTAGATAATACAAATCTCCTTCATCATAACCAACATGGATTCCGCAAACAGAGATCATGTGAAACTCAGCTCGCCCTATTTGCCCAAGAAATTCACAGTGCCGTAGACACTGGCGAGCAGATTGATGCCGTATTCCTGGACTTCAGGAAGGCATTTGATACGGTTCCGCACTTACGTTTAGTGAAAAAAATACGAGCTTACGGAATATCGGACCAGGTTTGTGATTGGATTCAGGATTTCCTAGAAGAAAGAACACAACATGTCATTCTTAACGGTTCAAAATCTGCAGATGTAGAGGTAATTTCGGGAGTACCGCAGGGAAGCGTGATAGGACCTTTATTGTTTACAATATACATAAATGACTTAGTTGGCAACATCGGTAGCTCCGTGAGGCTATTTGCAGATGACACGGTTGTCTACAAGAAAGTAGCAACATCAGAAGACTCGTACGTACTCCAGGAGGACCTGCAGAGGATTAATGCATGGTGCGACAGCTGGCAGCTTTCCCTAAACGTAGATAAATGTAATGTAATGCGCATACATAGGGGCAGAAATCCATTCCAGTACGATTATGCCATAGGTGGTAAATCATTGGAAGCGGTAACGACCGTAAAATACTTAGGAGTTACTATCCGGAGCGATCTGAAGTGGAATGATCACATAAAACAAATAGTGGCAAAAGCAGGCGCCAGGTTGAGATTCATAGGAAGAATTCTAAGAAAATGTGACTCATCGACGAAAGAAGTAGCTTACAAAACGCTTGTTCATCCGATTCTTGAGTATTGCTCATCAGTATGGGACCCTTACCAGGTTGGATTAATAGAAGAGATATACATGATCCAGCGAAAAGCAGCGCGATTCGTCATGGGGACATTTAGTCAGCGCGAGAGCGTTACGGAGATGCTGAACAAGCTCCAGTGGCGGACACTACAAGAAAGGCGTTACGCAATACGGAGAGGTTTATTATCGAAATTACGAGAGAGCACATTCCGGGAAGAGATGGGCAACATATTACTACCGCCCACATATGTCTCGCGTAATGATCACAACGAAAAGATCCGAGAAATTAGAGCAAATACGGAGACTTACAAGCAGTCGTTCTTCCCACGCACAATTCGTGAATGGAACAGAGAAGGGGGGATCAGATAGTGGTACAATAAGTACCCTCCGCCACACACCGTAAGGTGGCTCGCGGAGTATAGATGTAGATGTAGATGTAGACGACCAATCCACCTGTCATGAAATATGCTATTCAATACCGCTTCAACCGCACGCGAGCTATGTGCCGGACATCCATCATGTTGGAAGGACATCGCCATTCTGTCATGCAGCGAAACATCTTGTAGTAACATCGGTAGAACATTACGTAGGAAATCAGCATACATTGCACCATTTAGATTGCCATCGATAAAATGGGAGCCAATTATTCTTCCTCCCATAATGCCGCATCATACATTAACCCGCCAAGGTCGCTGATGTTCCACTTGTCGCATCCATCGTGGATTGTCCGTTGCCCAATAGTGCATATTATGCCGGCTTACGTTACCGCTGTTGGTGACTGAAGCTTCGTCCATAAATAGAACGCGTGCAAAAAATCTGTCATCGTCCCGTAATTTCTCTTGTGCCCAGTGGCAAAACTGTACACGACGTTGAAAGTCGTCGCCATGCAAATTCCTGGTGCATAGATATGTGGTACGCGTGCAATCGATGTTGATGTAGCATTCTCAACACCGACGTTTTTGAGATTCCCGATTCTCGCGCAATTTGTCTGCTACTGATGTGCGGATTAGCCGCGACAGCAGCTAAAACACTTACTTTGTTGATCATCATTTGTTGCAGGTCGTGGTTGACGTTTCACATGTAGCTGAACACTTCCTGTTTCCTTAAATAACGTAACTATCCGTCGAACGGTCCGGACACTTGGATGATGTCGTCCAGGATACCGAGCAGCATACATAGCACACGCCCGTTGGGCATTTTGATCACAATAGCCATACATCAACACGATATCGACCTTTTCCGCAATTGGTAAACCGTCCATTTTAATACGGGTAACGTATCTCGAAGCAAATAGCGTCCGCACTGGCGGAATGTTACATGATACCACGTACTTATACGTTTATGACTATTACAGCGCCATCTGTCACAAAGCGAAAAAAGTGGTCCGACTAAAACATTCATATTTCATTACGTACTACACGAATATGTAATAAAAAATGGGGGTTCCTATTTAAAAAAACGCAGTTGATATCCGTTTGACCTATGGCAGCGCCATCTAGCGGGCCAGCCATACCGCCATCTGGTTTCCCTCATCAAGATAGACGAGTTTCGTTCTTTGTAGTTTTTTCGTTTGATGCTTATTTCGTGAGATATTTGTCCCGGTTACTAGCAATGGACCGCCGTGTACAATATGTAGAAAAGCCAAGAGGCAATGATAAGAGTGGACGACCAAGAACGAAGTGCTCGGATTAAAAAGGGTGTAAGGCAGGGATGTTGTCTTTCGCCCCTACTGTTCAATCTGTACATCGAAGAAGCAATGATAGAAATAAAAGAAGATTTAGGAGTGGAATTAAAATTCAAGGGGAAAAGATATCAATGACCCGATTCGCTGATGACATTGCTATCCTGAGAAAGTGAAGAAGAATCACATGATCTGCTGAATAGAATGAACATTTTAATGAGTACACAATATGGGTTGAGAGTGTATCGAAGAAAGACGAAAGTAATGAGGATCAGCAGAAATGAGAACAGCGTGAAACTTAACATCAGGATTGTTGGACACGAAGTAGATGAAGTTAAGCAATTCTGCTACCTAGTCAGTAAAATAACCAACGACGGACGAAGTAAGGAGGACATCAAAAGCAGACTAGCAATGGCAAAAAGGGCATTCCTGGCCAAGAGATATCTAGTAGTATCAAACACAGGTCGTAATTTGAGGAAAAAATGACTGAGAAGGTACGTCTTGAGCATGATAGTGAAACGTGGACTGTGGGAAAAGCGGTACATAAGAGAAACAAAGCATTTGAGATGTGGTGCCACAGACGAATGTTGAAAATTAGGTGGACCGATAAGATAAGGAATGAGGAGGTCCTGCGCAGAATCAGAGAGGAAAGGAATATGTGGAAAACACTGACACGAAGAAGGGCCAGGATTATCGGACATATGTTAAGACATGATGTAATGACTTCCATTGCACTAGAGGGAGCTGTAGAGGGCAAAAACTGTAGAGGAAGACAGAGATCGGAATACATCCAGCAAATAACTGAGGAAGTAGGTTGCAAGTGCTACTCTGAGATGAAGAGGTTGGCACAAGAGAGGAATTCGTGGCGGACCGCATCAGACCAATCAAAAGACCCATGGCTCAAAAAAAAAAAAAAAAAAAAAGTACAACAGGAACAGACAATGGCGCCCTCATCTCTGCTTGTGTGCGTTCCGTGAAGCGGTATACTTGAAGGTGATCCGACGATCAAACTCATTTTGTATCCGAATGGTGTATTTCCTGATATAAGTTTTTATCAAAATTTTCTCTGTTAACTTCCCTCTACAATCCCTAGAAGTCTGTAATGGAATTTGTGTGTACTGGATGTTCGAAAAAAAGTGTCGAATACTTTGAGAGGTAGTAGCATTCACCGAAACAATAAGTCCAGTAAACATGGTTCCAGATACGCATATATTCTGCCCCGGCCGCTGTGGCCGAGCGGTTCTAGGCGCTTCAGCCCGGAACCGCGCTGCTGCTACGGTCGCAGGTTCGAATCCCGCTTTGGTCATGGATGTGTGTGATGTCCTTAGGTTAGTTAGGTTTAAGTAGTTCTACGTCTAGGGGACTGATGACCTCAGATGTTAAGTCACATTGTGCTTAGACTCATTTGAACCATTCTGCGACAAACACGAGTATGCTGGCGTATGTTCAACGTGGCGTCCATTCATGTCAATGCACCCCTCTGCCCTCCGGAGTAAGGTACGACGCTCCCTTTGAAGAACAACCGGTGGTTGTTGTACCTGATGGAATGCATTGAAGAAGCGATCCTGTAGCGCCTGCATATTTTTGATTGGCGTGGCGTACACCAATTCCTTTGAGTGTCCTCATAACCAAAAGTCTAGAGGATTGAGGTATGGGGAACGAGCAGTCCAACGGTTCTGAAATATCTACGATACCTATTTGCGCACATTGTGAATCAACAACATTTTTATTCGTTGCTGCAATGGCACAGCCTCTAGAAACGTAGGCAATACATAAATCACACAAAGTCCGGATAATGCGCCCCAGTTAACATTTGAGGTAGCACGTGTGGCCCAATAAATTTATAAGCAAATATGCCTGCCCATAGGTTGATTGAGAATCGGTGTTGATGCCCCCTTTCTTGTATTGTTTGGAAATTTACATCTGCCTATACATACTGGTTATGGAAATTCACAACACCATCTCTTGTGAACCCTGCCTCATCGGTAAGTAAAATCTTGGATGTGGAATTTGGATCTGCGGCACACTTGTGCAACAGCTATTGACAGAACAGCCGTCTGCCATGATGATCCTGTGAACTTAGGACCTGAAAGTGATGTAGATATGTCTAGCAATTGTTCATGGAGAACCCCCCAGATAAGAGAGCGAGACACGCCTTCTGCTGTTGCTAATCGTCGCACAGTGGTCCCAGGGATTTCTTCCACCGAACGTAGCACGCGCTCCTCCGTGTCAGGCGTGTGGACTGAGCGGGACCTTGCGCTGTCGTCCTCTTAGGTGCATGGGTACCTGCATCCCTCGGACGCTGGAAAAGTCTGCCGAACAGATTATCAGAGGACATTCTGTGCCGTGAATATTTTTCAGCAAGGACACGGGCTCGCAGGCTCCGTCCATTTGCTCAACCGTAGCAGAATATCATACCTGCCATTTCATCCGTCGAGTAGCAGGCTTCCATTGCTAACAAGTGGTGGAAGAGAGAAAAGGTAAATGTACCACACCATGTGTAAGTACAAACACGCAATAACAGTAAACACATAAGTGTATCCGCGTTTGGAAGAAGGTAAAACATAGTGATACGTACCCAGGGTTGACAGTACTGTTCAATAAGGCACACAAACACGACTAAAATCACGTAGCCTACAACACAACTCGAACCGCACAACTGACTGCTGACCACCTAATGGCAGGCAGAGTACTGTGATTAAGACATCGTAATACTCTGCCGACACATTTGACGGAGCGCCTGTGAACGACAGTGCTAATATCCGCAGCGAAGCGTCGCGCAGTCCTTCCTGTAAACACGTGTTTACCTCGCAAAGCATGCGAATTCCGTACCCATGTTTATTGGACTTATTTTTCTTGCTTTGATGACTACTACCTCCTTTCCGAGTATTCGACACATTTTTTGAACACTCTGCATATGCTAAGGGCCCTGAACACATGAAGTAACTGGTAGTTCATGTTAATTCCCTGCACTGAAGATAGTGAAAACATTTTCGATTCCACAAGTAAGAAGAGTTTATACTGCAAAAGTAACTCCAATCAAAGAAGCTGTTCTATTTGGAAACCTAAAATGAAGCAAAACAGTAATCCCTATCGACCCTTTAAGTGTTTTGGAGTAGTTGGAGAGTGAGAAATGTAAACCACATACCAATAATTACATTTATGACAGAGCAGTAAGAGGATAACAGGGTTCATGTACTATGGTTAATGGGGCACCCTGATATTCATTACAACGAAGTAGATAGCCCTGCGATAGGAAACATCAAATAAGGGAAATAGCAACCTACCCAGCTGTCATATTCCGCCTTTCTCCACGTTTGAAGATAAGAGGCATACCAACAATGGCAACAACAGGAGCAAACATCCCAACTGGAAAAGGGGTTGACGTAGGCTACAGTGCAGCCCGCCAAACCAAATATTTGATAGAACTAGCCATCACAAAACCTTTCAGCTTGGTGAAGGAGAGACCGTTAGAATTAAAGAACAATGTAATGATTAAAACCACAAAAAAGTTGGTGCTGATACGTGTGAATATTACTGAACTATTAGTTTAGTGAGTTATGGTTGCAAAGTACTGACTCGAACTATTTAAAGTTTCAGTTTCGGGGCAATATAGGAACACGCGAGGTAGTATTCACAGTACGACTTATTTTGGAAGATAGGTAGATAGGTTAAAGAAAGACAAACGTACAGTTACAGCATTCGTAGATTTAGAAGATGCTTTTGACAATCCTAACTGGAACACATCCTCTGAAATTATGAATTTAGTGCTAATGAAATACGTGAATGAATTGTTTTACTATAACTTGTACAGAGACCAGACTGATATTACAGAGTAAAGGACTTGAAAGGGAAGTAATCGCTGAGAAAGGAGCGAGACAGGAATGTAAAATGTAAACTATGCCATTGAGTCTGTACAGTGCGCAAGATGTGAAGGAAACCGAGGACATAATTGAAAAGAGATAATTACTCTTTGAAAAATAGCAAAAGTCTTAGCAGAGCAGTTGTAGGGAACGGACAGTGTCTTGAAAAGAACTTATAAGACGAATACTAACAAAAAGTAAAACAAGGCTGACGGAATGCAGTCGAATTAACTTGAGTGATGGTTATGAAATCAGATTAGGAAGTGAGACACAGTCGACTAGTTTTGCCTTTTGGGCAGTCAAATAAATAATGGCTAATGTAGAGAGGATATAGAGTGCAGCCTGAGATCAGTAAGAAAAACTTTCCCAAAAAGGAGAAATTATATATATATATATATATATATATATATATATATATATATATATAATTTCAAAAGCTTCCATTCTTCTATTCCCTTCTAGTCTGAACTGATTATCGTCCTGTAGAATTAGACTAGAGAAGCGATCGGCTAGCTCGGCTGATACGACACATCGCCAATCACCAATGAATAGTCAGTTTTGAAATGGAAGGAACTGTGAGAGCGAAAAATTGTAGAGGCGATCAAGTAATAAATACAATAAGCAGGTTCAGACTTATGTAAGTTGCAGTAGTTATTCAGAGACGAAGAGATTTGCACTGGTTAAATGGGCGTGGAGAGCTGCATCAAAGCAGTCACTGCATCAAATCTGTCTTCGAAATGAAGAGTGCAACAACAGGTATTTATGAAAATGAACCACACATTGAGAAACTGAGAAGAATATCATCCAAATCTTCATTTCTATTGTGGCTCCAGGTCTTCAGTGGCCTATGCTGAGAGCCGAAAGTAAGCGATCGGAAGAAGGCAAAATTTTTCTCATCGGATCTTGCAATCAACAACAAGAATGTGAAACCGTCAATATCACACAAAATGAGATGGTAGAACAACAGGGGAAGCAGGAATACTTCTACCCACAAGTATTACGAAGACATTCGATAGCTATGCATAGTGGACTTTATCTGCTGGAAGGCAGTGTATGATGACACATACGTCTATGTGGTAAAGACAACAAGCTATGAAGCATGCAATCAAGGAATCACTACAAGAAGGTATACTGATGTCAAGATATAATTATTAGAAGAGCAAACATAAAGATAGCTGATTGAAACATGTTAAATAGCCGGCCGGAGTGGCCGAGCGGTTAAAGGCGCTACAGTCTGGAACCGCACGACCGCTACGGTCGCAGGTTCGAATCCTGCCTCGGGCATGGATGTGTGTGATGTCCTTAGGTTAGTTGGGTTTAAGTAGTTCTAAGTTCTAGGGGACTGATGACCACAGCAGTTGAGTCCCATAGTGCTCAGAGCCATTTGAACCATTTGAACCATGTTAAATATATAGGTGATTCAGCTGTTTCTACGTACGGGTTTTATGGGATCCACAACGCCTTCAAATAACAAACACAAGATTTTTATATTCTCTGAGTTGGTACATGCTGTCCGCCATGATAGGTGAGTGGTCAGCGCGGCGGTCTGTCACGCCACCACGAGGCCTGGGTTCGATCCCCGGCTGCGTCGGAGATTTTCTCCTCTCAGGGACTGCGTGTTGTGTTGACCTCATTATCATTTCATGATCAGTGGAAGGCAACGGGAGACCACCATTGGAATCACTTCCCTAGACACTCATGCGGTGACTTGTCTGACCAGGCTTCCCCCATGACAAGACCTGCCGTAAGCCAGCACACGAAGTTTTTTTTGGTACAGGCAAACGATTAGAACTACAGAAAAAATGAAGAGGACCTCTCTGAGGGACATATAATGCAATTAAATTTTGTAGTTGGATACGTTTTTGCTCTCAAAAAATTGTTGAAATGGCTCTGAGCACTATGGGATTAACTGCTGAGGTCATCAGTCCCCTAGAACTTAGAACCACTTAAACCTAAATAACCTAAGGACACCACACACATTCAGGCCCGAGGCAGGATTGGAACCTGCGACCGTAGCGGTCGCGCGGTTCCAGACTGTGGCGCCTAGAACCGCTCGGCCACTCCGGCCGGCTTTTGTTCTCAGTCGTAGTTTTAGAGTTTTTCAATAAGAACGACAAAAGTGACCTTCAAACGCGTTCTTTTCTTGAATCAATTGAAAACCATAGCCTCCAACGAAAACGTACTCCAGTACGAAATTTAACTACATTAAATTTCCAAAAAAATATCATGTGCATTTTTTCTGTAGGACCAATAGTTTTGCGTTGTGAACAAGAGACCATGAAAATCTTGTGTGTGGTTTTTGAAGACATTGCGGATTGCATTAAACTTATAGGTAGGGGCAGCTGACAACCCTTTATAACGTTAATAAGTACGGGACAAGTCACCCGAGAAATCAATAAGGCAGAACGATCACGCAGTTACATACGGTTTTGTAGAATAATTGCAAATTTGCATTGGTGCCCACAATTTCACAATAAAGCAGATGTTTTTATCCTATGAAACTGATGGGATTTAACTTTTAGCCCCTCTCTCTCTCTCTCTGTTTGTGAGAGAGAGAATGATGAGGCGGCAACAAATACGCCCGCTGCTCGGTGTAGCCGTGCCTGCGTGTGTGACGTTGCGGCCTAGCATGACGTGACCTCTGACCCGCAGGCCGCGCCGTGTACTCGTTAAGCGCCGAGCGCGACATCCAACCATCCATCTCCCCCATCAGTTCGCAGCAGGTGGCCGTGGCTCGGCGCCGCTCCTGCTGTTCTCTCACGGAGCACACTCATAATTTGATGACTCGGCGGCTCTGGGCTCTTGAGCCAATTTATACCGGAGGGTCAAGAGCTCTACTCGAGGCGAAGAGAGTCTGAATTGTAATTTTTAGGTTTCCGTACCACAGTCGGCAAAAACGGAACCTTATAAGATCACTTTGTTCTCCTCTGTCTGCGTGTCCAGCTGCTACAAACCTTTTTTCTCGGGAACTTGTACTGGGGTGCGTTTCCTCTGGAGGCCGTGGTTTTCAAGTTATCCAAGAAAAACGCGTTTGATGCTTCCTACGTTTTTCTTGAGTAACTCGAAAACTACACCTGCTAGCAAAAACGTATCCCACTACAAAATTTAACTACATTAAATTTCCTACAAAGAGTTCCTCTTCATTTTTTTCTGTAGTTCTAATAGTTTGCATGTACCAAGCCAGATAATATAAAAAGCTCGTGTTTGGTATTTGAAGGCGCTGTGGATTCCATAAAACCCGTAGGTAGGGACCGCTGAATCCCCTATATATTTAACATGTTTCCTTCAGCTATCTTTATGTTTGCTCTTATAATAATTATATCTCGACATCAGTACACCTTCTTGTAGTGATTCCTTGATTGCATGCTTCATAACTTGTTATCTTTACCACACAGACGTATGTGTCGTCATACAACTGCCTTCCAGCAGGTGAAATCCATTGTGCATAGCTGTCGAATGTCTTCGTAATACTTGTGGGTAGAAGTATCCCTGCTTCGCCTGTTGTTCTACCATCTCATTTTGTGTGGTGTTGACGTGTTCACATTCTTGTTGTTGATTGCAAAATCCGATGAAAAATACTTCATATTTTTCCGATCGCTTACTTTCGGCTCTCAACATAGGCCGCTGAAGACGGGGAACCATAATAGAAATCAAGATTTGGAAGATATTCTTTACGGTTCCTCAATGTGTGCTTCATTTTTATAAATACCATAAATGCCTATTGTTGTGCACGTATCAAGTTCAAACTGAACCTTGTAAGTCAGGGCAATCAAAAGATACTGCCATTTATGTCACATACGGCAGTTCAATATTCGCAAACTCACTCATCAAAACCTATAGTATCCTACACATTGACCTGGAATCATAAAATTTGGTACGAAGCAAGGTTTCACAGTACAACTGAAGGAAAAACAAATATTGAAAATTTTTATTTTGTAATTATATCACACGGAAAAGAATTTTTCATTTTTTATCCGATTTTCAGTCTTTCGGTACGACTATTAAGATCCCCTTTTCTCAGAAATGGGTAGATGTATCAAGTTGAAATTTTGGTCTATGATCCTTTTGCGGTGTAATAAACGTTACCTTCTAAGTCAATTCAATCAAAAGATACAGCCATTTGTGTCAAAAAATTTTACACTCGCAAACTCACTCATCAAATCCTACAGGGTACTTCTCGTTGGCTTAGAATCAAGAAATTTTGCACGAAGCAAGCTTTCACAGTAAAAGTGAAACAAAAAACCCGAAAAGTACCATTTGTTGTCCGACTGATTGTCTGTCTGTCCGTCTGTTAAGACCACTTTTTCTCTGGTGCGGGTGGACGTATTGAGTTGATATTTATATGACATACTAAGATCTATATTCCCTTAGCGGTGTAATAAACATTAGCTTCGAAGTCAATGCAGTAAAAAAATACAGTCCTTTATGTTACATATTTTGACACTCGTAAACCTAGTCATTATAACCTCTAGGGTACGTTCCGTTCTAGAATCATTAAATTTGGCAAGAAGCAAGGTTTCATAGTACAAGTAAAAGAAAAAGTCCTAAAATTGTTAATTTACATTTATATCATATGGGATACCTCTCCAATGTTCCCAAAAGTATTTTTTTCTCACTTGTTATCCAAATTTAACCTTAAGATTAAAACATCCTAGAAGACCTGGAATTCCCTGGACCTGTATCACGCCAGTATCAATGTCGACAACAGGCAAAAATTGTGGAGTCCTTCCGTTTCCCAGGATGGATGAACTGCCTATATACATAATTAAGTTCGTACAGAATCCTTACTTGCATCTGGTCAATTTTTATTTCTTTAAACGCTGTACGTGGTTCAGTCAGGCACACGAGACAAAACAATTAGTTAACTTCAGGAGCTCTCACCCTAATAAGGTATGGCTCCGCCTCTAGCCCAAACGTTACAAACCTTAAATAATACGAACATAGACAGTTGGTGTTTATTGTGAAGTCTCGAAGGCGTTTGATTGTGAACATCATGTAAGCCTCTTCGAAAAATTTAAGTTATTTGTAATCAATGGCTTTACAAACTATTTGTTTGAATCTTAGTTAGCCCTTAACTACACTCGCTATTTTAACTGATGTTAACAACTTTGTAGGGTAGCATTCGACCCCGAAAACAAAAACCATCAGAAACTAATTTACTTCTATGTTACTCTAAGCTGTTGCTAAACAATCAACAAAAGAGAGGCTTCTGTTTATGAAAAATCAATCTTTATTTAAAAAAAAACATGATCCTGCTGATAATAAATGTTCCTACATTGAGTGTCTGTGAAAGAGAGTTTTTGAAATTAACTTAAAAAACGAATAACATCTACTTCAAAAATATACAGTAACATGTTCTGAGATAAAATAATAATGAATTAAGTAAACTATAAAGATGAAACATAAAGAATAATTTTCTGTAGCGTAATAAACTTGTTGGTACATGAGTGAATTAAGTAATCAGGGAAGATATAACTTTTTGTCAATGGAATGCGTTTTGCACAATTTTGCACTCGTATTTTCGTCATGTAGAACATGTTTTGGTAGCTTTTATGTCTTTGAGGAGTGGACATATGTAGCATCGTGACATCTTTGACTTTTTTGGGTGACTCGGTTCCGCATGGGCGTGCACCACAGATTCGTCGACCCTGTCATCATTTTCAAAATTTTTACAAAGAACTCTGTCCATTGCAGTCCGCAAGTTCGTAGAATTCATTTTCCTCTACTTTTAATTTGCTCTGATACGTAGTATGTCGAGTTTTTTCGTAAAATCTCTATGCACAATCTTGCTAATCTGATTTACAACAGTTTGTTCCATAAACATAGCGAGATTGTCTTATTATTTCTTAGTTGCCTCCTCGTATATGCTCTTCTTGTGCCTCTTCATAGCTCTCTATTTCGCTTCAGTTTCTTAATCAGGTATTTCTGTTTCACTGTCAAAAAACTCGGTGACATCTTGAAAAGACTCTGATGTATCCGATGAGTCAGTCGCCTTCAATAGCTAACAATAATTCCAAAATTTGATCATCGTTCAAACGTCATTCCATTCTGTCTAACACAGTTTTTTACGACAAATAAGAAAAGTAAGGTTTATAACTTCGTGGCGTAGTTTTCGACCCCAATTGGTTCATACTTACGGAAACAACTGTCGCTGCCTGCACAATGCAAAAGCACAGCTGGTACTAAGATTACACAGAAGCGGAGTGGCAGCGTTGCAATTGGAACGCAATCATAAACAAGAGAGTGACGCGTGTAGTAATAAAGTTCCCCACGAATGTAGTTAAGGTTTAACAAACAGAATGCAAAAAGTTGTGTTGAAGAATTCAAACAGTGTTGGAAAGAGTGATTATTTTAATTTTTAGGGTGCAGTCACGATGGGAGTCCAACAGAGTCCAATTTTGGGTCCATTTTTATTCCTTACGTATGTGAATGGCCTCCATTGAACATTCACCGTGTAGGATTCGTACTTTTTTGCAGAGAGAAAGGAACTAAAGATACAGTTAATGATGTTTTTCAAAAAAATTTGTGAGTGACAATGCACTCTCCCTTTATTTTGAGAAAACATTAACTTTTGTTATGTCACGCGAAGTGGCCGCGTGGTTTGAGGCGCCATGTCACGGATTGCACGGTCCCTCCCGCCGGAGGTTCAAGTCCTCGCTGGGGCATTGGTGTGTGTGTTGTTCTTAGCATAAGTTAGTTTAAGTAGTGTGTAAGTTTAGGGACCGATGACCTCAGCAGTTTGGTTCCTTAGGAATTCACACACATTTGAACATTATTTGAACTTCCGTTATGTATAGAACAAAGAGAGTCATACGTACGACAGAAGTCAGTCGACTGGGTAGAATGTTCCAAATTATGGTTGTAATACTGATGAAAATATGAACTTTACTGAGCTGCTCAAACAGTTAATTCAGCTATTTTTGGTGCACGTATAATTAGTAGTCTTGAAAACAATAATGACTTATGGAATAATTTTCTTGGATAACTTGTCACTTAGACAGTATTGATTGCACAAAAACAAACAGTAAGAATCATATGTGGCGATCACCTGCAGTCCCCTTTTCAGAGAGTTACGCATTTTAACAACACCTACACGATACTTACATTTGCTGGTAAAATTCATCGTAAATAATGTATCATAGTTTGAAATGTGGTGATGCCAATACTTACAACGCTAGAAGAAGAAATTACCTTCAATACTATTAGCTGAAACTGTCTGAAAAGAGTTCGGTCTGGACCACCACAAATGTTTCATCTTTTCCCTGTGAACATAAAATGTCTGACAGGATGTAAAGCAATTTAAAAACCAACCTAAAATCATTTCTTCTAGGAAACTCGTATTATTCTGTACACAGATTTTTATTTAGTGACCGGGAGTCTGTGAAGAAAATGTAGTTTCCATTGTAGCTGCAGGAATAGAACGGAAAAGAATATTTTCTTTAAAGTTAAATTTAGGGGAGTGTACAATTTAGGAACTTGTAAATGGCCTACATGACCGTTCACTGACACCAATGATGTATACATATCCTGAAAAATAACTCGTTCAACATTATTTCGTGAAACCAAGTATCGAAGAGGGTTCACAAGTTTCTACAGGTATGCCACAGCCAGCAGAAGCCGCTGATTCATCTTTTAGTTACGGCGGACCTACCAGGTTGCGAGGGTATTGATCGTTACGTATCGCCAGCTGTTCCAAACAGTCCCAGATATTTCTGGGACAAAGGATGGGTGAGTCAGCGGACGAGCCCGAATCTCCGTCAAAACCAGAAACATATGCACTTAGTCCATTGAACACGCCAGATTTTACAAGAAAGGCTTGTCCACAGCATGAAGATGTAGAAAAAAGGGCAACTCGTGGGCTCCGGGGACGTTGAATAAACGTCTTGATTTTTGTTGACTCTAACCCAAAACAGTTGGATGTAGTCACGATACCCTCAAAACGTCACAGAAACACACTCTCCGCACACTGTAATTTAAACGCTCAATGTGCATCCGGTACACTAGAAGCCCTGTGTCATTTAAACAGAAGCAAAATCGTGACTCTTCGGTTCGCACTACTCGTCTTCAGTCGGTTGTGACCAGTTTCTGCGTAGCTTGCCTCATTAAAGACACGTGCATTAATGGGCCCCAGCGAGCTCTTTTCTGTCACGAGATTATCTCTAGTAGAGGCACCCGACTCTAAACATCCATTTCCACATCTACATCTTTCATCTACGTAGATACTCCACAAGCCACCGTATGTTGCATGGCGGAGGGTACGATGTGCCATGACTTGTCATTTCCTTTCCTGTTCCATTGCAAATAGAGCGAGGGAAAAACAACTGTCTGTATGCGTTGGTGTGAGCCCTAATTTCTCGTTTCTTATCTACGTGGTCCTTACGCGCAATGTATGTTGGCGACAGTAGAATCGTTCGGCAGCCACCTTCAAATGCCGATTCTCTAAATTTTCTCAGGAGTGTTTCTCGAAAAGAACGTCGCCTTTCCTCTAACGATTCACATTTGAGTTCCCGAAGCATCTCCATAACACTTACGTGTTGTTCTAACCGGTAACAAATCTAGCAGCCCGCCTCTGAATTGCTTCGATGTCTTCATTCAATCCGACGTAGTACGGATACCAAACATCCGAGCAGTACTCTAGAATAGGTCGCACCAGCGTCCTATATGCTGTCACCTTTACAGGTGAACCACTCTTTCCTAAAGTTTTCCCAATAAGCCGACCAGTCGCCTTCCCTACAACCTCACACATGCTCGTTCCACCTCACACGGCTTTGCAACGTTATGCCCAGATATTTAAACGACTTGACTGTGTCAAACAGGACATTAGTAATACTGTATCCGAACATTACAGATTTGATCTTCCTAATTATCCGCATTAACTTAATTTTTCCAGATTTAGGGCTAGCCGTCATTCATGACTCCAACCGGAAATTTTGTCTACGTCGTCTTGTGTCTTCCTACAGTTGCTCAACTTCGACACTTTACCATACACCACGACATCATCAGAAAATAACCACAGATTGCTGCCCACCATGTCAGCCAAATCATTTACGTATACAGAGAACAACAGCGGTCCTATCACACTTCCCTGGGACACTCCCAATGATACCCTTGTCTCTGGTGAACATTCGCCGTCGAGGACAACATTCTGGTTTCTATTACGAGGGCAGTTCAACAAGTAATGCAACACTTTTTTTTTCTCGGCCAATTTTGAATGAAAAAACCGGATATTTCTTGTGGAATATTTTCAAACATTCGCGCTTCGTCTCGTGTAGTTTCGTTGACTTCCGACAGGTGGCAGCGCTGTACGGAGCTGTTAAAATGGCGTCTGTAACGGATGTGCGTTGCAATCAACGGGCAGTGATCGTGTTTCTTTTGGCGGAAAACCAGGGCATCTCAGATATTCATAGGCGCTTGCAGAATGTCTACGGTGATTTGGCAGTGGACAAAAGCACGGTGAGTCGTTGGGCTAAGCGTGTGTCATCATCGCTGCAAGGTCAAGCAAGACTGTCTGATCTCCCGCGTGCGGGCCGGCCGTGCACAGCTGTGACTCCTGCAATGGCGGAGCGTGCGAACACACTCGTTCGAGATGATCGACGGATCACCATCAAACAACTCAGTGCTCAACTTGACATCTCTGTTGGTAGTGCTGTCACAATTGTTCACCAGTTGGGATATTCAAAGGTTTGTTCCCGCTGGGTCCCTCGTTGTCTAACCGAACACCATAAAGAGCAAAGGAGAACCATCTGTGCGGAATTGCTTGCTCGTCATGTGGCTGAGGGTGACAATTTCTTGTCAAAGATTGTTACAGGCGATGAAACATGGGTTCATCACTTCGAACCTGAAACAAAACGGCAATCAATGGAGTGGCGCCACACCCACTCCCCTACCAAGAAAAAGTTTAAAGCCATACCCTCAGCCGGTAAAGTCATGGTTACAGTCTTCTGGGACGCTGAAGGGGTTATTCTGTTCGATGTCCTTCCCCATGGTCGAACAACCAACTCTGAAGTGTATTGTGCTACTCTTCAGAAATTGAAGAAACGACTTCAGCGTGTTCGTAGGCACAAAAATCTGAACGAACTTCTCCTTCTTCATGACAACGCAAGACCTCACACAAGCCTTCGCACCCGAGAGGGGCTCACAAAACTTCAGTGTACTGTTCTTCCTCATGGACCCTACAGCCCCGATCTCGCACCGTCGGATTTCCATATGTTTGGCCCAATGAAGGACGCAATCCGTGGGAGGCACCACGCGGATGATGAAGAAGTTATTGATGCAGTACGACGTTGGCTCCGACATCGACCAGTGGAATGGTACCGTGCAGGCATACAGGCTCTCATTTCAAGGTGGCGTAAGGCCGTAGCATTGAATGGAGATTACGTTGAAAAATAGTGTTGTGTAGCTAAAAGATTGGGGAATAACCTGGTGTATTTCAATGCTGAATAAAACAACCCCTGTTTCAGAAAAAAAATGTGTTGCATTACTTATTGAACTGCCCTCGTACTTAAGAAGTCTTCGAGCCACTCACATACCTGTGAACTTATTCCACATGCTCGTACCTTCGTTAACAGCCTGCAATTGGGCACCATGTCATATGATTTCCAGAAATCTAGAAACATGCGATCTGCCTGTCGCCCTTTGTCGATAGTTCTCAGTATATAATGTGAGAAAGAGGGAAGCTGAGTTTCGCACTACCGATGCTTTCTAAAACCAAGCTCATTCGTGCACATAAGCTTCTCAGTCTCAAGAAAGTTTATCATAATCGAACTGAGAATGTCTTCAAGGTTTCTGTAGCAAACAGAAACTGTTGGAGATGGACCGACATTCACTGACAGCATCAATATCTTTCAGATTAGAAATAGATAGTCATTGACAAGGCATGACACTCATTTCCAGTCCCTGTCAGAATCTTTTTACAACCGCTGTTCTTCTACCGTGTTATATGGCTGCGAGTGGCACACCATTCCTTGTTAACGGTCTGGACAGTCGGCGTCGATACGCCGTTAAATCCGGCAATTTCATTTAAGGTATCGTCGTGGTCACGTCAAAATCCGTTTGCTCCTGTGTGGCAGTCTGTGGCTCTCCACGTCGGCTCATCTTACTGCACTGATTCCATACAACCGACTGTAAAGTACACATTACTTCACTGCCATGACTTCCGCCAGCGGTGGAGGGTCGTATGACCAACTGGTGCTAATTTTGCACCATATACAGCGTTCTTAAGAAACCGTAGTGCTCGTTTAATGGTAGAACGAATATTTTGTACAGTGGGCTCATAATTCATTGTGGCCTTTACACTAGGAACCCATCGTCGCCTCAGCGGGGATTGCTTGTTCCTCTGAACTGTTGACGAATAACCTGCCCCCTACGTAATCACTGTGTGTAGCCAATAGGGCACTTAGGTGAGGAATTCCGTGCTGCATGCCTATGGCCACTGGTGAGCGTCGGAGTTCTCTCTTGCATTGCAACCAACTAGCAAGGACGTGTTTTCCTTCATTACCTCTACAAGGAATTCTTTCGAGACGGTCAAAGTTACTTTTTTAAAGTGATCAGCACTCAGCTCTACCAAGAATAGCTCGCGACCTTACATGCTTTTCCAAACGCGGCCGATCTTACTACATGTAGAAATAAACCTACAGTGATCAGACAAACACATCGTCTTCTCGCTGTAATACTCGTTAAGGCTGCCCACGCCCCGTCTTTCCTGCGCGGGCAGACATTGTGACTATACAGATGCCCTCCTTTACCAACTGATAGCAGAAAATCCTACATCAATGTTTTCTCGATAATGGATTTCTATGATTAGGGACAACGTTGACTGTCTAATGGTTCCCACCAACACTTCTACTAAAGTTGCTTACTTCCTACAGATGTATGCACAAAGCTCGTTTTAGCAACCACTTAGTTTGTCCTGGAATTCTACAGTACGATAAACAACTGGGGCGTAAAAAAGGTAGAACATCAGTGTTTAAATATCAGTCGCATAGTAACTATTAAGTCTGTGAAGATCCACTTAACTTTTCTGTCGTAATCCTGTGTAATTTTCTTCTTCAGATAGGTCTAGTTTTCTTCCTCACATAGGCTTCATGGTCTAAGAGATATAATTCTCGCTGTTGGCTGCAGTAGGACAAAAGGTTTCCTATCTGTGCGGCATATTAATTTAATTAAAAATTTGACATATTCCACAAAGGTTTGCTTTCAATCATAATTCACAAGTAAAACCTGAAATCGCTAGTTCTTGCAACAGAACAAAGAAGAGTCCAGATTGCTGACAGACATTTATATGCACCACAAACAAGCTCCCATACAAACCGACCAGCAATACTCATGTTCCGTTGTAACTCAAAAACGCTACTATTACATACGATTGGTTACATCGAAAGATAAAATTTATAAGCCAGTAATATTTGATATCATTTGCATTATAGATGCTCTTCAAATTATAATCTAATATCTTATTTAAATAGTAAAGTAATAAATTTGTTATTTAAAAGGTTTCTTTCAGAATTCGAGTGATCACATTTTGAAATAGTTTATTATTATTCATTGTAGCATTTTTTTACGTGAGTGAAATAAATTTCTGTAATTTATTTAATCATACCAAAGGAAACCAAAATGAATGATTTCTTAAGTAATTTCGTGTATCGAGTAATGAAGTCGTCCGAGAGAATCGAGTACTCCAACTATTTGTGCGTAATGCGTGTTCTGGTTTGGGGTGAAAATGGTGTATTGACCACATCCATTTCAACTGGAATATACTCTTTCAATTTTTGAAGGTAGC
The DNA here is from genome assembly GCF_021461395.2 of Schistocerca americana. Taxonomy (NCBI): domain Eukaryota; kingdom Metazoa; phylum Arthropoda; class Insecta; order Orthoptera; family Acrididae; genus Schistocerca; species Schistocerca americana. The sequence goes on from NC_060125.1 coordinate 173,952,491, forward strand.
GGAATGAAATCCGGGGAGTGAAAATATGTCTTCTGCTTTTTGTACAAAAACCAGATTGCTGTTATCATAGTCAACTGACATGAAATGGAAGCAGTAATTACAGAAGTAAGAGTGGATTACAGCCTATCATGGATGTTATTGAATCTGTACACTGAGTAATCAGTAAACGAAACAACGGAGAAGAAAAATGCAAAGGAAATTAAAGTTCAAGGAGAGGTAATAAAATGTTTGAGAATTGCCAATGACATTGCAATTCCGTCACTGACGGCAAAATACTTGGAAGAGCAATTGAACGGAATGGATAGCGTCCTTGAAAAGTGGTTGTAAGGTGAAAAGCTACAAAAATAACACGAGTGTAATGGAGTGTAGTACGCTGAAGGAATGAGAGTAAGAAGTTAAACCCGAAACGTAGTAGATGAATTGTACTATTTGGACAGCAAAATAACTGATGTTGGGCAAAGTGAAGAGGCTAGAACATGCATACTGGCAATATCAAGAAGAACGTATCAGAAAAATATGTACTTGTTAACAATGAATATAAATTTCAACATTAGGAAGTCTTTCCTGAAGGTATACATCTGGAGTGCCGCCTTGTACGGAACTGAAGCGTGTACGATAAATATTTCAGTAAAGAAGAGGTGTGTAGCTACACAGTAACGCTGGGAATTAGTAGGACAGACCGGGTAACTTTCGCTGAGATAGTGAATCCAACTGGGGAGAAAAAAAGTTTGACTGAAAGAAGGGATCACAAGATAGGAAATATCCTGAGGCATCAAGACGTCATAAACTAAAGCTTAACCACAGTAAGCACTTTGAAATAGACGCAGGTTACAGTAGTTATGCAGATATGAGAAAGCGTTCTCACAGTATATGAAATTGGGCAGTAGTATCAAACTAATATTCGGACTGAAGCCTACAACATTAATAGCTGATCGAGGTAGCGCAATGATACTAACTGTGATTGGCAGGGATGAGGTTTGTAACCTTTGTGGCATTTCTCGTTTTCTTTTCTGAGAACATTCTAAAGCAGAATATCGAAAGATGGTGCTCTCAACAATGTCAGACTGAAACAAACAAATCCATTAGTCAATCTACCATCCAGTCTCGTGGCTACATACGGAGCAGGGATTGGGATTTGTAACCTATCTGGCATTTCTCCTTTCCTTTTCTTAGAACATTCTAAAGGAGAATACCGAGATGGTGCTCTCAAAGATGTCAGACTTAAAGAAACAAATTCATTAGTCAATCTACCATCCACTCTCGTGGCTACATACTGAGTCCGCCTTTTCTTCATTCTCGTTACAGTTATAATTTGCTCTCCACTTTAGTTTTCTTTGTGTCCCTCTTACTAATTCACAACTTGCATATCTCCCTCAGTTTTCGAATGGTTTTCATATTAGAGGTCCGTGTCTGTCCCTCCCTCAGAACAAAAATTGTTAATAAACACTGGTTGTAAGATTTTCTTTACAAAGCCATAGGCACCTTAATTTTGAAAACCATTTGTAGTTTAAAAATAGTAAGACAGATCTTTTTTGCTCTTTGTTTATGTCTTTTGCTGTTTATCCAGTCTGTCTTCTTCTGTCCTAAATAAACAATATTTCGCAACAAGTTGGCGGAATTCATTGTTACTTTTTACTATTTTCTTGTTGTTTTAACGGGGGTAGGACGTCAAACGGGCCGACTTCGAGAAGGAGAGGCACCACAGGACATTTTAATTTGCACTGTCTATACTTTTACAAATAAATTCATAAAACTTTGTCAGCATGACCAGGAAGGATTCAGGATTCACACTCAGAGCAGTGGAAGTTCAAAAACACGAAAAAATAATATTTTTTAAATGTGAAAGTTCATGATTTTTTTCACTTACTGTTGGCTGCATTTGTTGCTATAGGTACACTTTTCTTCATAAGTAAGAGAGATTCTTCGATGAATTTTGCACAGCTTACAAACCATACTTACAGGTGTATGAAACTCTAGAACTTATTTAATCTATGGAAAAATGAATGGGCTGTTACGTTTTAAATTTCGTGTTTAGAGAAAACTCGAATTTTATAGTTAATTATCTCAATTTTTACCTCAGTTTTTAACATATTTGGGAAATTCTAGAGTTTCATGCACCTGTAAGTATGGTTTGTATGCTGTGCAAAATTCATCGAAGAATCTCTCTTACTTACGAAGAAAAGTGTATCTACAGCAACAAATGCAGCTAATACCAAGTGAAAAAATGATGAAATTACACACGTAAAAAAAAATTGTTTTGTTATGTTTGTGAACTTCCTCTGCTATGAGTGTGAATCCTGAATCCTTCCTGGTTATGCTAACAAAGTTTTATGAATTTATTTGTGAAAGTATAGAGTGTAAATTAAAATGTCCTGTGGTGCCTCTCCTGCTCCAAGTCGGCCCGTTTTACGTCCTACCCCTCTTAACAGAATTTCGAAGCTTCTGTCAAACATCCACTACCAAGTTCTTCCGTTAGTTATTGCAACTAAGGCCAAAGGGAGCCCTATAATGGCACCAGCAAAGCGAAAGTGGCTCACGTACGTTCCATAAACATGCATTTTTGCGTTTCTTCTTCATTATACCAGTTGAGGAGTCTGAACACTTCCTGTATCAAAGCTGAGAATAGTTTTAGTGATGTAGATTGTCCTTGTCTGATTCTTTCCATTCTGATTTCTAATATACAGTCGAAATGTAAGAGAAGCACTACGGGGAAAAAAACTGTCTACCATGCAGACAAACGTGTTCCCTGTATTCGGCTCTGCGAGACTGAGGAGGGGAGAGGCGGGCCAGAGTGGCCGAGCGGTTCTAGGCGCTACAGTCAGGAACCGCGCGACCGCTACGGTCGCAGGTTCGAATCCTGCCTCGGGCATGGATGTGTGTGATGTCCTTAGGTTAGTTAGGTTTAAGTAGTTCTAAGTTCTAGGGTACTGATGACCGCAGTAGTTAAGTCCCATAGTGTTCAGAGCCATTTGAACCTTTTTGGAGGGGAGAGGGAGGATGTCTTACTTAGTTACTCCCTCTTCTCTCCCCAATTATGACTTGTCGTCATACCCACTTGTTACTTATCGTAGATGCCTATGATTTTAATAGTAATAACAACCGAAATGTGAAATTTTAATGTAAAAATAAAATGTTTAAATGTATTAATATACACACTGATAAGCGAAAACATTATGACCACTGCCCACCATAACGTTGGATACCGCCTGTTGGCGTTGCGGGCAAGTGACGTGGTAACGAAAGTGTGTAAGCGGAGCAGACATGTACAGGGGATCAGCCTAGTGAAAATATGGGGAAATTCATTGACGTAAGCGACTTTGACAAAGGGCAAATTATTATACGCAAAACCTGTGAACGAGTGTCTCGGAAACGGCGAAGCTGGTCGAATGTTCACGTGCTACTGTCGCGAACATCTACAGACAGCGGTTTGAAGGACAGTGAAACTACTACTAGGCGTTGTACCTCCCCGAATCTTCACAGAACGTGGGGTTCGGAGGCTTGTCTGCTCTGTAAGGTAGGACAGATGGTGCTCTGTGCCATCTCTGCTGAAAGAGCACAATGCTGGTGCAAGCACAAATGCTTCGGAGCACACCGTTTATCGTACATTGTTAAACATGGAGCTCCGCATCTAACCACTCCTACGTGCTCACATGTTGTCTCAAAGACATTGTCAATTACGATTGCAGTGGGAATGGGACCATGGGGATTCGACCGTCGATCAATGGAAACATGTCGGCTCTTCACATGAAGCGCATTTTTGATGTACTATGTCGCTGGCCGTCTCCGCAAACGCCGTCAGAGGTGAACGGCGGCTCGAAACGTGCAGCGCGCCACGGACGCAGGCAGATCTAACAACTGCGCCAGACACTTTTTGTCGTATATAGACGTTGCCGACCGCAGTGCTGTATACTGAATATTTACATATCTCTTTATACGCCATACCTATGCTTCAGTGTATAACACCAGTAGTAAGTAACGCTATGCAGTAAAACACATCACCACCTCAGTCTTTTCGGAAATGTCGTGACGGACACATATCCTGCGAACGCCGTGAGAACCACGCCCTCAACGTGGCCTGCAGACAAACGCTTAAGACGTCTCGGCCTACAAGAGAAAGCCAGCCGGCCTTCTGTCCCCTGCTGTGCGTAGAAAGCGGAGCACGGCAGTGCGTCCATTCTCCTCCGGCTCGCACGATACGTGAAGACCGGTCATAATTCGGCGGCTGGGCTACCCACTCCAGGAAAGTGACAGATGCGCTCTAAGAGTAGTACGGCGACCAATGGTATGCCGCAGTACGAAGAACCAGTCGCGAAGGCAATTCGTAAAGGCAGGCAGGGTGCTGGTGAGTGTTGTGTCGGTACATACAGTATTCCTGCAGTAATTCGGAAGAAGATATTTGCATTTCAATTAGTTAAACTGCGGGTTCTTATTGAAACATTGTACTCTGGTGTGCAAAACTGAAGGACGAAAGTAACTTGAGCCTGATGCGTCACTGTCAAGTAACGTAGCTCGGTGAAACTGCACTACTGACCATTAAAGTTGCTACACCAAGAGGAAATGCAGATGATAAACAGGTATTCATTGGACAAATATATTATACTAGAACTGACATGTGATCACATATTCACGCAGTTTGGGTGCATAGATCCTGAGAAATCAGTACCCGGAACAACCACCTCTGGCCGTAATAACGGCTTTGATACGCCTAGGCATTGAGTCAAACAGAGCTTGGATGGCGTGCACAGGTAAGGCTGCCCAAGCAGCTTCAGCACGATACCACAGTTCATCAAGAGTAGTGACTGGCATATTGCGACGAGCCAGCTGCTCGGCCACCATTGCCCAGACGTTTTCAATTGGTGAGAGATCTGGAGAATGTTCTGGCCAGGGCAGCAGTCGAACATTTTCTGTATCCAGAAAGGCCCGTACAGGACCTGCAACATGCGGTCGTGCATTATCCTGCTGAAATGTAGGGTTTCGCAGGGATCGAATGAAGGGTAGAGCCACGGGTCGTAACACTTCTGAAATGTAACGTCCACTGTTCAAAATGCCGTTAATGCGAAGAAGAGGTGACCGAGACCTATAACCAATGGCACCCCATACCATCACGCCGGATGATACGCCAGTATGGCGATGACGAATGCACGCTTCCAATGTGCGTTCACCGCGATGTCGCCAACACTGATTCGACCATCATGATGCTGTAAACAGAACCTGGATTCATCCGAAAAAATTACGTGTTGCCATTCGTGCACCCAGGTTCGTCGTTGAGTACACCATCGCAGGCGCTCCTGTCTGTGATACAGCGTCAAGGGTAACCGCAGCCATGGTCTCCGAGCTGATAGTTCACGCTGCTGCAAACGTCGTCGAACTGTTCGTGCAGATGGTTGTTGTCTTGCAAACGTCCCCATCTGTTGACTCAGGGATCGAGACGTGACTGCACGATCCGTTACAGCCACGGGGATAAGATGCCTGTCATCTTGACTGCAAGTGATACGAGGCCGTTGGGATCCAGCACGGCGTTCCGTATTACCCTCCTGAACCCACCGATTCCATATTCTGCTAACAATCATTGGATCTCGACCAACACGAGCAGCAATGTCGCGATACGATAAACCGCAATCGCGTTAGGCTACAATCCGACCTTTATCAAAGTCGGAAACGTGATGGTAGGCATTTCTCCTCCTTACACGAGGCATCACAACAACGTTTCACCAGGCAACGCCGGTCAACCGCTGTTTGTGTATGAGGAATCGATTGGAAACTTTCCTCGTGTCAGCACTCTGTAGGTGTCGCCACCGGCGCCAACCTTGTGTGAATGCTCTGAAAAGCTAATCATTTGCATATCACACCATCTTCTTCCTGTCGGTTAAATTTCGCGTCTGTAGCACGTCATCTTCGTGGTGCAGCAATTTTAATGGCCAGTAGTGTAGAACCATACACAGAAAGACCTGTAGTACAGGACGATAACACAAAGAGATGCGTCATGAGGCGAGTAGAAATAACTCATTTATTCAAGAATGTAACTGCATTCACGTCACCGCGGTTCGCGATGGTGCCCTTGACATTGCAAAAGGCTGGACATAGATATTAATATGGTGCGATCATTACAGACCGCAAAGCACGTCCTGAAACGATACACCGTTTTGGCCACAAGGTTGGTAAGAATTTCTTATAGTAGAGATTGTCATTAATTCACCCGCGCGATGACATCTGCTGGATAACCGGTGGTGTATGTGGACATGTTGCTGTATTTCTCCCCAACGCATTCCACACGGGTTCGATGGCGTCCATTCACGGAACATCCTCTCGATCCAACAGTTCCTCCACCTGCGCAAAGGGAAAGGAGTACAGTTTCACAATATCGTTGATCGGTGAGTGTAGAGTGTTAAAAGATTTGGAGGTCAGTACTCTAATGCCAGACGATCATATTCGACAATGTTACTGAGTGCATTATGTACCCACACGTGCGAGGTGAGAGGTGAGAACACGTAATGCAACCAGAAATACTGTCGAACATGATAGTTTTGAAGCGATATTATGGTGTCGTTTCGTATAATGTTGCATGGGCGCACTGACATCCGTCGGCCGTTGTGGCTGAGTGGTTCTAGGCGCTTCAGTCTGGAACCACGCTATCGCTACGGTCGCAGGTTCGAATCCTGCCTCGGGCATGGATGTGTGTGAAGTCCTTAGGTTAGTTAGGTTTAAGTAGTTCTAAGTTCTAGGGGACTAATGACCTCAGATGTTAAGTCCCATAGTGCTCAGAGCCACTTTGAACCTTACTGACATCCGAGTATTTGAAGACGTACCCATCATTTTGATTTATAGCTCCTTGTATTGGCCGTGTTTGTAGTTAAAATTGTTTGGATGTGAGGTTCGCCAGTCATGCAAAACACCGTTTTTCTCAGTACCCAAACATGTTCCGGCACCACTGTGCCATCATCAGTGGGTTTTCGTTTTTATTTGTTCTTCAATGTGAACATTTTTGTTAAATGATTATAAAATTATGTAAATTTTTAGTTCAAACAACAGATCGTTTCTTTTTGTAAATATCTTTACATTTGGTGTGCATGAATTTTTTGGATCACTTGTGTGTTAATTACTGCAGGTAGCTTGTCATCTGCAACCAAACGAAGTTGATGAGAATTTTTTTTCTGTGAGTTAACCTATCTTCTAGAATGTAATTCAATTTTTCGCGATGTTTTCGCGCCTATGTTCGATTTTACTTGCGTTTTCGTGCGGCAAGTACTTCCATTCTCCGAATAATGCTGAGCTGTTGTGATGCACACGTAACTATACCAAGTATTTTTCACAAACGTGCATTTTATCTTTGTGTGTGTGTGTGTGTGTGTGTGTGTGTGTGTGTGTGTGTGTGTGTTTGCGCGCGCTCGCGTGTGTGCGTGTGTGTGCGTGTGTGTTTCCTGTGCGCTTCTTAGCTGTGTGTGTTGACTTTTATATGGTATTCCTTTTGAGTGTAAATGGTGCGACTTTGCAGATTTTAGTCTGTCTATTTTCGTGAGTGTGTGTGTGTGGACTTTATCTGTTTGTGCTGTTTTTAAAGACACACACACACACACACACAAAGATAAAATGCAAACATTTGCTGAGCATTGCTTAAAGAAGACCACTAAAATACTGAAGAGCCAAAGAAAATACGACGTGGCATGGACTCGAATAATGTCAGAAGTAGTGCTGGAGGGAATCCTGCACGGCTGTTCATAAATTCGTGGGCTGGAGATACCTTCTGAAGAGCACGTTTCAAGGCATCCCACATATGCTCAATAATTTTCAAGTCTAGGGAGTTAGTGGCCAGTGCAAGTGTTTCAACTCAGAAGTGTGTTCCTGAAGCCACTCTGTAGCAATTATGGATGTGTGGGGCGTCGCGTTGTTTTGCTGGAATTGCTCAAGTCCGTCGGAATGCACAATGGACATGAATGGATGTAGGTATTAGACAGGATGCTTATGTACGCGTCACCTGTCAGAGTCGTACCTAGACGTATCAGGGGTCCCATACCACTCCAGCTGCACACGCCCCACACCATTACAGAGCCTCCACCAGCTTGAACAGTCCCCTGCTGACATGCAGGGTCTATGTATTCATGAGGTTGTCTCCATACCCGCACACGTACATCCGCTCAATACAATTTGAAACGACAATCGTCCGACAAGGCGACATGTTTCCAGTCTTGAACCTGGCGAAGGTGAGGGGTAAAGCTTTGTGTCGTGCAGTCATCAAGGTTACACTAGTGGACCTTCGGCTCCGAAAGCCCATATCGATGATGATTCGTTGAATGGTTCGCGTTGACACTTGTTGATGCCCCAGCACTGAAATCTGCAGCAATTTGCGGACGGGTTGCACTTCTGTCACGTTGAACGATTCTCTTCAGTTGTCGTTGGTCCAGTCTTGCAGGATCTTTTTACGGCCGTAGCAATGTCGGAGATTTAATGTTTTAGCGGATTCCTGATATTCACGGTACACTCGTTAAATGGTCTTACGTGAAAATCCCCACTTCATCGCTACGTCGGAAATGCTGTGTCCCATCGCTCGTGGGCTGAATATAACACCACGTTCAAACTTAACTAAATCGTGATAATCTGCCATTGTAGAAGTAGTAACCGACCTAACAACTGCACCAGACATTGTCGTATATAGGCGTTGCCGACCGCAGCGCCTTATTGTGCCTGTTTGCGTATCTCTGTATTTGAATACGCATGCCTGTACCAGTTTCTTTAGCGCTTCAGTGTGCGTAATAGATGTAGAAGTCCTACACGTCGAAGGAAAGACTGCGAAGCTCACTCAGTTAGAAATTTAATAAAAGACTTGTGTGTCTTTTCTCACATATATAACAATCAGTCAAATGAAAACCAGACAGATGGAAAAAAGTAAGTAAATTGTTAATCGCTATAACTGTCAATACATTTATCCCACTGCATGACAAGATGGACAATGCCTTCGTGAAAAATATTTGTGGTTGCTTACGGAACCATGATCGTACCCAGACATCGAATGCCGCGGATGTCTTTCTTCATGGCTCCAAAAATATGGAAATTAATTAACGCACGGCAGTAGGTGGACACTTCGCAAAAAACTGAAGCGCGACATATAGTACAAACGCACAGGAATGTTGACGACGGAATCATTCTGTTGCCGGATCCTGTCCACATGCTGCCGACTACGCCGTAGGAGTTTCGTTGGAAATATTCTCCGCACAGTCTCTTTCTGAAACTTCATTATTCCAAATCAGATGTTTTATTGTTTGGTAGAAATTGCCTCCCTTCTGTAAACTCCTATTGACTAACGAAATTAATAGGAGGTTACAGAAGGGAGGCAATTTCTACCAAACAATAAAACATCTGATTTGGAATAATGAAGTTTCAGAAAGAGCAAAACTCCTTATGTATAACAATTGTTACATCCCTATTGTCGCCTATGGTGGAGAAACATGGACAATGACAGAAAGGGACTGGAGCAGACTGCAAGCAGGGGAAATGAAATTTCTCAGAGCAGTTAAGGGAAAAACAAGAATGGACAGAGTAAGGAATGTAGAGATTAGAAAGGACCTCAAACAAAAATGTATGACAGAAGAAATTGAAAGAAAGAGATTAAGTTGGTATGGGCATGTTAAGAGGATGCATGGGCAGAGACTCCCCAAAATTATGGAAGAACTAAAGATGGATGGAAAAAGACGTAGAGGGCGCCCAAGAACAAGGTGGAAAATGGGAGTGAGAATATCTGTGTAAAGGAGAGGTGTGACCTGGCAGCAAGTGGAGGAAGAAAAGTGGTGGGAGGACCGAGCCAAATGGAGAGGACTCGTCAGCACCCAGACCCGGCAGTAGCTGGAGCGGGATTCGGATATAGATAGACAGTCTCTATCTCTCCCCATGCAATTTCCATCATTTTGGAGCCATGTAGAAAGACAACTGTGGCCGCCGATTTGCTTCGGACGAAGTAGTGCACGCCTGGGGACAGTCATGATTCTGTAGGCAACCGTAAATATTTTTCCGTGAAGACATTGACCGGCATGTCTCACAATAGGATAAATGTATTAACGGTTAGGGTGATTACTTTTGAAATATTAAACAGTTTGCTTACTTTTTTGCATCTGTCTCTTTCTCATTTGACTGCCCCTATACTAATGAATGAGCAAACTCTGTTCAGTTATTCACCCCTTTTATATAAAGTTACAATTTCTGCGTAGGAGTGAACCTTTGTGTCTTTATTCATAAACAGGTTGTCAGATAAATACCCATTCCTGTGGACATGACTCCACTCCAGTGCATGTTTACTCATAGTTAGAACAGATGCTATCGTAATGAGTGTCAGAAGATAGTACAATACAAATGTAACTGTGTCAGTATAGTCAACACAGACAATTTTTAGAGCTTAAGTCGAGAACTAAATAGATTAAGAAGTTGACAATTGTTTGTATTTGCTTGGTTGGCGTCTTTGGAATCATTTGTGTACTGGAAAATGGGCTTACAACTCGAAAACTAGGTCGTACAAAAATAATAAAGCTTTGCGAAACAATGCAAAAAAGTGTGTAGTTAATAAAAGATATTTACAATTTTGGTTTGATTTCTAGATCCAAAGTAGTTCGTTAGAAAATATGAACATGTTGAGTAGTAATATTTATTTATAGTATTTTTATCTGATTTCCTCTTACATTTGGAAGTGTTGTCTGATTTCACATTTTTCAGGTATTTCTGCGATTGGTAAGGTGTTCAAATACCGTGTCAGACCAGTCATCCTAGAACTTAAAATATATGAATCCTAAAATACGCCTTGTGTTTGTTCCGTAACACAATTAGAATATTTTTGCTCTTGCCCTTATAATGAGCTGAGTGCTCCACATTAGCATTCTTTCAGTGGTGTTTGGAATTTTCTAGGACGTCACAGGGCAAGATTACATTCAGTCAGTATTTTCATAATTATTTTTTAAATTAATATACTACACTGGCGGAAAAAAATCGCAACGCCAACAACAGTTGGGCAACATGAACGAAAGTTGGTGCCTACCAATTTTTGTTTATGTCGCCCAACTCCATGTTGCGATATGTTTCTCCATCTGAAAGATGGTTATTTCAATTCCGCGCCAGTCGCATAAGAGTTTACAAGGATGGAAATCACGTTTGCTTTAAATATACGCTGTAACGCTCATGAGCGTTGGTTACCTTTGAGATAGACGTGGTGAGTTGATGTTATTCAGCAATACCTTTAAGGCGACAAAGACGCCATTATCAACGCCTCACTGAGTTTGAACGAGGCCGTGTAATAGGGCTACGAGAAGATAGATGCTTCTGCGGTACTGCTGAAAAACTTGGAAGGGAAGTAGCCACTATATAAACGATTTGGGAGACAATCTGAGCAGCCGTCTTCGGTTGTTTGCAGATGACTCTGTCGTTTATCGACTTATAAGATCATCAGAAGATCAAAACAAACTGCAAAAGATTTATAATAGATACCTAAATGGTGCGAAAAGTGGCAATTGACCCTAAATAACGAAAAGTGTGAAGTCATCCACATGAGTGCTAAAAGGAAATGGTTAAACTTCGGTTACACGATAAATCAGTCTAATCTAAAAGCCGTAAATTCAACTAAATACCTAGGTATTACAGTTACGAGCAACTTAAATTGGAAAGTACACATAGAAAATGTTGTGCGGAAGGCTAACCGAAGACTGCGTTTTATTGGCAGGACACTTAGAAAATGTAACAGACCTACTAAGGAGACTGCCTACACTGCGCTTGTCCGTTCTCTTTTAGAATACTGCTGCGCAGTGTGGGATCCTCACCATATAGGACTGACGAGTACATCGAAAAAGTTCAAAGAAAGGCATCACGTTTTGTATTATCGCGAAATATGGGAGAGAGTGTCACAGAAATAATACTGGATTTGGGCTGGACATCATTAAAAGAAAGGCGTTTTTCGTTGCGACGGAATCTTCTCACGAAATTCCAATCACCAACTTTCTCCTCCGAATGCGAAAATTTTTGTTGACACCGATCTACATAGGGAGGAACGATCACCACGATAAAATAAGGGAAATCAGAGCTCGTACGGAAAGATATGGGTGTTCATTTTTTCCGCGCGCTATGCGAGATTGGAATAATAGTGAATTGTGAAGGTGATCCGATGAACCCTCTCCCAGGCACTTAATGTGATTTGCAGAGTATCAGTGTACATGTAGATGTAGATATAGATGATTGCTGACAGCGGTGATCACTAGAATACACGGTCGCAAGAAGACAGGAGTCGTATTCGGCTTATGGATCTGGCGCATCGTATTGTATCTGCAGCAGTAGTTTGGGCAGCAGTTGGGGCTATAGTGAAACCACGAAGTTACGAATCGATTACTTGAAGTACAGCTCCGAGCCAGCGCACTGTTGTGTGCATTCCACTGACACCAAACCACCACCATCTGCGGCTTGAGTGGAGGGCAGGGTGGAAGTCCGTTGTGTTTTCTGATGAAAGCTGGTTCTGCCTAGGTGCCAAGGAGCCGGCCGATGTGGACGAGCGGTTCTAGGGGCTTCAGTCCGGAACCGCGCGACCGCTACGGCCGCAGGTTCGAATCCTGCCTCGGGGATGGATGTGTGTGATGTCCTTAGGTTAGTTAGGTTTAAGTACTTCTAAGTTCTAGGGGATGATGACCTCAGATGTTAAGTCCCATAGTGCTCAGAACCATTTGAACCCTTCAAGGTGCCAAGGAGAGCAAATGCGTGCCTACAACCAACTAGCCTGCGTGCTAGAAACACTGGATCTACACGTGGGGTTATGGTCTGGGATGCGATTTCGTATAACAGCAGGACCACTCTCTTGGTTATTCCACTCATCCTGACTAAAAATTTCCACATCAGTCTGGTGATTCGACCTGTTGCGCTACCATTCATGAACAGCATTCCAGGCGGTGCGTTCCAACAGGATAACTTTCGCCCACTTACCGCTGTTATAACACAACGTGCTGACATGTTGCCTTGGCCTGCTCGATCACCCGATCTGTCGCCAATCGATTACGTAAGAGACGTTACCGGACGACTCCAGCATTAGCCACAACCAGTATTACCCGCCTGTGTACTGACCGCCCAAGTGCAACAGAAGGGAACTCCTTCCCATAAACTGACATCCGGCACCTGTGCAACACAATGCATGCAAGATTGCATGCTTGCATTCAACTTTCTGGCGGGTACTTCGGTTATAGATGTACCAGCATTTCACATTTGGAATGGCTAATCTTGCGCTTACATTAACTTCTGATCTTGCATTGTTAATCACTTAAATATGTTACTTTGACAAATGTATTCTCGAAATTACAATACTCTTTATTAATTATTTTCTAGTGTAAACGATTTTTTCCCGTCAGTGTATTTTGATGGAGAATTGCTGGTTGGTTACGCCTTGCAACTAAAGGAAGCCTCCCGAAAACTTTGGTCAGAGCATGGTGGATTAGGAAATTGTCCTGAACTGAGCATGTTATCCTAGCTAAAAATTAAAATAATTGATGAACTATTATAGGAAATCCGTTTGGTAGTTTTCATACAGCCGACATGCGAAGCAAATATGATTCATATCTCCTGTTGTTGCTCCATAGTATTCACAGTAATGGTTACTTGGTACTTGTATTCGGTGAATATGATTGGTGAATTATCTCGTGCAGACTATAGAACTCAGACACCCAAATAGTTTAGTAAATTTAATTGGATGGAACCGGTGCTTCGAGGAACCATTTGGCTGTATTTTTCCCTTTATTACATCTCGATGGTTGATGTTCGTCTTTCCATTGGCATCTTACTCTTCAATATAATATAGTCTTCAGGTCTGTTGGCGGTAGCTTGATCTTTTTAAAAGTGGCTTTTCGCTAAGGCATCGGCTTTTTCGTTATTGTCAGCACGCCGGCCGAAGTGGCCGTGCGGTTAAAGGCGCTGCAGTCTGGAACCGCAAGACCGCTACGGTCGCAGGTTCGAATCCTGCCTCGGGCATGGATGTTTGTGATGTCCTTAGGTTAGTTAGGTTTAACTAGTTCTAAGATCTAGGGGACTAATGACCTCAGCAGTTGAGTCCCATAGTGCTCAGAGCCAACCATATTGTCAGCATGTCCTTTGATCCAACATAAATTTCGCCTCCTTCATGAAATTTCCTTTTTTCCTTGTTCACTTTCAGAATGTCCCTTTCTGTAGATTAATTTTCTTGAGGTGGGCTGAAGCCTGCACATCTTGGAGCAACTTTCTGTGCTTCGTTATAATCAAAACACTTTTTTCTGTGAGGTTCCGTATTTAATTTAAAATTATAAGCACAGCTACGGCTTCGTCATTTCTCACTAAGAAATGAAATCAACTTTTTGTATCCACTGCTTGGATACAGGCAAGCGAAAACGGCTCTGCCATTACTTTTGCTGTCTCTAAATAATCCGGATATTGTCAGAGATGCTTTTTTTTATTTTTCTAAATTCCGGTGAATGTACTTATTTAAACTTATACTGAGGACATATTCGCATTCTTCGAAAATTAGGTAAATTTCCTTCATATCGTTTCCGATACTAGTTCGAAGAAATAGACAGCTACTGAAGTTACGCAGCTTTTGCCGTTAACTACATCGTAGTGAATTTCTTCAGTTACAGAAAAAAGTTTGATTATCTTCGCTCCTAGATCAAGTAGCGTCAAGCGCTATCGTCAGAAGCACTACGCCTTCTACACGGGAAGTCTCTCTCGCCAATATCGCAGTGTTGGAGTACGCCGTCGTAAATAACTTTTTTCGTTGTGAGCTTAGAGGCTAAAATTAGAACGAGATATAAGATGGCGCAAGCGGAGATGAACGACGTGGGCACAGTCAATGTTTCAAGCTGCTGCGACAAGACACAGGAAGTGATGGAGTTAAGGAAGCACATAAAATCGACATCCTAAATTCTACTCTCAACAAAGGGTGCAAGAGTGAATGATAAAACCATCCACCATAGACTTTCCTATCATTTTTTTTCTGTGTAAGATGACCTTTATTACATAATGTATCACATTTTCGACCTGTAGTCTCTGTTACTACATAGAACTAAATAATTTGTAAATATGACACACATAGCACCGATAATTTTGATGCGGACTGGGTCCATAGCTTTAGCGTTGTTATTGAACGTAGACGTTTTAACAGTGAAATGCGGAATGTCTACCTTGAAATATCTAAAAATCGCCACAGGCCGTAACTGGTCTGTAATGTAATGTAACGTAATGCGTGATGCGATAAAGTTCATCTTGTATATAGAATTTTACAGCCGACGATGGATATTTAAAATGGTTTTCTCATCGAAAAATTAAGTCAAGGCTGTGATTCCAGTATCGTGTTATTGGCATCAATTACCTGAGGGCCACAACTATAGAATTTTTTAGCCGCCATATCTTCTGAAACGCAACTTTCTCTGTCCATTCCTGCCGCCAGTGCACCGTAGACAGCGCTGCCAAGTTTGATGCTGTGTGCCTCGACTTCCGGAAGATATTCGATACAAATCGGCACTGTGGCTTAGTGTAGAAAATAAATACGAGCTTACCGGGTATTGAACCGGGATTTTGAATTTACTTACGATTTCCAAGCGAATAGAACTGAATGCGTCACCTCCAACGGGACAGAAACGACAAACGTAAGTTTAATTTCGGGAGTTCTCCAAAGAAGTGTTTACAATACGCATAAATACTATTGGGTAACATCGGAAGCTCCATAAGGTTGTTTGCGGCTGATGCTGTTTTCTACAGGAACGTTATAACGCCAGAAGAATGCAGCTAAATGCAGGAAGACCTGCAGAGAAACGACGAATGGTGCAGGGACTCGCCGCGCGGGTTTAGCCGAGCGGTCTGACGCGCTGCAGTCATGGACTGTGCAGCTGGTCCCGGCGGAGGTTCGAGTCCTCCCTCGGGCATGGGTGTGTGTGTTTGTCCTTAGGATAAATTAAGTTAAGTGGTGTGTCAGCTTAGGGAGTGATGACCTCAGCAGTTAAGTCGCATAAGATTTCACACACATTTTTTTTGCAGGGACTCGCAGTTGACGCTGAACCTAAATAAATTTACTGTTCTGCAGATAAATAGACAGTCTAGTTACGCTAATGATGGAAAATGTCTACAAACGCTAACTACCGTAGAATAACTATGGCTATCCGTCCAGATCTACCGCATAAAACTCCAGAATGAAATTTTCGCTCTGCAGCGGAATGTGCGCTAACATGAAACGTCCCTGGCAGTTTAAAACTGTGTGCCGGATCGAGACTCGAATTTGGGACCCCGAAGTTTCATATCAGCGCACACTGCGCTGCAGAGTGAAAATTTCACTCTGTAAACATCCCCTAGGATTTGGCTAAACCGGATCTTTACACTATTCTCTCTTCCACTTCGTTAATCCCACAAGTTTCACGGGAGAGTTCCTGTAAAGTTTTGAAGTTGGGAGATAAGATACTGGCGGAAGTGAAGCTGTGAGGACGTGTCGTGAGTTGTGCTTTCGTAGCTCAGTCAGTTGAGCACTTGATCATGAAAGGCAAAGCTCACGAGTTCGAGTCTCGATGCAGAGCATAGGTTTAATCTGATAGGAAGTTTGAGATAAAACTTATAGAAAAAGCATATGCCACACTGAGAGCATAATAAAATGCAATTTATCCTCGAATTAAATGGCTTACAATTATTGAGAACTGCTCGTCAGCTGGGACGCTAAACAGACACCGGCCGCGGCGGCCGAGTGGTTCTAGGCGTTTCACTCCGGAACCGCGCGAGTGCTACGGTCGCAGGTTCGAATCCTGCCTCGGGTATGGATGTGTGTGATGTCCTTAGGTTAGTTTAGCTTAAGTAGTTCTAGTTCTAGGGTACTGATGACCTCCGATGTTAAGTCCAATGGTGCTCATAGCCATTTGAACCATTTGAGCCAAACAGATAGAATAAGTGAAGAGGTGCAAATTATGTTGTACCGTCGTAAGCTGTTATGAAAATCTTTGTTACCGCTTTCAAATGTTACCATTTGTAATCAGATATAATAAAAGTTTATATTTCAGTTGCTGAATTTGTGTGGATATGTACATGACGTCATGTATGCTTACAGAGTGATTTTTCTAAACAGAGAGAAACTGCAGAAAACGATCCCTAGAACGATAAAGGGCAAAGGAAGTCATACGGATATATGGCCGGAAGTGCACGGTATCTATGCTACAGGATATTTATTAATTCATCACGCTTGTGCAATGCAATGCAGTGGACGATATGCTGTGATAAGAACACCGCCAGCCGAGGTGTTCGAAGTGATTCCCACAGGCCTCTAAATTTCCACAAGCTAGCCGCATCATCCAGTGACGCACACATGGAAATTGCCAACTTGCAAACGAATGGCGTCACAGGGACCATGGATGCATTTTTCCATTGTCGGCACGTCCAGGTTGGGCTCCGCATACACATCTTTTAGGGCCGGCTGCGATGGCCGAGCGGTTCCAGGCGCAGGTTCGAATCCTGCTTCAGGCGTGGATGTGTGTGATGTACTAAAGGTAGTTAGGTTTAAGTAGTTCTAAGTCTAAGCAACTGATGACCTCAGATGTTAAGTCCCATAGTGTTTAGAGCCATTTGAACCATTTCAACCATGTTTTTGGTACACCCACAATTGAAGTCTAAACGCCTGAAGTCAGGTGATCAGGCGGTCCTTGTGGCTGGACCGTCCCGTCCGATCCATCGGCCAGGAACACGAAAATAAGCTGTCGGATCATCGTGCAGTAGCCACATAACACTTCACACCACCAAAGGTACGTCTTCCAGGAGGGGAGGCAGGGACACCCCGCAATAAATGGACCCACCCATCGCCTGTGAACCGTTGTGGAAGGCCGATAAACCCCGCCAACACATTGAGGCTGAACCAGTGCTGACGGTTCGCTGTCACCATATCTTGGGGCTATCCGTAGCCCACACTCTTGTGTTGTGAAGATAGACGATATCATCCCTCGAAGAGTAGCCTCATCTGTGAATAGGACGGATGACAGATATCCCAGCACCGTGGTAGGCTGTGCGGCAAACAGCGACGACACCGTCGCCGCAGAGGCAAGTCCGTAGGTAATAAGGCCTGCACCCGTTGTACGTGATACGGATATTGGCAGCTGCCGTGGCGAATGTTCCACACGATCGTCTGGCTTACCCCGTGTGGGCGGGCCCCCTGCCTATTGCTGATACTGGGGTCATATATTTGTATTCATCACCTGTTCCTCCAAGGTCCCTGTATGTACCGAGAGAAAATCGAAGCGTTTGAGATGTGGTGCTATAGACGAATGTTGAAAATTAGGTGGACTGATAAGGTAAGGAATGAGGAGGTTCTACGCAGAATCGGAGAGGAAAGGAATATGTGGAAAACACTGATAAGGAGAAGGGACAGGATGATAGGACATCTGCAAAGACATGAGGGAATGACTTCCATGGTACTAGAGGGAGCTGTAGAGGGCAAAAACTGTAGAGGAAGACAGAGATTGGAATACGTCAAGCAAATAATTGAGGACGTAGGTTGCAAGTGCTACTCTGAGATGAAGAGGTTAGCACAGGAAAGGAATTCGTGGCGGGCCGCATCAAACCAGTCAGTAGACTGATGACAAAAAAAATAAAAAAAATAAAAATAAAAATAAAAATAAAAAAATGTACCGAGTGCACCCGCCTTTCATGGCTATCCATTCCCGTAAACGAGCCTGTCTTATACAAATGAGTAAGTACTATTATAAACCACTGTGGCTGAGTGGTTCTAGGCTCTTCAGTCCGGAACCGCGCTGCTGCCATGGTCGTAGGTTCGAATCCTGCCTCTGGCATGGATGTGTGTGACGTGTTTAGGTTAGTTAGGTTTAAGTAGTTGTAAGTCTAGGAGACAGATGTCCTCAGATGTTAAGTCCCATAGTGCTCAGAGCCATTTGGACATTTCAACTGTTCTAATCGGTTTTCGGTGCGGTTGCTGTCGGCAAAGATACTTCTCCCAGTAGTGTCGTGCTGCCGCCCGCCCATTGCCATTTGCCTGTCCGTATGTAAGGACCTAGCGGGCCATCGGGCCATCGAGCCCCAGCGCCGGGCTACAACACACACGTCCAGATGATGATGATGATGATGCTCCATTAAATTTCGGGAATGCAGCCGCATAAATTCTGCTTCTTCTTCTAATATTTCGGCTGTATATCTTTCAGCCATCTTCAGAGAGAGCCGTACGACTGACGCTCCAGCGCTCGCTCCATCCTTTTAAACTCGCGGACCGCGCCACTGCGCATGCGGCCACAGATGAACAAGGCGCCAGTGATGTTGATCGGCGGCAAAGACGTAACATATGCATGAGTTACGTCTGTGGCTGCGCATTCGATCCATGCTGGGAGATCGATGTATTACTGGGAGCTGAACTGTAGCGACGTCTTTGTAAGTTCAATATTGAAAGTGCCGGATTCCATGATCTATCTAATGTGAAACCGCTGTCTCTATTAATTAAATTCTTCCCCAAGCGGATTTCAATGGCCTCTTTTACTACGGAGTCCCAGAAAGATGAAACAGAAGTCAGAATTTCGACATTTTCATATACCATAGAGTGACCTGAATCAATACAATGCTCTGCCACGGCCGATTTACTGGGTTGTAAGAGCCGAGTGTACCTGCGATGTTCCGTACACCTCTCTTGGACTGTACGATTCGTTTGTCCGATATATGAAAGGCCACATTCACATGGTATTTTGTAAACTCCAGGTTTGCGGAGTAGTAAGTCATCTTTAACGGAACCCAGGAGTGCAGCCGTCTTCGCCGGTGGACGAAAAATCACTTTTACTATATGTTTAGTGAGAATCCGTCCTATTTTGGATGAAAGGCTTCCCACATACGGCAGGACAGCCATGGATTTAAATGTTTCCTCGTCATCTTCTGCATTCCTTACGGACACCTTAGGTTTTATTTGTAGTGCCTTACGTATCTGTTGTGGAGAATACCCGTTGTCCTCAAAAACTCTCTTCAAATGTAAAAGTTCGTCTTTTAAACTACTTTCATCAGATATGACGTGTGCTCGGTGTACCAAAGTTCTTAGAACACTACTCGTCTGCGAAGGATGGTGACAGCTATATGCACGTAAATATAAGTCCGTATGGGTCGGTTTCCGATATACTGCATGACCCAGAGTGCCATCTTCTTTACGCCGAACCAAGACATCCAAAAATGGAAGACATCCCTCGTTTTCCACTTCCATTGTAAACTGAATTTGTCCATGGATGGAATTCAAATGGTTTAAGAAGTCCTGCAATTTGTCCTCGCCATGGGGCCACACTACAAAGGTGTCGTCAACGTACCTCCAAAAAACTGTAGGCTTCAAACTAGCAGACTCCAGGACCTTCTCCTCGAAATCCTCCATAAATAAATTGGCCACCAAGGGTGACAAAGGACTACCCATGGCAACACCGTCAGTCTGTTCAAAAAAGTCGTTATTAAATAAAAAGTATGTGGAGGTCATCACATGGTGAAACAAAGCTAAAATCTCCTTATCAAAACTTTTTCCAATGAGATCTAAAGATTCAGAGAGAGGTACCTTGGTAAATAGCGACACTACATCAAAGCTGACTAATAGATCAGAGGTGTTCAGTTTCAAAGATTTTAATTTGCCAATGAAATCTGCAGAGTTCCTTATATGATGATCACATTTCCCCACAAGCGGCCTCAATAGTGACGCCAGGTGCTTGGCACAATCATAGTTGGGAGAACCAATATTGCTCACGATAGGACGTAGAGGAACGTCTTTCTTGTGGATCTTTGGGAGACCATAAAGCCTTGGAGGCACTGCACCACTTGGTTTCAGTCTTCGTATGACTTCCGGTGGAAGTGGGGAGGTATTCAAAAGCGACGCCGTCTTCCTTACCACCTTGTTGGTGGGGTCCTTACTGATCTTCCGGTACATACTATCATTCAGTAAGCTGTATATCTTATCATGGTAGTCGTCACGGGACATTAAAACAGTGGCATTACCTTTATCAGCAGGGAGAACCACCGTTTCGGTATCTTGGCGGAGCATACGTAGTGCAGTCCTCTCTGCCACTGATATATTGCTTCTTTGGGGGCGAGCCTTCATAACAGCTCGACAAGTTTCGCGTCTTATTTCATCTGCAGAATCCGTAGAGAGTGGTCGAACAGCTTCTTCAACGGCACTGATGAATGCAGGTATGGGCAAAACCTTTGGCGTGGGTGCAAAATTCAGTCCTTTGCTTAAGACCATCATCGTAGCGTCGTCCAAATCTCTATCCGTCATATTAATGACGGAGCGTCGAATGATACTTTCTTGCTGTGGAGATGGCTCAAGTCGGCTGAACTTTGCAGTCTGTCTTGATGTCGCTACCTCACGAACCCAGTCTGATTTGGCCCATGTTGTACCCTCTATCCAGTTCCAAGAGTCGCTGGGTAACTCCACAGACATCTTCAGGTGCAGACGATAAAGTTCTTGAGAAACAAGATCCAGCTTCCTTCGTGTAAATCGGATCCTCTCCTTAACGATAGCAGAACCAGCTGTAAATAAAATCTTATTCATGGAAGTCGATTTTATAAAATGTACTAACCTGGCAAACCTCGGAATTATGCCATGGTCACGGCACCTCAGTAAAAAACTTAAAGAGCTCAATAATCTCGCTCTCAAATGTCGTAGCTTGTCCAGTCGTCGAAAACATAAAATCATCTCCTCCCCGAAGAGGTACTTGATGTGAATCTTCAGGTTTTCGCGGCGCAAAGACTGCTCCATTAAATTTCGGGAATGCAGCCGCATAAATTCTGCTTCTTCTTCTAATATGAAGATGTCTGTGGAGTTACCCAGCGACTCTTGGAACTGGATAGAGGGTACAACATGGGCCAAATCAGACTGGGTTCGTGAGGTAGCGACATCAAGACAGACTGCAAAGTTCAGCCGACTTGAGCCATCTCCACAGCAAGAAAGTATCATTCGACGCTCCGTCATTAATATAACGGATAGAGATTTGGACGACGCTACGATGATGGTCTTAAGCAAAGGACTGAATTTTGCACCCACGCCAAAGGTTTTGCCTATACCTGCATTCATCAGTGCCGTTGAAGAAGCTGTTCGACCACTCTCTACGGATTCTGCAGATGAAATAAGACGCGAAACTTGTCGAGCTGTTATGAAGGCTCGCCCCCAAAGAAGCAATATATCAGTGGCAGAGAGGACTGCACTACGTATGCTCCGCCAAGATACCGAAACGGTGGTTCTCCCTGCTGATAAAGGTAATGCCACTGTTTTAATGTCCCGTGACGACTACCATGATAAGATATACAGCTTACTGAATGATAGTATGTACCGGAAGATCAGTAAGGACCCCACCAACAAGGTGGTAAGGAAGACGGCGTCGCTTTCGAATGCCTCCCCACTTCCACCGGAAGTCATACGAAGACTGAAACCAAGTGGTGCAGTGCCTCCAAGGCTTTATGGTCTCCCAAAGATCCACAAGAAAGACGTTCCTCTACGTCCTATCGTGAGCAATATTGGTTCTCCCAACTATGATTGTGCCAAGCACCTGGCGTCACTATTGAGGCCGCTTGTGGGGAAATGTGATCATCATATAAGGAACTCTGCAGATTTCATTGGCAAATTAAAATCTTTGAAACTGAACACCTCTGATCTATTAGTCAGCTCTGATGTAGTGTCGCTATTTACTAAGGTACCTCTCTCTGAATCTTTAGATCTCATTGGAAAAAGTTTTGATAAGGAGATTTTAGCTTTGTTTCACCATGTGATGACCTCCACATACTTTTTATTTAATAACGACTTTTTTGAACAGACTGACGGTGTTGCCATGGGTAGTCCTTTGTCACCCTTGGTGGCCAATTTATTTATGGAGGATTTCGAGGAGAAGGCCCTGGAGTCTGCTAGTTTGAAGCCTACAGTTTTTTGGAGGTACGTTGACGACACCTTTGTAGTGTGGCCCCATGGCGAGGACAAATTGCAGGACTTCTTAAACCATTTGAATTCCATCCATGGACAAATTCAGTTTACAATGGAAGTGGAAAACGAGGGATGTCTTCCATTTTTGGATGTCTTGGTTCGGCGTAAAGAAGATGGCACTCTGGGTCATGCAGTATATCGGAAACCGACCCATACGGACTTATATTTACGTGCATATAGCTGTCACCATCCTTCGCAGACGAGTAGTGTTCTAAGAACTTTGGTACACCGAGCACACGTCATATCTGATGAAAGTAGTTTAAAAGACGAACTTTTACATTTGAAGAGAGTTTTTGAGGACAACGGGTATTCTCCACAACAGATACGTAAGGCACTACAAATAAAACCTAAGGTGTCCGTAAGGAATGCAGAAGATGACGAGGAAACATTTAAATCCATGGCTGTCCTGCCGTATGTGGGAAGCCTTTCATCCAAAATAGGACGGATTCTCACTAAACATATAGTAAAAGTGATTTTTCGTCCACCGGCGAAGACGGCTGCACTCCTGGGTTCCGTTAAAGATGACTTACTACTCCGCAAACCTGGAGTTTACAAAATACCATGTGAATGTGGCCTTTCATATATCGGACAAACGAATCGTACAGTCCAAGAGAGGTGTACGGAACATCGCAGGTACACTCGGCTCTTACAACCCAGTAAATCGGCCGTGGCAGAGCATTGTATTGATTCAGGTCACTCTATGGTATATGAAAATGTCGAAATTCTGACTTCTGTTTCATCTTTCTGGGACTCCGTAGTAAAAGAGGCCATTGAAATCCGCTTGGGGAAGAATTTAATTAATAGAGACAGCGGTTTCACATTAGATAGATCATGGAATCCGGCACTTTCAATATTGAACTTACAAAGACGTCGCTACAGTTCAGCTCCCAGTAATACATCGATCTCCCAGCATGGATCGAATGCGCAGCCACAGACGTAACTCATGCATATGTTACGTCTTTGCCGCCGATCAACATCACTGGCGCCTTGTTCATCTGTGGCCGCATGCGCAGTGGCGCGGTCCGCGAGTTTAAAAGGATGGAGCGAGCGCTGGAGCGTCAGTCGTACGGCTCTCTCTGAAGATGGCTGAAAGATATACAGCCGAAATATTAGAAGAAGAAGCAGAATTTATGCGGCTGCATTCCCGAAATTTAATGGAGCAGTCTTTGCGCCGCGAAAACCTGACGATGATGATGATGTTTGGTTTGTGGGGCGCTCAACTGCATGGTTATCAGCGCCCGTACAAATTTCCAACCTTTGCTCAGTCCAAACTCGCCACTTTCATGAATGATGATGAAACACAAACACCCAGTCATCTCGAGGCAGGTGAAAATCCCTGACCCAGCCGGGAATCGAACCCGGGGCCCCGTGCTCGGGAAGCGAGAACGCGACCGCGAGACCACGAGCTGAGGACCACACACGTCTACACCAAAGTGAGTCGGCATCACCGGTCCAGCGGATGTCACCTAGTACCCACGTTTGAGCGCGTCGCTGTCGTGAACGACGTTATTACCCTCTTCAGTGTGGAGCGAAAGCACTAATAGAGACAGAAGATTTCTACTTGCCTGGCGTGTTCCTACATGTGGTTTCAATGATTGATACTTACACTGTCAAAGACCTTTTATCTCGACCTGAGAATGAGTGTATTTCCTTTCGAACGCGTTTACCGTCATAAGTCAATCTAATATTTTTTGGTCCTTATCTTCAACTGCAATTAGTCCCCATTTAGCAAAATCGTCCTGCACACACAGGAACTTCTTGCACCTGTTGAAGGTTAGTAACAGTCGGAACTGGTAGGGAAGGCAAATGGTCGACTTCGGTTTATTGGGAGAATTTTATGAAAGAGTAGTTCACTTGTAAAGGAGACCGCACATAAGATGCTGGTGCGAACTGTTCTTGAGTACTGCTCGAGTGTTTGGGACCTGTATCAGGTCGGACTGAAGGGAATTATCGAGGCAATTCAGAGCCGGTCTGCTAGATATGTTACCGGTAGCTTCGAACAACACGTTAGTGTTACGGAGATACTTCGGGAACTCGAATGGGAATCTCTGGAGGAAAGGCGACGTTCTTTTCGTGAAACACTATTGAGAAAATTTAGAGAGTCTGCATTGAAGCTGAGTGCCGAAAGATCTACTGCCGCCACCAAACATCGCGCGGAAGGACCACGAAGATATGATACGAGAAATTATGGCTCATATGGAGGCGTATAGATAGTCGTTTTTCCTTCGTTCTGTTTGGGAGTGCAATAGTAGTGGAATGACAAGTAATGGTTCAGGGTACCCTACGCCACGCACCGTATGGTGACCTGCGCAGTGTCTCTGTAGATGTAGATATGGAAAAGTTTATTTAATTCACAAGCAAGATTAGCGCTGTGCTTGGCTAAGTGAAAGACGGCCACGGACTGAGAAAGTCAGCTGTTTACAAAATCCCTTTCACTGTAGAAAGGCGCTTATTGGCCCAAACTATTGACAC
This sequence comes from Schistocerca americana, assembly GCF_021461395.2. Classification (NCBI taxonomy): domain Eukaryota; kingdom Metazoa; phylum Arthropoda; class Insecta; order Orthoptera; family Acrididae; genus Schistocerca; species Schistocerca americana. The sequence goes on from NC_060125.1 coordinate 173,977,896, forward strand.
TGGCAGATATTTCAAGCACAATCGTCACGCACGTCTGTTACAGCCTGAGATGATGTCGGTGGGGGAGCATTGTCTTATCGAGGGACGCAGAATGTTCTATGATAGGACACAAAAGATAACCGCTGCATTTCGTCAGTGGAGCTGTTTTAAAAGAATCCATTCAAATTAGACTGGCAGACAATATTCAAAATAGAGACAAAGGTTACCTGTCAAGTAAGATCTGCGACGTTGTTTTTCTAACGTTAAAAAACAACGGGGTTATGAAACTTCCTGGCAGATTAAAACTGTGTGTCGGACCGAGACTCGAACTCGGGACCTTTGCCTTTCGCGGGCAATGCTCCTTAAAGTTTGAAAGGTAGGAGGCGAGGTACTGGCGGAAGTAAAGCTGTGAGGATGGGGTGTGAGTCGTATTTGGGTAGCTCAGGTGGTAGAGCACTTGCCCGCGAAAGGCGAAGGTCCCGAGTTCGAGTCTCGGTCCGGCACACAGTTTTAATCTGCCAGGAAGTTTCACATCAGCGCGCACTCCGCTGCAGAGTGAAAATCTCATTCTGCCAACAACTGCATTGTCTCGCAGATTGTATCGACTGTGGCATAATAATGCCGTGTGGCTAGGGCCTCCCGTCAGGTAGACCGTTCGCCGGGTGTAAGACTTTCAATTTGACGCCACTTCGGCGACTTGCGCGTCGATGGGGATGAAATGATGATGATCAGGATAACACAACACCCAGTCCGTGAGCGGAGAAAATCCCGACCCAGCCGGAAATCGAACCCGGGCCCTTAGGATTGACATTCTGTCGCGCCGACCACACATCGACTGTGGTACTCGATAGCGATTCGTAGTTTTCTCCCAGATTTCATCATCACTGGCAATGTAGCTTAATTTGCCCTCGGGAACGGCAGTGACGACTTCTGGCGCAGGTGCTGCTCGTCCTCTGCGGCGTATAAAAAGACCGTCGTTCACGGTATGAATCAGTTCCGCCGAGATTAGCATTCAGCGTTCTCACGTGAAGGTGGAGGCCAGAAAATTGCACGATACTGCAGCAGACCTGACAAGAGTATCAATTTCATTGCATGCAATTCCCTTCGTAGTGTTCGCTCGGAAACTGCCTGAGATGGATCTGCATTAGCTGACACCAGCTATTCCTGTCGAGTTTGTAAACGACAGTGTTTGACAACGCGTGACACTTGTCTATCGTTCCTATCGGACAGGTAATTGTTTACACTATTCTTACGCCGTGTTACATGTTTGCGAGTGGTGCACCACTCCGCGTTGACTTGTTGGACAGCTGGTACAGACACACCAAAGAAATCGGGCGACTTCAGTCACGATGTGGTCATTTGTTTTTCCGAAGGTGATAGCTCGTTCGTGCCATTCTGTCACGTCTTGATGTCGAGCCGCCGTGGTACGCTGGCTCCTTCTAGCAGAGTGACAGATACACGGCACTTCACTGCCATACCGCACGTCAGCAGCGGACGTTTACCTGACTGCACGGAACCGTTCTGCACCGTGTGCAGCGCTCCAAACGACCCGTAACTTGTATTAAGGATCGTGACTAATAATTTGTCCGGGAAGCATGTGTAACAGGAATTTGATTCATTTCGCCATGATGCTCACTTTTCATTTTCCATGCCGACCGTCGTGGCCGAGCGGTTCTAGGTGCTTCAATCCGGAACCGCAATGCTGCTACGGTCGCAGGTTCGAATCCTGCCTCGGGCATGGGTGTGCGTGACGTCCTTCTCTTAGTTAGGTTTATGTACACTACTGGCCATTAAAATTGCTACGCCAAGAATAAGTGCAGATGATAAACGGGTATTCATTGGACAAATGCATTATACTACAACTGACATGTGATCACATTTTCACCCAATTTGGGTGCATAGATCCTGAGAAATAAGGACCCAGAACAACCATCTCTGGCCGTAATAACGGCCTTGATACGCCCGGGCATTGAGTCAAACAGAGCTTGGATGGCGTGTACAGGTAAAGCTGCCCATCCAGCTTCAACACGATACCACAGTTCATTAAGAGTAGTGACTGGCGTATTGTGACGAGCCAGTTGCTCGGCCACCAGTGACCAGACGTTTTCAATTCGTGAGAGATCTGGAGAATGTGCTGACCAGGGCAGCAGTCTAACATTTTCTGTATCCAGAAAGGTCCGTACAGGACCTGCAATATGCGGTCGTGTATTATCCTGCTGAAATGCAGAGTTTCGCAGGGATCGAATGAAGGGTAGAGCACATCTGAAATGTAACGTCCGTTGTTCAAAGTGTCGTTAATGCGAAGAAGAGGTGACCGAGTCCTATAACCAAAGGCACCCCATACCATCACCCCGAGTGGTACGCCAGTATGGCGATGACGAATGCACGCTTCGAATGTGCGTTAAGCACGATGTCGCCAAACACGGATGCGACCATCAAGATGCTGTAAACAGAAGCTGGATTCATCCGAAAAAATGACGTTTTGCCATTCGTGTACCCAGGTTCGTCGTTGAGTACACCATCGCAGGCGCTCCTGTCTTTTAAGGGTAACCGCAGCCATGGTCTCCTACCTGATAGTCCATGCAGCTGCAGACGTCGTCGAACTGTTCGTGAAGATGATTGTTGTCTTGCAAACGTCCCCATCTGTTGACTCAGGGATCGAGACGTGGCTGCACGATCCGTTATCAGCCATGCGGATAAGATGCCTGTCATCTCGACTGCTAGTGATACGAGGCAGTTGGGATCCAGCAAGGCGTTCCGTATTACCCTCCTGAACCCACCGATTCCATATTCTGCTAACAGTCATTGGATCGCGACCAACGCGAGCAGCAATGTGACAATACGATAAACTTCTATCGCTATAGGGTAGAATTCGTCCTTTATCAAAGTCGGAAACGTGATGGTAGGCATTTCTCCTCCTTACACGAGGAATCACAACAACGTTTCACCAGGCAACGCCGGTGAAGTGCTGTTTGTGTATGAGAAATCGGTTGGGAACTTCCCTCATGTCAGCACGTTGTAGGTGTCGCCACCGGCGCCAACCTTGTGTGAATACTCTGAAAAGCTAATTATTTGCATATCACAGCATCTTGTTCCTGTCGGTTAAATTTCGCGTCTGTAGCACGTCATCTTCGTGGTGAAGCAATTTTAATGCCCAGTAGTGTAGTTCTAAGTCTAGGGGACTGATGACCTCTGAAGTTAAGTCCCATAGTGCTTAGAGCCATTTGAACCATTTTTTTTTTATTTTCCTCTTGGGCATATAGCCGCGACATTGCACGTGATACATTATGATGGGCGTATTGCGGTCATAGTCGATTTCCGCTAGTGTGTGTGTGTGTGTGTGTGTGTGTGTGTGTGTGCAGTACTTGTTCAGGGCAGTGCCGTGGCGCCGGAGTTGGCTGCTGGCTTCCGCGTGACAGGTGTGGATGCTACAGTGGCTGGCAGCGACTGCCGTCTATTTGGGTCCCAGGTTTGCCCGGCATTTGAGAGCAATGAGACCGGGTTTCAACAGCAGCTATAGAGCGGCACAGGCGTACGTGTAAGAAGGTGGGTGCGTAATGCGTTCACCGCAGATAGAGAATACTTTCTGGCGTCACCAGTGTAATCTCTCTGTCACACGCTCAGCCGCCGCCTACCCTGGTAACAGGAAGCACTACAGTGGACAAGTGTTTCGGATTTTGACTCGCGCCACCAAAAATTTGCTTGCTTGCAAAACTATCACTGTCTCTTCGTAGCACACTACCAATCGCTTTTCCCTTATGACACACATAGAGAAAACAACAGTGGTAGCATCGTCAACATACCTATACCGGCATGAGTGCTAAAATGTTCTGCGCCTATCACGAAGCGCACATTACAGACCGACGCGGGAGAATGACGCTAAGGGCTGCAGATAGTCGTGCTACACTGCCCCTTCCGACTTGGCATCGCCCCATCAGCCGCCTTCTTACGTGTACGTCAATGTAACAAAAATGATAGTTCAAATGGCTCTGAGCACTATGGGACTTAACATCTGAGGTCATCAGTCCCTAGAACTTAAACCTAACTAACCTAAGGACATCACACACATCCATGCCCGAGGCAGGATTCGAACCTGCGACCGTAGCGGTCCCGCGGTTCCAGACTGAAGCGCCTAGAACCGCTCGGCCACACCGGCCGGCCGTCAATGTAACATTGGGCAAAGCCGTCATAGGGGATTTCTGTCTTCTTACAAGGCAATTTCACTAACTCGACCTTGTAGCCGGCCAGGGTGGCCGAGCGGTTCTAGGCGCTACGGTCGCAGGTTCGAATCCTGCCTCTGTCGTGGATGTGTGTTCTGTCCTCAGGTTAGTTAGGTGTAAGTGGTTCTAGGGGACTGATGTGCTCAGAAGTTAAGTCCCATAGTGCTCAGAGCCATTTGAACCATTTTTTTTTCGACCTTGTACTTTAAGCAGGAAGAAGTACACTTGCAAGATAACAGCCCCAGCAATCGATCTCGAGCGAAAATTTAGATCTAAATTCTGATAGTACGCTGTTATGACTTTCAGAATGTACAATTTTTAACTTTCGCTCGCAACTGTTTGTCACTTGCTCTGCCCCACTGCCGGCGCCTAGTTCTCGAGCAGAAAGTACAGGGCGTTTAAAAAAATGTATACGTATTATAAAGTATTATTTTGTCAAAACTATCGATCACTGCGCCTCGGTTCGGCTATTGGAGAAACGAATACATAGTCTAGTTTATATTAATAGCAGCTAGATGTCAATTGACTTCTGTTTTGCTTGGTAACCGTCATATGTTTAAAATGGCTATTCCGCAGAAGAAATTATTTTGTGTTCTCGAGTTTGCGAAGTACATTTCCGTGATTACAGTCCAAAGACGTTTCAGGTTGAGGTACCAAATTTATCCTCCCAATGGGTGGACCAGTCGCGAATGATACTGACAGTTTCTAGATAGAGGATGTGTATGTAAAGGAAAGAGTCCTGGCCGCCCTCGTGGTCCTGAAGAAAATGTTGCACGAATTCATGCTTTCCAATGTAGTCCTTCAAAATCAACTCGTCTTGCCAGTCGGGCGTTACAGGTGCCTACAACAACAGTTTGGCATGTTTTGAGACGTCGGTTGGTTATGAAGCCGTACAAGTTATAGCTGTTACAAGTTCTGCGTCCTAATGACAAACGCAAACGTGTGGCATTTTGTAACGAGATTCTTGATGCTGTTGACAATCATAATACTTTCGCATAACGCATCGTGTTCTGTGATGAATGGACTTTCCAAGTTCGTGTTCAGGTAAACAAACACAGTGTTCGAATTTGGGGCCTACAGAACCCACATGCAGCCACTGAACTTGTACGAGATTCGCTCAAAGTCAATGTGTTTTGTGCGATATCCCGATCATCTGTTCACGGCCCATTCTTCTTTGATGGAAACACGGTTAATGCTCAGCAGTATCTTGCTTTGTTACAAAACTGCACGAAGACAACTTCATTTTTCAACAAGACGGGGCACTTCCTCCCTGGAGTCGTCAAGTGCATGAATATCTGAGTGAAACTTTACCGAACCGTTCGATTGCTCGTCAAAGGGCTGGCGACTTACCATGTCTCAGCTGGTCTCCACGGTCACCGGATTTGACACCCCCTGACTTCTTCCTGTGGGGTTTCGTTAAAGACAAGTTTATGTACCACCACTCCCACAGACCTGGAAGAGTTGAAGAACCGAATCCTACTGCCATAGCATCAGTGACGAAGGACATACTTGAGTATCGATGTGATATTGTTCGTGTCGCTGATGGAGGACATATTGAACATCTGTAATCTGTGCTTGAGAGGTTCGTAAATACGGGTGTAAAGTTTCATATTCGTATGTCTTCCAGTTTAATAAATATATGCATTCGAAATATGTATATTTTTGGAAATACCCTGTACTGTGCAGCAGAGCGACAACCAGTGTCCTCTAATTCGCGGGGTCCTGAAGGCGATGGAAGAGAAAGGGGAGAAGGACGCATCTGTCAAACGCGTTACGAAATCTTGTTCAAAATGGCTCTGAGCACTATGCGACTTAATTTCTGAGGTCATCAGTCGCCTAGAACTTAGAAATAAGTAAACCTAACTAACCTAAGGACAGGACACACATCCATCCCCGAGGCAGGATTCGAACCTGCGACCGTAGCGGGCGCTCGGCTCCAGACTGTAGCGCCTAGAACCGCACGGCGACTTCGACCAGCAAATCTTGTTCGAGAACATACTTTATCCTGCGCGGGAAGAAAGTTAGTAATGTGAGTACGGTATATAATATGTTAGCTTCACGATCATATACGTTCAGTGTTATTAACAATATTGTCGTTTGATATTCTGCAGCTTTATACACTGCTCAGCCTACCTAATGGCCTGTACGTCCACCTTTCGCACGGATAACAGCAGCGACGCGTCGTGGCACGGAACCAGCGAGGCCTTGGTGCTTTGCTGGAGGGAGTTGGCACCATATCAGCACTCACAAGTCACCTAATTACCATAAATTCTGGGGAGGAGGGTGATGAGCTCTGACGTCACGTCCAATCACATCGCAGATGTGTTCAATCGGGTTCAGATCTGGCGAGTTGGAGGCCAGCACATCAATTATAAATCGCCGCTGAGTTTCTCGAGTCTCTCCATCACTCTCCTGGCCTTGTGACATGGCGCAATATCTTGTTGAAAAATCCCACAAGTGCAGGAAGACATGATCGTCATGAAGCCGTGCACATCGTCTGACCAGTGTACGATGTTCCTTGGTGCCTTGCACGAGCTCATCTGTGCCCGTGGATCCCGACGTGAATGTTCCCAAGAGCATAATGGAGCTGCCAGCCGGCTTGCCTCCATCCCGCAGTACAGGCGTAAAGAACCAGTTCCACTGGAAGACGACGGATTCGCGCTCACCTACTGGCATGTTGAAGAAGGTATCGCGGTTCACCAAACCATGCAACGCTCTGCCACTGCGCCACCTCAAGTGTCGATGGTCAGGTGACCCCCCCCCCCCCTCCCCCCCCCCCCAAAAAAAACTGTAATGAGCTGTAAGTTCTGTGGGATCAAAGTGCTGAGGTCATCGGCCCCTAGGCTTACACACTACTTAATCCTACTAATTTTCACCAAGGACAACACACACATCCATGCCCAAGAGAGGAGTCGAACCTCCGACGGGGGCAGCCACGTGATCCGTGGCAAGGCGCCGAAGACCCCACGGCTATCCCGCTCGGCGTCAGGGGCCCATTTCAGTCGTAGTTGCCGATGTCGTGGTGTTAACAACGGCACATGCATTGGTCATGAGCTGCAGAGGCCCATCATTAGGAGTGTTAGGTGCACTGTTTCTTCAGACACACTTACACTCTGTGCAGCATTTAAGTCTGATGTTAGCTTCACCACAGTTCGCCGCCTGTCCTGTTTTACCAGACTGCCCAGCCCACGACCTCCAATATCTGTACTGAGGGGTGATCACCCAACCCCACAACGTCTGGACGTGCTTTCACCTTGGCTTCGCCACGTGTTGAAGACACTCACCACAGCACTCTTCGAACACACAAGTTGTGCCGAGCCTCCGGGCCATCACAATCTGCCCTCGGTTAAACTCAGGTAGTTGGCACCCCTTCCCCATTCTACACACGGACAAAAATAGTTCAAATGGCTCTGAGCACTATGGGACTTAACCTTTGAGGTCATCAGTCCCCTAGAACTTAGAACTACTTAAACCTAACTAACCTAAGGACATCACACACATCCATGCCTGAAGCAGGATTCGAACGCGGTTCCAGACTGTAGCGCCTAGAACCGCTCGGTCACTCCGGCCGGCCTACACACGGACATCACTCACACTGACACTACATGCACGGTGCGTGTATCTGACTAGCAGTCATTCCTCGCGGGGTGACGGTGCTATCACCTGAGTGGGTTTATATTGATAGTAGGTCGGCGATCATAATGTTCTGGCTGATACGTGTATACACCTCAAAAGCAAAATGAGTAAATCTAAGCAACTGAAGAATTATTAAGGAAACATGCCAATCACGTCGAAGAATAGTACATCTCCCGCGTATGGACTTCATCTTAACATTGTCTGTTTTAAAATCCAAAGAAAATAACAGACTACTGCGAGATTAATAATTAAATAGCGCTACGTTACATCTTTAATGAGACACTCATTCGTTTGATACATTTGCACAGTGTTTGTGAATCGCAACATACAAATGTTCAGAGCAAAGAGATCTCTGGCACAGGCTAGAAGTTAGAAAACCGTACTTTCACATAATGAAAAATGCAGTATTTCACAAACCACTTTCTGATTCTAATCTACCATGCTTGGCGCTGGGACATTAAGCGACTGCACTGCGGTGGAGCGAGTGACTAATAACCGGTTCTCGCGAATTTTAGAAGCTGTAATTTGGGAATGTCATAATTCCGTTCGATCAGAATTATAAGAGTAATTCTATGTTGGGCTCAGGAGCTGCTGATCGATGAAACGTAATAATACTGTACCAACAGCCGTTATTTTGCTATTGCTTTATTAGGCAACCAGTTCGACGTTCCAGTCCCGTCATCTTCAGGCCTGTCGCATAAATAACCCCAGGTACCACTCGTACCAGTATAGGACAAGACATAATAAGATATCTTGTTCCGTAGATATCCGAACTTCATGAGCGTTTGTGCTCTTCACACATATTGCTGTCACATGTGTGAAGAGCACAAATGCTCATGCGCGTACAAAAGAAACAGCGTACCACGACAGAATTATCCGAATGCGACCGAAACCCGCACACATGATGTACTTGTACAGACAAACAAATGATTGCAGTTTCACAAAAATAGGATGATTTATTCAAGAGGAAGAGCTTTACAAATTGAGCAATAGCGCGTTGGTCCACCACTGTTCCTTATGGAACCATTTATTGAGCTTATCATTGATTGACTGAGTTGTTGGATGCTCTCCTGAGGGATGGCGTTCAAAATTATGACCAATTTTCGTTTTAGATTGGCAAAATCCCAAACTCGTTGGAGAGCCCTGCCCATAATTATTGCGGAGCGATCCGGTGATCTTGCTGGCCAAGGCAGGCTTGGGCAAGCACAAGGTGAGCACTATAAACTCTCACTGTGTACGGCCGGGCATTATCTTGCTGAAATATAAGCCCAAGATGGCTTGCCATGAAGGGGAACAAACGGGGTGTAGAATGTCGTCGATGTGCCACTGCGCTGTAACGATGCCTCGGATGACAACCAAAGGGGTACTGCTATGAAACGGCATCGCAGACCATCGCTCTTGGTGGTCAGGCCGCATGGCAGGCGACATTCAGGTTGGTATCGCACCGCTCGTCTTCTCTGGTCATCGGAGCTGAGTTCGAAGTGAGCAGATAATTCTACTCCACTCAATGAGATTCCAGGCACAAGACTTGTCTGCAGACGCCCCAGACATCGGTAGTACATCTGTTACCCGCCGAATGGGTCGAGAACCGGGCGTGATGATCTGGGATGCTGTTCCTTTTCATAGCACCACTCTTTTGGTTGTCATCTGAGGCATCCGTACAGCACTGTGGTACACCAACGATATTCTACGCCCCATTTTGTTTCCCTTCATGACAAGCCATCTTGGGCTTCCATTTCAGCAAGATAATACCCGCCCGTACAGAGCGAGAGTTCCTAGTGCTCATCTTCGTGCTTGCCAAAGCGTACCTTGGCCAGCAAGGTCACCGGATCTCTCCGTAATTGAGAACATTTGGAGTATTATGGGCAAGGTCTTCTAACCCGCTTGGGATTTTGGAGATGTAACACACCAGTTGAACATAGTTTGGCAAGGAGAATATCCAACAACTCTATCAACTAATGCCAAACCGAATAACTGTTGACATAAGGGCTCTAGATGAAACAACGTGTTACTGACTTGCTCAATTTGTGAAGCTCTTTCTTTTGAATAAACGAGCGAAATGTTTTCAAAAATTACAATCATTTGTTTGTCTGCACATGTACGTCACATCTCTCGATTTCCACCCTAGTTGTATACTTCCTTCTTTTGTATTAGAATGCAGGAGCGGCTTCAGCACCATCATCAGATATAGTCAGCTCCTGGTAGCTGAGTGATCAAATGGTTCAAATGGCTCTGAGCACTACATCTGAGGTCATCAGTCCCCTAGAACTTAGAACTACTTAAACCTAACTAACCTAAGGACATCACACACATACATGCCCGAGGCAGGATTCGAACCTGCAATCGTAGCGGTCACGCGGTTCCAGACTGAAGCGCCTAGAAGCACTCGGCCACGCCGGCCGGCAGCTGAGTGATCAGCGCGACGGAATGTCATACCTAACAGCCCGAGTTCGATTCCTGGCTGGGTCGGAGATTTTCTCCGCTCAGGGACTGTGTGTTGTGTTGTCCTTATCATCATCATTTCATCCCCATCGACACGCAAGTCGCCGAAGTGGCGTCAACTCGAAAGACTTGCACCAGGCCAACGGTCTACCCGACGGGAGGGCCTAGCCACACGGCATTTCCATTTCCATCAGATATAAAATGCGTGGCTACGAAATACGGTATAAAATGCAGTACCATGGTCAAAAAAACTCAACCTCAAGTTCCAGTCTGCCTGGTGTCTGCTCAGAAACGTGTTACAGATTTTTGCATTTGAATTACAAAATTCTATTCTGAATCCTTGAGAGACATGCGCATAAAAATCATTTTTAATACTGTGGTTGTAAATCCCAGATTTAAGAAGTACCGGGTGATCAAAAAGTCAGTATAAATTTGAAAACTGAATAAATCACGGAATAATGTAGATAGAAAGGTACAAATTGGCACACTTGCTTGGAATGACATGGTGTTTTATTAGAACCAAAAAAAAAAATACAAAAGTTCAAAAAATGTCCGACAGATGGCGCTTCATCTGATTAGCAATAATTAGCATAACATAGTAAGACAAAGCAAAGATGATGTTCTTTACAGGAAATGCTCAATATGTCCACCATCATTCGTCAACAATAGCTGTAGTCGAGGAATAATGTTGTGAACAGCACTGTAAAGCATGTCCGGAGTTATGGTGAGGCATTGGCGTCGGATGTTGTCTTTCAGCATCCCTAGAGATGTCGGTCAATCACGATACACTGGCGACTTCAGGTAACCCCAAAGCCAATAATCGCACGGACTGAGGTTTGGGGACCTGGGAGCCCAAGCATGACGAAAGTGGCAGCTGAGCACACGATCATCACCAAACGACGCGCGCAAGAGATCTTTCACGCGTCTAGCAATATGAGGTGGAGCGCCATCCTGCATAAACATTGTACGTTCCAGCAGGTGTTTATCAGCCAGGCTGGAGATGATGCGATTCTGTAACATATCGGCGTACCTCTCACCCGTCACGGTAGCAGTTACAAAACCAGAATCACGCATTTCCTCGAAGAAAAAAGGCCCGATAACGGTAGATGTGGTAAATCCAGCCCATACCGTGACTTTCTCGTCGTGCAATGGAGTTTCCACGACAGTTCTAGGATTTTCGGTAGCCCGAATTCTGCAGTTGTGGGCGTTGACAGACCCTCAGAGCGTGAAATGAGCTTCGTCGGTCCACAACAGATTACTCAACCTATCGTCATCTTCCGCCATATTTTGAAACGCCCACACCGCAAATGCCCTCCGCTTCACTAAATCTCCAGGTAACAATTCACGGTGCCGTTGGATTTTGTACGGATAGCACCGGAGGGTACGCCTCAGTGCCAGCCAAACAGTAGTGTATGGAATGCCGGTGCGACGTGCGACTGCACGAGCGCTGACTTCCCCGTGCATAGACGAACCCCCTACAATCTCCATTTCCTCCTGAACTGTCTCTGCAGCATTACGCCTTGTGCTCGGTCGGCCACTATGGGGTCTATCGTCTAAACAACCCGTGGCTTCGAACTTCGAAATCATTCTCGCCACAGCTGCATTTGTCAACGGATCTTTACCCGTTCGAATCCCCTTCCTATGGCGACAAGATCGTAACGCTGAACTAGCACATTCCCCATTCTGATAATACAGCTTCACTAAAAGCGTCTTTCCAGGTAACGTCAACATGCTGCGACTGCTGGCGCATCTGATTCTCTCTCTCATTACAGCTCCTTTTATACACGATTGTCATGCGCAGTCACTGACGTTTTGCTGTCCAGCGCCGTCTGTTGGACATTTTGTGAACTTTTTTTTTTTTTTTTTTTTTTTTGTTCTACTAAAACCCTATGTCATTCCATGCATGTGTGTCAATTTTTACCTCTCTATCTATATTATTCCGTGGTTTACTAAGTTTTCAAATTTATACTGACTTTTTGATCACCCAGTATATATATTGCCACGTAAGTATAAGAATTCATACGACGGTAAACAGGTTTGTGTGAGATTTCAACTTAGCACGTTATTGTTATCCGTCCCCTATGTAGAACAAATACTTTTCTCACCTTAGCTGCATTGATCCGAAAGATTACGTCGCATGACAGTATTGACTAAAAATATGCAAACTATACTAGCAGTCCTCTAATAGATAAAAACGTAAACAAAGATAAAAAGATAACGGAAGATACAGTTTCTCGCGCGTTTGAGAATCCCCTCTCTCCACTCAGTCCGCGTTACTCAAATTAACTGCGTAGATACAGAAGGAAAGACCCGTAGCTAGCGCCAGAGGTGTTCTAGAATAGCTGCTTATTAAGGAACGATAACTCGTTACCGCAGGGATATCCTGTTTCCGTCGGCAGCTGAGTCTCGGGAAAGCTGTTACGAAACGCTGCGCGAATAACAGCCGCGGCAAAAAAAGGCAGAAGGAAGAAAAAGAGTACCTATGAAGACCAGACGCGTCGTAAAGGTAGCCGGACAACAAAGCATGCCACGTTTCTGACGTGTTTGAACACGTGGCAGGCTGTCACGTCTTCATTGTATGCGATGCAAGGTCCGCGTCTAATCTCTTCACAAGCGAAACCGCTGTACGGCTTCGGCAGGAAGGCAAATGAAATTGTACGAGGCTTTACACAATCGTAAAACCTGATTGGCTGCAAGATACGACTCTATGCGAGGTCAGCTTCGTATTGGTTGATCCTTCTCACTTGTCTCCGCTTCCGTTAAATAAAAAAAACTGGATGAAGAGATGGTGAAGCTCTGTTGTCATGTGCTGAACTCCACGTATTTTTTGTTTAACGGTAACATTTTTGAACAGAATGACGGAGTGGCTATGGGTAGTCCTTTGTCACCCATAGTCGCCACTTTATTTATGGAGGACCTCGAGGACATGGCACTGAGGACTTCAGCTTTGCAACCAACGTGCTTCTGGAGATACGTGGACGATACCTTCTTCGTCTGGCCGCATGGACGTGATGCTCTTAACAGATTTTTGGGCCACTTCAACTGTCTTCATCAAATTTACTATGGAGGTTGAAAATGATGGGATGCTTCCATTTTTAGACCCAATGGTTTATTAAACACCAGATGAAACTTTGGGACACAGTGTTCACCGAAAGCCGACACACACAGATTGGTATCTGCATCCTAAGAGTTGTCATCCACCACACCAACGTAGTGGCGTCCTTAGGACTTTGGTACGGAGAGCATATGCCATTTCCGACGCAGACAGCTTAACCCAAGAACTTGAGCATTTGATGACTGTTTTTAAGGAAAATGGATACACCGAGAAGCAGATTCGTTGGGGTATGGAGTTTGGACCATCTCCGGAGGTGTACGAAGAGGAACATAGATCTGTGGCCTTTCTTCCTTATGCTGGACGCTTATCGTTTAAGATTGGACGAATTTTAAGGAATTTTAACATTAAGAGTGTGTTCCATCCACCTTCTAAGATTAGGGCTCTGCTCGACTCTGTGAAGGATGATTTGGAGCTTAGGAAACCCGGGGTGTACAAAATTCCGTGTCAATGTGGGAAATCTTACGCTGGCCGTTCTATTCGCACAGTGCGTGACAGGTGTGTGGAACATCGCCGTCATACGAGGCTACAACAGCCGGAAAAATCGGCGGTAGCAGAACACTGCCTAAATGAGGGACACAAAATGAAATCTGAGGAAACTGTTGTGGTTGCCAACATTTCCGGTTTTTGGAAGAGTGTCTATAAAGAGGCGGTTGAAATTAGGTTGGCTGATAATTTAATCAACAGAGACAATGGGTTTCTTCTAAGCAAAACATGGAATCCTGTATTATCTCGCATCAAAACTGAACGTTCTTCGGTGCGGCCCTGAGTGCGATATATCGTTACCAGCAGTGTTCCACTAAGGGCGGCGCCACCTCCCTGTCTTGGAGGGCAGCAATCGTGATGGGCGGCGCATGCGCCGTGTACTGAACGGTGGCCTATATAGGACGTCGATTTGCAACCTGGCGTAGCAGCGTAGTGTGCTGCTGACAGCCTGCCTGTTGTACAGGTTTTAAAATAACAATAAAGTAAAAAAAAAAAAAAAAAAAAAAAAACCTCGCGCCAGTTCTCAGCGGGACTCATCAGCAGAAGCAGCATTTTCCTGAAGATGGCGACCAGTTGGATGGCCGAAATATCGAGTCAAGTTGATTTTAGGATCTGGCAGCAAACCCGAAGAGACTTTCTTGGTCCCTAATTTCTTAGGGCATGCATTTAATGCGTTGGCAGGACAGCTGCTTCATTAAGTGTATAGAGTCAAAACCACGAATTATTACCTCTTCCTCCTGTCTGTTGTTTTATTAGTGTTTTAGGAAGACATTAAAATGATAATATTTGATCAGTTTTGTACAGTTTGACGACACTGTGAGCGTGTATGTGAACGCCATTGAAAATGGGAGACAGTATTGCTGTGTCGTCCGAACAAGACACAGTCAGGGCAAAAGAACCACAGGCTCAAAGGTGCGAGCTGGTGCCAGTGCTATAGAGACTCGCCACTTGAGCATGTTCCACCAACGCCACGGGCGGCGCTGAGGATGAAGATATCGACTTCGCCTCGGTCAGTTGCCGGCCGAGTACAATCCCCCAATGACCTGTCGACAGCGGACAGAAGACTTCTCGGAATATAGAAGAGTAACTCTCGCCCATATGAGCATAAATCGTCTTTAAAAAAAATGGTTCAAATGGCTCTGAGCACTATGGGACTTAACATCTTAGGTCATCAGTCCCCTAGAACATAGAACTACTTAAACCTAACTAACCTAAGGACATCTCACACATCCATGCCCGAGGCAGGATTCGAGCCTGCGACCGTAGCGGTCGCGCGGTTCCAGACTGTAGCGCCTAGAACCGCTCGGCCACCCAGGCCGGCTGATCGTCTTTCATGGCTAACTTAGACAGTGAACGTCGTTTAGGAACTCTTTGAAGTAAACAGACAGTTGTTGTAAATTGCATTTTCTATGTAATTTGAAGTTAACCTACGATTATCTCCACTTGGCCATTATGGGCATTTTTTGCGTTATATTACACGCAGCGTTGCAAACGTCATTATTCGACAAGTCTCAAAGACAAGTAAACATTTTAAACTCATTTTTGTGACTTTGTTACTAATTTGTTGAAGTGTTGTAGTACCTTAGTTCTCCTATCTTGTTACCTGATCCTGGGGCATAGCTGTGTGATAGTGGCAGGGAGAAATTGCGTTAGCGGTGTACTGCACCAGAAGGCGTTCTACGAACTCACAAACTCGGCTTACCGTCATAATAGTGGCAACTCGGCCTCCACAGCAGTAGCGACGAGGCCTTTACAAAACTGGCGACGAGGGTTTGCAAAAAGTATGAGTTAACTGAGATAATACATGACGATTTTTCTAAATAACGTTTAGAAGTTAGAGCCATATTCGTCAATAACTGTTTTAGTAAGGGCAGTAACAACTCCGTAGTTGAGTGTGTCTTAACGATTCTCAACTGCGGATGAATTTTCCAACATACGCTTGTAATTTTGAAGTTTATAGCTGCAGAATTATTATGTCACTGAGAATGGTTTCTTTTAATTGAACTACAGTGCCGGAAAATTGTAGGTAGCAGTTTTTATACATTTTATATGTAAATGTTTGTTTACATTATAAGTACGAGAGTTCATCAGTTTTAAGTTACTGCACAATACTCAGTATTCACGTTTATTAGTGTCATTTAGATTCGAACGTTGAAGTTAGCAGTTTTTATACGTTTTATTAGGAAAAGTGATACTGACAGTGAATTCTAACCTCAGTTGTATACATTTGACTAGCGCAACCTGCGAGTGTTAACAGTTACGAAAACGTAAAATACGCAGTAAATTAGCGTTACAATACAATACCTGAGTAAATCAGTGTTATAATACAAGTTCTGAGCTCTTCTTACATAAGGTTTAGTTATCAGAAAGCTAAAACTCACTTAGCCGTCTGCTCAAATTCGTTAGGTTGTTGTGGGCTTTAGTGATCGTGTACTGTAAGCCCATCGGGTCCTATAAAGTTCGTATTTGTGCTTTACATTCTGAACTCTTATTGTTACCTAAAGGTCTTGTTTTCTACCTGCATCTGTCAGTGTACAATACTCAGTATTTACTTTTATTAATGTCATTTCGACTCGATACATTGAAGGTAGCAGTTTGTATTGTTTTATTAGGTCATTTTCGCGTGTACGTAAATGTTTGTTTACATTATAAATACGAGGGATAATCAGAAGGTGTAGCTTACTGTAGGTTACTGTTTATTTCTTTAATAATACTCACTAGATAGCCCCTAGCAGTTTTTTTTCCTTTAGTCTTCTCTAGATAGATCCTAGCAGGAAAATAAGCACCAGATCTAGCTTCTACCATGCATAGTTACAGTTTTTCATTGTTGAGTGTCCTTTCTGCCAACTAGAGTGTAGCTGTTAACCTTGTGTGGTAGTACTTTTCCTTAATTTTCTTATAGTAAATCGCGTATTAGCTAGATGGATAGGGACTGTGTCTGTTGTGTGCGGATGCAGCATTAGTTGGCCACAGTCCAAATGCAGCTGGAAGCTTTGTTGGCCACAGTAAACAGGCCCAGAGTGCCACCTTGAGGTGCGGTGTGGATGGGGTGCCTGAGGCAGCCTCTGCTGTACTATATGTGCAGGGGGGGATGTCACAGCTCTCTGTCACTGAGCAGACCTCAGGTGCGACTGAGCCGGCCGGCCCACTCTCACCTCAGTGTGGGTGGCGGACTGAGTCGAGGTCGCGAGTCTCAAGGCAAAGGCTGCGTGGGGGACGCAGGCTCTTGCCAAATCCCATGCACTTTGCTAATAGATTCAGTGTGCTATCTGATGCTGTGGGGGAGGCTGAGCCGGATCAGAATGCACCTTCTGCCAGGATAGTGGCCACTCCTTCAGCAAGGTCCGAACAGGCACGTGCGGATAGGGGTTTGTTAGTTATTGGGAGCTCCAATGTTAGACGGGTCATGGAGCCCCTCAGGAAGATAGCGGCTAGGGCGGGGAAGAAATCCAACGTTCACTCAATGTGCTTGCCAGGGGGCCTTGTCTGGGATGTGGAAGATGTTCTTCCGGCGGCTATGGAGCGTACGGGGTGCAGCCAGCTGCAGATTGTTGGTCGGGGTTCCGAGGAAATCCTTGGGTCCTATCGACGGCTGACTAAATTGACGAAGGCGGCCTCCATCTTTCGAGGAGTGGAAGCCGAGCTGACGGTTTGCAACATCGTACCCAGGATGGACTGGGGTCCTCTGGTTTGGAGTCGAGTGGAGAATCTAAACCAGAGGCTACGTCGATGCTGTGACGAAAATGGTTGTAGATTCCTCGACCTATGCTATGGGAAGGTTGTAGGACGCCTCTCGATTAATCAGGGTGCACTACACACAGGAAGCAGCTACATGGGTAGCACAACACTTGTGGCGTACACATAGGTTTTTTTTATATCAGGTTCCTTCCCATAGGATACAAACGGTTGGCCTGATAAACTACCAGTTCATGACATTGATGTGGGTGTGCCAACTGCAAAACTTGTTAGTTCACCTAAACAGGTCATTCCAAAGGATTTAAACATGCTAAATGTCATGTTAGAAAATTTTCGAAGTGTCTGTAGCAAGGTCTTCGAGTTACTCTCCGAAATAAACATTACTAATGATAATACTGCATTAGGTACCGAAGGCTGATTGAAATCAGGCTTAAATAGCAGTGAAATTTTGAACTCGGATTGGACAATGTTCAGAAAGGACAGGGCTGATGCTATGGGAGGTGGTGTGTTCATTGCAGTTAAAAGCCGTTTAAAAGCAGTTGAAATCGATACTGGGTCGGACTGTGAAATAGTCTGGATAAAGCTGTCAATCAAACAAGGAGTCACCATTGTATTAACGTGTTTTTATTGACCACCAGCATCCGCAACAAACGTCCCTGAACGTTTCGGGGAAAATCTTGAATACATAGGAAATAAATACCCAAATTCTTCATTAGTTATAGGTGGACACTTTAATCTGGCGTCCATTGCCTGGGAAAATTACACGTCTCTCGCAGGGGGCAGAAGCATAGACTCGTGTGAAGTTATTCTAGAAGCGCTCTCAACATACAACCTTGAACGATTGGTTAGAAACCCAACTCGTATGAGAACATATTAGATATCTTGGCGACAGACAGACATGATCTCTTTGTGGAAGT
The DNA here is from genome assembly GCF_021461395.2 of Schistocerca americana. Classification (NCBI taxonomy): domain Eukaryota; kingdom Metazoa; phylum Arthropoda; class Insecta; order Orthoptera; family Acrididae; genus Schistocerca; species Schistocerca americana. Next base: position 173,996,384 of record NC_060125.1, read on the forward strand.
TAACCTAGAAGAAGGTATTAGCAACCATAATGTCGTTTACGGTAAAGGACTGCACCTTTCCCCCTTTCAACTGTCGAACAAACGCGAGGATGGCTGACATAGTGTTCTCAAACAGTTAAGATCGTTAGACGCCAGGGAGGCATTTGGCCCAGACGGTATCCCAGTAAGATTTTATGTTGACTATGCTACAAATATAGAAGTATTCTTATCCATCATCTATCAGAGATCATTGGAACAGCGAAAAGTTCCACGGGACTGGAAGAAGGCCCAGGTCATAGCAATCTATAAAAAGAGTAGAAAATCGGATGCACATCATTACCGGCCAATTTCACTGACATTGGTTTGTTGTAGAATCATGGAACATATTTTGTGTTCAGACATAATGACCTTTCTAGACTCTGAGAAGCTCATCTGCAGAAACCAGCACGGTTTTAGGAAACAGCGGTCATGGTAGACACAGCTGGCCCTCTTTGGGCATGATATACAACAGGCTCTAGATACCGGTTCCCAGGTTGATGACATATTCCTCGACTTTAGAAAGGCGTTCGACTCATGTCAGTTCCGCACTGTCACTTGCTCCTAAAAGTGCGTGCTTACAGTCTATCCGATGACATATGCGGCTGGATAGAAAGTTTTCTAACAGACAGAGAGCAGTATGTCGTCCTGAATGGGGAGACTTCAGCAGAAACAAGCGTAACATCAGCTGTGCCCCAGGGTAGCGTAATAGGTCCGCTGCTTTTTACGGTTTATATAAACGATCTGGTTGATGCTATTTACAGCGGCATTAGACTGTTTGCCGATGATGCTATAGTCTACAGGAAAGTAGTATCATGTGAAAGTTGTGAACAAATCAATGAGGATTTGCAGAAAATAAATGCGTGGTGTAATGACTGAGAGCTATCTCTCAATATTAGTAAGTGTAACCTACTGCGTATGACAAAGCGAAAGTGCCCATTAATGTACGAGTACTAATTAAATGCCCAGTCTTCGGAAGTGGTAACATCCGTTAAGTATCTGGGTGTGACTACTCGAAATGATCTCAAATGGAACGATTAGATTACACAAGTAACGGGTAAGGCGAACTCTAGATTGCGGTTTATTGGTAGAGTCCTGAAGCGATGGAGTCCTTCAACAAAAGAAATTGCTTACAATACTTTAGTTTGTCCAGTCTTACTGTTCGTCTGTATGGACCCTTACCAGTTGGGTCTGATTCAATAGTTTGAGAAGGTCCAAAGAAGAGCGGCAAGATTCGTGACCGGTGCATTTAGCCATCGCGAGAGCGTTACAAATCTCATAGAAAGTTTGAAGTGGGACACCTATGCTGATAGACGACGCGCTAAATGGAAGGGGCTGCTCACTAAATTCCGAAATCCGATCTTCGGCGAGGATGTAGAGCATATATTATTACTATCAACTTTCACATCGCGCGATGATCACCATTCAAAGATAAGGGAAATTAGAGCTCGTACTGCGGCGTTCAGACAGTCGTTTTTCCCTCGCGCGATCCGCGAGAGGAACAGAAGGTGGGAAATATATGGCGGGAATAGTGCCCTCCGCCACGCACCGCTCGGTGGCTAGCGGAGTATATATTTAGATGTAGATGTATAAAAAAATGCGACACCCTCAGACACTCTGTTCAGTGGCACCAGGATATTATAGGTGCATTCTGAGAGGTTGTAGTGTTAGTGACTGATTGGTCACGGTCATCAGGGATCAGATGCCGCACGGAAGGCCTGTCTGTTTACCCCATGTTTTGACTCTACAGCCAGTAATTGTGCTCAGTTTGGAGGCGAACAGTCTTTACAACGTTCATTCAAGGGTACAGCCATACCCCGCCAAGGTACGTAATCCTGTTTAACAGCGTCAGCCATTTGAACGTGGTCGCATTGTGAGCCTGAGTGAATCTTGATGGATGTGTCGACCGAGTGTTGCACCTGGTTGGGCACAGTGTATAGGTGGTAGTCGTTGCTTTCAACAGCGGTCCGTAGAACATTCCCACACCTATAGAACAGACTCTGTGCGTCCGCATAGAACAGACGCACGTCGAGATCGATGCATTGTGCGAGCAGCGGTGGCCGTCCAGAAATCGTTCAGAGACGAAATAGGGCCTCATGGTGCGCCTGCTGGGATTCGTCTGCCTGCAGCACGATTAAGATTACTTCTGCTTCTGGCCAGGCTACCACTGTCACCTCAACAACACCAAGTATGGTTCTTCTGTAGTCGTGAAAATGTTGACTGGAGACTGGAAAGGCGCTCTGTTGTTTTCAGTGATGAGAATGGGTTCTGTCTGGATGCTAGTAATGGTCGCAGTCTTGTATGGCGAACACTTGCTGAGCTGCCTGTTCCAGGGTGCATTCGCCCGCGACATACAGGTCCAATCGCAGCGCAGGCCTCGTGGTGTTGGGCAGTCACATGTGCTGTTTCTGCGGGGTAAAGTAACTGGTGCCCGCTTCAATGCACAGACTATTGTGCGGTTGCTGTTGCCATCTGTTCGACAGGAAGATGATGCACCATTTCAGCAAGACAATGCACGTTCACATAGGGCTGCTGCGACGCACTGTGCTCTTCGTGGTGTACAAACTAGTGATGGGCCAGCATGGTTTTACGCCAAACCGAGTTGAACATTTGCGTTAAACCGAGTTGGGATGAAAAAAAAAGAGTGAGATAACATTCAACGCCCTCTCTGTTTCGCGTCTGAGCAGATTACGATTCATTTCAGTTAACCAATTGATGATATGTAATCATATACTAGTCACGACTGTGACAGATATTGCATAGGGCGCAATTTGTGGTCTTTTGGCTTGAAATGTTGAAGATAGACTTGTGACAACGTTCAGTTTGCGCGCCTTAATGAAGGTGTAATCTGACTGGTATAAACCTTGTTTCGGTCAGTGCGAAAGCGGCGGTCAGTTCCGAACTAGTGCGAAACAAACCTTAACTCAGTGCTGCCTGCAGTGCAACGCGGTCAACTCAAGTTAGTAATAACCCAATCAAACTTAGTCCGTTGCATAAACCGAGCTGACCCTAAGCTCGTTCATTCCGAGTTGGCAGGAAAAGCTAAACTAACGTTCGATCTCGTTTGCCACGTTCGCATCTGTTCGGATTGTAACTCGGTAGCAAACCGAATTGATAGGAAATTTTTTCTAATGCTCATTTCTCTCGTTAGCGTCTACGCAGTGTGCATATCCTTTTTATTGCAATTTTGTTTCTAATATGAAATCGACGATGAGACTGAAAATACTTTTTTTTATTGCCTGACATCCGATTATCTGATGTCAAAGCAATACGTTCCATATATTGCAATTTATTCCTTACAAGCCTATCATAAATCCTTTAATATATGACTCACTCTTTTTTTAGGGCAGTTCATAATCGGCTATTTTGCAGCCACATGCACGAACGGCTACTGAGCTGTAACCTAAAACGTAAGTCTTAAAAGTGTTGCCGCTTTCCACAATGAATGTAATCTCTGTATATAAAAGGCAGTATCATGACTCACTCACTCACTCTGTGACTGACTCGTCATCGCCCAGCCTAAACCACTAAGGAACGAAACTTGAAATTTGTAGAGGGTGTTGATCTTACTCTGTAGGAGTCGTTTGAGAGGGGACTTCTACGAAATCGCACCCCTACAGGAGTGAGATAAGAGATGATAGGTTGTTTGAAAACATGTCTCTACTAAGGCAATTTTGAAGCTAGGCCTACGAAAATGAGTGTTTGGTTTCTCAGTCAGAAATGAAAAAAGTAAGTCTGCATCTTTGGAAGTTCAACCGCTAAAGGAGTAAAATATGGAATGAAAATTTTGAAGAAAATATTCCGTTACATTAAATTTTTTTTAAAGAGAAATCTATGAAATCTGGTATTTCACTTCCCCGTTAGATGTAAAGAAACATGTGTTCGGAGATGAAGTTTTTATGCAAATACAAGTACTACCACGAGAACACGTAAGTCAGGATGAACAAAAACCTTGAACTCCAGCTACCACAATCCTTTTTTGGTGAGAAGTACACTTGGCAAATAAAAATGCTTCCATGACCTTATTTAGCTTGCAAACTTTAGAAGATGTAGCAGTTTGTGAACACCATAAGAATTCTATTAAAGAAAAAACAAATCTGTGCAGACCATGCAGTCTACACGGGCAAAGCAGCGGCCGCTAAGCTAATATTCAGTATTTTCAGATTCAGAACCTTACTTACACATCACCAACTCTATAAAAAGTATGTTACAATATACATCAACAACAATTAACGAATTAATCTTCGTTGATCTATTATGGATCGTGGGACGGCCGCTGCATGAACTTCTTGATGCAATAATTTACCAATAGCCGTACGTAATGTAGAAATTTATTTTATTTTATGAACTTCTACGTGCTACCAGTTTCGGCATTATATTTGTGCCATCTTCAGGCCCCACTCGTCATAGTCGTAAAATCACTATACACGGAAGGAGCCGTATGACTAGATCCGTGAATCAATTCGTCCTGCAACAGCTCTTGGTGGCTGAGTCTGTGTCGCCCAGCCACCAAGAGCTGTTGCAGGACGAATTGACTCACGGGTCGAGTTATATGGCTCCTTCCGTGTATAGTGATTTTACGACTATGACGAGTGGGGCCTGAAGATGGCATCAATATAATGCCGAAACTGGTAGCACATACAAGGTCATAAAATAAAATAAATTTCTACAATACATACGGCTGTTGGTAAATTATTGCATCAAGAAATTAACTTTTTTTGTGATTTGAATAACGTAGAAGGTCCTCCGGTAATGTTCCTTGCGGAAAATGCTAACGTTAATGAATGCCACACTACAGGCTGAAATTAAAATACACTCATGTGACACTTTGAATTTCCTGTATGATATGGGCGGCAATAAGACGATCTTAACCCTCTTGAAAATAACATCAAATGCTTCACGAATTTCGACTAAAATTTCGAGTCGGAACAAAAGGTGCAAGATGCTTGGGACAATCTACGAGTATCGTAGGATACCATCCACTTTTATCTACATCTGCATCTACATAGATACTCCACAAGCCACCGTACTGTGCGTGGCGGAGGGTACTCTACCGTTCTCGAGGGAAATCTACGTTGGCGGCAGTAGAATCGTTCTGCAGTCAGTTTGAGATGCCGGTTCTCGGAATTTTCTCAATAGTCTTTCTCGAAAACAACGTCACCTTACCTACAGCGTTCCCACTTCAGTTCCCAAAGCTTCTCCGTAACATTTCTACGATGTAGAATGTGGTTCTCCTCAGCTGGGAATGGGACGAAGGGTGTCTCAAGTATGGTGAGCATTAGTGGAGGTTACCAGTTTGAGCATTTGATTTAAAACCAGTTAAAACATTCTGAGCAAGGTCGAAACTAGGGGATTAAAACTATTTTTGTTTGTAGGTCAGTATGTTCGAGACATCGATCTGAAGCGTGCACAAAAAGAAAGTTACACCTTGTGGCAGACCAAGTAAGTTTTACTGAGTGACGTACTACGCTTCAAAGTGCCACAGATACATGTTACTATTTTTCAACAGTCACCAAGTCTCTGTAAAGAAAGGCCGGAACGTTCTAGCAATCGTTCAGTTCTTCGACGATATAAATTCACTCCTTGCTCACGGAGGCATTCGATAACCGCTGTGCGAGCATTCTCATCGCTGGAAAAATCTTTATCCCAGATCAGCTTGCCGAAAAGATGGAAATCTCATGGTGCAAGATCTGCACTGTATGGCGGATGATTACAAACCTCCCATAGGAAACGCTGAATCAAAGTTCTTGTTCTGCGAGCGCTGTGGGATATTGCCTTGTCGTGCAGGAGAATAATGCCTTTGCTAAATTTTCAACGCCTCTTGCTGTTTACGATAGTGCTGCGCAGTAAGCGCCGACTTTAATGCCCGTGGCGTTTGCCGTAAACTCTGTGTATATAACTCCTTCACAGTCGAAGGAAACAGTGGCCATGACCTTCCCCGCTGATCGCGCAATTTTGCATTTCTCCCGCGGTGGCAAGGAGATGTATCTCCAATCCCTAGAACCTCTCTTTCTTACAGGTGAGGAAAGATGGACTCATCTCTCATCGCACGTGATGATGAGGCTCAGCAAATTTATTTAGCGTATGGCATTACATATGAACAGTGACTTACAATTGTGGGTTACATAATTTTGCAAAATTTTACAAAGGTATATTAATTTCATAATTTATAATTTAAAAAATAGGTCTATAAATTAATATCTAATTCGTCGATCCATTCAAGAACTGCCTCTCTCACTTCGCCGTGCGAGAATGGCCGAGCTGTTCTAGGCGCTACAGTCTGGAACCGTGCGACCGCTAAGGTCGCAGGTTCGAACCCTGCCTCGGGCATGTTTTAACTAGTTCTAAGTTCTAGGGGACTGATGACCACAGAAGTTATGTCCCATAGTGATCAGAGCCATTTGAACCATTTTTCTGCCTCTGCCACTTCAAAGAAATCTTCCAAGTTCCCACGGTAGGCTCTTCTGCTACAGTTTGTTACAGTGTGATGGATCGTCTGATGTTCATTTCCACAGTCACACTAAGAAGATGAAGCCCTTCCCCATCGTTAGAGGTTTTCAGCACAGATGCCGTGGCCTGTGCGGATCCGATTAATTGTTTTCCAGGCACGTCACGTTAGTTCCATACCGGCTAGTCATGTGTCAGGTCTTTGGAGCAGTAACGGTCACATTCTATTTCTTTATTTTCCAGTTTTAAAATTTTGTATCGCGTCTACAAATATCGTGTAGTATTCAGTGAGTAAAGCGGTCCTACGGTACGCACACAACTGGGAGTAAGATTTCAGTTCCCACGCTGGCTGAAGGAGCCGATGGACCATTTGGCGTTGTCAGTGCACGGTGCTGAGAGGCGCTGTGGCTAGACATGAAGACGCCCGTTGCGTCAGCAGCGAGGTACGTACGGAATGCACAGTTATTGTGACGCGAAGCATGTGATCTCGCTCAGTAACTATTTGCAAATAAAAGACTCTTTTTCCAATACAGATATTAGGAGTAGCCTACCGGTCATAAGTACCTTCTTACAACAATTTCACAACACCGGAAACCGATCATCGTAATAAGTTTTTGAGATAACGAAAATGAACGAACTATTATGACATATAATGAATGTATTTACGAGGTACAAACTGAGTGCCATAGTAGCCAGTCGCCGACGGAATGCTTTCCGATTTACACTGACGAGCCAAAGAAACTGGTAGACCTGGCTAATATCGTGTAGGGCCCCCGCAAGCATGCAGAAGTGCCGCAGCACGACGTGACATGGACTCGACTAATGTGTGAAGTATCGCCGCAGGGAACTGACACTATGAATCCTGCAGGGCTGTCCATAAATCCGTAAGAGTACTAGGGGATGGAGATCTCTTCTGAACAGCGCGTTGCAAGGAATCCCAGATATGCTCAATAATGTGCATGTCTGGGGAGTTTGGGGGCCACCGGCAGTGTTCAAACTCAGAAGAGTGTTCCTGGAGCCGCTCTGTAGCAATTCTGGACGTGTGAGGTGTCGCATTGTCCTGCTGGAATTGCTCAAGTCCCTCGGAGTTCACAATGGACATGAATGGATGCAGGTGAACAGATAGGATGCTTACGTACGTGTCACCTGTCAGAGTCGTATCTAAACGTATCAAGGATCTCATATCACTCCAAATGCACACGCCCCACGCCATTACAGAGCCTCCACGATCTTGAACAGTCTCTTGCTGTCATGCAGGATCCGTATATTCATGAGGTTGTCTCCATACCCGAACACGTCCATCCTCCCGATAAAATTTAAAACCAGACTCCTCCGACCAGGCAACATGTTTCCAGTCATCAACAGTCCAAAGTCGGTGTTCACAGGCCCAGGCGAGGCGTAAAGCTTTGTGTCTTGAAGTCATCAAGGGTACACAAGTGGGCCCTCGGCTCCGAAAGGTCACATCGATGATGATTCGTTGAATGGTTCTCAAGCTGACTCTTGGTGGTAACCGGATTCCTGATATTCACGGTTCACTCGTGAAATAGGTGCACTGGAAAATCCCCACTTCATCGCCGCCTCGAAGATGCTGTGTCCCATCACCCGTTGGTCGAATGTAACACCACGTTCACTTACATCTTGATAATCTACCATTGTAGCAACAGTAACCGTTTTAACAGCTGCGCCAGACATTTTTTGGCGTATATATTCGTTGCCGACCGCAGTGCCGTATTCTGCCTGTTTACATATCTCTGTATTTGTATACGCATACCTTTACCAGTTTCTTTGGCGCTTTCGTGAAGATCTGTCGTAAGAACCTGCTCTCAGCAGATTGTTAGTTTGCAGTTAATCGTTATTAATTACATCGATATTATCAGTATACGGTGTTAATTAAGTAAATACATTACAATGGCATCTCTTCTGAACGTTATTCCGAATAATATAGCTTCCCCCTTCGTCACTTAGAATCACAGGAAGTAGAACTGCGCTTTACAGAGACGCCGACGGCGCTAATACTGTTTCTACGAGGACCACAAATTTCGAGAGCTTTTCGTCAAACCAGGTGGAAAGAATCCAAAACGACGACTCAGTAAGATAGTCACGGACGGATTGTCTTAACATCCGCAAATGTCGGATAGAGAAGCACGGTCAGTCATACTGAACGCCTCATATACCATCCTCTGCGGACTCTGGCTGATCTGAGACATTTCTGGAGGTTCAATACAAGTGGGAGGGGTGGGGGGCGATTCTTTCAAGGTGACAGTAATTGCGAAACGCAGCGTGAGCAGAATATCCGATTTCGAATGAAGGAATGAGCGCTGCGTATTGTGATGCACATCTGCTGAGCAGTGTCCGCAATAGGAACTCTACGATTTATTAAGCTTATCCATTACGGATTTTTAGAACCCGTGACTGTTACTTGTATGTAAATATAGAAAACTGCAACCAGTCACTTTTTTAATAATTATGTATTATGCCATGAACCGGTTTTCGAACCTTTTCAGGTTCATCTTCACATGGTTTCTGGAAATTACATCACTATTTCTAGCATAATGCTGGGTGCTGACTCTGTCGCAAGAAGGTGGAACATGCTTTAAAATAGTGCCATGACTACTGTTTATCTGTCGATATGGATGCAAATTTATATTTTTAGTTACTGCGGCGCTATGGGCAGCTTTTTGCGTTCGTGTCCATCTGTTAGCTTCCATTTTGATGGCCAGTTGGTATATCACTTCATACACTTTTCCACAATCTATATTCATTTACAATGTGCCAGGAAAACTTTGCCAGCATCCAGTATTTACTATACAACTGCTGCCTGTAACAAAAATCTTGACAAAAAGATAAGGCATAGTCCTACTTTGCTCAGAGAGGTAATTTGTTCTTGTTTACGTGTATTAAAGTCGATATAAGGGCAAATATATTAATCAGGCTGGCGATAACATGAGGACTCAAAATAAAATAAATAAATGAATGAATTACTACAAGAACTAACTTCAAGTGATCTGATGTCTTATTTCTACTCGTGTATTAACGTATAACACTGTTAGTTGATGAGCAAATATTTTAATCATGATTGGGATTAACATGAATGCCCAGGAATAAAATAAAACGGAGTTGTTCACAAATCTTTAACATAATGCAACGCGTCAGCAACCGTATATGTATAGAAAATAAACAATTTTTTCAGCCTTCAGTTGCAAGGTAATTTCTACTCGTTTACCTAGGTTTCGATTCCAGTGATGGAATCTTCTTCAGAACATGGCCAGTGTTTGGCTCTCAAAGTAATTTAATTTTTGTTCTGAAGAAGATTCCATTACTGGAATCGAAACCTAGGTATACGAGTAAAAATTACCTTGCAACTGAAGGCTGAAAAAATTGTTTATTTTCTATTTCAAAACGGAGTTGTGTTATTTGCACTCGAGACACAGCTATTTGTATGACCATGACCTTTATATTTACATTTAAAATTTAAAACAGTAACAAACCTTCAAATGAACTGTTAACTTATTTCCGTTCAAATGGCTCTAAGGGACTTCACATCTGAGGTCATCAGTCCCCTAGACTTAGAACTACTTAAGTCTAACTAACTTAAGGACATCACACATATCCATGCCCGAGGCAGGATTCGAGCCTGCTACCGTAGCAGCCGCGTGGTTCCTGACTGAAGCACCTAGAACCGCTCGGCCACCATGGCCGGCACTTATTTCCGTTCTTATGTTGACATGATCTGGAATTTAGTAAGAGTAGATTCTGTTTATTTTAGCTAAAGATAATATATGAAAAAGTAATAGTATTTTAATGGACTAAAGCTGTTTGTACGACCGTACACTTAATATTTAAAATCAAGAACAAAATATGCATCTATATCGACAGATAAACAATAGTCATGGTGATACATTAAAGCGTGTTCCATCTTATTGTCACAGTCAGCACCCAGCATTATGCTAGAAATAGTGATGCAACTTCCAGAAATCACTTGGAGATTAACCTGAAAAGGTTCGAAAACCGGTTCATGGAACAATAAATAATTATTCAAAAAAAAAGTGACTGGTTGCGGTTTTATGTGTTTACACTCTGAGATTTCTTTGAATCAGTTCGTCTATTCCCTGGACATTGCCGTCTGTGGCCGATGTCGATGGTCCTCTTCCCCGGTCAGCACCACCCAGGTACGCGCGGCCTTAGCCAAATTGTTGGCGCCATTTCACTACCGCGAGACGTGACATTACATTTTGTCCACAGACCGCCAGAATTTCGCGGCGAATCTGTGCGCAATTTAGACGTTTTGCACACAACAATCGCACTGCCCCGCATACTTTGGAGTACGTTTCCAGTTGCTGTGGTATTTTACTGGAACACTGTGATTCACCTGTTATCCGTACCGCAGTTGAACTGTGTTCGCAGGAACCACTCAACATATACTCTCTTCTGACAATGTGCCATTATTGTTGCGCAGTAGTCTTGTCGTGGGACGAAATTTGTAATTTACTTTCTGAAATCCGTACATATATTTGTCCAATAGTGTGTGTAACAGGGAAAAGCTGTTGATCTGCTCAACGTGTAGTACCCCTGAATTACTAAGGCCCGTCTAACGGAAACCTGAGCCAAGTGTAAGACTAAAGGCAAACGTTGTAAAGTACTGGTACAGTCAGACTTGCACGGTGCAGGGACATCATATCAGATGTAGCGAGCCTGGGAAGGCCACGTAAACATCTGTCGGCGTAGCGGAGGCGCTAAAAAGTCTGTTGTGCAACTGCTTGTTGTATGAGCAAAGACAAGTCGCTTCTTCTGTAGACTTTATTTGTTCATTCGTGGCCGGCGTCAGGTGCTCAAAGAGGAGAGGTTGACCTGCAGAGGATTCACAGCTCACAGAGCTCTCTTACGGCGTTTGTACAGATGTCCTTCAACGCGTTCGTGTGTGCATGTTTCTCACTGCACCTCCAGGCTCACAGTTCAGTGCGGAGGTCCTATAAAGCCCAAGATGTCGTCAGAGGTCGGAACGGACGTCTGGTTTTCCAAGGTCATCTTTGTGTGTAATGTGTATTAAATGATTCGTTCCGTGCCAGAGAAGCTAGGGCACAAAGCTGCTGGAGAATCTTCTAGGTCCATGACACTTTATCATTCCTGACTTTTCCTCCAGAGCTGCATTGGACTTCATAGGCTCTCCTGGCTGCGCTATGTCTTACCAACTGACGGTTCGTACGTTGGAGATTGGCATAAACAGAGGAAAAATGGGGCTTGGTAAAAGCTTACACATAATCAGCAGAGACAGTTTTGGCCAAAGATGAAACTTGGCTACTAAACTGTCGTCTGTCAAAGATGAATACTCATATGTCGATTCTGTAGAGCTACTATCGATACATCCTTCAGTTTCATGGCTTTTTATATTCCGTTGTTTATATTCAAGATGTTGGGGTATAAGAGCATATATTTTTATTGGTGACTGAGGACAGTGTACTGAACAACATTACATCAGTATTTACATCGTCTGGAGACTAATAAATGGTTCAAATGGCTCTGAGCGCTATGGGACTTAACTCCTGAGGTCATCAGTCCCCTAGAACTTAGAACTACTTAAACGTAACCAACCTAAGGACATCACACACATCCATGCACGAGGCAGGATTCGAACCTGCGACCGTAGCGGTTTCAGACTGTAGCGCTTAGAACCGCTCGGCCACCTCGGCCGGCGGAGACTAATAAATACAAACATCATGCGTAGTATGTTTTTGGGTTGGTTAGTAGCTCCAAGTACTTACGGCAAGAGCAAGCCATTAATACTTGTTTTCCTCTGTGGAGCAGGTCAGGTGTTGAAGTCGGACGACTCAAAATGGTTAGTCTATACTGACAGGGGTAGTCCACTTGGTGCAATTACGACTGTGTGGAAAACATCAGATAGTAAATTATGCGACGTGTTTGCGGGAAGAGTGTTAGACGCGTTTAAAAACAACCCACTGAAGTGGGTACATATTAAGGTATCAATGATCACAAGATCTGCACGTATTCCCCTAACATCCTGTATTTCAACGGCTTCTCTACAAAGCTGTAATTGATGTGAGAGGACTTGAATAAATGAGAAAGTAAGTTACACATTATTATGGCAACCCAAGTAATTGTTATTGAATACTGCAGGACACTTGAAAATTACGCAAAGTAAGATTATTTTCCAACAAAGTCTGTGTAAACAACAGCCGGGACGTTCTACAAAAGATTAAATTCCTCGATTACAGAAATCCGCTTCTTGTTCACGGAGCTTTTTTCGGGAGCCATTGTGTGAACGTCCTTATCGTTAGAAAATCACTTCCCTCCCAGAAGTTCTTTCAAATTCCGGAACAGTTAGAAATCGTGTAGTGCAAGACCTGGACTGTATTGCGGATCAGTATCACAAACGCCTATGACGCCCTGATCAAATCGTCTCCATTTCACTACGGCTGTACTGCGATATTGCATTTGTCCTTATACGCTGTAAATGGTTCAAATGGCTCTAAGCACTATGGGACTTAACATCTGAGGTCATCAGTCCCCTAGACTTAGAACTACGTAAACCTAACTAACTTTAGGACATCACACACATCCATGCCAGAGGCAGTATTCGAACCTGCGACCGTGCGCGTTATACGCGCAAGAGCAGAGCTGTGATTGCAGAAAACTCGGAACTCGCACTCTCTTCTGACAATGCGACAGTCTGGTCGCGCAATGACCTCAGCGTGGGGTAACGTGTGAACTTACTTTCTGAGGTCCCTGCGTAGCTCGTGATAGTAGACAAAATATTGCTTTCGGAAATCTTCACTTCGTCGTTTCCTAATTGCAGCTAATTTTTCTACTTTCCCTATTAGGAAAAGAACTTAGTGTTCCTTCAGGCATGTAACCACGATTCTCTTTGTAGTTCCAATGTGCCCCGCATTCCGACAGAACAGTGCTGAGAGCTGGACATATTTTCATTGTTGGTTTAAAAACAGGTCTGATATTAGGGGCCAGAGTGTTGCATGGAGTTAGAGAAAAACAAAATTATATTGCACAGATGATGATGATGAAGTTGGTTTGACCTGCAGTCGACTAATAAGTCGATAAATGCAATCAGCATTTTTGCCGAAATGTCGTTTCGGTAGGTCTAAATACATGGACATTACTAAGGATGTTATTTTGTTATTAAAAATGGGTGAAGAAAATTGAGGAAATGGCATTCGTAGACGGTGTCACTCTTACTCTGTTAGTATTGAAGCACTCTGCAATGCGATACTTCAGAAAGCGATGCTTCAGAACAATACTGACGTTTTTTTTTTTTTTTTTTTTTTTTTTGTGGAGGGTGACCTTCCATTGAAGTAGTGCACTATAATCTACCCTCCAAGAGGACATCTTGCAGGCAAGAACCACAAAGAAATGTCGTTCTTGTTTAGTATGCGATCCAAGCGTAGGAAAGGAAAACTGCTCGTTGATGTTGTTGTGATTAAAGAAAATGTACTACCGCAGTTGGACGAATAAAGACTTTCTGTGACCAACAGAATTAATCCATAAACCTAAAAGCCGCTATCATGTATTTAACTCCCATTATTATATATTTAAATGAAGATGTTGCGCCAAAACGCACATATTTAGTTAAGTATGACTCATTAAAATTTAATTTGTGTAGCTCATATTTACCGAACGAGTCTTAGTGGTCCTATTGGCTTTAGAACTGTGGTTATGAAAAATAAAAGCGATAAGCTATCTTCACAAAATCACTGTATTTATTCAAAATGTTCTCCACCTAAACCAATACACAGCATAACAATCGTTTTAAAAGTGTTGTGAAACAGTCACTGCAGTCCTTTTTTGGAATTGCGTTGAGTACTGCAGTACAGTTTTGTGGAATGCCCTTAATTGGGTTGTAATGTTGTCCTTCATTTCAAGCTTCAATTTGAGGAAGCACCACAAATCGGATGGGGTCAAATCCGGTGAATACGGCGGGTGATCCAGGACAGTGGTCCGTTTGCTGACCAAAAACTAGCGTACGATCTTCGCTTCGTGGGTTGGGGCGTTGTCGTAGAGGAGCAACCAGGGACCAGTCTCTCGATATTTCGGTCTGGTTTGACGAATATTCGCTCTCAAACACGAAACGTAATAGCAAGCTTGACGTCGCCTCGCTGCTCCACTGTTATTTTCCGACAAGTGTCGGACACATACTATTACACTGGTGGCCCGAGCGCCTGCTGCACTGTTCTACACAGCTGTCGTTGAAAATTAAAGGATCGTAACACCGCAATTCACCGCGACATAGCATAGCAGTTCGGAATTTCAAACAAGCAGTCCTGTATTATGGTGTATCAGGAAATGCTGCAAAATGTTTCAAATCTTATATCTCTGGCAGGAAACAAAGGATGTTATTAGGAAAGAGACATGTATTAAGCTATCAGGCATCATCCAACTGGGAACTAATTACATGTGGGGTCCCACAAGGTTCCATTTTAGGGCCCTTACTTCTTCTTGTGTATATCAATGACCTTTCATCTGTAACATTACCAGATGCCAAGTTCCTTTTGTTTGCCGATGATACAAACATTGCAATAAATAGCAAGAAAGATCGGCTAATAAAATATTTGTGGACATTAGTCACTGTTTTCTAGCCAATTCTTTGTCACTTTACTTTGAAGAAACACACTACATGCCGTTCAGAACTTGTACGGGGTGTTCCACGAGTATATGCTTAACATACGATGACAAGCAGATAGAAGTGGACAGTGTTAAATTCTTGGGGTTACAGCTTGATAGCAAATTCAACTGGGAGGAGCACACCACAGAACTGCTGAAGCGTCTTAACAAATCTCTATTTGCAATGCGAAGTGTGTCAGACATACGGGATATAGAAATGAAAAAGCTGGCATACTATGCATACTTTCATTCCAACTACTGCTTCCCAATATATTTATTCCTTAATGAAATTTGTCATTAAAAATATATCACATTTTCAAACCAACAGCTCAATTCATGGAATCGATAGTAGAAATAAGAATAATCTTCACAAGGATTTAAAGTCACTTACTCTTCTATAAAATGGTGTACATTCTTCAGGAACACACATTTTCAATAACTTGCCAGCAGCCATAAAAAGCTGAAAAACAAATGAAATTCAGTTTAAGAGACGCCTAAAGGATTTATTGGTGGCCAACTCCTTCTACTCCATTGATGAATTACTCAGTAGAACCAACTGATTTGTTTGTGTATGTTTGTATGTATATAAGTACAGTATAACTTCTGCACAATTTCAGTATAGTAATGTGTTCATTATAAATAAGTATGTGTGTGTGTGTGTGTGTGTGTGTGTGTGTGTGTGTGTGTACAATCTAACTTCCGCACTATTTCAGTGCAGTAATGTGTTCATTGCAAATAAGTATTATAGCAGTTCTATTACATGTGTATTACCTTATAAATAAATAAACTTTTTTTATTTTAAATTCAGTGCATTAGTGTTTGTAAAATGATCCTTTCATATAGCGTTCAATAAAAAAATGACGATCATCCCACTCGGGACCTGTGGAAGGTGCATTAGCTTATGTATTTCATTTGTAAATATTTGTCATGTATTATTGTTTTTCTGACATGTTCTACATCCTGGAGGACCTCCTCACTACCGAGCAATTGAAATGAAAGTAAATCTAATCTAATCTAACGGAACTGGGACACATTGTGTATATGCGCCGCCATGGTGTCTAACTAATCAGTCGGTAGTAATTCTAGAATGTCTGGAGCAAACTCAATTTTTTTTGTTTCTTTTTTTTTTCACTCAAGACTTTTATGGATCATGATTGTGACGTTTTATTTCCGTTATTCACTGGCTCTTGAATCAGTCCGCCAGTAAAATACCGTTTGATGGTTTTTGAATCACTATAGAAACGCGATGGAAAATGTGTTATTTGAATGTTCATGCTATAAGTTTAAAAGGTATTACTTAACGCTGAATTTGAGTAATCTGCAATTGAGAAAAATTCTTATGGTCTCCGTTTCAAGTTGCTTTCGTGGTTGCGTACGGTATTTGTGAATGGGAGTGCGTTATTGCACTGTGTACAAAGACACCGAACACTGAAACGGTATTCAGCATCAGCATGTATCATTTTTTCAAAGATGTGATTTTTATATGACTTTGCTTACTTACGTCGCAAGTCTCATTGAAGTAATCATTGAAGAATTTTGCCCGAATGTGAGTCTCTTATATTTGTTTCATCTTTTGCAGGTAATGGGAACCAAAAGAGGAATTTGGCTGCCGGGAAAGGTGCCTAGTGGTGAGTTTTTAAGAGCAAGTACTTTTAGTTTTTCTACCATCATAACGAAATGAAAGAAACACTTTCGGACGCTGATAAATCTATTAGCACTAAACTACATGAAGCGCAGAGGAAAGCAAGTATTCGTACTAAGACCGAGGCGAATATCTGTGCTGGTATACAGAAGCTGTACAAAGAGCACCAAAATCTGGATAAAGAGAGATTGTAGAGTACGGAAACAGCAAATGTGAGACAGCAGATTTGTAATGATGATTTCGTCGACTTAATTGAAATTTCCAGAAAAAATGTGATGGACAAGACCAGCGTATCACAACAACGTAAAGAATTTCTTAGTCACAAAGAGAAGATCGTATGAATTCATCAATGAGAGGACTAGACAAGTTTTCGCCTCGAAAATAAGAACTAAGTGTATAAAAGAAGGAAAAAAGATCCATATATGAATAAATATTACAAAGGTATGGCTGGAATCAATAAGACATTTGTACTGGAAGACTCATCTTCGTCATCAACAAAGCCTAATTGCAAAGAGGCCGCGTTTTTGTCTCCTGCAACAAAAAAATTAAGGGCAAGTCCTACATTAGACTTTCGTCTACTTGCGATCGAGAACAGTTCTTTATTCCACAAGGAAGTACTTCATTTATAGCAACTACAAAGACCCTTGGCCACTCTGTTTCAAAAATTTATGTATTCCAGATACCGTTTACTGAGCTCGGGCAATCAATAGAAGGAACACATAAGAAAATCGACCAGTTTCTTTCTGAAAATCCTACTCATTTGGTCTTGAACTGGGATAGTAAACTGTTACACTCAGTTACCCGTTGGAATGTCAGTACTTTGAAAGGCAGTGTTGCTCTTCAAATGACTGGCAAAGGGTTGCAACAAAGGACCGGTCTGGGCTACGTGGTAATATCGTCGGTATATCTTGTGATATTGCAGCAGCTAATACAGGACTAATCCAAGGGGGCTGTACCAGAATTGAAAGGGAATTCGGACGAACATCATTGTGGTTGGCTTGCCGTCATCACACCCATGAACTAATAATGAAATGAGTGTTTGAGGAGTGTTGTGTCACAGCATCCATAAAGATTTTTCTCCACTTGATAGGAAGTCATTTACGAGAATGCTGGATGAAGAAAGTTTCGTTTAAGGCTTTCTAGAAGAGCAAAGAGGGAAAGTATACATATATTCGCTTTTGGCACAAGGCAATTTTATATGCTGCAGATTCTTAACACGTCAAGATAGTGCTCTCACGGTTGCTAATAGAGATTTTTGGTATTTGTCAGGAACAAATTTAGGTTTGGCTTTTTTGGACAGATGTATTTTTCAGGCTATTAAGGAAAATAGTTTAAAAATTAGAAACCAAACTTGCAAATAAAAATTAAATTAGAGGGTCAAAACGTAGTTTTTGAAGGAAATGACCTGAGCTGTTTCTTACTAATCAATCAAAGACGTTCTGTGAATTGTTAGGGATTCAAGACGTGACTTAATACTGCAGTGATTCTCAAAGAAGCCATGTGAATGGTCTTCTGGTGCTCATTGATACCACAAAAAGAGCAATCGTGCAGATAAAAAAGTTTAACGAAAACTTCATTGATGAACAACAAAAGCAATTCCTATTCAGGTTAGTCGATCATCACAGAAAAGTCGTCACCAAGCGAACAAAATAAGGGATTGCATCGTTCATAGTTAATTAATATAAAACATTATGTCTGTCATACTACCTATTAATCTGAGTTTGTGATTACTAGTTTTTCCGGTAAAAGTAATTGTTGTTGTGATCTTCAATCCTGAGACTGGTTTGATGCCGCTCTCCATGCTACTCTATCCTGCACATGCTTCTTCATCTCCCAGTACCTACTGCAACCTACATCCTCCTGAATCTGCTTAGTGTATTCATCTCTTGGTCTCCCTCTACGATCTTTACCCTCCACGCTGCCCTGAAATTCTAAATTGGTGATCCCTTGATGCCTCAGAACATGTCCTACCAACCGATCCCTTCTTCTAGTCAAGTTGTGCTACAAACTCCTCCCCAGTTCTGTTCAATACCTCCTCATTAGTTATGTGATCTACCCATCTAATTTTCAGCATTTTTCTGTAACACCACATTTCGAAAGCTTCTATTCTCTTCTCGTCCAAACTATTAATCGTCCATGTTTCACTTCCATACATGGCTACACTCCATACAAATACTTTCAGAAACGACTTCCTGACACTTAAATCCATGCTCGATGTTAACAAATTTCTCTTCTTGAGAAACGCTTTCCTTGCCATTGCCAGTGTACGTTTTATATCCTCTCTACTCCGACCATCATCAGTAATTTTGCTCCCCAAATAGCAAAACTCCTTTACTACTTTAAGTGCCTCATTTCCTAATCTAATTCCCTCAGCATCACCCGACTTAATTCGATTACATTCCATTATTCTCGTTTTGCTTTTGTCGATGTTCATCTTATATCCTCTTTACAAGACACTGTCCATTCCGTTCAACTGCTCTTCCAAGTCCTTTGCTGTTTTTGACAGAATTACAATGTCATCGGCGAACCTTAAAGTTTTTATTTTTCTCCATGGATTTTAATACCTACTCCGAATTTTTCTTTTGTTTCCTTTACTGCTTGCTCAATATACATATTGAATAACATCGACGAGAGGCTACAACCCTGTCTCACTCCCTTCCAAACCCCACCCTCTTAGCAATTATGAGAGCAGTTCTTTGACGTGCTTAGAGTCTGTAGCATATACACATCATTCTTTGGAGCCCATCAACTTAAAATTTCCTCGTGCCAAAAGTGAATATACAGGGTGTTACAAAAAGGAACGGCCAAACTTTCAGGAAACATTCCTCACATACAAATAAAGAAAAGATGTTATGTGGACATGTGTCCGGAAACGCTTAATTTCCATGTTAGAGCTCATTTTAGTTTCGACAGTATGTACTCCAACGTGATCAAATTGTAAATTTTCACAATCAACATGTGTGGGCTGACGGGAATCCGCACGCAATTTTGCAATCACGTCATCAACACAGATTTTCTGTGAACGTTTGGGCAGGCATTGTTGGTGATGTCTTGATTGGGCCCCATGTTCTTCCACCTACGCTCAATGGAGCACGTTATCATGATTTGATACGTGATACTCTACCTGTGCTGCTAGAGCATGTGCCTTTACAATTACGACACAACATGTGGTTCATGCACGATGGAGCTCCTACACATTTCAGTCGAAGTGTTCGTACGCTTCTCAACAACAGATTCGGTGACCGACGGATTGGTAGAGGCGGACCAATTCCATGGCCTCCACGCTCTCCTGACATCAACCCTCTTGACTTTCATTTATGGGGGCATTTGAAAGCTCTTTTCTACGCAATCCCGGTACCGAATGTAGAGAATCTTCGTGCTCGTATTGTGGACGGCTGTGATACAATACGCCATTCTCCAGGGCTGCATCAGCGCATCAGGGATTCCATGCGACGGAGGGTGGATGCATGTATCCTCGCTAACGGATGACATTTTGAACATTTCCTGTAACAAAGTGTTTGAAGTCACGCTGGTACCTTCTGTTGCTGTGTGTTTCCATTCCATGATTAATGTGATTTGAAGAGAAGTAATAAAATGAGCTCTAACATGGAAAGTAAGCGTTTCCGGACACATGTCCACGTAACATATTTTCTTTCTTTGGGTGTGAGGAATGTTTCCTGAAAGTTTGGCCGTACCTTTTTGTAACACCCTGTATAATATCGTCATGGTGCCTTATATGAGCTCCGCTGGACCCATGGTTGCCCACGTGAATGTTCCCCAGAGCATAATGGAGCCGCCGCTAGCTTGTCTCGGTCCCGCAGTAATAGGTGTCATGGAGCTGTTTTCTTGAACGTGACGAATTCGCTCCCTCCCATCGGCATGATAAAGAAGGTATCGGTATTTATCGGACTATTCAACGCTGTGCCACTGCGTCAACGTCCAGTGCCAACTGTCAAGTGCCCATTTCAGTCGTAGTTGCTGTTGTCGTGGAGTTAACAATGGCACGTGCATGGGTCGTCGGCTGCGGAGGCCGACCGTTAGGGGTGTTCAGTGCACTGTGTTTTCAGGCTGTACAGCATTAGAGTCTGATGTTAGTTCCGCCACAGCTCACCACATGTCCTGTTTTACCAGTCCGCCCAACCTACGACGTCCGACATCTGTAATGAGGGGTGGCCACTGGACCCCACGACGTCTGGAAGTGATTTCAACTTGGTTTTTCCAATTCTTGAAGACACTCCTCACAGTACTCCTCCAACACATGACAAGTCGTGCAGTTTCCGAAATGGTCCTGCTGAACCTCCAGGTCATCACAACGGTCAAACTCAAATAGATCGCGCCCCTTCCCTATTCTACACACGAACAGCTCGCTCACTGATACTACACGGAGCTAGTGTGTGTCTGACAAGCAGTCATTCCTCGCCAAGTGACGATGGTATCGCCTGGACGGCTTTACTCCGATAGTAGGTCCGTGATCATAAAGTTCTGACTGCTCAGCGTAAACTAGCTTCACAACGTGGAGCTAACAAAAGTATCATTATTTAAAGTGGAGCCCAAACAAAAGCCATAAAAAACACATTTACAAACATAGATTGCCGAATGAAATTATAACTCGCTTCTCTCAAAAACAAGACTAAGTTATTGATTACAGCGTCACTTCTCCTCGCTGACAGCAGAAGACTTTCAGAGAACGGGAGAGGCACAGAGATACTGCGTGGTTCTCTCGCAGACGTGGTTTCCGAGAAGAGAGGAGCGGAAATCTGGGGCGATCACATTACATGCACGCACGGCACGTGCTGCGTGCGCCACGGTCGGAGCTCCCTTGCGAGTGTTTGGAAACAGTTCAAGTTGCAGTTCTGTGTAGGGCACTAAACTGTAGGAGTTAGCGGACTCCGACATGGTGGACTGTTCTATTTTAAGTCTGGTGATGGACCAGTAGACGTCAGCCATACTGAAGTTGCTACGGTGTACTTTCTCTGATATCTGCGATATCTTTCATTACAAATGGCCCGTGTTTTAGGTCTGTGCTGCTGCTCATTATGGATTTAAAGAAACCAAAGTGTGAGGTCATCAGTCTCCTATTCACCGCCTCCATAACGAAATCAGTTTACCCCATCTGTCTGCGTCTAAATTAAATTCTGTGTCCAAATGAGAAAGTATTCCAAATGCTTGCGTAGCATGTACCTGAGGCAGCATGTGGATGCCAGCCCGATATTCAAGTGGGATGCGGGTAAACGGCCAATAAACCACATATAGGCTGCACGATACGCTGGCCCTCGTGGACAATCATCCGGGCGGATACGAACCGGGGCCTGCACGCAACCCAGTCCTGGTCCTGGACGTTGACGTTTTAACGTGCACTGCTATCTGGGCGGATGGTCTATGTTCGTTTTCAAGACCGATCCATGATGAATAAGTGTGGCGTATCATCTCTGTGGCCGGCCGGTGTGGCCGTGCGGTTCTAGGCGCTTCAGTCTGGAACTGCGTGACCGCTACGGTCGCAGGTTCGAATCCTGCCTCGGGCATGGATGTGTGTGATGTCCTTAGGTTAGTTAGGTTTAAGTAGTTCTAAGTTCTAGGGGACTGATGACCAAAGAAGTTAAGTCCCATAGTGCTCAGAGCCATCATCTCTGTGTCAGTACAAGAAGAGTGTAGGATTGATGTGGAGATGTGACAGACCAACAGAAATAAGCTACTGGGTTTGGACGTGTCCATGACAACACGGCAAATAAAGCTGCTAGATTTGTTGACGTATCAGCGAGGACTGTAACGTCCCTACAGGAAATGGTGCACCACTCGTAGCCATGAAGTCCGCAGCTCGTGGTCGTGCGGTAGCGTTCTGGCTTCCCACGCCCGGGTTCCCAGGTTCGATTCCCGGCGGGGTCAGGGATTTTCTCTGCCTCGTGATGACTGGGTGTTGTGTGATGTCCTTAGGTTAGTTAGGTTTAAGTTGTTCTAAGTTCTAGGGGACTGATGACCATAGCTGTTAAGTCCCATAGTGCTCAGAGCCATTTGAACCTTTTTTTTTTTTCGTAGCCATGTAACACAGAACAGTGCTCGTGGAAAGATCCTGGCCGCTAGTGGCCAGAGACGAGTTTAACGGCTTATCAATGACTCAAACCCGACAGGAAATGCAACTGCAAACGGAAGTGCATGCATGGGCTGTACCGTGGTTGGCACGCCACTTGAGTCATCATACATGTCTGGCGAGTAAGGTGTTTATCTAGCGAGTGCGAAGCAGGAAGTGAGGAGTGACGGCTAGGGACCGGAGTCGGCGGACATGTTGTGGCTATCGCATCAGTGTGCCATTCGCGGCCGATCCGGCGCGTGGCTTTGGAGCCCTGGCTGACTTGTTATATGATAAGGCAACCACAATAACAACAGATTTCCTGGCGGAAGATTGTTCTATAGATATACTGTGCAAGTGACTGTGCTCCGATGGTGCTCCGTAATAATATTATTTTATAGGTTGTGGAATAAGCAGAAAGTAGAAGCCGTTGTGAAAATGATACTCTGAGGTGTTGCCAAAATTGTTTCCTGGACGCGTCAGATTCCACTAATACTGATGTATTAGGCTCTCCACAATGTTCTGAATTTTAGTCTACTTTAGCTCATGTATTTTACTGTGGTTTGGTCATGTATCAAATGGTCATGTCATGTTGGAGCCGATGTAATGTTGTATGGTGACATTTAGCTAAACAGGCCAATTTATCACGACAACATTCGAGAATACAGTTACTAAAGGTACTGTCTTGATAAACTTCATCTAATCCTTCTCGAACTTCTGCATTATAAGTTATCTATTTTAACAGTGTTCGCGTTAATATATATTTGGACATCGATCACCTTCAAGATTTGAAACTAGTGAGTTGTTACAAACTTGACTCGTAGGCAAGATCTAATTGCATTAGCTGATTTCTAAGCTATCCATTGTTTCCTGCTTTCTATCTCTGAAGATAAATTTATGGGCTTGGGCTAAGGTAAACCTCACCTGGGGATTAAAAAAATATTTTGCTTCATTTAAGCGATCATTTTCATTTGAAATGCATATGCGAGAACTAAGTAGAGCGTGGTTGTGAGTTGTGTCATTGACTACAAAGCGTTATCATGAATGTGACTTGTAATCATCCTGCAAATTGTGTGCTCATGTAAACGTATCTGTTGCATATATTTGCTTAGGTTTGTGACGCCATAACACAGATTTGTAACGACCTTTTACGGCTTTCAAATTGTGAACGTTGACTATATATTCGGAGTTGACATCCAGTTATGATTCTGGAATAAATGTATCAGTATTTCTTTTAGTGGTTAAATTTGAAAAAATTTATGTTTATCTGGTTGTATTCATTTCAGTTCTACAGCCAGAATATCTCGTCATCTGGACACAATATTTCGGCGGTCCACTGGCGGACATCTTGAGGTCAGCATGTTGTCTCACTATATCGCCGGATCTGAAATCAAACACGCTCCTTTATACACCAACCATGAGTCCAGAGCGCGTGCACGAGCATAACCCCCTCTAGCGACAGGTTGCGCCGGTGGTGGAAAGCTCATGGAAACGATAAATCGATATCAAACACTACTGACAGTTTTCGAAAACCGAGAGACAAGGATCGTTGTTTCTTAATGTCAAACAGAACAAGGTTTGCAGATAGTTTGGCACAAGAATTGGACCACCTAAAAGCTGTGTTCAAGCAGAGTAGCTATACTTGCTCTACAGATTGGACCTTCGATGGAACCAACAGAAAATAAAGCAAATCTGTGGCATTCCTACTTTTTGCGGGGACCGTATCTTCAAAAATAGGTAGAATTGTAAAGAAATTTAATATTAAAAGTGTATTCCGTTCGTCAGCTAATACAAGACCCGCGCTGGGCTCAGTGAAGGATAATTTGTGTTTGAGAAAGCCCAGGGTCTACAAGATTCCCTGCCATTGCAGGAAGGTCTGTATATGACATATGATTCGTACGGTCCAGGATCGTTGCATGGAGCACCATCGCCACACGCGTTTATTTCAGCCAGTAAAATCTGCAGTGGTGGAACATTCTCTTACTGAAGGACATAAAATGTTGTATGATGAGACACAAGTGGTTACCTCTGCATCGCGGTATTACTTCTGTTTAGTGAAAGAAGCCATTGAAATCCGTCTGTCTGACAATATTTTAAACAGAGATAAGGGGTATCATTTAAGTAAGAGCTGGAACCCTGTTCTGCTTGACATTAAGAAACAACGATCCACGTCTCGGTCTTCGAAAACTGTCAGTAGTTCTGATATCGATTTATCGTTTCCGTGTTGTTGTGCCTGTCGCTAGAGGGCAGTTATGCTCACGCAATCGCGGTGGACGTAGGATTGGTGTATAAAGGAGTGCCGCGGGGTGTTTGATTTCAGTTCCGGCGAGATAGTGCGATGGCGAGGTGGACCACCGAAATATCGTGTCCAGATGATGAGATGTTCCAGCTGGAGACCTGGTATGAATACGACCAATTATTTCGCTGGGAAAGTTTACGTAGCCACGTTATATTTAGTGCTTTACAATAAATATGTTGTCATCCAAACTCAATCAGTCGCTCCATCATTTCCTAAGTTACAGCATCCTGCTATGGGACATTTGCAGTTGGGTTCTTTGCAAAAAGGCCATTATATACAGCATAACATAAAGAAGTACGCCTTCAGAGGACCAAACAGCTCAGAATCTGGACACCAGTCGACTTTAAGTGTGGTACGACGGGTCGAGATTTGCTTTCTTTTGAATGATACAAGCCATCGAGTGTACCGAGGTGTTTAGTCCGCAGTGTGTGGAGTGTAGTTCAGTTTGTTGTGTGATGCTTTTGGAGTGTTTTTCCTAACATTACTTGTGAGCACTCACTGAGGGTATTTTGAGCACAAACCTGGGTGTTTGTTACGACACTTGGTTGGTTGGTTGATTGATTTGGGTAATGGAACCAAACAGCGAGTTCATCGGCAAGGATGGGGAAGGAAGTCGGCGGCGTCCTTCCGGAGGAACCATCCCAGAATTTTCCTGAAGCGATTTAGGGAAATGACTGAAAACCAGGATGGCCGGACGCGGGTTTGAACAGTCGTCCTCCCGAATACGAGTCCAGAGTACAAACCATTGCGCCGCCTCGCTCGGTATATTACGTTATTTCCAGTGACCTAGTGTTGCTCTTATTTCTACATCTTCATGGTGAGTAGGCTGAGGACACTCTAGTGTTTCAAGATAACAACCGTCATGTTGACAGGGCTACAGCATAATTCGGTGATTCGACGTAGACACTGACGTCCTATCGCACCTAGACTGGTCTGCTACAATAGGCCATCTTAATTTCATAGGAAATGTCTCGTTTGGAATCTCTACAGGATCTGATCATCGATGGGTGGTTTCAGTTACATTATTTGATGGAGAGTGTTGGGACAACCCAGTGTGATGCTAGGTTGGCCACTAGATGTCACGAGAGGTGGACCCTCCAGGGTAAAAGGAGGCGGGTGTGGGGGGCGGGGGGGGGGGGGGGAGAGACATCAAATTGTCAATAGAGGAACAATAATGGTAGCCTGGATGGGCCAGGAGAGCTCAGTAACCTCAAACTTGAACTCATCATTGCCTGTCATCCGGGTAACAAATCCACAAGGGAGATTTCAACCATCCTACAGCTTGGCGAATAAGAAGCTGACTTAACTTGGTTCAAATGGCTCTGAGCACTATGGGACTCAACTGCTGTGGTCATAAGTCCTCTAGAACTTAGAACTACTTAAACCTAACAAACCTAAGGACATCCTGCCCGAGGCAGGATTCGAACCTGCGACCGTAGCGGTCGTGCGGTTCCAGACTGAAGCGCCTTTAACCGCGCGGCCACTCCGGCCGGCCGGCCCGCTGACTTAACTGTATGTAATCTTTTATCAGATCACAACTGGTTTCGTGACACTGAAAACCACATTCTCAGGTGACATGTAACTACACAATACTGTTACATGGAATAGAACATTCGTTGTCAGCCCAACTAATAAACCGCGAAATTCCAATACGCCGTTAAATCTCAATCTGCCAGATATATGGATCCAAGTCCAAAGTGGAGTACATTACATCACAATAAACTACATAACTCCAGTCTGTGCACATTCCCGCAAAACGGGACGTGACTTCGTATTGTGAAATACTGACCAAAGCTACTCAAGTGGACTGTTAGTGGTGTGGCTTGGAAGTGGAAAAGCAAAGTACCAACCAAGACCAAGCAGACCTATTGTCCTAACGGACTGGGTTGTCGAGAGTTGCGGAGGGTGATTGTAAACAATCGCAATGAATCAGCAGAAGGAATCACTCATGAGCTTCAAAGTGCTACCAACAGTCCAGCTAGCGCAATGTCTGCTCACAGGGAGTTGAAAAGAATGGGATACAGTGGACGAGGAGCTCCTCACAAGCCACAAATTTCTGTAGGGAATGTTAAACGACGGTTGAGGTGACGGAAAGAGCGACGCCATTGGACAGTGGATAAGTGGAAATGAGTAATTTGGAGTGACGAATTATGCTATAGGCTTGACAGTCCGATGGAAGGGTATTTGTTTTGCGAATGCCTGCAGAACGTTACCTCCCATCACGTGCAGTGGGAACAGGGAAGTACAGGAGAGCTGGTTTTACAGTATGGGACAGTTTTTCGTGCAGAAATGGCAACGCATTATACCCTTAAAGCCGAAACCCGAGAAGGTAATAATGGTGGAATCTGTCATCTGGAGCAGAGTTGATGTTTAACTCATCCTCTAGGTGTCTCCGTTAGAAACCGCGGAAAGGTGTGAAGGCACTTTAAAGCATTGTGTACTGCGTACAGTAGAGGGACAGTCCGAAGACGATAACTGCATCAGCATGAAAATGCATCCTGCCAAAGCGGCATCTGTGAAGTAGTGACAGTAGTGTTCTTGAAATATCCTGGCCTGCCCACAATCCTGACCTGAAACTTATGAAGTGACCTTTGCAGCCCGCATCTCGTGGTCGTGCGGTAGCGTTCTCGCTTCCCACGCCCGGGTTCCCAGGTTCGATTCCCGGCGGGGTCAGGGATTTTCTCTGCCTCGTGATGGCTGGGTGTTGTGTGATGTCCTTAGGTTAGTTAGGATTAAGTAGTTCTAAGTTCTAGGGGACTGATGACCTAAGATGTTAAGTCCCATAGTGCTCAGAGCCATTTGAACCATTTTTTTTTACCTTTGCAATGGGTTAGAATGTCGACTTTGCTTCAGACCCCAGCGTCCAAGATCACTACTTACTCTGATTTCGGCTCTTGAGGTATAATGGGTTGCCATTTCTTCACAGATATTTTGCCACGTCATTCAAAGTGTCTCCAACAGAATTCAATCCTTTGGAATGGGCTAGAATGTCGACATTGCTACAGACCTCAGCTTCCAAGATCACTACCTACTCTGGATTCGGCTCTTCGGCCGGCCGGAGTGGCCGAGCGGTTCTAGACGCTCCAGTCTGGAACTGCCCGACCGCTACGTTCGCAGGTTCGAATCCTGCCTCGGGCATGGATGTGTGTGATGTCCTTAGGTTAGTTGGGTTTAAGTAGTTCTAAGTCTAGGGGACCTTAGAAGTTAAGTCCCATAGTGCTCAGAGCAATTTGAACCATTTTTCAGCTCTTGAGGTATAATGAGTTGCCATTTCTTCACAGATATTTTGACACTTTATTCAGAGCGTCTCCAACAGAATTCAATCCATCATAAAGGTAAAGCGTGGATACATCCCAATAATGGGTATACGATTATTGTTGATCAGATAATGTACACTCCTGGAAATGGAAAAAAGAACACATTGACACCGGTGTGTCAGACCCACCATACTTGCTCTGGACACTGCGAGAGGGCTGTACAAGCAATGATCACACGCACGGCACAGCGGACACACCAGGAACCGCGGTGTTGGCCGTCGAATGGCGCTAGCTGCGCAGCATTTCTGCACCGCCGCAGTCAGTGTCAGCCAGTTTGCCGTGGCATACGGAGCTCCATCGCAGTCTTTAACACTGGTAGCATGCCGCGACAGCGTGGACGTGACCCGTATGCGCAGTTGACGGACTTTGAGCGAGGGCGTATAGTGGGCATGCGGGAGGCCGGGTGGACGTACCGCCGAATTGCTCAACACGTGGGGCGTGAGGTCTCCACAGTACATCGATGTTGTCGCCAGTGGTCGGCGGAAGGTGCACGTGCCCGTCGACCTGGGACCGGACCGCAGCGACGCACGGATGCACGCCAAGACCGTAGGATCCTACGCAGTGCCGTAGGGGACCGCACCGCCACTTCCCAGCAAATTAGGGACACTGTTGCTCCTGGGGTATCGGCGAGGACCATTCGCAACCGTCTCCATGAAGCTGGGCTACGGTCCCGCACACCGTTAGGCCGTCTTCCGCTCACGCCCCAACATCGTACACTGGCCGTACAACACTGGTGATCGTCGAGGGGACACTGAATAGTGCACGGTACATCCAAACCGTCATCGAACCCATCGTTCTACCATTCCTAGACCGGCAAGGGAACTTGCTGTTCCAACAGGACAATGCACGTCCGCATGTATCCCGTGCCACCCAACGTGCTCTAGAAGGTGTAAGTCAACTACCCTGGCCAGCAAGATCTCCGGATCTGTCCCCCATTGAGCATGTTTGGGACTGGATGAAGCGTCGTCTCACGCGGTCTGCACGTCCAGCACGAACGCTGGTCCAACTGAGGCGCCAGGTGGAAATGGCATGGCAAGCCGTTCCACAGAACTATATCCAGCATCTCTACGATCGTCTCCATGGGAGAATAGCAGCCTGCATTGCTGCGAAAGGTGGATATACACTGTACTAGTGCCGACATTGTGCATGCTCTGTTGCCTGTGTCTATGTGCCTGTGGTTCTGTCAGTATGATCATGTGATGTATCTGACCCCAGGAATGTGTCAATAAAGTTTCCCCTTCCTGGGACAATGAATTCACGGTGTTCTTATTTCAATTTCCAGGAGTGTATTATGGTCCTTTTCTACCCTTTCGTGTGATTCTGGCGACTCTGTATCTGATTTATGTTTACAAGTTGATGTAAGATGATAAAGAATAGCACACAGAGGATCTCCATACATCAATATTTATCCTGCATTTCTCTTGTAAATAACTTTAAATGAGTGTGTTACATTGTGCTTTAGAATTTTCGTGAAAAATAATACTTGTATGATTTTTCCAAGTTAAGGATGTTGTAAAATATTGTTTCATTACCAGGTGGAGGACTTCTGGATGCATGTTTCATGCTTGTAATTTCCTTTGTTTCATGCTTGTAATTTCCTTAACGGCTGTGACCGGTTCCGGGCTATCATTCACATCTAGAGATGGCTGCTTTTTTTTTATTACAGTTTTAGTTACGTCAGCAGCATGCCGTTCTCTCATGCGCTGCGTAATAGTACGTGCTTGGTTACTGCCAAATCATATGCTGTGTAGGTGATTTGGATATACAAACGAATTCGCTAACATGGTATAGTTGGTAGCATATAAAGTGAGTGAGTTATGTGCTCTTATATTTGTTCTAGTGAACGGCGATTTGTCTCATTCTCGTCCTTATGTCTGAGGTGGAAACAGCGCACACGTAGCACACAAAGAAATATGGTTCACAAACACTTTTAAACATTCCTCGTGTCTGTTGCAGCTTCACACATGAACGTTACATGTAATGTTTCTGTTTATATTTCAATGACTATCCATTAGACTAAGATATCACTCATTTCTCAACAAACAAATTTCTCAAATACGTTATTTTAAACAAAGAATGTCTGTGGGAGGTGAAATAAGTTAATAGGATAAATGACACTTTATATTTTCGTGTTTTGGTTTTGAGAATCGGTCCCGCAAAATTTGTAAATGTATTTATGACACAACCTTCTCAGTGCCTTTAGAGTCATGGAACTTTGTAGGAAGAACTAGGGCTATTAGGAAAATAAGGTCTGATCGGTCGCCAAATGGTAGCCAAAGTAAAAACCAAAAATGTTGTATTTGCTACATCTTCCAGCTACTTCTCTACGTAGTTGCCTCTCCAACTTGCTACATTGGTCGTAGCGTTCCACCAACTTTCCAATACCCTTGTCATAGAAAGCAGCCGCCTGTGCGTTCTGCCACTTCTCTACGGTGGTCTGCAGTTCGTTGTCCGTGACAAAATGTTGTCTTCATACCAGCGGTTCATGTGAGCAGAGAACATCAGAGGGAGCCTAGTCTGCGCCGTGGGGTGGGTGATCAAATACATCCCATCGAAAATGCTGCAGGATCGTCCTCATTGTCCCTGCAGGGTGCGGCCGAGAATTGTCAGGAAGAAGGAAATGAATGACAGGTTCGTTAAGTGGGGTTGCATGAAACCAGGCGTTACCTCGCAGTGGACACTCATGTTTGGTGGGAGACTCTACTGGGTGAGTCAAAAAGAATTTTACATCTTTGGAATGATAGAGAAATTTGTTGAGATAACTTACAAAATCGGTAGATGTGTCACTCTGTAGCATACTTAGCCTCAAGTTTGATTCACGTAGTGCATCAGTACCCCATTCCGCCACCAGGAGCGCCACCATAGTGCACAGTTAAAATGGCTACTTTCACTGGTGCAGAGTGTGCTCGCTCCCCAGACCTGACATCAACGGATTTCTTTCTCTGGGGTTTTTGTGAAGACTGTGTGTATGTTCCTCTTCTAACAAGAAAATTATCTGCCTGAAAAACCGAGTCTAAAAAATCGAATCTGCGCTGCCATTGCAAAAGCTGCCCCTGATTTGCTGCAACGAGCATGGGAAGAAACTGATCCAATGTTTGCCGCATCACCAACAGTAGTCACATCGAATCAAAATGACTCTTGTCACTTTCATGTGGAATTTGAGTTTGTTTGCTACAAAACGACACATGTACCGATTCTGTAAGTTACAGGGTGTTTCAAAAATGACCGGTATATTTGAAACGGCAACAAAAACTAAACGAGCAGCGATAGAAATACACCGTTTGTTGCAATATGCTTGGGACAACAGTACATTTTCAGGCAGACAAACTTTCGAAATTACAGTAGTTACAATTTTCAACAACAGATGGCGCTGCGGTTTGGGAAACTCTATAGTACGATATTTTCCACATATACACCATGCGTAGCAATAATATGGCGTAGTCTCTGAATGAAATTACCCGAAACCTTTGACAACGTGTCTGGCGGAATGGCTTCACATGCAGATGAGATGTACTGCTTCAGCTGTTCAATTGTTTCTGGGTTCTGGCGGTACACCTGGTCTTTCAAGTGTCCCCGCAGAAAGAAGTCACAGGGGTTCATGTCTGGCGAATAGGGAGGCCAATCCACGCCGCCTCCTGTATGTTTCGGATAGCCCAAAGCAATCACACGATCATCGAAATATTCATTCAGGAAATTAAAGACGTCGGCCATGCGATGTGGCCGGGCACCATCTTGCATAAACCACGAGGTGTTCGCAGTGTCGTCTAAGGCAGTTTGTACCGCCACAAATTCACGAAGAATGTCCAGATAGCGTGATGCAGTAATCGTTTCGGATCTGAAAAATGGGCCAATGATTCCTTTGGAAGAAATGGCGGCCCAGACCAGTACTTTTTGAGGATGCAGGGACGATGGGACTGCACATGGGGCTTTTCGGTTCCCCATATGCGCCAGTTCTGTTTATTGACGAAGCCGTCCAGGTAAAAATAAGCTTCGTCAGTAAACCAAATGCTGCCCACATGCATATCGCCGTCATCAATCCTCTGCACTATATCGTTAGCGAATGTCTCTCGTGCAGCAATGGTAGCGGCACTGAGGGGTTCCCGCGTTTGAATTTTGTATGGATAGAGGTGTAAACTCTGGCGCATGAGACGATACGTGGACGTTAAACCTCCGTTGAAAACTTCGTCTTGTTGCAACAACACTGTGTTCTAGGTGGTGGAATTCCAACACCAGAAAAATCCTCTGTTCTAAGGAATAAACCATGTTGTCTACAGCACACTTGCACGCTGTGAACAGCACACGCTTACAGCAGAAAGACGACGTACAGAATGGCGCACCCACAGACTGCGTTGTCTTCTATATCTTTCACATCACTTGTAGCGCCATTTGTTGTTGAAAATTGTTAACTACTGTAATTTCGAAAGATTGTCCGCCTGAAAATGTACTGTTGTCCCAAGCATATTGCAACAAACGGTGTATTTCTATCGCAGCTCGTTTAGTTTTTATTGCCGTTTCAAATATACCGGTCATTTTTGAAACACCCTGTATCTCAATAAATTTCTATATTATTACAAAGTTGTAAAGTCCTTTTTGATTCGCTTTGAATTGTACTAGGCATCTTTACGTGCTCGCTGTGCGCTGAGAGCTGAACAGAGCGACGTGGTGCGATCGACAGGGATGCTGGAGACACTGCCCAACACATCTGTGCAAAGCTTCATCAGATTTTCACTGTCGTTTCCTTTGCGCGACCTATCGGATCTTCCTTTCTGAATGGCACTCGTAGAAGTAGAAATACAGAATCAAGTCTCGAAAGCAGTTTTACTCTCCGAGGGGAACCAAGTGCGTAATTCCAAACATGAAAGGGCACTTGGAACGTAGTGGTGTTAACACAGGTCGCAAGCGGGCATTTTTAGACGGCGGAAAAGTAAACTGACAGAGCTGTCGATAGCAATTTCACAGCCAAAAGCGGAACCGCTTTAAATGACTCGGCGCGGCGCAATTATGTCGTAACAAGCGGCAGCCATTAGGCGCGCAGCGCACGGCTGAAATGAATTAATTTGCCTGTTGGGCGCCGGGACCACGCGGGCTTTGATGTCGGCGGCGCCAGCGCGGGTGCGGATCTGCGGTCGCCGATTCAGATCGGCGCGAGTGCCGCGCGCTCCACGCAGTAACGGACGAGGTTCCAGGAGCGCCCTCAACGACTATGAGGCGTAAGTGACCCGATGGGTAATTTATTATACCGTGTTATTATCTAGACATGGATAGCGAAGCCATTAAAAGAGGAATTTACATCGACTTCTCTCTAGTACATGTTGTTTCGTGAAGACCCAACGTAACATTAGCGGACTTTTCTATCCCTTTTTGTTGGATGCCATGTCTAAAGTCCCTAGCCTTCGTTTCCCTAGCGTTTATCCGGCCTAGTACGGAGTCTGCTTATTCAGGATTTGACAAATTTTATTTTATTACCAGCATTTTACCCTTGGCTTCGCACACATACTCATATATTGCTCGCATCTCCTCCTCGTTCTCACTCTCTGTTCAGCACCTCCCATTCTCTCTCTCTTTCCAATTCTTTCTTCCCGAATGTCTGTCCATCTCTTCCTCCTCCTCTCTCTTTCCATCTCTGCTCCAAGTCTCTCTCTGTCCGTTTCCTGCCCCCATCTCTCTGTCCATCTCTTCCTCTCCCAACTCTCTGTCCATCTTCTCCTTCCCCATCTCTCTGTCCTTCAACCCTTGTCTCATCTCTCTCTTCATCACCTCCTCCTCTCTTCTTCCTCTCCCTCTTACCTTCTCTTCCTTTCTCCACAGTCCTCTGATTCTTCCACCTGCCTCCTGCACCTCCCCCTTCACCCTCTGTTCATCTCTTCCTTCTCCTCTCTCTGACCAGCACTTCCTCACCTCCCCCTCTCTGGCAGTCTCCTCCTCCCCCTCTGTTTGTAATCTCCTCTTCCCCTTCTCTCTGTCCATCCTTTCCTCACCCCTCTCTCTGTCCATCTCCTCCTCATGATTTCTCTGCTCATGTCCTATGCCCTTTTTTCTCTCTATCCATCTCATTCACCCACCTCTGTTTGTCCATGTGCTCCCTCCATCCTCTGTTCATCTCATTGCCCCCTTCATTATCCATCTCCTCCTCCCCTTCTGTCTGCTCAGCCATGCCCATCCACACATATAACTTCTGGAACACATTCCGATACAGCCTGCACAATACACCTGTCATGCAGGGCAAGCTAGATGTGACAGGTTACCAGCCGTTTCCGCCTCCACCCCCAATGGAGCTAGGCGGTTCTTAGCCACACAGTACTTCTTCCCAGACAACAAGTAGTACATGTACAGAATTTAACTGAAATCGATCCAGTGGTTCAGGAGGAGATGTGGAACATAAACACACACACATATATCTGTACACTTTTATATATTTATATGATTTACTTTGTCATGAGATGCCCTTCCATAATTGCCAAGGTAAGCTAAGGCAGGGACATCACGTGTGAAATTTCTCTGGGAATCATGTAAAGTTCGCATCTTTCCGTATCGTATTTTAACTGTTTATGTATCATATTCTCTGAAGTGGAAAGAGGGTATAAAACCACTGTTTGCCAAATGAGCGTTGCAAACTGCTTAAAATACATACTCTGGGTGGCCAGTGTGCTAGCCCACAATTGTTAATGTACCACATGGATTAGATTCGTGTTTGGTCCATCTCCTTGTCTCACAAGTCAGTGCAGTGTGTGTTACGCTATACAAGCAGATCATTGTTTAAAGTTCCTAGGAACTACATCGATGATGGTGATTTGTTCTCTACCAACTGATATGCAGAACTATAAGGCATACTGAGTTATTTCACATACTTGTTGACAGATTCCACTGTTGTTGCAGGAGTCTGCTGTTTCTTATCAGTTTTTCTGCGTCTTTCTCGTGATTACATGGCCCGTGGCGACTGTGAAACAATGTACAATAATGTCTTTGGTTGGATAAACGGATATTTTACCATGCTTAGTGCAGAACATCGGTCCATATTTCTTTCTCTTATTCTGGCTTGTGTCTAGTGCTGAAGACGTTTCAGTATTGACGAACCATCACAGAACAAACGTAATCATCATCATTACAACTCCTAAATAGCATACAGTATTCTTTGCCTGTTGTAAAGTGACATAATGCTGGCACAACAGTATAATGTTGAACATTTCAATTAAGACTTTCGCTACTTCCAGTACGACCACTTTACATCCTATATGAAGATGGTATCTGTTCTTTCAGACATGTCGGAAAGAACAGATATCATCTTCATACAGATAAGGCTTATCGGCCAACGATCTTATTTAGTGCCGATGCACTCACATTGCTCAAACGCTTACGGGATTCGGTAGATTGACTGCCGCGAGTAAAGAGTATAATGGGCATGGTCACTACAAATGTAACGTGTGGAAAGTAAGTTGGAAGTGTAGGTCTCACGGGGATCGTGCCAGGAATAAGTCCCTGCAGTCGCAGTATCCTCTGTGTCCTCGATAGCTCAGTCGGACAGAGCGTCTGCCATGTAAGCAGGAGATCCCGGGCTTGAGTCCCAGTCGGGGCAGACATTTTCAACTGTCCCCGTTGATATTTATCAACGCCTGTAAGCAGCTAATGGTCTGGATTTCATTGTAATTTCACTTTACATCCTATGTCCAATAACTTTCGAGGCCACCACTTGGTTTTACTAAGATTGATATCATATAACTTTGAAATGAATTCGTGCGTCTCCGTAAATATTTGTCAGCGATTATTTTCACGATATGATCTCTACTTATTGGTACTAAACTCTATTTATTATATGAATGTGTGGCGTCTGGCTTCGGGCATGTCGAAAAGAATGGACACCATACATTCAGATGATTGGGTCGCCTCGATGGTCAATGAATTCACCACCTTCAATGAGGGTGCATAATTACTCGTACGTTCGACCAACAAGAACAGGAGACACGGATGGGGACTGCAGACAGGTGGTTCTCGGTGGAGTGTGGGTCGGTTGGGAGGCGTGCCGAGATAATCCGTGCAATTTCGGTAAGCAGTGTGTCTGGATGGCGCAGTGGTTAATGCAACTACGTAGTAAGCAACAGATCTTGGGTTCGAATCCTGCTCTGGCATACATTTTTACTCGTCGACACTGTTTCCACATAAAGCATCGGTGCAGCTGACATATATACACTATTGGCCATTAAAATTGCTACACCACGAAGATGAGATGCTACAGACGCGAAATTAAACCGACAGGAAGAAGATGCTGTGATATGCAAATGATTAGCTTTTCAGAGCATTCACACAAGGTTTGCGCCGGTGGCGACACATACAACGTGCTGACATGAGGACAGTTTCCAACCGATTTCTCATACACAAACAGCAGCTTACCGGCGTTGCCTGGCGAAACGTTGCTGTAATTCCTCGTGTAAGGAGGAGAAATGCGTAGCATCACGCTTCCGAATTTGATAAAGGTTGGATTATAGCCTATCGCGATTGCGGTTTATCGTATCGCGACATTGCTACTCGCGTTGATCGAGATCCAATGACTGTTAGCAGAATATGGAATCGGTTGGTTCAGGAGGGTAATACGGAACGCCGTGCAGGATCCCAACGGCCTTGTATCACTAGCAGTCGAGATGACAGGCATCTTGTGCGCATGGCTGTAACGGATCGTACAGCCACGTCTCGATCCATGAGTCAAGAGATGGGGAGTTTGCAAGACAACAACCATCTGCACGAACAGTTCGACGACGTTTGCAGCAGCATGGACTATCAGCTCGGAGACCATGGCTGTGGTTACCCTCGACGCTGCGTCACAGACAGCGTGGTGTACTCAACGACGAACCTGGGTGCGCGAATGGCAAAACGTCATTTTTTCGGGTGAATGCAGATTCTGTTTGCAGCATCGTGATGTTCGCATCAGTGTTTGGCGACATCGCGGTGAACGGTCATTGGAAGCGTGTATTCGTCATCGCCATACTGGCGTATCACCCGGCGTGATGGTATGGGGTGCCATTGGTTACACGTCTCGTTCACCTCTTGTTCGCATTGACGGCACTTTGAACAGTGGACGCTACATTTCAGATGTGTTACGACCCGTGGATCTACCCTTCATTCGATCCCTGCGAAACCCTACATTTCAGCAGGATAATGCACGATCGCATGTTGCAGGTCCTGTACGAGCCTTTCTGGATACAGAAAATGTTCGACTGCTGCCCTGGCCAGAACATTCTCCAGATCTCTCACCAACTGAAAACGTCTGGTCAATGGTGGCCGGGCAACTGGCTCGTCACAATACGCCAGTCACTACTCTTGATGAACTATGGTATCGTGTTGAAGCCGCATGGGCAGCTGTACCTGTACATGCCATCCAAGCTCTGTTTGACTCAATGCCCAGGCGTATCAAGGCCGTTATTACGGCCAGAGGTGGTTGTTCTGGGTACTGATTTCTCAGGATGTATGCACCCAAATTGCGTGAAAATGTAATCACATGTCAGTTCTAGTATAATATATTTGTCCAATGAATATCCATTTATAATCTGCATTTCTTCTTGGTGTAGCAGTTTTAATGGCTAGTAGTGTACTTCCTTCACCTCGCCCTACTTTCCTTTCCTTTCCTTTCCTTTCTTCCCCCTCCACCTATAATTTACTATAGAGGTGCAGCAAGATGGAGCATCGCATGTGTTTCGTTGGTAGTCGCATGTGCCCCACGGTGAACGCCAAAACCTCGGGGTGAGGTGACCATTACGGAGTCTTGGAAGAGTCGTTCTTCTAGTGGCCAGGACGGCGTCGGCTCCCTCACCCGCGCATTGTGGATTCGAAGGCTATGAGAGTCCCTTAGAGGCGAAAGTGGCTGCAGCTAGGCAGACGGCGTGCATGTTAACATTGTATTGCCCCATCAACCTACAGCAGTTACAGACGCGCGCTCGTCCGGATGCGCGGCCTGGCGTGAACACGACGTACAGGTTCCATGGGCGAGGTTAGGCGTTGGTGTCGCAGCGTTGGCTGGGCGGCTGCGTGGTGGCTCGGCTGTGCTGAGCACCAAGTATTTAGTCTGCTGCTGGCGGGCACGGTCTCCGCACTGCAGGAGTGGAAAAACCGACCGGTTAAGACCGACACCAGTATTTTAGTTCTGAATAAACGGTATTTTTGTGTATTTATTTGGTCTCGGCTATGACAGGAGTTTTTAATTAATTTATTTATTTTTTTTCCGGTCGAAGTGGCCGAGCGGTTAAAGGCGCTTCAGTCTGGAACCGCACGACCGCTACGGTCGCAGGTTCCAATCCTGCCTCGGGCGTGGATGTGTGAGATGTCCTTAGGTTAGTTAGGTTTAAGTAGTTCTAAGTTATAGGGGACTTATGACCACAGCAGTTGAGTCCCATAGTGCTCAGAGCCATTTGAACCATTTTTTTTATTTTAATTTTTTACAACTAGCCGAGTAAAAGAAAAAAAGATATCTGTTACCATAACAGCAGTGCTAAAATGTTTTTAAATAACCTTTTTTTTTAAAAAAAACAGTACTTTTTATTTGTAAAATTTGCATTGCTTTGGAATATTGCAACATTATAAAAAGTGGCAAAAGCGATCAGTGCCATTTTAATAGCAATGGCGACAGAAACGAGTAACAAACACATTGTATCAGAATTGGTACAGCATTGCTCAGACACTAATGTCCCTGTTGCAGTGCGTAGTGGCTTAAGGCACGCGTGTGCGGGCAGTGTGCAAGACTTGCCGCCATCTGGTCTATACGGTAGTTTATCGCTGTCGTCGCCTGACATCTGTTGTATTGCAAAACGGTACGAGCCATAGTCTGCAAATACACACATCAAAAAAGGTTTTGCATCACCCACGTTCCCAGAACTCCTGAAGATAGACGTTGACTGTAGATATATCACAGACACAGTCCCTTTGACTGTTCAGAGATGTCACTAAACCTACCCAAAGATGTAAACAACTGTGCATGAGCAGCGCCTATTAGACGGACAGGGTCCGACAACCAGTCAGTTCCAATCATTAACCTAGGAAGCAGGTACACGGCTCGTGTTGTGTGTAGTTCAACCATGCTTAGACGGTCAATACAGCGGTTCGATCGCGTGTGCATTGTTACTTTGTGCCAGGAAGGGGTCTCAACAAGGGAAGTGTCCAGGCGTCTCGGAGTTAAATAAAGCGATGTTGTTCGGAAGAGATATAGAAAGACAGAAACTGTCGATGACATGCCTCGCTCAGGCCGCCCAAGGGCCAGTACTACAGTGCATGGCCTCTACCTGCGGATTATGTCTCGGAGGAACCCTCACAGCAACGCCACCATGTTTAATAATGCTTTTAGTGCAGCCACAGGACGTCGTGTTACGACTCAAACTGTGCGCAGTGGGCTCCATGATGCGCAATTTCACTCCCGACGTCCATGGCGAGGTCCATCTTAGCTCAGTACTTAGCCATATCTGTAACTTTTCCTTTAGGAGTGGTCGGTTTCCTGACCGATTAAAGTACTCGGTAGTGAAGCCACTTTATAAACAGGGAGACAGGGATAATGTTGACAATTATAGACCTATTTCTATGCCATCGGTGTTTGCTAAAGTTATCGAGAGGGTTGTATATACAAGGTTACTGCAGCATTTAAATTCACATAATTTGCTGTCAAATGTACAGTTTGGTTTTAGAAATGGCTTAACAACTGAAAATGCTATAGTCTCTTTTCACTGTGAGGTTTTGGACGGATTAAATAAAAGGTTGCGAACGTTAGGTGTTTTCTTTGATTTAACGAAGGCTTTTGACTGTGTTGACCACAAAATATTACTGCAGAAGTTGGAACATTATGGAGTAAGGGGAGTAGCTTACAATTGGTTCGCCTCCTACTTTAAGAACAGAAAGCGGAATGTAATCCTCGGCAATATTGAGAGTGGTAATGATGTTCAGTCCCAATGGGGCACTGTTAAATGGGGCATTCCCCAAGGGTCGGTGCTGGGGCCACTGCTGTTTCTTATTTATGTAAATGATATGCCTTCTAGTATTACAGGTGATTCAAAAATATTTCTGTTTGCTGATGACACCACCTTGGTAGTGAAGGATCTTGTGTGTAATATTGAAACATTATCAAATAATGTAGTTCATGATATAAGTTCGTGGCTTGTGGAAAATAATTTGATGCTAAATCACAGTAAGACTTTGGGCATGTTATAAGCGAGACGGAACAGTTCAAGTTCCTAGGCGTACGGATAGATAGTAAGCTGTTGTGGAAAGCCCATGTTCAGGATCTTGTTCAGAAACTAAATGCCGCTTTATTTACCATTAGAACAGTATCCGAAATAAGTGACATTTCAACACGAAAAGTAGTATACTTCGCATATTTTCATACGCTTATGTCATATGGTATTATTTTTTGGGGTAATTCTTCTGATTCAAAAAGGGTATTTTTGGCTCAAAAACGGGCTGTTCGAGCTATGTATGGTGTAAGTTCGAAAACCTCTTGTCGACCCCTATTCAATAGTCTGGGAATTTTGACATTGCCCTCACAGTATGTATTTTCTTTAATGTCGTTTGTTGTTAGCAATATTAGCTTATTCCCAAGAGTTAGCAGCTTTCACTCAGTTAATACTAGGCAGAAATCAAATCTGCATGTGGAATGCACTTCCTTGACTCTTGTGCAGAAAGGAGTGCAGTATTCTGCTGCATCCATTTTCAATAAGCTACCACAAGAACTCAAAAATCTTAGCAGTAGCCCTTACACTTTTAAGTCTAAACTGAAGAGTTTCCTCATGGCTCACTCCTATTCTGTCGAGGAGCTCCTGGAAGAGCTAAAAAATTAAGCAAATTCCAGTGTTACATTCTTGATTTTCTTTATTTAAACTAACGACTTGTCGCCTGAATATGTTTCTTATATTTCATTTTATCTGTTTCTACAATCGTGTTATAATTTCATGTATTGACTCGTTCCATGACCGTGGAGACTTCTCCTAAATGTGGTCCCACGGAACAATAAATAAATAAATAAATAACCACGACACCCTGCAGTGAGGCACAGATGGGCCCAACAAGATGCCGAATGGACCGCTCAGGATTGGCATCACGTTATCTTCACCGATGAGTGTCGCATATGCTACCAACCAGACTATCGTCGGAGATGAGTTTGGAGGCAACCCGGTCAGACTGAAAGCCTTAGACACATGTCCAGCAAGTGCAGATAGGTGGAGGTTCTCTGCTGTTTTGGGATGGAATTATGTGGGGCCGGCGTACGCTGCTGGTGGTCATGGAAGGCGCTGTAACGTCTGCGTGATACGTGAATGCCATCTTCCGACAGATAGAGCAACCAAATAGGCATCATATTGGCGAGGTATTCTTCTTCATGGACGACAATTCGTGCCCCCATCGTGCACATCTTGTGAATGACTTCCTTCAGGATAACAACATCTCTCGACTAGAGTAGCCAGCATGTTCTCCAGACATGAACCCTAATGAACATGCCTCGGATAGATTGAAAAGGGCTGTTTATGGACGACGTGACCCACCAACCACTCTGAGGGATCTACGCCGAATCGCCGTTGAGAAGTGGGACAATCTGGACCAACGGTGTTTTGATGAACTTGTGGATGGTATGCAACGACGAATACAGTCATGCATCAATGCAAAATGACGTGCTACTGGGTATTAGCGGAACCGGTATGTGCAGCATTCTTGACCACCACCTCTGAAGGTCTCGCTGTATGGTGGTAAAAGATGCAATGTGTGGTTTTCATGAGCAATAAAAGCGCGGAAATGCTTATGTCGATCTCTATTCCAATTTTCTGTACAGGTTCCGGAACTCACGGAATCAAGGTGATGCAAAACGTTTTTTGATGTGTGCATTTTTATGAAGTGAAGTGATGTAGCAATGAAGTACGATGCTTCATATGCTAAGAGGTTAGATTTGTCTGCCATTTCTATGAAATAATAGAAGAGGAAAGGAATTATAGTTACAGTATTAAATTAAACAGTTAACAATTCATTAATAGTACACAATAAAGATAGTAGCTGAACTGATGCCTGTGTGTACATAATATGCCTTTATCTGTTTGTGGCCCTTGAAAACGGACAAATTAACAAGAAAAGTGGAGTTACCCAACCTCAGTTTTCACCCTTTAGTGCTGAATATCCCCAACGCCCAAACAGTGGTATGATCTCCAACTACGACATGATTTTTGAGCAGAGCTTCAAAAAACTAGAATCAATAGGAGAATACTACGGTCTTTTGTAGTATTCAGTCATTTGTCACTTTTAGAAAATAGCAGCGAACGGTTGACGGACTAAGTTTTCTTTTATTTGCGTATTTAATTTAATATTTTGATTCTATTTACTTTGAAACTGGGAGAGTTAAATTTTTCATCCATTCAACGAAAATCGGATATTTAATAAACTGGTTATTTTGAACGGTTTTAACACTCAGGTTAAACTGACGTGGAAAAAACAATGAAATAACCGAAACCGGATGTTTCAGCGATAACCGCCATCGCTACCACAGCGGCGTACAAGTGGCGGGTTGATAACTACGGCCTTTCCAGTGGATGCAATAGTGGTTCGGCAGCACAGCGGTGGTTCCAACGATGCCTGTATATAACGTCACGGTGACTATTTGGCTCCGTGACGTCGAAGGAATGGTGCGCTGGTTGGCGCATTGCTGCGTTGACGGCTCGTCACGAGAGACTGGCTGGACGTGTGGTGCGTTCTGTATGCCGGCTGTGCCGTCACCTGCCTACCTTCGGCACGGTGATCGGAACATCGTGTCCCCGATGCTCTTGAGGTCGCTGTGTTCCGCAAAATTTTAAATTTTTGTAGGGTAAAGGAAAAATCCCACACTTGGCGTTCGGCATGTGGTTGCGCATCTCATTTCAAGAATATTTAAAAAACGAGGCTCTGGCAACCTTATGACTGCGTGCAGCGTGGTCAAGAACAGGCAGTATGAACTCTGCGCTGCGCCAGATTTGTCCCATATCTCAGTGAGACGCAGCGGCCAAGTCCGCTTCAAGGTCACCCGCCTAGCGAGCAACCAAGAGAAGCACGGCCACCAAACAAAAAGTGATTAGTGTTTATACTTAAAAAAAAA
The DNA here is from genome assembly GCF_021461395.2 of Schistocerca americana. Taxonomy (NCBI): domain Eukaryota; kingdom Metazoa; phylum Arthropoda; class Insecta; order Orthoptera; family Acrididae; genus Schistocerca; species Schistocerca americana. Next base: position 174,039,869 of record NC_060125.1, read on the forward strand.
AAATCTCACGGGATAGATAAGGCTGGTTCTCGGGTAGGACAACTTTATTGTCTGTAATATAACATACAGTCACCATTAATCTTTAGTGAAGTGTACAGATTTTTCGTTGGTGCCAAACAATCAAAGGTGCGGATATCGGTACTGGCATATTAGAAAAGGAAAGTGGTTGCCATTGTGGTATATTTACGAGTAATTGATTGTGGTGGTTATTGGTCGCGCCAGACCGCTCGCGAAATTTTTTTTTTTTTAAAGATCTAAAATATTGAATGCCACGTGTTGTAGTGGACATTTATTTAAAGAAGTTTTGTGAAGGTGATTGTTTTGTCACGATTTCAGATAATTGTATTGTGTATGGTCGTTGGATTAAAGGTCGGCATCGTCTGTGTAGGGTGTTGTGACGTATATTTCGTTACAAAATTAAGTTTCATGTTGGGGGTGGGGGGGGGGGGGGACGGATAAATAGATTCGCCGATGTTCGAGTCGCGGTTTCTTTTATCCTTTTTTTTCTTAAATCCAAATAAGCATCAAATTGTATAAAATTTACACCTCCAGAATGCGGTATCTTGTTCATTTCTTCTTGTGCATTTCTTTCTGTTACTGTTACCTTTGCCGGCCGTGGTGGCCGAGCGGTTCTAGGCGCTACAGTCTGGAACCGCACGACCGCTACGGTCGCAGGTGCGAATCCTGCCTCGGGCATGGATGTGTGTGATGTCGTTAGGTTAGTTAGGTTTAAGTAGTTCTGAGTTCTAGGGGATTGATGAGCTTAGAAGTTAAGTCCCATAGTGCTCAGAGCCATTTGAACCATTTGAACTGTTAACTTTATTTAAACATAAGTAATAATGTGAACTACTTACAGGCGTAAATAATCAATTTCTTTCATCCATGACACAAATAACGCCAGTAGGAAATAATAATGGATGCAGTAACATCGTCTATATCCAATGACAGACAAAAAGAACAATAGGCGGGCTACACTAGATTGCACATAATGCTACGGACAATAATTCCATTATGTGCGTTTGACGTCCAGGCAGCGTACACATATGAGCAACGTTCACATTTGAGAGGTTCAATGTGAACATATTGCGTTTGCAGACACTTTGTCGCTCGCTGGATCATAATTTCCTGGACCCTACGCAACACAGCTGCATCCACTGCTGCCGAAACGGCATGCTTCCGAACTATTATATCGCTTCCATCCATGGATGGAGTACTATAGCTTGTTCCTTTAAGGACCCCCCACAAGTAAAACTCTTAGTGGATAAGGGTTCATGGAACATAGAGGCCAGAACATTGGATCCCCAGTATCAATCCATTTCCCTGGAAAAGTCCCATTTAAATAGTTACACACATTCATTCCAAAGTGTGGCGGTGCATCATGCTCAAACTATAGCTGTCACCGAACACCAAGTGGAACGTCTTTTTAATGCATCAGGCAAAGTATAGAGGTGCATTTAATTTGTCTGACAGTCGGTAAGACCTCAAAAGCACTCCTCCCACAATTCAGCCCACACGTGTATGCCCAAGCGTGCCTGAAACCAAGTTCACGGGTAACATGTTGCTTGTGTTCCGACCAGTAATGGCTGTTGCAGACGTTGACAATACTTTCACGAGTAAAGTTAGATTCATTAGTTCATATCACGTTATTTATAAAATCTTCATTATCTTCCACTTGGTTCAAAAGCCATTCAAAGAACTATACTTGTCTAACGCGGTCTTCTCGACGCTGGTGTTGAGTTGACGTGTAAAGATATGGGTGCAGTTCTTCACCGTGTAGCGCTTCAACAACCAGTCTTCGAGATATCTGGAACTGCCTTGCAATATCACGGGTACTTCGCAACGTGACAGGTGAACTGTTTCAAGAATCGCGTCCTCCTTATGTGGAGTACAGTCTAACCCTTGGACGACCTGTGTCCATTACTTGTGGATGAAGATTACCGGTTTTCCGATGGCGTTGCTCCAGCCGTCGAAATCATTCTTATCGTGATGGCGGCTTTGACGATACCGTGGAGTATACGCAAGACTAGCAGCTGCAGCTTGATTATCGGATGCACCCAGCACCAACAGTATGTCGACGTGTACATCGTTGGTGTACTGCATCGAGAAGCCGCCCTAGATGAACCTAATAGGACCAGTAATGGTTGTGTATTGTGCGGTTAGTAGACACATGCATGTGGTTTAATGGATCACATAGTCACGTGATAGGCTATTGCAGTGTCAGAAATAATGTCCTGCTTGTGAACGATGAGAATTAGGGAACGGACGTTTAAAAAATAAAAAAAAGGAACATGACAAGCAGTCGAACCGTAGTTCCGTGATGGATGGGTGGTACGGTAGTTAGTTTTTTTTTTTTTTTTTTTTTGGGGGGGGGGGGCAGGTGATACGCATTCTTCTGTATATTCCACCATTCCAATGCGCTGCATGGTGAGAAAATCTTGCCAGCTCCTCGTTTTCATACATGTGTTTTCAAAATGAACCCGATCTGGTTTTGCTAGATAAACTTTTTTCTTGAATCTGGATGCGGGATCACATGCCGGACTTCAACTGGGGCACTTTTTCATCATCTTGTATATCATTGTAACGTCTCTTTATGTTTACTGACACTTTCCCTGAGTTCTGGGTTTCTATATTTGTTAACGTTTTTCAATATTATTATATTAGTGTAATGAAAAGAAATCTGTCAGATCAAGAGTCCAGAAAATGGAGACGGCGTTTCAGTTAACAAAAAACATTTACAACAAAAAGAGTGTCTCGTGGACCTGCAAAATACGACACTATACAACAGTAATTAGACCCGAAGCTCTCTAAGCATCTGAGACACTAAACCTTCAACACAGAACACTAAAAAAGGAATTAGAAGTGAAAGAACGTAAGATAATGAGGAAAATCCTAGGACCAAGAACTAAAGATGGGGTACATTATCCAAAACCCAATGCAGAAATATATAAAAATATCTCCAAAATAACAGACACAATGCGCATGAGAAGAATCCAATTCATGGGGCACTTAGAAAGAATGGACTCAAACAGGTTAACGCACAAAATCCATACATTTTTAAAGGACAAAACTACAAGACCGAACTGGTACAAACAGACAGAAAAAGACCTGAGAGAATTAGGATCTCCAAATCTACATGATAGAAATGAAATCAGAAAAATCACAAACACACGGGGTTTTGAGGAAGAAGAGAGAAAAACTATCCGACATACATGGTCTATGCAACGAAAGCTAGCCCATTCGGTGTTTATGAAGGAATACTGGGCGAAAAGGAAGGCCAACAAATGTTGATTACGCGTGGTCCTAAGTGATCCATCCGCGAAGAAGAAGAAGAAGAAGAAGAAGAAGAAGTGTCGTTGGCTATTGGGTGGCTGAGGCTCCTGTACACGATACGACTAGCGCTCGCTTCTCTCAACGAGCATTTCTACACTGGCCAGCTGTTGCCCTTCACAACAAGTTGATGATAACGTTGGCGCCAACAATGGCCAATATTTCTGGGACATCACCCACACATTTGAGCCAATATTCAGTCGAATTCGTTTACAGACAATGTAAATATGTCTTTCGCGCAGATCGAAGCCGATGCATTTACGGTTTTGAGTGGTGCTCAGAATATAGGCTGGCCTACAGCCGTAGAACCCCGAGGTAAACACAGATTTGATGTAAAGCAGTATTAGATGGGAACAGGGGAAAACCTATGAGGCTAGGTTACCATTTTGTGGAAAAAATTTTAACGACATGCAGCACAGAAATAACGAATAAATCACTGAAAGAAACACATTTTAATTCCAAATTGGCAGTCAGTCTCTTCCAGAAGCAATTCCTATCTCGCCAATAAATTCGAACTTCCGAATAATGTGGTAAGAAGGCTGCTCCTCTCTCACGATGTCAGAGCAACCTCAATACGTTCGGCATTTGTTCAAGCGATCAGGTTTCACGTCACCTGCAAGAAAGAAATATCCGTAATAACTCGAGAGTGAATAAAGCTATGCTCAAATAAAAGGCACAGTTGCTTTTCTCGTGTGATTCCCTGTATGTTTGATACGTCACGTGGTCCTGGAAATTAGGAGCTTCATCCAAGATGATGGCTTCCAAAATGGTCGCCATGTTGGTAACATAGCCTCATAGGTTTTCCCTGTTCCCATCTAATACTGTTTTACATCAAGTCTGTGTTTACCTTGGGGTTCCACGGCTGTGGGCCAGCCTATATTCTGAGCACCACTATCCCGAAAGTCTCATAGTGAACCTCAGGCACCATTCGTTGATCTAGAAAAAGATTTTCACAGAACTGACTGGAATACACTATTTGAAATTCTAAAGTCATCACGGATACAATACAGGAACAGAAAAATAATTTACAGCTTGTACAGAACCCAGACAGCTGTGCTAAGAGTAGATAAACATGGAAGTGAGGCAGTATTTGAGAAGAGAGTGAGACAAGGTTGTAACCTTGCCCCAATGTTATTTAATCTGTACTTTGAGAAAAAATTAAAGAAAAAAAAGGAGGAATTTGGAAAGTGAATTAAATTTCCGAGAAAGGTAGCGTTTATTACTTTGTAATTCTGTTACAGACCGCGACGGAACTGGAGGATCAGTAGCGCGAAGTGAATAATGTATTAAAAAGAAGTTGTGAAATGAACGCAAGTAAAAGTGAAACAAGGATAATGGAGTATAATCCAAACCAGTTAAGTAATGCTGAGGGAAATGGATCAGAAAATGAGATGCAGAAAGTAGTAGACGAGGTTTTCTGATTCAGTAACAATATAACTTACGGCGGCAGAAGTAAATGATATAAAATGTAGACTGGTGGTGGCAAGAAAAACTTTACTGTAAAATAGGAATAAGTGAAAACCGAATGTAAATTTAAGTCTTAGGAAAACTTTTCTGAAAATAGATGGGTGGAGTGTCGAACTTTATTGAAGTGAAACGTGAACGATAAACAGGACACACAAGAAGACATAGTAGACTTTGAAACGTAATATTGCAGAAGAATGATGATGATTATATAATTACATCGAGTAACAATGAGGGGGTGCGGATTTAATTCGGGAGCAAAGAGCTTTGTGGTGTAACTAGTCTAAATACTGGTTTACGTTGGTAGGACACGTCCTGAGGCATAAAATAATAATTTGGCAACGGGGGGGGGGGGGGATAAAATTAACGTAGGTTACAGCACTTATATAAGTACGAAGAGACTTGAGGAGGATAGGCTAGGATGGAGTGATGCATCAAGCAAGTCTTCGGACAGCTGAGTATGACAACAGACAAAATGGTTCAAATGGCTCTGAGTACTATGGGACTTAACTTCTGAGGTCATCCGTCCCCCTAAAACTTAGAACTACTTAAACCTAACTAACATAAGGACAGCACACACATCCATGCCCGAGGCAGGATTCGAACCTGCGACCGTAGCGATCACGCTGTTCCAGACTGAAGCGCTTAGAACCGCTTGGCCACACCGGCAGGCGACAAAGGACAACTACACATGATTTCTTGCTCTGCTCGTGAATGAAGCGTGGGAAATGAGAAACAATGCGTAAATTCGCCCCACAGTCTCTGAAAGCTACATGTTCCTGAAGTTGTGTATACTGAGGTGACAAAAGTCATGTGTTACCTCCTATTACCCTGTCGGACCTCCTTTTGCCGGGCGTAGTGCGTAACTCGCCGTGGCATGGACTCAACGACTCTTTGGAAGTTCCCTGCGGAAATATTGAGCCATGCTGCCTACATAGCCGCCCATAATTGCCAAAGTGTTGCCGGTGCAGGATTTTGGGCACGATCCGACTTCTCGACTAAGTTTCATAAATATTCAATGGGATTCATGTCGGGTGATATGGATGACCAAATCATTGGCTCGAGTTGTCCGCAATGTTCTTCAAACCAGTCGCGAACATCTGTGGCCTGGTGACAAGATTCATTGTCATCCACAAACATTTGGGAACATGATGCCAATGAGAGGCTGCAAGTACACAGCACACACCATTATGACGTCACCACCAGCTTGCACAGTGCCTTTCTGACGACTTGGGTCAGTGGCTTCGTGAAATCTGCACCACACTCTAACCCTACCGTCAGCTCTTACCAACTGAAATCGGGACTCATCTGATTGGGCCACGGTTTTATATTTGTCTCGAGCCCAACCGATATGGTCACTCGCCCAGGAGAGGCGCTGCAGGCGATGTCAAGCAAAGGCATTAGCGTCGGTCGTCTGCTGCCATGGCTCATGAACGCCAAATTTCGCCGCACTGTCCTAACGGATAGGTTCTTCGAACGTCTAACGTTGATTTCTGCTGCTATTTAAAACAGTGTTGCTTGCATGTTAGCACTGACAACTCTACGCAACGCCGCTGCTCTCGGTCATGAAGTAAACGCCATGTGCGACTGCGTTGTCCATGGTGAGAGGTAATTCCGGAAACGTGGTTTTCTCGACATACTCTTGACGATGTGGATCTCGGAATACTGAATTCCCTAACTATTTCCAAAATGGGACGTTCCATGCATCTACACTACTGGCCAGTAAAATTGCTACACCAAGAAGAAATGCAGATCATAAAATATATTATACTAGAACTGCCATGTGATTACATGTTCGCGGAATTTGGATGCATAGATCCTGAGAAAAAAATTGCTCTGAGCACTATGGGACTTAACTTCAGAGGTCATTAGTCCCCTAGAACTTAGAACTACATAAACCTGACTAAGCTAAGGACATCACACACATCCATGCCAGAGGCAAGATTTGAACCTGCGACCATAGCGGTCGCGCGGTTCCAGACTGTAGCGCCTAGAACCGCTCGGCCACTCCGGCCGGCAGATCCTGAGAAATCGGTATCCAGAACAACCACCTCTGGCCGTAATAACGGCCTTGATACTCCTGGGCATTGAGTCAAACAGGTGTGTACAGGTACAGCTGCCCATGCACCTTCAACACGATACCACAGTTCATCAAGAGTAGTGACTGGCGTATTGTGGTGAGCCAGTTGCTCGGCCACCATTGACCAGACATGACGTTTTGCCATTCGCGCACCCAGGTTCGTCGTTGAGTACACCATCGCAGGCGCTCCTGTCTGTGATGCAGCGTCAAGGGTAACCGCAGCCATGGTATCCGAGCTGATAGTCTATGCTGCTGCAAACGTCGCCGAACTGTTCGTGCAGATGGTTGTTGTCTTGCAAACGTCCCCATCTGTTGACTCAGGGATCGAGACGTGGCTGCACGATCCGTTATAGCTATGCGGATAAGATGTCTGTCATCTCGACTGCTAATGATACGAGGCCGTTGGGATCCAGCACAGCGTCCCGTATTACCCTCCTGAACCCACCGATTCCATATTATGCTAACAGTCATTGGATCTCGACCAACGCGAGCAGCAATGTCGCGATACGATAAACCGCAATCGGGATAGGCTACAATCCGACCTTTTTCAGAGTCGGGAACGTGATGGTACGCATTTCTCCTCCTTACACGAGGTATCACAACAACGTTTCACCAAGCAACGCCGGTCAATTGCTGTTTGTGTATGAGAAATCGGTTGGAAACTTTCCCTCATGTCAGCACGTTGTAGATGTCGCCACCGGCGCCAACCTGGTGTGAATGCTCTGAGAAGCTAATCATTTGCATATCACAGCATCTTCTGACTGTCGGTTAAATTTCGTGTCTGTACCACGTCATCTTCGTGGTGTAGCAATTTTAATGGCCAGTAATGTAGCTCCAACCACCTTTCCACGTTCAAATCTTAATTCCCACCGTGCGGCCACAATCACGCAGGAAACTTTTTCACATTAATCGCCTGAGGTCGAACGACAACTCTGCCAATGCACTGCCATTATGTTTACGAGATACTACCGCCATTTGTATTTGTGCATATGGCTGTCTCTCAGCTTTGTCACCTCAGTGTGTATACATGCGGTACAAGCTGCTGAAAATACACCCCAGGAACACTTTCCGGCAGTGTTTGCCCAACGCCAAATGTAGCTAGATGTCGGAAAGCTTTGATCGATACTGTTGCTGGGCAGTACTTAAGGCAACACATTTCCGGTTCGGAAGTCGCCACACAGGTTACAGTAGTGCCCCTACTCGTACTTGGGGCGAAAGCGAAATAGGGCAAGTAGGTGCAGATGTTGTTCTGTTGTAACCCACGATGAAAGAGCATAAGTGAGAAAAAAATATTTGGGCGTAGTAGATGCGTTTCCTTTTAAACAAGCGAAATGTTCCCCGTATACATTGCCTCACAAAAAATGTGAATAACCGAGAAGGATACAGGAAACGAAGTGAAACTTCGCATGTTGAAAGGGTGTGTGATTTTCTTCCTGTGATTACAATGTCGATACTTATTTACAAAATACTTTGACAGTATGAGACCACTCAAGAGTAAAACGTTGGACAGCCTCTGGCCTGTTTGCATGCACTGATTCTATTGGTAAGTGTGCTATAAAGTTGTTTATCGTCTTCTGAGGCCAGCTGCTCCGCAACTATTTCTTGTTACACCGTATACTGTCACTGAAACGGAGTTGACGTCCGAGCTGGCGCCACATGTGTTGTATCGGGACAGATCTGGCGATTTTGTTCGCAGCGGGCGTACCCTCAACATCACGCAGACAGTTTATAGGGGCACGTGCAGCTTGTGAACGAGCATTATCCTGTTGAAAAATGGCATGACGATACTGTCGTATTAGCGGGAAACTTGAGGACGCAGAATTCTGTGACGCACCGTTGTATCGTCAAAGTTCCCTCAGTCAATACCAACTGTAACCTGAGGTTATTCCCGATGGATCATAATAATATGACGGTAGGAATAACACCGCTGTGCCTCTCCGAATCATTGGAATATGGTTATTTAGTCGCGTAGTTTAGTAAAATGAGTTAGCGGTGTCGATCTCCTCAAATGGATAATAGATGGTCGAGCCACTTCACTCACTTCTACTTCACTTACCCGTGATAAGCAACTGGAACATCTATAAAATCCTGGCAGATTAAAACTGTATGCCGGACCGAGATTCGAACTCAGGAACTTTGCCTTTCGGGAGCAAGTCATCTGGTGGAAGTAAAGCTGCGAGGGTGTGTCGTGAGTCTGCTTGGGTAGCACGAGCACTTGCCCGCAAAATGCGGAGGTCCTAAGTTCGAGTCTCGGTCTAGCACACAGTTTTAATCTGCCAGAAATTTCGTATCAGCGCACACTTCGCTCCACAGTGAAAATTTCAACGGGAGCATGTCTTTGGAAGAGTCCACACGGGGGTCCTCATTAAGTTCTCTCTTATCAGGCATCTCTGTTGTGGATCGGCAACATGGATCGTTGATGTGATGAGACGACAATCAGATTTATTATGCTTACGTAGCACTAGCCAGGCTATCAGCCTCACCCTCCGTCGGACAGTCAGTCAAGAATCCGCACTTTCCTCAAGGCATTTGTGTTGTAATTTGCAGTGTTGGTCTACACGTGCACATGTACGTCGCTCGGGCATTCAGCATTGCGATCTTCATCTGTAAATATCTAGCAACGTTAGACACAGCCAATAGCCATCACGTGCTCACACCACTCTTCACCTGTGGGGATGACTTCTTTCTGTTGTGGTAATAAGCTCGCATAAGGATGATATTTTAATTAACAATATTAGCCGAGCGGTCTGAGGCGCTGCAGTCATGGATTGAGCGGCTGGTCCCGGCGGAGGTTCGATTCCTCCCTCGGGCATGGGTGTGTGTGTTTGTCCTTAGGATAATTTAGGTTGAGTAGTGTGTAAGCTTAGGGACTGATGACCTTAGCAGTTAAGTCCCATAAGATTTCAGACACATTTTTGAACAATATCGTATAGACATTGAAATGCTAAAATAAGTGAAGCTCCCAGGAAGAGGGGTGGGGGGCGGGAATCGATATTAAATTTCACAATTTGAGAGGGTAGGTGGTGTCATTTCAGTGAATTTCGGTCAAATTTACAATAAACTAGGCAAAATATGAGCCCACTTACCAGTATGACGTTAAATTCAACCTGGCCTCGATGCATGTACCTGTTCGGGTGGGAAGGGCGCCATAAAGCCTTTTTATACGCTCAAGAGGTAAGCCTGCCCACAACAGTTGTAACTGGTTCTTAACATCCTGGATACTGGTACAGTGTCGAATATGGCATAGGAGCCATCTTGTATCAGGGACAGAACTGGGGATGTTGCTGGCTAGGAGACTACCTCAGAATCGCGGCAGACAACTCACAGAAACACGTGCCATCTATGGATGAGCACTGTCGTGTTGAAAAATGTCACCACAGTACTGAGAGGTAACGCGCGAGGACGCAGGATGTGAATGATGTATTGTTGTGCTGTCGCGGCTCCCTCAATCACTATCAGCCGTGACCTGAAGTCATCCCCATTGGGTCCCTCCCCCCTTCACGACGCCAGGAGTGGCACGCTGCTCCGCCTCTTCAAACATTGGAAGAATGAGACTTTTCCACAAGTTCCCGTCATACTCGCCGCCGATTGTCATTTGAGCTAGTACAGAACAGCTGGATACAGAGCGACGCCATTGATCAATTGTCCATGCTTCCCGGCTGCCGCCCTACTCTAACCGTATCCGTTCGTATAGTGGTGTCGACTTTAGTCTAACAACAGTCGACTCATAGTCCGGTTTATGCTAGTTTCCGACTGACGCTGCGGGATCAAACAGAATGTTGCAGGACGTCCAGGTGCATATGTGAAGAGCTTGCTATGTGCTTGTTACACACTAAAGCTATCTAAATCTACGTCTACATCCATACTTCGCAAGCCACCTGACGGTGTGTGACGGAGGGTACTTTGAGTATCTCTATCGGTTCTCCCTTCTATTCCAGTCTCGTATTGTTCGTGGAAAGAAAGATTGTTGGTATGCCTCTGCGTGGGCTCTAATCTCATTGATTTTATCCTCATGATCTCTTCGCGAGATATACGTAGGAAGGAGCAATATACTGCTTGACTCCTCGGTGAAGGTATGTTCTCGAAACTTCAACAAAAACCCCTGCTGAGCTACTGAGCGTCTCTTCTACAAAGTCTTCCACTGGAGTTTATCTATCATCTCCGTAACGCTTTCGCGATTACTAAATGATCCTGTAACGAACCGCGCTGCTCTCCGTTGGATCTTCTCTATCTCTTCTATCAACCCTATCTGATACGGATCCCACATTGGTGAGCAATATTCAAGCAGTGGGCGAAAAAGTATACTGTAACCTACTTCCTTTGTTTTCGGATTGCATTTCCTTAGGATTCTTCCAACGAATCTCAGTCTGGCATCTGCTTTACCGACGATCAACTTAATATGATCATTCCATTTTAAATCACTCTTGATGCCTACTCCCAGATAATTTATGGAATTAACTGCTTCCAGTTGCTGACCTGCTATTTTGTAGCTAAATGATAAAGGATCTTTCTTTCTAGGTATTCGCAGCGCATTACACTTGTCTACATTGAGATTCAATTGCCATTCCCTGCACCATGCGTCAATTCGTTGCAGATCCTCATGCATTTCAGTACAATTTTCCATTGTTACAACCTCTCGATATACCGCAGCATCACCCGCAAAAGGCCTCAGTGAACTTCCGATGTTATCCACAAGGTCATTTATATATATTGTGAATAGCAACGGTCCTACGACACTCCCCTGCGGCACACCTGAAATCACTCTAACTTCGGAAGACTTCTCTCCATTGAGAATGACATGGTGCGTTCTGTTATCTAGGAACTCTACAACCCAATAAAACAATTGGTCTGATAGTCCATATGCTCTTACTTTGTTCATTAAATGACTGTGGGCAACCGTATCGAACGCCTTGCGGAAGTCAAGAAACACGGCATCTACGTGGGAACCCGTGTCAATGGCCGTCTGAGTATTGTGGACGAATAGCGCGAGCTGGGTTTCACACGATCGTCTTTTTCGAAACCCATGCTCATTCCTACAGAACAGATTTCTAGTCTCAAGAAAAGTCATTATACTCGAACATAATACGTGTTCCAAAACTCGACAACTGATCGACGTTAGAGATATAGGTCTATAGTTATGCACATCTGTTCGACGTCCCTTCTTAAAAACGGGGATAACCTGTTCACTTTTCCAATCCTTTGGAACGCTACGCTCTTCTAGAGACCTACGGTACACCGCTGCAAGAAGGGGGCAAGTTCCTTCCCGTACTCTGTGTAAAATCGAACTGGTATCGTTTTCCTCTTTGGAGCGATTTTAATTGTTTCTCTATCCCTCTGTCGTCTATTTCGATATCTACCATTTTGTCATCTGTGCGACAATCTAGAGAGGCAACTACAGTGCAGTCTTCCTCTGTAAAACAGCTTTGGAAAAAGCTATCCTCCCTTGTGGTCGCGGGTAATCCTGCCCCCACGTTCCCATGCAGTTCAACAATGCGGCACTGTCACATCCGAATACCCCAAAAATTTGGTTACTATGCAGTTCGATGCTACCGCCTAATAGACCCCCACAATGAGACCTCTTTCAAACTGTGTCAGGTGCAGATAACGCTGCCTCACACCAGTACATTGCAGCTGTACGACCTTCATAATTATCCCTTAATATCTGACGCTGTTCACGTCCCTTATGTACCTCTAATAGGCCTGGTAACATCACTAAACACGAATAACAGTATGCGCTCTGGTGGCCGTTCTACCTGGTACAGAGAACTGCAACTTTCCTCATGGCGTGGACGTGTCCCAAGTTCCACTGACACATGGCCATGCATTCTCGGCGGTTCAGTTTCCTTGTCAGCCAGTATATTTGGTCATTATGTCCATACTTTTCTGCAATATCGGCACAACAGTATTACTGCAACAAATTGCAGTAAAACATGAGCCAAATAATCGCACCTTTGCGCTACTTGTACGAGTTAGGCAATAAATAATTTTATAACCTACCTCAAACACTGGCTCTGTAAACTCATCCAGCAGCATCGCGTGGAAATAACACGTGTTCCTTCTAACGCTTCCCACGGAAGTTTCCCAGACATATCCGTAGCAGTTTTTCCCTGACTTAACCGACCGGTTACAGCTCCAGCAACAGACAACACGCCTCTCACTTCCTTGTATCGCTTCCTCTAACAATACTTGACGAGATTTCTTAGACCCTGCGTAGCAGAGGGCAGCATCCTTTGCTTTCAGTAGTTACAGCGCAGTACTCTGAGTGATCAGGCGTTATAACGTTAGCCGACATCGATTTGCCGCATGGATACTGCGACACTGCTGAAGGCAACGGGGAAATTAGCTTCTATACACCTTGAGCTCACGTAGTCCTGTCACAAGGTTTATCGAGAAATTTTACTTACAAGGGAACCTCCCCATTGCACCCCCCTCAGATTTAGTTATAAGTTGGCACAGTGGATAGGCCTTGAAAAACTGAACACAGATCAATCGAGAAAACAGGAAGAAGTTGTGTGGAACTATGAAAAAAATTAATAAAATATACAAACTGAGTAGTCAATGTGCAACGTACGCAACATCAAGGAAGATGTGAGCACAGGAGCGCCGTGGTCCCGTGGTTAGCGAGTGTAGCTGCGGAACGAGAGGTCCTTGGTTCAAGTCTTCCCTCGACTGAGAATTTTACCTTCTTTATTTTCGCAAAGTTATGATCTGTCCGTTCGTTCATTGACGTCTCTGTTCACTGTAATAAATTTAGTGTCTGTGTTTTGCGACCGCACCGCAAAACCGTGCGATTAGTAGACGAAAGGACGTGCCTCTCCAACGGGAACCGAAAACATTTGATCGCAAGGTCATAGGTCAACCGATTCCTCCACAGGAAAACACGTCTGATACATTCTATACGAGACTGGTGACGGCATGTGCATCATATGACAGGAATATGTTGTCGGCCCACCTAACTCGTACACTTGGCGAATGGGTAAAAAGATTCTTCTACCTTGCCCGATTTAGGTTTTCTTGTGGATGTGATAATCACTCCCAAAAAGGTGATGAAAACATAAGAGTTTGTCACATAAACTGAAAACAAAAAATTAAACTCTTCACTCGAGGGAAGACTTGAACCTAGGACCTCTCGTTCCATAGCTGCTCTCGCTAACCACGGGACCACGGCACTCCTTGACTCCCATGGTCCTTGATGTTGCCTATCTTGGCGTGGACTACTCAGTTTGAATATTTTACTAATTTTTTTCATAGATCCACACAACTTCTTCCTGTTTTCTCGATTGATCTGTGTTCAGGTTTTCAAGGCCTATCCACTGTGCCAACTTATAACTAAATCTGAGGGGGGTGCGATGGGGAGGTTCCCTTGTTAGAACCAAGTGATATGTACGCACTCAGGCCTCCGTGGACGATTGTTACATTTCTGTATCATAGATACGAGTATGCTTACGGTCCAGAGTTAGAAACATGACTGCGTATTCAGGTTCCTTTCTAAATTTGCATGTGAGTGAGTTGGAATTGGTTCAGCCTACCAACAGTGACGTCTACTTTGGGCAGTGACGTAACGGTGGCGTGTTATGTGACGTTACGCAAGCGGAAACAGATACAGAACACAACACTGATTATATTTTTTTCCTTCTATATTATTTTATGGAAAGTTAATTGTGCTACCAGACTGATCCATAGCGTAGTCCGAGGTATTTTACGCTGAGTTGGAAGTTTCTAGTTGGACGACGACTTTGCGAATCAAACGACTGTGGTTTTATAAGAATATAATTGATTCTTGTCGCGGTGCGTGTTACGCCTGTTGCATGTCGATATGTGGTTTACGGCTTAGACTATAGATGATATAGACCGCATATGATGTCATTATTTTGAAACTATCATATCAATCAGCTGACTGATGCCAGCATTCATTTCCAGGCGACCTATGGAATATTGTTCCATTTACTTTCATGTTAATTTTTAGTATTTTCGGTCAAAGTTTCTTTATTACAGTAGTGGAACGTTGTGCAGCGTTTGGTTGCAGTGAAACATACACTATGTGATCAAAAGTATCCGGACACCCCAAAAATATACGTTTTTCATATTAGGTGCATTGTGCTGCCACCTACAGCCAGGTACTCCATATCAGCGATCTCAGTAGTCATTAGACATCGTGAGAGAACAGAATGGGGCGCTCCGCGGACCTCACGGACTTCGAACGTGATGAGGTGATTGTGTGTCACTTGCGTCATACGTCTGAACGCCAGATTTCCACACTCCTAAACATCCCTTGGTCCACTGTTTCCGATGTCATAGTGAAGTGGAAACGTGGAGGGACACGTACAGCACAAAAGGATGACCTCGTCTGTTGACTGACAGAGACCGCCGACAGTTGAAGAGGATCGTAATGTGTAATAGGCAGACGTCTATCAAGATCATCACACAGAGATTCCAAACTTCATCACGATCCACTGCAAGTACTATGGCAGTTAGGCGGGAGGTGAGAAAACTTGGATTTCATGATGGAGCGGCTGCTCATAAGCTACACATCACGCCGGTAAATGCCAAACGACGCCTAGCTTGGTATAAGGAGCGTAAACATTGGACGATTGAACAGTGAAGAAACGTTGTGGGTAGTGACGAATCACTGTACACAATGAGGCGATCCGATGGCAGGGTGTGGCTATGGAGTATGCCAGTGTACGTAATCTGTCAGCGTGCGTAGTGCCAACAGTAAAATTCGAAGGTGGTGGTGCTATGGTGTGTTTTCCGTGGATGGGGCGTGCACCCCTTGTTGTTTTGGGTGGCAATACCAGAGCGCAGGGATAAACTGATGTTTTAAGCACCTTCTTGCTTGCCACTGTTGAACAGAAATTCGGGGATGGCGATTGTATCTTTCAATACCTGTTCATAATGCACGGTCTGTGGTGAAGTGGTTACACAACAATAACATCCCTGTAATTGACGGGCCTCCACAGAGTCCTGACCTGAATCCTGTAGAACACCTCCGGGATGTATTGGAACGCCCTTCGTGCCAGACCTCACCGACCGACATCGATACCTATCCTCAGTGCAGCAATCCGTGAAGAATAGGCTGCCATTCCCCAAGAAACCTTCCAGCATCTGATTGAACGTATGCCTGCGAGAGTGGAAGCTGTCATCAAGGCTAAGGGTGGGCCAACACCATATTGAATTCCAGCATTACCGATGGAGGGCGCCACGAACTTGTAAGTCATTTTCAGCCA
Organism: Schistocerca americana; assembly: GCF_021461395.2. Classification (NCBI taxonomy): domain Eukaryota; kingdom Metazoa; phylum Arthropoda; class Insecta; order Orthoptera; family Acrididae; genus Schistocerca; species Schistocerca americana. Next base: position 174,055,967 of record NC_060125.1, read on the forward strand.
GGTATCCGGATTTTTTTAATCACATAGTATATGTGAAAGGTATTAATATATCGTTTCACAGGTAACGTTCCTTCAAAAACACAACAAGTCGTTCTGTTGTTAAACTCTGTATTTGATTTCAGCTATAAACGAGAGAAACTGTAAATGTTGGCTCCACCTTGTGTAGTGCTTAATGGCAAGAGACACGGCTTTTTGGCGTCCGTTATTTGAATTAAACGTTGGTTTCAAACCTGAACACGATAGAGATCATGGCGTGCGCAAAAGGAAGGAAGGAGGGAAGGAAGATCAGAGTTTAACGTCCCATCGACACCGAGGTCAACAGTGAGAGAGCACAAGCTCGGATCACTATCCAGTGAAGGAAATTGGCCTTGCCTTTTTCAAAGAAACCATTCTGGCGTTTGCCTGGAGCGATTTAAGGAATTCGCGGAAACCGAAACCTGGGCGGCCGAACGGAGATTTTGTAAGTGGGCTACTTCTGTGTTGACAGCGCTGTGTAGCGCTTTGCATTGGATCTCTGTCTGCGCTTCCTTTGTAAGAGACTCTGTGGTTGGTTGGACTCGTTGGAAGTTAATCGCCAATACTGTTGGGAAGTTGGAAGTTAGTCGCCAGCAGTGACAGAGGTACTGTTGGGCAGTTGGAGATGAACAGCCAGCAGTGATGGATGTTAGACGTGAGAAGTTAGCATTGATGGAGGGTAGAGGTCTGAAGTGTTAGCGTAGGCTAACGATCTGTACATGTTCGACTTCGAGATTGAATATTATTCTTGATTATATACCTTTGTACTAGATATCAATGACGATTTATTTTCGTGTCTGAACTGGATGTCACATTATTAAGGTACAAAAATACATTATTTGGTTTGCAACAAAATCTTTCCTTTGCTGACCACATGGTTATTAGCAGTTAGGGGCTTTAGGGCTTTAGTAGTTAGAATCTTTTATTTAGCTAGAAGTATTGATGCTCGATGTATTGCAGTAGTTCGCGTAATGGAGATATTTGTGAGGTAAGTGCTTAATGAAATGTGTAGGTTATTGTTAAGATTTCTTTTTAGCAAGGCCCATTCTTTTGAATTAATTATTTGAAGTTAGGTTATCTTTTTTTGAGCAGTCAGATTGCGTTGCGCTAGAATATTGTGGGTCAGTGTTGACATGATAAGAAAAAGTAAAGAGATAGTAGGCTCAGTACGTTCAGTTTTACTCAGCTGTTTCAGAATTAAACAATGTTGAAGCTTCAACTTCCCATTTCATTCAGCAATAGAAGCAGAAAAGAATTTTAATAAAGAAGTTTCAATTTGAACCATCCTCCTCCCAAATGCAACTCGAGACTGCCCACTACTGCTCCATCTCACTCGGTAAAGCCGTCGGTACGCGGGATGTGTTTGCTAGCGTCGAAGTGGTGCTCTACGAGCTCTGTGACGTCACTTCCTGTTATTTCTCTTTGAGCAGCCATTTCATCACGTGAAACACAAAATAAGTTCTGTGATATTTGGGCAATGCCCATATTAGATGGGTTTTTTGTTACACGTTACACCCTGTGAATATATGCTGTTTCTAAGCACCAGGACATTGTATGTCTCGAAAGCGAATCGTTATTTGTAGGATTGGTTGTAATAAAATGACGGAACACGATATATTGGTGGGTAAAGAATTTTTGTATTTCGTATTTTCGCACTATAACACGCGTGTTATAAGAGTAAACCGTTTTAATGCACGACCCATTGAAGATTCATGAAAACGTGTCGTTCTTGTTAGGATGTGTTCTAATTAAATGACAATGATACTTCAGCGATAAAATCCTTTACAAGACCAATATAAAATACGAGGTCATTAGCAGCAGAATTACAGCATAGCGTAGTTGATGGCAGGGGCTCCACATTACGAAACCAGAGGATTCTTAACCTGCTGTATGCAATTTATTTTTTATCTTCGCGTTTTCTAGGAGGTGTGGGGTTTTCCTAGATGTTATGTAAATATAAGGACGCTCTCTTTCAGAAGTGAGTTTGATCAATTTAGTGAACTTTTACAAGCAAATGTCCATTCTGACTGGACATGTGTCATTTTCGCCTAATTACACGTTAGCAGATAGTGAAGTCTTTAATTATGCATACCACATATACAGGGTTGTCCATTGATAGTGACCGGGCCAAATATCCCACGAAATAAGCGTCAAACGAAAAAACTACAAAGAACGAAACTTGTCTAGCTTGAAGGGGGAAACCAGACGGCGCTATGGTTGGCCTGCTAGATGGCGCTGCCATAGGTCAAACGGATATCAGCTGCGTTTTTTTAAATAGGAACATCCATTTTTTATTACATATTCGTGTAGTACGTAAAGAAATATGAATGTTTTAGTTGGACCACTTTTTTCGCTTTGTGATAGATGGCGCCGTAATAGTCACAAACATATGGCTCACAATTTTAGACGAACAGTTGGTAACAGGTAGGTTTTTTAAATTCGAATACAGAACGTAGGTACGTTTGAACATTTTATTTCGGCTGTTCCAATGCGATACATGTACCGTGAACTTATCATTTCTGAGAACGCATGCTGTTACAGCGTGATTACCTGTAAATACCACATTAATGCAATAAATGCTCAAAATGATGTTTGCCAACCTCAATGCATTTGGCAATACGTGCATATGCATTGACAATGCGCTGACGCATGTTGTCAGGCGTTGTCGGTGGATCACGATTGCAAATATCCTTCAACTTTCCCCTCAGAAAGAAATCTGGGGACCCCAGATTCGGTGAACGTGCGGGCCATGGTATGGTGCTTCGACGACCAATCCATCTGTGATGAAATATGCTACTGAATACCGCTTCAACCGCACGCGAGCTATGTGCAGGACATCCATCATGTTCGAAGTACATCGCCATCCTGTCATACAGTGAAACGTCTTGTAGTAACATCGGTAGAACATTACGTAGGAAATCAGCATACATTGCACCATTTAGATTTGCCGTCGATAAAATGGGGTCCAATTATCCTTCCTCCCATAATGCCGCACCATACATTAACCCGCCAAGGTCGCTGATGTTCCACTTGTCGCAGCCATCATGGATTTTCCGTTGCCCAGTAGTGCATATTATGCCGGTTTACGTTACCGCTGTTGGTGAATGACGCTTCGTCGCTAAATAGAACGCGTGCAAAAAATCTGTCATCGTCCCGTAATTTCTCTTGTGCGCAGTGGCAGAAGTGTACACGACGTTCAAAGTCGTCGCCATGCAATTCCTGGTGCATAGAAATATGGTACGGGTGCAATCGATATTGATGTAGCTTTCTCAAGTCCGACGTTTTTGAGATTCCCGATTCTAGCGCAATTTGTCTGCTAGTGATGTGCGGATTAGCCACGACAGCAGCTAAAACACCTACTTGGGCATCATCATTTGTTGCAGGTTGTGGTTGACGTCTCACATGTGGCTGAACACTTCCTGTTTCCTTAAATAACGTAACTATCAGGCCATCCAGACACATGGATGATGTCGTCCAGGATACCGAGCAGGATACATAGCACACGCCTGTTGGGCATTTTGATCACAATAGCCATACATCAACACGATATCGACCTTTTCCGCAATTGGCAAACGGTCCATTTTAACACGGATAATGTATCACGAAGCAAATACCGTCCGCACTGGCGCAGTGATAAGTGGTACCACGTACTTATACGTTTGTAACTATTACAGTGCCATCTATCACAAAGCGAAAGAAGTGGTCCAACTAAATCGTTCATATTTCTTTACGTTCTACACGAATATTTAATAAAAATTGGGGTTGCTATTAAAAAAAAAAAACTCAGTTGATATCCATTTGACCTAAGGCAGCGCCATCTAGCGGGCCAACAATAGCGCCATCTGGTTTCCCCCTTCAAGCTAGACGAGTTTCGTTCTTTGTAGTTTTTTTGTTTGATGCTTATTTCGTGAGGTATTTGGCCCGGTCAAGATCAATGGACCACACTGTGTAATAACTTGACTAGCATACGGTCAAGAAAGGAAATGTGCTTTCTAATAAAGCCTAACTAGTGATTCTATGCGCGTCCATTTTCAGGAAGAACTATGTGGTTTGCGAGCCAGATAAAGCCGATAACTGCCGCTGGAGAGAGCTGAGAGCGCAAAATCACGTTAGCGAGCTCGTGTCGTGTGCGGATGGCTTAGTGTGTTGTGACATTTCATATCCCGTTAGCTGCTTCGTCCGGTGTGCCAACGTCATGAGGTAGTACGCAGTGTATATGTACATCATTTTGATGACGTCAGTGGTCAAAGTAGACGGTTGGTGTCGGCAGGATGAATATGCGCAGAAGCTGTGCGCTCTGTTACCAACCCTTCAATTGACGACTCACGTAGATCGACGTTTGAGATGACTGCAGTGACTGTGCAGGCGCGGTTAGCAGCACAAGGATGTGTGTGTGTGTGTGTGTGGCCTGACGGCAGCGCACTAAATCAGCGACGGTATCGCAGCGGCGGTAGGCGGCCCTGGCTGCGATAGCGATAGTACTGCGGCTGGAAGCACGTAAACAGCCGGCAGTCCTAAAGCAGAGAGCTTCCTGGCATTCGCCTAGCCTGCAGCCGCGGCGGACGTGGCCCGACTGCACAAGCTCACAGCGCCCTCACTTTCTCTCCCCGCGTGGCGCAGCCATCCGTCGCCAGATCGTGCTATCTATCCGCAGATCACACGTGTTTGGGCAAATCGCGCATCGCCATGATCAATCGCTAATCGCTCAAAATTCCCACGGAATCTCATAAGTCCCATTCGGTGGAGTCCTTTATCTAGCTACACTACTGGCCATTAAAATTGCTACACGAAGAAGAAATGCAGATGGTAAAAGGGTATTCATTGGACAAACATATTATACTAGAACTGACATGTGATTACATTTTCACGCAATTTGGGTGCATAGATCCTGAGAAATCAGTACCCAGAACAACCACCTCTGGCCCTAATAACGCACTTGATACGCCTGGGCATTGAGTCAAACAGTGCTTGGATGGCGTGTACAGGTACAGCTGCCCATGCAGCTTCAACACAATGCCACAGTTCAAGGGTAGTGACTGGCGTACTGGGACGAGCCAGTTGCTCGGCCACCATTGACCAGACGTTTTCAATTGGTGAGAGATCTGGAGAATGTGCTGGCCAGGGCAGCAGTCGAACATTTTCTGTATCCAGAAAGGCCCATACAGGACCTGCAACATGCGGTCGTGCATTATCCTGCTGAAATGTAGGGTTTCGCAGGGATCGAATGAAGGGTAGAGCCATGGGTCACAACACATCTGAAATGTAACGCCCACTGTTCAAAGCGCCGTCAGTGCGAACAAGAGGTGACCGAGACGTGTAACCAATGGCACCCCATACCATCACACCGAGTGATACGCCAGTATGGCGATGACGAATATACGCTTCCAATGTGCGTTCACCGCGATGTCGCCAAACACGGGTGCGACCATCGTGATGCTGTAAACAGAACCTGGATTCATCCGAAAAAATGACGTTTTGCCATCCGTGCACCCTGCTTCGTCGTTGAGTACTCCATCGCAGGCACTCCTGTCTGTGATGCAGCGTCAAGGGTAACCGCAGCCATGGTCTCCGAGCTGATAGTCAGTCTCTGCTGCTGCAAACGTCGTCGGACTGTTCATGCAGATGGTTGTTGTCTTGCAAACGTCCCCATCAGTTGACTTAGGGATCGAGACGTGGCTGCACGATCCGATACAGCCATGCGGATAAGATGCCTGTCATCTCGACTGCTAGTGATACGAGGCCGTTGGGACCCAGCACGGCGTTCCGTATTACCCTCCTGAACCCACCGATACCATATTATGCTAACAGTCATTGGATCTCGGCCAACGCGAGCAGCAATGTCGCGATACGATAAACCGCAATCGCGATAGGCTACAATCCGCTCTTTAATCAAATTCGGAAACCTGATGGTATGCATTTCTCCTCCTTACACTAGGCATCACATCAACGTTTTACCAGGCAACGCCGGTCAACTGCTGTTTGTGTATGAGAAATCGGTTGGAAACTTTCCTCATGTCAGCACGTTGTAGGTGTCGCACCGGCGCCAACCTTGTGTGAATGCTCTGAAAAGCTAATCATTTGCATATCACAGCATCTTCTTCCTCTCGGTAAAATTTCGCGTCTGTAGCACGTCATCTTCGTAGTGTAGCAATTTTATTGGCCAGTAGTGTATAAAAGGGATGGGTAGGTAAAATTATCAAAAATATTGCTTTTTTTGCCACCAGATATTTCTGTAGCATGTTAGAAATATTGTCTCCAGTTTCTCAATATAATACTTTCTACAGATGACGTAAAAGCCATCTTTTTTCAACCAATGCGCAGTGTCACGACCCCTTTTCTAAACATCGCTGTCCATTTTTGCGATATTTTATTATTTGCTGCCATCACAGAAGACATCTCTAGACGAACCATGTACGATCCGATTGAGTATGATTTATTAAAGGAACGCGCACATGACGGAATGCAAAACCCAAATGAAAGCTTTAATAATCTCATTAAGAAGATACGCCCACTAACATTATTTTTCTCATCTATTATTGTTTAAACGTCCTCAAATAATGCTTGTCTGGTTATCAATGATGATAATACTGGAAGAGTCAGGACCCTTACGATAGGTTCCGTTGCAGGTCACTTCATTGAAAACTTATTGAAGATGACTGATGATACGCGTATTGCTAGTTCCGAAATGTCACGGGAGGATATTGCCAAAAGTGCACTCCAGAAGTATCATACTGGAAGTCAGAAGCTTCTTGTAATGCTACGAAGTACAGGGCTCTGTCTGGCAATTTTGAGTTTTGTGAAACAATTGTTAAAGTTTATAACTTCTAAACAGAGTATCATAGTGCAATATGAAGTCAACATTGTAATTTAAATGTATCAAGTAAACCTATTACACTCAAGTACTTTGTCATTTCATGTAATCAAACCCTTCCTCGAATAATTTGTAACAAGTCTTGTGGAAATCAGCTGTGCCACTATTGACAACATTTCTATAAAGTCATCGAGAGTGCAGATACTTCCTACTAACCTACAACACCAGTTAATGAAAGGGAAATATGGACTAATAAATGAAAAAAATGGTTCAAATGGTCTGAGCACTATGGGACTTAACATCTGGGGCCATCAGTCCCCTAGAACTACTTAAACCTAACTAGCCTAAGGACATCACACACATCCATGCCCGAGGCAGGATTCGAACCTGCGACCGTACCAGTCGCGCGGTTCCGGACTGAAGCGCCTAGAACCGCTCGGCCACAGCGATCGGCAATAAATGAAAAACTAATTGGCTTAGCACGCGGGAAAGATGTACACAACCAATTCTTCGTTGATGAAAAATGTAAGCATCTACAGTTCCTGAGAAAAGCGTTTCAAAAGAGATTTAATAAATATCTGTTCTCGTTTTTAGTGTTCCATACCTCAATCGGTGAAAAAGGGAACGCTATGGGATCACTTTGTTGTCCCTAATTCTGTTTGATTGTCTCTCTGTCTTTCTGTCCGACTGTTAAAAATAGTTTTTCTCAGGAACAATGGACATATTAAGTTCAAATTTATGTCAGATATTAAAATCTATGGATGTAAAATAGTGACGCTTCTAAGTCAAAGCACTCAAAAAATATGGCCATTTACGTTATAAAATTCTGAGTCTCGAAAATTCACAGATCAAAACCTACAAGTTATTTCCCATATTTCCCTTTGACCTAGAACCATTAGATTTGGCAAGAAGCAAGCTTGTGCACTACAACCAAAGGAAAAAATCCGAAAACTATTAATTTTTAATTGTGTCACAAGAAAAAAATTTCGTCTTTTGTTATGGGGCTGTCTGTTTTCCCGTCCATCTCAAGACTCCTTATTCTCAGGAATGGTTTCACGCAGCAATTTAAAATTTTTGTCAGGTATTAATATCTGTAGTCCTTTGGTGATGTAAAAATATTAAACTTCTGAGTGAACGCAGTCAAAACACAGGGCCGTTTACGTCACAGATTTCGACACTCGCAAACTCAGTCATCACAACCTGCAGGTTACTTCCTATTGGCGTAAAATCGTTAAATTTCGCAAGGAAGAAGATTTCACGACACAAGTAAAGAAAAAAATCAGAAATTTGTTGCCCGACTTCAGGCTTGAAATTAAAACGTTCTCGAAAGTCTTGGAATCCGCGGGACCGATATGTAACCAGTATCAAGGTCGATAACAGTAAAAAACCATGAAGATTCTCGATTCCCGGAATGGATGGACTCTCTGTATACATAATTAAGTCTGTAGGGAACCCTCAATACCTGAGTCCTATTCGCACCTGGACATCTTTTTTATTACTATTATTTTTTTCGTAAAGATAAGTAGATCAACTACCACTGGTGAAAAACATGGCAGTTCACTTTCCATCGCACAACTTTTCGACACAGTTGCGTGTAATACTGGTTCTACGCAACTGCTTGGTAAATTGATTATGTGTGACGGGAGCAAAGCGAGCTACCGATTGCACCAATGTCGCCGACGATTCGTTGCTCGTGTGCGGGGCTCCTGAAGGTGCGTTTACACGGGCAATATTTTGTGACAAAGTTTTGCCGTATTAGTGTTCTTGTAATTGCTGCAATGTGGCTGCTATCACAGCAGTTTGCGGCATGACTTTGGCATTATTGCTGATATAGCGGGCTGCTGCAGATGTTTGCCGAGATACCGTTGGGGCAAAGGTGTTGCCGGTGTTGACAGCCAAGGGTGGAGAATATTTCATATCACCAGGGAATATCTATCTGCCCCTGTCCTCATCTTAAAAAAGTTTCCTGCCACTCTCAGCCAGGTCAAGTCCGAAAGCTGGCTTGCGTGCTTGGAGGTAATCGATTTCTTCGTTGCTACAGTTATGAAGAAATGGGCAAATCATTGAACGATATAAACACTGTGCTGAGTGGTTGACCACTTCAAACCACAGTACCATTTCTCTTGTGAAGTTTACAAAAGAGCGAGATGAAGCAGAAAAACACAAATTCAGCGTAAGAAAAGTGGGTTGAATCCGAAAAGTATATGTGCAACCACTATTTTTGTGCATGAACCTATGCTAACAACGGAGAAGAAACCAGTGAACTTCAAACATTGTGGTGAATAGGCAAAAACTCCAGCGACCATAGAAGTCATCTCATAAATAAAACAGAAACGGGTCCGGCGATAAACACACTTCAATTGCAATTTGCTTAAGACAGAAAAACCAATAATAATTCCCATATTGTGAGCCTTAATCATCACAGCTGACTCAGCAGCAACTGTCAGATATCTCTGTCATCAGTTTATGTTCCGAGTTATGGAGGCGCTCGGCTGGTCTTTTTACGGAGATGCCCAACTAAGCAATGTATGTAAAGACTGTTTGATCTTTCACATTGGCATGACTACCACCAAGATATCGGTCAGGAAAAAAGGGTACAGGCAATTTTTTTTTTTTTTTTTTTGGACTAGGAGGCTCCATTTCCGACCAAGTCAGAGATTTTCTTCGGTCGGCGACAGGGTATTTGTGTAGAGCTCCTCATTCATCCTATCTTTACCTACCCGCATGCAGCCGAAGTGGGTTCAAATAGAAAAACTTCCACCACGTGACCAAACAAATCCATACGGATCTCCTGAATAGTAACGCAATACCATCGTTCATTTCGTTGCTTCATTCGCCGACCTTTTCGAGACGCAGCCATATATAGCTACCGCAGTATGAGGCACGATGATTTTCTGTAGAAGACTACGTGTTTATGGCATTTTCACTGTAACCGAGACGACTTCAGGACAAAGTGCAAAGGCCTAACGTAAAATTCACGATCACATTAATCTCACCACTGCATAAGTTCGACGTCAACGTGCAAACAGGTGTACGGGCGAAAGGACGTGTAAATGCTGGGTAGCTGACCGCCCATATGTACCAACAGCTACCAACAGTCTCTTCAACGACCGTTCAGCGAACGTTGCTGCGTATCGGCTTCCGCAGCAGCTACCTCGTTCAAACACCCACACTGACTGCTGCTCATTGGCGACAAAGCCTGTAATTTGCATGCCAATCCGCAACCGAACGCCCACTGAGTGGCGACGGTTGGCGGACAGATGGCCGCTGGCGTGTACGGCATGAAACGTCTGAAAACAAACAACCTGCAACTAGGAGAGGACGTTATGGTCCAGGGAATGTTTTCGTGTCGTTCCTTGGATGATATCTTCATTCTAGAAGGTACAATGGATGAACACAAGTATGTGGCTGCCCTTGGGGATGATGTCCACCCCTACATATAGTTGTTTCTCCTCGACACTATGGCATCTATCAGCAGGACACTGCAACGTGTAACACAGCTCACAATATACGTGCGAGGTTCGAAGAGCAGCAGGATGAGCTTACCTTGTTGTCCTGGCCGCCAAACTCCCCGGTTTTTAACCCAATCGAGATACTGTGAAACCATCTTGATGGGGCTGTTCGCGGTACGGATCCTCGGCAGAGAAACCTGGCGCAGCGTGCCACGGCAATGGAGTCGTCATGGCTTCATATCCCGGTCGGTACATTCCAGAACCTCATTGCCTCTCTTCCTGAACTTCTTGCAGTGATTCGCGCTACGAAAGTTAGTTATCCAGGCTTTTGACAGGGCGTTACAGTAATGTGACTGGACACTGTAAAAAGACAAGATATCTTGTGATGCTTTTGGGCAGTCCTAAAGCATCGACTGCACACCGCCCAGCGCAGCGCCGCGAAACGGCATCAAGAAGGCGCTGACCCGCGCGCCAAAGAGCGGGCAGCGCCACACCTCCAGGGAGACAGAGTTCAGCGAGCTCTATCAACGCTGTCGGCCGCGGTGGCCGTGCGATTCTGGCGCTGCAGTCCGGAACCGCGGGGCTGCTACGGTCGCAGGTTCGAATCCTGCCTCGGGCATGGGTGTATGTGATGTCCTTAGGTTAGTTAGGTTTAAGTATTAAGTAGTTCAAGTTCTAGGGGACTTATGACCTAAGATGTTGAGTCCCATGGTGCTCAGAGGCATTTGAACCAAGCCATCTATCAACGGTGATATACCGAGCCGCCCTCACCATTTATGGCCGTCCTATCGCCCTCACCCCCACCCTTAGGTACCTTGGCGTCACCCTTGACCGTCCCCTCTACTGGACCCCCCCCCCCCCCCCCCCATCTCCGGACAATCCAAGCAAAGACATGCTCCCGACTCCGTCTCCTCGAGCTCCTTTCTGGCCCCACATTGGGTCTGGACCCCTCCACCATCCTCCAATCCTATAAATCCCTTATCCGCCATATCCTCTGCTACGCCCACCCTGCCTGGATCTCCACCTCTCCTATTACAAATCTCTTCAAATCCTCAAACGCCATGCTCTCCACCTCACCTATCACATCCGTCTCCCCTCCGCCACGCGGATCCTGTACGACCTTATTCCGTTCCCCCACCTCCTCCTCTTCCTCAAATGGATCTGGATCCTCTACGCCTCCCATAAACTTGATCCCCCTCACCCGCTTCTGTCTCCCATCCTCTCCCACCCCCATCCGCTGTCACGCCTGCATCCTACCTGCTCACCATCTCTCCACTCTCCATACCCTCTCCCAAGGTGGCTTCTACCAGCTCCCCCTCGCTGATGATGCCAACATCCCCTCCATCTACCCCTCCTATCAACTTTGATCCTCCTCCTCCAGTGTTTTTCCTTAGGGCGCCCTCTCTCCCTTCTCTACCTCATCCCTTCCTCCCCCCTGGCTTCCCCTATGCCCCACACCTTCTTTCCTCCCCCTATCTCCTCTGCCACTGGCGTCTCCACCCTCCCCTCTCCCTCTTCCCCCACCGTTTTCCCCTTTTGGCAGGTCCCCGGACTTGTGCGCTGGAGGTCATCGCCATCGGTTTTTGTATGTGTGCCGTCGTGTTTGTGCTGCAGTGTTTTCGCCGCCCACGCTCCATCGTTCACGTGTGTCATCTCAATCATCAGTGTTCGTGTACAGTGCTGACAGTTTTTTGTTTTTTTCTATGCGTGTGAATGGCTCCGTGTTTTTTAATTACTGGGTCTACAGTTTTTTGTCCACCATTATGTTCTGTTACTTCTGTGTCTTCATCGTTTTTCTCTCTTTGTACTGCCTGTGGCTGAAGAGCGGTGTAAAGTTGCCGATGCCAACCCACCCTGTGTAAGGTGTAAAATGACAATAAAGGAAAAAAAAAGAGCCGCCCGCCGCTGGTCGGTCTCTATTAGATGGCAGACGTCGAGGTCATCAGTACTGAGTAATAGGAAGACGATTCTTAGCCTGAGCCCTTCGAGCAGTAATAGTGTGTAACAGTAACTGCATGTAGGAGGCACAGGAAGGCACTTCATAACGAGAAGTTATGTTTCTTTACTTTTTAGAAATAAAGTATTTTATTAATTTAGATTCCTGCCACCGGCCATTGCAACTTCTCTCCTTCCTTGTTTGTGTCAGTGCGGAGTGCTGCAGTAACAGCATCTTAAAAACCCCAAAAGATACGTTTTGACAATATTTTTTTTCGAGAGGTGGTCGCAAAGTTTCAATTATTACATAGAGAATATGAAGCTGTTACCTTGAAACTTGCTGACGTTTTCAGTCTTTCTCTACATTTTTAACCTTCAACGTGACATACACTACTGGCCATTAAAATTGCTACACCACGAAGATGACGTGCTACAGACGCGAAATATAACCGAGAGGAAGAAGATGCTGTGATATGTAAATGATTAGCTTTTCAGAGGATTCACACAAGGTTGGCACCGGTGGTGACACCTACAACGTGCTGTCATGAGGAAAGTTTCCAACCGATTTCTCATACACAAACAGCAGTTGACCGGCGTTGCCTGTTGAAACGTTGTTGTGATGCCTCGTGTAAGGAGGAGAAATGCATACCATCACGTTTCCGACTTTCATAAAGGTCGGATTGTAGCCTATCGCGATTGCGGTTTATTGTATCGCGACATTGCTGCTCGCGTTGGTCGAGATCCAATGACTGTTAGCAGAATATGGAATCGGTGGGTTCAGGAGGGTAACACGGAACGCCGTGCTGGATCCCGACGGCCTCGTGTCACTAGCAGTCGAGATGACAGGCATCTTATCTGCATGGCTGTAACGTATCGTGCAGCCACGTCTCGATCCCCGAGGCTACAGATGGGGACGTTTGCAAGACAACAACCATCTGCACGAACAGTTGCAGCAGCATGAACTATCAGCTCGGAGACCATGGCTGTGGTTACCCTTGACGCTGCATCACAGACAGGAGCGCCTGCGATGGTGTACTCAACGACGAACCTGGGTGCACGAATGGCAAAACGTCATTTTTTCGGATGAATCCAGGTTCTGTTTACAGCATCATGATAGTCGCATGCGTGTTTGGCGACATCGCGGTTAACGCTCACTGGAAGAGAGTATTCGTCATCGCCATACTAGCGTATCACCCGGTGTGATGGTATGGGGTGCCATTGGTTACACGTCTCGGTCACCTCTTGTTCGCATTGACAGCAGTGGACGTTACATTTCAGATGTGTTACGACCCGTGGCTCTACCCTTCATTCGATCCCTGCGAAACCCTACATTTCAGCAGGATTATGCACGATCGTACGTTGTAGGTCCTGTATGGGCCTTTCTGGATACAGAAAATGTTCGACTGCTGCCCTGGCCAGCACATTCTCCAGATCTCCCACCAATTGAAAACGTCTGGTCAATGGTGACCGAGCAAATGGCTCGTCACAATACGCTAGTCACTACTCTTGATGAACTATGGTATCTTGTTGAAGCTGCATGGGCCTGTACACGCCATCCAAGCTCTGTTTGACTCAATGCCCAGGCGTATCAAGGTCGTTATTACTGCCAGAGGTGGTCGTTCTGGTTACTGATTTCTCAGGATCTATGCACCAAAATTGCGTGAAAATGTGATCACATGTCAGTTGTACTATAATATATTTGTCCAATGAATACCCGTTTATCATCTGCATTTCTTCTTGGTGTATCAATGGAGTAGCGGGCATCTTGGTTGCAGAAATCATCATCTCCACTGTTCAGGCAACGTATTCTACATCGGATATCATCTCATTGCAGTTATGAAAATGCGTGACTTGCCATGCAGTGAGTTCTTCATCCGAGAAACGAGGTAGAAGTCAGTGCAGGAGAATACGGGTGTGAGTCAACATGCGATAGCCCAAAGAAGCAGCATGCGTGACTGCCCTATGCCGAATGAGCTGTGGCGTCGTCGTGGAGCATAGACACCCCCTCGGAAAGCTTCCAGCAGGAGATTTCGGTAGTTTACTTCTGTGGCAACCACACCAGACAGTGAACATATCTTGTACGATGAATGCTGGCTCTTCCTATGTTTCGGTGATGGTGAATCTATGATGGGTGTTCAAAAGAAAAGGTACGAAACGACACTGTGGCTATAACTGAAGTCTGTATTCAAAAGTAATCAGCAGAGGCCTGAGTGTAATCATTCTGCTGTTTCACGAACTGGATTCCCTGTTCTCGGAATTACTGTGAGTGTGACAGGGGCGAGTCATCCTCTGTGTCCTTCAGTTCGTCATCCGGCTTGAAGCGCTTCATTTTGAGATGCTATTTCAGCAGACGAAACACATGGAAGTCGTAGGCAACATGTCTGGGCTGTAGGGTGCATGCTTAAGCTCTTCCTGTTTGAACTTGACCAGTACGTTTTGTGTGACCTTTGAAACGCATGGACGCGCGTCATCGCGGAACAGAATAACTCACTCGGTGAGCACCCAGGCCGTTTGCTCGTGATGGACTTGCGTAGGCTACGGAGTGTGTCACAATACACATTCGACCGTAGGAATTAGGTCGTCCGTAGAAATTAGGCCGTCGAAAAAGACGTTGAGTATTATCTTGCCTGTTGAGGGCACCGATATGAATCTTTTACGGGGAGGTGACACATATGTACAGACACTCCCGAAACTCCATTCGTGTCCCTAGATGTCTCACTACGGCGTCTCAGAACGGCATATGCAAGTTTCAACCGGATTGGCTGTTACGATGTTTCGTACCTTTTTATTCGAACTCTTCCCAGTGCTTGCTTTGCTTCATTGTCTCGGAGTCGTACTGATAGCGTGCAGCACTCGGCCACAGTCGTGCCTCGGTTCGACGGCCTTTTCGAAAGAGTGTTGAGCAGTCGCAGAAACCAATGGGCAGCGACCTGTGGCGTATTCTAATGTCGAAGAAGATGTTCAGAATTGATCCAGGACTGATTTTAACTTTATCCACCATCGCCTAGATTGTGATTCGCCGGGCTTCGAACCACAGAACGTGCACTTCCCTTGTGATTCCCAGTCTGCCGCAAAGAGGTGGGATGCCGTTTCGGTCTTCGTCATTGAGCGTTGTTTGACCACACCGAAAGCGTCTGCGTTATACCACCACTGTGTCATTTGATGGCTCATTATTTTCGTACGCTTTCACCAAGTCAGCATGGACTGTTGCAGCGCTGTTCGCCTTAAAATGCAAGAAAATGATTATCTCGCGATACTCAACTTTATAAGTGGGCTTTATTGTTTTGTTTTGACTTACCAAGTGGCGGCTATGGTACTGCTGCACAGAATTTCAATGTCTACGGACATGTAGTGCAACCAGACAAAAAATTAAATACATAACTTATTAATGAACACATTACTATTCTTAGTCCTACTCATTCAACTATATTTTGTTCTTTTTACTGGCAGCCAGTTTTTGAGTAGAAATTCGTCAATGCATCAGGACGCATTATCAAGGAAAAATGATTTCAAATTAAATTTTAAAACTGCTTCACTACTACTTGTTAGACATTTTATGTTATCAGGAAAATAATCAGAAATTATAGTTGCTGCATATTGAACTTTACTCTGAGCCACTGACAGCTTTAACAATGGTAATTTTGTGGCGGCGTTCGTAGCGACAAACAATTCGCTGTAGAAACGGCTTACGAAGTCACCGCCACACTTTTAATAGCGGGCCGACCGGTCCGCTGGAACAGTGAACAGAAAGATGAAAACCCAAACACTCTGATTAATAAAAGTCGGTACTTATCTTTATTAACGAAGATACAGAAACACAGTGGTGAACTCCGTGTCTGCAGAAATCTGTCTAGTTCGAGTCGGAGCGGCTAGGTCAGCGTCGGCTGACGACAAACAACAACTCTGCTGCGATGAACACACAACTGACTAGCAAGTGCACAATTCGGTGGCGAGTATACAACTGAGCGGCGAATACAGAACTGTCCTAGCGCTCGCGACTCCAACGCTTAAGAAGCCAGAAGCCAGCGGTGGCGCGCGCACACTTGCGGCGATTTGCTGTCTCGCTGGCGCTGCTTATGCGGACGGCGTCCGGACTTTGATGCTGCCAACCTTTTGGCAGCGGGCTCGGGTGGCATTACTGGCTAGGATATAACAGGTAATAAAGATAATTTTTCTTTCTAGTTGGGCGCTGATGACCACGCTGTTTAGCGCCCGAAAACCTCAAACCACACACACACACTCTTTCTAGCGTTTTAGGTATGTACATCAATCTTCTTCTCAAATTGTGATGGATTATTTATGGCGTACTGTAATTAAAACTTTATGAATACCTCTCAACAGAGCTGTAGGGCACCGACGGCAGAAAGTGATGCTAATGTCTTCCAGTGGAACAATGTTATCATGTATCCACGTGCATCCGCAGAAATTTTTCCAAGACGGAGCGAGACTCAAAGGTTCACAGTTTCGATATTACTGATTCGGTGAATTTGAAAACCTGTTGTAACTCAAGAAATAAATTTGAGAAGAAGCACATAAAAATTGTAGTATCTCATTGCGTTTTTAAGGTAGATTACCTTGGTACTTACACGGTAAGTATATTTCAACGATATACACAAGCTACATATTTTTGCGTTTGGTTCAACGATCTCAGATTCTATCCACATACGGTTAAGCCCACAGTACCCGACGATTCCTCAAATAAAGTCAGAAAATATTCACAATAAGTAATTCATACTCCTACAGCGTTAGACTGGAACTAATGAAAAATCGGAACTAGAAGAAAATCAAAATGATTGAGAAACTCCTGCTGGACATCAACAAAAATACCCCACGGAGTGTGGAAAAAAGGAGTAAACGTTCACTAAGGCTTATTCAATGTTGATGCTGTTTGTAACACGTTGCTTGCTTATAAAATCATCCGTTCACATTGATAGGTTTATTACTACTTTTTACTGTCGAATGTCATAACTGCAGCTGAACAAAATGTATCTTGAAAGCTAAATTTTTTAGGTTTGTTAAGTAAAGTGTAGTCCAGAGCCAATGGATGAGTGTAGGAACCCTCCCAACTTTTAGTAGCCTAAAAGTGCACCACGGTCTCCGCCACCGTTAGCTGAGTGGCTAGGCCGGCGGAATGCTACGCCAAGGGGCCCGGGATCGATTCCCGGCTGTGGCGGTAGATTTTTTCCGCTCATGGAGTGCTTGTTGTGTTGTCCTTATCATTTCATCCCCATCTCAGACGCGCAAGTCGCCCAATATGGCGTCGAATGCAATAAGTACTTGCTCTCGGCGGCCGAACTTCCCCGAATGGGGGACTCCCGGCACACAATGCCGTACGCTCACTTCCATTTCGCCGGCCGTGTTGACCGAGCGGTTCTAGGCGCTTCAGTCCGGAACCGCGTGACTACTACGCTCGCAGGCTCGAATCCTGCCCCGGGCATGGATGTGTGTGATGTCCTTAGGTTAGTTAGGTTTAAGTAGTTCTAAGTTCTAGGGGGCTGATGACCTCAGGTGTTAAGTCCCATAGTGCTCAGAGACATTTTAACCATTTTCATTTCCATTTTGCACGAAAGTAATCATCGTCACTGCAGTTTGTCACATTACTGTGTCTGCGTCTGACGTCGTATTGCACCTGCAAACATTGTGGAGGTCGCAAACCTGGAGAGTACTTTTTTTACGTTGAAATTTCACACTTTCCTCCCTGTCTTCTAACGCAGAAAATTTTCTTTTTTAGAGTGATGTTTGTAAGGACTGGACGAAAATGAGACGCATAAAGATTGAGGATATTACTTCGGCACGGTTCTGTAAAGGTTCGTAACCACCTCAACTGCAGATGAGCGCTGAAACCGTACTTGCAGCAACGAATTGCAATAATTTCCCATGAACAGAACGACATCAAAGAAAACCTAAGATAGATGGCGATCGCTTAAGCTGCAGTATTCCTTGCCGTAGTCGACGATATTAAATCCGCTGTTTGTTGGAATCTCTAGAAATTCTAGAGAATTCTCTAATGAATAGAAAGGCTGCACCCAGATTCCAGGCTGTGGTAAGTGCCCCCTCTCCCCCCCCCCCCCTGCCCCTCCTAAGCTTATATCCAGTCTGTGTCACATTAGTTTCATTAGTACAATGCCTTTTCCGCAGTCGTGCAGTTTAAGATTCAGGAACACGTCATGCGCGCACGCACACACACACACACACACACACACACACACACACCGCCACCAATACCAACGACAACAATGGAGGGAGAGTGGCAGATTAGGGAGAGGGGGGGGGGGGAGAGGAATGAGAAAGATGAGAAGTAGTGAACTAACCTCAAGGAGGAGGTGTGTCAGAGCAGAAATGTCTCTGCCCACGTGGTGAGCCACTAACACATCGTAACTGCAGTGCAACTTAACGGCGGTTTCGTGTGGTTCAAAGAACCGCCGCTCTCCGCTTACCTAAAACGTATGTACTTTGCATACAATGACGCAGCTCGTGCAAAATGAAGTTAATATTTATGCTATTACTAATTTGCATGCAAAATTGTAGCCAATTAGGTTTTTTTTTATATTCATCTGTTTATAACGTTTAGCCTTTCTCCTACGACTCGTGTTATGATAATTTCTGGGAATTATACGTGCTGTTTTAACTTGAGACAACTACATATCTCGAAGACGGCGCATCGTACGGAAAATATGATCCAGGTGTAAAGTTGATATTAATAAAGGGAACATCTGTCTGTGTTACAACTAGTCACCTCCTAACCACCCCTCCTGCGTGAGCGGCGTCATCTTTGTATTTTCAAAAGGGCACCCTCCCAGTTTTGTTGCACATGCGGAATCTACGCCATAAATACGTACAGCTTACTCAAACTATTGTTCTCAATTCGTGGTAGGTGGCTCTCTAATCAATAAATATCAAGTGTATCTCATTTTGCAACTAATAACCGACGCATTTAATCCTACATTTCGCTTAAGACGCAAATGTGAAACTTTTTGTTCCAACGGGTGATTCTGATGTTAGAAATTTACTTTCGTGTCGCAAATTTGATTGCACAGTACAATATGGTTAGCTGCTTCAATGTCTTGTTAGAATTACGTTTAGCCTGAAAAATTTGGGAATTTGTGGTAAGTTCCTATGGGGCCAAACTGCTGAGGTCATCGGTCCCTAGGCTTTCACACTACTTAATTTAACTTAAACTAAGGACAACAAACGCACCCATGCCCGAGGAGGACTCGAACCTCCGACGGGGGTAGCCGCGCGAACCGTGGCAAGGCGACTCAAACCGCGCGGCTGCTCCGCTCATGTTTAGTCTGACCCAGGAACAATGAGACGCATGTATCAGTTTTCTGTTCACTTCGTAATACCTGATATCGATCAACCCCCTTCGCCTCTCGCCATTGGGGTGCTTCGGTGGTTGGTTGATTTGGGGAAGGGACCAAACAACGACATCATCGGTCCCATTGGATAAGGGATGGTGAAGGAAGTCGGCCGTGCCCTTTCAAAGGAACCATTCCGCCATTTGCCTGTACCGATTTAAGGAAATCATAGAAAACCTGAATCAGTATGGCCGGACATGGTTTTGAACCGTCGTCCTCCCAAATGCGAGTCCAGTGTCCTAACCACTGCGCCACCTCGCTCGGTTGGTGTGCTTCATTTCGGTGAGTTCCCTTGTGCCGCGCGAAGTGGCCGCGCGGTTTAGAGCGCCATGTCACGGATTGCGCTGCCCCTCCCGACGGAGGTTCGAGTCCTCCCTTGGGCTTGGGCCAAGTTGTGTGTATGTCTGGTGACCGATGACCTCAGCAGTTTGGTCCCTTAGGAATTCACACACATTTGAACACACTTTATGAGTTCCCTTGTGTCTCGCCACTGGGGTGTTTCTTGCAGCCTCGCAACAAAGTAATTTTTTTCCATTTTCTCTGCAACCTACAAAACATCCATAACTACAGCTATGCCAGAACGGATCCCAGATAGGAGTGGTCCTGACACGTTCGGTGCTCGCGCTTATAAAGGCCCTGCCGCTGCAGTGGGGCGTGCCGCGTGTTGTGTTGTGACGCTGAGCGATGGGGCGAGTGTGTATCCACGATATGCCGGCCGGAGTGGCCGAGCGGTTCTAGGCGCTACAGTCTGGAACCAACGACCGCTACGGTCGCAGGTTCGAATCCTACCTCGGGCATGGATGTGTGTGATGTCCTTAAGTCAGTCAGGTTTAAGTAGTTCTAAGTTCTAGGGGACTGATGGCCTCAGAAGTTAAGTCCCATAGTTCTCAGAGCCATTTGAACCATTTTACACGATATGTAAGTATCCATGGCAGGCGCGCCTGTCACTCTCACTTCGTGGACATTTTACCTTATTACAACGGTTGTGTTTTGGGTTCCACTGGTAGGCGCGTACGGCCAGTGCGAGAGGTGCGGTGGCCAGGTTCGAGAACGGCATTCAGATGATTTGGGGTCCCTGTAGGGCACAGTAAACCATGTTAGTGTGCAAAGTAGGTTATTTTCTATAAATGTCAATGTCTAGCCATATTCTCTGTGCTGTACAACCACATTTTCAGTACTCAGGTAACGTATGACTATCAGTATCAACCGTTGAAACACAAAAGTTTAAATTCACATCGTTAAAGAAATGTACAGAGTGACACACGGGAGACTGATGGTTTTGAACAGCGTGGTACTGAGGGCGCTGTGGTGGGAGGTGGTCGTGGTGAGGATAGTTCTGATCCACACAAGACGCCATTTCATTTACTCAGTCACTATGGAGCAGTTGGACTTGCAACGTCGAGTGTTTGTTTGTGATAGTTTCGTGAAAAGTGGTGAGTCTATTATTGCTACGCAGCGATTGTTTCGTGCACAGCGGGCCGTGGTGGCCGAGCTGTTCTAGTCGCTACAGTCTGGAACCGTGCGACGGCTACGGTCGCAGGTTCGAATCCTGCCTCGGGCATGGATGTGTGTGATGTCCTTAGGTTAGTTAGGTTTAAGTAGTTCTAAGTTCTAGGGGACTGATGACATCAGAAGTTAAGTCCCATAGTGCTCAGAGCCATTTGAACCATTTGTTTCGTGCACGGTTTAATGTCGGTCGACATGGAGCTGTTCCGAGCTGCAACCCAATCCTCAGATGGGTGGAAAACTTCAGATCAACTGGAAACACTGGATAAGAAGCATCCTGGCCCGAGACGCAGAGTAACGACACCAGAAAATGTTGAAAGGGTAAGGCAAGCGGCAGTCAGAAGCCCAGGACGGTCAGCTAGACGTCATGGTAGTGAGTTACGAATCAATCGTGAATCGGTTAGACGAATTTTACATAAAGAATTAAAATTCCATCCCTACAAAATGCTCATTGTCCTACAACTTATGGAAACTGATTTTGCTGTACGAGAAGACTTCACTTACAGAATGCAAGTGATTTTGGAGTCGAATGAAAATGAAATTTTATTGATGAGCGATGAAGCTCATTTTCATTTAAACGGGACCGTGAATAAGCGAAACCTACGTTACTGGGCTCCAGAGCATCCACACCTTATCCACCAGCGTCCTCTACACTCAAAAACTAACAGTCTGGTGTGCTCTTGGCGCTGTTGGCATTATTGGACCTTATTTTTTGAAGAGAACGGGGCCACAGTTACTTTTAATTCGGTTCGTTACATTCGTATGCTTAAAACATTCGTGAAACCAGAACTAAGAGGACGACGAATCCCTTTAAAACGTGTTTGGTTCCAGCAGGATGGGGCAACATCGCACACCTGGGAGGCCAAGGAACATTGCCAAAATGCGAGATAATCCGGCCAGGAAACATGCGTCTAAGAACTGTCATGGCGAATACTGAGCTTTGATTTTGTGTAAATAAACAAGCATTAATTTTAAAGTTGGTTGAGTATTATTTCATTAAGAACCGTGCGTCTCCCGTGTGTCACCCTGTAGAATCAAATGCGCTAGTTCTTAATTGCAAAAACAAACACATGTGATATTTGTCAATTACAGCGCCATCTACCACGAATGGTGAACAATGGTTTGAGTAAACAGCACGTATCTTTTGGCGCAGAATCCGAATATTAGTAAAAACGGCGTGTTCCCATTTTAAAATACGAAGTTGACCCTCACACGCAGGACGGGGTGTCCTTGGTTAATAGGTGGCTAGTTGTAGCACTGACTGATGTCCCCTTGCAAGCCGTACCTTGCTCTAATCATAAATATATGTCTGAGTGATCTTCTCAGTACGCTTCAAATGGGGAAATGCACCCTTAATTTTTGTATATGAATTATTGAATTTGCTCATGGCACTTTTGTTAGCTGTGTCTGTGGTCATTTTTAGAACTCAAATTAATAATCAATTTAATTAATTTAATAAGACTGGACCTTAAATTGCTTGCATGCCCATGTGCCATCACAATAAAATCAAAGCAGTGAATAGTTGAGGTAGTATGAATGAGAACAGTAGCATATTTAAGTTTAAAAAATAATGACAGGTTTTATTAATCCTTTTGTAACTGGAACTAGCTGATAAATCTTACTCAAAAATGGCAAACACAGATAAAAAAGGAATGGTGTTTGATTGGGAAAACATACATTGGCGTTTAAGCTATACAAATTCTTCCCCGAATTAACCCCATTTAGAATCTGACTTTGTTCACATGAATCCACTGTGAGGCCCAACTCTGTTCAAACGGAATCAACTACGAGCAATTATACCTTAATGTATGGTTCACGTGAGAACTGGGAGCTGTGAACATCATTTAACAACCCTATGCTGGTGCAGCAGTATTTTACCTTTTCACCTTAATTCAGGTGGCAGGAGAAAAGGCGCGCTGTTAGCGAGGAGCGGTGCGCTGCGGCAACTGTAACGTTCTGACGCGTCCAAGAAAATTTTCAAACTACACGGTCTGGCGTTCTGATTATCACAACGTGGGGAACTTCCCTATCAGAGCCCTGAAATCCCTGCAGATTTCAGTGTGAGGTGCACCCGTTCCCTGGTCTGGCCAGACCAATTTGACTCATGGCCACGACAGTGCGTGCTGGAACTGTTAAACGTCAGACGGCCGGCTTTGGGCGAATAAGTTCACCCTCGTGACACACGATACTTCAGAGATGATATGCAGTTCCACTGTCGGTACAGTTGTAAACTGACACTGGCTCTTAGTCCACCACAAGACACAGACCACAAATCTCACCCACTATGGAAAGACCAGAAGTACTCCACCAGGGGAGGACCAGAAGACGAAGCAGGCAAATAATTACAGCCACGTTTCCCCCAGCCTTGCTACGGGAGGGGATTTAGCAAAACCGAAACCGTCCCGACATTGCACAAACTCATTGAATCTCCCCTCTTGACTATTCTATTGGACTGGTAGCCAATCCAGACACAGCACCGGGGTTCCCACGCTGGGGGGGCAAGCCTCCACTTTATTTATCCTGAGAGCAACCAATCAGCGACTCCAAATCTCTCTTGACTGAAAAAAGAAAATTGGAGGAGTTGTTCTCACGGTATGCATGGTAATATTTTGGCAAAAAACATCTACCTATATGGGACCACAGCCCCTCATTTACGAAAGATTTAATCTTTCCGGGCCAACCATTACCAATTTCTCAAAGAAGGCTGTTAAACTTCCCAGACAATTGTGCCTATGAAATGTATTTTTTTGTCACTCACTAAAAGAACCGGGCAACTTCCTGGCATGAGGGGGTACAGTCTTGCCTCCACTAAACACGTGCACCAGCCTCCCTGTCGGTAAAGTCCCAGCTTCTAACATGAGAATGCACAGAGTTGTATGACCTTCCTACGATTTGCACAAAAGCTCAGTTCATAGCAGCCTCTCTTAAATGGCTTCCTCAACCCACTTCCCAACAATCTGCTGGCTTCACGACAGGCTGCCACCTGGCCCAGGTAAAATATTTGGCGAACTGACGGCCGTCTGTCCGACCCCATATGGAAGGAGGAGAGGACTTCGGCCAGAAGTCCCTCTACGGGTACGGGCGACTGAGCGCTGCTTCCCAGAATCACTCACACAGCCAGGTGTCTGCTTGCAACATTTATGGCCCCCAACTTGTCTCTCTCCCTGTTCTCCACCACTTTCATTATGGCCCCTTGGGTGCAAGTTTTCGACAGATAGCACATGCAGTTATAAGAACGTTCTGAACACAGTTTCCCCATGTAAAAGTGTCAAACCACACATACCGCATACAGTACTGGGGAACACCAAGAGAGTTCACGACCTAAAATATAAACGTTAATCTGGCTGAAAATGTTGTTAAAGTGACAGAGGGGTATGCCAGGTTGCCTTAAGATAAAACGAACAACCCATATGTTTTTTACCTCTCGATCGATAAGTATTTTTATTAAAATGTGACTGGTTTGATAGCCTTGCGCTGAGTCATCGAATATAAAATGATACTACAATGAAATGAGTACCCCTAGCTGCATACAGGCGTTGATATAAGTCAACGGGGACAGTTGAAAATGTGTTCCCCGACCGGGACTCGAACCCGGGATCCCCTGCTTACATGGCAGACGCCCTATACATCTGAGCCACCGAGGACACAGAGCATAGCGCGATTGCAGGGACTTATCTCTGGCACGCCTCCCTTGAGACCCACATTCCCAACTTATTGTCCGCACTATATCCCCTGCCCATTATACTCATTACTCGCGGTTTATTGCCGATTCCGTAAGAGTTTGGGCACTGTTTGTGCATTCGCAGAGAAGAAGATGGTCATCTGGCCGGTGAGCCTTATATACAGGGTGGTCCATTGATCGTGACCGGGCCGAATATCTCACGAAATAAACGACAAACGAAAAAACTGCAGACAACGAAACTTGTGTAGCTTGAAGGGGGAAATCGGATGGCGCTATGGTTTGCCCGCTAGATGGCGCTGCCATAGGTCAAAAGGATATCAACTGCGTTTTTTTAAATAGGAACCCCCATTTTTTATTACATATTCGTGTAGTACGTAAAGAAATATGAATATTTTAGTTGGACCACTTTTTTCGCTTTGTGATAGATGGCGCTGCAATAGTCACAAACATATGGCAGACAATTTTAGACGAACCGTTGGTAACAGGTACGCTTTTTAAATTAAAATACAGAAAGTAGGTACGTTTGAACATTTTATTTCGGTTGTTCCAATGTGATACACATACCTTTGTGAACTTACCATTTCTGAGAACGCCTGCTGTTACAGCGTGATTATCTGTAAATACCACATTAATGCAATAAATGCTCACAATAATGTCCGTCAACCTCAATGTATTTGGCAATACGTGTAACGAGATTCCTCTCAACAGCGAGTAGTTCACCTTCCGTGATGTGCGCACGTGCATTGACAATGCGCTGACTCATGTTGTCAGGCATTTTCGGTGGATCACGGTAGCAAATATCCTTCAACTTTTCCCACAGAAAGAAATCCGGGGATGTCAGATCCGGTGAACGTGCTTCGACGACCAATCCACATGTCATGAAATATGCTATTCAAATACAGCTTCAACTGCACGCGAGCTATGTGCCGGACATCCATCTTGTTGGAAGTACATCGCCATTCTGACATGCAGTGAAACATCTTGTAGTAACATCGGTAGAACATTACGTAGGAAATCAGCTTACATTGCACCATTTAGATTGCTATCGATAAAATGGGGGCCAATTATCGTTACTCCCATAATGCCGCATCATATATTAACCCGCCAAGGTCGCTGATGTTCCAGTTGTCGCAGCCATCGTGAATTTTCCGTTGCCCAATAGTGCATATTATGCCGGTTTCCGTTACCGCTGTTGGTGAATGACGCTTCGTCGCTAAATAGAACGCGTGCAAAAAATCTGTCATCGTTCCGTAATTTCGCTTGTGCCCAGTGGCAGAACTGCACATAACGTTCAAAGTCGTCACCATGCAATTCCTGGTGCATAGAAATATGGTACGGGTGCAATCGATCTTGATGTAGCATCCTCAACACCGACACCGAGCGAGGTGGCGCAGTGGTTAGCACACTGGACTCGCATTTGGGAGGACGACGGTTCAATCCCGTCTCCGGCCATCCTGATTTAGGTTTTCCGTGATTTCCCTAAATCGCTTCAGGCAAATGCCGGGATGGTTCCTTTGAAAGGGCACGGCCGATTTCCTTCCTCATCCTTCCCTTACCCGAGCTTGCGCTCCGTCTCTAATGACCTCGTTGTCGACGGGACGTTAAACACTAATCTCCTCCTCCTCCTCCTCCTCCCTCGACACCGACGTTTTTGAGGTTCCCGATTCTCGCAAAAATTTGTCTGTTACTGATGTGCGGATTAGCCGCGACAGCAGCTAAAACACCTATTTTGGCATCATCATTTGTTGCACGTCGTGGTTGACATTTCAGATGCAGCTGAACACTTCCTGTTTCCTTAAATAACGTAACTATCCGGCGAACGGTCCGGACACTTGGATGATGTCGTCCAGTTAACTGAGCAGCATACATAGCACACGCCCGTTGGGCATTTTGATCACAATAACGATACATCAACACGATATCGACCTTTTGCGCAACTGGGAAACGGTCCATTGTAACAAGGGGAATGTAGCACGAAGCAAATACCGTGCGCACTGACGGAATGTTAACTGGTACCACGTACTCATACGTTTGTGACTATTACAGTGCCATCTATCACAAAGCGAAAAAAGTGGTCCAAGTAAAACATTCATATTTCTTTACGTACTACACGAACATGTAATTAAAAATGGGGGTTCCTATTTAAAAAAAACGCAGTCGATAACCGTTTGACCTTAGCGGCATCTGGTTTCCCCCTTCAATCTAGACGAGTTTCGTTCTTCGTAGTTTTTTCGTTTGATGCTTATTTCGTGAGATATTTGGCCCGGTTACTATCAATGGACCACCCTATATATATATATATATATATATATATATATATATATATATATATATATGTGTGTGTGTGTGTGTGTGTGTGTGTGTGTGTGAAGATGGTATCTGTTCTTTCGAACATGTCCGTTAGACCAGGTACCATCGGTGACCATGCAGCTCGTTAACTGAAATTAAAATGAAATGAATACCCCTAGCTGCATACGGGCGTTGATATAAGATATATAATGGGCAGAGGCACTATGAATATAGTGCGGGACAATAAGTTGGGAATGTGGGTCTCAAGTCCCTGCAGTCGCACTGTCCTCTGTGTCCTCGGTGGCTTAGCTGGATGGAGCGTTTACCATGGAAGTAGGAGATCCCGGGTTCGAGTCCCGGTCGGGGCACACATTTTCAACTGTCGCCGTTGACTTATACCAACGCCTGTATGCAGCTAGGGGTGTTCATTTCATTGTAATTTCGAGCTGCGTGGTCACTAATATCCGAAAGAACAGAGACCTTCTTCACATATGAATATAAACTGTCTGGCTACGAATAACACGCAGTAGACTAAAGTAGCGTGTAAGAACTGCCACACCACAGCTGGAGGTCCGGTCCCTCTTGACGTCAGGGTTTGTTTGTGCTGGGTGCGTTCCCGGCGCGCGGAATCCCAAAGACGAGAGGAGCGGCGGCCGCTTTCACTAAACGCCTGCCACGCAGCGCCGGCGGACAGCCCGGCCGCAGGGCAGGGTCGGATTTCCTGTGAGCGGGAACACCGCGGCGGCGAAAGTCGATGGCCGCGGCGGCCGTGTGTCCGCTGTAAGGCGACCGACGGCCAGCTCCCAGCTGCTCCCTGCAATGCGACACCGCGCGTGCCGGCATCTCTTCCCAGCACACGCCACCGGCGCTCGCTTCCGTTCGATACCGTTATGATTCCTGCCGGGCTCCAAATCTCGTCTTCCAATCTGCTAATGGATACAAGTAATAATAGAACATTTATCGTCTTTCGCAACAGCAACAAAAGTCTTATTCAGAGCAGACGAGTTTCGCCTTATCTTAAAGCATCTCCAGCTGCCTCTTTAATATTGTGATTGTTTATCACGATCGAAACCAGTTCAACTGTTTTAAATTGCAGCTATTAAACAGGCATAAATTACTATTATTAATCATGTTTTTGTCTTTCCTACCTTATTTTTAACGTACTTTTACTGAAAAGTGTTAGATTTTTGTTCACTGCACTTCACTGACACGGAGTACAATTTCGTTTTCACGTTCTGTAGCTCCACTTACCCCTCAAACACGTTATTTTAATGCTGGGTAATCCAATTGTCTTTTGTTTTGTTTTTGCGACTGTGGCACTGTCTGCTTGTGTGTGTGTGTGTGTGTGTGTGTGTGTGTGTGTGTGTCTGTGTGTGTGTGGTGTGTGTGTGTATTTTTCGACTGATGGGTGTGCGTTTGTGAGTGAGCGTCTCCTTAAACACACACACACACACACACACACACACACACACACACGCACACACACCAATGGAAAAATAGAAACACAAACTCTCTCTCTCTCACACACACACACACACACACACACACACACACACACACACATTCTTCTGTAACATATCAAAAAACGACCGCATTCTGCAACATCAAAACAAGGTACACGAGATGTAAGTGGAGCCATTAAATACAAAATGAAAAGGCAAATACGTTCACTGGCAGGGAAGGGCAGTATACTAGATTCGTAGATTGTTAGGGATGAAGCAGGAAACGAAATGTAATGTGTAACGGTAGTAACTTAACACTTTTTAATAAAGTTAATTTAAAACATGTGAATTGTTTACGTTCTTGGCAGTCAAATTTACAAGAAAAACTACACTATTGCAGTGACGACTGAAGATGCGTTGAAATAAAGCGAAATGCGAAACTGTAGGTAAGACTTCTGTTACAGTCGCAAAAGACGATATATAGGCCTATCCTCTATTACTTGAACAACTACGACTGCAGCCGCGCGGTCTGGGGGCTGCAGACATGGACTGTGCGGCTGGTCCCGGCGGAGGTTCGAGTCCTCCCTCGGGCATGGGTGTGTGTGTGTGTGTTCCTCCTTATGATAATTTAGGTTAAGTAGTGTGTAGGCTTAGGGACTGATGACCTTAGCAGTTAAGTCCCATAAGATTTCACACACATTTGAACATTTTTGAACTACGACTACAGAGGAGGCTCCAGTAAATAGAAAAGACTATTAACGGATGTGCGCAGTGACTTTTACAGTAACTTTGTGATGTAATTGTGCTGAATAGTCCACTGTTCTCGTGAATAAGCGATCGATTACGAGCATGTGACATTTCATTTGGGGACACCCTTCTCCACGCACACAGAATAATTGTCGCTCCTTGGGCTCGTGGTAAGGCCAGCAAAAATAAATTTCAGTATAACTATAGAAAAATTGTATTTTTTATTTCAAAATAAGTACTATTTTGACGTTTCTCTGTAACAGAAATAAATTTCTGAATCTTATTCCAGTGCTAAATATTTAAAAAAGTCTTTGAAATATCTTTAATAGTTTTTAGTGCAAAATAGAGACAACCAGCCCTACTGTGTTGTTGTAACTTGAACAAAAGTATGCTATCCATTAAACTGAATGCAAAAAATTAAAATGTAAAATTTCTATCTTTTTTGGTGTAATACTGGAATTTTCTAATTGTAACAGTATTCCACTTTCTATCAGAAAAACGAGGAGGGAAATACAAAAAATTGCATTTAATTTTACACTGATTACACTGACTTATTAAAGATAAGACACTGTTTATCTGCTTACATTCTTTTGTTACATATGAAGAAAACTCACCAAATTTAGTAAATTTCAGAAACTTTGTCGTGAAGGTAGTTGGAAATTGATGAAAATGATTAAATTTAGTTTTATATGTAACTGAAAAGAAAACACAAATTAATATGTGGTAAGAAATAGAAATATCATATTAATAAATTACTATGTGCTGGGTGCCACCACTGATGGGTTTTATGCATCCCACAATGCCTTCGACTATCATGTGCAAGAATTTCATATTGGCTCACTCACTACTTACAGACTATTAGTCCTAAAGAAAAATGAAAAAGACCTTTTTGATAGCAAAAATTAATATAGTCGATTTTTGTATTGGGATACATTTTTGGTAGAGGCTGTAGTCTTTGAATTATTTAAAAAAAACCTACAAAAGTGACCTTCGAATGCGTTTTTCTTGAATAACTCGAAAACTGTAGCCTCCAGCGAAAAGATATCCCATTAGAAAATTTTAACTGCATAAAATTTCCTACAGAAAGGTCCCGTTCATTTTTTCTGCAGGACTTACAGTTTGCACATAGCGAGTGAGAGAATGTGAGAATCTCGCTAGTTGTTTTGAAGGCATCGAGGGTTGCATAAAACACATCAATAGGGGCAGTGGAATCACTGTTTATGTAAACTGAATTCGCTTGCTCGTGTCTACCTCCACATGCAGGCAATCTCAGGCACTGTAGGGACTTTGATCGGGTTTTCACTAATAGATGCAGTGATTCAAGTGTACAATTTATAAATATTTCGTACAGATAGTGCGCATTATGATGAATTAAAGTTGTGTAAACGACGCCATTGTCACCTAGTGAACAGCCGCCATGAAGTTGAGAGAGCAACAGTGCTTTAAGAACGCAGCATGCAGGATGTAAGTCACATCTGGTGTGGTGGTACAGCGGTATAGTGTGTGGCTGGGAACTAAAAGGCTGCGGGATCGAATTCTGGCTGGGACAGCATTTTTCACTGTGCCTTTTAACTTAGCATTAATTTCAGTCTGTCAGTTTCTCCTTCCCTCAGATTAGCAGTCACAATTCACACGCTTCATTCACTGCAAAGTCTTCCAGCAATGGACAGTGAGTAAAAGAACTTTGAAATATCGTAATAAACATGAAGAATTACGAAAAGATAGCCACCTCATCTTCAATCTGTGATTCGAAACTTACTATTTGAAATAACCACACATTTTTAAGCAATAGTTTCCTTGCAGTCGTTTGAGAAAAACCGCATAGCGAAAAAGCTTGCGAATCCAGAATATTTGCTGTTTTATTCTTTGCGCTCGAAGTAAAACTTATTCCGAAAAACTTTACTTCTTTTAAATGCACTACATTCCTTCAACAGTACAACAGATGACTCAGCTTTCAGTTTTGTGCCTTACTTGAATCAAACCTAGATATGGACACGATTCATTGGGTGGCACGGCGAAAAAGTCTGCCATAAAGAGCCCCCGACAACGAACTGCGGCAAGAGTCTCCCCAGTGCATGAAAGTGCGTACTAAATTTCACAAACAGAGTACTCTGTTATGGGCTAGACATGTGCATGACGAGCGAGTCACTCATATACATCCATAATTCGAGAACTGTATTTACTTTGGTCGTAAAAATATTACTTACCTCACGATGAGTTTCCATCATTGCCGTGAGATGTCACACCAAAAGCCAATTCAATATGGAACATTCTTGCCTCCAGACACTTTCCTACCGTGAGCTGCTTAAATCGCGTAGGTTGTATGAAAGTAATGGTATTCAGTTACTTAAAATTATTCTCTGAAATTTATTCATAACTCTACGTAATGGCTCGCAAACAAAATACGCTACGTCAAACAAGTCGTGTGGCCGTAGACACTTAACGTAATCTGTGTAAAGCCTGGCCGGGTCGCTAGTCCATGTATAATTCAGACAGTCGTTCAGTATATGCACTGACAAGTGTTTAGCGCCGTGGTTAGATCCGTCACTGCTGCTGCAATCGTAGGTTATCAATATTTAAGTTGGTTTGAAAGTGGTATTATACTCGGCGCACGAGCGATGGGACACATTTCACGTGTGTACCGTGAATATCAGGAATCCGATGAAACATCATGTCGCCGACATCGCTACAGCCGGAAAAAGATCCTGCAAGAACGGGATCAACGACAACTGAAGAGAATCGCTCAACGTGACAGAAGTGCAACCCTTCCGCAAATTGCTACAGATTTCAGTTCTGGGCCATCAACAAGTGTCAGCGTGCAAACATACAACGAAACTTTATCGATATGGGCTTTCGGAGCCGAAGGCCCACTAGTATAATCTTGATGACTGCACGAGACAAATCTTTACCCCTCGTCTACGCCCATCAACACCGACATAGGACTGTTGCATGACTGGAAACATGTTGCCTGCTCGGACGAGTCTTGTTTCTAATATTATCGAGAGGATAGACGTGTAAGGGCATGGAGACAACTTTATGAACCCATGGACCCTACATGTGTGCAGGGGACTGTTCAAGTTGGTGGAGCCTCTGTAATGGTGTGGTACGTGTGCACTTGGAGTGACATGGGACCCCTGATACATGTAGATACGACCCTGACAGGTGACACATTCTCAAGCATTCTGTCTGATCACCTACATCCATTCATGTCCATTGTGCATGCCGACGAACGTGGGCAATTCCAGCAGGAGAATGCGACACTCTACCCGTTCAGAATTGCTACAGAGTGGCCGCAGGGACACTCTTGCGAGTTTAAACACTTCCGCTGGTCACCCAACTACCCACACATCAATATTATTGAGCATATCTGAGATCACTTGCAACGTGCTCTTCAGAAGAGATTTCCACTCCCTGGTACTCATACGGATTTATAGACAGCCCTGCGGGATTCATAACGTCAATCCCCTCCAGCACTCCTTGAGACATTAGTCCAGTCCATGCCACGTCGAGTTGCGGCACTTCTGCGTGCTCGGGGGTTCCGTACACGATACTGAGCAGGTGTGCCAGTTTCTTTGGCTCCTCGGTGTATGTACAGAACGAAGACAAATGGGTAATATTCCTAGCGACGATCCCGGACCAGGCAAGTTGGAAAATTCACTGATATAAGATTAGAGCCCACACAGAAGCATACCGACAATCCTTCTTTCCACGAACAATACGAGACTGGAATAGAAGGGAGAACCGATAGAGGTACTCAGGGAACCCTCCGCCACACACCGTCAGGTGGCTTGCGGAGTATGGATTGTAACCTCCCCACAAAAACTTTTAATAGACAATATTAGTGTAACCTCCCCACAAAAATTTTATATATGACAACATTTAATTATGAATGCTAATGGACATTGCGCTAAGTGTAACCTCTCCAGAGAAATTTTGAAAAGCACAATATTTAATACAAATTGAGCCAAGAAGCATAACCTCCCTAGCAATTAAATTTAATGAAAATAAAAAATGAGAATCGCAATCTGACTCAAATATAAGTTCTTCACAAAAAAATTAAAGTCCATTCAGTGATAAGAATATCTCAGTGTTAATGATAACTCAATTAAACCGAAATATCGGTCTTTGGCCCTTGTGCAAAAATCAGAATTAAATTCTTACCTCATTGAAACTGCTTGTCAAATTTCTGCTCTTATTGTTGCCCACGGCTTGGAGGAACTGCATTGCAAATAATATATATATTTTTTTTTTTGAAATTTAACTGAAACTTTTCTTTAAGGGAAATAAAGGACATCGTAATTAAATGATTTTTTTTTGTGTTAAAAATTGCTTTGAAATCAAAATTATTATTGGGCATTTGTTGGAAATTAATTACAATAAATAAACTTTACATTATCTGATGATTACCTACATTAACAATATACCTCATTCAGCATCTTGACCAGAATGCCATGTCGACGCTCGCCGACTCCGTCCCGGTCGCGACCGTGACAGGACTAAATCACTACCGCCGATAGACTACATTACACAACCGCACTGGGCTGCTACTACTGACCGACTGCTCTGCATGACGACTACTAGCATACTGCTGGACGCAACTGAACTGAGCTACTGCTCGCAACGACTACTGACAGAGTACTGCTCGTAACACTCGCGCGGTCAAGCGCATACTAACCACGATAATAGGCTCTCTGGTCAAAGATTTTAACGTGCCTCACCATCGCTGCTACGTTACATACGTGTTTCAGGATGTAGATGTAGATGTCTGTGACAAAGGGCAGATTCCTTATGACCTGGCGCCTGCGAACGAGCATCTTGGCAACAGCAAATCTCGTCGGTTGTCCGCGTGGTGCTATAGTGAACATTATTGGAAGCGCTTGAAGGACGGTGAAATAACAATTTTGCGAGTGCGTGTTGGATGTCCACTGCTCATCACTGAACATGAAGGACGTATGCTTGCCCGCTCTGTAAAACAGGGCGATCCTGGAGGACACGACGACGGAGAACAATTCTATCTCTGTTGATCCATTGTCAAAAATAAAATAACCTCTCAAATTTGTGGCTGTTTGGCGATTTTCCTTAGTAAAAGAGAACAATTCTGGTTTAGGCACAAGTGCATCGGAGCACGCGACTCAGCGCACATTTCTGAACATGAGATTCTGCAGCAGAGAAGAGTATCTTATTATTCTCTAATTGCAGTAGACTTCTGACGAGAAATAAAGTCCAGAAATTAACCTCCCAAAATAGAGCATAAACGACCGTGGTGGAGGCTTTACAGATTTCCCAGGATGCAAAGTTTCCTGCGAGTTACGACACACCAAATAATGTTCCGAGCCAGAGACAAGCGAGAAGTTAAAATAACCAAAGAATTAAATATGCGTTTTCCATTCGTGAAATTATATATTTTTGCATAAATGATTTTCGTCGCTACATTTCAGAATACATCATCCTCTTGCAGGAGATGTTGTCATAATTAATCAATGTACGTTCCGTATTCAAAATGGCAGCTCCCATCAATGCCGCTAATTATATTTCAGCTACGCTCATCCCAACTATTTCCTCTCCGCAATTGCTACATCACAAGTAAAAAGTTCATAGTACACGTAATGTTTCACATTGTATACACAGAGTTTTTTTATCGCGAGTCAGAAATAATCTCTCTTTCTCTCGCAGTCGTAATGAGTCTTTGATCCATATAGACCACTTGCGCAGAAATGCAAAATTGAAAAGTTGGCAAAGGTAGGATAACATTATTCAAAGAACGCTTTACCTTAGCGACGGAACCGCAAGACCCTAAACACGAATGGTCGCTGCCAGAAGCAAAGAATGCTGTACCGTGGCGACGTGAACCATAGTTCCTTAAGCAGTAATAGTCGCTGCCAGAAACGACGATTAATGGGAAATCTTGGAGTAGACGCGGCCAAGGGGGCCCCGCGTCACCGCTACAGTACGCTTACTTAAGTCTGAGATGAGTGCCGCTCAGCCCCGTCTGTAGGCACTCAGCCCCGTCTGCAATCACTGTCGAAGACGACAACACTATCTTTCTACAGTCAGCAGTAGACGACAACATCGTCTTTTGTACAGTCAGCAGTGAGAGATCTGTATTAATCAAGACTATGCAGCAAGCTTTGCAGTCAATTGTATTTCCAGAGACGAGGCTATTGCCTAGTACTGTATCAAGTGATACGTTCGTGTTCAGTGATACTAACAAAAATACATGATATTCTTGTGCAGTCGACTGTTTAAAAGTTAAGTATTTCGCCTTGTTCAGGTCACAATTAAGTGATTTAATACTTCTTGTGTGTGTTATAGTAACAACTCAGCCTCCTTCAGCAGTAAATCTAAGAACGCACCAAAGCGCCGACGAATGCTATTTCGTCCGATGTAATACAAGTTTCATGAGTAAACAAAAATCCTACTGCTGCGAGACTGTGCGAGGATGATAAGTATGACATCCTTCGAAATTTATTTTAACGCTACCACCCGGCAGGAAACCAGATAACTATTCATTAGTATTCCCATTTTATTTTATTTTATTTTTGGAACAGATGACTCAACGTGTATTTGGTGGAACGACTAAGACGTACAATGTGTTGTGTGTGGCAAGATCAACCAGTGACAGTGTTTGTGCCATATGCCAGGTTCGAATCCGGACACTACATACTGTTTTAATCTTTCAGGAAATATTACGTAATTTGGCATGTAATGAGAAACAAAATGATTCTTCCCGATTGGCAGCCGGGGTTCATTAAGAAGCTGATGAAACAATCCATACTTCGTCTGTACGTACCCGCAGGGCTCAAAAACGAAATGTCAAATCGGTACTAGGGGAAGCATGACATTAAAGAAGGGAATCGCGTGACACTGGTTGCAGTATTCCTTTCAACCGATGTCGGCATAATGTGTCTTAGTTGAGTAGCAGGAGGCATGCCAAGTCACTTATTAAGAGCTCTGAAGAGTGTCCAAATTGCGTACATCAGTATATCTGTCCGTTTAACAAGTGAAGCGCTAATCTAGCGCTCTCGCGTCAGCGTGTAGTGACAGAGGAGCTGGTTGTTACTGGTTACAGCACGCCATCTACGGCCAAGAGATTGCGTCTGCCAGCACGAACCAGAAGTCACAGCTCAGAGCAGTCAGCGTATCGGAGAATGTATCTGATATGTCCGGGACAGCTTGGAGTACAATTATTGACAATTCGTATTACTGAAGACTGAAATGGGTCACCCAGGCATCAACTCCCAGTTGCAGGTTGTCTATGTAACCGCTTGTAGGAGTACCTAACAATGATTTTCAGCGTTTAATATAATTAATGACCGAATTAAAAAATTTACAGTTCGATCATAATCTACTCATTAAGAAGTTAATCTTGCATCAAAGGGTTTCACACTATAAGTCTGCTATTAAAGTCAGAAACTGTGTATAGGTCTTACTGCCTGCAAAGAATCGCTGTGGGGTAAGAAACACCTATTTACGAGGGTCGTTCAATAAGTAATGACCCACATTTCTCAGAACGCATTTACTATTAAGAGTCAGAATTTGGTGACAACATACATAAACATGTCTTGTCCATGTCCTATTTTTCTACGTAGTCTCCATCACGTCCTATGGCCGTACGGCAACGTCATGGAAGAGCATATATTCCCTGCTGGCAAAAGCTCTTGTCCTGTAGGCGTAGCCATGCTTTCACTGCTTGACTGACTCTCTCGCCACTTCAAAGTGTGTTCCCCTTAGAGAATCTTTAAGCGGCCCAAATAGATGGTAGTCCGTAAGCGCCAGGTCTGGGCTGTAGGGGGGATGCGGCAATGATGTCCAATCCAATTAGGCAATGTGTTCCCGGGTCCTCAAACTTGGGTGTGGGCGTGCATTATCCTGTTGGAGCAAGATTTCTACTGGATTCTTGTCCGATCGAGCACGTCGGAAACGGATCTTGATTTTATTCAGAGCCTTCACGTATGCCTCTGCATTGATGATTGATCCTCTTGGCATCACAACCACGAGAATGACGCGATCACAACCCCAGAAGTCTGCCACCATGACTTTTCCGGCAGAGAGGGTCGTCTTGAATTTTTTCTTTTGTGGTGAATGCGGATGATGCCACTCCATGGACTACCTTTTTTTTCCGACGCAAAGTGGTGCAGCCAGCTTTCGTTCCGCGTAACGATCATTGACAGAAAGGCCTCTCCGTCCATCTCAAAACGCTCCAACAATTCAAATGAAATGGTCTTTGTTTGAATCTTGTGGTCCGCTGTGAGCACTCGTGGAATATCTGAGAGTCTCGATCATTGCAGACCCACTTCCGATGCTATCCGACAACTGTAGAGCCATTTGTCGAGTTGTGATGCTGCGGTCGGCACGAATAATGGCATCCGCACGATTCAGCATGTCTGGAGCAGTCGCTGTGACAGGACGGCCCGAGCGTGGCTGATCATGGAGCTCTGTTTCTGCATTTCCCGAGGCTGTAACTTTCTTTATCCAACGCCCAACTGTACTCCTATCCACTGAAACATCGCTATACACTACACACAAACTTTTATGAATGTTTACCACGGTTTCTTTTGCTGAACACAAGACTTCAATAACAGCACGCTGCTTGTAACGTGAGTCGTATGTAGATGCCATTTTGACGTGTAGTACGGTTCTGCCATCTGCCAGAACGGTTCGAAACTTCACCGTCGCACAGAACAAATATCAAATGTGAAGCACCAACAAGGTCTTCTGTCTACGTATAATTATTATATTATTTATAAATATTATTATATTTTTATATTTTATTATAATTTATCCAGCATGTGAGAATGAGAGCACTTCACGTCTTCCGAAAAACTTCACACCCAGTTTCAAACGTGTTCGAAACTTTTCTCGCCGACACTCCACCCATCTCCCAACCTCTACAAAATAATGAAAGGAAACAAGGTTTCTCGCCTACTATATTTTCCCTTTTCATGCAGTAAAATTTCAGCGTCGGGCATCAATTTTTAATTTAATTACTCCTTTACTACTTATATGCAAAACACATTTCTCAGACGAACAAAAAATGTTCTAATGCGTGTGAATTCCTAAGGCATCAAACTGGTGAGGTCATCGATCCCTAGACTTACACACTACTTAAACTAACTTTTGCTAAGAACAACACACACAGCCATGCCCGAGGGAGGACTCGAACCTCCGGAGGGAGGGGCTGCGCAGTCCGTGACAGGACGCCCTAAACCGCGCGGCCTATACGCGCGGCGCAGACGAACACATTTCGCAGACGGACACATTGTGCAGACGGTAGCCATACACTGAGGTGACAAAACTCATTTGATGTCTCCAAACATCGTGTCGGACCTGCTTATGCCCGGCTTAGTGCAGCAACTCGATGTGACACGGATTCATCACGTCGCAGGAACTCGCTGCAGAAAGGCTGATCATGTTGGCTCTATGGCCGTCTGTAATTTCGTAAGTGTTGCCGCTGTAGGATTTAGTGCACAGACTGACCTGTCGGTTAAGTCACATATATGTTCGATGAGTTTCATGTCGAGCGATATGGGCGGCCAAAGCATTCCCTCAAACTCTCGAGAATGTTCTTCAAACCAATTGCGAACAGCTGAGGCCCGGTGACTTGGCGCATTGTGAGTCACAAATATTCCATCGTTTTTTGGGAACATGAAGCGCATGAATGGCTGCAAATGGACGTAAACACAACCCACGCCATTGTGAAAGCACCACCAGTTTGCACAGTGCCTCAACTTGGGTCCATAGTTTCGTGGCGCCTGCGCCAGATTCGAGCCCTACCAACAGCTCTCACCAAGTGCCATTTGGACTCATCTGACCAGGCCACGGTTTTCCAGTAGTCTAGGACCCAACTGATATGGTGACGAGCCTAGGAGAGTCGTTGCAGGTAATATCGTGCTGTCAGCAGAAGCACTCCAGTCGGTCGTCTGCTGCCACAATCCATTAACGCCCGATTTCGCCTCACTGTCGTAACAGACAAGTTCGTATATCCCACACTGATTATGTGGTTATTTCACGCAGTGTTGCTCGTCTGTTATCACCTACAACTCTGCGCAAACGGCACTGCTGTGGGTGGTTAAGTGAAGGCCGTCGGCAACTGCGTTGTCCTTGATTCGGCAAGAAAGGAACAATGAATTGATTGTTGGTGTTCATAACGATCATCCTCCTTTACCTCCTCTGCATTACTGCGGATGACGTGTCACTGAGCACATCTGTTCTGTGCATGCAGTACACGTGAGGCGCCTAGTTGTTTCCACTGCACTGTGTGGAATACGAAGGTTCTGTGGTGTCACCGCCAGACACCACACTTGCTAGGTGGTAGCCTTTAAATCGGCCGCGGTCCGTTAGTATACGTCGGACCCGCGTGTCGCCACTATCAGTGATTGCAGACCGAGCGCCGCCACACGGCAGGTCTAGAGAGACTTCCTAGCACTCGCCCCAATTGTACAACCGACTTTGCTAGAGATGGTTCACTGTCTACATACGCCCTCATTTGCCGAGACGATAGTTTAGCATAGCCTTCAGCTACGTCATTTGCTACGACCTAGCAAGGCGCCATATTCAGTAATTAGAATGAATTCTGAACAGATAATATTTTACTCATGTACCGTCAAGAGCGACGTTCACCATTAATGGATTAAAGTATCAAACTAGCAGCGTCCGCATTCTGAATTCTAATTCATTGTCATGTTCCAGACCCCACGTCAGTATAATTCTTCCCTCCTCACGCCAGCCTGCGTGAGCTAAAAGGCGTGGATTTCGGCCTCCTCTAGTAACACAACAGGTTCTGTTATAGTTCACTAACCTGGTGTCTTCAAGCTGATGTCCCCAGCGCAGAAAACAGCAGGCAGGTCGTAGGTTCTGTATCTTGAGGCTGAAACTGACTTTTAGCGAGGGTCTGTTCTGAAACAATGTATCACTTCTTTGGGATGCCACTCGCTTATTTTAATATAGCCACACGATAAGACTACATGATCTTAATACAACACCTTCTGATACAACAAAGTACATGATCAAACACAATGTTGATGAAAATGTATTTTTACACGATTTGTGGCACGTGTCTGTGCCTCATGACTACCGGAGTGAACCTTTTAATACTGAGTACTGGCGAACACATCCTGCCACAGACAGCATGAGTGTAATCCAGAGTGACGAACAGAAACTTAAGTAAAAATTGGAAACACATCCTTCGACAGACAACATGTCTGTTCTTCTCGACTGCCTAATCCAGAGTGACGAACAGCTCGAAACACTTCGCATGCCATACCAGAAAAGGCGTGACCCGAACGCTTCCGAAGTGCTTCGTCTGCAATTTCGTCAGTCTTTTGTTTTTGATTTAAATTGTTTTTAATAATTCTAAAATGACTGATTGATAGGCAGCTATTGATTGATATATATATATTAAAAAGTGAAGTCATTCCAATGAGTAGTTTAACTAATAATAATAACTATACTTTAACGTTTTGGCGCCCTTGCTCCGAACACAGCAGCCAATCACAGAGCAGTAGCATTATGCAGGCGGTCTATCTCACGGGAATGCTACCGAATCTAATATTTGTCACAGGTACCTCACACCGCATTTCGTCATCTATATACCTCTTGCATCTCCACTGCTCTGGGAACAGCTTCTTGGAGACTAAAATGATGGCTGACCAAACCAGAAATATTACAATGATGAGAGGAAATGCTCGAAATTTGGTATTCTCGACACACTCTTGACGCTGTGCATCTCAGAATACTAAATTCCCTAACGAATCCCGAAATGGAGTATCCCAATCATCTAACTCCAACTACCATTCTGCGTTCAAAATTTGTTGATTCACATGGCCATAATAACGTCGGAAATCTCTTATGAATCACTTGCGTACAAATGACAGCTGTTCTTCCCTTTTATACCTTGTGTACGCGACGCTATCTCCGTCTGTATATCTGCATATGGCTATCCCACAACTTTTGTCACCTTAGTATACAGGGTGTCCCAACTATCTTGTCCACCCAAAATATCTCTGGAACAATAACAGCTCTTGGAAAACGACTTTCACCGGTAACAAGGTACGGCTGGGGCCCATGAATGTACATATTTGGAAACATTCTAGAACGAAAGCATATGTGTTTTTTAACACAAACTTATGTTTTTTTTTAATGGACCTCCTATATTTTCTCTTCAGCAATCCGTAGCATGACAAAGCACATACACAATGGCGTTGATTGCATCGCAATATTCCCATTACATCCCGAGATATTAAGACGCGAAGTTGACGCTTGAAACACCCGACATGCGATGCTAGCGCACGTCCTGAGACTCAGGCGTGAACCCCATGCTGCCCGTTATCGCGATGTGATTGACATGCGTAATCACACTTCCATACTTATCAAGAGGTCCGAAACGAATAATACGGTCTGCTGCTGTCCTGCTGCGATTACGGGCAGCATGGGGTTCACGCCTGAGCCTCAGGACGTGCGCTAGCAGCGCATGTCGGGTGTTTCAAGCGTCAACTTCGCGTCTTAATATCTCGGGATGTAATGGGAATATTGCGATGCAATCAACGCCATTGTGTATGTGCTTTGTCATGCTATGGATTGCTGAAGAAAAAATACAGGAGGTCCATTTAAAAAAACATAAGTTTGTGTTAAAAAACACATATGCTTTCGTTTTAGAATGTTTCCAAATATGTACATTCATGGGCCCCAGTCGTACATTGATATCGGTGAAAGTCGTTTTCCAATAGCTGTTATTGTTCCAGAGAAATTTTGGGTGGACAAGATAGCTGGGACACACTGTATATACCACTGAATGTCGCTTCAAAGTTAATAATTGTACGACGCATAGTTCAGGAGATATGAAATCATAAACAGTGAGATGCGTGAAAAACCAGCGTTCCTTAAATCAAAGCGCAAATTACCCGCACCATACTCATCCAGAGTTTATATAAATGCATGGTGTCTGCTCTTTCAGACATGTCCGAAAGAACAGGCACCATGCGGAATCCACAGATGTGATACATTATGTGTAAATTTACTATGGAGGGGGGGGGGGGGGGGGGAGAAACGTAGGGAATGGAAGGAAAGGGATTACTGATTCCAGCAGCATCGGGACATTACGCAGAACCAGCGGCGACGAATTAAAATGTGTGCCAGACCGGGATTCGAAATCGGCACCTCCTGCTTATTAGACAGGTGAGTGAACCACTGCGCCGCACGGGACACTGTCCATCGAAACAGCGCGAACCCTCCTCGGGCCTCACGGCCAATCCACATTCCCACCGAGGGCCACCTATCTGCTGTCTCTGTACAATTTCTCCATGCTCTCTATTCTGAGATTCCCGCAGGAAGTCGGATGTATTTGTGCATCCGCACTGAAGAACGTAGATCCATTGCCCAGCTAGGCGAACTGATTATACACTACTGGCCATTAAGATTGCTACACCAATAAGAAATGCAGATGATAAACTGGTATTCATCGGATAAATATATTATACTAGAACTGACATGTGATTACATTTTCACGCAATTTGGGTGCATAGATCCTGAGAAATCAGTACCCAGAACAACCGCCTCTGGCCGTAATAACGGCCTTGTTACGCCTGGGCATTGAGTCAAAGAGAGCTTGGATGGCGTGTACTGGTACAGCTGCCCATGCAGCTTCAACACGATACCACAGTTCATCAAGAGTAGTGACTGGCGTATTGTGACGAGCCAGTTGCTCGGCCACCATTGACCAGACGTTTCCAATTGGCGAGAGATCTGGAAAATGTGCTGGCCAGGGCAGCAGTCGAACATTTTCTGTATCCAGAAAGGCTCGTACAGGACCTGAAACATGCGGTCGTGCATTATCCTGCTGAAATGTAGGGTTTCGCAGGGATCGAATGAAGGGTAGAGCCACGGGTCGTAACACATCTGAAATGTAACGTCCACTATTCAAAGTGCCGTCAATGCGAACAAGAGGTGACCGAGACGTGTAACCAATGGCACCCCATACCATCACGCCGGGTGATACGCCAGTATGGCGATGACCAATACACGTTTCCAATGTGCGTCCACCGTGATGTCGCCAATCACGAATGCGCCCATCATGATGCTGTAAACAGAACCTGGATTCATCCGAAATAATGACGTTTTGCCATTCGTGCACCCAGGATCGTCGTTGAGTACACCATCGCAGGCGCTCCTGTCTGTGATGAAGCGTCTAGGGTAACCGCAGCCATGGTCTCCGAGCTGATAGTCCATGCTGCTGCAAACGTCGTCGAACTGTTCGTGCAGATGGTTATTGTCTTGCAAACGTCCCCATCTGATGACACAGGGATCGAGACGTGGCTGCACGATGCGTTACACCCATGCGGGTAAGATGCCTGTCATCACGACAGCTAGTGATACGAGGCCGTTGGGATCCAGATCGGCGTTCCCTATTACCCTCCTGAACCCACCGATTCCACATTCTGCTGACAGTCATTAGATCTCGACCAACGCGAGCAGAAATGTCGCGATACGATAAACAGCAATCGCGGTAGGCTACAATCCGACCTTTATCAAAGTCGGAAACGTCATGGTGCGCATTTCTCCTCTTCACACGAGGCATCACAATAACGTTTCACCAAGCAACGCCGGTCAACTGTTGTTTGTGTATGAGAAATCAATTGGAAACTTTCCTCATGCCAGCATGTTGTAGGTGTCACCACCGGCGCCAACCTTGTGTGAATGCTCTGAAAAGCTAATCATTTGCATTTCACAGCATCGTCTTCCTGTCGGTTAAATTTCGCGTCTGTAGCATATTATCTTCTTGATGTAGCAATTTTAATGTCCAGTAATGTATGTATGTGTGTTGTCTGTTCTTTTGGACATGTACACCTTCGTTTTATATCCAGCGTTTTATAATGAGAACATTAAACGTAATTTCAACATTTTCCAAATTTTTTCTCGCTTACAGCCCGACAAAATAATGAAACTGAAACAGGTTAACGATTAGTAGGTATTTGTTGTTCACACAGAAAAACTTTAGCATCAAGCATTTCTTTAGTACTAACTCTATGCGCTACTAATGTTGCAGATAATATTCACTTGTACCACTGAAGATATATGCTTAATGTCAGATGTTTAATGAATTAACTCATATGTAATCTGACGTCTGAAGCTGTTTTATTCATAGAATTTCGATGCTTTAAAAGACTCGGGTGTTGCGGTGGGAGGGGGGATGTGACACAAGTACCGTATCAATCTGTCCGACGTAGCCGAAAAGTCCCCTTAAATACCAGCCACTCCAGTGTGGTTTGTAATGGATAGCTGGATAGAAGCCTACTTATCTCGGATGCACAACATGGCATGGAGCTGCCGTCATGGCGTTGTCGGGGCCGCAGTCTCTTG
Organism: Schistocerca americana; assembly: GCF_021461395.2. Lineage (NCBI taxonomy): Eukaryota > Metazoa > Arthropoda > Insecta > Orthoptera > Acrididae > Schistocerca > Schistocerca americana. Next base: position 174,100,558 of record NC_060125.1, read on the forward strand.
TTGCGTGTTGTTCGTCAGCGTGCTGGTCGCATTGTCCCTGCTCTGTGTTGTGGCCCTGCGGTCCGCTTTGCACTCGGCGCGGGGAACACAGTAGCTGATGGAGACGCTGAGGCCGGCGGCTGGCGACTGCGCATGCGCGGGTTGGTAATGACGGGTTGGCGGCGCAGAGCCGGTCCTAATTGGAGCCGTGGCGTGGCTAATGCCGCCCTAAATGCTGCGCCGCTCGGCCCGCAACCCACACGCCAGTCCATGCCGTCTGACCACACAAAACATCATCAGTTCGACGGTGTAAACACTTCTTTTCAGGAATTTGCTTACCGCCTTATCTGTAACGTATTGATTTTGTCCCTTTTTTACGCTTATGATGTGATGCACTGGTAGCGGAAATGTTAAGTGTTACACTGTGACGTAACAGTGCGATATTTATCAAACTCTGCGGAGGTGTTGATCACTTCGAAGGTATTACATGGGTAAACTCACATTCCAGTCTGAGTAGATGTTCCTCGTCAACATCAGACTGTGACACGAAAACAAATAGCTTCTGAGTGTCATCTCGAGGGAAATACTGTCATGACTGAAATTCATAATCTATATTTTCATGAAGACTGCTAGTACAAAAATATACGTCTTCCTATCGAATTCCAGGTATGTACCACGCGTGATACAACAGGATACTGGGCAGACCAGTCAGCCGGCCGGAGTGGCCGAGCGGTTGTAGGCTCTACAGTCTGGAACCGCACGACGGCTACGGTCGCAGGTTCGAATCCTGCCTCGGGCATGGATGTGTGTGATTTCCTTAGTTTAGTTAGGCTTAAGTATTTCTAAGTTCTAGGGGACTGATGACCTCAGAAGTTAAGTCCCATAGCGCTCAGAGCCAGCGAGACCAGTCAAGGATCCGTACATTCCTCAAGGTATCTGTGGTGCGAACTGCTCTGTAGGGTGCTGCTTCACCCAGCTGGGGTATGTTATTCGGTACGCTGATCATTAAGGATTTACCATTCTACCAATACACTAGAAACCCTACCAGAAAGTCCAAAGAAAATCCAGAGAGATTCTGCTCGTATGTGGAATTTGTTAGCAGCAAGAAACAATCAATGCCTTCTCTGCGCGATAGCAATGGAGGTATTATCGAAGACAGTGCTGTCAAAGCGGAGTTACTAAACACAGCCTCCCGAAATGCCTTCGCGAAAGAAGACGAAGTAAATTTTCCAGAATTAGAATCGAGAACAGCTGCCAACATGAGTAACGTAGAGGTAAATATCCTTGGAGTAATGAAGCAACTTAAATCACTTAATAAAAGCAAGTCTTCTGGTCCAGACTGTATACAAATTAGGTTCCTTTCGGAGTATGCTGATACACTAGCTTCATACTTAACTGTCACATGTAACCGTTCGCTCGACGAAAGATCCGTACCAAAAGACTGAAACGTTGCACAGGTCACACCAATATTCAAGAAATATAGTAGGAGTAATCCACTAAATTACAGGCCCAAATCGTTAACGTCGATATGCAGCAGGATTTTGGAACATAGATTGTGTTCAAAAATTATGAATTACCTCGAAGAAAACTGTCTATTGACACACAGTCAACATGGGTTTAGAAAACATCGTTCCTGTGAAACGCAACTAGGTCTTTATTCACATGAAGTGTTGAGTGCTACTGACAGGAGATTTCAGATCGATTTCATACGTCTGGATTTCCGGAAGGCTTTTGACACTGTACCACACAAGCGGCATCTAGTGAAATTGCATGTTGATGGAATATCGTCTCAGTTATGTGACTGGATTTGTGATTTCCTGTCAGAGAGATCACAGTTCATAGTAATTGACGGAAAGTCATCGAGCAAAACAGAAGTGATTTCTGGCGTTCCCCAAGGTAGTTTTATAGGCTCTTTGCTGTTCCTTATCTGTAGGAAGGATTTGGGAGACAATCTGAGCAGCAGTCTTAAGTTGTTTGCACATGACGCTGTCGTTTATCGACTAATAAAGTCCTCAGAAGATCAAAACAAATTGCAAAACGATTTAGAAAAGATATCTAAATGGTACGAAAATTGGCAGTTGAACCTAAATAACGAAAAGTGTGAGGTCATTCACATGAGTGTTAAAAGGAATTCATTAAACGTCAGTTACACGATAAATCAGTCTAATTTAAAAGCCGTAAATTCATCTAAATACCTAGGTATTACAATTACGAAGAACTCAAATTGTAAGGAACACATAGAAACTGTTGTGGGGAAGGCTAACCAAAGACTGTGTTTTATTGGCAGGACACTTAGAAAATGTAACAGACATACTAACGAGACTGCCTACACTACACCTGTCCCTTCTCTTTTAGAATACTGCTGTGCGTTGTGGGAGCCTTCCGAGATAGACTGACCGCCACAAACAGAACAGAGGCTCGTTGCTGAACACCACAGAATGCCCATCAATGTCCCAGTTGACTGACCCTACAACAGGCAAGCGACTGTTGTCTCTGATATGGTGTCAGCTAAAAATGGGTCAAATGGCTCTGAGCACTATGGGACTTAACAACTATGCTCATCAGTCCCCTAGAACTTAGAACTACTTAAACCTAACTAACCTAAGGACATCACGCAACACCCAGTCATCACGAGGCAGAGAAAATCCCTGGCCCCGCCGGGAATAGAACCCGGGAACCCGGGCGCGGGAAGCGAGAACGCTACCGCATGACCTGTCAACTAAACTTTACTACTTTTAGTAGTCTGTTCGCGAAAATTGGTGGTGATACGCTACCTGTGACGTCTGCCCGAATTTCAGCTGTTGTCATCCACCTATTCGTCCGATGCAATCGAACAATTATGAGATTTCACTCTGCCCCGCCTCGTACCGTGTGGCTTAGATGGGAGTGAGTTTCACAGACGCGCTACCTCAAATGGTTCAAATGGCTCTGAGCACTATGAGACTTAACATCTGAGGTCATCAGTCCCCTAGACACACAACTACTTAAACCTAACTAACCTAAGGACATCACACACATCCATGCCCGAGGCAGGATTCGAACCTGCGACCGTAGCAGCAGCGCGGTTCCGGACTGAAGCGCCTAGAACCGCTCGGCCACACGGGCAGCCGCTATCTCAGCTGCACTGATTTTGTGAATACAATTTCATGAGAAGCGGAAAAGAAAGGTACGCAGGTAGCTTTGTTCAAGTGTCGTCTTAGATATCACAGTAAAGAAATTTAAATGCATCAAGCTTTGCCTGAAAGCTGCACTTAATTCAACCAGTATAACAAAGCTCCTTTGAGTACGATGTAGCAAACACACGTAAGGATGCCAAACACAGCACAATGTCGGTACTGTCATGCAATTAAATAATAACTTAAGGTATATTCCCAAATTCTCTTCGACCGTTTTGATAATGAATTCGCTATCGACAAAGATGTAGTGGTTCTGACAGCTACAAAGCAGGGCAACTCTCCGGGCTATAGCCAAAATCAGGTAGCGCCTTACAGAAATGTACTTTCGCTCCAAGTACTGCTCCAGTACTCACTGCTGAATCAGTCCTGAAAATAAATAGTAATGAAGAACCTCGGTGTGTAATGAGTGTTCCCAAAACACATTGGACATAACATGGATGATGTTAATCATAAACGACTGTTTCAGGTCAGCTTTAAAGTAGTAACGTGATGGGTGGAAATTCGGCTCATCAATTTTGATCTTATAATGAAGCTGAAGTACTGGGGCTGTTTGAGACCAGACAGCGAGGTCCTCGGTCTCATCGTATTAGGGAAGGACGGGGAAGGAAGTCGGCCGTGCCCTTTCAAAATAGCTATCCCGGCATTTGCCTGTAGTGATTTAGGGAAATCACGGAAAACCTAAATCAGGATGGCCGGACGCGGGATTGAACCGCCGTCCTCCCGAATGCGAGTCCAGAGTTTAACCACTGCGCCACCTCGCTCGGTAAGTCCCATAGTGCTCAGAGCCATTGGAACCTTCTGGTGCTTCGGTTGTGATTTCTGTTTACCGTAATAATATAATAAATATAACCAACCCCTGAATTATTTTTAGTGATAAGAATTTAAATATCATTAAGGTACGTTTATTTTACTCAAACAAGAAAAAGAAAACCCTATGTTTGTGGGACCTTGTGTTACTAATGCAATGCAATGCTACGTAGAAAACACCGTACTTACATTTATGCACTAAAACTCAGAATCACACAAAATGCCAAAACCCGGTCAGTTTAAATAATTAAAAATCAAATCTGGACAAAAGGTCAAGTACTTGTCACCTTCACGGTACATGATGACAGCCAAAACAGTTGCAGGATAAAGGTTTATTAAAATTCTTGACCACTGTTTCGGTATATATAAATATACCTTCATCAGAAGTTAAATACCTAAAATAACATCCTGCAATGGAGATTAATAAAACAATTGTGCCAAAGGCATCATCAGTTCATAGGCGAATTACTGATGCTAAGCTGTGTTCGCATCGACGCTCTGTCCATAATTATGTTCTATAAATGGAGATGATGTTTTAACTACTGACGACGCCTTTGGCACAATTGTTTTATTAATCTCCATTGCAAGATGTAATTTTAGGTATTTTACTTCTGATGAAGGTATATTTATATATACCGAAATCGTGGTCAAGAATTTTAATAAACCTTTATCCTGCAACTGTTTTGGCAGCCATCATTTACCGTGAAGAATTTCAACAGTTGCTGTTTCAGCCATGTTTAAAATCTTGAGACATGTCACCTTTTTACAATAATCTCTGGTGGGTAGCAATATTCACCAGTGTGAATACGAAATATATTAAAGCAAACAGATTAGAAATCGGTACGCATTCAGGAGTATGCGCTATCAGTATGTTCCAGAACGGTAAGCATAAAAACAGGATTTTTCCTGGACTCATATCTCGGGCTCCGTTAGTGATAGAAAGATAGGACCAATCAGTGTTTTGGATAGCCCTTGGTCTAGGGACCATTTTTACACGCATCAGAAGGATAGTCATACAGTAACTATCTTACAGTACAAGCCAATATTTGAAACTCACACATATCCTCCACCTTGGGCAAATCAGTTGGTTCTTACAGCATTAGATGCGCCTTAAGGAGGTTATGGAGGCACCATTTAGTTCATGGGCGATCCCTACGAAAAATCGAAAAAGCGTTTTTCACCATTTTTTCGGCATCGGCAGCGGATATCTACAGGGTGTTTCAAAAATGACCGGTATATTTGAAACGGCAATAAAAACTAAACGAGCAGCGATAGAAATACACCGTTTGTTGCAATATGCTTGGGACAACAGTACATTTTCAGGCAGAAAAACTTTCGAAATTACAGTAGTTACAATTTTCAACAACAGATGGCGCTGCGGTCTGGGAAACTCTATAGTACGATATTTTCCACATATCCACCATGCGCATCAATAATATGGCGTAGTCTCTGAATGAAATTACCCGAAACCTTTGACAACGTGTCTGGCGGAATGGTTTCACATGCAGATGAGATGTACTGCTTCAGCTGTTCAATTGTTTCTGGATTCTGGCGGTACACCTGGTCTTTCAAGTGTCCCCACAGAAAGAAGTCACAGGGGTTCATGTCTGGCGAATAGGGAGGCCAATCCACGCCGCCTCCTGTATGTTTCGGATAGCCCAAAGCAATCACACGATCATCGAAATATTCATTCAGGAAATTAAAGACGTCGGCCGTGCGATGTGGCCGGGCACCATCTTGCATAAACCACGAGGTGTTCGCAGTGTCGTCTAAGGTAGTTTGTACCGCCACAAATTCACGAAGAATGTCCAGATAGCGTGAGGCAGTAATCGTTTCGGATCTGAAAAATGGGCCAATGATTCCTTTGGAAGAAATGGCGGCCCAGACCAGTACCTTTTGAGGATGCAGGGACGATGGGACTGCAACATGGGGTTTTTCGGTTCCCCATATGCGCCAGTTCTGTTTATTGACGAAGCCGTGCAGGTAAAAATAAGCTTTGTCAGTAAACCAAATGCTGCCCACATGCATATCGCCGTCATCAATCCTGTGCACTACATCGTTAGCGAATGTCTCTCGTGCAGCAATGGTAGCGGCGCTGAGGGGTTGCCGCGTTTGAATTTTGTATGGATAGAGGTGTAAACTCTGGCGCATGAGACGATACGTGGACGTTGGCGTCATTTGGACCGCAGCTGCAACACGGCGAACGGAAACCCGAGGCCGCTGTTGGATCACCCGCTGCACTAGCTGCGCGTTGCCCTCTGTGGTTGCCATACGCGGTCGCCCTACCTTTCCAGCACGTTCATCCGTCACGTTCCCAGTCCATTGAAATTTTTCAAACAGATCCTTTATTGTATCGCTTTTCGGTCCTTTGGTTACATTAAACCTCCGTTGAAAACTTCGTCTTGTTGCAACAACACTGTGTTCTAGGCAGTGGAATTCCAACACCAGAAAAATCCTCTGTTCTAAGGAATAAACCATGTTGTCTACAGCACACTTGCACGTTGTGAACAGCACACGCTTACAGCAGAAAGATGACGTACAGAATGGCGCACCCACAGACTGCATTGTCTCCTATATCTTTCACATCACTTGCAGCGCCATCTGTTGTTGAAAATTGTAACTACTGTAATTTCGAAAGTTTGTCTGCCTGAAAATGTACTGATGTCCCAAGCATATTGCAACAAACGGTGTATTTCTATCGCTGCTCGTTTAGTTTTTATTGCCGTTTCAAATATACCGGTCATTTTTGAAACACCCTGTAAATAACTCACTGCAGCAAAGTGCTCAGATTTTGACGGTACATTCTCTTGGCAGTTATCTGGAAGTGGCATCTTCCCATTTTCAAAAATCTTTCTCTGTTATCGAGAAACTCCTCAAAAACATGATTTTTCGGCTCCATAACCGTGTCCCTGGTTCCAAGACCGCTGTTCACAGCAAATAGCTGAAATATTCGCGAAATGTTCCTAAGATCCTTATCTCGAACGCCTTGAAAATTTTCTTGATATCTTCAGCCGTTTTCCGTCCGACCCCGGTAGCTGAGTGGTCAGCGCGACAGAGTGTCAATCCTATGGGCCTGGGTTCGATTCCCAGCTGGGTCGGAGATTTTCTCCGCTCAGGAACTGGGTGTTGTGTTGTCCTAATCATCATCATTTCGTCTCCATCGACGAGTAACTCGCCGAAGTGGCGTCAAATCGAAAGACTTGCACCCGGCGAACGGTCTACACGACGGGAGGCCCTAGTCACACGACATTTACATTTTATGTTTTCCAGGTACAGAGGTTCAAAGTTATCCTGCTTGAAAGTGTAAAACACACACGCAAAATCTGGTGTGTGGCGGAAACGTAGTTTATGAAGTGACGTAGCATGGGCAGTTATGTTGTAAGTTATATCCGTTTTATCATCATAAGGGTTCTGGGAACCCGACATTGTAGTACTGAATCATATGTAATATTTTTGTGCACGTAAAATCTAGTCTCAGGTGTAAAGTTAGTTTTGCGGTATTTCAGTTTCACATAAGTAAAGCACACAGTTTTCGCTGACCCATAAAGTTCTTTCTGTATGAGTGGCGTGCCCTGCAATAGGAAGTAAAAGAAGGGAACCAGCGGAAAAATGCTGCAATCGGAGGACATAAAATGCGAATATGCTCCTGTTTAAAAGACTCTGATTACAAACTGGGGTACCAGCTGCCTCATTCTACTTTTCTCAGCATCTTTAAAAAATTTCCTAAAAATTTTGGCATGTGACCATATTCGCACTTTTATGTGCTTAGAGACAGGAGATAGTGGCAGTGTGAAAGAGACGGGAAAGTGATAAATACTGGAACATATCTGAAGATGGTATCTGTTCGGACATGTCCGAAAGAACAGATACCATCGGTGACCATGCTGCGCTCTAGAATGAAATGATAATTAAATCAAGACCCTAAGCTGCCGACAGGCGTTTATGTACAACAACGGGGACAGTTGAAAATGTATGTCCCGACTCGAACCCTGGATCTCCTGCGTGCATGGCAGACGCTCTATCCATCTTTTTTTTTCACTTTGTTCGGTATTGTTCGTTGCGTTTGGTCTGGGTGGACGTCACAAGACATCCGTTCAAGTTGATCGTTGCTTCCTTTACTCAGTTTTTTATTACAGAGGGTGAGCAGCCCTCTGGCCGAACACGCTGATCTACCGTGCCGGCTATATCCACACACTACATTCGTAGTGGCCCTGCCCGTTACACTCACTCCTCACGCCAGACAGTCTTACCGAGTCCCGTATGAGTTCGGGCTATACGTCTGCAGCCGCACAGAAGAAGACGGTGAATGGCTGGTTAGCCTTAACTAACATTTTCAACTGTCCCCGTTGATGTATATTAGCGCCTGTCGGAAGCGTAGGGTCTTGATTTAGTTATCATTTCATAGTAGGCAGTGGTTGTGGCAAAGAAATAGCGAAGGAGAGAATTGCAGTGTGAGAGAAAGAGCGGCAGTGGAAAATAATTGAGAGTGACAGAGCAGTGCTAGGAAAAGAGTGAAGGATGCGGTGAGAGTGGGAGAGAAATAAAGAGAAAGAGATCGTGGAAGTGGGGCAGAGCCAGTGATAATGAGAGACAGAGTCTGTGACAATGACAACGAGGAAGAGAGAGACAGTGACAGTGAGAAATCAGCAGTGGGAAGGAATGAATGGGATAGTAGCAGTAAGAGGTAGCAAGAGGGAGGCAGTCACAGTCGGAGGAGTCGCTAGTATTAGGACAGAACGAGTGTGACTATGGTTGTGAGACAAGAAACAAGGAGAGTGAGAGAGACACAAAGAGATAATGAGACGGATATGGGCTAAATGAGTGAGCGAGAATGGCAACCGGGAGTGGCTTGGAGATGAGCGACTTAACAGCGATCCACAAGTGGGTGTGACCGTGATACGGTTAGGGGACCTTGTGGGTGCGAGAGGTGAGCTTGTAACACCATAGCTCTAATATTCTGCTGATTTATTTTGCTTTTGTTTCATTTAATGTTATAACATTGAGTATCTGTAAATGTGTTTGAATCGATATCATGAGAGTGTTTATTCAATTCTGTGTAAAAAAAAACTTTGATATCATGGCTTGATTCTATGAAATGTAATATATCTGTCATTTAAATTCTTTGTCCCATTTGGAGGGAACAAAACTTACTGTATATAATTGTAATTTCTGTGTGAATAATTTTTTGTAGAAATGTCAATATATGCAAATGTTCTGTTTTATTTAATGTGTTTGGTTGCTGTTATGTAAGCAGCTGATCCTCACTTAGGGTTCTTAGTTATTCTGTATGTAAAAGTTGTTGTGGTTCCGTTCGGGAACGGAACTGTGCAGCGCGCGCAAATTGTGGTTGGCCTAGGTAGAAAAGGTGGAACAAGAGTCAGTCGGGGACGAGCTACCAAACTGTGCACTGCCATGTAAAAGATGCATATTGTGCTGGTTCCGAGAGAGGCTTTTTCTGCTACTTTCCAATGCCTCGGATGGATGGATAAATAGCTGGAACTATTCTGGAATTTGTATCTATCATCGCCACCAAGAAATGACAGAGTCCAGCAATTCTACCTGCAATTCCACCTACCAACATGCAGTTGCCACCACATTGCGCAATCATTGCATCGGAATGCTACAATGATGTACAGTGAAGGATCAGCTTAATGGAGGTGTTAGTGTGCTCAAATATAAGGTAATTTATAACTGAATTTGTGTACCTACCTTGATTTTTCTCCCTATCATAACACCTCTCAGGTTCCTCTCCGTTTGAACTAAAGTGATTTCCGAGTGTCCTTACTGAAAGAACATTAAAGCCCAGTGTTTTTCTAATTGATGGCTCTTGAACATAGTAAAAAGAAAGTTAAAGTTATGTGGCAAGAGAGTGAGTTAAAGTTAATGATCCTTGCTGAAAATAATTTTCCTAGTAAAACTGCTTATTAATGTGTTGTTGCCAACTTCAAATTAAAAGTTCTTAAGTCTGACGCTTATAAAGTTTTGCTTAGTAAATGATCACATTACTGCCTGTTGTAAATCGCAGAAGGTGAGCCAGTGTCTTACATATGTGTTAATTTTGTCTCTCGCTGTAGTAAAAGTGGAAAACTGCAGTTGTAAAACGTTATATACTCATGTTTGCTAAGTGTTTGTCTCTCTTGTGTATTAGAAGTGCATGTTAATAGTATAACAGGATTCACAGTTTGTCTATTGTGTTAATGCTCGGTAACAAGTAACGGAAAGATCATTAATTATGAAAATCATAATTTATCTCTTCAAATGATAGTGAGAAGCAACCTTTCAGTGGATTCCAATTAACTTTCATTTTAAATAGTAAAGTATTTAACTGAGAGAGACTTAACTTATATCCAATTAATGATTCTGCAGTGAATAGTAATAATAACGTTATAAAGAGCATTCAGTTTGTTTAAGCCCTGAAAGTAATAGTGTGTTTCGGTATCTGTTATAATTTTGCAAATAGTTTGTGCTCCTCTAACTGTTAGTTTCAATCTTACCGTATACATATGTATGTCTCAAAGTTCACTGCACTCGCGTGTGACAAAGTATAGGTTGTGTTTATCCATTAAAGTTACTAATAACTATTTTCCTGAACGAGAATGTTAATCATTTTCATGCCTAGTTAGGCTGGCGACCGTTTTCTTTATTCGTTAAACAGTGCAGATAGGCAAAATTTTGTTTGTTACTGTTCAAATATTTACGTAATTCTGACTTTCACTTCCGATAAGCCACCCCCGTTAGGTACAACACGGTCAACATAACAAAACTACTCTCAGAGGGTAACACTACTCTGCTGCTTTATACCATAATTGCTTTAACAAAATAGTTTTATTTCACGACTTGCCTACAATTTAAGGTTATGGTGTAGCGGTAGCAAACAGGGGCTGTTATAAGCTGCAAGTTAAAAAGAGCGCGAATATGTTCGCATGCTAAAATTTTTGGGAACATTTTTAGAAGTGCTGAGGAAGATAGAATGAGGCAGCTCGTACCCCATTTTTCCGTCAGTCTTTTAAATAGGAGTACATTCCATTTTTGCGCTCTAATAGGAACATTTTTCCGCTGATGTTATATTATCAAGAATTGATGTGCGGCAGTTAAGATGTAAATGAAATTCCTGGCTTATGTTTCACTTCACCAGAAACGCGGGGGCGTGATTAACGAGACGCGCCTAACACCTCATTTAGCGCTTATGAGGTGGGTATTCTTATTATTGAATCCGTCGGTAATTTAACGATTACGGCGGCATATCACGCGGGCAGTCAAGCTCTCTAATTTAAAAACCGGTTTTCTCTGAGCGTGGAATATTAAAGGCTCGCAGGACGTGCGTAGGCTCCCTCCTAAATAGGAGACCACGTGCCTACTTCGGCCGGCCGGCTGCTTAATACACAGAGCAGCCATTCTCATAAAGCATGCCTCAGGAATCGGTTAGCCGATTCCGTTGCCTGATCACGTACTGAAGTTATAATCAGATATAGTAGATGTACATTTCATTTGATTGCTGCCAACATAGTAATAATTTATGAAACACGCTTTGAATTCTACGTCTCCACTCCACAATCCACCCTACAGTGTACATCGGAGGATACTTCTGAGACTATTTTCATTTCTTCCACATTCCTGTTCCATTCGTGAATGTGCGGCAGTGAGAACAACTACCAGTATGCATGATAATCGACTCTAATGTCTCTTTTATTTTAACAGGAGGTTCAATAAATCGACGGCTTGAGGGGTTAACAAAAAATCAAGTCCTGGGCAATGTCGTTCTGTTCCAGGCTCTGCTATATTCCTCACATAGATTTCACTATTAACACTTGGCCCCCTAACATGAATATCTTCATATCATAAGACAGAGCCTGGTGCAGCGACAACACGAGTGTTCTAATGATCATATATCGGGAATTAATTAGGACCAGGATCAAGTATGGTTGTACTGTTTACGCGAATGCTAGCTTAACCCTAGCAACACCAACGCATTTTCCGTAACGTGTGTTATCAGAGGGGCGGGGTAGTATCTTATGCCCCCACTAAAAAATTAAAAAAAGCAAAATTCGTTAACTGTTGTTGATTTATGTTAACAACATACTTCTTAAAGAGATACTGGTGGGTTAGTAGGGTGCAGAACATGAAAATATTTTTAGCACACTCTTAGCAACAACAGCGCACTTTGAATAACGTGTACTACTGGGGTGGGGGATGGGGAGTACTTTAATGCTACCCTAAAAAATCTTTTTATTGTAATTTAGTTAATTGTTGTTGAATTTTTCTAACAACTTACTTTTTAAAGAGATACTGATTTGTAAGTAAGGTCATGAACCTGAAAATACTGAATACGACTTTCATTGTGGACTACTAACAAGGGGAGGCCATTACGTTGGGATCACGGATTTACTTCAAACTTTGTACACTTTTAGTAGGCCATTAAAACAACATAATGTGTAAGTAGTAAGCTGCAATACTTTGGCAATTTCGAGAAAATTGCAAGAGAAATTGTACGCGCTTATTATGTAACTGATGTATCTTTGCGGAGGCACAGGCTGTCATAAGTCAATGTGGTTAAGTGCTGCTGGCACGGTAACTCAGCCCTCGGTAATAAAAAAAAACCTGAATGAATGAATCAACTATTGAATTTCAACGGGTGTCAGTGGAGGTCCGCCCCGAACAAGTGCAACCAACAATATGAGATTAAAAAAGAAGGTGGTTAGCGATTGCGCATAGTAACGGAGTCGTAGGTGAGGCGCCAGTTCGAATCCTGCTAACACTTATTTCTTTCACAAATTTCAGCTAGAATACTCTGTTCAAGAATCACAAGAGGAGGAGGTATACTTGTAAAAGTCCAGGTGATACGGGAAGATTTCAGTTAGATTGCTTCATGGTCAGACAGAGATTCCGAAATCTGATAATGGATTGTAAGGCGTACCGAAAAACAGATATAGACTCACGTCACAATGTAGTAGCGATGGAGACTAGGCCGAAGTTTAAGCGATTAGTCAGGAAGAATCAATACGCGAAGAAGTGGGATACAGAAGTACTAAGGAATGACAAGATACACTTGAAGTTATCTAGGGCCATAGACACAGCAATAAGGAATAGGGCAGCAGACAGTACAGTTGCAGAGGAATGGACATCTCTTAAAAGGGCCATCACTGAAACTGGGAAGGAAAACATAGGTACAAAAAAGGTAACTGCGAAGAAACCATGGGTAACAGAAGAAATACTTCAGTTGATCGATGAAAGAAGGAAGCACAAAAATGTTCAGGGAATTCAGGAATACAGAAGTACAATTCGCTGAGGAATAAAATAAATAGGAAATGCAGGGAAGCGAAGACTGAATGGCTGCATGAAAATTGTAAAGAAATCGAAGAGTAAATGATTGTCGGAAGGACTGACTCAGCAACTTTCGTGAAATTAAAGGCAAGGGTGGTAATATTAAGAGTGCAAGGGGAATTCCTCAGTTAAATGCAGAGGAGAGCGCGGATAAATAGAAAGAGTACATTGAAGGCCTCTATGCAGGGGAAGATTTGTCTGATGTGATAGAAGAAGAAACAGGGGTCGATTTAGAAGAGATAAGGGATCCAATATTAGACTCAGAATTTAAGAGATCTTTGGAGGACTTAAGATCAAATAAAGCAGAAGGGATAGATAACATTCCATCAGAATTTCTAAAATCATTAGACGAAGTGGCAACAAAATGACTATTCACGTTGGTGTCTAGAAGGTATGAGTCTGGCGACATACAATCTGAATTTCGAAAAAATGTCATCCACACAATTCTGAAGACTGCAAGAGCCGATAAGTGCAAGAGTTATAGTACAATCAGCTTAACAGCTCAAGCATCCAAGTTGCTGACAAGGATAGTGTTATATCCTAGCCAATAATGCCACCCGAGCCCGCTGCCAAAAGGTTGGCAGAATCAGAGTCCGGACGCCGTCCGCGTAAGCAGCGCCAGCGAGACAGGAAATCGCCCCAAGTCTGCGCGCGCCACCGCTGGCTTCTGGGTTCTTAAGCGCTGGAATCGCGAGCGCTAGGACAGTTCTGTATTCGCCGCTCAGTTGTATACTCGCCACCGACTTGTGTACTTGCTAGTCAGTTGTGTGTTCATCGCAGCAGAGTTGTTGTTTGTCGTCAGCCGACGCTGACCTAGCCGCTCCGATTCGAACTAGACAGATCTCCGTAGACACGGAGTTAACTACTGTGTTTCTGTATCTTTGTTAATAAAGATAAGTACCGACTTTTATTTAATCAGAGTGTTTGGGTTTTCATCTTTCTGTTCACTGTTCCAGCGGACCGGTCGGCCCGCTATTAAAAGTGTGGCGGTGACTTCGTAAGCCGTTTCTACAGCGAATTGCTTGTCGCTACGAACGGCGCCACAAAAGATAGTATACAAAAGAACCGAAAACGAAACTGACGATGTGTTCGATGACGATCACTTTGGATTTAGGATAGGTAAAGGAACCAGAGAGGCAATTGATAATGGAAGCAAGAGTAAAGAAACATCAAAACACGTTCATAGAAATTGTCGACCTGGAAAAAGGGTTCGAGATATTCGAAATTCTGAGAAAAATAGGGGTAAACTATAGGGACAGACGGGTAATATACATTATGTACAATAGACAAGAGGGAATAATAAGAGCGGACGACCAGGAGCGAAGTGCCTGGCTTAAAAAGGGTGTAAGTCAAGTATGTAGTCTTTTGTCCCTGCTGTTCGATCTGTACGTCGAAGAGGCAATGATGGAAATAAAAGAAATGTTCAGGAATGGAATTAAAATTCAAGGTGAAAGTATATCAAGGATAAGATTCGCTGATGACATTGTTATTCTGAGTGAAAGTGAAGAAGAATTACATAATGTGCTGAATGGGATTAACAATCTGATGAGTACAGAATATGGACTGAGAGTAAATCGAAGATAGACGAAAGTAATGAGAAGTAGCAGAAATGAGAACAGTGAGAATCGTATCATCAGAATTGATGGTCACGAAATAGACCAAGTTAAGGAATTCTACTACCTAGACAGCAAAATAACCAATGACAGACTGAACAAGGAAGACATAAAAAGCAGACTAGCAGTGGCTAAAAGGCCATTCGTTACCAAGAGAATTGTACTAGTATCGAACATAGGCCTTAATTTTTGGAAGACATTTCTGAGGATGTACGTTTGTAACGTGGCATTGTATGGAAGTGAAACATGGATTGTGGGAAACTGGAAAAGAAGAGAATCGAAGAATTTGAGATGTGGTGCTACAGACGAATGTTGAAAATTAGGTGAACTGATTGGGTAAGGAATTAGGAGGTACTGTGCAGAATCAGAGCGGAAAGGAATACTGACAAGTAGAAAGGCACCCACCAGGTTAGCCGAGAGCGCTAATGAGCTGATTTCTGAACTCGGGTACGCGCGCAGGCCCCCGGATCAAATCCGCTTGGTGGATTAACGACGAGGGCCGGTGTGCCGGCCAGCCTGGATGTGGTTTTTAGGCGGTTTTCCACATCCTACTATGTGAATACCGGGCTGGTCCCACGTCCCGCCTAAGTTACACGCCTCGCAGACATTTGAAGAACGTTTGCACTCTTTCATGGTTTACACTTGATTCAGACAGCTTGAGTACACTGATTCTGTCCCAGAGGTATGTGGTGGCGGAAGGAAGGGCATCTGGACACCCCTTAAAATGAACCATGCCAAATCCGATTTAACCTTGCCGACCCTGCGCAAAGATGCAGGACAAAGGCGCTAGCAAAATAAGAAGAAGACTGACAAGGAGAAGGGATAGGATGATAGGACATGTGTTAAGCCATCAGGGAATAACTTCCATGGTACTAGAGGGAGCTGTAGAGGGCAAAAACTGTAGAGGAAGACAGAGATTGGAATACATCCAGAAAATAACTGAGGACGTAGGTTGCAATTGCTACCCTGAGAAGAAGAGTTGGCACAGGAGAGGAATTCGTCGTGTGCTGTGTCAAACCAGTCAGAAGACTGACGACTCAGAAAAAAAGTTATTTCATCACTGGTCACATTACGTAATTCATATGACACTGAAGACGTGAAAAAACCACGTGCATTTTCATGAAATGAAGTTGTGGTGAATTTCATATGTTGTTGTCTATTTATTATTTTTAATTAAATTTTCCAGGATGACTGACATGCTTGGAAAGCCCAAATCAAACCTCGATAAATAATTATGTGAATGAGGTTATTCCGTAATATAGTAAGTCTCAATGTACGAGACCACAAGAGTAATGTATAATTACTCGTCGGATGTGCTCTCGACATCACACGTTGCCGGGTGCTATTTGTCATACAGACATGGAAAACATAAATTGAAACGGCATCTACTAAATCGAATGAATGCAGTTTTCCTGCATTTACAGGAAATGTTTAGGGTTTCTAAGGGAAAACACACCTCATTGACATTTTGAAAAATTTCTCTTTCTTCCGATGGTATAGATTAAAAGTTAAATTCGATCGGGTGTCGATTCGTTGCCTCAGGCACGTTCCTTTTACGACCCTCGAACGTTGATCACTTGACCGCTATGAACTGTAACCTCCAGCACCTACGCACAGGAACATAAACCACATAACAGACGCGTAAGACTGCTCGCGCAATTTTCTCGGAATCGCGTGAGTAGTGCACTTTACTATCTGCACAGTGTGTTGTTATAATGGCCTACTAAAGCTGTGCAAAGTTTTAAGTAAATCCGTGATCCCAACGTCATGGCCTACTCTTGTAAGACATTTTTGGATGAAGCGTAACTGAAAAATTTAAAACGCTTATGGAACCAAGTAGAATAATTAATTAAAAACGTTAATGATTATTTTTCAAAATTTAAATATTTAAAGCATACGACTAGATTACAATATTTTCAAAATATGGGCATATAGACCCCCCCCCCCCCCTTGGTTGCGAGAGTTAAAGTATACCCATAAATTAGGTGCATTGCAATATACCTGTGCACGTACTTGTTTTGTTGCGATGAGGTCAACTCTTACAAACGCGATGTTATTAGAGGAACTGAAACACTGAAAATGCCTCCTCTTATTAGGCACCAGTGGCTTACCAGCAAATATCTACTGCACAAGATAGCGCTGACACATCCATTCATTAACAAATGTGAAATACTTTACTCTCTTCTTGATAACAGAAGCTGATATCGATCCTCAGTTTCTTCAGAAGTTTTCAGACGTTGAAAAGTCTACAGTACCATTTCTTCGAAGAGACTTCCTACGTCCGAATGGCCTTTCCGGCTCTGCATGTCTATCGTTTCGCTTTTCTCCTTGAAAGTTAGTGTAAACCTCAGTTGTTGGACATGTCCGAAAGAATAGAAGTCATTTTGGTCACTACGAATTGAGACGCAAAAGAATTACAGACATTGACTGCGATGTGGCATTGATTAAAATCAATGACGAAAGTTGAAAATTTGTGCCGAACTAGGATACGAACCCGGGTCTCCTGCTCACTAGCCGTGCCGTCTGGGCACAGTGGTCATTGAAACTGAACGGACTACCCTAGCAAGCCTCCCGTCGGAACCAAATTCTCAACTTTTCCACACACTACTGATACAGTGACCCTTGCTCATTCTCATCGTTACTCGTGGCATTTCGCCGATTGTCATAAGACTCCAAGCCTAGTGTGCATCTGTACTGGAGATAATTCTTGCAGGAATCGTCGAAATGCTACGAGTAATGTGGTAGTGTGTGGATAAGCTGAGAATTTGGGTCTGACAGGAGGCGTGCTAGGGTAGTCCACGCATCCGTCCCTGGACCACTGTGACAGGTCGTCGCAGTGCTCAGTGCATCTGCCAAGCAAGCAGGAGGTCTGGATTCGAATCCCGGTCCAGCACAAATTTTTAACTTTTCCACTCGCAGCCAACGTCTGTATTTCCTTTGTGTCTCAATTTGATAGCCAGTACGTAACCCTATGGAAAATTAGCAAAGATCTTCATATACACAGTGGATTCATTTCGCGTCAGAAGGTAGAGCTAAGTGTGCTTTCTTGTGACCGAAAAAGAATCGCTATGAAAATTGTAAACTTCCATCATCAGCCTCTTCCTATAAAACGGAAGCAGTGGTGAAGGTGGTTCGATGAACCTTCTGCCAGGCACTTAAATGAGATTTGCAGAGTATCCACGTAGATGTAGATGTGGAATTGCTTCTTATTGATAAACCATACTAGCAGTAACAGGGGAAAACGCAGTAGTAAACTAGCTCTCGACACAGCTCGTGAAGGATGGGAGTGATCTCGAAGACATAAATACTTTTATGTGCTATGGATGAACTCTCACAAAGAAATTTTGTAGAATAAAACCAGCTGGCTAAGGAAGATGCTATATCTGGAGCTTACCTAAATATCTAGTTACGACTGACCAACTTCTCATGGAATGTCGAAATGGAAGTCAGGACCCAGTGGAAAGAGGAACAGAAACAGCAAAAGTGAAAAAAGAAAAGTATTAAAGATGTCGTTCATCTCCTCACACCTCGATTAATTTGTTTTCATAAAGTGTCAGTATACCTACTCCAGGGTTATCTCTACAATCAATAGGATGATATTGAATCACGGTAGTTTCATTGCTCGTTTGCATCGCTTAAAACTAATAAGTTGAGGCATTTGTAATTTCAGTAATTAAGCCGTTGGAGATATTTACCGTTTTATCTCGGTTGTTCCAAATTCCAGCAACATGGAAAACATTTCCTCTCAGGGATGATAAAGCTTGGGGTTCAGTTCCATACAATCATTAACAGTATTCTAGGAAAGAATCTCTGATAAGACATCGTCTTCACGAGGTACTGGCAGAAGTGAAGCTGTGAGGAAGGGGGCGTGAGTCGTGCTTGGGTAGCTCAGTTGGTAGAGCACTTGCCCGCGTAAGACAAATGTCCCGAGTTCGAGTCTAGGTCTGGCACACAGTTTTAATCTGCCAGGAAGTTTCAACGTACTTCCTGTTCGTGGCGTCATGTAATGTAACTCAAAAAGCTTTGTACAAAAAATCCATACTACTTGGACTACATTCGTAACCTGTCCAACGCCTAGACGATATTGTATCTCAACCGATGTGCACGCAAGCTTCTGCGAGCTGATGCAGGTTATTACATCCACAATTCTTCTGCGAAGATCGCCAATATCACTACAGGCGAGGCATATATAATGTCTTTCACGTAACCCCATAGGAAGAAATCCAGGGGGACTATGAAGTTCGCGATGACCACTTGGTTGGTCCATCACTTCCTATCCATCGCTGCGGAAGTAATAAGTCCAGGAAGCCACGAACGTGTAAATTCCAGTGTGCTGGTGCACCATCCTTCTGAAGGATCACGTTTGAGTAAAGGGAAAGAAGCTCAGGGACAGCAAGTTGCTCAAGATGTTGAGATAAGGATTCCTGTTGGTTTGCTCGCTAAAGCAAAATTGTTCAACTATGCTGTCTTTCATCATCGCGCACCAGACATTCACCTTCTCGCTGACTCTGACATGATACCGGAAACTGTGGTTTTCATCCAAACCCCAGATGCGACTATTGTGCCGATTAACATTCCAACATGTCAAAAAGTTTGCTTCGTCAGAGAAAACAATATTTCCTAAATAACTGGGGCTTTTCCCGATCCGGTTCAATATTTCAATAGCAAATTCGTGGCGAAGCTTCAAGTCGTTTCGTTTCAATGTTTGCACAATCTGAAATTCGTAGGCGTGCAGTCGAAGTCGTTTACTCAGCGCATTTTGAGCTGTTGAGCGACGTATCTTCATCTCTCTCATGATGCTTGAAGAACTAAGTTAGAAGGGCTTCTTTGTAGGGCGTATCTGATCCCATCTAACTTTTCATCAGATGTGCGTTTTCTGCGAGAACATTACTATCTGAAAACTCTCCGATTGGTTAGCAAGTTGTCGTACCAAGCCTGAATCGTCTTGACGTCTACTAGTGCCCTCTGAAATTCATGTGGAAATTTCAATAGTCAGCAACGTATGATTTCATTTTCACGTACCACACCACATATTAGGCTCCTTCTTGACGCGTAGTTATTTCTCATAGTTATTTAGCACCCGAATCAAAACAAAAAGAAACATTCAAAAAAACGTACATAAAACTTTTTGATTTACTTTAAATGATGCCGCAAACCAGAAGTATCTACACCTCAAAGTATTTTTTATCTGAATCTGGAAATCAGCGATGTTTTAATGTGGACACCCTAAACATCAACTACATAATAAAAAAATGTTACATTAATATGTAATTATAATTCGTTGCCGGGAACTCACTGGAAAATAACTAAATAAACTGTTTTCTTAAATCCGCAGGAAGAGTAACGTTTCTTATGCGCACCTATGTACATAAATATTCCGTTCAAATATAATTTTGTAAGTTACACAGAAAAAGAATGTGTGTGAAACACACTGCACAGAGGCGTACAATTAGGGCAAATAAGTTTCGGCCTTGGTGCAAAATATAAACAACAACGATGTACTAACGTCAATTGATTGTTTAGGTTCGAAATTGGCCACTTGCTCAGTACGCTATGCTGGCAGTTTTACCAAGAACCTTATAAATGTTCAATGCGAGCACCATTTGTCACACGGCACACATCAAGTCTACAGCCGAGTTCTTCCCAAACGTTGATAAGTGTGTCTTCAGTGGTTGTAGCAACAGCTGCTTCAATCCGGTTTCTTAGTTCAGGGAGGTCTGCTGGTAGCGGAGGCACGTACACACGATCCTTGATGAAGCCCCAAAGGAAAAAATCGCATGGCGTTAGGTCGGGTGAACGTGGAGGCCATGCAAAGCAAGCCCTGGCATTGGGCCCCTTGCGGCCTATCCAACGCTTAGATACAGACTTAATGTGTGCCCTGTGACAAATGGTACTCACAGTGAACATTTGTAAAGTGCTTGGTAAAACTGTTTGAGTTGCTCTTTCATTTGTCTTATCATTTATAACTGTAAGTTTAATATAATAAATATTAGACACTGTTAAAACCCCGATATTCATTTATAAACACCCTGTATATTTCTAGTCTATGGGCAATATTGTCTTTCTTTTCTGGTTTATAAAATCTGTCTCACTTTCTATCTCTCTCTCTCTTTCTCTCTGCTCCTATTGGTTATTTACGTGAAACACTTAACTCTGTGAAAACGTGAATCTGTCGCAGACATCCCCAGAGACCTGACATGGGCAGGCCACATTGCTCTAATACATCTGCTAGTAGTTAGGAATCCCCAGACGGTTGCCACTGTCGGCCGTCAGGTGTCTGTCTTCATGTTTCACAGCGATAGGCTTCTTGCCAAGGCTTCCTGCCAAGACTTTACGCCGTAGCTTACAGGACCCTTCAGCTGCAGCATACATTACAAAGCCAAACACGAGCCTCATTCATCCGGGTGCTGGTTTTGACATCTTCTTACTGTAAAAATCGTGAATATTATGTAAGTCTTCGATCTACAACTACGGCGATTTGTAGATGGCGAACGGAACCACTGCCAGTGCAGCCTGATATTTGTTCAGAATTCTCGACTTCGTTACGCCGATGTAGCTTAAGAAGGAACATTTGGAGAATTTTGGAGTAAATAGACGGACATTGCCAGTCCAAGATACCACCCTCATATTTATCTGAAAACACAGTGAGCGTCAAATGTCTCCTACATGGTGTATGGCAAGCTACAACCTGCCAGTAGTGCTGGGCAAACGAAACTCGCCTTCGAAGGAGCCCTAGATTTTGTGTACTCTGCAGGGGTCCGGGCGGTATCAAGCGCAGCTCGAAAACCACGTGACATCTGAATTCGGCAGCGCAGGTGCAAACGAAACACGAGAAACTACAACCACTGTAAAAACTCGTGTCGTATTTGAACAAGTTTGCTGTAAGAACCTCATACAGTGAGTATGGTAATATTTAAGTAAAGACACCAGTCAGAGGCGAACATGTTATCCTTTAAAAGATATTACTTGACTGTGAAGCCAGTACAATATGTTATACGATTACTACCGACAGTTACGATTCAGTAAGTGGGTTACAAACAAGCAAAGGAATAACTTATTACACTACTGGCCATTAAAATTGCTGCACCAAGAAGAAATGCACATGAGAAACGGGTATTCATTGGACAAATATATTATACTGGAAATGACATGTGATTACGTTTTCACGCAATTTGGGTGCATAGATCCTGAGAAATCAGTACCCAGAACAACCACCTCTGGCCGTAATAACGGCCTTGATACGAATGGCCGTTGAGTCAAACAGAGCTTGGATGGCGTGTACAGGTACAGCTGACCATGCAGCTTCAACACGATACCACAGTTCATCAAGAGTAGTGACTGCCGTATTGTGACGAGCCAGTTGCTCGGCCACCACTGACCAGACGTTTTCAATTGGTGAAAGATCTGGACAATGTGCTGGCCAGGGCAGCAGTCGAACATTTTCTCCATCCAGAAAGCCCCGTACAGGACCTGCAACATGCGGTAGTGCATTATCCTGTAGGGTTTCGCAGGGATCGAATCAAGGGTAGAGCCACGGGTCGTAACACATCTGAAATGTAACGTCCACTGTTCAAAGTGCCGTCAAAGAGAACAAGAGGTGACCGAGACGTGTAACCAATAGCACCCTATACCATCACGCCGGGTGATACGCCAGTATGGCGATGACGAATACTCGCTTCCAATGTGCGTTCACCGCGATTACGCCAAACACGGATGCGAACATGACGAAGCTGTAAACAGAACCTGGCTTCATCCGAAAAAATGACGTTTTGCCATTCGTGCACCCTGGTTCGTCGTTTACACCATCGCAGGCGCTCCTGTCCGAGATGCAGCGTCAAGGGTAACCGCAGCCATGGTGTCCGAGCTGATAGTCCATGTTGCTGCAAACGTCGTCGAACTGTTCGTGCAGATGGTTGTTGTCTTGCAAACGTCCCCATCTGTTGACTGAGGGATCGAGACGTGGCTGCACGATCCGTTACAACCATGCGGATAAGATGCCTGTCATCTCGACTGCTAGTGATACGAAGCCGTTGTGATCCAGCACGGCGTTCCGTATTACCCTCCTGAACCCACCCATTCCATATTCTGCTAACAGTCATTGGATCTCGACCAACGCAAGCAGCAATGTCGCGATACGATAAACCGCAATCGCGATAGGCTACAATCCGACCTTCATCAAAGTCGGAAACGTGATGGTACGCATTTCTCCTCCTTACATGAGGCATCACAACAACGTTTCACCAGGCAACGCCGGTCGACTGCTGTTTGTGTATGACAAGTCGGTTGGAAACTTTCCACATGTCATCGCGTTGCATGTGTCACCACCGGCGCCAACCTTGTGCGAATGCTGTGAAAATTTATCATTTGAATATCACAGCACCTTCTTCCTGTCGGTTAAATTTCGCGTCTGTAGCACGTCATGTTCGTGGTGTAGCAAATTTAATGGCCAGTAGCGTACATTTTAATCACCATGGATTACATTTTAATCAGCATGGAAACAACATGGTAATATAAAGATGAAACATCAAAGAATATTAATCGAGAATTAAATACCTAATAAATGAAGTAAAACATGTTAAACAGATTGTAATTGCGATCGCACGATAAAATTACAGTTGCAAGGCCCGTCCTGGAGATAGTGGCAATAGAAGCCGCTAGATGGCTGGACAACGGAAAGCTCGAGAACTGGACTGAATCGTGATTTTTTTTTCTTTTGTTTATTAATGAGTTGCCATTTTTATTTGTGACCTGTACCATACGTGATACAATAGTCCATGTTTCACTGTCATTTTCGTTATTAAAATCCGCACAACATTAATAACGCTAAGAAATGTCAGGACAGTAGCAATAATGGTCGCTAGATTGCAGGGCGATCAAAACCTCGAGCATATCCAGAAAATTCACGATCTGTGACGTAAACTGTCCAAAAATAGCATTCCCCCTCACATCCAGACGGTCTACATTTTTCTGGTCCATACAGGTAAATTATGTCTGTTGATTGAAACGTCCCCTTTTGAACAATTATACATGACTGTGCTTAAACTGACACACAATATTTTGTTAGCGCAACGCAATCTGACTTTCAAAATTCCCTACAAAAGAATGGCCCTGACTAACATTAAACTGTACCTTTCACAAATCACTTACCTCACAAAAATCTTCGCTGCTCAAGCTACTGCAATACAGCGAGCGCCACTACTGCCAGCTAAATAAAAGATTCAAACTATGGAAGGCACTAACTACTGATAGGGATAGTTAGCAAATGAAAGATATTAATAGAGAACAAACAATGTATTTACCTTGATATCATCATATATAAATATAGCAGTTCATCACAAATTTCAAAACTCTGCCATCTCTCTCCCCACATCCACCACTGCTGGCGGCTCACCTCCAACTGCGCAACGCTACGCGCTGTTCACATCCAGCTGCCGCTGCCCAACACTACAATGGCAGACAACAATGCAAACTAGCCACAGACTGCACACAGCACAGCCAGTGATTTTCATATTGAGCGCTACGTAACGTTGCCAATAAGAAAACATAAACAGCATACTTACATAGAGAAAACATAAACAGCCTACTTACATAGCCCCCATGCTCCCCACAAAAAATTTTACAAATTGGTTTGGGCAGTGGCCAATACAGATTTGAAAAAAAAATTTCATAATTACAATAACAAAGAAATCAAATGCACACACTTATTGATACAATGTTGGACAAAAGCTAAAAATTTCTCACAGTCCATAAAGACAGTCCAGATTGTACATCACAGTAAAACTGCAGAGTTTTTCTCAAAGTCTGAGCAGTAAAAGAAAATGCACACAGAAGTAGTGGATTTCCATGCAGTCTTGAAGAAGTAGTGTTGTCCTTCCAATGGAAAGACAGTGCTGACTCTTGACATGCATACAGGTAATGGGCCACAACAGAGCAAACCCACAGCAGAGTCATTCGACGTTTTGAAGAATATTGGTAGGTAGGTCACCACAGAGTAGACCCACTGCAGTCCTGGTAGAGATTACGGTATTGGTGGGCCACCAGAGGTGCAGACCCACTGCAGTCCTTGTAGAAATAATGGTATTGATGGATCATCAAAGATGTAGACCCACTGTAGTCCTTGTAGAGATAATGGTACTGGTGGGCCACCAGAGGTGCAGACCCACTGTAGTCCTTGTAGAAATAATGGTATTGGTGGGCCACCAGAGGTGCAGACCCACTGTAGTCCTTGTAGAAATGTCCAGCAGCCATCTGTTGCGATTGTGCAGGTGCACATTCACCATCGAAGAGTCTTGCGGAGAATATAGCAAGTCCATAAACCACCACTTGTGCACTCACAAAGTTTTTGGAATTGTCCTTAGAACGAGCAATGCTGTTATCCAGTCCCTTGCTGAATTATCAACACATGTGCAAACACTAACAGTCCCTACTTCTCACATATTGTCCATATACTATGACCAACAGAAATGTGTGCAGTGAAATGTAACTTAATTTGAAGAACTGGTGTCTATACAATTTTATAACATAAGAATACAATAACAAAGGTACAAAACACATCATTAAAAACATAATAATACAGATAATATTTGTAGTAATAGGGGCTTTACAAAAGAATAGAAATAAACATATACATCAGTGTTACAGGAATTATGACATAAGTAAATACATAAAAGTTCAGAATAACTTTTGAAACATCAACTTTACACATGAGCATTTAAACAAAACAGAATTAATAATGTCTAACATCTTCACAAAGTAAATAACATATTATTAATGCAAATTATATTTGAGGATAACAGTATTCCTCATCATAGTTCATGTAGCTGAGTATGAGAAAAATTCTACAACATAAGTCTGATGAGGTAAACATATAAAGACAGGAAGAACATATATACACAAGGGTACCCAAACACATAGTGGGATAACACAAAAGGAAAGGACAGGGTTTGTTTCATTGCAGTATTTTGCAAACAAAACTTTCTTTGCTTCTTGGAGATCTCCCTTCATGCATCATTATTCCCAAAAGTCCTATCTAAGCCTGCCTTCTGTATTTTGTTCACATCCTCTGTCAAAAATAGTTTTTCTCTCTGCTTTCTGTATTCTGTTCACATCCTCTGTCAATAATAGTATTTCTCCACTGTACAGTATCCTTTTTATTTTGCCAGACCATTTTCTGATAGCTTCTCAATGCATTTCTTATAAATTTATAATAGTTAGTTTCTTATACACTCCTGGAAATGGAAAAAAGAACACATTGACACCGGTGTGTCAGACCCACCATACTTGCTCCGGACACTGCGAGAGGGCTGTACAAGCAATGATCACACGCACGGCACAGCGGACACACCAGGAACCGCGGTGTTGGCCGTCGAAAGGCGCTAGCTGCGCAGCATTTGTGCACCGCCGCCGTCAGTGTCAGCCAGTTTGCCGTGACATACGGAGCTCCATCGCAGTCTTTAACACTGGTAGCATGCCGCGACAGCGGGGACGTGAACCGTATGTGCAGTTGACGGACTTTGAGCGAGGGCGTATAGTGGGCATGCGGGACGCCGGGTGGACGTACCACCGAATTGCTCAACACGTGGGGCGTGAGGTCTCCACAGAACATCGATGTTGTCGCCAGTGGTCGGCGGAAGGTGCACGTGCCCGTCGACCTGGGACCGGACCGCAGCGACGCACGGATGCACGCCAAGACCGTAGGATCCTACGCAGTGCCGTAGGGGACCGCACCGCCACTTCCCAGCAAATTAGGGACACTGTTGCTCCTGGGGTATCGGCGAGGACCATTCGCAACCGTCTCCATGAAGCTGGGCTACGGTCCCGCACACCGTTAGGCCGTCTTCCGCTCACGCCCCAACATCGTGCAGCCCGCCGCCAGTGGTGTCGCGACAGGGGTGAATGGAGGGACGAATGGAGACGTGTCGTCTTCAGCGATGAGAGTCGCTTCTGCCTTGGTGCCAATGATGGTCGTATGCGTGTTTGGCGCCGTGCAGGTGAGCGCCACAATCAGGACTGCATACGACCGAGGCACACAGGGCCAACACCCGGCATCATGGTGTGGGGAGCGATCTCCTACACTGGCCGTACACCACTGGTGATCGTCGAGGGGACACTGATTAGTGCACGGTACATCGAAACCGCTATCGAACCCATCGTTCTACCATTCCTAGACCGGCAAGGGAACTTGCTGTTCCAACAGGACAATGCACGTCCGCATGTATCCCGTGCCACCCAACGTGCTCTAGAAGGTGTAAGTCAACTACCATGGCCAGCAAGATCTCCGGATCTGTCCCCCATTGAGCATGTTTGGGACTGGATGAAGCGTCGTCTCACGCGGTCTGCGCGTCCAGCACGAATGCTGGTCCAACTGAGGCGCCAGGTGGAAATGGCGTGGCAAGCCGTTCCACAGGACTACATCCAGCATCTCTACGATCGTCTCCATGGGAGAATAGCAGCCTGCATTGCTGCGAAAGGTGGATATACACTGTACTAGTGCCGACATTGTGCATGCTCTGTTGCCTGTGTCTATGTGCCTGTGGTTCTGTCAGTGTGATCATGTGATGTATCTGACCCCAGGAATGTGTCAATAAAGTTTCCCCTTCCTGGGACAATGAATTCACGGTGTTCTTATTTCAATTTCCAGGAGTGTATAGTCTCCTCTTAAGCTAACTTAAATCTACTGAGCTCAGATACTAAACTACGGGACGAGGCAATGCAGCAGCACATAACAAATTAACACAAACAGCAATGCAAAAAAATGGAAAGCTACAGTAAATATAAATTACCAAGCAATGCAACATTACAACTAATATGAGCCAATGTACAGTAACAGGAAAAATAAGTCAGTAGTAAAACTAGCTTAACAGAGTAACACAATTTAAAGTTCAGTAGCACTATGCCTGGCAAACAGCAGCAGCAAATATAAAAAATATAAAAAATATAAAACTTATATCTATACATGACAAAGCTCAAGCAGAAAAGATATTACAGTAAAAACAACAATGCAGATAAGGGAAGTGTATATTCACATCTTAATGTCTATATAAACTAAAGTGGTGCACCACAACAACTTATTGTAAAAAAAAAAAAATATTACCATGTGCTTGAAAAGAGAATTATGTGTCCAGTTACTGTTACTAGTCCCTTCTTATTGTTCTTTCCTTTCCAAGTGCTCCTTTTTTACAGAATGTGGATTACAAAATTATTATTTAATAGATCTGTTGACAGAAAGTGTTCACATTAGCAAATGCATTTTATTTTATAAAATCAATGCTGCAACACAGCTGGAAACCAGATATCAAGTGAAATAAGCAACTACGAAAAGCAAAGCATAAAAATATCATTCAATAGTCATGTGGCATTTCGTAAGTCAGTAGCTCTCAACTCTCATAGAAAGACACTTGTCATAATCAGGTGTGCAGATGTACGAATATTTCCCATCAATTCATAAGCATTGCAGTAATTAGCACAAAGTACGAGTAATCATATGTTTTCAGGTAATGAGCGTGTAATATTTGCGATGCTTTCTACAAAGGAATGTCAATAGCAAGGTTAATGGAAGTAATGAGGGTGTCGCATTTGCAATATTTTCCCTAAAGGAATGTCAATGGCGAGGATAAAGGCCTGCCTTTTTTCTTTTTTTTTCTACCTGTGCTTCCGGAAAGGCACACCCTAATGGCTTGTTCTCCAGGTGTTTGACACAGCTGCGTGCCCACGACGCATTACGTGCAGGTGGTCACTTAACCTTCTTACGGAAATATTTACGACACCAGTTTCCGCTACAGTGACAGTCGCACATAAAAATATTTCACAGGTCAAGAATTAGCGTTGCAAATCTGTAGAAAGAAAATCCTATGAATATAACGTTGTCCAAAAAATTTTCGCCAGCATTGTGATACATTCACGCATTTACACACATTTCATAACTCTTAAAGTACGATTCTTGGTTTCCAACATCCTTTTTCACAAGTCAAGAGTCCCTACCCACTATTCATTACTCCTTACCTTATTACACATATACGTATCCATCGACACTCGTCAATATTTCGTCATTATAAATATGAAGCATAATCAAATAACTCATATAGCCTCAGCCTATTAATCGTAAACATACCTCAGCAGCATAATACACATCGTCGTCATAAAAATAACATCATAACACCTCAGTCAAATCTCAAAATCGTCGTAGCTTCCTCCAATAATTAAAAAAATTCTCTGCTCATGTCAAAAGTGTCATCTGCCTCAAACGTACTTTAAAAATCATGAATCCATACCAAATACATCATTCAAAGCTCTCATAGTATCACAATGGTTCCGAAAAAATATGAGCATTTCACAAAGTACAGACAAAATACAATTTCATAAGTGTGAAGTTATCCAACTGTGTAATTGCGTAAACATCTGACACTGATGTAATAAAAAAAATGTTTATCTCTCAGTTAAATGATCAGATAGTTGTGTAATTTGTGTGTTAGAGAAATATGGTACCGATGTGTAAAGTTGTATAAGCAAATACCATATTAGCTAGGGTTCCTTGTGGTTGCCACACACATGGTAGACAAAGTAAGCGTGTACCCCCCTGAGGATTAATGTAATTATACCCTCAGGTGTTACAGATTACAGCAAAGGAATGAAATGTATCACGGAAAACTTTCTTTGTAATTCAAAAATCTTAAAACATTTATTTTTAAAGTACAAAATTAATCACTCAAATACGTGTCCTGTAGCGCTAAATATGCGTCTTGCTGTAAGATAATCTCTGTGGAAGTGTCGTAGTTATCGTCCTCCGAAAGCTAAGTTCTGCAGAAGACAATGTACTTACCTCATGATAAACGAAAGTGAAATGCTTTGTGTATAGATATCGTAGTTATTACGTACATTACTGTGATCAAGAAAGTACTATACTGTAAAGTATTGTTGTGCTACGAAAAAGGCTCTCACTTTGTAGCTTACTACTAAAACATGTCTTGCTTTCCATAAGAATTCAGAAAAACTGTGCGGATATAAAACAGATACACCGCGAAAACAACATTGTAAATTGTCACTCATTAGTAGCGTCGTGATATAATCGTGTAGCTGTCAAAGAAACCAAATGCTAAGTCATCATTAATTCCACAGAAAGTACTTTAAATCCAGAATGTATTTTCAAGTAAACCAAAATGTTGCACTAAAATCTCATTAGCAGTACTGGTAAATGTTCTAAGTATGTGAGCCTTATAGTCATTACGTAAACGTGCAACTAGCATGCAAGAATGTACACACACAATAACACTGTGTCGTCTGTTCACAATAACAATGCATTCGTAATTTCTGTTTAAATAAGTTCTCTTGGTTCTTGACTGGATATTTAACTTCAAACAGTGTTGCATATTAACAGATTCTAAGTCTGACAAAGCATACTAGTAATGTAAAGTGAAAAGTTATATGGCAAAGACAAAGTTAAAAAGCAGATTATCTTTCAATAAACGGTTTTACATGTGAAATCTGGTGTAAACCTTTACTCTTCATAGTACTCAGAGTTTGAACTTGAATGCAATTGTCATGCAGTATACGTCGGTAAAGAATACTGGAATTTTTCTTAAGGTTAGCGTCTATGTCATTTTTCTCTGAGCCAGCCGGCGCAAGCGGCTGCCTGTGGTGCGAGTCATTGTCTGTCCCTTTGTTGGCGCGCGTCGTTATTGGGATTTGGAGACCTAACTTCTACAAATTCACCGTGACGAGAGGGCCCTGCTCTGTTTGAATCCCGCCAGTTCTGATGCAATTCAGGTCTGTCGTTACGATCATATCGTCTGTCGTCATGTCGGTAGATTCCATAGTTTCTTTCTTGTCGGTCGCATGGTGGAGAATTTCTCCCTGAATCGTAACTGCGCGCTGGTCCGTTGCATCTAAAGTTATTCTGTCTCCCTTGATAGTATTTATTTTGGTTCCCATATTGTCTGTTTCTCTTATTGTCTCTGTGATAGTCATTACCACGGAGAGGTGATCTTTCCCTGTAGTTATTACTACTCTGCCAACGGTTGTCATACGGGTGGTGTCTATTTTGGTCACGATTTGCGTTGTAAGAATAGACCTGTCGTGTCCAGTTATTGTTTCTGTCGTCACGGAATTGTGACGGATGTGACCTGTAGTGATTGTTTTCCTGTTTTCGCATCCCGCGACTGTCTGTGTCAATTTCCAGTTCTTGTAACAGTCCCTGAAAAGCCTCAATGTCTTCTTTGCAACGTCCTGCTAAAATAATATGTCGTAAATGTTCAGGCAATTTGAGTAAGCAAATGCGGATGAGTTCTGAGGGGCTGTATGGGTTTGAAAGATACTGATTCTTATGCAACATGTCTTCAAAATATTTCACAAGACTGGAAAATTCAGATTGTTCGAAATGTTTCATCATTATGATGCCATGTTTTACTCGGTCTTGTGTGGCTTGAGACCAATATGCTGAGAGGAAGGCGTGGTAAAATTCTCCTTCACTGTGGCAATCGTGAATGACCGATCGCATTCTTACAGCTGGTTCATTCTCTAAGTAGCCACACATAAATTCTAATCTGTGTTCTAACGGCCAGTTGGGAGGAACACAATGAGAGAATTGATGGAGCCATGCTTGTGGATGAATGTCGTTGCCAGAATTCTTAAATGTTTTGAATTTACGTGTAGTAATGAACAGCTTATAGTCAAAATCGTCATGTCGGCGAGTCGCATGTCGGTCATTGTTACTTCGTTTCGGCGGTTCCATCTCAAAATCCAATGCGCCTTGCCAATTTCTTTCATAATTTCCGAAGTGTCCTGTGTTATTATTTTGTGTTTGTTCCGTATTTCTATGTCCCTCTTCCCGTATTGGAGCGCGAGTGTCCTCTGAAATACGTAATTCTTGTATTACCTGCGTCAACTGATCTTGTACTTCCCGGATTTCTCTTTTGTACTGTGTATTGATTTGATTTTGATTTTGTTTGAATTTTCTTATTTGTTCATACTCTTCTGTGTCAGTGAAGGCTACGGGTCTTGTGTCATTAGCCCGCATCTCGTGGTCGTGCGGTAGCGTTCTCGCTTCCCACGCCCGGGTTCCCGGGTTCGATTCCCGGCGGGGTCAGGGATTTTCTCTGCCTCGTGATGGCTGGGTGTTGTGTGCTGTCCTTAGGTTAGTTAGGTTTAAGTAGTTCTAAGTTCTAGGGGACTGATGACCATAGATGTTAAGTCCCATAGTGCTCAGAGCCATTTTTTTCTTGTGTCATTCAGATCATCATCTACCTTTATAGATAAGTTAGTGACCTGATCCGAAAGTTCGGCTACTTTCTCCGATAGTGTACTTATTTCCTCCATGTGTCTTTCTGAACCAATTTTCAGGGTATCTACTGTGTCCTTTAAGTTTTCCTGAGTTCTTGCAAGTTGCGTAACCGAATCGGTAGATGCAACTGAGTCAATTTTAGCTTGCAAGGTCTCATGATTTTCATGAACAATAGTTTGCAGTTCTTTTATGGCTGCTTCGTGATTCTGTAATACATTTTCATGACGCGAAAAAATAGGTTGGAAATGCTCACAAATTTGTGTTTTTACGTCATTACAGACCTTTTGACATTTCGATTCGATGTTATGTAACTCAGTGGTTAAATCTTCACGTGTTTGTTCAAGTGTAGTGTCTAACTTTTGAAGATTTTGTTCCATTGTGTCTAACTTTTTGAGATTTTGTTCCACTGTGTCTAACTGTTGCTGTGTTTGTCTCTGGTGTTGTTCCATTGTGTCTAACTTTTCAAGCTATTGTCCCATTTGTTGCATTAATTGTAATAACAATGCACTGGTGTCTGAAACATGTTCCTCAGTGCTTTTCGGCAGTGAAGTTGCACCGGCAACATTCACATTTTGACAAGCAGAAAATGTGTCTTGACTCATTTGAGAAAACGGTGAGAACCCAAAATCTGAGTCTACAGTATTTGCAAAATTGTGTCCTGTCATTCCCGATTCCTGAGGCAAGCTGTTGCCGACCGATCGATCGATAATGCGTCCCTCTTCACTAATTGTTTCACTGTCCACGCCATTGTTTGCCGCCTGCTCCATTTCCCTATGCACAGTTACCAAATTACTACTTTGAATGTCTGTTAATTCATTACTCTGCGGCGCTATCACACTGCTTTCGTCTTCACTGTCATTTCTCAGTTTACTTTGGAGCCTAGTATTTTCACACGGCATTATTGTCACAATATTTCACACGACAACACAGAAAAGCAGAATTTGAAGAGCAAAAATAAGAGAACACATTAACATAGCACTGAAAATAATATTTAGTTAATTGCAAGCGCAGCTGCGAAAAACTTGCTGCAAATCTACATGCATGCCACAACTGTTTTACTGTACAACAATGAAAAACTACAACTACAAAGGAAATTCTCTCTATAATTACGCGCTAGCAATAAACAAAATCTACACTAATTACACAAACTACAAGAAAAAAATCAGAAGATTCCAGTGAGGTATCCTCGGCTAAGGGTCGACATATGAAACGTCCCCTTTGAACAATTCTACACGAGACTGTGCTTAAACTGACACACAATATTTTGTTAGCGCAACGCAATCTGACTTTCAAAATTCCCTACAAAAGAATGGCCCTGACTAACATTAAACTATACCTTTCACAAATCACTTACCTCACAAAAATCTTCGCTGCTCAAGCTACTGCAATACAGCGAGCGCCACTACTGCCAGCTAAATAAAAGATTCAAACTATGGAAGACACTAACTACTGATAGGGATAGTTAGCAAATGAAAGATATTAATAGAGAACAAACAATGTATTTACCTTGATATCATCATATATAAATATAGCAGTTCATGACAAATTTCAAAACTCCGCCATCTTTCTCCCCATATCCACCACTGCTGGCGGCTCACCTCCAACTGCGCAACGCTACGCGCTGTTCACATCCAGCTGCCGCTGCCCAACACTACAATGGCAGACAACAATGCAAACTAGCCACAGACTGCACACAGCACAGCCAGTGATTTTCATATTGAGCGCTACGTAACGTTGCCAATAAGAAAACATAAACAGCCTACTTACATAGAGAAAACATAAACAGCCTGCTTACATGATTTCTGATCTATTGTCCGCTTCAGCGTTTAAAAACAGATTGTACTGTTACAGACCTTAACCTGAGCACTGACCCCACCAATGACAGCATCACGCCACCTTCAGGGCATCAGTGGAAGGTCCGGTCCCCGTTTCTCTTGATGGATCGGTTTTGCATACCTTGCCCAAGTAATAGACCACAATTATTAAATGAATTTTTGCATCGTATTTGGGTTCTAACTTTCGAATTAGTCATATACAAGACGCAAAGGAAGAGCGAGAAAGAGAGGGCCCAAAAGATAGTGGGTGAGGGAGGGTGTGTGTGGTTTGTCAGTTAGTGATAATACTTGTTCTTCTTAAAAATTGTTACACAAAAATCTAAAAATACTTCATTTATTTGTATATCAGTTTCATTTCTATTAATCTGATCTAAACTAATGATACTTCGGTTTTTCGTAAAAACTGTAACAGAAAAATCTAAAGTACTTCATTTGTTTGGATATAAATTGCTTTACTATAAATCTAATATGTTGAATCAAATTGCTTTTTATGTGCTTTAAGTTATCACTGTTGCGGCATTGCACGAGCGGGCCCAACTTGTTAAATTCAGTTTCTATTTGAGATAATTTATAGGTGGTTAAAATTATTGTGTAGGCCTATGTATAACTAGTGCCTCTACGACGTTGCATTTTATGAATAGCCGAGATGAAATTTTCTTGTGGCAGTCTGCCGTGTGTGCAAGTGCTACCCGATGGTATCCGTTCAACCACAGGGTGCAGGGTGCTCACATTCAGCTTAACTCCTTACTGTGCACAAAGGCCATTGCTGAGAGATGTGTGATTAATGACAAAGTTAAATGACATCGGTATTGTCCACGGACTGGCCAAACTGGAACGACAACAATGCCTCACGCGTTACCAAGAAACTTAAATTTTCATCATAGACCAAAGTTTGTTGTTACCAGTTGGAGGAAACGTGTTCATGGAGAAACGTCTAGTGTAACATCCGATAAATCTGTCATCTTCGAGTATTATCTCATGTGCACTCTCTCTCTCTCTCTTCCCCCCCCCCCTCTCTCTCTCCCCTCTACCCCTCTCCTCTCCCCCCCTTCACCCGCCTACCATTTCTCTCTCTCTCTCTCTCTCTCTCTCTCTCTCTCTCTCTCTTAAACACGCTATCTAACATGTGAGGTAAGAAGAGGAAATGAATTTTCTAC
Organism: Schistocerca americana; assembly: GCF_021461395.2. Lineage (NCBI taxonomy): Eukaryota > Metazoa > Arthropoda > Insecta > Orthoptera > Acrididae > Schistocerca > Schistocerca americana. Next base: position 174,135,721 of record NC_060125.1, read on the forward strand.
AACGGTTCAGGTTAAACAATGATATGTACTTCGGTAGCTCCCTACAGAAAAAATGATTTCATTTGTTTATTTATTCATTAGTGTCTTCTAGCATACATGCATTTTACCGATCACAAATTAAAAGGTTTTACAAATATAGTAAAATATTATCTACATTCATATGTTTTAGGGCACTCGTTCTTAAATTTGTCGTCAGGTTGAAGTTGTTACAGATGTACAATTATGTTATTAGATGTAAATTGATTGTTAGCAACATGTTTGTATTAAAACATTTATTTCAATTACTTCATTAATTTCGACGCCCATCATTATTTGTGGATATCCATTTTTTCTTGTGCTGTGTATAAATCTGGAGACGGCGTCGTATGGACTTCTCGTTGTATCTCCAAGCACTGGGACAGTGCAAAGCGATAGGCGGTGACTTAGTCTGGAGAGCTCCCTAAAAAAACTGGCTCTGGTTTTCTCATAATGGTTGCACTGAAAGAGCATGTAATTTACACTAATTGTTACATCATCACATTGACAGTAGGGTGTGTCCAATACATCGATTTTATTTAAAAGGACGGGGTGAAAACCATGATTGAGACGCATTAGCACAATGGATGCAATTACTATTCTTGATTTTGCGTACTTTGCAAACCACGGCGGTCTTGTTACATGACGACTGTAAACTTGCAACGTTTTTACCTTTGTTTTTTGATTTTTGTTCCATTCTTCTTGCCATGAGAGAATCGGTAATTGTTTTATTTTCAGTAAGTAATCTTTTGTCTGCACGTCTGTTTTTCATTGTATTTTATTCCGGGAAGTATTTACTTGTTCTTTTGTTCCGATTTCTGTAACTGATTTCAGAACGATTTGTGTGTCGGTGATTACTGCTGTCTTCAGAATACAGATGAAAGAAGAGTAAATTTCTTAAACTGTACATAATTCAGGAATTTTTGTCCGTAATACTGTTATGAAGTGATTATGTAAACATTTTAAATCCTTGATTTGAATTATGTGAACAAAAATAAAGTTTGGCTCAAAATGCTGAGAATTACTATTTTTTTGTTGCAGGTACCTATGCTGTTTAACAATTGTGGAATTACTTGAGAGCTGACTCGAAGCAAACAACCTGCAGTGAGCAGGGATTTGCTCCTCACGCAGAACTGTGAGAAGACAGCAGAGGTATGTGTCTTTTAGGCTAACAACAGATGGACCAACATTCAACAACAGTGTGATACGTCTTCATTCTGTGAGTCACCATACTAACGTTGTAGTTCTCGCCTATCAGGCTCGTGCATACCTGATGGTCAGGAAACGCATGTAACGCGGTACCGTGTTTCTCTTGGAGGTATCTACCTGCTGCCTCGAAATGTGTAGAGGCTAATTCCTAGCAATTTCAGAGCTTTCTAAGCGTAACGAAGAACTTTATGAACAATCTCACAGTATTGCTATGACTTCTTTGCCACCAGAAGCATTCAAATTTTTATGGCACATTTTGAATTTGTAATTAAGTAAGGTGGAACTGAAATAGTGTTTCTGAAGCCATAAGTAGAACTGTCCAGTAATGGTCCACACAGTAAGTAAGAGCTACATGGATTCCACATTAAAAATAATATGCATCAGAAAACCATCTTCACTTTCGAGATACTACCGTCATGTGCCCGTTCCCACGTGAGTTAGCCGTTATTTTTGTTTTTTGCTCTTTTGACTTCCGGGTCAGTCATTGTGTGTTTTGTTCAGGCATCATTGATTGTGTCTCTGGCGGTACATAATGTAAAATAATATTACATAAATCATAGTTTAGTATGATTATTTTGTTGCATTATAACAACTTCCCAAGTAATGTAGCTGAAAATTTATCTTTGTCTGACACTACTATAAAGTCACTCTTCTGGGTGACGCCATTTAGGCGACTAGCAAGTCGGTTGTGATGAGATGATGATAACGGAAACACATCACTCAGTCCCAGAGCGGAGAAAATCACCGACTCTGCCGGGAATCGAACCCGGGCACCTCCGGTGGGCACCCAGCCACGCTGACTCCTCACCTACCGAGGCAGACAGTTGTATAGGTGTCTGTAAGAATAAATGCCTATATTGTTTGCCGCTAATATGATTTTCAAGTTCACTTGGGGTTCATTTTCCAATGCCTCCACTTCCTACCGTAATTTTGTGGTCTGAATTCTTCGGTGAGAACCGAAGTAAATATGGGTGGGGTTTTCGTAGAAGCTGCAGTCATTGTGCGGAACTGGGACCCCATTGAATTGATATAGGTATTGCCGTCACTTCCTTTAATTAAATCTGAGGTTCAGTATTTTATCTTGGAAGTTACAGTTGTAATTACTTTTGTCATACTGAGGATGTTTCGCCGGCCGAAGTGGCCGTGCGGTTCTGGGCGCTACAGTCTGGAACCGCGCTGCTGCTACGGTCGCAGGTTCAAATCCTGCCTCGGGCATGGATGTGTGTGATGTCCTTAGGTTAGTTAGGTTTAATTAGTTCTAAGTTCTAGGCGACTGATGACCTCAGAAGTTAAGTCGCATAGTGCTCAGAGCCATTTGAACCATTTTGAGGATGTTTCGGCAGTGGGGCAGTGGTGGACATTGCGGCATCTCTTAACCTACTTTCGTATCACGGTCATTCGTATTTGGTATCGTGTAATTCCGATGATTCCTAACTTTGGGCATGAAAAGAAAAATAAGTCGTAAGCTGGTCCTTTGTAGTATTTCGTTAATCCTTCGCCCACTGGTTTCCCAGCCAGTGTATCTACGTCTTCATTGCCTTCACTGCAAGTCCACAGTGATCCTTCATCCACAAAGTTATTCTGGTTTTATTCTGGAATGAAAGTCTCTGTATTCCTTCAAAGACGCTGTACAGGAGCCACGGCAGTACTGAGGATTTAAGTAGGGGAAAATGGGCTGAAGGTGTGAACTATTGCTTGTGTTGGTATTATACACTGAAGAGCCAAAGAACTTGCTACACCTGCCTAATATCGTGTAGAGACCCCGCGAGCAAGCAGAAGTGCCGCAACACGACGTGGCATGCACTCGACTAATGTCTGGTGTAGTGCTGGGGGGAATTTACACCATGCAGCGCTGTCCATAAATCCGTAATAGGAAGAGTGGATGGAGATCTATTCTGAACAGCACGTTGCAAGGCATCCTAGATATGCTCAATAATGTTTATGTCTGGGGAATTAGGTGACCAGCAGAAATGTTTAAACTCACAAGCGTGTTTCTGGAGCCACTCTGTAGCAATTCTGGATGTGTGGGGCGTCGCATTGTCCTGCTGGAATTGCCGAAGTCCGTCGGAATGCACGAAACACATGAATGGATCCAGGTGATCAGACAGGCTGCGTACGCACTTTTCACCTTTCAGAGTCGTATCTAGACGTATCAGGGGTCCCATATCACTCCAACAGCAGACGACCCACACCATTACAGAGCCTCCACAAGCTTGAACAGTCCTCTGCCGACATCCATGGTCCGCGAAATCGTGAGATTTACTCTATACCCATACACGTCCATCCGCTCGATACAATTTGAAACGAGACTCGTCCGACCATGTAACATGTTTCCAGTCGTCAACAGTCCAATGTCGGTGATGATGCGCCCAGGTGAGGCGTAAAGCTTTGTGTCGTGCAGTTATCTAGGGTAAACGAGTGGGCATTCGCCTCCGAAAGCTCATATCGATGATGGTTCGTTGAATGGTTCGCACACTGACACTTGCTCATGACCCAGCACTGAAACATGCAGCAATTTGCGGAAGGGTGTGCAACCCTTCCGCAGATTCTGTCACGCTGAACGATTCTGTTCAGTATTCGTTGCTCCCATTCTTGCAGGAACTTTTTCCTGCCGCAGCGATGTCAGAGATTTGATGTTTTACCGGATTCCTGAGTCACGGTACACTCGTGAAATGGTCGTACGAAGAACTCCGCACTTCATCGCTATCTCAGAGTTGCTGTAATACCACCACGTTCAAACTCACTTAAATGTTGATAGCCTGCATTGTAGCAGCAGAAACCGATCTAACAACTGCATTTGTAATACATCTAGAAAAAATTATAAAATAATATATGTTAGAAATTAGTACACAATAAAATAACATCAATTGCACTGTGAATTATTTCAATATAGATGCAGATAACTGTGACCAAACACTTACTGAAATATTTCCTTATTTCCATGAATTACTTTTCGAACCATTTCAACATCACCTTCAGACGAAGTATGTAGAAATTTATGTATTCTTGTGCATGCCTCATCTGAACATGAATCAGAAAATCTAAAGGTAGTTCATGTAAATAAAAAAAAAATATTTCGTAACTGACTAGCCGCAAATGCATGGATAATCACAAGAAAAATGGAACAGATTAATTAATAACGAGAGCTACAGCATTGGAAACAATAAACCTGCGATACCTTGACGATCAATTGCACCACATCTACACAGATGCCCCATTAATAGGAAAAGATGGGTGGTGATGTTTGGTTTGTGGGGCCCTCAACTACGCGGTCATCAGCGCCCGTACAAAGTCCTAATTTTTACACAGTCCAATCGAGCCACTGTCACAGATGATGATAACAACACGAACACCCAGTCCCCGGGCAGAGAAAGTCTCCAACCTGGCCGCGAATCGAACCCGGGAACCCGTGATCCAGAGGCAGCAACGCTAGCCACTTTTTTTATCTCATTTTGTTCGTTATAGTTCATTGCAATTGTTCGTGGCGGACGTCCCATGACGCCCGTTGATGTTCGTTATTGATCCATTCACTGAGTTTTTATTATTATTATAATTACAGAAGGCAGCTAACCCTCTGACCGAACACGCTGAACTACTGTGCCGGCGCATTCAACAAAGTGGTCATATTTTATTCTTCTAGAGGAACAATTTCAGCAGTGATCAAAACACGAGATTAAGAAAATCATTCAACTGAAAGAAGGGTAACAAGTAATTAAATTAGTTCATCAGAAGAACAAGACGATTGCGATTCAGTGGATACCATGTCAGTGCGGCTTAGTTGGTAACGAAATGCCGATTTTCTAGTAAAAAACGACACAAAAATAACAGTCATGTGAACGAAATATTTGGAGAAGCCTCATGGAACACTCAGTAGTGTACCAAGAAGTGAAGTAGTAGGCTGTTCCGGCGGCGTATTTGACATGATTACTTGGCCGCCCACCAGAGTAGATCGCTATCCTGTCATCTCCTGCATCTGTTCTGTGTCACAAGATTGCTTCGACCACGAACAAAGAATATTTAACAGAGTGTAAAAAAAAAATTAAGAGTTGTAATTCAAACTCAACGACACGTACTGGAATGCAAGAAGACGAAGGATGATGAGTCAAGTACCAGAAGATTAAAATGGTGTTCTACGTTATCCATAATGGGTAAGCCTGAATTGTGCGTCATTGTTTTGTGGAACCCTAACAATCATTTAGAGTAACCTTGTATGTGAGCAGCAGGCCGATGGGTTAAATTTGAGTCTGTGGCAAATTGGCGATACTGTTTCGTTGTGCCCGCTCGCACGTAACATTGGCTGCCGGCGGGCGACGCTACGTGACCCTTGAAAGCGCCCGCGCGTCAGATAACTCCCTCAGGGCCCTCCTCAGTTTGCACACAGCTGAGCAGGCGCCGCCTCTTCAGCAGCACACGACACATCCTCAGGACAGCGACCGAAAGACGTGTAGCCGACGCGTAGCCAAAGCATCCCACGTGACTGAAAAAGATCGCAAGTCACTCCTGTTTACAAATAACGTAAAACAATGTACGCACAATTACAGGCCAGCTTTGCTGTTATGGAACCACGAAGCATAATTTAAGCTCGAACAAATGTGACGTTCCTGGAATAAAAGAATCAACATCGGTTTTCGAAAAACCGTCCGCATCAAACGCAATTTCTTTTATTCACAAACGGTGTCTTGAATATATACTTGTCAAACTTTGGCGCGCTGTTCGTCATGTAACGCGTATTAAATGATTAAGCACTCATTCCATTCAGAACTCATGTCCTCATCACCATTAGTATCAGGTATGGCTCTCACAGGCACGAACACACTCTTGTACTGGTTGTAACCTGTAAGTAAACAGCCTCCGAATATTGTCTTCAGACGTTTCGTTGCACGACTGAAACAGTTGCTGTTCCAGTTCGTGTAGGTTGTTGGCTGGAGGAAGGTTTGAAACTATACTTCTTCTGACTACTGTGGTTGCGATAGTTCACATCCTAGTGGAATGCCCCCTAATTCTGGTTCCCCGTGCTGTGCAAGGTTTCTGAATACTTGGCTTGTAATATTGGCAAACCACTCACAGATATTTATATATAAAGATGGTATCTGTTCTTTCGGACATGTCCGAAAGAACAGATACCATCTTCATACATAAATATAGTTAAGGCTCACCGGCCATTTGACCATCTTCTTCTTCTGTGCGGATGCACAAACATGCCCGAACTCTTACGGGAATCGGCAAAAAGCCGCGAGTAACCAGTATAATGGGCAGGGGCACTATGAATATAGTGCGGGACATTAGGTTGGGAATGTGGGCCTCGCGACAAAGTTTGACAAGTATTCCGGTAGGCCAGCCCAGTGCCAGGGGCACGCTCACTGGGGTTAGCTCAGTGAGCAGGCCGTTTTTTAGTAGGTTTGTATTCTGTCTGGCACACATGTAACGCTGCAGAGTAGCTAGTCTTAGAATAATCAAGAGCAGTCAAGTAGTTAGATTAACCTTGTCCATAGCAAGTGCCAGTTAGTAACTAGAATAAGCTGCTTCTTTTTCTCAAGCATAATAATTGGACCCACTAATTAGATAAGGTGGTGGGTCAATGTGTATCTCACAATGTTTGTTGATTTCATAAATAATTTGTATCATAATACCTTCTTTCGATTGTTTCATAATGATGATGTTGTTGTATCAATAAAGTTTTTTTTAAAAAACAAATAAAAGTATTCCGGTACGGTAGCTCAGCGTGTACGGTCAGAGGGTTTAGCTACCCTCTGTAATAAAAAAAACTGAGTGAACGGATCAACGAACAACCTGAACGGGTGCCATCGGACGTCCGCCACAAACAAATTCAACCAACAATGTAGGGAAAAAAAGAAGGATAGAACGTCTGCCATGTAAGCAGGAGATCCCGGGTTCGAGTCGTGGTCAAGGCACAGATTTTCAACTGTCCCCGTTGACTTGTATCAACGCCTGAACGCAGCTAGGGGTATTCATTTCGTTGTAATTTCACTCATAGATAGTTGAAATAGTCTCCTTTTTCTCTACGAAAGTGGTTTTCATTTACAGATATAACGTTTGGAGCTGGTATCAGAGGGGGGTTGGAGGGGGGAGGGGAGATTGCCGCGTGTTTGGGATAGGCGGTCTCCCGCCAAATGCTGCGTCTGGGGAACTCTCAACCCTACCTTATTTCCCCACTGGCTTAGTAGTGCCTCTCACACTATTTAATAAATTTTTGATGGGATTAGCCAATTTTTATTGTGCAGTGTAGTATCCGTTTCAGGGGTAGCACTCCAATGAATAGTATGTATTGTTCCCCTCTAGCACTTTGAGTATTATCTCTTGCCCATTGCAAAGCCCCAAGCGACTGAAAAAAAGCGCAGGTGTCTCCCGTATATAAGAAGGACAACAGAACGGTCCCTAAAATTACAGACCAGTACGTAACGTCAGTATGCTGGAGAATCCTAGACCACATTCTCAGTTCGAATTTAATAAATTTTCTTGAGAACTAGAAGTTTGCGTCCATGGATCAGCATCGTTTTAGAAAGCATAGGTCGTGCAAAACTCAGCTTGCCCTTTTCTCAAATGAAATACTGACGAAGAGAAACGTAGATTCCATATTCCTAGATTTCCCAAAATCATATGACGTGGTGCCCCATTACAGGCTGTTAACGAAGGTACGAGAGTGTGGAATAAGTTCACAGATATGTGAGTGGCTCGAAGACCTCTTAAGTAATAGAATCCAGTATGCTGTCCTCGACAGTATGGCTTCATCAGAGACAAGGGGATCGTTAGGAATACCCCAGGGAAGTGTGATAGGACCGCTGTTGTTTCTATGTCTTTGGCGGACAGTGTGGGCAGCAAACTGCCGTTGTTTGCTGATGATGCAGTGGTGTTCGGTAATGTGCCGAAGTTGAGTGACTGTCGGAAGATACGAGACGACTTAGACAAAATTTCCAGTTCCTGTGATGAATGGCAGCTAGCACTAAATGCGGAAATATCTCAGTTAATGCGAATGAGTAGGAAGAACAAACCAACAATGTTCGGATAAAGTATTACTAGTGTCCCACTTGACACAGTCAAGTCGTTTAAATATTTAGGCGCAACGTTATAAAGCAATATGCAATAGAACAAGCATGTGAGGACTGTGGTAGGGAAGACAACTGGTCGACTTCGGTTTATTGGTAGAATTTTAGGGAAGTTTGGGTCGTCTGTAAGAGAGACCATATACAGGGAGTTTCAAAAAAGACATTACAACTTTAAAAATTCATATAAATTTATTGAAATAATATATAGAGCTGGGTTTGGTGTTATTTTGTAGGGAAACACATCGACTTTTTTGCCTTAAACTAAAGATGTCGTATGTGGCTTCCGTTGGTTATCCTGCGCACATCCCATGATAAGTGAGTTTCTTCACAAACTCGCTGTAGCATTGCAGGTATAACTTGCTCCGTGGCGGCGTAAATTCTTGCTTAAGTTCAGATAGAGAAGCCGGAACAGGAGATACAAACACAATATCCTTGATGAATCCCCATAAAAAAAGTCGAGTGGTGTCAGGTCTGAGGAACGCGGGGGGGGGGGGGGGGGGGCGGGGCAGGCAATTGGCGCATCACCGACAGTCCATTGACCTGGAAAGCGATCACGGAGAAAATCCTGGACGTCAGCCAGGCATTGAGGTGGTGCACAATCCTGCATGAAGTAAACATTTCGTTCTTCGTCATCCTCATCGATGTGTGGTATCAAAAATTTCTGTAACATATCCAGGTCTGTAAGGTGTAGAGGCGCATATCACTAGGGGTAAGATAGATACTGCTTATAGGAAAATTAAAGAGACCTTTGGAGAAAAGAGAACCACTTCCATGAATGTCAAGAGCTCAGATGTAAACCCAGTTCTAAGCAAAGACAGGAAAGCAGAAAGGTGGAAGGAGTATAGAGAGGGTTTATACAATGGCGATGTTCTTGAGGACAGTTTTATAGAAATGGAAGAGAATGTAGATGAAGATGAAATGGGAGATACGATACTGCGTGAAGAGTTTGACAGAGCACTCAAAGACGTAAGCCGAAACAAGGCCCCGGGAGTAGACAACATTCCATTAGAACTACTGACAGCCTTGGGAGAGCCAGTCATAACAAAAATCTACCATCTGGTGAGCAAGATGTATGAGACAGGCGAAATACCCTCAGACTTCAAGAAGAATATAATAATTCCAATCCCAAAGAAAGCAGGTGTTGACAGATGTGAAAATTACCGAACTATCAGTTTAATAAGCCACAGTTGCAAAATACTAACACTAATTCTTTACAGACGAATGGAAAAACTGGTAGAAGCCGACCTCGGGGAAAATCAGTTTGGATTCCGTAGAAATGTTGGAACACGTGAGGCAATACTGACCCTACGACTTATTTTAGAAAATAGATTAAGAAAAGGCAAACCTACGTTTCTAGCATTTGTAGACTTAGAGAAAGCTTTTGACAGTGTTGACTGGAATACTCTCTCTCAAATTCTGAAGGTGGCAGGGGTAAAATACAGGGAGCGAAAGGCTATTTACAATTTGTACAGAAACCAGATGGCAGTTATAAGAGTCGAGGGGCATGAAAGGGAAGCGTGGTTGGGAAGGGAGTGAGACAGGGTTGTCGCTTATCCCCGATGTTATTCAATCTGTATACTGAGCAAGCAGTAAAGGAAACAAAACAAAATTAGGAGTAGGAATTAAAATTCATGGAGAAGAAATAAAAACTTTGAGGTTCGCCGATGATATTGTAATTCTGTCAGAGACAGCAAAGGATCTGGAGGAGCAGCTGAACCGAATGGACAGTGTGTTGAAAGGAGGGTATAAGATGAACATCAGTAAAAGCAAAACGAGGGTAATGGAATGTAGTGGAATTAAATCGGGTGATGTTCGGGGAATTAGATTAGGAAATGAGACGCTTAAAGTAGTAACCGAGTTTTGCTATTTGGGGAGGAAAATAAATGATGATGGTCGAAGTAGAGAGGATATAAATTGTAGACTGGCAATGGCAAGGAAAGCGTTTCTGAAGAAGAGCAATTTGTTAACATCGAGTATAGATTTAAGTGTCAGGAAGTCGTTTCTGAAAGTATTTGTATGGAGTGTAGCCATGTATGGAAGTGAAACGTGGACGATAAATAGTTTGGACAAGAAGAGAATAGAAGCTTTCGAAATCTGGTGCTACAGAAGAATGGCGAAGATTAGATGGGTAGATCACATAACTAATGAGCAGGTATAGAGTAGAATTGGAGAGAAGAGAAATTTGTGGCACAACTTCACTGCAAGAAGGGATCGGTTGATAGGGTATATTCTGAGGCATCAAGGGATCACCAATTTAGTATCGGAGGGCAGCGTGGAGGGTAAAAATCGTAGAGGGAGACCAAGAGATGAATACACTAAACAGATTCAGAAGGATGTGGGTTGCAGTAGGTACTGGAAGATGAAGAAGCTTGCACAGGATAGAGTAGCATGGAGAGCTGCATCAAACCAACCTCTGGATTGAAGACCACAACAACAACATCCAGGTACACCATCCCTTTGATGGTCCTCTCACGGAAAGAAAAGGGCCGTGTACTTTGTTCGTGCTCCATGCACAAAAAACATTCAGTTGCAAAGTATGATGTGGATTTTCACTGAACTGTTGTCGCCGACTTCGATTCTTCAAACCAAAACACACAGCACGGTCGGGTCCAGTAAAGGCCGCCATCCTTAACGCAACTGCCGCTAGCGCTCCTTATTGTGCGATTCGGACTAGCAAACCACGCGATCAAAACTTGTATTTCCCTACAAATTGACACTACAATCACCTCTGTAGGTACTATGAATTAATTTATATGAATTTTGAAAGTTGTAAAGTCATTTTTGAAACAGGATGTATAGGACGCTAATGTGGCCTATTCTTGAGTACTGCTCGAGGGTAGTTAAACCCTCTGACCGAACACGCTGAGCTACCGTGCCGGCACACTAGACCATGAGCTGCGGACAACATCGCTGGTGGAAGACTGGAACGTTCTACCACAAGAACTCCTTACTACCATCCTTCTGGCCAGTATGGGAGCACGTTGCAGAAGATGCTTTGCTGTCTGTAGTAATCACACACCCTATGAAGAAATGTGTACTGCCTTTTGTAACGTCCAGAGGACCATCATGAAAAGCTGTTACTTCTATGTAATTATTGTCTTTCAACCCGTCCCATTGCGAGTTTCCTTCAGTTACCCTTCTGTAGAAGTTCTTTCTATGTATGGTCCAAGTTGCATCGAGCTATGCTACTTGGGAGTGACACATCAAGCGAAAATTACTTCCATCGTAAAGTTTTGCGCACCAGTGTGTGTCGAAGTAGATAACGGAGAAGAAATCTCAACGACTGTTTAGCAAGGTTTCATTTGTCAAACCATCAAACGTGGACATTGACAACCCGTTAGATTAATGTACGAAGCTTAATCTTCAGTACTTCTTCAATGTCATGGAACACAAGCACCGTTTTCAGTTTCGTCACGTCGTGTTTTTACTCACTTTTCGCATATACGCTCGGCCTGGTCCCCAAATGCGCCGAAACAGTCAGGACCGGTCGATGGGTATATTAGTCGTGGGGGAGTGGCGGAGGAACATAAATGTTGGCGACTCGGCGTGGTAGTAAAATACCGCTGCAGTAATGTTGGTGGATCTGATCAAGTATTCCCACGGCTGAAAAGTACAGCGCTATAAACTGAGCCTCTGGTTTATCGTTCCACCGCTAATATCTCCTTAACTTCCGCCATAAAGGTCGCGGGACACTGGAAGTAAAACGAACCCAGCTGCCTTTTTGCTTAATTTATTGGACACACTAATAGCCAGAAATTCTCGAATATATATATATATTTTTTTCTTTTGCTAATGGATAATTTACTTATGAAGGAAGCTGTAGCGACGGCTTTATGTCCCTACTTCTGTAATTTTTTTCCCCTGATTTGTTCCGAGGCCCTCGTAGCCTGTCTGATTCATCACGATTTCGGTGGAGAGTACCTGTCGTTCTTCAACCCAGAAGTTATGGACTGGAGACGGCTAGGGAGATGATTCACGCAAACCCGACAGTTGCTGGAGTGTCTTCGTAAATCTCAGGCCGCGTGTAATGATTAGTTATGGCGTCTCGCCGCGGGAGATATCCACCTGCGCCTTGTGCGAAACCGTTGTGACCGAAGTAAATGTTCTCCCCTGTCTTTACGTTCTCTGATAACAAGATATAGAGCTTCCCTGCAATGTTCATTACCTCATTAAATTTCTTTTTTCGAGTCATGAGTGCATATCTTACGTAAAACGTCAGCGTTTCCCGTTATTTTGTTCCATTGTGGCTGTTACAGTTTCTCACACGAAGAACTATTTTTTATTCTTTTGCGAGGTTGGATTTCGACGAAATAGCTACAGATTGTGTGTGACCGCGTAGGTACGGAAATGTATAAACAAATACGGATATCAATTTTTACTAGCTATCATAAGTGTTGTAAGCTCCCAACAGAAAAATAATTATAATATTCATATTTAGTGTAACCTCCTAACAGAAGAATCTCGCTTCAGTTTCCCAAAAAAAAAATTCTTCCCTATAACAAAATTTCAAGTTTTAATGTGACCTTTCGTTAAAGAATGACTGCGTATCGAGATTAATAAGTTTTGACGTCAGCAGCGCTGCGTCATGGCCCTGTGGAATCATCCTGAATAAACTGAAAAATTATTACCTCATAATGATGTCGCCGGATAACGCTATCTATATATCTGCTCCTATAAGAAATTTTTGTCAAAGCCCAGTGCAATGCTGACCACTAGATTTTCATTTGTAGGAAAACAACAGATTTTCTTTTGCTTAACCAATATAAGTGTGCACAGGAAAAATTCGTAAAATCTTTAAAATCAGATACATGACTGGCAAAAATTTTCTTCAAAAAAATGGTTCAAATGGCTCTGAGCCCTATGCGACTTAACTTCTGAGGTCATCAGTCCCCTAGAACTTAGAACTACTTAAACCTAACCAACCTAAGGACGTCACACACATCCATGCCCGAGGCAGGATTCGAACCTGCGACCGTAGCGGTTGCGCGGTTCCAGACTGTAGCGCCTAGAACCGCTCGACCACCCCGGCCGGCAGTTTTCTTGAGAACAAAAGTTATTATTGAAACATTTCTGAAAGGAATTACATGGGATCACAATTGTGGTTAAATCAGTTGTGGAAATTAACATATCCGCACGGCTACAAAGAACAATCATCCTTTTTTTATTACCTTATACTACATCGCTCAGGCACTGCCATCGTTCTGCACAACCGGCCCAACACAGTGTGTGTGTGTGTGTTTGAGGTTTACGGGCGCTAAACAGTGAGGTCATCAGCGCCCAAACGTATAAAAACAGGAACACATGCAGTGAAGGGACTAAGACGAACAGCGAACAAGGGGAACAGCGAAAAGACGCAGTTCCAAATCTTCACGTACAGAGGCAAAACAAGAGGAGAAGGAGTGCACGAAAAAAGGAAAGGAAACACAAGGAAGGGAGGACAGAAACCGAAGGGAAACAAGGAGGTATTCGTGACTGGCGGACCTCTTACCTAAAATCTGGGTGAGCCAGTCATCCAGCTGCACATTAAAACCCTCTCCCTAAAATCCGTGGCAACAAATTGGACAGGACACAAAACCGTAAAACCTTCACCACAGACGATGCGTCGTCTTGCAAAATAGAGGGCAAATCCGGTGGCAAAGAAACCACCGCCCTCTGGTCAGAGAATAAAAGACAATCAAGTAAAATGTGGCGGACAGTAATCTGGACGCCACAAGCACTGCAGATTGGGGGATCCTCCCGCCGGAGTAGAAAACCATGTGTGAAGGGACTGTGCCCGATGCGGAGGCGAGTGAGGAGAACCTCATCCCGCCTGCATGACTGGGAGGAAGTACGCCATGGCCGCGTGGTGGCCTTCACCAGACGCAGCTTATTTTCACCGACTGCCAGCCACTCCTCTTCCCACTGACGCATAACGCGAAAACGCAGGAGGGAGGTAACAGCATGGAGGGGGACGGCACATTCAACAACGTCAGGGAGGGAACATGCATCTTTGGCAGCCACATCCGCCAGCTCGTTTCCCGTAATTCCCACGTGCCCCGGCACCCAGCAGAAGGAAACCTCCTTCCCCTGCCGCTGCAGGTGGAGTAGGGCATCATGGATGTTCTGGACGACCGTATCCGCTGGGTACAAGTGTTGCACGGTCTGAAGGGCACTCAGGGAGTCAGAACAGATGAGGAACTTACGACTGGGGACACATCTCAACTGCTCCAATGCCCGCATGATCGCAAACAATTCGGCATCAAAGATGGTAAACGCCGCAGGAAGCCGTAACTTGACGAGTCGATCAGGGAAAACAACAGCACAACCAACAGAGTCCCCCTGTTTAGAGCCATCCGTAAATACTGGTACATGGTCGGGATGCTGGTTTAAAATATCGTAAAATAAGGCGGTAAAAACAAACGCAGGAGTGCAGCTCCTCCGGTACTCCGACAAGTCTAAAACGACGCTGGGCCTCTGGAGCAACCAGGGAGGCAGGCGAGTAAAACCTTGTCGTTGGGGGGCCACACGCTCCACACCAAGGGACTCAAGCAAATGCTTGGCACGAATCCCAAACGGTCTCGTTGCCCTGGGACGACTGGAAAAGAGACGTTCCATAGGCGGTCGGGCAACGGTAGGGTATGCAGGGGAGGTAGGACAGGCAAGGAATTGACACACCCGTCGCACCATGAGGAGTTTCCGCCGGATGGCGAGCGGCGGTTCCCCTGCCTCAGCACACAGGCTGGGGATGGGACTAGTACGGAAGGCACCAGTGGCCAGCCTGATACCCTCATGGTGTACTGCGTCAAGAATCTTCAGATACGAAGGCCTTGCTGACCCATACACGGTGCAACCATAGTCAAGTCGCGATCGGACGAAAGCCCTATAAAACTGCAGCAGACGCGCCCGATCTGCTCCCCAGGACCGATGGCTCAGACACTTCAAAATATTCATTGCCTTCAGGGCCCGCACCTTGAGGTCTTTAAGGTGAGGCAACCACGACAACTTTGAATCAAAAGTGAGGCCCAGGAACCGCACAGTGTCGCTAAAAGGAAGAATGGTGTCCCTCAGACGCAATTCAGGGGAGGTAAAAGCACGTCGAGAACGATTAAAATGAACACACACACATTTGTCTGCAGAAAAGGTAAAACCCGTCTGCGCAGTCCATGCCTCTAATCGCCGTATCGTAAGCTGCAACTGTCGACCAGCAGTGACAAGACTGGAGGAAGAACAGAAAACAGCAAAATCGTCCACAAACAAGGAGCATTGGGCAGGACTCCGGATAGTGGACGTAATACTGTTAATGGCGACGGCAAAGAGGGTGACACTTAAAACGCTTCCCTGAGGAACACCATTCTCCTGCACATACAAATCAGATAGCACATTACCAACCCTATAGCGAAAGAGGCGGTGGGAAAGAAAGGACCGAATGAAGATGGGGAGACGGCCGCGAAAGCCCCACTCATGGAGTTGATTGAGGATATGGCGGCGCCAAGTAGTGTCATACGCCTTATGAATGTCAAAGAATACACCTAGACAATGCTGGTTACGCAGGAAGGCCTGCTGGATGGCCGCCTCAAGCAGGGTCAAGTTGTCTATAGTGGAACGCCATCTCCGAAAGCCACACTGAGAGGGGCTAAGGAGCTGCCTGGTCTCGAGCAGCCAAACCAGGCGACGATTGACCATGCGTTCCAACGTCTTCCCGACACAGCTCGTCAAGGCGATACTTCGATAACTACTGGGATGCGTTCGGTCCTTCCCTGGCTTGAGGAGGGGTATCAAAATCGCTTCCCTCCACGAGTCAGGGTACGTGCCGGATAACCATATCATATTAAAACAATTCAGGAGAACTTCCTTGGAAGGCAGTAACAAGTGCCGCAGCATGCTATACCGGATTTGATCATGACCAGGCGCAGTATCATGAGCCACAGACAGCGCCGAATCCAGTTCCCACATTGTGAAGGGGCAGTTGTAGGGTTCAGAATTAGGAGACCGGAAGTCCAAGTGACCCCTCTCGATGGCAGTGCGGTAGCGGCAGAAATCTGGATCACAGTTAATAGTGGCGGTAGATTCCGCAAAATGCATTGCCAGTGTCTGGGCAATGTCTCTCGGCGCCGTGAGGAGACTTCCTTGATGCAGCAAGGCCGTGACGGGTAGCTGGCCGAGTTTCCCGGAAATCCTCCTGATGGCTTCCCATACTTTCGTAGAACTAGTGGAGCGGGAGATGGAGTTCAAGAACGATTGCCATGACCGTCGTTTGCTCTCTTTAATCACGCGTCGCGCTTTAGCCCTTGCCACCCGAAAGGTTGCAAGATTGTCAGCCGTGGGACGGCACTTGAAGCGGCGCAGAGCGGCACGGCGGGCTCGGATGGCTGAGCGGCACTCAGGGGTCCACCAAGGGACAGGACGCCTCTTGGGATGTCCGGATGACCGTGGGATTGACAATTCAGCAGCATGGGAGATCACAGCTGTAACATGGTCGACCCATTCGTGGACGCTGTCACGGTGTTCCAAAACGGCCAGGTGGCTAAAAAGTGTCCAGTCAGCCCTGCAGAAGTGCCACCGGGGCGGTACCGGAAATGCCATAGCCTCTTCCAGGAGGCGAATCCAAAGGGGGAAGTGGTCACTAGAATGGAGGTCAGCATCAACCTCCCATAGAGCAGAATCCGCTAGTGCTGGAGAGCAAAAGGAAAGGTCAATAGCTGACGACGACCCAGAAGCAGTACAGAAATGAGTGGGGGCACCAGAGTTGAGGATGCACAGTTCTTCAGACACCATGAGGCGTTCCAGAATGCGACCCCTGGGGCAAGTAGTCGACGAGCCCCATAAGACATTATAAGCATTGAAGTCCCCCAGAAGAAGAAAGGGGCGGGGAAGTTGGCCAATAAGGTCTGAGAGAGCCTCAGAGTCCATCGCATCCTGAGGAGGTAAGTAAAGTGAACAGACTGTGAGCCTCCGACCCACAAGAAGGTCAACTGCAACTGCTTGCAAGTCTGTAACGAGAGGGAGCTCAGATGAGGGGTGCATGTCACGGACAAAAACCGCAACACCACCCTTTGCCCTTTCCCCCGTCAGATCATCTTTCCGATAGACGGTATAGCCCCGTAAAGAAGGAGCATCAGTGGCCCGAAAATGTGTCTCTTGGAGACATAAGCACAAAGGGAACTCACGTACAAGGAGTTGTAGTTCGGCCACATGCGTCCTGAACCCATTCAGGTTCCACTGTAAGATGGGAGCCAGTGATCAGGGTGGCTGAACTTTCACCCTGCCTCTGTGTTTTGGAGGAGAGCCCGTACTGGCCGGAGATTTATTCCTGGGGCGAGAAGAGCGCCCCCGGTCGACATCAATGTCCATCCGCTCCGAAGACGACCCACGGGAGATGTCAGACAGTACGATGGCCTCGTCATCGGACCGACCCTGATCAGTCTCCGCAGGTGGCAAAATCTTCACCTTCGGCGTCTTGGTCTTAGGGGGCTTAGAATGCAGAGCCATGTCAGCAGTTGGAGCTTTACTCGCCTGGGCAGAAGGCGCCGCCATAGGGGAAGAGGCAGGAAGTACCCCAATGTCAGCAACCACGGCCTTGTCCGACGTTGCGGGGAGAGCTGCAGGTTGCAAAACAACCGCAGCAGCACAAGTGCACTGGCAAACGCAGGTATTAGTGCTAACACTAGCAACCTCCGTTTGCGTAGCAACAGTGGCCATTTGTACTGGTTTTTTCAGGGCGGAAGCGAAAGATGTAGTAAACACAGGAGGTTGCATGGCCTTAAAGAGCTTCTTGGCCTCACCATAGGGGATGCGCTTAGATGTTTTGATCTCCTGTATCTTCCGTTCCTCGAGATAGATGGGGCAGACCCGGCTCCAGACAGGGTGACTCCCAAAGCAATTCACGCACTTCACAGGCGATGAACAATCGGCTCCTTCATGGGCAGGCTGACCACATTTACCGCAAGTGGCTATCCCATTGCACCCCAATGTAGTATGCCCAAAGCGCTGACATTTAAAGCAGCGCATTGGGTTGGGGAAATATGGCCGTACTGGCAAACGTAAGAACCCCGCTTTAACATGCTCTGGAAGTCTCGGGCAACTGAACGTGAGAATAAACGAGTCGGATTTTACTAGGTCCCCATCGACTCGCCTCATAATATTCTGCACGTCAACAATACCTTCGTCAGCCCACTCAGATTTCAACTCGTCTGTGGAGATATCCACCAAGTCCCTACATGTCACAACACCCTTACTATAGTTGAGTGTGGAGTGGAGCTCGGTCTCGATAGCGTACTCTCCGAGACTGGGTGCTTTCCGAAGAGAAGCGACTTGACGGGAACTAGAAGTCTCAACTAAGAGAGTACCATTGCGCAGTCGCTTAACAGATTTCAGTGTACCTGCAATTCCTTCAAGACCCTTGTGGATGTAAAAGGGAGAAACCCTCTCAAAGCTACCCTCCTTTCGTTTAATAATCAAAAACACATTCTGATTATCAGCATGTGCTCTGTTACAACAGTCTGATAAATCTCTAGCAACACCAGGAGCTGGAGGACTCGAAGCACGAAGTCGCTTTTTCGAAGGGGTGTGTTTGCCTACCAGCGGCCCACCCAATCCACTGGTAGGGGGAAATGTAGAGGTCGAAGGGTCCATTGCGGTCCCACGAGCAGCTAGGGAACTAAAGGTCCGCTCAGACAGAGCCCCGCGTGCCTGAGTAAGCCGTATACAACTGGGGTGCGGCAGGTGCCCCAGAGGTTGCCCGCTAGCGACTGTTCCACCCCAACAGCCATGCATCTTATAAGCGCGCAGCACACCGTAAGATTGAGGGTTTTTTATAGAGGTTTACCTTCCTCGCAATCCAGGCGGTCAAGCCAAGAGTACCATTCCCCGCAGCACACAACATTCCACCGCCGCGCCATGCGGTGGTCGCTGAAGCATGTCCGGGGGTTACGGTGACAGGAGACTGGCGGCGCTGACCAGTCCCTAGCTCAGGACCCCGGGGTCGCCAAGCCCGTACCCAGCAAACGAATGCTGAGCCCCTGGGGGCGGCCCAACACAAATCAACCGTTGCACAACCTAGTTCGAACGCCATAACTCAAGTGCTCTGTGCGATTTATTAACTGATGGTAGTAGAATTGTTCATTTGTTCTGTAAAAGTAATTGCACGAAATCCTAGAATTGCTTTTCCCACTAATTCAAGTGATACAGAACTCGCAACATTAAATCAAAATAAGAATATGATTACAAGTGTAGGGATTAATTTGAAAATACCGGGTATTAATGTAAAACCTACAGCATTTACAACAAATGCACCTATGGAAACAACCGCCATAGATCATAAACGAAAGTTTGATTCCATTTGGAAGTCATGGTATGGTTATAGAAATGATGCAGCAGAGTTTCTTACTAAAGTGCCTGCACATCAATTTGGACAACCCATTAATTTGAAATATTATTATGCGTGTGTTTCTAGCTCAAAAGATAAGGGTTTACATAATTGGGGTTGGAAATGTGTACAGTCTTGTGTTTCTGAAGTAGATGCAGATGCACGAACAGGAAGTGTTATTGTTGACTATACTTACACACCAACATTAGGTTTTCTCAAAATTCCAAAAGTAGCTAATGTTGATATATTTCCTATTACAAGTACTGCTCAAAATGTAATTCAAAGGTATAATATTAATGCTGATAAGCACTGTAATCCTTTTATGTCATGTGATAGTTTTTCTTTAATCCCTTTTGAACCGGCAAGAATGGAAGAACAATTAGTAGGAGCTGTTACTCCAGTCACAAATGCAGAAGCATCTGGATATAATAATTTAATAGAAAAAGCTGATATTGCTTCTGCCGGGTATAATATTAGACTTCATAATACAAATGTTCAACCGAGCCTTCATGTAGGCATTAATCCTACATATGCTTTAAGTACAAGCAGTTTAAATAGTGATGTTACAAAATATACTGATACTCAAATGTTATTTGAAGTTATTGCGGAATGTTCAGTGTATGCAGATGGTCTACTTCTATCTACTTTCGGCATAGCAAACATTAGGAGGAGCCTAAGAGTCATCAGAGCTCTAATGCGACACTATCACTATACAACAAACCAGTTAAATCAGTACAGAAATGAATATTGTTAAGACACCGATGATGTACAGATAGCTAAGAAGTTTTACGAAGCATCCAAGAAATTTGGACTGCACAGCAATTTACGCAGTCGGCTATAGGACGTAATCGGAGCTTGTCATTCTGTGATAGCTGGTTTTACCATGATCTCGAATGTCATCCATTTTTGAGGTGAACCGATGAAGTCTATTTAATTGTAACTATTTTAAGGTGTTTAGTAATAAATGCATCATAATACCATCCAGGGACTAATTTCAAGTCAGTTAGCTACCCGCATGTCATTTATAATCACCGATCGCCTGGTTGCATCTTCTTACGAATCCAGTGCCCTTCAAGAACTGCTTCGAGGTATAACATCAAAGAGAGATTCGCAGAAGATAGGTAGGAGAAAATCTTACATGGTGATTCATTAAGATGGCCCAGGAGAGGGTCACCTTAACTAGCACAGTCTCATGTGGGAAGGCGTCACCAGTTGTGCTGTACGTCACCTAAACCATTTTCTACGGTCTCGAGGCTTCACTGAGAAACGTCTGCGGATGTTAGGTACTACGAGGGGGTTTTGTATGCGACTGTCTTTTGGCAACCTATGATCCAATATTTTCAAGGATTAGAGGTCTGGAGCACATGCTGGCCAGTGCAACAATCGAATAACCTCCGTATCACGTAGGACAGAACAACACGAGAAACTTGTGGTCTAGCGTTATCTTGTTGGAAGATAACACCACAGAGACCTCGACACAGGACAGTTACTGGCCTGCTATCCAAATCACCGATGTGAACCAGATGTGGCCATTTTGTTTACCCAAAGCTACCCGATAGCATCATGACAGGGTTCATACGATGATGACGAATGCAGCCTCCACTCACGGCTACGTCCATCGTGATGTTATATACAGAACTGCTATTCGTCCATAAAGATGACGTTTGACACTCCTGTGACCAGTATTGTCGTTGGGCGACCCACTGTCGGCGCAACTCTCTCTGCCTCAGCGTCAAGGTAATCCCCAACAACGGCCGCCATGCTGACACTCCATGATGCCGTTGTGGATATTTGTTTTTATGCAAACAAGCCCATTTCGTAACTCGAGGTACATGACGTGGCAGAACGATCCTGCATTGCCGAGCGCACAGTATGTCTGTCCTCTAGAGATCTAGTCGCGTGTGACCGCTGAGATCCTAAACAATGTTGTGTTTGGACTTCCAGAACTCATCGAAAGCATCGATTAGAGAAGAGGCCATGCGTGTGTTGGAGTCGATTCATCCCGATGTGTAGGACGTGTACAAGAACCAGGAGGGAAAGGGTGGAAGGCCAAGAACGAAGTGCACGGATTAAAAAGGATGTAAGAGAGGTATGCAGAATTTTACTCCTGCTGTTCAGTCTATATGTCGACGAACCAATGGCGGAAACAAAAGAAAGGTTTAAGAGTGGGATTAAAATTCAGGATGAAAGGATATCAGTGTTAAGATGCTCTTATAACATTGTTTTCCTCAGTGAAAGTGAAGAGGAAATACAGGACCTGCTGAATTGAATGAATAGTCTAATGAGTACAGGATATGGACTGAGAGTGAATCGAAGAAAGGCGGAATTAATGAGAAGTTGCAGAAATCAGAACAGTGGAGAAACTCAACATCATAATTGGTGATCACGAAGTAGATGAAATTAAGGAATTCTGCTACCTAAGCAAAATAATCCACGGTGGACTGAACAAGGAGGACGTAGAAAGCAGACTAGCACCTGGCCAAGAGAATTCTACCAGTATTAAACATAGATGTTAATTTCTAGGAATATGCGTTTGGAGCCAAGAATTGTTTGACAGTGAAACATGAACTTTGAGAAATTCGAGACAGAAGAAAATAGAAATATTTGCATATGGTGCTACAGCAGAATGTTGAAAATTAGGTAGGCTGATAGGGCAAGGAATGGGGAGGTTCTCTGAAGAATCGGCGTGGATAGGAATATATGGAAAATACTGAAAAGAAGAAGGGACTGGGTGATGTGATATCCGTTAAGACATCAGGGAGTTACTCCCATGGTACTAGACGGAGGTGCAGAGGGTAAAAACTGTACAGGAAGGCAGAGGTTGGAATTCCTCCTGCAAATAATTGAGGACGTAAGTTGCAAGTGCCACTCTGAGATGAAGTGGGCAGCATCAAACCAGTCAGAAGGCTAATGACTGGAGGTGTTCAGTGTGTGTGAGGATCCTTGCAGGGGATAGTCAACAGAGGCGGAAATCTAGATGGTTTGTGTGTCATTCAAGGATCTGGAAGGAGTGTCAGAACGTTGATGGCTACCTTGGCATATCAGAGGACTGGACAGATCATGGCTTTCTAGGTGTGCAGCACATAGGAAGGGTACCATTTTCAAGTTCGGCTGGTCAGTAGCTTTAGTTCATTGTAGGCTCGATGGTTAGTAAGTAAGGTTCCTGTTGTCACGAGACGAAACTACAATCATCCGTCCACAAGTTTTGGTTCTTTGAGTGCTGTGGGAGATGGTTCATTTTTAACACTGTCATTGACTATGAAATCATCATTTGATGCATACAATCACAAACTGTTCTCTTGAAGCACAACGTTCAGCATTTGGCTATATGTTCCACTGAGAATTCGACTCTCACTGTCCTACGATGTCAGTGGTTCGCAACCTGGGGGGCAAAATGAAATTTTGTGAGGGGCAAAAACTAAACGACTAGATTCTGTTTCAATCACGAAACTAAATTATTTTCAAAAGATCATTATTACTATCACAATATTGTAAGACTGTAATATTGATTATATCAGTTATAAATAATTACTTCTTCTCAGTTAGTCGCATTAATGCAGTGGAGGTTACAGGTTTCTCAAATAGTCCTTCGCACTACACACGTATGTAGTGCTTTGTCCTGTACGTCACTGATGATAAAAGTGAGATATATGCGTAAGAAATGCTAAATATCTCAAGCAAATATCTTGCCAGAGTTTTAGATAGTACTTGCAGTACTACAGAAATTGCTTCATTATTCGCTTCGAAATAGATAAATGAATTAATTTACTGCACGACAGAGCAGTATCTACGTAAGGACTACTGTTTTGCTGCACACATTATTATTACTATTACTATTAGTGTCTGTGATCAGACACAAGGATTTAACAGCCTGAAGTCTTCCAATTTCTGCAAGTTCAGGAGTAAGGAGTACAGCAATGAAGTCATTTACGAACAGTAACTATAGTGCACACACTGCAGCGTGCAGATGAAGCATGTGCCACAATAGAGAGGGGTAATGCGTGGGAGGTAAGTTTCATAACAAGTGTCTGGCCTCACTGAATATAGTTAGCTTTTATACCTGAAAAGAAGTCGTGGGTAGCATTTGCGATATACCACGAATTCCTTTCTCTTTCAAACACACACACACACACAAGTTAATATCATTCACCTTCCATCTTTTTTAAAAATAAAAGTGTTCCAAGAAAAGAGTTTCACTCTACAGTTTAGTTAGGTGCTAAAGTTGGCGATAATGTGGTGGAGGGGGGCAACAAACGGAGGCGGGGTGGGGGGCGGGGGGTTCGAGCTGATGCCTAATTGCACTCAGGGGTAATGGTTTAAGAAAGTCCAGAGTCCACTGTGGTTTATTGCAAAGAGCCGTCGCTAATGCTTGTGGTATCTTCTTTCCTGTTCAGAATTAGCCCGAGGTATTTTGGTGTGTTGGATATACCTGGACGACTTGGGTAGTTACAGTTGTAGGTTCTGCTTGTATGAGTTCTACACATTCCAACTGCTAAGTGACACAAAGCAAAGGGATGTGTGCATGCGAGTCCCTACAAAGTAATTTGATCGCAGCAAGGACCGGTTCAGCAAGTTTTCTTACATCAATCAAAGCAGCGAGTCCGCAGCGACCTCTGTCGGAACAGCCACCGGTTATTCACTAATGAGATCCATTGCAAATAAGGTTGAGTCTTTCTCGTGATTAATGCCTGTCGACAGAGGAGGCATTACATACTGGTTAACGTGGCATTAATCACTAGCTATAGAATGTCTTGCTACCTGGAGAGTAGACACCCGTTGGAATATGAATCGAACTGTCTTGTGAAGTTGAAAGTGAATGGGCACCTGCCTGGTATTATGGATCGTAGACCAAACGAGACAAAGTGGAGTGATCCTAGCGGAACTCGCAGTGAGCAATTCATGCTGTCTGCCAACACATTGGTGCCCGCTATCCACCAACATTTACTTCTCTAAACACGATCGCGTTGTCAGAGCTGAAAAGTGTGTTTTTTGCTCTGAGCTGCAGATATATATTCTGTCGCTCGTTGCCTGTAATTCTCATAACACAGCTGCAGCCGGAAAGATAAGACAGCTCTACCTGTCACTCAAATTTACGTTCATTTGCCTATTTTCTCATTACCAGTATGGATTCTCTTGATTTCTATTTATGATGACAAACCATGACTTATCCTGAAAGAAATGGAAGCGGATTTTTTGCTAAGCCAATAAGATTTTTGTATTCTGATCAAGAGTGATCCATTATATGACCAGCATGACCGGCCATTTGACATTCACTGCTGAACACAGTCCTCCTCTATTTTGTTCGTAATCGGCATTTCAAAGACCGAAATTTATAATCAAACTGTCCTGTATATGCTTTAAACTTGAGTAAAATCACTTTTATCGCGATTACGATCTGTTATGTGTACATAGGACAAGAAGATGTTTCGTGTAAGTACAAATAATGTTTATTGTTGTGTATTGTGTTAGTTATGTTTATTCTCAAGTTAGAATTAAGTCTGCTTCTTTCTTGTCACATACTAGTCCAGATAAGTCTTGTTAATCGAAACCTATCGCACCTCAACTGGCCCGCTAAACCAACCGATCTTGATCCCATAGCAAGTGCATGGGAATATTTTGAATCACAAGTGAAACGCTGTAGCCAATATCCTTGCAATTTTGTAGCTGTACGAGAACTAATCATCAGCGAAAGGCATAAGCTGGGTATGGTATAAATGAAAAAAAATATGAGGACACTCTTTCTCGCCGAAACGAGCTCGTTATCAAGGCTAGACGAGGCGCAATAGCAGGGGTGCCCATGCTTTTGAGCCGCACGTAATATACCTGACACTAGTAATAATAACCGCTGGAAAAATAAAAAATAAAAAAAGAGGTAGAATAGTATCGTGTAGCTGCAGTTTCAGATTGAAAATTAAAAACATTCAGTTTGGCGTAACTTTACATTAAAGGAATTTTATAGCTTTTTTTTTTAGTCAAAAGATACGGTTATTTATGTCACACATTTTGATACTCGCAAATTCACTCATCAAAACTTGTAAGGTACTTCCTGTTGCCCTAGAGTCACGGAATTTGCAAGGACGCACAGTTTCACACTACATGTAACGTAAAAATGTATGAAAATCGTTAAATTATATCACATAAAAATTACCTTTTTGCCATTAGGAAAGACACTGCATTCATCGTCCTTCAGAAGCATAGTAGACGAACATAACTGCATGCAAACATAAAATGTGTAACTTTTAATCATGATTTCGTAAGTAAATAAAAATATTTTATTAATTCTTCTATATCTACATATATACTGAAGAGCCAAAGAAACTGGTACATCTTCCTAAAATCGTGTAGGGCCGCCGTTAGCACGCCGAAGCACTCGACGAACGCCCAAAGTAGTGCTGGAGAGAATTAACACCATGACTCTTGCAAGGCTGTCCATAAATCCGTAGGAGTATGAGGGGGTGGAGGTCTTTTGTGAACAGCACTTTGCAAGGCACCCCAGATATGCTCAATAATGTTCATGTCTGAGGAGTTTGGAGGCCAGCGGGAGTGTTTAAAATCAGGCGAGTGTTTCTGGAGCCAATCTGTAGCAATTCTGGGCTATGGGGTGTCCCATTGTCCTGCTGGAATTGCCCAAGTCCGTCGGAATGCACAATGGACATAAATGGATGCAGATGGTCAGACAGCACGCTTCATACGTGTCGTATGTAGACGAGTCAGGGGTCCCATATCACTCCAACTGCACACACCACACACCAATACACAGGCTCCACCATCTTGAACAGTCTGCTGCTGACGTGCAGGGTCCATGGATTTATGAGGTTGTCTCCACAGCGTCCACGACCATGCGCTCAATACAATTTGAAACGAGACTTGTCCGACCAGGGAACATGTTTCCAGTCACCAACGGTCCAATGTCGGTGTTGAGGGGCCCAGGTGAGTTTGAAAGCTTTGTGTCAAGCGCACACGAGTGGGCCTTCGGCTCCGAAAACCATTACCGAGGACGTTTCGTTGAATGATTCGCACGCTGACACTTTTTGATGGCCCAGCACTGAAATCTGCAACACTTTGCGGAAAGTTTGCACTTCTGTCACATTGAACGATTTCCTTTAGTCGTCATTGGTCGCGTTCTTGCAGGGTCTTTTTCCAGCCGCAGCGATGTCGGAGATTTGGTGTTTTACCGAATTCCTGATATTCCGAGTACACTCGTGAAATGGTCATACTGGAAAATCCCCACTTCATCAATGCTCGGAGACGTGTCCCATCGCTCGAGCGCCGACTATAACACCACGTTCAGACCCATTGTAGCAGCAGTAACCGATCTAACAACTGCGCCAGACGCTTTTTGTCTTATATAGACGCTGCCGACCGCAGCGACGTATTCTGTCTGTTTACATATCTCTGTACTTGAATACGCATGCCTATACCAGTTTGTCTGGCGCTTCAGTGTATAAACTGAAGTCCCCTGCTCGCTCCTTTTTGTTTGTCCGGGCTAGTCTGAGGAACTGTGGCAGAGACTGATACTGTCTTGCCAGTAACTCTATCGGAAACAGACAAAAACTGTTGAGATTCTCAGTACCCATTTAGGACGAACTAGCCTATATATATATGCACATAATTAACACGGAACTGTCAGTACACGAGTCCTCCTTGCACTTGTCCAAGTTTACTTTTCTTTTTCCCGGTCGTGCGATGGATGCTCACTTCTTGGGCCGCATTGATACTTACTTTCGACCGCAAGCGGCGGGTTATGCGCCTCCATGTTACACGATATTGTCATGCTGTCTACTGAGGGTGACTAATTTTTATAAGGTGCGATTATGATTAGCAGATAAAATAGAGCCGATACAAATAAGAGCAGCATATTACGTCACGGGTTCCTTCAGGAGGTGCGGGAGCATCAGAGAGACGCTCGTGGAACTTCAGTGGCAGACACTACAAGAAGTATAATGTATTCGCCGAGGCGAGACGAGGAAAACTCACCCAGATAAAAATGATTAAAACGTTTAGTAAACTCAAACAACCAGCTCCGACAGGAGGAAGTGTTGAACACACAGAGTTCAATAAGGTTAAGTCATGAATATTTGTCGAACACAAGAACACTCTTGACACTGACTGTTTTAAGACTTGTATATGTATAACGAACAAAATTTCAGTAAATTGTGTTACCTTAACAGAAGAATATAAGGCGGAGGCTGGTGGCTATCTTCAAGTATTTCTAGATTTCCAGAAGGCTTTTGATACTGTACCACACAAGCGGCTTTGAGTGAAATTGCGTGGTTATGGATGATTTCTTATCAGAGAGGGCACAGTTCGCAGTAATTGACGGAAAGCCATCGAGTAAAACAGAACTGATTTCTGGTATTCTCCAGGGTAGTGTTATAGGCTGTTACTTTTCTTTATCTGTATAAGCGATTTAGGAGACTGTCTCAGCAGCCGTCTTAGTTGTTAGCGGATGATGCTGTCGTTTACTCTCTAGTAGAGACATCAGAAGATCAAAAATTTAAAAAAAACGATTTAGAAAATATATTTGTGTGGTGTGAAAAATGACCGTAAATAATGAAAAGGGTGAGGTCATCCATATGAGTGCTAAAAGGAATTCGTTAATCTTGGGTTATACGATAAATCAAATCTAAAGACCGTAAATTCAACCAAATACCTACGAATTACAATTACGAACTACTTAAATTGGAGAGAACCACAGAAATGTTGTGGGGACGGCAAACCAAAGACTGCGTTTTATTTGCAGAACACTTAGAAAATGTAACAGATCTACTAAAGAGACTGCACTACGCTTGTCCGTCCTCTTTTGGCCGGCCGCGGTGGCCTCGCGGTTCTAGGCGCGCAGTCCTGAACCGCGCGACTGCTACGGTCGCAGGTTCGAATCCTGCCTCGGGCATGGATGTGTGTGATGTCCTTAGGTTAGTTAGGTTTAAGTAGTTCTAAGTTCTAGGGGACTGATGACCACAGCTGTTAAGTCCCATAGTGCTCAGAGCCATTTGAACCATTTTTTCGTCCTCTTTTGGAGTACTGCTGCACAGTCTGGGATCGTTATCTGATAGGACTAACGGAGTACACCAAGAAAGGTCAAAGAAGAGCAGCACGTTTCGTATTATCGCGAAATAGGCGAGAGAGTGTCACTGGTATGATACAGGATTTTCGGTGGACATCATTAGAACAAAGGCGTTTTTCGTTTCGGCTGAATCTTCTCACGAAATTTCGATCACTAACTCTCTCCTCCGAATATACATCTACATGGATACTCTGCAAATCACATTTAAGTGCCTGGCAGAGGTTTCATTTAACCACATTCACAATTCTCTGTTATTCCAATCTCGTTTAGCGCGCGGAAAGCTCTGATTTCCTTGTTTTATCGTGGTGATCGTTCCTCCCTACGTAGGTCAGTGTCAACAAAATATTTTCGCATTCGGAGGAAAAAGTTGGTGATTGAAATTTCGTGAGAAAATTCCGTCGCAGTCAAAAACGCCTTTGTTTTGATGATGTCCAGCCAAATCCTGTATCATTTCTGTGACACTCTCTCCCACATTTCGCGATAATACGTGCTGCCTCTCTTTGAATTTTTTCGCTGTACTCCGTCAGTCCTACCTGGTACGTATCCCACACCACGCAGCAGTACTGTAAAAGAGGCCGGACAAGCGTAGTGTAGGCAGACTCCTTAGTATGTCTATTACATTTTCTACGTGTCCTGCCAATAAAACGCACATTCTATGTGATCCTTTCAATTTAAGTTGTTCGTAATTGTAATCCTAGGTTTTAAGTTGAGTTACGGCTTTTAGATTAAAATGATTTATCATGTAACCGAGTTTAACGAGTTCCTTTTAGCACTCATGTGGATGACCTCACACTTTTCGTTATTTGGGGTTTCGCACCATTTTTTATTGACGCCGACCTGCATAGGGAGGAACGATAATCATAATAAAATAAGGGAAATCAGAGCTCACACGGAAAGATATAGGTTTTCGTTTTTCTTGTTCACTGTTTGAGACTGGAACTGGAGTATCCACGTAGATGTAGATGTAGCTGTAGGCTTGTGGTGAAACACTTATAAAACCCAAATAGACTTCTTGTATGATTGTAGAACACAAGAAAGGTTATTGCGACCCAGACTGCCACAGTGTATTAGAAAATTTCACATTATGAACTTGGCGTGCAAGAACTTTGAGTAAGAATATCACACTAGCATATAGTACACTTGGTTAGGATCCAAGAGGAGGAGCTGCAGTCAGTGTTTAGAAGTTATAGAAAGAGACTAAGTTTCCCGTAATGGAAATAGTTGTTGTTGTTGTGGTCTTCAGTCCTGAGACTGGTTTGATGCAGCTCTCCATGCTACTCTATCCTGTGCAAGCTTCTTTATCTCCCAGTACCTACTGCAACCTACATCCTTCTGAATCTGTTTAGTGTATTCATCTCTTGGTCTCCCTTTACGATTTTTACCCTCCACGCTGCCCTCCAATACTAAATTGGTGATCCCTTGATCACCAATCGATCCCGTCTTCTAGTCAAGTTATGCCACAAACGTCTCTTCTCCCCAATCCTATTCAATACTTCCTCATTAGTTATGTGATCTACCCATCTAATCTTCAGCATTCTTCTGTAGCACCACATTTCGAAACCTTCTATTCTCTTCTTGTCCAAACTATTTATCGTCCATGTTTCACTTCCATACATGGCTACACTCCATACAAATACTTTCAGAAACGACTTCCTGACACTTAAATCTATACTCGATGTTAACAAATTGCTCTTCTTCAGAAACGCTTTCCTTGCCATTGCCAGTCTACATTTTAAATCCTCTCTACTTCGACCATCATCAGTTATTTTGCTCCCCAAATAGCAAAACTCCTTTACTACTTTAAGTGCCTCATTTCCTAATCTAATTCCCTCAGCATCACCCGACTTAATTCGACTACATTCCATTATCCTCGTTTTGCTTTTGTTGATGTTCATCTTATATCCTCCTTTCAAGACATTGCCCATACCGTTCAGCTGTTCTTCCAGGTCCTTTGCTGTCTCTGACAGAATTACAATGTCATCGGCGGACCTCAAAGTTTTTATTTCTTCTCCATGGATTTTAATACCTACTCCGAACTTTTCTTTTGTTTCCCTTACTGATTGCTCAATATACAGATTGAATAACATCGGGGAGAGGCTACAACCCTGTCTTACTCCCTTCCCAACCACTGCTTCCCTTTCATACCCCTCGACTCTTATAACTGCCATCTGGTTTCTGTACAAATTGTAAATAGCCTTTCGCTTCCTGTATTTTACCCCTGCCACCTTTAGAATTTGAAAGAGAGTATTCTAGTCAACTTTCTCAAAAGCTTTCTCCAAGTCTACAAATGCTAGAAACGTAGGTTTGCCTTTCCTTAATCTTTCTTCTAAGATAAGTCGTAAGGTCAGTATTGCCTCACGTGTTCGAGTGTTTCTACGGAATCCAAACTGATCTTCCCCGAGGTCGGCTTCTACTAGTTTTTCCATTCGTCTGTAAAGAATTCGTGTTAGTATTTTGCAACTGTGGCTTATTAAACTGATTGTTCCGTAATTTTCATATCTGTCAACACCTGCTTTCTTTGGGATTGGATGGAAATAGTTAGTAGTGTAATATTACAGAGCCCGATGACTGGTCACTAAGATGGTGTGCACTAGATCTTCCACTGAGAACGCCACTTCGGAGGTTCTGGGTCACGAAGACGCAGGGGCAGCCGACATGTCGTAGCGCTGGCTCCGAGTGAGTCCCTGATACAAGAAGTGAACTGGCTTCGCAGGACGCGTAAGTACAGCCCACGGCACCAGGATACAGACGGTCGTGGCCGGCGTAAGAAAGAGTTCCGCGGGGTCAGCGACCTCAGTCGTCGCTTAGTACGCCGTCTGGTGGTCATGTCCAGTGCGGTCGCGCTTGTGTGTTGTCTGCTAGGAAGTCGACAGCCGCCGAAGTATTATGCAAAGTGTGTTGCTGTCAGAAAATGCGTAAGCCAACCATACAGCAGATTGCAATGCATTTCGCGAAGGAGTTTAGAGTTAAAATTCAGAGAGACTTTGTTCTACGAGAATACGAGAACATACAACTTCCTTCAACAAATATTTGTCGAATCAGCCATGAAAGTAAAACCAGAGGATTTCAAGCTCATACGGAGTCTCTAATAATAATTCCTCCTGAGACAGGAATGTTGAAACGTTGGGGAAGTGATAATACTACAAGAGTTCCGTCCACATTACACCGTTAGGTGACTTTCTGAGTACAAATGTAGGTGTGGATGTACATGTAGAACAACATAATGTCAGTACTATATTTCAAACCATTCAGCATGTCAAACGGGCCGGCCGGAGTGGCCGAGCGGTTCAAGGCGCTACAGTCTGGAGCCGCGCGACCGCTACGGTCGCAGGTTCGTATACTGCCTCGGGCATGGATGTGTGTGATGTCCTTAGGATGTTACGTTTAAGTAGTTCTAAGTTCTAGGGGACTGATAACCTCAGAAGTTAAGTCTCATAGTGCTCAGAACCATTTGAACCATGTCAAACGGATAGGAAGGAGAGGAATCTGACCTCAGTGTTTCTTAATACACTACTGGCCATTAAAATTGCAACACCAAGAAGAAAATAATGCAGATGATAAACGGGTATTCACTGGACAAATATATTATACTAGAACTGACATGTGATTACATTTTCCCGCAATTTGGGTGCATAGATCCTGAGAAATCAGTACCCAGAACAACCACCTCTGCCCGTAATAACGGCCTTAATACGCCTGGGCATTGAGTCAAACAGAGCTTCGATGGCGTGTACAGGTACAGCTGCCCATGCAGCTTCGACACGATACCACAGTTCATCAAGAGTAGTCTCTGGCGTATTGTGACGAGCCAGTTGCTCGGCCACCAGTGACCAGACGTTTTCAATTGGTGAGATATCTGGAGGATGTGCTGGCCAGGACAGCAGTCGAACGTTTTATGCATCCAGAAAGCCCTGTACAGGACCTGCAACATGTGGTCGTGCATTATCCTGCTGAAATGTAGGATTTCGCAGGGATCGAATGAAGGGTAGAGCCATGGGTCGTAACAAATGGTTCAAATGGCTCTGAGCACTATGGGACTCAACTGCTGAGGTCATTAGTCCCCTAGAACTTAGAAATAGTTAAACCTAACTAACCTAAGGACATCACAAACATCCATGCCCGAGGCAGGATTCGAACCTGCGACCGTAGCGGTCTTGCGGTTCCAGACTGCAGCGCCTTTAACCGCACGGCCACTTCGGACGGCTGGGTCGTAACAAATCGGAAATGTAACGTCCAGTGTTTAAAGTGCCGTCAATGCGATCAAGAGGTGACCGAGACGCGTACCCAATGGCACCCCATACCATCATGCCGGGTGATACGCCAGTATGGCGAAGACGAATACACGCTTCCGGTGTGCGTTCACCGCAATGTCGCCAAACACGAATGCGACCATCATGATGCTATAAACAGAACCTGTATTGATCCGAAAAAATGACGTTTTGCCATTCGTGCACCCAGGTTCGTCGTTGAGTACACCATCACAGGCGGTCCTGTCTGTGATGCAGCGTCAACGGCAACAGCAGCCATGGTCTCCGAGCTGATAGTCCATGCTACTGCAAACGTCGTCGAACTGTTCGTGCAGATGGTTGTTATCTTGCAAACGTCCCCATCTGTTGACTCAGGGATCGAGACGTGGCTGCACGATCCTTTACAACCATGCGGATAAGATACCAGCCATCTCGACTGCTAGTGATACGACGCCGTTGGGATCCAGAACGGCGTTCCGTATTACGCTCCTGAACCCACCGATTCCATATTATGCTGACAGTCATTGGATCTCGACCAACGCGAGCAGCAATGTCGCGATACGATAAACCGCAATCGCGATAGGCTATAGTCCGACCTTTATCAATATCGGAAACGTGATGGTACGCATTTCTCCTCCTTACACGAGGCATCACAACAACGTTTCACCAGGCAACGCCGGTCAACTGCTGTTTGTGTATGAGAAATCGGTACGAAACTTTCCTCATGTCAGCACTTTGTAGGTGTCACCACCGGCACCAACCTTGTGTGAATGCTCTGGAAAGCTAATCATTTGCATATCACCGCATCTTCTTCCCGTCGGTTAAATTTCGCGTCTGTAGCACGTCGTATTTGTGGTGTAGCAGTTTTAATGGACAGTAGTGTACATTATAAACAACCATGGAAAATGAGTCCCTTTGTTACAGTTACAACTAGTGACAATGCAACTGAATTTTACGCATAGATGGTTGATAGAATTTTTATTGGATGCGTCCATTTTGATTTCCATAGAACAGGTACGGCGACGCATTTGGCATACAAGCAGGACTCCGGCTTGCGTGCGTGCAAGTCTCTCTCCTGGTTGCACTCTTCCCCCCACTGCCACGCCACATTCTCTGTGTTTGAGGAGGGGGAAGAGGGGGTAATTGCGAACGCACCGCAGTTAATTGGCAACGCAGCCGTACTGCATATCACTTGATATTATATTTCTAAACAACACAGGTCACAAACAAAACAAATTTCCAGTATTATTTAATTCCTGTTAGCACGCTGAAGACACAATATTATTTTCATCTGGTACAAACTGCTGGTAAACAGACAATGCAGGCAGTTTCATAGAATTCAGTATTTGGTTTCATAATCTAAAATAACCTTCCACACGCATAAGTTGATCGAAATATTTTTGCGCGGTTGCAGTCTCATTATGGAGACGTGGAAACTCTTCCCGAAGAAAACAATGTATACCTCCTGGACAGTTATAAAGTATAGAATTTCTGTTTTAAACGAGAATAAAATTGTAGATCAATCAATTCCACCTGCAAATGCACAGGGGTGCTTTCAACTGAAACGGCAAGGTATCTCGAAAGCAGCTCGAAAACAGATGTTCAGCTTCTCAAAAACTTTCCTTGTGATTCTAAATTGTCAGAAACGGCAAGGTATCTCGAAAGCAGCTCGAAAACAGATGTTCAACTTCTCAAAAACTTTCCTTGTGATTCTAAATTGTCAGAATTTGTCCCTTGCACAACGCGATTTTCTTTTTGATTGCATCCCTATCAAATCAGAAAAAAGTTGTTTCTCTCCTTGCAGTGTCTTACTGTGGGCAGTGAGGATTCAAGTCCACTTAAAATGCAAGGTTTAAAATCCATTCCAGATGTTCTAATTTTCGTTCCTGTTCTTCTTTTTCCTTCATAAATTCAAAAATTGTGGGTTTTAAATGGAAAATTGTTCTCGGCATCGGAAATTGTTGCAAATAACAGTAGAATAATACATGCAACTGCTAAACGAAGCGTCGTGTGTCTAAGGCCCCCGTCAACCAAATTTTTAAATTCTTTCTGCATGGTGCTCTAATGTCGTCGATTATGTGACTATATTTCGCGTAATAGATACTGAGAATTCTTATCCTTCACTTCTGTCATTCTCATTCACTTTTAAAGACTTACGACGATAGATCGCTAGACTGACATTTTTTTTGCGCCAACAGTCACTGAACTTGTAAACTTCTTTTATACCTCGAACAAGTAGCGAAGGGTTAAAAGCGATGACACAACGATTCCGTCGAGCTGAAGAACGCCATGCCGACCGAAAAATGCCGCACCGTAGTGCTAAATGAAATGTCGCACTATGCCGAGCACTTCCGAGAAATACCGAACAAAGCCGAGATAGGCAGAGCTTCGGCCCGCATACAGTCTGCATGTCATACTTGCGTGTAATTAGGCGCGCCGTGGTCGACTCTGCTGTGAAAGATTACACAGTAAAACTGACCTAAAAACTGCGTTCTGCATTTCGTGAGACTGTAATTTAAACAGCAAAGCTATGATCATAAGACAGAAAATGAAAGACTCTATTGATATTTTCAGCAACATTGAGCAATTACCCATGCAGCCTTGGACAGAATTCGTTGTCTGTGACTCGAGAAGAGATCAAGCGGTAGTCTCCTAGTCTTTAAGATCTCCGGGTGCCTCTCGTTATGATTTTTACCTGCAGGCAGGTTGAAGGATCAAATGCACTTAAACAATAAGAATCTAGTGGAAGATCGATGTTTAGTTGTGGCCGTTGCTGTTGCTAGTAGACTCGCCCTCTCAATCCCAAAGTGGGCCGAAATATTTAAAGTTAAACAAGTTGGGGAGTCCAGTTGACCATCAGAGAAAATAAATGACACGTACACGTTTTAGCAGCCTCTTGGCCTCTGCAATAATTTAGGCAAGAAACATTTGCTCGATACACCAGCATCGCCCGTCCCTGTCCACATAGAGGCAGACTCGACTCAGGAACATTTTACAGTTCTGAAAATGAGAAGGAGAAAGATTACTATCGCTTAACAATTCTACAGCAAAATGAAACAAATAATAACACATATATAGACCCATCACTCGAGAAGAATCATGGAAGATAAAGATAGGGAACAGAGCGAAAACGAAATTTAATCAGGATATGTCGTTGACGAGATGGAATAGTACTTCGTCACTGGTCACTGGAAAACGATGAGGTGTTTGGTCGAATGGTCGAAACATACCTTCGGAAAAATTTGGGTAATCTCCAGCCCCTCCACACACAACCTTCTAATCAGTGACTGTGTGCTCATACATCAGAGATTACAAGACTTAATAACAAAATACCAAATATAATTGCATTCTCTGGTTTGATAGATGTAAACACGTCGGTTTAGGCAACAAGGAAATCAAATAAGCCAGTCACGCAAAATGTAGTGCCATTTAAACATTCACTTTTTGTCAAAAAGCGTACAGACCAAGAAGAACGTACATGTACTCACCATTGGGAGGCATGTAATTGATTAGGGTTGCAAATCTTTGTGAAAGGTAGAACAACCGTCAGAGTGCATTAGTATATACGTGTTTAGCGTTGTTATCCGACCTGGTTGGATACACACGGGGCGTGAACAGCGTCAGATGTTGAATGGTCGCTTAAAGGACACGGAGATGTCGCGTACTCATGTGAGACAGAGTTATCAGCACGAGTAATTGTTTGAAAGACACCCAAGAAATTGAGATGTTATTTTATTTTAACTACCTGTTTCGGCATTCCATTGTGTCATATTCAGGCCTCATATACATCATTCAAAAATAAGCGATATTGGCATACTGGATCCATATGTTCCTGGGTGTCATGAAACCGTAACCCAAGTGCTTCCTTCGAAGACTTGATTGCCTTTGGCCGAAGTGAGCTCTTGGGATATGGTATAGAATTCAAGACATCCAGGAGCATGTGGCCACTGTATGCCAGTATCGTTTATTTTTGAAATATGCATGAGAGGCCTGAAAATGGCATAATGGAATGCAGCGAAACTGGTAATTAAAATAGTATAACATCTCAATTGCGGGGCTTTTGGCGAATGTCATTAAGCTGTCTGAAAGAGGCCTTATTGTGGGCTTCCATTTGGCTGGTTTGGCGAATCGTACAATATTCAGATCTGAGGGGCATTTTGCTGTGACAGTGGCCTGATGTTGGATTGCATGAGGGCAGGCATACAGGTGATTAAGGTTCCGGTCGACCATGTCCGATTACCAGAAGCGTGGACCGCCCAAGTGTGAAGCAAGCACATCGTGGTCCATTCACATCTGCACCTGCCACCGGAAAACAAGTAATGGACTTCGTGTGAGATATTTCATTCTGCACCATTGGTCGGAGATTAGCAGCATCTGGAATAAGTCATTACTGTCCCAGAAATAAACTGCCGTTAACACCACAGGACAAACGGCTGCGTTTAGAGTGTTGGCATGATCGGGAAACATGGGCTGCTGGTGAATGGCGTCGCACTGTGTTCAGCGATGACTGATGCTTCTGCACTACCACTTACGAAAATAGCCAACGAGTATGGCGGCGACTTAGGGAGATGTCCCATTCTTTCAACCTTTTGGAGAGGCATATCCACGTTATTCCTGGCTTTATGGTGTGGGGAGCCATCGAGTATGACATCAGGTCACAGGTCATGCACCAGTATCGTGGTACAATTTTACAACTGGACAGTGCTCGTCTACACATGGTGCATGCCTCGATTAGCTGTCTACATCGTGGTCGGATACTCCCGGACCAGGAAGGTCTTGTGATCTATACCTGACAGAATATGTGGGGAACCAGGTGAGACATTAGTTCTGTCCCTGTGCCACTATCCATGGATATCAAGGATAAGTTGTGGGCCAACTTGCCCCAGAAGAGGATACAGGTGCTTTAGGACACCCTACCGAACCAAATCAGTGCATGCGTCCAGGCCATAGTGGGTGCAGCGTCGTAATAATAATTGAGTTCATACTAGTAACATCCTTTTAAATTTGGTTCTATTTTGTAGTCACACATGCTCTTGCTGAGAAGTTTCATTTGGTTTCCTACTTCCCTTCTGAGTTCTTCAGTTTTTTTTTTTTTCAGGAAGTCTAAAACAATATTAAAACTATAATTCTCTATGTTTCTGTAACTAACTGTTCAACATTTGTAAAACTTATATAGAGTCTTAATCAAATTCCAGTAGATGGACGCAGTATTTCAGTTCTCCTGGGCGCAGGTATACGTCATTACCCCTCCATATGTCGCGTTGAAGAAGGTTTGTAGTGCCATCCAGGAAACCTCTCTGCGAAGTCGCTGGGCACAGTGCACGACTGTAGATTACGTACCAACTGAAAAACTGAGATACCACAAATGATGTCCCTACCACCACGAACAAATCGTTGTTCATGTCATCGTAGCATTGCATGCTGTGCTGGAAGAGTTACATTAGGACACTGCGGCAGATCTGCTTTTTCCCCAGCGTCATCTATCTATTTGCGCAGTCATTAACTGTCCATCAAATGAGACAGCCTTTACACGTATGAAAAATTGGACACAGAAATTGCTCAATTCAAAAGGGGTCATTCATCTGTAGACAATGCAAGCACATAAAAATAACCTGTATTGAAACCCATGTGATTAAAATGACGATGCAGAATCGGAACTGTATCACGTTGTATAATAGGTCGTTGGCTGTCAATGTACACTGAATGATGGAGCAAAGTTTGACACGTAATTAGTTGAACAAAGAGTATAGCGTTTTGCTGCAAAATGACAACATATTGTTTTATCTGGACTGTTGCTCTGCACCGTCTCTGTAAATGAGGTCTCCACCCATGTTACATTCCACAAAAACAACGCAGCGTCTGGTAATTGTTAACATACATTGAGTCTAATATCAGATTATGGTCTCTGTGGGTGTTCTTTGTCTTTGGAAAAAGGGACCGATGACCATGGCAGTCTGGTCCCTTTAATCCCCCAAACCAACCAACCAATCAGATTATGGAACAATTTCTAAGGTTTTCAATCGATTAACGACGTTGAAATTCCATCGTTTTGGTGCGTATTATATCCATCATCTACTGAACACAATGAAAATACTGTGCACGTTCAGCTTCTCATCATCAATATATACTGTGAAATTCCACATTCACATACGAAAGTATCATGCGTGGGGGTCGTTACTAAATTATCGTAAATTGTACTAATCGAAATTTATTCAAAGAAAGCCATAATGTATAGATTATGCGCTAGTTAATTACAATTATTAAATCTCCAATTGAGTACAAAATGTCTTGTTTTATACCCTACTGCAGTCGTATATTTTATGAGGGTTTGATAATGTAGGGCTATGTCTCTACGTACACCTTCATCTGAGTCTGTACTTCGAATGCCACTTTACGTTCTGTGAGGAAGTGTATTCCGTATGCCTCACGCGCTTTTTCACTTTCCAGTTCCATTTCAAATGATGCGTCGGACTGACGACTGTGGCCTCCGCATGAACTTGAATTTCTCCGATTTTATTTTGATGATCGTTTTGCAAGATATACGCTGGAGGAAGCAATATCAATATGTTGGTTGACTCTTCTAGGAACATGCACCTTTGGAATTATCAGTATCGCGTGCCATAATGTATAACACCTCTCATGTAATGTTTGCATTTAAGAGTTGGATAAGCACTTCCTTGACACTTTCGTGCTCAATAAACAAATCTGCGTCGAAACACACAGTTCTTCCTACCTCTTTCGCGTATGGATTAAAGAGCTTCCAATGAATTTCAGTCCCTCATCTGCCTGCCCTACGAGTAGTTTTGTGTAGGTGCTCCTTTAAATCTCTTCGTACAAATACTCACTGACATTTAATGGTTGCGGGTGTTTCCAGTGACTATTTAGTAATCATGTTATCAAGCAATAACTGGCCTTTCCGCCCACTCATGTGCAGCATTTTACATAAGTTTATGTCGTGGATCAACTTCCCGTCCCTGGACCAACCATCAGTCCCCTGCAGGTCTTCCTTTACCTGCATGTAGCTACAGTTTTCTAGCGTTGCGACTTTACGGTATTTAACATCATCATTCATGAACTACCTCCCCTTGCGGCACCTCCGAGGCTTTCTCTCTGTTATGAATGAAACGCTGTGTTCTATTTGTATGGAACTCCTCAGTCCAATCGCAAAATCGCAAAGCTGGTGTCATACTGCGTACGCTTTTACTTTGTCCATTAGATGACGGTGCGGAACTTTTATCACACACCTTCTGCAAGTCAAGGAACATAGCATCAGCTTGGGCCCTGGTGCCTACTACCTTTTGGGTTTCGTAGACAGAGTGAGCTGCGTTTCACATAACACTGTTTGTGGAACCCATGTTGACTCCTGCAGAGGAGAATTTCGCTCTCCAGTAAATATCACCGTTTACAGCAATCGTGTACGAGGAATTTACCATACTGCATGCCTAGGGCTTGTGAAATATGTGGTGTCGCCGCCACACCACGCTTGCTAGGTGGTAGCCTTTAAATCGGCCGCGGTCCGTTAGTATACGTCGGACCCGCGTGTCACCACTATCAGTGATTGCAGACCGAGCGCCGCCACACGACAGGTCTAGAGAGACTTCCTAGCACTCGCCCCAGTTGTACAACCGACTTTGCTAGCGATGGTTCACTGACAAAATACGCTCTCATTTGCCGAGACGATAGTTAGCATAGCCTTCAGCTACGTCATTTGCTACGACCTAGCAAGGCGCCATGTTCAGTTACTATTGATATTGTAAATAATGTACAGACAAGAGCTACGTTCAACATTAATGGATTAAAGTCAAGTATTCCACCAGTTACCTCCTTTTTTCTGAAGTCTAAATTCCTTGTCCTGTTCCAGACCTGACGCCAGCCTGCGTGAGCTTAAACGCGTGCCTTTCAGCTTCCTCTCATACAGGGTTGGCTCTCTTGCCAATCCACAACAAAATATTACATAAAAACCCTGATATCAACTGCTCGCTTCCGGGTGTTGTTTTCTATTGATAAAAAAAAATGGTTCAAATAGCTCTGAGCACTATGGGACTTAACATATATGCTCATCAGTCCCCTAGAACTTAGAACTACTTAAACCTAAGGACATCACACAACACCCAGTCATCACGAGGCAGAGAAAATCCCTGACTCCGCCGGGAATCGAACCCGGGAACCCGGGCGCGGGAAGCGAGAACGCTACCACACGACTACGAGCTGCGGACTCTACTGATCAGTAACACACTTGTCTGTTCTATGACATCTCCGGGAGTGTTCTACCAACCGCAGCGTATGTGACTACTGTAATGTCACATCGAACCTTACACGGTTTCAGTGAGCACATGTATCCGTTTCCACGTACTTAGTGCATCTGCGGCAGTAGCTACATGTCTCCTAGCAATTTCTAAAGATCAAATTTTGGTGTCATGATATTATACGCAGCTCACAGACTTAATACGTTCCTTGCTGCCGCGGTGAGGATGCTGGTCTCGTCTAACCGTGGGCCGTATTGTCACCGCAGGAGGATTTCCCTGGTAAATATATAGCGACCGTGTGGGAGGAGTACGTCAGTGTTTCGTGACCGGTGAGTGGATGTACTGTCTCCGCGCCAGGAAAAGTGGCAGCATATCCTAGGTGTGTCAGCTGGCGCCGACGCTAAGGCCTGTACTACTACATGGCCCCACTGAATTAATTAACAATCAAAGGGTTGATGTTTGCCGCTAGAGTCAGCGAAGGAAGATCCGTGATGTCTGGCTGCCCTGTGGTCAGCTTTCAATTCCGAGTTGCCAGCTTTCAGTTCCGAAACGCAAACGGCTGCGGGCGAAGAGAATATTGTCATTTAAAGAGCCGTTTCGTGATTGCTTGATGTAGCCACGGGGAGCAGCCGCGCCAAGCCCACTGCATCTTTCCGGAATCTTCTTTCGCCGACTATAGAATAGGTTGAAATGGCTCTGAGCACTGTGGGACTTAACATCTGAGGTCATCAGTCCCCTGGGCTTATAACTACTTAAACCTAACCTAAGGACATCACACATATCCATGCCCGAGGCAGGATTCGAACCTGCGACCGTAGCAGTTCCGGATTGAAGCGCCTAGAACCGCTCGGTCACAGCGGCCGGCTGTAGGATAGGATCTGGCTACTCCAGTTGAGCGGGCGTTTAAGAAACTTCCGTCTTATCAGCCCCTCGTCTCTCTCAGTGCAGACACCTCGTGTCACGGCCATAAAAAGATGAGAGTAAACAGCTTGCTTGGATTGATTTCTTCTTCTGATGTTTCTGCAGAGAGCAGCGATGGACTAGAAATTAACAACGCGACCTTGGTTTGATAATAACTGGAAGGTAACCATATACATATAATAGTTAAGTGGGAGTGATTGAGAAAAGCGATTCTCACTTCTCTCCGGAACAAAGAAACTGAAAAAATCAAAGTCCTTTCATTAAAAAATTACACGCAATCTGTATTATTGTATAGGCGCCCGATACTATAGGTTCCATGTCTTATTCTTTTTTCTTCTTTTTATTCTAGCGCCTATTCCGTCTAGTACAGGATCCAGTTCTTCAGGATTTGACAATTTTTTTAATGATTTTACTTTATGGTAACCTAAGAGACGGAAGTCTTGTGCTCTGTCTGTCTGTGAACCGTGTAAACTTTGCCCCGTGTATTACTTTAACTGTATATGTATCGTATTCTCTGGGCGAAATCTGGATATCAGCCCAGTATTTGCATAAAAGAGATTAGGAAATCGCCTAAAAACAACACTCAGTCATATATATATATATATATATATATATATATATATATATATATATATACTATCCCGTGTGTCCTCGGTGGCTCAGACAGATAGAGCGTCTGCCATGTAAGTAGGAGATCCCGGGTTTGAGTCCCGGTCAGGGCATACATTTTCACCTGTCCCCGTTGACTTACATCAACGCCTGTATGGAGCTAGGGGTATTCATTTCATTGTAATTTCACTCAGTTAATAGGTGTGCCGTCTCGCCACACACATTCGATCTGGGTCTAGCTTACCTCTCTGTCTCACCAGCCAACACACGGCGCGTTATGCTATACAAGCAGGTCGCTATCGCTTCTCTAAGTATAAATTAAATATCTAAATGAAGCACTCTTTGACACGGAGGTTACTCTAAACACTATAGGAGAATCAGTATGATGTGACAATTGAAAATATGTGCCGGACCATGGCTCGAGGACAGACTACTTGCTAATCGCGAGTATCGCTTAGCACGCCTCCAAGCTTGTCTCGGACTTTCACTGTTACTGGTATGTCAGTCTACGATTTCTTGAATATTGGTGGCACAGGTTATCCCATGTGGTATATAGGAATTAGAGGACTGTGCGTTATACTGCCACACAAGATATAAATTATCTGAA
Source organism: Schistocerca americana (assembly GCF_021461395.2). Lineage (NCBI taxonomy): Eukaryota > Metazoa > Arthropoda > Insecta > Orthoptera > Acrididae > Schistocerca > Schistocerca americana. The sequence continues at coordinate 174,179,050 of NC_060125.1, forward strand.
TTAGATTCTCTGAAGTAATGTGAAGGAGAACACATGCGTAGTGTTCGGATATCATAGCTGGAGGCATCAAAGTTTGAGACAGGTCTGAAGGCGTGCTTAGCTAACTACTGGTTAGGCTGTTCTCCCCGATAAGCTAGGTATACGGCTTCGACTTCCGGTCTCGCACAGATTTTCCACATACTTAAACCGGTTATTATTCCACAGTGCCTTGACAGAGGAACTTGCTTGGACTTCCTGCGGAGTACTCTGCTGGGATGGTTGAGAAAGTGCATTTGGCAGTACGACAGGTTATGTGGATTTTGCATGACGGGGCACCATCCCAGTTCCGCATTACAATTGGTTGACACCTCAGCAACATCTTGCCCGTGCGTAGGATAGCATGCATTGCCCCCATAGCACGGCCTGCTAGATCATCGGACTTAAACCCCCTGATTTTTACCGTCCATTTCCGGACACAAGTTCGTAGTATCTTTCTTCCTCCATTTCTGGTCAGGAATCCGTCCATGCGCTTTGTCGGTTTTATTAACATTCACCGTGTATACTGCACGGGTAACGGCCTTGCCGCAGTGGATACGCCGGTTCCCGTCAGATCACCGAAGTTAATTAAGCGCTGTCGGGCGTGGCTGGCACTTGGATGGGTGACCATCCGGGCCGCCATGCGCTGTTGCCATTTTTCGGGGTGCACTCAGCCTCGTGATGCCAACTAAGGAGGTACTCGACCGAATGGTAGCAGCTCCGGTCAAAGAAAAGCATCATTATGACCGGGAGAGCGGTGTGCTGACCACACGCCCCTCCTATCCGCATCATCAGCTGAGGATGACACGGCTGTCGGATGGTCCCGATGGGCCTATTGTGGTCTGAAGACGGAGTGCTGTATACTGCACAGTCATGGATCTGAAAGTCCGTGGTTCAATCCTGGGTAGGAGCAGGGAATATTCATCGTTCCATTCCTTCCAGGGCAGCCAAAGGTCCACTAAACCTGGGACCCTTTCTTAGGGGCAAAAGGAGTCTGGGGCGATGTGCTCACCGTCCTACCCTTTCTAGTGACGTGGCGAACGAAGGATGCCTTCAAGCCACAAGTCCGCTCGTGGTTGATCGCCACAGACTTGACATTTTTCATTTTCAAATACTATAGTGTATACACAAAAAAGTAAAATTTCAGTTTTGCTGTCCATTTGTGGTGCTGAAAATTTGTTTAGCAGCTACTTTGATAGAATTTGTATGAAAAGACAGTTCATGGCGAGCTACTACTTTAAAACCTCTTTTATAGTGGAATGCCTCTTACAAGGGAACCTCCCCATCGCACCCCCCTCCCCCCCCCCCCCCCCCCCCAGATTTAGTTATAAGTTGACACAGTGGATAGGCCTTGAAAAACTGAACACAGATCAATCGAGAAAACAGGAAGAAGTTGTGTGGAACTATGAAAAAAATAAGCAAAATATACAAACTAAGTAGTCCATACGCAAGATAGGTAACATCAAGGAAAACGTGAGTCCAGGAGCGTCGTGGTCCCGTGGTTAGCGTGAGCAGCTGCGGAGCGAGAGGTCCTTGGTTCGATTCTTCACTCGTATCAAAATTTTAATTTTTTCATTTTCAGACAATTATTATCCGTCCGTCCGTTATGTTTTCATCACTTTTTTGGGAGTGATTATCACATCCACAAGAAAACCTAAATCAGGCAAGGTAGAAGAATCTTTTTACCCACCCGACAATTGTACAAGTTAGGTGGGTCGACAACATATTTCTGTCATGTGACGCACATGCCGTCACCAGTGTCGTGTAAAATATATCAGACGTGTTTTCCTGTGGAAGAATCGGTTGACCTATGACCTTGCGATCAAATATTTTTGATTCCCATTGGAGAAGCACGTCCTTTCGTCTACTAATCGCACGGTTTTGCCGCGCGGTCGCAAAACACAGGCACTAAACTTATTACAGTGAACAGAGATCTCAATGAACGAACGGACATTGCCAAAATAAAGAAAGTAAACTTTTCACTCAAGGGGAGACTTGAACCAAGGACCTGTCGCTCCGCAGCTGCTCACGCTAACCACGGCGCTCCTGAGCTCACGTTCTCCTTGATATTTCCTATCTTGCCTATGGACTACTCAATTTGTATATTTTGCTTATTTTTTTCATAGTTCCACACAACTTCTTCCTGTTTTCTCGATTGATCTGTGTACCGTTTTTCAAGGCCTATCCACTGTGCCAAATTATAACTAGATCTGAGGGGGGTGCGATGGGGAGGTTCCCTTGTTAGTAGCCGTTAATGTAGGTTTGATCAGGAGGCAATGTGTACCATATCTGTTTTTGGAACAGGGCACACTTGTTGTGACAGAGATGACTTTATGAATAGAATATGGCAAAAGGAACAATCCAGAAACATAAGAAGAAAACTCAATAGTGGAGCGATACTCCTTATGTAGAGTTTCCATAAATGTTGGTACTACTATCGGGACACAGTCGACAGAAATCCATTCATAAGATGAAGGCGGGGAGGAACTTCGAACGCCTGGAAAGTTAATCTATGCGTTACTACTGAGCATAATACTTTAGAAATATACTTACTTACATACACAATATCTACACAGATTATTTTGTGGACCTGTCATACTTCTCAAATGATTTGACTGCTTTTAAGGGATCGCCGGCCGGAGTGGCCGTGCGGTTCTAGGCGCTACAGTCTGGAACCGAGCGACCACTACGGTCGCAGATTCGAATTCTGCCTCGGGCATGGATGTGTGTGTTGTCCTTAGGTTAGTTAGGTTTAATTAGTTCTAAGTTATAGATGAGTGAAGACCTCAGAAGCTAAGTCGCATAGTGCTCAGAGCCATTTTTTTAAAGGATCTGTTTGTTTGCTTGCATAATTACAGAACTTGGCAGAGCTCATTTGAAAGCTTCAAGAACAGTGTAAGATGCTCTCAGTTATTAATATATCCAAACGATTCCATACCTCAGTCCTGGAAGATGGTAATTGTCGCAGACTCAGGTAGGTGGTAGCAGATGATGATACGGGGTGTTCAAAAAGCCTCTCCAGGGTGCCGTATTATTGTTAGCCGCGCGCGCCGTACGCCGCAGTGAATATACCGAAATGAAACTTAGTGAAATACGAGTTATTAATTTTTATTGAGTATTCATTTTAATTACAAATTATCACATTAAATGTTGAAAGTGTCCCCCCTGTTGTTGAATACACAATTCAATTCGTCTAATCATGTTTTCAAACACAAGATGTAAAATTTCTTCTGTAACAGAAGCAGTGAAAGTGGATATTTCAGTTTTCAATTCATAGATGGATTTTGGACGGTTTTTATAGACAGTGGCTTTCGCTGCACCCCAGAAGAAAAAGTCAGGAGGTGTTAGGTCAGGCGATCGTTGAGGCCAAAGTCCCTGTGAAATTATGCGATCACCAAAAACATCAGCAAGCAGTGACGTTGAAACGCGAGCTGTATGCGCGGTTGCACCATCTTGTTGAAAATAACCGTTCAGTAATTCACTTAACACAAGTTCTTCTATCAATGAGTACAGAATACCACTACAGTATCGTTGTGCGTTTATTGTTTCGTTGAAAAATATGGGACCGACAATCCGACGTCTAGAAATTGCAATCCAAACTCTTATTTTCACAGAATGAAGTGGATCCTCATGAATACACAATGGATTTGTAGTACTCCATATACGAGAGTTCATGTACCCGGATAAATGAAACCACGCCTCGTCAGTGAGAAACGTTTCATTAGGAATATCCCTTCCATTTTGTTGAACGAAGTTTTTGAATCATTGACAATAATGCAGTTTCTTTCCATGGTCAGTATTTTTTAGTTCTTGCACGACTGTCACTTTGTATGGAAAAAGTTCTAATTTTTTCCTTACAGCTGTCTGGGCCGTTCCGACACTAACATCGATTTCCTGGGCGAGTTTTCTTACTGACTTGTTTGGACTCATGAAAATTTTATCGCACATATCAAGTAGTTCATCCACAGACAAAACGCTAGGACGACCACTTCTAAGTGCATTTGTCACTGAACCCGTAGTTCGAAATTTGTTAATCAAATCTCGTACAGTATCGCGATATGGAAGTGTTGTCTCCGGGAAAACCGAATTAAATGTTTGAGGAACTGAAACTGTGTATTTACCACCAGCTTTGAACACTTGCTCGACTAAAAACACACGTTCTTCAATGGTTAGCATTTTAACAGTGACAAAAACGAAACAAACGAACAAAGGAACTAAACTTAAACGTTCACGTCAACACGTAACGACACACACCAACGATACTACTGACGCTGGTTGAGATAAATGGAATAGTGGAATGTTGGGAGAGTCGACTTGAAGGGAAGTAGCCCAGGCAGGCGAACAATCATAACGGCACGCGCGGCTAACAATCATACGGCACTGCGGAGAGACTTTTTTAACACCCCATATTTCCAGGGAGAATAGATATTCGACTGAAACAAGTGTTTTTGTACTTCTATGGAGATAACAGCCGGCCATCAGGGGCATCCACAGAGTGTACAACAACTGTATTGTTATTGCCCTTCGTGATCCACATGCCGCCACACATACAGGTGCCTTGAAACTGTAGCGCGTGCTATGATCAACTTGCACGACTACCAAGCCACGTAAAAAAAGTTAAATAGCTCAACGTATGTTTCGCAGATTTAACTAGGACTACAATAAAAAAATTGAAAAATGTTAATTAAGTAAAATATTTCGAAATGGACTACCATATCACACAATTGGGCTGGCGTGCGACGAGGCACTGCGAGTTGGCTACCTTAAGAAACGAATTCTTCGCTAGAGATAAAGTGACGGAATTCCCGCCCATAAAAAATACATCGGAGTGAAATTACTCTGAGCTAGCGCATACGTGGGTTGAGGGAAATATAGCCGCTCGTGTTTCGCGGGCGCCCAGTGTTAACTGCACCCTCGTTTCCAGTTCGGTTGTAAAAATAATTGATAGTTACAAATAACTGCAAAAAGTAGCTGATATAAAAAAAATAACCGTAGTAACGGCAACTGATAGTCGGAAATAACACTTCGGCCCCACTCGAAACTCAAGTTACGCAACAATACGAACAAGAGAATAATGATTGTTATACAGCATTGCCAGCTGTAGTCACGTGGTTATACGAGGGCCGTTCAGAAAGTAACCTCCGGTTGATTTAAAAAAAAAAACACCAAGTTAGATAAAAATATTTTAATATATACATCTTACAACTACATCTTTGCACTATTTTTCTACATAGTCTCCATAGCGATTGAGGCACTTATCGTATCTCTTCACAAGCTTTGAAATTCCTTCTGCATAAAAATCACCCGCTTGTGCCTGGAGCCAGCCTGTCACCGCATCTTTGAGCTCTTCGTCGTCATCAAACCGCTGTGACCCGAGCCATTTCTTCAAATGCATGAAGAGGTGATAATCACTTGGCGCCAGGTCTGGGCTGTAAGGTGGATGGTTGATAACGTCCCACTTGAAGGACTCAAGAAGGGCCGTTGTTCTGCGAGCAGAGTGAGGACGGGCGTTATCGTGCATACCACGGCGTTTGTTCTGTATAGCCCGTCGTAACTTTTTTATTGTTTCACAGTGCACGTCTTGATTAATGGTCGTACCACGTTCCATGAATTCAACCAACAACACCCCTTTGGCATCCCAAAACACCGTTGCCATCAGTTTTCTGGCAGAAAAATCTTGCGAGGCTTTTCTTGGTTTGGTAGGCGAATTTGAATGTGCCCACATCTTTGATTGTTCTTTTGTCTCAGGGTTCACGTACTTAATCCAGGTTTCGTCACAGGTCACGATTCTGTTTAACAATGGTTCTCCTTCGTCCTCATAACGTGACAGAAAGTCTAATGCAGAGGCCATTCTTTGAGTTTTGTGGTGGTCGGTAAGAATTTTGGGCACCCATCGTGCACAGAACTTACGGTAACCCAATCTTGCTGTCACTATCTCGTACAAGAGAGTCTTAGAAATCTGTGGAAAACCAGTAGACAACTCCGACATTGAGAAACGTCGATTTTCACGAACTTTTGCATCAACTGTCTGAACGAGTTCGTCAGTCACCAATGATGGTCTACCACTCCTCTCTTCATCATGAACGTTTTCTCGTCCACTTTTAAATAAACGTACCCATTCACGGACAACTCCTTCACTCATAACTCTTGGTCCGTACACGGCACAAAGCTCACGATGAATAGCTGCTGCAGAATATCCTTTGGCTGTAAAAAACCTTATGACAGCACGCACTTCACATTTGGCGGGGTTTTCTATTGCAGCACACATTTCAAACTGCCACAAAAACTAAACTAGCGCAGGTACGACGTTCACTCGACCACGGCTTGATGCCGACTGACCTGTTGAGTGCGTGAACGCACAGATGGCGTCGCTACTCCCCCCACAACCCGCACTGTGACCAATCGGAGGTTACTTTCTGAACCGCCCTCGTAGAATGAGAGTTGGACGCTGGCGGTTACTTATAGGTATGTATTAACAAAAAATTAATATAGTGAGTCAATGAAACACGAGGGTGAGTCAAAAGAAAACCTTAAATTTGTAATAACAAATCGAAATTTCGCTCCGTTATCTGTATGTTGGTAAGCGTGCTACAAGCAGCGTGAAGAATGGCCTGTAGGTGGCAGCATAGTGCAGATGCACACATACCGTTACAGTGTCAGTATAAAGATGGCCGCCCCACATGGGACTTGCACCAGGGAAGAACAGCGTTCTGTTATTCGGTTTTTGCGTAGTGAAGGTTTGAAACCTATTGAAACTCATCGACGAATGAAGGTTGAATACGGTGATGCATGTTTGTCACAGCAGCAAGTCTACGAATGGAGTAGGAAGTTCGCAAATGGTGTGATTTCAGTGGAAGGTGCTCCTCATCCAGGTGTGACCACAGAACATTGCAGCAGTTGAAGCCATAGTGAAGGAAAACCGTCGAGAGACACTGAATGACATTGCAGCATGTTAACAGATTAGTCATGGGTCAGCACACCACATTGTGCATGATGTGCTCCAGTTTCTACGAAGTGTCTGCAAGATGGGTGCCACGGCAGCTGACTCCTGAAATGAGACAACGACGTGTTGACGCTTGTGGAGATCTCCTTCGGCGCTTTGAACGAGAAGGTTATGGCTTCCTTGCAGGAATCGTTACTGGGGACGAAACCTGAGCTCACTTCCACCAACCGGAAACGAAGAGAGCGAACAACCCTGACCTTGCCCCAAGTGATTCCCATATGTTTGGACCACTCAAAGACGCAATGGGAGGAAAGAAGTTCCGTTCTGATGAAGAGGTACGCCACGCGGTGCATGAGTAGTTGTGCGGACTACCAAAAGAATTTTTTTCTAGAGGAATTTATGCACTTTGTAAGCGCTTGAGGACTTGCAATGAGCATGGAGGAGATTATGTTGAAAAGTGATACAGTTTTGTACCACTTCTGCACACTAAATAATATTTAATAAAGTATTTAAGGTTTTCATTTGACTCACCCTCGTATAAATCTTCGATACTCTTACTCGTACTTGAAAATCGGTACATGTAGTGCCCAGTTGAGCCTTTTTGGGACGCTAGGACAAAGAACTAAAAATCAGAACATTCCCGTTTAATCGGAATGTATGGCAACGCCATCCTTCAGCTGGTCACAAACCCGCTAGAAACCGTGCTAGATCAGAAGGACTGCGTCATCAGGTTTCGGAGTCTGGCGCCGTCGATTGTCAAAATGGGTAGGGAGGCGCCGAGTAGTAATTGGTGGAATGGCGGCGCCTCATGCAACATTAATGCGCCGGTGTGACGTCATGGGCCCGGCGGTGGGAAGGGACGGTAGGGGGGAATGGGAAATGGACGGCGCACTGGCGGCGCGAGGAGCGTTTCGTCTGTAATTGCGACGCTCTTGCTCGTCTTCTGCCTCCACTCTCGCAGCCGACGAGAAAGCACTGGAGTAGGTAATCGGAGTGGCGCCAGCAGACGCCGAGTCAAGGCTCGGGGCAAGGGAGGAGGGAAGAGAGAAGTGCGAGAAATCTCGCCCTCCGTTCCTGAGCGAGGATGGAAACCAGCAGGTGCACGCCAACCTGTCTCCTCACTAAGTACAATCAGTTATTTCGGTAGTTAAGCAGTCGATCCCATACTCCAAAGAAGACGCACACGGTTTCTAACTTAATGAGGTGGAACGAGTCACTTTCTAGGCAATGTTTACAAGATTTGTCTGTATATTTGACTACGTTTTACCCATTTACAGATTAATAAATATGATGAGGACTAAAATTTTATATCAAGAATGAACGAGTTTCGGTATTTGATACTACTCATGTAGGACGTAGATTAATTAAGGAAAGTATAGGGGGCAATCAAATGAAGATGAAAGATGTGGAAAAAAATAAGTAAACTGTTTGTTGTTTCAAAAGTAACACCGTAAACCCATACTGGGGCTCTTTGAACCACACACTTACACTGCGAGCTGTAGGACACGTTGCGCTGTCTTGTTGATACATGCCATCGCGCATGAAATACACTACTGGCCATTAAAATTGCTACACCAAGAAGAAATGCAGATGATAAACGGGTATTCATTCGACAAATATATTATACTGTAACTGACATGTGATTACATTTTCACGTAATTTGGGTGAATAGATCCTGAGAAATCAGTACCCAGAACAACCACCTCTGGCTGTAATAACGGCCTTGATACGCCTGGACATTGAGTCAAACAGAGCTTGGATGGCGTGTACAGGTACAGCTGACCATGGAGCTTCAACACGATACCACAGTTCATCAAGAGTAGTGACTGGCGTATTGTTGCTCGGCCACCATTGACCAGACTTTTCAGTTGGTGAGAGATCTGGAGAATGTGCTGGCAAGAGCAGCAATCGAACATTTTCTGTATCCAGAAAGGCCCGTCGTCCATTATCCTGCTGAAATGTAGGGTTTCGTAGGGATCGAATGAAGGGTAGAACCACGGGTTGTAACACATCTGAAATGTAACATCCACTGTTCAAAGTGCCGTCAATGCGAACAAGAGGTGACCAAGACGTGTAACCAATGGCACCCTATACCATCACGCCGGGTGATACGCCAGTATGGCGATGACGAATACACGCATCGAATTTGCGTTCACCGAGATGTCGCCAGGATGCGACCATCATGACGCTGTAAACAGAATCTGGATTCATCCGAAAAAATGACGTTTTCCCATTCGTGCACCCAGGTTCGTCGCTGAGTACACCATCGCCGGCGTTCCTGTCTGTGATGCAGCGTCAAGGGTAACCGCAGCCACGGTCTGCGAGCTGATAGTCCATGCTGCTGCAAACGTCGTCGAACTGTTCGTGCAGATGGTTGTTGTCTTGCAAACGTCCCCATCTGTTGACTCAGGGATCGAGACGTGGCTGTACTATCTGTTACAGCCATGCGGATAAGATGCCTGTCATCTCGACTGCTAGTGATACGAGACCGTTGGGATCCAGCACGGCGTTCCCTATTACCCTCCTGAACCCACCGATTCCATATTCTGCTAACAGTCATTGGATCTTGACCAACGCGAGCAGCAATGTCGCGATACGAAAAACGGCAATTGCGATAGGCTACAATCCGACCTTTATCAAAGTCGGAAACGTGATATTACGCATTTCTCCTCCTTATACGAGGCATCACAACAACGTTTCACCTGGCAACGCCGGTCAACTGTTGTTTGTGTATGAGAAATCGGTTGGAAACTTTCCTCATGTCAGCACGTTGTAGGTGTCGCCACCGGCGCCAACCTTGTGTGAATGCTCTGAAAAGCTAATTATTTGCATATCACAGCATCTTCTTCCCGTCCGTTAAATTTCGCGGTGCAGCAATTTTAATGGCCAGTAGTGTACAAAGTACATTTAGGGGTGGACGTGGTCAGCAAGGATAGATGCATTCTTGTGTTATACCACTGTGCCTTCCAGAATGACGGGATCTCACAGGGAATGCCACGAAATCATTCCCCAGACCTTACCGCTCCCTCTACCGGCCTTGACCCTTCCGACGACTCTTGCAGGATGATTGCTCTCAAATGTTTCACACCATACACACCAACGAACATCTGTTCGATGGAGCATAAAATTGATTCATTGGAAAAGCCCACCTGTTGACACTGAGTGGTTGTCCAGTTGCACTATTGACGTGCAAATTCCAGTCTTCATCGCCGATGAACAGCAGGCACCATAAGTGCACGAACCAGACGCTACCTGCGGAGACCCATACTCAGCAACATTCGCTTAAGGAGACGCTGTTGGTGTCCCTTTGGTTCATCTGGGTGGTCAGTTACTCAGCAGTTGCTCGTCGTTCACACCTGTTATCTATGGTCCCTGGTGCACCACAATTGCCTCCGGGCCCGTTTTGGATAGTGCCCTTTTACCATTCGCGACATACTTTAAACAAGGCAGCACGCCAACAGTTTACAGTCTTAGCTGTTTCGAAAATGCTTCCACCCTTGGCCCAAAAGCCAATGATCGTGCCCTCTTGGATGCCAGATGAATTGCTCCGTTTCCACATAGCGACAACCACTGTACTGTTTCCGCATCTCCCCCCCCCCCCTTCCCCACCCCTTCCAACACGCATTATATAGCCTCCACTGCTAGTGCGGCGACCTGCCGTCTATGAGTGGTTATTGCAAGTTGACGTCCAACATTATCTCACTGGGAGACAAGACGGTAATTGCTGTCATGGAAAAATATTTGCAGTTTCAGTAGAGGACTCTATAGACGGGGGGAGGGAAGATTAGTTGGGGTGGTGGTAAATTTATGAGAATGAATTAGACACTGATCCGTCAGAACTTTACGACCATGTACCTAAAAGCCGATATGCCCACTTTTGGCCCGGATAATAGTGGCGATGCCTTGTGGCATGAAAGCAATGAGGCCTTCTTAGGTCGCTGGAGGGTGGTGGTACCACATCAGCATACACAAGTCAACTAATTTCCGTAAATTCCGGGAAGGGGGCAGTGAGCTTTGACGCCACGTTGAATCATATTCCAGATATCTTCTGTCGGGATCAGATCTGGCGAGTTGGGGGGGGCAGCACATCAACTGAAACTCCCGTGTTCCTCGAACCACTCCATCATACTTATGGCCTTGTTACTTGGGGCATTATCTTGTTGAAAAAGTCACAGTCGTTGGGAAACATGATCGTCATAAAGGGGTGTACATGGTCTGCAACAGTACGACTACGGCACTCCTTGGCCGTCATGGTTCCTTGCGCGAGCTTTACTGGATCCATGTATGCCCACGTGAATGTTACCCAAAGCAGAATGGAGCCTCCGCCAGCTTGCCTCCATTCCGTGTCAAGGAGCTCTTATCCCGGTAGATGACGGATTCACGCCCTCCCATCAGCATGACGAAGAGCATTCATCAGACCATGCAACGCTCTGCCACTGCGCCAACGTCCAGTGCCGATGGGTAAGTGACCATTTCAGTCATAGTTACCCATGTCGCGGTGTTAACATTGGCAGATATATGGGTCGTCGGCTGCGGGGGGCCTAGCGTTAGGAGTGTTCGGTGAACTGTCTGTCCAGACATACTTGTACTGTGCCCAGCATTAAATCTGATGTTAGTTACGTCACAGTCCGCCACCTGTCCTGTTTTACTAGTCTGTCGAATCTACGACATCCGACATCTGTAATGAGGGGTGGGCGCTCAACCCAACGAGGTGTGGACGTGGTTTCACCACATATTGAAGACACTCACCACGGCAATCCTCATATACCCGACAACTCGTGCCCTTTGCGAAATCATCGTGCCCAACCTCCGGAACATCACAATCTGCCCTCGGTCAAACTCAGATACATCGCGCTCCTTCCTTCCTCTGCAATTGGACAGCACGCTCACTGGTACTACAGTACTACAGACACCGTGCGCCGGCCGTGGTGGCCGAGCGGTTCTAGGCGCTACAGTCTGGGACCGCGAGACCGCTACGGTCGCAGGTTCGAATCCCGCCTCGGGCATGGATGCGTGTGATGTCCTTAGGTTAGTTACGTTTAAGTAGTTCTAAGTTCTAGGGGACTGATGACCTTAGAAGTTAAGTCCCATAGTGCTATAATTAAAAAAGACACCGTGCATGTGTCTGACTAGCAGTAATTCCTTGCCAGGTGACGCTGCTATCGCCTTGGCGCGTTTACATTGACAGTAGGTCGCTGGTCGTAATGTTCTAGCTTGATGACTACAGACAAGTATATGAAAGAGCAAAATGGCGAGGGACATTTAATCCTTGGGGCCTCCGCTGTCTCTACAGCCTATTTTGTGGATCTTACACCACTAAGAAGTCCTTGTTCTTAGCTTGAAAGACGTACACGTTGCCGGCGATGGGCGAGGCATGACAGAATCTCTGACCAGAGAGTTGTTTATCGTTAGCTGTTGCTAGTCTGCGCTTGACCGCGCGAGTCGACAGTAGTAGTCAGTCCGTGTTAGTCCGTGCTAGTCGGCGGGAGTCGGCATGCGTCGGCTGTGTGCTCTGGTCGCGACTCTGGTCAGGACTCTGGAGGATGAATATTGTTGTAGAAGGTAAAGAATCAGCCTTGCGCATATTAAATAATGTATGTTAATTGTAATTTAATTTGTTCAGAAAAAATGCCACAATAATAATTTTTATAATATAAAGCAACTCTTTTAAAGAAAAGCATTCATTTCAATTTATAGAATTTCCAATGCATTATCATTGCATCCAAAAATAAAAAAAAAATAAAAAATAAAAAAAAGTATACGCCAGCATTGCACGAAGCTGTGTCGAAAAATGAGTAATTAAGAGCGGATATAATTGCAGCTTTATTGAGGTAAGAATCTTTTGCTTTTTTATTCAGAATACAGGGCCGAAGGTCAGCGCTGCTGTCCTCATAAAATTTATCAGGTTACAGAACCTTTTTTATTAATTTTGGTGTTTAGGAATTTTTCTATTTCGAACTTGACATTAAATGAGAAAAGAATTTTGTGAGAATATTAAGTGTGAATGCATTCTTTGCACAGAGACTATAAATCGGAGCCAATTTTGTTCAGAGGTTACAATATTAGAAAAATTCATTTAATTATTATCTTTTTTGTGGTGAGGCTACGCTTGGCTCACATTATCATTTAATTATTAATCGCTGCGGGGAGGTTACAGTTGGCTCCATTTCCATTAACGATATTTTGTGGGGAGGTTACACTTGGCTCACATTTACATTTTCATTTACATTCTTTATGGGAAGGTTACAAGCTCCGTTTTCTTCCGTTGCTTGCGCTTAACGCACAGTCGCTTTTAAGTTCTTGTACTTCTTGGTGATCTAAGATTATGGCACGGCCGCTTATGACCTTAGTTGTTTTTGCGCCCTAAAGCAAACAAAGCAAAACAAAGCTTGCCTTGTTGTTTAGGTAGTGAGTAAGAGTTGAATACAGTGAGAGGGAATGCAATGGTTGAGAAGACGATAGAGCAAACACAGATTCTGTGGTTATCGGTACGTGTTAATTGGTCGTAGGCAGGCTGGTATAGTCTAAATAGCGAACGTCAAAAATGTACCATACACAAGCACTCGTCGCCAATTCCAGCCAGCGTGAACTCTCGTACGACAGTCCTTGAAGAATAGGATCACCATAATGAAATGTGGAGAGTATTAGTGGTTCTACAAGTTTCTTTTCCAAGCTCAAGAAAAACATTTCTTTATATTTCTGTAGTGAATGATTTGAAGCTACCTCACCTACTGTAGTTGTGAGTCCAGTAACGGTCCATAATTACCCCCAAATTATTTGGAGAAGGAGAAAAAGTTATTTGTGATCCGTTTAGGATTAATGGAGGAACAGATTTCTATGTCATTCTAATTCTCGTTTTGCGACATTTATAATGAAACTAGAGGAACTGTTGAAAAATATTATCCGAGTAGTGGTATAGCATGATTTTCAGTAAGTGTCTACAAATTATGGCGCAGTAACTATTGAAACCAAAGACAGCTGACAAAAAGCTACTCTTCCTCAGGAGGCATAGCTCTAATACCGTGTAATACAGCCTCTAGCCTTGACAGCAGAATCCAGTTCGACGAGAAAGAGATTCCACAAGCTTTTTTTTTAGGTATGCCACATCCAGATAAGGCCACTCATGTTTATTAGATCTCGTAGAGCTACCAAACAGCGGGGTTGTTTCACTCGCCATTCTTAACAGTCGCAGACAGCTTATGTGGCACTGATGCTGAATGATCTAGCAGGCCAGTCGAGATGTTATATGGAGCTTGGGTGTTGGTCGGAGCAGAGACGCTGTGAACACAGCTGTTATTTTGGAAGATGGGAGTGTCAGAAACACTATCATCATGAAGATGTAGAAGAAAGGGGCAACACCTGGTGACCGAAAATTTCGAAATAAAAGTCATAGTTCACGTTAGTGATAACCTAAATGAGTGGACCCGAGACAGAGGCCGAAAAACACCTCCAAAACATCGCAGAATCGCGTCCAGCCTGAACTACACTCTCCACACACTGTTGGTTATACACCTCATTGGGCCATCGGAGCATTCAGTGCCTTCCAACATTTGAAAATGAGGCAAAGCTGTGTCTATTCGGACCGCAGTACAAGCCTCCAGGCAGCTACAGTCCAGATTTTTTAGTGTCGGTCCACTGAAGAACAGTGGACTTTTGCGAGTACCTGACTCCAGTGCCATTTGCGTCCAGTTCCTTTCGCATAGTTCTTCCTAAAGCTGGCTGCGATGGACCTTCAGTCACTGACAGCAACAGTTCCTCTCCAGTTCGAAACAGACTGCCCATGTCGGAGAATGACACTCGTCTTCATTCCCTGAGCGTTATGATCCTTCTACGACCGATTTCATTAGGCTACGCTACATGGCCTGCGTGTGGTACACCGTTCGTTGTAGACGAGCTGGGCAGTCCGCTTTGATAAGCCAACAAATTGGACAGCTTAATTCACGGTTTGGTCGTATACCCGTCCAGGCACGATAGCTCCTTTCTCTCATCGTGTCGTGTCCCCACGTGTCCACTGCACTGATTACCTACATGGGGTGAACACGAATATCAAAGCACCAAAAGCACAACAAATTACCGTGACTTGTACGATGTAGAAAAAGCGTTGTCATTCAGAATAGCTCCCAGTCTTCTCGGAATGGATAAAGACGAGTTCTGTATGGTTTACAAGGCAATCAATGGAATCTGATACCATTCTTCCTGCAAAATAGTGGGTAATTTAGATAACGACGATGGAGACGGATAGCAATCTCGCAACCTTCTCTCCAAATTGGACTACAAAAGCTCAATAATATTGAGATCTGGCGACTGTCGTGGCCTGCGGAGATGCGACAATTCACCATCGTGCTCACAAAACCAGTTTTGGACGATGCCGGGTGTGCACTGCAGTCCTGTCGTGTTGCAATATAGCGACACAACTGGGGCACAAAAATGGATCTGATAAGACAAAATGGTCTCCTAATCCTTGGCAGTAATGTGAACTTGCGAAGTAACCATGGGAACCATGGAATACCACGATACAGCTGCTCGAACGTCACCGAATTCCCCACCCCCCACGTTTCACACAGGGGAAGTAAACTCGGCCAGAAGTTGGAAACAGCGTGAAACTCGACTCACGCAATCAAATAACTTTCTACCACTGCTCCACAGTACAGGCTTTGTGGCTACGGCACCACATTTTCCTGTTATGTGCGTTTGCAACTCTAATGAGCGGTTTTGTAATTTCAGCTCGCCCTGCGGTTCGCTGCTTCTGGAGCTACCATCGTATTGTTTTGGTGCTGACAGGTTTCGTGAATGCGACATATAGCTTCGCAGTGAATTCTGCGGCTGTCGTTCCCTGCTTTTTCTTCACAATCCTCTTCAATAGTCTTCTGCTACAATCATTGAACACACGCTTTCGTCCGCGTTGTGACTTAGCGGAAGACGCTTCTCTACTTTTCCTGTACACGATGTAAACCTTCGATACGGTGCCTTTTGAAACATACAGACACTTCGGCTACCTTGGTCACAGAAGCACACACCACACGAGCACTAACAATTTACCTACGTCATAATTCACTTAACTCTGGTATAGTGCACACCATGACTTACATTTGCAATGTATTGAGAGCATTGGACAGGTGCCGTCGTGGTCAAATACAACGACGCAATCTACAGGCTTCGCTAGCGTCTGCATTTACGTTCAAGCATGGGTTACTCTTGGTTTTTCCATTTCTTTGTCCAGCCCCTCCTTGCCGCAGTGGTAACACCGGTTCCCGTTGGATCACCGAAGTTAAGCGCTTGCGGGCTGGGCTAGCACTTGGATGGGTGACCATCCGGTCTGCCCAGCGCTGTTGGCTGTTGGCAAGCGGGGTGTGTTCTGGCCTTGTGAGGCAAACTGAGGAGTTACTTGATTAAAAAGTAGCGTCTCCGGTCTCGTAAACTGACATGCGGCCGGGAGATAGGTGTGCTGACCACATGCCCCTTCTTATCCGCATCCAGTGACTCCTGCGGGCTGAGGATGACACGGCAGCCCGTCGGTACCGTTGGGCCTTCATGGCCTGTTCGGATGGATTTTAGTTTGTCCAGCCCCTGTATAACCCAGTGACACATACACAACACTTCACTGTAACATGATGTAGTCGTAGGCGGAGGGTCCCACGACCACCTGGTACCAATTATAAGGGCTTGTCTGGTCTGATACGACGAGAACAAGGCATCTCTGCATTCGTTTGGTGTCTGCTGGAGTGCTTACTTCGTAAGGACTGCAGACACCAGAGCATTGCTGTAGAACAGATCTTTCAGTAACCGATGCACCACATTTTCTCTGAAAGCTCGCTCCAAATCTACGTATTTCGTTCGCTTCCCCTATTGATTTCATGTGTTCGTTTTACTTCACATCGATCATAACTTTGCCCCTAGATATTTAAACTTCATGACTCGCTTCAGAGGTTTAGCACCTTTCATATAATTTTGATACTATCAGGTTCATTCATATAAAAATACAGTAAATGAAGCAGGCAAAGAGGAATACAATCGTCTCAAAAATGGTATCGACAGGAAGTGCAAAATGGCTAAGCAGGGATGGCTAGAGGACAAATGTAAGGATTTAGAGACTTATCTCACTAGGGGTAAGATAGATGCTGCGTACAGGAAAATTAAAGAGACCTTTCGAGAAAGGAGAACCACTTGCATGAATATCAAGAGCTTTGATGAAAACCCAGTTCTAAGCAAAGGAGGGAAAGCTTAAAGGTGGAAGGAGTATATAGAGGGTCTATACAAGGGCGATGTACTTGAGGACAATATTATGGAAATGGAAGAGGATGTAGATGAAGATGAAATGGGAGATACGATACTACGTGAAGAGTTTGACAGAGCACTGAAAGACCTGAGTCGAAACAAGGCCCCGGGAGTAGACAACATTCCATTAGAGCTACTGACAGCCTTGGGAGAGCCAGTCCTGACAAAACTCTACCATCTGGTGAGCAAGATGTATGAGACAGGCGAAATTCCCTCAGACTTCTAGAAGAATATAATAATTCCAATCCCAAAGAAAACAGGTGTTGACCGATGTGAAAATTACCGAACTATTAGTTTAATAAGTCACAGCTGCAAAATACTAACGCGAATTCTTTACAGACGAATGGAAAAACTGATAGAAGCCGACCTCGGGGAAGATCAGTTTGGATTCCGTAGAAATGTTGGAACACGTGAGGCAATACTGACCCTACGACTTACGGAAAGGCAAACCTACGTTTCTAGCATTTGTGAACTTAGAGAAAGCTTTTGACAATGTTGACTGGAATACTCTCTTTCAAATTCTGAAGGTGGCAGGGGTAAAATACAGGGAGCGAAAGGCTATTTACAATTTGTACAGAAAGCAGATGGCAGTTATAAAGTCGAGGGGTATGAAAGGGAAGCAGTGGTTGGGAAGGGAGTGAGACAGGGTTGTAGCCTATCCCCGATGTTATTCAATCTGTATATTGAGCAAGCAATAAAGGAAACAAAAGAAAAGTTCGGAGTAGGTATTAAAATCCATGGAGAAGAAATAAAAACTTTGAGGTTCGCCGATGACATTGTAATTCTGTCAGAGACAGCAAAGGACTTGGAACAGCAGTTGAACGGTTCAAATGGCTCTGAGCACTATGGGACTTAACATCTGTGGTCATCAGTCCCCTAGAACTTAGAACTACTGAAACCTAACTAATCTAAGGACATCACACACATCCATGCCCGAGGCAGGATTCGAACCTGCGACCGTAGCAGTCGCGCGGTTCCGGACTGAGCGCCTAGAACCGCTAGACCACCTAGGCCGGCAGTTGAACGGAATGGACAGTGTCTTGAAAGGAGGGTATAAGATGAACATCAACAAAACGAGAATAATGGAATGTAACCGAATTAAGTCGGGTGATGCTGAGAGAATTAGATTAGGAAATGAGACACTTAAAGTAGTAAAGGAGTTTTGCTATTTGGGGAGAAAAATAACTGATGATGGTCGGAGTAGAGAGGATATAAAATGTAGACTGGCAATGGCAAGGAAAGCGTTTCTGAAGAAGAAAAATTTGTTAACATCGAGTATAGATTTAAGTGTCAGGAAGTCATTTCTGAAAGTATTTGTATGGAGTGTAGCTATGTATGGAAGTGAAACGTGGATGATAAATAGTTTAGACAAGAAGAGAATAGAAGCTTTCGAAATGTGGTGCTGCAGAAGAATGCTGAAGATTAGATGGGTAGATCACATAACTAATGAGGAGGTATTGAATAGATTTGGGGAGAAGAGGAGCTTGTGGCACAACTTGACAAGAAGAAGGGATCGGTTGGTAGGACATGTTCTGAGACATCGAGGGATCACCAATTTAGTATTGGAGGACAGCGTGGAGGGTAACAATCGTAGAGGGAGACCAAGAGATGAATACACTAAGCAGATTCGGTAGTATGTAGGCTGCAGTAGGTACTGAGAGATGAAGAAGCTTGCACAGGATAGAGTAGCATGGAGTGCTGCATCAAATACTGTATGAACCGTTCGCAGAATCGTCCTTACAATTTCACTGGTAAAACCTCGAACTGCTGCAGTCAAATGTGCTCTCCACTTGCTTAGTTGGTGAATGGAAAGGAGCGAAATCTTTTACATTGAATTAATTTATGCAGACAAAGATGTAGATAAAAGCCGCTGTGTTAAATGTCTGTTAATAGTATTTGTCTCTTGAATTACACGTTATTTCTCCTCTTTTGCCACTAAAAAATCAGTCGTGATATCTCATGGTCGTGCTTTTCTCGCATGACGTCGTCAAACCAGACGCCAAGTTAGGCATTTAGATTCTGTATTTCTTGGCTTCCGAAAAGAATTTGACTGAGTATTACACCTACGCATATTATCGAAAGTATGATCGCATCGGATGTCAAGCGAAAGTGGTCGCTGGATCACTGGATTGAGGATTTATTGGTAACACGCGGCGTGTTACCTTGGATGGAGAGTCGTCGACAGATGTAGAAGTATCTTCAGACATGTAACAGGGACGTGTGTTGGCACCCTTGTCGTTCACAATACCTATTAGTAGTAACCTAAGACTTTTCGCAGATGATGCAGTTATCTGTAATGGAGTACTGTCTGCAAAAAGCTGTAGGTACATTCAGTCAGATATCGATAGGATTTCAAAGTGGTAAAAGGATTTACAACTTGCATCAAATGTACAGAAACGTAATATTGTGCTATTCACGAAACAAAATAACGTGTTATACCACTATTATAAAAACAGTCATTCACAACTATACGTCATGTCAGGCGAGTATCTGGGTGCGACAGTTTGTAGGAATATGGAACGAAGGATTACAAAGACTCAGTCGTAGGTAAATCAGATGGCAGACTTCGGATCATTGGTAGAATACCGGAAAAATGCAGTCACGTTACAAAGGAGAGGGCTTATAAATCACTTGCGAGTTCCATCTTAAAATACTGCGCAGGTGTTTGCGACATATTACATTAGAGTGACAGGGAAAACTGAACGTATACAGAGAAAGGTGGCATTGTCACAGGTTTTTTTCGTACATAAGAAAGTTTGATTCATAAGAAGAGTTTCACCGAAATGTTGGAAACTCTGAATATGCAAACGCTTAATGATACACGCACACTACCCCGCGAAAGTCTACTCACAAAATTTGTAGAACCTGTATTAAGTGGAAGATCTAGAGACATTCTACGGCCACTTACGTATCTCTGCCGTAGGGACTGTGAAATAAAATTAAGTCTACTTACACCTCACACAGAGATATAAAGGGAAGAAATGCAATCATGTGGTACCAATCTAAGTACCCTGTAAAGTGGTTTGCGAGTATTTGTGTAGATATGCGACTGTTTGCACAGTAATGTATCGTCGAAAGACTGGTTCGACATGTCATTGAGAACTATACACGGTATACTACGACTTCAAACCTGAGGAGTGAAGTTGTTGCTTCGTGTGTAATTAATTAATTGCATCACTTTTGAATGTTTACTCTGCAGTATAAGAACTGCCTGTAAATGTTTAGTACCCTATAAATGTCACTTTTACTTTTTATTAGCGAAATGATTTTATTTTTGTACGATCTAATCTGACAGCAAAAGAAAATGTTAGAGAAAAAATCTGTGAGATGCAATATCTGGTCTTGATCACTGAATCCCAAAGTCTTTATGTTAAAGTATGCCTTTATCTGTAATCTGCACATAAGATGGCGGTTTCCGGAACATGCTAATAGTGTGCTGTGTTTTATCTGTACCATGGAGCGAATCCTGGTTCAATGCGTTACTGATTCCATGTGACGTTACTGTAAAGTTTTGTTGCAGTATTTCTTTTTGGGAAGATGATTATATTAGAGGAAAAACACCACAGCTAGTCAACTTTTTAGCTGTACTTTATTATTGTTCACGCTACTTATCGGAACCAACTGTTAACATACAAAACTAACACCCATTGCAACATCCTTAAGCCATCATGTTAGACACATCGTCGAACCCCGAAATAATTTCAGTACCTGTTTCATTATTTTACTAGCCATACTCGTGTTGTTCTTCGCACCAGCGACATCCTACACAAAGTGTTAACCTTATCAGTTCCTCGCACGCAGTCCCACGACACCAGTCTGTCCTCACACAGTTACCGTCCGACTCACATTGGCATGGCGTCCCTTTACCAGGGTGCCTCTACCTGCGTTCCGTGCTGTGATCACGTGAACAGCACGCAGGGATTGACAGCAACAAAACTGGCCACTCTACTTGATCGTTAGAGGAGGGCAATACTCCATTGAAAAGTTCCTTTTTCTAGGCGCTTCAGTCTATAACAACGCGGTTGCTACCGTCGCAGTTTCGAATCCTGCCTCGGGCATGGATGTGTGTGACGTTCTTAGGTTAGTTAGGTTTAAGTAGTTCTAAGTCTAGGGGACTGATGACCTCAGGTGTTAAGTCCCATAGTGATTAGAGCCATTTGAACAGTTCCTTTACTTTATGATACTTTTAAAGTCAACAGCTTCAGCAAAGGGGCACTGAGTTTAGGAATTAATTCAGATTTTCATGTACGTATGAAGAATCTTAACCATGTGTATGTCAAAAAAACTGTGAGGCGATATCTGAGGTACCCAACAATATAGTGACATTATAACTACACTACTGGCCATTAAAATTGGTACACCAATTAGAAATGCAGATGATAAACGGATATTCATTGGACAAATATATTATACTAGTACTGCCATGTAATTACATTTTCACGCAATTTGGCTTCATAGATCCTGAGAAATCTGTACCCAGAAGAACCACCTCGGACCGTAATAACGGCCTTGATACGCCTGGGCATTGAGTCAAACAGAGCTTGGATGGAGTGTACAGGTACAGCTGCCCATGCAGTTTCAACACGATACCATAGTTCATCAAGAGTAGTGACTGGCGTATTGTCACGAGCCAGCTGTTCGGCCACCGTTGACTAGATGTTTTCAGTTGGTGAAATATCTGGAGAACGTGCTGGCCAGGGCAGCAGTCGAACATTTTCTGTATCCAGAGAGGCCCGTACAAGACTTGCAACATGCAGTCGTCCATTATCCTGCTGCGGATGATGCGAGCATCATCATGCTGTAAACAGAAACTGGATTCATCCGAAAAAATGACGTTTTGCCATTCGTGCACCCAGGTTCGTCGTTGAACACACCATCGCAGGCGCTCCTGTCTGTGATGCAGCGTCAAGGGTAACCGCAGCCATTGTCTCCGAGTTGATAGTCCCTGCTGCTGCAAACGTCGTCGAACTGTTCGTGCAGATGGTTGTTGTCTTGCAAACGTCCCCATCTGTTGACTCAGGGATCTAGACGCGGCTGCACGATCCGTTGCAGCTATGCGGATAAGATGCCTGTCGTCTCGACTGCTAGTGATACGCGGCCGTTGGGATCCAGCATGGCGTTCCGTATTACCCTCCTGGACCCACCCATTCCATATTCTGCTAACAGTCACTGGATCTCGACCAACGCGAGCAGCAATATCGCGATACGATAAACCGCAATCGCGATAGGCTACACTCCCACCTTTATCAAAGTCGGAAACGTGATGGTACGCATTTCTCCTCCTTACACGAGGCATCACAACAACGTTTCACCAGGCAACGCCGGTCAACTGGTGTTTGTGTATGAGAAATCGGTTGGAAACTTCCCTCATGTCAGCACGTTGTAGGTGCCGCCACCGGCGCCAACCTTGTGTGAATGCTCTGAAAAGCTAATCATTTGCATATCATAGCATCTTCTTCCTGTCGGTTAAATTTCACGTCTGTAGCACGTCATCTTCGTGGTGTAGCAACTTTAATGGCCAGTAGTGTACACTTCCAATGCACACTTCTAATAACAACTTATGCTGTAGTCCAGATATCAACGGTAAATAGTATCTTATAGGTACTTGAATTTCTTGCGGAACTGCTGTAGGCACGAGAGCTTCTGACGAAAACCTGTCAGCTATAGTAAATATTTTCCTTCTTCCGTATAAACAATCAGCGCTACATGATCTGCTGCGGGAACTCCTCGGCGATCTGCAACAACAATGTCGGATGACGGCACACCGCCACGACCGTTGCGAGGTGACGGTTGGATCGTTCGTCCGCATCGGCTGTCTGCATCAGTAAGTACGTACTTCAGTTGCGTCATATCATTCTTGTGTCATATTATTCATATTGCATTGTAACATTACTTTCGTGAATTGCTTTCACGTGTCCGATCAGTTGAAATTCCAGCGTGCGACTCCAAATATAGACTTTGAACCACGACGTCATGTGCGACGCATTAGCTTACGATGAGAAGGATGTATTTGGCCAGTCATTAAATGTTATATGTGGTTGTCCTAGTAATTGGCGCAAGCTGCCCTGTTTATTCCAAACATGCCGCGATTTCCGAGGGCGTGGTTAGGCAGCAACCTAGGACCACAGCTTAATTTGCTGCGTGTGAAATCGTGGTTCTCACAAATATTAGGCTGTTACTTTCCGAATGTGGCACGATTTTCGAGGTAGTAATTAGGAAGGAACCTAAGAGAACAGCTCATATTCCTGCGAGTGAAACGAGCAGCAATCATATTTATAAACTTGGTTCTCGCATATATTTGTCTTTTTCCGAATGTGGCACGATTTATTTTAGGTTTTTTTATCACTCTATCTACTTTAGCTGTATAATTCAGTTCTAGTGATTGATTCCACGTTTCGTTATTTTTCCTGATATCTCTATAGGATTGTAATGCAATTTCTTTTAGGATTTCATTTCTTAGTGAACCTGTGTTATGTAGCTCAGTCCTAGTTGTCGATTCCACTTTTCGAATTATTCATCATTTTTAGCTACATCTTGTTCCTGTTCTTTTCGTCTTCTATATTTTACTGTTACCGTGATTCTGAGGTTCTTACGGTACATGTTAGTGTCTCCCATCCCAGAAACCCATTTTCCCACAGTTGTCCCGTAAGTTTAGTTATTTATTTTTAAGCATTTCCGCACTTCTGTGATTCATGACTACATTTCGCCTCCATGGAAACTTTTAAGAGTATTGGTCGTCATTTTGAAATTTTGTGAGTGTTGCATCGTAGGGCCCGGTATGATGTCGCTGGTCAAAGCTGACGGATGGAATCAAACGCTAGAATTTATCCCAATTGTAGACGTCCTGCAGTTCGACAGTGTACTTTACGTCATCATTAACTGATATAACGCACTCTCACCTGCGCTATTTCACCCCACCAGTGAAAATAACGGTACAAGGTACTCGACGACTGACTATATGCAGAGGGTCGAGTGATTTTCTATAAGGAAAATATTTGTAACATTTACTTACCACTATACTGAAGCAGCTAAGGTAAATGAAGTGTAATATAATACACAGCTGAAGAGCATTTGGTTACTCTAGAATAACTGCAGCTAAACATCAATGTTAGTCCGAACGTAAGGGAAGCTGGCGATGAAATACAGTGACTTTGGTTGTGTCTCTTATTCATGATACAGAAATTAGTTTCGAATCTTCACAGACGTGGCGCCCCCTGCAAAAATAAATATACGAACTACATGGGACTTGGTGGGATATTACTTCGTAAAAAAGTACGGCGTACGACATTTTTCCGATATGGCAAGTTTTATGATTTATAGTGGTAGACATATTTCTTGTTTGTGTTTCAGTACCATATATATGCATGTAATGTATGTCCTACATGTCTTACAATCCGTTTGGAACGTCTCGTAAAGTTTTCCCGTTGCTCATATCTATGTTCGCACTGAAACATTTCGTACAAAGAGCCAGAAATATGCTAAATTTTGACCGTAGTCTGCCGCCATAGTTCAGCTTTAAACATCCCATCGAGAGAGCGCGCCCATATGTTAAGGCACTGGGGACCCATTCGATCGGGAATTAAAGTTTCCTGCGGTTTTCCTAAATCCATTAATTGCAATATTAGGACGGTTTCTTTGAGAAGGTTCGGCTTGTTTCCTTCCCCAGCCATATAATATCCTAGTTTGTACTTTGTTTCCAATTGTTTCGTTGTCGACCGGGCATTTTTGTTACTTTATTAGAAAAGCGATTTTATGTGTTGATACGGTATTTGTTGTTCAATTATTCCCTGGCGTCAAATTGTTGGTGACTGTGTTACGTATTTTGAATTTGTATTGATAAATTTTATTTTAAGATCAAACAACTCCAATGTAGGCACAATTCAGTAATTAGTTTTTGAGTTAGAAATTTTATAAATAATTTACACAATTTGTAAACCCACATCCAGCCTCCGAAAATCAGTGCGAAGTGCATGGCGGAGGGTACTTGTAACTGTACCATATTTTGGGGTTCCATTCGCGTATTTAGAGTGGGAAGAATGAATGTTTAAATGGCCCCGTATCTGATGTAAATGGTTAAAACCTGTATTCGCGGCCCCTACAGGAGCGATATGTAAAGAACTTTAGTGTATTCCTAGATTACTCACACAACACTGTCTCTTGAAACCTACTAAGCATGTTTTCGCAAGATATTTGGCATATACACTCAAGCATCTGTCTATTTAATTTCTCAGTATTCCCGTGACTCTTTCCCGTGAATCAAATAAACTGCTAAGCATGTTTTCGCAAGATATTTCGCATATTCTCTCAAGCATCTACCTATTCAATTTCTCAGTATTCCCGTGAATAAAACAAACCGTTCGCACTTCCCATCTTGGAATACCTGCAGCATCTCCTGTTAGTCCATACCATTAACCTTCCACCGCCACCCCCACGCATAAAACAGCGTTAAACGTCTGATTGCTTTAAGAATGAGTTAATGTGTTAAATTTGTGACGTCGAGCATGTAAAACCTTTGTGGTTCAAGACGCAAGCTCTAATTATGTTGGTTTTGTTAGTTTTTGATTACTCACCCGTATTTAATAAAAACGTCAAAACGCAAGCTGGTTTCAAATTATGTTTAAAGTTTCTTGGCACCCGCTAAGTTCTTTCACTATCAAACATTCGACGAGTATAGGCTGCAAAACTTGCGCTCCATTTTAAGAGAAGCTGGTGTTTCACGCATCTCATTATATATGACGTATATCACCTGAAGTATATATCGTTCAGTGATATAATTTCTTAGGTACATTCAGTGGTATTTGTGAATACTGCCTGCAAAATGTGTTGCTAATAAAATGAGTACTAAAGAAGTAATAAAAACTTTGTGTCTGATGAAGTTCAAGAACATCAAAAATATCGTAAGCAACAAACTGTTTTCGTCTCATAATTCTGTGAAGCGAGAAAAAGTTTCGGAAAGTGTTGCAGTCATGTGCAAAATTTGTTGGAAGTCGCTGAGTATTCATAATCACAATACTGGATGAATACACAATTTGCGCGCCCTGAGTTACAAGACAGACATACACACCGTTATTAACGTTAATAGTTGAATTATAGTGTTAAACCTTTATCGTAGAACTGTACTTCTGAATTCTTAAATTCGATCAATAATTATATGAAGTACTGAAAATTACTGCTTTTTTTGCCTCTGGAAGCCGTTGGATAAGCTACTCGTTACTGGAACAAGGTGACCGACCGGGTTATCGTTTTAACTATGAAGTGATATACATGGCGATTCTGATTAACCTTTAGAAAACTCTGCAGCGACTAGATGACGCTGAGATAAGTAATTTAATATATACATCTACACATATACTTCGCAATCCACCATACGGTGCCTGGCGGAGGGTACCTCGTACCACAACTAGCATCTTCTCTTCCTGTTCCACTCCCAAACAGAACGAGGAAAAAATGACTGCCTGTATGCCTCTGTACGAGCCCTAATCTCTCTTATCTTATAATTGTGGTCTTTCCGCGAAATGTAATTTGGCGGCAGTATAATTGTACTACAGTCAGCCTCAAATGCTGGTTCTCTAAATTTCCTCAGCAGCGATTCACGAAAAGAACGCCTCCTTTCCTCTAGAGACTCCCACCCGAGTTCCTGAAGCATTTCCGTAACACTCGCGTGATGATCAAACCTATCAGTAACAAGTCTAGCAGCCCGCCTCTTAATTGCTTCCATGTCCTCCCTCAATCCGACCTGACAGGGATAGCAAACGCTCGAGCAGTACTCAAGAATAGGTCGTATTAGTGTTTTATAAGCGGTCTCCTTTACAGATGAACCACATCTTCCCAAAATTCTACCAAAGAACCGTAGACGACTATCCGCCTCCCCCACAACTGCCATTACATCCTTGTCCCACTTCATATCGCGCTGCAGTGTTACGCCCAAATATTTAATCGACGGGTCTGTGTCAAGCGTTACACTGCTAATGGAGTATTCAAACATTACAGGATTCTTTTTCCTATTCATCTGCATTAATTTACATTTATCTGTATTTAAAGTTAGCTGCCATTCTTTACACCAATCACAAATCCTGTCCAAGTCATCTTGTATCCTCCTACAGTCACTCAACGACGACACCTTTCCCGTACACCACAGCATCATCAGCAAACAGCCGCACATTGCTACCCACCCTATCCAAAAGATCATTTATGTAGATAGAAAACAACAGCGGACCTACCACACTTCCCTGGGGCACTCCAGATGATACGCTCACCTCCAATGAACACTCACCATCGAGGACAACGTATTGGGTTCAATTACTTAAAAAGTCAAGACTGAGACTAATGGGGCAGCAGATGTCTTGAAATACCCCAAAAGTGGATGTCAAATGTTGAACATGTGACGTCACCAGATGACGTACCTCGTCGCACCTGCAGTGGCTGTGCCTATAATGCCTGTCATAGCTGCTCATTCCAACTAAAGTCAAGCATTCACGTCGGTGTGGATCCCGGCCTACGTACGCTATTTTGCCTCGTGGGGCTCAGGAGTCGAGTCTTGCGACTGACGAGCAGTATTTTCTTCATTGAGTTAGTTGTATTTTTACAGTGTGGTAAGAGTCATTAATTACTGGTCTCTCAGTCTCCGCTGGTTTATTGCAAAGTGCAGTACAACAAAAGCCTGCGTCACAAGTAAATAAGCATAAGCTTCCGAACTGCGTCGATACCAGTAAATGGCCTACGTTTTCGTTACTACATGTCTGTAAATAAAAAGAGGAAGAAAGGAATGAAACATAAAATAAAAACAGCTTTTTCTTGGTTACACCCAGGACAACTATTTCATAACTTCTATATTTACAACACATCATATTTACAACTGGTGTTCGAAATTTGTACCGTTTGCTCGAATGCAGGTACTGCAATTCTTCGGTCATCCCTTCACGCTCAAGCCCAACCGCTGCACTTGCGGCTAAGTTGGTCATCTGTTGACGTCACGCGTTCAATATATCTCTTCCACTTCTCGGGTATTTCCCGACATCTGCGGCACCATGTGTCTTATAGTAAATTACTTTTCCCAGCGTCATCCGCGTCCCTTTGGGCGTTTTTAAACGTAAATATGAATCACCCAGTAGACTGGTGTGGGTTCCTTATTCTTGAGCCATGTTCTAAAGTGCGTGACACGAGAGCTCCGTAAGCAATTTCCCCTGTAGACGTACAGCATTTTCGTAGCTTCTTACCAATAAAAACGGTCGTAAGGCGTTATTGGTCGGAATGAACCAATGACTGTGATGCTATTCACCTACGACTGAACCTATGCGATCATTCCATTTCATGCCCTCATGGATTGTTACACGTGTGTATTTGTATGGGTTGACTGTTAGTTGTGACTTACTAATATTGCAGTCATAGAATAGTGCGTCTCTACGTTTTGTGTAGTGCTCAGTTCCGAACTTCTGGACATTTAATCAGAAATTATGCGTATCAACTCAGTTTACAGTCAGTGTACATGACATGTTTGTTTGTATAGCTAACTGCATGTTGGCCAATTATTCGATATTATGCAGCACAGTGCCTTACATTTGATAAGAACAAACATATTGGTATTTACCACTGGTCATATTAGAAATGAAACACCACCTAACAATAACGTAAACTTATTTTTTTACCATACTCCGTAATCTACCAGTGCTATACAATTATTTGTCTGTTGAATGGAAAAAGTAGCCCAGAAGGAACGAATTTTTCTGTACTACCTGCCAAACATTTTATGTTACAGAGTAACACAGATTCCGCAAAACAGCTGTCAAGTGAAATTCGACTTGGTCTCTTCGTGCAGCCAGGTCGACTCCCGAGGACGCCTAGTGAGCGCAATACGTACTAACTAAATGTCGAAAGCAGCACGCGATTGAATTTGGGACTAACGGAATCCAGTATGTCTTTTTTAATGGGAAGAAAATTTCAAAACCGAAAGTATAGTCCAGCAACGAGTGTCGGTATCCTTCCAAATGAGTTGTAATTTCTCTGATTTAAGTCGTCGTGTACGTTTCGCGAGGCTTATATAGGAGGAAGTAACATGTTGCCCGATTCTTCTTGGAACGTGTTCTTTTGTAATTTCAACAGTTGACATCGCTGTGTGCATCCCTTGTAGAGCCTGCCATTAGAGTTTATTTAGTACCAGCGTCGCGTTCCCCCGCCAATTAAACGACCCCATGCCGAAATGCACCGCTTTTCGTTGCTTCTTCTCTATCTCTTCTATTAATCTAATCAAGTTATAGTCCTCCTATAAGTCTTAACTCGGCGCCTTCTTTTTCTGCAGTTTGTTTTATTCCACTTCATGTTGCTCCTGTCGTCTTCTCCAAGGCTGTTGTTACTGTAGCCAGTGGTTTATCGGCAAATCGTATTGAACAATAATGGATCTCCTCACGTATTTGTGTGCAATACGTTCCATTTATTTACATTCGGGATAAACTGCCGGTCCCAACAAGTGTCGTACATACTCTGCAGATTTTTGGCCGTATAACTTTCCGTTGAAGAACAGCCGGAATCTGTCGAATTCATCCCACTAAAAACAACGTGCTGAGTACTACCTGCTAGGAAGTCCTGAATCCAATCACAAAAATCGTCCGTCACTCGGTATATTCTTACAGCTTGTGAGGAGTCAACATGTATGAAGTTGTACGACATGAAAATCGAGTGCAGCAAAACCGTATGCAGATAAAACAAAAGCGGGTTTTTAAAAGCGGAAAAATTATACCGAAAGTAAAATTATACTTTTGTAGACTTCAGCCTCTGTTGGCATCGAGACGAAAACACCATTAGCTTCAATATAGTTAAAAATACGATGACGCTCGACAAAGAAAGTGCAACAGTCGCTTCTGGTGCATAACCCCTTTGCAGTACTTTTAAGGCAGAAGAAACTAAATAATAATCGACACGATATCGTTTGACAACTCGTTTAGTAGATGGTCACTAGCATGAAACTTCCTGGCAGATTAAAACTGTGTGCCGGACCGAGACTCGAACTCGGGACCTTTATCTTTCGTGGGCAAGTGCTAGTGCTCTACCGTATAAGCTACCCAAGCCGGCCGGTGTGGCCGAGCGGTTCTAGGCGCGTCAGTCTGGAACCGCGCGACCGCTACGGTCGCAGGTTCGAATCCTGCCTCGGGCATGGATGTGTGTGATGTCCTTAGGTTAGTTAGGTTTAAGTAGTTCTAAGTTCTAGGGGACTGATGACCTGAGATGTTAAGTCCCATAATGCTCAGAGCCATTTTTTTAAGCTACCCAAACATGACTCACACCCCTTCCTCACAACTTTACTTCTGCCAGTACCTGTGAGGAAGCGGCGTGAGTCGTGTCTGGGTAGCTTAGATGGTAGAGCACTTGCCCACGAAAGGCAAAGGTCCCGAGTTCGAGTCTCGGTCGGGCACACAGTTTTAATCTGCCAAGAAGTTTCATATCAGCGCACACTCCACTGAAGAGTGAAAATCTCATTGCGGTCACTAGCATGTTAACGACCGTCACGTATCCGGGAGTATCTGTCCGGGGCAGTTCCATGCGGAGTGATCACGTAATCCTAGCCCTACCGTAGGAACTGTAGTCCACAGTGGAAAGAGGTCACTAACAAAAGCTCTCCATCTTCCAGATATTGAGTATTGCTCTTTGGTGTAGGACTGTTACCAAGTTGGATTAACGGCAGATATGGACGAGATTCTAAGATTCCATCTTTGTCATGTATTTTTCTAGTCAATGTGAGAACCTCGCACAAATACTCAATCACCTTCAACCGGAGACGTTATCACGAAGGTGCTGTGCGTTTCTGAAATCCTCAATCTCAAAATTGTGGGAACGCACGTTAAAATGAGTCAAGAACACCAGTCTCCTCAAGCATATGTCTCGGATGATGACCTCAAGTGTGATATTAGAACAATCCGGACGTATATTGTGGTGGAGAAAGAGGGGGAGGCGACAGTATCTTCCCGTACACAGTCGTGAATGGAAAAGGAAGGGGGAAAGTAGTTTTGCCACACCTCACACAGACAGCATGTTTGGTTGAGAAATACACCTGCAGATGTATTCCACAAGAAACATCATACCATTTAAAAGAAAACATAGTTGATTAAGTACCTCGACTCGCGGTTCTAGGCGCGCAGTCCGGAACCGTGGGCCTGCTACGGTCGCAGGTTCGAATCCTGCCTCGGGCATGGATGTGTGTGATGTCCTTAGGTTAGTTAGGTTTAAGTAGTTCTAAGTTCTAGGGGACTGATAACCACAGCAGTTGAGTCCCATAGTGCTCAGAGCCATTTGAACCATTAAGTACCTCGATAGTCCAGAGATCCAACGAATTATTTACTTAGTGTGCTGTCGTCTTTCGAAACCACTTTTTTCTATTTCTTAAACTGTTTATAAAATATTTCTGTCAGTACATAAAGTAAAGGAAGTTAAATGGATCCTGTTCATAGATTATGTAACATCAGTTTCGAAGTGGTTTCTACGCAGGGCCTGATTAACGTTCCTTTCGTCGTTACTTAACAAAGGCTGTGAAAATAGCTTTGATACACGCATTCTCCTCAAAATATGAAGCACGAAATAAAACCAATAAAATCTCAGCTGTGATCAGACTTTTCACAAACAGGCGGTGGAGTTTTAGCCGCGGAAGTTTTCTCCATTCTTGCCAGAGCGTTTAAGAACCTAGGAGAGTGAAGTACACGGCACAACTTCAGCTGGGAAAGTTGCTACAGCGTAAATCTCTTGATGCAAGATTATTACTTCATTCACTTTTTCATCGATTCATTCACTCCATTCTGCAGATTCCGTCATGAAGAAGAATCTTCAACAATGTGAAACTATCCAAGGTATACACTAAGAAATAGAAGCAACTGCCAGGAACTAATTATGTATGGTGCATTAATAATTATCACTGAGTTATTACGCGTTGAATGATCAGTGTAGGAAAGTGCCATAGACCTACTTTGAAATCCGGTGTGTCTTCCTTAGTTACATTAACTAGCAATTTATTTACTACCCCTAATTTACTAGCTACTGATAATTTAAGTAATAATTAAGTATGTAAAGATGCAGACTGAAGTAATGAATAAAAATGTGTGCCAAGGCTGGGACTCGAACCCTGGACTCCTGCTCACTAGGCAGGTGTGCTGACCACAAGGGAAGTGTGCTAGGGTAGTACGTGCATTTGTGCAAAGCCGCTGCATCAGGGTGGCGTAGTGTTCACCGCAACTGCATAGTGAGCAGGAGGCAGTATTCGAAGACTGCCATTTGTACAAATTTATCGTTCATCGCTTCTGTTTAAATGTATACGAGGGTCACTCCAAAAGAAATGCACACTATTTTTGTAGAAATACAGTTTTCATTCTGCATGTGTGAAAGTTTTACAGTCTGTAGATACATCCTACCCGCTTGTTTTCAAATTTAGTTCAACTGGTTCCCGTGAGTGGCGCCATCACAGCATGTCTTCAAGATGCCTGCTACACTTGACGTTCGTCAGAAGCAACGTGCTGTCATATAATTCCTGTGTTGTGAAAACGAGACAGTGGGAAACATCCACAAGAGGTTGGAAAATGTGTATGGAGATGCTGCTGTCGATCGCAGTACAGTTAGTCGGTGGGGAAGCAGCTTACGTGATGGAAGCGGGCACCGCAATATTGAGGATTGTCCTCGCAGCGGCAGGCCTCGTACTGCACACACTCCAGACAATGTGCAGGGAGCTAACGACTTGGTGACTGCTGACAGACGCATCACAGGGGATAGGGGAAGGAAGTGTTTGCAGAATACTGAAAGTGTTGGCGCTAAAAAATGTTTGTGCCAGGTGGGTTCCCAGAATGTTGACAGTGGCTCACAAAGAAACAAGAAAAACGGTATGCAGCGAACTTTTGGAACAGTACGAGAATGGTGGAGATGAATTTCTTGGAAGAATTGTGACAGGTGATGTAACATAGCTCCATCATTTTTCACCAGAGACGAAGAGGCAACCAACGGAGTGGCATCATGGAAATTCACCCAAGAAAAAAAAAATTCAAAACCACACCTTCTGCTGGAAAAGTTATGGCTACGGTGTTTTTCGATTCCGAAGGACTCTTGCTTGTGGCCATCATGCCAAGTGGAACCACCATAAATTCTGATGCGTAAGGGATAACACTGAAGAAACTTCAAGCTCGACTGAGTAGTGTTCGACCACATCGGCAAAAGCAGGATGTCTTGTTGTTGCACAACAATGCACGGCCATATGTCAGTCAAAAAACTATGGGAGCGATCACAAAACTCGGATGGACAACACTGAAACAACCGCATTACAGTCCTGACCTGGCTCCATGTGACTATCATCTCTTCGGGAAACTGAAAGACTCTCTTTGTGGAGCAAGGTTTGAAGATGATGACTACCTTGTGCACGCTGCAAGACAGTGGCTCCAACATATTGGTCCAGAATTTTACCGTGCGCGTATACAGGCGCTGGTTCCAAGATGGCGTAAGGCAGTTGAGAGGGATGGAAATCATGTTGAGAAAAGAAAATATTATTCCAAAGGGTGTATCTACACACTAAAACTTTCAAACATGTAGAATAAAAGATGGATTTTAAAAAAGTGTGCATTTCTTTTGGAGTGACCCTCATACGTCATAGATGTTTGAGATTTGAAAAGGTCATTGGAACCATATATTTTCATCTGAATAATTAAGGCAAAAGTTGCCTGCATGTTGTAAGAATTCACACTGGGGTGACAAAAATCATGGGATAGCGATATGCACATTTGCACATGGTGGTACTATCGTGTACACAAGGTATAAGAGGGCAGAGCATCGTCGCAGCGGTCATTTGTATTCAGGTTATCCACGTGAAAAGGTTTCCGACATGATTATGGCCGCAGCATTGCAATTAACAGACTTTGAACCGGAATCCGGAATGTTAGTTGGAGCTAGATGCGTGGGACATTCCCTGTTGGGAATCGTTACGGAATTCAATATTGCCAGATTCTCAGTGTCAAGAGTGTGTCGAGAATACCAAATTTCAGGCATTGCCTCTCACCGTGGACAAGGCAGTGGCCGGAGGCCTTCACTTAACGACCGAGAGCAGCATGGAAGGGTTTGGTTGTTTTGTGGTAAGAGAGCAAACTGCGAGGTCATCGGTGTCGTCGGATCAGGGAAGGACGGGGAAGGAAGTCGGCCGTGCCCTTTCAAAGGAACCATCCCGGCATTTGCCTGGAGCGATTTAGGGAAATCACGGAAAACCTAAATCAGGATGACCGGACGCGGGATTGGAGAGCAGCATGGTCTACGCAGAGTTGTCATTACTACATTCAAGAAACACCGCGTGATATAACAGCAGACATCAATGTGGGACGTACGACGAAAGTTTCCGTTAGGACAATGCGGCGAAATTTGTCCTTAATGGTCTATGGTAACTGACGACCGACGCGAATGCCTTTACTGACTGAACAACAACGCCTTCAGCCCCTTTCCTGGGCTCGTGGCCACATTAGTTGGACCCTAGACGACTGGAAAACCGTGGCGTGGCCGGTTGAGTAACGAATTCAGTTGGTAAGAGCAGGCGGTAGGGTTCGAGTGTGGCGCAGACCCCATGAAGCCATGGGCACAAGTTGTCAACAAGGCACCGTGCAAGCTGGTTGTGGCTCTATAATAGCGTCGGCTGTGTTTACACGGAATAGATTGGGTTCTCTGATCCAACTTAACCGATGATTGACTCAAAATGGTTATGTTCGGCTATTTGGCGACCATTTTCAGCCATTCATGGATTTCATCTTTATGGATGAATACGCGCCATGTCACTGGGCCACAACTATTCGCGACTGTTTTGAAGAACATCCTGGACAATTTGAGCGAATGATTTCGCAACCCAGATCACCCGACATGAATCCCTTCGAATATTTATGGGACATCATCGTGAGGTCAGTTCGTGCGTAAAATCCTGCAGCGCCAATACTTTCCTAATTATGGACGGCTGTGGTTCAATATTTTTTGCATGGGACTTTCAACGACTTATTGAATCTGTGACACGTCGAGTTGATACATTACATTGGACAAAAGGAAGTCCGACACGATACTAGGAGCTGTCCCACGACTTTTGTCTCCTCAGTGTAATATCACTGTTATTTCTCATACTGCTAGTTCAGTTTTTCATTTTTGGATGTGTATCATTAGGTAATTTGTAAGCTGAATAGCTAATAAAATACTTTATATGCACAGACTGCCAGTTTCTTATTTTGCATTGGTTAGGATCTTGTTACAGTCCTTGAGAGCTCATTCTGAAACTTAGAAAACGAAAGAAAGTGTATACGTAAACTAATTTCGTTTTTTTGTTTTCGAAAGACCTTAGAAGAGGCCCTTGGAAGGTGTGCGAGTATCTCCTACATAACATTCCCATTCGCTTTTGGTGAAGAAACACCTTTATTTACCTGAACTGCAATGTTCCACAAGACAATCGTACAGCACGACAGGGAATGATAGAACACCTAGAAATTTTTCTTTTCTTAATTAGACATAATGAAAAGTATTTCTAAATCCAAACTGTTAGCTCTAATTCAGGGAGTTATAGTTTTAATAACTCCCTGCAAGCGATTACTAGAGTAATTTGTTACTGAGGTTATGATGCAGTATTTTTAACTGTAATAAAAAGTCGAGATATTTCATTGTCTATAACTATCTTGTTGATCACAAGCTGAATTATAACACTCACGACCAAAACGAAATCAATTTCTTCGGATAGTGCAGGCTAATTCCCCTCGTAAACAACACAAAAATTTTCGTAAAAGATTGGATAGTTATCTTAAATGGAAGTCTGCTAAAATATCTCAAATCTAAAAGAGTTCACGTTTACCTCAGGGGAAACAGAGTGCGAAACTTGTCCTCTAAATACCCCCCCTCCCCCCGCCCTCCGCACTAAAACCACACCCACCGATTACTTACACTAGACCGTATCTGAAATCAGGCAGTGATACTCGCACACCATTTACGAAACTTGTTTTGTTAGGGAACCTGCAGACTCACTTCTGGCTGCTACCATTCCGACTGCACGGATCCTTGCTTCAAAACATCGTTAATAAATCAATATTTGGTGCGGTGGTTGCGTTAAATTACAGAATCCTAAGATTACTTTTTTTTTCAAATATTTCGGCCGCGCGGGATACCTGCGTGGTCTGACGCCTTGCCACGGCACGCACGGCTCTCCCCGTCTGAGGTTCGAGTCCTCCCTCGGGCAGGGCGTGTGCGTTGTCCTTAGCGTAAGTTAGATTAAGTAGCGTGTAAGCCTGGGGACCGATGACCTCAACAGTTTAGTCCCATAGGAACTTAAGAATAATTTCCAAATGTCTCGACTTTCCTTTGGGATGTTTCTGTTACGAATAGTCCTGATATTCTTGAGGATGAAAGCAACAGACATTCAGAATCGTTCGTAGCAAAGTTATGTAGCTAATTGTGCAAAAGCCTCTTTATTTACTCTTTTATTAGAATATGACTCTTTTGGAACACAGATAATTCCAGTTTTAAGTTCACACCATCATATATTTACTGGAGTTAAAAGAGTAGCTAGTTGTTCATTCTTCCACGTATCATTTTAAATGATATTAGCCAAGTCACCTTAATAGAATATGACTCTTTTGGAACACAGATAATTCCAATTTTAAGTTCACACCATCATATATTTACTCGAGTTAAAAGAGTAGCTAGTTGTTCATTCTTCCACGTATCATTTTAAATGATATTAGCCAAGTCACCTTAATACAACGATCCTCTCCAAAATGAAGATTCTGAGCTTAGAAAGATGAAAGAAGGTTAGTATTTCGCATCACAAATCTTGGGCATATAATTTCTAGCATTATTCAAGGCGATTCAGTGATGATGTTAAAAACTTTCAGAGATGATGGAGAAGACGTAGCAGTTTGTGGAAAGAGACACTAGTCCGGAAACAACTGAGTCGAAAGGTATGAGCGAAAAAATCTACTCAAGTTCCACCTTAACCTCGCCCAGCGCTCAGACTGAGTGCCCCGACTTCCGAATCCTGATCATGACGTACAGAATTCCCGCTTAGTACTCAGCAAAATCACTCAGATAATTTCCGCTTTTGATGGACTAGTAACGGTGCATGTAACTTGAGGTTAGAGACACCGAAAATGCTAATTCTACGCTGTGATAATAATGAATTCCATTTTCCTGCACAAGTTTCACTAGCTGCTAAATTTACAACAGTTGTTAGAAATTACGTCCCCTAGCGTTAATGCAGATATGGCATCGTCGCACAAAGTTCTGTCACCTTCTAAACAATGTCCTCATCTTCTTGCAACATGATACGAAACATCCACAGCAATGTATTCTTCAGTTACGTTCATCCTCATCTAATTCATGTCATTAAGATTTCAATTCCTGCTGCTTTAAGAATGTCCGTAACTGATCTGCCAACTTAAGCGTATACGGAGCGGCGTAGATTTCTTCTGTGAGTGTGTGAAGGCTCCAGAGAGAGTGGAACGTGTTGGTTTAGAATGCATTGCACCCTTGTACCGGTACGCGTCATACACGACATCATGAACTTCAAACTTACTTCGAATGGGCCATATAGTTAGGCATGTTAACAAATCTGTTGGATGTCCATGTCTCAGCTATTGTTAAAATTATAGAACATTCTCAGCTTTCCAGTTTACAGTAGCCTTTCGCCCTTCAAATGACAATCGCCACCACGTTTATGTTACTGATTTCTAGGTCACAGCGCTACATAATACAGCGTGTGCATGTGAAATCAATGAAGGTAAAGTTGTATTGTAAAGTGATGTATTTCAGTGCGAATTCTATACACGTTTCTTGAATATCATTTCGTGACGCATTCTCTAGGCGGCGTCGGTATTTTGTTATAAATTTTGTGAAATATTTTCGAAGCACCCTTGGTGTGTTATTGTGTTAAACAATCATTCAGCTCCAAGACCCACAGTAATTTCATAATTACAGCCATACTTGAATTCTTTTCATGATGATTAATCATTCGGGAAAGGGTTCATCTGCTGTTTAATTAAAATGGTGTTTTTCACAAACAAGTGTAATAATTAAATGAAATCTTCGAAACAAAATACAATTGTCTGAAATGCGGCTCATCAGAAAAAGAATAGTCCCTAAATGACATAAAACGCAATGAAGGAATAAGGCATAAATGAAATATATTTTCGTTGAATGACAGAAATTACCAGAGCAAGGGAAACCAAACCACACGTTTAGAGAGGAGGACAGTACACTTCCAAAGCTTGCGTGGAAGAAGAGATGTTGGTCGGCCCATGAAGAGACGGCTGGAAAATTGTGGTCGGTATAGACTAATAGCTTAACCCTGGAAGAGGAAGTGAGTAAGTAACTGTTGAGGAGTTTGATTTCTTTCCATTTGATTGTAACAACACGATTTTTTCATTTGCAGGACATTTTATGGTGACGGTCACATACAACTAGCGAACGAACGTAAAAATAAACGATTATGTCAATTCATTCTGTGCACACCACAAATCTCGAGAGGCTTAAAGGGTAACGTAGGAAGTAAATAAGACTACTGGACTACTTAAGAGACACTTTTTGTGATAAATCAGATTTTGTTAGCTTAAAAGCCACTCATTCGTTCAGGTGCGAATTACTGATTAAATTTGTAGTTGCAAAATGTATACGGGAAGGGAAAATGGTGTAAAATTAATCTTGCGGACGTGGGTTTTGTGACAGTACTATTCAGACAGCCTTCGGTGTGTCTGGACCGTGTATTTACCAGGTCTGAATGTCCATAGAGGACCAGTAGTATTTCAGTCTTATGCTGACGGCGTCAACGGAGAGCGGAGAGGTTTTCACGCCTACTTTAATGGCCGGCAATGTAACCGGTAGTCAGGGCGGCTTTTAGCTGTCGTGTGGGACGGCGACTGCTCGCTTTGATGGAGCAGCGGACGGTTGAGCGAAGGCAGCCGAGTGCTTTCGGACTGTCGTACAGAGCCTTCCAGCTTGACTGCTCGAGTTGTGGGCGGTACAGTCTGGAACGACAGCTACGACCTGTAAGACGGCACGATGTGTCAGACGTTTTTATTAGTTTAATGGCTTTCGAAAACTTTACTACGTTTATGTAATCATCGGTCCAAAGAGTGCTTTTGTGCAGGTGTCAGGCTAGTGTAGTCTATCTTGTGCAAGTATTTTCACATCTCCATCAGTAATATATGCTACACTCAGGTTTTCGTCTCCTTCAATAACGGTTACAGCCTCACACCTCAACCCATTATCAGGTTAACTATTCCTTGATGCCATGGGAAGTGCCCTATTAACCTATTCCTCTTTTTAGTGAAGTCGTGCCACAAAGCTCTTTTCTCCCTGAGTGTGCTTTCAATCTTTCGTTTAATTTTTTACTGAAGAGGTAATTAGGTACAATTTGTATTATTCATAATTGTGCTTGTAATGCTTGGAATTAGCTTCTC
Organism: Schistocerca americana; assembly: GCF_021461395.2. Classification (NCBI taxonomy): domain Eukaryota; kingdom Metazoa; phylum Arthropoda; class Insecta; order Orthoptera; family Acrididae; genus Schistocerca; species Schistocerca americana. The sequence continues at coordinate 174,218,704 of NC_060125.1, forward strand.
TAGCGAGACGGTGGCCGAAACACTATCTGCATTATACAGGGTGAGTCACGTAAGACGTAACATCCCTCTTGCAGCGACATAAATTCTACCCATATCATCTGTCACGAAGTCAGGCACGCGGAGAACGTGATTTAGAACGTTGTATCAGGCACTCAGAGGACGTGATTCCGAACGGCATATAGAAGTTCATCGGTTTACTCTGCAACAACTGGGAAACGACACTACGTTTTTCCAGTGTGTTCTCTTTGGCGGCGAAGCAACGTTTACAAACCACAGTAATGATTACGTAACATGCACTACTAGGCAGCGAAAAATCCACGCATGCTTCGTCAGGTTTAACACCAACGAGCGTGGAGCATAAACGTATGATGTGCCATCAAAGGAAATTGCTTATGGAAATACGTATGCTAACATTCTTACGGACGTTCCACGTGATCTTCCGGAAGACGTACCACTGGATAAGCGACAACGTATTTGATTCCAATAGGATGGCTGCCCGTCACTCGCTTCCCTTGTTGGAACGCGAAGACTGAATGAAAAGTTTCCTGACCGTCGGACAGGACGGAATACCGTAGTAGAATGGTCGGATTTGATTCCTCTCATTGGGGAGCGATGACAAGTGTCGCCTATCATGAAGCCCCCCACTGTGCCAGATGATACGTGCCGTCGGACCGCCACATCAAACAACGGCGCATCATCCTATGTACTTTCATCTGCTCATCTCTCTCTCTCTCTCTCGAATGTCGATTGCAGAAGTTTGAGCAAACTGTACGTTTCGTTAAGAAAAGTTTTTATTTTGTGGGTGACGTGTTGTCAGTCATTCTGAATAAAATGTTTAGTTTATTTAAACTGTGTCCTGTTTAATTACAATTTCGAATAGAATCTACAGACACATTTGTCCGACAGCAGGTGTTTTACCAATAAGAAACATTCAAGCGTCTCCAGGCAAAGATAGGTCAGGTATTATTTTCTTTTCAAATCTCTCTCTCTCTCTCTCTCTCTCTCTCTCTCTCTCTCTCTCTCTCTCTCTCTCTCTTCTCAGCCCTGTAGACCACGCGCTGCATCAACGATATGCTTCCACCGCCTTCTATCTCTCGCAGTCTCTCTCCACCCTGCGGAAATTCCTAATGCTGCGATGTCCTTCTCTATGTCATCTTTCCATCTTGTACGAGGTCGGCACAATGGTCTTGCCTGGAGAGTTCCTTCAAATGCTTCCTTGGTGATTTGTTGTTTTCCGTTGTTTTCCGTTCTAGCCACATGTCCAGCCCACTGCAGCCTCCTACTTTTTAATTTCTGGGTGATAGTGGGTTGCTTCATTAACTGATAAATTTCATTGTTCTTTCGAATCCTCCATACGCCATTCTCCAACACAGGTGCCCAGATTTTTCTCATTACTTTTCTTTCATTCTTTGTAAGCGTCCAGCTTTCTGAACCGTACAGTACTATGGGGCAGATAATAGTGTTGTATATCTTCATCTTTGTGGTGATTGGCAAAGCTTTACTTTAGAGTAGGTTGCTTAGTGAGTACAGACGTCTTAACCTTGAGGCTATTCTTTTATTTATATCCATTGTTATGATATTTTTACTGCTGAAACGTGATCCAAGGTATTTAAACTGAAGAACTTTTCTGAATTTAGAATGTTGGTCAGTTTCAAAGTAAAAATTAGGGTTTATGACTTGTTCTACTTCCATATATTCTGTTTTCTCTTGGTTAATCAAAAGCACCATTTTGCTGGCACTGTACCTGAGAGATCTGTACATGTCTTTCAGTTCTTCTTCAGTTTCACGCAGCAACACTATATAATCTGCATAAGCCAGGAGTTTTATTCATTGTGTTAGAATCGGAGACCATTGTATAGATGTAAATTACTCTCCTATTTCATCTTCATGTACATTCTCTTCCATTTCCATAATATTGTACCATCCTACTTATGTTCTGCAAGACCTTTGTAAATTATCAATTCGTACGCCAATATGCCCATTCCTAACTTCTACATCTACATCTACATCTACATGATCACTCTGCAATTCACATTAAGTGCTTGACAGAGGGTTCATCGAACCACAATCATACTATCTCTCTACCATTCCACTCCCGAACAGCTCGCGGGAAAAACGAACACCTAAACCTTTCTGTTCGAGCTCTGATCTCTCTTACTTTATTTTGATGATCATTCCTACCTATGCAGGTTGGGCTCAACAAAATATTTTCGCATTCGGAAGAGAAAGTTGGTGACTGAAATTTCGTAAATAGATCTCGCCACGACGAGAAACGTCTTTGCTTTAATGACTTCCATCCCAACTCTCGTATCATATCTGCCACACTCTCTCCCCTAGTACGTGATAATACAAAACGAGCTGAGCTGCCCTTTTTTGCGCCCTTTCGATGTCCTCCGTCAATCCAACCTGTTAAGGATCCTATACCGCGCAGCAATATTCTAACAGAGGACGAGCGAGTGTAGTGTAAGCTGTCTCTATAGTGGACTTGTTGCGTCTTCTAAGTGTCCTGCCAATGAAACGCAACCTTTGGCTCGCCTTCCCCACAATATTATCTATGTGGTCTTTCCAACTGAAGTTGTTCGTAATTTTAACACCCAGGTACTTAGTTGAATTGACAGCCTTGAGAATTGTACTATTTATCGAGTAATCGAATTCCAACGGATTTCTTTTGGAACTCATGTGGATCACCTCACACTTTTCGTTATTTAGCGTCAACTGCCACCTGCCACACCGTACAGAAATCTTTTCTAAATCGCTTTGCAACTGATACTGGTCTTCGGATGACCTCACTAGACGGTAAATTACAGCATCATCTGCGAACAACCTAAGAGAACTGCTCAGATTGTCACCCAGGTCATTTATATAGATCAGGAACAGCTGAGGTCCCAGGACGCTTCCCTGGGGAACACCTGATATCACTTCAGTTTTACTCGATGATTTGCTGTCTATTACTACGAACTGCGACCTTCCTGACAGGAAATCACGAATCCAGTCGCACAACTGAGACGATACCCCATAGGCCCGCAGCTTGATTAGAAGTCGCTTGTGAGGAACGGTGTCAGAAGCTTTCCGGAAATCTAGAAATACGGAATCAACTTGAGATCCCCTGTCGATAGCGGCCATTACTTCGTGCGAATAAAGAGCTAGCTGCGTTGCACAAGAACGATGTTTTCTGAAACCATGCTGATTACATATCAATAGATCGTTCACTTCGAGGTGATTCATAATGTTTGAATACAGTATATGCTCCAAAACCCTACTGCAAAGCGACGTCAATGATATAGGTCTGTAGTTCGATGGATTACTCCTACTACCCTTCTTAAACACTGCAGTGGTTTTCAGATAATTTCAGAAAAACGAGCGTTTAAGGACCAATCCGTCATGTACGGCAGTGGCTTGGGGCAGGTTTTTGTGGTCGCTGGGATATCGAACGGCGGAAGGCGGTCGCGGCTGGTGCACTATTTCAGACTGGCCATAAATCTGTCGTATGTGAATCGCTCGCGCTTGTCAGGGGCCCATTCACGGAATGGTACGCAGCCGGTTTGCTGCCTATTGGTGGAACAGTGTCATTTAAAGTGATGTCTTCGTGACAGGCCGTATCCCGGCAGGAGGAACGGCGGTGCCCCTGCATGAAAAGTACGAGAAATTCCCATCACTGCTCAAAACTACTCCCAGGCTTATATGTGCTGTCGTGAGGACTCGATATTGTGATGAACGTCGAACTGTCACGCTCCACGGTCGACTGCCTGCTTCCCCAGTAATATCTTCCCTATGGATAATAAATTTTTAGATATTCAACGATGTCGGGCACAGCTATACTACATTTCCTTTCAGACTATTAAGGGGCTCAGTACAGCAGTGTTGCCTAATGCGGAAAATGAGTCCATACATGTTCTGTGCATAGTTCCGCGTAGTCAGCGCGTACACAACTTTCCCGCTAGAGCGCGCCCCGCTAAGCACAACAGCGCAGGCGCAGCGCTCGTCCGTCTCCGCACTACGAGATGGCGCTGCCATAAAGACGGACCATAATTCTGCTTCCGCCGATCCGCGTATTAATATGTAATGCAGCCAATGAGATTGCTGCTAACGTAGAACCTTTTCTCCTCGCGGATCACACTCGCGCAGTGATACATGAACGCGCGAGGTATTATAACGAGTGTACAGACCTCCGATTTGTCAGTCTGCATTAGTCTATAGTCAAGTTTCAGTCTGCGCCTAATAAGATTATCATATTCCTGTACACAGCCATGAAGAAAAATGTATAGACACTTTGTCAAGTATCAGAGATATGTGAGAATAAGATTAACGTACCAAGCCCAAAGGAACTTCAGATTGTCAATTGTAAATAGCATCCAGAACCGAGTTAAGTCATTTTTATGCTTGCTATTACTTTAATAAATGTGTGTGAAAATTAATCAAGTTCTGTTTAAAGTTGGTCACCGTCAATCTGCTACTCTAAGCGTGCAAGTGGCATTTCTATCGTCTGACCTAACGGCAGAAGATAAACACGCCACGATAAGACCACGAGACATATTGCTGACACTCGCCTACTTCGCTAGAGCGACAAGTTAAATAATCTGAAGCTGTGTGTACCGAAGGTCTTACAGTACGCACACCACAATACAGAACACCACATTTTCACTGGAACGATAAGATCCTGAATCTACATCTACAGGATTACTCTGCAATTCAATCCTAAGTGAGCGAGTTTCAGACTATTTCTCGGTCGTACGACCCACGAATAGTATGTAGGAAGAATTCCGTGCCACTTTCGAGACTTAATTTCCCTGCTAACTTATTTCCGGAAGTTAGCTATGAAGTTCTGAAGTTGATACGTGTAATGACTAACTAAAAATGAATTTTTAATATGTCAAGTTTTTAAATCGGAATAAAATGTATCAAATAATTTCTCCTGGTCCTACACAGATTCCTATCCCTATACAGATAACCCTGAAAATTTGTGATTGTGAATTTTTAATAGCTATGAGAATCTACATCTACATCTACATCCATACTCCGCAAGCCACCTGACGGTGTGTGGCGGAGGGTACCCTGAGTCCCTCTATTGGTTCTCCCTTCTATTCCAGTCTCGTATTGTTCGTGGAAAGAAGGATTGTCGATATGCTTCTGTGTGGGCTCTAATCTCTCTGATTTTATCCTCATGGTCTCTTCGCGAGGTATACGTAGGAGGGAGCAATATACTGCTTGACTCTTCGGTGAAGGTATGTTCTTGAAACTTTAACAAAAGCCCGTTCCGAGCTACTGAGCGTCTCTCCTGCAGAGTCTTCCACTGGAGTTTATCTATCATCTCCGTAACGCTTTCGCGATTACTAAATGATCCTGTAACGAAGCGCGCTGCTCTCCGTTGGATCTTCTCTATCTCTTCTATCAACCCTATCTGGTACGGATCCCACACTGCTGAGCAGTATTCAAGCAGTGGGCGAACAAGCGTACTGTAACACACTTCCTTTGTTTTCGGATTGCATTTCCTTAGGAAAATGAATCTGTCTGGCATCTGCTTTACCGACGATCAACTTTATATGATCATTCCATTTTAAATCACTCCTAATGCGTACTCCCAGATAATTTATGGAATTAACTGCTTCCAGTTGCTGACCTGCTATTTTGTAGCTAAATGATAAGGAATCTATCTTTGTAAGATTTAAACCAATAATATAATAAATAATAACAGGGAGGTGAGCTGTTCATGCATCAATTAGTAAGTAGTGTAATAGCAAGGAGGTGAACTATTGATGTATCAATTACATCTTACATGTATTTTCATAGCTATTAAAAATTCTGAATCTCACATTTTCAGGCCTCGCTATATGGGGCTAGGAATCTGTATGGGATTTGGTAAATTGTTTCATACTTTTTAGTCTGATTTAAAAACGTGATGTATTGAAATTTCATTTTTATTCAAGTAATTATTTTATACTTATTAGTTTTTTGTGTGTGAAATTTTTCAGTGGATTTCAAACATTTTGATGAGACTACAACAGAGACATGTGGTTAATTTCAGTTTCTCTTCATCTGACTCAGTGCATCGCTTCCTGCTACAAATACCTCGCGAGAAGATTGTGAAGGTAAAAATTAGAGAGATTCGAGCTCACATGGAGGCTTACCAACAACCGTTCTTTCGGCGAACCATTCGCAACTGAAACAGGAAAAGGGGAGTGCAAGCGGCAGAGATTACTTTGTGTACACTCCACCACACATCAGACAAGAAAGCGAGCTAATATTGCATTGTCATCCAGTTCTGAGCAGTCTTGAAAGTTTACTGTCTCTAGGTCATCGGGAAATGATAGTGGTGAACAAAATATGGTATCCTCTGCGCGCAGCAGACAAGAAAGCGAATTAATGCTGGACTGTCATCCAGTTCGGAGCTATCTTTAAAGTTTCAAGTCTCTAGCTCATCAGGAAAATAGTCTAATATCAACTGCAGAATTTGCACTGGACACACAGACAAGCGATATACACCTCCTCTTCCCTCCTATCTCTGCTCCATGCTCGTCGACTGAGAAACCACCTGGAACGCATTCCGATACTGCGCACACAACACACAGTTCGCACAGGGGACTGGAGATGTCGTAAGTTACCAACCCTTTTTACTCCCACTTCTTCCCATATGGGAATTAGGTGGTCCAGACAGATAAGAGAGCGAGATAATGCGGCATTGTCATCAAGTACTGAGCTATGCTTAAAGTCTCTAGTCTCTAACTCATCGGGAAGTTAGTTTAAAATTACCTGCAAAGTTTGTACTAAACAGACAGACTGACTAGAAAGCGCCCTAATAAAAATGTGGTAAAAATTTAAACACTTCTACTAACGCGGATCTTTGTTTATGGTGGTGCCATATTTTATGTTTTACGATGGCACATGCAGTAGCTTAATCCTCTCGAAGAACGCCATGCGGACCGCAACGCTTAACAGCCCCATCGTGGATTACCGTCAATAGTGCAAAATGCTCTTACTCTACACTGAGGTGAGTGGACTCATGGGATAGCGACGTGCATGTATACAGATGGCGGTAGGATCGCGCACACAAGGTATAAAATGGCAGAGCATTCGCGGAGCTGTCATTTGTACTCAGGTGATTCAAGGGCAAAGGCTTCGGACGTGATTACGGTCGCACGTCGGAAATCTTTAGGGAATTCAATATTCCTAGATCCACAGCGTCAAGAATGTGACGAGAACACCCAATTTCAAGCGTTACCTCTCACCGCTTCATTAATAGAGGTGCAACCCCTCCACGCCCACACCGGCATGATGGCCAACTGAAAAGGTTGTAATGTTGTTATGTGTAATTTGCTTCATTAATTTATTCTGAAAGCGGTGCTGATATTCAAGACCATAAAAGTGGGTTAAAAACTGTGAGCTATGTGAGGAAGTTAACCTTGCATTACTGCGCAACTGGTTCACCAGGTATCCAGTCTAGCTTACCAAATTCCCAACCAGACTAACATTAATTATAATCTTTTAGTACTCATCTTACGATAACCAGTGATATATATATAAAAAGACAATTTAAATAAAAAGAAATAAATCAATTTATATTTGGACATTTATTTTAACATTGATCATTGTTCCGTTAAAATTTCAGCATATCAAACTTGATTCATAACTAAACTGGTTAGGATTGTGAAAATGTGAGTTTGTAATCTTACGGAACACATCAAATAGGGAGCCAAGATTGGGAGACTACATACAACACTGCATTCATAAAATAACACACGAAGAACATTGAAACATATCCAAGAGGAAATCAACCACAGCCAACCGATTCAATTTTCACCCAAAGAAGTTACGTTCGTAGCGCAATCCTGTCCATCATGAAATTACCACACACTGGTATACTAAATTCATACTAACTCTCTGTGAAATCTTCCAGAAAAGAATAGCTGAGGACTACTTTGATGCTTACACCACATGCTTTACGTGGTCAACTTGGTTTACACAAAGAATGTAACTCCACAATAATTTTGATAATTAAAATAAATTACATCGAAACTCTATTTACAAGAGAAAAACCTCGAACTGGTTACTATCGTCTTACTATTAACCTGATGGGTCGAACAATTGTATAAGCACGTGGTACTGGTCTCACAAAGTACACCCCACATGGGTTGAACAAAAAGAAAAGTTGCTATATTGAAAAATATTGTCAAGACGAGACATTATAATCTCACGCACATTCGCATTTAACATTGATGGTCTTAGTTAGAGTTACTGATCAACACATGGTTCCACTTTACTCACAAAGTAGTGACAAAGCAACTACCGGAAGATATTCTGAACTTCACACTTGAATTACACTGCGTTGCAATTCAAGATAACATTAGATATTTTAGAGCTAAACCTGAAATAAAGGTGATTAAATTTTCAGTTAGGCAGAACATAAGAAATCCATTGTCCTACTGACTTAGCAGACACGCGCTTAGCCGGAGATCTTACCACTTCAGACGCTCGCTGCAGACCGACTGACCTGGGCTCCTACCGAGCGTGCTTAACAGATACAAACGGAAGTGACCAGAGAGGCAGCTTCCTATACCAACATGACAAGGGACGGACAGGACCGTACTAAGAATAGAAACCTCTCTGCTTTTAGAAAGCGTAGCTACCTGTTCTGATGTTGGTCCTACTGTTCTCTAGCAGACAGGCTTGTCTGCTACCATCAAGCATGCAACTAGAAATACATTTTCTCATTCATCCTCTCACACAGAAGGGAAGGGGGATGACAGTATCTTATCATATACAGTATATAAAAGAAAGCAGATGTAGGTTCCGTATGAGACTGTGTGACATGAATTATATATAAACTGTGTTTTAAAGTGTAGTAGTGTGACAGATCGTTCTTGTTTATGTGTAAAAGTAACACATTCCACTGCTCAGTCTCCTCCCAGATAGTCAGAAACACCACAGTAAATTTAGAAGAGGAATTTATGCCGTAAATGACAACATATTTAAGAAATTAACATGAAAGGAATCCAACAGAGACCTTTCGAGGTCTACTGCCATCTCTGCATAAGGCTTAGTTTTCACTAGAGTGAGGTGTCGCAGGATGTGGGTACTGTGATGTTTGCGTACGTCTGCTTAACGTTAACCATTAATACGCGCTCATCTGGTGATAGATTGTGTCGAAGACGAACGAAGTGTAGCGGTTTGAAGGGCAGAGGAAAAAAAGTGCCAAGGCAAGAGCCAAGGGAAAAAAACCTCTGCGATAGTTAGGTCGGGTGGTAAGAGCAGTAGCGGATGTCTCGCTGCCTGCGGTAGGTCATGGAAGGGTAGGCTTTGTTAGTAGTGGGTATCATCTACATCTACATCTACGTGATTACTCTGCTATTCACAATAAAGTGCCTGCCAGAGGATTCAATGAACCACCTTCAAGCTGTCCCTCTTCCGTTCCATTCTCGAACGGCATGCTGGAGAAACGAGCACTTAAATTTTTTTGTGCGAACCCTGATCTCTCTTATTTTATCGTGATGATCATTTCTCCCTTTGTAGGTGGGTGGCAACAGAATGTTTTCGCAATCGGAGAAGAAAACTGGTGATTGAAATTTCATGAGAAGATCCCATCGCTACGAAAAACGCCTTTGTTTTTATGACTGCCACTCCAATTCACGTAGCCCTATCATGTCTTTGACACTATCTCCCCTATTTCGCGATAATACAAAACGAGTTGCCCTTCTTTGTACTTTTTCGATGTCATGCATGTCGATACCTTTGACGTTGTGCATTGCTGTTGCTCGGCGGCTGCCGCTGGGTGCCGGTGTTGAACTCTCGATCACCTTCAGCAACATGCAACAGTTAGGTTTATCATCGTTTTTGTGTCCTATAGGTCATATATCGGATGCACAGTGTAGGGTGATGTTAGCGATTTGTTTGTGCGTCCGTTTTTGTGTCCGATAGGTCATATATCGGATGCACATTGTAGGGTGATGTTGGTGATTTGTTTGTGCGTCCGTTTTTGTGTCCGATAGGTCATATATCGGATGCACATTGTAGGGTGATGTTGGCGATTTGTTTGTGCGTCAGTGGGCGAGTTCGTCGGTTTCCCTACTGTGGCCTGTTGGTCGGCTCTAATAGCAGCTGGTAATTTCCAGTCAACGTTGCTGATATGCAGGGGCTTGCCGACGTTTGTCGCTTGTATGTTAGCTTGCCATAGGTGGTTATGTCCTAATCAGTGGCCTCTTTGGCCGCTTATGCTTCCACCTATGGTTGTGATCATAGTTTCCGAGAGTAAGGACGAAAGGATTGTTCCAGTTTCTCGAGTTCCTGTATAGTCGTGTGGCGTGTTTTTTGAATACTTCCTTGAGGGTTTCCAGGCAGTAATCTTTGTGAAGATACACGGTGCGTGTGTAGCGTGGAGCGTTGCTAATGATGCGGAGCACTTTGTTCTGTATGATCTGCAGGCGCCATAGTCGTGTAAGTGCTGCATATCCCCAGACGGGAGCTGCGTACGTCATCAGAGGTCTAATCAGTGTCATTTATATGGACCTCGACACCCTCCTACTCAATGTGCTTTCCCTGTTGAGCATTGGGTAGAGTTGTTTGAGCCTCGCGTGCGCTCTGTTGGCAGCGTATTCGATGTGGTCCCCCGATGTGAGTTTCCGGTCCAGCCAGACACCGAGATATCTGACTTTCTCTCGGAAACGTATAGGGCGTGTATGTAGTGTTATCTGTCTACTCTGTTGATGCTTGCGCAGTAGTTTCGGTCTGCGTGTAAACAGAACTGCTTCGCACTTGTCGACGTTTACTTTAATACGCCGCCACGAAAAATGGTTCAAATGGCTCTGAGCACTATGCGACTTAACTTCTGAGGTCATCAGTCCCCTAGAACTTAGAACTACTTAAACCTAACTAACCTAAGGATATCACACACATCCATGCCCGAGGGAGGATTCGAACCCGCGACCGTAGCGGTTGCGCGGTTCCAGACTGAAGCGCTTAGAACCGCTCGACCGGCTCGCCGCCACGAACACGCAGTGGTCGATGGCCTCAACTTAACGACCGAGATCAGCGGCATTTGTGTAGAGTTGTCAGCGTGACAGACAAGCAACACTGCGTGAAATAACCCCAGAAATTAATTCGGGACGTACGACGAACGTATCGGTTACGACATTGTGGCAAGGACAGTATCCTTGAGGATAGTGCGGCGAAATTTGGCGTTAATCGGCTATGGCAACATATGACCGACGCGAGTTCCTATGATGGAAATAACAGCATGACGTCGCCTGCAGCGCTCTCCACGGCTCATGACCATATCGGTTGGACCCTAGAGGACTGGAAAACCGTGTCTTGGTAAGATGAGTCCCGATTTCAGTTGGTAAGAGCTGATGGTAGGGTTCGAGTGTGACGTACACATGCGAAGTCATGGACCCAATTTCTCAAAGACACTGTACAGGCTGGTGGTGGGTCAATAATGGTGTCGGCTGTGTTTACGTGGACTGGACTGGGTCCTCTGGTCCAATTGAAGCCATCATTGACTGTAAATACTACTAATTAGAGATCATTTGCAACCACTAATGGACTTCATTTTTATGAATGACTGTGTACCATGGGTCAAAATTGTTCCCGATTGGTTTGTAGAACATTCTGGAACGATGTGGCCACCCAGATCGCACGACATGAATCCCATCGAACATTTACCGGACGTAATTGAGAGGTCAGTTCGTACACAAAATCCTGCACCGGCAACACTTTTGCAGTTATGGACGACCGTAGCGGGAGAACGTCTCGGAATTTCTTCAGGGGACGTCCAAAGACTTATTTACCTCATGCCACGTCGAATTGCAGCAGTACGCCGGGAAAAAGGAGATCCGACGCAATATTAGGAGAAACCACATGACATTTGTGACCTCAGAGTATTCCACATCTACATCTACATACATACTCCGCAATCCACCATACGGTGCGTGGCGGAGGGTACCTCGTACCACAACTAGCATCTTCTCTCCCTGTTCCACTCCCAAACAGAACGAGGGAAAAATGACTGCCTATATGCCTCTGTATGAGTCCTAATCTATCTTATCTTATATTTGTGGTCTTTCCGCGAAATATAAGTTGGCGGCAGTAAAATTGTTCTGCAGTCAGCCTCAAATGCTGGTTCTCCAAATTTCCTCAGTAGCGATTCACGAAAAGAACGCCTCCTTTCCTCCAGAGACTCCCACCCGAGTTCCTGAAGCATTTCAATAACACTCGCGTGATGATCAAACCTACCAGTAACAAATCTAGCAGCCCGCCTCTGAATTGCTTCTATGTCCTCCCTGAATCCGACCTGATAGGGATCCCAAACGCTCGAACAGTACTCAAGAATAGGTCGTATTAGTGTTTTATAAGCGGTCTCCTTTGCAGATGAACCACATCTTCCCAAAATTCTACCAATGAACCGAAGACGACTATCCGCCTTCTCCACAACTGCCATTACATGCTTGTCCCACTTCATATCGTTCTGCAGTGTTACGCCCAAATATTTAATCGACGTGACTGTGTCAAGCGCTACACTACTAATGGAGTATTCAAACATTACGGGATTCTTTTTCCTATTCATCTGCATTAATGTACATTTATGTATATTTAAAGTTAGCTGCCATTCTTTACACCAATCACAAATCCTGTCCAAGTCATTTGTAGCCTCCTACAGTCACTCAACGATAACACCTTCCCGTACACCACAGCATCATCAGCAAACAGCCGCACATTGCTATCCGTCCTATCCAAAAGATCACTTATGTTGATAGACTTTGCTCGCCAGATACTCGTTGTGGAAAATTCTTTCAGCACCAGGATTAGAACTGGGTACCTCTGATTCGAGTGCCACTGCACAGACGTGCTTTAGCGACTTCAGCTACGAAGGGGTGGGGAGGGGGAGGCAGGAAAACGAGGAGAGACGTAGGGATCGTTTGACGGGATGCCAGCATTGTGCGGTGAGCAACGTGCTGCAAACACTGGTACCTTCCCCAGCATTGTTCGCTCCTGTAGCTACGCCACGGATGACGACTATTGTGCTTTAGTGAACGGGCAAGCGCACTAATGACGCCAGCACGCGAACATTGGCGACCTCACCGCTTCCGAGATATTTGTTCCCAACCACTGTACCGCCACCACCTCCTCTTCTTCAAAATCGATCACATCGCCAGTTCCGCCCATCCTTTGCATGTGCAGTGGACCGAAGGAGTTCTCGACATCTGGGCCTTCGTCACGTTTCCTCATCACGTATCCTCACGTCCCCCATGCATTGTTCGACCACACGCAGTCCTCATTTCCGTACTGGTACACACAGTGAATTTAAAAATTCTTCTCCCGCCTACATTTTCAGGTTAAAAATTTTTTACGAAACGTATTGTTACGCTAGCAAGAAAGGGGCGTTTGGCTATAGATGCTGCACCATTTATTTACAAAAACGTACTTCAGGTAATTAAAACTGACAAAATCGTTCGTTCTTGATGCTCGTAAATACTGGGATGCTTAACAAGGAATATTCAGAGACAGATTATTTTCTAGCATTTAACAGTATCAGCGGACAGGTAATAGTGCTGTTGTGGATACCATACTTTCTTGGAAACTTATAGGAAGTGTTTATATTTCATTCAAGAAACCTTAGGGTCTGCGTACTTTTTAAGTACTTGAATGTTTTTTGTGTTCAGTGAAGAATATGATCTGTACACCAAGTGAGTGCAAGGTAAAATGTTTGATCGTGAGGCTTTCATAAAACCACAATGTTCAGTATGAACCAAATTTTCCGTCCATGCTTGAAGAACATGAAAACTTTTCCTGATGTTCTGCAAAATGTACTGCCGAACAACAGAAAAGTGATTCCTATTTAATAGCATGATGTTAAAGTCCACGTCTCCTTCAGGTCCCTTATTATTTTAGCACTTTAATTCTCTAACTGTGTCATTCATAACTGTTTTTCAAATCTATATTCTCATGAGCAACAACGCAATAGCGCCAACCAGATAACATATTCCATAATTTTATTATTCAACACTGTTTCAGTACCATTGCCAGGGACTCACCCAGCAATCAGTATTTTTCAAATTGTTGAACATTTTGGAGACTGAAACCCTGGGTGTCGAATGTGAAAATAAATGTTGCGACTAATACACTCACCGAGCGATGTGGCGCGGCGGTTACCACTCTGGAATCGCTTTCGGGAGAACGGCGGTTCAAATCCGCGTCCGGCCATACTGATTCAGGTTTTCCGTGATTTCCGTAAATCGCTTCAGGCAAATGCCAGGATGGTTCCTATGAAAGGACACGGGCGACTTCCTTCCCTGCTCTTTCCTAATCCTATGGGACCGATGACCTGGATGTTTGGTCCCCTCCCCCAAATCAACCAACCAACCAATACATTCAGAAGATTGTATTCGGACTGAAAAGAGCCACGGAAAGTTGCAGACTCAATTCCGTTGGCAGGGGGCCTTGGTAGTTCCCATACTACGTAAATGTGACAATAGTACGAAATTTGTTCCTATGTGATGGCGGCACTTTAAAAGTACGTATTAAAGGGGAATAAGCTGGACAGGCGATCTGAAACCTGAAGTTTTGATACCGTTCGTATGCATGCTATGATAGCTGAACTGATGCAGCTCTGAGTGAGATTTTTACATTCTCGTTTAGTGTGATACATCATTTCAGCCTGTCATGATTCTTTACCTCAGACAGTTCTCCTGCAACACTGTTTATTTCTGTTGGCAGTCGCCAAACTCGCACTCTGAAAGATCCTAGTAGAAACTGGGCCCGAAGCTGCAACAAATTGTTTAAATGTTTTGACGTCATTTTTTATTCTTTGTGCGATTGCACATTTTAGGTCTTAGAGCATTAGCAAGTATCGTATTGCATGGAAGCAACATTAGTTAAACGTTAAGTGCCGGACAAGTCAAAAGTTAAAGTGTGCTAGCATCAATAAAGACTTATTATTTAACGATGCCACATGACGCCATAAGATCTCTGACGTACAATGGCGGCCACTGATATTGCCCTTATGGGTGAAAGTATAATACTTTTCATGACATGAGTACCACAAGCATCGTTTCTACGGGTGCACGCCACAATTTTAAAATTACATGTTTTTCCATGTACCAGTTCACACTGATTGCACAATGTCTGATGCGGGCATGGGACTATAGAAATGCTGTTACAAAGATAAAACGCTACAGTATATGCAGATATACGGAGATGACCTATTCAACGTACAGAGATGATGCACGCAAATGTCATGAATATTCTATGTCAATCAATTTCCTGTATACTGACATCACTCTACACCGATCGAGCGTTACATTCGCTGCAAGAGTCGCGTACGTACCGACTAAGTTGTTTATGTACTCGCAACAAAGGGGGGGGGGGAGGTGCAGGCGGCAAGAATATTGTCGCGACAAATAGCTAACGCCAATATTCCCAGAAGACGACGGAAAACGATGGACAATTTAAATAAGCCAAGTGTTGCACGCAGTATAACAGTCTGACATATGAGTTCTGGGATAGGAAAATGTAAATGGCCAAGTTGTGTGATTCACCAGTTGCGTGCTCTTTATACCGGGTGACTGTAATAAAGTTACCGATTTACGTGCCATATGTCGCAACAGACTTTGTAAACAATTATTTTTCCTTTAACGTGTTCTCACTTTTGCATTCTTAAAGCAGCAGGCTATTTTGTCGCAAACTGTACCTAATTATGGGCGCACATGAACTTTGTTTTCTTCCATTAAACTTATTTCTTCTTCTGAGTGTCTTACGTTAGCTTTTTTTCTGCAGCAACATTCAGGGGGATTTTTAGAACCTCTTCTACCTTTTCCTTTTTCCTGTGTTAGATTGACCAGTCTCAGAATCATAGCGTGAAAATGTTCAAGTTTATTGTGTCATCTGGTGACGCGATTGATTGTGAATTATTACGCCTATTGTGGTGGATTTACAAAATACAGGATGTCCCAGCTATCTTGTCCACCCAAAATATCTCTGGAACAATAACAGCTATTGGAAAACGACTTTCACCGGTATCAATGTAGGGCTGGGGCCCATGAATGTACATATTTGGAAACATTCTAAAATGAAAGCATATGTGTTTTTTAACACAAACTTATGGTTTTTAAATGGACCTCCTATTTTTTTCTTCAGCAATCCATAGCATAACAAAGCACATACACAATGGAGTTGATTGCATCGCAATATTCCCATTACATCCCGAGATATCAAGACGCGAAGTTGACGCTTGAAACACCTGACATGCGCTGCTAGCGCACGTCCTGAGGCTCAGGCGTGAACCCCTTGCTGCCCGTAATCGCGATGTGATTGACATGCGTAATCACACTTCCATACTTATCAAGAGGTCCGAAACGAATAATACGGTCTGCTGCCATCCTGCATTAACGTCGTACATTCCAGAAGGTATTTGTCCCATAGGCTAGGGGTGATGCGGTTCTGTAACATATCTGTGTACCGCAACGTTAGTCATAAAGTTAACTTCGCTTATCGTTAATCCGTTACTAAAAAGGTAATGCCGTTCAACGTTAAAACTTTACTTTACTGTAGATCTAGCGCAAGTGACAGTTAATCATTCACTCGTAATAGTAAAATTCATGTTGATGTTTTTAGTGAAACGAGCAAGTGGACTGAAAGTTTTACCGTTGTTTAGGTAAAAATGTTTTGATTTGGGAAGTTCAGGTAGGACATAGAAGATGAATGTAAACATGTTTAACCAATTAGTTTTATTATCACATAATTATCAATGTTATGTTTATCTAATACGTTAAATGACAAATTGTTGCAAGCAAATGTTTCTTAACATCACTGGGTAAAATGGCCCTTTGTAGAAACTTCCACTGTGATACCAGCACTACATACTAAACATAGCGTTCACATCTCATGCTCAAAGTGATGCCCATTGGCTTGCATACATAGGGTCACTCTGCGGATGAAGGATGCCCTACTTCGTGCTACTGTTTCCTCTTTGATGGCTGTACAAGCATCAATAATGCGTTGCTTCATGTCCTCCGGTGTTGTTGGTTCATGTTGGTAAACAGCATCCTTCACTGCTCCCCAAAGAAAATAATCCAGCGGTGTAAGGTCTGGAGATCGGGCAGGCCACCTAACTGGGCCACCTCGTCCAATCCACCTACCAGGGAACTTAAGGTTCAGATGTCGTCGTGTTCGTAAGGCGTTATGTGCAGGGCATCCGTCATGCTGATACCACATGACCATTCTCCGGTTCAGAGATACGGTGTCCAAGAGAACAGGAAGATTGTGTCGTATAAAGCTGGAGTATTGTCTGCGTTTTGGATTCCATTAATAAAGAAAGGGCCGATAATGGTATCTCCAGTAATCCCACACGAAACATTAACTTTCCACGGACGTTGATGCTCTACCTGACGGAGCCATTTTGGACTGTCTGCGGACCAATAATGCATATTCCTCATATTGACAATTCCTTTGTTGGAGAATGATGCCTCGTCGGTAAAAATAACATCTGGAAAAAATTTGGATTAGTCAGAAGTTTTTTCTGAGCCCACCGACAATATGTTACCTTATTGCGGAAGTCATTTCCATGAAGACCCTGGTATAAACGAACATGGTAAGGATGAAATTTATGACGTTTAAGAATACGCTGTGCACTTGATTTCGACACACCAACTTCACGTTCAATTTGACGTGTACTGATTTGAGGATTCACAGCTATGGTAGCGAGCACAGCAGCTTCAGCACGTTCATCTGTGCGTGTTCTAGGACGATGTCGAGGTCTTGGATTTAAGATTCCTGTTTCACGTAGACGAGATGTGAGACGACCAAACATCCGGCGCGAAGGCGATGACTTGTCAGGGAATAATCTTCTGTACAGTCGTTCTGCCTGAACAGCATTTTGTCCACCTACAACAGGGTACAGTACAGGTATCTAGAGTAGGGTAGAAAACAGACATATTAACTTAATAATCATAATGTTCGCTAACAGTACTATCAACAAACAAGCAATCTCATAACGTATTTCCCGTCAACGTACATTCT
This sequence comes from Schistocerca americana, assembly GCF_021461395.2. NCBI lineage: Eukaryota > Metazoa > Arthropoda > Insecta > Orthoptera > Acrididae > Schistocerca > Schistocerca americana. The sequence goes on from NC_060125.1 coordinate 174,236,704, forward strand.
CCATAGACCAGCAGCATTTCTACCATATCTTCATGTGTGTGCACTATACTGTACAGTATAAGTTCCACAACACAACGTTTATTCACAATGTGTACTACCTCCGTGCCGTCACTAGATTACTCTGATGCACGACTACACTGGCAAGCGGTGACCTGCACGCCAAAGCAACAACAAATGGGATGCTCGGAGGGTGGTGGAGTACAGGAGTTAGCATGGGTCGCAAATCATAAACAAGGCGAAGTGGTAACTGTGGCAGTAGTGGGAACTACGTTGGACACTTGACTAGGTAGAGTCAGGCCCTGCGCGACAGGCACAATGGGTCATATAACGCATTAGATAAACCTTATTTTGGGTGTGCAGGATACGTAAGACAACCTGGCGGGTGTACACCGATCGGTACTGGTTCATATTGTGTACGTAGATACGTAAAACGTGCGAGAGGGAAACCATTATGTGCTTATGAGAGTTGATGGCAGCAGACCATATTATTCGTTTCGGACCTCTTGATAAGTATGGAGGTGTGATTACACATGTCAATCACATCGCGATTACGGGCAGCATGGGGTTCACGCCTGAGCCTCAGGACGTGTGCTAGCAGCGCATGTCGGGTGTTTCAAGCGTCAACTTCGCGTCTCAATATCTCGGGATGTAATGGGAATATTGCGATGCAATCAACGCCAGTGTGTATGTGCTTTGTCATGCTATGGATTGCTGAAGAAAAAATATAGGAGGTCCATTTAAAAAAACATAAGTTTGTGTTAAAAACACATATGCTTTCGATTTGGAATGTTTCCAAATATGTACATTCATGGGCCCCAGCCCTACATTGATACCGGTGAAAGTCGTTTTCCAATAGCTGTTATTGTTCCAGAGATATTTTGGGTGGACAAGATAGCTGGGACACCCTGTATATCGATTGTATGTTCATATCTCTCAATCGAAATCTTATGACGTAAGCTGTTTAAATGTATATTCATAAAATTACTACAGGATGGGGCAAATAAAGTGGTCCGGAGAACAGAGCTTCCGCATAGAAAGAAACACGGCAGAGGAAAGGAAATACTGTAATAACCAGACTATAGCAGATGTTGAAAGTTACACCATTCATCTCTCGGTACTTATCTGCCATGGTCAGCAAGTTGCTGAAGGCGGATCGAAGCTGGACTGCTGAAATTGCTGCAGTGTCGTTCGAAATATTCTGCTGGAGTTGAGGACAATGAAGGTTGTTGCCGCACACCTTAGACTTGATGGCTCCTCACACAAAGTAATCACAAACTAACAGATTCGGTGACGTGGGTGGCCAGCTAGGACCTCGTCCAGACCGGCGTCTGCTAACAACTCTTGTCAGGAGCGGAGACTGTGTAAATCTGCTCCAAGGCTCGGCCGGCTGTTTGGACTGTTGCTCCATCCTGTTCGAAGCAACTGTAGGTTTTTCCTTCCTCCCTTAACGCTGCCACAAATCGTTTCAAAATGTTGGCAATGTAATGTGCCGAAGTCAGCGTCTGATGAAAGAATATAGGACCAATGATGAAGCGTGAAGACACTGCAGACCAAACCCCCAACCTTTTGATCATGCAATGGTGTTTTGTGGAAGCTATGCGGATTCTTCTATTCCCAGAACCTGTGATTCTGTGAGTTGACATAACCACTCAGGTGAAGCCAGGCTTCATCAGACATAAAGAGCAAATCCATGTCCAAACCATTCATTGATATCTCAGAGAACAGCAGCTTACAAAACTGGAGGCGCTGAGTAGCATCTGCTGGTTTTACCAACAGACACTCGGTAGGGATGCATGTGCGGGTCCAGGTGGAGTGTTCTTCCGCATGATCGACGTGATACGCCGGTCTTACCAAAGGCGTCGGGTTGATTTGGTAGGACTCTGAAGCATTTTCTGGCGATCGCAGCCATATTTTCTGGTGTGCAAGTACGTCTCGGAAGGTTTTTTGTACTTGTTCAAAACTGTTCGTGCCTGACGCCATTTTCGGACTAAGCGTTGCATAGCACTCATTTCTGGCACTTTGACACCATTAAACTTTTCAGTAAACGCCGTTTCCACGGCTCTGTTGTCACGTACCTTTCCGCAACGAACACCCACTGCTCCGCTGTGAGTACCATCGTCCCGTTTGCACTGCTCCACTCACACTGATACAGCCCACACGACGCTCATATGGCGGATGTACACGTGATGTACGCTTCACGAGGTGTGGTTACATGCATACTTTCACGTCCAGTCCTATCCACTAGTCCCAGTCACTTTTATTTGCCTGCCCCCATATGTGCAATCAAATACAGTTAAAATGTCATCAGCATACCTATGATAATAAACTATTTTCTCACTCATTTCAGTGAACCTACTAAAAAGCTTATCTTCTAGCATTAATAAAAATGTCTATTAAAGCGATCGCAAGGCATGAACCATTCCTATCCCAACGTCTCGGAGATAAATTGTGTTTTGGAATGAGAACATTTTATGCAGTGATTAACTGTAGTTCTACTACTTCATAGACTTTGGACTGACTTTCTTGTATACAAGATGGTTACTTTTAATTATTCTAATCGTCTCTGTTACCACAGTGTTTGTGTAAAGGTTTCATATGTCAAGTGATATAAATCTTCCATTGGCAGGAATCATGCTTTTAATTTTATTGGCGATATAGTAAGAATTTTTATGCTGTGTTCTTTCACATATGTGTAATGTTTCTTAAGAAGTATACTAAGTTACTTATTAACAGCATGTTCTGTGCCATTAATCATATGGATAAGTCGAATAGCATTTTGGGTTGAGCACGCAGTGATGGTGGTTTCAGATTCACTATATCTTATGTGTAATGTGTGTGTCAGTGACACTAATTGTGATTTAAAATCAAATGAAAGAGATCGCAAGGCGTTACTTCACTCACTGGCTCTATATAATTCGTTCGTTGACTGCCTGGTGGCTTCGTAATTCGACTAGCTGGTAGCCAGTGGTGATACACTACTGGCCATTAAAATTGCTACACCACGAAGATGACGTGCTACAGACGCGAAATTTAACCGACAGGAAGAAGATGCTGTGATATGCAAATGTTTAGTTTTTCAGAGCATTCACACAAGGTTGGCGCCGGTGGCGACACCTACAATGTGCTGACATGAGGAAAGTTTCCAACGGATTTCTCATACGCAAACAGCAGTTGACCGGCGTTGCCTGGTGAAACGTTGTTCTGATGCCTCGTGTACGGAGGAGAAATGGGTCCCACCACGTTTCCGACTTTGATAAAGGTCGGACTGTAGCCTATCGCGATTGCGGTTTATCGTATCGCAACGTTGCTGCTCGCTTTGGTCGAGATCCAGTGACTGTTAGCAGAATATGGAATCGGTGGGTTCAGGAGGGTAACACGGAACGGCGTGCTGGATCCCAACGGCCTCGTATCACTAGCAGTCGAGATGACAGGCATTTTATCCGCATGGCTGTAACGGATCGTGCAGCCACGTCTTGATCCCTGAGGCAACAGATGGGAACGTTTGCAAGACAACAACCATATGCACGAACAGTTCGACGACGTTTGCAGCAGCATGGTCTATCAGCTCGGAGACCATGGCTGCGGTTACCCTTGACGCTGCATCACAGACAGGAGCGCCTGCGATGGTGTACTCAACAACAAACCTGGGTGCACGAATGGCAAAAAGTCATTTTTTTCGGATGAATCCAGTTTCTGTTTACTGCATCATGATGGTCGCACCCGTGTTTGGCGACATTGCGGAGAACGCACATTGGAAGCGTGTATTCGTCATCGCCATACTGGCGTATCACCCGGCGTGATGGTACGGAGTGCCATTGGTTACACGTCTCGGTCACTTCTTGTTCGCACTGACGCCACTTTGAACAGTGGACGTTACATTTCAGATGTATTACGACCCGTGGCTCTACCCTTCATTCGATCCCTACAAAACCCTACATTTCAGCAGGATAATGCACGACCGCATGTTGCAGGTCCTGTACGGGTCTTCCTGGATATAGAAAATGTTCTACTGCTGCCCTGGCCAGCACATTCTCCAGAATGCGCCAGTCGCTACTCTTGATGAACAGTGGTATCGTGTTGAAGCTGCATGGGTAGCTGTACCTGTACACGCCATACAAGCTCTGTTTGACTCGATGTCCAGACGTATCAATGCCGTTATTACGGCCAGAGGTGGTTGTTCTGGGTACTGATTTCTCAGGATCTGTGCACCCAAACTGCGTGAAAATGTGATCACATGTCAGTTGTAGTATAATATATTTGACAATGAATACTCGTTTATCATCTGCATTTCTTCTTGATGTATCAATTTTAATTGCCAGTAGTGTATATATAGTCTTCTGTAGCTGTGTTTGTAAGTTTCTTATGATAAGGTTTTTCAGTGGCGACAAAAAAAATGTTCTTACAGTTTTGCGTTGAAACAGCAATGTCATTACTGGTACAAAAAGAAGAATTTTTTGTGTACTTCTCTGAGAATTAAGTGTTGGTTGGAAATGCGTTTGTAATTAGTTACCTGCTAACAAATAAGAATCTTAAGTCTACGCCTCCTTATAGAGAAGACACCCTTACATTTAAAATGTAAAAATATTGCCTCATCACGTTGTATAATTGCAGATGATAAAACTACTGTCTTTTTTGGCTATATTCCCGCGCACCGGCTCCGTATGAGGTGTTTGTAGGTTAAAGTAACGATTAACGTAGCGGAAAAGTATGGTACAAGAGCTTCCGCGAACGGGTTGTTCGAACTGGATCGGGAGCAAGTAAGAAAAAGAGAAACAGATTCAATTGAAAAGGCAAAGAAACGGGTCTGCGGGCAGCAGTAAGTAAACTGGAGCCAATTAGCGGAGAGCGGGACAAGAAAGCAGAGGGGACCTCTGCTCGCCGCGGACAGATCAAAGCCGGCGACCCTGATGCCTTCAGCGTAAGCCGCCAGTAAAGCAAGAGAAAAGGGGTGTGAGGGAGGGGAGGGGGGGATGGAGCCCAGCCACTGACTGCGGGGCAACGCGCGTGCACATCCATCACGCGAGCAGCGCCGTCAGATGCGCCGCCAGATAGCGCGGCGATTCACGCAGGTGGCCGCAGCACAGGCATTTGTTTTCTTCTCTTACTTCACTTTGCTCCTAGCGGCGTACAGCGCCTCTTACGTTTTTAAGACATGCGGTGTTACGCCGAGCATTGTTAAAGTCCAATTACACACGTTTTAAATCAGGTATGGATAAAAATCTTACGTCACTTATTGACGAGCCATCCTCAGATCAATCTAAAACATTATTCAGTGTGTGACTCTCATTACATATCGTCGTATTCTTAAGAGTTCAGTCGCGCTATCTTAGAGCTCAGTCGCCCTAAAATGAAAAATCGTAGTTGGTTGTGTAAACTGGCAACCTGATCACTAATCAAAAATTGTTACAGTGCCCATACTGCCACACATGTTTACAAATCGATCGACAGCTATTGTAGGTGCATCGCCCCTGAGTGAATGTAAACAAGATATCACTTCTAATATTCACAACAGGACAAGGAAGCGTCTGTGTGACAGCTGTCAGCTAAATGGCTGAAGTGTAGCGTGATGGCTACACGAAAACATGACATTCACCCATTGGCGATGCAACAATCACTGCTGTCGATCGATCGCGCACATGGGTGACAATATGGGCACTGTAAGAATCCGCGATTAGCGCTTACCGTTCTCATTTTACATGACCAATTACGATTTTTATTTTAGTACGACTCAGTTCTAAGAATGCGACGAGGTGTAATGATTGTCATACGTTGAACAACATTTTAGACTGGTCTGAGGATGGCTAGGCAATGAGTCGCAACTGCTAATCAAAAAGAAAATTTGTAATCTTGTCGCAGGATTTTTATCCAGACATGTTTTAAATCAACAGATCACGTATCTCGCCACTGACAGTGTTGAAGAATACATACGGTATATTCTTTTTTTTTTATTCCCTGCTGAAAACTTAATTTCAAATGTGAGAAAAATATTAATTTCTAATTGTTGTTCAGTGACAGGATAATGACGGAAAGTGAAGAAAATTTCGTTTGCCTCTTCTTCTTCTTCTGCTTTTACGGTCTCATTGAACCACTTCAGTCAATCATTTTCTGGTCATGTCCTTTAGTAGCTTTTCTTTCCGAATTGACCAGTACTTCTTTCATTCGTTCTCCTCTTTTTTGTCGTTCCTCATCTGCAAGTACCCTTTTTATTGTTTGTCGTAGCTCTATTTTTAGTTTAAATTTTCTTTTATATTTTCGAGTTTCTGTAATTTTTTGTTTTGTATTTTATTGTATATCGCCCAAGGTTCATTCTAGCTCTCTTTTCATCATCCTTGATCTCCATTATGCACCCTACTTCTTGCTTCATTATAGTGGCGATTCATCTAAAAAAAACCTGGAATTCTCGGTGAGTTATATTTTACCTGGAAAAGCCATGCAAAACTCGGGGAATTTCAAGAGTTTAATAAAATTTCAGAGAGTCCCGTGTTTTTAAAACTACCGTTGAAATCTAATTTCATTGAGTTCCATAAATCACAAATTTTGAGTTAATCCCTATTGAAAACTGCGGTTGAGCTGTTGCTTATAGCTAGTATATCTAAGATGCGAGGAAAGAAGGTCATTATTTTGTTATGACACCGCCCGCCTGCGGTCACCATTAATTTACCAGCAGCTTCTTGACATTATCTTCCTCTTCACACCTGGAATTCTCAGGTCTTTTTTTCTTTCTCCAAGTCTGAGTAGCCACCCTCTTCATGTTCCAAAGTTTTTCTGTAATTTTTCTTGGTAATCTCGTTTCCTCATAATGTGACCAAAACAATAAATATTTTTTTCGTTATGTTACCAGTAATGGGGTCTAATTCGCTGTAAACCACTTAATTTTGCACTATCCGACATTGTCCATCTTTTTGATATTTCTTATTTGTGCATGTTCTAGCTTTCTTCTCTCTAATTTCAACATTTTGTCAATTCTGTTTCCCTGTGTGACTTTGAAAAGAATTTTACTTCTGTACGCCACCTCTGGTTGAACCACTGTTTTAATTTAGTTTTGACTGATACGCATCTTTTATTGTATGTAGACCGTGTCAGTTTTTGAGTTTTTATCATTTTGTTAGTTTATTCTTGCCATGCAGGTCTCGTCCAAGTAGTATGCTATAATTTCTGTTAGGTATTGAAATTGTTTCGCTATTTTTCCTTCCCCGTTATTTACTGTTATGTAGTTGATTACTAGCGGATCTCTTACCATTGTCTCAGTCTTTTCAAATGATAGCTGCAGTTCTATTTTTTATTCATCACTTCGAACCGTAAACAAAACAGGGATCCATAGAGTGGCGCCATAGCACCTTTCGTCCGAATAAAAACTTGAAAGTCGCACCCTCGACCGGTAAAGACACGTAGTCTGAAACTTTCTGGCAGATTAAAACTGTGTGCCGGAGCGAGACTCGAACTTGGGACTTTTGCCTTTCGCGGGCAAGGGCTCTACCATCTTAGCTACCCAAGCACGACTCACGACCCGTCCTTACAGCTTTACTTCTGCCAGTAGCTCGTCTCCTACCTTCCAAACTTTACAGAAGCTCTCCTGCGAACCTTGCAGAAATAGCACTTCTGAAAGAAAGGATATTGCGGATGTTCCCAGAATGAGATTTTCACTCTGCAGCGGAGTGTGCGCTGATATGAAACTTCTTGGCAGATTAAAACTGTGTGCCGGACCGAGACTCGAACTCGGGACGTTTGCCTTTCACGGGCAGGTGCTCTGCCATCTGAGCTACCCAAGCACGACTCACGCCCCGTCCTCACAGCTTTACTCCTGCCAGTATCTCGTCTCCCACCTTCCATTCTGGTCACTTCAGATGTTCGGATACGCCTACCACCATCGACGATGATGGTGGCGCAGACGAGTTCTGCATGAGACGCTGAAGTGTCGGATCATCGATGCTGTCGATGACTTCCTGAATGGCTGTTTTCAGATCAGCAATGGTTTTGGGGTTATTGCTGTGCACCTTGTCTGTACTATTAGTCCACAAAAAGGAGTCGCATGTGTTCAGAGCCGGAGAATATGGCGGCCAAACGAGGTCCATGCCAGTGGCCTCTGGGTACTACGGAGCCAGAATGCGGTCCCCCAAGCGCTCCTCCAGGATATCAAACCCTCTCTTGCTTTGATGGGATCGAGCTCCGTCTTGAATGAACCACATCTTGTCGAAATCAGGGTCACTTTGGATAATGGGGATCAAATCATCATCCAAAACCTTCATGTAGCGTTCGGTAGTCGCCATGCCATCAAGGAATATTGCCCCATTTATTCCGTGACTGCACGCCACACGGTCACCCGTTCATGGTGAAGCTGTGAGGACGGGTCATGAGTCGTGCTTGGATAGCTCAGATGGTAGAGCACTTGCCCGCGAAATGCAAAGGTCCCGAATTCGAATCTCGGTCCGGCACACAGTTTTAATCCGCCAGGATGTTTCATACCAGCGCACACTCCGCTGCAGAGTGAAATTATCATTCTGGAAACATCCCCCAGGCTGTGGCTAAGCCATGTCTCCGCAATATCCTTTCTTGCAGGAGTGCTAGTTCTGCAAGGTTTGCAGGAGAGATTCTGTAAAGTTTGGAAGGTAGAAAGCGAGGTACTGGCAAAAGTAAAGCTGTGAAGACGGGTCGTGAGTCGTGCTTCGGCAGCTCAGATGGTAGAGCACTTGCCCGCGAAAGGCAAAGGTCCCGAGTTCGAGTCTCGGTCCAGCACAGAGTTTTAATCTGCCAGTAAGTTTCATATCAGCGCACACTCCGCTGCAGAGTGAAAATCTCATTACGCAGTCTGAAGTCTATTGTGCTATCCTTAGGAGATTTAAGAAACAGCCATAGACTGCTCGTCGCCACAAAAATGCAAACGAACTCCACGTTAACCAAGACAACGCAAGGCCTCCCCCAAATCTGCGCATCCGAGAGGAACTCTCAAGACTTCATTGGACTGTTGTTCCTCATCGACACTACAGCCAGAAACTCGCAGTTTCCGACTTCCATCTGTTGCACCCAATGAGGGATGCACTCCAGAGGGAAGCAGTATGTGGATGATGGAGTGGTGATTGATGCAGCAAGACGTTGGCTCCGACGTCAACCAGTAGAATGGTACCACGCGGGAGTATAGGCTCTGCCAGTGAGGTGGGGTAAGGCCGTCGCATTGAACGAAGATTATGTTGAAAAATACGGTTTTGTATCCAAAAGAGTGGGGAATGTTATGGTGTACTGGAAACCTGAATAAAACCAACCTGCTTTCAGAAAAAAAAGTTGCATTATTTAAGGGGGGTAGGACATCAAACGGGCCGACTTGGAGCAGGAGAGGCACCACAGGACATTTTAATTTCCACTGTTTATACTTTTACAAGTAAATTCATAAAACTTTGTCAGCATCACCAGGAAGGATTCAGTATTCACACTCATAACAGTGGAAGTTCAAAAACATAACAAAATAAATTTTTTTACGTGTGAAATTTCGTGCATTTTTCACTTACTATTAGCTGCATTTGTTGCTATACGTACACATTTCTTCATAAGTAAGAGAGACTGTTCGATGAATTTTGCACACCATGCAAACCATACTTACATGTGTGTAAAACTCCAGAATCTATTTAATTTATGAAAAAATGAACGAGCTCTTACATTTTAAGCTTTATGTTTAGAAAAAGAAAATTAAATTTTGTTCATAATTATCTCAATTTTTGCCATAGTTTTTAATAGATTTGGAAAATTTTAGAGTTTCATACACCTGTAAGTATGGTTTGTATGCTGTGCAAAATTCATCAAAGAATCTCTCTTACTTGTGAAGAAAAATGTACCTATAGGAACAAAAGCATCCAATTGTAAGTGAAAAAATGATGAAATTTCACATGTAAAAAAAATTATTTTGTTGTGTTTTTGAACTTCCACTGCTATGAGTGCGAATCCTGAATCCGTCCTGGTCATGCTGACAAAGATTTATGAATCTATTTGTAAAAGTATAGGCACCGGAAATTAAAATCTCCTGTGGTGCCTCTCCTGCTCCAAGTCAGCCCGTTTGACGTCCTACCCCCGTTAATGAGCGTCCTTCGTAGAAGAGTTTATTGTACTTAAACATAAGGTTGGGATTAAGCCAGGAGGGTAGGCCCGGGTGGTTCAAATGGTTCAAATGGCTCTGAGCACTATGGGACTTAACTACTGCGGTCATCAGACCCCTAGAACTTAGAACTACTTAAACCCAACTAACCTAAGGACATCACACACATCCATGCCCGAGGCAGGATTCGAACCTGCGACCGTAGCGGTCGCGCGGTTCCGGACTGTAGCGCCTAGAACCGCTCGGCCATTCTGGCCGGCGGCCCGGGTGGCCGAGCGGTTCTAGGCGCTACAGTCTGGAACTGCGCGACCCCTGCGGTTGCAGGTTCGAATCCTGCCTCGGGCATGGATGTGTGTGATGTCCTTAGGTTAGTTAGATTTAAGAAGTTCTAAGTTCTAGGGGACTGGTGACCTCAGAAGTTAAGTCCCATAGTGTTCAGAGCCATTTTTTTAAGCCAGGAGGAGATTAAAGGTAAGGCGTCAGTCACAAACAGGACTGTTAAACTACGGAGCATCTTCCCAACTTAGCGGTACCTGATGTCACAGGGGGAGAGTACCGGCGCTTAGCGTCCGTAGCGAGGCCAGGTTTTCTACACCGCTTCTCCCGTTTGACAGCCTGAGCTCGCGTCCGAGGCATAAATAAAAAGGTGGGAGCAGCAGGTCGCCATAAAACCTATTCCCGTCATCCCGCGGGAACCGCGGCTTATTTGTTCAGCAGGCATGACGACTGCGCGGAAGGATACGTGCGGTCGGCCTGGGCGAACCTTTACTGCCGGGGCGCCTGCTGAAAGTTTAAAACAAAGTCCGCTTTATGAGCCGCGCGCTACGCAGTAGCTCGCAGGACTGATGAAAGTTTCACGCCGACTATCACGGCACGATGCTAGGAAGGCAATATTTCATGCTAGTACCGGTGCGAACTTGCTGCAGCGTCACAATACGGGCGGATTGTTCTACACATACAGTGAGATGAGAGAAGTCATGGGATAGCGGTACGCACATATACAGATGGCGATACTATCGCGGACACAAGGTACAAAAAGGCAATGCATTGGCGGAGCTGCCATTTGTACCCAAGTTACGAGGGTTGTTTTTTAAGTAAGGGCCGTTTTTATTTTAAAAAGAAGATAGATATACTTTTGTAAGAAAACTTTTATTTTCTGATTCTACACACTTTTACCTATTTTTCTACATAGTTGCCTTGTTTATTTAAGCATTTGTCATACCGTAGAACTAAGTTTTTAATTCCCTCTTCAAAGAATTCGGCCGCCTGCTCCGACAGCCAAGAGTTCACGGCCGCTTTCACTTCATCGTCGTCATTGAAGCGCTGCCCGCCAAGATGGTGTTTCAGGTACCGGAAAAGGTGAAAATCGCTAGGAGCAAGGTCGGGGCTGTATGGTGCATGGTCCAAAACTTCCCAGCCAAAAGAATCAATCAAATCCTGAGTCTTTTGAGAGGTGTAGGGTCTAGCGTTATCGTGCAGGAGCAAAACTCCTTTTGTCAGCATGCCGCGCCTTTTGTTTTGAATTGCTCTGCGGAGCTTCTTTAGAGTTGCAGAGTAGGCATCTGAGTTGATTGTCGTTCGTCGTGGCACAAAGTCCACTAGCAAAACACCGCGCCGGTCCCAGAACACAGTTGCCATAATCTTGCGCTTTGACAGCGTCTGTTTGGCTTTGACCTTGACGGGTGAGGTTGTGTGTCGCCATTCCATCGATTGTCGCTTGCTTTCGGGAGTGATATGGGATACCCATGTTTCATCTCCAGTGACAATTTGACTCAACATGTCATCCCCTTCTTCCCCGTAACGAATCAAAAAGTCCAATGAAGTGGCAAATCTCTTCCCTTTGTGGTCCTCTGTGAGGAGTCTGGGCACCCACCTAGAACACAGTTTCTTAAAGTTTAGGTTTTCAGACACAATTTTGTACAAAACCGGTCTTGAAACTTGTGGAAATTCCAAAAAAATAGTGGAAATTGTGAATCTTCTGTCCTCACGAATCTTTCTTTCGATTGCAGCCACCAAATCATCAGTGATCACAGAGGGCCGGCCTAAGCGTTCTTCGTCATGGACGTTTTGACGGCCATTTTTAAACTCTCTAACCCATTGACGCACTTTACCTTCACTCATTGCATTCAAGCCATAAACTTCTGTTAACTGACGATGAATTTCTGCAGCTGATAGGCTTCTCGCGGTCAAAAAACGTATCACTGACCGTATCTCACACGCGGCGGGCGATTCAGTAATCGTAAACATTATAAAGTAGCACAGCGATGCGTACACGTCAGCTACAGAGCTGCAACTTGCATCAGTGTGAACGGGAAGGATGCCGGCAAGTGGCGCGGTGGCTTGTTGCGGCGTCCGCGCGAACTACGGGACTATACGCGCGAACGGCCCTTACTTAAAAAAACAACCCTCGTATTCATGTGAAAATGTTTGCTACGTGATTATGGCCGCACAACGTGAATTAACAGAGACTTTGAACGCGGAATGGAAGCTGGAACTTGACGTATGAGGCATGTCATTTCGGAGATCGTTAGGGAATTCAATGTTCCGAGATCCACAGTGTCAAGAGTGTGAGGAGAACACTAAATTTCAGGCTTCACCTATCACTGCTGACTGGAACCCTCCATTTAAAGACCGAGAGCAGCGGCGTTGGCGTAGAGTTTTCAGTGCTACCAGACAAGCAATATTGCTTGAAATAACCGCAGAAATCAGTGTGGGACGTACGACTAATGTATCTGTGAGGACAATGCGGCGAAATCTGGCGTTAATGGGCTATGGCAGCAGACGACCGACACGAGTACCTTTGCTAACAGCGCGACTTCGCCTGCAGCGCCTCTCCTGGTGTCTTGACCACATCGGTTGGATCCTAGACGACTGGAAAACCGTGCCCCCGTCAGATGAGTCGCAATTTGACCATGAATTACGAAAAGTGTGAGGTCATCCACATGAGTGCTAAAAGGAACTCTTTAAACCTCGGTGACATGATAAATCAGTCTAATCTAAAAGCCGTAAATTCAATTAAATACCTGGGTATTACAATTACGAACAACTTAAATTGGAAGGAACACATAGAAAATGTCGTGGGGAAGGCTAACCAAAGACCGCGTTTTATTGGCGGGACACTTTGAAAATGTAACAGACCCACTAAGGAGACTGCCTACACTGCGCTTGTACGTCCTCTTTTAGAATACTGTTGCGCGGTGTGGGATCCTTACCAGATAGGACTGACTGAGTACATCGAAAAGTTCAAAGAAAGGCAGCACGTTTTGTATCATCGCGAAATATGGGAGAGAGTGTCACAGAAATGATACAGGATTTGGGCTGGGAATAGTTAAAAGAAAGGCGTTTTTCTTTGCGACGGAATCTTCTCACGAAATTCCAATCACCATCTTTCTCTTCCGAATGCGGAAATATTTTGTTGACACCGACCTACATAGGGAGGAACGAACCCCACAATAAAATAAGGGAAATAAGAGCTAGTACGGAAATTGCTCATTCTTTTCGCGCGCTATACGAGATTGGAATAATAGAGAAGGTGCTTCGATGAACCCTCTGCCAGGCACTTAAATATGATTTGCAGAGTATCCATGTAGATGTATATGTAGAATGTCAGTTGATAAGAGCTGAGCCGGCCGCGGTTGCCAAGCGGTTAAAGGCGCTACAGTCTCGAACCGCGCGGCCGCTACGGTCGCAGGTTCGAATCCTGCCTCGGGCACGGATGTGTGTGATGTCCTTAGCTTGGTTAGGTTTAAGTAGTTCTAAGTTCTAGGGGACTGATGACCTTAGAAGTTAAGTCCCATAGTGCTCAGAGCCATTTGAACCATTTGATAAGAGCTGATGGTATGGTTTGAGTGTGGCGCAGACCCCATGAAGCCATGGGCTGCTGGTGGCTCCGTAATGGCGTAGGCTGTGTTTACATGGAGTGGACTGGGTCTTGTAGTCCAACTGAACCAATCATTGACTGAAAATGGTTATGTTCGGCTACTTGGAGACCATTTGCAGCCATTCATGGACTTCATGTAACAAACAACGATGGATGACACTACGCCTTGTCTCCGGGCCACAATATTCGCGATTGCTTTGGAGATCATTGTGGACAATTCTAGGGAATTGTTTGGCCACCCAGATCGCCCGCAATGAATCCCATCGAACATTTACGTGAGGTAATCGAGAGGCCACTCTGAGGACAAAATCCTACACCGGCACGGCATAAGTAAGTACGGTCGCAGGTTCCAATGCTGCCTCGGGCATGGATGTGTGTGATGTCCTTAGGTTAGTTAGGTTTAAGTAGTTCTAAGTTCCAGGGGACTGATGACCACAGATGTTAAGTCCCATAGAGCCATTTGAACCAATCCATTGCACAAACTGACATCCGGCACCTGTGCAACACAAAGCATGCACGTTTGCATGCTCGAATTCAACATGCTGTCGGTTGCACTGGTTATAAGCGTATCAGCATTTCATATTTGCAATGGCTCATCTCGCGATTACATTAACCTGTGATCTTGCAATGTTAATTACTTAAATATTTTATCCAGACAAATGTACTCCCGAAATTTCATTATTCTATATTTATTATTTTCTGGTTTTGCGATTATTTTTCCGTCATTGCATATCAATATTTTTACTCCGAGTATGATGGGCAATATAGAAGGATAATCATATCTACTCGTTTAAAAAATAAGGTTGCAAAATGTTACCAGAAAGAACATTCTTTTTCTTCAACCACTGGAGTAAGAAGGGCACGATCCTAGAGATCCTGCATGGCGCTGAGTGTGGTATTCCTGAATAAATCGATTCTATATTAGCATGGCGGTCCGACTCTAATGGCCTCGTTGTCGACGGGACATTAAACACTAATGTTCTCCTTCCATGACGGTCGTGGGAATCCGACCAATGCCAGCAGCTGTATTGTGAAACAATAAACCGTAACCTTGGCAGCCTACAAACCTGCTAATGTCGAATAACAACATGCGCTTTTAGACGTTCGTCCTTATGACACAAAGCATAAAACAATATACTTTCAAATAGTGAACGTTCATATGTGAATTCCGAACGATCAGCCCACTACGTAATGTTTCATTATACATGAGGAATGTACCTACACTACTGGCCTATAAAATTGCTACACCAAGAAGAAATGCAGATGATAAACGGATATTCATTGGACAAATATATTATGCTAGAACTGACATGTGATTACAGTTTAACGCACTTTGGGTGCATAGATCCTGAGAAATCAGTACCCAAAACGACCACCTCTGGCCGTAATAACGACCTCGATTCGCCTGGGCATTGAGTCAAACAGAGCTTGGATGGCGTGTACAGGTACAGCTGCCCATGCAGCTTCAACACGATACCACAGTTCATCAGAAGTAGTGACTGGCGTATTGTGACGAGACAGTTGCTCGCCCACCATTGACCAGACGTTTTCAGTTGGTGAGAGATCTGGAGAATGTGCTGGCTAGGGCAGCAGTCGAATATTTTCTGTATCCAGAAATGCCCGTACAGGACCTGCAACATTCGGTCGTGCATTATCCTGCTGAAATGTAGGGTTTCGCAGGGATCGAATGAAGGATAGAGCCACGGGTCGTAACACATCTGAAATGTAACGACCACTGTTCAAAGTGCCGTCAATGCGAACAAGAGGTGACAGAGACGTGTAACCAATGGCTCCCCATACCATCACGCCGGGTGATACGCCAGTATGGCGATGACGAATACACACTTCCACTGTACGTTACCGCGATGTCGCCAAACACGGATGCGACCATCATGATGCGCTAATCAGAACCTGGATTCAGGCGCTCCTGTCTGTGATGCAGCGTCAAGGGTAACCGCAAGCATGGTCTCCGAGCTGATAGTCCATGCTGTTGCAAACGTCGTCGAACTGTTCGTGCAGATGGTTGTTGTGTTGCAAACGTCCCCATCTGTTGACTCAGAGATCGAGACGTGGCTGCACGATCCGTTATAGCAATGCGGATAAGATGCCTGTCATCTCGACTGTTAGTAATACGAGGCCGTTGGGATCCAGCACGGCGTTCCGTATTACCCTCCTGAACCCACCTATTCCATATTCTGCTAACAGTCATTGGGTCTCGACCAACGCGAGCAGCAATGTCGCGATACGATAAACCGCAATCGCGATTAGCTACAATCCGACCTTTATCAAAGTCGGAAACGTGATGGTACGCATTTCTCCTCCTTACACGAGGCATGGCAACAACGTTTCACCAGGCAACGCCTGTCAACTGCTTTTTGTGTATGAGAAATCGGTTGGAAACTTTCCTCATGTCAGCACATTGTAGGTGTCACCACCGGCGCCAACCTTGTGTGAATGCTCTGAAACGCTAATCATTTGCATATCACAGCATCTTCTTCCTGTCGGTTAAATTTCGCGTCTGTAGCACGTCATCTTCGTGGTGTAGCAATTGTAATGGCCAGTAGTGTATATATCTTTCGCCCCACCTAATTTCTGCAGTTGTGGTGATATATTAATCATTTACATATCCAAGTGTGAAGCGCACGTCATCTCAGTTTGACCTTTGTTGCACGTTACCTTCATGGCGCTGAAATTATGATGGTCAACAGTGTACACAATGAGCAAAGTCGCCCCTAAATGCGGCCATCGGCAAGTGGTGTCAACTTTGCATTAAGCTCATAGTCATTTCATAGACAAGAAGGGGTTCGGTTCCACTTTTGTCAGTTTCAGTATTTCAGCATTTCCATCACATTCTTCCGTTTTTGTCATATCAAGGAATTTTAATACCTCCGGTCTGAATTTTTCGCTACTCAGCGGAGCGTGTGTCATCTTGATACTTCGTGACAGTTTAAAACCGCTTGCCAGGCAGCCTGAACATATGAGTGCCCCGGTGTACATGAGGTTGGGTAACATTAGGCGGCTACCGACATGTGTTGCCGTATCTGGTTTCTGAGCTGCACAAGTAACGAAGCTCGGTCTGTTGAGGCCAATGAAGGATGTTGCGGTCGGCGCCCCGTGTATTGTGGTCGCGTAACAACTATATCGCTACAACTTGTACACATTCCCATCTCGACGACAGCCTGCCAGAGGTTAGGGAACGATGGCTGCACTTGGGATATTT
This sequence comes from Schistocerca americana, assembly GCF_021461395.2. NCBI lineage: Eukaryota > Metazoa > Arthropoda > Insecta > Orthoptera > Acrididae > Schistocerca > Schistocerca americana. The sequence goes on from NC_060125.1 coordinate 174,253,885, forward strand.
TCCACATCAGTGTACCGAGCACCACTACCCGTCTCGGCAGTCTAGGTTGCTGTAGGTGGAAGACTTAAGATCAAATAATGCAGAAGGGATGTATAACATTCCAACAGAATATCCAAGATAATTGGGGGAAGTGGCAACAAAACGACTATTCAAGTTGGTGTGTAGAATCCATCAATCTGGCGACATACCATCTGATTTTCGGAAAAATATCATCCCACAATTCCTGAGATTGCAAGAGCTGACAGGTGTGACAATTATCGCATTCAGTTTAATAGCTCGTGCATCCAAGCTGCTGACAACAATAATATATAGAAGAATAGAAAATAGAATAAAACTGAGGACATGTTAGATGACGATTAATTTGGCTTTAGCAAAGATAAAGACACCAGAGAGGCAATTCTGACATTGCTGCTGATAATGAAAGCAAGACTAAAGGAAAATCAAAATATGTTCATAGAATTTATCGACTTAGAAAAACCTATCGACGATGTCAATTGGTGCAAAATGTTAGAAATTGCAGGGAGAAAAGGGGTAGGGAGAGACGAGTAATATACAACATGTACGAGAGCCTAGGGGGGAATAATAAGAGTGGAAGACCAAGAACGAAGTGTTCGGATTGAGACGAGTGTAAGACAGTAGTCTTTTGTCCCTACTGTTCAATCTGTACATCGAATATGCAATGATGGAAGTAAAAGAAAGGGTCAGGAGTGGAATTAAAACTGAGAGTGAAATGATATCAACGATATTACATGATCTGCTGAATGGAATGAACAATCTAATTAGTACAGAATATGGATTGAGACTAAATCGAAGGAAGACGAAAGTAATGAGAAGTAGCAGAAATGAGAAAAGTGAGAAATTTAACATCAGCATTGATGGTCACGAAGTAGATGAAGTTAGGGAATTCTACTACCTAGGCAGCAAGATAACCAATGACGGACGGAGCAAGGAGAATATAAAAAGCAGACTAGCACCGGCAGAAAGGGTATTCCTGGTCAGGAGAAATCTACTAGTATCAAACGTAATCCTTAATTTGAGGAGAAATTTCTGAGAATCTGCGTTTGGAAAACAGCATTGCATGGTAGTAAAACATGGAATTTGGGAAAATGGAAACGGAGGAGAATCGAAGCATATCAGATCTGGGGCTACAGACGAATGTTGAAAATTAGGTGCCCTGATAAGGTAAGGAATGAAGAGGTTGTGCGCAGAATCGGAGGGAAAAGAAATATACGGAAAACACCGACAAAAAGAAGGAACAGGATAATAGGACATCTGTTAAGACATTAGGGAATGACTTCCATGGTACTAGAGGGAGCTGTAGAGGGCAAAAACTGCAGAGGAAAACACAGACTGGAATACATCCAGCAAACAATTGAGGACGTAGGTTGCAAGTGCTAATCTGAGATGAAGAGGTTGGCACAGGAGAGGAATTAGTGGCATGTATTATCAAACCAGTCAGAGGACTGATGACTCAAAAAAAAAAAAAAAGCAGAGAGAAAACATTGTGTTTTTTCTAAATTCAAATGGCAATCACAGAAAGAAACAGACGCTAAACGACCAAATAACCAATACCAACCAAACGTTATTTACGAGAGTTGGAACTTTAATAGTGGCAACTATTTATTTACAGCTCGTACAAAATAGATACGTGTTTCAAAGTTTTACTGACCTTCAAAGTAGTCACCAGCATTGTGTATAACCCGTTGCCAGCGATGTGGAAGTCGTAGGATACTCTTAGCAGTGCCAGTTGTGTTGACAGTTCGAGCGGCGCTGTCTATTTCCTGACGAATTTGTAGCAGTTTTGAAGCGAATGCCTTGAAGTGTTTCCTTCAGTTTAGAAATAGAGTTGAACTTACGAAGACTTAAGTCAGGGGAGTGCAGTAGGTGGTATAGCACTTAGCAGCCCCATTAATGAAACAAATCAGTAACAGCTTGCACTGTCCTGCAGAAAGTGTCATCACTTCCGTCGCTGTGCTTTTCACTTTTGGAACACAGCCTACGACCAGCTTAGAGACAGAAGTGATGACACCTTCTGCAGTACCTGACTATCATTTTGCAGGATAATGCCCAAGCACGTCCTGTGTCCAATTCTTGCATCGTTCTCCTGTCTGGTTTTAGGAAATCCAACGAAGAATACGTTTGGCAACACTGTCCGGCGAGCCGCTTGGATTTGCACACACAACGGCCTGATTGGCTGACTTCAGTGCTAATTAGCTCGGAAACGGCGAAACATATCGAATTTTTTTAATAGTTATTTCTAAGCACAACGTATCCTGCAACAACCTTTACAAGCTATTTCTGACCTCCCTGTATATGCAAAACAATGTCACTGTTTTCCTAATAGGAAATCGTACAGAACAGGTATTGTAACTTTGACTACTTGTGGAATAATTCTTGAAATACTCGGTTCAGAGACCCAGCACACGTACACGATTGAAGGACAACTGCCACCTTTAGTCAAGAACAACATGTCATCAGCCGATTTTGCGTCACGATGGATGGTGTACGATTTTCATATGACTGGTGTGAATTTATCCAGCATGTACCTGAACATCCTCTAAACCCATTTGTGTAAAAATTTTGTGACCTAGTTAACCAGTTTTCTGAGAACATCATTCCGAGGTTCTTGACCTCAAAAAAATTTCGACATTACGATCATGTTTTTTTCCCCTTTTGTTTTCTTCTGTTAGTCAAAGTCACGATCAATCTGGTCGTATAACGCGACGCGCAGCTGCATCAGCTTGCAAGTTGGGAAGGTGAAGCCAGATTGTGATTGAAACTGCGCGGCGGATTTACGGCAGTGAGCTGGCACAACGGCCGGCTGGAGTATGGTTTCTAGGAGCTTTCCCACACTCGTTTCGGCAAATACTGGGCTGGTTTCCAAATTCCACGTCGAATAATACGATACGCAAAAAGTTAATATACGGACACACCAACAATAAAGTTATACGATTCACAGACAGATGTTGCATGTGAAAACCTTCTCTTAAATTGGTAACTGTGGCAGCAAGAGAGGCATCCTCAAAGTTAAATAATAAAATAAACTCTTGAAAAAGCAGACCTCTTACTAGGCGCGATAAACGCCATGGAAAAGAAAAAAAGGCTGAAGGTTACGGCCAGGAAATTACGAGGGGCTTTCATCTCTAAGGACCCAGACTCAAGAAAGCAGCCTGCGAATGCGAGATGAAAGAATTCTAGAGCATGTTATATACCGTTGCGCATTACTTGACACAATTTAGAAAACATTCCTTTGTGCACTACCTATACACACATAAATTTGTACTAACAGTTGCTACAGAATGGGATCAGGGCAGCAGTACAATTTTAGGTGCTGCATTCAATAAGTAATGCAACACAGTTTCTTCTGAGAGCAGATTAGTTTTATTCAGGATTCCAAAACACAATATTATTCTCCTCTCTTTTGGCTACAAAACCATATTTTTCAATGTAATATCCGTTCAATGTGACGACCTTATGCCATCATACTGGCAGAGCTTGTATGCCCCCCGCATTGTGCCATTCTACTGTTCGAAGTCCGGAGCCAACATCTTGCTGCATCAGTAACCTGACTATAAACTAAGTACTGCATCCCGTCGAGTGCATCCTTCATTGGGCCAAACAGACGGAAGGTGTGGAATCCGGACTGTACGGTGGATGAGGAAGAATAGTCTAGTGAAGTTTTGTGAGTTCCTCTCGGATGGCCGGCCGGTGTGGCCGAGCGGTTCTAGGCGCTTCAGTCTGGAACCGCGCGACCGCTACAGTTTCAGGTTCGAATCCTGCCTCAGGCATGGATGTGTGTGATGTCCGTAGGTTAGTTAGGTATAAGCAGTTCTAAGTTCTAGGGGACTAATGACCTCAGATGTCCCATAGTGCTCAGAGCCATTTGAACCATTTGAACTTCTCGGATGCGCGGACTTATGTGAAGCCTTGTGTTGTCACGGAGAAGGAAAAGTTGTTTGCATTATTGTGCGACGAACACTCTGAAGTCGTTTCTTCAATTTCCCAAAGGTAGCACAACACTTCACAGCTGATCATTGCACCAAGAGGGAGGACATCACACAGAATAATCCTTTCAGGCCGCCAGAAGAGCGTCGTGATGACTGGGTGTTGTGTGATGTCCTTAGGTTAGTTAGGTTTAAGTAGTTCTAAGTTCTAGTGGACTGATGACCATAGATGTTAAGTCCCATAGTGCTCAGAGCCATTTGAACCATTTTGAACCGCCAGAAGACTGTCGCCATGACTTTACCCGCTGAGTGTACAGCTTCGAACTTTTTTTTTTTTTTGGACGAGAGGTGGTATGGTCCCACTCCATGGGTGCAATGAACCCACATTTAACTGCCTCTGGCGATGTTCGACAAAAAATTGTCAAGATCAACCTCAAAACGTGCTAGAAATTCCGCATAGATGGTATTACATTGTTCTTTATAGTCTTCTGTTAGACGACGAGGAACTTAGTGGCCACACACCTTGGAGTACCCCAACTAGTGGACGTTTGTGTCAGCACTACCAACAGAGATGTCCAGTTGAGCAGCTGAGCAGCGAGGTGTGTAATTGTAATCCACCGGTCACCTCGAATAAGTGTGTCCTATTGTTCCAACACTGCAGAAGTCACAGCTGGCCAGCTGACCAACACGTGGAAATCTGACAGGTTTGTGCGATCTCGTTGCGATGATGACAGAAGCCTCGCCCAACAACTCACGTGCTTTTGTTCACTGCCAGGTCCCCGTAGACATTGCGCAAGTGGCTATAAATGTCTGCGATGCTCTGGTTTTCCTTCAAAATTCATTGACATCCCTGTGTTTGGAACCACCTCCATTACAGGTGTCATTTTGAAGGCTACATATAGCGCCGCCACCTATCGGAAATTCATGAAACTATAGGGACTGGAGCGGGCATATTCCACGATGTCCAACAACAAACTCTGTACTTTTTCAACTGAAACCGGTCGAAACAAAATGTGTTATATTATTCATTGAGCGCCCTCGTAGCCTCTGCTACCATTTGCAAAGCCGGCCGCGGCGTCCGAGCGGTTCTACGCGCTTCAGTCCGGAACCGCGCGACCGCTACAGTTTCAGGTTCGAATCCTGCCTCAGGCATGGATGTGTGTGATGTCCGTAGGTTAGTTAGGTATAAGCAGTTCTAAGTTCTGGGGGACTAATGACCTCAGATGTCCCATTGTGCTCAGAGCCACTTGAACCATTTGAACCAATTGCAGAGACAAGATGCACTATTCCGAATTTTCTTCAACATGTAGCATGCGGCTTGTGGCCGAGTACTGTGCACCTGTCTGGTTGGAAAGTGTACATGTGAAGAAGGTAGACACAAAACTTACGACACAATGTGCTGCATTACTGGTTCCATCAAACCAATCCCATGCCACTGGTTAGCTGTACTGTGTCACATTCTTCCACCTCACTTAAGGCGGAAACAAGCTCTACTGAGGGAGGCCAAGAAAATCTCTACATCACCTTCTCTACCACTGCACCAGGAATTTTGTCACACGCCACAGCAACGATTGCGTGCAAGAAGACCAGCAGGTGTTACTGCCAAACAACTCATCGCGGATGGGTTTGATCTAAATGAAAGCTGGAAGCATGAATGGTCAACAAAAACATTGGGAACAAGAGCCCATCACCTTGATCCCACCAAAGAAGCCAAAAGGTTTTGACCTACCGAGGAATCTTTGGTGCCGCCTTAACAGGTTAAGGACTGGACATGGTTGTTGTAGCTACTTCAGGTACAAATGGGGCTGGATCAGTTCACCAATGTGTGAATGTAATCAAGAGCAGCAGACAATTGAACATTTAGTCCAACGCTGTCCACTTCATTCATACCCAGGAATTCCCGATGACTTGTTCACTCTCACACCCAGCTTAATTAACTGGTCGAAAAACACGGACTTTGAGGTTTAATCTTGTCTTATATGTTGTTGTTGTTGTTGTTGTTGTTGTTGTGGTCTTCAGTCCTGAGACTGGTTTGATGCAGCTCTCCATGCTACTCTATGCTGTGCAAGCTTCTTCATCTCCCAGTACGTACTGCAGCCTACAGCCTTCTGAATCTGCTTAGTATATTCATCTCTTTGTTTCCCTCTACTATTTTTACCCTCCACACTCCCCTGCAATACTAAATTTGTGATCCCTTGATGCCTCATAACATGTCCTACCAACCGATCCCTTCTTCTACTCAAGTTGTGCCACAAGCTCCTCTTCTCCCCAATTCTATTCAATACCTCCTCATTAGTTATGTGATTTACCCATCTAATCTTCAGCATTCTCCTGTAGCACCACATTTCGAAAGCTTCTGTTCTCTTCTTGTCCAAACTATTTATCGTCCTTGTTTCACTTCCATACATGGCTACACTCCATACAAATACTTTCAGAAACGACTTCCTGACACTTAGACCTATACTCGATGTTAACAAATTTCTCTTCTTCAGAAACGCTTTCCTTGCGATTGCCAGTCTACATTTTATATCCTCTCTACTCCGACCATCATCAGTTATTTTGCTCCCCAAATAGCAAAACTCCTTCACTACTTTAAGTGTCTCATTTCCTAATCTAATACCCTCAGCATCACCCGACTTAATTCGACTACATTCCATTATCCTCGTTTTGCTTTTGTTGGTGTTCATCTTATATCCTCCCTTCAAGACACTGTCCATTCCGTTCAATTGCTCTTCCAAGTCCTTTGCTGTCTCTGACAGAATTACAGTGTAATGAGCGAACCTTAAAGTATTTATTTCTTCTCCATGGATTTTAATACCTACTCCGAATTTTTGTTTCATTTACTGCTTGCTCAATATACCTCTATTACTGGTGCCATTTTGAAGGTGTAAGTAGGTTGTTTAGGTTTTTATGTTGATAACGCCACGTAGCGCTCTGTATGAAAATCTCTGACTGTGCTGTGTGCAGTTTGTGGCTGGTTGGCATTGTTGGAATATTCGCTATTGTTGTGTTGGGCAGTTGGATGTGAACAACGCGTAGCGTTGCGCAGTTGGAGGTGAGCTGCCAGCAGTGGTGAATGTGGAGAGCGGAATGCCAGAGTTTTGAGAGATTACTGTGTGAGCACGATCTGGCCATTTTGAAGATGTAAGTAGGTTGTTTAGGTTTTTATGTTGGTAACGCCACGTAGCGCTCTGTATGAAAATCTCTGACTGTGCTGTTTGCAGTCTGTGGCTGATTGGCATTGTTGGAATATTCGCTATTGTAGTGTTGGGCAGTTGGATGTGAACAGCGCGTAGCGTTGTGCAGTTGGAGGTGAGCCGCCAACAGTGGTAGATGTGGAGAGAGGGATGCCAGAGTTTTGAGAGATTACTATGTGAGCACGATCGGGACGTGTGTACGCCAGAAAAAGGAAATTTGTAAAGATGGATGTTACATATTTGACTTTTGAACATTATTATGGTAAATACAACCTACTTACAAAGGCTATGTATAGCTCCGCCACCTATCGGAAGTCCATGAAACTATAGGGGCTGAAGCGGGCATATTACACGATGTCCAACAACAAACCCTGTAGTTTTTCAACCGAAACCGGCCGAAATAAAATGTGTTGCATTATTCACTGAGCGCCTCTGCTACCAATTGCAGAGACAACGTGCACTATTCCGAAGTTTCTTCAACATGTAGCGTGCGGCTTGTGGTACCATGTCACCTGGTGTTGGCTTCGCTGGAACATCACCTGTACAATCGTGCGCCAGGGTGAGTAGGAAGGTATGAGGGCAGGCAGAGCTGCGCCGTGTGGCGGGCCAGCCTGCCACCTGTGTGAATGGTGAGGGGCAGGCGGCGCTGGGCTGGATGGGGCAGCGCAGCCCGGGCCCTCACTGCGTCCGCCTATCGATCTCCGGCCAGCCGCAGCCGAGGGTACCACAAGCACAGGTGGCCGCCGACACCGGCCTCCCAGCACGTGTGGCCGCGTTAGCAACACAGCTCACACCGCAGCCTGCAGGTGGCCTGGATCGCAACTGGCGCCTGCTGTAAATACCTAACTCGCCGGACAAAGTATTCGTCACTCCCTTAAAGGAGCACACTGGTCGCTTCGGAGTGCTGTGTATGGTGGAGACCTGGAACCAGGAGGGCATGTAGTCCCCCCCCCCCCCCTCCTGCCCTTTCCCCAACTTCGCCCTCTCGCGTAAGTCGTGGTAGTGAAGTGTCCAGTCGTATGGAATGAGCGCAGTAACGTGTACCATCGTGGAAACCTGAAAAAAAAATTGTTCAAATGGCTCTGAACACTATGCGACTTAACATTTGAGGTCATCAGTCCCCTAGAACTTAGAAATACTTAAACCTAACTAACCTAAGGACATCACACACATCCATGCCCGAGGCAGGATTCGAACCTGCGACCGTAGCGGTCGCACGGTTCCAGACTGAAGCGCCTAGAACCGCTCGGCCACAACGGCCTGCTTGGAAACCTGAACCGCTGAACGATTTTGCTAAAGACTTGAACATGACCATGTGTTTAAATGTGTGTGAAATCTTATGGGACTTAACTGCTAAGGTCATCAGGCCCTAAGCTTACACACTACTTAACCTAAATTATCCTAAGGACAAACACTCACACCCATGCCCCAGGGAGGACACGAACCTCGGCCAGAATCAGCCGCACAGTCCATGACTGCAGCGCCTCAGACCGCTCAGCTAATCTCGCGCGGCGAACATGATCATGACCACATTGTGAATAAACTTGTCCGATTTATTGCTTTATCAACGAGGACTGTCAAACATGTCTAGAATATTCCAGACAACAATGGAAAATTTGGGGTAAAATTCGTGTGACTGCAAATTTTTGTACAGTGGTAGTAGGGAGTGTCATGAACAACATACTAAACATCCCGAGCGGTGAGATGTGGCGGCAGGGAGGAGGAGGGTGTTTGGAGGGTGGGGGTGTTTAATGGCCACTTTCTTATGGTTTCCTTCGATACCTCAAAAACCGTGGCTTCTGGCGAAAGGCTTTTGATACCGTTCCTTACAAGCGACTATTAATGAAATTGCGTGCATATGAAGTATCGTCTCAGTTGTGTGACCGGATTCGTGATTTCCTTTCGAAGAGGTCACTGTTCGTAGTGATAGACGGCAAATCATGGACTAGAACAGAAGTGCTATCTGGCGTTCCGCAAGGTAGTGGCGTAGGCCCTCTGCTGTTCCTGACTTACATAAATGATCTAGGTGATAATTTGAGCAGCCCCCTTAGTTTGTTTGCAGATGACGCTGTAATTTACCGTCTAGTATAATCTTTAGACGATCAATTCCAATTACAAAATGATCTAGAGACAATTTCTGTATGGTGCGAAAAGTGGCAGTTGGCACTAAACAAAGAAATGTACGAGATCATCCACATGGATACTAAAAGAAATCTGATAAATTTTGCGTATACGATAAATCGCACAAATCTAAGGGCTGTCAATTCCACTAAATACCTAGGAATTACAATTACGACCAACTTAATTGGAAAGACCACATCGATAATACTGTGGGTAAGGCGAAACAAACACTGCGGTTTGTTGGCAGAACACTTGGAACATGCGACAAACCCACTAAACAGACAGCCTAAATTACACTTGTCCGTCCTATACCGGAATATTGCTGCTCGGTGTGGGATCCTTACCAGGTAGGATTGACGGAGGACATCGAAAAAGTGCAAAGAAGTGCAGCTCGTTTCGTGTTATCGCGCAATAGGGGTGAGAGTCACTGACATTATACGCGAGTTTGGGTGGCAGTCATTGAAACAAAGGCGGTCTTCTTTGCGGCGAGATCGATTTTACGAAATTTCAATCACCAACTTTCGCTTCCGAATGCGAAAATATTTTGTCGACACTCACCTACGTAGGGAGAAATGATCATAATGTTAAAATAATAGAAAGTGGAATGGTAGAGAAGTAGTATGAAAATGGTTCGATGAACCCTCTGCCAGGCACTTAAGTGTGAATTGCAGAGTAACCATGTAGATGTAGATGCTTCCCAGCACAAAATTAAACTACATCAAACTGCCTGTAAGAAAGGTTCTATTCATTTTCGCACTAGCTTTAATAGTTTCCGTGTTTCAGTGGACGGAAGAATCGCAGATTATTGAAAATAGCGTTTTAAGCGTATGAAGTTAATGTTTATTGACAAATAAAGTTGATTAAGAACAAAAATTAAACATGTGTACCACATCTAAGTGGAGCAGAATCGTATCAAAGAAATCAAAGAATAAACTATGTTGTGAGGGTGTAATGTATTGGAAGTGGGAAAAGGGAGCGGACACAAATAAGTACTCACTTGATAAACTGAAAATAGCTACACTATGTAACACGAGATCAGTGCAGTTATTTTGTCTGCTTACATAAGAGAACTGGACAGGAACCGCTGAGGAGACAGTGTGTGCCACATCCGCCTCTGTAGCTGTGCGGCCGATTGCTAACCCAAGGGGCCCGCAATCAGTTCCCAGCCAGGTTGGAGTTTTTCTCCGCTCGGGGCTGTCCTTACATTCGCATAATCGTAATTCACATTCCACTATTTGGATGACTATATGGGCGCGTCCCGCAGGCCAATACACTAAAAAAAATAGTGTGTCTGTAAGCTAAAATGTGAGTAGCAGCCATGGTAGAGGAAGCAGCCTTTCGCGGAAGAATGCTACAACTGTGGTACACGATGACTTAGAATCAATTTCGCCCCTGTCAGCGTCGAACATGGCGCATAGATTTAGGTAGAATCTGTGTATGTTCTTTCCTTGAATTAGTGTTATTAGTAACTCATATCTCCATTCAATGTACTTTTAACACATTTTGTGAAAAGTAAATTCTTCCCGGGAGCGTACGCGTAGTTCGTCGCCAGTGATACTTTAGGCGACCTGCGGAAGGGCAGAACTTTGTGTAACACCCTGTAGTGGCTTTTTGCGGCGTAGTGAGAAAGAGAAAGTGGGGACTCGCCTGCTCGTTCTTCATTTCGCAGATCTACGAAAAGGGGAAGTGCATCACCAGAAACTGATGACCTTTCTTCCCTCCCGCGTCTACCCTCTATCCCACCCACTCCCTCAATACGGTTCTACTGCATTTACGTGTGGTAAACAAATTTAATATTTGTTCTTAACCCACTTTATTTAGCAATAAACATTAATCCTGTAAGGTTAAAACACTATTGTAGTAATCTCCTATTTCTCCATCGTCGGCAACACGGAAACTATCAATGATGTAGAAAATTTAATGATTATACGTTTGAACTGGGAATCATTTTCGCTAGAATCCACAGTTCTCGAGATATTCAGGAAAAACACAAAAAAGGGAAGTTTAAACGCCACCTCTCCCACCCGCAACCCTACGCTGACACACCACCTGTCAGCGCTTTTACTGTGTTGTTCATGGCAGTTCCAACCCCCCACCCCCGGCACTCTCCACAACCATACAGAAATTTGCATCTACGCGGTGTTTTTCCTTTGTTAGACTTTTTTGCCCCTTATTGACTGGGCCATAAGGAGCAATGAGCCACATGCAGCCATGTAACACAACATAAGAATAGTGGTCGTAAAAAGATCCTAAGCTACAGGAATCGGAGACAAGTGACATGCCTTGTCGATGACAATTCGTTTCAAACCCGATATGAATCGCTGCTGTCACTGAATGCATGTCCACCCGAAACAGATTCCGAGCACACACTGCGAAGGGAACTGTCTGCAATGGATTTTTTTGTGGCACGTATCTCGCAAAAGGCCATTGCTCACAGTGGCACAAAAAAGTGTGCATCTTCAATGATCCAAAAGAAAAAGCCGAAATTGGGCAGTAGCTGACTGGAGGCATGTAGCTGGTCCGACGAGTAGCAGTTTTTTCTGTTTGCAAACGATGCCAGGCGTCGAGCGGACCGATGGCCAAAGAGGGTTGACGCCCCAGCGTATTGACGTTATCGTCCAGGCCAGAGGTGGTACTGTGATTTTTTGGGGTGTTTTTCGTACTATGACTTAGTCCACTCGTTTAGGTGCCGTCAGTGTCAGCGAGGATGTTTGTTTCAACATTCTAGGTGACCGATTGTTGACCTTTCTTCTACTTCTTCATGTCAGCATGCTGTAGACACTCCAGTCTTTCAAGTCGACAGCACACATACGTTCCTCGTTTGAGGAATATTCGAGCACCCTAGTGCCCCTCGACTTGTCCGATAATCATCTGATCCTAGTCCCATAGAAAACGTCTAGACTCCTTTGGAACAGTGCGTGAAACTTAGCAATCAACAACCACGTAGTGGTAGTTCTGCAGGATGTAATAATCAATGGGTGTCTCCAGTTGGATATCACATACCTGACTAAATTTTTCGATTCTCTCAGTAGCCGAACTGAGGTCTTGATCATGACTAGAGGTAGTGTTACATAGAACTAGCATGATTTTTCCTCGGGGTGACTAATTTTTTTCTGCTGTACTTATATTTGCCTACTTAATTACTGGAGGATGCAGCTTGTCAAGGAATTACTGCTGAGATGAAGTGTGAAAGTATCATGTATACATTCAGTTATTTGAAGCACTTTCATGCACTGTTTGTGTAGGTGTGTGGGCTTCTGTGAAGTATGTACTTGCTTGTCTTGTCCTGTTTTTAACTCATATGGACGAGGTTGGAGGTTCGATGAGGTTGTAAATACATCCAGGAGTGAAGAAAGATACAAACGCGAAACTTTTCAGGTAAGTTCAGTGAGTTCCGATATGCAAATGACCAAAGTATGGTGTCAATGCGCATGCCCACAGACCCTACGTGGCCCTGCTACTGGGCAGGTGGCCCTATTTATAGTAGAAGAGTCATACATCTGACCAATACATACCGACCCGAGAAGAACGTTAGCAGGCTCCGAGTGTCTGATACACGTGTTAGACGACATTTCTCACAGCCAATGCACTTTGAGATGGGCATAGCCAAGGGCATGAAAATCTCATGCTGGTCGACATGTCGTGTAACCTGCCAAGCAGATCGTTCGAAGTGTTCAGTTAGGCGATCCTGGTAGCAGTGGACTCGAGATGGCACCCATGTGCGATGTACCGGGTCTGGAGCGACGAGACGAAATGATTGAAGGATAGTGCGACAGGCGATCAGGGATCCTCCACGATACAATCAAGTGTTCGCGTGCCATTTGTTCCACAAACCATTTACAGACGCCTTGCGGATCCGCACTTGCAATTCGGAGCTCTTGTCATGTACTGCCGTTAACACCGAGATATCGCCGACTTCATCTACAGCGGTGCTATGCCAGAAAGTCGTGGACTACCACAGACTGGCAGAAAGTGGTGTTTAGTGATGAATTATTCCAATTCTTTTTGACGATTACTGCTGTGGAGGCTGCCTGGTGAACTGTACCGTTCCAGCCACGCTATCGCTCGCCACCACTCTCGCACAGCCGGCTTAATGGTTCAAATGGTTCAAATGGCTCTGAGCACTATGGGACTTAACATCTGAGGTCATCAGTCCCCTAGAACTTAGAACTACTTAAACCTAACTAACTTAAGGACATCACACACATCCATGCCCGAGGCAGGATTCGAACCTGCGACCGTAGCGGTCGCGCGGTTTCAGACAAAAGCGCCTAGAACCGCTCGGCCACACAGGCCGGCGGCTTAATGGTCTCGAGGGCCACAGCCTACGATAGCCGCTCCCCTCTAATATTGTGGTTCGTGGAACCTTAACGGATCAGCGGTATGTTCATCTATATCTACATCTACATCTATACTCCGCAAGCTACCTGACGGTGTGTGGCGGAGGGTACCTTGAGTACCTCTATCGGTTCTCCCTTCTGTCCAGTCTCATATTGTTTGTGGAAAGAAAGATTGTCGGTATGCCTCTTGTGGGCTCTAATCTCTCTGATTTTATCCGCATGGTCTCTTTGAGAGATATACGTAGGAGGGAGCAATATACTGCTTGACTCTTCGGTGAAGGTATGTTCTCGAAACTGCAACTAAAGCCCGTACCGAGCTTCTGAGTATCTCTCTTGCAGAGTCTTCCACTGGAGTCTATCCATCATCTCTCCGTAACGCTTTCGCGATTACTAAATGATCCTGTAACGAAGTGCGCTGCTCTCCGTTGGATCTTCTCTATCTCTTCTATCAACCCTATCTGGTACGGATCCCACACCAGTGAGCAGTATTCAAGCAGTGGGCGAACAAGTGTACTGTAACCTACTTCCTTTGTTTTCGGACTGCATTTCCTTAGGATTCTTCCAATGAATCTCAGTCTGGCATCTGCTTTACCGACGATTAATTTTATACGGTAATTCCATTTTAGATCACTCCTAATGCCTACTCCCAGATAATTTGTGGAATTAACTGCTTCCAGTTGCTGACCTCCTGTATTGTAGCTAAATGATAAAGGATCTTTCTTTCTGTGCATTCACCGCACATTACACTTGTCTACATTGAGATTCAATTGCCATTCCCTGCAGCATGCGTCAATTCGTTGAAGATCCTCCTGCATTTCAGTACAATTTTCCATTGTTAAAACCTCTCGATATACTACAGCATCATCCGCAAAAAGCCTCAGTGAACTTCCGAAGTTATCCACAAGGTCATTTATATATATTGTGAATAGCGTCGGTCCTACGACACACCCCTGCGGCACACTTGAAATCACTCTTACTTCGGAAGACTTCTCTCCATTGAGAATGACATGCTGCGTTCTGTTATCTAGGAACTCTTCAATCCAATCACGCAATTGGTCTGATAATCCATATGCTCTTACTTTGTTCATTAAACGGCTTTGGGGAACTGTATCAAACGCCTTGCAGAATCAAGAAACGTGGCATCTACCTGGGAACTCGTAAGTCTCGTGGGCGAATAGCGCGATCTGGGTTTCACGCGATCGTCTTTTTCGAAACCCATGCTGATTCCTACAGAGTAAGTTTCTAGTCTCCGGAAAAGTCATTATACTCCAACATAATACGTGTTCCAAAATTCTACAACTGATCGACGTTAGAGATATAGGTCTATAGTTCTGCACATCTGTTCGACGTTCCTTCTTGTTGGCGACGTTCTTGAACCGCATGTGAAATCTTTCCTACGTGGTCCATCGGGTACACTTTTCCAACGAGATAATGCTCGTTCGCATAGATCTCAAGTTGCTCAAGACTTCCTTATATCATGCTGACTCTTCTATGAGCGGCCTGCTCCCTGGACTTGTGCCCTACAGATAATGTGTGGGACCATCTTAAACACTAGATGCCACTGTTGACACTCCGTACATGATTTGGAGGTGGTTGTTCAAAATTTGTGGGAGAATCTTCTTACGGTAACGTATCTGGGCAAAGAGGGTCCAACGCGTTATTGATGTTGCATTGTTATTGTCTACAGTGAGTAGCCCAGATGCACAAGCTGCTAAATGCAATTCTTGAAGATTTTTTGAGCACACTGCCGTATGGATTTCTTCAGATGGAATGGGTTTCAGGGAGCAAGACCCGCACTAAACCGTTGAAAATGGCTGTATAAAATCTAGTGCGGTTGCAAAAGCCGTTAAGTGCACGTTGTCTTCGGGAGCAAAGTCCGCTAAATATCAGTTTGTAAAACCCGCCAAGTTGAACAGCCATGGCGGTCGTTGTGCCATGTCCGGATGCAAAGTACGCCAACTGGAATCAGGCTTACGAATCTAGACATTCAACCCTAAAGATTAGAAGGGACATTTTTCTTATTCAGAAATAGGTTGGCTGCGCTGTAGGAAAAGCGTGTGCAACAGTGAAGCTCTTGCTGCCGATGCATTGTCGAAATATTCGCCGGTAATCACAGATCAGCAAGGTGTGTGTTGACGTATTTACATGATTTTTTAAAGAAAATGAGTGATTTGTGGGCATTTTAAATGCAGAAGATGGTACAAACGAAGTGACAGTAATCTAAATGGAACTCAGCAAGAAATCGAACCAGTAGTAATAGTTGAAAATGACCAGAATGACACAGAGGGCGAGAGGGCGACGGCTCACTCCCCCCCAGAAAAAGAAGCAGCGTCCTGACCAGTGTAGAAGAAATGTTTCCAAAACAGAAAGGTAAGCACATGAAAAGTATTATCAAAGGAATATTATGCAGTGAAAACTGTGCTGACACTAATTGCTATGACATACAAGGAAAGCTTAGTGGAAGTGGGTGGTAACTGGCATTTCCAGATTCGAAAATCCAAAGAAATTGTTTTCGCATAACAAGAAGATTTGTCTAGTTAGCAAAGAACTATTCTACAATTTTTAAGTTGGAGAGGGGAAGAGCATCCTGAAGAAGGGATAAATTTCATCATAGGAAACGGTCCAACACTTATCACAGGCAGTGTAGAACTTTCAGAAGCCAAACTCGGAGACGTCAAAAAGCTTTTGGAGCTCCACTTTGGTGAAGACTGGATGACCAACGACAAACTCAAATTCTACACAGAGGTGTTAGACGAGCAGGAAAGCACTCCTAGAATCGCTCCTCCTGCTACCAACCCCCAGAATGAGGAACAAACCGGAAGCGATTTTAAGTTGCTGGACGGTGTTGAGGCTGGTGTCACTTAAAAGCAGTTTTCAGCCAGTTTCATTTTATAGAATTTTTATCGCTGTTTTAACGAAGATGCAACTTTCTAGCAATTTGATTATTATTTTAAAATTTTATCGATGTTTTGCTAAGACGCAGTTTGGACGTTATTATACAGGGCTATTACAAATGATTGAAGCGATTTCATAAATTCACTGTAGCTCCATTCATTGACATATGGTCACGACACACTACAGATACGTAGAAAAACTCATAAAGTTTTGTTCGGCTGAAGCCGCACTTAAGGTTTCTGCTGCCAGAGCGCTCGAGAGTGCAGTGAGACAAAATGGCGACAGGAGCCGAGAAAGCGTATGTCGTGCTTGAAATGCACTCACATCAGTCAGTCATAACAGTGCAACGACACTTCAGGACCAAGTTCAACAAAGATCCACCAACTGCTAACTCCATTCGGCGATGGTATGCGCAGTTTAAAGCTTCTGGATGCCTCTGTAAGGGGAAATCAACGGGTCGGCCTGCAGTGAGCGAAGAAACGGTTGAACGCGTGCGGGCAAGTTTCACGCGTAGCCCGCGGAAGTCGACGAATAAAGCAAGCAGGGAGCTAAACGTACCACAGCCGACGGTTTGGAAAATCTTACGGAAAAGGCTAAAGCAGAAGCCTTACCGTTTACAATTGCTACAAGCCCTGACACCCGATGACAAAGTCAAACGCTTTGAATTTTCGGCGCGGTTGCAACAGCTCATGGAAGAAGATGCGTTCAGTGCGAAACTTGTTTTCAGTGATGAAGCAACATTTTTTCTTAATGGTGAAGTGTTTAAACCTCCTCTACCAAGAAACGTGCCAGAACTGCGAGCTCGCATCAACGATGCTTTCGAACTCATTGATGGGGACATGCTGCGCCGAGTGTGGGAGGAACTTGATTATCCGCTTGATGTCTGCCGAATCACTAAAGGGGCACATATCGAGCATTTGTGAATTCCTAAAAAACTTTTTGAGTTTTTGCATGTGTGTGCAAAGCATTGTGAAAATATCTCAAATAATAAAGTTATCGTAGAGCTGTGAAATCGCTTCAATCATTTGTAATAACCCTGTATTTTCCACAGTATCTTGTGACGTCGAAAGCACGATGGTGTATTTTTATAAAAAAAACCTGATGTTGAACATTCATTTCTGTTTTCTCTTTGAAGCTAGGTAAGTCAATTTGTCGTGGTAAAATAATATCACATTCGTGTTTTTATATGCCAATTTTGTAGAACTTTGAGACTTCTCTTTGAAGTAAAACGTATTCTGTTTATTATCGCCATAATTAAATTCCACCCTTCTGTCATTCCTAACATATCACCGAATTGCGAGTTTTGCAACCGAATGTTTGTTTCGTTGTTGGATCGATACGTTTGCTTAAACTGCTAATTGCACAAATCGGGTGCAAAAACCGATAAGTCAACATTTCTCTCAACATTTAACTTAAGCGCAGATTTCAGCCATTAAAACCGAGTAAGTAATTATTTTTTTACTTATTTTTAAAAAGAAAATGCGACCTTTAACTTTAATAGTTTGGACTGGACAAGTTTTTCGCGATTATCTCGGTTTCGATTATCACGTAGTTAGCGGCTTTTGCATCTGGGCTACATGTACTCACTGTATTTGTTTACATGTCTTGATCAAGTGAATCTCCCATAAATTTTGTTTCGATCCGATGCTCTACTCTTGGTGCGCAACTTTCATTTTTCCTGAGTGTACATATTCCGTGGCTAGTTGGAGAATATGAGAAGCATACCTAGTGATTGCAAATAAGCTTGTCGAATAGTGCTGAAGTACGTATTTTGTCTGCACATGAAACATGAGACCCACGTGAGCACAACAATGATATGTTGCGCTCTGACGGAGGTGCAATCAGCACACTTCCAGATATCCAATGCAAAAAAAATGGCTCTCAGCACTATGGGACTCAACTTCTGAGGTCATTAGTCCCCTAGAACTTAGAACTAGTTAAACCTAACTAACCTAAGGACATCACACACATCCATGCCCGAGGCAGGATTCGAACCTGCGACCGTAGCGGTCTCGCGGTTCCAGACTGCAGCGCCTTTAACCGCACGACCACTTCGGCCGGCTATCCAATGCAGAACGAGCTATTAATATGTACACAATCAAGTAAGTTATTTACAAGAACTGTAACTAAGTTAGTTACAAGAACTTATTGTAGTCACTGATTATATCCAGCTCTTCTTCGTACAGTTTTAAGTTACATACAAATGAAAGCTCGTTTGTTACTTCACAACAAGGAGGGAAAATAATGATTAAGTGAGTAAGAAAACTTTAAGTCCGGACTTACGAGGAATTTTTTGGAGTTAATGATACAATTTTTCGTTGTCTCCTCAAAGGGAGACAATATGCACTTAGCTGGCGTATGGTCAAAGTCTCAAGAAGTAACGTCCCTCTCCTAGGCTCGATAGGAATTAGAGGTTAACTGTCCGACAATGGCACCTAGCGAGACCTCTGGCTGGTGGATCACTACTGTGGCCTGCGCCTTGCCCAGCGAAATCGAAGGAATGGCTATTTTGATAGCTGAGACGGAACTGCCATTCTGTGGCTGTGCGCCAGCATAAATGTCTCTAAAAGTTTCTCTGAGCACGTCATACGTTACCTGGTGCCATCATTCCAGGACGTTGGATTGGAAGAGGAGGAGCAGAGGATGAATTTCATCATCGGTGGCCACCCAGGTCTACAGACCTCACACCTTGCGACTTCTGTCTGTAGGGTTACGTAAAAGACCGCGTTTTTATCACCGTGTGCTTGACCCTCTTGAAAGTCTGCAACATCGCATTGTTGAAGCTATGAATTCGATAACGAGAGACCAGCTCCTTCGTGTTTGGCAGGAAATGAGTCACTGTTTTGATATTTGTCGTGTAACACATGGTGCTCACATGTAATGCATAAAAATTTGAACTTTTCTCTTTCCAGGGATGTTGGAATTGTGTTTCTATTTTTTGTAGTTTGGAAGCAATAAATGTTTGAAATCTGTTCCTTCTTTTTGAATAGCTCTGTTCTTTAACACTTCTTCATTCAGCATTATCTTTACGTTTTTATTTACTCATGGTGCCATTACTTTTGTTTTATTTGTATTTGTTCTCATTCCAAAAAATTTCCCTGTAGCTTCAGTGTTGTCCACTATTCCTGTAATTCTTTTTGACCTGTTGCTAGGAAGACCATGTTGTCTGCATACCGTGAACGCCATATTCTCCTTCCTCCAGTTTTGTCATCTAGTGGACAGTGGTCAGTCGTATTTTCTAAGATAGACTGAAAAGTATAGGAGACAGACAGCAACTCTGTCTGTCTCCTTTTCCAAGTTTTCTGTTCACTTGGTACATTCTCCTCTCACTTTCACTTTTTTCGATTCAAGTATATTGAGTTTATAAGTCATCTTCTTTTCCAGTCTACTCTGTTTTCCCTCATTATAGTTGCAAGCTGAAATGGAACCACCTTCCCATTTCTATCCTTCCCATTACTATGCGCAGATCTTAGTGTCTACTTTCGTTTATATGCAAATTATGTGCAGATCTTAATTACGCGTTTTACTACGTGGAGATATTAGTGTCTACTTTCGGTTTTATGCCAACTGTTAATCAAATCATAATTATGCATTTTCTAGTGTGACGGAATTATTAATATTGATTTTAGTGATTAAATCATTAATCTTCCATTTCCAAAGATGTTTGTGTTTTGTCAATTGTTTGTTCTTTGGAGGAGATGGGTTTTGGAGGGAGGTTCTAACGGCAGTTGATTGGACGTGGCTGGTGTTGATGGAACGATTGGACAGTGAAAATGTTGTGTATTTTTCGTGAATAAACGACGATGACTCAAAAATTCTACACATTATTATTGCAACATACACATACAGGAAGACTAGCTGCAGTAAGACCAAGGATTCTCTTTCCTAGCGGAGCAACCTACATCCAAAGGAATGTAGGTTAAGTATTCCG
This sequence comes from Schistocerca americana, assembly GCF_021461395.2. Taxonomy (NCBI): domain Eukaryota; kingdom Metazoa; phylum Arthropoda; class Insecta; order Orthoptera; family Acrididae; genus Schistocerca; species Schistocerca americana. The sequence continues at coordinate 174,274,313 of NC_060125.1, forward strand.
TAACAGCAACAAAGAAGCATGTGCTTAATTCTGTAAGTGCCGATATTACTATTCGATGCAATCTCTAACATGTGAAGAACTCGCTTATCACATCGATAGCAATTGGAATGCTTGCCGAGGTAGCGCGAACATTTCAAAGCCTATCAAAATCCTTTTCCAGCTCTATGAGACACTTCTCAGTAAACCTCTCTCCCCAGATTCGCAAGAGTTCTATTGCATCTCTTGTGCCTGTATTCAGTCTAAAACCAAATCGTTTTTCAGCAAGATTCTCTTTCATTACCTTTTCCAGACTTTTATTAATTGATTCATAACGTAATTTTCGCTGCATCTGAAGTGAGAGTAATTGTCTTTTGCTCATTGCGTTTCTTGGTTATATGTTTCTTTGTATGGGAAACATTACTATCGTCAGAAAGTCCTGACTTTCACTGCTGTCATGTATTTTGTTACATAGCCTCAATATTTCTATTTACACCTTCTTGGTTTAGATATTTTAGTATTTATCGTGGTATTGTAACTGTACCTACCGATTTCCCATTTTTCATTGCAGCTATTGCGCTCTTTACTTCATCCGTAATGATAGTTTGTCATTTCCCATCATCATTTACACTGTTCACGGATTTAAGTTTCAAGGTTGTTGGCCTGAAATTTTGGTGGCATAGCTGTTTGAAATAGTCTTCCCTTGTCTGTAGGATGTTCTCATGGTCTTTGTACAGTATATTTTCGTCTTTATTTAGAATTTCCACAGCAGCAACCCCTGGTCTGTTTTGGTCCCATGTTGTAGTCTTTACTGTGTTGCACAGTAAATCATATCCTCCCTTCCACTCTAGTACTTCAGCTGAGTCCATTTTCTCTTAACCTGATCTATTTCTGCACGCAGTTTGCTATTCAGACTTCGGTACATTTTCCTTTTCGGGCATGTGACATCATGCAGCACTACAGTGCCTGCTATCACAGCACCGTGTTCGTGGCAGCTTGCTCTGCTGGCAGAAGGCCTGGCGCCTCTTTTCGCGGCTGCCAGACACTCCGTGGTGCTTGTTGTTGTCTGGAACATTTACCAACATACGAAATGAGAGCGAATCGGTGTTTGAACTGCAGGCACTCGTGCCTGTAGTGCAGACGATGCCTAAAGCGTAGCCACCAGCTGGTTGCGAGTGTGTTTCAGGTTGCTCTCTTGTAGCAGGGACACGGCAAACAAGAATCACGCATAGAGATGGACAAACTCGTTCATCCTTGGGAACTAGTTCGGTGATGATCCCTCTTTTCTAGGAACTGTTCATTTTGACTCGTTCACCGTTCATTTGTGCTTGGTATACGGTTCTTATGAAAAACTGAAAATTAGTAGCATAGGTGACTGAAGGATGGAAGGCGCCAAGAGGGGCACTTGCTTCCGCCCTGGAGTACAGAGTTTTGGTTCATAACAGAATTCTCACACACTTGTAATTTTAGTGATTGTGCAAAATCTCTCGTTTAGGAAACTATAGCGTCAGGTGGCTGATCGCAGTGAAATAATGTAAGGTGGCGCACGAAAAACCGGCCCCGTGTTCAGACTCCTCGCCCATTACGCAGGATTTGTTGACCGCTACGAGCAGAATAGATAAACATGTAATAATTAGGTATTGAAGAAATAGCAAATACGCTAATGCAAACAACAGCTTCGAAACAATAGATGACGATTGGTAGGCGACGATGAGCAGTCTAGTACTCGAGGCCGATTTTTCGTGCGCCACCCTGTACCACTGAAATAATATTGTAGAAGTTATCATATTTTCTTTACAAGATGTGACACCAGACCTCGATTATGGAATGCGGACTTCATTCGGTTGTAAGTCGATAATAGTGAACATGCTCTTTTACCTTGGATCAAAAAAAGACGGCAAATGACCACTCGTGTGTGCCGTGCCGACTTCTTTTGCATGTTTTTCGAAATAGTGAAGTAAGCTGATATGCCGTTTTGTTACCTGAAAAGATGTATTACATGCCACGTAATTTTATGCAAGATACGTAATTATAAAATACATTTTAATTACCGGTAAACGAAAAGAACCAGAAGTTCAGAGTTCAAAAAAGGGTTGGAACAGATCTAGAATGGGCGTGCGCAGCGAACGAAACGACCGACTCTATACTGAACTATGAGCAGTCGCCATTGGAACTGTAACGAGTTGCCACGCAAAGAAGGACGAATCCGGCCGAGTGAGAGCGTGACAGATGGGAACGGGACCGAAGCTGGAACGAGATCGACCATTTCTCGTTCCTGGGAACTATGAGTAGAAAGACGCGACCGAGACCGACGGAAACGGGACGGAGGCTGGAACGTGACCGGCCGACGTGCCGTTGCGGGAACGAGACCGACCGTTTCTCGTTCCTGGGAGCTATAGGTAGAAAGCCGCGACCGAAGTGAACGAAAAAGGACCTTTCCTGAGAATTCGTTCATCGGTCGTTCCGTTCATCTTGATGAACCGTTCCTTTGGGCTCGTGAACGACTTACCTCTAACCACAAAGAGTGCATGTAGCACAGATCTGCATTAGAGTATTGAAAATCCGCCAGAACTACACGCGTAATAGAAGTAAAGACTCAGTTTTTCGAACCCTTGTAATTCCAACCCATTGCGATGGTTAAGTTTGAAATTTGGCTCAAAGGTGTGTATAGCCATCCTCCGTAATGGTGCAAAATCGTGGCGTCCTGCGACGTCACCCTCGCCCTCGACGACGCTTCAAAAAGCAAGGTGCCGCCACTTAAGGACAAAAGGCCGCGGCTCAAGAGTTAGTGTGACATGTAAGGTGAGTTAATGACGTCATACTGGCAGCGTATATCATCACAATTCTGCCCAGTGCCGCCGTGGACGACTCACACGATCGGAAGGTCGTCACACCCACTCTAATCTACATTTCATCCCTTCTTTTGACGCCTCTGCGATGGAGGTCACAACCGCGACGCCCAGCGTAGAAATCACGCCGTTTTCCAGTGAGGAAAACATTCCAGGCAGCCGATGCTCAGAATCTACTCGAAAAAGATTCAAGGGGTGGTGGAAAGAGCGTTAATGAAACCACCCCTTTTACCTGCGTCGTTGATTCCCACATATTTCGCGGTCGAAAATGACGGTTCGCAGCACTATGAGCAACAGAAAGACGTTCTTCTCAACCTTTGGCACTGCTGACCCTCTCGGGCGTTTCAGACCTTCTCTAAAGACATTGTGGAGCGCGTCTCCGTAGAATGCGATCGCACACTTTTGGAACGAAGCACGACCACAATTTTTGCTCTCGTGTACTAGATGGAGCCAATGGGAACCCTTCAAAACTGTTCGACGAAATCTGAAAGTTATCCGAAGCTGCTAAGTGCGCTTACACTGTTTCAGCGCTCCTATTTTGTGTTTCCCTGTGATGTGATTACGAGGGTAATGCGACATTGGTAAATGGGTGAATAAAACAGCAAAGTGTCCCTCCCCCCACCCCCCAACCCACCCATTCGGTAAAACCCGCGATGGCACCCGCCCACCTTTATTGACAATTTTAAAAATATGCCTCTAAGACAGAATCCGTGACGTCGTCCTAAGCGCTTGCAGACCGGTAGCCCCTTTGACACTCTCCAATTGCAGATGGCCCACTATCAGGCACAAGAGCAGAAGAGTAATAGCGAATGAGCAGCAAGCAGGGTTGCCTGCCTGCAGGCGACTGATATTCTCTCCACAGGTTATGTCTGCACAGGTACGTTGTTAAAACTCTCAGTGTAGGTGGGCGGGTGCCACAGAGGGTTTTGTCGAACTTGTGGAGGGGGGAGGGGGTTCTTAGAGGGACGCTTTACCGTATTATTCACAGATGTGTCAATGTCGCATCCCCCTCGAGATCACACCAAAAGGGACACATAGTAGGAGCGCTGAAAAAGGTTCAAATGGCTCTGAGCACTATGCGACTTAACTTCTGAGGTCATCAGTCGCCTAGAACTTAGAACTAATTAAACCTAACTAACCTAAGGTCATCACACACATCCATGCCCGAGGCAGGATTCGAACCTGCGACCGTAGCGGTCACGCGGTGCCAGACTGAAGCGCCTAGAACCGCACGGCCACACCGGCCGGCGCTGAAAAAGGATAAGAAGGACTCTTAGCTGCTTAGGTTCAAGTTCAAATTTTGTCGAATGGTTTTGAACTGTCCCTAGTCGTTCCCTCCTGTACGTTAGAGCAAAAGTTGCGATCGCACTGCCAAACGGGTGCGATCACGTTCGATGGAGATGCAGCCACACAATAACCTTAGGGAAGGATTGAAACCGACGGTGTCAGCAATGTCAAAGGTTGTGAAGAACGTTTTCCTGTTGCTCATCGCACTGTGTGTGAGAGTGTAGGAATCAACGCTCCAGGAAAAGGACTGGTTTCATTGAAGCCGTTTATGCAATCCCTGCGGCATTTTAGTGCCGATTCTGAATGGAAGTGTCTGGAATGTTTTCCTCAGCCACACATAAGAAAAACGCGCGATTTCAACGCTGGGCGTTGTGGTTCTAATTTCCATCGCAGAGGTGTCAAAAGAAAGGGTGATGTGTGGACCAGATAAGGTGACGACCTTTCGATCATTTGAGATGTCCATGGTGCCAATTGGGCAGAACTGAGGTGACAGGTGGTTCCAATGTGGCATCACTAACCCGCGGCCTTTTCTTCACGATTGTGGACACTTTGCCGATTGAAGCGTTGTTGAGCCAAGGGTGACGTCGCATAGCGTGACACTTACATCATTACAGAGGAAGGTTTTACGCAACTTCGAGCCAAATTTCAAGCTCAAACGTCGTGATGGGTGGGAATTACGGAGTTTAGAGAACGTGATCTCTTAATTCTATTGCGCAGCGTAACTACAAATCTAACGTGTCAACAGCAGGCCTAAAATCGGCCCTGACACACAAACATCCAGGCCAGATGGTTTATTGGCCTAAAGAAATAAGTACCGAGAACCAGAAAATCAACTTTCCCGAAATAGAGCAATATGCCTGTATTTACTTATCAACAATTATTCAGCTTGTAATGATTCTCCACGCCCTGCTGCCTCCTCTTGCTAAAATGGCCACCTGCCTTTCTGTTTACTGGGCTGATTGTGACCCTGGTACCAGCTTCCTCTCGTACTTGCAGGGGGAATTAACTTCAACCACTCGCTTAGCCACTGGCATTATGACCAATCTGCTAATAGAAGTTAAGGGCAAGTGAAGAGATAGCAGCGATACTTAAATAAACGTCATACACAGGCTCAAGTAAGTATACATATTGTGTAAACCAGTTAACATGATCGCATTTATATGTGTGGCAAAGTGTGCTCAAAATGTGCCACAGTCACTGCTTACATCACGGGGGGAAAGCTACACAAAATAATTATTGTGATACAGAAGAAAATAAAGAAGAGCGAGATAGACGTATGGCAGAGATGACAAAACAGCTGAGCGGCAGGTTGGTTCACTTCGTGGTTCGATTGCGCCGATACATTCGAATTACTATTGTAATATTTAGTAATCGGGGTGTCCTGACTATCAAGCAAAAAGATAATTAAGAGATTTGCTCGTCGAAAACTGGTATCCTTCCATGTCCATCTCAGACTTCATCACTCAGGAACAATGCTACAACGTGGCGGTCCATGTGGACCGGACGGTGACCGTACCTATCGCTGAATCTTTTGTTGACCTCTCCACGGCAGCCCTGAAAGCTATAGCCACTGCTAAGCTTGGATACCATTCAACTCCTGCTCCCAAATAAAGTTGACACTATTGATGTTGTCAGCCTAACTGTGTGTTTTGCAGCAGTGCAGTTGCCTGGTATTGGTTTCTTCTAACGACCAGATCCACCTTGCTGTGTATCCCTGAAACGCTCTAGTCTACAGAAAGTGGCCTTTTTGTCGATATTTACGAGGGACGTTTAATAAGTAACGTAGCACTTTTCCAGTGCATCATATTATTCCTCACTTGCTAGATTGGACAGAGTTAAAAAATTGGACTGTGTAAAAATTGGGACTTTGTAAGGGCGCTGATGACCCGGTAGTTGAGTGCCCCACAAACCAAACATCATCATCATCTACTGGTCGAAGTCGGAGCCACCGTCTTGCTGCGTCAGTAACCTCCACATCATCCACGCACTACTTCCCAAGAAGTGCATCCTTCATTGCACTGATGCCCCTTCGTTGCTCTTCGTGGTCTTCTTTTACGAGGCGAGGAACCCAGCGGGCACACTCTTTTGAGTACCCCAATTGGTGGACGAGTGTGTCAGAACTACCAACAGACACGTCCAATTGATTGTGATCTATCGACCACCTCCAACGAGAGTGTCCGCACGTTCCAACATTCCAGGAGTCGCAGCTATGTCAGGCAAGCCGGCACGCGAGAGATCGGGCAGGTCTGCGTTATCTTGTTGCACTGATCATAAACTCCTCGCCAAACGACTCAGCGGTTTTTTTATTATTTTTACTTTTTTTTCTTACTGACAGATTTCCGCAAACATTCTGCAGGTGCCTATGAATACTGCGCTGCTCTAGTTTTCCGCCAAAAGGAACTCAGTGACAGCTCTAGGCCAGGAACGCACCTCCAGTACAGGCGCCATTTTGAATGCTACGTACAGTGCCGCCACCTATCGGAATCTCATGAAACCATATGGGCTAAAGCGGGAGTATTCTACGATGTTTCACAAGAAATTCAGCTTTTTTTCAACTGAAATTGGCCGACAAAAAATGTGTTACATTACTTATTGAACGCCCCTCGTATCAGCTTCATAATTCAAGTCGCGAAAATGAGGGAAAAATACTTCTGTAGGGGCCAAGTCCTCTAGTGGAGGTAGGCAGCAGAAATCACGAACACCCTGAAGATATTTGAATTCTTTATTGTTATCCTAACAGTTCATTACTGATGACTGGTGCACACGTCGGATGGGCCGCTTGTGGTGGGTGTCTAGCCCACAGTCCGCAGTGCAAGATATTTAGAACAGACGTAGCTAGCAGTCACTACTCGGAGTTCGGTTCGACGGCAGGGCGACTTTGCGAGGATAGGAGTGACCTTGCGAGGATAGCGTTCCTGGGCAGCCTTGTTGTGTAGGGTCAGCTACTGGCGAGGCGGTTCGGCCTCGACAGGGTGTAGGGAAGGTGGGCTGGTGGTCTGCCTCAGAGTATGGCGAACATCCAGTCGACTGGCGGCTGGGGTGGCCACAGTCGAACCTCAGCCCATCGGTACTGCGACTGGACTGGACCCCCCCCCCCACCCCCCCCCAGCGGGAGGCCCACTCAGAACTACGGTTGAGCGATGGCGGTCTCACGGCGGAAGCCCACTCTACAATGGACGCTGACTCGATGAATCGCCAATTTGATGCCCCTGGCTACGCGGTCGGTATTTATACTCCGAGGTGGCGAGAGTCATGTGATAGCGGTACGCACATATAAGAGTATAAAAATATAAAAGTGTCAAGCAACGGCGGAGCTATCATTTGTACACGGGTGTTTCATGTAGAGAGGTTTCCGACGTGATTATTACCGCACAACGGGAATTAACAGACTGACTTGATAACCCATCTACCCAATTTGTTAACAAGGCACCGTGCAAGCTGGTGTGGCGTGTGTTTACATGTAACATACTGTGTCAAATGATTCAAATGGCTCTGAGCAGCATGGGACTCAACATCTAAGGTCATCAGTCCCCTAGAACTTAGAACTACTTAAACCTAACTAACCTAAGGACATCACACACAGCCATGCCCGAGGCAGGATTCGAACCTGCGACCGTAGCGGTCGCGCGGTTCCAAACTGAAGCGCCTAGAACCACTCGGCCACACCGGCCGGCACAGACTGTGTCCTGTGGTCCAACTGAATCGATCATTGAATGTAAATGGTTATGTCTGTTACTTGGAGAGGGCTACAACAACGGCTTGTTGTTGACCGGTACATCGGCGACGTTGGAGCAATGTACGAGACACTCGCAGTGACCGTGGAACGTTACTTTCGTTCGTGAATCGGCGCTCCCGTGACGTCACGTCAAACAACACGCGCGGCTGCCCCCAGAACGCACTTACTCTTGGCGATGATCGGAGCTCGATACAAACTACAGGGTTATTACAAATGATTGAAGCGATTTCACAGCTCTACAATAACTTTATTATTTGAGATATTTTCACAATGGTTTGCACACACGTACAAAAACTCAAAAAGTTTTTTTAGGCATTCACAAATGTTCGATATGTGCCCCTTTAGTGATTCGGCAGACATCAAGCCGATAATGAAGTTCCTCCCACACTCGGCGCAGCATGTCACCATCAATGAGTTCGAAAGCATCGTTGATGCGAGCTCGCACTTCTGGCACGCTTCTTGGTAGAGGAGGTTTAAACACTGAATCTTTCACATAACCCCACAGAAAGAAATCGCATGGGGTTAAGTCGGGAGAGCGTGGAGGCCATGACATGAATTGCTGATCGTGATCTCCACCACGACCGATCCATCGGTTTTCCAATCTCCTGTTTAAGAAATGCCGAACATCTTGATGGAAGTGCGGTGGAGCACCATCCTGTTGAGAGATGAAAATAGCTCCCTGCTTGCTTTATTCGTCGACTTCCGCGGGCTACGCGTGAAACTTGCCCGCACGCGTTCAACCGTTTCTTCGCTCACTGCAGGCCGACCCGTTGATTTCCCCTTACAGAGGCATCCAGAAGCTTTAAACTGCGCATACCATCGCCGAACGGAGTTAGCAGTTGGTGGATCTTTGTTGATCTTCGTCCTGAAGTGTCGTTACACTGTTATGACTGACTGAAGTGAGTGCATTTCAAGCACGACATACGCTTTCTCGGCTCCTGTCGCCATTTTCTCACTGCGCTCTCGAGCGCTCTGGCGGCAGAAACCTGAAGTGCGGCTTCAGCCGAACAAAACTTTATGAGTTTTTCTACGTATCTGTAGTGTGTCGTGACCATATGTCAATGAATGGAGCTACAGTGAATTTATGAAATCGCTTCAATCATTTGTAATAGCCCTGTACTAATCCGCCGATCTAACCTGAAGTGTTTATGGGCTTGTATTAATTCTCTGCAGTGTTATATACGTAAAACTAGTCTAATTGAGGATCGCCAGTCTCGCTTTGACTCTCAACAGTCCAAAATTATTATAGTGCGTTGGGGGAAGGTGCCATACGTTTTGCTTCTACATGAAATTATGACGGGTATTTTCAGACATTTAAAAGGAAATTAATCATAAATGTTTGGCAAAGTTTCCTCAAAGTGAAAACAGATGTACTGAGTTGTTATAATTAAAATGCATTTCCTCACGGAGGTCCACTGTGGGCTGTAATTATCGTATGGCAGCGAAACTTTGTAGATACGATAATGTGGTAATTTGGAACCGATTTACGCTGAAACAGTTTTTGTCACTAGGGGCAAATCTGACGCTGCACCCTGTTTGTATGACGGTGTGACGTCCACGCTGTCTTTTGACAAGCCGTAACATGAGTGAATATCGAGAAGAGAGACCGTACGCTGTTAGTGAAACGGTTTTATGTGAACGTCAGCAATAAAAGTGATGCATTGAGAGAGTATCGCCGGCTCATAGGTCTGAGGAGAGGCACCTTGTCTTTAAATGATTTCAAGAAGACGATAATCAAATTAGAAAACACGGGTGAGCTTGGGGTGATACCTGGAAGAGGAAGTCGTCCTATTCCGGTGGACATTATGAACGAGGTTGCTGTTGCTGTAAGCGACCATGCAGTACGCGTTCGGGGTAGTGCTAATACTCCCACAGTGTCACGAGTTTTTTCCGTCCCATGGTCAACAGTACGGAAAGTTTTGCGGTATTTTTACACTGGTTCCCGTACAAATCCAGACGGTGAAGCAATTGAAACCTCATGATCCGCAGCAACGTTCAGAATTTGCTATTAAGTTTCTGGAAAGGGATATATTCTATGTATTGGCGAGGCACATTTTACACTACAGAGTGCAGTGGATACGCAAAACTGCCGAATCTGGAATACTCTTAAACCGCCTGTTGTACACGGAGAGACATTACAGTCGCCCTATGTGACTGACAAGGGGAGGCCGCCAATTGTGAAATTCAGATTCGATTCATACTGCGCATAATAAAAGCTCATGGCCAGAGGTGTAACGTGGCAAAGCACCAAGATGCACTTCTCAGCCGTTGCCGAGAAAATCGACAGTTAAAAGAAACCGTTGCGGTGAAATACTCTCTACGATTTATAATTTCCTACAGCGTCGTGGCGCAGCGGTAAGTGCTCGGGTTCGTAATCCGAAGGTCACCGGATCGAATGTCGCGCCATGCAACCTTTATTTTTTAGTATTTGTTTTTTGTATATATATATATATATATATATATATATATATATATATACTCCTGGAAATTGAAATAAGAACGCCGTGAATTCATTGTCCCAGGAAGGGGAAACTTTATTGACACATTCCTGGGGTCAGATACATCAGTGTATATATGCACTCCTGGAAATGGAAAAAAGAACACATTGACACCGGTGTGTCAGACCCACCATACTTGCTCCGGACACTGCGAGAGGGCTGTACAAGCAATGATCACACGCACGGCACAGCGGACACACCAGGAACCGCGGTGTTGGCCGTCGAATGGCGCTAGCTGCGCAGCATTTGTGCACCGCCGCCGTCAGTGTCAGCCAGTTTGCCGTGGCATACGGAGCTCCATCGCAGTCTTTAACACTGGTAGCATGCCGCGACAGCGTGGACGTGAACCGTATGTGCAGTTGACGGACTTTGAGCGAGGGCGTATAGTGGGCATGCGGGAGGCCGGGTGGACGTACCGACGAATTGCTCAACACGTGGGGCGTGAGGTCTCCACAGTACATCGATGTTGTCGCCAGTGGTCGGCGGAAGGTGCACGTGCCCGTCGACCTGGGACCGGACCGCAGCGACGCACGGATGCACGCCAAGACCGTAGGATCCTACGCAGTGCCGTAGGGGACCGCACCGCCACTTCCCAGCAAATTAGGGACACTGTTGCTCCTGGGGTATCGGCGAGGACCATTCGCAACCGTCTCCATGAAGCTGGGCTACGGTCCCGCACAACGTTAGGCCGTCTTCCGCTCACGCCCCAACATCGTGCAGCCCGCCTCCAGTGGTGTCGCGACAGGCGTGAATGGAGGGACGAATGGAGACGTGTCGTCTTCAGCAATGAGAGTCGCTTCTGCCTTGGTGCCAATGATGGCCGTATGCGTGTTTGGCGCCGTGCAGGTGAGCGCCACAATCAGGACTGCATAGGACCGAGGCACACAGGGCCAACACCCGGCATCATGGTGTGGGGAGCGATCTCCTACACTGCCCGTACACCACTGGTGATCGTCGAGGGGACACTGAATAGTGCACGGTATATCCAAACCGTCGTCGAACCCATCGTTCTACCATTCCTAGACCGGCAAGGGAACTTGCTGTTCCAACAGGACAATGCACGTCCGCATGTATCCCGTGCCACCCAACGTGCTCTAGAAGGTGTAAGTCAACTACCCTGGCCAGCAAGATCTCCGGATCTGTCCCCCATCGAGCATGTTTGGGACTGGATGAAGCGTCGTCTCACGCGGTCTGCACGTCCAGCACGAACGCTGGTCCAACTGAGGCGCCAGGTGGAAATGGCATGGCAACCCGTTCCACAGGACTACATCCAGCATCTCTACGATCGTCTCCATGGGAGAATAGCAGCCTGCATTGCTGCGAAAGGTGGATATACACTGTACTAGTGCCGACATTGTGCATGCTCTGTTGCCTGTGTCTACGTGCCTGTGGTTCTGTCAGTGTGATCATGTGATGTATCTGACCCCAGGAATGTGTCAATAAAGTTTCCCCTTCCTGGGATAATGAATTCACGGTGTTCTTATTTCAATTTCCAGGAGTGTATATATCGTGGGGTCTCTGATTCGAACGTTTGACTTACACTATACGTATTCGTTTCGGAATATCGTTTCTACGTCTTCCGTTAACTACACGTGTAAACATTATGAAGATAATTAATAACATTTGTGAAATACAACTTTGTTTGCGGAAAACATAATCATGTTCGAAGTCGCCAGTTTTTCCACGACAAACGACTTTCAACAACTTATTATATCCATAATTGTTGCAACCGATTGCCGGGAATTACATATATATATATATATATATATATATATATATATATATATATATATATATACAAAAAACAAATACTAAAAAAAAAGTTGCATGGTGCGAGATTCGATCCGGCGACCTTCGGATTACGAACCCGAGCACTTACCGCTGCGTCACGACGCTGTAGGAAATCATAAATCGTAGAGAGTATTTCACCGCAACGGTTTCTTTTAACTGTCGATTTTCTCGACAACGGCTGAGAAGTGCATCTTGGTGCTTTGCCACATTACACCTCTGGCCATGAGCTTTTATTATGCGCAGTATGAATCGAATCTGAATTTCACAATTGGCGGCCTCCCCTTGTGAGTGGTGTGGATTCACAAGCACCATTATTTTCGGTTCATTCTTCTTTGAAGAGAATACACCCAGAAGTACGTAGTACATAAAGAGGGCGTCATATACGTGGTACATATAGAGGACGCCACACAGCCAACCGACCACACAGCCAACCGATGTGTTCTGCGCAAAGCCCACCTTCATTATACAGTAGTCTTGAATGAACTGTGTCAGGAACCCGAGCGACAGGGGGCTGACGTATTAGGACATGTGTTCAAACTACTTCATTGATAATGGCTGCTTACTAGCCGAAATATAGATCTGCCTTAATAAAACCTGAAAGGAAAGGACGACTGTTTGTTGTACTCCATCATTTTGAAAGAGAAACATCCAGAAGACTTGTCAGGTGTACCGTGCCATCCGCACGTTATCGAGACGTCCTTGAACAGCATGTGATTCCTGCTCTGGAAGAGCGCAGCTGTGTGGGAACCGCTGTTTTCTTGTAAGATGGGGCAACACCTAGCGTCATTCGCCCACTGAAAGATCTTCTTAACACAAGCTTCCACTGACGTGTTATCTCCATAGGTTTTCCAGATGCATGGCCTGCAGGATTACTTAATCTGAATTCTTACGGTATATTAATAATTTTTATTTATGGACCGTCTGACAGCAACTGAATAAAACACAACTTTAGTGCCATACGCGTTTCGCCTTTATTTTCTGCAAGGCATCATCAGTGGCCTGGAATATGTACATATGTTAGCTATTTTATTTACATTTTTGTCATTGTGCCTATAGGTTATAAACAGTTCTGGTGGTTGGTATTTCCTATTAAGTAGTAATGTTTTGAACTATACTTACAGGTTGCGTGGACAATTTCCTACATATTACGCTCCTGTTGCATTTTTGGTGTTGTTCTTTCTCTTATGAACGCCAATTTGCGGTTTTTTCCCCCATTCCACAACACTATGCACTGAACGCTTGTTTTAAAGCAATGTTTTGGTTTCTGTTGCCGACTGTCAAATGTTTTTGCCAAAGATCGAATGTTATTGCCAAACTTATGAGTGTAACTATTGAAGTATCTGTGGTCTGTTCGTGTATGCATTTGTGTGTGCGTTTGCGTATGTGTGTGTGTTTTTTGGTGTGATATATATATTTTTTGTGCTGTGTGTGTATTTTCGTGTTATATATATATATATATATATATATATATATATATATATATATATATATAAAAACACCAAAATACACACACAGCACAAAAAAATATGGACCATCGGACAGCAACTGAATAAAACACAACTTTAGTGCCACAGACACAATAATACATTCCACATCCAACCACCCCCACAGCCAGAAACTTGCAGCACTAAGACACATGTTACATAGATTAAACAGAATCCCACTCAGCAAGAGAAACTATGAACAGTAAATGAGTGCAATCATACAAATAGCTAGGAACAATGGGTATGACACACATGTGGTACACAAGCTCAATCAAAAAATAAAAACACAAATAAAAAACAAACACAACAGTTCCACAATACAAAAGAACTCACAAGCTGAAAACCTACAAACACACACAATGACAACACCACACAGAAAAGAACCAGATGGTACACCATGACCTACACACATAAACTAACACACAGAGTTGCAAACATCTTAAAGAGACAGGGCTTCAAAATAGCATATAAGCCTGGGCAAACCCTTCAATCACACCTAAGCCAGCCAGCTACCAAGAGAGACAAATTCCAACAATCAGGAATATATAAACTTGAATGTCAAAGTTGTGATGCAGTATACATAGGCATCACATGCAGGAATTTTCAAACAAGATACAAAGAACATATCAGATGTTGGAAGTATGAAACAAACCATTCCACATTTGTAGAGCATTTAAAACACTACAACCATCATCCTACAAACTTGGAACAAGAAATGAAAATAATGAGAATAAGCAGCCATGACAAACATCTTATACAAATGCAAGAAAACTTCCACATCCATAAAGCCATAGCATTATCGGCCGTCACTTCGAAGTCTGGGCCCATAGCACCTCGCAACAAACGCGCATAAGATCCCAAGATCTCCTCATGTTACCTAACAGTAGTTCAATCTTCCTGATTCACCCGTACGATTTCAGGAGGAGGTATTCGAGTGGTCAACATAATCCCTGCGCACACCATTATGGATCCTCCTCGATATCGGTTTATTGTGTGTAATAGAAACCACAACGAAAACAAACAACCGACTGTAAGTGGACTGGATTCAGTCCATTGACTGTAAGAAGTGGTTTCATAAAACATACCCAGTTTAAGTAGATATGTGTAACGATCGTGCTGTCACACACTAAATATCATCCGTAGAATGGTCTGTAATTGAAATACAAACTACTGTTTTGTATTACTTGACAATAAAATACGTAAGAAAACTGATGATAGTATCAAATTTATTTTTCTATCTTACACCGATCTTCGGAATTGGAAAAAAAAATACCACGGGACATGAACTGTGTGGTTGTAATTAAAGCGCAGCTAATGGCGGAGGTCCAGTGTGGACTGTAATTATCGTCTGGCAGCGAAGCTTGGTAAATATGCTAATGCGTTAAAGCGGAACCAATTTACGCTGAAGAAAAGCTCCAAATTTGGTCACCAGTTACAAATCTGGCGCTCTGAATGCAACAACAAGACGTATAGAAACGCTTCTATAGGTAATGAATTAGTAGTGGGACTTGGGAACAGATCAAACATTTTTGCCAGTCTTCTCTACTTAGCCCATCATCTGTCATTTTGCTGCTCAGATAGTAAAAATGTAAATGCCTGTTGTGGATGATGTCCTATTCAGCACTGTAATTAATGCGCATACGGTACGGTATTTCAATAACAGTCACTATTTGGTTACTCAAAATCAGATCACGGACTTGCTGAGCATTGGCGTCAGCTGGGCGTCCTGTTCTTTCCTCGTCCTTCACGCTTTTTCAGTTGCTTTCGTCGTGTTGTATCCACAATAGATACTTTGCTTCACCCTAGCAACAAAACATTGTCCCCGTCTTGTGCTGAAACTCTTTTATATAATTGAGCTCCAGCTACTCTTCTTACAGAAGACATTGGTGCGAAGGGAGAGTAGCTTCGCCGTTTTTACATCGCAGGAGTGAAAAGCGAAGTGTTGTGCCAACGCTGAAAACTGACACAAGCGAAATGATCGGTGACGCGCAGCGGGTGGTAAACTTACGCACTGAGCCGTACTGCCAACCTAAACAAGATTAGAACTAAAGTGCAGATAGTTGCAGATTTACCCTCGTATAATAATCATGTACTCTAACTTATCCAGAAAAAGTGGAATGCATTATTTACGTCGAGCAGGGGTTGAACGGAAACTTAAGCCGAGGGTAAGAGCGTCTGGAAATCACGGTGCCACTCCCTTTACCGCAACACGCAAATAAACTCCGTCGTAACAAGAAGAGATGTTGACCGAAGACCACTCTGTTCTTGTAGTGAGCTTTTATACCGTGCTAACACGCTCTCGTCCGCTTTAGACTTAGTAAATATTTGACGCGTGCTGAAGGCCTACCAAATAGTGTGTGTGTGCACGCGCGCGCGCGCGCGCGTGTGTGTGTGTGTGTGTGTGTGTGTAAAAAAAAAGAGAGAGAGAGAGACGAGTGGCAAACACCGTGTAGCTCTGTTGCGTACCAGTGTGTCGTGTCAGGGGAATTGAGGGGAATTAACGGGGAGAAGGGCGGCGCAGATGGCCGTCAGCGGCGTCTCTGAAAGCGGCCTTCCCCTCCTCTCCCCGCCTCCCCCAACCACGGCTACAATTGTGGCTCGCGCCCCTCTTGTCAGATTTAGCTGTGTCCGGCCCGCCATTCCGACAGCGGGGAAACGAATTGCTACGGCGTCCGGTGCCGTACCCCTCACAGCGCTGCAACCCGCTCGTCAACCTGTTTCGCACAACAGACCAGGGGTGAGAAAAACCAACCGGTTAAAACCAATGCCGGTGTTTTAGTTCTGGATAACCGACATTTTTAGATATCTATTTGGTCTCAGTTATAATAGGTGTTCTTTCTTCTTACTAATAACCGGGTAAAAAAACCGACATATCAATAGCCATAGCTTTTTTAAGGAACGAGTAATTTTTATTGGTAAAATATGCATTGCTTTGAAATATTGAGTTATTATAGAAAAGTGGAAGAGCGATCAGTGCAATTTTAATAACAGTGCTGACAGCAACGAGTAACATACACATGACATAAGAATTGGTACAGCATTGCTGAGACAATAATGTACCTCTTAGCAATTGGCGTGGCGTACTGGATGGTATGCATGTACATAAAGTGTGCAAGACTTTTCCCCACCTGGTCTATATATGTCCTCCCTGTCGTCGTCGAACATCAGTTGCGTAACGGAATGGAACCATCCCTAGTCTGGAAGCATTTCATGAAGTGCGGTGTCAGTGAAATACAATGCTCCATTTGCTTTAAAAAGTTAATAACGGGAGAAATCACAACAAACTTGCGACATAATAGCCTAACTTAACAAGCGTCTGGGTGCATAAATAAAAATCAAAATTTCGATGCGCAGCATGCAAAAAAGATGTTCTTTGAAACAACTACAGCCGGCCGGTGTGGCCGAGCTGTTCTAGGCGCTTCAGCCTGGAACCGCGCGACAGCTACGGTCGCAGGTTCGAATCCTGCCTCGGGCATGAATGTGTGTGATGTCCTTAGGTTAGTTAGGTTTAAGTAGTTCTACGTTCTAGGGGACTGATGACCTCCGCTGTTAAGTCCCATAGTGCTCAGAGCCATTTGAACCATTTTTTTGAAACAACTGCAACTCAGCTGTTCATTCATACTTTACACTAATACTAGAAAACAGCTGATCTACTGCCTGTGTCTACATAAGATGCCTTTGCCTGCTAGTATCAGTTGAAAACGGATAAATTCACACGAAAAATAGCGTACATCACCTCAGTTTTCACCCTTTAGCAGTGACTATTCTTAATGTCCGGATAGTGGTATGATCCCCGATTGATTCATGATTTTTTTAGGAGAGTTTAAAAAAATTAGAATCATAACGAGAAAAACTGGTGATTTTTTGAAGTAGTCAACCGATCAATGACTTTTCTATAAAAGCAGAGTTTTGAATCCTTCCTATTGTCAAAGATGGGGTGTCTAGGAAACCTACTCCTCGGATCGCTAGACATTAAGGGATTTGTATCTGGTTCCTGGTTCACGCCAGATGAAAACCCGGCGAGAATCACTGTTCAGACTATACCTGGACTCGTCCGTGGACATAACCTGAGACCATTGTTCCAATGGCCATGTACTGTGTTCTTGACACCCGGCTTTACGGGCTCTCCTGCGACCAGGGTCAGCGGAATGCACCTTGCATGTCTCCGGGCGAATACACCATGTCTGTTCAGTCGTCTGTAGACTGTGTGTCTGGAGACAACTGTTCCAGTGGCTGCGGTAATGTCCCGAGCAAGGCTACCTGCAGCACTCCGTGGCCGTCTGCCGGCACTGATGATGAGGTATCGGTCTTCTTGTGGTGTTGTACACTGTGTACGTCCCGTACTGTAGCGCCTGGACACGTTTCATGTCTGCTGGAATCGTTTCCATAATCTTGAGATCACACTTTGTGGCACACGGAGGGCCCGTGCTTCGACCTGCTGTGTTTGACCAGCCTCCAGTCGCCCTAGTATTCTACCGCTCATAACGTCATCATTATGCGTTCTTTGAGCCATTTTCAACACACAGTCACCATTATCACGTCTGAAAACGTCTACACATTTACTCGCTGCACCCTACTGTGACATGCACCAACACACTTCTGCGT
The DNA here is from genome assembly GCF_021461395.2 of Schistocerca americana. Classification (NCBI taxonomy): domain Eukaryota; kingdom Metazoa; phylum Arthropoda; class Insecta; order Orthoptera; family Acrididae; genus Schistocerca; species Schistocerca americana. Next base: position 174,292,539 of record NC_060125.1, read on the forward strand.
ATGTGGACTGCTGCCAGCGCTACCGTGCGACGACCGCAGGTCAAATGCACCGCATGGTCATACCCTGAGGTGATTTTGGTGATTTAAACCCTCAAACCGCCCACCAGAGCTTTGTTTCACCATGTATCAGCATTATCTTTAATTTATGAGCATGAGTACATGTTTTTAACGTTACTTTTATCTATTCCTTTCTAGTTGGTTCATTTGGACTTGAGTCTCTGGCATGCGGCGTATCTGTTTTATTTGGGACATCCTGCATATCCATCATGGATAAGCTTCTTGAAAGGTAAAGGTAACGCCTGTCGCACAAGCCCGTGACCAGGCTACTGGCCAGAATATAGGTAGAGTCCAACCTTTCCTTGCCTCGGCAGTAGGAGGGGTCGGGTGGAGAGAGCAGCGCCTCGGGCACGTTTTACGCTCTGGAATGATTCCCGGTACTCATTTGATAGCAGGCTAAATGCACATGGGGCTATCTTAGTGGGACATACACGAGGAAAATTCCTCGCCCTTACCCGGAACTGAACCTGCGACATCCAGCGCCATTGTCCAGTGCTCTGCCTGCTGGGCCACAATGGTCACAGATTATCTTAACAAGGACAACTAGATCAGAAATTTGTGATTAGGAATTCATACTGACAAATACAGTCTGATTTGATAAAATGTACACTGAGGACGACTTTTTAGAATGTGGAGTCAGTTAACGCTGAAGAGATGCAACTGAGTCATTGATCTCGGCTCGAGATGTATTATCACAAAACAGGTAAATCATGCTACAGCGTGCAGATCGGAACGTCAGGAACATGAATTAGAAATATGGGGTGCTGAGCAATAAAACATGTATCTTTGGAAATCAGCATAAATCTACAACTACATACATACTCCGCAATCCACTATACGGTGCGGGGCGGAGGATACCTCGTACCACAACTAGCATCTTCTCTCCCTGTTCCATTCCCAAACAGAACGAGGGAAAAATGACTGCCTATATGCCGCTCTACGAGCCCCAATCTCTCTTATCTTTGTGGTCTTTCCGCGAAATGTAAGTTGGCGGCAGTAAAATTGTACTGCAATCAGCCTCAAATGCTGGTTCTCTAAATTCCCTCAGTAGCGATTCACGAAAAGAACTCCTCCTTTCCTCCAGAGACTCCCACCCGAGTTCCTGAAGCATTTCTGTAACACTCGCGTGATGATCAAACCTACCAGTAACAGACCTAGCAGCCCGTCTCTCAATTGCTTCTATGTCCCCCCTCAATCCGACCTTTCAGGGATCCCAAACGCTCGAGCAGTACTCAAGAATAGGTCGTATTAGTGTTTTATAAGCGGTCTCCTATGCAGATGAACCACATCTTCCAAAAATTCTACCAATGAACCGAAGACGACTATCCGCCTTCCCCACAACTGCAATTATATGCTTGTCCCACTTCATATCGCTCTGCAATGTTACGCCCAAATATTTAATCGACGTGACTGTGTCAAGCGCTACACTACTAATCGAGTATTCAGACATTACGGGATTCTTTTTCCTATTCATCTGCATTAATTTACATTTATCTATATTTAGAGTTAGCTGCCATTCTTTACACCAATCACAAATCCCGTCCAAGTCATCTTGTATCCTCCTACAGTCACTCAACGACGACACCTTTCTGTACGCCACAGCATCATCAGCACACAGCCGCACATTGCTATCCACCCTATACAAAAGATCATTTATGTAGATAGAAAACAACAGCGGACCTACCACTCTTCCCTGGGGCACTCCAGATGATACCCTCACCTCCGATGAACACCCACCATCGAGGACAACGTACAGGAAAATACATCACAATATCTGACTGAGGAAAACACAGATACTGATCATCTGCTCAGAGGCAAGACTCTTCCAGGGCATTTTGCATAGATAACAGTACAGACACGTTTTACAAAACATGACAAGTTCTCGTCTCAGTAAAATGAGTGAGAAAAAGAGTAACATGTTCATGAGGAAAATGCACAGTTGAACGATTTTCGGGATCCTCGTTGAACTCCACGCCCCCCCATATAAGTCACTTCAAAGGACGAAGGAAGCCAAGAACACATTATTTCCAGTGGGACCGTACTTAGGAAAGCATCCTGGTTTTCAAGCCAAACTTTGGGTTGATGCCTTATCTTACCTTACCCGCCGGCCGGAGTGGCCGTGCGGTTCTAGGCGCTACAGTCTGGAACCGCGAGACCGCGACGGTCGCAGGTTCGAATCCTGAATCGGACATGGATGTGTGTGATGTCCTTAGGTTAGTTAGATTTAAGTAGTTCTAAGTTCTAGGGGACTGATGACCTCAGAAGTTGAGTCCCATAGTGCTCAGAGTCATTTACCTCACCCTTGCAGCATTGAGATATATCGAAGTACAGCTCGTCTGGAATCTGCCACGTGTCTCACAACGCCCTGCAAATAAGAGCAATGCATTGAGCGTGTGTTTTGGTCGCAGCCTCCGCAGCTGCCAGCTCTTGCGTAAAGGCAGGGGGAAGCGTGTGTGAAGCGCCACTCGCCTGTGACGTCACGAGCGCTCCTCGCCTGCTATAATGAACACGCTGCTTCCCGTGGCTCCTTGCTTACGCCGCGCACCTGTTAACCCGACCGCAGACAGTTGCTACGCCAGAGCCTCACCTTCTAGGAGGCAAGCGTACCCAGGTCAAACGGACCAACAGAACTACAGTTGTTTAATCTGTTTACAGATGCATTGTTCCCTCGTCTAAAGGGCGAATCCCAACTCCGACGACAGTATTTCGCAGGTGGTTACGGGGTATTTTCTAAGCAGTTTAATGCAAGGGATCAGTCGTCATCGATGGCTCATTACAGAGGAAGTGCAGTTAGTTTCATTTTTCCCTCTTTTATCTTTGTATCTGTGTTGCACTGAAAATATCCACACAACTGTGAAAATCTACATCTACATGGGCATCTACATCTACATGAATACTCTGAAAATCTCACTTAAGTGGCTGGCAGGGGGTTCATTGAACCACCTTCACAATAATTCTCTGTTACCAGAATGACATTTACGCTCTGCAGCGGAGTGCGCGCTGATGTGAAACTTCCTGGCAAACTAAAACTGTGTGCCGGACCGAGACTCGAACTAGGGGCCTTTGGCTTTCGCGGGCACATGCTCTACCAAGAGCGCTCTACCCAGAACACTTGCCCGCTGTAATGGTTCTCTATTTACGTGACCATTACGGCTTTCCAACCCCAGTTCTCGATACCAGTAATGTCGTACTACTTTTCAGAGAAGTAACAGACATATTTTTGTGACAATATTCAGATGATGGCTCTGAGCACTATGGGACTTAACTTCGGAGGTCATCAGTCCCCTAGAACTTAGAACTACTTAAACCTAACCAACCTAAGGAAAACACACACATCCATGCCCGAGGCAGGATTCGAACCTGCGACCGTAGCGGTCATGCGGTTCCAGACTGTAGCGCCTAGAACTGCTCGGCCACTCCGGCCGGCCGACAGTATTCATACTTGGTTTTATTAATGTATAGGTACTCCGATGTATCGATATATTACAGTGATATGGTTCTTGTGTGTATTCATTTCTGTGAGACTGTCATAATCTTTGACTTTCTTGTAACCGTTTTGGCGCGTATGCGCACAGAGTAGTCTTTGTTTCACTTTGGCAGAAGTTGTTATTTCGCTTTGTAAAAGAACAGTCAAGTCTTGTGTTTGGTTAAAGTGGAAGTTAAATATATGAAGATTGATATAAAACTGTTTTCTTGATGATGTGACAATTAAGAAGAAGTATATGTGAATTTACAAGAAGTTTAATAAAAATGTGGATCGTGAACACCAAGTCAAAAATTACTTCTACGATGCCATTGTTCTGATCTGGAATTGTTTGATTATTAAGAATTTCTTGAAAAATGCATTTGTTAGGCCTTCAAATATTGCTAGAATACAGATCTGGACCTTCTAGCAGGCAAAGTGGAATCACCCTGAAATCAACAAGATGAGCCATAACGACTTCGACGAAATCTACGTGGGAATTCATTCAAGATAAGTGCCTAATTAACGACTTTTTACAGTGACCTCATTATTTCTATTCTGACGATACCATAAACAGTCAATAACTTTGTTGTTGCCCGATAAAGCGAACATATGCTGCGTGAGAAATATTATTAATAGTGATTTCTAACCTACTTTGCAAGTGGTGGTATCGTTAAACCGCGAAAGGCAAAGGTACCGGGTTCGACTCTCGGTCCGGTACACAGTTTAATCTGCCTGGAAGTTTCAATTCTCTATTATTCCAAACTCGAACAGCGCGCGGAAGAAACGAACACCTACATCTTTCCGTGCGAGCTCTCATTTCCCTTGTTTTATTATGATGATCGTTTCTCCTAATGTAGATCGGCGCCGAAAAAATATTTTCGCATTCGGAGGAGAAAGTTGGTGATTGCAATTTCGTGAGAAGACTCCGCCGCAACGAAAAACGCCTTTGTTTTCATTATGTCCACCCCAAATCATGTATCATGTCAGTGACACTCTCTCCCTTATTTCCCGATAATACAAAACGTGTTGCTGTTCTTTGCACTTTCTCGGCGAATTCCGTTAAGCCTGTCTGGCAGTGATCCGAGACCGCGCAGCAGTACACCAAAAGAGGTCGGACAAGAGTAGTGTAGGCAGTCTCTTTAGTAGGTCTGTTACGTTTTCTATGTGTTCTACCAATAAAACGCTGTCTTTGGTTTGCCCTTCCCACAACATTTTATATGTGTTCTTCGCAATTCCAGTTGTTCGTGATTGTAATTTGTACGTACTTAGTTGAATGATCGGCTTTTAGATTTAACTGATTTATCGAGTAACCGAAGTTTAACGGATTCCTTTTAACACTCATATGGATGACCTCACACTTTTCACTATTTAGGATTAGTTGCCAATTTTCGCACCATACAGATATCTTGAAATTTCCTGGCAGATTAAAACGGTGTGCCGAACCGAGACTCGAACTCGGGATCTTGGCCTTTCGCAGGCAAGTGCTCTACCATCTGACCTACCCAAGCACGACTCACGACCCGTCCTCACAGCTTCACTTCTGCCAGTACCTCGTCTCCTACCTTCCAAACTTCACAGAATCTCTCCTTTGAACCTTTCAGAATTAGCTCTCCTGGAAGAAAGGATATTGCGGAAACATGGCTTAGCCACAGCCTTGGGAATGTTTCCAAAATTAACATTTTTAATCCGCCAGGAAGTTTCACATCAGCGAACACTCCACTGCAGAGTGAAAATCTCATTCTGCGTACAGATATCTTGTCTAAATAGTTTTGCATTTTGTTTTGATCTTCTCATGACTTTACTGGACGATAAACGACAGTATCATCTGCAAACAACATAAGACGGCTGTTCATATTTCCTCCTATATCGATTGTATAGATAAGAAACAGCAGAGGGCCTGTAACACTATCTTGGGGAACGCCAAAAATCGCTTCCGTTTTACTTGATGACTTTCCGTCAGTTACTGCGAGCCGGCCGTAGTGGCCGTGCGGTTAAAGGCGCTGCAGTCTGGAATCTAGAACCGCAAGATCGCTACGGTCGCAGGTTCGAATCCTGCCTCGGGCATGGATGTTTGTGATGTCCTTAGGTTAGTTAGGTTTAACTAGTTCTACGTTCTAGGGGACTAATGACCTCAGAAGTTGAGTCCCATAGTGCTCAGAGCCATCTGAACCATCAGTTACTACGAACTGTGACGCCTCTGTCAGGAAATCACGAATCCAGTCACGTAACTGAGACGATATTCCATAAGCACGCAACTTCATTGTAAGCCGCTTGTGTGGGGCAGTGTAGAAAGCGTTCTGGGAATCTAGAAATACGGAGTCAATATTAAATTTCTTGCCAATAGCACTCAACACTTGGTGTGTGTAAAGAGCTAGTTGTGTTACATAGGAACAATGGGTTTCACAAGAACAATGTCGACAGTATGCGCAGTGCGTCGTGTTTGGAAATAACCGTGTTCTATTCACCCATGGTACTTTATGCCGATAATAGTAAAGCCCGCTTTACTCTTAGACCTGACGTTTCCAATCAGCACTGATCGACTGTCTTGGGTCTTATTTTACTGACCGTGCTAGTTGTACGTTAACAGTGATAGACGGCAGTATGGATAGTTTGACTCATATGAAAAGCTTAAAATATTAACTGCTTACTGCTAGTCACCTTTGCATCCCACTAAAAATTGAAAAATCGACGAAATTCATTGCAGGTAGTAGCGAAATTTTCCATAACACATGGTACAACTGTCCATGTTAGTGTATCCTCTGCAAGCCTCATCAGCTACGTGCAACTACTGCAACCTACATCCATTTTAACCTGCTTACTTTATTCAAGCTATGGTCTCCGTTTACGATTTGCACCCCCCACACTTACTTGATGCCTCAGAATGTGTCCTATCAGTCGATCCCGTGTTTAAGTCAAGTTGAGCAGTAAATTTCTTTTTCTCTCAATTCGGATGAATACCTTCTCATTTGTTATTCGATCAACCCGTCTGATCTTCAGCATTCTCCTATAAAACTTGATTTCGAAAGCTTCTTTTTTTTTCTTGTCTGAAGTACCTATCGCCCACGTTTCACGTCCTACAAGACTACGTTACAAATGTCCAAGTTTCACTTTCGTACAAGGCTACATTACAGACGAATGCTTTCAGAAAGGACTTCCTAACACTTAATTTATATTTTTTGTTAGCAAATTCGTCTTTTTTTACCAGTCTTCAATTTAAATATCTTCTCTACTTAGCCCATCATCTGTCATTTTGCTGCTCAGATAGTAAAAATGTAAATACCCTGTGGGGAGGGCCTCTCGTCGGGTAGTCCGTTCGCCTGGTGCAAGTCTCTCGAGTTGACGCCACCTCGGCGACTTTCATGTCGATGGGGAGGAAATGATGAGGATAAGGACAGCACAACACACAGTCCCTGAGCGGAGAAAATCTCCGACCAGCCGGGAATCGACCCCGGGGCTTTAGGTATGACATACCGTTGCGCTGACCACTCAGCTACAAGGGGCGGACCCTCAGATAGTAAAACTCGTCTACTATTCGCAGTGTTTCATTTCCTAATCTGTTTCCCGTGGCGTCGCCTGCTTTATATCGCCTACAATGCATTACGATTTTTTTGATAGTCAGATTTCTCTTCCGATCACCAGATTCACACACATGGGTGTTGATTCATTCAAAGACAGTCTAGACTCAATAATACGAAAAGCAACCTTAGCACTGAAATTTAAATTGTGAGACGTAGCTCATCAGCTGAGACTTAGCTGTTGCTTATTTAATTACACTATTACTCCCTTGGAGACAGGTAGACTGGTCTGTCTGATAAACTGCGTAGGAAACCAGCCAGAACATTATGTTCACCGACCTGTTATCGATATAAACATATCCAGGCGGTAGCAGTGTCATCTCGCGAGGATTGGCTGTAGTATTAGTGGGCGTGCTGCTCGTTTGTAGTATGGTTGAGGCACGCGTTGTATCTGTGTTTGAACGGGGGCAGGTTATGATGGCCCGGAGGCTCGGCACGTGCATTGTGGAAACTGCACGACTTCTCGGGTGTTTGAGGAGTGCTGTGGCGAGTGTCTTCAACACGTGGCGAAAGCAAGGTCAAACCACGTTCAGAGGTCGTCCTCTTGGGTGACCAATTCTCATTACAGATGTCGGACGTCGTAGGCTGGGCAGAGGGATAAAACGGGAAAGACAGCGAACTGTTGCGGAAGTAACATCAAATTTTAGTGCTGGATAGAGTACAAGTGTGACTGAACACACTGTGCACCGAATAATCTTAATGATGCGCCCCCGCAGTAGACGTCCTGGCATGTGGCAACATTAACACCACGTCGGCAACTACGACTGAAATGGGTGCGGGACCAACGTCACTGGACTTCGACGCAGTGTCAGAGCGTTGCATGATCTGATGAATCCCGATACCTTCTTCATCATGCCGATGGAGGGCACGAATCCGTCGTCTTCCAGGGTAGCAGCACCTCGTCACCTGCACTGCGGTACGAAGACAAGCTGCCGACTATTCCATTATGCTCTGGGGAACATGGGACAACTAGAGATCGTTCAAGATAACATGAAGGCCAAGAAGTGTACACTGATTGCATACCACGTACACCCCTGCATGATGATCGTGTTTCCCGACGGCAGTGGCGTTTTTCAACAGGATAATGCCCCCCCTCCCCCCATGAACCATGGACCTTGCCGTTGGTGGGGAGGCTTGCGTGCCTCAGCGATACAGATAGATGTACCGTAGGTGCAACCACAATGGAGGGGTATCTGTTGAGAGGCCAGACAAACGTATGGTTCCTGAAGAGGGGCAGCAGCCTTTTAAGTAGTTGCAGGGGCAACGGTCTGGATGATTGACTGATCCGGCCTTGTAACACTAACCAAAACGGCCTTGCTGTGCTGGTACTGCGAACGGTTGAAAGCAAGGGGAAACTACAGCCGTAATTTTTCCCGAGGGCATGCAGCTCTACTGTGTGGTTAATGATGATGGCGTCCTCTTGGGTAAAATATTCCGGAGGTAAAATAGTCCCCCATTCGGATCTCCGGGCGGGGACTACTCAAGAGGAAGTCGTTATCAGGATAAAGAAAACTGGCGTTCTACGGATCGGATCGTGGAATGTCAGATCCCTTAATCGGGCAGGTAGATTAGAAAATTTAAAAAAGGAAATGGATAGGTTAAAGTTAGATATAGTGGGAATGAGGGAAGTTCGGTGGCAGGAGGAACAAGACTTCTGGTCAGGTAACTACAGGGTTATAAACACAAAATCAAATAGGGGGAATGCAGGAGTAGGTTTAATAATGAATAGAAAAATAGGAATGCGGGTAAGCTACTACAAACAGCATAGTGAACGCATTATTGTGGCCAAGATAGATACGAAGCCCACACCTACTACAGTAGTACAAGTTTATATGCCAACTAGCCCTGCAGATGACGAAGAAATTGAAGAAATGTACGATGAAATAAAAGAAATTATTCAGGTAGTGAAGGCAGACGAAAATTTAATAGACACGGGTGATTGGAATTCGGTAGTAGGAAAAGGAAGAGAAGGTAAAGTAGTAGGTGAATATGGATTGGGGCTAAGACATAGATTTAGGAACCAGGTTTTAAATTGTAAGACATTCCAGGGGCAGATGTGGACTCTGACCACAATCTATTAGTTATGAACTGTAGATTAAAACTGAAGAAACTGCAAAAAGGTGGGAATTTAAGGAGATGGGTCCTGGATAAGCTGCATAAACCAGAGGTTGTACAGAGTTTCAGGGAGAGCATAAGGGAACAATTGACAGGAATGGGGGAAAGAAATACAGTAGAAGAAGAATGGGTAGCTTTGAGGGATGAAATAGTGAAGGCAGCAGAGGATCAAGTAGGTAAAAAGACGAGGTCTAGTAGAAATCCTTGGGTAACAGAAGAAATATTGAATTTAATTGATGAAAGGAGAAAATATAAAAATGCAGTAAATGAAGCAGGCAAAATGGAATACAAACGTCTCAGAAATGAGATCGACAGGAAGTGCAAAACTGCTAAGCAGGGATGGCTAGAGGACAAATGTAAGGATGTAAAGGCTTATCTCACTAGGGGTAAGATAGATACTGCTTACAGGAAGATTAAAGAGACCTTTGCAGAAAAGAGAACCACTTGTATGAATATCAAGAGCTCAGATGGAAACCCAGTTCTAAGCAAAGAAGGGAAAGCAGAAAGGTGGAAGGTGTATATAGAGGGTCTGTACAAGGGCGATGTATTTGAGGACAATATTATGGAAATGGAAGAGGATGCAGATGAAGTTGAAATGGGAGATATGATACCGCGTGAAGAGTTTGACATAGCACTGAAAGACCTGGGTCGAAACAAGGCCCCGGGAGTAGATAACATTCCATTGGAACTACTGACGGCCTTGGGAGAGCCAGTCCTGACAAAACTCTACCATCTGGTGAGCAAGACGTATGACACAGGCGAAATACCCTCAGACTTCAGGAAGAATATAATAATTCCAATCCCAAAGAAAGCAGGTGTTGACACTGGACTCGCATTCGGGAGGACGACGGTTCAATCCCGCGTCCGGCCATCCTGATATAGGTTTTCCGTGATTTCCCTAAATGGCTCCAGGCAAATGCCGGGATGGTTCCTTTCAAAGGGCACGGCAGACTTCCTTCCCCGTCCTTCCCTAATCCGATGAGACCGATGACCTCGCTGTCTGGTCTCCTTCCCCAAACCAACCAACCAAAGCAGGTGTTGACAGATGTGAAAATTACCGAACTATCAGTTTAATAAGTCACGGCTGCAAAATACTAACGCGAATTCTTTACAGACGAATGGAAAAACTAGTAGAAGCCGATCTCTGGGAAGATCAGTTTGGATTCCGTAGAAATACTGGAACACGTGAGGCAATACTGACCCTACGACTTAGCTTGGAAGCTAGATTAAGGAAAGGCAAACCTACGTTTCTAACATTTGTAGACTTAGAGAAAGCTTTTGACAATGTTGACTGGAATACTCTCTTTCAGATTCTGAAGGTGGCAGGAGTAAAATACAGGGAACGAAAGGCTATTTACAATTTGTACAGAAAGCAGATGGCAGTTATAAGAGTCGAGGGGTATGAAAGGGAAGCAGTGGTTGGGAAGGGAGTGAGACAGGGTTGTAGCCTATCCCCGATGATATTCAATCTGTATATTGAGCAAGCAGTGAAGGAAACAAAAGAAAAATTCGGAGTAGGTATTGAAATCCATGGAGAAGAAATAAAAACCTTGAGATTCGCCGATGACATTGTAATTCTGTCAGACACAGCAAAGGACTTGGGAGAGCAGTTGAACGGAATGGATAGCGTCTTGAAAGGAGGATATAAGATGAACATCAACAAAAGCAAAACGAGGATAATGGAATGTAGTCGAATTAAGTCGGGAGATGCTGAGGGCATTAGATTAGGAAATGAGAGACTTAAAGTAGTAAAGGAGTTTTGTTATTTGGGTAGCAAAATAACTGATGATGGTCGAAGTATAGAGGATATAAAATGTAGACGCAATGGCAAGGAAAGCGTTTCTGAAGAAGAGAAATTTGTTAACATCGAGTATAGATTTATGTGTCAGGAAGACATTTCTGAAAGTATTTGTATGGAGTGTAGCCATGTATGGAAGTGAAACATGGACGATAAATAGTTTGGACAAGAAGAGAATAGAAGCTTTCGAAATGTGGTGCTACAGAAGAATGCTGAAGTTTAGATGGGTAGATCACATAACTAATGAGGAGGTATTGAATAGGATTTGGGAGAAGAGAAGTTTGTGGCACAACTTGACTAGAAGAAGGGATCGGTTGGTAGGACATGTTCTTAGGCATCAAGGGATCACCAATTTAGCATTGGAGGGCAGCGTGGAGGGTAAAAATCGTAGAGGGAGACCAAGAGATGAATACACCAAGCAGATTAAGTAGGATGTAGGTTGCATTAGGTACTGGGAGATGAAGAAGCTAGCACAGGATTGAGTAGCATGGAGAGCTGCATCAAACCAGTCTCAGGACTGAAGACCACAACAACAACAACAACAACAACAACAATGACAAGACTATGAATATGATGAAGTGGTTCGAGGAACATAGCGGGAGTTCTGTTTCATGTGCTGGCCCCCAACTCCCCGGGTCTGAACCCGATCGAACCCATCTGGGATGTAATAGAACGTGGCGTCAAAGCTCATCACCTCCCTCCCCGGAATTTACGGGAACTAGGTGTGTGTGCAGATATGGTGCCAGTTTCCTTCAGCGATCTACCAAGGCCTCATTGCTTCCATGGCATGACACAACGCCGGTGGTATCCGTGCCAAAGATGGACTTACCAGCTATTAGGTAGATGGTCTGGTTGATCAGTGTGTAGCCTCGAGCAGGCAATCGCTACGTTTTCTTACAAATTTTACGGGGACAACGCTTGAATGAATCCTATGAATATATTGTACATTAATTTCTATGAAAGTTAAGATAAGAGCTGATTAGTGAATAGAGCTCAGTTCAAGAAAATAATTATATCTTTATACATACTGAGAACTACGTAATTATCTCTGAAAAAAAATAGGTTTAAGAAAGCCTTTTGAAAATAACCTGATAGTCACACATGTGATCTAGGTTGGCCCAGAAGAGGCTCGATACGATTTTGAAAAACTGCGTTTGAATTAGTAACATCAAGAATACCTTTTACTGATGTTTATTCTTGGATTACGATTTTCAAAAAATACACATGAACAACCATATTATTACTAATCTTAACCTACCAGGGAGTGTTTTTACTGAACATTACTGGAATAATAAATGGAATAATTGAACACTTGATACGATCTTCTGAAACTCTGGAGTACAGTAGAATGCATGAACTACACACGCACTCATTCAGACTAGCCATTTATCGCAGAGAAAGAAGTTACTCATAAATTATAGAAAGAATCTATGCAGATATCAGACAGACAACTCCACCTGTCACCACCGGAGTAATAGTATAGTTAATTAAGCAACAATTAAGTCTCACCTAACGAACTACGTGTCACAAACTAAATTTCAGTGCTAAGAATGTTTTTCGTGTTAGCTGAAGTAGCTCGATGGTTGTGTATTCGGACACAAAATTACACCGAAATTCACAGCAAAAATTAAGCGGAATTGCAATGACGGGAAGAATGAAAAAAAAAACGTTCTGTGAACAATTATTCCTAAGGATAAAGCTACTGTAAATCAGTAGTAGCCACGTGGCTATCCAGTACAAAGAAATGTCGACCATCTACGAAAATCAAGACAAATAAAGATCATGAAACCAAAATATAGTGCAAGAGAATTTGTTTAAAAGCGAATATTGGTTCCTTAGTGATTGTAGAATACCGCGAGCACAATCTAATGAACAAAGACGTGGTAATAGCTATGAAAGCCATTTAAAATGATACTGAATCAAATCTCCACAAAACACAGTTTGACTTTAATATGATCGTCGGAATGTTAAATACAGATCCAGTGTTCACGACCAGTTAAGGACTGATTCAGAGAGATAATCACACTCACACATACATATGGCTTCATGCCCCTCTATCGCAAAGACAAAGAGGACAAAGAACATTGTAATAAGTTCCGAAACTCGCAAATTACTCGTAATTCTTACATGCGCAAACTGTCCCTATCTAGTCAGCAATTTCTGGAACCTACTTACGAGATGAAGTAGACTCAGTTGAGCTGAACTTACAGGTTCAGAAAATTACTAAGATTAAGAACTAAAATTTGGTGTAAACTTTCTGACGATTCCCAGCGCAGTAAAGCCGCTCGCTTCGACTTCAGTGCTCTACGCCAGACCGCAAAAATGGCTCTGAGCACTATGGGACTCAACATCTTAGGTCATAAGTCCCCTAGAACTTAGAACTACTTAAACCTAACTAACCTAAGGACATCACACACACCCAAGCCCAAGGCAGGATCCGAACCTGCGACCGTAGCAGTCCTGCGGTTCCGGACTGCAGCGCCAGAACCGCTAGACCACCGCGGCCGGCGCCAGACCGCAAGCCAGCGTAGACAATATACACGTTCTACCTGTGGCAGCTTTAACAAAGTGATGGGCCAGCGGTCGCTTTTGTCACCCTGACCCAGAACAGTTTCCCTCGAATGTTGGCTAAGCTGCCCCTGCATTCAAAGAATCTTACCCCAAGCCAAATACACATATTATAGATACATAAGCAGATGGCAGACATACTTCCAAGCAGACAAGATGATAGTACATGGAAAAACATAGGGCGGCGAACGCAAATACATGATGATTGCTTTACCGTATCAGTTAAATACTTAAAAGTACGTAGTTCATATGGGAAACAATCCACGAAAGAAATACAATTCAGATGTGGTAATACAGTGTTGGAATATTACTGTGGCTGCCAGATATAACACCCAGCTGATGATTTTTATCTCAGTTTGAAATTATAGGAGCACCGACAGATAAGCGATGATCTTAGCTAATGGAAAATGGAAATGAGCATTTGGCGTCATTGGCCGGAAGGCCCCTTGCGGGGGAGGTCCGGCCGCCTTGGTGCAGATCTTATTACATTCGACACCACATTGGGCGACCTGCGCGCCAGATGGGGGTGAACTGATGGTGAAGACAACACAACACCCAGTCCCTTAGCTGAGAAAATCTCCGAGCCACCAGGGAATGGAACCCGGACCCGTAGGACGGCAATCCGTCACACTCAGCTATCGGGGCGGACATGATAGGTAATTTAAAAGTGAGAATCGACCATGAATGTCAATAACGCGATTTATACAGAGACGCATCAGCATGAAATAGTAGGTGCTGACTATAAGCTGCCCAGTATCGACCGAGAACACTACGTATAGGTTATCGGCCGTAAGAGCAAAGTAATACTGAATTCACTGTGTGACAACTGCCTTTAACAACCAGTCCCATAATCGACAAGTGCAATAAATATTTTAGAACATGTACAGGGTGACAATTATTGGACTATAAAAAAAAAACGTAAATCAGTTAAAAACTACGTCGTGCACACACTTTATTCAACACGTAAACGTCACTACAGATATTCGGATTTAGGTTATGACATGTTCGGTATGTATGCCATCATTGGCGATGATGTGGCGCAGACGAATTCTACATGACACGCTGAAGTGTCGGAACATTAATGCTGTCGATGACCTCCTGAATGGCTCTTTTCAGCTCAGCAATGGTTTTGGGATTATTGTATGAAAGCTTTCACGACCGGATGACATATCTTCTGGTAAACCTTCCGGGATGTAAGTTCGTGGTCCATGAAACTCTTCAGCTCCTAACGTTTCGTCCAGAGCTGCGCTGGACATCTTCAGAGGGGTGTTTCTCCTCCGGTGAGTCTTGCCGACGGACGTCTGAGAGCGACTTATATATCGTAGAAAGTGACGTGTAACTCTGGTCACGCCCACTTTCTACGATATATAAGTCGCTCTCAGACGTCCGACCCGTCAGTTGGTAAGACTTACCGGAGGAGAAGCACCCCTCTGAAGATGTCCAGCGCAGATCTGGACGAAACGTTAGGAGCTGAAGAGTTTCACGGACCACGACCTTACATCCCGGAAGGTTTACCAGAAGATTTGGGATTATTGTTGTGCACCTTGTCTTTACTATAGTCCCACAAAAAGGAGTCTCGTGTGTTCAGATCCGAAGGCCAATGCAAGTAGCCTCTGGGTACTACGGACCCAGAATGCGGTCCCCCAAGCGCTCCTCCAGGATATCAAACCCTCTCTTGCTTTGATGGGATCGAGCTCCGTCTTGAATGAACCACATCTTGTCGAAATCGGGGTCACTTTGGAAAATGGGCATGAAATCACCTTCCAAAACCTTTATGTAACGTTCAATAATCACCATGCCATCAAGCAGTATTGCACCGATTATTCCGTGACTGCACACTCCACGCCACACCGTCATCCGTTGAGGGCGAAGAGACGTCTCGACCGCGAAATCCGGATTCTCAGTCCCTCAGATGCACCGATTATGCTTATTGACGAACCAATCCAAATGCAAGTGGGCTTCTTCGCTAAACCAAACCATCATGCCACACTAATTCCCATCGTGCCCCGTGGGCAACCGTGCATTTTGAACTTCCTAACGCAAATCGTTCAGAAGTTATAACTATTTTATTTCATATAGTTCAATAATTGCCAACGGCCTTGCCTCAGTGGTACCACCGGTTCCCGTCATATCACCGGAGTTAAGCGCTGTCGAGCTGGGCTAACACTTGGATGGGTGACCATCCGGTCTGCCGAGCGCTGTTGGCAAGCGGGGTGCACTCAGCCCTTGTAAGGCAAACTGCGAAGCTACTTGATTGAGAAGCAGGGCCTCCGGTCTCGGAAACTGACGTACGGCCGGGAGAGCGGTGTGCTGACCACATACCCCTCCATATCAGCATCCAGTGACGCCTATGGGCTGAGGATGACACGGCGGCCGGTCGGTAAAGTTGGACCTTCAAGGCCTGTTCAGGAGGAATTTAGTTTTGGTTCAATAATTGCCACCTTGTAGTTACGAATAGGACCGATCTTTCACCTGTTTTCAACCTTCGTATATCTCGTGCAGGATCAATAGAATAAGTTAAAAGAGACTGGACCACGTACGGAAGCCTGTAGATTGCCGCGCAGTACGTGAATGGAAAAGGTTAGGAATTTGCCAATATTGGTACGATGTACGCTCCGCCATGCACTGTATAGTGGCTTGTAGGGCATATATGCAGTTGTAGATGTGACGTAACCTGTACAAGCAGTGACAATATAAAATACTTGTTATCACATTAGTGACATACAAAATTGTATTGTCATTAAATATAACAGATGGAATCAGTAATGAACTTCACCTCGAAATATGTTACAATACAACGCAAAAGCAAAAGAAGAAAAAGAAAGAAATGCCTATCGAGACGGGTATTTGGAGACATCAGAGCTTAAATGTGATTTTGCGTGAAAAAAAGTTATTGAAAAGAAGAAAGGCAACGTTTGAACTCACATATATGTCAAACAACGATTTCCGAGAATCACATGTTAATTCGAGTGCATTTGTGTTACTTTATTCGCTCCATGTAAGCAGAGATTTTTTTATGAATTAGGTACAGTACGGACTGCTAGACCTCTATTTCTGTCTGTAATTTACGTGCAGCTTCCCTCACAACTTGCGAAACTTTGCACTTTGATCTCGGGAACGTGACAAAAGGCTTGGCACTGGCCAGCGACTGCAAGCAGTAATTCACCAAGCAATCTGACCACGGATTTCCCCAGGCAGTGGGTATGAAAGTTTGTTTTTAGCCTACTGTAAAATGCTGCTGCTTAGAAGCCGGCCCACATATTACCCTTGCTGCTTGTTTTTCTCTCGTTAGCAGCGAACAGCTGTTGTTGACGAAAGGAAATTACTGCTGTGAGGAAAGTTTACATTGTTATGCCGCCTAGAAATTACTATTCTTCTTTAATGAGATGGCCTTTCCGGTGCACAGTTTGCACGAGGTAATGAATTTTAATTTCAATTCAGGAAATCATTCTATGTTATTTTGCCTTTTCACACGTCTTTGGCTACGATATTTGCACTTAGAAATCCACTGCATCGTCCATGATGATAATGTTAGTTACTGTAGTTCATTTCACTAATGTCAGTTTCTGTTTCATGCTTGGATGGTGCGAATAGAACCACATTCTGGAATTTCCTCACTATGTCCCCTACATTTCCCTGTTCTATAAAATTTGCGCTTGCAATAAGTTATATATGCAAACGCTGCTATGAAACTTTTGTGGTGCGAGGTTCTAGGCCAGGGGTCTGAAAACTACGGTCTGTGGGAGAAGGTGCAGTCCGTTTTGACGTTCTGACCTTTGGGTATTGGTCGCAAATATTCTTTGTCTGCCTGTGGGATTTGGAAACCAAAAGGTCATAACAATTCGTCTCCAGACGCGTCTTCACTGGTCAGTTCGAAGCGGGACTCGTCACTGGAGACAATTCTTCTCCAGCAACGAGATTCCAGACTGAAGTCGCGTGTGAAGCCGCCCCGGACAGCAGTGGTATACTAACTGGACTGTCGCCCAACCCACCGCACTGCCTGAGCCGGCCGTTGTGGCCGAGC
Source organism: Schistocerca americana (assembly GCF_021461395.2). Taxonomy (NCBI): domain Eukaryota; kingdom Metazoa; phylum Arthropoda; class Insecta; order Orthoptera; family Acrididae; genus Schistocerca; species Schistocerca americana. Next base: position 174,310,142 of record NC_060125.1, read on the forward strand.
GGTTCCAGGTGCTTCAGTCCGGAACCGCGCTGCTGCTGCGGTCGCAGGTTCGAAACCTGCCTCGGGCATGGATGTGTGTGCTGTCCTTGGGTTAGTAAGGTTTAAGTAGGTCTAAGTCTAGGGGACCGATGACGTCAGATGTCAAGTCCCATAGTGCTTAGAGCCATTTGAACCATTTGGAACACTGCCAGACAACCATTTCTCTTCACAGAAGGGTTCCTTTGGCTGTCATTCGCGGCACACTTTCGGCATAGCGGTACGTCAACGACATTCTACACCCCGTTTTGTTGCCCTTCACGGCACGCCATCTTGGGATTTCATTTCAGCAAGAAAACTTCGATCCGCACACGGCGAGATCTCCGACTGCTTGTAAATGGAATGACACCATTAATAAATATAGACTTCCATCAGAAATCGGTAGCTAAGGTAGAATATTCAGAATTTCTAGGTGTATGCATTGATGAGGGGTTGAACTGGAGAAAACACACTGAAGATCAGCTGAAACGGTTGAGTTCAGCTACTTATGCTATTAGCGTCATTGCAAATTTTGGTGATATACATCTCAGTAAATTAGCTTACCACGCCTATTTTCATTCTTTGCTTTCTTATGGCATCATATTCTGGGGTAACTCATCATTGAGTAAAAGAGTGTTAATTACACAAAAGCGTGTAATCAGAATAATTGCTGGAGCTCATCCAACATCATCCTGTAGACACTTATTTAAAGAGCTAGGGATCTTCATTGTAGCCTCACAATATATATATTCACTTATGAAATTTGTTATTAACAATCCGAACGAATTCAGAAGTAATAGCAGTGTACATGGCTACAACACTAGGAGAAAGGATGATCTTCACTACTCAAGGTTAAATCTAACTTTGGCTCAGAAGGGGGTAAATTATGCTGCCACAAAAGTCTTTGGTCACTTAACTAATAGCATCAAAAGTCTGACAGATAGCCATATAGCATTTAAAAGGAAATTAAAAGAATTTCTTAATGGCAGCTCCTTCTACTCATTAGATGAATTTTTGGATGTGGTAAGTGGGTAATTTCCGTAAGCCCCACAAAAAAAAAAAATTCAAATATTAAGTGTCATGTAATATTTTGTGTAATGTAATATCTTGTATAGGCACCTTTTATTAACCTTACACGTTCCACATCATTATGAAGTGCCATATTCATGATCTATGGAACAAGTATTAATCTAATCTAATCTGTCTTCGTGCTCGTCAAACGCTACCTTGGGCAGCAAGGGCGCCGTATCATTTTCCAACTGAGAATGTTTCGAGTATTATAGGCAGGACTTTTCAGCAGGATTTTAACGATCTAACACGTCAATTGCACTGAATTTGGCGCGAAATCCCTCACGACGGTATCCAGCAACTCTATCAATCAACGCCAAGCCGAATAACTGCTTGCATAAGAGACAGACGCGGACCAACGCTTCATTAACTTGGTCAATTGCTGAATCTCTTCCTCTTGAATAAGTCATACAATTTTTCTGAAATTGTAATCATTTGTTTGTCTGTACATTTAGATCATATCTACTGATTTATGTACCATTCGGGTAATTTCTTGGTGGTGCGTCGTGTTTTGGTCTTAGAGGTTAAAGAAAACTCCTCCCGAACAGGCCATGAAGGCCCAACGGTACCGACCGGCCGCCGTATCATCCTCAGCCCATAGGCGTCACTGGATGCGGATATGGAGGGCATGTGGTCAGCACACCGCTCTCCCGGCCGTATGTCAGTTTTCGAGACCGGAGCCGCTACTTCTCAATCAAGTACATCCTCAGTTTGCCTCACAAGGCTGAGGGCACCCCGCTGGCCAACAGCGCTCGGTAGACCGGATGGTCACCCATCCAAGTGCTATCCCAGTTCGACAGCGCTTAACTGCGGTGATCTGACAGAAACCGGTGTTACCATCGTGGCAAGGCCGTTGGCGGTCTTTGAGATTTTTTTTTTTTTTTGTAAATATATGACATTTCCCTCTCTATCGCACAGATTTTTATCAACATACGATATGTATCGATAAAAATACTTTGTGATCGAAACAGAAGTAAAAATTTTTATATTACCAACAGTATTGCGATAGCTACACCCCATTGACCATGTCACCATATAATGCGAATGTGCCAAGTCAGGCTGGGGAGATGTCATCTAACTGGACAGCTCATTACAGTCTATTGCCCTCAGTCGTGAACGGGTTTCTGGCTTGACTAAGAGTTCGTTTGCCGTGGCGCCAGGAGGGGGAGACAGACAGTCCCATCGGCCTGGTCACCTTTTACCCCCACAAAGGATCCCCAGAACTCAATCTGATAGGAGTCTGAGTGGACCTGGGGCCATCGTGGGGGACTGCGACTGGGACAAATCTCCGCTCCCGCCCGGTATTCAACCCATGACATCCAGGGCGGAAGTCCAGCTAGGCCACCACAGCCACACAAAGACTTAAGTATTGAGACGGAAATAAATTTGTAAATTACTAAGAGTACTACGATCTCTATATACCTGTGACGATTGTCAGCATTACATACATTAATTTTTGTCAAATTGTCACAAAGAAAGCCCAAGTAGTAAACGGAAGTTGTTGAAGGGAAGAGTCAAATGCGCCGTCAAACGATACGAGAAGTAAGCTGGCCATTTTTCGTTGAGTAAGACTTGTTATTTATCCTTAGCCTGCAATGACACATAACATACGTTATCTACATGTTAAAGCAGACTCTTCTGGCATCATAATAATCTGATGATTGGAAACCAAAAGGTCATAACAATTCGTCTCCAGACACTGTCTTCGCTGGTCAGCTCGAAGCAGTCCCCAACGATGGCCCCAGGTCCACTCAGACTCCTATCAGATTGAGTACTGGGGATCCTTTGTGGGGGTAAAAGGTGACCAGGACGATGGGACTGTCTGTCTCCCCCTCCTGGCGCCACGGTAAACAGTGCTTTACAGATACGTAATTTTAGTAGAAATACCTTCGATATTGTGACGTTCGAACACAGTTTTAGTAGTCTGCTGCATGACACAGACTCACCGATTAATTTTCTAGACGTAACGCTACAAAATGGTATGCGATGGACATCAAGTTGGTAGTAGGGAAGGCGAAAAGACGACTGTATTTTATTGGGAGAATTTTGGCGAAGTTGGGTCATCCGTAAAGAAGATAGCGTATGGAACACTACTTCGACCCATTCTTGAGTTCTGATAGTGTGTTTGAGTTCCCAGTAGGTCGGATTAAAGAAAGGCATCGAAGCAATTCAAAGGCCTGCTTCTAAATTTGTTATCACTAGGTTCGATCAGCAAACAAGTATTACGGAGACGCTTCATGAACTCAAATGCGAATCGCTGGAGGAAAGACGACAGTCTTTTCGCAAAGCACTACTAAGCAAATTTACAGAACCGGTACTTGAGGTCCATTAAGAAATGATTCTACTGCCGCCAACGTACATTTCGCCTAAGGACGACGAAGGTAGGAGAAACGAGGACTCCTACTGAGCCTTATAGACAGTCGTTTTTCCCTGGGTCTACTAGCGAGTGGGACAGGAAAGAAAATGGCTAGTAGTGGTATGAGCTACCTTCCGCCATGAACCGTACTTTGGCTTGCGGTGTATGTATGTAGATGTAGATGTACGTCCGCATACTAATACTGCCAGTTATGTCCACAATATGCAGGATTCCGTCCACGACCAGGAATCGTTGGCTCATCTACATCTTCATCTACAGGGTTACTCTGCAATTCACACTTAAGTGCCTGGCAGAGGGTTCATCGAGACATTTTCATACTACTTCTCTACCTGTCCACTCTCGAATGGCACGTGGGAAAAAGGAACACCTAAACCTTTCCGTTCGAGCTCTGATTTCTCTTATTTTATTATGATGATCATTTCTCCCTACGTAGGTGGGTGTCAACAAAATATTTTCGCATTCGGAAGAGAAAGTTGGTGACTGAAATTTCGCAAATAGATCTTGCCGCAAAGAAAACCGCCTTTGTTTCAGTGACTGCCACCCCAACTCGCGTATCATATCAGTGACACTCTCACCCGTATTGCACGATAACACGAAACGAGCTGCCCTTCTTTGCACTTTATCGATGTACTCCGTCAATCCTACACCGCGCAGCCAATATTCCAACAAAGGACAGACAAGTGTAATGTAGGCTGTCTCTTTAATGGGTTTGTCGCATCTTCTACGTGTTCTGCCAACAAAGCGCAGTCATTTTTTCGCCTTCCTCACAGTATTACCTATGTGGTCTTCCCAATTTAAGGTGCTCGTGATTGCAATTCCCAGGTATTTAGTCGAATTGACAGCCCTTAGATTTGTGCGATTTATCGTATACCCAAAATTTATCAGATTTCCTTTAGTATCTATGTGGATGACCTCGCACTTTTCTTTGTTTAGTGCCAATTGCCACTTTCCGCACCATACAGAAATTCTCTCCAGATCATTTTGTAATTGGAATTGATCGTCTGATGATTTTACTAGACGGTAAATTACAGCATCATCTGCAAACAATCTAAGGGGTTGCTCAGATTATCACCTGGATCATTTATGTAAATCAGGAACAGCAAAGGGCGTATGACACCAATTCTGTTCTACTCGATGATTTACCGTCTACCAGTACGAACTGTGACCTCTCTGAGAGGAAATCACGAATACAGTCACACAACTGAGACGATACTCCATATGCACGTAATCTGATTAATAGTCGCTTGTGAGGAACGGTATCAAAATCCTTCTGGAAATCTAGGAATATCGAATCGATCGAGAACCCTTGTCGACAGCACTCATTACTTCATGGGAATGCTGCGTTGCACAAAATCGACATTTTATGAATCCGTGTTGGGTATGTATCAATAAGTCATTTTCTTCAAGGTGATTCATAATGTTCGAGTACAGTATATGCTCCAAAATCCTACTGCAAATTGAGGTCAGTGATATGGGTCTGTAATTCAATGGGTTACTCTATTTCCTTTCTTGAATATTGGTGTGACCTGTGCTATTTTCCAGTCTTTAGGAACAGACCTTTCGTCAAGTGAGCGGTTGTATATGATTGCTAAGAAAGGCGCTATTGCGTCTGCTCACTCTGAAAGGCAAGCTACGTTCTCTCTGTTATAAACTAACTTAAAATAGTCACCTTCAATGGCAACTTTCTGGCAACGTGCTTGTTTTACGACTGCCCTTCTCGCCTTTAATTCTTTCTAAATAAGGACACCTCTACTAGAGATACAACCCAAGCAGTTCATCAACGGCCATTCAGTTCCCTCCATACCTGCTAGGTGGTACACTGCGGACACCAGCCTCACTTTTCTTCTTAAAAGGCTGTCGGAAACGTGCTTTCTTGAGACCTCTACTTCACTGTCAAGGGTGTGATTACGGTTTGTTGGATGGGAAAATATTCAGAGATATTATCAACTCGACAACCTCCGTTATGATAAAACATATAAAACCCTTAATGAAACGAAAAAGGTAGACTAACTATAGCGAAGGAAATACATGAATAGAAATAGAACTGTCAAATAATGTTACTTTACTTTCAATACAAATAGATTTCGTGTCAACTTAATAAAATATTTTAAAATTTTATTTTTGCGGGGCTTCATAGCCGCAACGTGTTTTTTAGAATGAGATCATGGTCCACGTGGGATGTATTTATTTTTTTTTTTTTTTTTTTTTTTAATGGGACTTAACTGCTAAGGTCATCAGTCCCTAAGCTTACACACTGCTTAAGCTAAATTATCCTAAGGACAAACACACACACACACACACACACACACACACACACACACACACACACACACACACACACACACACATGCCCGAGGGAGGACTCGAACCTCCACCGGGACCAGCCGCACATTCCGTGACTGTAGCGCCTTAGACCGCTCGGCTAATCAAATGGCTCTGAGCACTATGGGACTTAACATCTGAGTTCATCAGTCCCCTAGAACTTAAAACAACTTAAACCTAACCAACCTAAGGACATCACACCCATCCATGCCCGAGGCAGGATTCGAACCTGCGACCGTAGCGGTCGCGCGGTTCCAGACTGAAGCGCCTAGAACCGCTCGGCCACACCAGCCAGCTGCTGGCTAATCCCGCGCCCCTGTATTCTTTCTATTGTACGTGAGGTAGGCCACTTTGAATCGTAGGCCATTGAAAAAGAATACAGCCTACTTGGACCACGTTTTAATTCTCAGAACTTAATAAAATCAAGTTTCGGCCGTGATTACGAAGGCCAGCCCAGTACCGGAAACTTATTTACATTGTAGCGTATCCCCCTCTAGTCTGTGATTGCAAATTCAACTATTAAGTTGTTTATTACCTCCTCGCTCTCTACACTTCAGTGCCTAACTATTTTACAACCAAGCAACCTCGCCTAAGTCGGGTGAAATTGTTCACTGTTTCACTTTTGCTTCGGTCGGATGGTTGCTTGCTACCCAAGACTATACTCATTCACCACTTCCTCTTCGCCACACGCAAACACGCGCTAGCGGCAAAACTACTCTCCGTTTCACCCCCCCCCCCCCCCCCTGCGCACCCCCGCTTTGGGCAATTATAAACTTCCCACTCTCTACCGTCTAGGTCCTAGAGACCGTGCGATCTTCACATTGGCAGGAAAATCCACAAACTAAGATACCTGTGGTACAATGGCTACCTGTTATCGTGTTCCCAGGCGCCCTAAGTTCCTGTAATAAATTTGCTGGAATAGCCTAGCATGTAGGCGAGCTCCTGTGGATCATCAGCCAAAAGCAGTCACATGCAGAAAATGGACACGCTACCTCGTTTCCACTTCCCGTTGATCATCCATGCACTGTGGAATCGGCAGCTCCCCAGGTCTACACCATACATGTCTACGTCCAGGGCCTACTGTCATCGCTGAAGACGACAGAGCGTCATTCCATCCTCGAGCCAACTTTTCATGACACCACAGAGGCCATGCTTAGCTGTATCGTCGTGTCACTGATGAGCTGGCTAGAGGCACACGAGATTTTAACCCTACTGCGAGCGGAGGGTTCCCAACGGTCCGTTACGAAGAGCAGGTGCAAGATGTGACCGGATTCTCTTCCCGAATGATGTTCAATCAACCACCACTGTCACACAATACGAGGTGCATTCAAGTTCTAAGGCCTCCGATTTTTTTTCTAATTAACTACTCACCCGAAATCGATGAAACTGGCGTTACTTCTCGACGTAATCGCCCTGCGGACGTACACATTTTTCACAACGCTGACGCCATGATTCCATGGCAGCGGCGAAGGCTTCTTTAGGAGTCTGTTTTGACCACTGGAAAATCGCTGAGGCAATAGCAGCACGGCTGGTGAATGTGCGGCCACGGAGAGTGTCTTTCATTGTCGGAAAAAGCCAAAAGTCACTAGGAGCCAGGTCAGGTGAGTAGGGAGCATGAGGAATCACTTCAAAGTTGTTATCACGAAGAAACTGTTGCGTAACGTTAGCTCGATGTGCGGGTGCGTTGTCTTGGTGAAACAGCACACCCGCAGCCCTTCCCGGACGTTTTTGTTGCAGTGCAGGAAGGAATTTGTTCTTCAAAACATTTTCGTAGGATGCACCTGTTACCGTAGTGCCCTTTGGAACGCAATGGGTAAGGATTACGCCCTCGCTGTCCCAGAACATGGACACCATCATTTTTTTCAGCTCTGGCGGTTACCCGAAATTTTTTTGGTAGCGGTGAATCTGTGTGCTTCCATTGAGCTGACTGGCGCTTTGTTTCTGGATTGAAAAATGGCATCCACGTCTCATCCATTGTCACAATCGACGAAAAGAAAGTCCCATTCATGCTGTCGTTGTGCGTCAACATTGCTTGGCAACATGCCACAAGGGCAGCCGTGTGGTCGTCCGTCAGCATTCGTGGCACCCACCTGGATGAGACTTATCGCATTTTCAGGTCGTCATGCAGGATTGTGTGCACAGAACCCACAGAAATGCCAACTCTGGAGGCGATCTGTTCAACAGTCATTCGGCGATCCCCCAAAACAATTCTCTCCAATTTCTCGATCATGTCGTCGGACCGGCTTGTGCGAGCCCGAGGTTGTTTCGGTAAGTTGTCACACGATCTTCTGCCATCATTAAACTGTCGCACCCACGAACGCACTTTCGACACATCCATAACTCCATCACCACATGTCTCCTTCAACTGTCAATGAATTTCAATTGGTTTCACACCACGCAAATTCAGAAAACGAATGATTGCACGCTGTTCAAGTAAGGAAAACGTCGCCATTTTAAGTATTTAAAACAGTTCATTCTCGCCGCTGGCGGTAAAATTCCATCTGCCGTACGGTGCTGCCATCTCTGGGACGTATTGACAATGAACGCGGCCTCATTTTAGAACAATGCGCATGTTTCTATCTCTTTCCAGTCCGGAGAAAAAAATCGGAGGCCTTGGAACTTGAATGCACCTCGCATTTCGACCTTGTGGTGGTTCAGTGCTACGAGGAGGTCCAGAATCTGCTCTACTGATGTCGGAATGTTCTGCAGATCTCAGATGAAAGGAGCGACACACCACCGACACACTGTGCCCAACATGTGCATCAATTCGCTGACATTTCCATCCGGCTTCTCGCAAGACCACAATGCGACCCCGTTCAATTGGCTAGAGATGTTCATCAGTAATATGTACTCGTCGGTGGGGCTTGGTTTTACCCTAGAATGAATGTTGCACACATTGTTCATCTCAGCACAGTTACTGCCAGCAAGTCAACACAAAGGAGCCACATACAGACCTCCTGAGCGGCCTCCGATCGCCGATGATCGCGACAAATGAATCATTGACACTACAGCCTACCAGTATGGACATATTATACCCTAAAGATGGTGCAATTGGCACTGAGCACTATGGGACTTAACATCTGAGGTCATCAGTCCCATAGAACTTAGAACTACTTAAACCTAACTAACCTAAGGACATCACGCACATCCATACCCGAGGCAGGATTCGAACCTGCGACCGTAGCGGTCGAGCGGTTCCAGACTGAAGCGCCTAGAAACGCTCGGCTACACCGGTCGGCATACCCTAAAGATGACAGCCCTTGAGGGTGTTGCATTTCTCCGGCTGTGCATTTGCCCTGTGCCCATATCTGCCACTCTGGAAATTTCCATCGAATGCTTCGCTTAATTGCGTGCCAGGCGTCAAGAAAGCGAAAATACCGTTTGTGTTGTGAGGGGCCACACCGCCACGCAGACCGCAACACGCACGGCACGTACTCGGTCGGAGAAATACAGCTGTGGTAGCTCGTAAACATCAGGAACCGGCCTCAGCACGCATTGTCTCTGCCTCCGTAGCGAACCTGCAACGACGTCGCTACACCGCACTGACTCGTGCCTCTGAAAGACTTCCTGCATCTGCTCGGTAAAACAAAGCTTTCTATTTGGACTGCTGTGTCCTGCCGTCAACAGTGCTGCTAGAGTCTCATTATATGAAATCTGATAAAATTCTCGTTTCATTTGTTACGTCAGGGTAGCATACCTTCTGTGTGAAATGATAGGTTATTTATTTCATTCACAGCTGCGGGAAGAGAGAGATTATCTGATAAAAGGTTTCGTCAATATCTATCGGTTTCAGAAGACTATTTCTTCAATGAAGACAGAAACTTGAGATGAAGTTTAACTTACACATCGAAACTAAAAGCTTTCAAAATTTATTCCTGGCCATTGTGGCACGGTGGTACAGCAATCTTACATTGTAATTAATATTAAAAAAACAGTCCTAGGTAGAAAAATGCTCATTATTGGTTCAAAGAAGACGCATTTTACTTGAGTGGTGCATCATAAGGTTATCCGGGAGTACAATGAAAAATGAGCTACTATGCTCAAAAGTGAAAACCAAAAACATAAATACATATGACGTAAAAGACAAGAAAGAATGAATAAAATATTTTATAATTACTGCCAAAAAGCCTTCGTCAAATATGCCCAATATATCCGGCAAACGTACCAGAAGAACACCGTAGAAGATTATATGAAAACAACCAAGCGTACACCTACTGCCGCGCGGGATTAGCCGAGCGGTCGCAGGCGCTGCAGTCATGGGCTGTGCGGCTGGTCCCGGAGGAGGTTCGAGTCCTCCCTCGGGCATGGGTGTGTGTGTTTGTCCTTAGGATAATTTAGGTTAAGTAGTGTGTAAGCTTAGGGACTGATGACCTTAGCAGTTAAGTCCCATAAGATTTCACACACATTTTTGAACACCTACCAATGAATAGTTAAAAAATGTTATCTGTCGGTTTACCTCGTGCGATGTATGTTATCATTCGTAGCAGCGTAGAATAAGATCTCGCTCATAAACTGTAAACATTGTCCCAGTGCAAAGCGCCGAGAGCAGAACCGCGCTCTCACAGCAATAATTGTTCTACGTTCACATACTTTGAACCTCACGCCTCTGTTATTGGGCACTATACTGTAATAATATTTATACAATTTATTTCATACGTTATGTATTTGTAGCTCGCCTATGAGAATTGCTTTCTCTCTATTGTGGCTTTTTAATTGGAGCCAGTTATCTGTGCTAACGCCATCAGTCATTTCTGATTCTTTTATGATTCCGCCAATGTGCCTCAATTTCCATCAAATTTAGATGTCGCCGTGTAGCCGTAGCAGTGAGTACATAAATTCCAGATGTGCTCGAAAAAGCGCTGGATGTGTTTGACTACCGTCGTGCATCCGGTAGACGTCAGAATGAACACTTGTTGTGGATAAATGAAAAACTAATCCTAAATGTAATAGAAGAAAGTTTTCGGATTAAAAAGGGTTTAAGACAGTGAAGTAGTCTTTCGCTTCCATTGTTCAATAAGTACATCGAAGAAACAATGATGAAAATAAGAGAACGATTCAAGAATGAAATTAAAATTCAAGGTGAAAGGATACAAATTATAAGATTCGTCGATGACATCCTCAGTGAAAGTGAAGAAGAATTACAGAATCTGCTGAATGCAATCAACAGTCTAATGAGTACAGAATATGGACTGAGAGTAAATCGATTGAAGACGAAAGTTATGAGAAGTAGCAGAAATGAGAACAGCGGGAAACGTCACGATTGATGGGCACGAAGTACACGAAGTTAAGAATTTCTGCTACGTACGCAGCAAAATACACTCCTGGAAATGGAAAAAAGAACACATTGACACCGGTGTGTCAGACCCACCATACTTGCTCCGGACACTGCGAGCGGGCTGTACAAGCAATGATCACACGCACGGCACAGCGGACACACCAGGAACCGCGGTGTTGGCCGTCGAATGGCGCTAGCTGCGCAGCATTTGTGCACCGCCACTGTCAGTGTCAGCCAGTTTGCCGTGGCATACGGAGCTCCATCGCAGTCTTTAACACTGGTAGCATGCCGCGACAGCGTGGACGTGAACCGTATGTGCAGTTGACGGACTTTGAGCGAGGGCGTATAGTGGGCATGCGGGAGGCCGGGTGGACGTACCGCCGAATTGCTCAACACGTGGGGCGTGAGGTCTCCACAGTACATCGATGTTGTCGCCAGTGGTCGGCGGAAGGTGCACGTGCCCGTCGACCTGGGACCGGACCGCAGCGACGCACGGATGCACGCCAAGACCGTAGGATCCTACGCAGTGCCGTAGGGGACCACACCGCCACTTCCCAGCAAATTAGGGACACTGTTGCTCCTGGGGTATCGGCGAGGACCATTCGCAACCGTCTCCATGAAGCTGGGCTACGGTCCCGCACACCGTTAGGCCGTCTTCCGCTCACGCCCCAACATCGTGCAGCCCGCCTCCAGTGGTGTCGCGACAGGCGTGAATGGAGGGACGAATGGAGACGTGTCGTCTTCAGCGATGAGAGTCGCTTCTGCCTTGGTGCCAATGATGGTCGTATGCGTGTTTGGCGCCGTGCAGGTGAGCGCCACAATCAGGACTGCGTACGACCGAGGCACACAGGGCCAACACCCGGCATCATGGTGTGGGGAGCGATCTCCTACACTGGCCGTACACCACTGGTGATCGTCGAGGGGACACTGAATAGTGCACGGTACATCCAAACCGTCATCGAACCCATCGTTCTACCATTCCTAGACCGGCAAGGGAACTTGCTGTTCCAACAGGACAATGCACGTCCGCATGTATCCCGTGCCACCCAACGTGCTCTAGAAGGTGTAAGTCAACTACCCTGGCCAGCAAGATCTCCGGATCTGTCCCCCATTGAGCATGTTTGGGACTGGATGAAGCGTCGTCTCACGCGGTCTGCACGTCCAGCACGAACGCTGGTCCAACTGAGGCGCCAGGTGGAAATGGCATGGCAAGCCGTTCCACAGGACTACATCCAGCATCTCTACGATCGTCTCCATGGGAGAATAGCAGCCTGCATTGCTGCGAAAGGTGGATATACACTGTACTAGTGCCGACATTGTGCATGCTCTGTTGCCTGTGTCTATGTGCCTGTGGTTCTGTCAGTGTGATCATGTGATGTATCTGACCCCAGGAATGTGTCAATAAAGTTTCCCCTTCCTGGGACAATGAATTCACGGTGTTCTTATTTCAATTTCCAGGAGTGTAACTAGTGAAGTGGAGGATATCAAAAAGAGACTAGCATTGACCAAGAGGATCAAACATAGGAAGAAATTTCTGAGAATGTACGTTGGAGCACAGCCTTCTATGGCAGTGAAACATGATCTATGGGAAAACCAGAATGGAGCATAATCTGTATAGAATCTCTCTAGTATCTGCCGACCGCGGTGGTCTAGCGGTTCTAGGCGCGCAGTCCGGAACCGCGCGACTGCTACGGTCGCAGGTTCGAATCCTGCCTCGGGCATGGATGTGTGTGATGTCCTTCGGTTAGTTAGGTTTAAGTAGTTCTAAGTTCTAGGGGACTGATGACCACAGTAGTTAAGTCCCATAGTGCTCAGAGCCATTTGAACCATTTGAATCTCTAGTATCTCATCAGGTTCATACGGTTTGCAACGGTTGAGCGATTTTTCTATTCATCTATTCGACACCCTCTTACCTCAATTTCTGTCATTTAATCTTTCGCACGGCAACTGAGCAGAGAAACCGTATCACAGTTATCCGCTGTGGAACAATTTTGGAACTCCACATTCATCATGTCAGCCTACTGTTTGTCATCTTCCGCTTCACTGCCACTGTGGTCATTCAGTGACTAGATAGATGATTTTTCCTAGCGAAAATTTTACTTTTCTATTCATTGAAAGTTTTTCACTCCGCTTACCTTATGCTCATTCAGGCTTCGCTCCGGTATTCTTCTTTTTTTTTAATTTTTTTGTCTGGAAGACATTCACTTCACTTCGCTCTCTTTGCTTTCGCAGCACTACTATTTTATCACATCGGATCCTCTCCACCCCTCATAATATTGCTCGCCATATTCTTTCCTAAAGTATGTTGATAGATACATTTGAATTGCTACATGACGTACACTCATTGTCAAAATGTAACTGTACACGATGGAGACCGGTTTACGAGAACGAATACCTCCATTCGTTCCACAGTGCGCATGCGTCTCAGAACCTCGCATCAGAGATTAACTGCCTGTCATCTCATCATAATGACAACACGAGATCTCACTTATCTACCGCAACAGTGACCATCCACAAAACAGAAACAATCTGTAATTCCTTCTCTGTTGCTGCTGTCTGCCTCTGGAACAATTTACTCTGTTCTCTGCGAGTAGAGTTTTTTTATCATCTTCCTCTTCTTGCTCCCTCTTTTATCCTTTCTATCATGTCCATTGCTGCTACCGCTCATAAATTAACTCTACCTGCCTATAATTTGTCTGTGTTGTTCTACTTCTTGTCAATGAGTATAAACTCTACGTATTTAATGCCTTATTTATGTCATAGTAATTCATTAATTTTCGGTTCTAGATTAGACTAGCGAACACGGCAATGTTTCGCAATTGCTAAATATGTCTAGGAGCTGGATATACGCCCTAATCGTTTTGTCCTCTTTCTGTTTGTCCCTCTCCTCTCACCCTCTCTTCGTCCATCTCCTGCTCCTCTCCCTGTCTCTGACCATTACGTCCATTCCCCTCACTCCATTCATCTCCTCCTACGCATTCCCTCTTTCTATCCACCTCCCCCCTCTCTCTGTCCATCTTCTCTTCCCCCCCCCCCTCCTCTGACCTTGAGCCTTGTTTATTGTTATTGTAAATCAAGACGTAACTGAAAAGTGAAGTCGCTTAAAATATGTAGGTAAATCTCTTGGGCTCAATCCGTACGGCGTATGAGAGAGATCTCTCCAGTTGCTGGATCTGTGAGAGAATGGCAGCTTCAATGAGAGTATTTCGCATAGTTTTAATCTGCGAACGGGTAGAAATACGAAGTTACACATAAATACAATTTTCCTGTTTTCTATCAGAACGGACTGGTGGGAAGAAATCAAAACAGCACATTGTTGTGTATACAATTTCTGTGCAAAATTATATATAAAGCATAAGAATATAGAAAGCCTATGTCCGACCAAATGTTTATTAGAGCATTGTGTAAAAATTTGAAGTAAATTGGTCAAAAACTTTTCGCGATTCTTGGTCAAGAACTTTTCAAGATATAATGTTCGCAGCTCGTGGTCTTACGGTAGTGTTCTCGCTTCCCGCGCACGGAGTCCCGGGTTAGATTCCCGGCAGGGTTAGGCATTTTCCCTGCCTCTAAATACTGGGTGTTGTTGTGTCGTCTTCATCATCATCATTCATCCCCATTACGGTCGGAGGCAGGCAATGGCAAACCACCTCCACTAGGACCTTGCCTAGTATGGCGGTGGGGATCTCCTGCATCGTCCCCTACGCTCCTCGGAGTATGGGACCTCATCATCATCACAGATATAGATGTGACACCTTCCCCCAATTAATGTAACGTAAAACATGTAGAATACCTGGTTGGGTGTAACAGAAGGTCTTATGATTCCAGGCTTTCTACGATAAATAAATAAAAAATACAACAATGTCATTGAACTCAGCATGTAAAATTAGTTTGGCACAGAATAGTGTGTATTACAGAGAAAATATTAGATTCACTCTTTTACAGTGAAAGAATTACGACTCCTCTGGGCCAGTGAAGAACGCTCGTAATCCGTTGAACAAAGCAGAGGAAGGAGAACAGGCGCTGAAGTACAGAAACCGTGACAACGAACATTTCTATTTACGGGTTTCCATGATTTTTGTCTTCTCGCTTCTCCCCTATGTGACACTACTTACCCGCTACCATCGGATAGAGTCGTCAGCTACCAACAGTTTCCATTTCATCCACGACTAAAGCTCTATCCACCTATCTGTCTAGGCTAAGCTAACCACGTGTACGCCTCATGCTGTATTCAACGGCGCATTCCGACAGATTGCTGCTTCATCAGGTCGCAACTCGGGTCACGCTCTTGCGGCTGAATTTGCTCTCCGTTAGAGGCGATCTCTATTCGTCAGATAGCTTTGCGTGTCGACAGACAAAATGTCGCTGGCGTAGTTCATCTACGTGATTTTACTTTGATATTCACAAAGCAAAGTATTCTCATAGTCACATGTTTATCATGCTGTGAAGAGCAAGACAGTGTTCAAAAAGGAGCAGTAAAATATGAAAATAAGGCCGACGTTACATCTGGAACAAAGTAACATCAGTAATGGTAGTATAGAATCAATAGTAGTAGCGATAACTGTAGTACTGTGAAACAAATTGTTAGTGTTTATCCTGTCATATGGGTTCTTCTTTTCCCATGGTTTGGAAAACGTACAGCGTTGTGAGCGCATTATTGTAACAAATATAGACGCATTGGCAATACCCATCACAATACTGCTGGTTTATATTCTTAACATCGTCAACAAGATGAAAAGATTGAAAGAAAATGTACCGTGAGTTAATATAATTTATTCATATCGTTAAGGGAGACGAAAATGTAATTGTGATACGGGACTGCAGAATAGTAGGAAAAGAGAAAGAACAACAATTAGTAGGAGAACGTGAACTGGTGAAAGGAATGGCAGAGGAAGCAGCCTGGTAGGATTCTGCGCAGAGCACAATTAAAACACAGCTAACACTTGTTTCGGGAAGCATAAAGGAAGGTTTGTTACGTGGGAGAAACCTGGAGACATTGTACTGGTACAGAAAGATTATATAACGATAGGACACAGATCTGAAAACCAGATCTTAAAACGTGAGACATTTCGAGAGGAAAATTTGGATTCTGGCAATAATTTATTGGTTATAAACTGACGAAATTGCAGAAAAGTGGGAAAGTAAGGAAATGGGACGCGGATAAATTAAAAGAACCAATGGTTCAGAGTGAAAGGGAGCATTACGCAATGACTAGCGGAAACAGGAGAAAGAAATATAGTAGAAGACAAACAGGTAGCTTTGAGAGATAGAAAATAATGTCATCAGAGGATGAAACAGGCAAAAAGAGAACGTCCAGTAGAAATCCTTGGATTACACACGAAATATTGAGTTTAACTGACGAAAGGAAAAAACACAAAAACATGGCAAGTGAAGCAAGCAAAAAGAAGCACAGTCAACTAAAAACTGAGATTGAGAGGTAATGCAAACTGGTAAAGCTGCAATGGCTAGAGGAGAAATGTGAATCTATAGAAGCATGCATACAAAATAGAGAAACCTTTGTAGGAAAGAGAAACACCTGTGTGAATATCAAGAGCTCAGACGGTAAGCCTCCAGAGAAAATCTACTTTCAAAATTTCAAAAACCCGTTTTAGTTTATGAATCTGGTGATATACCACAGACGCACTGCTCCCGTAAGGATCGCAAGGACAAGATTATACCAATTACAGTGCTCACAGAAACGTACTTCTCGAGATCTATCAGTAGATTGAATGGGAAGAAACCATAATAACTGTTACATTGCGAAGTAGCCACTACCATGCACTTAAAGTGGTCTTCAGAGTATGAATGGAGATGCAGATAGACACTCCCGACGAAAGGTTTGTTGATTGTACAACAGGCGTCTGATCTGCGGAAGTTAACCACAAGGTCAGCTAACACAGCTGACAAACTTGCAGAGCCTGAAGTGACATGGCCCTATGAACCTAGCCTGATGGTGATAACTATAAACCCGAAGGCACAAATCAGTTAGAGCAAAGTGAAGTCGTGTGGCATGAGTGGATGGGAGATCCCAAAGGGTAGGTTCAACAGCCTAATTGAAAAGGATTTGGCTATACTCTGTGCCCGCGGGCACCGTTCGTTTGCAAAGTATGGGAGCTGAGTGCGTAAGTGCGTATGTTATGTATAGATGATCGTAATTTTGTGCGTGTTGTGTAGCATCGTATTCGTGTTGAAGATGATGAGAAAAGGAACAGGATGAAACCCGATACCGCACAAGTGTACCATGGCGGCCGACGAATTTAGCGTCATCAACTTACGGACGATTACTCAACAGTGTCACATGTCCTCACTCACGATACACTGCGAAGAGGACTAGAATTTGATCCAGGACATTGGCGCAAACCAGTGATCAGGTACTTTACACCAGCACCCCTCATCATCCCTCTACTGTAAAGGCAAAGGGGAAATTTGTTAACAGTACGCGGCGTCCTCGGACGGTCACCCTTCCAAATACTGGCCACGCCCGATGATACTTAACCTCCGGGAGCTGGCGAGGACCCGTGCATCCACTTCAGTACTGACATTGACATCAGAATTGGGTTCCAATAAATTATCCTTCTTACCGACCAACACGTTAAGGAAATTAAAACACAAAGGTATTACAAACATGGGCTGCAAGTGGGCATTGATTTAAATCAATGGGGGAGGTTGAAAATTTGTGCCAGACAGGGATCGAACCAGGGTCTCTTGCTAACTGGGCAGACGCGCTGACCACTGCGCCACCTGGACACGGCAGTCATCGCAACTTCACGGACTACCCTAGCACGCTTCCTGTCAGAACCAAATTCTCAACTTATCCACACGCTACTAATATAATGCCCTTTCCCAATTATCCTCATTATTCGCGGCATTTAACAGATTCCCGTAAGAGTTCGAGCCTGTTGTGCATCTGCACTAAGGAAATGATTTGCGACAGAGTCGCAACAAACATCAAAATAATCCGGGAAAGACTCTTTATTTACTCAATTTATGGACGACATAATTTTCGTCTATGATGGCCATCTTAGAGACCTGATAAATAATAAGACGGAGACATCTTGGCATACAAAGTTTACCAAACTTACAAAGTAAGGCATTCAAAAATCAATGTATACATAAATGACACATGTCCATACTAGAGTACAGTTTGTTAATCACTTTGAATCAATACAAAAAATTGTTCAAATGGCTCTGAGCACTATGGGACTTAACTTCTGAGGTCATCAGTCCCCTAGAACTTAGAACTACTTAAACCTAACTAACCTAAGGACATCACACACATCCATGCCCGAGGCAGGATTCGAACCTGTGACTGTAGCGGTCGCGCGGTTCCAGACTATAGCGTCTAGAACCGCTCGGCCACCCCGGCCGTGTGAGTCAATACACTTAAAGTAGTAAAGGAGTTTTGCTATTTGGGAAACAAAATAACTGATGATGGTCGAAGTAGAGAGGATATAAAATGTAGACTGGCAATGGCAAGGAAATCGTTTCTGAAGAAGAGAAATTTGTATGGCGTGTAGCCAGGTATGGAAGTGAAACGTGGACGATAAATAGTTTGGACAAGAAGAGAATAGAAGCTATCGAAATGTGGTGCTACAGAAGAATGCTGAATATTAGATGGGTAGATCACATAACTAATGAGGAGGTATTGAATAGAATTGGGAAGAAGAGGAGTTTGTGGCACAACTTGACAAGAAGAAGGGACCGGTTGGTAATACATGTTCTGAGGCATCAAGGGATCACAAATTTAGCATTGGAGGGCAGCGTGGAGGGTAAAAATCATAGAGGGAGACCAAGAGATGAATACACTAAGCAGATTCAGAAGGATGTAGGTGGCAGTAAGTACTGGGAGATGAAGAAGCTTGCACAGGATAGAATAGCATGGAGAGCTGCATCAAACCAGTCTCAGGACTGAAGATCACAACAACAACAACAACATTGAGTCAATATTTGTAATTATGGTGCGGTCACAATGTAATAAGCTAAAAAGGCTTTGTCGTTAGATGTGAAAGTATAAGTACCACATACAGACTATTTAACAGTCGTGCAACATTTTAAAAAAGAAAAAAAAACAACAAAGAATGGGAGAAAGTCATCAATCTACATATCTGACGTTAGTAATCTTTGGTTTGGTGGCGCCAGTTATTTACGGTTTGTTTTATTCCAGCATTTCTTCTCATTTCTGGTTAGCGTAGACCCACCAACTAGGTTTTACGGGCAATTCACACTGGCCGTCACGTCACGTCACGTCACGTCACGTCACGTCACGTCACGTCACGTCACGTCGAAAAATTCTGCGGTGCATTTCAAATGCGGCCACTCATACTGGCCGTCACGTCAAGTCACGTCCTGTCACCTCACGGCACCGTCAAGGTTGCTCAGGAAGAAAGCTGTGACGGCTGACTTCATCGTTCTTTGTTGATCATGTGGCTCCCAAGCTCATTTCTTCCATATTCACAGCCATGCGCACATGTCGTCATGCTTTTCATGTTTGATATCAGTTTGTTGTTCGTTGCTTTTGTTATTTGTTATAATTTTTTTCGTTTCGTTCATTTAGTTAAAATTCATTATTTTATAATGAATGCCGAAATATTAATTGAAGCAGTGAGGCAGCAGTCTCAATTGTATGACATGAGCGTAGTAAATTACTTGCGCTTTACTTCATTTATAAAGTGGATTTTTATGCGGATCGGTGCCGTATGTAACACTTTTAAATGAAATGGATTGTAATACGGCTGCAACTTGAAGTGAGAAAAGTTCTGTGGGTAGAATCAGATTGATTAGTAAGTGAAATTTATTTGTATGTTGTGTGTTTGTTGTCAGGCATTCGTAAGGTTTCATGAAGAAATGGTACTGCAACACCCGCAATTATTTTTTGTGAAGTATACATCAAGTAATGTATTAAATTTGTTTGTTTAAATATTTGTTTGTGGCAGGCTTATTGATTGTTAAAAAGCTCTATGGATTTGTGTGAAACTTGTGCAAGCATCAGTGGTCAGTATTTGTATGGTTTCACTAGCTAATCACAGTACAGATAAGGCATCTGAACTATTGAATGCCATATACGAGAGGCAACGAAAACCTTTAAGTATTGGGTAGAAAAATATTAAGTGAGATATGATTGTTGAACAAAGATTTGCACTGGACTGGCAACTGAACTAACACAAAGCAACTTTTCATAGGGTGTGATGGCAGCTCGTAACATTGTGTTCCTTCTTGCAATTCTGTGCGCTGTTTGACATAACAGTTGAAAAAATGGGTGTTTCGATTTTCTAAAATATTTGTAAAATGTTAGTTCCTCTTCATCTACATCTACATTTATACTCCGCAAGCCACCCAACGGCGTGTGGCGGAGGGCACTTTACGTGCCACTGTCATTACCTCCCTTTCCCGTTCCAGTCGCGGATGGTTCGCGGAAAGAAAGACTGCCGGAAAGCCTCCGTGCGCGATCGAATCTCTCTAATTTTACATTCGTGATCTCCTCGGGAGGTATAAGTCGGGAGAAGCAATATATTCGATACCTCATCCAGAAACGCACCCTCTCGAAACCTGGACAGCAAGCTACACCGCGTTGCAGAGCGCCTCTCTTGCAGAGTCTGCCACTTGAGTTTGCTAAACATCTCCGTAACGCTATCACGGTTACCAAATAACCCTGTGAAGAAACGCGCCGTTCTGCTTTGCATCTTCTCTATCTCCTCTGTCAACCCGGCCTGTTACGGATCCCACACTGATGGGCAATACTCAAGTGGAGGTCGAACGAGTGTTTTGTAAGCCACCTCCCTTGTTGATGGACTACATTTTCTAAGGACTCTCCCAATGAATCTCAACCTGGCACCCGCCTTACCAACAATTAATTTTATATGATCATTCCACTTCAAATCGTTCCGTACGCATGCTCCCAGATATTTTACAGAAGTAACTGCTACCAGTGTTTTTTCCGCTATCATATAATCATACAATAAAGAATCCTTCTTTCTATGTATTCGCAATACATTTCATTTGTCTATGTTAAGGGTCAGTTGCCACTCCCTGCACCAAGTGTAAATTTCACAGAAATCTGACTCCAGGATCCGCGTACATAAGTTATCGCGTTACGTATGTGGACTTCACGCGTAAAAACAGTTGAGAAACATCTTGCGAAGATCGCAATTCCAGGGAAAAACCAGTTGAGGACTTCGAGAACGTGAGTGGAGATCACGTGAACTGAATTGGCTTGACGTGTCATGTCGTGCGCACAGTGTGAATACGGTCTGACGTGACGGAGCCGTGATGTGACAGTGCCGTGGCGAACAGTGTGAAATGGCCTTTAAATCTGCATTGCAGTGCGATGCAGAAATCTCACATTTCATTTGTGCCTTGGAAATGTCGGGGTGCTCACTCGATGATGTTGGCAGTTGTCGAGGACGTTGTCCGACTGAAATCCCGTAAGTTACTTGTTATGATATGCAAATGATTAGCTTTTCAGGGCATACACACAAGGTTGGCGCCGGTGGCGACACCTACAACGTGCTGACATGAGGAAAGTTTCCAACCGATTTCTCATACACAAACAGCAGTTGTCCGGCGTTGCCTGGTGAAACGTTGTTGTGATGCCAAGTGTCAGGAGGGGACATGCGTACCATCACGTTTCCGACTTTGATAAAGGTCGGATTGTAGCCTATCACGATTGCGGTTTATCGTATCGCGACATTGCCGCTCACGTTGGTCGAGATCCAATGACTGTTAGCAGAATATGGAATCGATGGGTTCAGGAGGGTAATACGGAACGCCGTGCTGGATCCGAGCAGCCTCGTCGAGATGACAGGCATCTTATCCGCATGGCTGTAACGGATCGTGCAGCTACGTCTCGGTCCCTGAGTCAACAGATGGAGACGTTTGCAAGACAACAACCATCTGTACGAACAGTTCGACGACGTTTTGTAGCAGCATGGACTATCAGCTCGGAGACCATGGCTGCGGTTACCCTTGACGTTGCATCACAGACATGAGCGCCTGCTATGGTGTACTCAACGACGAACTTGGGTGCACGAATGGCAAAACGTCATTTTTTCGGATGAATCCAGGTTCTGTAAGCAGTATCATGATGGTCGCATCCGTGTTTGGCGACATCGCGGTGGACGCACATTGGAAGCGTGTATTCGTCATTGCCATACTGGCGTATCACCCGGCGTGATGGTATGGGTCAGCATTGGTTACACGTCTCGGTCACCTCTTGTTCGCATTGACGGTACTTTGAACAGTGGACGTTACATTTCAGATGTGTTTACGACCCGTGGCTCTACCCTTCATTCGATCCCCACGTAACCCTACATTTCAGCAGGATAATGCAAAACCTCATGTTGCAGGTCCTGTACGGGCCTTTCTGGATACAGAAAATGTTCGACTGATGCCCTGGCCAGCACATTCTCCAGATCTCTCACCAATTGAAAACGTCTTGTCAATGGTGGACGAGCAACTGGTTCGTCACAATACGCCAGTCACCACTCTTGATGAACTGTGGTAGTGTGTTGAAGCTGCATGGACAGCTGTACCTGTACACGCCATCCAAGCTCTGTTTGACTCAATGCCCAGGCGTATGAAGGCCGTTATTACGGTCATAGGTGGTTGTTCTGGGAACTGATTTCTCAGGATCTATTCACCCAAATTGCGTGAAAATGTAATCGCATGTCAGTCCTAGTATAATATATTTGTCCAATGAATACCCATTTATCATGTGCACTTCTTCTTGGTGTAGCAATTTTAATGGCCACTAGTGTGAGATTGACCTCAGATTTCTAAGGGTTATAGCAGGTGGCACGGGTCGCCGGAGCACGGCCAGGTAAAGTCGTGTAGTAGGGCGAGCTGGTGCAGACGGTGCTCGCGAACCGTATTAATGGCGAAGCAGACAAGAGCAGGGGAGGCTGCAGCTGTTGTCGCAGACAGCACTCGGCACAACAAGCCGAGGACGCGTCTCCTGCACAATACACAGCCCGGCCCTTTCTTCCGGCTGCCTGCGCCTCATTCATATTCACCCCGAGCTGTTTCCCAAACCCGCGCGTCCCGCCGGGGATCCACCGCGGCAAGCGGCCAAAATTAGTGCGCGCCAGGGCTGCCAACCGCACCAGCTCGCAGAACGCTGCAATACCACCTAGCTAGCTCGTGCGCCATGCCCCCCTCTGCTGCGGCGCTTCAGCGCTTAGCGCAGCAACAAGTTGCCGAGCAGTCGCATTAATGGTGTAATGAAACTGGCCAGTTCTACACTCTCATTCACTACTGAACAGCACAATACACTAGACTAGTATACAACACGATCCAATTACACTTCACATACAATAATTTTTTATATCTATATCTATTACTTAAATGGCATTGACACACATGTGTCAATGTGAAAAGAAACATGCAGATGCTTTTGCATCTGAGTTGTGTTGGTTCGAATGTCCTACAGATTTTCTTAACTTTTTATAGTTTTTTTAGTAGCAGTAGTAGCTTTATTCATCTGTAGATCTCTTTTTACAAGGATATAGGACATAGCAAAGTATTTACAAGTTTAGACCAATTTAAAATAAGCTAATCCGAATACACATACATTTACGGACTTCTAGTTAGAGACAATCATTAGATTTACTCCTGCTATACAATAGTTCTTTTACAAATAACTTACTAAATAACGTAATGTCACACTGTTCACTCATATCTCACTATCAGTGACTGCACACACTATACATACATTGTTTCGTAACACTTCACTCACAACACACAGAAACACACACACACAGGTGATCTCTGGGCCATTTTCTGTACCGCAACTTCCCATCTGCTATACTGAAAAACTGAGTCAGCAGCCCTCTATAATGAGTGAGATGTTGAACTCAGAAAGGGGAAGATGTGTTAGTATTGTGCTATGCATAGCTTGGGGGGTAAGTCTTTCTAGAAAAGGAAAAGAAGCAGGAAAGAAACATTGTGTGAAGATGTTATGTGGAATGTTGGATGTTTTATAATTGTTATTACTAATATTATTTTTTATATAACCCTTTTTTTCCAAATCCCTACTGAGTTTGATTTAAGTAATCTTTCACTGTACAAAATGTATTGCATAACAGGTATTCTTTAGCTGCCTTCTTTTAAATAAGTGTATTTTTGGAATTTCCTTAATCTCTTTTGTTAAACTATTGTACAATTTTATTCCTTGGTAAAAAAGCTGTTTTGAGTTTTATGTTTGTTTTTTCTTGGTAAATGTACGTTGAGTCTAGCTGTTGTTCCATTGTCATGGACAGAGCTGTTTGTGCAGTAATTACCATTGTTATTTTTGATTGACTTCCAAATGTGTTCACACGGAGCAGTTAAAATCCCCAGTGTTTTGAACAGATCTTTACAATGAACTCGACTACTATTTTTGGTTATTATACATACGGCTCTTTTCTGGAGTTTTAAAATTGTGTTCATATTTTGTGCATTTGTGCCTCAAAAAAGAATGCTATAGCTAAGAATTGAGCGTACATATGAATAGAATGAAACTAAAAAATACTGCATGTTACACACTGATGATAGGAGTCTAAGGGCATAACATGCTGATAACATGCTGATGAGATTCTATTTGCATGTATCTCTGCTTGTTCACACCACCTCAATTGTGAATCAATATTCATTTATAGAAATTTTGCATTTGTTACACAGTCTATAGAGGTCCATCTTCATTTAATTTAACATTGTCATTTTCCCTCTTCAAAATGAAATTCAATGGCCTTAGTTTCTTTATGTTCAATGTTACTTTATTGCTTATTGATCGCTCATATCTTCGTTGAGAGATTAATTTTTGTTGTTGAAAATCGATTTTCAATTAGTACCACTATCGTAATTGATTATTGAAACATTTATAAATGTTAATCACAAAAAATGCAGAGTAAAAACTATTTCATCTGCTTTGTTGAAACATTGTCTTTGAAAGTATTGGAAAATTTGTATCGTAATACCTTTCATGTAAATGTTTGGTGGTATCGTAACTTTATGTCCAGTTTGTTTGAGTTGTGGATTTTATTCTGGACCTTGTATCTAGTGGAAGTGATTAAAAGTTAGTATAACTAATAAAACCTGGAAAATTTAAACAAAAACCCTGTGACATTTATTTAGTAATGCATGTTCAAAAACTGGAACTCCGAACTCAGAAGCAGGAAATCCCACTAGAGAAAAATATGCCAACAACGAGAATGGGTAGTAATGGACAACGAAGTGAACATAATAAAAACAACATATTTTTTAAGCTTGAGTACAAGATCTGTCTAACTTTTCTTTCTTATTTATTCTCAAGGCGATGTGAAAACACACAAACTAAAACACAGAACATAATTGAGAAGTCTGTTATCTAAAAACGTCACTATTAAAAACAATTTTTGATACATGCTGTCAGTCAAAAGAACTGAAACACCCAGAAGATATGGAGAGATGTTAGTATAAGCTCATATACATACACATCACCGGTATTTGAGTAAATTTTTAGAGTTGCAATTATCTGTGGGAGGCAGAGCGCCTATCAGAATACATTTGTGTGGTTACTAGTTTCGTAAGATATCTAAGAGGAATGAACACCGTCAGTTTTGAGTGATCACTGCGAAGAACTCGGTGATGTCAAGTACTCGTGGGACAGCGTTATTAGCATGTCAGAAATTTAAAGCGGCCTCATTGTCTGTCTCCATGTGACTGGCTGATTGAATCCTGTAATATCCAGATTTGTGGGGCTTTCGTATGTGACAGTGGCGTGAGGTTAGACTACGCAGGAAAGTTAGGGCAGGCATACTCGTCATACAGTTTCCGGCCGATGAAATCTGATTCCTGTCTCCCATCTGGGAACAAGCAATGGACTCCCGGCAAACTCTGTGCCATCCTGCACCATTCGTCGCAGACTAGCACCAGCAGACTAGGGAACTATCATCCATGCATATCCTGCGTTAATAGCACAGTCCTGTGTTTGGGGTGGTGGCATGACTTGGAAGCATGGACTGCTGCTGCAAGCCGTCGCATTGCTTTCAGCGACGAATCGTAGTTCTGCACCAATACTTTTGACGGACCATACGTGTCAAATACAAAACTGTTCGTTTCGACTTCCCCTAAACACTGTGGTGTGTCGAAAGCAGTAATCGTTTACTCTCTATATTTAAGCTGGAAAGAAAAAGTAGTACTTTATTTCAAGATTTTCACTTGGAACATACTCTGAGATGAAAATTCCAGTCGTTGTGATTGGGAATAAAACCAACTATCAAAGGCACAAATTTCGTTTTTCAAAAAGTGAGTACAGAAAGTTGGCAAATGACACAACTATCCACAAATACTTTTTGAGTGTTTTATTTTACTACTTTAGCCCGTTTTGGGCTACCACACCAATCTTGAGATGGCTAATACTTTTCGTTACAGAGATTTTTCGGCTAATGGCATATCACCTGCATCACTCTGCACAGATCGAATCCGCCCAGCGGATGGGGTTGTTAGGCGGTTTTCCACATCCCACTAGCTGAATACTGGGCTGGTTCCCATGTCCCGCCTCAGTTACACGAGTCGCAGACATTTGAAAAGAGGTCGCATTATTTAATGGCGTACACTAGATACAGTCAGCCTGGATACCCTAATTCTGTCCCGGGGGAGGGTGGGGGAGGGCGGGGGGTATGGGGTGGTGACGGGAAGGGCATCTGGGCCACCCTCCGACACTAACACCACCAAGTCTGTAGTAACAGGGCTGACCCTGCATTGAAGTGGGACAAAGGACCAAGGAAATTATATATACAGGGTGTTACAAAAAGGTACGGCCACACAAATAAAGAAAAGATGTTATGTGGACATGTGTCCGGAAACACTTAATTTCCATGTTAGAGCTCATTATCGTTTCAACAGTATGTACTGTACTTCCTCGATTCACCGCCAGTTGGCCCAATTGAAGGAAGGTAATGTTGACTTCGGTGCTTGTGTTGACATGCGACTCATTGCTCTACAGTACTAGCGTCAAGCACATCAGTAC
This sequence comes from Schistocerca americana, assembly GCF_021461395.2. NCBI lineage: Eukaryota > Metazoa > Arthropoda > Insecta > Orthoptera > Acrididae > Schistocerca > Schistocerca americana. The sequence goes on from NC_060125.1 coordinate 174,337,178, forward strand.
GTAGCATCAACAGGTTAGTGTTCATCAGGAAAGTGGTTTTGCAGTCAGTGCATTGTTTACAAATGCGGAGTTGGCAGATGCCCATTTGATGTATGGATTAGCACGGGGCAATTGCCGTGGCGCGGTACGTTTGTATCGAGACAGATTTCCAGAACGAAGGTGTCCCGACAGGGAAACGTCCGAAGCAATTGATCAGCGTCTTTGGGAGCACGGGGAAGACCTAGAACGACGAGGAAATCTGCAATGGACGAGGCAATTCTTCGTACAGTTTACGATAACCCTAACGTCAGAGTCAGAGAAGTTGCTGCTGTACATGGTAACGTTGACCACGTCACTGTATGGAGAGTGCTACGGGAGAACCAGTTGTTTCCGTACCATGCACAGCGTGTGCAGGCACTATCAGCAGCTGATTGGCCTCCACGGGTACACTTCTGCGAATGGTTCATCCAACAATGTGTCAATCCTCATTTCAGTGCAAATGTTCTCTTTACGGATGAGGCTTCATTCCAACGTGATCAAATTGTAAATTTTCACAATCAACGTGTGTGGGCTGACGAGAATCCGCACGCAATTGTGCAATCACGTCATCAACACAGATTTTCTATGAACGTTTGGGCAGACATTGTTGGTGATGTCTTGACTGGGCCCCATGTTCTTCCACCTACGCTCATTGGAGCACGTTATCATGATTTCATACGGGATACTCTACCTGTTCTGCTAGAACATGTGCCTTTACAAGTGCGACACAACATGTGGTTCATGCACGATGGAGCTCCTGCACATTTCAGTCGAAGTGTTCGTACGCTCCTCAACAACAGATTCGGTGACCGATGGATTGGTAGAGGCGGACCAATTGCATGGCCTCCACGCTCTCCTGACCTCAACCCTCTTGACTTTCATTTATGGGGGCATTTGAAAGCTCTTGTCTACGCAACCCCGGTACCAAATGTAGAGACTCTTCGTGCTCGAATTGTGGACGGCTGTGATACAATACGCCATTCTGCAGGGCTGCATCAGCGCATCAGGGATTCCATGCGACGGAGGGTGGATGCACGTATCCTCGATAACGGAGGACATTTTGAACATTTCCTGTAACAAAGTGTTTGAAGTCACGCTGGTATATTCTGTTGCTGTGTGTTTCCATTCCATGATTAATGTGATTTGAAGAGAAGTAATAAAATGAACTCTAACATGGAAAGTAAGCGTTTCCAGACACATGTCCACATAACATATTTTCTTTCTTTGTGTGTGAGGAATGTTACCTGAAAGTTTGGCCGTACCTTTTTGTAACACCCTATATATATATATATATATATATATATATATATATATATAATGGAAAATAGCCGTGTTCACTTACATATGCTCCAGTAGATGATGGTTCGTCTTGTTGTGACCCATGTGGTTTTCCAGCTCGATGTGCATGTTCTTAAATTTCACCACAACACTTGTATTGTATATAAGTTACTGTGACACACTTCACAATATTTGTAAAATCCATGTTGACCATTGCACATGTGTTACACACTTGATATTTTTCTTTACAATGCAAATGCTTAATGATATTCTTTGTGAAGTGTGCCATAGTAACTTACTTACAATACGTGTGTTGTGGTGCAATTCAAGAACATATACATCGAGCTGGAAAACCACATGGAATATAATTCAAGCACTTTAGCGTACTTTTATTAATGAACCAACTGATAAAGTGGCGCTAAATCTCAAATATTCTTGTGCATTGTGAAGCAGACGACACGGTGTTAGCCAAAACATCTACATAATGAAATATATTGTCCATCTAAAGATGGACTTGGTAGCCCGAGATCGGTTATAGCAGTCAAATAAAACATGCAAAAAGTATTTGTGGCTGGTTGCGCCATTCACCATCATTAATAGCCACGGAGTTCACAAGATCCAACGCAGATAAAATAACATTATAAATACAAATTACTGTAAGCACACATTACCAAGACACATGTCCTATCCAAGTAAACATCTTCACTACTTAGGAAACGGTGTTTATGAACTCTTTAAACTAACTTATTTTTACGTCGGTTTACAATGCTTTCTGTCACGCAGCCGCCAAAAGCACGCGTCGTGTTACAGTCTGTCGATGGTGTGATATTGTTATGTGATTATTGCTACATAGGCTTAAAATGACAATTAGCATACTTCGATAAAACACCAGCGCGTACCCTCTCCGTGTTAGCAGGTAAATGTGTTAACAGATGACGAGCTCCAGTAATGAGTAATGTAGCCCCATTTCGTGATAACATGCACTTAAACAGGAATGCGTGGGTGACAGTAGCTCATTCCATCAGAACCTCATTACTGGAGTAATTTCAACAACTCACTGTAATATTTCAAAGTGTGTCGACGTGTGTTTCACTAATGGACCCCGTTAACATGCGAACGAAACACTTCCAAACATCACGACATGTGTCTTAAAAGGGGAGTCATTAATGGTTAATATGAAACCATTGCAGTCATTAGAATACACTGAAAATACCTCAGATTTTTAAAGTGCGGCCTGCGATGTTACCCTCGACTAAACAGTTATTTATAAAGAAATGTTAACGCCGAAATTCAATATCCACGCGTGCGCGACATCACAAAAGCTATCTCTTGCAGGCACCGAAGTGCGAGCAACATTCGGCTCAACAAACCGTGCGATCTTATACCAAATCTTGAGACGATTGGAGAAGCTGACAGAATACATGTCGCTCACAACACACACGTTTACTTAAGGAAAAACCTAACCCCTACGCTAAACTTAATGCATTCATTTGATAGCTAATTTTCATGGATGACATTTTAGTCACGTTATACCTATCCCACGTGAACAATAGTCACGTTGACTATCCCACCGGAACAGTGGTGTGTTTCGGAATAAAAAGTTAGCCTACGTGTTAATTATGATATAGGCTATCTACATTGCAAATCCGGCCGGAGTGGATGAGCGGTTCTAGGCGCTAGAGACTGGAACCGCGCGACCGCTACGGTCGCAGGTTCGAATCCTGCCTCGGGCAAGGATGTGTGTGATGTCCTTAGGTTAGTTAGGTTTAAGTAGTGCTAAGTTCTAGGGGACTGATGACCTCAGAAGTTAAGTCCAATAGTGCTCAGAGCCATTTGAACCATTTTTATCCATTCCAAAGTTCATTTAGCTGCTTCAGCGTGACGGAGTAACAAAGTCCAACTCGACGAAGAAGGAAAATAAGCAATTTCTGGTTGGATGCTGCGAAAATTTTATAATAAACTGACGGAAAAAAATTGCAGCACCAACAGGGAGTTGTGCGATATGAACGAAAGTTAGTAGGAGTGTTTCTACGTCTGAAAGATTACGTCTATTCAAATTTCGCGTCAGTCGCATAAGAGTGGCGAGTTGATGTTAGTCAAGAATGCCTTTAAGGCCACTAAGACGACATTATCAACCCCCACTGAGTTTGAACAAGGTCGTATTGTAAGGCTACGAGAAGATGGATGTTACTTCTGAGATACTGGAGAAAGACTTGGCAAGAATGTGGGCACTGTACATGATTGCTGACAGCGATGGTCAATGTACGGTCAGACGTAAGAAGACCGGGCGCCGGAAGGCCACGTTGCTCTAACGATAGGGAAGACCATCGTGTTCTGAGTATGGCTCTGTCGCATCGTACTGCATCTCTATCAGCAACTTGAGCAGCAGTTGGCACCTCAGTGACACAACGAAGTATTACAAAAAGGTTACTTCAAGGACAGCTCCGAGCTAGATGCCTTGTATCGTGCATTCCACTGACCCCAAACGACCGCCATTTAAGACTTCAGCGGCGTCAAGCGAGAGCTCATTGGTGGCCAGGGTAGAGGTCTGTTGTGTTCTCTGGTGAACGCTGGTTCTGCTTCTGCCAATGATGGCCGTGTGTTGATTAGAAGAGGGTCAGTTGAGGGCCAGCAACCAACTTGTCTGTATGTTAGACACTTTGGACTTACACCTGGAGTTAGGGTCTGGGGTACGATTTCGTATGACAGGAGGAGAACTCGCGAGGTTATGCCACGCATCGTGACTGCAAATCTATGTGTCATTCGGGTGATTCGAACTTTTGCAGTGCCAGGTGGTATTTTCCAACGGGTTAACGCTCGCCCACGTAGCGCTGTTGTAGCCCAACATGCACTACGGAGTGTCGACACGTTGTCTCGGCCTGCTCGATCAGCAGATCTGTCTCCAATGGAGCACATATGGTACATCATCGGACGACAACTCCAGCATCATCCACAACTAGATTTAACCATCCGTGTACTGACTGACTCAGTGCAACGGATGCGGTACTCAATCCCACAAACTAAGAACTGACAGTTCGCATGGTTGCATTCAACATTCTAGTGGTTACACCGGTTATTAATGTTCCACCATTTCACATTTGCAATGGCTCCGCTCGCGCTTACATTTACCTTTGTCTCTTCCACTGGTTTTGTACGTGCAACGTACGTCATCTGCCCTCACGTGTGTGCATGTTAATACCAGACATCCTCGCATATCACAATCTAAACCAGCCTTACTGGAAGCTTACCACGTCGTAAAATGTAAAGCCACGACGTCTCTCTGTCGTACAGCATTTACATCACACCGTCGTTGTGAATCTTCAAGCGTCTCAGAAGCTGTAAGATATGCCTGATGCTCAGCCCTTTCAGCAAATGACAAACAGAATCAGGAGCAGCCTGTTGGCTTCTTTACTGGCCATTTCCTGCTCTCGCTAACAGTGCTTTTGTAAGTGCAGCTTCCTGCTACCACTCTCGGAAGTTACTGTCCAACAGGTGTTGTAAAAGACCGACAGTGGCAGGGAGATCACTCACCTTGAAGTTAATCTTTTATGTTCAGACCAGTACCCAATTAGGAGGACTATGTACAGACCGACTCATCAGTTTGAGAGTGAAAAAAAAAGATCCTCCCCATCCTCTTCCCCAGCTACTGGAAACTGGCTTTGGTTTACAAAAAAATGTTCAAATGTGTGTGAGACCTTATGGGACTTAACTGCTAAGGTCATCAGTCCCTAAGCTTACACACCGCTTAACCTAAATTATCCTAAGAACAAACACACACACCCTTGCCCGAGGGAGGACTCGAACCTCCGCCGGGACCAGCCGCACAGTCCATGACTGCAGCGCCCTTGACCGCTCGGCTAATCCCTCGCGGCTTTGGTTTACACAGTAGTGAATAGGACAAGCTTACAGACTCGTTCAGGAAATGTGTCATTATTGCTTACAAAGAACTTGAGAGTACGTGCCCACCTATCAGTATGACGTTGCACATCCTCTGGCGTTGATGCATACACACTGATGCGGTTGGTAAGAGTGTAACAAAGACGTTGTATCCTCTCCCGAGGCAAACTGGATTTCAACTGTTTTTACTGGTCCTTGATCTACTGGATACTGGCACGGGGACACCTTTGACGTCCGACCCGGTCCCATAAATGTTCCTTTGGGGACACTTCTGGGGATCTTGGTAGCCACAGGAGTACCTCAACGACACGCAGAGAATTCATAGAACCATGCTTAGACGAGCATTGTCCTGTTGAAGCATGGCACCAATATGTTGACACATGTAAGAGAACACATAACGCTGCAGGATGTCCGTGATGTACCGTTGTACCGACAGAGTTCCTTCGATCGCTATCAGTGGTGGCCTCAAGTAATACCCAATGGCTCCCCACACCATGATGTCAGCAGTATCACTTCTGTGCCTCTGCAATACATTGAGAGAATGGGAGCTCTGCGCAGGTCGCCTCCATACTGGCCGACGGTGGTCATTTCGGGTGCTGCAGAACTGCAGTTCAGTGCTGAACACAATGTGACGCTCTTCATGAGCAGTCCATGCTTCTCGATCATGGCACCATTCCAAATGTGTCTGTTTTGTTTATTGTAATAAGGCCTATTCGGAAAGTACGGTCTGATCGACAGCAAAATGAAAAAAACACCGTGAAAATAAAAAATGTTTTATTTACAACAGTTAACTACACTTTCCAGCTACTTTTCTACATAGTCGCCCCTCCGATTCAGACATTTGTCATAGCGTTGTACAACTTTCCAATACCCTCGTTATAGAAGACAGCCAGCCGCCTGTGCTTCCTGCCAATTCTCTACGCTGGTCTACAGCTCGTTGTCTGTGCCACAACGTTATCTTCATAGCTAGCTTGTGAGCAGAGACGAAACTTAGGGAGAGTCAATTATGGGCTCTGTTGTGGGTGATCAAACACTTCCCATCGAAAACGCTGCAGGAGCATCTTCACTGCCCCTTCAGAGTGCGGTCGAGAATTGTCATGCAGAAGGAAACGCATGACAGTTACGTTTTGTGGGCTGCATGAATTCAGGCGAAATCTCACACCAGGCCCTCATACTTGGCAGGAGACACTGTTGTTCTAAGCAACTTTACGTGCTCACTGTGCGCTCGGAACTGAAAAGAGCGACGTGACGCGACCGACGGGAATACTAGAGCCACTGCCCAACACATCTGTGCAAAGCTTCATCGGATTTTCAGCAGTTTCCATTTCGCATCCCATCGGACCGTGCTTTCCGAACAGCCCTCGTATTTACAGGAAATGATGTGTTTCGCCCTTTTGGGGCATCATTAGATTGAGCTAAGGGTGAAAAATGACAATCGTGAGGCATATGCAGATTAAAATGGGAAAATGCAGTTAATATAAAAATATGAAAGAGGCAAAGTTCCAGGCTGTGCAGCCATCACTACAATTACCCTTAACTGTGGACTTACATAAAAATTAATGTGGAAAACCAACATGCGTACATTAATGCCCACATAAGCATTAAGATAAAATTTCACAAGGACGATCGCCTATCGTCATGGGACGAATAAAAGCATTACGGAACCTGGATCCGAGAATACAATACCAAGTATAACTGGAGTGTCTGCTGGACATGGCAACTATGACAAACCAAGAAAAATTTAAGAAATTTATGTAACACGGAGACAACCGCGTTCCGGCGTGCGCAGCAGGGAGCGTTGTGTACAGTTGACAAATAACAGATAATGCGGTCTAGAAGAGGACACGTCAGCCCTCCAAGCGGATCACACAAACATAGAGCTGTAGAGGCATGATTATAGCACCGTAGTAGTAGACATTAAAAAATGGTTCAAATGGCTCTGAGCACTATGGGACTTAACATCTGAGATCATCAGTTTCCTAGAACTTAGAACTGCTTAAACCTAACTAACCTAAGGACATCACACACATCCATGCCCGAGACGGGATTCGAACCTGCGACCGTAGCGGTTGCTCGGTTCCAGACTGAAGCGCCTAGAACCGCTCGGCCACTTCGGCCGGCAGTAGACATTAAACGTATATAGCGTTCGCTAACCAACGTGCGTACAAAAGGCGATCGCATAACTAACTTACATATGTTGAAGACAAATTAGGTAAAACAATGAATTAGTAAAATTGATTTTAGTGCAAAAATATAAATAGCCTCATTGCCCGTATAGCGTATTAAACATTTATTTTCCTACACATATTCCCCTTTCAGTGCATTATAAATCGCTTCAGACATTTCTGCAATTATTTTGGTTACTGTGCAATGTGATATTCGAGTACTGTATTGTAAACTAGAGTAGCTCTCTCCAGTATCAAGAAATCTCAATGTCACAGTTTGCCTGTCTTCTGCACATACAGCATTTCTCAAGAGAGTTTTCTGTTTGGTAATATGAGAAGCCACTTTACTGAGCAAATACTGAAATACACACTCATCCATTCGTATGTAATTTATATGTAAAACTTGACGTCCTCCACTTGCAGCTCTCGTAACAAATTTTGATGAAAACTTTTACTATCTCGACGTAATACCTATGGCCTCATCCAAGTATGTCTTCTTTCTTCCGACGCTTTTCTTCCAAATACACACAAAAAGCAATTGTGGTACTAGCAACTGCAGCGCATTTCATCATATTTCTTTGTCAAAGAAAAGCAGCGTCCCAAATTTTTGGTACCTCCCCACAGTGTTAGCGTCATTTTGTTATTGTATTTGAGTGTTAGAGAAATTTTTGCTGTGTTAATTTTTGTAGTGGTTTTTGTCAACCACTATGGAAGATAAATATCTCGTATCTCAGTCTTTAACTTAGATTCCAAGGTCTTATACATATTGTCCTACAACTTTTGCATGGTTAGGCGACGCACTAATAATAAATATAACCTTGTGTACACCTAAACTTACTGTCTCTCTGTGAGAGCATTACCGTTGTGCACCGTGGCCAAAGAGAATGGTCAGTTATATTAAGAACTGAGATAAAAGGACGAGCATTGCACTCGCTCTCCTTGTGTGATCATACACGGAAGAACCAAAGAAACTGGTACACCTGCCTAATACCGTGTAGAGCCTCCACGAGCACGAAGAAGTGCCGAAACACGACGTGGCGTGGACTCGGCTATGTCTGAAGTAGTGCTGGAGGGAACTGACCCCATGAATCCGGCAGGGCTGTTCATTGCGAGTACGAGGGACTGGAGATCTCTTCCGAACAGCACGCTGCAAAGCATCCCAGATATGCTCAATGATGTCCATATCGGGGCAATCTGGTGGCCAGCGGAAGTGTTTAAACTCAGAAGAATGTTCCTTGAGACACTCTGTATCAATTCTGGGGCGTCGCATTGTTCTGCTTGAATTGGCCAAGTCCGTTGCAATGCACAATGGACATGAATGGATCCAAGTAATCAGACAGGACGCTTACGTATGTGTCATCTGTCTGAGTCGCATCTAGACGTATCAGGGATCCCACATCAGTCGAGCTGCACACGATCCACAGCATTACAGAGCCTCCACCAGTTTGAAGAGTCCGCTGATGACAAAGAAATGGCTCTGAGCACTATGGGACTTGACTTCTGAGGTCATCAGTCCCCTAGAAATTAGAACTACTTAAACCTAACTAAGCTAAGGACACCACACACATCCACGCCCGAGGCAGGATTCAAACCTGCGACCGTAGCGGTCGCGCGGTTTCAGACTGTAGCGCCTAGAACCGCTCGGACACCTCGGCCGGCTCCGCTGATGACATCAGGGTCCATGGATTCATGGGGTTGCCTCCATACCCGTACACGTCCATCCTCTCGATACAATCTGAAACGAGACTCGTCCGACCAGGCAACATGTTCCAGTCTTCAACAGTCCATTGTCGGTGTTGGCGGGCGCAAGCGAGGCGCAAACCTTTGTGTCGTGCAGTCATCAACGGTACACGAGTGGGCCTTCGTCTCCGAAACCCCATATCGATGATGTTTCGTGGAATGGTTAGCGCGCTGACACCTGTTGATGGCCCAGCACAGAATTCTGCAGCAAACTGCGGAAGAGCTGCACTTCTTCCACGTTGAACAATTCTCTTCAGTTGTCGTTGGTCCAGTTCTTGCAGGATCTTTTCACGCTCCCAGCGATGTCGGACATTTGATGTTTTACAGGATTCCTGATATTCACGGTACACTAGTGCAATGTTCTTATGGGAAAATGCCCATTTGAGATGCTACCCGAGAGTTGCTGTGTCCACCGCTCGTGCGCCGACTGTAACATCGCGTTCAAACTCACTTAAATCTTGATAACCTGCCGATATGGCAGCAGTAACTGATCTAACAACTGTGCCACACACTTGTTGTCTTACATAGGCGTTGCCGACCGCAGCGCCGTATTCCACCTGTTTACATATGTCTTTATTTGAATACAGATGCCTATACCAGCTGCTTTGGCGCTTCAGTGTACGGTAGCGTTCTCGCTTCCCACGCCCGGGTTCCCGGGTTCGATTCCCGGCGGGGTCAGGGATTTTCTCTGCCTCGTGATGGCTGGGTGTTGTGTGCTGTCCTTAGGTTAGTTAGGTTTAAGTAGTTCTAAGTTCTAGGGGACTTATGACCACAGCAGTTGAGTCCCATAGTGCTCAGAGCCATTTGAACCATTTTAGCCAGCTTCAGTGTATATTTATTGCCGGCCGCTGTGGCCAAGCGGTTCTAGGCGCTTCAGTCCGGAACCGCGCTGCTGTTACGGTCGCAGGTTCGAATCCTGCCTCGGGCATGGATGTGTGTGATGTCCTTAGGTTAGTTAGGTTTAATTAGTTCTAAGTCTAGGGAATTGATGACCTCAGATGTTAAGTCTCATAGTGCTTAGACCTATTTGAACCATTTTCTGTATATTTATTTTATAATGAGTTTTTCACTTATACTCCTTGACTCTGACAATTTTCTGGGGTGTCAGTTTGAAAAACATTCAAAAAGGTGTGAAACTGTGTTTAAAGTTAAACTTCCTGGCAGATTAAAACTGTGTGCCAGACCGAGACTCGAACTCGGTTTTTTTTTTTTTTTTGCATTTTGTTCGTTTTTAATCGTTGTGTTTGGTAGTTGTGGACGTCGCAAGACATCCCGTTCAAGTTCGGTGGTTGATCCTTCCACTCAGTTTTTTATTATAGAGGCCAACCGGCTCTCTGACCGAACACGCTGAGCCGGCAAATCTCATTTTGTTCGCTTTTGTTCGTCGCATCTGCTTGGGGCGGACGTCGTAAGACACCCTTTTAAGTTCGTTGTTGATCGATTAACTCAGTTTTTTTATTACAGAGGCCAGCTACCCCTCTGACCGAACACGCTTAGCTAGCGTGCCGGCCACCAACTGAGCTACCCAAGCACGACTCACGCCCCGTCCTCACGGCTTTTCCGCCAGTACCTCGTCTCCTACCTTCCAAACTTCACAGAAGCTCTCCTGCGAACCTTGCAGGACTAGCACTTCTGAAATAAAGGATATTGCGGAGACATGGCTTAGCCACGGGCTTGGGGATGTTTCCTGAATGAGACTTTCACTCTGCAGCAGTGTGCGCGCTGATATGACGCTTCCTGGCGGAAGTAAAGCTGTGAGGAGAGGGCGTGAGTCGTGCTTGGGTAGCTCACTTGGTAGAGTACTTGCCTGCGAAAGGCAAAGGTCCCGAGTTCGAGTCTCGGCCCGGCACACGGTTTTAATCTGCCAGGAAGTTTCATATCAGCGCACACTCCGCTGCAGAGTGAAAATCTCATTATGTGTTTAAGGTTTCTTGGAATCATTAAGTGCTCTCTTTCTGAAACAGTGGACGAATACAGTGTGCATAATTTGCACGTCACGAGTTTCACTGCCACAAGACATGTACACAGTTTCTAACTTTAATACTTGTCGCATGTTGTCAAACCTTTAACGTAGGATTATGCTTCTTAATGAGTAGATGATAACAGCTATTGAAATAATTGCATGAGATACAGAATAATTGTATGAAATGTTGAAAATCACATCGGATGACAGTTTTAGCCATTTAGATTATGTGCTTAGATTGGTCTAGCCTTAGAATATCGCCTTTCTTGATTTATGTGTAAACAGCGAACGAAAAGCAATGGCTGTCACACAGTGTATGCGGCGGCAGCGATAGGCTGGAGTGCTCTTACGCCCTGGGCCGCCCCGCTGTGTCCGTGTAACCCTACGCTGTACGACAGGGCGGCAAGACGAGCCGACGAAAGGAGGGCCGTGTCTGGCTCGTTACGCCAGCAATCGGCGGCAGAGGGCGGGCGCCCAGTGCTCGGCAAATAAACTCGGCCGCCGCACCGAGCCAAGTTTGTTTTCGCAGGAAGTCAGCGTAAGAGCCGCGCGCGCGTACCCACCGGCTTTACGGCGGCTCGAAATAGTTTGCTTTGAGGAATGCCTTCCTCGTTTCCGCTGAAATACAATATTTTTAAACCTGTCGGCTGTTTCCCCAGCGCTGAGCGAGATGGTTTTCCGGGAAGTGTACACACTGTTACCGGTGCAGAGATATTGGGAAACCTAGCACAGGGTAAGGGAGAAGTGCAAAGCCAGCCTAGTTATTGACGTGGCGTGAATAACAAACGAGCAGCTATAGCAGAGCCAGCGAAAATACAGCTCTGACAGCTCACAGCGTTGTTGACAGTTTTCAACTCCGAGGAACAAACGGCCTCCGGCGAAAACAGTGGTCGTCTATAGAGCTGCGACCACACTGAGGGTGTTGCCATAAACTCGTTTACGAAAACCCGTGTCCAAAATTGAGTTACATTGCTTGTTGAGTTAACTGCATGAACAGCTACGCCACGCCCACTGCAGCTTTCATGAAGCTCCTTTCGCCGACTCCTCTATAAAGAGTGTTCATTTCAACTGAAGACATTGAAAGATCTCGAAAACTACACATCGGATCAATAAAAGTTAGAAATCAAATTTGTTTGTCTTGGACCCTCCCCCCCCTTTTTTCCCCTCATCTGTCCAGGTTCCGCCGGCCGGTGTGGCCGTGCGGTTCTAGGCGCTTCAGTCTGGAACCGCGTGACCGCTACGGTCGCAGGTTCGAATCCTGCCTGGGGCATGGATGTGTGTGATGTCCTTAGGTTAGTTAGGCTTAAGTAGTTCTAAGTTCTAGGGGACTGATGACCTCAGATGTTAGGTCCCATAGTGCTCAGAGCCATTTTGTCCAGGTCCCCCCCCCCACCCTCCCCCCCAACACTGCCGTCTGCCCTTGGCTGTGGTGTGTCATCTTTGTGCCGACTTTTTAGAGCAGTGTTTCCAGTGATTGTTAAGTGTCGTGCGTCTGTTCCGACGTGTTGCAAATGGACATCAGACTGTCTCTGGGTGTGATTTTATATCTCTATCGAACAGAAACCAGACTGTCGCCGTGTTTTTTTAATTGTCTGTCTGCTATTTTACCTGCCTGCTTCCTGTATATTTTATTAGCATTGCCCACCCTTTGTTTTATGTTTAAACTTTCCACACTTTTCTGCCGTTTTACAATTTGAGTCACCGTTTTATCGCCTGCTTTTATTGTCTCCTATCTTCTTATGTTTTAAAAATTCTGTAGGCTGAAGAGCAGCGTACTAAGCTGCTGGCAGCCTGCTCCCTTCGGGGGGAATCGAAATTCAATACAGGAAAAAAAAATTGTCTTGGAGGAGGACATCCACGAAAAATCATCAATATGGGCTTTCGGAGCCGAAGGCCCATTCGTGTACCCTCGGTGAGTGCACGACACAAAGCCTTGAGCCTCGCCTGGGCCCGTCAACACCTACAATGGAGTGTTGATGACTGGAAACATGGTACCCCGTCGGAAGAGTTTGGTTTCAAATTGTATCGAGAGGGTGGATGTGAACGGCTGTGGAGACAACCTCATGAATCCATGGACCCTGAATGTCAGTAGGAGACTGTTAAGCTGGTGGAGGCTCTGTAATGGTGTGGTTCGTGGCCACCAGACTCCCCAGAATGAACATTATGGAGCATTTCTGGGATGCCTTGCAACGTGCTGTTCGGAAGAGATCTCCAACCCCTCGTAGTCTTACAGAGTAATGGAAAGCCTTTTAGGATTCATGGTGTCAATTCCCTCCAGCATTACTTCAGACATTAGTCGAGTCCACGCCACGTTGTGTTTCGGCACTCCTTCGTGCTCGCGGATACCACACTCGACCACCCAACCCACTCCGTGCAAGGTTGGTGGAGAGTAGCTTTGAAACTTTCAATGGAAACCCCCGTTTTTTATCGCATATTGCGATTCTACCGCAGAGTCTACGTACGTTTTGTCTGAAGCATTTTCTTCGGTTCGCCACATAATGCGTTGTTATCGGAGGACTACAAATGGGTACACAATCGTAATTTACAAGTTGCTACTCAATGGCCCTTGAATATTCATTGGCACGTGAGAACCCACCCCTATGCTGCCAGGGTAGGACAGATCAGTATTTCATAACTTCTAACTGGAAACGAAGTTCGCAACGTTTTATTCCTTCGACATATCGAACAGGGCACTACTCGTCGCGCAACTGTAGCCGTGGCTCAGAACTTTCCCAATTAGAGTAGGCGTTCAAACGTAGTACCTCGAACTTCAATACACTGAATGATCCACTTTTCAAATGACCGTCCACAGGACAATAGCATATCTGTGAGAGTATCAACGTAGGTGTGTCTTATGCAGTCGACCATGTCTTCACAGCCCGTGGGCACTCGCTGCTACATCTTATCTTTTAGATATCTCCACAGAAAAAAAATCCGGCGGCGTAAAATCTGGCGACCTAGCGGGCCAATTATTAGGGTCACCTTTGCCGATCCATCGACCAGTGCTTCAGTTGGTTAATGCGATGGACTACCGTTATGCTGAAACCGCATACGTTGTCGAACGTCCAGAGCAACATACTGCAGTAGCATCGGTAGTTCCTGTCCCGGAAACGTTCAATAGTTGCGTCCATTCAGCCTGCCGTCGATAATGTATGAACCAATGAGTGTGTTCCCCGTGATGCGACAGCTTACATTATCCGACCAAGAACATTGATGCTCAGCTTGCCGTAACCAATGGGGATTCTCTACACTCCAGAATGCATATTACGCCGGTTATCGCTTCCATAGTTTGTGAATGTTGACTCATCGGAAAATAGTACCTCGACAAAGAACGTGGGCATCGTTTGCATTTGTCGAAGTTCTCTTTCACAAAACACTACCCGGTTATGGAAATCGTGCCATGAATTTCTTGAAGCAGTGACACGTGGTATGGATGACGATGCACCCACTACCTACTACGTACTACCTATGGACATCCCAGAATCGCAGTCTAATTGCCGGCCGCTTATCCGGGGGTTGTGGTGCACTGCCGCTAGTACAGCTATTTCATTAGCTTTTGCCATAACACGTTTGATTCCTTTCGTTTTGCCGTTCTGTAAGCTGCCATCAGGCATGAAGGTGTTCACAACTTTGTATAAGGACGAACGTGGGCTAGCCTTCTTTTGAAAGCGCTCGACATACAAACCAACAGCAGCCTCAACATTTCTCCCACATTCTTCGTAAAACAGAATCATTTCAATTTTCTTCTGTGGTTGCAACATTCATCGTCTATTTGCACGTGTATCCTCCAAACGATAGATAAGTGTGCAGGCAATAAACATAGCGCAAATATTGTAATGTTTAGAGCCGCTATCTGTTCTGCGCCTGCACGACATGTGAGCTCCGATCGCAGTGTACTTACTGCGTCTAATGATACGTCGCAGTTCGCTACACGGCCACGCCGCTGCGACTGCGACGAGTAGTCCCCTGTTCGATATGTCAGAGGAATACAACATTACGAATGGGGTTTAGAAATAGATATTACAGATTACTAGCTTGTCCTATCCTCGTAGCATGGAGGTGGGATCTCAAGTACTATTGAATATTCAAGGGGCATTGCGTAGCTTGTTGAAAATTACGATTGTGCATCCATTTCTATTCCTCCGATTACAGCACCGTCTGTGTACGTAGACTTTGCCGTAGAATCGTAATCTGTGATATAAACTGGGATTCCCATCGAAGATTTCAAATTTGCAGGCCCCCCCCCCCCACACACACACACACGCCACCTTCGCATGGCATGGGACAGGGTTGCGGGTCGAGTGTGGTGTCGTTGGATGTCCCCCTCCGAGACAAAAAAAACTGGATTTATAACTTTTTTTCATTCAATGTGTAGTTTTTGAGATATTTCAATGTATACAGTTAAAATGAACACCCTGTAGCATACAGTGTAACAGAATACATCGTATTTCAAACGCAAGCCACTTATTTCCTTAATTTGCTTTGGCGTCATTGTCGTAGCTATATTAGCATGTAATTATAAACAATTCCGCTAAGTTGTTTAAATCTCATACTACGATTGAAAATTGAACAAAGTGAGACTAATCCATAATAATACCGGAACACAATGTGACGACTGCTTTGCTCTATGTGTCTTTCATTGTCATAAATATTTAAAGTCCAATTTGCAACTATTAAGCCGGCCGCTGTGGTCGAGCGGTTCTAGGCGCTTCAGTCCGGAACCACCCGTCTGCTACGGTCGTAGGTTCGAATCCTGCCTCTGGCATGGATGTGTGTGATGTCCTTAGGTTAGTTAGGTTTAAGTAGTTCTAAGTCTAGGGGACTGATGACCTCAGATGTTAAGTCCCATAGTGCTCAGAGCCATTTGAACCATTTTTTGCAACTATTAAAATGTGTACTTACATTATGGCACTAGTGGCGTCATGTTTGCGTTTGCATTTGGCTATGGCCACTAGACATTGAGTTTTCGAGCCACTTGCAGATTTTTACAACCAATCTGCTGACAGATAGGTTCATATAAAGCCTGACAGCAGTATTAGTCAGACAGAGATTGTTCAGCAGGGAGACCGTCCGGGTCTGCTGAGCACTGTTGACAAGCGAGGTGCACTCGACCCTTGTGATGCCAACTAAGTAGTGTCTTGACTGAGAAATAGCGGCACTGGTCCCGAAAACCGACAACGGCCAGGAGACCAGTGTACTTACCACATGCCACTCCATATCCGCATCCAGTGACACCTGCGGGCTAAAGATGACTCGGCGGTCGGTCGGTACTGTTGGGCCTTCCGAGGCCTCTTAGGACAGGTAATGAGAGAGCCGTATGGCAAAGCTGTGACTGCACAAAATGCTATTAGTGACTTCCCAAAACTGGAATCTGACCATTGCGTTCACGCATTTTTCGTGATTCAGACTACGTAGCGGCTAAATCCAATTCATGAACAGAACGATAATCTACAGCAAAGTGGGCGAGAGTTTCTCTTGACTTCACAAAACTGGAATATGACCATTGGATCCACACATTTTTCGTGATTCAGACTTCGTACCGGCCAAATCCAATCCATGAACACAACGATTATGTACAACCAAGTGGGCGAGAGCTGCTCTTGACTTCACAAAACTGGAATATGACCATTGGATCCACACATTTTTCGTGATTCAGACTTCGTACCGGCCAAATCCAATCCATGAACACAACGATTATGTACAACCAAGTGGGCGAGAGCTGCTCTTGACTTCACAAAACTGGAATATGACCATTGGATCCACACATTTTTCGTGATTCAGACTTCGTACCGGCCAAATGCAATCCATGAACACAACGATTATGTACAACCAAGTGGGCGAGAGCTGCTCTTGACTTCACAAAACTGGAATATGACCATTGGATCCACACATTTTTCGTGATTCAGACTTCGTACCGGCCAAATGCAATCCATGAACACAACGATTATGTACAACCAAGTGGGCGAGAGCTGCTCTTGACTTCACAAAACTGGAATATGACCATTGCATCCACACATTTTTCGTGATTCAGACTTCGTACCGGCCAAATCCAATCCATGAACACAACGATTATGTACAACCAAGTGGGCGAGAGCTGCTCTTCTACCTTCCGAGTAGGCTTCTGTCCGTTGTGGTCCGGTCATTGGCAGATTGAACTGGGCCACCTGTGGCGCTGGTGGAACTGGCGCAAGTGGCGAGTCTCTATGGCACTGGCACCAGCTCGCACCTTTGTGCCTGTGGTGTTTCAGCCCTGGCTGTGGCGCGTTAGGACGACACAGCAGCTACTGATTCAGATTTTCAGCTATCACAATAAAATACTTTTTTCCCAATTGCTTACTTTCGCACACCAGCTAAGTAAGCGTACATAACATCCGAGGAACTTAATCATTCTTTCCTCCTGGTAAAATTCGCAGAACTTGCGGTGCCAGTTTGAAGACGCATTGCCACTTTTGGTTTTATCAGTTTTGCATTTCTTAGGCCAACCTTTCTTTTTTTCCAAAACTGCTCTATAACTTTACTCTCATACGACAATATCCAGTACCACAGAAATTAATGAATTAAATGTTTCGCAGTTCTATTCAACGGCGATCCTATGTCCAACAAATGTTGTTTGTGCGAGTGTTAATGAATATGTCGTTGCCAATTTGTTACCTGGAGGGGGAAAGTTTTATCTCAGTTGTAATTCCGTCCAACTTGAAATAAACAACATTCAATTGCATGCTGTATAACTACTGAACTTTTTTAACTGTGTCCGGTTGACCACCTTATCACGTGATTTTAAATAAAGATGCTATTATTATGTCAATTAGAAATCTTAACATTGGCTTCAAATGGCTCTGAGCACTATGGGACTTAACATCTGTGGTCATCAGTCCCCTAGAACTTAGAGCTACTTAAACCTAACTAGCCTAAGGACATCACAAACATCCATGCCCGAGGCAGGATTTGAACCTGCGACCGCAGCGGTCGCGCGGTTCCAGACTGTAGGGCCCCGAACCGCTCGGCCACCCCGGCCGGCTCTTAACATTAATCAGGTATTAATTAATAGTGCAAGATTAGTGATTAGTCGAGAACGTCATCAATGCTATACTCATTGACTCCAAAAAATAAAAACTGTGCTCATACCCCGCATTAACCCCACTCGTTCTAATTCAAACCTTTCCAAATGATAAGAAAACAATTCCCAATAAAATTATATTTCGCTATGACAATTATTGTAGGACAAGGTCAGGCGCTTCAAAAGACAGGATTGTATTTACCAGTAACGAAGGTTACAAGTGGCTTTTTCACGGTTTTTCACATTCAGTGACATTTATGTTTCTGCTACAAACACATACAGGCAAGAACTAAACGATGTTCACGTTACAACTGTTAATACTGTTTTCAAAGAAGATTTGTAAGATAAAGAAGTTTTAAAAAAGAAAATTAATTTGACACAATTGCTTTCCATATATTTTACAATTAACCATATTGTATACTGTGATACTGATTTTTTCCAATGAAACTTATATTTGCTACTTCTATCAAAAATGTAATGCCTTTTAGTGGTAAATATTTGCATTTACTTGTTTCTCAATTACTATATTACCAATCAGTGACTGATCACTATAGAGTGCGAATTATTTGCACAGGTCGACCAATAATAATAATAATAATAATAATAATAATAGTTGCTGCTACAAAATGTACTTACATGTGTACAAAAATGATATTTTCTGACAAAGTGAGTTCTGATGCAGAGAATTTTGCATAGATTGCACTATCTAAGACCATTGGGAAATAAAGAAGGTCTGGTTGGAAAGAAGGATATAATGCGGTAACGAGTGCTTACAGTGTCAGAGGAAGATATTATTGTTGCTTCAGCAGATAATTACGTCTTCATTTATCTTTTGAACCTGGGGATGTATTCAGTTCTCTGATGTAATGCTACTGAAAACGATGGTTGAATGATGCAGTGAGACAGAAAAGATTTTGCTCTGATGTTGTTGTTGCGGTCTTCAGTCCAGAGACTGGTTTGATGCAGCTCTCCATGCTACTCTATCCTGTGCAAGCTTCTTCATCTCCCAGTACCTACTGAAACCTACATCCTTCTGAATCTGTTTAGTGTATTCATCTATTGGTCTCCCTCTACTATTTTTACCCTCCACGCTGCCCTCCAACATGAAATTGGTGATCCCTTGATGCCTCAGAATATGCCCTACCAACCGATCCCTCCTTCTACTCAAGTTCTGCCACAAATTTCTCCTCTCCGATTCTATTCAGTACCTCCTCATTAGTTATGCGATCTACCCATATAATCTTCAGCATTCTTCTATAGCACCACATTTCGAAAGCTTCTATTCTCTTCTTGTCTAAACTACTTATCGTCCACGTTTCAATTCCGGACATAGCTACACTCCATACAAATACTTTCAGAAGCGACTTCCTGACACTTAAATCTATACTCGATGTTAACAATTTTCTCTTCTTCAGAAACGCTTTCCTTGCCATTGCCAGTCTACATTTTATATCCTCTCTTTTTCGACCATCATCAGTTATTTTGCTCCCCAAATAGCAGAACTGATTTACTACTTTAAGCGTCTCATTTGCTAATCTAATTCCCGAAGCATCACCCGATTTAATTCGACTACATTCCATTATCCTCGTTTTGCTTTTGTTTATGTTCATCTTATATCCTCTTGTTCTGATATCCTCTTGCTCTGATAGGAACTAGTAATTCTGCTGTATTGTTAAGAATAGAGTGTTAAAGTCGAGAGAGATATGAGGAACATTGTAGTTTGATAAGGCAATGGAGAAGACAAAG
The DNA here is from genome assembly GCF_021461395.2 of Schistocerca americana. Classification (NCBI taxonomy): domain Eukaryota; kingdom Metazoa; phylum Arthropoda; class Insecta; order Orthoptera; family Acrididae; genus Schistocerca; species Schistocerca americana. The sequence goes on from NC_060125.1 coordinate 174,357,042, forward strand.
TTCGTGGGACTCCTTACGCTTATCTGCACGTCGCCAGAACGGCTGTGCATAAGATGGCGAAATATGATCAAAGAGTAGAATCGTATAGATAGTCCGAGCGCAGGCATTTATCAACAGTTCCAGACTTTCTGAGTATTCCTGAGAAAGACCTTGCAGGATAACACTGATGTAATCAACAAATGGAAGTATAAATGGCTGCACAAATTCCTTTTTCAGGTCAAAGGGGCAAGAGCTTTTTATTCTTTTTATGTTTTTATATTTCTGTAGGGATGATGCCTTCTTGTACAGTGATGTTATGTGGTCAGCCCAGTTTAGTTTTTCATCTCCTATTAATTCTAGACTCCTTGTTGAGGGAAAGAAGTTGATATTTGTCCCATTTAGGATTGAAGATGGTAGTGATCCCCGAGTCTTAGTTTATACTTTCGAGTACAGTTTCTTTGAAAAAATAAAGACCTAATAATGAACATAAAGTAAAACAAGGGTAACGACGTGTAGTCGAATTAAGTAAGGCGATTCTGAGGGAACCAGGTTAGAAAACAAAACGCTTGATGTAGATGGTGAGTTTTGCGATATACAATGTAGACTGGCGTTAGCTATTAAAGGCTTTCCGCAAAACAAAATTATGTACGTTGATACCAAATATATGAGTAAATTTCAGTGTTACCAAGCAGTTTCTGTGAGAGTTTCGATTGTTGCCTTATATGCGGAAACGAAACGTGGACGATAGACAGTACAGACAGGAAGGGAATAGAACCGCTAAAAATGTGGTGCTGCAGAAGAATTCTGAATGGGTGGGTGGGTATATCGACTAACTAATAAAGACATAGTGTTTGCGGACCAGATCGCTCCTTTGTGACGCGATACTGTGATCTTCCCAACCACTGCTTCCCTTTCATGCCCCTCGACTCTTATAACTGCCATCTGGTTTCTGTACAAATTGTAAATAGCCTTTCGCTCCCTGTATTTTACCCCTGCCACCTTCAGAATTTGAAAGAGAGTATTCCAGTTAACATTGTCAAAAGCTTTCTCTAAGTCTACAAATGCTAGAAACGTAGGTTTGCCTTTTCTTAATCTTTCTTCTAAGATAAGTCGTAGGGTCAGTATTGCCTCACGCGTTCCAACATTTCTACTGAATCCAAACTGATCTTCCCCGAGGTCGGCTTCTACCAGTTTTTCCATTCGTCTGTAAAGAATTCGCGTTAGTATTTTGCAGCTGTGACTTATTAAACTGATAGTTCGGTGAGACAGGGTTGTAGCCTCTCCCCGATGTTATTCAATCTGTACATTGAGCAAGCACTAAAGGAAACAAAAGAAAAAATCGGAGTAGGTATTAAAATTCATGGAGAAGAAGTAAAAACTTTGAGGTTCGCCGATGACATTGTAATTCCGTCAGAGACAGCAAAGGACTTGGAAGAGCAGTTGAACAGTGTCTTGAAAGGAGGATATAAGATGAACATCAACAAAAGCAAAACGAGGATAATGGAACGTAGTCAAGTGACTACTGAGTGATGCTAAGGGAATTAGATTAGGAAATGAGACACTTAAAGTAGTAAAGGAGCTTTGCTATTTAGGGAGTAAAATAACCGATGATGGTCGAAGTAGAGAGGATATAAAATATAGACTGGCAATGGCAAGGAAACCGTTTCTCAAGAAGAGAAATTTGTTAACAACGAGTATAGATTTAAGTGTCAGGAAGTCGTTTCTGAAAGTATTTGTATGGAGTGTAGCCATGTATGGAAGTGAAACATGGACGATAACTAGTTTGGACAATAAGAGAATAGAAGCTTTCGAAATGTGGTGCTACAGAAGAATGCTGAAGTTAAGGTGGGTAGATCACGTAACTAATGAGGAGGTATTGAATAGGATTGGGGTGAAGAGAAGTTTGTGGCACAACTTGACTAGAAGAAGCGATCGGTTGGTAGGACATGTTTTGAGGCATCAAGGGATCACAAATTTAGCATTGGAGGGCAGTGTGGAGGGTAAAAATCGTAGAGGGAGACCAAGAGATGAATACACTAAGCAGATTCAGAAGGATGTAGGTTGCAGTAGGTACTGGGAGATGAAGAAGCTTGCACAGGATAGAGTACCATGGAGAGCTGCATCGAACCAGTCTCAGGACTGAAGGCCACAACAACAACGACTACTATGATCTTCCCTTAATTCATTACGAAAGTAGATTTGACACAAAGTAGCCTGATTGTAAAGTTTTTTGCAACACTCTTTATTCTGGGCAATTTATTGTGATGAGGGCAAGCATTTTATCTTTAACAAAGACAAAAATATTAAGATATATTTATGAATTTATTGTTGTTATCAGCTTAACAGTGAACTATTTTAAACTGATTTTTGGGTTTCTTGTTTTTTCACAGGTAAGGAAACTGGGACGCTTCCTTCTGTTTCTCTGCGGCAGTAGTATGAAGAAACTTACACTAAGCTGATACTGAGACAGCGGATCTCTGTAAGATCTCATCGCTTGTTTACAGTCTACGGTAAACCAGCCTTCTGTGGCTACTTATTTCTCTTTCATTTTAGATAGTATAACTGAAGGGAAGCTATAGCTGCAAACACGACGTTAAATTGATGTGGTAGAAAGGCATTAACAAGGAAGTACATATAATTGACCACACAGATAGAGTGAACGGATATTGTTAAATGATCACAGTTCACTGACTGAAGGAAAAATCCAGGGACAACCATCTCCCTTAAGTACATGGTGCAAAACGGATGTCTTCAGTGAAAGTTTTAAAATAAAAATGTAGGCCTATTATGAAAGGTTATATAATCAATAACAGCTGAGAGGAGTAAGGATGATGATAATGTTAATTTATGTTTACATGCCTTGTGCTAGAACCAAAGAAGTTGTAGATTTATATCACTTTTCATGTAGATTTTTCAAAATATGTTAGAGGGAACGTTTACTGTAGAAACAGATACAGTGCTACAAAAGTTTGGATTGATGTCAGGAAAGGCAACTGCAGTTGCAGATCCACTTTTTGGCAAATAGCAAAAGGAATTGTAGAACTCCTGCACTTTTTTAAAATAGAGCTACATGTGTATTCATAGATCAGTGTGCAGAAGGTACAAAACATGTCCAGGGAAGAAAAACATGAGTTAACAACCTAAGAAAGAATGCAATATTTGGAAGGTAAATCTTGCTTCTGTAAGAACGAAGCTGCATCCTTGTTTAATGCAAGGCTAAATGATCCAGCAACTGCATTCGGAAGCCATTTTGTAGTGTGTAAAGTTATATGAAGATACATGAAGACAGTTTCATAGTGGAGGAAGAATGTCGGAACTTAGAGGCTTGGAAAACATTTGCTCTACACCAAGATTAGTGTTCTAATAAGGACCAAATTATCGAAATATAAAATTAGAGAGTACAGTTATCAATATAATACGTAATTTTATACAAGTTTGATCTTTGCATACAGAGACAAGCCATAATGTTTGGTGTAGTGAAAGATAAAAAAAATACTTTCATAAAAGCGAAGATCCTAGAAAAAGATCGAAGTGCCTGTGACGCACAGAACTAGAAGAGTCCCAGTCAAATTGTCTAACGTCTAGGACCTACGAGTGACGTAAATATGTTGAAATTCAATTGTACGGTCAGTAGAGGAAGACATACTACGGAACTTCATCTTCAGAGAGGAATGAAGGGCTAAAAATGAAGAGCGATTTGCAGGAATAGTGGCCCACGATATTTGCATAGTACATTTTCCATGCAAAGGATAAGAATGGGGAGAAGAAAGAATCAGGTCGAGGTAAACAATGAAGTATAAGTAGCTTGCGAGTAATAAAATTCCTAATCCGATGGTATGAGGATGAAAGAAGTGAGGAACGGTGAAGACTCCTTCCGATACAAAAATAAAATTGTCAATATATAGTCCTGAAACGGAAATTACTTGCTTTTACGTTGCAGTTAAAATTACTTTACTCTCCTTTTGTAGCTCATTTGAAATTGTCTATTGACTGTATATTTTTCAGGAAATCGTTTTAAGATACACCAGAAGTGTAAAACAGTGTATTTCATTACTTGTATTGTAAATATCTCAGTCTTCACACGTAACAATCAAAATAGTATTTTTCTGGTTTAATTCACAGTTGTCTTGTGATGTGTCTATATTATACTGAGTAAAATTTAGAGTACTTTGTCATCTTCGATCTGCTGTCGGCATCTACTCCTGATATGTGAACTCCAACTTACGTTTAATTCGCCCTGTAATGTGATTTCTAACTTCTTCAGCGAAGATGTTTGGAGAATTTTGAGTACTGTAATAGGGGAAATGTTTTAGAACTATAGTAGTCGGAATCTTTAAAGCCGAGGACCTTCATTAAATGGCACAGAAAAAAGCAGATGCCGCCGTGAAGGAAAAAAACTGGTTTTTATGATTCGGCACGTCTAAGGGTTCCTTAGGAAATTCTCCACGTTACACGCCATAACTTAGTGGCAACCGCACCTCGATGTACACTGCCTGACAAAAGAAAGTGAAGAACCCGGAAGGAAGGAGGAAACGAAATGAAACTTCACTGCTTGAGGGAGTGTGTGCTGTTATTTCAATGATAACATCGATTCAAATTCGCAAAGAACTTTCCAGGATGTATCCACTTATCAGCGTGAGGTTTATCCCCATCTGGCCCGGATACATACACAGTTTCGGTTGGAAAGAGTATCAGAAAGCCGTTATATCGTCTCCTAAGTTAGACTGGCCCACAACTGTCGTAACTAGTCTTTGATAACCTGGATTCTGGCTCTGGTCGGAGTTGACGTCCGAAGTGGTCCCACATCGATTCTATCGCGGACAGATCTGGCCACTGGAGTATCTCAGCACCATAAAACACACACTCCTCCCGCACAGGCCATGAAGGCCCGAAGGTACCGACTGGCCGCCGTGTCATCCTCAGCCCACAGGCGTCACTGGATGCGCATACGGAGGGGCATGTGGTCAGCTCACCGCTCTCCCGGTTGTGCGTCAGTTTCCGAGACCGGAGCCGCTACTTCTCAATCAAGTAGCTCCTCAGTTTGCCTCACAAGGGCTAAGTGCACTCCGCTTGCCAAAAGCGCTCGGCAGAACGGATGGTCACCCATCCAACTGCTAGCCCAGCCCGACAGCGCTTAACTTCGGTGATACGACGGGAACCGGTGTTACCACTGCGGCAAGGCCCTTGGCCAGACCTCAGCAACATGCAGCCGATTAATAGAGACGAGTGCCATGTGTGGAAGGGCATTCTACTGATGGAAAAATAATATTACCTTTCTGTCCCATGAGATGTAACACACGAGGGTGCAAGTCCTCTGTAACGTAGCGTTGTCGTCAGGGTTCCCTCCATGAGTACCAGCCGTGACCTGCAGACGTAAGCGGTGGCTCTCCACACTACGACACCCGGAGTAACACCGCTGTGTCCCTCCAAAACATTGGAAGAATGGGGGTCATCCGAGCCTGACAGAACCGTTGTTTACCACTGATCACAATGTAACGGCATTCACCACTCCAAACACAGCCGATTTCGCTATGTTTGCAACGGCAACCTAAGCACGGGACAATGATCCCCTAGTCCGGTTACTGCTACTCTTTTACTTACCTGCCGATGATATGTACGTGCAAGAAGATACACTGAAATCCGACCAAGTCTTCTGGGTACTTCCTTTTTTTCAGGCAGTGTGTTCATTCTTTCTGGACGTATCAAGGGGCGCCTGTCTTAGCAGATTTACACCATTTATTAAAGAGGCTTGCCAGAATCTTTTTAATCCCAATCTATTACGATGTTTAAGATCGAGCACCAGGAAATATTTAGATTTTCCTATAAAAATGACAAAAGATGAAAGCAGCTCGTTACGAATGAATCACCGTTGATCCACATTACACTGACTGTAAAATGACATTTGCGGACGTGACAGGAGAGTTCTGGTGGACAGGTGCCATAAGCACAAAGATGTTTTTCGCCTCATGATGCCAATTGAGAAGCTACTCGACCGAATAGTAGCGGCTTCGGTCAAGAATACCACATAACGGCCGGGAGAGCGGTGTGCTGACCCCACGCCCCTCCTATCCTCATCCTCCCCTGAGGATGACACGGCGGTCGGATGGTCCGGGTAGGCCACTTGTAGCCTGAAGACGGAGTGCTTTTTTTTTTTTTTTTAAATTTGATGAGAAAATTATTTATTACAACCACAAATTACGGCAGTTAAAAAATATTTGCTGTACAGGGTGTACAAAAAGTAACGTAAACTTCTGAGAAAAGTCTTAAGAAACGAACGTAATTGAAAATCCCCTTTATTATGCAATTCAAATAATCGAATATAACGTTGCATACTCTTAACTCAGGCTGTAAATTTTTTTGACAAATTGCAGCAGTATGTCGTATAATTTCTTTCTGTAGTTTGGGAATATCGTCAGGTCAGATTAGTAAGCAACATCCTTATGGAATTCTCAGACCAAAAGTCAGGTGGATATAAATCTGAAGACTAAGGAGGACACAATCCCTTAAAAAATATTGATCCAAGAAAGCAAGGGTGTTCTTGGTTATAAGAACTGTAGCACTCACCCCGTCTTTGCACGTGCATAAGTGACGCGTGTAACTAATATGGATTTTGCATAGCCCAAATGCGGGAATTCTGTACACTGGCATATCCATCAAGGTAGAACCATGCCTCGTCAGACCACGATTTACCCGGCATTACCTTTACTATAAGCCACAGACAGGAATCCAAAAGTGTTCCATTTCCTTCTGTTAACAACACATGAACGGCACTAATTCTGTACAGATGCATTGTATTGTTGTGTGAGCCCAGACCACGGCGGATAGTTCATTTGTACTTTGCACTCCTTTTTTTATAGTTTTTGTTTTACCTTCGGACACATAATCCTATCCATGTCATATGTTAAGAGTAACTCGCGTAAAAGATTATGGTTTATTTCCTGAAAGTTTCAGTTATCGAAACGAAGTTTCCGGCAAATGATAGTACGTAGGGGTTCACGTAATTTTGTTGTATCGTTATTCCTCTTGTAACACCAGTTCATAAACAACACTATACAAGTCGTGTGAGCTGTTGTTTTACAAAAGATTTGATCGAGGCTCTGTTATTAATGATTAATTAAGCTGTTGGATTCGAACTTATTTATTCCTCTCCGAAACACTGCGGATTTTAATCGTTTCTCTTAGGTCACGCAGATCTGTAATTAGAAGTTGTAGGAATTTAAAATTATGGTCGCCTGTCCATTTCGAACATAGGAGGTAGGTGAGGAAAGTAATGAGGTTGACTTTTTATCTAACGAAGATGTTAATTAACGGTTCGCTACCTGTTGTTCTGTGGAGTTGTTTCCATGTTGCGCACAATATTTAGAAGACTGACCCATTCGTCTTCTTCAGGTCCGCAACATGTGCTGTTCATGTGTCCTACCAGGCAGCGAGTCCACATAACAGCACAATTCGCAGCGTATGAAGAAGACAGCTAGGTCGGATGTCTAACTCATCACAATCATCTTGAACAGTTTGGAATGTAAGCCTCGCCATCTACTTCTGTTCACCCACCATCTTTCTGTGTTCACTCTGGTCCAGTCCTTGCCTCATTTCTCAACACACTCCTACAGACCTTTCAGCCATCGGTTCTTCAGTCTTCCTCTTGGTCGTTTCCTTTGCATCTCCATTTCATGTATCTTCTAGGGAATCCGCTTGTTTTCCATTCTCTTTAAGTGCCCAGGTCATCTTAGTCTTGGTGTTTCTATCCTGCTCTGCAAGCGTTCCTCTTTCACCATTTTCCTTCCTCTTTTATTTCTCATCCTATCGCTCCTTGTTACTCCTATCCTACTTCTGAGGAACTTCATTTCACATGCCTGTAATTTGCTTACATTTAAATATTGTGCATAAAATAGAAACAACAGATCAGCTGAATACCCGGAAACACACAATTAATCAGTCTCGAGGAAAAAATCTGAGATACCATAAAGTGCCCATTGTGTAACACTTCCCATTTATATTGACGTACTGTCAGGTATACTTTCATTCGAAGCTTTCATGGCAGTCTTCACCATTGTTTCCGTTCTCTTCCAGATTCGGTGTAACACTCATACCCTGGTTTGCCTCCATCCAAGCGTTCGTTAGCTTTAAACGCTTACTGCAGTGCCTACATGAGAGCCGGAAACTGTAAAATCCCGTTGAGTTGCCGTATCTTTCCCGAAATACCGAGCATATTCCACAGAGCGAACTTGCGTGATTGCCATAATCCTACTTGCATAACCTCTGCCGCCTCTGCCGTGGTGCTCTTTCCTTCAGAAGGCGGACATTTCCCCAAAGAGGGGTGAAGCTTCCCTCGTGGGGCCACTCCGAGTAATCAACTCCCATCCTCATCACGCCGGCTGGGAAGATTCGGGCCCGCCGCCTCGCAGCTAAGAGTGCCATTACGTTTAACAGGCTATTGTAACGTCTGCCAGGCGCACCAGTAACTTCCTTATTGAGCCAATTATCCTGCGCCCTCGCGTAGTGCCGCTTGCTTAGACGGCCGCTACCAAACACTGGTCTACAGTGCCTGCTGAAAACTCTGCTCCATAAAAACAACAGCGTTACGTTTTCATGACGCGCCTCTCGAAGCCGTGGTAGTTCAGGGAGAAAGGGAAGTGTCTCAGTAAACCTGAAGACAAACACACATAACTTCATTGTAAGAGGGTCACTCCAAAAGAAAAGCACACTATTTTTTTTAATCCATCTTTTATTCTACATGTTTGTAAGTTTTACAGTGGGTAGATAGATCCTTTAGGAACAATATTTTCATTTCTCCACATAATTTCCCTCTCTCTCAATGGCCTCACGCCATCTTGGAACCAGCGCCTGTATACCCGCACGGTAAAATTCTGGACCAACCTGTTGGAGGCACTGTTTGGCAGTGTGCACAAGGGAGTCATCATCTTCAAACCTTGTTCCACGAAGAGAGTCTTTCAGTTTCCCAAAGAGATGATAGTCACATGGAGCCAGGTCAGGTCTGTAAGGCAGGTGTTTCAGTGTTGTCCATCCGAGTTTTGTCATCGCTTCCATGGTTTTTTGACTGACATGTGGCCGTGCATTGTCGTGCAACAGCAAAACATCCTGCTTTTGGCGATGTGGTCGAACACGACTCAGTGGAGCTTGAAGTTTCTTCAGTGTCGTCACATATGCATCAGAATTTATGGTGGTTCCACTTGGCATGATGTCCACAAGCAAGAGTCCCTCGGAATCGAAAAACACTGTAGCCATAACTTTTTCAGCAGAAATTGTGGTTTTGAATTTTTTTTTTTTTTCTTGGGTGAATTTGTGTGATGCCACTCCATTGATTGCCTCTCCGTCTCTGGTGAAAAATGATGGAGCCATGTTTCATCACCTGTCACAATTCTTCCAAGAAATTCATCTCCACTATTCTCGAACTGTTCCAAAAGTTCTCTGCATACCGTTTTTCTTGTTTCTTTGTGAGCCACTGTCAACATCCTGGGAACCCACCTGGCACAAACCTTTTTAACGCCAACACTTTAAATATTCTGCTAACACTTCCTTCCCCTATCCCAACGTAGCGTGACAATTCGTTCACCGTGATGCGTCTGTCAGCAGTCACCAATTCGTTAACTCTCTGCACGTTGTGTGGAGTGTGTCCAGTAAGAAGCCTGCCGCTGCGAGGACAATCCTCGATATTACCGTGCCCGCTTTCATAACGTAACCTGCTTGCCCACCGACTAACTGTACTGCGGTCGGCAGCAACATCTCCATACACCTTTTCCAACGGCTTGTAGATGTTTCCCACTGTCTCGGTTTCACAGCACAGGAATTCTATGACAGCACGTTGCTTCTGACGAACGTCAAGTGTAGCAGCCATCTTGAAGACATGCTGTGACGGCGCCACTCACGGAAACAGGATGAACTAAGTTTGAAAACAAGCGGGAAGGCTGTATCTGCACACTGTAAAACTTTCACACATGCAGAATGTAAACTGTATTTTTACAAAAATAGTGTGCATCTCTTTTGGAGTGACTCTCGTACCTACTAACAATGGGATTGTACGAACTTTCCCTCACAGGTGTGTTTCATATTGACAGAGTGTGTAGGGCACGATACAACATCAACCTATGTAAACAGGAAGACGCAACTCTCAACCGGTTTTGAGAAAATAGAGTTTGAAAAATTTAGGCCTCCTTACATACACTCACCTCCAGGAAAAAAAAAAAAAAAACACCGCGTTGAACGACTAGAGACAGGACGTTCATACTCACAGGACATGTACATTAGTATGTTCTGCAGAAATGATCAGCATTTCAGTCACCGTAATTCAGCATGTGCCCTGTTGCCTAGTAGGCCCAGGGTCCGCCATGGCCCTGAAAACTATATCCATGCGTCATGACATCGACGCTTATAAGCCGCGAATGGCGTCCTGTGGTATAGCGACTGATGCTGCATTCACGTGGTTCCAAAGTTCACCTGTGGTGGTTGGCATTGGGTCACAGTGTTGCACCTGTCGTTTCACCATATCCCACAGTTTTTCGATTGGCGACAAGTCTGGTGATCTAGCACGCAAGGGAAAATGCTGACATCCTGTGACATCAAGAAGGCACGTGTTCGTGCAGCAATATATGATTGCGCATTGCCTTGCTGAAAAATGGCGTTTGGGGTGTTGTGCAGAAAGAGTATAGCTACATGTCACAGGATGTCATTCACGTAGGCCACACTCGTCACAGTGCACTGGACAAGCACCAAGTGTGATTTGTGGCTGTACCCAATGTGTACGTGTTACCATAAGGCCTTGAATTGGCGCTGTATTTCTTGTGGGAAAGCATCACTGTTATGCCACTCCCGGTCTGCGGCGAACAAAGATGCGGCCATCATTTTCAAACAAACAGAGTCTGGATTCGTCCGAAAACACTATCTGTTCCAGTCCCATCCCCAGTGACATCGTTCCATGCACCATTGCCGTCTGGTGTGTTTCTGCACATTCTTCAAAGTTACGCGGAGAAGTGGAAGATGCCGTAGTAAACGACGACAGACTGTCGCCCCTGATAGTGAATGACGTGTTACACTGTTATACTGTTGCGGCAGGGCCGAGGTGGACGTAGATCTCTTCCGTACTGCCATTCGGATGAGGTGTCGACCTTCTCGGGATGTGGTCTGGATGGTACGACCTGACCCACCTCGGCGTGTTATACTGTCTTTCATAAACCATGCTGCACACACGCGTTGCATTGCTGAAACAGTTCGTTCCACACGATCAGCAATTTTCCAGATGGACGCATCACATTCTCTCATACCAATAATGCTCCCTCTTTCAAACGCACTGATTTGACGGTATGGTTCGCGCACACATCTGTTATGCATCGTGCACATCTACTCAGGCTACACTGATCCATTACCTTCGGCTTATAGCAGCAACGAGAGTCGCAGCCATTAGGTGGTGTTGCGCAGAGATAATGATATTGACTTTGAACCCAATGGCCGACATGGTTCAAATGCTAATCATTTCTGCATATCATACTAACGTACATGCCCTGTGAATATGAACGTCCTATCTCTAGGTGTTCAGGGTTTCCTGTTCTTTTTTTTCTGAATATATCTGTACTTTGTATGATCGCTAGCATTCGAGGAGTGCGCAACCGAGCTAATGAGCCTGAGCTGTTAGTTTCATAAGCTCAAGGTCCATGGATAGATTCTGGTTACTGATATACAATATCCATCATTTCCACGTTATTCTGCCTACGTGCAGTATTAAAGTAATTCCTCCCAAATGTACTCCATTAGTGCAATCTTGTATCGCTTATTTCGATATGTAGTCGAAGAACCTTGTAAAATGACTACAAAATTGCGCGTACACCATGGAATAAAATAGTGAGATATCTTCTAGAGATGACTGCATAAGAATTCGATCCATCGTACACCATCAGAGGTCTGCAGCAATATTCGATGGTATGCTTCGATAGTCGTGGCACGCCCCTAAATTTTGTCATGACCTAGAACCCTTTATGAACTTAAAATGAAGGTTGTTTTCCAGTAGACACATTGAAAAACTACACACATGCAAAAATTCAGCATTGGTCACACGTGCTGTATGTCGCAACAGTTCTTGTTTTCCATAGGTTACAAATTATACTTCTCACGACTGTGGAGACGATAATGTAAACCAAATGGCAACATTGATTTGATTGAAAGTTCTCATATATACGCTTTTTTACTTCCAGTCTCCTTACGAAAAAAAGTTTTCCTCGTTTTTGTGGATAAATATTATGTAAATAATAAATGAAGCATTAAGAATCGATAATTTGCACATTTATAATAAATATGTTGTAAGAATTACGTGGGAATGAAAGAAAGTACCAGCAGTGAGATTCGATCCAGAGTCCTCGCGCTTAAGAAACTACATGCTTGCTTGCTCGGCTGTGAAGTGCTCGAATATTGGTGACCATACAGAGCAGTGGTCGTCAAACTGCGGCCCGCGGGCCGCATGCGCCCCTAGTCAAGTATTCTTGCGCCCCGTGCTTCTCAGCCGAATTTCATAGGAATCTGCACCTAGTGACTAACAGCCGAACCCAAAAACATCAGCTAAGGTCACTAGCTTCTTAAGAGTGTAGTTTTCGTACACAGTTAAAAACAAATATACTTACAGAGGCAGTAATATTTCGAGATGGGCTTAATTTTAATTTATATTGGTTCTTTCGATCGTGAACTGAGGAAATTGGCCTCTTACCACTGGATGGAGGGGTGAGTACCACAACTTCTTCGGGGTGCGAGACAGGAAATGTTTAGTTGTTTCTCTTCCCGTACTTCCACTACTGCCATCACACAGGTGTGCACGAACGTACCGATCAGCTGTTGTGGTATAAAGTTTGACATGGAAGTAACATGGATTAGTGAATGAGCATTATAGAGACGGCCGGCCGCGGTGGCCGTGCGGTTCTAGGCGCTGCAGTCCGGAACCGAGGGACTGCTACGGTCGCAGGTTCGAATCCTGCCTCGGGCATGGATGTGTGTGATGTCCTTAGGTTAGTTAGGTTTAAGTAGTTCTAAGTTCTAGCGGACTGAAGACCTAAGATGTTAAGTCCCATAGTGCTCAGAGCCATTTGAACCATTATAGAGACGATAATCGTCAAAGGCGGTTCACTCGTTAGTAAGTAGGATGTTTGGTTAGTTAGTTAGCTAGTGAGATGAATTGTTTGATAATTAAAAGATGTGTGGCCTCATGATCACGAAACAAACAAAACTTACCCGAATTAATATTTGCGTCAACATTTGTAAAACTCTGATTCCTATCTCTCAAACCCACCCTGTGAGGAGAGAGGTAGAGTTTTAGTTTTAGCGAATCAATATTTACGAAGTAAATAAGTACTTTTTATTCATCCGTAATCATTTACCACGCAAAAATGAGAATATGGATTTTCTTGAATTACAGTGGCAACTACCAAGAATCAAAACAAATGTTAAAGACAAAATGTACGTAGTTTTTTTATGAAGAATCTGATTCTGCAATAAAAAATTGGGGTTCCCTTTTGAAATTTTGAAGTTGCCTCCCGTCCCACCCCCTGGGGGCTGGGGTGACGGAGTAATTTTAGCACCAGCAGATGTCCCCCTCTAAAATAATCAACTTTGGATTCTACACATTTTTTCGTGTGAAGCTTCTTTTTCGAGTTATTCTGGTTTGTCGACTTAAAATTTACCCCCCGTATAGAAGAGCTTTGCAACAACTGCTCGAAAGTAACGTGCTCCTAAAATAGAGTGAACACCTCGAACTAATTTATGAGCATAACATGACGTCATATGAGCAATGACGTATATGACATAATCTGTTACTAAAAACCATCCGTAAAGTAAGTTATAAAGCGCCTAGCATATCTACAGATGTGACTTGTTCCTACATCAAAATGACAAGTGTCACTAACGTATCCAATGTATGAAACTTCCGTTTGAAAATGGCCTAAGGCCGAAATTGTCTAATCCTACAGAAAATAAAGAGAATGGCAGCTGAAGGCTTCAAGAAATCATTCAAAAAATTGTCACTGCTCTTGCTAAGGGGGCAGCGTCGGTAACGTTAAGAGGTGGTAGTACGCACCAAATCAAGAAAAAAAATGCTTAGGAAACGAGCTATAGCTGCAGACCTATGAGCACTTGTTCATCTTTCGCTACTGTGAAACACATTCCTTCTACTGAGTAAGTCCCCATACCTCTGAAGGTTTCCAGTTTAGAAACCATATTTATTGAATCTCTGGAAGTTGCCTACCCTACAATCCTAGCAACAACAGTACCGATATATGTTGTCCGCCGTCAGTTGCATCAAAATGATTTTCGCTTATAACTTTCGACTAGGTCGTTTCCGGACCAGAATCACTTACCTCAAAGGTTCTAACCGCATCACGGAATCACCTCGTGTATTAGATTTCAGTAAAATTTTAAAGTTACTGAAATTGGTGCAACTCAGACTTCGCCCTGCTTTCTCGCATACATTAACATATTACTTGTAGCCGTTTCAGAGCAGTAAGTGAAGAATGGGGTACATTAATTTGCGGCAGTTTCAAAAAACAGTTATCACGGAATTGCTTTTCCTTACAGATACGATGTACGAACTTTATTTCATTTCAGATGTTTTCACTACAAGACAGTTGCATACCATTATCAAAACAAATTTATAAGTTTTTCAGGAGACCAGAAGTCGCGCTAAATATTTTTTGTTTACCGGTTTCGTTCGTTTAACAAAGCGTCGTCAGAAACTGTGGAATTCACGGTTCTATGTAGTCGGCTGATTCTAAACTACTTTGAACTATTTTGAACTGTAAATTGCACTGTTTCTGACGGAGGACTTGAACGAAACTGGTCGATGAAGAACGTGAACTAGACTTGTGGCTGTTCTGATAAACTTCAATTCAACAACCGCTGTTTCTCCTGAAGGCAATGTCTGCTCTCATTTCGTATTAATACATTTATTCTTCATTGACTAAGGGCGGTTCCGTTAAATTTTTGGTTTGGACGGAAATACTAGGACCATCTGTTGCCCATGCGCAAGTTTTTAATGTACCATATCTCCGTCAGTTTTGATAGTGACCAGCGAAAGAGAGGAAAACATTAATCATGCGACGTTTACAAAATCCAATTTCGATGTACGGAAATTAGCTTTTTGTGGCAGTGAGTGCGACGGCTGGGCTCAGAGTAGTTGATGCGAAAAAAGAAAAGCTATTAAGCCTGTATAGCCGCTAACAGCCAACCTGGAAACCATTAACTGACTATTAAAAGCGGCAGTAGGGGGGGGGGGGGGGGAGAGAAACAGAGGAGGGTCCGCCACTCACGCCTACTTCCGATGGATGTCACTTCGCTGTGATCCGGTGTGTTGAGACTGTAAGGCACCAACGGGATCAATGGCAGTGAAGCTTCGGCACCACAAACAGGCGTGCACCAGCATTTAGTTTCGAGTCATAGCTTAAGACTTTGACTACCATCTGGGCGTATGTGTGCCACGATAGATTATCGCAGAACTACTGCTATGTGTCAATGCCCCACTGTTTTCTTAATTTTTGATGTAGAAATCGCACTAATCCTTCCAATTGTAATTATTTTTGAAACCTCAGACATTATAATCTGAACAGTATCAACAATATTTTTTATCATAGTATTATTAGGTGGACTATACCATGAATGAAATCAAGGAGCCTTACAATGAGCAGAATAAAGGGTTGTAGTTAACTATAACATTTGGGTTGCATTCAAAAAGTATTGATATAATCAATCAACCTTAAATAGAATAAGAAGCGAAATATTGCAGTCAGTTTCGACCTGGAAGATTGGTAAATAAAATACCCTTATTCTTACTAATTGAAGCCAAAAAGAGGCGTATTACTGTTAATAATATAATTGAACTATAAAGTTCCAATTAAGGAAATGTAAAGCCAATATGAAAGCTGCTAACTTTTTATATTAGCGGTTAAACTCCGTTAACATTTCTAAAATTTATATAGTTTAAATAAAACATTACATTTTCACTGTAAAAATAATATATATCTATATTTATAAATACCTAAAAGTAAAAAATACTTCCTTAACATCTTCAGTGTCACGCTCTAATTATAAGCTATTTAAGTAAACGAAAAATAATATCACCAAAATAAATATTCAAAAAATAAAAGTTAAAAGATAAATCTTAAAATTAGAATCATATCAACCCTGTATATAACCAATTAAATAAATAAATAGTCTATATAAACCTTGACCACCAAATAATTCACCTCAATAGCAGATTCCTACAATTACAGATAGGCTGTGTTGTCCTCAAGTTTTATTGTTAACCCTCGTCTCCGTATTGTTACATCTAACTACGAGGGTTGGAACTTTAATAGCGGCAACTATTTATTTACAGCTCGTATAAAATAGATGAGTATTTCAGAGTTTTACTGATCTTCAAAGTAGTCACCAGCATTGTGTATAACTCGTTGCCAGCGATGTGGAAGTCGTAGGATAATCTTATCAGTGCCAGTTCTGTTGACAGTTCGAGCGGCGCGGTCTATTGCCCAACGAATTTGTAGCAGTTCTGAAGCGAATGCCGTGAAGTGTTTCCTTCAGTTTAGAAATCGAGTTGAACTCACGAGGGCTTAAGTCAGGGGACGGTAGTAGGTGGTATAGCACATAGCAGCCCCATCAGTCAAACAAATCAGTAACAGCTTGGACTGTACGTGCTTGAGCTTTGTCCTGCAAATCGTGATCAGGTCCTGCAGAAAGTGCCATTACTTTTGTCTCTAAGCTGGTCGTAGGATGTGTTCCAAAAATGCATACCATAGAGACAGAAGTGGTGACACTTTCTGCAGTACTTGACCATCATTCTGCAGGACAATTCTCAAGCGCGTACACTGCAAATGGTTTGCACTGGACACACTTGGGTGGAGATTTCCGTCAAACGAGTCTTCGCACTGATGTCTAGAACGCTCTAAAGTCCTTCCATTAGCACAGGAATTGTATTCGCAGTTGCGAATAAGACCCACCATGAACTGTATACTGGGAAGGCAACAGTGAAAATTTGTGCCGGAGCGGTACTCGAGCCCGGATTTCTCGCGTGTCTTAACCGCTTCAGCTATCCGTGCACGAATCACGGTCAGACCCAAACCTTCCTATCCCGTTATCTATGCGTCACAAACTGTGCTGTATATTTCCATCCAGAAATGGCATATTTATTGAGAGTCGAGGGCCTGGTCTTTCCGAATAATTACGATATAGCAATGTCTATGTTATTAAGAACAGAGGCACTGCTATTTCATCTTTACATTAGGTTTTGAAGTTTATCTGCACTAGAGGCAAACAGTATAAATGGCGTTAGTGAATCGGAGTTATTTCACGTATGCGCCATTAATTCTTATTCCTTCTTTCTCAGATTAAATTTTCTGTTACACTATTCCTGACCAGTTTCAGTATTTTTTTTATATTACTTTCGTTCACTAGTTCTGGTAAGTGTCGTGGACTTTTGCTCTGGAGAATATGATGTCCGTGGTATTAGTGACACATAAGACATAAAATTAGATCGCCTTTTTACATTATTTTTTTTCTTTCTGCTTTTAACACAATGCTGTGTATGCACTTTGTCATTAGTTAAATACTGTAACGTAATAGCTGACCAAATAGATTGCCAAATTACAGTGACGACTTTTTTTGCAGTGGCGAAACAAAGTCTTAACCGCTTTGGTTATTTGTCCACGGCCAGACCCAAATGACCATGTGTCGTCGTTACTGTTGCCTCTAGTGCAGATAAACTTCAAAACCTAATGTAAAGATGAAATATCAGTGCCTCTGTTCTTAATAACCACCTCCACTCGTGCACTTACTGTAATTCCCGTACAGCGGATGACATTTTAATTGAAAGTCGCTTCCTGATATCGGAGGATGAATACGATATTGCAGTGCCTGTGTCGTTGAGAAGAACGTTGCTACGTTCCCCGAAGGAACTGCAATATCAGATCGTTATTACGCCCTTTTAATTAAGAGGACGAAACACAATTAACTTGTCTCTCTCGAATCATCTTCCTCTCCGAAAAGAGGAAGACAGATGAACATCCAGGGACCAATAAATGTCTTTTCGATTATACTGACCACAATTTTTTTCTACTCTGGAGACGGAAAAATAATGATACGCAACACTGCACATGTCATGCTCGAATATTTTGCTATTTAAAAACGGTTTGAGCTCCGGAAAATATGCGTCTTTGTCATAATTGGTCATTGAAAGAACAGGTGCACGGCATGGAGAGTGTCTTGAAAGAAGGATATGAGATGAACATCAACAAAAGAAAAACAAGAGTAGTGGCATGTAGTCGTATTAAATCAGGCGATTCTGAGGGAATTAGATTAAGAAATGAGACACTAAAAGTAGTAGATGAGTTTTTCTATTTGTGCAGTAAAGCAACTTATGATGACGGAAGCAGAGAGGATATAAAATGTAGACTAGCAATGACAAGAAAAGCGTTTTTGAACGTGAATAATATGAAAACATCAAACATAAATTTAAGTTTTAGGAAGCCAGTTCTAAGGGTATTTGTCTGGAGTGCAGCCTCGTACGGAAGTGAAACATCGATGATACGCGGTTTATGCGAGAAGAAAAGTAGAAGCTTTTGAAATATCGTGTTAGAGAAGAATATTTAAGGTTAGATGGATATACCGCGTAACTAATAAAGAAGTACTGAACAGAAACTGGGATGAAAGAATTTATGGTATAATTTGACTAAAAGAAGGGTTCTGAGGCATCAAGGAATCATAAATTTAGTATTGGAGGGAAATGGGGGGAGGGGGGGGCGGTAAAAATTGTAGAAGGAAACCAAGAGATGAATACAGGAAGCAAATTTAGAAGGATGTAAGTTGCAGTAGTTATTCGGAGATGAAGAGGCTTGCACAGGGTAGAGTGCTGTGGGAAGCTGCACCGAAACAGTCTTAGAACTGAAAGCCACAACAACAGTCTGTTTCTTAATATGAAATAGATATCGTTGAATTGTGTGTATAGGTTTTTAATATAAAAAATATATAACTATTCTGAAACGAGCTACATTCTTCATATTGAAATACTTTGCATAAAAGCTTTAAAAAATATGTGAAGAAATTTTTTACGTAAAGTTCATCTTCATTTTATATAAGCCATTTATTACCAATTAAATCATAAATGCACAACAAGTACGTTATGTAACTTCACGCAGCAAGAGAGAAATTCCAACAGCGGAAAAAGGAAATAAGTAAGCTAATTCACACACGTAACCTGACCATTCCCGATCCGCGGGATAACAAGCAGCCGGATAAAAAATTCAATTACGCAAATACACCAGATATCCATTGTCCGTGTGAAAACGAAAAACGCTTACTCCGGTCGTTGCCCTCATGAATATGCGAGTCGCTCCGGAGATACCGACGTTCGTTGCGTCCTCTGCATTGCGGTAGTCGCCGTTCGCAAGTGGACTTTGCAGACAGAAAGTAAACACTGGCCTCCTTTTACGGAAATACCGATGAAGACAAAAGCTGTATTTCTCACAGACATTCTTGTTGACATGTGTCACATAATTCTCAAATACAGTGACTAGCAGCAGAACTTCACCGACTCTTAGAACTAAACTAGCCCAGTACCTGGCATTGCCCACGTATGTATCCATCTCGAACTTCTGACAGTCCACCTTGTCCATCCCCCTCTGCCAAACTCCTCCAACCCCTTTCTCTGTTCATCTCCTCTTCCACCCCCTCTATCAGTCTCTTCATATCCCTCTCTTTTTTTCCATCTCCTTCCTCCTCCCCTATGTCCATCCCCTCCTCCGTATCTTCTCTCTCCACCACCAAGTTATTACCCCCACCCCAATAGCAGGCTGGTGATTCATACCCCCACGCTATTTCTTCCCAGATCGTAAGTAAGGCGTGTACCAAGTTTGACTGAAATCGATCCAGAGGTTTAGGAGGAGCTTTTTACGGGCAGCTTTGCCAGAGTACGCACATCTCACATATATTTAACTTAATTCACACGCATTTGACACATATTTCACCCGCAACTCTAGCGAATCTCACCCTGCAGCTCCGTTTTCTCGCAGTTCAATATTTACCACGTCATACCGCCTGAACAATGCGTCGTAAAATTATGTAATTTTGCATATACATTCAGTGGTATATTTGGATATTGTCTGCGAAACGGGTTGCGTATAGAGTTAGTAGTAATAAATTACAGTAGCAGTAGCAGCGGTACATTCAGTGGCAGAATACTGTCTGCAAAATGCCGGCCGGTGTGGCCAAGCGGTTAAAGGCGCTCCAGTCTGGAACCGTGTGACCGCTACGGTTGCAGGTTCGAATCCTGCCTCGGGCATGGATGTGTGTGATGTCCTTAGGTTAGTTAGGTTTAAGTAGTTCTAAGTTCTAAGGGACTGATGACCTTAGAAGTTAAGTCCCATAGTGCTCAGAGCCATTTGAACCATTTTTTTGTCTGCAAAATGTGTCGCTAATACAATTAGTGGTAAAGAATTAACAAATTAAAACATCATGCCTGATGTGGCAATCTTACTGAATGAACAAATAAAATTTAGTACGACAAACGTTTTTCCTTTCATCATTTTGTGAGGGTTGTCAGCGAGAAAAAGTTTCCTACAGGTTTGAAACTATGTGCAAAGTTTGTTGTATGTGCTAAGTGCTCTCGTTCTAAAATATTCGATGAATAAAGTTTGGGTATTCGCGAGGCCAGGGGTATCTACATCCACATCATCGAACAGAACGATTGTCGGTAAGCCTCTGTATTGGCTCTCAAAGTTCTCAAATTTTGCCGGCCGGAGTGGCCGAGAGGTTCTAGACGCTACAGTCTGGAACCGCGCGACCGCTACGGTCGCAGGTTCGAATCCTGCCTCGGGCATGGATGTGTGTGATGTCCTTAGGTTAGTTAGGTTTAAGTAGTTCTAAGTTTTAGGGGACTGATGACCTCAGAAGTTAAGTCCCATAGTGCTCAGAGCCATTTGAACCATTTTTGTTCTCAAATTTTCTTCTCATGGTCAGTACGCGAGACGTATTAAGGGGAAGTAATACATTGTCCGACTCTTTCCGGAAAATGCTCTCTCGAAATTTCAATAGTAAATCTCTCCGTGATGCACGATGCCTCTCTTGTAACGTCTGCCAGTGGAGCTTGTTGAGCATCTTCGTAACGCTCTCATGGCGACTGAACGATCCCGAGACGAAACGTGCCGCTCTTCTTTGGATCTTCTCTATCTCTTCTATCAGTCCTATCTGGCAGGGATCCCAGGTAAATGAACAATACTCAAGAACGGGTCGCACAGGTGACTTACAAGCCACTTCCTTCGTGGATGAGTTACACTTCCTTAAGATTCTTTCTACGAATCCGTCTGGCATCTCGTTCTCCCACTATTTGTTTTATATGGTCATTCCACTTAATATCGCTCCGGATAGGTACTCCTAGATGTTTTACGGCAGCTACTGTTTCCACCGATGTGTCATCAATAGTGTAGCTGTACAGTAGTGGATTTGTTTTCCTATGTGTGCGCAATATATTACATTTGTTTACGTTCGTGGTCAAGTGCGAGACCCTACGTCATTCAGCATATTCTCTGGAGGTCATTCTGCAAATCTTTACCATCTTCTGGCGTTGCTACTTTGTTATAGACAACAGCATCATTTGCGAACAGCCTTAGAGAGCATCCGGCGATTTCTTCTAGATCATTTAACACATCAAAAAAGTTTTGCATCACCTCGGTTCCGAGAGTTCCTGAACCTGTACAGAAAATTGGAATAGAGATCAACATAATCATCATTTCCGCCCTTTTTATTGCTCATGAAAACCACACATTGTATGTCCTACCACCATACAGCGAGACCTTCAGAAGTGGTGGCCCAGATTAATGTACACACCGGTACCTCTAATACCCAGTAGCACGTCCTATTGCATTGATGCATGCCTGTATTCGTCGTGGCATACTATCCACTAGTTCATCACGGCAATATTGGTCCACATTGTCCCACTCCTCAACAGCGATTCGGCGTAGATCCCTCAGAGTGTTTGGTGGGTCACGTCGTCCATAAACATCCCTTTTTCTATCCATCCCAGGCATGTTAGATAGGGTTCATCTCTGGAAAACATGTTGGCCACTCTAGTGGAGCGATTTCGATATTCCGAAGGAAGTCATTCACGAGATGTGCACGATGGAGGTGCGAATTGTCGTCCCTGAAGGCGAATGCCTCGCCAATATGCTGCCGATATGGTTGCACTATCGGTCGGAGGATGGCATTCACGTATCGTGCAGCCGTTACGACGCCTTCCACGACCACCAGCGAAGTGCGTCGGTCCCACATAATGCCACCCCAAAACATAAAGGAACCTCCACCTTGCTGCATTCGCTGGACAGCGTGTCTAAGGCCTTCCGGTTGACCGGGTTGTCTCCAAACACGTCTCTGACGACTCTCTGGTTGAAGGCATATGCGTCACTCATCGGTGAAGAGCACGTGATGCAAATCCTGAGCGGTCCATTCGGCATGTTGTTGGGCCCATCTGTAACGCGCTGCATGGTGTCATGGTTGCAAGGATGGACCTCACCAGGGACGCCGGGAGTGAAGTTGCGCATCATGCAGCCTATTGCGCACGGTCTGAGTCGTAACACGACGTCCTGTGGCTGCACGAAAAGCATTATTCAACATGATGACGTCGCTGTCAGGGTCCCTCCGAGCCATAA
Organism: Schistocerca americana; assembly: GCF_021461395.2. Lineage (NCBI taxonomy): Eukaryota > Metazoa > Arthropoda > Insecta > Orthoptera > Acrididae > Schistocerca > Schistocerca americana. Next base: position 174,379,697 of record NC_060125.1, read on the forward strand.
TCCGTAAGTTGCAGTCATCCACTGCATTAGTAGCCCTTGGGCGGCCTGAGCGAGACATGTTGTCGACAGTTCCTGTCTCTCTGTATCTCCTCCACGTCCGAACATCGCTTTGGTTCACTCCGAGACGCCTGGACACTTGCCTTGTTGAGAGCCCTTCCTGGCACAAAGTAACAATGCGGACGCGATCGAATCGCGGTATTGACCGTTTGGCATGGTTGAACTACAGACAGTACGAGCTGTGTACCTCCTTCCTGGTGGAATGACTGGAAATGATCGGCTGTCGGACTCCGTCTGTCTAACAGGCGCTGCTCATATGTGGTCGTTTACATCTATGGGTGGGTTTAGTGAGATCTCTGAACAGTCAAAGGGACTGTGTCTGTGATACAATATCCACAATCAACGTTTGTCTTCAGGATTACTGGGATCCAGGGTGATGCAAAACTTTTTTTGATGTGTGCATATTGTAAATAGTAAGAATCCTACCACGCCCGACTGGTGCAGTCTAACGCACAGCTTTCCGGATTGGGAAAGGGCGCCTGGTACCCGGCACGAATCCTCCCGGCGGACGTGTGTCGAGGTCCAGTGAGCTGGCCAGTCTGTGGATGGTTTTTAGGCGGTTTTCCATCTGCCTCGGCGAATGCGGACTGGTTCCCCTCATTCCGCCTCAGCTACACTCTCTCGGCGATTGCTGCGCAAATGAATACGCGTACACCACCATTACTCTACCACGCAAACATAGGGGCTACACTCGTCTAGTGTGAGACGTTCCCGGGGGGGTCCGCCGGGGGCCGCACCGCACAATAACCCTGAAAGACTGGTTCGGTGTGGGGCGGCAGAGGGGTGAAGTGGACTGCGGTACTTGTCGTGGGGTTGTGGACCACTGTGGCTGCGGCGGGGACGGAGCCTCTCCGTCGTTTCTAGGCCCCCGGTTAACATACAATACGATACAACGGTCCTACCCCCTTGGGGTACACTGGAAATTAGCTTTACATCTGTCGATTTTGTTCCGTTAAGAGCGTCGGTTTGAGTTCTTTCTTGAATCCAGTCACAAATCTGCTCCGATTCTAGATAAGCTCGTATCTTTTTTTCCACTAAACTGCAGAGTTGAGGGTGTCAAATGTCTTTCTGAAGTCAAGGAAAACGGCATCAATCGGAGCATCATTGTCTACGGCACTTGGATCTCATGGAGGAACAGAGAGAGCTGAGTTTCGCAGGATCTCTGTTTGCGGCATCAACGTTGATTTTTATAGAGGATAGTTTCTTTCTTCAAGAATGTCAAAATTCTTGAGCATAAAACATGTTCTATAATTCTAGAACAGATTGGCGTCAACGATGTAGATCTATAAATGTGTGCATGTCTTACGGCCCTTCTTAAAAATGGGAATAACCTGCGCTTTCTTCTAGTCTCTATGTACCCTTCGTGGCTCAAGCGATCGACGATAAGTTATTACTAGAATGGGAACAAGTGATTTCGCATAATCTTTTAGTTCTTTTCAATCCCCAGCCTCACTCCTGTGACAAGCATGGGGTTGTTAATCCCACACCAAATCTTTCCAGGAAATAAGTGATAATGTGTACCAAGTTTCTTTGAAATCGAGCCAGTGGGTTAGGAGATGTACATACATACATTTTCATAACAGGTATGTGTATTGATGTATCACGTCTTCTGCAGAGAAAACTTGTCAGTAAAGCACCGATATTCACCCTTTCGTATTGCACTACAAACTTCGGAGTACGCCCTCCTACATCTACGTGTTTACTCCGCGATGCGCTTTGTAGCGTGTGACTGAGAATACTTTGTGCATCTTTGTCGCTTTCATGTCCCACTGGTGAACGGTGTGCGGGAGGAACGATTGCTTGTAAGTCTCCCTGTGGACTCGAATGTCTCATTTTATTTTCATGGTCTCTTCGCGAGGTATACGAAGGAGGGCTCTTCTAAAAAAGTACTCTCACGGAATTTTAACAGCAAACAACACACTGATCCAGAACACTTCTCCCGTAACGTCTGCCACTGGATGTGAATGAGCATCTCCGTGATGGTTTCGCGCTTTCTAAACGAAACTGTGATGGATCTCGCAGCTCTTCTTTGTATCTCCTCCATTTGCTCTATCAGTTCAAGGTAGTACGACTTCCAAATCGAGGAGTCCGCAGCTCGTGGTCGTGCGGTAGCGTTCTCGCTTCCCGCGCCCGGGTTCCCGGGTTCGATTCCCGGCGGGGTCAGGGATTTTCTCTGCCTCGTGATGACTGGGTGTTGTGTGGTGTCCTTAGGTTAGTTAGGTTTAAGTAGTTCTAAGTTCTAGACGACTGATGACCATAGATGTTAAGTCCCATAGTGCTCAGAGCCATTTGAACCATTTGAACCAAACCGAGGATCGATACAATTAACGATAAAACAAGGCTTATACACTTTATGGGTGGACTACGCTAAGTATTCTTCCAATTAATCTCAGTCTGGGACTTACCTTTTCTATGAGTAGTATTACGTTGTTCTTCCAGTTTAAATCACTCCGCACACTCCCACGCATTTAATGGATGACTGTTTCTAGCAATTCTGCAATAACGTAATCAAATAATAACAGTTATCTCAGCCAATTTGTACGCAGTACGTTACAGCCCCCCCTCAATGATTAGAAAGAAATGTCACAAATGGGTGGTTGGCCTCAACAGCCGTAGCTTGTCTCCCCACTTCTCCCCAACAACTCAGTTTTCGGTGCCTCGACTATACTACAGCGCGCAACAGTAGGTATTGTTAATGCTTTTTCTTTTGCAACTGCACTTGGCAGTGCATTGCCATTATTTCTCACATGCCCTCGATTTTGGGAGAATATCACCCATTTGCTTTGATGTTTGATGCGAAACATGGAGATCTTCATATTATGAATTGATTTCTCTGTTGGAAAGGAAGCATTGGTGTGTCGGAGATGAGGAACTTCACAGCCCGAAAAGTCTCATCTGCTCCAGTACTCTTCAGACCGTAGACGGTTTCGGCGAACATTGAGTCAAAGACTTGGGCCTTCAGTCCAGTAAAAGAGATTTCATGTCTGTAAGAGCCACTCGCCCCACTCCTTGATAGCCGTCTATGATAGCAGCATCGTCGTAGACCAGATACAGATAGAACAGTGTACCAAAGTTAATCGTTAAATGAAATATTATATTCATTGTCATTTAGTACTATTCAAGAAATAAACAGTTATCAATGTGTTCAGTGGCAGTACTAAATATGTATTATCATTCATGTGAGGCTGGATAGCATGCAGTTAAACATTCGTTTATTAAAGAGTTTTACTAAACTGAACTAACATTCTTCCTATGTGTTACACGAGGGGCGTTCAAAAAATAATGGAACCAAATTTTTCTGAAAGCACTTTGATTTTATTCATCATCAAATACACCATATTACACTTCTGGCCATTTCAATTGCTACACCAAGAAGAAATGCAGATGATAAACGGGTATTCATTGGACAAATATAGTGTGCTACAACTGATATGTCAATTTGGGTGCATAGGTCCTGAGAAATCAGTACCCAGAACAACCACCTCCGGCCGTAATAACAGCCTTGAAACGCCTGGGCATAGAGTCAAACAGAGCTTGTATGGCGTGTACACCTACAGCTGCCCATGCAGCTTCAACACGATACCACAGTTCATCAAGAGTAGTGACTGGCGTATTCTGACGAGCCAGTTGCTCGGCCACCATGGACCAGATGTTTTCAATTGGTGAGAGATCTGGAGAATGTTCTGGCCAGGGCAGCAGTTGAATATTTTCTGTATCCAGAAAGGCCCGTACAGGACCTGCAATATGCGGTCGTGCATTATCCTGTTTAAATGTAAGGTTTCGAAGGAATCGAATGAAGGGTAGAGCCTCGGGTCGTAACACATCTGAAATCCAACGTCCACTGTTCAAAGTGCCGTCAATGCGACCAAGAGCTGACCGAGACGTGTAACCAATGGCACCCCATACCATCACGCCGGGCGACGACGAATACACGCTTCCAATGTGCGTTCACCGCGATGTCGCTAAACACGGATGCGACCATCATAATGCTCTAAACAGAACCTGGATTCATCCTAAAAAATGGCATTTTGCCATTCGTGCACCCAGGTTGTCGTTGAGTACACCATCGCATGCGCTCCTGTCTGTGATGCAGCGTCAAGGGCAACCCCAGCGATAGTCTCCGAGCTGATAGTCCATGCTACTGCAAACGTCGTCGAACTGCAGATGGTTGTTGTCTTGCAAACGTCCCCAAGTTTACTCAGGGATCGGGACGTGGCTGCACGATCCGTTACAGCCATGCGGATAAGATGCCTGTCATCTCGACTGCTAGTGGTACGAGGCCGTTGGGATCGGAATTCCGTATTACCCTCCTGAACCCACCGATTCCATATTCTGCTAACAGTCATTGTGTCTCGACCAACGCGAGCAGCAATGTCGCGATACGATAAACCGCAATCGGGATTGGCTACAATCCGACCTTTATGAAAGTCGGATACCTGATGGTACGCATTTATCCTCCTTACACCAGGCGACGCCGGTCAACTGTTGTTTGTGTATGAGAAATCGGTTGGAAACTTTCCTCATGTCAACACGTTGTGTGAAAGCTCTGAAAAGCTAATCATTTGCATATCACAGCATCTTCTTCCTGTCGGTTAAATTTCGCGTCTCGTCCAACGACTCACCTAGCTTTTGTTTACTGCCAGATCTCCGTAAACTTTCTGCAAGCTCCTATGAATATCTGCGATGCTGCGGTTTTATGCCAAAAGAAACGCTATAACAGCTCCCTGTTTGGAACGTACCTCCCTTATAGAAGCCACTGAGAAGGCTATGCATAGCGCCCCCACATATCGGAACTTCGTGAGACTACAGGGGCTGAAGGGAGAATACTTGCAATGTTCCACAACAAATTCGACATTTTTCAATGGAAATTGGCCTAGAAAAAATGTGTTGCATTACTTATTAAACGACCCTCGTAATAATCATTCGACATCCTCCAGAAGTGAAGTTATTGAACAGCCATCTAGATTACTACGCTGTATATAAAAGAAGACATATTTATTCCGTGCAAATCGCGAACCTACCTACCAACCTTCCTCTCCACACGGTAATCCTGAGAGCAACGCCAGCGGAAAAAAGAACTGAAGCAAAAAGTAGAGCTTCCCATTTCATCAGAGGCAGAGGTCTTTGGGCTTATTGCGTTTCTTTAATCTGCAGACCTTGTCGTCTCGCGCAAATTCAATAAGAGCTAGCTGCTTGTTAAGTTGCACCGGGCGCCATATTGCCGGCTTGCTTCTCGTGGCAGCAATTTGGAGAGGCGGAGCTGCGCGACGGAGCAACGTCGTCTGCCAGGAGAGCCCTCGCGGGATCCGTCGCTGCAGAATGGTTTACAAAAGGAACAGCCAGCACGAGCATCGCCCGGTCTCGTGCCTAATTTGTATGAAAATACATCACAGGTAGAGTCTCTCCTATCCGCCTGAATTCGCTCGCATTGCATACGCTTGTTAAAAACTTGTGTTGTGACATATAAATCGCAAGCATCAAGATTTATAGAGGTAGCTCGTGCACGTGTGTCACCTCCTAATATAAAGTGGCTGTTGAAGAGAAAATACGGTAGATGGCAGAGAAGTGCAATAGGATTCAGTTGGGTAAGCAAACGATTTGACGTTGGCATTGCAGACAGTAACAGTAACCTCTGACTCCCTGAATATGATGCCAATACCTGTAATGACGTGTATAAAAAAGCTTTCCGATGCAGAGATTGGCAACTTGCTCCAAACGCGCTTTACTTACTTTACACGTGGCAAGGTCCTTATGTACCGTACGCCTGCTCTGCGAGTCTCTTCCATTTCTTACCGTTGAGCGCATTCTTTCGGCTGAGTACACTGTTTCCCCATTTGGTATCGATGTTCATGATACCTGTGCGCTGCCAGATGTTATCTCGCCACCTAATCTTGGGTCTTCCTATTCCTCTTGAACCATCCACTGTTTTGCAAAATGCTATACTAGATAGTTTACTCTCCATCACTCCTGCTGCATCGCCTACCCAGTTCAACCTTCTCTTCGTTACCACTTCGACGGTATTGTGGTGTTTGAACCGTTCTCTTAATTCTTCATGTTTTCCATATCCTCAGCCGGCAGCGGTGACCGAGCGGTTCTAGGCACTTCAGTTCGGAACAGCGCGACTGCTACGGTCGCAGGTTCAAATCCTGCCTCGGGCATGGTTGTGTGTGATTTCCTTAGGTTGGTTACGTTTAAGTAGTTCTAAGTTCTAGGGGACTGATGACCTCAGCAGTTAAGTCCCATAGTTCTCAGAGCCATTTGAACCATTCATATCCTCTATTCCATGTTATTTTTATCATGTACAGGTCCAAAAGTTATCCTTAATATTTTTCTTTTGAATGTTAGCAGTTTTTGTTCATTTTTTTCTAAACATTAATGATTCAAATTCATACGATTTTTACCGGTATAATCGTCGATCGATAGAAGCGAATTTTGAAGTTAGGACTAAGTGATATTTTCTTTCGAATTCTGATGAAACCAAAAAATGTTTCGTTCGCTTTTGCTAGATGGGCATCAATTTCTATATCCATTCTATTGGTGTTACTAGAAAGACTGCCTAAGTACCTCATAGCGGTCAACAGTCTTGGAAATGAACCCATCTACATTCAAAGGAGCATCACTTTTGATTTTCTTATTTATGACCAAGTATTCTGTCTTTCCTTCTTTAACACGTATTCTTGTTTTCTCAGTGATATTGCAATAGTTTTGCATCATTCTGAATAGTTGTGTTTTGGAATTACGTTTATTAGTGCTACATCATCTGCGTAGGCAAGTCTAACTAGGTTCACCTCGTGCAGTTGGATCTCTTTCGGATGAACTGTACTAAATTACCTACCGATCTTCTCCAAGACGAGATTAAATAAAATAGGTGAAATGGCATCCCCCTGTCTTAGTCCAGTGTACGTCATAAAGTTTTAAATTTCTCCCACACAGAAAAAGAAAATTATATACTTCACAAAACGAGTGACGTAGTGTGCTATGACTACAATGTCAATAATCACGATTAGACTCAGTGAACTCACACAAATATGTTGGTGTGGTAGTTTGTTACACCGACTTCCGTGACGCTCACTGTGAGTCAAAGACATATTGGCCATGAGTATCTCCCTTCTGTGTATGCACTCTTTACAATCGTTGTTTGGTTCAAATGGTTCTGAGCACCATGGGACTTAACATCTGAGGTCATCAGTCCCCTAGACTTAGAACTACTTAAACCTAACTAACCTAAGGACAGCACACACATCCATGTCCGAGTCAGGATTCGAACCTGCGACCGTAGCAGCAGCGCTAATCGCGTTTGGTATTGGTACAATACACATGAGCAATATTTTTGGATGGATGCAATATTCTACCAAATAACAAAAGTCAGTCATCTGCCTTACGTACGAAGGAAAACCTAATTGGCAATAACCCAACGAAGACCTACTTAAAGAGTTTCGAGAACTAGTATTAGGTGAAGAATCTGGAAATACTCATCAGATACCTACGTATCGATCCCGTAGGAACTGTGGAGACAAGATTAGACAAATTGCAGCATGCACACAGACAATTAAGCAATCATTTTTCCTACGCTTCATACACGATTGGAACGGTGAGCTACCTTAACACATGGTACAATGGGAAGTACACTCTTCCATGAACACAGTGTAGCTTCCTGATACATTAAAACTGTGTGCCGGACCGAAATCTGAACCCTGGACCTTTGCATTTCCCGGGCAAGAACTCCACCAACTGAGTTACCCGAGCATGACTCATGACGCATCCTCACAGTTTTACTTCCGCCAGCACCTTGTCGCCTGCATTCCAAACTTCACAGCAGTTTTCCGGCCAGATTGGCGCCACCCCTTGCGCTTCTTGCGTGGGACTGTCCGGTTGGCTATTTTCAAAATTCTCTTAAGAGGTGATTTCAAAGATTCGACCTTCTTTTGTCTCTTGGCGTGGCCACTGGTTACGCACTTTGGTCAGATGATGCAAGTTTAGACGTGATTTTTACCATGGGGACTCTAGGGAGTGTAGAGGAGGAACGCTTATGATACTCTGGATCCAGATTTCGATCGGCACAGGTGTTTCTTCACGACTGGCGAACGTAAATGTCATAGAGATCCTTCGAGGCGACAATTTTCATATTAATCAAATGAAACTATATGGTTCAGAGACCTTGTCGAGTCTCAAACATCTGTGATGTATATATGCACAGTCAAGCGACTAATGAAAATTTGTGCCAAGGTCGGGATGCGAACCTGGGTCTACTGCCCAGTGGGCAGATGTGCTACCCACTATGCTACCCTGACGTAGCGACTTTGCACAACTACATGGACTGCCCTGGCACGCCTCTCTGTCATCCAAGTTCCCATTCACACATCAGCCCAATTGGTATTCCTCCTAAACTCGAACAACTAACAGCATTGCAGAGACTATCAGCTGTATTGGAACAGCATCCAAAGGAACAGGGCATCCTGCCTGAAACCCTGGCATAGCTTCTTGAATCAAATGAAACTATGTGGTTGTAGAGACCTTCTGAAGTCTCAAACATGTATGATGTACGCTGAAGAGCCAAATAAACTGGTACATATGCCTAATATCGTGTAGGGCCCCCGAGAGCACTCAGAAATGTCGCAACACGACGTGCTTGGACTCGACTAATCTCAGATGTGGAGCTGGAGGGATCTGACACCATGACCTTGCACGACTGTCGATAAATCCGTAGGAGTACGAGGGGTGGAAATCTGTTCTGAACAGCACGTTGCAAAGCATCCAATATATGCTCAATAAAGCTCATGTATGGGGAGTTTGGTGGCCAGCGAAAATGTTTAAACTCTGAGGAGTGTTCATGGATCCACTCTGTGTCAATTCTGGACGTTGGGACGTCGCATTGTCCTACTGGAATTGCACAAGTCCGTCATAATGCACAATGGACATGAATGGATGCAGGTGATCAGGCAGGATGTTTACGTAGTTGTCATCTGTCAGAGTCGTATCTAGACGTATCAGTGGTCCCATATCACTCCAACTGCACATGCCCCACGCCATTATAGAGGCTCCACCAGCTTGAACAGTCCCCTGCTGACTTGCGGGGTCTATGAATTCATGAGGCTGTCTCCATACCGGTATACGTCCATCCGCTCGATACAATTTGAAACGAGACTCGTCCGACCAGGCAACTTTTTTCCAGGCATCAACAGTCCAATGTCGGTGTTGACTGGCCAGGCAGGGCATAAAGCTTTGTGTCGTGTGGTCATCAAAAGTACACGAGTGGGCCTTCGGCTCCGAAAGCCCATAGTGATGATGTTTCGTTGAATGGTTCGCACGCGAACACTTGTTGATGGCCCAGCACTGAAATCGTAGCAATTTGCGGAAGGGTTGCACTTCTGTCGTGTTGGACGATTTTCTTCAGTCTCCTTTTCTTGCAGAATCTTTTTCCGGCAGAAGCGATGTCGGAAATTTGATGTTTTACCGGATTCCTGATATTTACGGTACACTTGTGAAATGGTCGTACGGAAAATCCCCACTTCATCGCTACATCGTAGATGCTGTATCCCACCGCTCGTGCGCCGACTATAACATCACGTTCAAACTCACTTAAATCTTGATAACCTATCATTGTAGCAGCGGTAACCGATGTAACAACTGCGCCGAATATTATACAGGCGTTGCTGACTGCAGAGCCGTATTCTGCGTATTTACATATGTCTGTATTTCAACACGCGTGCCTATACCAGTTCTTCGGCGCTTCAGTGTACTTGTATACGCGGACTGAAGCGACAAACGAAAATTTGTACCAGATTTGATTTTGTTTTACCTGTTCTCTGCGACCCACTCACAAGTGTTTAATGTCTAATGAAAGCAATTCTTTATTAATGGTGTTTCTTTTTCATATGTAAATATCCTTTTTCTTTTCTCATTTGTGTGCTCATGAGAGATTAAACTGAGAAAATATGGACTTCTTGTATCGTATCCATAGTCAGACAATCCCTGCCCTATCATTTAATAATTTTTGCAAAACCAGCACTAATGGTTCAGTTAAGGAACAATTGTGTGTTATCCGTTGCTCTAAATTTTTTATATTATTAGTGTGGAAAAATCGAGAGCGTACTGATTCCAGTCTAGACGGGATCAGGCATTGAAACGATAAGTTAAGTTGAGACTCACGACCGGCAGCTTTCAAGTACAGGTCGTTCTCTCTTTGTCATCTGGTGATACCAGGTATTACAAATTGCATGCATTTTCTATGGTGATTTAGTGGACGAGTCTAAACGCAACAGGATGCCCGCGTGTTCGTCAAAGCAGGAACGTGCAGATAGAGTTTTCTGACGACGGCTGTTGTGAGCTTGGAAGGCAGAGTACTCACAGTGAATATGTAAAATAAATGGCTAAACATTGCCACTAATAACGTTCAACTACATCTTGGTTCATGTTCAAGGTAATATTATTAAGTAGGCTCAAGTCATCATACGAAAAATACTCCCGAAACAAAATAGAGCCATCTCCAACCTGACTATACCCTTCACACAGCTTGGGTTTTGTTTGTTTATTTGTGTCACACATGTAGTTCCGTAGGACCAAATCAGGGACATAGTCCCTTTGGACGTTTAACGAGTCGGTACATGAAACAAACGTAAATAAAATAAAATGTAGACGAATCCTAAGGAGATGACAAACGGTGAAATACATTACCATAATCAGTAGGAACTTGCCGACATAATAGAAGTAATGATCCACGAGGAAATTCTTCACTGGAGACCTGAATGTGCGAGCATTACTGAGTACTGCAGATCACTTCTCTCCTCTCTGCACAAGGGTCAAGGAGGTGTGATCCAAATGCAGATTCCATTTCTGCCTGCAGTTAAATGAGTGAAAACTGCTTATTCCTGGGAATAAGTTCATATTATTAAGAACATACGACATTAAAGAAAATAAATATTGAGAGGCCAATGTCAGAATTCGCAGATTCCTGGATAGGGGCCAACAAGTTGTTTGCAAACTTTCACCACATATTGCTCGAACTGACCATTTCTGAGCCAAATGGGAAGAGTTACCCCAGAATATAACGCCGTATATTAGAAGCGAATGGAAATAAGCAAAGTAGATAATTTTCGTGTTAGATCGTCACTTATTGCAGATTCTATTTTGATGGTAAATATAGCAGCATTATAAGATCCTGAACACGGGGGGTTAAACGCCTCATTGGGCTGCCAGTACACTTGACGTGCTGAGTCATTTAAAAAGAGACAAAATCACAGCCCTTCGGACCACAAAGACGCCTCCCACCTGCTACAGTCCAGAGTCTGTTTTGATGGAACCGTTAAAGGCCACAGTGAGTAATGGCCTTATTCGAGATACCCAACCCCTAAAGTCCATTCTGTGCAGTTCTCTTCCAAATATTCGCTTTTAAACTGGTTGAGAAGCACTCACATTCACTGACAACTGTGATTCTTGTCGAGGTGAGACACCCTCCTTTCCCTGTTGGATAAGATTCTTACAACCACTGTCCCAACCTCATGTTACATATTTGCGAGTTGCAGACACGTTGAAGGGAACTGTCCATTCTCCAACAAATCAGGCAGTTTACTTCACGTTTGTGATAACCATCACGTCCAAAGATCACTTTTTACGTCTTGAAACACATGACTGATACCACCACTCAGCTCACCTTTGGCGGCAGTCAAAACATTGCGTGTCAAACTCTTGAAGTGCGCCGAAATCAAATACATTAAGGGGCGCTGAATCAGGAGAACGTGCTGGCCACGCAACAGGTCCTGCTCGACCTGTTGATTGCTCCCTAAAGTCTACAGTTAGCTGCGACCTGGATCAATACTGAAGTATGCTGACGCTCTGTGGTGTCTCCGCCAGACACCACACTTGCTAGGTGGTAGCCTTTAAATCGGCCGCGGTCCGTTGGTATACGTCGGACCCGCGCGTCGCCACTATCAGTGATTGCAGACCGAGCGCCGCCACACGGCAGGTCTAGAGAGACTTCCTGGCACTCGCCTCAGTTGTACAGCCGACTTTGCTAGCGATGGTTCACTGACAAATTACGTTCTCATTTGCCGAGACGATAGTTAGCATAGCCTTCAGCTACGTCATTTGCTACGACCTAGCAAGGCGCCATTATCAATTGCTATTTATCTTGTGATGCATGTACCGTCAGAACGAAGTTCACCAATTATGGATTAAAGTTAAGTATTCCAGAAGCTACGTACTATTTTTGCTACTATAAGACCTTGACCTGTTCCAGACCTCACGCCAGCCTGCGTGAGCTTAACGCGTGCCCTTCGGCCTGCCGTCCTTGTGGATTGGCTGTCTTGCCAGTCCACAAAACGCTCCATCAGATTGACTTCAAACAAAAAACGAAGCTCTGTCCAGTAGTTTTGTAAGCAAGAACTGTCAGTAAGCTGCTCTTGTAATACTTGTCATAAATATAGATCCAACGGGAACGCCAAATGTTCGCGAGAAACACTTGTCATTTGTCGGTGTGGTCCAACAGGAATATATATATATATATACCAGGGGATCAAAAAGTCAGTATAAATTTGAAAACTTCATAAACCACAGAATAATGTAGATAGAGAGGTAAAAATTGACACACATGCTTGGAATGACATGGGGTTTTATTAGAACCACCCCATATTGCTAGACGCGTGAAAGATCTCTTGCGCGTGTCTTTGGTGATGATCGTGTGCTCAGCCGCCACTTTCGTCATGCTTGGCCTCCCAGGTCCCCAGACCTCAGTCCGTGCGATTATTGGCTTTGGGGTTACCTGAAGTCGCAAGTGTGTCGTGATCCACCGACATCTCTAGGGATGCTGAAAGACAACATCCGACGCTAATGCCTCACCATAGCTTCGGACATGCTTTACAGTGCTGTTCAAAAAACTATTCCTCTACTACAGCTATTGTTGAGGAATAATGGTGGACATATTGAGCGTTTCCTGTAAAGAACATCACCTTTGCATTGTCTTACTTTGTTATGCTAATTATTGTTATTCTGATCAGATGAAGCGCCATCTGTCGGACGTTTTTTGAACTTTTGTATTTTTTGGTTCTAATAAAACCCCATGTCATTCCAAGCATGTGTGTCAATTTGTACCTCTCTATCTACATTATTCCGTGATTTATTCAGTTTTCAAATTTATACTGAATTTTTGATCACCATACATACAACTGTGTAAATCACCATCATTCTTAAAATAGGCTTTATTTCTGAGTGCCACGAATATGTAGAAACATCATGATTAACATCTTGGTAGAGAAACACCACGGTAAAAAAGCCATTAAAGGTGTGACGTTGGATCTCCCTATTGGCTGCAGCATCTGAAGTGATAAACGGCTCGATTGTATTGCTGTGCTGCGTTCCAAAATGGTTCAGTGACCTGCGCACATAGCAAAAAATCATAGCGCGTGAACTGTCTGGAAGTGCGTCACTAACCATATCGCTCATTGCATTCTACCAATGTTGTGACCTCAAATCATTCTTGCCCCATCAGCGTGCTTGGGACATAAACTCCTGGCTCCTCGGAAACTTAAATAAATACAACATGTTCTTTGATGGATATCCCCTGTTAGGTAATCTGACTGGGTAAAATACCGGATGGTTACAGTTAAACTGACGGTGTTTCGAGTGCTGCGCTGCGACCTGTATACGTCGCAGGACGCTGCAACATTGTAGGTATGTTCATTAATCGGTGCACTCGCTGTGTATGCTGAAAAAAATAGTTCCCCTTTCTGCCACAGGTGGAAATGTATTGTGCTGTAATCAGTAAGAATGTTGTGTGGGTGCAGGAAAAAAGGGGAGAAACTACCAAACACATGATAACAATGGTTGTGGTATGTTTCTTAAGATATGGCAACAAGTTAAAACATGTGTTCAACAATGTGCTGCATCCGTACCACGGCATGGTTGACAGTTGTTTGGCCGAGTGTTTCTAGGCGCTACAGTCGTGAACCGCGCGACCGCTACGGTCGCAGGTTCGAATCCTGCCTCGGGCATGGATGTGTGTGGTGTCCTTAGGTTAGTTCGGTTTAAGTAGTTCTAAGATCTAGGGGACTGATGACCTCAGAAGGTAAGTCCCATAGTGCTCAGAGCCATTTGAACCATTTTTTGACAGTTGCTCGCAGCATATCCTGTGTAATCAGAGTGATATATCGCCGTATGCTGTTCATCAGGACAGGAGGAGTCCGGATACGTCCTTGGTAGACACGATCTTTCAGATATCCCCACAACCAGAAGTCACACGGATTTAGGTCGGCGGATCTGGACGGTCACCCATTTTGAGATTGCCTAGAGATGACACAGTCGTTACCGAAAGTGCCTCGAGGCAAGTCTTTCACCTGACCATCGACGTGTTGTGTCGCTCCATCTTACATACAATGGTGCGGACATAACAGCGTTTCTGCAACGATTCAATCACGTTTGCACACAGATGTCCTTATGACGTTCAAATGGTTCAGAGCACTATGGGACTTAACTTCTGAGGTCATCAGTCCCCTAGAACTTAGAACTACTTAAACCTAACCAACCTAAGGACATCACACACACCCACGCCCGAGGCAGGATTCGAACCTGCGACCGCAGTGGTCGCTTGGTTCCAGACTGTAGCGCCTAGAACCGCTCGGCCACTCCGGCCGGCCCCTATGACGTGCAGATGTTACTGTACACCTAACAGGCCCGGGTATCATCGTCTTGAAGAAAAGCGAACCAAGACTTAAGGAACTTCTGAAACCACACCACACAGGCACATTAGCTGAGCGCAGTGGATGTTCCACCACAACGTGTGGCGGAGCAAAAACCTACGTGCAACAGTTCTGTGCTTTCACGGCACCGAGCGCAGTAAATATTCTTCGTCCACCCGAAGAATATTCCCCGGCCACATTTTATCCATTCCCATGCGTGCCAAAAAGTGAAGGGCAAAGTCACTGTAGTCTTGCATTGTAGCCTATCCTGAAGCTCAGTGCACATTCTGAATCTTGTAGAACCACAAGTCTACAATGTGCCGCAAAATTCTTTGAACTGTTGACCGGGAGAGAGACATTTCCCGTGACACATTTCGAGCACTGCCTGCATAATTAAGCCATGTGCTGCACGGTCGGCTGTAACTACAGCAACCTCATCAACAACTGTCACGGGAACGGGCTGCCTCCCTATCCCTGCTGTACCACCCAAGTCGCCTGTTTCTTCGTATTCCTTGATCACATTCTTTCGCCCGTTTATTGACATGCGGCCTCTTCGCAGCTGTCTCTGCCGACGATATTCCCACAATGCAGCGGTGCGGATCTGATAAAAGAGCTTTACCAGCAGTGCACCGTGTTTCTTCTCGAAAGTCATTGCGTTTCGTACGGACTTCAGCTTCTTAAACTTTTACACCAACAGCCACTTCGCATAAGAAATCAACACAGGTCGCCAAGCAACAAACAGCATACTGACATCAGCACACGAAACATTTCACATTCTCACTGCTTGCAGCGTCATATTATCACCTGGTGGCACAAAGTGGAACTATTATTTTTTCTGCATATTCCGTGAGCGCACCGCAAATGAACATACCTACGATGTCTGAGCGCCCTGTAATGCATACAGGTCGCACTGCAGCATTCGGAACACCGTCGGTTTAATTATAACCACCCGGTACTTGTCACCTCTTTAAAAAGCACACTGTTCACTTTGGAACACTGTAGACTGTAGTGGTACCAGGCGGTGACCTTCCAACGGTCCGATCCGTCGTGGTAGTAAAGTGATGTGTAACTGCCACTCGGTTCTATTGGACCAGAGCAGATGTGGCAGAATTGTAGACAGTAGCTATCGTGTTTCGACATGCCCATGGCATCACCGTAAATGACGTTGCTCCATTTGTTGATTGGTGTATCAGTGCAGACTGTTCATCGTGTATACAAGGAATGGTGTACCACACGAACGAACCACGTAAGAACAGTGGACAGGGACTGGAGACGACATTCAACGTTTGCCAAGACAATCAGATTCAGTCCCAACAGAAATGCTGCTGTCAGTGGATACAAGCTATCTCAATTGGTTTCTGAGCGAAAATTGTGGCGGAATCCGTGTGCAACGGACGTTTAGTACCGAGAACACACAAAATGCCATTGCTTGCAGCGTTAGATGGAGCACATGTCTTAAATCGGCTAAACAATATACAGGGTGGAGCAGAGGAAACGCATGCTTTTCACTATTGAATGACTGGGACACGGTTTGATAAAAATAATAAAAACAAGCATTGAGTGATAGATTTTTAATGCAGTTTTGAAATATACATACTTTAATCAGGATCGAAAAATAATGTCTTGGAGATGTCGTCCTTCTTGCTGGATGCAAATTCGGATCCTCCCCGAAAGTTACGCATGCCTCTCTCCAACATTTCATTCGGCACGGCTCCAATTTGCTGACGAATGGAATTCTTCAGGTCATCGATTGTGTGAGGCTTGTTCATGTAGACTTTTGATTTCGAATATACCAACAAAAAGAAGTCGCATATCGACAAATCGGATGAGCGAGGGGGCCAGTAAACATCACCATGTCTCGAAATAACATGTCTTGGGAACATTTGTCGAACCACTTCCATGGATGCTCTCGCCGTGTGAACTGTGGCACCGCCCTGCTGAAACCATATTTCTCTCATGTTCTGGACGAAGAAAGTTTTTTAACATTTTAACATAGCGCGCTGATGCCACAATAACTGCAGTTCCTTCCACTTCAAAAAAAAAATTAGGCCCACCAATCCCCCATCTTTGAAATGCAGCACCACACTGTTATCTTTAAACTGCGGGGAGGTCTTTGGTGTAATTCATGTGGGTTCTCCGGCGCCCAATACCGACAATTTTGAACATTGACGTAACCGTCTACATGAAAATGTGCTTCATGACTCTAGAATACTGTAGCATCTGCGTTTTCCATAAAAATTTCGTCCATTACGCGGCAAAACTCTCTGCACTGCACAAAACCCCCTTCACTAAGCTGCTGGACGACCATCATCTTGTACGGTTGAAACTTAACATCATGATGTGAGATGCGGTGAAGCGAACGACGTGACGTACCCAGCGCTACAGCCTGTCGTCTAGCCGATCGTTTCGGACTGGCAACAACTGCCGTTCTCACTCGGTCTACATTTTCCGGAGTACGAACTGAACGGGGAAGATCAGGTGGTTTCTTTTTCATCACAGATCCAGTACTTCTAAACACTGCAACCCATCGGAGTACAGTGTTTCGGTCAGGCGCTGCACCTCGACGCTCAACTCAAAAATTTTGACGGAAAAGACGTTGCACTGCGACTACGGAATCATTGTTTCTAAGTACTGCTCGACAACGAACACATGAAGCTGTACGCTCCAACTCTCGATAGCTACTGAAATTGCATTGTATGGGCAGTCTGCCAACATTCATTCAAGGTCAATATCCCCTCTCGTCATCGCGTACTAGCGGTTCAAAAAACATGCGTTTCCTCTGCTCCACCATGTAGAAGCTGGACACGTACTGACTAAAGGCGAAAAGTGTTCTCTGACGATTTGCGATTTTGGCTCCTTTCAATTGATACAAGGCGTTGAGAGTACAGATGGCCGCATGGGGAGTAGACCAGCAGTATGTGGGGGGAGCAGTTCAAGACAGAATTGGTTCTCTGATGTTTGGAGAAGTTTTTCGTACCATGACTTGGACCCAACCATTCATTATGGCGTGAACAATGAGCATGATGTTTATTTCAACATTGTTGGTGCCCAAGTGCTCATCATGATTAGTACGTTGTGGACACTCCTGGCTTCCAAAATGACAATAGCTACATTCGTGTTCTGACGAACACTCATCCCATCGCATTTCGACTTGCTCGGTACATCACCCGATCCTTAGTCGATAGCAGCTGTCTGGGAACTTACGAACTGCGGCTAAAAGTTAGCCATCAACACCCCTGAAATTCTGTTTCTGATGAGACCTCTTCATCAATGAGTTGCTTCAGCTGGATATGGCGTACCTGGTCTCTCCTCTTCGCCCATTGAGGCCATTACACTGGTTATATAAACCGTACATATCTGTTTGGGGTACGCGCGTGTAACCGAGGGTGTTAAAGCGCCGGTGGAGAGATGGGAACGTGCGCTGATCACGGATAGAATACACCAGATGGATTAACGACGACGGTCTGTTTGCCGCGCAGCCTGGATGTGACTTTTAGGTGGTGTTCCACATACGATTAGGTGAATATTGGGTTGGTACCCTAGTCCCGCCACAGTTACACATTTAGAAAGCTTTTGCACACTTTCATATAAATAACACTACACGCAGACGATTTTGGTTCACATATTTCGTCCCACAGGGTAACAAGGTGGCGACAAGAAGGTCAACTGTCCACCCCCTTACGTCAACATGACACATCTGTTATTAACCATTCCGCCCCTGCGCAGATGCAGGACAAATTGTACGACATCTGAAGCTTTAAATTTCACGTTCAAGAAATCGTTCAGGCAGGAGAGTCGTGCAAACATACCGTCGTTTGACCATCGAGCTGACTCCCGTATGGATCACATAGTAATAAGCATCCATGCCGTAGAGCAACTGAAGTAGTTGAAAACAAATAAGTCAGCAGATCTGGATGGGATCCCAATTCGGTTTTTCAAACAGTACTGTCCAGCATTGGCCCCTTATCTAGCTTGCATTTATTGCAATTCTCTCGCGCAACATAAAGTCTCAAGCGCCTGGAGAAGTGCGCAGGTGAGTCCTGTATATAAGAAGCCCAAATGGGCAGGTCCAGAAACTTTCAGATCAATATCCCTACCATTGGTTTGCTGCAGAACCCTTGAACACATTCTCAGTTCCAATATAATAAACTTTCTTGAGACCGAGAATCTTATGTCCACGAATCAGCAAGGTTTTAGAAAGCATCGCTCATGTGATACTCACTTTGCCCATTTTTCAGGTGATATACTGAGAACTATGGATGAAAGGCAACAGGCAGATTCCATATTTCTATATTTGCGGGAAGTGTTTGACACAATGCCCCATTGCAGAATGTTAAAGAAGGTACGAGCATATGGAATAGGTTCACAGGTACGTGCGTGGATCCAGAATTTCTTAAATAATAGAATTCAGTATGCTTCCTTGACGGCAAGTTTTCATCAGAGACAAGGGTATCGTCAGGAGTGCCCCAGTAAAGTGTGATAGGCCCTCTATTATTCTCTGTACAGGGTGGTCCATTGATCGTGATCTGGCCAAATATCTCGCGAAATAAGCGTCAAATGAAAAAACTACAAAGAACGAAACTCGTCTAGCTTGAAGGGGGAAACCACATGGCGCTATGGTTGGCCCGCTAGATGGCGCTGCCATAGGTCAAACTGATATCAACTGCGTTTTTTTTTAAAAGGAACCCCCATTTTTATTACATATTCGTGTAGTACGTAAAGAAATATGAATGTTTTAGTTGGACCACTTTTTTCGCTTAGTGATAGATGGGCCTGTAATAATCACAAACATATGACTCACAATTTTAGGCGAAGAGTTGGTAACAGGTAGGTTTCTTACATTAAAATACAGAACGTAGGTACGTTTGAATATTTCGGTTGTTCCAATGTGATACATGTACCTTTGTGAACTTCTCATTTCTGAGAACGCATGCTGTTACAGCGTGATTACCTATAAATACCACATTAATGCAATAAATGCTCAAAATGATGTCCGTCATCCTCAACGCATTTGGCAATACGTGTAACGACATTCCTCTCAACAGCGAGAAGTTCGCCTTCCGTAACGTTCGCACATGCATTGACAATGCCTCGACGCATGTTGTCAGGCGTTGTCGGTGGATCATGATAGCAAATATCCTTCAACTTTCCCCACAGAAAGAAATCCAGGGACGTCAGATCCGGTGAACGTGCGGGCCATGGTATGGTGCTTCGACGACCTATCCACCTGTCATGAAATATGCTATTCAATACCGCTTCAACATTGTGGATTTTCCGTTGCCCAATTGTGCTTATTATGCCGGTTTACGTTACTGCTGTTGGTGAATGACGCTTCGTCGCTAAATAGAACGCGTGCAAAAAATCTGCCTTCGTCTCGTAATTTCTCTTGTCCCCAGTGGCAGAACTGTACACGACGTTCAAAGTCGTCGCCATGCAATTCCTGGTGCATAGAAAATGGTACGGCTGCAATCGATGTTGGTGTAGCATCCTCAACACCGACGTTCTTCAGATTCCCGATTCTCGCGCAATTTGTCTGCTACTGACGTGCGGATTAGTCGCAACAGCAGCTAAAACACCTACTTGGGCATCGTCATTTGTTGCAGGTCGTGGCTGACGTTTCACACGTGGCTGAACACTTCCTGTTTCCTTAAACAACGTAACTATCCGTCCAACGGTCCGGACACTTGGATGATGTCGTCCAGGATACGGAGCAGCATACGTAGTACAAGCCGGTTGAGCATTTTGATCACAATAGCCATACATCAACTCGGTATCGACCTTTTCCGCAATTGGAAAACGGTCCATTTTAACACGGGTAATGTATCACGAAGCAAATACCGTGCGCACTGGCGGAATGTTAACTGATACCACGTACTTATACGTTTGTGACTATTACAGCGCCATCCATCACAAAGCGAAAAAAGTGGTCCAACTAAAACATTCATATTTCTTTACGTACTACACGAATATGTTATAAAAATGGGGGTTCCTACTTAAAAAAACGCAACTGATATCCGTTTGATCTATGGCAGCGCCATCTAGCGGGCCAACCATAGCACCATCTGGCTTCCCCCTTCAAGCTAGACAAGTTTCGTTCTTTGTAGTTTTTTCGAATGACGCTTATTTCGTGAGATATTTGGCCCGGTCACGATCAATGGACTACCCTGTATACGAAAATGATTTGGCGGACAGGATGAGCAGCAATCTCCGGTTGTTTGCTGATGATGCTATGGTGTGCGGTAAGTTGTCGAAGTTTAGTGACTGCTGGGGTACACAATATGACTTAGAAAAAATTTCTGATTGGTGTGGTGAATGGCAGCTAGCTCTAAATGTAAGTTAATGCGGATGAGTAGGAAAAACAAATCCGTAATGTTGAGATACAGAATTAATGGGGTCCTGCTCGACAGAATCACGCAACTGCAAATCGATATGAAGTGGAAAGAGCTCGTGAGGATCTTGGCACGGACGGCGAATGGTCGATTTCCGTTTATGTGGAGAATTCTAGAAAATTGTGGTACATCTGTAAAGGAGATTGCGTACGGGACGCTAGTGCGACCTGTTCTTGAGTACTGCTCGAGTGCTTGAGGTCCGTACCAGGTTGGATTAAAGGAAGACATCGAAGCAGTTCAGATGTGGGCTGCAGGTAGGTTCGAACACCGTCGGTTTAATTATAACCACCCGGTACTTGTCACCTCTTTAAAAAGCACACTGTTCACTTTGGAACACTGTAGACTGTAGTGGTACCAGGCGGTGACCTTCCAACGGTCCGATCCGTCGTGGTAGTAAAGTGATGTGTAACTGCCACTCGGTTCTATTGGACCAGAGCAGATGTGGCAGAATTGTAGACAGTAGCTATCGTGTTTCGACATGCCCATGGCATCACCGTAAATGACGTTGCTCCATTTGTTGATTGGTGTATCAGTGCAGACTGTTCATCGTGTATACAAGGAATGGTGTACCACACGAACGAACCACGTAAGAACAGTGGACAGGGACTGGAGACGACATTCAACGTTTGCCAAGACAATCAGATTCAGTCCCAACAGAAATGCTGCTGTCAGTGGATACAAGCTATCTCAATTGGTTTCTGAGCGAAAATTGTGGCGGAATCCGTGTGCAACGGACGTTTAGTACCGAGAACACACAAAATGCCATTGCTTGCAGCGTTAGATGGAGCACATGTCTTAAATCGGCTAAACAATATACAGGGTGGAGCAGAGGAAACGCATGCTTTTCACTATTGAATGACTGGGACACGGTTTGATAAAAATAATAAAAACAAGCATTGAGTGATAGATTTTTAATGCAGTTTTGAAATATACATACTTTAATCAGGATCGAAAAATAATGTCTTGGAGATGTCGTCCTTCTTGCTGGATGCAAATTCGGATCCTCCCCGAAAGTTACGCATGCCTCTCTCCAACATTTCATTCGGCACGGCTCCAATTTGCTGACGAATGGAATTCTTCAGGTCATCGATTGTGTGAGGCTTGTTCATGTAGACTTTTGATTTCGAATATACCAACAAAAAGAAGTCGCATATCGACAAATCGGATGAGCGAGGGGGCCAGTAAACATCACCATGTCTCGAAATAACATGTCTTGGGAACATTTGTCGAACCACTTCCATGGATGCTCTCGCCGTGTGAACTGTGGCACCGCCCTGCTGAAACCATATTTCTCTCATGTTCTGGACGAAGAAAGTTTTTTAACATTTTAACATAGCGCGCTGATGCCACAATAACTGCAGTTCCTTCCACTTCAAAAAAAAAATTAGGCCCACCAATCCCCCATCTTTGAAATGCAGCACCACACTGTTATCTTTAAACTGCGGGGAGGTCTTTGGTGTAATTCATGTGGGTTCTCCGGCGCCCAATACCGACAATTTTGAACATTGACGTAACCGTCTACATGAAAATGTGCTTCATGACTCTAGAATACTGTAGCATCTGCGTTTTCCATAAAAATTTCGTCCATTACGCGGCAAAACTCTCTGCACTGCACAAAACCCCCTTCACTAAGCTGCTGGACGACCATCATCTTGTACGGTTGAAACTTAACATCATGATGTGAGATGCGGTGAAGCGAACGACGTGACGTACCCAGCGCTACAGCCTGTCGTCTAGCCGATCGTTTCGGACTGGCAACAACTGCCGTTCTCACTCGGTCTACATTTTCCGGAGTACGAACTGAACGGAGAAGATCAGGTGGTTTCTTTTTCATCACAGATCCAGTACTTCTAAACACTGCAACCCATCGGAGTACAGTGTTTCGGTCAGGCGCTGCACCTCGACGCTCAACTCAAAAATTTTGACGGAAAAGACGTTGCACTGCGACTACGGAATCATTGTTTCTAAGTACTGCTCGACAACGAACACATGAAGCTGTACGCTCCAACTCTCGATAGCTACTGAAATTGCATTGTATGGGCAGTCTGCCAACATTCATTCAAGGTCAATATCCCCTCTCGTCATCGCGTACTAGCGGTTCAAAAAACATGCGTTTCCTCTGCTCCACCATGTAGAAGCTGGACACGTACTGACTAAAGGCGAAAAGTGTTCTCTGACGATTTGCGATTTTGGCTCCTTTCAATTGATACAAGGCGTTGAGAGTACAGATGGCCGCATGGGGAGTAGACCAGCAGTATGTGGGGGGAGCAGTTCAAGACAGAATTGGTTCTCTGATGTTTGGAGAAGTTTTTCGTACCATGACTTGGACCCAACCATTCATTATGGCGTGAACAATGAGCATGATGTTTATTTCAACATTGTTGGTGCCCAAGTGCTCATCATGATTAGTACGTTGTGGACACTCCTGGCTTCCAAAATGACAATAGCTACATTCGTGTTCTGACGAACACTCATCCCATCGCATTTCGACTTGCTCGGTACATCACCCGATCCTTAGTCGATAGCAGCTGTCTGGGAACTTACGAACTGCGGCTAAAAGTTAGCCATCAACACCCCTGAAATTCTGTTTCTGATGAGACCTCTTCATCAATGAGTTGCTTCAGCTGGATATGGCGTACCTGGTCTCTCCTCTTCGCCCATTGAGGCCATTACACTGGTTATATAAACCGTACATATCTGTTTGGGGTACGCGCGTGTAACCGAGGGTGTTAAAGCGCCGGTGGAGAGATGGGAACGTGCGCTGATCACGGATAGAATACACCAGATGGATTAACGACGACGGTCTGTTTGCCGCGCAGCCTGGATGTGACTTTTAGGTGGTGTTCCACATACGATTAGGTGAATATTGGGTTGGTACCCTAGTCCCGCCACAGTTACACATTTAGAAAGCTTTTGCACACTTTCATATAAATAACACTACACGCAGACGATTTTGGTTCACATATTTCGTCCCACAGGGTAACAAGGTGGCGACAAGAAGGTCAACTGTCCACCCCCTTACGTCAACATGACACATCTGTTATTAACCATTCCGCCCCTGCGCAGATGCAGGACAAATTGTACGACATCTGAAGCTTTAAATTTCACGTTCAAGAAATCGTTCAGGCAGGAGAGTCGTGCAAACATACCGTCGTTTGACCATCGAGCTGACTCCCGTATGGATCACATAGTAATAAGCATCCATGCCGTAGAGCAACTGAAGTAGTTGAAAACAAATAAGTCAGCAGATCTGGATGGGATCCCAATTCGGTTTTTCAAACAGTACTGTCCAGCATTGGCCCCTTATCTAGCTTGCATTTATTGCAATTCTCTCGCGCAACATAAAGTCTCAAGCGCCTGGAGAAGTGCGCAGGTGAGTCCTGTATATAAGAAGCCCAAATGGGCAGGTCCAGAAACTTTCAGATCAATATCCCTACCATTGGTTTGCTGCAGAACCCTTGAACACATTCTCAGTTCCAATATAATAAACTTTCTTGAGACCGAGAATCTTATGTCCACGAATCAGCAAGGTTTTAGAAAGCATCGCTCATGTGATACTCACTTTGCCCATTTTTCAGGTGATATACTGAGAACTATGGATGAAAGGCAACAGGCAGATTCCATATTTCTATATTTGCGGGAAGTGTTTGACACAATGCCCCATTGCAGAATGTTAAAGAAGGTACGAGCATATGGAATAGGTTCACAGGTACGTGCGTGGATCCAGAATTTCTTAAATAATAGAATTCAGTATGCTTCCTTGACGGCAAGTTTTCATCAGAGACAAGGGTATCGTCAGGAGTGCCCCAGTAAAGTGTGATAGGCCCTCTATTATTCTCTGTACAGGGTGGTCCATTGATCGTGATCTGGCCAAATATCTCGCGAAATAAGCGTCAAATGAAAAAACTACAAAGAACGAAACTCGTCTAGCTTGAAGGGGGAAACCACATGGCGCTATGGTTGGCCCGCTAGATGGCGCTGCCATAGGTCAAACTGATATCAACTGCGTTTTTTTTTAAAAGGAACCCCCATTTTTATTACATATTCGTGTAGTACGTAAAGAAATATGAATGTTTTAGTTGGACCACTTTTTTCGCTTAGTGATAGATGGGCCTGTAATAATCACAAACATATGACTCACAATTTTAGGCGAAGAGTTGGTAACAGGTAGGTTTCTTACATTAAAATACAGAACGTAGGTACGTTTGAATATTTCGGTTGTTCCAATGTGATACATGTACCTTTGTGAACTTCTCATTTCTGAGAACGCATGCTGTTACAGCGTGATTACCTATAAATACCACATTAATGCAATAAATGCTCAAAATGATGTCCGTCATCCTCAACGCATTTGGCAATACGTGTAACGACATTCCTCTCAACAGCGAGAAGTTCGCCTTCCGTAACGTTCGCACATGCATTGACAATGCCTCGACGCATGTTGTCAGGCGTTGTCGGTGGATCATGATAGCAAATATCCTTCAACTTTCCCCACAGAAAGAAATCCAGGGACGTCAGATCCGGTGAACGTGCGGGCCATGGTATGGTGCTTCGACGACCTATCCACCTGTCATGAAATATGCTATTCAATACCGCTTCAACATTGTGGATTTTCCGTTGCCCAATTGTGCTTATTATGCCGGTTTACGTTACTGCTGTTGGTGAATGACGCTTCGTCGCTAAATAGAACGCGTGCAAAAAATCTGCCTTCGTCTCGTAATTTCTCTTGTCCCCAGTGGCAGAACTGTACACGACGTTCAAAGTCGTCGCCATGCAATTCCTGGTGCATAGAAAATGGTACGGCTGCAATCGATGTTGGTGTAGCATCCTCAACACCGACGTTCTTCAGATTCCCGATTCTCGCGCAATTTGTCTGCTACTGACGTGCGGATTAGTCGCAACAGCAGCTAAAACACCTACTTGGGCATCGTCATTTGTTGCAGGTCGTGGCTGACGTTTCACACGTGGCTGAACACTTCCTGTTTCCTTAAACAACGTAACTATCCGTCCAACGGTCCGGACACTTGGATGATGTCGTCCAGGATACGGAGCAGCATACGTAGTACAAGCCGGTTGAGCATTTTGATCACAATAGCCATACATCAACTCGGTATCGACCTTTTCCGCAATTGGAAAACGGTCCATTTTAACACGGGTAATGTATCACGAAGCAAATACCGTGCGCACTGGCGGAATGTTAACTGATACCACGTACTTATACGTTTGTGACTATTACAGCGCCATCCATCACAAAGCGAAAAAAGTGGTCCAACTAAAACATTCATATTTCTTTACGTACTACACGAATATGTTATAAAAATGGGGGTTCCTACTTAAAAAAACGCAACTGATATCCGTTTGATCTATGGCAGCGCCATCTAGCGGGCCAACCATAGCACCATCTGGCTTCCCCCTTCAAGCTAGACAAGTTTCGTTCTTTGTAGTTTTTTCGAATGACGCTTATTTCGTGAGATATTTGGCCCGGTCACGATCAATGGACTACCCTGTATACGAAAATGATTTGGCGGACAGGATGAGCAGCAATCTCCGGTTGTTTGCTGATGATGCTATGGTGTGCGGTAAGTTGTCGAAGTTTAGTGACTGCTGGGGTACACAATATGACTTAGAAAAAATTTCTGATTGGTGTGGTGAATGGCAGCTAGCTCTAAATGTAAGTTAATGCGGATGAGTAGGAAAAACAAATCCGTAATGTTGAGATACAGAATTAATGGGGTCCTGCTCGACAGAATCACGCAACTGCAAATCGATATGAAGTGGAAAGAGCTCGTGAGGATCTTGGCACGGACGGCGAATGGTCGATTTCCGTTTATGTGGAGAATTCTAGAAAATTGTGGTACATCTGTAAAGGAGATTGCGTACGGGACGCTAGTGCGACCTGTTCTTGAGTACTGCTCGAGTGCTTGAGGTCCGTACCAGGTTGGATTAAAGGAAGACATCGAAGCAGTTCAGATGTGGGCTGCAGGTAGGTTCGAACAACACGTAAGTGTTACGGAGGTGTTTCGGGAACTCAAATGGGAATCGCTGGAAGGGATGCGACGTTCATTTCGTGGAACACCATTGAGAAAATTTAGAGATCCGGCATTTGAAGCCGACTGCAGAACGACTCTACTGCCTCCAACAAACATTGCGCATAGGGGCCACGAAGATGAGATACGAGAAATTAAGGCTCCTACCGAGGCATATTGATAGTCGTTTCTCCCTCGCTGTTTATGAGAGTGGAATAGGAAAGGAAGTCACTAGTATTGGTTTATGGTACCCTCCACGAAGCAACGTACGGTGGATTGCGGAATATCTATGTAGGTGTAGATATAGATGTAGAAAGACACGAGATAAGAAGATGGATCTCCTGGGGGGGGCTAATTTTTTGCACTGCGTGCTTAAGAAGGAATTTTCTTGGTCTGTTCCTCGACAAAGGTACAAGTTACATCCTTCATAGATGGACGGCATCTATACCGTCTCTTTTTCTTGGCGTATATTGTACTCATGTAAAACTTTGAATGAAGACGTTTGACTGAAAAACGGTTGTTCGTAGCCGGTCGCTGTGGCCGAGTGGTTCTTGACGCTTCAGTCCGGATCCACGCTGCTGCTACGGTCGCACGTTCCAATCCTGCCTCGCGCATGGATGTGTATGATGTCCTTAGGTTAGTTAGATTTAAACAGTTGTAAGTCTAGGGGACTGATGACCTCAGATGTTAAGTCCCATAGTGGTCAGAGCCATTTGAACCATTTTTTAACCGGTGTGTCTTTTCCTTGTGTTTCCATTTGTTTACTCTCAACTGTAGCAAGTCGACGAGCTACGCTATCCTGGGCACCTCCACTTTGCGCTAGTACAGAAAAGTCAAAATCAGTTTTTGGTGCTGCATTTTTAACAACGTCAGATATCCGTGAATGGGACATTGTGATACTTTTTGAACATGTCTTGAAGAGAGGAGGTGGATTACCCAGTAAAACATATAGGGCGCTACTCGAAAAAGAAGTACTGTTGTTCAGAATAATAACGTCGTATCGGAAGTAGTTACAAGAGAGGCAAACCTACTGGTTAATGTCCCTCTGGCAGCTAAACAACATTTGTTTGATACTTTTTTTTTTTTTTGATGAAATGTTATTTGAAATGGTGAAGATAAACGGAACACATGTATAATTTAAAACAAAAAATAATATACCCTAGTTCTGTCTAGAAGTAGCTCGTCATGTTAGTTGAAAGGAACGTTTAGTGCAATTACTAGAAGCAGAGCTCAGTAGATAACTGGCCATGGTGAAGAGGCGTCTGTCGCAGTGGGCAGCAGCGGTAGGTGCCTCCAGGCTTTCCACTCATCAGCTGTCACAACAGGAGAGTGGGACGGAGAGAGAGAGAGAGGGAGAGAGCAGAGAATTAGCTGATGGACGAACTTATTCATCAGCCACTCATCGCCTGCTGACGTCACTGATTGCACCCGCGCTGGCTGTTTCCCCGCATTGGCAGAGTAAACAGTCCACGTCCGTTGCTCGTTTTGTTCCCAGTCTGGCGCCGGAGGCAATTTCAGCTGACACGCGCTAACCGCATGGGCCCACTCCCCTCCGCACCATTTCTCTTAAACCAATAGTGCGCTTTGCTCGACCTCGAACAACTTCATACAACGAGGCGCTGAACTAAAATTTCGTCTCTTCCAGGAGACATTGCGCTAATACTGTATAAAACTTCCTCTAGATATAATAATAGCCTAATTTCGAAGAGGAAAAGAGTCCATAGATTTCTTCAGGTGTTTCACATCCAGCTGAAACCATCCAAGTCGCGAAGATGTTGATTACTACTTTTCACCAGCTGTTCCAAACAACTCCAGACATTCTCTGTGTAATTAAGATCTGCTTATTTAGTAGGCTAGTCAAGGTGCGATACTGTGCCAGGTTCATCGAATGGGGAACGTATGTTTCAGCATAAATGCAGATGCTAGACAAGCTTCCAGAGTGCGCTCTTCTATTTGATCATGAACGTCATCTGTGCAATGTCCTCAATATGTTGCAGGCGTCGGTCATGGTTCAGAACAGTGTTCTGGGTGGTTGTTAGTGCATTAGGTCGGAGTTAAGTGAATTCGAATGTGAGAAAATTGGTGTTGTTCATATGGCCAGATCTTCCACAACCACGAGAGTAGAAGTACACTACCGGCCATTAAAATTGCTACACCAAGGAGGAATGCAGATGATAAACGGGTATTCATTGGACAAATATGTTATACTAGAACTGACATGTGATTACATTTTCCCGCAATTTCGGTGCGTAGATCCTGAGAAATCAGTACCCAGAACAACCACCTCTGGCCGTAATAACGGCCTTGATACGTCTGGGCATTGAGTCAAAAAGAGCTTGGATGGCGTGTACAGGTACAGCTGCCCATGCAGCTTCAACACGATACCACAGTTCATCCAGAGTAGTGACTGGAGTATTGTGACGAGCCAGTTGCTCGCACCAGACGTTTTCAATTGGTGAGAGATCTGGAGAATGTGCTGGCCAGGGCAGCAGTCGAACATTTCCTGTGTCCAGAAAGGCCCGTACAGGACCTGCATCATGCGGTCGTGCTGAAATGTAGGGTTTCGCAGGGATCGAATGAAGGGTAGGGCCACGGGTCGTGACACATCTGTTCAAAGTGCCGTCAATGCGAACAAGAGGTGACCGAGACGTGTAACCAATGGCACCCCATACCATCACGCCGGGTGATACGCCAGTATGGCGATGACGAATACACGCTTCCAACGTATGTTCACCGCGATGTCGCCAAACACGGATACGACCATCATGATGCTGTAAACAGAACCTGGATTCATCTGACAAAATGACGTTTTGCCATTTGTGCACCCAGGTTCGTCGTTGAGTACACCATCGCAGGCACACCTGTCTGTGATGCAGCGTCAAGGGTAACCGCAGCCATGGTCTCCGAGCTGATAGTCAATGCTGCTGCAAACGTCGACGAACTGTTCGTGCAGATGGTTGTTGTCTTGGAAACGTCCCCATCTGTTGACTCAGGGATCGAGACGTGGCTGCACTATCCGTTACAACCATGCGGATAAGATGCTTGTCATCTCGACTGCTAGTGATACGAGGCCGTTGGGATCCAGCACGGCGTTCCGTGTTACCCTCCTGAACCCACCCATTCCATATTCTGCTAACAGTCATGGGATCTCGACCAACGCGAGCAGCAATGTCGCAATACGATAAACCGCAATCGCGATAGGCTACAATCCGACCTTTATCAAAGTCGAAAACGTGATGGTACGCATTTCTCCTCCTTACACGAGGCATCACAACAACGTTTCACCAGGCAGCGCCGGTCAACTGCTGTTTGTGTATGAGAAATCGGTTGGAAACTTTCGTCATGTGAGCACTTTGTAGGTGTCGCCACCGGCGCCAACCTTGTGTAAATGCTCTGAAAAGCTAATCATTTGCATATCACAGCATCTTCTTCCTGTCGGTTAAATTTCGCGTCTATAGCACGTCATCTTCGTGGTCTAGCAATTTTAATGGCCAGTAGTGTATTTGGTGTTTCAAGAAGCACTGTATCGAAGATTTATACCGCTTATAGGGAAAGCAGGAAACGTCATCCTTAACAACTATCTTTGGAGCAATGGAAGAAAATCATTTGGTCGGATGAGTCTTATTTCAAACTGTTCCCAACTTCTGGCTGAGCTTATATCCAAAGAGCGAAACACTAAATGCTTGATTGAGCTGTCGGTGTATTTGAAGCCTAGCATTATTCGAAACGAAGGAAACTGTGACTCGTCAGATCCTGCTTCTCGCGTTCGTACCGTCCAGTTTCTTCCGACTCCAGTGCTGGAGCCACATGCACTATGTTTCTCGGTTGAGGATCCTTGGCACGAACAGCCCGGTCGAAGTTATCCCATTTATTCTAGATTAGGTTTAAACCAGGGGAGTTTCAGGGTCAGGGGAGTATGGCAAACTCATCCTGGTGGTGTTTGTACCATGCATGTACACTGAGAGCTGAGCGACACGCTGCATTGTCCTGCTGGTAGATGCGAACGTGCCGAGGAATGGTAAACAATGTATGGGTGGACATAGTCCCCAAGAATAGATTCATTGACGCATTGTGCGTTCCAGAACGACGAGATCACCCACGAAATACCACGAAAATGTTCCACAACCCACTAAGCATGCAGGATGTTTACATTCAGGCGTTTCACGCCGACAACCATCTGTCCGATAGAGCCTAACACGAGATTCATCTGTCACCGTTCAGTGGACGCTCAGTTGCGGTATTGTCGTGCAGAATTCAGCCTTCATCGCTGACGAACGGTAGTCAGCATGGGTGCACGAACCAGGTGCCTGATGTAGTGACCCATATGTACGTCTACTGACCCATATACATCTTCGCAGTTGTTATTAAAGCGTCATTTTGCTATCATTGACAGGAGATCTCAAGTTGATTCCGTGTTTCTGGATTTCCGGAAGGCTTTTGACACCGTTCCTCACAAGCGACTTCTAATCAAGCTGCGGGCCTATGGAGAATCGTCTCAGTTGTGCGACTGGATTCGTGATTTCCTGTCAGAGAGGTCGCAGTTCGTAGTAATAGACGGCAAATCATCGAGTAAAACTGAAGTGATATCAGGTGCTCCCCAGGATAGCGTCCTGGGACCACTGCTGTTCCTGATCTATATAAATGACCTGGGTGACAATCTGTTCAGTTCTCTTCGGTTGTTCGCAGATGATGCTGTAATTTACCGTCTAGTAAGGTCATCCGAAGACCAGTATCAGTTGCAAAGCGATTTAGAAAAGATTGCTGTATGGTGTGGCAGGTGGCAGTTGACGCTAAATAATGAAAAGTGTGAGGTGATCCACGTGAGTTCCAAAAGAAATCCGTTGGAATTCGATTACTCGATAGATAGTACAATTCTGAAGGCTCTCAATTCAACTAAGTACCTGGGTGTAAAAATTACGAACAACTTCAGTTGGAAAGACCACATAGATAATATTGTGGGGAACGTGAGCCAAAGGTTGCGTTTCATTGGCAGGACACTTAGAAGATGCAACAAGCCCACTAAAGAGACAGCTTACACTACACTCGTTCGTCCTCTGTTAGAATATTGCTGCGCGGTGTGGGACCCTTACCAGGTGGGATTGACGGAGGACATCCAAAGGGTGCAAAAAAGGGCAGCTCGTTTTGTATTATCACGTAATAGGGAGAGTGTGTGGCAGATATGATACGAGAGTTGGGATGGAAGTCATTAAAGCAAAGACATTTTCGTCGCGGCGAGATCTATTTACGAAGTTTCAGTCACCAACTTTCTCTTCCGAATGCGAAAATATTTTGTTGAGCCCAACCTACAGAGGTAGGTATGATCATAAAAATAAAATAAGAGAAATCAGAGCTCGAACAGAAAGGTTTAGGTGTTGGTTTTTCCCGCGCGCTGTTCGGGAGTGGAATGGTAGGGAGATAGTATGATTGTGGTTCGATGAACCCTCTGCCAAGCACTTAAATGTGAATTGCAGAGTAATCATGTAGATGTAGATGTCGATGTATACTTCAGCAACGACACACACTAACACTCTCCAAACTAAGCTGTTTCAGAAAGGCTTCCACCCTTGGCTCGAAAGCCAATGATCATACCCTGTTGGATACCAGATAAATCGCTCCGTTTCCACATTTTGACAATGAGTTCACTGTTTTCCAAATACCCTTGACACGTTTTCCATACCATACACTGCTAATGCTATCACCTGCAGTCTGTGAGTGGTTATTGGTTCAAATGGTTCTGAGCACTATGGGACTTAACTTCTGAGGTCATCAGTCCCCTAGAACTTAGAACTACTTAAACCTTACTAACCTAAGGACATCACACACATCCATGCCCGAAGCAGGATTGTAACCTGCGACCGTAGCGGTCGCGCGGTTCCAGACTGTAGCGCCTAGAACCGCTTGGCCACCCCGGCCGCCGAGTGTTTATTGCATGCTGATGTCGAACACAGGTGGTAGACAAATTAATGTGACTGGCCCCTGTGTAATATGTACAAAATACGAACATGTTTATATACTGAGAAGCCAAAGAAACTGGTATTCCTGTCTAGTATCGCGTAGGACCCTAGCGACCACGCAGAAGTGGCATGGACTCGAATAATATTTGAAATAGTGCTGGACGGAACTGATACCATGAATCCTGTAAGGCTATCCATAAATCCGTAAGAGTACGAGAAGGTGGAGATCTCTTCTGAACAGCAAGTTGCAAGGCATTCCAGATATGCTCAATAATGTTCAGCTCTGGGGAGTTTGGTGGCCAGCGGAAGTGTTTAATCTCCAAAGAGTGCTCCTGGAGCCACTCTTAGCAATTCTGGACGTGTGGTGTGTAGCATTGTCTTGCTGTAATTGCCCAAGTCCGTCGGAATGCACAATGGACATGAATGGATGCAGTTTATTAGACAGGATGCTTACATACTTGTCACATGTCAGAGGTATCTAGACGTATCAGGGATGCTATATCATACCAACTGAACACGCCCCACACCATTATAGAGCCTCCACCAGCTTGAACATTCCCCTGCTGACATGCAGGGTCCATGGATTCATGACGTTGCCTTTTTACCTGTACATGTCCATCCGCTCGATACAATTTTAAACGAGACTCGTCTGACCAGGCAACATGTTTCCGGTTGTTAACAGTACAATGTCGGTGTGCACGGGCCCAGGCGAAGCGCAAGGCTTTGTGTCGTGCAGTCATCAAGGATACACGAGTGGTTCTTTGTCTTTGAAAGCCTATGTCGATGATGTTTCATTGAATGGTTCGCACGCTGACACTTGTTGGTGGCCCAGCATTGAAATCTGCAGCAATTTGTAGAAGGGTTGCACTTCTGTCACGTTGAACGATTCTCTTCAGTCGTCGTTGGTCCCGTTCTTGCAAGATCTTTTTCCGGCCGCAGCGATGTCGGAGATTTGATGTTTCACCGGATTCCTGATATTCACGGTTCACTTGTGAAACGGCCGTACGGGAAAATCCCCACTTCATCTCTACCTCGGAGATGCTGTGTCCCATCGCTCGTGCGCTGACTATAACACCACGCTCAAACTCACTTAAATCTTGATAACCTGCCATTGTGACAGCAGTAACCCATATAACAACTGCGACAAACACCTGTGGTCTTGTATAGGCGATACCGACGGCAGCACCGTATTCTGCCCGTTTACACATCTATTTATTTGGATAGGCATGCCTATACCAGATTCTTTGGCTCTTCAGTGTAAATATATAGATTTTTGTTTTAGTAACTTCGTGTGGATCAATGGCCTGGTGCAAGTCTTTCAATTGGACGACACTTCGACGTCTTTCCTG
Source organism: Schistocerca americana (assembly GCF_021461395.2). NCBI lineage: Eukaryota > Metazoa > Arthropoda > Insecta > Orthoptera > Acrididae > Schistocerca > Schistocerca americana. The sequence goes on from NC_060125.1 coordinate 174,414,141, forward strand.
TCCCTAACCTACTCCAAATATCCAACTGGCGAAAAGGGTGCTACAATGTAGCGTGATGATGATAATGATACGATGGTAGTAGTGGTGGTGGTGGTGGTGGTGGTTGTGGTGTCCCCGCCAGACACCACACTTTAAATCGGCCGCGGTCCGTTAGTATACGTCGGACCCGCGTGTCGCCACTGTCAGTGACTGCAGACCGAGCGCCGCCACACGGCAGGTCTAGTCTAGAGAGACTCCCTAGCACTCGCCCCAGTTGTACAGCCGACTTTGCTAGCGATGGTTCACTGCCTACATACGCTCTCATTTGCAGAGACGACAGTTTAGCATAGCCTTCAGCTACGTCATTTGCTACGACCTAGCAAGGCACCATATTCAGTTACTATATTCTGAACAGATAATATTGTGAATCATGTACCGTCATGTACCGACGTTCATCATTAATGGATTAAAGTTAAGTACCAAACTAATTAGTCCGCTTTCTGAATTCTAATTCCTTGTCATGTTCCAGACCTCACGTCAGTATAGTTCTTCCCTCCTCACGCCAGCATGCGTGAGCTAAAACGCGTGCATTTCGGCCTCCTCTAGTAACATGGTGTTGGCTCTTCTGCCAACACAACAGTGGTGGTGGTGGTGGTGGTGTCCTGTGGTGCCCCCCAACGACCCTCGTGACGTACGAATGACTTATTCCATTTCACCACCCCTCGTAATCCCCCTCTGTCGAGCCCGTGTTCGCTTTCCGCGGCAGCACCATTGTGACAGCCCCAGAAATCTGCCGGCAGGCGCTGGCTCTGCCTGACGTCGCTCCACGGCAACTCCGGGGTGGGGGCGGCGGGCAGGTGTCGCCTCCCACGCGTCGGCTCCGGCGAGCCGCGCCGCCCGCCTCGCTAAGCCTGGGCACCCACCAAAGCCGACGGCGCGCCTCCCAGGGCGGCCGGGAATACTCCGGGCCTCTCCCGTCGCTCACCTGCTCCGCTTCACACGCCCAGCCTCTCAGCCACTCCACCATTCCACGCGCCTCCGGGCCGAACAGTCGCAGAGTTCACCCGCGACACAGACTGCGGAAGACGAATATCAAATATCCGAACCTTCTTCCCACTGCCGCGTTTTCGTAACGGACCTTGAATCACTTGTCCCAGCACGCACCAGAAATCGGTTTTCCGAGCAACAGTTCTTTTACACGGATGGCACCTGTAAACCACTAGTTCTGCTGCCATTAACATGCTAGAGTGTGGTTCTCACAGAGTACGCGAAAGAACTTGCCCCCCTTCTAACAGCCGTGTACCGCAAGTCTCTAGAGGAACGGAGGGTTGCAAATGATTGGAAAAGAGCACAGATAGTCCCAGTCTTCAAGAAGGGTCGTCGAGCAGATGCGCAAAACTATAGACCTATATCTCTTACGTCGATCTCTTGTAGAATTTTAGAACATGTTTTTTGCTCGCGTATCATGTCATTTCTGGAAACCCAGAATCTACTATGTAGGAATCAACATGGATTCCAGAAACAGCGATCGTGTGAGACCCAACTCGCCTTATTTGTTCATGAGACCCAGAAAATATTAGATACAGGCTCCCAGGTAGATGCTATTTTTCTTGACTTCCGGAAGGCGTTCGATACAGTTCCGCACTGTCGCCTGATAAACAAAGTAAGAGCCTACGGAATATCAGACCAGCTGTGTGGCTGGATTGAAGAGTTTTTAGCAAACAGAACACAGCATGTTGTTATCAATGGAGAGACGTCTACAGACGTTAAAGTAACCTCTGGCGTGCCACAGGGGAGTGTTATGGGACCATTGCTTTTCACAATATATATAAATGACTTAGTAGATAGTGTCGGAAGTTCCATGCGGCTTTTCGCGGATGATGCTGTAGTATACAGAGAAGTTGCTGCATTAGAAAATTGTAGCGAAATACAGGAAGATCTGCAGCGGATAGGCACTTGGTGCAGGGAGTGGCAACTGACCCTTAACATAGACAAATGTAATGTATTGCGAATACATAGAAAGAAGGATCCTTTATTGTATGATTATATGATAGCGGAACAAACACTGGTAGCAGTTACTTCTGTAAAATATCTGGGAGTATGCGTACGGAACGATTTGAAGTGGAATGATCATATAAAATTAATTGTTGGTAAGGCGGGTACCAGGTTGAGATTCATTGGGAGAGTGCTTAGAAAATGTAGTCCATCAACAAAGGAGGTGGCTTACAAAACACTCGTTCGACCTATACTTGAGTATTGCTCATCAGTGTGGGATCCGTACCAGGTCGGGTTGACGGAGGAGATAGAAAAGATCCAAAGAAGAGCGGCGCGTTTCGTCACCGGGTTATTTGGTAACCGTGATAGCGTTACGGAGATGTTTAATAAACTCAAGTGGCAGACTCTGCAAGAGAGGCGCTCTGCATCGCGGTGTAGCTTGCTCGCCAGGTTTGGAGAGGGTGCGTTTCTGGATGAGGTATCGAATATATTGCTTCCCCCTACTTATACCTCCCGAGGAGATCACGAATGTAAAATTAGAGAGATTAGAGCGCGCACGGAGGCTTTCAGACAGTCGTTCTTCCCGCGAACCATACGCGACTGGAACAGGAAAGGGAGGTAATGACAGTGGCACGTAAAGTGCCCTCCGCCACACACCGTTGGGTGGCTTGCGGAGTATCAATGTAGATGTAGATGTAGGTTCTTAATTTTTTAATAAAGAGAGAGTACGATTCTTTAAAGTTGTCAATATACCCATAAGGAGAAAACACTACAGAGGCAAAACATTATGACTACATGTTTAACCCTTCGAGAACCAGTGGTTTATGCCTGAAATCACAATTTCATGGATTTTTTTTTCTTCAATTTTCAAGTGCCGATGCCTTTGGCACATACCTGTCACCTGTCAGAGTCGTACCTAGACGTATCAGGGGTCCTATATCATTCCAACTGAACACGTCCCACGCCATTACAGAGCCTCCACCAGCTTGAACATTCCCCTCCTGTCATGCAGAGTCCATGGATTCATGACGTTGCCTTCATAACTGTACACGTCCATCCGCTCGATTCAATTTTAAACGAGACTCGTCTGACCAGGCGAAACCACCGATCCTATAGCAGGACAGAGACATCTAGTGGTACACTGAGGAACTTCTACAAATGTAGTTCATTGTACCAGTCACTTATAGCTGTCGTCGCGGCGATTGTGCTACATAATTGTAGGATATTGTGACATGCGATTCTTTTCCATAGTTGCCATGTTGAGGACCTCAATGGCAGTGAAAGTTACTATGGTTCAAATGGCTCTATGGGACCTAACATCTGTGGTCATCAGTCCCCTAGAACTTAGAACTACTTACACCTAACTAGCCTAAGGACATCACACACATCCATGCCCGAGGCAGGGTTCGAACCTGCGACCGTAGCGCATTTCCTGACTGAAGCGCCTAGAACCGCTCGGCCACAACTGTCGGCGAAAGTTACTATATCCAAAGCCATTGTACGCTCAGTATGAGGTTTTATTGCTTTCTCCACGTGTGTTCGAAATGGAGCCACTGGGGCAGCATGTAATTTTGGTACAAAATTTACTGAATTTTAGGCCCATTTTTGTTTGTTATTTAGAGCAATAGTTTGTTTTAGGCATTATGAGTTCATGAAAGTTTCGAGATGTCGTATTGTGTCTAGAATAAATGCGAATTTGCTTTCAAATATACAATGAAACGAACTTCCAGCAGGATATCACACGTCCAGAATTGCTACAGAGTGGCTCCAGGAACACTCTTCTAAGTTTAAACACTTCCACTGGCCACCATACTCCCCAGGCAGGAACATTATTGAGTATATCTGGAATGGCTTGCAACGTGCTGTTCAGAAGAGATCTCTTCCCCCTAGTAAGCTTACGGATTTATGTACAGCTCTGCAGGAGTCGTGGTGTCGGATCCCTCCAGCGCTGCTTCAGACATTAGTCGAGTCCATGCCACGTTGTGTTGCGGCACTTCTGCGTGCTCGCGAGGGCTCTTCACCATATTAGGCAGGTGTACTAGTCACTTTGACTCTCCATTGTGGTTCGCTGTAGCAGCCACTTACAGCAGTCGGCGCAGGAATTATACTACATAATTGTAGGAGACTGTAACATGTGATTCTTTTTTATAGTGGCCATATTGAGGACCTCATTGGCAGTGAAAGTGAGTATATCCAAAACTATTGTACACTCAGTTTGAGGTTTTATTGCTTTCTCTGTGAGTGTTTTCGAAATAAAGCCACTGGGGTAGTAAGTACACTCCTGGAAATTGAAATAAGGACACCGTGAATTCATTGTCCCAGGAA